>NC_052625.1:60964831-63464831 GCF_016161935.1 Mauremys reevesii
GAGCAGCTCCTTAACCCTCGCCTCACTAGTATGGGGTTGGTACACCCCGTCACAGCATCTATGTGTAGGACAAGGTAAGAGGGAAAGAATACCACGCATGGCACTTTCTTATAAGAGAGGTACGGTACACTGAGATACAACTCTTATAAGAGGAGTAGTTTTTTTCCTTAATGTCCCTGACCTAAATGTCTAGTCCTCCCATCCACCTGGCTGCTGCCCTCCATCTCAAAGACGTCTGAATTTCCGTGCTGTTATCCATAGAAGGTGAAATCTTTCCAGGCACCCCCCTTGGATACAAACTACAGAAAGGCCACTTTTTTGCTGTGGAAAGAGGGGGAGTACCAGGCTGTGGACAGCCCATGCAGGTTGACTTTGCAATCCCCTGCATACTTTTGAGTAATGGTCTGTGGAGGGTCTCCTTGGTCGACTTCAGTGCAGGGAGGTTGTAGACACACTGTGGAAATGGTGGGGCAACAAATTCAGTTTTACTGTAACTTCTGAATGACATATTTTTTTAATTGTACTCATAGCTATAATTTCCTGTTTTGTAAATATTCAGAAAGCCATAGCTCACCCCCCACCCCTCTTTTGTAAGAAGCAGGTAACCAATATCCATGAAAAAGAGCTGGAATTTTGTAGCTTATTTTCATGTAAACCCATTTGAGGTTTTACTCCTACTCGTAGGGGCAGCCAGGGGGCCCACTCCACATGCTGCCCCTGCCTCAAGAGCTGCCTCTGCAGCTGCCGTTGGCCAGGAACTGCGGCCAATGGGAGTTGCAGCGGCGGCGCCTGTGGACGGGTCAGCACACAGAGATGCCTGGCCATGCCTCCGTGTAGGAGCTAGAGGGTGGGACATGCTGCTGCTTCCGGAAGCTGCTTGAGGTAAACGCGTCCCGGAGCCTCCACCCCAACCCCCTCCCATGCCCCAACCCCCTGCTCCAGCCCTGATCCCCCTCCTGCCCTCCGAACCCCTCAGTCCCAGCCGGAAGCACCCTCCTGCACCCCAACCCCTCATCCCCAGCCCCACCGCAGAGCCTTCACTCCCAGATGGAGCCCTCACCCACTCCTGCACCTCAACCCTAATTTCGTCAGCATTCATGGCCCACCATACAATTTCCATACCCAGATGAGGCCCTCAGGCCAAAAATTTGCCCACCCCTGTTCTAGAGCTTCATTCCATAATGTGCACAGTGAATAATGATCTAGTCTAATCCTCTTCCAAGATGCTAGGCAGCCCCTTCTACCATTGTTTGTCACTGTATGTTATTAAGGGCCTGATCCTGCTATTTAGGGTCAATGGTGAAATTCCCACTGATTGCTATGGTGCAGGATCAAGCCCTAAGCACATTAACAACTGCCCACATCTACTGACCTACTGCCCCTATTGCTTATGCACTGGACCCAAATGACATTTCCTTGGCCTCCCCTTTTATCTTCACTCACTACATTATACTCTTCACCATCTCCTTCTGGATCATTTTCCACATCAACTTGTCTTTTAGGGGAAATATTTTATAGGGAAAACATGACAGCTCTGCTCTAGGCCATGAATGGACATAAAGGTTTGGCTCATGCAATAATGCATCTGCAATATTTTGCCCCAAAGTCACTTCATTTTTAACCACATCTTGCACTTGTTATCCCTGGCTACTTCACGAGCCATTGTTTATTAGAGTAGTGCCAGGGACCAGCCATGCCGAATCATGGTTCTAAGATTCTAAGATCAAGGCCCCATTGTCCTAGGCACTGTACTAAAGAACTTAGTGTAAATAGACAAGACAATGGGTAAGGCAAAGGGCACAGTGATCGATATGACTGGTGACCAACAAATCTGTTAGTTCCATTATTTTTATTTATTTATTTTAGTTGGATTTAGTTGGGGGAATGGGGATTAGCTGCTAAATAGTAAGACAAAGGGAGGGAGAAAGCAGGGGAGAGGTGGAAGTCAGGAGGAGTAGGAGCGGGGTGGGGCTGAGGTGAACAGTCTATGAGATGGGGACGGGACAGGGTTGGAGAAAACAGACAATCAGCACAGGGCAGAGATAGCACAGTCAAAATGGTAGAAAATATAATCAGTATCAGCCTTTGCTTAAGGTACTTCTGCTCTGCTGGCTTCAGTCTCTAGCTGTCTTCAGTCTCTAGCTGGCTCGCTCTGGCAGAGGAAAGGGGGATACTCCCATACAGTTTTGGGCCAGGGCGCACTGGACATATGTTGATGTTTGTTCTTCAACGGCTCTATTCCCTCCTCTCTGTAGAAATCTCAGAGGGTGATCGTGAGCAAATGTTCAACCACACCAAGGATCCTCTTTTGTCGATTCCCACAGGGTCCCATTCAATCAGTCATCACCCTCAACGTGTATATGACACTGCTAAGGGAAATTGCAAAGGTACTTTGGGCTACAGTAGCACCAGTATGCTAATGACTCTTCTCCTTTTAACCTGTTCTGGATTATCCAACTTCTTTGCTTTCCCACTTGCTTGGTCAGAGGGACCAGAAAGAGAATGTCTTTATTTGATGATGGGGACATCATCTCTAATTATTCTCTACACAGCGTTCTCTAATTCCCAGGGACCTTGGGGAGCAGAATGTAAATTAGAGCAGCCCTGAGGCTGCTGTAACTTATGCCGGGGCCTGGAAAGTGTTCTCCCCAGGAATTGGGGTGTGCAAAGGTGACCCAACTGCAGGAGAAAGATCATTACGAATCAGGCAACAACAATAACAATAATTGAAACCAGTAAGGTTAAGCCCGTTTAACTTGTTCCTAATTAACTTGAGCTAAGCCTGAAAAAGCCACTCTTAAACCGAAGGAAGAATGTACACACTGGGATTTGCATGTGTTTAACTATATCAATGACACTGGTGCAGGTTTCCTCTATATAGAAAGCTGACATTAGTTCAACCACATGTCTTTATTACTAAATGGATCTATTTAAAAGAAAAGATATCCACTTAAACATTGTGACTTCAGGAATGTTTGCCTTATAACATTTTGTTTTGTTCAACTATGCATATAATTCACCTAAAGAGAGGATTATAGAAGTGATCATTCTCTTTAAGGTGACAGTGCCTACTACACTAGTGCAGTCTACCTTGTAAAAAAGCATTAAAGCCTACTCTACATATTTGTATTTATGGAGAACATTTATGTTCAACATTAACAAAAGGGCATATGATGTGGTGTTCTACTCATTGCTGGACAGCGCCTCCTCCTGGTGGTTCCTGGGGATTGGCTCTGCATGGCGGATGCCCTTCCCTGCAGTTGTATTCCATCTCACTGTCTCAGTCTGTAGCCTTTCTTTCGCTCCAGGAGCTGCTGCAGGCTCATTGTGACTCTGCCCTCTGGCCAGGTCACTCAGTGGTTTCCCTTCCTAAGGTAGAGTCCTTCAAAGTCTCTTCTCTTCAAGGGACATTTGGCGGTCCTCGGGCCCAGTGCCATGACCCAGTCACTCCTGAAATCTTCTGGTTCACTGCCCTGCCAGTGCCACTTCCCCAGGTAAGGAAAACCTGATAAAGCACTGGGAGGGAGAGTTTGTATGTTCTGCTCCTCACTCTACTATTAAGATGTCAAGTGGTCTTGAGCAAGATTACTTCACTTCTGCATTCTTCAGTTTACTCACATATCAAATAAATAGCTATAACAATACATATCTAATGTACTTCTCTGGGATGCTTCAAAGCCTAGTGGGCCAAATACAGCCCTAAAATGGAAGGGATGTAATTCCACTTACACTGGGACTAAAACTGACCAATTTGGAAAGTGCTTTGGGATCCCTGAAAAGAGGTACTATGTAAGCACAGGTCATTATTAAATATGTGATCAGTTATATTATATTAAATACTAAATCAGTGATAGTATTTAGAATGAATGCACTAAAGCCCAGATTTTTAAAGGTATTTAGGTGTGGCTGTGCTCAGCATCACAGTGCCGAATTCATTTAGGAGTCTACATCTCTTTTTTTTTTTTCAAGTACCCAAATCCCTTTTGAAAATGAGCTTTAGGCTCTAAGGCAGTTAAGTGTTGCGACGCTGAATGCAGCATCATAAGATACCTTTACAGCCCTTGGCCTAATGACTTTCATACAGTATAAGCACCCTGGACAACAAACAGAGTTTACTCCTGGGGGAATTCTGCACCACTGTGCAATGCAGAATTTTGCAGAAATTAACGCTGTGCGCGCCGAATTTCGTTTCCCACAGGAATGGGCTGCAGTGCTCCTAGCCGTCACTTGGGGCCACTGGACTCAGCAGAGGCCAGCTTGCACATAGAAGACACTTCTGGGGGGAAGGAGAGGGAGCTAGAGGGTTCCTGGAAGCTGTAGTTCCCAGCATGCCCTGAGGGAAGGAGAGGGCGGCACGCAGGAAACTCCATGCAAGCCTGGGACTGAGCATCAGGCTGTTTCTCCTCTGGATCTCTGGGGGATGAGGGGGACAGGGGTCTGGGCAAGGGGGGGCCCTGCAGCTGGGCTCGGGGGCAGGGGAAGGGTGTGGATATCTGGGTTGGGAAGGCCCCTCGGTGCGGCTCTGGGAACGAGGGGGTTGGGGTGTTTTGGCTGGGGGGAGCCCCGCAGCTGGGCTCTGCAGGTGGGGAAGGGGGCAGAGAAACAGGAACTGGGTTGTCATAGGAGTTTCTTTAACTCTCTACTCCTGGGGGAATTTTTGTGTGTGTCTGTATTGTTACAGACATACTTGCTGACAGGTATTTTGAAATAAATTACCAAAATAATTGAAACTGGCGTGATTATGTAGTGTTATTTTGACAAATAAAATTTGCAGAATTTTGCAGAATTTGAAAATATTGTGTGCAGAATTTTTAATTTTTTGTCGCAGAATTTTTAATTTTTTGGTGAAGAATGCCCCCAGGAGTGAGAGTTCTTAGCAGTGACTGGGTGTGCAGTTGGGCACCCTCCTGCTGTCTTTCTGAAGGAAAGTTAGTGGTCAGGATAGAGATGCAAAGTCAAAGTTAGGTAAATAAATGAACATTTTTTTAAAGAAGCCTTTTTGACTACTGGTGAATCAGACAGAAAGTCTGCCTCTGCACAGTGGCGAGCAAATGATGTCTGCAGCCGCTGTTACCCATTTATAGGATTTCTCAACTACCAGACTGGGCACACAGTACTAGCATATGACAAAATCACTCAGCACTGAATATACTTGGCACTTGGGGCCTGAATGAGCTACATTAGTTGGTTTATTTTAAATGAAAAGTTGGAAGCTGCCAAATAAACAAATCTGAAAACCTAATTCTTTTTTCCTCATTATTTTAAAATATGTAGCCTTGTAAAAAAAATTAGATTGCATAAACACTGTTGGAAAGTGCCTTAATAAAAAGTCTTCTATTTTGTTTCAAAGAGTCTGAGAACGTTTCTAATTTGCACATTTCTTTTACGCTGATGTTCCCCTCGGTCTGTTTTAGAGTATGGTAAGAATTATTTTCAGGAGCCGTTAAGACTCTGTGTGCTTCAGTAACAGAATGTATGTGTCATACACACTCACAGAATTATGAAATAAATTAAAGCCACACTCTGGCTTAAGAAAACCCAGTTACCCCTCAGAATACCTCTGTTTCCTCCTCTTTGCAATAGGGGTAAGCACCCTCTGTGAGGCGAATTTGTTAATGTTTGACATCCAGGATGGAAGGCACTAGAGATGTACAAGAAGCTATTATTATATCCATGCAATGGCCCCAACAAACATACATGTATACTCATGTTTTCATTGCAACTGATGCTCTAGGTCAAATTTTAAGTGGGTGCTATATCTCTCCTTAGTTTCAATTGTGCTCTTATAGCAGGGACATTTCTGAATATATCCTCCTTCAGTTCTACCATCTTCTTAGTGCAACAACTCTGCTTCTGCAACTTAACTGAATCCCATGCCCACGATCCCAGCTGCCTTTGACTCAAACTCTCCCCTCCTCCTCCCTCCACATTTTTCCCAGCACAGCATGCCACCAAGTTCTTCCAAGAGAAAACTGGCAAAATACGTGACCTTCCGCTGCCCCTCAGTGTGCCTTCCCTTCCCCTCCTACAACTCTCTCCTCCTTCTCCACTGTCACAGATGCTGAAGTTTCTTACCTGCTCTCCTCTAACCGTTCCATTTGCCCTACTCACCCCATCCCATCTCCTGCACTCTCTTGCACCCAAGTCTCAGTCCTCTCCCTTGCTCTTTTCCTTACCCTCTCTCTCCCCTCTGGCTCTTTCCCCTTACATTACAAACTTGCTCTAGTCTCTCCCATCTTTTGCTTCTCCAGCAACCAGGCCTTCTCCCGGTCATCTCTAAGCTTGTTGAAGGCACTGTCTACAACTGCTGTCTGGAATTCTCCTCCAATTTCATCCTAGACCCTCTCCAACCTGGATTCCACCCCTTTCACTCCACTGAAACCACACTCGCTAAAATCTCTGTTGCCTGATCTAGGAACTGTGTATTAATTATATTGATTACTTAAGAATTTCTAGTTAATGCTCTGAGTTTTCATAGATTCTTGTCCCAAGATCAGGCCCAGGATTATTAGAATTACTGTTAAGTTGGGAACACCGACATGCATGATTGCAACACTCATACTTAGGAAAAACCTTCTATGCTTGTAATAGTTTTATTAATACAGTTAACAAAGTTATAAACACTCCAAGCGATCAAGGCAGATAAAGATAATTCAAAATGTGCACCTGAGCATCTGTATACTTGCAATATCCCTTACAGAACAATCTGAAGGGTTAGGCATTATATTCTCCATCATCAGCATCTTACTCCTCACCATCACCAGTGGTCATCATCCTGGCATCTCCCATCAGCTACAACTTCCAAAGCAAACAAGCAGGGATACAGCTTTTATAATGTGTTATAGTGACACCACTATGCTTATTGCATATTCAATAGGGGGGGTTCATCCCCTTTTACTTATTTGTATTTCCTAACCCTACTAATATTGGGGTGCCCTTCTCCCAGAGGTTACCAGTCCATTTATCTCCACCTTATTAGCATATATGTCAGTCAGTTCAGTTACCACGATACTCTTATGGTCCGACATCTACAGATGTTCCTAACTTTAAAATATACCAAACTGGTATAATCTAGCATCTTGTGGTGTCCTGTCAGCAGTTTAGTTACTACAACATTCTCTTTTGTGATACCTTATGATCTAGAGTTACTCCTGATTGACTACTTATGGTAAGGTTTTTGGGGTCTTCTGCCTTGATTAGTTTAGCTAAATTATTGTATTACAGACGTCAAAGATTGTAAGCTCATTGCATTACTGCCTTAACTTATGCCTATTCCTTACCTATAAGCTATATTGCTAATGACCTTTTCTTAGACAAAGTTCAGAACTAGTACTCCAACCTCACCCTCCTTGACCTGTCCACTGCCTTTGACACCATTGATCATGCTCTTCTTCCTGAAATCTTGTCCTCCCTTGGCTTCCATGATTCTATTCTCTCCTGATTCTCCCATCTCTTTAATCACTCCTTCAGCATGTCCTTCGGAGGATCCTCCTCATACTCCTCTAACTTTCTGTGAAGGTTCCACAGGGCTCTGTCCATGATCGCCTTCTTGTCTCCTTTTACACCTTATCTCTGGATAATCTCATTGACAAACAAAAATTCAACTACTGTCTCTGTGCTGATGACTCATCAATCTACCTCTCCACTCCATAGCTGCCTCCTTCTGTCCAAACTACAATCTTAAGCTCTAACACAGGAGTCGGCAACCTTACAGAAGTGCTGTGCCGAGTCTTCATTTATTCACTCTAATTTAAGGTTTCAAATGCCAGTAATACATTTTAACATTTTTAGAAGGTCTCTTTCTATAAATGTATGATATATAACTAAACTATTGTTGTATGTAAAGTAAATAAGGTAAATAAGGTAAATAAGGTTTTTAAAATGTTTAAGAAACTTCATTTAAAATTAAATTAAAATGCGGAGCCCCCCGGACCGGAGTCCAGGACCCGGGCAGCGTGCCATCAGTTGCCTACCCCTGCTCTAACATCTCCCCAGGGATGTCTAGCCATTAGCTCAAGCACAACATGGCTAAATAGAGTTCCTAATCTTCTCTCCAGCAGGCACTCCCCACTACTACTGTTTTTGATCACTGCGGACACCACCACCACCTAAGGCTCCTAGGTGCTATGATATTCAAAATAATAAATACAAAATAACAACATTGCTCAGTCCTTTGCTGAGGCTGATAGAGTGTCTTTTTCATGGAATAGAAGAGATAGATTTGTCTTGTAATGAATATAAAATGGATTATTTATGGAGGCCAGTGGACACAGACAGAAACTTGCAGGTCTCTTTGGTTCTCAGATTGACAAATATAGCCTTTACTGCCCAGGGTCATCCCACACTAGAGCTGCCCCAAGGAAGGAGAAGGTTCAGGACTGGAGATTGGAATGGGAGGGTTCACAAAGAGATATTGATTTTAGAAATTTGCCTCATTATGAAATAGCTGAGAACCACTGTTAGAAACGTATCAGAGGGGTAGCCGTGATAGTCTGGATCTGTAAAAAGCAATAGAGAGTCCAGTGGCACCTTTAAGACTAACAGATGTATTGGAGCATAAGCTTTTGTGGGTGAATACCCACTTCGCATGCGTCTGACGAAGTGGGAATTCACCCACAAAGGCTTATGCTCCAATACATCTGTTAGTCTTAAAGGTGCCACTGGACTCTCTGTTACTGTTAGAAATGTGCATGGGGTAGAGAGCTTGAGTTGAGGAATCAATTCAGATACCATCAGCACTGCACTAAAAGTGTGTTAATTTAAGCCTACTATCAATGTAGTTTCCAACAGGGGACTCAGTTGATCATTTAGAAAAAAAAATCTTCAGCCAAATATTTTATTGGCTGCTGAAGCAGTCCTAGGAGTCCCTTATTTTGCTCCATATTCTTTCATATGTTTTTCATTTGCTTTATAAAAATTCCAAAATGAATAAAAACAAAAAAGCACTTAGGAGGGTATTTTAAGATTTTCCCAGTCTTGGCTTTGTCTAACAATACATAAATTTTTAGAAAAATATAAATCTGTTTGGTACGAATGCCATGAAATGGACAAAAGAGGAGGAATATTTCAAGACACTTGCCAAGCTTAACCATTACACGTGCAGAGATGTAGCTTTGTCTTCAAGGAGAGAGAATGTAACAATAGTTTGACAAGGGGAGTGGACTATTCCATTTCCTCTCAGTGGGCTGTTAATACCAGACTGCTGCTGACATTTTAAATGTCAATGCTGTTAACTGTTTCACTGATGAACATTTAGGATAAAACACCTATATATTCTGGGATGGTGGGTGGAGTTTGGGATCATGAGTAGAGCTTGTGTAGAGTATCAGTACTACTTCACCCTACACCTGCTCCCAACCCCAAATTTTCAAGTCTCTTCTATGAATACAGATTGCAGTCCCCGGTAGAGTTTGTATCAGATGCTAAACTTGTTGCATTTGAACTTTGAAATATTGTTCATTCAAAAAGGGACAAGAGGTTGTCTGGCCATGTGGAAGACCTACAGATAACACCAGGTTTCCCAGGAGTTGGATGATGAGACAAATTAGTCTTTGACAGAAGAGCTTTGGCCCTGCATCCATCCATCTGATCCATGGAAAGGTTTTAGTGTTCTAGCTTCTAATCATCATCCCAGCCAAAGAGCCATGGTAGCTGCCAAGAATAAGTAAAGCCTGTGAAACGTAAAACTTACAAAAAATAAAAATAAAAGTTTGGGCTACTATGAAACTTACAAGGCTGTTTATTTGGAGGCACATTAGGTTGCTAGGTGACATCATGGAATATCATCCCTGAACTTCCAGTTTCCAGTATATATTGTGATCCAGATTACTTTTTAATCAGATGAAAAATAGAGGAGCCAAAGGGAAGATTATTTATAATATTTAAACTACTCATTCAAAATTCTATAGGCAATTTTTTAACATAAAATTACCAGAAATTGGAACTTACATATAAGCTGCAACCCTACAATATCCTCATTTGATAGAGTTGTATGGAATACTGTAGTATAGTGAACTTTTTAAAAAACAGTAGCTGATAGTATGATAGGAGTACCCAAACTCATAGACAAGAGCTGAAGGCTCTTTAGCTACTAGGCTTAGTCATTTGGTACATTCCCAATAAGCAGTCTAGCACATACCTCAAAAGGCTGATTTACTACAGCTGACAGAACAGAAAGCCCTAAATTCCCCTAAACACTAAGTTAGGGTCAGTCCACAGGAGAGCTAGGTCTTCTTGGACCTACTGTCCAGTGTGCTGCAGCTAGTTGAGGAAAATTATTTTGAGGAAAAGAAGGTATTACCTACAGGTTACACTGGGCAAGATTCAGTTTCATAGTCTGTTGGATCATTGGAACTCTCTACATCAGTGGTTCTCAAAGCTGGTCCGCCACTTGTTAGGGAAAGCCCCTGGCGGGCCAGGCTGGTTTGTTTACTGGCCGCCTCCGCAGGTTCAGCCGATTGCAGCTCCCACTGGCCGCAGTTCGCCGCTCCAGGTCAATGGGGGCTGCGGAAAGGGTGGCCAGCACATCCCTCAGCCCGCGCCACTTCCCGCAGCCCCCATTGGCTTGGAGCAGCAAACCGTGGCCAGTGGGAGCCGCGATCGGCCGAACCTGCGGATGCAGCAGGTAAACAAACCGGCCTGGCCTGCCAGGGCGCTTACCATGAATAAGCGGCAGACCGGCTTTGAGAATCACTGCTCTACACTGTCATCCTGATGCTGAAAAAGCTTTTTTCCATATAGTCACAATTAGGGCACAAGCCCCACCTCAGAGTCCCTGCAGTTTCCGCAAAGGCTTTGTGCACCTGTATCTAGCAGCAGGCTCCTCTTCCAACTCTACTACTACTTCTTCCTATTGCATCACCAGAGAGTCAGATCACTTCTCTCGACAGACTCTGGGTTTCCATTCCAATCCCCTCATCTTCTTGTCCAGGATTGAGGGTTGGACCTATTCTTTCCCACTCTTGTTGACCTATGACCTTGTAGTGATGGAGGGAGAAAAGTAGTGAATCTGCTGCTCAGCAGACTTGTCGCAGTTTTCTCTTTTTCACCATTCTGCCTCATGTAATCTTAAAAGTTGAAAATCTGCTGTTCCCTCCGCAAAATTGTACATATAGCTGCAGATATTTTTAAGTTCTCCACTGAATTCAAGTGTGTGAATCCTGCCACTGATATGATAAATTGGTAGCATGATGAGGTGTGCAGACTCAGCTCCATGGGGAAAGTGAAGGGGTTAATTCCTCCTCCTAAAGAGGTGCCTTGCTCTTCTACAATGAAAAGAATGAGGTTCCACCTGGGGATAATTTCTTATTGAGAGGATAAAAGCTATTGGGAGAGGGTTATATCAAGTAGTGTATTCTAAAAGCTTTTTCAGGAGGCTGGGTTAGACATTATAACAGTTTTTTCTCTAATGAAGGAGACAGGAGTGTCTGTTGCTTCTTTACTCTGAGACCTGCTTTTGCAACTTCAAAGAAAAGAATTCCTTTTACTAGCTATTAAAAGTACAGGACCAGTTCTGTCCTCATGTGCATCTATGCACTTTTTTTAATGTCAGTGAGGTTGTAGGGGTGTAATTTAAGGAAGAATCTAACTCATTTTTTATCACTTGATGATGCAGTTGTAATGGGAATTTATTTCTCCTCTCTTGCCCCCAATCCCCTGCTGCCTGATGTGTCCTATTCCATGGAGCTTTATCTTTTTGGACTCAGCTTAGACCGAAACAGTTTTACACAGAGAATGTACATTTATTCTCAATAATGTGCTAAACATAAACATAATGCTATGTACAAATTTTACATAGCATTTCTCAGAAATAAGAGTTTTGTTTTTTCCTAAGAGGGTGTTTAAAATGGTTTTGATAATGGGCTGCTTCAACGTATTATTTACTATTACAGGTGTCCCATCTGACCCTATGCACAACTCCTTTCAAAGGAACACTATGAGGAGAAATAGATTCCTGCTTACTGCTCCAGGGCTAGTGCTTGAGGAAGTTTACTGCTCCTACAAACACGTGTATGTCTCTGCCAAAGTATTTCCAGCCCATGGAGCTCTTGAGATGCTGGACCTCAAAAGGTGGGTGTTCTCTAACTCAGTGTTTTTCAACGACTGGTCCATAGACCAGCACCAGCCCCTGAAATCTCCCTGACACAGTTTAGGAAGGCAGCAAGGTCCCTTGTATCAAAAAGGTTGAGAAACACTGCTAACTTACAAAGTTCTTTGTTCATGAATGTTAGCTTCTCAATAGTTACCAAAAAAACCTTAAATAATAGGGATCTATGTCATGGTTCTATTTACCAGGAAAGGGCCTGATTCTCCATTGTCTTGAACCTTGGGGTTGTCAGGTACATCATACAAAGTGAGCGTAAAACACTATCAGTCTGAGTTGTTAAAAATTTGAACAAGTGTTAGTGATGATACAAGAGTGCAAGAAAGTGGAGAATCATAGATGTTAAGGTCAAGAGGGACCACTGTGATTATCTAGTCTGATCTGAATAATACCATAGAATTTTGCCCAGCAATTCGTACAAATGGATAATTTCTGGTTGAACTACAGCATATCTTTTGAAAAAAAAAAATCCAATCATGAAATTGGGTTTAAGGCTTTTTGAATCACTTAATGTTGTCATGAGGAATGCCTGTTTCTAAGCACAAGAGAAACAAGAATAATGCTTTGGACTAGATGACCTCCTGAGGTCCCTTCCAACCCTGAGATTATATGAAAGTAAGGGGAAAAGATACCTGATTTAGAACAAAGTCATTTAAATGACCTAAATCAGTAGGCAATATGGTGGGGGCTTCATAGTCTTCCTCCACAAGTTACTTTTCCCTTTTGAGCACTGTCTGAATTTAGCTGTGTGGCTGTTTCTCTATCCAGATACTGTGGGTACCACTATGCCCCCCCCCCCAAATTTTAAAAGGGTCTTCTGGGGTGTGCCAGTTTTACAGACAATTTTAAAATCCGGACTAGATGTTTTTGTAAAAGATCTGCTCTAGGAATTATTTTGGGGAAGTTCTGTGGTCTGTGCTATACAGGAGGTCAGATGGATGATCACAATAGTCCCTTCTGGCTTTGAAATCTATGAATGATGGTTGCTAGATCTGTTACATATTATATCATGACACCATCTGCCTAGTCAAACCATCTACAGCAGATATCAATATAAAACCTGTCATAAAGCTAAAGAGGGAATGTGAGGCCTATGTGTAATTTGAATTAGAGAGACAAGGTTTTCCCAGACCTGGAGAAGAGCTCTGTGTAAACTCAAAATCTGGTCTCACTCACCAACAAAAGTTGGTCCAATAAAGGATATTACTTCACCCACCTTGTCTCTCTAATATCCTGGGACCAACAGAGCTCCAACACCACTGTGCACAGTCATCAAACATGCAACGCTGCAATGCGGGTGAGGCGGGACTCCGTCCTGTCCCCTGTACGACCAAAGGGGGAGGGGCGGCTCCCCGCCTCCGCGCGGACCTGGGAGCGCCCGAGGCAGCAGCGCGTCCGGCACTGCGACTGGGTGGGTGGAGCCCCAGAGAAGAAACGCCGCTCGCTGATTGGAGCAGGAGAAGTCGGGATGCGCATGCGTAGCTCTCTGGCTCACCGGCACCACCCTCTTTCACCCCCGGCGCAGAGCATGCTGGGTAGTGTTCCTTGGTTACCGTTGCTATGCAGGGCCTAGTCTCCCCTTCCCCCGCCCCTCTATGAGCGGAGAGATGGTGAAGCAAACGATCCAGATCTATGCCCGGGTGAAGCCCCTGGCCAGGCGGCAGCAAGCGGGGGTAAGAGCCCGCGGGGGAAGTAGCCGGGCTGCAGCCAGTCTGGGGAGCACATGGTGTCGAGGGGCAGCGGGGGTGCCCTGGGCAGGCGGCGGACCGGAGTGCCTGGGGTAGGGGGCAGCCCGAGGTGGGTGGGGGCGGGCACCCATGGGGCAGCCCGGGACGTCCCGGTGGGGGAGGGGGTTGATATGAGCTGTTTGAGGTCCCCCTTCACTATTCCTAGTTTATGAGGCTGGTTGCCAGCCTTGAGTTCCCCCCGGCGCCGAGCGAGCGGTGATGTACTTACTGCTGAAGAGGGGGACGTGTTGCAGCGCCGGGATGATTTTAAGTGGCCCGGTGCAGAGTAGAAAGCCCTAGACATTGGCTGTTAAAGGGAGCCTTAAAAAACTAAATTGTGCTCTCGTAAAGCTTGTGACCTTTGGGCGCAAGAAACTGATTTTCTACATCAGGGGTCGGCAACCTTTCAGAAGCGGTGTGCTGAGTCTTCATTTAT
This sequence comes from Mauremys reevesii, assembly GCF_016161935.1. Lineage (NCBI taxonomy): Eukaryota > Metazoa > Chordata > Testudines > Geoemydidae > Mauremys > Mauremys reevesii. Next base: position 60,979,098 of record NC_052625.1, read on the forward strand.
TCACTCTGATTTAAGGTTTCGTGTGCCAGTAACACATTTTAATGTTTTTAGAAGGGCTCTTTCTAGAAGTCTGTAATATATAACTAAACTATTGTTGTATGTAAAGTAAATAAGGTTTTAAAAATGTATAAGAAGCTTCATTTAAAATGCAGAGCCCCCCCGGTGTCCAGGACCCGGGCAGTGTGAATGCCACTGAAAATCCGCTCACATGCTGCCTTTGGTACATGTGCCATAGGTTGCCTACCCCTGGTCTACATACTTACAGAAAGCTTGTTTAATGAAACCATCAGTGTGGATATTGGAAGTGAATTCTTGAGTTAAAATATTTCATCTTATTTGAAATGAAAAATAAAAAGTTTAATGAAAACATTTTCATAAATGGTATGTAGGTTTTGGCATATATCTCTTGAAAAAACCACCCCACCCCCACCCCAAAAAAACCCCAAGCTCCTTAAATTGTTGTCCAAAAACTACCTGATGAGTGCCTTATTAATCTCACACAATAAACACTTCTTCAGATTCTTTTTAAATAAATCTTTGGTCAGATATTTGAAAGTGGTTTTATTAAGCCAAGTTTATCAAGGGACTTGGTGTCTAATTGCATTTAGATATTTTGAAATCTTATTCTGGGGTGGGTGGGTGAAAGAGAGACAGTTCTCTACTGTGTAATGCAGAATCCCCTGTAGCTCAAATGGCAAGGGCTATATTTTTGAAGGAGGGCAAAGTGGGCTTTCTCCCATCTGTCACCATGGAATTCTGATTAGTCTACATTCCTGTATATGATCTTAATGAGATGATGCAGTTAAACACATCAAGATGATAGGGCCATGGTACAAACTACTGTTCTATTGCTGAAGTCATTTTGTTTTGCAGATTTATTCAGTTGGTGAAGATGAAAAGTCAGCCTCCACTTTAGAGATTATTGTGCCACGTGACTTGGCAGATGGATTTGTCAATAATAAACGAGAAAGCTACAAGTTTAAGTAAGTTTATTTTACTCTGATTTTTTCCTCATGCAATTTATAATATGATCACTTTCAACATTACCATATCTGTGTTATAGCCAAGCTTATTATTTTTCTTCCTGTTAAAGATAGTCCATTTTCTATATTCAGTGTCACCATTACCTACAAAGAAGATTATTGGGTAAGGATCAGCGTGCCAGTCCTGTGGAGAGTCAGTAAAAGTTTCTTATTAATCTCTGATCCACACAGTATAGTTTTTGGTATACTTGGTAAGATTTTCAAAAAGACTTTTTAACAACTGGAATCTTTCAGTGCTACAGTACATTATACTCTATCATGATTTCAGGGCAAGACATGATAAAACTAGAAAAGTTTAATACCTGAACTTGTATGCTTCATCAGACTATTACATGACATTGTGGTAAAAATGCCGGAGTCCTGTTTACAGGCCTGCACCCGTACAGCTGGCAATAAAGTTTTAGTGCAGACAAGGCCAGAGTGAGGTAGGGACCTTATGTTCCTGAAGAAGTTAATGAGCCAGTGTAGGGTGGATAATGACTTTAGCCAAAGATTTGTTGACAAAAAGCCCTTTCTAACAGGAATTTGTTGATTTCAGGCCTAATCAAAACACAGTGAAGAAAATTATAGTTTGTCAAATTTGGATGCAACATTTTGTATGAAATTTCATATCAGTTGAAATTTGATGCTGAAGAAAATCTAAAATCTGCAGTAGAGTAGGACACCAAACAAACATCTGTAACTCATGCTGATGTCACTGGACAGGCTCTATGCAACACCAGTTTAGGTTGTAGATGCTCCTGTCAGCTTAATGGATGCTGACATTCTCTGTGTCTTTATTGTTCCTGTCAGGAGTCTGTGCAAATGAATTCTGAGAAATACTGAACATTGTGATCCTTAAGGAAATGCTCTTTGTTTTCAATTTTTTTATCATAAAGCCATACATACAAAAGGAATGGTACATGCCAAACACTTTTTCTTTCCTCCCTAAAACTCACTATTTTTTGTTGAAGTCTTCCTACACTGGTCATCTCACCAACTATGGGCCTGATCCTGCAATTCTATATTCAGTGTGCATCAAATCAAAAAAAAAAAAAAACAAATATTATTCTATTCATCTGAATAAAGAGAGGGAGATAGGTCTCCTACCTCCACCCCCTAATATTTCGATATTTTTGTATTGCATTATTTTGACTGTAAACTGCTGTACACTGTAAACCCTTTGAGACCCAGACCATGTTTTTTACATGTTCTGTGAAGTAAGAAGTACTAAACTTATAATTGCCAACAAGAACAACTGAGAATGTTAGAACACATAAAGACATAAATATACCAGGTCAGGTCAACCACCAAAGGTCCATCAAGCCCAGCATATATCTAGTGGCCAGTGCCCAATGCCCCAGGCCCCAGAGGAGAGGAAGCAAACAGGCAATCTCTCTCCTCTCCTGCATCTCATCCATCCATCTCCATCCTCTGATCCTCCAGGGGCTACACCAACATCATTTTTCATAGCCAATAGGATGGATTTATCCACCATGAATTTATAAACTCTCAGTCAAACTTTTTTATAGTCCTCCTCTTCTAAACCTCCTCCTCTCACTCCTTAGTTGTTAGTTAGTTGAGTTGAGTTGTTGTTGTGAGAAGAACCTTTATTTTTTTTTTTTTAATTTTCTATATTTTCTTCATTTGTTCATTTGGTTAAGTGTAGAATATGTAAGTACTTTTCATTTTTTATTATCCACTTTCTCAACATCACTCATGATTTTATATACTCTCTCATATCCCCCTTTAGTCTCTCCTTTTCTCTTTAATCTTTCCTCGTCTTTCCTTCTCTTCCCTCTCCTCCCTCCTCCCTCCTTTTCATTTTTTTTTCTTTTTTTAGAATATCTTTTTTTCTATAGGCTTATATTTTTTTTTTTGACCACATCTGTACACAGTGTACAACATATTCAAGATGTCATGGATTTATATAAGGGCACTAATATATTATTTAATATTCTTTTTTTTATTTTCTTATCATAAAGCGTGGACTTATAGTAAGTGGTAGAAGCTTAGATTTTTTTTATTTGATGTTCATCTATTGATTACAATGTTTCCTAGTTGCTACATTTTATTGTAGTCTAAAAATTGGGAGCCTGGCTGTTCTGTTTATATGTGCTGCTTGGTTATAGGATAATTAATTTATCCAGTTTTCACTGTGATGCCCGTTGCAAACACTGATCCCCTTGATAGCTGCAAAATAGGGGTTTCTTTCTCTAAACTACCTCATTTTATCAGAGGGTTTTATTGTACAGATCTTGTCAAAGCAGTACTGTTTACAATCTATTTGTATACAATAGCACAACAGGACACTGTGGTTAAGGCTACAGGGAAAACATTGTACTAGGTTATGTAAGCCCAATGATGTAAACATGGACTAGTTACAAAGAGAAAAACAAAAATTGTGAATCAAGTAGTGTTTTAAGATACTGCATGATTATTTGTTTATTATTTTCAGATTTCAGAAAATTTTTGATCAGGAGGCAAAACAAGATCCAGTTTTTGAAAGCATTGCCAAACCAGTTGCGGAATGGTAGGTGTTAATCTTGTAAATAATCAGCAGTTACATGGGGTCACCGGTAACTTTCATTATACCATTTGAAGACAATCTGATAATCATTTGCCATGGTGATTTAAAAATGGATTGTGCTTTTATTCTCTAAATGCTGATCCATCTGAATCAATAGGCATGCAAGAATTCCATGGATGTTCTGCTTATAGAAAGGCTCCATCATCAGCCCCTAACTTAGCATTGCTATGATTTCCTGTTTTATTGATGTTATATGGGAAACCAGAGGAATTCATATTAGCTTAGTTCTTCTTATTCCACTGATTAATCTCCATTGGTCCTTCAGAAAAGTTAATTTCATAGCCCTCGCACTATGCAACTCTAAAGAAAAGGGTTATGCATGAGGAAATCTAATCTCCCTGTTTAGTTTTTATTAACTTTAATATGATTTAAGGACAATTATGAATGGGCCTCCAATTTTGCCCTTACTGCTTTCTGCTTAATGTACATACTCATGATGGTGTTGGTGGCACTATATCTTGACTCATTATAATAACTAAAGAATGTTAATGTTGTAGAATGAAGCTCTCAGAAGTCTGATTCCTTCATTTATAATTAAAATTAAGACTTTGTTTTTAAATTTTACTGGTTTGTATTGATATCTTCAACAAAAGACTTTGATAGGATAGATGAACCTGTGCTGTGCCTGGCAAGTAGAGAGTTAAAACCCTGTCTTGAGCGTGCCAGAACTTGGATTATCAGCATTCTTAGAAAACTCAAGTTACTAAAGCTAATTGGCAACAATGCATCTATTTTTTTTTTTTAAGAGAGTGGGGCTACACAGGGAGTTTGCTGGACGATGTGAGGACCAGCTGGGTGTGTTCAATAGCTCACCTATACAGTGCTTCTGAGCTGTGGGAATCTACACCCTTTTTCTTTTTTTATTTGAACCTGTGCTGATGTGAGTCCCTGCAATTAGATTGTATAGCTGTGAGGGTGTAAAATCCTTGAGAAATGGATTTGGTTTAAATAGGAGAGTCTGTTGAATGGCTGTTTTTAAAGCAGATATTTTATAAAAATCTACCTCTTGCTTGACTCACTAAATAAATACTACGTGATAATCTGGTCAAGAAATTGAAATAATGGGCCACTTCACTGAAAATTTTCTTTATGAACCATATTAAAATATACTGAAAGTAATATATTGTGAAACACACACCAATCACTGAGGTCTATTGACTCCCATATGCTGAAGGAGCTATGTTCTTAATAGAACAATCCAAAACCTTCCAAGTCTGTTTGCAGATTGCAGATTGATCTCATGTCAGGGCTGATTTCAAGCATTTTCTATTTGGAGTCTAACATTTAAGAGATTTACTGTATAGATCCTCTTTCAGAAAAATAGGTTAATAAATATAGTAGCAAACCTGTATCATTTGATGTTTTTAATTAAGATGGTAAGTGTTTTTCTTCTTGTGAAGAGTTATGTTTATTGTGGATGGTGGAGTTTGCTTTGTCTTATGCTAGATGAGCCAATTGGTTTGTTCCAAAACAGAACAAATAGTAGGACTGTTTCTGCCTTAACAAAATATAAAATGAAATAGGGCACATATCAAATGTTTCCTTTTGAGGACACTCTTGAGAACCTGTAATCTTTCTTTTGATGGTTTAAAGGCTTGGGAGCGAGGGCGGGGGCTGTTCGTAAAGGGCCTGATCCAAAGCCCGTTGAAATCAATAGGAATTTTTCTGCTGACTTCAGTGAGCTATGGATGGAGCCAAGAGAGAACAGACTTTCTAATAACAATCAAATATGGCTCGGTTCTGTTTCATAAGAGAAATCACCTCCAGGTATTCCCCAGAATGTTGTCCATTATTGACTATATGTTACAATGTCTGAAGCAGCAAGAATACAGTGAAATGTATAGATAAACAATTTTAGAGAGAGAGGTTTCACTAGTAATCTAAAATGGCTGGAAAAAATATTTGCTAAATCCTTTGTTATAATACAAAGCATTGGAAGTGTACCACAGGGAACAGCTCTGCACTGGTGGCGGATAGACTAAATGACCTAACAGGACATTTCCATCCCTAATGTATATGATTACATGAATGCAGTGAGCATTCTCTAGTTTTATTTCTGTCTTTTTTATTTCAATGTAAGTGGTCAATTTTCTATCCCATTCCTTTAGTAATAGTGAAACTACTTGGAGGATATATTTTATCTCCTAAAAACTTAGGGGTTTGGGCTTGTGTGTGTGTTACTGTCTAATCAAGAAAAGAATATAGCCCTCTAGCAGTTTGAGACATCACCAAACTAATGAAGATGTATTAGTTATATTAAGAGCATGATCCAGCACCCATCTGAGTCAATGGGGTCCTGTCTTTGTACTCTTAGAGTCTGTGCCTGACAGGTACCCTTAATTCCTGTTGGGTAATCAGCATCAGGTCTATAGATGATCAATTCCTTGAAGCAGGGAGCCTGTGTTACTCTTTGTTTGGTGCAGAACTGAACACGGTGGTGGTGCCAAATAAGGAAATTATGAACTCTGTTTCTGAATGATTAGAAGATAAAGGATACATGGCATATTCCCAAATTCTGTATATTCTTATTTCTAAACTTTCAAAGCCCTGCACCAGTTTTAAAATTCACCATTCCCATTAGAGACAGATGAAAGTCTCCTTCCTTTGAAACATCAGAGATGGCCACAGCTGGAGATGAGACAATGGGCAGGGTGAGCTGGTGCTCTGAGGTAACACTGAGCAGTATCTCAGGGTACGTCTACACTACAGGATTATTCCGATTTTACATAAACCGTTTTTTTAAAACAGATTGTATAAAGTCGAGTGCATGCGGCCACACTAAGCACATTAATTCGGCGGTGTGCGTCCATGTACCAAGGCTAGCGTCAATTTCCGGAGCGTTGCACTGTGGGTAGCTATCCCATAGTTCCCGCAGTCTCCCCCGCCCATTGGAATTCTGGCTTGAGATCCCAGTGCCTGATGGGGCAAAAAACATTGTCGCGAGTGCCTCACCCCTTCCTCCGTGAAAGCAGCAGCAGCCAACCATTTCGCGCCTTTTTTCCTGGGTGAACAGTGCAGACGCCATAGCACAGCAAGCATGGACCCTGCTCAGCTCAAGACAGCAATCATGGACGTTTTAAACACCTCGCGCATTCTCGTGCACTCAATGCGGAACTGGGACCTGCAAAGCCAGGCGAGGAGGCGGCGGCTACGGCAGCGCGGCGACGAGAGTGATGAGAACATGGACACAGAATTCTGTCAAACTGCGGGCCCCTGCACTTTGGAGATCCTGCTGGTAATGGGGCAGGTTCTAGCCACTGAACGCCGATTTTGGGCCTGGTAAACAAGCACAGACTGGTGGGACCACATAGTTTTGTGGTGTGGGACGATTCGCAGTGGCTGCGAAACTTTCGCATGCAGAAGGGCACTTACATGGAACTTTGTGACTTGCTTTCCCCTGCCCTGAAGTGCCAGAATACAAAGATGAGAGCAGCCCTCACAGTTGAGAAGTGAGTGGTGATAGCCCTCTGGAAGCTTGCAACACCAGACAGCTACCGGTCAGTCGGTAATCAATTTGGAGTGGGCAAATCTACTGTGGGGGCTGCTGTGATGCAAGTAGCCAAAGCAATCACTAAGCTGCTGCTACGAAAGGTAGTGACTCTGGGAAATGTGCAGGTCATAGTGGATGGCTTTGCTGCAATGGGATTCCCTAACTGTGGTGGGGCGATAGATGGAACCCATATCCCTATCTTGGCACCGGAGCACCAGGGCACCCACTACATAAACCGCAAGGGTACTTTTCAATGGTGCTGCAAGCACTGGTGGATCACAAGGGACGTTTCACCAACATCCACGTGGGATGGCCAGGAAGGGTTCATGAAGCTCACTTCTTCAGGAACATTACTCTGTTTAAACGGCTGCAGCAAGGGAATTACTTCCCAGACCAGAAAATAACAGTTGGGGATGTTGAAATGCCTGTCATTATCCTGGGGGACCCAGCCTACCCCTTGATGCCATGGCTCGTGAAGCCATACACAGGCAGCCTGGACAGTAGTCAGGAGCTGTTCAACTACATGCTGAGCAAGTGCAGAATGGTGGTAGAATGTGCATTTGGCCATTTAAAGGCGTGCTGGCGCACATTACTGACTCGCTCAGACCTCAGCCAAACCAATGTCCCCATTGTTATTGCTGCTTGCTGTGTGCTCCAAAATCTCTGTGAGAGTAAGGGGGAGACCTTTATGGCAGGGTGGGAGGCTGAGGCAAATCACCTGGCCGCTGATTACGCACAGCAAGACACCAGGGAGATTAGAAGAGCACACCAGGAAGCGGTGTGCATTAGAGAAGCTTTGAAAACCAGTTTCATCACTGGCTAGGGTACAGTCTGACTGTTGTGTTTCTTTCTCCTTGATGAAACCCTCCCCCCCTTGATTGACTCATTCACTGTAAGCCACCCCCCCCCTTTGATCACAGCTTGCTTTCTAAGGAAATAAAGTCACTCTCATTTAAAAATCATGTATTCTTTATTACTTAATTATAAAAAGAGGGAGAGAACTGACAAGGTAGCCTGGGTGGGGTTTCGGAGGAGAATAGTGGGAAGTAAAAGGCCACTATAAAAATTTCATAATTTCATAATAATGAGAGCCTTTTGGTTGGGCTGTCCACTGGGGTGGAGTGGGCGGGTGCACGGAGCCTACTCCCACGAGTTCTTACTCATCTGGCGGGTGAGGAGGATAAGGAACATGGTGAGGGGGGAGGGTGTTTATACAGGGGCTGCAGCGGCACTCTGTGATCCTGCTGCCGTTCTTGAAGCTCCACCATACGCCGGAGCATGTCAGTTTGATCATGCAGCAGCCCCAGAGTTGCATCCCGCCACTGCTGATCTTCCTGCCGTCCCTCTCATCTCGAGCATCTCCTCTCATCTCAAGCGTCTCTCCTATCCTCACGTTGGTCCCTCCTGTCCTCACGGTCACTGGCATCTTTCCTGTACTTTGCTACCACGTCCTTCCACTCATTCAGATGCGCTCTTTCATTGCGGGTCACTTCCATGATTTCCGAAAACATTTCTTCTCGCGTCTTTTTTTTCCGCCGCCTTATCTGAGATAGCCTTCGGGACGGAGTAGGGATGCATGAAAAATTTGCAGCTGTATGAGGGAGGGAAAAAAGGGAGAGAAGTATTTAAAAAGATACATTTTAGAGAACAATGGTCATACTCTTTTACGGTGAACAACACTATTCACCTTACATAGCACATGTGTTTTCACTACAAGGTCGTATTTTGCTTCTTAATATTGAGTGCCTGCGGCTTTGGTGTTACAGATCACAGATGCAGGTCCGGGCATCAGAATTCTGCTTGCATGCGGCCATGGTAAGCCATTGTCTTTCATCTTCTGCAGCCTTCATCTATCCAGCGCCCTCCTTTCCCAAATAGCAAGCAAAGCCCATTGAGTGCTGCTTCTTTCCTGTTAACGTGCAGCAGCAGAAACCACCCCGTGGCTGGTATCATGGAAGATCACTGCTAAACACCCCCCTTTCGAACCCCCCCCAACCGCGTGGCTGGTAGCAGGAAAGATTCCTGCTAGCCAAACGCGGAAAAGCGCAGCGCCAATCACGCCCCCTTCCCCCCGCTTGGCTACCTGCAGGGAAGGATTTCTTTTAAGCAACAGGCAAACAGTCCAGTAGGAATGGCCATCTCTGTCCCCTTACTTAAATTCCTGAATTTCAACCAGGTTACCATGAACGATATCACTCTCCTGAGGATAACACAGTGAGATAAAGAACGGATGTTGCTTGAATGCCAGCAATCACCGGGACCATACGCAGCTACGCTTTGTCATGCAATGATACCAGATTACTTGCTACATGCATGGCGTGGTCAAGTGTTCTACCATGGAGGACGGAATAAAGCAGCGCTGCCCAGAAACCTTCTGCAAAGGCTTTTGGAGTACCTCCAGGAGAGCTTCATGGAGATGTCCCTGGAGGATTTCCGCTCCATCCCCAGACATGTTAACAGACTTTTCCAGTAACTGTACTGGCCGTGAATGCATCCCAAGTCCTCAGGTCAAATTAATCATTAAAAAACGCTTGCTTTTAAACCATGTCTTATATTTACAAGGTACACTCACCAGAGGTCCCTTCCATGGCTTCATTGTCTGGGATAGTTGCTTGGGAGGGCTGGGAGGGAATTCCGTCAGGGTGAGAAAAAGCTCCTGGCTGTTGGGGAGAACGGAGTGCTGTGTGCCCTCTACAAGCTCTTCCTCCTCATCTTCCCCGTCTGCAGAATCCTCAGCCATGGCTGCGATTACCACCCCAACCTTGGAATCCACGGACAGGGGTGGGTTAGTGGTGGCGGACCCCCCTAGAATTGCATGCAGCTCAGCGTAGAAGCGGCATGTTTTCGGCCCTGCCCCGGACCTTCCGTTTGCTTCTTTGGTTTTCTGGTAGGCTTGTCTGAGCTCTTTAATTTTCACACGGCACTGTACTGAGTCCCTGGTGTGGCCTCTCTGCATCATGGCCTTGGAAATTTTTTCAAATGTTTTTTCATTTCGTCTTTTGGAACGGAGTTCTGTTAGCATGGAATCCTCTCCCCATACAGCGATCAGATCCAGTACCTCCCGTGCGGTCCATGCTGGAGCTCTTTTTCGGTTCTCAGGAGACTGCATTGTTACCTGTGCTGATGAGCTCTGCGTGGTCACCTGTGCTGATGAGCTCTCCACGCTGGCCAAACAGGAAATGAAATTCAAAAGTTCGCGGGGCTTTTCCTGTCTACCTGGCCAGTGCATCTGAGTTCAGATGGCTTTCCAGAGCGGTCACAATGGTGCATTGTGGGATAGCTCCCGGAGGCCAATACCGTCGATTTGCGGCCACACTAACCCTAATCCGACATGGCAATTACCGATTTGAGCGCTACTCCCCTCATCGGGGAGGAGTACAGATATCGGTATTAAGAGCCCTTTATATCGATATAAAGGGCTTCGTTGTGTAGACGGGTGCAGCGTAAAATCGGTTTAACGCGTAGTGTAGACCAGGCCTCAGTCAGGTGCTTGGCTAACTGGTTCTTGCTCACATGTCCAGGGTCTAACTGCTTGCTATATGTGGGGTCAGGAAGGAATTTTCCCACATATCAGATTGGCAGTGACTTTGGGGTTGGAGGCTTGCCTTCTTCTGCAGCATGGGGTGCAGGTCACTTGCCAGGATCATCTAGGTATATCTCACTTAATCAATTCCCTGCTGTTGCAGGGGCCTCAGGCATTAGCGCACCTCAGTCCCTCTTATTCTCTGCCTGAGGCACATCTTCTGAGGAAAAAATCATTATTGTATCTCCAAGTGTTTCTTATTTACATCATTTTACTTTTCTTCATAATCTGAAATAAAATATCTTGTTTTCAGTACTTAATAACAATGACTGACTAAACAGTTCCATGAATCTGTAACACTTCATGTATTTAAAAAACTATTTATGTGGAATAAACAGTGAACTAGCTGCTTCACAGCTGAGTATGAAGATTTTAAAATATAGACAATGCATATATAGAACAGGGTTACAGGAAATCAGCAGGCAAATGTGGTTGATGTTTGTATCACCCAGAAACCACAGGCACATTGGATATCCATTGTGCTGGATGCTGGACAAAAACCTTTAAAAAGACATCTCCTGTCCTGAGGAACTTATGATTTAAAAGGCTAAATTGAGCCTTTAGGCTCATCCTTTTGTAAGGGGCAGTTCACTGCTGCACTGGCCCAGGAGTTGCTCTGGAAAGGAATTATTACTCAGTGTCCCAATTCCCTCCCTTCTCCCAGGTTTGCTTCCGTGGGGCAGTAACTAATTGCATGCCTTCAGAAGGTGGTATCATTTCCACTGGCTGGCACAAAGCAATGGGTAGAAATGTAGTTCCACCTATTCCCCATAACTCTACATCTCCATCCCACCCACCTGTTTTGAGACTTGCAGCCCTTGCCTTCCCCTCATGCACCCTAAAGCCATGATGCAAGAACCACTAATACACCAGTGCAGGAGGGTGGGAGGATCTTCCTTTCCTTCCTTATATTAGCTTGAGTCACAATCTGGACCTAAAATAAGACTAGACAAAATAAGTGGGTGTAACAAACCAAGGAGGAAATGGGAGAAAGAGGGTGAAGTCAACAGAGGCAGGAACATGTGGTTATGTACAATGGCTATGTGCATACTTTGCAGATTTGAATCTTAACATTAATGTCTCCTTTATATATAATCAGTGATCACGGATAGCCATTTACCTGGCAATCAGACATCATGGTTCATATGCATATCACCAGTTTCACAATTATTTTTAAAGAACTTTTCCTATTCCCTTTTTTGTATTCTTCCCTCCCTTATTGCCAGTTTAGTTAATTCTTGTTTTATGGGGAAGGAAGTGGGGGGGAGGGGGACACTTGAGTTCATAGGCTTCCTGAAGTGTGGTTTAAGGAGAGGCTTGGATGGAGATGAGGCAGGCCAGGTCAGGAGTGGGGTTCAGGAGGCATATTGGGGTGCATGGAAGAAGGTATGGGAGTGAATAGGAGGAGAACACACAGAGTCAGATACTTGTGCACCATGACTGGAACAAAGGCAGGGAGCAGGAAATGACAAAATGAAATTTTATGTAGATGTTTTGCTAACTTTCTCCAGAACTCAGAAATAAGTATACCTGTTATTCACCCAGGCACAAACTGCAGTCAGTCAATGAGACAGTCTATTTTGATCTAGATAAATTCAACTGTGTGCCAAAATCCAGTTAAGGTATTGGAAATGTCTTCCTGCCTATATGAAGATTGATTAAATGTTAACAGATAGTGATGCAGGGGGATTTCCTCCCAAAGAGGAAACACTTGCAATTTTGCTAATCTCTTAATGCAGAAGCTGCTATATAGCTACTATATTAACCAAACTACAGCTGACCATTCATTGTCCCTTTCATTTTCTTTTAAGTTGTCTAAATGCTTAAACATCTATTTTTCACCATAGGTAACAATTAATGTTAATGTTAGAGAAATGAAGGACCCAAAGAATAGATATTAGAAGACACACATGCACTGAGAAAAACAGATCTAAAAATGAGAAATCTTTCTGCAATTCCAACTGTCCTTAAAACAGTGTCATATCCTCAAGGGCTCATATTAATTTTTGCAAGTACGAGACAATTGCTGAATGTTTGTGTATTGTACATTTTTTGTGCATAATGCTCTATAAATTTGTCATTTTTTTGTTCTTCAAGTTATGTAGGGGACTCTCTCTCCCCTTCTCTCTCTCGCAAAAAAAAATTGCCCGTTATTCCTTGTTCATTGTCCCCATCACTCAGCTGCGGTGTAATATAACACATTTTCCATCTTCTTGGTCTTGTTTTGTGGCACTGCTGGGTGCAGCTGCAGCATGTTGATTCTGGACTTGTAGGTAGTATTGGTTGGTACAGTAGGTTGCTGGGTGATTTAACTGGCAGACAGAATTGTTTCCAACACAGTGGCCTCATAAAGGAAAGTCTTTCTTATATATTTATGCTACTGGGATTCTGAAAATAAAGTATAGTCAGCAATCTTGTTACAAATTATGAATAAACCCTGTCTTTTAGATTGTACAATCCTTGGGGCAGGGAGTATCATTTAACATTTGTACAGCGCCTAGCAAAATGGGTCCTGGAAGCCTCTAGGTCTCATTGATGTGATATGATATATTACCGGTAATAATGAGTCATTGGCACAGAGCTTCATAAATGGTTCCTTGAGCTTTATGGTAATATGGCTAAGTTAAAGAACACATAACCGCAGTAGCTATGTTTATTACACAGTTTGTTCTCTCTGGAATTCTAGAAATTAAGGTGTAAACATCTGTCATGATTATTCATGGCTCTAAATGGTAGACTCGAATGAATGATTGTTCATTCCTGAGCAGTTTATATTCCTGAGTCAGTGTGGTGAGCAATGGCTGAGCTCGTCTCTCGATAAACTTCCATCATAGCTTTCTTATTATTAATGTGGGTGGCTTTGGCACAAAAGGGCTATGGGATCACTTTCCTTTTGGATGCCAGTTTGACACAATCCAGTTTAAAAATTGTGCTAAATTGGAGAATTAGACAATAATGATTAATGTCTCTTTTTGAAATGGTTGCAACCATGGGGCCATATGAAGTGCAAGGATTCATTAACATTTCATCAAACCACTATTATAGGGCACAGTATTTGTAAGATTTATTCTGACACAAATTGCAGATTTTCAAACTGTTAAAGAAATCTGCTTATTATAGGTTACAGTGTGACTGTTTGGGTGGGTACAGAGAGCATCTTTTTCAATAAAATACCATTTTTAATGCAATGTTCATGGCTGAATTTGCATATTTTAGAGAACTTGTTGGAGTAATGCAGGAAATAATGTTGCACCTCCTTTTTCAGGAAAATTGTTATCAATTTCTAAAGAAACTGATCTGTGCAGTAAGCTCTTGAAAAACAAAACAGTGCTGTTATATGTATGTTTGGGACTTGGACATATCTATGAAATGTGAGATCTCACCAAATTAGATTTATACCACAATTCTGGCAAAGATATAAAAAGATGATGTCATGTTGAGATATTGTGTTCATTTTAATTAAAAGGAACTTTTATCTGTGCTCCAAACGAAAAGGGATATTTAAGTACTGAGATTCTCCAAAAGCAAATCCTCCTTCAAAATTACTTTCTCAGAGTTTAAAAATAAAATAAAGTTCACAAGTCTCTTAATCATAAACAAATACCCTGAGAGTTGGATTTGCCAGGAGTGTGTTGAATTTTTATTGTGAGTTGACTATGCATTAAGGGCTTCTGAAATAGGGAGAGGGAAAGTGCAGGGACATCAGGAAAATAATCAAAGGTAGTGGGATTTGAAATGAGGAGAGATGAGATGTAATCAAAAGATCAAAGATACTGAAGTTTTCCTACTTTCTTCATTAGTTTAGTATTTGCATAGCTGTTGAATGACCAGCTACATTTAGGTGACCAGTAATTTAAAATGAAGCCATCAGAACCCATGTTAGAATAATACGTGACATAAACTAATAAAGTAAGGTAATTTAGAGTTAGCTAAAATTTTTCCTTAGTGCCAAATACTTCTCTTGGCTGCACATGCGCATCCATGGACAGAACTTATTCCTTAATCAGTTCCTTTGTTCGTAGGTATTAGCATGTGGTTTGCTGGAGTATGGTGCTTACACACAGTATACTTAGTTAAAGGATGGAGTTTCTGAACTTCTGAGAGTTTTTGAAGGGCACTAAATATATGCCTTCCTGCAAGATTTATTTTTCTTTTTAATCTTTTAAGCGACTGAACAGTATGTCTAGAACCATGGATGCAGAGTCAGAGCAAGATATGGTGAAATGTCTGTGCCAGTTTCATAAGTAATTTTACTGATCATGCTTCTGGATCTAATGGGTAGGCTTCACTTAATCATTTGTAAAGTGGGCCATATCCCTTCATCACTAGTAAATACTAGTGATGAGAATTTGAGAATAAGAGTTTCACGCCAGTTTTAGATCCCTTATACTGGGTAAAAGGATAGGCATGGCATAAAGGGGAGCTAAAAATCCTGTATCTGGCATCGGAAGGATTTCCTGGGCAGTGACACTGTGGAAAACTGCCATAAGGCTGCCTTCCGAGAACCCCATCATAAGCTCTGGCATAGGTCAGAGGTTCTCAGATGGGGGGATGGATACCCCTAAGGGAGTGCAGAATGTATTCTGGGTGTGTGAGAAGATTTAGGGGGAAAGAAACTTACTGCACACATTTTACCCACAGCAGTGAATAAGTAGCAAAGCTGATTCCTCCAGTCATAGACTCATAGGACTGGAAGGGAACTTGAGATATCATCTAGTCCAGTCCCCTGCACTCATGGAAGGACTAAGTATTGTAATTACACTGGAGGCCTCTCCAATACATGGAGCAGTTCAGGATCAGGAAGGCATAAAGGTGGCTTAACGCCATGCTGCGAATTCTGTATTGCACTTCTTAGAGGCACAGTATAGAATCTCACCCTGTGTCTCTTATTTCTTGGATATGTTAATTATTATCTTTGTGAGGATGTCTGCTATCCTAACACAACTAATAGTCAGGCCTTTGTTCAAGAAACTCTCTCTTAACATTTGCCACCTCCCTACTTTTTTGACCTGTTTAAAACCCTCTCTTTCTGGGAGAGATTGAGAAGGTAAAGATAAACCAACTCCAGCTACGCCTAAGGATCAGAGAAAGTTGGTAAATTTACCATTCTAGCCTGGCTATGGCTGAGTTTGCTCTGATGTCTTTGATCTACTTATGTGAATAGAAAAAGGTCATGTGGTCTGTCATAGACTACGTAACAAAAAAGTATGCCCTTGGAGTTTGTGAACAGAAATTTCCTACATTGTGGTCTCTGCATATTTCCACTTGTAGGATGTGCCCACATCCAGTCAATCCAAAAATGTGTGATTTAATGTATAGCAAATGCAATGTAATGTGTAAATGTATATTAAAAAAAGAGGATGTCTGTGTAACTTTGGATGTGTGGGTATGCCCTATACCCACCACCTATGCTTGAGTCTGATCAATTCAGCATAGCTTTGCTGTATGCCAATTAAAGCAACTTGAGTGACAAAATTCAGAGTCAAAATGAACTGGATGAAGTGTTCTCCCAGAACTTGACAAGGTGTTCTGGATAAGCCAAGTGGAAAAGGTCTTGGAGGGAATCCCAACGCTACCTAAAGTCGTCCAAAAGAGATTACAAGCATTACTCTAACCTTTGTCAGCAGCCAACCCCTCAGATCACATATCAAGTATCAGAAGGGTAGCCGTGTTAGTCTGGATAGCTCCCATGACTCTATCTGGCTTCAAGAAGTTGATGTACCTATATCTCGATCCATTCCGGGTCATCCAATAGATCAGCCATGTGGCCTTTAAACTCCAACTGCATAGGGTGGTGAAAATGCACCCAGTATTCCATGTATCCTTGCTGAAAAAGCTCACCAACTACTTCCTTGGATGAATACAATCACTACTGCCACCTGTCAGGTCCAGGGGCATGAGGAATACCTTGTGAAGCAGATCTTGGACTCCAAAATTCTCAGAGGATAGCTCTGGTTATGGTCCAGCTGATTGTTCATGAGAGCCAGCCAAAAACATGCAAGCACATGACCTGAATCAACAATTTTATCAGTCACATCCTGATATATCTGGCCTGAAGACATTTGGTAGGCATCTTTTAAAGGGGGAGTGATAATGTAATGAGTCATAGCTGAGCCTGATGAGTGCTTTCTGAGCCTGAGCCTGATAAGTGCTGTTGAGCCTGATGAGTCAACCCTCAGCCTGAGACAGCTGATATAGTGTACTTGGACTTTCAGAAAGCCTTTGACAAGACCCCACACCAAAGGCTCTTAAGCAAAGTACACAGTCATGGGATGAGAGAAGGTCCTCTCATGGATAAGACAGGAAACAAACGGTACAAATAAATGATCAGTTTTCACAGTGGAGAGCGGTAAATAGCAGGGTCCTCCTAGGATGACCAGATATCCTAATTTTATAGGGACAGTCCCGATTTTTGGGTCTTTTTCTTATATAGGCCCCTATTACTTCCCACCCCCTGTCCCGATTTTTCACACTTGCTATCTGGTCACCCTAGGTCCTCCAAGGATCTGGGCTGGAACCAGTGCTGTTCAACATTCATAAGTGATCTGCAAAAAGGGGTAAAAGTGTGATGGCAAAGTTTGCAGACAAAACAAAATTAATCAAGATAGTTATGTCCAAAGCTAACTGTGAAGAGTTACAAAAGGATCTCACAAAACTGGGTGACTGGGCAACAAAATGGCAGATGAAATTCAGTGTTGATAAGTGCAAAATAATGCACATTGGAAAACATAATCCCAATTGTACATACAAAATGCTGGGATCTAATTTAGCTATTACCACTCAGGAAAGAGATCTTGGAGTCATCCTGGATAGTTCTCTGAAAACATCTGCTCAATGTACAGTGGCAGTCAAAAAAGGTAATGTTAGGAACCATTAGGAAAGTGAGAGATAATAAGATAGAAAATATCATAATGCCATTATATAAATCCATGGTATGCCCACACCTTGAATACTGTGTGTAGTTCTGGTTGCCCCATCTCAAAAAAGATACATTAGAAATGGAAAAGGTACAGAGAAAGGCAACAAAAATGGTTAGGGGTATGTTACGCTTTCTATATGAGGAGAGATTAAAAAGACTGGAACTGTTCAGTTTAGAAGAGAGACGACCAAAGGGGGATATGATAGAGGTCTATAAAATCATGAATGATGTAGAAAAAGTGAATAGAGAAGTGTCATTTACTCTTTCACATAACACAATAACCAGGGGTCACCCAATGAAATTAATAGTTTTAAACCTGTTGCCTAACATAAGGAAGCACTTCTTCACATAATGCTCAGTCAAGCTGTGGAACTCATTGCCAGGAGATGTTGTGAAGGCCAAAAGTATAAATGGGTTCAAAAAGGATTAGATAAGTTCATGGAGGATAGGTCCATCAATGGCTAATAGCCAAGATGGTCAGGGATGCAGCCCCACTCTTTGGGTGTCCCTAAACCTCTCACTGCCATAAGTGGTGGCTGTGCGACCAGGGATGTGTCACTCAATAATTGTCCTGTTCTGTTAATTCCCTGTGAACCATCTGGTACCAACCACTGTTGGAAGACCGGATACTGGGCTAGACGGACCACTGGTCTGTCCCAGTATGACCATTCTTATGTTCTTCTTCCTGAGCCTAATTGGCTGAGTCCAGATTGATTGTCATGGAGCCCTCAAGTAATCTGGAGATGAAGATCTAACTAAGGGCCACCAAGGCCAGGGATATAGGCTCCCAATGAAAGCAACTACTCCAGTCTACTCAATGTCACTATCTCACCAGCCGTATCCCCCACTGCTTGTTGATTCTAACTGCCTGTGCCCCTGTTCATGCTTGCTCCTGCTCCTGTTCCAGGCCTAATCTGTGCCCGCTACAGCCATATTCCAACCCTACTCTTGGTTCCTGATTCCTTCTCTGACCCCTGGCTCTGGTCCCTGGCCTGAGCACTAGGGCTGACTGCCGCTGCTCCAACCACTAGGCCTACCCATCCACGTACCAGTTTCTGACACCATGTTTGCTCCATGCTGTCAACACTTTTCTATTACCACTGGAAACTCAGGCCAGGTTTCTGCTGGGGGACCTGTGAAGCTGTACACTGCAGGAAGTGCCACCCAGCAGAGCCTGAGTGACAGCCTACTGATTGGGCCTGCTGATGTATAAATCAGGAAGCCATCACAGGGAGCTTTCTGAGCAACGATGGAGACCTCCTGCTTGCTTCTGCACCAGTCCATGCCTTGCTGTGAACCCCAGACTCCGGCTTCTGATCCTTGCTTGACCCCAGCTCTGATACTTGCATCTTGTCTGCAACTTGGCACCTGCCCTGACTTCTGGCATCCTGACCTGGCTTGGCCCCTGACTTTGCTACTTGACTCCTGATGGCAACTTGGTATCCAACCTGTGCACACAGGCCACTCACAGCCCAGTCCTGACACCGGTCCCAACAGTTTGCTGAGACCGTCTCCAGCGGTCCCATCCAACCCCTCCATAGAAGATGGAAGGGAGGACAACTCTCCAACCAGCAGTTTCCCGAGGGCCTGGGACCTGCAGAACCAAGTCACCCTTCTGCAATGGAAGAATCTTGTGCTACAGACCCAAACTATGCCATTTGCAGCCCAATCACAGAACTTGCATGAGCATTTAGTCCAGTTGCATGTCCAGGTGATGCAGCTCACTGCCAAAGCACAGACCCTATGTGAACAGCTATCATCTTACAGGAGATGCAGCTACACTACCTGCCTCAGCAGACTACCCACTTCCTGAACAGGCTTCCACCTCCCGAACAGGCTCCCACATTGCTGCTGCCTGAATGGTTCTGAACCAATGCAGGCTGCTCTTCCTGCCCCGCCCCAAAATGTACCCCACAAACAAAATGAAGTGGGGCTAGCAGTTAGCTTCCTCACCAGCAAAGCACTCAACTGCGTTTCCCCCCATTAGAGTAGAACAGCCCAGTGCTCTCTGACAGGGATGCCTTCCTACAAGCCTTCTTTGATGACCCACATCGTGTCTGCTCTGCAGAGGCTGCCCTCCAGAAGTTTCATTAAGGGCAAGGACCGGCCACCTCCTATGCTGCTCATTTCAGATAGCTTGCAGCTGATGTCAAATGGAATGAGACAGCCCAACTACACCAACTCTGGTGAGGACTCAGTGTGGATGTAAAAGATGATCTAGCCCACGTTGAAAGCCCTACACCCCTAGAGGCATTTATTGATCTCCCCATTTCATTGAGTCTTGGCTGCGCGAGCAGAAGGAGTAAAGAAGTGGCAGCCTGATACTCCCACATACGCCTGCTACACCAAAGTCTGTAACACCGAGTCCTGCAACCGAGTCAGTGTAGGTCAAGCTGGATTACTGATGCCTGACTCTGGAGGAGAAAGAACATTGATTGCAGTTGAACCTCTGTTTTTACTGTGGGGAGCTAGGACGTGCACTTGCCTCCTGTCCAGATTGAAAGAGCTTGGGAAATGGACCAGCCCACGCTCAGTTTGAGGGTACAGCCTGGGCATCATCAGAGTGCCATGCTCTGGAACCACCCCCTAACTCTTGAGAAGAACCTTACCTGGGAACGACGGGGTCTCCCAGCATGTCCAATTGCTTCTGCAATTGCAGATCTTGGGGGAGGTAAAACAGATTCCTCTGCAGTTAATGATGATAGACACTGGAGCTGCTGCCAACTTTATAGAAGTTAAGGCAGCCCAAACATTCCAGATCCTTCTCTTGGCAAAACTCACACCATACCTGGCTGAGACGATAGATGGGTGGCTCCTATCATCAGGACTGGTGACTCAAGAGACCCTAGAGTCCATAGTGGAAGGGTACTGGGAAATAATATACTCTCATGTGATCTGCTCTTCATTCTTCCCAGTAATGGGCATTCCTTGGTTGGAGTGGCATGACCTGTGTATCTCCTGGTGGTGGAGGAACATTATCTTCTCTGAATATTGCCAGAAATCTTGCTTCCGACAAATCGACCAACCTCTGTTGGGGTCACACTGACAAGACTGGACCAGCAACACCCTGAGGGACGGGGTGAGGGGCGATATAAGAATCTGCGTGACTAAAACTTCAGATCATGGGAGTTCCAGGCTGCTGACACTTCCGCATCACCACCAGAAGCGCAGGCTGGCTTTCCACTGGGGGACCCTGTAAAGCTAGATACTGCAGGAAGTATTGCCAAGGGAGGCTGCAGTGGTGGCTCCTCACAGCCTACTGATTAGGGTGACCAGATGTCCCGATTTTATAGGGACAGTCCTGATTTTTGGGTCTTTTTCTTATATAGGCTCTTATTACCCCCACCGCCTGTCCTGATTTTTCACATTTGCTGTCTGGTCACCCTACTACTGATCGGCCCATGCCAGTATATAAACAAATAATCCATCACAGGGAGCTGTCTGAGCAACGACACAGACTGACTGCTTGCTTCTGCTCCAGTCCTTGCCTTGCTGTGAATCTCAGACTCTGGCTCCTGACCCTGGTTCAACCCCAACTCCACCACTTGCCTTCTGTTCACCCTCTATAACACTGATAGAGAGATATGCACAGTATTTGCCCTCTCCAAGTATTAATACATACTCTGGGTTAATTAATAAGTAAAAAGTGATTTTATTAAATACAAGAAAGTAGGATTTAAGTGGTTCCAAGTAGTGACAGACAGAACAAAGTGAATTACCAAGTAAAATAAAATAAAACACACAAGTCTGAGTCTAATACAGTAAGAAAACTGAGTACAGACAAAAACCTCACCCTTAGAGGAATTCCAGTAAGCTTCCTTTTACAGACTAGTCTCCTTCTAGTCTGGATCCAGCAGTCACTCACACCCCTTGTATTTACTGTCCTTTGTTCCAATTTCTTTCAGATATCCTTGGGGGTGGAGAGGCTATCTCTTGATCCAGCTGAAGATAAAAAGGAGAGGTCTCCCAGGGGTTTAAGTCCAGCTCCAAGATGGAGTTTTGAAGTCACATGGGCAAGTCACATGTCCCTGGATGACTGAGTTTCTTATCAGCCAAGCCACATTCCTGGGAAAGCTCCAATGTGGATTGGCATCTTCGAGTTCATTGTTGAACATAACATAAGAACATAAGAAAGGCCATACCGGGTCAGACCAAAGGTCCATCTAGCCCAGTATCTGTCTACCGACAGTGGCCAATGCCAGGTGCCCCAGAGGGAGTGAATCTAACAGGCAATGATCAAGTGATCTCTCTCCTGCCATCCATCTCCATCCTCTGATGAACAGAGGCTAGGGACACCATTCTTACCCATTCTGGCTAATAGCCATTTATGGACTTAACTGGTTCTTGATTGGGCACTTAATTTGCACGTTCCTTTCTCAAGAAGCTGACCAAATGCTTTACTCAGGCTACTTAGAAATCAAGCAAGTATACAGCCAATATTCCTAACTTCAAGCACAAAAAGAACACATGCATACAAATAGGAGGAATGTATTCAGTAGATCATAACCTTTACATAGATATGTTACATGGCATATGTAGCATAAAATATATTTGAGTTGTATCATATATACATTCATAAGCATATTCCCATGAAGCCTTATGGGGTACACCATCACACCTACTATTATCCATCAGGGCTTTCAGTCTTCCCACAGCACTTTGTCTCCTTACCTCAGTTTTCTTGATGTTAGGAAATGCCGTCACTGCTTCAAAAATCTAAAAGATATAACCTTGTCCTCCCCATTTAAAGGAGAGTCTAGCCAGAAACTCCCGTGGGGCTGAACACTTGCTTCACTTAAAATTTGTTACAGAAGAACTAAGGTATAATCAGGTAACATTGCTTCCTCCCCACCCCTTAAGTTTCCAAGGGACCTGAAATTCTGCTGGTTTTAAGGATCTTACTCTTAGAATCTAATGTTACAAAAATTAAGAATATATTTATTATGCATGGATGCTTTTATTTTCTTGCAATTTTTGAGTATCTTCAGGCTCCTGTGATCCTTACCAACAAAAGCATCTGGGAGAGTGAGGGCCGGACCGAGGACATTCGGGACCGACCAGCAGGAGGCGCGGCAGTGGCACCTGACCAGGGACCTTTAGAACCGCCCCTGATACAAGGGCCAGGGCAGGACCCAAGAGAGTGATGGATCCCTGTTATCCCGGTCTTCTTTGCGGAGACTCCTGCAGGAGGTGCAATGGGCCCTCCAAAGACAGTTGGGCCAGCTGATAGAGGAACAGCGGGCCCTGGTGAAGTTCCTCAGGACAGAGTTCCAGAGGCGTGGAGACAGATTGCGCAGGGCCGGGACCAGGAGGCCCACGGCTGAGCGCGGACATGTTATGCCTGTGCAAGGCGAGGACACATAAAGAGGGACTGTCCCTACTGGGCTGGGAGCAGGATGCCTCACCCAGAGAAGGGGCAGCGGCAGCCTGCCGGGTGACAGGCAGCTGCCAGTGTGCTGGACGTGTGGGCATTTTGGAGGGACTGCCCAGGCCCAGAGAACACGACCCAGGGCAACCCAGGAGGGGTTGGCCCAGAGAGGGACAGTGAGAAGAAGCAGGGGGCCCGGAGCCTGTTGGCATTGCCGGCCACCAGAAGAAAGACTGCCCCTAGTGGGGAGGGCAACACAGCTGGAGGCAGTCGAGAGAGTGGCTGACCGGCCAGTGGGCCACCCAGGTGAGGTGGTGAAGACCGCAGCTGGGATGGTGGGGACCCTCAGACCATCACCAGGAGGTCATTAACAAGGAGACCCAGACAGAGTGGGGGGAGTCCAGAAGAGACAGGTCCTAGAAACCAAATGGACCCAGGTGGTTATGGGACAGGCCACCAAGGGAACCCAGACCCTGAGGAAGAGGGCCTGGGGACTCGGATCTACAGGTGCAGCTAGACGCCACAGAGCAGGCATGGAAGAAAGTCCGCCAGGAGAAGGAAGCCCTGGCCGGCAAATTAAAAGACAGTGAGGAGAAGCAGGCACGGCTGGCAGGACACCTCCGGGCCGCACAGGCCAGAAGGCCCCATGATCCCCAGGGTGGGGTTTTGGTGGACCCTGCTCCGGGGTTTTATAGGGTTAAAAGTGGCCTGACAGAGCTGAGCTGATTGGGGAAGTGGCTGCAGCTGGAGGCCACGCCCCAAACTGAAGCCCTGGGGCTTATAAGAAGCAGGGAAGCCAGAGCCCAGAGGAGGAGTCTCTCTCTGCTTCCAGAGAGAGATGGGCCTGGCTGCTTAGAGGCTGAGACTAGATACCTGAGTGAAGCAGGGCTGGGGAACAGGCTGAGGAGCTGGGAGGCTCCAGCCAGGGGTTGCAGAGGGCAACCTACAGGTCCAAACCCCCTTTGCCTGTGATGAGTGGGCTGATACTGCAGTCTGTCCCAGGGTGTGGGGCTAGACCATGACTGACAGTGGCCACTACTGAGGCAAGGTGGGGATAGTAGCGTGAGACCCAATTATAGATAGCGGGCACCGGGTCCAGGTCACCAGCCTGCCGGGGGCGCTCCAGGGCCGGACCGAGGGACATTCCGGGACCGACCAGCAGGAGGCGCGGCAGGGGTGAGTACCGACCCTGTTACAGAGAGCCAGTATTTCTGTAAACTAACAAACACAAAATGCTGTAAGATCAATAAGCCTTATGTTCAAATCAAACTCACTGATCCTATTACTAGGTCTTTATGATCAATATTTCTGTAATCATCTCTATGTGAGCTTGCAACATTGTGTTCAGTATCAATTACATGGATTTTCACTTTCTCAATAAACTCTGCTGTGGTCTTTCAATAGTAACCAATTCCTACATTCTTTACTAATCTAAACATACATGCACCGGTTCTAGACTTCACGATACAGCCTTTTAAAGTCCTATATGATACAGTGAATTTTGTGCCCATAGACCTCTACTTTTGAAGAATGATGCCATCTTTATTCTTGGAAGAGTACTGCCTGAAAAAATCCTCTTCAAGGGCTCAATTGGATAGAGTTGCCAGTCACTCCCACCTCCTACTGAAGTCAAACAAAAGAAAATTTAAGTTAATAGGAGAAGACTTTACTCATCACTTCTCAAGACTGGGACCTAAGTGAGGAGTTTCTAGTTTGGGGGGGGGGCGGAGTTTGGTTTTTTTGTTCGTTTTCACAGACGAATCTGAGACATCTTATAGTTGAAATATTGCAGTTCGGCGAGCCAGTTTGTTGTATTCCTCAACAAAGTTAAATCTAACAGCAGAACTAGCTCAGAATGCTCTCATCAGAGTTCAAGCACAAGAGTCCCTGCACTCTCTCTAACAATGAGCATAAGAAGCAAAAATTTCTGTGTCCTTAAACTTAGGATAGAGAAAATCCTCGTCATAAATTAGAACAAAATGTAGTCTTAAAAACAGCCACAATAAAACAACCTCATTCTGCTTTCAAGAAAGAGAAACTGTATTTTTACTGTTAGCTGTTATTGGATTCTAAACTGCTCTTTATACTAACCCTTTAAATTTTGAAGAGGAAGTTACTGAGCTATATTCTAGAAGACCTCCAGAAATTGTCTAGTCTGTGTAGCTGTTTAACTTGAGTCATCCTAAACATTTGAAAACATTTGTTGGGCATATTTCCCAAATAAAGGGACTCCAGGTGGGGATGAGATTAATCAGTTGATCTACCAAAAATACAAATACAGTAATATGTGTGACAGCTATTTTCTACACAGATATCTAAATTGAGACCTTTAATGAAATAATTTAGAAGTATGTATGGTAAGAAATAGTCATTATTATTGCTAATTAGTATTATAACCCATCACTGTAATATCAAGACACTAAGAAAAGAAAAGAAATTGATAAAGGGTTTATATGAGATTTGGAAAACATTGTAAAAGAAAAAAATGTATACACAACCTTGCTGATCTTTGAATAAATTATTCAGATTAGTCCCTAACTGGAGAGGATAGTTTTCGTACTTTCATAAATCAATATGCTATTGTATGCACAGCATTTATTTTAATCTTCCGGTATTGGTAATTTTGTACTGATCTTTTGGTGTCAACAATTGCTTAATTTTTCTCAACAGAGATTTTTTTTTTTAAATAGTAGCTACTCTATAATTGGTAAGTGATTTTTAAAATATTCAATCTTTGTTCCCATAAAAATGTTTTCTCAAAAATGTGTTTTTACAACAACTCTTATGAACTAAAAATCAGAAAAGTTAGGATATTGTAGCTCATTTTTTTTCAAGTCAAAAGTTTCTATTTTAGAGAAAATACATATACAATGCACAGCAACTAGCCGTATTCAGGTTACTTGCCAAAAGTTGAATGAAATGTGTGAACAGTTGGTTTAGCTGAGGATCATTTACTTTATAAATGTTGCAATCTATTTTTCATGTTCTACAGTTCTGCATATAAAATTAAATACAACTTGACATTCCATTATATTTTAAAGATGAAATTCACCAAATGTAGAAACTTGCCAGTACAGTACATTTTTCTTCATCTGATAATGTACACAGGTAAAAACTTACTAATTTTTATGTTTAAAGTAGAATATGTATTTGAAAATGTAATTCAATTTAGTTAGAACTAAAAAAACCCTGCTGCCTGTATCTTGTATCTCATCCTCAGAAAAAAGTAGGTTTTAAATTCTACATGGTTTTTCAAATTAGTAGTTGATACTCAAAATGTATCACGAGGATATGTATTAGTAGTGCTGTAAATATAACAAAAGAACTTCTGATATACAGATATGTTTAATTACTGTAGTATGGTTAAAATACTTGACTATCAAAGTGTCTAGTGCATTCTTATACCTCATACATTTTTTACTTTATCCAAACCCCAAGGAAGTCACTGAAAAGACTTCCATTGAGTTTAATGAGCTTTGACTCAGACTCTTGTTTAATGATAATTAGTAGTTTAGTGATTTTCTTCCTCAAAGCATTTTCCAGACTGTGGCTGATTACCTGAACACCATTTTGTGGCAAATATTGTAAGTAATATCTCAATTACTCACTGCTGAGTCAGAGATGGAGATTTGTCCATAGCCATGGAGAGAGTCTTTGTCAGAGCTGGGACTAAAACTCATGAACTCCTGGCTTCTGGTCCTGTCTTCAGGTCACTAGTCAATGCTTCCAGGCTTCCTAGGACCTGAATGAGTATAAACATCAATATGATTATGTTAATTTCATTAATTTTGATGCCGATCCCATGTAGGTGTGCATAATTTGTCACATACCTTGGAAAAACTGTTACTTCAATTGTGCACAGTACAGTGAAGGCAGTCTGTACCCTTTTTATACTGAAAAACGTTGCTGACTCATTTTGTCAAGTCAAATAAGAATTGCTAGGATTCCAAAAGTCAGCTGTAGTGGCTTATACAGTTAATCAGAAGGCAAGGATGTCATTCCATTGTTAAAATGTAACAAGAAAAATAGATTCATTTATAAAGACATAAGTCATTAGCCTAGAAATGGTATCACACATTCCTGTGACTTAATAAACGGAGTTAATAGGACAACATAGACATGTGCCTATGATAAAATAATTACTGGGGATTAGGAAGTTATTTGGCTGAAACTCAGGCTGCTAATCCAATAAAATGGGTGTATTCATGCTAACAATGCCCCCTCCTGAATTGCTTTATTGGTACTATTTTTTTTTCCAAAGTCTTATATCCATGATGAATATTTGTTATTATTTTCTGCAACTTTGGATTGTTGGATGGTATGAACTCTTTACAGCTGAGCTGCTTAGTTCATAAACATTTATTTAACTCTTTAAAGTGTTCATTGGATAACCATGATGGTTTCTCGAGCCAGTGATTTGCTTTATAATGGCCTTTCCTCCTAATCTGATAAAAACAAGCAATCTTAAATTATCAAAACCAAACACAGTATTGTGTGTGTTTATATATAAGAAATATATATATATATGCACACACACACACACACACACACACACACACACACACATATTATATATAACATTTCAAATAATTTATGTAGGAACCATGAAACAAAAAGTGTTGGTGGCACTTTTTTTTTTTTTGTATTAAATACATCCATATAGTATGGGTTCACATCATATCATGTGATTAAGTTGGGGTGGGCAAACTTTTTGGCCCGAGGGCCACATCGGGGTATAGAAAGTGTATGGCAGGCCATGAATGCTCACAAAATTGGGGTTGGGTGCGGGAAGGGGTGCGGGTTCTGGGGTGGGTCTGAGGATGAGGAGTTTGGGGTGTAGAAGGGTGCTCTGGGCTGGGACCAAGGGGTTTGGAGGGAGGGAGGGGGATCAGGGCTGGGGCGGGAGTGTGGGAAGGGGTGCAGGTTCCAGCTGGGGGTGAGGGCTCTGGGGTGGGACTGGGGATGAGAGGTTTGGGGTGCAGGAGGGTGTTCCGGGCTGGGATATAGGGGTTTGGAGAGCGGGAGGGGGATCAGGGTTGGGGCATGGGGAGAGGCTCAGGGGGTGCAGGCTCCAAGCGGCGCTTACCTCAAGCGGCTTCCAGAGGCAGTGGCATGTCCCTCCTCCGGCTCCTATGCGGAGGTGCAGCCAGGCGGCTCTGCGCGCTGCCCCATCCGCAAGCACTGCCCTGCAGCTCCCTTTGGCATCTGTAGGAGCCGGAGCAGGGCCATGCCTCAGCTTTCAGAAGCCACGTGGTGTGGACCCTGATCCTGCATCCCGGCTGGAGCGCTGTGGCAGGGCTGAGCTGCGTGGTCCGGCCCCTGACCCAGCGCCTCGGCCAGAGCAGAGTCGAGCCACGTGGCACAGCCCCGACCCAGCGCCCCGGGCAGAGCGGGGATGAGCCGCTGATGCTGCCCCTGACCCAGTGCCACGGCTGGAGCGGGGCCAAGCCACGTGGTACAGCCCCGACCCAGTGCCCCGGGCAGAGTGGGGCTGAGCCACTGATGCTGCCCCGACCCAGTGCCACAGCCGAAGTGGGGCCGAGCCGCATGGTGCGGCTCATGGTCCGGCTTAAAACGGCCCGTGGGCCCGGGGTCCTACCCCCAGACTAAATAGATTTTCAATGTAAATTAAATGTATATTCTGTGATGCAAAATTAATTGTTTTACAGCGCTGGCAAACAAAATTATTATTTTTACTGCTGCCAAACCCAAACATTTAAAAATCATGACATATTAAAGAAAAATACATTTTGATTTCTTTTGGTTCTGAGTCTTTAGGAGGCACTTAGGTCACATTTCCAAGCTTTTCTCTGTAACCATGAGGCCTAGAAACTTTTTTTAATTAAAGCTGATAGTCTCATATAGTCACTGTATTCTTGGAACTAGGGCTTCAAGGAAAATACCAATCACGAGAGACTCCCCATAAAATTATGAGAGTGGGCATCACTGACGTAGAGGCCCATTTAAAGATTAGGACCACATTGGGATAGCCTTTTACAAACATATTGGATGTTTTTCTAAAATATATTCTCTGGGAAATATTTTGTGGACGTTCTATGGCCTGTGTTATATGGGAGGTCAGATTGGATGATCACAGTGCTCCCTTCTGGCATATGAATCTATACATAAATAAGAAAGTCTTTGCCCCAGACTGCTCAATCTAGAATAATGACAAGAAATGAATACTGTTCCATATTCTAAATGAGATTACAAAAGAGAAATTTAAGTGGTTTGTGTTTAGCAATAGAATTAATCAAATTAATGCTTCATTTATTTGCTGAGTAATTGTTATAAAGTCCTTTGTCATGACCACTGTCTGCATTTGTTTAGTTGAATTAAATAAGGGGCCAAAACCTTACATAGATAAAATTCCCATTGAAATCAGTGGGAACTTTGCTTGAGTGAGGACTGCAGGATTTGGTCTTTGGTGAATAAAACGGTGTTTTCTGTTCTTATATAAATCAAAAGAAATGTATCTCTCAATTCTACAAATAAATGCTATTACATTTTAGCCTGCAAGTAAAATTTATCTTATAAAAAAAGACTGCTTGGGAATAGAGAAATTTACAAATGTAGACGTATTTAGGTCATCCCATTTTACAATATTTTTCATTTTCTGTAGACTTTGTTGTTCTGAACTTGATATTTATTATTAAGGAGAGATGTCCCTCCAAAAACTTGGAAAATCATAAACATAAGTAATTTTGTTAAAGTATACTGGAGACAGATCTCTTCAGCAACATCCCAGCCAATCTGCCTGGAATTAGTCCATGAGCTTCTGAACATGAAGTCATGCAACATTTCATAAACTCACTAAAGATCATTTCAGCAAGACCTCATCTCTTGGATAATGTGTCTTTGATGTGTTTTGTTTGAAGTAGTTAAGAGACAATTCATTGAACAAAGCATCTTTTTAACCATGCCAAAGATGAACTGCCCAAGAGAAAAACATGCAGGGTTTTCTGATGATTCTGATGCCACTTTAAAATTTAGAAGGTGTGGGTGTAACTGTGAAGAAATACTACTTATGTATGTTCTCCACATATGAATATTTCAAAATCTAAGTGAAATTTCAATTGATAACCAGGCCAGTCTATCTAGTTCAGGATTAATTATCTAGACAAAGCTTTGGGGGCTAGAATAATTTTAAGTTAATGCAAGGAGATGCACATTACACATCCCTGTGCTAGCCTAGCTTCCTGCAAAATCGGCTATTCGCTCCAAGGGAGGTCTTTTGGTGTTTCCCTACTGTTTTCCCTTGATGTTTCTACTTCTTTTGGAGACAGCTTTAGTTTGTGGCTGAGGTCTTCAGGAGTCCCTCTGGTGGAAGCTTCTAAGGAAATCCATCTTGGCTGTGCCCCCTTCCCAAATAGCACTATCACATTTTTGGGTTGCAGAGTCCATCTACAGCCACCACCTTTGAAATTGAATGAGATGTTGTGGTTACTTTTTAGGGATAGATCCACAAAAGGACTAAATATTTCAACACCTAACTTTTAGGTGCCTTGCCACCCAGTAGCATCCACAGACCCAAGTTAACATGTTCATACTGCAGTACGCAGACCTTCTGACCTGTATCCACACTGCTAAAATGACAGGACTTAATTCAGAGTTCCAGCAGGACTCACGCTCTGACCCAGCACCATTAGTAGGTCCTAGGACCTGGATTCTGAGTGCTTGCTGATCTGAGTCAAACTGATTTTTGTGTGGACACAAGGGGGTTTGGGCTCAGACCTGAGTCAGAGCATGGGCCTAGAGTGCATTGTTTACATACAAAGACCTTTCACCTGCACTAACACTAAGTGTGGCCTTCTTTTCTTTAGAAAGTTGTACACTGACTGGCACAGTACTGCTGAAATGTTTAGAGAAGCATTCTCCCTCTTACCTATTTTTCTTTAACTAAATAAATTGTGTACCTTAATGTTGAAAAAATAAATTTCATACCTTGGACTTTTCAAGTATTCCATGTTCAGCAAATAACCATTTATTTTGCCCATCTTCTAAGTGCCCATATACAAGCTTATACAGCTACAGTTTAAATTTAGAATTTGCTCTCTGAAGAACAAACTAAAACAAGTATCAGAGGGGTAGCCGTGTTAGTCTGGATCTGTAGCAAACAAGAGAGTGGTATCTGCTTTATATAGACTGAATAGCGTGCAGATGTGTTGGCTTTCAGATGCACTCAGATGCAATTCACCCAGTAAGAGCTCACAAAAGAAAACGCTGCTCATGAAGGCCTGTCAAACTAAAACAAGATGCAGGTTAAGTAAGCAATTTGGGAATTGATTTTTACTTTGAAAATGAAGATACAGCGTTTTTAAATGAACAAAGATCAAGTTTGATCCCTAAGTAGCATTTATTATGTTAACAATTACTAGGTCAGATTCATTGCCAAATTACACTGCAGTATCATAGATTTCAATAGTCCTTATTTAGCAGGAGTATGGGTTAGCAAGATTAGACCTATATCCTATAGTTTCTTATAGATCTTAAATAATGCAGAGAAATAATTGGCCACATTTTCAAAAGTGTCCTTGACTGTTACTCACACATTTGAGTGTACCAAGGTTTTGTATGCACATTATCACTTCCAGGTGCAGGGGGGACCTGGATGCACAGGGGCTTGTTGGGAGATTCTGGGTGCAACAGATAATGGGATTCTGCCTGGGGGTTCAGGTGAAAGGTGGTTGAGGCTCAGCGGGCGGGTCTGAGTGTGGGGGGATAGAGCTCAGCCAGGGATGTCTGGGGAGATCAGTGGGAGGGATCCAGATGCTGGGGGAGTGGGGCTCAGTGGGATGGGGATCCAGGTTCATCTGGTTGGGGCTCAGTGGGATGGGGATCCAGGTTCATCTGGTTGGGGCTCAGTGGGGTGGGGATCCAGGTGCTCGTCGGTGTGGTCCAGGTGCAGAGGGAGTGGGGCTCGTCAGGTGGGTTCTGGGTGGGAGGGGGCGTGAGGCTCAGCGGGAGGGTCTGGGTATGAGGGGCTCTGAATGCACGGGGGTTGGGCAGATGGGGGAGCAGCTCCCTGTAAAGTGATCCCTCCCTCTGCAGCTGAGGAGTGATGGGTGCAGAAAGCGCGAGGGGGCGGGGGAAGTTTGCAGAGCTTTCTACAGCTGGGGGAGAAATCTGGGGATGGGTCTGACATGCCATGCAGGGAAAGAAGAGGAAGTCCCGTCCTCTCCCGCCCAGCTGGGACTAGCAGCTGAGTCCGGCACAGGGTAGGAGCCACCAGCTGGGTCTTCCTCAGTTCTGCCCCCTGCCCCACAGTGATTTACCTCTCTGCCGGCTGCCCTGGGCACCCAAAACATAGTGCTGGGGAGGGTCGTATGACTGCTCTTGTGGCTTCCCTTTGCTTCCCCATCAGAAAGTCATTTTTCTGTGGGGAAGCAAAGAAATCTGTGGCATACATAAATTCTGTGCATGTGTAGTGGTGCCGAATTCCCCAGGAGTAAAAAAGACACCAGGGGAAGATAATACTATAAGGCTAAGTGTGACCATATTCAGAATACACTGCAAACTACACCTTTTTGCAGACGCCTCAGCACAATAACGGAAGTTATGGAACTACAACAACTGTGAAGAAGAACAGGAAAGGAAGGAAGATCAGTAAGATCCCAAACCTAGAAGAGGCAAGAAGCAGATTCACTTAAGGGCAGCTCTGTGATTCACCATTATTGTATTGTGCACTCAGATACTGTGTTGATAGGTACTCTGCAGATTCTTAGAGTAAATGGATCGGGCGTTTTCTAACCTTGATGCTGTTTGTGTTGGCTTTTTAACATCTGGAAGCTAAAATCCAGCTATTCTCTGACTTCATGGGGTATTTTTGGTCATTAGGAGCAGATGTTGGCTGTAGTTGCTGTCAATATACTTCTGTTTGTTTTTCTTTGATATCCTAGTGTAGTGGATTAAACTGAGCAATTTGGCAACCTCTCAGGTTTTCAAATAAGCTTCATTAAGTTGGAGACCCTTTGCATCTCCCATGGTGCCAGACCAGCAGCCTATCTATACATGGTCCCTTCCTCTTAAAAAGAAACATTTTTCTTGTCTTGGCTTATCACTTTATCTGTAAACAAAAAATGCACATGAATATTTTTGCCCTTTTTCCTTTATGCGAGGTTGGTAGGGTCTTTAGATTAAATAAATTAAATCTACTTTTGGGGTCTGATAAATCTTATCAGGAGGATAATTCTTCCCTAATTAATTTATCCCTTTTATTGCTCCCTTTGAATTTATTGTAAGAGGAGTTTGAATTGTGGAAAAACAGTTTATGAGATGTATAAATCTAGGGCAAGTCTTTATAAACTACAGTTGCTGAAAGGAAAAAGAGGAATTTGGTATTCCTGAATCCAGAGATTTTATAATCTGTCCTGTCAAATGTCGAGTCCTAGTTCAATTGGCCATATGAATATTGTAGTAAAAAGTAGGCTGAATACTTACTCAGTTTCTATTTTTAACTACTTTTGGGTGATTGTTTCCAATTGTCTGTTTTACAGAAAAGTGAAAATACAAAGTAATGACAATAATTTCTGCCTTGGGTATTTATATCTTATCACCATAGAATATAGGAGCTGATATACAGCAGGTAGCAAAGTACTTGTTTTCCAGGAATATTCTGGGGCAGTTTACCATAATTAATCTGAAATGAAGTTAAAAATGGCAAAAATAGCCTTAAGTCTTTACCCCCAAGGTAAACTTGGACAAATAAAACATATAACTAATATATCCAGTAAAATCAATGCAGACTTTAAAAATGTATACATGAAATTAAGAAAAGAAAAGCATAATACATACATCTATATACCTACACATATATTATCTCAGGGAGGTCTAGGCAAATAACCAAAACTTGTATTTATATCTCAGACATTCCCTCCTCAAGGTCTTATTTAACAAAAAGTATGAATCTCTGCTGGTAAGTAGTGAAGGAATGTTTGCCATGTATTAATAAAAAAACCATTAGCCATATTTTCATATACAAATAGTTCCATCAAACTATAGCACCTTATCAGTAATGAAATCCAGACTACCATAGTTAAAGGGAAAGCTCTTTGTTCGTTGCATTAAAACTATCTCTCTCTGCAAACAAAACCAAGACCAGAAACCTTCAAATACATACTCTCATATCATGTAAATGATCTAAATTCATTAATAAAAAATGTCTCAGTGGATCACGGAAGTGGGATGACACATAGCTCCATCTATCCTTCACAATATACAGCAATATCACTGTCCTCATGATTGTCCAGTGCTTGATCAAAATCAATTTATGGATGAAGAACAGTTGGTTGAAGTTATAGTCAAATATGACAAGAGGTTATTGTGATTGGCAGATGAGTTTCCAGCCACAGTGCAATCTCCCGGTCAAATCATTTTGCAATTTGGGAATGTTCCTGGATTCATGAGTGATGTGTTCTGCCATTGACAGCTAACTAGGAGACTGTGTGCCATCATTGGGCTCTTGGATTCATCACTGACATAAACTCTCACATAGCAGTGTTCACATTCTGTTATCTACATTTACCTAGGAGAGTGCATCCTAACTTTTCAAAAGGTGATCCAGCCTTATTAATATGTGCCTTGACTACTTCTTAGTGGGACAACAGCAGTGCAGTCTACCTGAACGTGAAACAGTAATTCCAGGGTAAATTACAATTAGTACAGAGTTCAGCAGTGCACCTCCACAGCAACACAGGGTTCTGGAAGTATGTAAGGTCCATTGTCATCTCACTACACTGAGTCCCCCTAAAATACTATGTCAAATTCAAGTTTCAGTCCTTATCTTCAAGATTTTTAAGGGTCTGAGCCCAGGCTTACCTTAAAGATTGCCTAAAGTTCCAGAATGAGGACCATCATCAAGAAGTCTGCTCCTCTGGCCCAGTAAAACTGTCTATCACAACCTTTTAGAGTGTTGTGCCGAGTCTTCATTTATTCACTCTAATTTAAGGTTTTGCATGCCAGTAATACAATTTAACATTTTTAGAAGGTCTCTTTCTATAAGTCTATAATATATAACTAAACTGTTGTTGTATGTAAAGTAAGTAACGTTTTTAAAATGTTTAAGAAGCTTCATTTAAAATTAAATTAAAATGCAGAGCCCCCCAGGACCGGTGGCCAGGACGCAGGCAGCGTGAGTGCCACTGAAAATCAGCTTGCCATAGATTGCCTACCCCTGGTCTATCATAATGGTAACTTTCATTTATTTAGGAGACAAGAGCCTTCTTTGTAGCCAGTCCAAGACAGTGGAAAGAACTCCCTTAGGATCCATGAACCACCACAACACTCATCACTTTTCATTCCAGTTGCAAACTTGACCTACTCTTCACTCAGAAAAATAAATAACATAAGCAATTTTTTTAAAAAATCCACACAGTTTCCTCCCTGGGGAAAGGAGGGGGAAAAGAGATACCGACACATGACTACTGCTAGTCATGTCACAATGCACTTCTGGAAGGTACTAAGATACCTTGGTGAATGACACAGTATAAGAACCTGAGTAGAATAGAATCTATTAACTGTTTTCCGATCAGTTACTGTTTCCCCAAAGTTTTGGACATACTTACTTTCCCTAAGAGAGTGTCCATATGTGTCACTGGATCTGCTTTTACATCTAGATTAGTTTGCCCAAGAGAAACTTGTAAAAACAAAGTATCATCTTGTGCTGTATATGGGGAGATACCATAATGATGAGCATTATTAGAAATATTAATGTGTTTGACACTGAATTTCAATTTATGGAATTTCCTACACATTGTTCAGTTGGGGAGAAGAGGAGAGAGTAAGCTTAGCCTTCCAAATATATGGATGTTGTAAGGAGCATGAGGAAAAACCAGGTATCTCAGGCCACCTATGGAGGACTGAGTTATGATGAGTGGGACACTTCAGTGCCTCCACATTATTTCATGGGTTCTCTTCCCTTCCAGGGCAGCAAAACTGTCTTAACTGCCTCACAGTATAGCCAGCAAGGCATCTAGCTTGCCCCCAAACTGATGCTATGCTACTGGGCTACCAGATCATGAATTTAATTCTTCTGATAACCTTCCAACATTTTTTTTAAAAAGACCAGTCTCTGTGGTAAGCACTCATTAAAAGTGCAGATTGATATTTCTGGAGGCTTATGTTTCTTATTTATGCACATAGCACATATAAAGCACAGTACGGACAGCAGCAATGGGATCTTTAAACACATTGGCACCTCAATGTGCTCTAGCCCTGATTTTGTGGGACCCCGTCTAAGGATAAGAGGACAATTGGCTTTTTGGTTTCTCTGCTGAGACCACCAACAAGATTAGCAGGGATGGTTGTGATTTTTTTGTGATTTGCACTTTTCCACTAGAAACTGGACTGGGACCATCAAACTCACTTCACATAGGCTATTTAATGGCTATCATGTGCTGCCTATTTTAGTCACCACCAAGCGACTGGATTCAGGATGGGTTGGATTAGAGATTAAAGATTCTCTATAGCCCATTACCAAGTTTTCATTTGCACTTATATACTATGGTGATAGGCACACTAAAAGTATGTACATAATAATAAACTTTGTTAGAATCTAATGGTAACTCTGATATTTAATTATGGAATGAGTCAGAACATGATTGCTTTCTATTCAGGTCATGAAAATCTTGAAACTCCATCTGATCTAAAATAAATTTGTTAGAGCCTGATCCAAATGCTCACCGAAGACAGTTGATACATTCCCATTGACTACAATGGGCATTGGATCATGTTCTTGATGAAGTTATAAGAGATAACCATGGAAAAGGTACTGCATGCAACATGTGTTATCTATTCCTTCATTTTTTAGTGCTCTAGCAGGATATAATGGCACTATCTTTGCATATGGACAGACGGGCAGTGGCAAGACTTTTACCATCACTGGGGGAGCAGAGCGTTATAGTGATCGGGGCATCATTCCCAGGACTCTATCTTACATTTTTCAGCAGTTGGAGAAGGTACAGATCTTTGTCCTTTCATTTTCTTTAAAAAAAAAAAAGTCTGATTTACTAATACTGCATTGAATCACAGGAAGCAATCTTAGTGGTAATGCTACAATAAGTCCTGACTTAAACCCACCAAACAAAAGAAATGCATATTAGCGGTAAAATCTAGTCTGACACTAGCCTTACCATAAAGTCAGCATGAGTGGTGGATGACCAGGTTGTTGCCAGGCACTGAAAAATAGTGGACACTATTGGAATTATTCCAATTTCTTATTTTTTGAGAGTATCACATTCAGGCTCACCCAGGGTGGTGTTTGATCAAATATTTGGCTGTGACAGCAACTGTATTATGCCTATGATAAGAGTTGCAATGCACAGATGAAGTATGAAAATTCATAATCCTATATAACATTAGGCCAAGAAGACCAAATAAAAGATTGACCATCAACCAGTATTTTCACCCATCATTTGAACTACCTTGCTCTTTGTATGTTTGAGTGAAGCTCATAATATTAACTTTATGCAGTACAGTATTTGTAAAATTCATAATACAACTTGATTTTCCTGGGTAAACTTTATTGACGGTCTTTAAAAAAAATCAGGTTACTTAACAAGATTATTTTACTAGATTGTACTAATCCATGTTAATTGCATGGTCACAGTATAGTATGACCACTTAAATATCACAGATCCATAATCACAACTATTTAATAAAATATTGTGGGAAAATAGTTTCAAATTTCAATATCTCAGCCAGTTTAATTTTTCAAAAGCAAAGACATCCAAACCACAATAATCCTTTTTGTATGTGTGTCTCTTCTTTAACTTTAAATATATATGTAATATACTTATACATGCTAATATGAGTAAGAGGTTCATTCACTGACTGAAGTCTGGCATAGAGTGGGCAGACATTATGCAAGTTTCTCGGCATAGCTACACATGTATGCCACATGAACAAGTAAAGCTGTAAATAGTAAAAAGATGTGATGAAAGTTTTTGCCCATAATGCGTTTTTCTCATGATGCACTTGTATGCCATATGTTACATATTTAACTTTTTAATAGTGTCTTTAGATCTGCTTTAAAAGGTATCTAGACCTAAAAGACTAGTTAAAAATTGTCTGTAGAATACTTTCAAAGGTAGTAAATTATACTCATAGAGCCAGTTTTGCAGATGTTCCACATGTAGCACTTCTATTGAAGCTAGTGGAAGTTCTTTGTGTGAAGAGACCATGGATTTGGTTTCAGTGTAAGACAAAAAGTGGTTAATATTAAATAATGAAAGGTTTACACAATTTCTCCATCTCTTCCCTGTGCCCTTATTTTTGAGTCTCCTTCTGATTCACCACTCCTACTCTACCCCTTTTTCTAACCTTACCTGTTACTCCATTTCTGAGTTTTTCCTGAGCAGAGGCTGCCCCTCAGGACAATAATTCTCAGACAAAAACTACATTAAGATGGAGTTACATCTGAGAGCACATATTAAATAGTTAAGGTAAAATACATTACAGAAATGTTGTAGTTATTTGAAAACTTAGTGTTTATAAATCCAGTTAATTCAGAGTTAAGTTAAATTTAAAAGAAATCTAGCCATGTCAAGTTATTGAAAATTGGTTGGGCCACCCAAGTAACATTACCTTAGCCCCGTAGAGACAACATGAAGGGACAAAAAGAAGCAATCTAATATGTCTTTAAAAATCAGCATAATATAATCTGCAGTCACAAAAACTTAATCATATGGTTTTGCATGGAGTCACTGCAGAGTGAAGTTAAGGTTGTTTGGGTGTCCTAACTGTGCATTTCTGTTTGGATTTCTTTTAAGTTTAACCTTAACTGAATTTCCTGGGTTTATAATATGTTCTTTTGGGATTAAGTACAACATCCATGTAATGTGTCAATGTAAACTATTTATATTGTTATTTATTATTTGTATTGTGGTAGCAACTAGAGTTCTCAATCAGGTAGCAGACTCCCACTCTACTAGGCTCTGTACAACCATAACACAAGGGCAGCCCACACCCTGAGGAGTTTACAATCACAGTGAATATACTCTATAAATGATATGTACTTTCAACTGTCATTTAATCTTAATGTAGTATTTTCTAGTAGTATACATGGGTATCTAAATTTAAAATTTCATATAGGATCACTAAACAAGAAATGCAAAGAATGTTACCAAGTGATGTTTTCAATGATTTTAAGATCTTAACCTTAAACAATTTTTTTAAAATTTAAATTTTATGGCCAGTTTCGCCAGTACACTTGGCTACTTATGCACAAGGGAGCAGTGCATGGCAGCGACAGCATACTTGCCTGTCCAGCTGGGTTTACAGCTGCTTTGTTTTTCCTAGTGCATCACAAAGAAGCTGGAGTGTATACCCTAGTTTTCCTCTGCCTCCTTCACTCCCAGCTTTCCCCTGCACATGCATGTGGACAGTTCTTGTGGAATGCTCTGTAAAAGAGCATTATTCTTCATCCTCTGCTGAAGAAGAAACATTCATTTATGAAGAATAACAGGCTCATTCATCTGCCCATAATTAAAAATCTTCCATTGTAGTGTATGCACAAGATTTGAGTGAGTTTAAACGACATAGGAGGTTTGATGCATCTGCATTGTTCTGTTGTTAAGTTCATTCAGGACAATAACAACAACAACAACAGTCTGACAGTAATGTCTACTTTTTTTTAAAGAAGCCATATTAAAATTAATTTTAATTCCTAAATTATTTAAGTGATTTACTTGTAAATTCATAGAAATATCATTCTATATTTAAAAAGTAAGTGCTGTAATTTTGAGGGGGCCTAATGCTGTATTTTTCATAAGTAGAGCTGGAGTCGTTGCTTTTAAATGCAAAAACACTACTCAGTCTTAATTATGGAGTACAATTGATATGTCTAATAATTCATGCCAGTATTTAGTTCTTCTATACTACTTTTCATCCCTAGATCTTAAACTGCTTTACAAAGGAGGTTAAGCACCATTTTCTGCATGTTACAGATGAGGAAACACAGGCACTTATGAATTATGCAAGATACTCCGTTTGTTAATGGTGGGTTTGTGGGAAATCACTAGGTTGGAAACCTTGCAATATATTTCACTTGTGACCAAAGAAAGTTGGAAGCTTGCCTCCATAGCCAAAGGCATTATGCCACCTGTTTGTATTTTAATAAGAAAAAGTTGACAAATTTAATTCTTGTTAATTTTGGTATTTTCTTTTTTAAATCTTGCCTGACCTTTTTTTGCCATAGATCAGCCTTGCATACATTTTTACAGAGGAGTTAAAATTTGAAATGCTATGTATATAATATAACGGAAATGCTCACTGATTAACTGAGGAACATGAATGATGTCAATAGTGCCTGAAGCTCTTGAGTCTCCCTGTGGCAGTTCTGAAGGGGGCTTCCTAATTTTTTTAGTATGAAATTCATACCTCTCTTCACAAAGTATGAATATTCAGTCTTTTTGCAGGGAACTAAGCATGTGTTGGTGGAAATAGATTCCAAGACCCTGCTAGTGGGCCAATTCCTCCAATTTGCAGGCTTGCTGTGGAGTTGCTACTATTCCAGCCTAGGATGAGTTTTGGACCTGTAACAGGGCGTATCAGGGCCCCCCTTGGTCCTGCCTCTGCTCCGCTCCAGCAATCACTCAGAGACCTTCTGGCTCAGCAGTCACCAGTGCAGTTTATTTACACAGTGCAAACCCACCACCTCTCACCACATATTGCTGGAGGTCCCAACCTTAGGGGCTTCTCTTTCTTGTAGCCCAGAGGGGAGAGCTACCCCTCTCCTTCCACTCTCTGGTTTCTCCTCTCACCCCCTTTGCTTCCTTCCTTCCTCTGTGCCTGTATATAGACCCAGGCTAATCAGGCTGGCAGCTATTCCAGCTCTGCCAATCAGTCTCAGGTTCCTCTAGTTAGCTCCAATTCACCTCCCTTACTTGGAGCTGGAGTGACAGAAGGCTGGCTCAGCAGTTCCTGGTCAGCACCTGTCACACACCTCCTCTCCCCCCCGCCCCTTACTGAACTGCCAAGTTCATCCGTGCCCATCCCCTCTTCTCTCTACCAGATGGGGCAGTGTGGGAGAGTTCTCCTTCCACCTTCTGGTGACCCTTGGGGTCTTCCTTGTGGGGTTCCCGTGTCCCCCACCTGCAGAAGTTACATTGGTTGATGCCCCCATAGGTCTACCGCTACCCACAGGTCTTCACACCATTCACACCCCCATGGGTGTCCCCCCCATCTTTTTCCTCTTTCCCTTCTGGCAGGGTTTCAGGGTTGATCTTTATCTCCCCCTGGACACCCAGGGCCTCCAGTTCTGCAAGCCCAGAACATGGGGCCTGTGTCCCTTCTCCTTGGGTCGCCTTGAAGGGAGCTCCATTGGGCCTTTCTCCTCTGGTAAGGGTCCTGGGCTGGATGCTTCTCCTTCCCTGTTCCCTTTTCCCCTAAGGCTTTGTTGTTTAAGAGTTTGTACCTCATTCTCAGGAGGAAATTAGTCTCCCTCCTTACCAAGGCTTTGTGGCTTGGATAGTTCCACCCCCTTCTTCGGGGGACCTCCCCTTTTCCCCACTGTGGGCTTCCTCCCACCACCTCCTGTCCCTCCTGGGAAGGGTTCCCAATCTGTGCCCATCACCTCTGGGTAAAGCAGCCCTTCGACTACCCCAACCCATTTCCACTGAAACTTGTCCTGGACCTTGAGGGGCACCTGGGCAATAGGGCACAGTCTTGTATCCCCAGGGACACACTCAAGGTCCATCCTGGCTCTGGGAATCAGCCAGTGTGGCTTTACTAGCCGCCGCTGGATAAGCAAGCAGGCTGAGGCCGTATCTACCAAGCACCTCCCGGGGTACCCTCCCCATCATCACAGGTATGGTGGGGAGTTTCTCCTCCTTCCCCTTTCCTCCAGCGTCAGTCCAGCTGCAGAACTCACACTCCCTGTATGGGCAGTTCCCTTTTTTATGTCCTGGTTGCCCGCACTGCCAACAAGTCATTGGTCAGGCCCCCGGAGGAGCCCTTCAGGCCTCTTCCGCTCCAGGCCCTTTCGGGCCAGGGGTTTTCTGGGCTTTCTCCCAGACTCTGTCCTTGTAGGGCCACCCCTCTTTCCTGGGGAAGTCAGCCTCCATGTATTCCTCAGTCAGTTTCATGGTCCCCCTCCACCGTGTTTGGTTGATGATGCCTAACCCATTCCTGTATGTTCTCAGGGAGGCTCTGTAAAAAACTTTTCTAGGACCAACACATCCATTATCTCCCCCACTGTCTCACCCAGCGGGTGCCCAGTCCATCAACCTCTGGGCAAACACCCAGGGCCACAAACCTCCTGTTCACCTTGCTGAATGGAACTTCTGCTGATATTTCTCTGAAGATAGCCCCACCCGATCTAGGATGGCCTCCTGAACCACATTGTAGTTCCTGGCCTGCTCTTCACTGAGGGCCATGTAGGCTACTTGAGCTTCTTCAGCAAGTTAGGGAGCCAGTCTCAGGGCCCAGGTTGCCCTATCCCCTCCAGCCCCCATGGCTATCCGCTCAAACGTGCAGAGGAACGCATGTGGGTCATCTGCAGGGCTCATTTTACATAGTCCTTGGCCAGGTGCCAATGGGCCATTCCCCTCGAGTAGGGCTCACAATCCTCTGCAGGAGCTGCTGTTGGATGCTGGTTTGTTCCCGTATAAAGTCCTGCAGGCTCCTTTGCTGCTCGGCATGCCAGGTAAGCAAGGCCTGCCTCTCTACTTGGTGGGCTTGCTGAAAACCTTGCGTAGTCTTCTGCATTTTTTCCTGCTGCTTTACCAACCACTGTAGGGTCTCCTCCATCTCTGGGCTGCCAAACTCTTGCTCTGGCTCAGGATCCTGGACAAACCCCCACATGTAACAGGGTGTAGCAGGGCCCTCCTCAGTCCTGCCTCTGCTCTGTTCCAAAAATCACTCAGAGACCTCCTGGCTCAGCAGTCACCAGTGCAGTTTATTTACACAGTGCAAACCCACCACCTCTCACCACATATTGCTGGGGGTCCTAGCCTTAGGGGCATCTCATTCTTGCAGCCAGGAGGGGAGAGCTACCCCTCTCCTTCCACTCTCTGGCTTCTCCCCTCCCCTTGCTTGCTTGCTTCCTTCCTTCCTCTGTGTCTGTATATAGCCCCAGGCTAATCAGGCTGGCAGCTGTTCCAGCTCTGCCAGTCAGTCTCAGGTTCCTCTAGTCAGCTCCAATTCACCTCCCTTACCTGGAGCTAGAGTGACAGAGGGCTTGCTCAGCAGATCCTGGTCAGCACCCTGTCACAGGACC
Organism: Mauremys reevesii; assembly: GCF_016161935.1. Classification (NCBI taxonomy): domain Eukaryota; kingdom Metazoa; phylum Chordata; order Testudines; family Geoemydidae; genus Mauremys; species Mauremys reevesii. Next base: position 61,022,285 of record NC_052625.1, read on the forward strand.
CATGTAACCTCATAAATGTTGATTCAATAGCTCCTCCCCCAACTGTGCTAGCCTATTTGGGCCTGGCATAAAGCCTCACTCTGTGAGAAGCAAAGAGTACAGTGCCCCTCCAGTCCTGCATGGCTGCTCAGCCTGTTCCTCCCCCTCTCACAGATGAGGGCCATTGTGGGACTTAAGTGTTGCAGTGGGCATTGTATGGACCCTATTCATCTGGGTGATTTTTTTCTCCTTAAAAAGGGAGATTAGTGTCCCAACACCTGTGCGCGTCATTAGACATGCACAGTCTAGAAAAATCTTGAGTGGTGTAAAACTTGCTTTTTCATTCTCCCATCTTAACTAAAATGATTTAGTTGGAAAAGTTATTATATGGTTTAGATAAGAAATTAAAATTATATGTTCCAAGTCATTTTTAAGTCAGTGACTCTTAAATAGGAATTATTTTTGGTGACCCACAGAAGGGGAAAAAGTTTGAGAACCAAGCACTGTTGCCGTGGATAAGGTAGGGGATTGTGGGGAGGCCATCGAAGGATCTTATGAAGTGGTCCTTGACATCAAAAGTGTAAGAACTTCTGCTAAAAGTTAGTTTTCACTTCAACCAAAACACAGAAAAATGATCTACTTTCTCATTGGACAGAAACAAAATCAGTGAGGAGATAACTATTACTGTCAGGTTTCTAAGAGGTTGTGACAGAGAGTGACGTTGATAGTCACGCATTACATCTGTACAAGAGAAAAATAAATTAAATATTCTTGGCAATTTTATATCAGTGTTCTCCAAAAGAGAAATGAAATGTTGTTTATATGCTGTAATATTAATTCTGAACCAATATAAGTCATTCATTCTGCCACTCCATCAACCATGTGAGGCAAAGCCAAGAAAATAAAAGTTGTGTATTGTCTGTCTGACTTCATGTGTTCTTTGTCCCTCTTTACTCCATAAGGTCCATGGCTGAATTAAACTTTATTTCTTTAATTTAGCAACTTTGTGCGAATGTGAAAATGAAATATATGTGAAAATAGGTAAGCTGATCAAATAGCTTACTGTCGTGTCCTGGTTATCATCTGGTCAGCCATTACATGTTATGTTTGTACTGTATTTAGAGCTGTACCTACCAATCTTTATTCATAAGAGAAGATTTTAGTCACACGAACACCTACATGAGTAAGGGTGTATAAGATGGAGCCCCTAGAATAACTCCTTGAGACTAGGACTTTGTCTTCCTCTGTCTGGTACTGTGCTGATTAAATAATAATGTAGGATGAAGAAATAACCATCTGATCTGTAGTATTTGCGTATTTAGTTCTATCAAGAGTGCATGCAGGAACATTTGATTTTTCAGACTTGTTTCTGGCATTTAAAGTGACTGGCGCTTCGTAGTATTAAATAGCCGCACATTTAGGGACACTGCTCCCTCTCTGCTCTCAGATTGGCCACTTTTACTTTTTGTGTGTGTGTTTTACTTTCCTCCCTTATCTCTTCTTGTTTCTTCTTCCTTTCATCTTTGTCTCTTTCCATACCTTCCTCTTCTCTTATTTCCTCTTGTCTTTTATAGTGGGCCCTTTCAAAAAAGCTGACATGGGGGAAATTTCCATATATTCATGCACTAGTCGAAAGTATATTTAAATATATTTAAAATATATTATACAAATATCTTTATTGTTTCTTTACTATGTTTGTGGTGAAATGTCAACTTCCCTCTTGGTTCATGAGGTAGACTCAGAAGCAAGGTGAAGTATCATTAGAGGAAATGTAGTTTAGCAGGATTGGAGATGGTGGAGACAGAATCTAGAAGTGTACGGCTGGAAGTGATGTTGAGAAATCATCAAGTTCAGCCCCCTGCTCTGAGGCAGGACCATGTAAACCTGGACCATCCCTGACAGATGTTTGTCCAACCTGTTCTTTAAAACCTCCAGGGTTCCTGTTGAGGCCCAGAGGCATCATAAGTGTTTAGCAGTGCATGGCATGTTTCTGTTAAGGCGGTTTCTTTGTAAAACAGGTATTGGTATGCAGACATCTGCAAAAAGCAATTAACTTTTCAAATAGGGATACAGTTGACTCTGTAGTGAAGGATCTCATTAATACAGGGTGAAATTCACTTCTCCACATTCAAAGCTTGAGTAAATGGGCTTGTGTGTGGATCTAGGTAGTGGTTCAGGAGGAATAGGGAGGATAATGTTAATACACTGAACCAAGTGATAAACCATATGGCTACAGCATTATGCAGCAAAGGCCTGCAGCTCCATGGGTTGAAAGAGTTGCTGCTGTGCCTGTAGCTATGTGTGGATTCTTCCATTAAATTCACGTAAGTGCCTGTCTAGTGGTCTCTTCCCAGCATGCCCCCAAAAACCATCTATGGTGCACCAGAGGCACAGGTGCCCCTTTCATGATGGCAGGTGAGTTCCATCCACACACACCTAAGCTCAAATGGTGGGCGCTCAACTGACATAAAGGGTTTTCACAGGCCCCTGGATGCAAGTGAATTACACCCATAGAAAGTGACATTTGCTTTACTGTCCATTCTTTCCATGATGTAAATTACCTCTCTTGGGGGAGATTTATTACCTGTGTAAATTGGAATCTCAATCCCAATCTCTGCTCATTTTTCATGCTAGTAAAACATCACTGAAAAATAACAATATTAAAAAAGAAAAAAATTAAGTGAAAAGACAAAAACAGGACCATTTTAATCATTCAAAGCCAGATTTGCCAGGGTGCTAAGTCCATTTGCACTGTGTAAATGGTCCAAAATTGCCTTAAAGTACCTACTGATGGTCAGAGGAGAATTCATCCTTTGTAGAAGAATCCTCTGTTGCTGTAAAGCTGGCAGAGGTGTCATAACTGCTTCTTAAACCAGCAGCACCTCTTCTCACCTTAAGTTTAAGAAAGCTAGGGGGCATGATAGAGCAGAGTGACTTTGTGCTCAGGGAATCTTACTCCAGTGATGTAAGTTAGAGCTGCTCTTAACTTGCATCTCTAACTTGCACTGGTCTCTGGGCAGCTCAAGCCCATAATGACACAACAGGCTTCTTATGAATAGACCAAGTAGAAAATTGATCTCTCAATTTCTAATAGCTTCCCCTTTTACTTTCTTGTTCAGAAATTCCCCTTAGAAGCTACATAGCTCCATGATTACATAATACAGAATTTTTTTCATCTACCCATAATGTGTCTTTTAAAACAGTTTTCTCTGAAACACTGTTCTGTCATGATCAATAAAAATCTCATCCTGGAAATATTTTATGCAGTGACAATGAAAGGTTCATGTCTCACGATAGCCTTTGAAATAAAATTAGCACATTGTATTAGAAAACTGCCTCTGTAAGTGTGATAATGAATGCTTTCCCAGTGATTTCATCCAATGAAATAAATTAATTCACTTTTACTTTGGAAATTGCAGTTCATTATTTTGAGGTTTACATTGTTTGGCTTTGGCTTTGGGGGAGGAGAGAATTCTGTCTGCAGAGACCAGTTGGATTATTTTACATTCCGGCAATACAGAAAGAAAGTAGGGCCACAAAGGATAGCAGACAGCATACGCAGTGTTTAGGTATTTTGGTAAAGAACATGGAAAGCAATGTGCCACGGAAGTTTCTAAAATGAAGTAAATCTTCATTTTTTTTTCGGGATCATCTCTTTATCCACCATATGAAGGTATACCTCCTTATAGTAACATGGTTTTTTGTCAGAGAAGTGAAAAATGGTATGTTACACAATTCTGTAACCAAGTTGCCGCATTCTAAGTGTATGCAGACTTTTTTAGATATATGGAACCAATAAAAAAAACAACAGACTGAACTTGCTTCTAATCATGGGCATAGGTCTTTTTTATTTTTTTAAAGTCTTCATGCATATGGCAATGGACAGACTTGAAAGTGTCATGAATTGAAAATGTAAAACATATCCAGCAAAAGAATAAGAGAGAGGGTGAGGAAGCAGCATGGAAGCTATAGTGATAAATTTGTCCATCTGCCCTAGGGCTTTGGCTGCTATTTATAGCCCTTTTTTAATTTTCTTTCCTATTCAGGACAGCAGCAAAGTGTACACAACCCATGTTTCCTACTTGGAAATCTACAATGAATGTGGTTATGATCTGTTGGACCCAAGACATGAAGCCTCCAGATTGGAAGATTTGCCGTGAGTAACAAAACTACAAAGAATCAGCAGGGATAAAAAAATCACTTTCAGATGCCCTGTTTCCTTGATTTCCTTTGAAACTGTATGATACTGACCTCCAACTTAATTAACGCAAAATAGTTCATTTTTCTCAACTTTTTCAAAAGCTTCCATTATTATATTTTGTATGTATAGACATTGTGAAAAGTGGATAAGAATAATTGAAGGTGAAGGTGTACGAGATTGATATTATTGGGGGGAAAGGTTCACAGGAGCCAGTACAAGAAAAGAGAAGGGAGTAATTGTTCTTCCTCGTGACAATTCATCCACTTCACCCTGTGCTGTAGGAGTGACAAGACATATAGAACAGGGCAGCATTCCTCGAAATTAGCACACAGAAACCTATTTCAGTTATACACTTTTTCCTTCAGGAGTAATTATTTTTTAAATGCTGGACCTTGTGGAATGTAATGTGATAGTAAAGGAGATAAAGGCCAAGAGGAATTCCAAAACACAGTACAATTTTTCAGAACAAATTATCATCAAAGTACAGTTTCTGCTTATGAAATATTTAATACATTATTAACATTTGCCTGAGCTGAGTACAGAACCTAAACTCAGTTTAGCAAAACCCATTCAAACGCCATTCTGCAACATTTGAAGAGTAACCAGTTTTGATAATTGGTTTATGCCAGTATTGAAGAGCATATGGAGGCTACATGAAGCACTGATTTTTTTTGTGTGTCATTGTCACAGCTCTCCTATATTCTTCATTTATGTGATTGTGGAATTTATAGTGGTTGTGAAGGTAGCCTTGAATATGGGAGTCATGTGTAAACTAATGCACTGTTGAGTTCCTGAATTTGCGGCTAGGCTGAAATAATAGCTCTGAAAAGTGTAAACTGCCTCATACATCTCAGTGAAATATTGGCTCTGATATAGGAGAACTTAGGTGCTGTCAGTAAAAATATGTGGCATATTGAAACGTGAAGATCTGGCAACATCATAAATTCAATTCAATATCAAAATTAATTACCTGTTTTCATATTAACACACAAATAAATCATTTTTTAAAATGTATGTAAAACTGCCCTAAAATTTCCACCAGTGCCACAGAATCTAGAGATTTTGCTGCAGAATTTAGATTCAACTTGCCACACCGTGCATAGGTCCTTGGACAAAGTGCACCCTGCAAAGACTAGAGTTGTTCCTCATCAGTCATATAAAATATGAACCTTTTAAAAAGCCATTGCTATGACTGGATTACCTCCATCATGAGGCAGCATGGTCCAGCAGATAGTGGAGTCAGGCGACTGATTTGATGTGTAGGTAGTTAAGCCTCTTAACCTCTCTGTGTCTCACTTTCCTCTTCTCGAATATGGGTATAATTATACTTACCTGTCATTGTACAGTGCTTTGAGTTCTGTGGCCAAAAGTACTACTGTATGTAGTCATCGGGGGTAAACCTCTGGGACATGTTATATATTTGCAGTTTCTTAAACTCTGCAGACAAATCAGAGTCTAATTTTGAAAAGAACCTCATTCTAATGTCCATTCTTGCAGGTGTAAAATATCTGTGCCTGCAATTAGTTGGGGGGTGCAAATGCTATCATACAGCTATCCAGTTCCTTGAATAGTGGGCACAGTTATTTGTAGCCTGCCTAGGGTGTGCCTGGAAAAAGAGAGTTCGCTATTAAAAACTGAGTTCTCAATGTTTATTAATATAATGAATTGTACAATATCAAAACTGGTTTCTATTTTGCATCTTGATTAAGCTAGAGTAGAGAATCTCTTGTGGCTGGTGTTAGGGTATTGTTAGAAAGTTAAAATTACAAGGAGATTTGATTGTGGAATTAAGGCTGAAATGTACTGGGATTGATAATGGAGTTACCCGGTAAGCCATATACAGTAGTTTATGTCAATATGAGTAATATATAGAGAGTCAAATTATTTGCTGTACAGTAACTACTTTTCAAAGATAGATTAGTAACTATTTTACTATATACATATTTATTAAACATGTTTTGCGTATTACATTGGCCAAAAAGTAGTATTTATGCAATAGACTTGACAACACTTTTAAAGCCCTTCATTGGTTATTTTGTATCAAGAATCTTTTATTTTTTTAAAAAAATCTTAACGGTAGACTCACCTAATGATCACATCAACATGGAAGGAGCTATTTCAAACTTATTGCTGCTTTCATAATTTAAAAAAATATATATATATATACTTACATTTTAAGGGCTAAAAAGGAGTATAAATTGTATATTCATTGCACATGGAAATGATTATTCTGTATAGTTTGCCATTGCACAAGTAATTACCCTTTATGTGTGTACAATTTAGATGCAGTTTTTGTAAAATCTGTGATGTGTTCAGCATTTGTGACTTCTCTCACTTTCTCAGAGTTATAGTTGTTCCGCACATTTATGGAGCTGATCAATAATAAGCAAATATTTAGAGAAGAGAAAAATCCTAGACAAACCTATTCAAGTGTCATAGAAAAAATGTATCCAATGAGGAACTTCAGAACTGAAAGGTGATGTTCATCCCAGTTCATAAGTATCACACAATGCCTAACACATCAGTTAAACCCTATGTAAGCCCTTGATGTGGAGTTTAGGTGTCATATAGAGCCTTGCGCAGGCTCTCTGCACTTGGGTGAAATTCACACATGTGAGCAAGAATAAAAGAGCTGAAGAAATATGTCATTTTTAACAGGAAGCAAAGAATCAGATAAGCTGGTAAAATATGTCATTTGTTTTGAAAGTAGTATTAACAAACAGATTCTTAAAGAAGAAAGTGAACCATTGTGAACCAAAGAAAAAGACTGACTTTATTCTAGCAAGTCATATATTATTCATGACATTATGCCACTCTCCAGTTCAACACAAGGAATAACCACAGAATCATGACATGTAAGATCATTCAGTTTAACATAATAAACACAAACCATGGAAAGTGCACAATTGTCTCACTGATAGTGCTTGAAAAGCTAAATGTTAGGGCAGCCTCTAATGAATGTGAAGAAAAGAATTCAGGTTTTGACCAAAATATATTAAACAAGACCTGATAGAAAGTGATAAAAGGAGATGCTAGGTACAAAATTGACTTTGCTTGGTATGCTAACATGTATGTTACACCTGTCTTGATTTACCATTTCCTCTTTTTTCTACATTTAAACCTGACACTTAGTGTTGTTATACAACTAAAATAATAATTGCAAACGGCTACCATCCAAAGAATTTACTGGCTGACATTTAAATTATCTGTGACTTAGAAAAGGTCTTAGATTCCCCCTGGTAGATGGCAAGAGTGTATATAAGATCTACTATGATAATGGGGCATTTGAAAAAAAATTACATTCTCCATAGGGGAACAGCTCGCTGCTCCCGCAACCCATAATCCTCCAAGGAAGGCCATGGTTGCTTAAACCATAGATCAGAATAAACTACTCTTTTAATCCCTAAATTCCGTAACAAGGGAAAGGCTAAAGACTGAGGCTACGTCTACACTACCCCGCCGTGGACGGGCGCGATCGATTATTCGATCGATATATTATCTCATCTCTAGACGCGATATATCGATCCCTAACGCTTCTATCGATTTCTATCCACCCTCCACGCCCGCGCGGGCGCGCGCGCGCGGCGAGAGAGCCGACATCGATCCGTCATCGGGAGAGGTGAGAGGAAAGATAGATAATATACTTCTTCCATTCAGCTTATTCATCGTAGCTGAAGTAGATGATCTTTGATCTTATATTTTCCCCAGCCCCCAGCCTAAGAGTAAAAGATGTAACTGCCCAAAACTTCTATAATGACTACCTGTCTCATCACACAGCCAATGTACAGAATTTAGGCACTAGGCTCCATTGGGGGAATCTAGAGTATTTTTTGTCTTGAAAAATATTTTTCATAATCACTGAGTACTGGAAATTACTTCAAAAGAGTTCCCAATCCTGTTTATTTCTCTACTGCCCTCCAAAGGTTTAAGGGTTCACCAGACTGCTGACACACAAAACTAAACCAAATATTATAAGAAGAACTCATAGATCACTTAACAAAGGAAGCCACAGGGGAAAAAAATTCTACACACAGGGTAAATGACAGTTTTTCTTCCATCTGGTTTATAATGCAAAGAAACCAACAGGCTATCTCCTGATTCTAGGCTAAACAATGTGTGCGTCAGCCATTCCCTCCCTCAGTGGTTATACAAGCTATATAATCTGGAGACTGGCTACCATCCATAGATATACAAGACCCATATTTTTACATACCAGTAATTCTTAGTACACTGAAAATTCCTGAGGTTCACAATATTAGGTCAGGCCTTTCATGAGAAAGTTCATCTCTTTGGAATGAAGAGTGCTCAGTGTATGTTTTAGTTTACATGATGAATGTCTATTACTACTGCACACCAAAGGTTAACAAGATATCTAGGTTTGACAATCCATGTTTTTCTGGATGCTAATAGAAAGAGCAAGACAGGAAATGATATTGGGGATAAATGGTACTGATCAGTTTGAAGTAGTGTATTCCATTTGTAGGGGGGAGTATGGAATAAAGTATGGAAATAGTAATGGGAGTAATTAATAAGTAGGTGGTCAAGGCGAGTCTTATTGGTAAAGTGCAGAAAGTAAGAGGTGACTGACCATTTTTATGTATCTTCTATTTCTTGCTGAGAATTCTGAAGAGCCTGGAAGTAGAGGACAAGAGATTGATCTTGATGTTATGGAAAAGGTTGGAAGGATTTGGAGGATGTTGGACAGGGGAAGAGGGAACACAATCAGAAAGAGGAGGAAGGAAATTGATTTTAGTAGCTGTGTTTTGAATACATTTAAGAGAGGGGAATGAAGGTGTCAGTGAAGCCAGAGAAGGGAAGATAATAGAAATCAAGACTGGAGATAAGGACCTTTAACATGTTTTAGCTAGTTTGATAGAAAGAAAAGATTGGCTCTCAGAAACGCTGTGGTGTATGGAGCAGCATTTTTGGGCAATTTTTTATCTTGATGTGTGGGTCAAGGACAGGGATCCAATTTGGCCAGTCAATGAGCTAACACTCTTTTTTTATATTTTAGATTCTGGCATTTTTCCTGCATAATCTCAGTTTTCATTTAAAAATATAAATAAGGGCTTGTCCACATGAACACTTAGTTCACTTTGAAACAGGACTAGATCAAAGCATGCTAATTAATTGTTAATGAGTATCAGCAGGGTTCACACAGGTAGTGTGCAGCAGGCGATTGTGGGATAAATTCACCCCACAACTAGCCATGAAGAATTAGATGTTAATGTAGACAATTCCTAAGTCTCTCAGCATTATAATTATGAAAATAAATCTTCAAAATGTGATCTGCGTGTAACCAATGCAGTCGACACTCTGAAACAACAGCTCTGAGAAGTATGAACTGATTCATTCGTTTCTCTGCTGTGGTGACTCAGATGTCCTATGATGAAAATTTAAATTAGCTATTCCATTGCTAATCAAAACATATTAAAAAATAAAAGAGAGAGAAAGAGAGAAAGAATGGAATTATTATATTATAAAGATCTGCACAATCTGCTGTGAATGGCGTCTCAGTTTGATGCCACAAATGGATGGCACTTGGGAGAGTTTCACCACTTTTTTCCTCTAATCTCACTCCTGGAACCAAAAGGCAAGAAAGGAGGAGCATACCCCAAGGGAGTATCTTGAGTCCCACTGAAGGTAAGCCAACTGTGCAGAGCCCGGTAGGACAGCCAAGCCCTGTTCCAATCCCAACAACATATTGCCTCCCTTTTCTAGATCAGCAGGGGCCTTTGCTCCTGTGGTAGTGAGTATGGGGCTAGGTAGCTTCCTCCCTGGCTCTTCTGGCTGCTGCTCCTTACTTTTGTGGAGGCTGTCTACAGATTTGGGCAAACATCATGCATTGTTAACACTGTAAGTCAAGCTTTTAAGCTTTTCTCCACTATCATGAAGGCTAGAAATATATATGTATTTTAAAAATGAAAGCTGATAGTTTGATGCCATCACGTAACTCTGGGAGCCAGGGACTTAATCATGTGCTTATTGTGTCTATGCGATAATCTGGGCTTTCCTCTGGGCATCTCAAATTCCATTTATAGGGAGACAATCTTGAGAAGACAATCAGAATCCAGCAGAGCACATGTGATAATATTTTGAATATCTGGACAAACTACAGTGAGTAGCATTTCAAGTGAGAAGAGATTAGAATACCACTACATTTTACTTTCTATTTTAAGCCCTAGTCAAGAGAAAGGGCTTGGAAGATTACTCCCAGGCTAATGAGATCTGATACAGTGATATAGTGGTAACAACAGAGAATGTAGGGATGGTGAGGAATTTGGAGGTAAGAGCAAAAGTTCACTGTGGATACATGTTTAGTTTAAATGGATGGCAAGACATCCAGGAGGAAATGTCAGAGAAACAGGTTGAGATACGAGGTCAAATTGATGGGGTCAGATCAGGAACATAAATAAAGATTTGTGAATCATCTACCTAAATATTGTAATTGATGCCTTGTGAGCAAATCACAGAAAGATCAGGCAGAGGGAGCAAAGGTAGAAGAGGAGGCAAGGATGGAATTCTGTTGGGATCTTTACTGAGAGGGGTAGAGGAGGATCCATCAAAAGAGACATTGAAGAAACGACCAGAGAACCAGAAGAAGACAGAGTTACAAAAGCTGTGGAAGGACAAGATGTTGAGACAAAGAATACTATTGTGTCAAAAGCAGCGGAGAGGTCCAGGAGAACGAAGATAGAATAGAGGCCCTGAGACTTTGCCACAAAGTTTTTTTAAATACTTTAATTAGAACAATGTCCAGTGCAGAAGAGAGTGGGGGACAAACCAGGTTGGAATGGTTCTAATATGGGTTAGGAAGAGATGGTGCATTCAGTGGCTTTGAAAATGAGGGGATGAAGGTCAATAGGGCAGTCGTCATAGCGGAGTGGTTCTCAACCTATTTACCATTGTGGGCTGCATATGCAGTTCTCTCCGTGTTATGTGGGCCGCATCCACACAATATAGATACTAACTGTATGGCCCTGAGGATGTCACATGGGCTACAGCTGTGTGCTGATTGGGCTACAGGTTGAGAACCACTGTCTTAGAGATAATTGGGGTCAAAATATGTGTTTTGTTTTTTCTAAACATGGTGAGATAAACATGTTTAATTTGTGATAGGAATGATCTAAAGGAGATCAAAGTCTCAAGAGTAAGGATGAGAAGTCAGGAGGTGGCAGGGAATAAAAAGTACTTATTTGGTATTTATTATAATGTTAGTATTGTTTTAATACTTCAGATTTTCAGTGCTTATTTTTTACTGTGCCAGGCCTGTTCAAATACCCACTATTTTATTTGAAATGTTAATGAAAATATTAAAACAAGGATCACTTGCAAGCAGCTCTAGTATTCTCTTATTCTGTCCTTATATTTTTTTTGCAGAAAAGTGACAATAATGGAAGACCCCGATCAGAACATTCATCTGAAAAACCTGTCTCTTCAGCAAGCAACCAATGAGGAGGAAGCACTAAACCTTCTTTTTTTGGGAGACACTAATAGGATGATTGCAGAGGTAAAAATCAAGTTTACTGGTACAAATTTTATCTTAAAATAGTTATAAATATTCTCATATAACAACTGCTTAACCAGTGCAGGGGGCTGACATGAAATGATGGCTTCTTTCTGAATAGATGTCCATTGTGAAAATGGAATAAGCATGTTTCCATTTTCTGCACTTATAATTTTCACTTTGTGAAGAGCTTTCAAATATTTGTACTTTGTTTTTCTAAAGAATATTTATTCGTTTCACTGTTTCAGAAATATCATAATACTGTCTTTGTGCAGTTGGTACCTCACTGTCCAGTAAATATGTGACTCTGATTGGTTGTCAGCTATGTAATAATTTATCATTGCAATTAAAACATAAATGCAGCCTTTTTGAATAAAAGCACATAGACTGACTTTTGGATATTATGTGTGTCCCACATGTATGCACATAAAAAGATCTGAACAATCATCATTTTATATGGCATTGTTAAAATTTCTTCCAGACATAATGGCTTGCATTTGAAGTGGTTACAGTAACAGCTAACAGTCCCTGTATTTTTTCCCCAAATAATATGCATGTGTGGTGTATATTACATGGGAAAAGAACCAAACACTCTATGTTTAAAATGAACATTAGTAGATCTGCTAAGATGAGGTTGCTTTAATTGATTCTGCAAAATTCATGTAGCGTAAGATATTTGTGTATATATTGTGGCCATTCTGAGCTCAGAAACCTTCAGTTTTTCTTTCGTATTCTTTCTTTTCGTAGTTGAAAATGAAATGTTGACATAAAAGGCACATTATTAGCAGGGCATTGTCAACCCCTGAAATTACAAGATGTCTTCTCTGCTTCCTAGCAGCATGCTCAACACAGCTATTTGCATCTTAGAAGTTTGTAATTTATTCAAGGGGTCTGTTCTGAAAAGACATCTTAGAATGTCAGAAAGACACAGTAAGTTAGCAAGGAGAAAAATAGTGAGAACGTGTTTCACATCAGGAAACCTTTCAAATATATAAAAAAAATACAAGGTAGCCCTTGGCCCCCATTGACTGATATATACGTACCCACAGACTTAGAAAGGAACACGTAAATCCATAATGTGTTCATTCAAGAAACTGACACTTTTGACTACAGCAGTGAGAATACCCTAGTTCTGGAATTTGTTATAACATTGAAAAACATAGGAGGATCTGTCTTCATAATAATGGCAAATAAGGCTTCTAGTTTTTTGGCACCTGAAAAGCAAGATATTTGGGCAGGTTTTTTATCACATATTTTGCTTCTGTATAACATTATGCTCTTTCCATTTTAATAGTGTCTGTGCGTGCGTGCGTGTGTGCATGGGTTTTTACCTGACTGTCAGAATTAAATTTCTGAGAAGGGAGAGCTTACTGCGGGAAGGAGAAAGGACTTGGTAACCTAGTTTTAAAAAGTGATTACTAATTTCACATTTACAGAGAAAATTCAGAAGCTACTATGGTAACCAGAAAACATTTGCAAAACATAGTCCCAAGACCTAGTGTACAAAATCAAGTTTTCCTTAAGGTTTCTTTTCATGTACTCTAGTTGTAGCCAGCATTTTCAGGAAAAGTTATTAAAAAAAGACACATACTTGTTAGTCCAGAACATTAAAAACAATCCTAAAACATCTACAGATATCCTTCATACAACTTAGTGTTTTCTTAAAGCTAGTAATGAGAACTGCATGTTAATTAGTGTTCTTGATTTCATAATTTTAAATGAAAAAGATGAACTGCTCAGAATTACTTGGAAAAATGCCAGCTGTGACTGAACCCTCTGCTGGTTGAAATTACAATAAGTATCTTCATGTTACTTGCCGTATTACATATGGGAAGCACAATTTTCAAACTTGAGTTCCTTAATAAGATGTCCACCTCTTTCAGTGGCTTCTTTTTATCCACACTTAGATATATCAAGGACGATTTACTTGCACCTAAATGATGATCTTCATGTCTAAATGCAAGATTTTGTTAACCTGTTAAGGAACCCAGGTTTGAAAATCAGGCTGTCTATGTTACTTGATGTAATAAACTGTGGTGCTTACTCTTTAATTTTAAAGGGGTAGTTTGATTGACTTATTTGTTTATTCCAAATCTTTCATTCATCACTGTGAAATGTATACACTGCTTTACAAACAGTATAAGACATGTTCCCTACCCCAATATGCTTACAGTCTGATCTAGACAAGACTCTGGGCAGCAGTTCAGGGAATAGAGCCTGTGTGGAAATTATTTGTGAATTGAACAAGATAGGAAGGATTCATGGAAGAACTGGTTCTCTGGAAGAATTTGAAGAAAAGAGAGGATGCTTCATGGAAAGGTTGTGGTAAAGTGCTCCAAGTGTAAGGGCAGCTGGAAGCTCAGAGGAGAAGAATGAGAGTTGCACAGGAGTGAGAAAAAAGAATAAAAGGAAATCAAAACAGAGAGGTAGGCATGAGCAAGATTGTGTACAACTCTGATTGTGAGGACAGAACTCTAATTTGATAGAGTAAGAGACTGGAAACTAATAAAGGTGTTCAAAGAGAAGGATAACTTGTTCTTAGTGGTGGGAGGGGGAAATGACTTTAGTAGTGGTATTTTGAGAGTCTAGAAGGAGAACTTATAGTAATCAAGGTCAGAGAATTAATCAAGGTGTGGTTAAGGCTGTTAGTAGTGCGGATGGAAATGAGAGAAGGGTATATTCTTCGAGTGCTTGCTCATATTGATTCCAATTAGGTGTGCGCGCGCTGCATGCACGATCGTCGGAAGATTTTTATCCTAGCAACACTCGGTGGGTCGGCTGAGGCACCCCATGGAGTGGCGCCCTTATGGCACCGGATATATGCCCCTGATGACCCAGCGCCCCCTCAGTTCCTTCTTACTGCCTGTGACGGTCGTTGGAACTGTGGAGTGCAGCATAGCTGATCTCCACCTCCCTAGCTCTGTATTCATTGTACTGTAGGTAGTTGTTTAGTGTAGTTGTTAATAGTTCTAACAGTTATAGTGTAGTTAATAGTAAGTTTTGTACATAGTGTAGATAGTACTTGGAGGAAATGGGGTTTATCCCCTTCCCTCCTCCCTGGTACCAGGGCCCATGCCCAGGTCTCCGGGTTTCAAGCCTTGCTCGGCCTGTCTCAAGCCGATGCCTACGGGAGACCCCCATGACTCCTGCTTGAAGTGCCTGGGGGAAGCCCATCAACCAGATAAGTGTCACATCTCTAAGGCTTTCAAGCCTCGAACAAAAAAGGAGCGGGACTTTCATTTAAAACAGCTCCTAATGGAAGCAGCACTTAGCCCGGTGCCTTCAGTACCACGCACAGATCAGGCGCCGTCGGTCCGAAGCACGCCTCCAGCACCGAACGACTCAGCACCAGCAAAGACTCTCGGCACCGGATGTCTCCAGCACTGGTACAGACGCGACATCGCTCTCTGTCTCCGTGGCCCAAGAAGCAGCACAAACCACCTGCTGCTCCTGTGCAGTTGCAGGCGCCGCCTGTGCCCCCATTGGAGCAACAGCCTGGGCTGGACTGCCCCGCGAAGGCTCCAACTCCAGCACTGTGGATTCCGGCACCGCACGGGCCATTGAGTCCGGTGCATACAAGCTCTCTGGTGCACACCGTGGTTGAGCTCGGCCTTCCGTCCACTTCGGAGATCTTCTCCACCGCTCACGACCTAATCGCGCTTACTGAGCCTGGACCGTCTCACCCTCCGGCACTGCCGGTGTGGACTGTTCCATCCATAGGGAAACCCACCTTCATGCAACCTTCCTCACAGAATGAGACAGCTCGGCACCAATCTCGGTCCCGGTCCAGGTCGCGGTCCCGATCCCACCGATGGTCCCGGACTCGGCACCGCTGGCAGTCCCGGCACCGATCCCCATCTCGGCGCCGGTCATACTCGCGGCGCCGCTCCACCTCATGTAGGTTTCCCTCCCAGTATGATCGGTACTGATCCAGCTCGCAGCACCAGTCCCAGCACCGATCGTCTCGCAGCCGATCCCGGCACCGCCCGGGCCATAGGTCCTTGTCGAGATGTAGATTGGACTCCCAACACCGTTAGGAATGTTGGTCCCGATCCCGGTCATGGTACCGCCTGAGATCCCAGCACCGGTCTCCAGCTCCCAGGCGCAGAGCGACAGAGTGGGACGGTGCAACGCTGCATATGTGTTTGGCCCCACCTTGGCCTTCATGACCGAATTCGACGTCGTCCCAAGCAGGGAGTGGCTACCACATCCAGGGCCATGATGCTGATGGTGCTAGCCAGGGGCAAGATGAAGGACAGGATCCTGACCAGGGACCCCCACAATGGTCCTTCTTGACTCCTTGGGCATACCACCAAGCCCAAGGTGTCCCCTCAGACGCTTCTCGATCTACCCATTCGGAGCCTCGGATGCCTGAGGCCACTGTGACCCGCCCTCCCCCGGTAGCCTCGGAGGCGACTGCCCTGCCACCAGATCAGGCCCATGCCACTAGCGTGCGGGACCTAGAGCAACCGGACCCTCCTCAACCAGACCTTCCCCAGGATCTTCTAGTCCTGGGGATGTCCTCCTCATCCTCGCCTGATGAGGCCGTAGCAGGCACGTCCTCCTCTGGCCCACCGCCTATAGATCTTCGTGCACAGCAGGAATTGCTACGTAGAGTGGCACAGAACATGAACCTCCAGGTGGAGGAGGTGATGGAAGTTGAGGATCCGGTGGTGGACATTTTATCAGTCGATGCCCCCACACATGTAGCCCTACCTTTCATTCAGACCATCCAGGCTAATGCCAATATGATCTGGCAATCCCCAGCATCTATTCCTCCAACAGCCAGAGGGGTGGAGAGGAAATGCATGGTGCCTTCTAAGGACTATGAATATTTGTATGTTCACCCCCAACCTTGCTCTGTCGTGGTACAGTCTGTGAACGAGAGGGAGAGACACGGCCAGCAAGTGCCTGCCCCTAAGTCCAAGGACGCTAAGTGCCTGGATTTATTCGGGCGCAAGATTTATTCAGCTGGTGGCCTACAGCTCAGGATAGCTAACCAGCAGGCCCTACTGAGCCGTTATTATTATAACTCCTGGAGCTCGATAGGGAAGTTCAAGGAGCTGGTTCCCCAGGAGTCCAGGGAGGAGTTTGTGGCCTTGCTAGAAGAGGGCAAGAAAGTGGTGAGGACATCCCTGCAGGCGTCTTTAGATGCGGTGGAGTCGGCGGCTAGGCCACTAGCCTTGGGCGTGGCTATGCGCCGCATTTCATGGCTAAAAGTGTCCGGTCTTCCACCGGAGCTGCAGCAGACTATTCAAGACCTGCCCTTTGATGGACAGGGGCTATTCTCAGATAAAACTGATCCCAGACTTCAGAGTCTGAAGGACAACTGGGTCATCAAGCGCTCATTGGGCATGCACACCCCGGTGATGCAACGTAGCCCCTTCCGGCCCCAACCACAGCGCACCTACCCTAACCCTCGATTGCGGCAAGACTTTGCTAGAAGGCGTGGCCGTGGTAATAAGAGGAGACAATCTGGTCCTCAACCAGGCCAGAATCTGGGCCCCCCAGAATCATCGGCGGGGCCCAAGCAAAACTTTTGAAGGTGCACCCGAGGATGGAGTACCAGTATCTTAATTATGGGTATGTCTACACAACAAAGAAAAACCTGCGATTGGCCCATGCCAGTCAATTCAGACTCATGGGGCTCTGGCTGCGGGGCTATTTCATTGGCTGTGTGGTCTTCCAAGCTCTAGGACCCTGCGGGATAAGGAGGTCCCAGAGCTCCCTCACCAGTGGTTGCGAAGAGAAGAAAATTTATATTTGATTATGAATTCAAATTATGGTCCCTGAGTGGTGCCATGACATTTTTTAATTGAAGTGTTTGAATCAGTCCCATCTTCTCAGCTGCCCTCTCATTACTTCTCCTACATTCCCACGAGCAACTCTGTCTGATATGAGCCAGGAGAATGCTGGACAGGTGCTGTCCCTTGTCTACTGTAGCTGCCCAACAGCTCTCTTTAAGGCCTGCTGCAGCACCAAGATAGAGAGAAGAGTAGTGCCTGCTTCCCTGACAATCTGTGTAAGCCCTAGGAAGAGCAGAAGAGCTTGACTGTCTCTGCCAGAGTCTAGGGCAGTAGCTGACAAAGGATGGCTCTCTTCTCACACACAGCAACCCAGGGTGCAGCCATGAGAAGGGAAGAAGCTAGAACCAGTGCAACCAGTTATGATTCTCTGATTCTCTGTCATAGTCTAGGTTAGCGCAACCTATGAGCTTCTCTAACGTGTGCCAGCTTGGTATATGGTCTCCAAAGTAATAGCCATAGCACAACATGCTCCAGCCATTCTGCCTACTTACTGCTAGACACCCTCTGCACCCAGAGCTGTGGGGAGGGAAATGGAGGAACCATTTATGCCATCTCTATGCATAGGAAGTCCTTAGTTTAGCATGGAGAGCTGGAGGTTAAAACATAGACTATTCCAGAGCAGTCCACCGGCCAAGCTGTAGTGAACTCTATTTTCAGGCTCTCAGCCTGTCTCTCTGACTTCCTTTCTTAGTTCCCAGGTGAGTGAGCCCCCAGCTTCTTCCAGAAGCCAACTCTTATCCACCCATCTCACACCTCTCAGTCCTTTGTTCTCAAGCTGGGGTCTCTGCTCTGCATCCCTCCTCCCTTTGGGTAATTGGTTGCTAGGTTTCAGTGTCCTGGTGATTGGGCTTTCCATTGTCTTCTCATATATTCCATTGATATGAGTTGGCCTCAGCCAGTCCTTTTTAATGACCCATTCAGTCCTCTCAGACTGCTAGGTGACACACACACACTTATGTCTCTTAGCCTGCCCTGAAAGCTAACTTAATGCTGTTTCCCCCACTGGGGAGCAATGCAAAATGTAGGGGGAAACTCAGGCATGCATATGATTCATAAAAAGATTACAAAAAATTCCCACTTCATCACACAAGTCTTGTGATATTTGGTGTTTTTCTTAAAGCCCTAGCTCCTCAAGTCATTAAAATATATGAGAATCTCACCTTACCTTTTTTAAATGAAAGTTTCTAGCCCATGTGGTTGTAGAAGAAAAATTGAAAATATGTCCTAAATATGACATGAAGGTTTAAAAAAGATAAATAAAAGTATATAAAAGCAAAAAAATTTTTAAAAAATCCATTATTTTTATTTTTAAAACTCTTAGTTAAGCCAATATCATGATCTTGGTGGGGGGTGGGGTGGCTGAATAATTTCTAAACTCTTAAGGTCGGCTGTTCCTTGATTGCTGTTCTTAGACCTTTTTTGAAATAATATATGTGGCCCTCAGGCTGAAAAGTTTAGACTAGGGATAGGCAACCTATGGCACGCATGCCGAAGGCGGCACGCAAGCTGATTTTCGGTGGCACTGACACTGCCCGGGTCCTTGCCACCAGTCCGGGGGGGGGAGCCTCTGCATTTTAATTTCATTTTAAATGAAGCTTCTTAAACAGTTTAAAAACCTTATTTACTTTACATACAACAATAGTTTAGTTATATATTATAGACTTATAGAAAGAGACCTTCCAAAAAACGTTAAAATGTGTTACTGGCACATGAAACCTTAAATTAGAGTGAATAAATGAAGGCTCGGCACAGCACTTCTGAAAGGTTGCTGACCCCTGGTTTAGACACAACTGGTCTATGTAGATCTTTATTGGATTTTGTGTTTCTCTAAACTTAAAAAGACTAAGATAAAGTCAGTAACCTCCCAAGAGCATGCACAGTTTTAGAAATCTCAAATCTTATTTTGTTAAGTTAGATCAATATGCCTAAACACTGCAATTACAAATAAGCCCAGCATTTGTTTTTCTCGAATGAAAAGTTAGTCCACTTTAATGAGGAAAGAGATGTTTCAATACATGGTTTTATGAGACTAACTCTCGGTTGTTTGAATTTGGAAGACAGTACTTACAAAGTATGTTCCATCACTTAACATGTTTGAGGCACCCATGCAAGAGGTGTAAACAGCAGTGGGTTGGCAACGTTCAGATATGTTGTTTCAATAGAAAATAAAGCTTTTAAACATTTAAAGATGGCTGTGAGGACTTACTTGTGACATCCGTGTTAGACTTATTCCTCTTCTAGCTAATTGTATTGTCAATTAATACTCTCCTCTGGGCCACTACACTGTTGGGAGCACCATCTTTTGGGTGAGACATAAATATTGGACCCTGACACTTTATGATCAGTTGAGATTAAAGGGCACTTTTGGCAAGAATTGGCATGTTATCCCTGTACTGGCCACATTCCAAACTGAGTTAGGACTTTCTACCTCCCTAAATTCCTCTTTGGCTGGCACGGAATGGCATTCATATGTCAAGCAGCCATGACTTCATTTCAACGAGTAATAGAACAATTACTGTCACATACATACTGTATTGAACAATCTTTAAAGTGTTTTATGATTTTTATGGATAAAGAGCACTGTATAAATGTAAAGTTGAATAATAGTCTCTGAGTGGAATAATAAAGATTTTGCATCAAGGTCTTATTCTGAATGAGGACACTAATACATTAAGTATGATAAGGTAATTTTTTTAAAGCAAAGTGAGAGCTTGCTTTAAAAATCAAAAACAAGTGAAAAATGTATTTGGTCTCCTGATATCTTCATGTCAGATACCTAGAAAAACCCTTTTCAGTTTGCAGCTTCAAATATATCTCCTATATTTAATGGTAAATAAGTGACATTACCCAGACTGATGAACATGTAGCCTAGATTTACTTATATTTGTTCACAATAATTCATTGCAAGGTTGCAATTATACCTTCAACTGTTTCAGACCACTATTGCCAGAATAACTGCATACCTTGCCATATTTTGCTGCCGCATAAAATGGGGTTTCTTTCCTATTTTAACTGTGGAGAAAATAACAATTTCTTGATGATGAAAAACACATTCCTAGTGTGAAATCCTGGGTCCATTGAAGTCAATGACAAAACTCTCATTGCTTCAATAGACCCAGAATTTTACCCATAAAATCTATTTCTGATTTATACCAAAGTCATATTTAAATCCACTTTAAGGTTCTTTTGCACTGACAGAGTGGTGTATAGTAGCCTTAGTGAAAATGTAAATTAGGTCCCTAGATCAGTGGTTCTCAAACTAGGGCCACCACTTGTTCAGGGAAAGCACCTGGCGGGCCAGGCCAGTTTGTTTACCTGCCGTGTCTGCAGGTTCGGCCGATCGCGGCTCCCACTGGCCACGGTTCGCCGCTCCAGGCCAATGGGAGCTGTGGGAAGTGATGGCCAGTAAGTCCCTTGGCCCGTGCCGCTTCCAGCAGCTCCCATTGGCCTGGAGCAGTGAACTGCGGCCAGTGGGAGCCGCAATTGGCCGAACCTGTAGCGTGGCAAGTAAACAAACCGGCCCAGTCCACCAGGGGCTTTCCCTGAACAAGCGGCGGCCCTAGTTTGAGAACCACTGCCCTAGGGTCTGGAGTCACTTTTTGCCTTATGGTTGGCATAATGATTTGAAGAATGGTAAGACATCGCAGTCTGTGCAGTCCCAACCTTCATCAGTGAATCAGATACCTTATTTCAGTGATAATTCATTTTGTAAGTATATTACGGCAAGTATAAGTATAAAGAGCAAGTTTTTTCTGGATTATACAAGGTGTGTGAGAAATCCAGTTCAACAGTTTTCTTTTATATGAAGAGCACATGCCCAGAGCTGATTTTACAATTGCAAAAGCTGTTGATTTGTATTAGGACAGCAAAATTCAAATATGTTGCTCTCCTATAATATAACACAACAGTTTTTAGACCACCAGAGCATGACTTTAGATGAAGTAAATGGTGGTCAGGAGTTCCCAGCAAAAAGAGATTGAAATCACTTCATCACTCCCAAATTAGGGGCTTCATGACCCAAACTGGGTATCACTGTAGTCCTTTGAGAAGGAGTATGGAACTGGACCTTCAGCATCATCTTGAGAATCGAGACTAACTGCCTCCAGTACCAAAGCCAGGATATCAATGTCTACCTTGACACCAGGTACTTCAGTACTGACTTCTTCAGCACTGATTCCTTTGGTATTAATCTCTACGGTACTGCCTTCCTTGACACCAACGGTGTCTATACTGATTACCTGGGCACCATCCTCAATGGTACTGTCAACTCATTCAAGGAGGTTTATGGCAGCACTGTCCTCCATAGTGAGAATGTATATGGTACTGAGCG
Source organism: Mauremys reevesii (assembly GCF_016161935.1). Lineage (NCBI taxonomy): Eukaryota > Metazoa > Chordata > Testudines > Geoemydidae > Mauremys > Mauremys reevesii. The sequence goes on from NC_052625.1 coordinate 61,044,109, forward strand.
AGCTACAGGAGACACAAAAGGCATAGTCTCCACTGCTATCTATGGTGCTGAACATTTCTACCACATTGCCTACTGCTGCAGTGCCAAGTCCCTGTTAGATGCCGATCAAAGCTAATTTAATGTTGCCATGTATCCCCTACTCCAGCAGTTCTCAAACTGTGAATCGGGACCCCAAAGTGGGTTGCAACCCCATTTTAATGGAGTCACCAGGGCTGGTGTTAGATTTGCTGGGGCCAGGGGCCAAAGCCAAAACCCAAGCCCCACTGTCTGGGGCCAAAGCCTGTGGGCTTCAATCTTGAGCAGTAGCGCTCAGATTACAGGCCCCCTGCCCTGGGGCTGAAGCCCTTGGACATTGGTTCCTCCCCACCCCGGGCAGTGGGGCTTTGATTTTGGCCCTCCCACCCAGCATGGCAGGGCTTGGGTAGGCTCCGGCTTTGGTTCCCCCCTCCTGGGGTCATGTAGCAATTTTTGTTGTCAGAACAGGGTCACAGGGGGAGGGATAGCTCAGTGGTTTGAGCATTGGCCTGCTAAACCCAGGGTTGTGAATTCAATCCTGGAGGGGGTCATTTAGGGATCTGGGGCAAAAATCTGTCTGGGGATTGGTCCTGCTTTGAGCAGGGGGTTGGACTAGATGACCTCCTGAGGTCCTTAATATTCTATGATTAATTCTAAGTACTCCTATTAGGATAACATCTCCATTAGAGGAAAAGTGCTCTTTCTTTTCATCTCATTCCTAACAAAGCAAAGAGGGATCACTTGTATATTCCACAAGGGTGACCACTAAAAAGGCATCATGGGCATCTTACAGACCTAATTCATCTATGGGATATAGAGATAGGAAGATGTTCTGGTACCCTCTCCTTCCCCGCTTGCTTACATGTAGCATTTAGTCATGGCCCTAGTGGAACCCAGGGGATTTGCCCCACACAAGACAAACTACATCTGTGCCACCTTCTAGGATGAGGACTCACCCTCCCGTGCATTCTCCCAGAAAGCTAGGGAGTCTAAGGTTGCAATCCATCAGTTTGAACAACCTAAGGAATTATCTAACGAGGTGCAACCTCAAACAGAAGTATCAGAGGGGTAGCCGTGTTAGTCTGGTTCTGTAGAAGCAGCAAAGAATCCTGTGGCACCTTATAGACTAACAGACGTTTTGCAGCATGAGCTTTCATGGGTGAATACCCACTTCTTCGGATGCAAGCAGTGGAAATTTCCAGGGGCAGGTGTATATATAAGCAAGCAAGAAGCAAGCTAGAGATAACAAGGTTATGCTGGAACAGGGCCTCATCCTCCCTGATTGATCTAACCTCGTTATCTCTAGCTTGCTTCTTGCTTGCTTATATATACACCTGCCCCTGGAAATTTCCACTGCTTGCATCCGAAGAAGTGGGTATTCACCCACGAAAGCTCATGCTGCAAAACGTCTGTTAGTCTATAAGGTGCCACAGGATTCTCAAACAGAAGAACAGCTCAAGCGGGTTGCTATCTCATCATCGTCACTAGACAATGGCAGTGGCTCCATCTACACCATATCACTTGGAAGATCACAAGAGTTCTAGATGTGCACAGACCTATAGCTGATTCTCTAGAAATCCTGGTGGAGGTGATCCAAGAGGCTCTTCAACAGTACTCCACACCATCATACCTAGTTGTCTGGCTTTACTCTTAAGTTTTGTTAGCTCTAACAAAGCCCCGTTTATCTGGCAGACTCCAATGACAGTGACACTGATTTCTGAGAAGGTGTATAAGAGGTTCCATGTACCATCCATCAACTCTTAAGTATCTACATACTCATTCAGTACGTGACTTTCTGTTAGTGGCAGCAGCTACTGAAAGTAACACAAAACAGCCAAAAATTATGGTGAAAGACAAGAGGAAATGTATCTTGATTTATTCAGCAGAACTAAGCATCAGCCACCCTGCAATTTCAAATTATTAACTACCAGGCTTTTTCTGAACAACCATGTGTTTTCAGATTTTATCAATAAACTCCTGCAAGAGAACAGGGAGAAATTTAAATCTTTGGTTTCTGAGGGACAATTGATAGCAAGAATATCCCTCCATGCAACACTAGATGCCCCTGAGACCGGATCCCATCCCTGGCAAGTTACATTGTCATGAGAAGAGCATCTTGTCTCCAATGTTCAGGTGAGGGAGGAGAGTGCAGATGATGATGGAGGAACTTCCATTTTTTGGGCCCAGATCTCTTTAGTGGAAAGACAGATGAGGCTCTTAATTCATTGAAGGACTCCCTAGCCACCCTTCATTTTCTTGGAGTATATACACCAGCTCCTAGATGAAAGTAAGGAAGACTACATCTTTTACTAGACAGAGATAGACAGACACTGAGTGCCTTTTTCCACCAAAGAGTCTTGGAACCACCAAGGAAGCAAGGGTTGGAGGGGTGACCTTTTGCTTTTACATCATATTCATACCATGCTGCAACTATCTTGAGACAGTCATATTAATGGGAGAATTGAGAGCTGCTTTTATTTTTGGGGAGTGGAGGGAGTCATGGAACCTGATAACATCAGACCACTGCATTCTAGAAGTAATCTCAGTAGGATACTCTCAACTATTCTGTACCTCATTCCTCTTCCCCATCCCTCTCATGAAAAAGTGTGATACCAAGAATTGGACTCACTTCTTTCTCTCAGAGCTGTAGAAGAAGTTCCACTGCAATACACAGGAAAATGTTTTTATTCCAATTACTTCCTAATACCAAATTCTTGCCTCAGCTATCATTTGAATAAAATGTTCCATTTAGCAGTTTTCTTCCTGGAACCACATTCTAACCAAGGGAAGTCTAGGTTACATACTCGGGGTGTCCTTAGTGTGTTATCATTCTGTCTACATAAGACCAAAGCATTTAGACTCTCCTCAAAACTCTTTTGTTTAGTTTGCAGACAGATCAAAGAGCCAAGTTATTTCTACCCAGAGGCTTCCAGAATGGGTGTTTAGCTGCATCAAGACTTGTTACGTTCTAGCTAGTTTAGATCCTTCAGTGCAGATTAGGATCCACTCCACTAGGACTCAGGTAGTTTCTGCACCTTTGTTGAGAAACATGCCCATCTCAGAAATATGCAGTCTATACATTCATGAGACACTATTATCTAGGGTAAGTCCTTATATCTGATACCTCTTTTGATAGAGCTGTACTTCAATCTTTAAGTAGACTCTGAGCACCTACTTCCTTACATCAGGTGACTGCTTGTGAGTCATTGAGAGTGGAATATATTTGCACAAACAGTTGAAGAAGAAACAACAGTTACTTACCTGATAGCAACTGTGGTTCTTTGAGATGTGTTGTCCATATATATTCCTTGAGCTGGCCTCATTCCATACTACTGTGGGGCCCTGTAACACCTGGATTCTAAATGGAACTAAGGAAATAAGTGGTGGTTGATGCAGCACCACCCTTCATGATGTTGATGAAGGACACAAGGACACTTAGTGAATAGGCACAGCCCCAAGGAACATCGCTGGCCAGAAGATTCCAATCTCAAGCACATGGGACGCATGTGCACTAAGAGTGGACTATAGATGGACAGCACATCTTGAAGAACCATAGTTACTATAAGGTAAGTGACCAACTCTTTTGCATTAAACTGTGAAGGAAATTAAGTTGGAAGTAGAAGGAAGTGTTTTGGGAAGATGTAGAGTCTGTCATGGGCAATGTAAATATGTTACATGCGTACTATAGGACACCTTTTAATCATACTCTGACTAGACCTTTTCTTGCTTTGGGGGATTTACATTGTGGGGAATGTCACATTTAATTAATCTTAATTCCTTTTAAATATGTATTTTATTGAGTAAGTGACAAGTTATAGTAGGTCACCATCTCCCAAAGTGTGGAGTGCTCCTTCAGGGCGAGAGGGCACAAACGACTAGTTGGTGTGGAGGGGTAGATGGCAGATGTATAAATTAAGATGGGTAAGCCTTTAACAACACATGGTGGATTTGCAGGGGGACACAATTGATTTCCTGAAGGGGGACTCAGTTTTTAAAAGTTTGGCAAACACTTCAGTATGTATACAGAATGGTATAAACATTACATCAATAATTTCTGTTTACCCATTCATTGCATATAGCCCATCTTTTCTCAAATAGTTCTGTTGTTAATTTAATACAGGCAATACATCATTCCATTTCTTCTAATTCTTTTATTCTGGTCAACCACATTTCTATAGATGGTATTTGTTCCTGCAACCATAATGATGAAATACGCTTAGTGGTTACAGTCACAAAAATTCCAAACAGGTTTGTTTTAATGTAAACAATGTTAGACATTTTTCCTACCACTATAGTAATAGGAATTTGGGGGATGTGTGTCTGAAATATCTCTTGTATCCATTTTCCAACATCAGACCAGAAGCTGATGCATTACTAAAAAATGTTTTTACAAGATATAAACATTATTGGATCCCTACACTACAGTGCCACAGCTGGATATCAGCATTTGACCTGCAATTAATTCCTTTGTATTTTCACATGACATCATAGAGGACTTGAGCTCCGCTTTTGTGGTTTATGTCGTCACAGAATTCCTGGAAGGAATTACTTCTTTGCAAGTCATGTAGCTCATCTATTATTCTATATATAGCTTTCACAATAGCAACCATCTGCTTTGAGCCAGGCACCTCCCGTATTTTCCCCTTCTTCACTTTAAGTTAATCTGAAAGAATTACTTCATAGACATATGGAAGGAGTGCTGCCAACAAAACCAAGACCAACTTTGAAAGCCACCAGCAGAATCTTTCTAGTAGGCATTGAGACCCTGTCTAAAATATTTTTTTTTTCATTTCAAGTTGTCAGAACAGCTGCACGCTGAATACTCAGTGAAGTTTCGTGTGTAAGATGCAAAAAAAAGGAACAGGGGCCTTATTGTTTGGCCGGTGTTGTTGACAAGTACATTTTTGTTTCTCTTGCTTTGTGCCCTGCATCTATGTGTGTGGTACAAGTAGGAGATTGAAGAGGAGGAGGGGGATTATGGTTGCAATTAACATTCCATAATCACATCCCATTTAACAGTTTAAATTTTTATTGGCTTACACTTCCTACACTAGCTCTGCTGGAGTTTTCAGTATGTGGGAACACTTTGGCTGAATATATATGAACTGCAAAGTAGAAATATAATCAGATTATAAAGGGACGATATTGGTTAAAACATCATTCTACTCTGAAAAGTGACTTTGTAAAAATTGCATTCGGTGGTTCCACATTTACAGTGTCAATGATTTCCAGATCAGATTTGCTCACTTTATATGTAAGTAGACTGTGAGGGGAGTTCTGGTTGCCAGCTCCACAGAGTCTGCGTGGGATATTGAAAGTCAAGCTCTTTTCTTTGTGGCTTTTGCATCACCATCAACAATAGGGACTCTGTAGGACAAATTCTGCCCTAGCTATACCTGTGCTATCCTATACTCTTGAAATTATGCCCTTAGTTACCGTATACCTCTGTAACCCTGTTGCCTTCAAAGGGGTAAACAGGTGTTATTGAGAATATAATTTGAAAACAGTAGGGTTCTAGTGGTGACCCCTCAAATTAAACTTACTTAATAATTCTATTGATAATGTATGAGCCAGAAAAATATCCACTTCATTCCCAGATCTGTGAGTAGTAAAATCATACTGTTTTCACTGAAATAAATGAATCTGACTCTTCAGTTTTCATAGAAACAGAATTGGTGAAGTAAAGAAGGTGCAATTTAACATATTTCACATTGTAGTCACGCCTTTTAGAAAAAATATTGAGATTATATGTCCATCTGTTTATAACATGCTAAACACCACTGGACTTTATTAAGTTGAATTAAGTAAAAATATGACACTATATAGTGTCCAGACATCTGCCTGAGGCAGAAATCTGTGCTTTAGACACCTAAGTCCCTTTGTGGATCTGGGCCTAAGTAACAGAATAAAACAAAATCCAGCCTAAGACTTGTTGCAAGGCCTGGCTGCTTCTATGGTTCCACTTACAGGAGAGTTCAGCCTAGATTGTCTCTCTATTCAGAGCCATGCCCACTCTCCTTGTCCTCAGTGGAGTGAACAAGCTACACCAGCAACAAGCAAGACTCATTTAAAATCTCCCAGCAGGGTCAACACCTGTTAAAAGGTGGGACCAAAGGAGAATAATACCACTCTGTTACAGTTAATTTAACAATACACAAAGACAATTACCTTGATTTTTTTTAATTCGTAATATAAACATTGAGTTGTAACAAAGACAGTTAGCATAGTTAGCATAGTCCCGGGATTAAAGCACAGGAATGTTTTGGCCTCCGTTTTCACAGTCACAAATAATTGAGGGTGGATTTAGCTTGCAAGCTCAAATAAAGGCAATTTTATGTTTAACTACCTTATTGTGCCTACAAATCCGATAGTTATATGCCAATGTGCACTTAGTTGCACCTACAATTATTTAAATATCAGAACTTTAGTCTCACTAACATTCTATAAATTGGAGATAATAATACTTCTTGACAATGATTTTTTTTGATTTTGTGTTTGTTACTGTTTGTAATAATAATGTTTTTTTTGTAGTTTTGATGATATGAATATACAATAAAAAAAACAACAACAAGATACATTATTTTTTTATTTTTTAGGGTATTAGGTATAAATTTATCTAGTTATTTTTTTTTTTCTTTTTTCTTACTGAGCTTTCAGAGGTACTGATTAAAGTGTAACTCCATTAAAGTCAGGCTCATCAGCAACATCATTCACATGTCAGTGTACCAGTAGTTGGGGAATGATTACAACCGCTATACCAAATATTACCAAATATTAATATAGTTAGTTGTCCTTGTTGTGTCCTGATTGAAAATTTGTGTGCTGGTCTGAATCTGGAATAACTAAGAATAAAGAACTAAAAGAATAATAAAAATAAAAAAACCTTATTTTCAGTTTTTTTAATTCACCTTTTTTTAGCTGCTTTTCGAAGAAGTCGGGTCCTGCGCTCTTTCTGAGACTGTCTGTTTCCTGATATAGTGGTCTGGCCTATATAGTGGTCTCAGCTCGGGATACCCTCTTTCTTCATCTGATGCAGTATACACTACCGGAAGGACTCATTTCATCACAGCAGGCCAGTGGGGTGGTATGGGAGTGACTTGTTGCCCTGTCTGTTTCCCTGGACCTCCTTAGGTCTCCTTCTGTACCTGCTCTGTTCTCTCTCTGGGGAGGTCAGATCATGTCTGGAGAGGGATCTCTGGGAGGGGGGGGGGGGGAGAATTCCAGGGGGGGTTCCCCCCCCTCCTCAGCAGCTGCAGCTGTGCTCCTGTTCAGTGTTTCCCAGTGCCCCTGCCTGCTTCCTTCCTTTCTCTTCCCTCACTTCTTTCCCCAGGGTTCACTCAGGGTCACTCTCAGCTCTCTCTCCTCCAGCTCTACTTAGAGTCCCCTACTTGCTTCCTGCTCTGGCAAGGAGAGCTTTTTGCTGCTGAATTTTTGGTTCCCGCTGTCCCCTCGTTTCTTTCTTAGCAGCCTGAGCCTGTAAACTGACCCCTTCTCCGTGTTTGGTGTGGGCTGGGTTGAGAGGCTTTGCTTATTGCCTGCCTGTTCCAGCTATTTGATATACCTGAGGCTGCTATACCTGCCGTCCACTGCCCTCTGCTATCCCCTCTGCCTAGAGTCGTCACACTGGCCAGAAGCTAGAAGGTCAGAAGAACCACCATCACACAGACCAGGGACTCTCTCTCCTCTCTGTCCTGCACAACTCCTGCACCCCCTCTATCCCCTCATCTCACCTCTCCTCTCCCAACTTGTGTCTCAAAAAGAGGCTTGAGTCACAAAACCTGGAAATTTAAAGCAAGGAAGACAGAAAAAAAAATGCCTGCTGAGGAAAAAACCCAGGAAGAGAAAAACCAAAAAACCAAAAAAAATAATTCCTTCTGCCTTATGATCCTGAAATCAGCTAAACAATCCTGACTCCCCAGCCAAAAATCCAGCATACCCATCAGGCACCATTATCTGTAGTTATCCATCACAAGCCATCCCTAACATCCCACATCAGACCAATCCAAGCCATTATATTACCATAGTCTCATCCAAATTATAAAGACATCCTCCATTCCACCAAGCTCCTTAAGCTTACCTCTTGTTCTTTTCCCCAGTTGGTTCCCCCCCTCCCTGTCCTTGGAATCTAATTTCCCTACTTCACTCCTCTAACCTCAGTTTAATTTCTAAACTTCCCTTCTTGATGGCCCTGATCCATTATTTCTTGTCTTGTGTCCTTTATGGTATCTCAGAATTAAATCTCTCTCCTCCTTCCCTCCCTATCCCTTATTCTTTATTATTTCCTTCAGCAATCTTATCCCAGCTCTCTTTTTTGCCTTTAGGCTTTCCATTTTCAAGCTCTCTCAGCCCTTCTCTAAGACAGGTTTTCCAGTTTTCATCCTTCTTAAACATGGGAGACCAGAACTGCACACAGTATTCCAGATGAGGTCTCACCAGTGCCTTGTATAATGGTACTAACACATCCTTATCTCTACTGGAAATACCTCGCCTGATGCATCCCAAGACCACATTAGCTTTTTTCATGGCCACATCACATTGGCGGCTAATAGTCATCCTGTAATCAACCAATACTCCGAGGTCCTTCTCCTCCTCTGTTACTACGAACTGATGCGTCCCCAGCTTATAACAATAATTCTTGTTATTAATCTGTAAATGCATGACCTTGCACTTTTCACTATTAAATTTCATCCTATTACTATTACTCCAGTTTACGAGGTCATCCAGATCTTCCTGTATGATATCCCGGTCCTTCTCTGTATTGGCAATACCTCCCAGCTTTGTGTCATACACAAACTTTATTAGCACATTTCCACTTTTTGTGCCAAGGTCAGTAATAAAAAGATTAAATAAGATTGGTCCCAAAACCGATCCCTGAGGAGCTCCACTAGTAACCTCCCTCCAGCTTGACAGTTCACCTTTCAGCACGACTTGTTGTAGTCTCCCCTTTAACGAGTTCCTTGTCCACCTTTCAATTTTCAGATTGATCCCCACCTTTTCCAATTTAGCTAATAATTCTCCATGTGGAACCGTATCGAATGGCTTACTGAAATCGAGCATGTCACAAATGGGCTAGTTGTGGTAATTGTACTGGAAAACACAGCCAAGTTTCTGTGTCAAGCAGTGCCTGAGTTATTGTGTTGTCAGGAAATTGAACTGGTTCTATAGTTCTGTGTATTAATTAAGTCATAATACTCATTCCCCAGTGCTTTAAAAATTCATATATGTAGAAAACTACACTTTCTATCCCATATGACTTTACAGCCATCAGATGAATTAATTAAAATTAAAACTCTTGTTATCCTTTCTTCTATTACAAATTTAAAAAAAGTATATAAACTTGATCTGCCTTTTCTCCATCTCCACACACTTTAAAAATCAATACTGAAGACACCCTGCACAACACAATGTGCTTCATAAGCAGACATAGTTTATAAAATAAGAGAACAAAACAAACCATACTATACAGAATGGGATGCTTAAGTACAGTAGTAAAGAGAGAATGTATTCCAAGTTTTCTATCCCTGCTGATCATAGTACCACAAGATTATATGACGTGCAGTTAGAGGCTGATATTTTTCAACATTTCTTTAGTCTGTAATTTTTCTTCTTGCTTATATTCATCAGCTCCATGTATATTGAAAACATACAAATTTGCTTAGTCCAGGACCTGTCTTTTAAAAAATTAATTGTATCATTGGTAGAAATTGTTTTCCATTATAATGTGACACACCCTACCCACATTCATGGTGAGGGCTAACCTCTTACCTTCTGCTTCTACTAGAATTGTTAGTACTCCATTTCTAAGTGTTAGTTTCTTTAATCTCCAATTCAGAAATTGGATACTAAAGAACCAAATTAAATGGAGTATTCTGTGAAGCTTTGGAGAGTTTTACATTCCAAAGATTTTGAAGTAAGATCAGCTGTGGTTATTGTGACCTCCAAAATGTGTTAATTAGGTTCATTAGCCTTCCAAGTGATTGTATAATCATAGTCATCTTTCTCTCTCAATTAGAATGTGCTAACTGTAGATCATGGCTAATGAAACTATTAATGAAACTTATCTTGGTACTAAAGTAAATGCTTCACATATTTGTTCTAATATAATAAATCCATGTTTTAACTATCCAAATTTTACACCAGATTGTGAGCATCTTACTTCCATTGGTGAGCAGCCACTTGCATAAGTAGTCCCAGTGACTTCAGTGGGAATTTTCATGTGTGTTAGCAGTTTACCAAGAGGAGCTGGGGGGGGAGGGGAAAGGGGGGAGCGTACAATCTGGGCCTTTCTTTGCAGTGATCTCAGTGTAGTGATTTATAAGCTAAATAAATATGGTTTAGTCCGTCCTGGTGTTCTGGCAGTTATTTTTTTGCAATTTTTTTTAGTCAAAATTTAGTAACCTTTTCGTCACAGACTCCAATGAATCAAGCCTCAACTCGTTCCCACTGCATCTTCACCATTCACATCTCAAGCAAGGAACCAGGATCTGCAACCATCCGACGCTCCAAGCTACACTTAGTAGACCTGGCTGGTTCAGAGCGTGTTGCAAAGACTGGAGTTGGAGGGCAACTCCTGACAGAGGCCAAATATATCAATCTGTCATTACACTACTTGGAACAGGTAAAATTAACAGTGTGAGAAACTCTGTCTTTTACTTATTTATTTATTTATTTATTTTTAGTCACGTATGTTGCTTTTGAAATCTTGATACCGATCTCATTTAGTTTCAGGACCACATATTATTGCAGTGTTTCTCAACCTTTTCAGGTTGTTAACTTCTTATTCAAATTCAAAATTTTCAAATCCTTCCCCCCCGCTTCACATTTACATTAAAAGTAAGACTACAAAATGTATCTGTGCTAACAATGCTAAGCCCTGTATAATTTATTTGTATTTCCTTTTGCTATAGAGACTCTTTTAAGGGGAAAAGACAGTGCTTGATACTTTTTCAGATGATATTACAAACCTTTGTTGGGAAATAGGTGATAATTCTTAAGTTGCTGAAGTTCAGCACTGTTGTTTTGATTTAAAAAAAAAACTCACAGGAAGAAAGAAAAGAATAGTAGAGGAGAGAAGATGTAGATTCTGTATCTGTCTTTTTTTTTTTTTTTAACTAGCAACATAGTTGCTGGAAAATTATAGGCATAGCATTTGGTTTTATTAGCCACTCTGAGTCTGGATAGACCTTTGTCAGGTTACTCAGGCATTGTTTTTAGCATCCCTTGTTGATTATAGCAAATGAGTTCAAGGGTAGTTTGATCCTAGCTGGCCTAACTGAGTTTTTATTAGATAGAAGATAAAAAAAGAGAGACAGAAAGGAATTAGGTGGTGATGGAAACCTGCAAATTAGGGAGAGGAGTAATAATAAGAACCTTTGGTTCACATCCTAGCTATCACTCGTGATTCAGCTGATCCTGTTAAATTGGTGCTGTCATTTGATTTCCTTTTCTCATCTGATTTGGTCAGGATCTCTTTCAGGATCACAAAAATGATGTGATGGTAAATGTCAGGGTCTCAACAGGCTGGGGGGAAGGGGTGATGACATCTATTATGATGAAGCTTCTTGACCAGTGTTTCTCAAACTGGGGTTGCCGCTTGTGTAGGGAAAGCCCCTGGCGGGCTGGGTCGGCTTGTTTACCTGCCCCATCCGCAGGTCTGGCCGATCATGGCTCCTACTGGCTGCAGTTCACTGCTGCAGGCCAATGGGAGCTGATGGAAGCAGCGGCCAGTAAGTCCCTTGGCCCGCGCTGCTTCTAGCAGCTCCCATTGGCCTGGAGCAGCGAACTGCGGCCAGTGGGAGCCGTGATCAACCAAACCTGCGGACGGGGCAGGTAAATAAACCGTCCTGGCCCGCCAGGGGCTTTCCCTACACAGGCGGCAACCCCAGTTTGAGAAACACTGTTCTTGACATTCAATGGTCTTATGACAGACCTCTGGGATATAACGTGAACTGTGGGTCCATTGTGTCCCCTTTTACTCTCTGGATCAGGGTACCTCTCACCCTGCTCTGCTAGTGACAAGCAGCCCCTTCAGGCTTTGCTCTAACATGTGAAGGCACACCCAAAGTTATATGCATGCTTTCTCAGCCTCCCATGAACTATGCACGGGGAGACACCAGCAAACTCCCCTCAGGCCCAGTCTTGCACCCCAGAAATGTACCATCTTGCACAGCTCAAGACCTCCTCTTGAACAATGCAAACTCATTAATTGGTTTGCCACTTCACCAAAGGATAGTGGACATGCACCAGCTTTAGTAATCTGATCAGATCCCCCAAGCACTCAGGACAAACTTATTGGTTAAGATTAAATATTAAAATAAGTTTATTAGCCACAGAAAAATAGATTTTGAGTGATTATAAGTGGTAGGCATAGAGGTCAGGAATAGTTACCTAAGAAATAAAAGGTAAACACGTGTTCTAAATCCTAAATTTTATCAGACCAAGTAAATTTGAATCAAGCAGTTTTTCTCACAAGCTGGCAATTCTTAGTACACAGGCTGAATTCCTTTCTCATTCTGGGACCAATCTCCCCAGTTCAAAGTCTTTTTCTTCCCAAACGTTCTTGTTGCCTTCAGAATAAGTGGGAGAGGAGAGAGGGGTGATCTCATGATGCCACTGTCCCTTATTTTATACCCTCAGCTCATGTGCCTGTAAAAATACTGGCTCAAACATGAAGTCAAGTATCACATGTCCTGAGGCCTTGCTAAGTCATGGAGTTAAGCAATCCCCATTGTGTGGAGCTCAAGCAACTGTCTCTTATTGAATTTTAAATCTCTTGTTTATAATTCCCCTGCTGGTTAATAACTGGTGATGGTCTCTTAACACCCATCTGGCTGTGGGTCACTCCTTTGTTGCCACTGGAGCACTAGTTGTGGGCATCTTCCAGACTCTCAAAATATTTCAATAATAATCATATAGGAAAATCTCATAACTCCATATACAATGATGATATACATATTTTGACAGAACAATGAGTTTCAGCAAATCATGACCTTTCATATAATACCTTACAAGGCATTCTTGAACAAAATATCATAACTATATACAAGTAGTGAATATAGGGGTTACAGGATACTATTTTGAGGTACAGTATGTCACAGGTACCTTTCTTCTTCCTCCTCTTGTTCCCTCCTTCCAGCAAGCTTACATAATTATCTTATGTTCCCCAGAACAACAGTGTTTTGAAAGAGACTCTCCTCTCACCAAATAAGGATCTGGTGGTTCCATTTATAGACACTTCCTCTCATCTTAAGATGTTGTGACCCACCAGGAGCTTTTCAGCTTCAGTTAATGCTTCTTTTGTAAACCATTGTTACATACTATTTCTACATGTCTCCCTGAGTTTTTACCTTTTATCCACTTTGGACAATCCAAAACTCCCACCAAGGGTAAAAGAATCAGCAAAATAACATGCTGATCAATAAATTACTATTGCTGTATATATGTTTTGTTGTTGCTGTGTTAATAAGTTGGAATAATTATAGTTTGGATTGTCTTTCAAAGGCCCATTTGACTGTAGATGCAAGCCCTCACACCTGCTGGAGGACTGAAGTTCTTTTTGAATTTTAATACATAGTATTGTTTCCATAGTCCAGTAAACACTATGCCTGTTGCCAAACTTTTGTTGGTTTTGGATTTCTGCTAGTGAATACAGTACTTTTCCCAAAAGTTTCATTTAAAACATGTATATGCCACAATAACAGGGTACATCTTGGCCCATGAGGCTGACATTCAGTGAGACAAATGGTAAAAAGAATGAAGAAATGAGCAGAGCATACTGTACAACTTTGTACCTCGTGAGATTTTTCCCTGTAATGCATTGGGATTTATCCCACTGCATACAGCATTCGGCAAAAAGGCCAAGTGACAAAAAACCTCTTGAAAACAGGCTATTTTGTTTTTCTGAAGTTGGGAAATATCAACCAGTTATTCCACTAATCAGTGAGGAGATTGGGGAGGGGTGGTGGTGTTGGATTTATTTTCTTTTTAAACAAAGGTCTTATACTCTGTTTAACTTGCAGTGAGAGGCACACATGAAGGCCATTAAAGTAGCTAGCTAGCTCGTAAAAATGATGCTGTTGATACTACTGGCTCTTTTCCACCTTCCTGCATTCTGGCCTCCTCTGCTTGGAATTGTGATATTATGAAATACAGAGCAATCAAAATCCTTCCTGTAGATTCACTGGATTCTGTTCTATGATTTATTTTATTTAAATACATCAGAAATACTTTCAGGAACAGAGGGAGAGCTACATCCTTTCAAGACAACTTAATACTATACTCTAGGGTTTACTTATCTCTACTATTAAGGCACAAGGTGAATATATACTGATTCTAACCAACCAAGGATTGCAGAAATCCCTTTAAAAGTGTATAGCCATCACATTCTTATTGGTGTATAAATTGAATTTGTATGTGATCTAAAAAAACCAATCAGATATGTCTATTTACTGTACGTTCTAAATATGGATTTAGTACCACAGGTAGCCAGTCAGAAAACACAGTCTGTCGAGAGTCTGAAAGCTTTTTCATAAATAAGGAATTCATGAGCCGGTATATATTCATCAGACAATATGTGGAAATCTAAGGCGTCTTGAGAAAAACTGCCTACTCTCAATTTATTCCATTTTCCTCTAATCTGCGCTGTTTAAGGTTCTTTCTCACACTCCCAGATCCTTGGAAAGCTTGGGCTAGACTTTAAATAGTCCTTAATATGTCTTTCTGTCTGCTACGGTACAGGTGACAGCAAAGCTTGACAGCAGACAACACTAAAATTGAGAACAGATTTTTTTTAATCCATATCAGTTTAAATTTGACTTAAAGAAGAAAAACTACCTTTTAATTATGGTCATGATTAGATACGTGACGATGCAAAAACAGGTTTCCTCTAGGGCAACGAAACTGCTCCATGTGTGTATTCAGAGTAATATCTATTTATTTTTCTGACAAAAATAAGTTTTGCCTACTCATCATTTCTATCTTACATGAGCTTTTGTGAGGTTAAATTTGTTAATGTATAGAAAGCACTCTGAGATGTTCAGATTGAAGTTTCTATATAAGGGCAAAATATGATTATCATTGTTATTATTTTATTACTTTTTACTCCTGCTAGCACTGCAGAATAAAGACAGTTTTGGGTGGGCAAGCTGCACTCTGTTGTGGATCATACATCGTTAATAGAAATGGTTATTAAGGGACTGATCTAAATCCCATTTAATATAGTGCAAAGATTCCTATTAGGTTCAATGAGAATTGGACCCGAGAGCCCTGATTTTGCAATGAGCTCTACATAAGTGCACACACAGATCTTATTGCAGGCTTAAATTCTGCCTGAATTTTGACTGCAAAAGCTTTTACTGATGGTTCTAATGCATGAGCCTGAAAGAGTTCAGCTTTATTCTCATACTCAAATTAAGTTTGCAGTCAAATCAATGGTTTCAGAGTAGCAGCCGTGTTAGTCTGTATCCGCAAAAAGAACAGGAGTACTTGTGGCACCTTAGAGACTAACAAATTTATTTCAGCATGAGCTTTCGTGAGCTACAGCTCACTTCTTCGGATGCACAGGAGATATCTGTGTGTTTCATTCTATGCATCCGAAGAAGTGAGCTGTAGCTCACGAAAGCTTATGCTGAAATAAATTTGTTAGTCTCTAAGGTGCCATAAGTACTCCTGTTCTTTTAGTCAAATCAATGTATGTCACATCCAAAGGTTTCATATAATAAAATAATGTAAAATTAATATATAGTTTTTAAAATCATGATTGTAAAGATAAGGTATCTTGGATGTGGCGTGACATACTGAAGTAGTTGGTTACCATACTGTATAGTCCCAAAGTATGCAGTCATAAGGTAATAATTACATGGTATGGAAGATTCTTCAGCCAAGCAGATAATATTTTTCATAGAAATCATTTTTTAAAATCTGAATGATAAAGGAGTCTTCTTATGTCAGTGTTTCTCAAACTGGGGTCGCCGCTTGTGTAGGGAAAGCCCCTGGCGGGCCGGGCCAGTTTGTTTACCTGCTCCGTCCACAGGTCCGGCCGATCGCGGCTCCCACTGGCCGCGGTTTGCTGCTGCAGGCCAATGGGAGCTGCTGGAAGCAGCGCGGGCCGAGGGACTTACTGGCCGCTGCTTCCAGCAGCTCCCATTGGCCTGCAGCAGCGAACCGCGGCCAGTGGGAGCCGCGATCGGCCGGACCTGCGGACGGGGCAGGTAAACAAACTGGCCCGGCCCGCCAGAGGCTTTCCCTACACAAGCGGCAACCCCAGTTTGAGAAACACTGTTTTAGACGGCTGGCATGTTTTAAAAAAAATTTGTTTTTAAGTGTCAAAATGTTTCTTTCTCCTCAAATATGCAAAGGTTCTCCCTTAAATTACAGTGATCCAAGATGACAAATTGCAATCCTGGATTAGTGGCATTTAAGAAGGTCTATTACTTTGTGAATTACGAGCACTAAAAACATTTGCATTATTACTGAAGAGATGGAAATGCCCTCTTTATAATGGTGTAAAGAGAAGGATGATTTTGTGGTTAATGCATAAGACTGCACCTTAAAAGACCTGGGTTCAGTTCCTGGCTTTTCCAAAGACATCTTGTGTGACCTTCTAAAAGTCACTTGGACTTGTCTACATGAACATTTAGTTTGCAATAAGATGGGATGTGAATCTACCCCACACCACCCTGCCATGCACTAACTGTCCATATGGTCCTTGCTGTCATGTTTTAACTGATCATTAGTTCATTTTGGTCTAGTCCCATTCCAAAGAGGACTAGATCAAAGTGAACTAAGAAAATGTTAATGTGCATCAGCAGGGTTCACACAGATAGTTTAGTTGGCAAACTACTGCAGAATAGATTCCCACCTCAGCTTGCTGCAAAATGATTGTTTTTGTAGATAAGCCCTTAATTTCTCTGCCCTCCAGATTGTCCTATTTATACTCAAAAGTCTCTTAGAACTCACTGAAGGAGGATGATCTTGTGGTTAAAGTATTACATTGGGAGTTAGGAGAATTGGGTTCAGTTACCAGCTCTGTCACAGACTTCCTCTGTGAACTTCAGCAAGCTATTTAATTTCTCTGAACCTTGGTTCCCCATCTATAAAATGGGGATAATACAGGCAAGTCTCATTTTACGCGGGGGTTCCGTTCTGCGGTTAACGCATAAAGCGAAAACCACGTATAGTGGAACACTCATTGAGTTGAATGGCAGGCGGAATAACCCGCACTACAGATGCAGTTTTTATATTGTTGTTTTTCTTTTTTTTTTTCCTGTTTTTGCCGACCACACAAAGCTGAATTCGCGCATGTTAAATGCACCTAAGATGTGACTTGCCTGTACTTCCTTCCTCTTACCTTTTTTCTGACTTGCCTGTTCAGAGCATAAGCTGTTTGCAGCAGGGACTGTTTGTTATGTGTATATGCGCAGCCACTGCCTAACAAAATGGAGGCTCTCAGAACTTCTGTCATATTAATAATAAAATGATTTGCTTCTATTAGATTGCAAGATACTTAATCTTAACATCTAAAAAGGTATTTAAGATAGTTTTTGAAAGTATTAAAATGAAAACTGTTTTTTTGCCCATCTAAGGCTGCTACCATAAAACTAATGGTAATAAGGAGCCTGGGCTTCTTGGGGAGAGATAATAGAGAATATAGTGACAATATTAATAATAATAATTAATTTAAAAAATCAACACTCCAAAATTTTAAAATTACCTTTTTTCTAAAATGTGTCATAAACAAAATATGTGATGGCATATGGTATTTATTCAATTTTGTGTTGTCATCTGCATAATGACTCCTGGCTTCACGACTTGTGGGGATAGACCTATGTCAAATTTTTACCAAAAAAAGCCTTTATACCCCTACACACCATCATGGAATCTTTGCTACTTTGTAATAATTAAATCTTTTAATGTAAATATCTGACAAGAGAATCAAGAATGGTAGGTGAATCGTTTCCTTTTTGGCTATGTATCTGTATTTAAACTGAACTATGTCTTATTGTATATCTTTTCAGCAGTACATTAAATAGTATCTGGCCTTGGAGGGTTTTTTTCACATGCACAAAGTTTCAAGAGAGTTTACAAAAAATACATGAACAAGCCCAATGGAGAGAACATTTTAGTTTTTCATGAAAGTTGCTGTCATATTAGTGAATCCTAAGATTATAAGTTTATCATGTGTCCCAATTTCCTTTTTGCTGAGAAATTGCAAAGCAAAGCTAGAACACAATGAAATCCATTTTTGTTTGCCCTTCTAAGACATACATGTGTGTATGCGTAATAGCTACTTGTGCTTAAAGTTAAACATGTGCATAAGTCTTTGCAACATCAGGGCCTCAGATTGCAGAGTTGGCATTTCCTCTTCTTGTGCATATGGTACATACATGTGCAGATTTAATTCTCATGTATTGCTGCTCTTATTTCAGGTAATAATTGCCCTAGCAGAGAAACATCGATCTCACATTCCCTACAGGAACTCTATGATGACTTCGGTGCTTAGAGACAGCCTGGGAGGAAACTGCATGACCACCATGATTGCAACACTCTCTTTAGACAAAAGAAACATAGATGTATGTCATCCCTTTCTGAACTTGTGAATTTGTTAATGTTTGTTTTTCACGTGTGTATGCTTAAATTTCTGACACACAGAAGTTTTAAAAATCTTTCTTGCCAATGCCTCCAAGGTGCAATCCTGTCAGTGGAAATTGCAGAATGATAGACTAAAATCAGCACTTATGTCCACTACATAAGGGATCTATGTGTAACTGACTTCACATTTCAAAGCCAAATTCTGATCAATTATGTGGGTGAATATAATCTCTGTCTATAATATTATATTACCGTGACAGATCTTACAAGATATGCACCAGTATTAAACATTAGCTGGGTTCAGAATCAGGCTCTAATGTGTCCTTTGTGAATTGTGTTATTCTTTAAGTAACCTTCCCTAGGCATATCTTCCCTTCAGATGAGGGGAAGATATGCCTAGTGATGAATAGGTGAACACTTAAAACCAACTTCTTGATGATGAAGAAATGTGTGAATTGTGAGTAAGGTTTGGCAAGGAATTTTCCCAAGGGCATGTTGATAAGGAATGCTGGTGCAGTCCTGCCCCCCTGAAGTCCATATCAGCACTCCCATAGACTTCAGTGAGGCCAAGATTTCACTCTTTGGGTATTGGGGGAGGGTTATGGGAGGGTTGGGTTGATTGGGGTGCTGGCAGGAGTGTGTGCACATGTTTTGGTTTGTTGGCCTTTCTGTGGATCAAGTTGGTTTATCTACCTGTCTCTCCTATCTTTTTTTTAAATTTAGACAAGTTCTAGGTCAGTGGTTCTCAACCTATTTATCATTGTGAGCTGCATATGTGGCCAACAGTGTGTTACCTAGGCTGCAGATTGAGAACCACAGTGCTCCCCCAACCTTCCCACAGACCCCTATGCCCAGCGCCCCTCTCTTCCCCCGCCCAGAGACACCTCTACAGAGTGGGGGCGTGGGGTGGGCGTCAGGGACCCCAGACCCCACCATGCTGGGCCGTGTGGTAGCCCCGACCTCGGACCCCACTATGCGGCAGCCCTGACCCTGGACCCCACCATGTGGGGGCCAGGCAGCAGCCCCGACCCTGGACCCTGCTGTGCAAGGCCAGGTGGCGGACCCAAACCCCACCAAGCTCCAGCCCCAGCCCCAGCCCCGACCCCGCCGTGAAGCAGCCCCAGCCCCAACTCAGGACTCTGCCATGCGGGGCAGGGCAGCAGCCCCAGCCCCGACCCTGGACCCCAGTGTGTGGGGCTGGGCAGCAGTCCTGACCAGGCTGCAGTTGTGTGCTAATTGGGCCGCATGTGGCCCGAGGATTGAGAACCACTGTTCTAGGTATTTTGCAGGTTGTGCCTGGGGGAGCTATAGTATAGTTAAATCCTAACTTTCCATAAAATCAGAACATTTTAAAATGAACAAAAACCAAGTTATTCTTCGACGTATAATGGAAAGAACTACACCTGTAAAAGGGAAATAAGATGATCTTTTACTAGCTGAAGCACAAGAGCGGATACATTTCTAATGCACTTAAGAGTTGTGAACAGGTAATTGTGCAGGCATAACTTGTAGCTGCACATGCAAACTACATAATTCTGTCTATGCAATTACCTGTGTTGTGTGCTGCTGTCATCCATTTTGTACATCCAGTCACCAATTTGTACTCTGGTAAGTCTATTTTGTATTGGAATTTAGGCTTCTGTTTAGAAATAGTTGATCCAATCACTAAATCAGCCAGAATGAGCCAGCTAATAATGGTACATTGAAAGTCTTCACTTTCTTTCTGCAATATCTACCAGATATTACACTTTATTCATTTGGGCTGAAATTTTCCAAAAAAATTTAGTCTGAGGCAGATGTACAACAATAAAATTTCAACCCAAATGAATAGTTTGGCAACGTTATGTAAAACTTAAAATAGGATCAATTGTAGTAAGAAGTGTTGGACGACAAGAATAGGTGGTGCTGCTAGCCCAGTCTATAATATGTAATTTAATAATTAAATATGAAATCATTGTGATAGGACATTTTTTAGGATTCCTGTCTTGAAAGGGAATGCTTTGGCTTTGCCTCAACATTTATTTTTGAAAAATGCCACAGAATGTATTAGAAGTTGTTTATCCTGTAACTGCTTTCTGTTCTACTGATGTTCCCTTTTATTTAGAGAACTAGATCCAGTGAATGGTGTGGGGATAGGGGATACTGATATGGTGTTCTCTTTGAAAGTCCTTTGACTTTGCAACTTGTTTTCCCCTTAGCTCACCAAAGTCTAGATTTGTTAACTTTTTGCTGCAAATCCTACCTCTTTTTTGTGAGCATTGGTGATAAAATGGGTTGATGAGTTGGATATGGGTGCCTTTATTTGAGAGTTTTATCACGCAGATTAATATGTTAATAGTTAGAATAGTTGCACTGAAGTTTGGGTTTTTTTAGAGATTTGACGTGCCAGGAGTGTGAGATTGGTACTGTAAAATGTAAAATCAATAAAAAAAAATCCTCCTTAAAAGAGTTGAATTTAGCAAAACCATTTACATCAGTGCATGCTAAAGGGTTTTTTTTTTTTTCCTTCCAGGAATCTATATCAACATGCAGATTTGCACAGCGAGTTGCAC
The DNA here is from genome assembly GCF_016161935.1 of Mauremys reevesii. NCBI lineage: Eukaryota > Metazoa > Chordata > Testudines > Geoemydidae > Mauremys > Mauremys reevesii. The sequence continues at coordinate 61,065,264 of NC_052625.1, forward strand.
TTATTAAGAATGAGGCAGTTCTTAATGAAGAAATTGACCCTAGACTGGTAAGAGGGGTTTTGGGTGGTGGTATTTTTTCATTTTGTTTTGTTTTAGTAAAAAGGTACAGCCACATACATGTTGAAGATTTCATGATCCCAATCAGTCATGTTTAGATACAAATTCCAGCTTTTGCTGTAAAATTGCTGCTGCTGTTGTTTTTATTTTGCCATCTGAGGATAATTACAATAAAACTGACCTTTTTAAAAGCTCCTAATGGCATGGGAAACTCCTACAGTCATTAAAAAGGAACCATACTTTTCATAACAATCCTTGTGCTTCCTCCAGCGCAGTTGTTCCCCAAACTGTGGTCCACGGACCACCAGTAGCCTATAGGGCTCTGGTTGGTTGACGGTGGCCTTTTCCTATGCTTCCACCTGCTGTATTGTATGAAAAACAGTAAAGCATACATTAACCATTTTCCTAATATTACTTTTTCATATAAACAATTGCTTACAATTGCCACAAGAGATATTAGGTGATGGGAACTTAGGGTTTCATCCTGCTCCATTGAAGTTGATAGGAATTTCCCCATTGACTTCAATGGGAGCAAGATGAAGCCCTGAGTGGAGAATTGGACCATGAAATAGCAAATGAAAGGGCAGATGGTCCAGAAGAGGTCTATGTTAAGATGCGGTCTGTATTAGGAAAAAGTTTGCTATCATGTTCTAAGGATTTCATTACAGGGATTTCTTATCTTATGAAGAAGTGACTGACTACCAGCTATGAAGGGGCATCCGGCTTTATATACCATCTAGATCAGTAATACTCAGTACGTGCTAACAGAGGTCCCATGGAATCAATGGAGGTTTTACCATTGACTCCAATAGGAGTAGATAGGCCAGTGCTGAGCACTTCAAATAATCCTACCTAATATCAGTAAAAATAAATATTAGATATACCTCTACCCCTATATAACGCTGTCCTCGGGAGCCAAAAAATCTTATCGCATTATATCAAACTTGCTTTGATCTGCCGGAGTGTGCAGCCCTCCCCCACCCCCCGAGCAGTACTTTATCGCGTTATATTCAAATTCATGTTATATCAGGTCAAGTTATATCGGGGTAGAGGTGTATTATGAGTAACATGAGCTGACCATTGAAGTTTGTGAATGGTGACTTTGATATTAATTATTATTAATGATGATTAAATAATGTTGATAGGGACTGATTCTGATCTCAGATCTCCTTATTTGTTATTTCCAAATAGTTGACTTAAAATGTCTATTTTATGTCACTGTAAATTATTTCATGGTGAAGTCCACAGCAGCAGTGACTGGTGTTCCGTACATTATTTCCAAGGAAGACTCATTACCATGCCATATATGAGCCAGATCACTGACAAATATGCAGTCTAACGGTTGGTAAAACTAAGGAACTTTGTGCTTGAGCTAAGAACACTGAGATGAAGTGAGTCTGAAACTGTTATTCTACAGTGGGGCCACTTCTCTGTTAGTGCAGAATGAAGACTGGTTAATTCTCAAAAGGAAGACCATATATATTTTAACTATTTGCTTTTGAAATTAAAACTTCTGAGAACTGTTCACTCTGTAAAATTATTGTTGATAACCCTACTGTACAATGGAGAATTCACTCCTGAAGATGACTCAGCTTAACTCTGACACTTTTCTATACATAGACCATAAATATATTAGAAATCAAAATCAAACTAAACTTTCAGCACAGATCAAATATAGTAAGTACACAATGAAATATTGCATTCTGTAAGATTTAGATTTAGTAGTATCAGCCAATGACAAATCTGTTAGTGAATTATATTTTTGAATCTACTATTTGACCTATAAGATATTCTCTCCTTTTCTGCTGATAATATTTCTGCTTCTCAGTTATGGTATAGAATAAACATACATTCCAGGGAGTCTCTTTACAATGTGACATTTATATGAGGGCAGCAAACTCCTTTGTTTGTTTGAATCTTTTCGAGGATTTGAGTAGGGGCTGTTTTCACTGCCTATTATGAAGGTTGCTTGACACTTCCGATTATAAGAGTTCAGTTGCTTATAACTTTGCCAAATCGTAGGGCTGAAATTTTCCATTCAAGATGTCTGCCACGGGCTGAATTTGTTTGTTTGTTTGAAAATTTCAGCCAAAATTGTGTTGCTGATTCTGAGAAGAACATGGCTATGGAAAAAGGTTGTTTTATTTTGTGACCTTTTATTTGTACAGTTCTACTGCACCCATGCTTTGGGGGCAGGGACTTGAAATTTGGCAGAGGGGCAAACTTTGTGTCAGGGATATCTCGTCTCTCTGAAAATACTCCCACATGTGGCCAAGTTGTAAGCCTTTGAAAAAATCAGTTTCCATATGCTCAGTAGAGACCACTTAGATTTTATCAGCTAAATGCCCTGAAGATTTCACTCACATTAAGCATGCTCCAGCCCAGGGCTCAGCAGGACTTTCTCGTCAATTGCAGCTCTGGGCTGCTGTGGTGCCCTGCTAGATCTGGAAACCTGAACTGAGGAGCAGGGAGCCTGTTTTTCCTGTGTGCTCAGTGACCCTCTATTGTGCCTAGGCAATGTGAAGGAAGAAGCTGCCTGATTTGAATGTAGAGGGGACAAGAGCTGAAAGTGCAGGGTGGGGGTAACAGAGGGAGTAGATTGGGACAAGGAGCATAAGGGGAAGGGAAGTTGAAAGTAGGACAGGAAGTTGTTGGATGTGGGAAGAGGAAAATTGAGACTGGGAGTTCAGATACTGTACTATAATTAACACGATAGAAAAGCTGATTAGAAAATTAATAATTCTGTCTTCAGAGGAGGGTTTGAATAGTGTGCAGTAAGTAAGGCATAGGCCACACATCGAACAGTTAGTAGAAAATAAAATATTGAATAGCTGCTCATTAAGTGATCACTGTCCATCCTGTGCCCTGAATGCAACAGGGCTCTTGTGAAAAAAACAGTATGTGATCAAGTAATTCAAGAGTGTATCACAGTTCATACACAGAGAGGGCTGAATTAAGTTTGCACAGGCAACTTTAATTCTGACATTTACTAACTTTTGAGTCTTTGCCTTTGTAAACTTAATGTTTTTTTTAGCAGAGTAGTCTTGTGTGTGTAATATAGACAGTAGCAGGTTCCTGACTGCATAAGATTTCATTAACAAAAACGGAGACAAAAGTTAATTGCAAAGAGAGTCCAACTGCCAGAACAATGTTTAGAATTAGCATGAAATGGCTTTACAAGTGTTGCTTCTACTGGAGTTTTCCAAATGGCTACTACATCAGTGGCAGCCAAGTCTATGATGTCCAGTAAATACTCCAGCCTGATTGGTTTACTTTCCATATTTCATTGCCAAAATTCCTTTCCACAATAGCACATAGTACTTCTTGTGACGTGTTTCACTGTGCTTATTGCACTTCCTGTGTAGCTAAAGTATTTTAACTTTCAAACCCATGCTTTTCTCTACCTTGCCTTTCCCAAGCATGCTGCAGTTGCCTATGTACTGCTTGCCATGTGCTATTGCTTCTTTACTGTTCACAAAGTCAGTATGTGTGAATGCTTGTCTATTTTATATTTCTTTTTATTCTAATTTTGTTTTCATCCATAAGTAATAATTTTCTTATTAAAGATGGTCAGGAAGAAGAAAAAAGGGAGGAAAAAAATAACATCTGGTAGACACAAGAACATTGATGGGATTTGTGTCAGTGGATACTTTATTGTTTCATATTGATGGCTTGAGATCAGAGAGTTCTAAATGTAATCCTCATGTATATATCATCATATGCCTTCCCTGATTAGTAATGGCATAATCTAGTAGGAAGATGGTACACCACATTTAGTACCACAAGCATCCTGACATTTTAGCTGAGAAAAACATCTTAATGCAGACATATTTTCCCTTGGCATTACCATCTTATCATTTTTATTTAATTTTTTTTAGACACAATGGGTTTCTTTATGGTTTCTGTTAATGCTGAAACTTTGCATTTAAGCCATGTATACAGGTTTGATCCTTTAGAAGTTCAGTTAGATAAATACTACAAAATAGAATTTACTTTTCTATGCTACAGTTAGTGCTATACAAAACTCCTAACATAGAGAAGTGAGGGTTCTTATAGCCCCTTGCACAGTAAAATAATCCGAAAAATCAGAAGTCCTGAGCATCCAGCACCTTCTGGTAACTTCAGTGGGCTCTGCTAGGTGCTCAGCACTTTTGAAAATTAGGGCACTTATACATGTAAGTAAGGATTTAGAAATCTAATTGTCACCATTCATTTTTAAATCTTGGCTGTAAGCTTTAATTATTTCTTTATAATCCATTATTGTTTTTTTTTACTAGCATATCAGAAGTTTAAGTATAAGTCAAGTTTTCTCCAGCTGTCTGAAATAAGAATTTCAGAGTTAGTTCTCCACTTTTCTGTTATAGAAGCGATTCACTGGATCTCAGGAGAAAGAACAGTGGGAGTGCCATCTACATTTGTCTTGTTTCTTACAAACCCTTGGTCCTTGCACTGGCAGAGATAGCAATACAAGGTTGAACTCACTGTACTTAGGGTGCGCAGAAATGAGAACTTTTACTGAGTTTTAGAAATTAACTATTGTTTCCAAGCTTACATTTGGCTTCCTTTAATCTTGTGTTTTCTGTAACAATGATTATTGATCCATGTTTATTTAGATGGCTATTTAAAACTTAGAAGCATTCAGCAGAAATGGGAGGGAAAGAGGGTGACAATAGCCATCTTAGTGATAAAATAGTTACAGCTTCATAGGTCTGGAGAAATAAGGTACGCTACTGAGGTTGCATGCTTAATCCAGCGCATAGTATGATGTAAGGCTTGGAACTGTTCTTTGGAGCTATCTTCACAAAGGTCTGCTGTACTTCACTGTATCCAGGAAAAGAGGTTCCATTGCTCCAGTTGCCATTAAGAAAGGAGGAGGAAGAATAAATCAGGAATAGAAATGGGATTTCTATGATAAAATGTTAAGCAGTAGTCCTTGTTCAGCTCCTGAGGGAAGCAGGGGGGATTGAGGAAGAGAGCAGGGGATAGAGAAGGAAGTTCCAGAAGAGGAGATGGGTAATAATCCACACTCGTAAAGGGAAAGTTTGCCACAAAAAAAGGGACAAACTGCTTCCTTTGATGTATGTAACAGAATTAGAATATACACATTTGTCTATTTGGCTTGTGGCTACTATTTCCATTAAAAGATGCTATATGCAACACCCAGATTCATTGCATATTAACTTCATTTCATGAGAAGGTTTGAACTCCTGAAACTTGGTATATTAGGAAGTAAAATAAAAAGTAATTTTCTGTACTGGTTACAGAACCAATAACTTGTTTCCTTTGAAAACTCAGAGAGCATCATTTTAAGGAATGACCAGTTCAGTACACTACAGCACATAATGATAGCTGTCTCAGCAAGTGGGCTGCATATTGAAGATCAAAAGATAGTCTCTTCTGACACAGTGCAACATTTGGGTAATGTTACATAAATTTCTCCAGAGGGGGAAGCTTGGATGCAGTGAGGAAAGAGTGATAGATGAGTTGCAGTATATAGAGAACAACAAAGATCTCAGAAGGAATATAAGTTCAAGATAAAATCTCATTATATTATTTTGTTGATATCCAACTACTAGTATTGAAACCCATAATTCTTAGCCTCCATTTCTGCAATTTTATGTCCACTGTCTTTAAAAACCGGACCATTGCTTTTCATCTTTGAAGAACACAGAATTTGAATGATTCTAGTTGAAACTATTTTTGGTCCCTTTTTTGTTCAGTATAACTTCCATAATCAGTTCTTTTTAATACTCTAAAATAATTCATTATTATTTCTGAAGTCTTACACAGTTAATTTTTAATTGTATATTTTGTATTTCTGTGGACCCATAATTGGTTAATTTAAAAAACAACGAAGAAAGGGTTTTATATGACATAGGAGGCAGTTGATTTCTCAGGCATGTTTTTTTCTTTTGATTAATGAGTATCCTAACTGTGACTGACATTTACTGTTATCTAACACATTTCAGCCACCACTGTTAATGGCTCTGTGTTTATTTTAACTTGTTCTGAAAGTTCAGAGGGGATACGAGTGATCCTTGCTGGGTCTTCTCACACATTGCTATAAATTCTTTCTCCCACAACTCTAGCTATTAAAAAAACTTAAAATGAGAGGCAAAATGAAGCATAATAGAAGAAGTTTAACATTGCATGAGTCTTTTTTTACCATATAGGGTTAAATCCTGCTACACCCTTTTCATGGCCACAGAAGTCTTAATTACAGTGGAACACATGCAGGGCCCCCAACATTTACTACATACTGCAGAGCTTTTCTTCACATGTTCAGTGTGCTACGGTCTGCAAGGTGGTGTTTGGGGAGCAAAGCATAGTTGGACTAGGGAGGGTTAGAAATGGAGTTAGTGGATCTGCGATTTTATGAATCTCTTGGCCATTCCCTCCCATGGAGTAAGGGATAAAGCACAAGAACAACAGAGGCTACATGGTTCCATGACCACACTGTGGCCTAAGGGGAATCCTTGTCCTTCATCACTACCACAGTTCTCTTCCCAGTGCACAGCTGTGTGTGCTGGGCTTATGATTTGGTACATAAAATTGAGCACCATACTAGTTTCACGATTCATCATCTTTACTGTAAGTGCGGGTCATACAAAGGGTGTGCGTAACACCTTAATGCTACTAAGGTAAGTTTGACTCTGATATGTATTTTATCCCTCATTATGGAGAGTTACTGTATGTTTTTCACTGTGTATCTCAGCTAAACTGACCATTTTCTTCTCTTCTTCTTTAAAGCAATTTAGCTTTAATTACCTGTTTCCAAACAAAAGCAAGATTTAGTTCAATCCAAAAACCAAACGCTGAGCCTCAGTTGAATCTAGTATACTGTTGGCACTAATCAAAAACTAAAATAATAGTGTGACATTCCCCTGGTGTTATCTGGACCAGTTATCTGCTAGGTCATTCCAATCCTTAGCTCTAGGAGCCAGCCTTACCCTGCTCTGCTGTGAGAACCCCAACTCCTGGGCTGTTCATGCACAGCCTCTAGCGTGTAAGCTGCTCCCAGCTACATGAGTGAGCACTTTTGGCCAGCCGCTGCTTGGACTGTGCAACCGAATGACACTAAACAATATCTCTGGTCCCAGACACAACCCTAGGAACCTCTGTCTTGCAGTGTCCAGTTATGCCTGCTGGACGCTGCAAGCTTATATGAGTTCATCAATTTAATAAAGAAATTGATATGCACCAGGCTTGTTATCCCAAAGGGAATCTCTGACACGCTTCAAACCAAATGCACTGCTTCAGGTAGAATAAACAAACAAATTTATTAACTACAAAAGATAGATTTTGAGTGATTATAAGTCAAAGCACAACAAGTCGGATTTGGTCAAATCACCTTAGAATGCAAAACGCATTCTAAGGTGATCTTAACACTTTCAGTGCCCTGACAAACTTAGATGCTTCTCACCACAGGCTGGCTGGTTGCCCTTCAGCCAGGTTCTCCCCTTTGGTCAGCACTTCAGTTGCTTGGTGGTGATGTCTATAGACGGAGGTGGAAGAGATGGGAAGAGCATGGTAAACGTCTCTCCCTTTTATCATGTCCTTTCTTCCCTCTTGGCTTTGCCTCCCCCCTTCAGGGTCAGGTGAGCATTACCTCATCGTAGTCCCTGACTGACTAAAGGAAGGGGGGTGACTCACTGGAGAATCCAGCAGATCCTTTGTTGCTGCGTAGGCCAGTATCCTTTGTTCCTGTGAGGCTGGGCTGGGTTTGTCCCATACATGCCCTGGTGAGGTGTGAAATGCCCTTGTGTTCCTGGGGAGTTTTGCCTGGGTTTGTTTTAAGCCATTAGGACACATTTTTCAGCCTCATAACTATATACATGAAATTACAACCTATAACATCATATAACAACAATGCTCAGTGCATCATGAGCCTTCCAAAGACACCTGACATGACAAACTTTGCATTGGATACCACACAATCGTATTATAAGGATGAACATGGAGGTTCAGGGGGTTCCTGTGAGATACCGAGTGTTACAAATAGTATTTTATAATTATGGTTATGAGCTTATTTTTAACGCTGTTTAAAAAAATCAACATGTTACCCCTACCCTGTAGATTGCATTTCAAATATAGATCAGATACATTTTAATCATCGTAACATTTGAAATCGCTATCTAAAGGGGAAGTGTCGGTTGCGTGCATTGCCTTTTTATACTTCCAGCCCAAATTTTCACTTTAAAGTCTGTACCAAATACTGGGTCAGTATCAGAGAGTAACAGTAGAGTAACCAGTCCTAATATCAGATTAAAAATCCCTGACATACCAATGGGAATACAGCACATTTATGGTGTTAATCAGAGAGTTTGTAATGAGACATTCACCAACATATTTAATTCCCATGTAAAATGCTTTGTTGCGTTGGAGTAAAACTTTCAAAGTACATATGGTCCTAGTTACTTCAACATTAAAAAAACCTTTCAACAGCAATTTAGTTATTTTTTAAAAAATCAGAAATGCAGGAAATTCAAAGTTACAGTTAAATTTATGGTGAAGAAATCCATATATTTGAAAGGATTTTAATGCATGATTAGGACACCCAAAGAATCTTAGCTTTAGAGAGCATATACAATCAGATGTTTAATTTTGCCCGAAATCTATGCCATGTAACATTTGGAAGCTATTGTATCTGGAATCAAGGCCTTTGTATTTATTAAGGGTTTTGAAAAATAATGTACTTTTGATATTTCTCTAATCCATCATAAGATGTTAATTCATTAAAAGGGCAAAATCCTGAGAGGTGCCAAGTACCTGCTGTTCATATTTCAGTCAAGGGGAGTTGCAGGAGGTCAACACCTCACAGGATTTATTCCTAGGAGGATATCGTGTTACCAGATGTCTCCTCATACAAACTTTCTGTTTTAGAGCAATGAGATCCAGGTTTCAATAATTACAATATTAGGAAACACAATATAGATATTCAAATCACCTCCTCAATTACTTCTACTTATTAATGTGGTTTAATTACTTCTCATTATGTTGATTCATAATACTTGCTGGTTTTTGGCTGTATATGAATAAGGCACAGTGTAAGTTTATATTGGAGAATATTGATTTTTATATTTAAAAAAACTTCTAAATTAAAAATTTAGTTTACATTTAGAAACTTCTCTTACTAAAGAAGAAAAGAATAATCCAGCTTTGGGGTGTGGTTGTCTAATCTTTTACTCTTTTTGACAAAGATACAATAACAAGCAAAAGTAATGTCGTAAAATTTTCTTCCACTCCAATGACAAATTATTTTTCGTATATATAATCTTTTAAAATCATACTGTACATCCATGTCTTCTAACACATACAATTTACTGAATTTGGAAGGCTTTTTCCATTTTTATAAATGGAAAAGACAAAAAAAGTGGAATATATTTAGTCATTTTGGCCTATTTGAAAAAAGGGAAATTGTAAAATGAGAGTGAAAGAAACACACACAGTGTAATGCTCTATTGATCTCAAGTTTCTAATGCAAAGATCATGGTCTAGCCGTTAATCAGAAGGTGATGCTTGTTTTATTGCCTTGCCATTTGTAGATGATTATCCAGCTGAAGAAGGTGATCCAGGAACTGAAGGATGAGCTGGCCCTGGTGACTGGGGAGCAAAGAACAGAAGAACTCACACAAGAAGAGCTACTTCAGTAATGCTTCATAGTTTCTTTTTCTACATTCACAGTGAAAGTTTTTGTTACCTTCTCTGTTGGCATAATGAAGTCCAAGTGACCTCAAAGCATTAAATTCCCCAGAGACAATAATAAAGTGCAGTTAGGCGCCAGGTTAGAGTGGCAACTTTCCATGAAAAGCTGTACTAGGCTGCTGGCAGTGTTTTCATAGCCTCAGCTTTGAGGAAGTAAAGAAAAGAGAATGTGAAGGATGGGAATATCCATCAGATCCCAGCTGAGGAGTGTTGTATAATAATGCAAAGTAAAAAAAACCCAAACACTCTCAATACTGGATGTAAGATCTGAAAAGAATTCAAGAACCATCCTTTGTGTAGAGACGTATCTTGCTGCAGTCCCGTATCAAAGAAAACTTGCACTACTAATATATGGTACAGTCGTGCCTTAAAAGCCAAACATTTAGAATTTTATCAAGCATAGTATTCAAAGAGCATGTTTAATACATATAAGTGTTTTGGGAGCATATAACTTTGCTGTAATAAAACTGTAGGACATAATGTAAGGTAGTGCTGTGCCTGGTCTAGAAATGTAGTCTGGAGCCGCTATATTCTATTCCAGTTGTTCTCAACCAGGAGTACGCATACCCTGGGAGGTATACAGAGGTCTTCTAGGAGATGCATCAGCTCACCTACATATTTGCCTACTTTTACAACAGGCTAGATAAAAAGCACTAGAAAAGTCAGTACAAACTAAAATTTTATAGATTATGACTTGTTTATACTGCTCTATATACTGTACACTGAAATGTAAGTATAATGCTTATATTCCAATTGATTCATATTTATATGGTAAAAATGAGCAATTAAGCAATTTTTCAGTAATAGTGTGCTGTGATACTTTTGTATTCATATGTCTGATTTTGTAAGCAAGTAGTTTTTAAGTGAGGTGAAACCTAGGGGGTACGCAAGACAATTCAGACTCCTGAAAGGGGTACAGTAGTCTGGAAATGTTGAGAACCATTGCTCTATTCCCAGCTTTGATAATGACTATCTATGTGGCTTTGGGCAACTCACTTAATTTCTCTATGCCTCATCTGTAAAAAGAAATTAATACCCGTTTAACAAGTGTTGAGAGGATTAATTAATTATTTAACAGTTAAGTGATTTGATATTAAATGCTAAATATTTATTACTATTAAAATGTAATTAGTACTAAACTCATCCAAAGGGGAGGACTAGCAGTACTAACAGTCTCCATTCAGGAGAAATGGTAAACCCTTGAACCCTCACCAGAAACATTAATGTGCATTTTGTAGTTGGGTTAGTGTGTTGTAGTTTCTGGATTACAAAAAAACCAATCAGTGTGTGTATTGAAGATGAGGAACCAGACAGAAATCTGTAAATGTTAAATCTTGCAAAATAGATCTGAACCATTCCCAACATGGGTAATTATATTCTGCCTACTTAAAATGTCTCTACATTTTTACTAGATTGTTCATTTATCATTCTGCCAAAAAATTGGGAGGTATCCCTCTCCCAACACGATCTGTGTCCCAAATACCTTTGAAGCTAATATCAGATATGACATGAGGGAGTAATAAGATAGTAGGGTTGAAAGACAGAGTTAACATGTGTTGGATACTGTGGTTATTCAAAAAGTGCTAATGGCCAGCATAGTGGAGTAAATAATTTTTTGTTTGTTAATAGAAGAAAGGAATTTCTTTGTTGGCTAATGTCTTGTTGACATCACAGAAGTGAGTCTTGAAAAAGTTAAATGGGATGTCATCTTGTGTACATGTTGACTTTAAAGACTTTAATTTTCTCACTTTTGTCTTTGGGATTTATTTTTAGATTCCTCATTAGTTTATGGTTTTTGACATTTGGTAGAATATGACTTGTGAGAAAACATCAAAATGTTCTTTGTTTGGCAACATTTTGTTATCAAGTAGACACGTGAAATGTTACATGCATTACATCAATTTTTCACTCTGGGCTTGTCTGCTACAGGGTTTTTGTCATGTTATGTGACGCTGGTTCTTTTCATTGTTTTTGAGGTCATGATCACTAATCTCACTTATTGAGATTTCCTGCCTCTGCTATTCTCTTCCCCAAGGTTGACAGGCAGGTATGGTGGTACAACATGGTAGTTGTGTGCATCTCGAAAACCTACTTTAAGCAACGTGTGAATACAAACGCACAAGTTTTGAAGGGCATGAATTGAAAGAAAGTAAGTGTTGTTCTATTATGTCATTGCTTTTTGTCTTAATTACCCTATAAGGCAGTGTTTCTCAAACTGGGGTCGCCGCTTGTTTAGGGAAAGCCCCTGGCGGGCCGGGCCGGTTTGTTTACCTGCCCTGTCCGCAGCTCCAGCCGATTGCGGCTCCCACTGATCGCGTTTCGCCGCTGCAGGCCAATGGGAGCTGCTGGAAGCGGCGGCCAGTAAGTCCCTCGGCCCGCGCCGCTTCCAGCAGCTCCCATTGGCCTGGAGCAGCGAACCGCGGCCAGTGGGAGCCACGATCGGCTGGACCTGCGGACGGGGCTGGTAAACAAACCGGCCCGGCCCGCCAGGGGCTTTCCCTATACCAGCAGCGACCCCAGTTTAAGAAACACTGCTATAAGGTATACAAAAGCACTCCATTCGGACTTCTCAGAAAAGGTAACATGGCTGCCTCTGAAAGGACTGGCACGGAATTTCTCATTCTAATCCTTTCAGAGCAAAGTAGGGAGATGATTGTCTGCCTTTAATGAACACTGAGTGGCATAAAGCAAAACTGCTTAGCAGGACCTTACTTGTGTTAAGACAACCATTTTTGGAATATAGACCATAAAATTCTACATTCTCTTAAATTGGTCTTTTAGTTACAATTAGTTCAGAATTGTGCAATGTGGATATTTGCCTTTTCAAAAATTATTCTTTGCTGGAATGAAGAGCTCTGTAATTAAGATAGAGAGCCAAACTTAAGTACCAATGATTGAGATACAAGACATTTCCTGGAGGTTAATAATCAACAAGGAATGCCTCTGGCCATTAACCCCAGCCAGACATTAACCCCAAAGAATTGCCTTGTTCCAAGGTCATTACTGCTATTGCAGACCAAAAATGGCAAACAAAAATAGACATATATGGGTTTTTTTAATGGTTATTGTAGTTTCAAAGGGTATGTAGAAGGCATTGCTAGAGAATTGATGCCCTGTACACAAGCAAGTCAAATTGCTTGAATCTCAGCGTTCCATTCAGTTTATAATGATAATAAACCCAAGTTTGGATGATTAAAGTAGGGAAAGTTTCTAATGTCAGGATCTAGTTATTTGTTTAGTTTGTGTGTTTTTGCACATAGACTCTGTAGAAAAACAGCTGGAGGTGAACTAAACAGCCAAATGAAAGTTTATAAAGCTTGTGTTTTAGTGAAAATGACTTTCTGTATTTGTTTGAACTTCTACACATTTCTTCTGTTTGTTCTGATAAAATAATAAGTGTGCAGATAGTTGAAGACTATTTAATATATTTATACTGTAGGAAATAAAATTCTTTAAAAACATATATTGTGAAAAAGATGCAACTGAATTGTGTTTGCAGAATATATATTTGCATGGCCAGTCATGAGTGTAACTATATCTGCAGATACATGAACACCAAGAGGTGGCATTTGAGAGGACAAACCTCATTTAGTGTCTATCAACCCAATACTGCAAACCTCTACTCACAGGATTAATCCCATTTATTGAGATTGTCCACATGAGAATGGATTGCTCACATGAGTGATAGTTTGCAGGAACAACCGTAAACTAGGGAACAAATATAAGTGGACAGTCCTGTATGGAGGTGGCAGCATGATGATCTGCTATTGAATGTGTGACTGTGAAACCTCTATGTTGTAAATTTGCATCAGGTTCTCATACATTTTAATCTAAATAGAATTACTTAATAGGTTAGGAATGGGGTAGATGGTTATGACATACAGTAGAGGAGAAGAAATGCTGTATATAGGCTGATACAGCATGCTGAGTTGCCCATAAAGTTCACTTACAAGAATGGCTCTCAGAGGCACAGTGAATAATTCTTTTAGAATAGCGGCAGCCTGCTTGGCCTAAAACGTTAGGAATCTCTGCCAGATTAGCATTTCATGTTAGATGTTGCTACTTATCCTATCAAAGGAAATTATAACTAACATCAACTGTGGAGTTCAGATACTATTTGTGTTAACAAATCTTCTGTTGACCTTAAATGATCTGTACCTAAACTATATACTTTGAAATATTCAGAGTATTTATAGTTCTTTTGCTTCAAAATTCTTAAACTTTAATTGAAGTCTTTCTGTGGTCTTTCCTTAAGGTTTATGTAGTATATTATAAATCAGGAGCAGGTAATTAACTAGAGAAATGAATACTAAATATGTCCAGGACAAATTTGTACCTTCATATTTTAGCAGTTTCATTGTGTTCCTTCGCCTAAATTTTGGGAAGACCAAAATAAAATTAGACTTTTCAAGGCATTCTGTATTATGTGGTGTAATCAGTTTGTCATCTGTTTGATGTTGATACAGATACCCAAAAGAAACATTCAAGTACAAAACACCTGAGCTAAAATCTTTCAAGCACTAAGCAAGTACTTCATTTACTATCTTTGCATAATTGTTTATTTCAGGTAGGCGGGTCTTTTCAGTAGAGGAGGGATACAAAAATGTAGCAAGGGCCTGTGCATAAGCAGTGGAGCTCAGGGCCAGGAATAGTTTTCTAATCTAATCAAATTTATAATGTGTCCACGACCATGTATCTTAGCACTAACAAAATTAAATAAGCATCCAAATAATCAGAAAGATTGTATTCTGTCTCTTTCTCATTAATGGGGTGCACATGGAAAGTGGTGATACTGCTTCTCTACTTCCTTACTTCTTCCCTCTTCTCAAGACTAATCAGTAAAATGGGCATAGTGATACTTCTGACTGTTGTCTCCTAGGTTTCCTGTAGGAATTAATTAGTTAATGTTTGAGTGCTCTGAACATATAATTAGCTATAAAAGTATTATATTTCAAATTACTTGATTCATTACTTTCTGCCAAGTGCATCTTGCATAATGGGCTACATCCCATTTGTCTTACTCCAGTAGTCCCAACTGAAGTCAATGGACTATTCACCGGAGTAAAATGAGTAGTGTTTGGCCCAGTACGTGAAAATGTTTCTGTAGCTGGTTCTTTCATTTACTTTTTTTATTCAAATAGAGAGAGGATCTTCCAGTTGTTTTTTTAATTAGTGGGAAGGAAAAAGTATCTCTCAGGGAGACCACATAACCCTACATTGTCGCATTGTTTTTTACAACATTCAAAACAAAATGAAAAACAAATGTGCTTGACTCTTCTAGTGTATAGTACATTTTTACACAGCACAAGTCTTAAGAATAAAGCTACAACTGCCTCTGGAATTCTAACCTTAAATTCTATCTTCTGTAGGTAGCGTTTACCTTATTTCTTTATATTTAGGGTTGTATTATTTTTATACTTGGTTAAACATGTAAGAGTTCTGCTGCTCTCATTTAGTTTATTTAAATATATAATATTATCTTCTGCTAGACTGCATGGTTCAGAATGGAGTTCATAAAATGCTGTCAAAATAGGAGTTACTTTCTTTGAGTCTCACTGTCCGCTTCCTTAACTATAATGGGCTGATCCTTAAATGTTTCTTGGAGCTAAAGAATTAGTTCCTTGTTTAGAACAAAATTTTGGAACCCTTTGCACACTTGAAAAAACATGTATAAAATAGCAGCATGAGTACACCCACTGGAAGGTAATTGTATACTCACAGTGTATTATAATTTAAAATTTAAAAAAAGTTGCATTTAAATGGAATCGTTCTCCTTTTTTTTGTAAGTAGCATGCCAGAAATAAAAGGGAGAGGCCTTTTTGTTTGAATGATGTTGGTATAATTTCTTTCTCCGAATGAGCTCACTAGCAACCTAAGCTTTATGCCCAGAAAATCAGGATTTCAAATCAAAATGTTTGTGTTCCATAGCACCCACGCTTCCAGAATCCATGCCAGTTGGAACTCTCTAAACCCAGGACTGGAAATGCTGGCTTAGCACTTCAGTCTATTAATAACTTTAACTTACTTCTTTCAGGTACACACACTATTGCAAGACCTTTTTATTTTTAACTTAATCAATTATGGTTCATCTTTTTCACGTGCTGGACTTGTCATCAGTCCCTTCTGGCTTTTATTTTCCCAATTCAACATTTTCACATCTTTATGCTGGCACAGTACTAACAATATTGCACTGTGTGATAAAACATGGAGCTTTAACAGTCACACAAGGCATAAACCACTATACAAACAATGCAGATAGTATTTTCATTTACAAAAAGGGGAATGGAGATCAAGAGCTCATATTGGCTGATATCGAGTCCATATCAACTGTGAGGTGGAGGGGACAAAGGATATAATTACCTTGTCTCATATCAAGACATCTATGAAAGGTCAGAATAACAATGTGCAAAAAAAAATACCATATTTTCCCCTGACTGTAACTGAATACACTTCAGGTTGGTGACATAGCTCTAGGTGTGCAGGAGCTCATAGACTCATAGACTTAAGGTTAGAAGGGACCATTATGATCATCTAGTCTGACCTCCTGCACAGTGCAGGCCACAGAATCTCACCCACCCACTTCTATAACAAACCCCTAACCTATGCCTGAGTTATTGAAGTCCTCAAATTGTGGTTTGAAGACCTCAAGCTGCAGAGAATCCTCCAGCTCTGTACTTCCACAAAATTATCCTTGTAAGTTGCATCAGTTTGATGGACAGATTAATTTATATTAGAGTTTCATACTGCAGCCCTTCACATGGTATCTGAGCACCTACATTTAAAATGGCCAGTACATAAGAATAGAAATATGATCATTCTGGATCAGACCAATGGTCCATCTACCCCAGTAGCCTGTCTTCGAACAGCTGTTTCAGAGGAAATAAACAGAACAGGGCAGTTATCGAGTGATCCATCCCTGTCATCCACTCCTAGTTTCTGGCAGCTAGAGGCTTAGGATACCCAGAGCATGAGATTGCATCCCTGACCATCTTGGCTAATAGCCATTGATGGACCTATCCTCATGAACCTATCTAATTCTTTTTTGAACCCAGTTATACTTTTGGCCTTCACAACATCCCCTGGCAATGAGATCCACAGGCTGTCTATGCATTGTGTTAAGTGGTACTTCCTTTTGTTTGTTTTAAACCTGTTGCCTATTAATTTCATTAGGTGACCCCAGGTTCTTGTGTTATGTGAAGGTGTAAATAACACTTCCTTATTCACTTTCTCCACACCATTTCTGATTTTTTAGACCTCCATCATATCCCCCTTACTCTTCTCTTTTCCAAGGTGAACTGTCCCAGTCTTTTTAATCTCTCCTCATATGAAAGCTGTTCCATACCTCTAATCATTTTTGTTGCCCTTCTCTGTACCTTTTCCAACGCTAATATATCTTTTTTGAGATAGGGTGCCAGCGCTATACACAGTATTCAAGATATGGGTTTACCAGGGATTGCGTTATTATATTTTCTGTTTTATTATCTATCCTTTTCCTAATGGCTCCTAAATTCTGTTCACTTTTTTGACTGATGCTGCACATCGAGTGGATGTTTAGAGAACTATCCATAATGACTCCAAGATCTCTTTCTTCAGTAGTAACAGAACATTTTAATCATTGAGGTGTGTGTCTTTTCAGAGGGAAAAACACTTCAGAAAAGTGAAAGCTTTTCTTTTATGGTGAACTGACTGTTTAAAGAGTGTTGGAACGCATGTTAGTGAAGAAAGTGTTACTACTGTGTTTTCACTGAAATGCTGACATTTCTGAAATGACTGTTTTCAAAGCTGCTTCAAACAATATGTGAGCTTGGTACAAAATGGACTAAAGAACTGTTTTTAATCATGTAACTTATTTCTCATATGATCAGCAGGGCAAAAACCTGAGTTCTGCTTAATTTCTGTAGATTAAAGATATGCTTGGTTTTATTTTAAAAGTGTAAGCAATAAAAGAGTAGTTCGTTTTTCAGATATGGACATCTAAGAAGAATGGAGAAATTCAGATGCTTAAATTAGAATTTACACATCAAGGTGCCTGTTGGATTGTCCAGTTGTGGGATTTGGGCATCTATTATTTCTTTTAAATGATGGTTCTACTCTGAACAGCAATTGTGTAAGAAAATGCCATTTTTACTTATCAGTTCTACTCACTGGGTTTATGGGTCAAATCTGTTGCTTCAGTGACTATGATTTTTACTCCTGTTAGCTCTCTAGAATCAGGGAGTATGTCTACACTTGAAATGCTGCATCACTGCAGCTGTGCTGCTGTAGTGCTTTAGTGTAGACACCTACTACAGCAATGGAAGGGGTTCTTCTATCGCTGTAGTAAATCCACCTCCCTGGGACACAGCAGTTAAGTCAATGGAATTCTTTCATCGACCTAACTCGGTCTACACCAGTCAACCTACAACATTTATGATAATCAACTTAGTGCCACAAACAAGATATAGGGGCTATACCAGTATTCTCCTTTTTCTTCTCAAAACTGTCCATCTCCTTCTTGAACTGATATTGCACATTCCAATATTCCAGTTTTGGACCAACTCTATGGCCCTTTGAATAATTTTTCTAAAATTGTATTTTTGGCTTACTAGTTGCAAGATATTATGACTATTTTTATTGTAAGGAGACTTTACTGTATTGGCAGCATTATTTAAATCTTATTCACAAATGTCAGTCTAATCAGTTTTTTGCAGCATGACTAGGATCAAGAGAAACCAGAAAATTGCAAGGATTTAGAATCTTCTGCTAGAAGTCTTGTAGGCTTTACTTCTTTCTGTAGAATCTAAGGCCTGGTCTACACTAGAAGGGCGGGGGGGAATCGATCTAAGTTCATATAGCTGAAGTCGACATACTTAGACCTACTCACCGCAGTGTCTTCACTGTGGTGAGTCAACTGCTGCCGCGCCCCCATCGACTCTGCCCGCTGGATTGATCGCTGCCCACCGAACCAGCGGGTAGTGTAGACATACCCTAAGACTGAAATAGTCACACTTGTATACTTTAAAGAAAGCTCCAAAGATGTGACCTGGAGTAAAATTTTCAAAAGCACCAAGTCTCATTTTCAAAAGTGACTTAGGCATTTAAGAGCCAGATTTTTAAAGGTATTTAGGCATTTCTGAAACAGTGTTGCAAAGCCTAACTGATTTAGGAGCCTAAATCACATTTTCATAAGGGATTTAGGTGCATAAGTGCAACATCCTGTTGACAGTTGATGGGATTTAGACACTTAAGTGCTTAAATCACTTTTGAAAATGATGTTAAAGCTCCTAAATCAGTTAGGTATTGCAACACTGAGCAAAGCAATGCCAAATACCTTTTAAAATCTGGGCCTAATTTTCACTGACTTTCATTGTAGTTTTATTGACTTAGACTCCTAAGTCATTTAAGGACTTCTGAAAATGTATCTCTTATTTGCAGAAGTGCTGAGCACCCATAACTCCCACTGAAATCATGGGAAATACAGGTGCTCAGCCCCTCTCAAAATCAGAGCACACATTTATAGAGCCCTGTGCAGATACACAAATGTGTATCTGCATCCAATCTGCTATCCGCAAAAATTATCCGTGGATTTGCTGAGCTCTACATTGGGGGCTGGGCTGAGGCTCGGAGGCATTCCGCCCCGCTTCCCCCCCTCCCCCCCCCCGCATGGTTGGGGAGAGCCAGGGGCAGCTGTGGGGAACCCGCATGGAGTTGTGGACACCCCACTTGTCCTCGGTAAGGCAAGGAGCCTGGGGAGCGGGGACGCAGCCAGCGGCTGCTCTCAGCCCTCTCCCCATCCTCCCTTGCACCGTGGGCAGGTGGAAGGTCCGCCGCTGGCCTGGCAAGAGGAGGGAGACCTGTGCAGCTATTTGGGGGCTGCTTGGGCCCCCCGCCCGAGGCAGATGGAGGGTCCACCGCGGCTCTGCACAGCTGCCCACCCGGCTCTTATCGTGGCCAGGCTGCGGCTCCAAGCCACCCCCCTCCCCGGCCAGAGCCAGGTGGGGGAGAGCCGCACTGTCAGCTCCTCCTCCCACCCAGTGTCCCTGCCCTCCGCTGCCAAATATCCCAGACCCCCACTCAGTGTCCCTTCCCCCCAGCCTCCCCATCAAATGTCCCAGTCTCCTCACTCAGTGTCCCTATTCCCCAGTACCCCCGCCTAGTGTCTCTGCCCACCAGCCCTTCCTCCCAGGAAAGGTGGAGGGACTCAGGCTCCCCACAGCTGCTAGCATGGCTCCCCCAACCCAGCTCCAGTGAGGGGGGAGTGGCTCAGAGCCGCAGCCCGGCCATGGTAAGAGCCAGGCAGACAGCTGTGGAGAGCTGCGGTGGACCCTCCACCTGCCCCGGGCGTGGGGCCCAAGCAGCCCCTGACGCAGTGTCCCTGACCCTCAGGTCCCCTGCCCAGGGTAGGTGAAGGGTCTGTGTCATGGTTCCTCACAGCTGCCTGCTTGGCTCTTATTGTCAGAGTCCTGCGAGGATACAAAATTTGTATACGCATCCGCGCTGCTATCTGCAGAAATGGTCCACGGATATAAAGTGGATATCCACAGATTTGCAGGGCTCTACATATTTAGGTTCCTAAATAAGCATTTTGGTTCCTAATTTTAGACATCCAAGTTTCAAAACTTTGGTTTAAGTTTCTAGTCTAGTAAAGTGCCACACTTCCCCCATTCATCTTAATTGGATGTTAATTCTAAAGCCTAATTATAGTTGCTTAAGAGTCACATTGTTAGCTTTGGAACTGCTGATTAAGGCCAATAGGAGTTTGCCATTCTGCTCAAAATGATTAGCATACTAAAAATATCCAGCTAATACCCTTGTCTATTGTGACTGGACTCATCAGTCACAGTTTCCTTCATTTGGAATTAACTTACTTTGGGAACAACACCACAGGCAGTGAATATGAAAATAATCAAATATTATTTCAATTTGGAAAATTTGGAGGCATTTGTTGCTTTACTTAAAAATTAAGACAGTAGCAATTGGCCTGAACCTGAAAGGACTGAGCCTCTTCAACTCCATTTGGCTTCACTGAAAGTTGAAGGGGCTCCGCACTTCAAAGGATCAGACCCAATGTTTGTAGCATTGCTAGCTTAAAAATGTTGGAGCTTCTGGATGCAAATTGAGGATTTTCTGTGCTCTCTAGAAAACCTAACTAGTCTACCTTTTAAAGAATATAAAGTCACAAGACCTTTAACAGAGCTTGAATATTTCTTTCTAATGTGTTAACATTGTATTGTAGCAAGACTTTGTGCTGTGTATCCATTTACCCGATAAACATAGAAGGGTGAAATCCTGACCCCATTAAAGCCACTGGAGTTTTATCATTGACTTCAATGCGGCCAGGATTTCACCCACATTACTCTTTTTAAATCTAGCAATGACTGTGTTAGCGTAATGCAGTAATTGAATGAAACATGATAATTCACCAGCTCACGTCTCACTCATTTTCACTTTACAAGCAATTGGACCTCAGCAACAATTTATGATAGATAGTTTACCAATGCTGGGTTTGTTTGTTTTGTCCATGTCAGAGCCAAGTATTTCTATGAAAACATTAAAACTGATACTGGAATGGGGTCTACAGCTTTTATTGATTATATTTTATTTTTTTATTGAAGCATTTGAGAACTCAGGACATAATACAGTTATCTAAGGTGGCTAAAAAAAGCATGTGTCAGTATATGCAGTAATTAGCATCTACAGTTTTCCATTACAGTAAGGGCCAAATCCTGGTTACCTAAAAAGGAATCATGTACTTGGCTCAGTAAGCCAAGCAATATTTGAACCAGGAAGCTATTTTTACATTAGCCTCTTTTAGGAAATGTCTTATTCTTATTATTGTTTGTTTAAGAGGTAGTATGACTGTAGTACCTAGGCACCCCAATCATAGACCAGGACCCCGACTGAGCTAGGCACTGTACAAATACAGAACAAAAAAGACAGCCTCTACCCCGAAGAGCTTTCAAACTGAGTGTAAGAGAAGAGACAATAAATGCATCCAGACGGATAGGAATGTACAAGGAAACAGTGAGACAATATTGTCTACATTGACAAGACAGACACATGGTAGTGGGACGGATAGAACACACAAGCAGGGTGAACAATGTGATGGTGAAAAATGTCATGTTCCATGATTTATTTATTTGCTTGGTATTCGGTGGGTTAATTTAGGAGAGGATCAGCTAAATGGAAAGGGAATGGAAGGGCAGGGGGGTGAAGGGAACAGGTCAGGGGAGGAGAGGGTAAAAGGGGCAAGTATGCTGTGAAGCTGTGGTGAAGAGACTCTGAGGGGGTTCGAGGAGAAAGGGGATGGTTGGTACATACAAAGAATCAGCACAAGGCAGAGGCAGTCAGAACGGTCTATGCTTTTGACTGGAATGTCCAAAGGTCTCTGCCTTGGCTGGTTCTGTTCCTCTCAGCTGGGGTTTCTGGCTGGCTGCTTTCTGAAGTCCTCCCCCAAGATCACATTGGTGGGGGAAGGGAAGGCACTGTCTGGATCCTAGTGCCCCCAGAATGGGGCAGTTTCCCCTGCACAGTTCTGGGTCAGAAGGTTTTAGCAGCAGGGGTGGCCCCAGCTAGGCCCCATTTTATTCTGTCTCCCAGTGCAAAAGTCCCTACTTAGGCTGCTTCACCACTGTTGCAGCTCCAGTGGTGGTAGCAAGGTGAGAATGCCAGTGTATACAGCACATTGGCATTTTTACCACCGTGTGGTCTAACTCTTCTCAGAACAAATCTGGACGACACAGAACTGCTGCCATTTACACTAGTGCTTCGCGCTAGTGCAAAGTTGGAAGACTCCCTCCCAAAAATAGTCAAGTGTAGATGACCCCTAAATGCTTTTAGACTACAAGGTAAAAAATATCTTTTGCAAAAAAACATGCTGAGACATTTCATCTGAAACCAGAGCACACTAAAGGTTATGAATAACAATATAAACTCTTATACATAGAGCCTGATCCAGCTCCCATTAAAGTCAATGCAAGACTCACGTGGACTAAAATGGGTTTAAATCAGGCTCACACCTTGTTAATCTCCATTGTATTGTTTAATATTAAGAATAGACTGCGTTGCATGAGTGCCTTTTGTTCTGCAGCTTAGTCATAAAGGGATCTTTTGGTATAGATAGTGGCATTTTGCAGCTCTTTCCAGCGTAAGCTGACTTGTATCCTATACATTTTATCTCCTTTGTTGTAATGTTAGCAAGAATGCCTGGAAGTATTTTCCATTTTCTCACTAGTCTTTCATAAGAACATCAGTTAATTAGCTGGTTAGAGACCCTGGGGGTTTTATTCTCCTATTGATGCATAGAGAACTTACATGGATAGCTCCTATTAGCTATGATGGCAGTTACGTTTCAGTCTCTCATGTACCAATGGATAAATAGATCCCTAGCTTTTAGTGAATGTGTTTAGTGTTTAGTTCAATCACAAACTAAATTGCATGGTCAGACTTGAATTCTTGGTTCCTTTATGCATTAGGATCATTATAACAGTTAAAACATTTTTCAAAAAGAATTCTCTGCCATAGTGGACTAGAAGGGCATGGTATGAGTTAACAATAGCGGGCCAGAGACCCTACTGAAAAGTTTATAGTGAACAAACTGAATTTCTGCCTACTCCGCTTAGCAGATTTTGTGAAAATAACCCATCTAATGACCTCAAAAATGTTTCAGTAGCTTCTTTTGTTTAGAGCCTATTTTTCATAGTCTTGGATTTCAGGTTCACATGTCATAGAATCCACAGCTGACACTAAATTGTGAATTCATTGTTCTTTAACCAAACTCCACTTTTATATGTGATATACGGTACCAGTGGTCTGTGGTTAAAAGGCGAGAGCTCCCACAAATGAATCATCGCACACAAGGCAAGGGCAAAACAAGGGCTTCCAAAATCCCTAGAAGTCTTGAATTCTTGCCCCTGTGTTTTGAGACCCTGCATGCTACATATTATTGAAAGCTCTAAACTTTAAAAAATCATGTAAAAACTGGCTGATGGTGCTTTCTCTGATGTATTTCAGCTGTGTTATTTGCATCCTGGTTCATAAAAACATGCCTGACTGGTTCAGAACTGGAAATGCATATTGAATGTTGTTTAAAGAGGTAAACGTCAGTTGTTAAAGAGGATAACACTGCAGTATAGTGCATATAGTATAACACTGCTGATCGTCTTTCAGTTGGACTATCGTAGAATCTGCCTCCCATCTGAGGTAATATGAATAGGCAGCTTTTGTGGTTTTGTGTGTGATATGACTAAGGTGTTGATAGGCAGGCTTAATGAAGGAAGAACTCATGAGAACATGGACGGTGGTAGAACAGAGGTAAAGCTGATATTGTAAAACTGTCTGTGACTGCTGGGTGCTTAGAAATGTCTGCATTACAACATAAGAGCATTATAAAGAAGAGGGTAATAAAAGACCAAAGAGTTACTTAATACTTGTAAAAAGTATGGGATATTAGGAATGGCATAAGATGGGGGGAAAGGCAAAAGAAAAACAAGACAAGGGGGAAAAGGTGAAGTCATTAGAAAGGACTTTCTGTTTCTGTCAAAACTTTCACTTTAGTGTTGTCACTCTAGTTATCATGAGAAACAATTCAAGTCCTTTGAAATCAAACTGAAAAGAAGAAAAGAGGAAAAAAAGACTGTGTCCCTGTGATGTTCCTTTATGACATATAAAGACAGTCTCATAACATATTTTGTTGTTTTTTTCTTCACACACAAAAATCCAAAATGAACTTTCAGCTTTATTTGTACATTCTGAATATCAGATCCAATCTTCTTTATATTTTTATTTATGATTTATTTTAGTGTGAGGACAAGGCCTTTTGGAAGACCAGATATTCTTGATACTAAACTCAAAAAACAAACCCAGATATAAAAACCAACCCAGAACCTCTTTATACACCAGGCAGGAGGAATATTTTGTTTATTTTTTGTTTTGCCTATAAGTTCACCTTATAGACAAGCTGTTGTCTCAGTAAAGTATAACCTACTTTTTGTTGTTGCTGCTGCTGTTGTTTTTTGCCGTGTTAAACACTTAATGCCACATTCCTGTGCTTCATTCCATGTATGCTATCTTGTAACTGGACCAACTTTAAATGAATTTTATAAATTGGCCCTAAACTTAATCACTGCTGAGTGTTTAGAAAGTGATGATTGGGAAGAGTGGGGGGATTCTTACTCACGTGAGTTCTCTGTTCACTTTTCTTGGATGATCATTAAGCGAGAAAAACTCTTGTTTACTGCTGTTTTTCATAAAGAAAAAGGCCTTTGTGTGCTACTATTTTTTCTTCCTCCTCCAGGGAGCTTCTATTGGGGAAAACTATTCTTCCTGAGGCAGCAGGGTTCTGGCAACTGACTTCAGCACACTCTAGCTTCCAACACTGTGAGCCAGGCCTGCTGCAGTTAGGACAGAACCCAAAAGTCCTGAGGGGAAGAGTGCCGTGATTTGGAAATCTCCTTTTGGAGCTGGCCACAGCTACTAGGTTAGCAGTAACTGGTCGAGCTTTAATAGTTGACAATCCCTTTACTCAACAACAAATGGGAAAAAAATACGTAAGGGGCACTTCTGGATTTACAGGTGGCTTCACTATAATGTGTCTGCATGGATACCCCTGAAGACCACTTAGAAGCTACAGCTAATGAAGAATGTGGCAGCCTACTTGCTTATTGTATTAACTATAGGGAATCTATTACCTACATTTTAAAGATTGCACTAGCTCCCTGTTCGTTTCCTGGTGCAATTCAGTGTGTGTTGATATTGACCTTTAAAACTTAAGAGCTTGTAAGAGAGTGGAACTGAAATAATAATATTTGTATTATCATAAGGCCTAGAAGCTCCAATCACGGACCAGGTCCCTTTTTATTCTGGAGGCTGTTGGAAGAGCCCCAAAGAGCTTACAATATGACTATAATACAAGAGACAACTGAGAGATACAGACAAAGAGACGGGGGAAGTACAAGGGAAAAAATAGGACAGTATTGGTCAGCATGACAGGTAGTGGTCTCAGCACACCAGTAGCCTAGCCATTTTCAAGTTTTTTATAGGCCTCATGGCAAAGGAGAGTCCTAAGGAGGGTTTTGAAGGAGGATATTGAGTAAGATTGGCTGATATTTACAGGGAGCTTCTCCCAGGTGTGAGGGGCAGCATGGGAGAAAGCACATAGGTGTGTGTTTGAAAATTTAACAAGTGGGCAATAGAGACTGGCATCATGGGTCAGTCACAGCCAGGAGTTGACCTTTCAGTACTGAATGAGAGATGATAGGTAGGGGGAGGATAGGCCATGAAAGGCCTTGAAAGTAAAGACCTGTAGCTTACGTTTGATACGATAGAGAAAGGGGAGCCAGTGGAGGGATGCAGAGAGTGCCGACATGGTCAAAGTGACAGGCCAGGAATATAATCTTAGCTGCAGCATTCTCAGTGAATATCAGCAAGGCAAGACTGTGTTTGTGAAGACCAGAGAAAAGAATCTTACATAATAAATAACTAAATCGATTGTAACTCACGCTTTTAAGTTTTTTTCAGTGCAAATCTGGGTGGACACTATTATTTCAGAATAAGATTGCCCCATTCCAACAAAACTTATCAGTAAGAAAGATGACCAAATTATATAAAAATAGGACACTTATTTCAGAATATGAGTGTTCTAAGTGTCCTGTTTTGATATAACTTGGTCACTTTTTTTTACTGACAAGTCATGTTGGAATAGGGCACTTTGATTCTGAAATAAGTGTTGACACACCAACTTGGATCAAAATAACTAAGGGTGGGAAGTACAACTAATCTAGGTATTTTGATTCCATTTACTGTGTAGACAAGCCCTGATACAAGTTGAGTCACAGTTACCTGAGAGTGTCTTTCCTTATCCTTGCTTTGCCATGGGAATTGAGAGCAGCTGATGTACTTGAGCATCCTAAATTTGAACACCAGGCAGGCTATGGGCAAGGCATTTTCAGTGGAGGATTCTCCACTTTGGAATTGACTTCCCCTCTTAATATGAGCACTCCTCAATTCCTTGGCTTTCAGGGGACAGTAGAGAGCCTATCTCTGACCTCAGACTTTTGCCTGAATGGGGATCAGAGTAAGAACTTAGTATTGTTGTAATTATTTTATTATTGTATTAGTCTTTTGGGGTTGATTCTCTTTAATTTTAGTTAATGCAGATCAATTGATTAGGTACTTTTTTTTATCATTGATGGAAAAGTGCCCAGAAATTTGTGATTGGCTCATTTTAAAAAAATAATAAAGAAAGAAAATATGGAAAAAAAGCAGGCGTTTCTGCCAAATCAGTCTCTTAGAAAGATAGGAAACATTAAAGTCCTGTACTCCTCAATGGTATCTTGATAAATGCAAGTCAAGTATAGAAGAAAAATCTCATTCTGGATGACTCCTGTGCAGAAGAAGTCAGCAACAATGTTATTCCTGAAAAAAAATAATGTTCTGACAGTGCTAGCAGTACCTTTTGCCTGATTTGATCAGTTTTATGTCATATATTTAAAAGCACAACCTCTTCCCCGGAGTATTGATGAATTGACCAGAAGAGAGATTGCACAAAGACTAAAGGAGCTGTTGGAGGGGACACAGCAGTGGATCAGATGTTGTAAAACAGAACAGCTCAGTTTCAAAATGTACTTTTTATTTAAAATGTGTTACATGCCAAGCAACCTCACTCCGCCTTCAAATATAGTCTCAAAACTCTCTTCCTTTGTCTAGCTTTTCACCACTAATCCTTATTC
Source organism: Mauremys reevesii (assembly GCF_016161935.1). Lineage (NCBI taxonomy): Eukaryota > Metazoa > Chordata > Testudines > Geoemydidae > Mauremys > Mauremys reevesii. Next base: position 61,092,734 of record NC_052625.1, read on the forward strand.
TGACACTTTCTGTTGTCTGGGGCAGTTTGCAGACGCTACCCTGACCTGAGCAAACAAGAAGTTAATAATAATTAGGCTCACTCAGGTGCTCCACAGAGGGACTGTAAAAGTTAGCTGCTCCAGGAACAAGAGGACAGAGACTGCCTAGGAGAAGGCTGGTCTCTGAGCCCAGGGCTGAATTAGAAACCCTGAGCTGAGAAACTTTGTTCTCTGTTATATTCTGATGTTTTGTTAACTATAATTAACTGACTGAGATCACTTTTCCCTTAGAAAAGGGACAGGGGTGGCTTTCCTTTTGCTTTCTGTGCTAATTCAGCTCAGTCACCTACCTTATGTGTCAGTGGCCAGCTAGGCTGGATTTGCTGGGGGTTTTCCTGCTTGGATGCTAGGGGATCCTTTCCCTCCTGACACACCATGGCCCAGCTTTGTGTTGGACTGAGCCATTTTATCTATCTGTCTGTCATACTCATAGGGCCTCCATTACCATAATATCGGGAGGCCTCCGAATTTTTTCATGTAGTGATCCTTCACAATTCTGTGAACTAGGATGATGCTATTATGCCCATTTTAGCCCTGGGGAATGGCGGCACAGTGGTTAAGTGAGTTGCTCAAGGTTACACAAAGTCTATAGCTAATTCTCAGGCTAGCTCCCTAGCCACTGGACCATCCTTCCTCACTGTCTGCCTTTGGTCACTCTTCTAGCCCTAAGGAGCCTTCTTTATGATCAGAGGGCAGCTAGTACCAGCCCCCTGTCAAGAATGAGCTTTGGAGGACCAAAAAGCAATACCCGCTCTCCTGCTGCAGCAAGGTTTTCCCCTCACACCCATCTACCTCTGTGCTAGGGGAGTAAGTGGTGTTTTGCATGGAGATAACATATGGGTGTGTAACTGTCACTTGTATGTTATGTTAACTAAACATTGCATTTTCATTTCTGCTTGGGTCAAGCCAGAATCATGTTCACAAGTTCCATGTTGCATCATAGCTTTGTGGACAGGCCATCTTTGGAGGAGGATAAAATTATTCAGCTGTTGGGACTAGGCCATAGGGAGGGTGTATAGCTCCTAAAATTGTAGGCTTTGGTATGTAGCTGGGGCTGAGAGATGCTCTAGCAGAGATATATCCAGGCCTAGGGTGGGCAAGAGAATATCTTTGACTGGGTGGCCAGATAAGTCGTGGCTCATGGTTGAATTGAGCAGCTACCGCTGCTCTTTGTTGCAAAAACCATATTCATTCCCTTCATTCATTTATTTACATTTTTATTGTTTATTAAATAAAGTTGAAGTCTTTGTGCCATAACTTATCCACCTCTTCTGAGCCATCAGTTTGGGGATCCCCTTGACAAGAGTTACCTTCCTGCTCTTACCTGACAATTTAAACACATACATGTATATCTTTTTAAACAAAAGAAATTTAATGTACAAAAGTTTGTTGGTCTAAGGTCAGTATCCCACTCTCTCTTCTTATTTACTCTTGTCTCTTCTCTTCCCTCCTGTTGTCCTGTGCTCTGTTGTCATTATTTGTGTTATCTTTCTCATTTAAACTGTGAGTGCTTTGGGGAGGAGGAATAGCTTTGTTGTCTCCTGTAAAGCCTTAAATCATGGCATGATATAACTAGTATTAGAATGTTTAAATTATTTCCATGGTCCCTTCATTGATAAATCCTTCTGAAAATTTAGCTCAGTGGACTTAAGATATGTTCGGCAGGAAGAGAAACCTCAGACTGCATCTGCATCGCATCATCAATTTATTTTTACCTTTGTTTAATAATTTAATCCACTGGCAGAACTCCCAGTATGTTCTGATTTCAATCCTTTTTGTCATCTGGCTATATGTTTACCTAAGAAGGTTGGTCTCTCCTGTTAAAAGGTGTCTGTGCTGTGTGCACAGAAATTAATATTCATGATGCTGTTTGTCTTTAAGAGTCAGAATATAAATCTGAAAGCTTGTTTTAGTTCTTGTGCTTAATTGTGAGTTTTGAGGGCCTTTTCCATTCCTTTTCCCTATTGGCAAAAAATTTCCATTTCAGTTTTGGTTCAGGAAATTCTTCCTCTTTGGCATAAAGGTCTATATTAAAACACACTGAAGAAGTACTGTTCTTTAGAAGTGGCAAAAAGGCTTAGTTGGTTAACCACTTCTAATCTAGGTTCTGCTACAGCAAAGTTGAATCAGTCCATCTGGCACTAAAATCCACTTTGGCTCCAGTCAATGTGTGGTCTTCAAGCCACAAAAAGTGAATTGAGCAGTTGCGGTTTTTCAAAATGCTGGAAATCTCAAGTGGGTGACAGGTAATGGAGGAGGGAGAAAATACCAACTCACATTCATATTTACTACTCACCTAATTTGTAAATAGAAAACTAAATTAGACAGAACAGTCACTTGGGACACATTCATGCTCTCTCTTCTCCCTTGCCTTACTGTTCTCTTTTCTCCTAAAATACTCTTAGTAACTCCTGCAATGTTAACTTCATGATCTTGTTGCAAGCTTCTAGCTGACAAACTTTTTGGATTGATTCCCATAGCCTAAGTCTCTGCCAACTGAGGCAATCAGGGTATAGCTGAAATGCCTATTCTTTTATTTACAGTTCAAGGTTAATGCCATGTTGTAGTAGCGTAAAATGACCTCACATTGAGGATCTGACCCTAGTGCTTAAAATTAGGAGAAAATAATTTTAGAATTTTTCTCTTATTAAATGTGGTTAATGTAGTGCTCAGTATACTGCCAGACTTAGTGCTAGATACTGAATGCCTTTGTTTATCCATAGACTAGTATAGCAGTGGCAGTTGCAATACAGACTTCTCCACGTTTTCCAATCATGACACACAGAGGCCACTTGTAGATGTGAGGGGATAGTTCCCATGCCCATTTATTCCTTGGCCTATCTGCTGAAATTACCAGTAAGGTTCCCACTTGTGGGATTGGATGCTTATTCATAGAGACCGATAAATGTAGCAATAATTAATATTCTGGTCTTTATTACCCAATAATCTCTGCTCTGCTTCAGCTTGAGAAACAAGTACCTGTAATTCTGGGGACACTTTGTTTCTAACTAATTTAAATAGAGTTTTTAAATGGCTCTATCCTTTAAGCCCTTTGCACATACAATTCACCCTGACTTCAGTGGGTGCTCTATGAACTTTCAGGATCCTGCCCACATTTTGGTTTAATGGGATCTAAGAGTGTGCCTTACTGTGTCTCAGCATGTATTTGTTATCAATAAACTGTTCTTTTTCAGGGCACAAATTCTAATTCCAGTAACATGGTTGCTTAATTTTATGGATGAGCAGAGGAATTAGAAAAATTTCAAACATGCATGAATGTAGAAGAGAAAGTAGCTCTTGCCTGCAGTTTTGAGGCTCTGTTGGATATGGTAATTTGGTAAGGGTTGAGAATTAAGCTAACAAGAGAACTCTTCTTGAATTTGTAGAGGTCCATTTGCCAAGCATTTGGTGTCGGTGTCCATGTATATAATGAATGATATACACTAAATATTTTGCCCATATATTCTCCTTTGAGAATGTAAACAGGAAAGAAAAAGCTAGCTGAAACTGACCAGGCTCATGTAAGTGTTGGGAGCTGTGGCTTTAGAGCATGTTGCCCTATTTCTGCAGACCCCATAAAAACCCTTCTGCTCCCTCCGCAGGTTTGAGGCTTTGCTACTATTGAGGAGTCAGGAAGAGGTGGAGCTAGGTGACAGTAACTGTCTGTGGTATCTTCCTCAACTCTCACACTCTCCCCACACCCTGCAAACATTCAGGCATTTACTGCTGAAGCTAATGCTGAACCTGTTCTTGAATGTGTTTTGAACCCCCTTTCCTCAGAGGGGGCTCTCGATCAGCCACCAGCAGGAAACCATGGCTGCTCTAAAGCTGTGCTCCTGTATGGAGAGAGAGATTCTAGGGCAGTAGTCCAGGCAGAAGCACTGGGTGTCCAGGCTAAGATTCTCGTGCTCTTCAGTCTTCTGAAGATTCCACACAGAAATCCTGTCTACCTAGGGACACACACAGAAATCAGGCACTGCCTGATCTATAGGAGTGGGGAGAGGTTTTAAAGCTTATCTGCTGATGCATGGATATTATAGAAATTCCAAGACTTGTAATTCACAGAGTTTCATGGTCCATATGCTGGTTTTCCCTGCCATAGCTTATAATTTGTCTCTAAAAGAGCAATGACATGTTTCTGTGTATCAGATGATTTTCTTAATGGTCCTGGTCCTGCAGTCCTTATGTAGGCAACACGCACACTGACTTCAGTGAGTATTTTTCTTGCCTAAAGACTGCAGGCTCAGCCCCCTATCAATAAATGAATAAAATGTTTAATACATTTCAGCAATAGGAAGAGAAACAATGGGTCTTTGGGGTATATAGAGAAACTGAGATCCGAAAAATGACATTGCCCTACATGATGGTGGGGGCTGAGAATTTAATGAATGCAACCTAAATTATTAAGTTTCATATACTTCCTAGCAAAAATACAGGCACAAAGCATCCAAAGCACAAGTCTTAGAATTATGTCTTATGAGAGAGCATAGGGAAACTGATTATGGGAAATTTAAATTATGAGAGAAATCAGGAAAATAGAAGATTACTTTTAAACGTTTTAGTCCCAAAACTATTTATTAGCATACATAAATCATTATCTGAATCATTTGTGATCCCTCTCATGTTAAGCTCAGAGTCTAGCACCAAAAAAAAAGAAGTTGATTGCTTGTGATTTCAAGTAGACTAATAGAATGGACCCCCAAACCAAGATTCTACTGGGAAAAGCAGTAAACTTGCAACTCTGAAACACATTCCTAGCTTGAGTCAATGTTGCCTGTTCTTATAAAAAAATTTAAGTTCCCTCAAAGATTATATTTGTTATTTTTGCCTATTATGTGCTTTCAGGCTGGATGAGATTATTAAAACATTTCTGGAAGATCCTGATCCTGAGAGCACGCTGGATGTTGGAGCTGATATGCGCAAGATCAAGCACTGCTTCAATTACATTAAGGTATATTCTGTACACATACAATGAAGTGCAGAGAGCCCTAAGAAAGAACAGGAAATATTAGAGGACACAGGGGAGAGAGAGCTGAAAAGCAACCATGAAGCTATGGAGAATAAGGGAGTGTATGCAGGGCCTCAGCAGGTCTGAGAAATGCTTGAAGAACTGGAATGGATTGGAATAATAAACGGAAAATACGCAGCAAGAATCTGAAGGAGCTAAAAGGAAAGACCAAAGGGTATTAGAGGTGGAGGGAGTGATAGAGAGGACTGGGATTTACAGGAATTGCTGTGCTGAAGTAATCTGTAAATGGATAGAGAGTATATCCTGGTGTATATGCAGCTAAAAAGGAGCTTTACGTTAGACTAGTTACTCCCAGGGAGATATCAGAAAAGGAGGTTTGTGTCACTGAACCAGCTGCATCAACTGTGCTGGTTATATGCTATCCTGGGATATACTGCACACAAGATATATACAGGGTGAGGAGTAGCAAGGGAAGAAATTGAACATGGGGTATATTTTTTGTTTTTGTTTATGCTCTGCAATAAAAGCTTCCGCAATTTTCTAATATAGTAAAGTATAAAACACTGTCCTTGAATTTGATTTCTAGATGAGGAGGAATTAGTACCCAGTTGATGTTGCTTTTTTCCTTTTTACAGTGGGAGTTCTTTTCCAGTGAGAGATGTGTAAGGCTTAGATATTTTTATTGAGGAAAATTGCTCAGTGGAAATTAGGAAATATCTCATAGCTAACTCAGTACTTATTGCTTTGCAGTCTACCAGTGGTGGGATTTTGCTTTTCAGAAATCCTGAAGATGCTCTCAAAATCAGCTAGCATAGGTAAACAGTCACACAGACATAGGGGAAATGAATGGGATGAGGATAGAGTGACAAGAACCCAGAACTATTTTTATTTTATTTCATAGCAACTGATAAATCGTACAAACATTCCTGACAGAAGTCTGCTCTCCCCAGACATCACTGGAGATGAGGATACTAATACCCCAGAGAAAAAAGAGGAGTTAAAGAAGTTGAGAGACCTTCTGCACCAAAGAGATAATGAAATCAGTATCCTTTGTGAAACAGGATTTATTTGGCTTTAAACTAATCTGGCTGCAATCTGAGGTGTGGGTATATATGAAATGGGAGATGGTGATCTGTAAAGAATTTCTTCCCTTTCAGATTGATGTATCAATCCACATTCATAATCTAAGAGTCTCCTACCACTCTTTATCAGAATCCCATTGTTGCACTTGGTCCTTGTTTCTGTTATGAACTGAACCAAAATCCTGTATCCATATACCCTGGGGTTTGGGGAAATTCTGATCCAGATCCAAAAGTTGTGGTTCAGGCTCATGTCTAGTAAACTCTCTTCCAGTCTAGCAAAGAAAACTGTGATGCTATATAAAGAACAATTTATTACCTTACAAAGAATAGAATTTCCTGTATTGTTATTTTTAGCCAAATGAAATGCTGCTTCAGGGACTACTGGACTCTCTTCTTTTAGATTAAATGTAAAATGTGTGCTTTTTACATCCAACTTTAACATTTAAATTAAAGCTGAGCCTTTATATTGTGTATGTATAACAAAAATTAAACTACTCATATGTGCTGTGTCCACTTTACTGCCTCATGGGAAACATATGAGTAGCTGTAGCTTAGCAAGATGAAGAAAGGGCAGTTATTTTTAGCTGGCTGATAAAACTGCAGGCAGACCACAGCGTCACCATGTCCCTGAGTTTGTGGCTGATCTGTGGACAAAACTTGAACAATGGCAGAAAATTGACAAATAGCTTTCAAGTTTATAGCAAGCATAGATTCTTTAACATTATTAAAAACAAGATTAACTGCATTCTTTGTGGTATATCAAGTGTGAATGGGTTGTACTTCAGACTGGTAGCTTGCTATACCCTGATGAAATCAAATGGTAGGGAAGCCTTTTAGTCTGCTGCCTCCTTCACAAGAGCCAAAATGTTTATTTTGAAAGAAACACTGTCTAGTTAATTTGGCTATAAAATTGACTTATAACACCTTTTAAAAGTTTCTTATTTTAGCTCAACCTCTGGATCCCTCAGAAGAGAGTCTTCTTGAAATAAATCATTAAATTGATAAAATATTTGTAATAAAACAACAAAATACACAATTAATAGAGTCAGATGCACTCGCAGAGGCGGTCAAAAAAGCAAACAGGATGTTAGGAATCATTAAAAAGGGGACAGAGAATAAGACTGAGAATATATTATTGTCCTTATATAAATCCATGGTACGCCCACATCTCGAATACTATGTACAGATGTGGTCTCCTCACCTCAAAAAAGATATTCTAGCACTAGAAAAGGTTCAGAAAAGGGCAACTAAAATGATTAGAGGTTTGGAGAGGGTCCCATACGAGGAAAGATTAAAGAGGCTAGGACTCTTCAGCTTGGAAAAGAGGAGACTAAGGGGGGATATGATAGAGGTATATAAAATCATGAGTGATGTTGAGAAAGTGGATAAGGAAAAGTTATTTACTTATTCCCATAATACAAGAACTAGGGGTCACCAAATGAAATTAATAGGCAGCAGGTTTAAAACAAATAAAAGGAAGTTCTTCTTCACGCAGCGCACAGTCAACTTGTGGAACTCCTTACCTGAGGAGGTTGTGAAGGCTAGGACTATAACAATGTTTAAAAGGGAACTGGATAAATTCATGGTGGCTAAGTCCATAAATGGCTATTAGCCAGGATGGGTAAGAATGGTGTCCCTAGCCTCTGTTTGTCAGAGGATGGAGATGGATGGCAGGAGAGAGATCATTTGATCATTGCTTGTTAGATTCTCTCCCTCTGGGGCACTTGGCATTGGCCACTGTCGGTAGACAGATACTGGGCTAGATGGACCTTTGGTCTGACCCGGTACGGCCGTTCTTATGTTCTTATGTGTATGTGGCTTTGTTTATGAAAGTACAAGGAAGGCATTCATTGCATCCATCAATTTTAATTAGAGCTGTATACGGGGTATTGAAATATTAAAAGTTAAAATCAGAACTAGCATGCAAGGAACTGTAAGTGGATTTTGAAGACTAAATAATTTTACAATTTACTTTTAAAAATTAACATCATGATTGGTGCAACAAAACTACTGAGGACTTGGAGGCTCTCCTGCCATAAACTGTAAGAGATCCTTTTTGTCTTTATGCACACTATAAGAGCTACGATAAGAACCAATTTGTAAGACAAATAATTTTTGCCACCTAATCAACTTGATAATTCTAATTCCTCACACCTTGCCGAGATTTTTTCCATGTATTTATCAGATAAATTAGACACAAAATAAAAAACATATAGAAAATATTTCATCATCTTTATAGGGATTCATGTTACCTCTTTGTGTTTGCTAAATGTGTAGTGAATTCCATCAGAAAACTCCTGCATTCCTTCATTTAAAGTGTTTTTATGTCAAAGGTCTTTCTAAAGAATATGTATGTAATTGGCAGGAATTTCTTTAAAACCCTGTTTTGTGTTTTTATAATCCTTTCTATTGTGGTGTGCTTGACAGTCTTCCTATAAAGTTTAAGATTTGTGGCTTATATGATTTAAATTTGACTGGGGAAATTTGCAGGGTCTAATTGATGTTGCAATGTTACCCAACTTAATAAATGGAATGTCACCCATTTTGAAAGAGTAACTAGAACTTAATATTTCTATTTTTGTACAGAACCTTACAGTATTTATTGCTTTTATCCAAACGTGGATTGGCCATAGCCATTTATACCACTCACTAATGTCATCTTACTAGTGCTCAGGACAAATTGAACTGGTTATTTGGAAAGATAAGTGTGAATGCATAGACATAACATATGGGCCTAACCTTGCAATCCATATTCACATGAATAGGCCTTCCATATGTGACTAGTTCAATTCAGTTCTACAAGACTACACGTATGAGCAAGTGGCCTACAGAGAGAGTGGATTATTATTTATGGAAAGGAGATCCTAGCTAATTTCCTTAAAATGTTCTTCAGATATTCTAGTAAGTATGTTAAAGAAAGAAAAAAAGAAAGCACAGGATGCCCTCTTTCAGCTCAGCGCTGGGTCTAGAGGTCTTGCAGTCTCGGAAAGTTCCCTTTCTATAAGCTTAGAAGAAGGTCAGAGGCCATCTGCCTGTGTTAATGTGAAAGATACACAAGATTTCAGCTCCTCAGTACAAAGATCTGCTTTTCTTCCCAGGAAAACAGGTTAGTGAAATGAATTATATGTGCAAGTATCCAGTTCTCACATTGTGACTTTAAATGTATCATTCTTAGGTGTGGACTAGGAGAGGGGAGTTTTACTTTCAGCATCAGCATTCTTGTGCTCATTTGCTTTTGTCCTTCACTTCACAAATATAATTAGCTTGATTTCAGGCCACCTCAATGCACAGGTAACTTAATATGCGAATAGGACTCAAATGTTGGAAACGTAAATGAATGTTGAGGACTTCATTTGTAATATAATCCAGGAGATGACATCCTTCCCATCGAAGCTCAAACTACTGATTTAACTAAAACAGGATAAACAGTTAATATTGGAAGAAGGTTCATTCAGATATGATTAATGGCAAGGGCCAGAAAGTAGGTTTCAAATTCTCTCTCATTTTGTCCTTCAAAATAGAAAAGTAATCCTCTCTTCAGGTGAAAAGAAGGTTGATTAGATCTGTCTCCAGCTATATAGCACCACACAAGATTCAGTGTTTAACCTTTAAAAGTAAATCTCTTCAGTGTTCCACATTATATAGAACATGCATGGTTTTATTTGACATTTTTAATGAACCATTGTAATGATTTTTATCATTACAGTGTTAATGGAATCAAACTTGGACCTCTGTTTAGCAAGTTAATTCAGCAGGGAACTAACTTGAAGTATGTGAGTAGTTCCACTGAAGTCTTAACAACCTTGCTGAACTGGGACATTGGTTTGTAAGAACAAAACCAGAATGCTTATATTTTCATATGTTGGAACTTTCTATGAAAAAGCTTTTAAATCATCATGGGGAAGGAGGAGTGTTTAAGAATGCAGTTCTTGCCAAAGGAGATTAGGAAATGGCTGAATTCACAAATACTGTATTTGGTTAACATAGGCTGTACACTAAATATAATTTACGCATGTGATAGATAATGTCATTTTCAGGAGAAGGGCAGTTTCTGTCCATCTGCACTTATATAGAGTTCAAACCCTTCTTAGTGAAGCTAATTCAATTATTTCCATACTTTCTTCTGGTGAGGAAGTTTTCCTAAGGAGTCTTTATAAGCTCACATCTTAATGTGTTTCCCTTGGATATAATCACACCAAAGGCAATTACTTTTTAAAACAAAATATTGTTTTACTGGAGCTAGAAGGATGATATTTAGTTAGGGTATGTGCCTGTCATGATGGACTAATGTCTTGGGTTTTTTTAATTAAGAAAAATAAATAAAATTGTTGACTCACTTTTTGTGAGTGTCATGGAAGAATGAGTCTTAAGGGAGCAAATGCCTGAGGAGAGGGTAGTGGTTTGGCATAGGGGCTTTGGTACAAGAATATAATTGCACCATCTAAACACTTTTTTCTCCTCCCACAAATGTTTTGAGCCTGGTTCTTTCTTTCCACTCTTCCTCAGACCAAAGAGAAACAGCAATCTGGATGTAAAGCATTTTTTTTTAAATTACAATATTACTATTTTAATAGTGGTTAGAGTATTGGAGGAACAATTGGAAAAGCAAAAGTTTAAATTTCAGTGTTCCTTTAAGTTTATAAACTACTTTAGAACCAGCAAAATAATGTCAATAATATTTCATGCAACAAAATGGTCAGTGTGAGTTTAGAAAATATTACTATTTTATCCCAGCATTGCATGCTGCTATAAGTTACCAAAAGGAGAGAAAATATCTCCAATGTTTGCATAGGATGATGAGTATTTTATCCTTCTTTCACCTAGAAACTAGTCACCATATTACTTGGGATTTTAAAAAGCTCTTTTTCTGGTTAACATATCTTCTTTCAACCTATTCCTGTTGAAAAAGCAAAATGAAATGGAATTCATGGCTCACTAGAGAATTTGCGTAGTGCCTAGGCTCTTTAAAACATTCGACCAAGCCAGAGAAAGGTTAGGGATTTTTTTGTTTTGTTTTTTGGCTAAACGTCTGTTTTTGTTTTATTGAAATAATGAGAAAGCCTGCATGTTCGATTCTAATGCTGAAAGGGGCCATATTGTTCTCTTTAACATAGCAATGGTCTTAGTGTTTTTATGTTTCTTGAGTGTGTGTTCCAAATAGTCACCTGGAACTATTCAGCTTTCCAGAAGTCCCCAGATGACTCACTGCATCCTTTAACTGTTTGAGATTCTAACAAAACCAAACCATCCTCTGAAGTGATGTCAAAGCAGTTTTTAAAAGTACATTATGAGCTGAAACTGCGTCAGAGTTGGAAGCTTTCATAAAAATACCCACGCCATTGTGATGCTTGTTGTGTAAATGATAATTAATGGTTCCTCTAAAGTCGCTTCACTTTGGAAATTAACTGAGGGATTAATGCTGCAACCATTTTTATAGTAGTATGAAGAAATGTGTGTAAGGATAATTTGTGGAGGAAGATTAATAAAGAATTATAGGAATAAAGTTAGGTCCAGGGGATTCCTTTACTGGTGTTTAGGCTGTGATCTAAGCAAAATACTTAATCTACTATCTCAAAATGCTGAAAACTGCAAGTATCATGTGAATATGGTGTATCTGGACTCCATCATGTGTTAAGAAACAATGGTCATATTGTATCCTGCTGTTACAGTTGTTACACTGCTGTTATGGTTCTATCAGCACTTTCATTTTAAACTTTAAGGTTTCTACTAGCAACAAAAATAATTATTTGGCATAGAAAAATGTATGTCTCAGAAGGGATGGGGTTGTATTATAATGTACCTCATGGCTGATTTCAATAATTGTATTTAAGACATGATCTAAAAAGTTTAATCATGTGTGATCAGAAAAGGAGAATCTTTTAATATAACATTAGTATTAATAATATTTGAATACACAGTATAGTAATTCTGATTTAAAGACCAGCTTTTTAAAGTTAGGTGTGCATAACTGCATGCATACATTTATCTCCTGCATGCACCCAATTTATTCAGATTTCCAGTCTGCACTCAGTACAGGAATTTGTGTATACACATGGTGAACTAGGTTTCTAAATACAGCATTGGGTATTTTTGCATATGCGGTGAAATTTGAGTACAATGCAAGTACCTAAATTTGTAAAACTGGCCCTCAATTACCTTAATTAATATAGTGACTGAGTGATTAAAATCTTTAATTTTATTTTAATAGAATTTATGTTAATAGTTTGAATAGTTTGAATCAGCTGTAATATAATGGCACTCTTGTGATTTATGGTGTCATCAAAACTTTGATGGAATTATTTCCTTGTGACCTTCACTAATCTACTTTACAGTATGAAGCACTTAAAGATGTTCTGCCATTTAGGCCAGTGGTTCTCAAAGCCGGTCTGCCAGACATTAAAATGGATCAGCCTAAGAAACCAAACCAGTTCCAGGGCACTAGTAATCTTTTAATGCAACATTAAAAGATTAGGCAGGTTCAGTTCATGTGGTCTAAATCAGTGGTTCTCAAAGCCAGTTCGCCACTTGTTCAGGGAAAGCCCCTGCCAGGCTGGGCTGGTTTGTTTACCTGCTAGATCCGCAGGTTCGGCCGATTGCGGCTCCCACTGGCCACGGTTCACCGCTCCAGGCCACTGGGGGCTGTGGGAAGGGCGGCCAGCACATCCCTCGGCCTGCGCTGCTTCCCACAGCCCCCATTGGCCTGGAGTGGCAAACCGCGGCCAGTGGGAGCAGCAATTGGCCAATCCTGCGGACGTGGCAGGTAAACAAACCGGCCTGGCAGGGGCTTTCCCTGAACAAGTGGCGGACTGGCTTTGAGAACCACTGATTTAGACCACATGAACTGAACCTGCCTAATCTTTTAATGTTGCATTAAAAGATTACTAGTGCCCTGGAACTGGTTTGGTTTCTTAGGCTGATCCATTTCAATGTCTGGTCTTTAAAGGTTAATGGGAAAAAATCTTTTGTAAATTTAATAAGACAAGTTTCATTAGTTTGCTTCATTAGCTATTTTTGTTTTGTATTGTAATGAACTGACTAATGATCAGGTGAGCCACTACCCTCTCCTAGTTGGTGTCAGAAGTGCTAAACAGTTCCGTAGGTCCTTGTAATGGGGCACTCACCTCTGGAGCGCCTCCAAGTGACAGGGTCAAGTATTGTAGTCCTTTTTTCACCTCTGGTGTCCCCTGCCGGCTGACTTGGCAAGTCTTCCAAGGCTGGCCATCTGACTGAGTCACAAAGAACAACTGAACCCCTTGCAGGGTATTAAAGAGTCCAACAAATAAGAAGTCTGTTTCCTCTCCGTAGAGTCTTCAGCCCCAGCTTTGGTCCCTTTAAATTCAGGCCTTTGTTCTGACTTCCAAATAAGGCCTGCCCCCTTCTTGTGGTTATACCACTTTACCCGTAGCCAGAAGGGGAACCTAGGCCCACCCACTAGTCTGGGTTCCAATCTAGGGACTCTAGACACAGCAGCGACATACTTGTTACTGCAGACTTTGCTGCTTCCTGAGGCAGGATGTACTTGGACCCTGGGTTGTCCTAAGTAGCCTCAAAGACCAGATATACCCAGTCACTGTCCTATACTAATATCAGCCAAAAGAGATTCTCATTTAACTCAAGTGGTGGGGACCTGTGTTGAGATTTTCAAAGCCAACTGGGGGACTTAGCCACATAACTCCCAATAATTTCAATGAGAATTATGTGGCTAACCCCCAACTTGTTTTGGAAGGTATCAACCATGGGCTTTTGAAGCAGGCAGATCTAGTTCAATCTCCCATGCTTCTGGGAAGTTCCATGTAGTTATAGTTCATATCACAGTGTCAATCATGAAGTCTTAGAAAGCCACAGTGCTTAAATATGAATGTAGAAGCCTAAATGTAGGCACCCATTTCTGAAAATCTTGACCATCTTGCTGTGGGGACTGGGGAGAGAGAGAGAGATTGTGGGGAATGTTGTGCTCTATATTTTAGTTTGCACTCTCCCTAAAGTGGTCAGACTTTCTCTCACATGTCCTGCCCAGATAGTAATGTTGGCAGCGTTTGGACTTCTACTCTCCTGCTATGTACAACAGTTATGATAATAATATCTTATAGTGGTTTTGTTTTAAGAAGTTTGTGTGTAAATATTGTGCTTCAGAAATGTGCCAGATTGACAGCTCTCAGGAGTTAACAGGGACAGCATGGTTTGTCTATACTGTCTATACTGCCTTGCCAATATGCCTCAACCCTGACTTGGAGGGTCCACTGAACACAAGAGTATTCCTGAGTATCCATGCTGTTTCATTCCTTGACCTCTCTACTGAGAATGCCAATGTTGTTTTCTTAAGTGAATTATCATAGTAGTTTGCTTTTACTTTCTTTTGTGTGGATTCTGAAGGGTCTCTTTCTAAGGAACTTCAGTATTTGGCTCTGTATTATACTTATATTAAAGGGGACTAAGGAGAATAGCCTGTGTATGGTATGTTTTTTTCAAATCAGACCATAGAGATTTCACTGTTGGATTACAGCTTAGGTCAGGAAAAGTGGTTTAGCAAAATTCCCCCATATACCACTTTGAAAATGTGCCCAAAGGTTTCATAAGTGGGTGCTGATCAGGATCTGTCTGTGTGGTTGTATACAGTGCACATAAAACCAGCAGGTCTTATATATATATATAGTTCTGTTATAAGATAAGCCTTCTAATGCTAAAATTAAATAAAATTGTACTAGACTGCCGAGAGATTTTTGTTACAGCTTTTTTTTTGTTCTTTAAGATTATTTAAGATACAATTTGAGATTTAAGAAGAAAATAAAAAACAAATGGATAACAGATGCTGATCCAAAGCTTGGTGGAAAGAAAACAGCTATTTAAGAATAAGCAGTGGTAGTTTCCAGTGAGGGCCAGAGAGGGCTGTCTAGAAGAAAAGGTTCCCTAGGGTCATAAGCAGCACAGAGAAAGCCGGCACCAGGACAAGTAATCCCTGCCAGAGAATATGAGAACAATAAGACTACAAATTACAGTATGGTTGGGTGGATGTCACATGAGCAGAAAGAATGTACCCACATTTATAAGTCAGCCCACCTTCTTCAGAGGGAAGTTATTTGAATTAATTAATGTTTATGAAGTGTTTTGAGATCCTTGGCTGCAAAGATCTATAAAAGTTCAAATTAGGAGTAGTAGTATATTACTTTATTATTCAAGTGTAATAATGCAAAGAGATGTTTGTGCATTCCATGGCAGTAATAAACACCCAATTCCATCTGCTAGTAGCTAGGAGATGGCTCCCTTTCCTGTTGGACTCAGACCTGGACACAGTGATCCTGCCTTATTTTTACCCTCCGGGCTTGATTATTCCAACTCATTATGTCTAGGAATGAAGCAACTCACCCTGAAAAAGCTCCAGTGGGTATAGAACATAGTAGCCAACCTGCTTAGCAAAACAGGTGGCCATGAGTACACCAGCCTAGTACTTTGCTCCCCTCCAAATATATAGTCTAATTTAAGCTCTCTGTCCTGCAATCAGAGCCCTGGATGGGATTGGTCCTACCTATCAAGGAGATTGCCTCTCTCCCCATGAGCATGTCTTCCATGTCTAGTTGGCAGCCAGTATCAAGCAGAGTGCCCCAAGGGTCGGTCCTGGGGCTGGTTTTGTTCAATATCTTCATTAATGATCTGGTGGACTGCACTCTCAGCATGTTGGCAGATGATACTAAACTGGGAGGAGGAGTAGATACGCTGGAGGGTAGGGATAGGATACAGAGGGACCTAGACAAATTAGAGGACTGGGCCAAAAGAAACCTGATGAGGTTCAACAAGGACAAGTCCAGAGGAATGCACTTAGGACAGAAGAATCCCATGCACTGCTACAGACAAGGGACCAAATGGCTAGGCAGCAGTTCTGCAGAAAAGGACCTAGGGGTTACAGTGCATGAGAAGTTGGATATGAATCAACAGTGTGCCCTTGTTGCCAAGAAGGCTAACGGCATTTTGGGCTGTATAAGTATGGGCATTGCCAGCAGATCGAGGGACATGATCATTCCCCACTATTCGGCATTGAGGCCTCATCTGGAGTACTGTTTCCAGTTTTGGGCCTCATACTACAAGAAGGATGTGGAAAAATTGGAAAGAGTCCAGCAGAGTACAAACAAAAATGATTAGAGGGCTGGAGCACATGACTTATGAGGAGAGGCTGAGGGAACTGGGATTGTTTAGTCTGCAGAAGAGAAGAATGAGGGGGGATTTGATTGCTGCTTTCAACTACCTGAAAGGGGGTTCCAAAGAGGATGGATCTAGACTGTTCTCAGTGGTACCAGATGACAGAACAAGGAGTAATGGTCCAAAGTTGCAGTGTGGGAGGTTTAGGTTGGATATTAGGAAAAACTTTTTTACTAGGAGGGTGGTGAAGCACTGGAATGGGTTACCTAGGGAGGTGGTGGAATCTCCTCCCTTAGAGGTTTTTAAGGTCAAGCTTGACACAGCCCTGGCTGGGATGATTTAGTTGGGGTTGGTCCTGCTTTGAGAGGGGGTTGGACTAGATGACCTCCTGAGGTCCCTTCCAACCCTGATATTCTATGATTCTGTGATAGCTACAATCCAATGGAATCATGAAACTGTAAAATGACAGGGACGGCTTATGATAAAAAAAGAAAGAACTTTCGTGGGAGCTGGACCTACGCTATGGAACTTACTCCTGCAAGAGTTAATAATTACCATGACCTCACTACTGTTAGAAGTAAAATGCAACACTCTTCTCTTTGACTTGCCACATACACTCTCTTAGGGTATGTCTACATTGCAATAGGGGGTGCAAATGACAACTCCTGTAGATGTATCCAAGCCGCACTAGCTGTACTCTAATTAGCTGACTAAAAATGGCCATGGGGATGCTCTGGCATAGGCCGCAGCGTGGACTGCACCAGCCTGACGCCTCACCCCACCACGTAGGCAATTGCTTGTGCAGCCCATGTGATAGCCTGTGCCACAGTTGCTCTCACTTCCATTTTTAGTCATGGATCAAACACTGGCTAGGAGGCAGGAAGCAAAGAGAAGGATTAAATGGTCAAATTTCATTGAGGCAAAAGTTAATAGCAGGGTACCTTAAGGATCTGTTCTAGGCCCCCTGTTGTTTAATATATTTATTAATGATCTAGAAAGGAGGGTGAATAGTGAGACAGCAAAATGTGCAGATGACGCAAAGTTGTTAAGCAGAGTCAAGACGAGAGAGGACTGTGAAGAACTTCAGAGACACCTTAATAACTAGGTGAATGAGCAACAATGGCAAATAAAATCCAGTGTTGGTAAATGCAGCATAATGAACATCGAAAGGAAAAATATTAACTATTTGTACATCTTACAAGAGTCTAAATTATCTGAGTCACCTTAATAAAGGTACCTGGGCATCACTATAGACAGCTCAGAACAGACCACTACTCAGTGCACAGTTGCAGTCAAATAAAGCTAACAAGATATTAATATGCATATAGAATGAGATGGTGAATAATACAAAATATATTATAACATCTTTATATAAATCAGTGATGTAGCCTCATCTGGAATGCTGTATAGTATTGGTCACTGTCATGGGTAGGGCCCTACCAAATTCACAGCCATGAAAAATGCATCATCAACTGTGAAATCTGGTCTTTTGTATGCTTTTACCCTATGCTATACAAATTTCACAGGTATCAGAGGGGTAGCAGTGTTAGTCTGGATCTGTAAAAAGCAACAAAGAGTCCTGTGGCACCTTATAGACTAACAGAAGTATTGGAGCATGAGCTTTCATGGGTGAATACCCACTTTGTCAGATGCATGACGCAGATTTCACAGGGGAGACCAGAATTCTCAAATTGGGAAACCTGACCCAAAAGTGAGTTGCAGGGGGGTCAAAAGGTTATTTTAGGGGAAGTCATGGTATTGCCACCCTTACTTCTGCTCGGCCTTCAGAGCTGGGTGGCTAGAGAGCGGTGGCTGTTGACCAGGCATCCAACTGATAACCTGCCTTGAGCAGTGGCAAAGGCCTGATGCTTCACAGGAAAATTGGTGAGGGACCTATGTTTCACCTGGTCAGTTGTGCAGTGATATATCATGGGGGAGGTGGTAGAGAGAGAGTGTGTGCCTTTGCAGCACAAAGGCTCATTTTGTGTAAATCTTCTAGCTGCAAATAATATTGATAGAAAGCTATCTAATCCTTTCTTTAAATTCTTTCTGAACTATATATATATATATATATATACAAGGAGACATATGTGTATATATATATATATATATGTCTCCTTGTCTATATATTTTATGGGTTTGATAAAGGTGTGAGAAAGACCTTATGTTGGAGCCAATAATATAGAACTCCCAAGTAGAGCCTTTAGCGTGCTGTGAAAGCCACACTTCACCATTTAAACATTTTCCATACCCTCACTCAGTTTATGATTATTTAAATTTACAGTACTCACTTGATTTCACATGTACTGTAATAGTTTTAACAATTTAGTTGGTTTCATTTTTAACTGAGATTTGCATAGTCTCAACTGCATAATTGGCCTTGTTTTAATGCAACACAAAATGACAGTGTTTAAACCTTTACAAAGTTTGTTCACTTTAATCATTGCTGCTTTGTGAATAAATTTGATTAAAATTAAGCAGCAAAGAATCCTGTGGCACCTTATAGACTAACAGACGTTTTGCAGCATGAGCTTTCGTGGGTGAATACCCACTTCTTCGGATGCTCACCGAAGCATGCTGCAAAACGTCTGTTAGTCTATAAGGTGCCACAGGATTCTTTGCTGCTTCTACAGAACCAGACTAACACGGCTACCCCTCTGATACCTGATTAAAATTAAGTTTATTTGCCAACATTAATCTAATTTTGATGTGCAGATGAATGCATTATGTGTTCCATTCACCTATCCCGTTGCCTTAGCCTGAAAACAATTAAACTAAACCATCAGGGAAAAGGTATATGAAAAAAAAATCTTCAGTTTGGTTGCACATTTGTGAGAGATCTAAGGCTACATCTACACTTTCGCTGTGTGTACAGACACTGCATGCTCAGCTAGCATGGATATAAATAGCAGTGTAGATGGTGAGACACTGCTTAGGCGAGTAGAATACCCCCAGAGTATGTACCCTACATGGCTCTCTACATTCCCAAGCATTGCCTCCAACACAGGAGCAGTGGCTACACACATAGGGCTGGTCTACACTAAGGGGAAAAATCGATATAAGATACGCAACTTCAGCACGCGTGATAACGTGTGCGAAGTCGTCTCTATCTTATTATCGACCACTTACCCGCCACACGCGCGATGATGTCCCGTCTCCACTCCGCCGCCGCCGCCGCTGCTCGGTGGGCGGTTCGGAAGAGAGAAGCGTCGATAGGGATCGATATATCGCGCGATATATCGATGATATATGATATGATATCGCCGAAATCGAAATCGATAGTCGCCCGAGGTGTAGTACCATAGTTCCTGTATTTGACAGGCCTCTACAAGAGTAGACATAGCTGTAGCTGATACTTGGCTTCATATGGGATATTAATTGAACTTACTACTTTACATTTTTTACAGTGGATATGCTGTGTATTATGTTTGTTCTGAAGCAGACCTTTTCTGTGCAGCCATAGAGAGTATAACAACTTTATTCTCCTATTTTTGATTCTTGATTTGATAAGCTCTCATTTTGTAAAACCTTCACCAAACCTACTGAGATTGTTCCTGTCCCAAAAAGGTTACAATCTTTTTGTACTTTTCGTACAGTACCTGGTAAAGTGATGACCCGGACCATAACTAGGGCTCATAGGCACTACGGTAATGCAAGTAATAAACAATACCGGTATTCAGACACCTTCAAATCCCTCAGAAAAATCTCATTTTCTATTGTGAAATCTATGGACAGTGAGAGGAAAGAAAGGCAACACATTCATGCGGGTGTATGTAACAAAGTATGTAACTCTTTGTGGTAGCACCTGTCCTTATCCCTCCCCTCACTGTCTGTTTGCCTTTCTCACTATGCCATGCTGAGCTGAGTTTGTATGGGATCATTTCTTTTTTAGGTTTGCACAGCACCTAGCACAATGGATCCCCAATCCTAACTGGGGGATTGGCAGTAATAGTAATAAACTGCTATTGAGTCAGAGCTTAAGTGCTTTCCTAACCAGAGAGAGGCTAACGTACATGCTTAATTTTTTTCCTGAATAGGCCCTAAATCAGGAGTAACTCTATTAACAATCCACTATCAATGGAGTTACACCATATAAGCAAGCTTGCAACTGAACACATAGACTCTGTTACCATCCTTCATATTGTGGTATTCTACATATTTTACAATCTACTCCAGTTTTCTACTTATTAGTAGTAGTAGTAGTAGTAGTATTGTAGCACTTAGGAGCCCTAGTCATAGTGTCCACAGCTATGCTGCAGAACCCAAAGAAAGGATGTAGCTGAGAAATACACAACTGTAATGTCCTAGTTAGACATGGCTAATGACAATGGGGTTAAACGGCGTTGGCGTCTCTAGTTGAAAATTATACCAATTTATGTGCTGACAGATCTGTTATTCTTGGCTCTCAAGAGTCCCCTTTTAGGAGGGAATGGTGGGTATCATTCTAACTCTAATTCAGTAAGTCAGCAGCACAATGTTGTCTGTTTATATTGGAACTTGTCCTGCAGCTGACATTTTGGCAGGCTGGCTGCTGTCACTGAGGAACGTTTACAGATTGCATAAGAGAGTCAGTTTAGAGTGAGCACACTAAAACTTTTAGATTAGTCCAACTATTTTACTATTGAAGAGGTTGAGTTTACTATATGATACCTACTCTAAATACAGCACACTCTAAATCATAAATCTATAAAAACATGAAGACACAGAGGGGTGAACATAACACTTGATCACATTCAACAGCTGTACTGGGTGTCTACTGTTATTTATTGCATTGTAATATCTTTAATAAATCTGAAATACACACACCTTTTGGCTACAAACTTAATTTATGTTTCAGATGAACAATCCATAAAACACAAAGATACATTACAGACATAAATTGAGATTTACATAGCCTTCAACTTTTTATTTTAAATCAGACAATAAATTAGCACAGTTTAAAGCCTATTGTACAGCTATTTTAGCTATATTTATATTTTATTGCTGATAGATTTCTTGTATATGAAGACCTTATTTAAATATAGAGCTGCATAGAACAGTTCTCATTGAATGGGAGCATCAGTATGGTTTGGTATGGTTAGAGGAGATGGAGCCATGAAAAAACATGGGAAGAGTAGAGGAAAAGTTAGAGTTCATTATACATGTCACTATAGTAAGTGATATTGAGTTGAATTTGAATTTTATTATATAAGACCAATAAGTTTATTATATCCTCCTTTTGAGGGAAACCAGACTACTGCTTGTTTGCACCATAATTCTGTCATTTTGATTGTTGTATGATGGCTTTTTTCCCTGCTGGATTTGCTTTCCCATTAAAAAGTAAACAATCTGATTACCAGAAAATAGTGTAAACATTTTGACGTTGGACTGGGAAGCTAAACCCAAATAGATTAGCACATTCAAATGGTTGAATGTGTTAATCTGTTTGGGATAGATTGCTCTGCTCACACAAAAGACCTTCTTAGGGTCACTTTTTGTCTAAGTTTCCTGTTTCATCAATGCTTTTTTTAGAATAAGGCTGTTCTAAAAAAAAGAGTTTCACAGACAGCCTGCCTACCACACATCCAGGTCAGGGATAAGGGCCCCATCATGCTTAGTGCTGTTACAAACACATAAGAAGATGATGGCCCCTGCCCTAAAGAGCTTACAATCTAAGTATGAGATGAAAGACAACCGATGGGTACAGGAAACAGATGGGAGAAGCACAAGGTAGCAACATGATTAACCGAATGATAAGCAGTGGTCATAGTACACCAGCTGCTATTTTCTCTAACTGTACTCGTCTTTTCAGAAGACTTAGTTTTAATGTTTCTCTTGGCTTATTTAATCCATTAATGTAATAACTTGGGGGGAGAGATTTCCTGCTCCTGAGGAAGAATGCATAGGAAGGTCCTCTAGGGCAAAGAAAATTCTTTCAAGTTTGCAGCATTATTTAGTCTACTTTCTTCCATTCAGATAATGTGGGTTTGCAGCCACCAACTGGAAAAATCAGGGGTTCACCAGCCAAACCACATATGTTCCTTGAGAGCTATGTGGAACATACCTCTGCACCATATCTTGGGCCTACAGCTCATCCTTGCTCTCTAACAATGTAGTTCCACAAAAATCAAGAGTTTCTGTGCCCACAGCTGCTCCAGGACCCCCCATAAAAAGGGTTCCACAGATCTGAGAGACTCCCTTCAGTAGTTAATACCTCTGGGTTGTGTAGAGGAACATGGCATGCACAAGGCTCTCCAATGTGTATTATTTCTGGATGCTTCAGTCACCATGCTCAAGACTTATCATCAACCAAAGATAGCCATTTTATTGGGTCCGATGAAAAACACTTCTTGGGGATTTAGGGCATTGATCTTTACTAGATTTTGCCTAGCATTACTACACGAAGAAAGTGAAAGTACATGAGCCACATTCTCAATTCCAGGTCCAGAAGAAGGTTTACATCAAATTCAGACTCCATCTGAACTTCTCCCAATGCTTAGTAGGGTACAATGAACATTTTATTTTCTCTGTTATCTTTTGTAATTAACATAAATGAAAACTATTTGTTTGGTACTATCAATTCTGAGTAACTTGAATTTGCTACAGTATTGAGTACTACAATCAATTATTTGCTTCTACTGAGTTTCTGCGGTTGTTTATGGACCAAATGGAAATTACCAGACTCTCTACTGCTCTATATACTGCTCTTCAGGAATGCCCTTCAAAATAAATCAAGCAACTATTGACAGGTCTAAATGTTTTGCTCCTATTTAATTGGACTGCATTTTTGACAGACTTTACAAAGTCCTTTTCTGGTATCTGAGAGCACTGGATAAAAAATTACCTCTAAGGCGCTAGTTCTGAAAGGTAGTTAAGCATATGTCTAATTTTAAGCATGTGGGTAGTACCATTGATTTAGTGGAACTAATTATGTGCTTAAAGTTATGCACATGCTTAAATAACTTTCTGAACTGAGGCCTACATCTCTCTCCTCTTCCCCATTCATTTCCACATTGAATCATAGAATCATAGAATATTAGGGTTGGAAGAGACTTCAGGAGGTCATCTAGTCCAACCCCCTGCTCAGAGCAGGACCAACCCCAACTAAATCATCCCAGCCAGGACTTTGTCAAGCCAGTCCTTAAAAACCTCTAAGGATGGAGATTCCACCACCTCCCTAGGTAAAGCATTCCAGTGCTTCACCACCATCCTAGTGAAATAGTTTTTTCTAATATCCTACCTAGACCTCCCCCACTGCAACTTGAGATCATTGCTTCTTGTTCTGTCATCTGCCACCACTGAAAACAGCCAAGCTCCATCCTCTTTGGAACCCAACTTCAGGTAGTTGAGGGCTGCTATCAACCCCCACCCCCTTCTCTTCTGCAGACTAAATAATACTAGTTCCCGCCGCCTTTCCTCGTAAGCCATGTACCCCAACACCCTAATCATTTTCATTGCCCTCCGCTGGACTGTCTCCAATTTGTCCACATCCTTTCTGTAGTGGGGGGCCCAAAACTGGATGCAGTACTCAAGATGTGGCCTCACCAGTGGTGAATAGAGGGGAATAATCACTTCCCTCGATCTGCTGGCAGTGCTCCTACTAATGCAGCCCAATATGCTGTTAACCTTCTTGGCAACGAGGGCACTCTGTTGACTCATATCCAGCTTCTCATCTACTATAATCCCCAGGTCCTTTTCTCCAGAACTGCCGCTTAGCCAGCAGGTCCCCAGCCTGTAGCAGTGCATGGGATTCTTCCGTCCTAAGTGCAGGACGCTGCACTTATCCTTGTTGAACCTCATCAGATTTTCTTTTGGCCCAATCTTCCAATTTGTCTCAGTCACTCTGGACCATATCCCTATCCTCCAGCGTATCTACCTTTCCCCCCAACTTAGTGTCATCTGTGAACTTTCTGAGGGTGCAATCCATCCCATCATCCAGATCATTAATGAAGATGTTGAACAAAACCAGCCCCAGGATTGACCCCTAGGGCACTCCGCTTGATATCGGCTGCTAGCTAGATATTGAGCCATTGATCACTACATTGAGCCCAACGATCTAGCCAGCTTTCTATCCACCTTATAGTCCATTCATCCAATCCATACTTTTTTAACTTGCTGGCAAGAATACTGTGGGAGACCATATCAAAAGCTTTGTTAAAGTCAAGATATATCATGTACACTGCTTTCCCCATATTCACAGAGCCAGTTATCTCATCAAAGAAGGCAGTCAGGTTGGTCAGGCATGACTTGCCCTGGTGAATCCATGTTAAGTGTTCCTGATCACCTTCCTCTCCTCCAAGTGCTTCAAAATGGATTCCTTGAGGACCTGCTCCATGATTTTTCCAGGGACTAAGGTGAGGCTGACTCATCTGTAGTTCCCCGGATTCTCCTTCCCTTTTTTAAAGATGGGCACTATATTTGCCTTTTCCCAATTATCCAGGACTCCCCACTCCCCGATTGCCACGAGTTTTCATAGATAATGGCCAATGGCTCTGAAATCACATCAGCCAACTCCCTCAGCACCCTCAGATGCATTAGATCCGGACCCATGGAGTTATGCCTGTCCAGCTTTTCTAAATAGTCCTTAACCTATTCTTTCACCACAGAGGACTGCTCACCTCCTCCCTATACTGTGCTGCCCAGTGCAGCAGTCTGGGAGCTGACCTTGTTTGTGAAGACTGAGGCAAAAAAAGCGTTGAGTACTTCAGCTTTTTCCACATCATATGTCACTAAGTTGCCTCCCCCATTCAGTAAGGGTCTCACACTTTCCCTGGCCTCCTTCTTGTTGCTAACATACCTGTAGAAACATACCTTTTTGTTACCCTTCACATCCCTTACTAGCTGCAACTCTAATTGTGTTTTGGCCTTCCTGATTACACCCCTGCATGCTCAAGCAATATTTTTATACTCCTCTCTCGTCATCTGTCCAAGTTTCCACTTCTTGTAAGCTTCCTTTTTGTGTTTAAGCTCACCAAATATTTCTCTGTTAAATCAAGCTAGTCGCTTGCCATATATGATATTCTTTTTGCACATGATTTGTTCCTGCACCCTCAATAAGGCTTCTTTAAAATACAGCCCACTCTCCTGGACTCCTTTCCCCCTCATATTAGCCTCCCAGAGGATCCTGCTCATCAGTTCCCTGAGGGAGTCAAAGTCTACTTTTCTGAAATCCAGGGTCCGAATTCTGCTTTTGTCAGGATCCTGAACTCAACTATCTCATGGTCACTGCTTCCCAGGTTGCCCTCCACTTCTACTTCCCCTACCAATTCTTCCCTATTTGGGAGCAGCAGGTCAAGAGGAGCACGGCCCCTAGTTGATTTCTCCAGCACTTGCACCAGGAAGTTGTCCCCAACACTCTCCAAAAACTTCCTGGATTGTCTGTGCACTGCTGTATTGCTCTCCCAGCAGATGTCAGGGTGATTGAAGTCCCCCATGAGATCTAGGGCCTGTAATCTGGAAACTTCTGGTAGTTGTCTGAAGAAAGCCTTGTCCACCTCATCCTCCTGGTCTGGTGATCTACAGCAGATGCCCACCATATAATCACCCTTGTTGCTCTAGCCTCTAAACTTAATCCAAAGACTCTCGACAGGCTTTTCTTCAGTTTCATACTGGAGCTCTGAGCAATCATACTGCTCTCATACATATAGTGCAACTCCTCCACCTTTTCTCCGCCGCCTGTCCTTCCTGAACAGTTTATACCCATCCAAGACAGTGCTCCAGTCATGTGAGTTACCCCACCAAGTCTGTTATTCCAATCATAGTTTCTTGACTGTGCCAGGACTTCCAGTTCTTTTGCTTGTTTCCCAGGCTTCTTGCGTTCGTGTACAGGTACCTAAGATAACTAGCCAATTGCCCTACTTTCTCAGTATGAATCAGGAGGCTTCCCTTGTTGCACCCGCCTCCTTGTGCTTCCTCCCAGTATCCCACATCCCCACTTACCTCCGGGTTTAGGTCACCATCCCCCGGCGAACCTAGTTTAAAGCGCTCCTCACCAGGTTAGCAAGCCTGCCTGCAAAGATGGTGTTCCCTCTCTTCATTAGGTGGATCCCATTTCTTCCTAGCAATCCTTCTTCCTGGAACAGCAATTGGTTCTTTGTCCCAGTCTTCCCTGAGATCCTTATCTAATCTCAGTGTTTTTATCCCAGCCAACTGGCTCCCAATCCCAGCCTCCCCTCCCTCTGGTCCCAGTCTCCTTGCCAAACCAGTTCAATTCTCCCCTCCTCCCCAATTCTCAGTCCCAGCTTCCCCTTCCCCAACTCACAGTCCTACTCTCTGTACCCTGACAGATTCTCTCCCTCTCACCCTTCAGGACTCCTTGTCTTTAACTACTCCTTTCACTCCTCCCGGTCTGGCTTTTGTATGCTCTGCATTCAGATCAGATAGTTTCCTCCTCCACAGTGCCCAGGTACCAGCAGAGGGATCATTGAGAACACAGAAGAAACAGGCTCTTTGTTCTCAGTTCCAGTGCCTGGCACCACCCTGACTCCAAGCAGCTGGGAGCAGGCGTTACTGGGGAAGTCTTGCTTTGCCCTTGTAGCCCTGGGCTGGAACATGCTCAGTAATTCTGTGGGGGTGGCACATGCACAGGCTGGTCACACATAGAGGCTGTGAGGGGATGGAGTGTGCTCCCTGAGTACAGAATCTTTGTGGAATTTAGCTGCTATAACCAAATGTCTCTACTGAGCATGTGCAAACTGCGATTTTCTCAAAGGTTTATCACCTGGGGCAGATTTGCATAGGGATAGCAAAAGGCATTTTTCTGACATATAGACCACCCCTCTGCCAAATTTCAATCCCTGCTACAAAGCATGGGGGTGCTAAAACAGTTGAAAGAAAAGGTCTCCAGAATTTTTTAACATGGGTAAAACAGCATATTTTCCCCTCGACTTGTTCTCCAAAAAGGCTGAACCAATTTGGCTGAACATTTCTCAGAAAAAAATCAGCCTGGCACTTGGCATGGGAAATTTCCACCTAAACAGTTAAAGTTCAGTAAAGTTATAAACAACTTAAAACATGGTCTTATAATGGAAAGTGTCAGTGACAACCTTAGTTATTGGAAGAGCTACTAGCCCCACCCATAATAGTCACTTAAGCATGCAAACTTTGCAGATAGTCTTAGAATTGAATATATTCTTGTACCCTTTTGCCCCATATAATAGATGTGCAATTGCTAATACAATACAAGTATCTGTCATCCAAAGGAAACCTGCAAATTTCACACTTCTTCAGTGTAGCACATGCTTGGGTGCTGTAAAGTCACTGATACACCTTTTCTGCCTTATGTTTGTTTATTTTAATTTAATATCACTTGTGTTCATTTTTTATATTGTGTATTATTGACAAAAAGAAAAATGGGCCATGGGTCCCCTTTGATACAGAGTTATTTCTTTATAGCTAGCAAACTGTTTACTACACCGTACAGTATGTAGTCTCATGACAGCAATAAAAAGAAAGTATAAAGAGCCTTTTCAGGGAGATCTGTGAATCCTAGCAATAGCTCCAACTGGCTTAATGATTGCTTGCTTTGTTTCCTGTTTGTAACCATCTGAAAATCAAAGTAAAATGGGCAGAGATTCAGGGTATGTCTCCACTGCAATCAGAGCTGTGGTGGCAGCACTTGTAGACAAACCCAAACTAGCTTTAATCTAACTAATACAAGTACCTCTCACAGCGAAGCCGCAGCAGCACAGGCTTCAACTTGGGCTAGCCACCCAAGTAAGTACACAGGGTTTCGGTCAGGCTTGTCTGACCCATGCTGAAGTCCATGCCGTGTGTCTTCTCTACTCTTGGTACTCACACTAACTAGATTAAAGCTAACTTGATTATGTCTTCATATGTGTGCACATGCTGCACTCACACCTACGATTGCAGTGCAGACATTCCCTTAGTAAAAGGTACAAGGAGGAAGGAAACTCGTCTTAGAACTTCACCATCTCTGATACGGATGTTTTTTTAATTGCATGTTGGCTTTAATAATTATCTGGAGGCATATCCTGCTGCCAGTTTTTAAACTGAACTCCCCACTGAGATCAACCTGCTCTTTTTATTCGTCCTCATTTCTTGTGGGTGCTATTTATAACTTATTTTTCACTCTGGGCCCAATCCAAAGTCTTTACTTAGGTAACTCCCATTGACCTCAGTGGGAGTTTTGCATGTATAAGGACTTTGGATTGAACCCATTGCGATTTATGAAAATCGGAAAAAGTTAATGTCCTGAGAAGCTTAAAATTGGATAGGAAAATCCATCTAAAGAAACTACAGAACAACTGTTCATATTTTTATTAGGAAAAATATATTAACATATGGACGTGTACTGCATCCAAGTTTTAAAGGTAAGTGCTCTTGGAATCAGCGTTTTAAGAGGTAGCCCTCTGAAATAACTTTTTACTGTTTTAACTAAGATTCTATAAATATGGACATAAGGCTATTTTAAGGAGATGCAGCCCAGATTGTGCCTTTTGGAGCTAGACCTATATTTGCAACATCAAAGGCTAGTTTTGTAGTTTAGAAGGGTTTGCTGGGGAAAAAATATCATTACACTACTTCATTAATTTTTCAGAGATGTTGAAACTCAATTATCTCATGTATTAAAAATGTTGTTGTGCAAAACCACTTATTTCTTAAATGGCAATCAGCAGCTTTTATTCCACATTTGTTTAGTTTTGCAAAAGCTTTTTGGCTTGTCTGAGATGGCCATCATGTCCTCTCTACTTCTCAGCTGGGAGTCTCTTCTGATGCGTAACGTATGTTTGGAAGCTTGTTAAAGATGGTTTTGGCAGTTTTCGCTGCCGTACTTTTGAGTCAGTTTAAATGGGAAATCTTTCCAGTTCTTTTGTGCTAGTTTACTCTTTTCTTATCCAGATTAGCCTGCTGAATTGTAACCTCGTGTTTCCTGTGAATTCTGTACTGTTTCAGATCTTCCTGGCTTCCTGATTCATTAACCATACTTTGGAGATCTTAAGTAGCTGATGGATTCTGTATACTAACTCCCTTGAGATCATTTTCCTTTTCTGTGAGTGAAAGAAG
This sequence comes from Mauremys reevesii, assembly GCF_016161935.1. Taxonomy (NCBI): domain Eukaryota; kingdom Metazoa; phylum Chordata; order Testudines; family Geoemydidae; genus Mauremys; species Mauremys reevesii. The sequence goes on from NC_052625.1 coordinate 61,121,960, forward strand.
CCTTGCATTTCTTGATATTCTGGAAGTTTGTGCTTGCTTAAGGGGTGATTAAATTCTGTTATATATTGACAGTCAGATTTGGCACAGGCATCTGTGAAACTTTTTCCATATTTCTGTTACATAAGCATCTGCCAAAGAGACAGCAGTACCTTCTTGTAGCGCCATTTAGTGCCCTCTGTCTGTGTGTGTAGATAATATGGATGATTATTATTATTAGCTCCCACTCTCCTATTAGGTCACTCTTGAGATCTTTCTGAGCAGAGCACTAATGCTGTAAAGTAATGGAAGATTCAGAAGCTTTTTGGTTAACTCTTTATGTTATTGCCTGTACCCTTGGAAATGGCTTTTCGCTTCCTGGTTTTGAGCAGGTCCAAGAGCAGAAGTCACGTGAGAAGCTAGTCTCAGTGTATTTCAATATAGGCCTAAACTATAAATTATGGGAAATTTCCCCTGAAAACCTGATTTTATTCACTTTCTGATGTAATTTACAAACGAAGCAGGCTAGATAAGCTTCAGGCAAATATTTGGGGCCAAATTCTCTGCTGGTGTAAATGGAGCCATGGCCATTTATATCAGGAGAGAATTTGACCCTTGAACTCTTGTGTGCTTCTTCCAGTTAAGTCAAACCTTTTGTAGTTCATTCACTACACTTTTCCTTCTAGGATTTTATATAGGAAGTGTCTTTTTTAACGGTTCTGCTGTTGTGTTCATTTGTGGCCACTGTTGTGCAGCAGAGCACAGCAGCATTCTTTTAAGTCAATATTAGCATTTCAGTAAGGATGTACCTACAGTAGAACATGGGCTCAATAGAGGAAGCACACAGATTTACTGAGGTTGGTGTGGAGGGAGAGTATTACAAATGATGAGAAGTGGACTATCCCTTGAGTTAACATGGTGCACAGTCCTACGTTAGCCTGTTGATTTGTCTTATATAATTAATACCTTTCAAAAGATGCTGAAAGCCAAATTCTTCAATTAACTTGGCTCATCACACTGAGAGCTGTACATAGATATGAGGGCAATACTTGATCCTACAATAATAGAACCCGGCTTCTGCAGTCATTACTCAGGCAGAACTCCATCGACATAGGTTGCAGGACTTAGCCCTAAGGGGCCATCATGCTATCTATCTACATGTCTGTGAGCAAATTAGGATTAAATAGAGCCTGAATCTGCCAAAACTTTGAGTTCCCTACCAGGAAAAAAGAAAACCTGCCTTTCTCCCCTGATGTAGGCTTAAACCCCTCACTGCCATTGATAAGCAGTTTCTTACAGAAGTCACTAGATTGATTTCAGTAGAACTACTCGTGTGAGTAACTGTTCACTGTTTTGATTAAAGTGTTCATAGTATGGCCCTTTGAGTTGAGATTGGGTTTTAGATGAGGGTTGAGGGCTAATTTGCAGAAACTCAATTCAGATAAAGCTAAGATAATGTTGGTATATTGGGGGAAGCAACTAGAATGGGGTTCTGAAACTGGGTCACGAGGTTATTATGTGTGGGGGGGTCATGAACTGTCAGCCTCCACCCCCAAAGCCCGCTTTGCCTCCAGTATTTATAATAGTGTTATAAATTAAAAACACTTTTTTATATTTAAGGGGTATCACACACATAGGCTTGCTGTGTGAAAGGGGTCACCAATACAAAAGTTTGAGAACCACTGAACTCAGAGAACTGGGGAGGATTTATGGCAACATCCTTGTCTGAGAAAGTGAACCCATAGTTCGTAACATAGGTTCACAATTTGGGGATTTATTAGATCCCAAGTTGTTCCTGTTTGCTTAGGTTGTAGCTGTTACTGAAAATATTATATATTGTCTGTGTTTGGCAAGATGAGTGTGATCCTTTCTTTCAGATGTAGGACTTTGCTACAGTGCTCCATGCCTTTCTTCCCTTCAGGTTAGATTACAGTAATGTGCTCTGTATTGGGCTACATCTTGAAAGTATTTGGAAAGTGAAGCTAGTGTAGAATGCAGCTGCCTGTGTATTAAATTGAACTGTTTGCTTTGAAGACGTGACATGAGTGTTCCATGGTCCTCAATGGCTGCCTCTCGATTTCTGAGTAGAGCTAAAGGTATTGGTCTTAGGCTATAAATTCCCAAATAGTTTGTGGCCTGCCTATTTGAGAAACCACACTAGAACTGGAGTCTCTATCACAAGTGAGAAGAGGTTGCAGCCAGGCCATTGTTTGTGAAGGGTCCTCAGTCTTGCAACTTGCTTCTGCCCTTGGCCCACCAAAGCTCAGATTTGTTAACCTTGCAGACGTTGCAAAATTCATCTTTTTTTCCCAGGCATTCAGAGACTCAGTTTGAGAGGTGAGGGATATGGGAGGACATAATTAGGATTGGCAATATGATTATAATAATATTGAATTTATTAATATCTAAAAATGGTAGAGGTCTTTTGTGTAGTTTGATTTTCATATTTTATAGTATGTGTTTTCATTTTTGTGACAGTGCATAGAGCAGTGGAAAATAGAAGAAACTTTAAAAAAAGGTATTAGACATAGTTTCTTCCTGATTCACTGCCTCTTTGCATCTTTTCATATCACCAGGTCTAGAGGTTAGGATCCCTCAATTATCATTTGTATTAAGAAGAAAGTTTACATTTGATTACAAATTGCAAATGTATTCTCCAATAGCTTTCTTTCAGTAGGGGAGAGGGATTGAAGCACTGCGGCCTCTAAACTGCTGTTGCTTTCAGTAGAGGGGAGCAGATATTGAGAGAGCAGATGACTGGAGCCATATAGTATTCACATGAAGAGGACAGTAAACAAGCACAGCAGGTGGCTGGTGAAAGAGAAGCTGCTGCTCATAGGAAAAAGAGCACTAGCAAGAGTAGCAGCAGCAACAGGTGTTCCACAAAAACAAGTAGAGGGTGGCATAACTGATTTTAAGAAGACTTGGGGGCCTCAATAATTCATTCATTGAGGGGGGGAATCGGTTTGGTTTGGGGCAGAAGGGAAGGATTTGGTGATTTAGATTTCCAGAAAGCCTTTGACAAGGTCCCTCACCAAAGGCTCTTACGTAAATTAAGCTGTCATGGGATAAAAGGGAAGGTCCTTTCATGGATTGAGAACTGGTTAAAGGACAGGGAACAAAGGGTAGGAATTAATGGTAAATTCTCAGAATGGAGAGGGGTAACTAGTGTGTGTTCCCAGGGTCAGTCCTAGGACCAATCCTATTCAATTTATTCATAAATGATCTGGAGAAAGGGTAAACAGTGAGGTGGCAAAGTTTGCAGATGACACTAAACTACTCAAGATAGTTAAGACTAAAGCAGATTGTGAAGAACTCAAAAGATCTCACAAAACTAAGTGTGATTGCAAAAAAATGGCAAATGAAATTTAATGTGGATAAATGTAAAGTAATGCACATTGGAAAAATAACCCCAACTATACATACAAACATGATGGGGCTAATTTAGCTACAACGAGTCAGGAAAAAGATCTTAGTGTGCAGAGGCGGTCAAAAAGCAAACAGGATGTTAGGAATAATAAAAAAGGGATAGAGAATAAGACTGAGAATATATATTTGCCCTATATAATAAATCACATCTACACATCTCGAATACTGTGTGTGTCATGTCAATCTCTCAAAAAAAAAAAAGATATTCTAGCAGAAGAAAAAGGAAAGAGCAACTAAAAAAATTATTAGGGGTTAGAGAGAGGGTCCTATATGGAAAGAGAAAGAGGAGACTAAGGGGGACATGATAGAGGTATATAAAATCATGAGTGATGTTGAGAAAGTGGATAAGGAAAAGTTATTTACTTATTCCCATAATACAAGAACTAGGGGTCACCAAATGATTAATAGGCAGCAGTTAAAAAAAAAAAAAAAAAGGTTCTTCTTCTTCACGCAGCACAGTCAAAACTTGTGAACTCTACCTGAGAGGGGGGGTGTGAGGGGCTAGGATATAACAAAAAAAAAAGGGACTGGATAAATTCATGGTGGGTAAGTAAATAAATGGCTATTATTAGGTGGTGTGGGTGGGTGTCTGTCCTCCTCGTCTGTGTTAGGTCATGGAGATGGATGGCAGGAGAGAGATCACTTGATCATTGCCTGTTGGGCACCTGGCATTGGCCACTGTCGGTAGACAGATACTGGGCTAGATGGACCTTTGGTCTGACCCGGTACGGCCTTTCTTATGTTCTTATGTTCTTATGAGACCAGAGACATTCCTGTGCAGCATGATGGGAAAGGAGGGAAAGGTTTGAGGATTAGGGTGTGTTCCTGAAAATACTGGGGGGAAAGGGCAGGAAGAGATGGACCTAGTTCCTGGGAGCTGGTTGGAAGAAAGCAAGGCTGAGAGTTCCTGGGGAAGGAAACATGTTCTCTTCAGGGACTGGGAACACAGAGTGTGCTTTCACAAGGGATGGTTTGAGGAAAGAGATAGAGATGGAATGTTTCTGAATTGCAAAGGCAATAAAATAAAAACAGGAGTTAAAAAATGAAGGCACCACTTCCCTGTCTAAACCCAACTGGTACTCTGAAAAGGCTATTGAACCTTAGTTTGGTGTCAGGTACTCAATGTTTTAAGTACCCGATGTGGTGTTTCAGGCTCCCAATTCAGTTTCTTAAGAATTTAGAGAGAGGGGGCTGGAGGAGAAAAAGTCCCACCTCTACTGATTGTAGCCCCTTGACAATTTGAAACAATATTTTTGGTCTGTAAGATGAAAAGGTTGGACACTAAAGGTCCATGGCAGAGTGGCCAGAATAACTGAAAACAAGTTTCCTTCCAGGTACTTTATAGCCAGATTGTATATACATTTTGTGGTAAGCTAGATACTTTTGTGAATATAGAAATTGTTCAGGGCAAAATCTTGTGATAAAGACTCACTGTGAAACACAAAGCATTATAATCCAACACTTTGAAATACACTTGCTTGCTGCCAGCTTGCGCATTGATCCATTTTATAGATATCTGGTGTTTCACACTTTTCTGTCATACAAGTTCTGGTGTTTTTTCTACCTGTTTATGTGGAGAGACAGTAAGGCTCCATTTTTCACAGAGCTTTCTTTCTATCCTTAGCCTCCACTGAACTACTTGTAGAGTATTAATGCCAGATATAATCATGACTATGTTAGTGTCTGCCATGTTCCAATCAAAGATCTCTTTAGAGTCCTTTTATAAGTTACTTTTTCCAGAGCATGCACATGATTTGCCTTACTGAAAGAAAAAGAAAGAAAGAAGTGAAATACTGAATTGGAGTAATATCTAACACAAGATCAAAAAAAAAAAGCATCAGTCAGTGCATTTGTTGTTTGGAACTTTTGATTGCTATTTTACCTAACGTAAAATTGACTTTATTATTACAGGACTGCAATACATTGAGCATTCAAATATATAACTCTGGCGTACAGATAGGAGGATAAATTGAGTTTTTGTGCTGCTGAATGGAATTCTCATTTTGGTTGGACTGAAAATTGTCATAAGGACTTTTTACCTATACATTTCTGCCAAGTGAGCACAGGAAGTGGCTTTGGCATTGGTATCTAAAGAAGTAATTTCATCTTCTGGAATCTGATTCTTGCAAATGTGTATTGTAGGAAAGAAAACAGTAAAGGGGATGTTAAAGGGGGGAGAGAGGAAGAATCATGCGCAAAAAGTGCATGAAAACAGTTTGACACCAACTTAATCTATTTCCTAAGACTTAATCAAGATAACATAATATTGTTCATTTTTCTAGTTTGTAGATTCCTCAAAAAAAAACAACACCCCACAACAAAAAACCTTTTGAGAATACTTGGTGCTTGCCCGTTGCCATTATTGTCTTAACCAGGTTCCATCTTAAAATTTGTTAGATAATGTATGGAGATTTTGAGGCTGGAAAAGAGGAAAGTTTGTTTATTGGTATGGCAACCAGTAAGCAATATATTTATTACCAAAATTGTGGATACAAGGGGTCAACCTGTATGACTACATAGGTTGTACAGGCCTATGACTTGGGCCTTACACTCTTTTATATTTACAGATAAGAGACAAGGAAAATGGAAAGAGAATAAATAGCATCAGCAATAATTTTGATTCAGCAGGGACAAACAGTAATTTTTTGCTTTAAATGGCTTTTAATAATACTATCAGAATTTCATCAGGCTTTTTAAATAATTTAAATTAAAAGGATCCCACAACCTCTAGAATAAGATGTCTTTGTTCTTGTTGTTGTTGTTCCTTTACAATGAAGCTTTTTCCAGTCTAACATCTTGTTTTCAAATCAGTTGTTGGTTTGTTGTTTGTTTCTTTCTTTCTTTTTCTTCTTCACTTTCTCGCTCCCCACCCCCTTTTAAGGCTAATATCCTGGATATTACAATAACATCCTCTGAAACTTTCCTTACAGTGCTGGGTAATTGCCTATAATATCATCAGAGCCTTTATGTGCTTGTGCCCTTAATCTTAAGGTCAAATCCTAAATCTTTATCAGATGCCTGAAATGTGCTGGTTGGAAAGCTGTTTTACATCAGTTGACTTTAAAGGATTTTGCAAGTGAAAGCCTGTTTTAAAAATGCTAGAAGAGAAAAACTGGGATTGAACAAAGAACTAACCCCATGAAATGAGCCACAGTGTGGCACATCAGGTGGAAAAAATTGAAAAAGTACTGTTTCCTTATAAATTTGTCTGCAGAAACCAGAAGTTTTAGGGAAGAAAGTAAATGCTTTTGAATGCAGAAAAAGTCTTGTATGTAAAAATGAAATAAAGTTCACAGGTAATGGACAAATGAAAAAATGAAGTCTGGTGCTACCTGATGAGAAGTCACTGTTACTGAAAGAATAGAACATTACCAAATTGTTTAGTCTGAGTATTTATAGTTTTCTCTCGAATCTTTTTCAGGACATTTAAACTCTGTCTTGCTTTTAATAGTTGTACTGTAGACAAGAAAAAATATCTTGGAAATAGGGATTCTTCTAAGCAATAATTAAGGCAAGAATAAACACAGGCAATCATTGTATGCACCTCTCCCAGTTGGCAAAGACTCTCCATATTAAGTCACAAACAGCTGCTGCTATGCTATCAGTCTGCTGTTAGGTGAAGGTCTCATCTTCTGTCTTTTGCCTCTTTGTTTGCTGTTTCTTCTCTACACCAGCTATGAATTTGTTTTTGTGCTTCACTTTTCATCCTCCAGTGTTCAGTGAAGACTTTATTTGCTTTCTTTTTGGTGACCTGTTTTGAGTTTTGTCATTTCTTTTTGGGGGACCTCAATACTGGTGTCTAGTTTGATTTCAGATCTTCTGACTTTTAAAAAATATTGTGACATACCGTTGTGCCAGAACTTTTGCCACAGACAAAACTTCCTCTCAGTGGGAATCCTTGGGGTATGAGAACTGCACACTGACTGAGGCTAGAACTCCTTTATGGGTTTGACCTCTAGCAGCCAAACACCTGCTGAACACCACAACCACCACTGCATTGCAGGTGCTCAACTTCTCTTAGCACTTGTCCCATGATGATTTTGATTGGTTATGAGTTTTTACTGAATATTTATAATATAGTGTCCCTGAATTATGACATTAGTGGAAGGATGCACTAACTCGTTAGAAATTGCTTTTTGTTATGTTTGTCATATTCCCTCTTTGATTTCCACTATTGTTCCCTATTGTCACTCTGTGATTTCCACTCTTTTCACTCTGATGCTAGTCTAAATTATTCCTAAAATAATTGCCCTTTGCTTTGAAGATTCAAAGTACTTTCCCACATGAAATAACCCCCACAATACCTGAACTGCATTGTATTCAGGAGGCAGTCTGGTCCAATGGATGGGACTGGGATTCAAGTTGCCTGGGTTTTATCCCTCTGTCTGCCATTTACTCACTATGTGAACTTGTGCAAGTCCCCTCACCTTTCTGCACCAGTTTACCCATCTGTAAAATAAATAAATTAGAGTAGCCTGTCTTTCTAAAGCACTTTGTGATTTGGTGTTCAAAGGTTGTCCAAAGTATTATTGTTCTATTATAAAACCATTTGGGGATTGTGTAAATTGAGGCTGAGTGGTCATATTATTGCGCTAGTCACACCATGAGTCAGTGGCAGAGCCTGGAATAGAATCTAGAAGGTCTTGGCTGTCATTCCCAGCCCTAACCACTAGACATTATTCCTCTTGCTTTCATTTACCTTTGCCAGTGTTTAATATGTCCCTGTTGTTGGTGGACCCTGGTTGAAAATCTGTGTGTTATTCTAACTGGTTAAAATTCAGTATTGTGGTGAGTGGACTGCTTTGGTCCTTGATCAAAACCTCATAGTCCAGAAAGAGAAATATGTTGATTGTTTATTTTTGGTTCCAGAAGCAAGCCGGGAACAATAAACTTTATAGGCCACTCGTAGAAACAGGGATGTCAGGTAGGCAAAGCAAGACAGCAATAAGCTGAGTGTGAGCATGATTCTGTTTTTCTGCATGTTTTGCCTGCAGTATCTGCCCAAGTTGTTTGAGGCTTTGGTTTTTCATTTCAGATGAACTGCAGCCAGGCTATCTAGAAAGAACAAAAAACAAGCCACCAAACAAAAAGAGGCACAACGGCCTCATCAGGTCATCAAATGATTTTTATGCTCATAAGTAGGCAGATTTGGGGTGGATACTGTAGAGCTTGGTAAGGTCTCCACAGCTTGCCTATCCCCTGGAGGCCAGGCTAGTTATTCTGGGGAGAAACCATTCTGAATACTGAAACGTATGAGGAAATGTCTTTAAAGAAAGCTTTTCCAGGAATAAAATCTTCAGAGACATTGCTAATCAAAATTAACTCTAAGTACAAAGTGTCACAATTGAAAAACAGAAGTGGAATGTCTCAAGTTCATATTGGGAGTGCTAATAAGTCTTTACATATGGAAATACTGGGAAACAATGTCAGAGCTGGGGTTTTCCATACAGATATCCTTTTGTTTCCAAGCAGACTTATTTAATTAACTAGATCCTGGTACAAAAGTGTTCATAGCTGTAGGACACAGCACAGTACATTGCATGTGGAAATAGGATTGTATGACAAGCAATTTCCAGAATGTGTCATCCAGTTTTGATCTTACGAAAAACAAACAGAATTTAAAACCATCAAACAAAACAGAGTGTCTTGGGTGTTCAGGAAGAGTTATGCTATTTTTAACGGTGATATTCAGTTATTGCTTAGAAAGTTAATTCTGACACTCACTTGCAGAGGAGAAAACACTCTTAATTCAGTGTCCTGACATAGACAAAAAGCCACAAAGACTGTAGATATGAATATCATCCTCTGATCTTTGCTGGACATTTCTTATATAATTTAGTTAAACTGGGATCAAGTTTTGACTAAAAAGGAATTGAGGAAACTGAGCTTTTTTCCTGGGACACTGTGTCCATATATCATCTGATTTAACTCAAATAACTCAGCTGAGGTGATGAAAGCTAATCTTGTTAAGAGCAGAATTCCCTGATATTGGTGCAGCAACTAGGGACCAGTGCTAAAAAACCCGCAAAGATATGCTAATATTTTATTAGGCAACAAACATCCTTCATGTTTTGATGAACAAATGGATGCTGCCAAGCCCCAGACTTTATTTTACCACATTGTGGGTATATCAGATTGCTTACTGGCTCTATTTTGTGGGGGAAGGGTGCTACACATGAAAAAGCAGAGTGATTATTTTGCTGTGTGTGGATATTTATCGTTATGGCAGCAAGACACAGTGTTAATGGGAAAGACTTCACAAGCCCATAACTACAGGATAGAAGATGCTTCCTACCACTAATGTCAATTTAAACTGGAAACCTTATCACAAAGTTGAATTAATTTTACCCTGCCATCATTTCATGGATTAACCTCAGTGGTAACATGAGCATTTTTATTTGGAAATGACATTTATAGACACCAAAGTATGATTATCTTTAGTATTAGCTCCGAGCACATAATTTGAAAATGTTCATGCCCAAATAAGAGAGATTTCAGTCTTTAAATACCACAGACCTTTTTGTCAATTCAGCAGCAGCTCTGAAAAAATGTTAGCCAGCTCTGTCACTTCATTGAGTCTTGGATGGGACAGGACTAGCAGAAGGTCTTTGAAACACTAAACATGGCTTTAGTGGTGCATAGCCCTTGTTGTGGCCCACTGGACAGGGGTGAATTTTACCCTTAGAGCATAGAAGCTCTACTGGGAGTATTTTTCCCAGTAGTGTAGAATGCTTATGTCTTTTGCTTTCAAAACCTTTTGTAATTCAAAACATAGTTTATCCCTCCCCCTTCTCTCCCCCCCCCCCGAAGTTTGCATCTATTCTATAATAAGATGCAGATGGAAAAAATCATATTTCATCCAGTTGTTCAGCAGCAGTAATAATTAATATAATGTAGGATATATGTTCGTTGCTGGCCTCAGACCTCTGTGGCATGGACCAGTAGAGTTGAAGGATGTTGCAGAGCTGAGGCACTTGGCCTGAAGATGAGCGGGAGATGATTTTTTAATATATATGTTCCTTCTTATGATTAATTCATGGAGCAGTGCAGTAGTTAGCCATGGAAAATGCTGCTCAGTCATTATCCTAGAATGGATGATGGGAATCCTAGCAGTGGTTGTACAAGGGGAAACGTGTTCCTGGGAGTTCCCATTAAAAGGTGTGGAATCTTCAGAACCGAGTTACACAGAGTGACTGATGTTGCATTGTGTAGCAAGGAGAGCCCCATTTTTGACTACTTAGAGAGGGATCTAAAAATTCACATCAGGAGGGAGAAGAAGTCATTATTTTGACCCTTATCATGTGCAGGCCTTCTCACAGGTCCAGAGAGGCCTAGGTCACTTCCAGCTTTTGAGGCCCCTAGCCATAATAAAAATAAAAAATGACGACACATGAAAACAAAATAAGGCACCAAAAAAAGAGTGAGACATAATTTAAATATTTTTTTATTTAACAAATGCTTTTCTACCCTTTTTCTGTGCAAATACACTAATTATTGAGGAAAAATCTAGCTTTTATGCAATGTCACAATTGATATTGAGCATGGCAAGCCCATTCAAACGCTCTTGTTCCATAGTTGAATGGTAATAGTTCTTTACCTGATTCAACACGTTGAAGGTGCATTCACCTGAAGCCACTGAAGAAGGCAAACTGACAAAAATACGCAATGCAATTGCGATATTAGGAAACACCCCGGAGAGTCCAAGTTCAAGTATTTGTTGAAGCAATCTCTTTGGCTTGCAATCCAAGTTAAAGTTCGTGGAATATATTTGTTTGAGGAAGATGACCTCATCACTGAGATCTTTTGAGGGTTCTTTGTTGTACTGTTGCTGAAATTGTTCAGCTACAGAAAGTAGATCTTCATTACTCAGTCTGTTGAACTGCCAAAGAAACCCAAAAAGGGTACAAGTTAGTTGCAGTGACTCAGATCGACCTGTAAGACTTGATTGAATAGAGTCAATGATGACAAAGAAGACATTGACCCTATAATGCTGCTCGGCATCGGATTCAGTAGGTAAATTGCGATTGGTGGAGAACTCAGATGAAATGCCAATATTCTGTGCTACTAATTTGGACTCATTCAGGATCTCATCCCATTGTTCATGAATCTGTTGAATGTAATTGATAAGATTTTCAATGTTATCCCTCTCAACATCAAGTGTAGCATTGCGTGCTTCAATTACCAGATTAGTAGCTTCATCCACAAAGATGACATCAGAATGCATTCAAATTTGGACATGTGCGTCTGAATAGACTGAAGTTCAGTTCAAGTCTGTGCAGTGAGATTGAGAGATTCCAGCTCATTTAAAGCCTTTTTCACTCAATTCAAATGCTGCGCAACTGGTTGAACACCATCAATCTGTTCGGACCATCTAGTTTTGGACATCCCATGCAGTGAAACAGGAAGATATTGCTTCAGAATTTCCCATCTTTTTGGACTGCTACTGAAGAGATTGTACATTTGCTGAACAGATCCAAAGTAAGTAATTGCCTCCTTGCATGATTCTGCACAGTCAACACCTACAAGGTTTAGTGTGTGGTTTCCACAGCTGGAGAAAATACAGTTTGAAATATGCTCAAGCAGAACTGCATGTATACCTTTGTACTTCCCAGCCATATTAGATCCATTGTCATAAGCTTGATCAATGCAGACTTGAATATCTAACTTAAAACCTTCTAGAATTGCTAGTACTCGAGCAGCAATTTCTTTTCCAGTTTTTCTTGTGAAATTATCAAACAAAATAAACCTTTCTTCAGTTGAAAATTTTGAGCTTCCTAGAATCTTAACATATCGAATAACCATAATTGTGAGAACAATCTGGAGTGGCATCAATAATGATTGAAAAATACTTGGCATTTTTTAATCTAATCAAGAATTGTTTGTTCGAATGACCCACATAGCTCAATAAACTTGTTTCGTATCCGTGTGGAGAGATAATGGACTTGCATGTGCTTTTCACTCTCTTGCGATTCTTGAACATGTTTATCATGCTCTGATAAAAGTGGATCATATTTGCTGAGGAACTCAACTATGTCTAGAAAGTTTCCATTTGCATGATCACCAATACGTTGACTGGACCAAAGAAAGCCAATCCCCACTCAGAAAGAAAAAGGATGACATTCAGGATGTACTCAAGAAGTTTCTTCCGGTTATTAGTTTCTGTAGAGAGTTCAGTCAAGAGTAAATTCTCAACTGAACTTTTAGCTGATGCTGCCCTACTGGCTGATTTCCATGCAACGTAGATTTCTTTGTGTGACATTGAACTCTCATGTGATGGTATTCGGACTTTCAACTTCCTCCAACCTCTGTTGATTCTCCATCCTGATTGATCAGAGAGAACTGATGCATTTGCAGCACTTTTGTTCAAAATGAAGCAGGGTGCACAGTACAGAGGTTGTTTTTCCGTGCTCCAGCATAACTAGTCTCTTATTGGCATTGAAATATCACCTGTTGCAGTTGTGGAGTTTTCATTATCTAGTGCATTGTTTGTTGGGTAAGGTGTGTTTTCCAGTGGTTTGAGAAATGAAGTTATTGGCTTTGAGCTCTTAGCTGCTGCTTCACTCAGTTGTTTTTGCCATCTCTTGCTTGCCCCACTTTCAAATCTCCTCTTCATAGTGATGTATCTGCTCAATATGTAACCTATCCACACTTGAAATATTCTGTTGCAAATAAGTAGCTTATCTACCCTTGAAATCTTCTACTATAAACATGTACACAAATGCTGAATGGTAACCAAATGCTGAAAAGACTTAAAACAAAGGAATACTAATTAAGAACACAAAATGAAACAGTCAGGTTATTATCCTTATCACTGAATCAAAACTCAAGCATGCAAGGTATACTATAACAGGCTGAGCTGAAGACAAAGGGATGACATATATATAGTAAACACAGATACAGACAGAGGGATAAAGTCCAAAAATTTCAAACGTGTGTCCTCATGAAACTCACTGTACAAGATTGTTCTCACAAATTTTCACCTTGAATCTGGGCCTATAGACTACAAAAATCTATGGTGATGGCCAAGCTAGGGCACAACCAACCAACCAGTCACCTCTTTTAGCTACTATATGAAGATAATAATGAGGAATTCTCACACATAAATAATTCCTTAGTCAACTAGATGTAAAACTATAAAGACATTAAATTGTAACAATTCTCTGCCTTTCAACACACACTTGATCCAGCACCAGCCACTAGTAGTGGTTTGTCTATATAATCAGCTGATCTGAGAGGACACATTCATCATGGTCTAATTTTGTGCCATCAGAACCGATATATTTTTATTAATATTTATGAACATTTTTAACTCTTTTATATGACAAAATCTGTATCAGTTAACATAAAAAATTGTCTTTTACCAAATCACATCTCTTATTCGCTTAAATTTGCAGCTCTAAGCTGAGAGTGCATCACATTTTGGTCTGATAGGGATGCACATAAAAACAAGTTGTGAAACTTACCAAATGCCAAAAAATTAACAAGTGTCTAAATTTGAGTCCCCCTTTGAGCTTTTGAGGCCTCTGATTGGCCCTGATCATGTGTTCATTTAAGAGGATGCTTGCACACTAATATTTATAAATAAAGGATTCTATTTCAGTTTTCCATTCTGTTTTTTAGACTCTCCAGATGAAATCCTGGCCCTATGGAAATCAAAGAGTTTTGCCATTATTTTCAGTCTGGTCAGCTTTTCACCCTCATTTCTCAGTTCTACATGTTGAGGTGTTTCTGTGCTAGAATTGGACACAGTTAAAATGTAAAAAGAAACAAGCATCTTCGAGATCATATTGAGCCTTTTTAAAATGGCAGTCCCCCTCTCACTGCTGTTTTATATCAATAGACACTTGGAAATTCACAGCAATGAAATGTCATGAAAAATGATATATAGAAATTGCACTGAGTTTAAATTAAGATCACATTTCCAAACTCATTGACAGTGCATGTTGGGGATATTAAGATCCCTGAACTGGATTAAAGGTCCCATTTTAAGCTTCAGAGGATTTGAAATACTGGTTTAAAATATGGATTAATTGCTATAGTCCTGTTAGTTGGGTTTTTTCCCAAATATTTCTAGGTCCTCTGTGATGAGTGCTTTTGCCCAAGAGGAATAAACTGGGACAGTTAATGGAATACCAGGAATATTTGTGGACGTTCATGACATTTCACAAAAGCTTCTTGATTATTTCATTTGAACAGTCTAAACCAAGGATGTTAAATGAGCACAAACATCTTTTTATTATTTTTAGTCTCAAGATGAGCAAGAAGACTTCTTGCTTGTGTCAGTTTTACATGATTTAATTCACACAGAGTGAAATTCCCCCCTATGCAGAGGGCAAACACCAGGCCTACACATCAGCTAAATCCCACATAAAGCTATATAGGTCTTAAACAGGATTTAATTGGTGCACAGGATTGTATGGACACTCTGCACAGGATTGAGTTTCACACATATTGAATATTACCTTTCCACAGCCATGCATTCATACAGCCTAGTTATCTGAAAGTAGTTCAGCACTTGATCTACATTGGTGACATTCCATACAGAAAACTTTCAACTGCAGTTTTGCTTTAGATTTGTGAAGGTGGTTTTTTGTTTGTTTGTCTGTCTGTTGGTTTTTTGTTTGTTTTGTTTTTTGGTTATTGTTTAGTCTTTGTTGATTGAATTTGCAATGGCAAAATACAACAGTACCAAGCAGAAGCACCAAAGAGGTGAATCAGTTGATAATTCAGCTGCAGATAGAACTAAGTCAATAGAAGTTCTTCTAACATATAAGGAATTGTGAAGCATGTAAGTGGGTATCCTGTAGTTTCCATTCCTTTCTTAGGTTTCAGAGTAGCAGCAGTGTTAGTCTGTATCCGCAACAAGAACAGGAGTACTTGTGGCACCTTAGACACTAACAAATTTATTTGAGCATAAGTTTTCTTGGGCTACAGCCCACTTAATCGGATGCATAGAATGGAACATATAGTAAGGAGATATACATACACATACAGAGAACATGGGAATTGTCCTACCAACTCTAAGAGGCAATTAATTAAGATGAGCAATTAGCAGGAAAAAAAACACATTTGTCATGATAATCAAGATGACCCATTTCAGACAGTTTGACAAGAAAGTGTGAGGATACTTAACATGGGGAAATAGATTCAATGTGTGTAATGGCTCAGCCATTCCCAGTCTCTATTCAAGCCTAAATTGATGGTATCTAGTTTGCATATTAATTCAAGTTCAGCAGTTTCTCGTTGGAGTCTGTTTTTGAAGCTTTTCTGTTGCAAAATCGCCACCTTTAAGTCTGTTACTGAGTGACCAGAGAGGTTGAAGTGTTCTTCTACTGGTTTTTGAATGTTATGATTCCTGATGTCAGATTTGTGTCCATTTATTCTTTTGCATAGAGACTGTCCAGTTTGGCCAATGTACATGGCAGAGGGGCATTGCTGGCACATGATGGCATATCACATTGGTAGATGTGCAGGTGAACGAGCCCCTGATGGTGTGGCTGATGTGATTAGGTCCTATGATGATGTAACTTGAATAGATATGTGAACAGAGTTAACATCGGGCTTTGTTGCAAGGATAGGTTCCTGGGTTAGTGTTTTTGTTGTGTGGTGTGTGGTTGCTGGTGAGTATTTGCTTCAGGTTGGGGGGCTATCTGTAAGCGAGGACAGGTCTGTCTCCCAAGATCTGTGAGAGTGAGGGATCATCTTTCAGGATAGGTTGCAGGTCTTTGATGTGCTGGAGAGGTTTTAGTTGGGGGCTGAAGATGACAGCTAGTGGCGTTCTGTTATGTTCTTTGTTGGGCCTGTCCTGTAGTGGGTGACTTCTGGGTACTCTTCTGGCTCTGTCAATCTGTTTTTTCACTTCAGCAGGTGGGTATTGTAGTTTTAAGAATGCTTGATAGAGATCTTGTAGGTGCTTGTCTCTGCCTGAGGGATTGCAGCAAATGCGGTTGTATCTTAGAGCTTGGCTGTAGACAATGGATCATATGGTGTGTCCTGGATGGAAGCTGGAGGCATGTAGGTAGGTATAGCGGTCAGTAGGTTTCTGGTATAGGGGGGTATTTATGTGACCATCACTTACTAGCATAGTAGTGTCCAGGAAATGGACCTCTTGTATGGATTGGTCTAGGCTGAGGTTGATGGTGGGATGGAAATTGTTGAAATCATGGTGGAATTCTTCAAGGGCTTCTTTTCCATGGGTCCAGATGATGAAGATGCCATCAATGTAGCGCAAGTAGAGTAGGATCGTTAGGGGATGAGAGCTAAGGGAAGCGTTGTTATAAGTCAGCCATAAAAATTCTGGCATACTGTGGGGCCATGCGGGTATCCATAGCAGTGCTGCTGACTTGAAGGTATATATTGTCCCCAAATGTGAAATAGTTGTGGGTGAGGACAAAGTCACAAAGTTCAGCCACCAAGTTAGCCGTGATATTATCGGGGATACTGTTTCTGATAGCTTGTAGTCTGTCTTTGTGTGGAATATTGGTGTAGAGGGCTTCTACATATTTAGTGGCCAGAATAGTGTCTTCTGGAAGATCACCAATGGATTGTCATTTCCTCAGGAAGTCAGTGGTGTCTCAAAGATAGCTGGGAGTGCTGGTAGTGTAGGGCCTGAGGAGAGAGTCCACATAATCAGACAATCCTGCTGTTAGGGTGCCAATGCCTGAGATGATGGGGCGTCCAGGATTTCCAGGTTTATGGATCTTGGGTAGCAAATAGAATACCCTTAGTCGGGGTTCTAGACATGTGTCTGTAGAGATCTGTTCCTGTGTTTTTTCAGGGAGTTTCTTGAGCAGGTGGTGTAGTTTCTTTTGGTAATCCTCAGTGGGATCAGAGGATAATGGCCTGTAGAATGTGGAGTTAGAGAGCTGCCTAGCAGCCTCTTGTTCATATTCCAACTTATTCATGATGACAATGGCACCTTATTTGTCAGCATTTCTTACTGATTCATGATATCACCAGAAAAGAAAGAGCACGTGTGTAGGGCCTTAGATGCCTTTGACACATCTTTGAATATAGACTTATAAAACAATAAAATCAGCAGCATCCCCTCATTCTATACCCAGGAAATATCAACTGAAACCACCACCCCCCCGAGAACACAGCCAAATAATAGCCTAACCTAACCTACCCCGCTCAGAAATAGCTGTGCATATGTCACCCTTTCATCCCCAAAATTTATGGAGCATGTTTGGAAGGTCAACTGATTCAAGCAATTTTGGCCCTAGAAAAGAGTGAATTCCAAAGTCAAGGGCCCCTTTTGATATGCATCCTGATAGCAGCCCCCTTTCCTTCAAACTGGCTCCAGCTTGAATAGTTCTGCTACCCCCAAGTGGAGTAGTGGAGCACTGTGAGATAGATGGGGTCTCTTACTGAGGCAGGCCTTTTAGGCCATTGCATGAGAAAGTTTATTAAAATATTGGAACAGAAAAATATTTTAATTGGAAAAGTTTGATTTTTGTTGTGAGCCAGTATCCGAAATCAGCATACGTGGCCATTTATCTGCATAGTCTGATGGATACGTAGAGTCTGACAATACATTCTAGTACCTTTTGTCACATGATGTATTTGTAAGCTTGAGGGATTCTGAATGAACTATTATATAAGAAAAGTTAAGGCTCCTTGAGCTGGTGCCATGTTGGAAGTGTGGGAGATGAAGCATACTCTTCATGTTAGGGCCCCTGCAATCACTATGCTAGCAGCAGCCAGGGGTAGGCATGATGCTGTCAGGAGCAGAACTGGTCAGGAATTTTTTAACAAAATTGTACCAATTTGTTGAAACTGAAACTTTTTAAGGGAATATATGCAACTGTTGTAGGAAAGTTTCTCAGCTCCATGACGGAATTTCTGGTCAGAGAGAGAGACCCAACCCAGAATGGGCAGTTAGGCAGGCTACTCACTTGGAATGTGGGCAATGCAAGTTCAAGTCCCTGACCTAGCTGATTTGGAGCAGGGATTTAAACCTGAGTCCCAGGTGAGACACCTGACCACGATGCTATTGACTCTTCCAGAGGGTTTTTTGCCCTTTCTTCCATTGTAGCTGTTCCACTTGGTATAAATAATAAAATGTTGATGGACCAGAGAGACTGGTGCTATGATCCAGTGGGTAGGGCACTCACCAGAGCTGTGGGAGATCCAAGGATGTATTTTCCACATTACAGATGTGTGCCCTAACCGCTGGGCTGCAGCTACTTTGGCCTGGGTCTGTCTGTCTTTCTTTCTTTCTTTCTTTCTTCCCGGCACAACTCTGCATCTGCTGGTTTGTTAACAGGGTGAACAGCTGGGGTTAGTGCCTGCTACACCTGACCATGCCCCCTCTGGGGCCTAGAACAGTGCAGAAAATGCTTCCCCGCCTCCCTGCTTGTGGTGCTTTGAAGCTTTCTATCAGTGGAGGAAAAGGGATTCCTTGCATCTTCTCCCTCCTCTACAGCTTGATCTTGCATCAAGCCCCTAATGCCTTTGTTCCGGGAGCCAGAATTTTGCCATAGTATTTCTTTAGCCCTAAAATCTTTCATTTTCCTTCCCACTTAAATGTTCATAGTTTAGTATGTTGCATTTAGGGATGTGCTTCTATCTTTGAAATATTAATCAACAAAACAGAGCCAAGTACGGCTCTGTTCTTGAGCTCTCGTGTTTGAATTGATGTCTGAATAAAGGGAAGGGCACAGTGCCACCTCGGGAGAAACCCCAGGATGGAACTGTCACTCAGATTGTTCCAGTTTGCTCCTTGCTCCCCTTCTGCTCCTAGGGGGAAGTAACTGACTGCAGCTGAAAAGGCTAAAATCTACTTCCCCCTCATACTGGCCCAACTGTGTCCAGCATATTGGGGAGTGGGAGGGAATATGGAGCCTTTGATCTGCCCACTCCATGCCCCCTCTGCCTTCTTCCTCTAAGTTATATATGTCCAGGACTTTTTGATTTAAAACTATTTTTAAAACGAGGACAATAAAAATGTATTAACTCGGTGACAAACTATAAATGCAAAGATTAGACAAAGTTTAGTGGTAAGCATTATAAACAGCTAAAGTAGGCCTTTAACATCTACCAAGATCTTTCTGAACCAAACACTGTTGCACCTTCACGTTTTGGGGATAGTTTTTTATGCATTGTATCTACAAGAGAAATGCAGTTTGGAAGAGGTTCAAGTAAAATGATTGATCTGTCTAGCTATCTTGGATACTTTTATGTCCCCCATCATCATACCATCTGAGCATCTCACAACATTCAGTGTATTGATCTTCACAAAACTCCCAGAGGTAGGGAAGTGCTATTACCTTATGTTACATTTTTACATATGGGGAACTGAGGCATAGAAAGACTAACTTAGTTGCCCAAGATCACACAGGAAGTCTGTGGCAGAGCAGAGCCAGGCTACTGCACTAACCATTGGGCCCTATTTTCTGTCCTCCACTAGAGTAACTATATCCTTTGGCAATGCTTTGGATTATAGAGAGAGGCAAACTTTCACTTTCATATCTCAGGTCAGAGTACTGTGACTACTAAAGACTAAAACAAAACCATAGTGTGGAAAAAAATTGTGCACAAAGCAGCTTTAAATTCTGTGGGATGCATTTCTTCTCCATAATGGATTTTCACTGATCTCCTGTTTCCCAAGTCAGCATCTCAAATGTAAATAATTTGTAGTAATCAAAAAGGGATCCTCATAAGGAGTTAAATTTTGTTCTAAACTAAGGAACAGTTGAAAATCATTTCTGAAAGCCTTAAGTTATTATACAGTTTATATATACTATAACACATTAGCTAATCTGAAGCAGATAGGAGACTTCTTGGGGTCATTTTTTCCAAGTGATGGCTCAGAGTTACATATGCACACAAATCCCATTATCTCTCAGATGAAGTACAGCCAAAGTAAATGTGTTTTAAATTCATACTGGAAATGCAGATGCTCTAAAATTGTCTGATAGACAATCTCTTTAATAGATGTAACAAATATTTTATTTTCCCATTACCACTATATAAAAAAGCACTTTATGCTTGCTTTCCTCAACAAAAATCCTACCAATGACTTTTATTAAACTTCCAGGATAACACAGGACCAAGAGAAAGCTGAATATTTATCCTTGATTGTGTCTAGGCTATACTCCAAGTTTGAAGAGTTCCCAAAATAGACAGGAAAGCTACTAGTCCTTTAAGGAGTGTGGTGACTTTAAGACTCCCCCTTTAAGGCATCCTATTAATACTAACAATACTTTGCACTTATATCATTCGTTAGATCCAAACAACTGACAAGTGAATTATTATTCCTTTTTTACAGATGTAGAAACTAAAGCATAGAAAGATTAAACTACTTGCCATGGGTTACACAATGAATCAATAGTAGAACTCAGGTCTCTGGACTCTCGGTCCCCTGCTCTAAGAAACGCTGGCATCACACGGGTTACAGTCATACATGTATCTGTGTGACTCCAAAAATCTTGAGTAAGACTTGCAAGCATGTATCTTAGGGAGAATACACCCAAAATAATATCTGCCATAAACATGGTCTTTTTCATCGCGTTGGGGGGTGTTGGTTTCAGTGGAACCCATTTCATAAGTCTCAGTGCTGCATTCTGAAGTTCCATAGAGTGTATGGGACATGGCAAGTAAGGCCCGGATTCTGTATCAGATTTGCTACTATGGACCCCCATGCACATGGGGACACCCATTGAAGGCAGATCTGATTGCAGGATCAGTTCCTAGATTGCTAAACAATTTTTGTAAAGAACTTTTTTCCCTAATCCAAATTAGGAAGTTGTTTTACCTGTTTGAAAGATAATCACATTCGTTTATCATTTATCAAACTGCTACTTTATATGTATTAATTTGCATAGTTCATTACTGCAGTGCAACACTCTGAAGACACAAAACACATGGTAGATGATAAGTTAAATGAAAATGTTTACTTAATGCAAAATAATGCTTTCAGTCCAGGGGTGGGGAAAAGGTCTTAAAATAATAAAAAAGAAAGGGAAAAACGACTTCATTCTCTCCTTCCCAAAGAACAATGAAGCAACTGTGAATAGGAATAATTTGCAACTTCCTTTAAGTCACAGTTTTCAGATGCACCCCAAAGGTCTACAAATTACTGAAAGCTATGCAAGACATTTGACCAGCCATTTTGTGTTTTGTTGATCAAAAGGGTTGTTACTATTTAAAACACTTTACATTTTGATCAATCAGAAATTATTGCCATGGAGTTGGAACTTCTTATGCTAGAAAGAAGGGTTACTCATGGTCATGACTCAAAGCCAAGTACCTGAATTGAACCTTCTATAGCATCTTCAGTATGTTCAAATTAAAATTAATTTTTAGCTGCAGAACTCTATAGATCTGAAGATTTTATTTGTATAATATAAAAGTACAGTGTTTTGATGTGTTTTGTAATCCCATATTTAAAATGTAATATGTAGATACCATTTTTTCTTGGCTGTAAGTAGGATTGGATTACATTTTTATCCATATGTTCTGGAAAGAATAGTTCATCCTGTTCTCTTTTAGCAAATTGTGTTCTTTTAATAAAGATGTTATGTTTTTTTAAAAAAGGAGGTGTGTCAGGGTTCATCAAACAGTTTGCTAACAAATTAAAAATGACTGCTTAAAGTTCAGCTGGCTTCTGCCAGATGGTGAGAGCACCATGACTCCTAATTATATGTGGGTGTGTACAAAGCACACTTGTTCAAGAATAGGTTGTTAGCAACAGGGGGAAGATGAGGGATAAAAGAGATATCTATAACATTCAGAATCCATTTATTTTTGACAACATACCAAAGTCTCTTGCGTTCTCTTTAAAATTCCTTTTGTCAGGGGAACAGATTACTGCTTTCAAGATAGTTGGCCAAAAGAGGGTAAAAAAAGAAGGATGGAAAGTTCTTGAGCAGCTGAGGGAGGCCTATGCCAAGAAGGGAAGACAGCTAAAAGTTGTGTAAGAATAGTTAGACTGGGATTTGATATAGCTGTCAGTGCAAATTCAGGACAGCAGTTAGCCAGTTTGGATACTTCTTTTACACAGTCAAAGATACAATCCATGTGCATTTTGTTGATCTGTTGTCATCTTGTCCCCTTTTTTCATTATAGCTCCCATTTCATAGTCTTTTTAGATAGAAGAGCCAAGTATGTGGTTGCTTTCCAACTACTGATAAAACTTGAAAATGCAAGGTGCTGAGCACATTCTATGAGGCACTAAGGGCTGCATCCACAAAGGGATGGGCTTACTGCCACTTTAGCTGTCAAAGTCCAACATTTAGGAGGTACCAAGATCCTCAAAAGCCCCCTAACCCTGGACGTGCCTAAATTCCCAAGGCACCTTAATTTCTGCTGGTGGGCATTCACAAAGCCACTTATGTCTTGATGAAACCAAGCAGCTCAGCCCCTGAGTTCACGGCTAAGCTCCATCAGGAATAAGGTACATTTGCAGAGTGCAACTTAGGCCACACCTCTTTTCTTGGCTTAGGCAGCTCCCCACTCAACTTGCTGGTTTCTGTGAATCCCTTTCTTAGGTGCCTAACTCTCCTCAGGCATTGTAGAGGAAGCCTGGATACCCAGTTTGGGGCTGAGGATTCCATTGGGTGACAGGGCACCTAAAAGTTACACTAAACATTGCCACACCTAAGTCCCTCAGTGCACTTAACCCCCATTTATTTCAATGGCAACAGAGAATGCTCAGTGCCAAGCAGTGGGCACTCAGCACCTTGCAGGATTAAGCCTCTGGCGGTGGTAGGTCTGCTTTTCAGAATTATTAAGCACCTATTGCTCCCATTGACTTCAGCTGGATCCGGAGGTGGCTGGAGCCTCTGAATAGCAGGCCTTCTGATGTATGTATTAATAGGTAATCAACTGTCTTCTCAGAGACTAACTTCTACAATGCTTCAACAAACCAAGGGCCAAAGTTAATTTTCTGGCATTGGGTTTTCCTAATCTCTTGACCATTGTTTTTCCACAGCCAAAAGGAAGCAGGACTAATTCAGCCTACCTGTAAGTGGGCAGTAAATCTTTGAAGTCAGTGAATTTATCACTCACACCTAGGCTGAATTTGACCTACATGTCTTCTTGCATACAACTGAAGACTCACTCATGGCAACTTTTGGTCATGTTCAGCCATAGCATAAGGAGATGAGATTTCCATTGGCCTCAATGGGTGCATCGAGTTCTTTCCAGACTGATTTGGCCTCTTGTTTCCTGCTCCCACACAAAAATGTGGTATCTCATGTCTGTATTTTCTATATCTACTCTTAACTCCGCAGAGACAGTAAAATCTCCTGCAGAAAGCTTTATGTGTAGCTGTCAACACATATATGTCCTCTAAGCTGTCTTTACTTGTCCACCTGAGGTGTAGGACATATAGCCTTTAACTGCAGAAAATCTTAATTACCTTAATAAAGAAAAGAGCTGTTGCAAAACAAAATTGTGAGAATAGAAATAATTTGGAATTTAAAGTACAGTGAGTTTCCAAACCCAAATACATGTTTATAACAAGCCATTTTTCCTCTGTTGGACTCCAAACTTCTCTGAAAACTAAATACGCCTTTCTGTGGTTTCTAGTGTTACCGACAAGACTGGTGTTGAAGCCGGCTCTCCGGGCCCCAAAAATACATGCAGATTCATGCAGATGTCTCTGGGGAAAAACTTAACTTGTCTCTGATCCAACCTGTCATGACTTCATTGATACAGGCAGTCATTTTGTAGGGCTTTTGAAATACTCTTACCCCATCATTCAGAGTAATCTTCCAGGGATCCAGAGAGATATTATGTGGAAAGGCGGGAGATTAGCTCCATTTGTCATGCAAGTATTTAAAGGCAGTGTTCATTACTTAAACATGACAAAATATATGCAGAATGTCAAAAAGTCTATATTTATTTAATTGATTATAGGAATTTTAAACTTGTATTGTACTGCTTTTCTGTCTTCCATTCTTCATCTCAGCCATGTTGTCTAATATAAGGTGATAGATGGTCCAGCTGACCACCTTCTTTTAAATGAATGTTAATTGTATTCTGAGTCTTAAACTACTTCAGCAGTCACCTATTTTGTGAAGCACAGCATTTCCCTTGTGTGATATTTTCTGCAATTCTCCTGTTCATGGTCTGAGAGGTCAGGTGCAAACTCAAATTAAGCCTTTCAGCTACAGTTGTAATAGTAAAAATCCCATCATTGCCATGTTAAGATAAAACCGCAGTGTTCATCTACATCAGGTGCAATATAGATTTAAGTATAGCTCAGCTAATAGAGAAGAAAGAGTCTTACATCCAGATGATATAAAGCCACACCCACATGCATCTCTGATTGGCATTCTTGGAAGTTAAGCAAGAAGGTCCAGTATTGAATAGGCCCAGTACCATGCAAAAGATGAATGTGTCAGGTCAGCAGTTATGATGTAGTTTGAACATTAAAGCCCAAAAATATATTTGAATGGAACCAGGTCAGAATAAACTGAGATAATATGAGAAGAGATCCAGCTTTAACCTTTTCTGAGTCTCATTGGAAAAGTACATGTACGGCTGATGTTAGACTTAGTTTCAAAGAGGCAGATGAGGTGGAAGATTAAATTTGCCTTTGGAAAAATTGACTGTGATACACTATTGTTCCTCTCACTAGCTGAGGCATGGTGTTGGTCTTCAGTGGTGTGGGACACTGTCTGCCAGCTCATTGTTCAAGGAATAGACATCTAAGTAGGAATTAATTTTATGTGTCTTCCTTCTTTTATTCCTTTTGAGTGGAATATGTTGTTCTTTTGCCAGAACAGTAGACATACAACTACTTTTTCCATGTACTGTGTCTCTTATCTGAGTAACAAAAGATCCCCCTAGATAGGTGATCAGTTCCCTCTTGCACTAGAGACTGTATAAGCCAGTGTAGTAATGAGGATGGGATTTCCATGAGTTCTCATCTTTTTCAGTTGCACCATGTTTCTTAAGACTGAAAGCTCTTCACAGGATGGAGAGTGGGGCTTCAGTCATTATTGGAATCTCTGGGGATGCCATAATGTAAATATTAAATCATTATTTTTAATGGACGATAATCAGCAAGCCCTCAAAATGAGGTTTACATTACGACACAAACTTTTTTTGACTTGATGATGCTACGCTACCTGAACTGTAGTCAAGGAGCCCTGAATCTGACCCTACCACCAAATACAAATATTGTGCAAGCTAATTTCTGAGTTGGGGTGCAATAACTCCTGAGAATTTACATAGTAACACCATTGAATAAGATTGATTTACGTTGCAAAGTCTTGCAAGACAATTTGGAAAATAACTCACGTCGCTACCATAGCTTTAAGAGCACCTGCAACTGACTGCACGTAAGGATTAGTTTCACTGGGTCTGAATACACTGGGCTTATACATTAGCTCTCTCTTATCCTGCTCCAGCAAAAACCTTGCAACAGCATCAACAGTGGAGCAAAGCAGACTTAGACTCTGTTACTAAGAAGGAAAAAAACACAACCTGTTTTTAATGCCCAACTCGTAATATAAACTGAGCAACGTGGTGTGTGATATAGATCCTGTTTGTCTGAAGCTATGTGAAATGTGTGATTTCTGGCACAGGCAAACATGAATCCTTTTTATTTATTTAGATGTGGTAGCACCATTGGGTGGGTCTCCTAAAGTTCTTGTGGGTTTGACTTCAGATTTTCCTTTGTATGCACTCCCCTGAGCTTCTGCCAAGCCTGCCATGCTTTAGCCCAACTCCATCTTTCTCTGTGTACCTACTAATTAAGGGCTGTCTTTTAGTGTGTGTGTGTGTGTGTGTGTGTGTGTAGATATAGATATATAGAGACAGAGATGTAAAGGCAAGTGTGTAAACTCATAGGCAGCCTTGGTCAAGTAATTGATCAGCAGACAATAGATGAAGGGCTTAGTCTGAGTCATTCATTTAACTCCTTTGAACCATGCAAACTCTGATGCATGAGATGTAAAATGTTTCCTTAGTAATGGTTATATCAGAACGTAAGAAACTTGGTTTGGCCAAACTTGTGTGTACCAACAAATACCCTACTTCACTGCTGACATCTGCAAACATTTTTTTTATGGTAAGTGGTTTTTTGATTCTGAGATTCTGTGTCCTTACTGTCCCTCCACCCCCACCTCAAATTTGGGAGCTGTGCTATCCCTTGGCTCTTTAAAGAAAACATGAAAGCATAACTAGGCAACATTATATATTAACTGTAGCCGCACTGTAAATCCTTGATGTTAGAACAGATATTCAGTAGCATCTTGCAGCCATACCATTTCAAACTGTGAACTTGACAGATCACATAAGCTAATCACAGTCAGACCAAGGTAGTCCTTGGATCAAAGGCCCCTAGGGAAAAATGTAGGGTTCTGCCAGGAAGTGGTTTTGATGATTCATTAGTTGTTAAAAATACTTAACATGTATATAGGACTTCTATTATTATGCTTTAAAAACTAATTAATTTTAACAATACATCTGTGAGGTAGACAAGCTAATATGCCCATTTTCCAGGTGGGGAAACTGAGGCAAAGAGATTAATTGTCTTCACAACACTTGTCTTGCAGGGCTGATACTGTCTTGGGGTGATGTTAAGGAGCTCTGTGCTAGTAGAGGTGCCAGAATTTAGATGATACATAAAACTGAAGTCCTGGCCCTCTGTGGACATTAAGAATTATGTGACCTTTGTTGCAAGAGTTGTGTTAGGAGGTTAAAGAGTTATTGTCAGATTAGTTTCTAAAATAAATTCCATTAGCGGTGTCTTAGATTAATAAAACTGAAGGAATTTTAAAAAGATCAAATACGCTTTTCACTGTGAATGCTAGTTGTTTACTTTTTTTACAACACTCTCATCTTGGACAATTAAAAGAGGTTAGTCAGTTTTGCTTTACTTTAAAGTCAGTTTGTGGTCACCTCAACTTTCAGGTTCATAATCACTACACTATTTGGATTACGACCCCTCTGAAGGAATACTCATTGTTTTTTTAAAAAATGTTTCTGATGGAATTTTTATAAACAATTTTCATGGAAGCATTTATATTGATCTTTTACAAAATCTAATTTTTGTTGCACGTTTAACTGGTGTCCCTTTAATCCTGGTAACCTTGGCCAGATTCCAGTTTGGGTAATCACATGCTGTTTATCAAAAATTTTCCATTGGAAATTGTATTATTCTTTACTTCTTTAATGTTATATACTTTAGTGTCGTCAGCTGGCAAAAAGCTGCAGTGTTTCACGCTGAGGTGGCTTCACTTTGATGGTGGGTTTAATGATCCTTATATATACTAAATACTTTGGATTGTACAGTCAGTTTTGTCTGAGTGTAATGCACCCCAGTGCAAAGGCCTATGCACTACTTACATCCCACTGAAGGCCTATTCTGAGGCATTAAGTTAGATTTCAGTTATGCATAGGCCTTGTGCTGGCCCTCTGCAAAGGGAAGACTTTCATCCATTTGTGAAGTGCTTTGGAGCCATTTGCATCAAAGCTGCTATACCAGAATATATGTGATTACCATCTAAAGAAGCTGATCTTTTTTCCCCCGCTCTGAAATTATCATCACAAATGAGCAGATTAAATGCCAATGGTGTCAGTGAAATTAGATTGTGGCCGAGTTTCATTCAGCCCATTGAGTCTGGGCACTGTCCTTTGAGGCTTTTAACTTTCGTAAAGACTCCATGTTCTGCTGTATACCACTGCAGGGGTACTATGGTTTATGTCTTTCCCGTTTTTGACGTGTAGCCCAGTGAAGGTAACCAGATGTATTACACATGCTCTTCATGCAGAAGCAAGCTGAGATTTACAGCAGGGGAATATTTCTCCGTTATTGTCTTATAAAGTATTTATTTGTTATTGGTTCATTGTTCTCCAGCTGAGTAAAACATTTACTATTTTGCATGCTAAGCAGATGGACATGATAATATCCAAGGGATCCTTGTGGAGATGTAATGAATTCTGCTTACATGCATATATGTCTAACACTTTCTGTTTGACCACAAAAGACGTTTCAAATTGTCTTCAGCATAATTTGAAAAGTGGCCATAGTTCCTTTGTTGGTATTCGATAAGTGGAAATGTGTAATATGTAATGGCAAGAACAGATCCATCACTTGAACTGTCTCCAGAAGGAAGTTTAATGATTTGAAGTGGGCCCCTTTCTGTAATCCTTACTCAGAGAGCCCCCACGTTCCCTACAATGAGTGTTTTGCCTGAATCAAAGGCAAATTCTGGTTTTATTAATCTCAGTGAAAACTTTGGCAATCATTGACTTCAAGGATTGGGCAATAGGTAAGAACGGCAAGATTTAGGCTCAAAATATACTTTTTACCCAATTTCCAAAAGGGATGCATAAGCAGATGCCTTTCTCAACCTTCTCTAAACCAAAGTCCACAGTAGATGCATATGAAGAATCAGAAACTCACCCTCTTCCTGGAGTTTAGCTTTCTTAACAAGTAAATTAACAACAACATAAATTCAAACTTTCTCCCCAGTCTTGGCTGCTCTTAGGGTTCCTCCCTCAAGATGGCTCAGCCTACACCCAAGAACCTCTCTCCCTAGAGAATCACTTCCATCTCCTTCATATCCAGATTGGATAACAAGCAACCTGATTCAGAAGGCTAGTCTACACTTACCAGCCGGGTCGACACGGTGAGTTCGACTTCTCAGAGTTCGAACTATCGCGTCTAATCTGGACGCGATAGTTCGAACTCCGGAAGCGCCGGGGTCGACTTCGGTACTCCACCACTGCAAAAGGCGGTGGCGGAGTCGACCTTGGAGCCGCAGACTTCGATTCCGCGGCGTGTGGATGGGTGAGTAGTTCGAACTAGGGTACTTCGAATTCAGCTACGCTATTCACGTAGCTGAACTTGCGTACCCTAGTTCGACCCCCGCTCTTAGTGTAGACCTGCCCAGAGAGTCTGCAGAACCCACTTCAGTTTCTCCTAGCACAATTAACACCTGATGACCAGGTGGGAGGTTTCAAACCAACACTGCCATTCTGTTATGTAGCATAATGCAAAAGCAGTGGAGGAAATCCACTCTAATTTATTTTCTCCTGCCTATGACCTGAAAATTAAATTGAAATCACTTTTATTATTCTTATTATTTTTATTTCTATTACTATATTATTTGTATTGCTGTAGCACCTAGGAGCCCTAATCATGGACCAACATGCCATCATAGTAGGTGCTGTAGAAATATGGAAGTAGAATCATTAATTTTAACTTGTAAGTAAAAAATATGGATATCCTGTTAAACCATAAGATATTACATGTGATAGCACTGGGGAGGAGCCTGTTGGGGTTTTTTTTTTGTCTTGTTTGGTGGTAGGGTTTTTGTTGTTTAATTGGGGTGAGTGTTTTGTTTTGTTGTTTTTCTCATTTATTTTGTTTGCAGCCTGGGAGAGAGCTCTTAAAACTGTAAACTGTTGTTTAAGCATATGATGAAGGCACATTATTTAGTATCTAAATTGAAAACTTTTTTCGATTGTTGTACTAGATTTTAAAGCAGGCTTCCCTGGGGCAATAGATAATTCCATTGCATTTCATTCACTCAATTCCACAACATCTATCCATGTTGTCATTTAGCAAACCTTCCAAATTAGCTACAGGGGCCTGTAAATGTTTTCTGTTGAATTCACAAATTCAGTTTTATGAAGCTCCTTCTGTTCTGATTACAGAAAATAAACTTCTCCTTTTCGTTTTAAAGCTGGTGGATATGACTCAGCACCCTAATGTGCTTCTCTGTTGCTTCTTGAAGTTGCCTTCCTAATTCTGACAATCTTTAAAGTCCTATAAGGCAACACTGAAAGAAATTAAACATTTCAAACCTGCTTTTTCCTGTGCCCCTAAAACTGGCTTCAAAAGGATTTATCCGTGTTTAGCACTTTTGCAAGTCAGGCTGCTTATTTAGGTGCCTAAATATAGATTTAGAAGCCTAAATTTTGGCCATTAACTAAGCATTCAACTCTGTCAACTTTACTCACACACCTACTCACACTTACTCTTTGAATAGTCACAATGGATACTAGTCAATGTGAATAAGACTGGCAGCTCATTTCTCTATTAGCACATGGGCACCAGAATGCCCACATTTACAAAGTTGGTGTAACACTGGTTCTGTAGATCCACTGCTTCACAACAAGCTGGAGACCACTGAACAGCCCAAGACATGGCAGCTGCTGCTGCTATACAAGCATCCACGTCTTGAACATCCTCCAGCACCGTTTATGTCACTGTGGGCATGGAAGCAGACTGAAGAACACTGGATTGACACTTTCAGTTCTCGTAGACAGTCTTCATCAACTGCTCCATATCAAGTGGCAGGACAAGATCAGAAATGAGGATTTACGAAGCTGAACCCAGAAACCATCTCCATCTGCACTGGTTCAATTTCAGCTGCTTTCTTGGTCTGGACATTATTAGAACAGAAAACTAACAAATTCTGAAGCATGTGTACCAAGGAATGCCGGTACATGGCCAGTGATTAGGTAGGCATCAAAAGCTTTGGTGACACAAGAAGATTGCCAGCGATAAACATAAACTGAATTTACAACCAGACAACCTTAATCACCTTGCCAGAGATTGATCTGGACGGTGCTCGATTTGCAAGGAGGCTGTATCCTTTTGGTATTAGCACTGATGATGACTTGCACATTATTTTAAAACATTTCCCCCACTGGAGGTTGTGATACATATTTTATTTGACCACGGTGCCAAATACTTGCTGTTTAGTATTGCTGTGAGTAGCATTTGTATATATGCCAGCATAGCATAAAGAAACGTTGACCTTTAAATCAGTTTCCTGATTGGCAAAACTGGATTTATGTCATCTGAATAAGGCTTTATTGACTAACAGTATATGTAGAACGCTGACCTATATAGACATGTGGCTGAGTGCTGGAACCATTTTTATTGTTTGGCATCACTTCAAGAGATAATGAACCAACTCCTGAGGCCTTACTCAATTTTATTCAGTCTGTTTTGAGGCAGAATTACCATTGACTTCAAGGATTTGTCCCAGGATGAACTAGCATGCAGCAAACTTTTCAGTTCTTGCTAATTTCAGTTCTTGTTTCATGTTGCACTCTTAAGGAGGGGAACCCCTTTGGCTGAAAGAATTTGTATTTATGTACCAAACATGTAATTGGATTGCATCAGAAATGGAGGTGGACCAGAATCAATACCCCAAATCCAAATTCCAGATCTGGAACAGTAATGAGCTGAACCAAAACCCTGGACTCGTGCACCCCCAATCTTGGGAATTTGAAATCTGACCCAAGTCTAAACTTCCCCAAAGTTCAGAGGAATGTATGATATTGTTGCTAATAAAAACATGTTTGAGCTGTGAACCTTAGATATAAGGCTTAGGCCCATCTGCAAGTGTAAAACATCAAGTCTAAATCATCAGATTAGTGTTGATGGTTTATGTAAAAACACATTGAACTAAATTCTGTCCTTAGTCAATGGAACCTTCTCAGAGGAATTACATGGATGTATCTAAGGGAAAATTTTAGACCTTTGTGGGATGATCTCAGCCCCTGCTTTTGTTGCTTTCATTGCATAACTCCCATTGGCATTGTAATGACTTGAGCAACATAGGTACAGAGATTCTCAACCTGTGGGTTGTGACCACCCTCCCTTTCTTTATAGTTATGAGGGAAAATATGAGGTCACAGTATGAAAAAAAGTTGAGAACAACTGGTCTAGCAACAGTAAAAGAAATTGCTTTCCACGTCATCAGTAGTTACAACTGAGCAGTTTAGTTAACTTGTCAGCAATAGCTTACCATTATGGACTGCTTTTTCTCCCAATTATGTTTTTATTAGTATTGTTATTATACATAGTGCTATAGAGAGACAAGGTGGGTGAGGGAATATCTTTTATTGGATCAACTTCTCTTGGTGAAAGAAACAAGCTTATGAGCTACACTAAGCTCTTTGTAGCTCAAAAGCTTGTCTTTTTTGCCAACAGAAGTTGGTCCAATAAAAAATATTACCTCACCTACCTTGTCTCTTTAATATCATGGAACCAACATGGCTACAACAATATTGCAAACATAGTGCTATAGCTGTACATACCACTTTACATCAGAAAAAAAATCTACAAAACAGAAAGCAATGCCTTATGCAGTCTGCAAGCTCAAACAGGGATCGTACAGATACAGTACCAGCAATGATCGGGTTCTTTTCCTCATGGAGGTGAAAGTAGAGTGGGAGACTGCTTAGTGAAATTGAAGTTCATTCCGAGTATCACAGGTAGCATGGAAGAAGGCACAGAATCAGGTGTGGGAGAAGGAGTCCACTTGCAAACCATATTCATCTTCATTACTGAATGGAACAAAAGCTCAGCCACGAGGGAATAATATCTTTCTACCACTCCATCAAGCTCCCCATGTTCTTTGCAGTTTCCTGATTTCTTCTGCGGACTCTGCTGTATTTCCCTCACTTCCCTGCCTCCCAAAATCTCTCCATCATTCTCCTCAGGCCCCAGCATTCTTCTGCAGACTGTCTTCTGCTTGCATTATGTCTAGACATTTATTTCTTACGCTCCTAGTTTTTCTTTCCAAGCCTTAATGTCTTTTCCCATCTCCTAATAGTTCTCTTTGGACACCATTTTCAGAATACAATTATTTACAGTTGCATATATTTCTCTATTTTATTATGGCAGAATAATCAATAAACCAGAAAGTTTGATCTTCCCAAGAATTGTGGGCAACTAATTTTCTCTGTGCTTTACACAGCTGTATAAGATCTGCTGTTCCTGAATGTAATCGTTGAAAATAATTAGCAGATGATCTTTATTTTTAACTGTTAAATTTCTACCAGACAGAACCAATAATTATTAAAATAATGTTGTCTTCCAAAGCCACCTCTACACTCTTCTGTACATTGATTGTTAATTTGAGGGGAAACCACAGATCAGAAAGCTTCCATTTTCCCATTCCTGAAATCTAAAACATTTATAAAACATATAAAAGGGATTGTCTGGCAAGACAGTTTTCCTGCTAATCACTCTGTTTAAGAGTCCAGATGACCATGCTGATTCTTTTCATGTGAATTTTACAGTGATGGGGTGGGTATACAATCCGGAGCAATGATGGGGGTGTTGCAAGAGGGACTGAGGTCCTTAGTTTGCAGCACTACCCAACAATAAGGGTGTGGCATTGTTTTTCTTGGACTCAGCTGTGAGTGTCATGGAGGCTTGCTGTGCCTAACTCAAGCACATTGAAGCTCTGCAAAAAAAACAAAAAAAACCCATTGGATCTATCATGCAGTTCAGGTTGCACGTTAGATTTAGTGCCGTTGATGGGAAGAAAATGATATAAAATCCCACTTGTAAAACTAAACTGCTGCTTCAAAGCAGATATGAAAGAACAATCATTTCAGGTCACTACCGTACAAAATATCCCTTCGTACCCCCTTCTGCTCACTTGGGCTGTACAGATGTGTAGATTGCACTGAGTTTCTCCATTTTAACTTCTCTATTTGAAAAAGGTGGTGCATTTCTGCATGCTTTGCCATTCAGATGTTCCTTCTGGGGCTATTTTTTCAAGGCAAATTATTAAATTAGCAGCAGATGTGCTGTTAATGTTGGTTAAAACTAAGGACAATATTTTGGAGTATACTTTCAGTTAAAATTTTAGTTTTTTGTTTGTTGTCCCGGTTAGGGGGACCAGACAGGAAGTGTGCTAAATCAGGACAGGGGGCAATAGACACCTTTATAAGACAAAGCCCCAAATATCAGGACTGTCCCTATAAAATCAGGACATTTGGTCACCCTAGTCACGGTTGTTTATCTCTGAGAGGTAGATGCTGTTACCTTCTCTCATGCTGAATAGTGCCTCGGTCTACAGGCAGTAATCATGGAATAAGGCATACACTGCATGATTAGGGGTATCAGAATAAGGGCCAGGTAATTTTAATTCAAAGGTTTTCCATACAAGCTGGGCTGGGTTCAAATACACTTAATTCAGCTTGTCTCAAGATCTGTTCAGACTTAAGTTTCACTGATATCCCTCTCCCTTACATTTAAATCAAAGTAACTAACAAAGCATGCAGCCATGATATTTTGCATGTGTATATATAACAGGTGATGTTAACCCAGTAGCGTGGGTGTTCTGGAAGACCGCTGTGCAGCAGAACTTTCATACTTCAGTGGATGGTGTTTGGAGCAAGCATTCCAGAAGGCTCCACATCTTCTATACGTAATAGAGTTGGGCTTCATGCTAGCTCTGTATGACCCACTAAGTAGGAGCAATTGAGGATGGGCCAGAGAAAAGACACAAGTGAAGAGTATCAAGTGGCTACAAACCTCCCCATAGGGAATGTATATGGCTTGTAGCCCCTGTTCCTACCTAGAGGATGGATTAGTAGCTATGTAGAGGCTGCTTAGCTAATCTGTGCCTTTCCCATAGTGTGGGTGCTAGATTCCCCTCCACTTCACCTCCATTCCTTGGACAGTTCTCATGCACTTCCCGGGGAATCTCACCCTGTTTTCATCAGTATTTATTGACACATAAGTAAACATAAGATAATTCTGTCAGCTTGGAATCACCTTAAAACTTTGAATTTCTATGTAAATAGGTGATACCAAGCTCAGTAACTGCTTATAGGGAGCTGTGGGCCAGTTAACACTAAGAGCTAATGAGTAATAGCCGGGCACATTTGCACTATAGAAAGTGAGATAGCAGCAGTGATGACCTGCCAAAATATTAACAACCGGTTCCCTCCTCCCCGCCCCATCCAACCTCATGTTCCTTGGACACACCCCCCAGGACCCCCCCCCATCCCCTTCCCTGTCCCCCTGCCCCGTGCCACCCACCCAACCCTACCTCTCATTCTCGATGGCCCCCAGACCCCTACCCCATCCAACCACCCCTTCTCTCTGTCCCTGAGTGCCCCCACCACCTCATCCAACCCTGCTCTTTCCTTGCTCTTGCTCCCCGGGACCCTTGCCCCCATTCATTCACCCTGTTCCCTGCCCTCTGACCGCCTTGACCCCTATCCACCCCCCCACAACCCACCCCCTCCCTGCCCCCTTACCACACTGCCTGTGGCCAGGACCACGACCGGCGCCGCGGGGCCCAACTCCCCGAGCCCGGTGGGACCAGAGCAGGCACCGCTCGGCCGGAACCGCGGGGCCTGACTCCCCGGGCCGGCACCGGGGCCGGAGCCGCTCAGCCGGAGCCTCGGGGCCCGACTCCCCGGGCCGGGTCGGGCTGGAGCCGCTCGGCCGGCAGTGGGGC
This sequence comes from Mauremys reevesii, assembly GCF_016161935.1. Classification (NCBI taxonomy): domain Eukaryota; kingdom Metazoa; phylum Chordata; order Testudines; family Geoemydidae; genus Mauremys; species Mauremys reevesii. The sequence continues at coordinate 61,157,554 of NC_052625.1, forward strand.
CGGAGCCGTGGGGCCCGACTCCCCGGGCCGGCACCGGAGTCGGTGCCGCAGGTCCCGAGCTGGGCCGTGTCGGAGCTGCTCAGCCGGGACCAGACCGGGCTGGGGAGCTTGGCTGGGGCCAGGGGGAGCCGCTCAAAGTGGAGCTGGACTGGGCCACGCGTGCCGTCCGCCCCGCCCGGCTTACCTGCCTGCTCCTCGTTTCAGGCTTCCCACGAACATCTGATTCGCGGGAAGCAGGGGAGGGGGAGGAGAAGGAGGGCGGAGCGTTCAGGGGAGAGGGGGAGGTGAGCTGGGGCTGCGGGCTGGGTGGACAGCTGCCCGAGCTTTGTTAAATTTAAAAACTTTCTAGAACCTGGTTGTCCTGGAACAACCGGTTCTAAAAAGGCTTCTAAATTTAACAACTGGTTCGCGCGAACTGCTCCGAACCGGCTGGAGCTCACCACTGGATAGCAGGTCTCGTAAATGAGACTTTTCCATATTGGTTATAAAGAAATCAACTTTGGAGGCTAAATTCGTATTGATCCCTCTGATTGAAAGACAGGGGAGGACGGTTATTGTATTCAGATACAGGTGTGACTGGAGACTATGCGTAGGGACAAGTACTGTGTGGCAAGTAGTGTAGTAAGTCTCAACCCCCTTGTGTTCCTGCTTTCTTATTCATAAAAGCATAGGACATTCACAAAAAAAGGGGTACAAAGTGTTAGAGCAAAGGCAGAGAATGGGCATGTCTGCAGAAACAAGGCATCACCCGATCATGCATAGTGTTCTGGTGTTTTGTGTCCTCCTCCCTTTTCCTACTCAACAGTGCAACTGTGCTGTGCAGGATTCAGCCCATTTCTGTGTGTTCAGTACCTGACCTGTCACTGGAGGAAGTTAACATTTATGCACGGTTAAACAAAGCCCAAAGTCTCTCTCCACATGTGAACTGAAAATATTCAGTGTGTGGTCTTTGGGCTAAAATGTGATATAACATGCTCTGTGCCATTGCATAGTGATGGTAACTGGAAACCAGCAATGGGGAATGAAAGAGGAATACAGAAAAATGTGCAATTTGCCATTATGAAAATACCAATTTTTTCACTTGCCATTGTTTGCCATGCTTAGATTATTTTTTTTTAACTCTGGTTTTATTTAAGGAAGCATTAAAGTTATTTTGAAAAATTAAGAATTCAGGTTTGAAGATGCCCAAGTGAAGTGAACCAGTGAAATCTATCAGTAAAAAATTTGTCTGCTCCCAAAAATGCCTTTTCCTCTTGGTGGAAGCTTGTTGGACCATATCAGGGAATTTGTGTACCATAAAGTGTATGTAAAACCATAAAGTGAATGTGTATAACCAGTCCGAGGCCAAAAGAGACAAGGGGTAAAATTGAATTCAATTGAACTCCCCACAGCTTAGGCCTCTTGTTTTTCTGTTTCTGTGTCTCTCCCTCTCTGTAAGAAACATGCAAGACCAAACTGCTAATTATGTTAACACATCTTGAGGCAGAAAGTCTGTTCTCAAAAAGAACTGTAATTGTTCTTCCAAACAGAACACAGCTTTTAACTTGTTTGCTATGTATGTTAATGTGATTAAAAAGGAATGTATGTGAATGAATGCTTGGTTTACATGAATGATCAGGGAGGTGCCAGCCTAGGAATGCAGTATCCATCCCAGGAAGAAGGCGTCAAGTGGGAACAACCAGATGACCCCTGGAGGGCAAACTGGAATTGGAATCCATCCAAGTGCCCCTCCCCCCCCATGGAGGGCTGAAGACTCCAAAGAACAAGATAACACTCAGGCTTGGCTACACTTGAAACTCCAAAGCGCTGCTGCGGGAGCGCTCCCGCGGCAGCGCTTTGAAGTGCGAGTGTGGTCACGGTGCCAGCGCTGGGAGAGAGCTCTCCCAGCACTGCAGGTACTCCACCTCCCCGAGGGGATTAGCTTACAGCACTGGGAGCCACGCTCCCAGCGCTGGGGCACTGTTTACATTGGCGCTTTACAGCGCTGTAACTTGCTGTGCTCGGGGGGGTGTTTTTTCACACCCCTGAGTGAGAAAGTTGCAGCGCTGTAAAACGCCAGTGTAGCCAAGGCCTCAGACATTCAGTCATCAGGGATGTACCACCTGCTGTTTGATAATCACCTCAAACAAACGTCAGCAGGATGAAGCAATTTCCATAGACTTGTATAAGGACAAAATCCTATAAGAACAGAACCAAAAACTAAGGAACTTGGAGTCCGGTTCTGCAACCATCCTCCAGGAGCGTCAGATGCATATCTGACAAGGACTCTGCTCCCCACCTCATGTGTAGGCTACCTGGCCAGTACTCTGCCACAAGCAACATCTAAGCTGGTAACTATAACAGCTGCAGAACTTGTATGAATAAGTGTGTGAATGAATAAGGAATAGTAGTGAAATAATATTAAACTGCATATCCTGATTTCTGGCTCTTTCTCTGTATTTACAATAAACCTGGGATTTTTCTTTATCCCTCTTATAAGATCCTGATGGTATTATTTTATTAGTGTAACAAGCTGGAGTTGTTGTGTTAGTGACTGCTTATTGCTAAAGGACTTGTATGATGGCTTGCTGTAATATTTGTCTGCAACAGTAATAAAGCAAAGGTGAACTATCTTCTGCTGCCACTGAGCCAGTTCTGATTTATTTTGTGGGCAGGATCAGGAGGAGAAATGTCACTTGGACGTCAGGAGGCTTTTGAAATTTTCAAGAGGGATTATGTGGACAGCGTAACCATTGAGGACAACAAACAGCTTCTTAAAAAGAGGTGAGCGAGTGTCACATTGAGCTACAGCCAGGGCTCTAAGGGCTCTCAGTGACTCTTGTGAACCATGTTTCAAGCTTCAAACTTAAACTTGGGGCAGCAGCAAGCTCTGCCTGTGGGAAAGATTTATTGCCCATCAGATGCTTGGGGGCATTATATAAAAACCTGAATAGACTAGATCAAGGGTCGGCAACCTTTCAGAAGTGGTGTGTCGAGTCTTCATTTATTCATTCTAATTTAAGGTTTTGCGTGCCAGTAATACAGTTTAACATTTTTAGAAGGTCTCTCTCTATAAGTCTATAAACTATTGTTGTATATAAAGTAAACAAGTTTTTTAAAATGTTTAAGAAGCTTCATTTAAAATTAAATTAAAATGCAGATCTTATCAATTTAGTGCAAGCAGCGAAGAATCCTGTGGCACCTTATAGACTAACAGACGTTTTGCAGCATGAGCTTTCGTGGGTGAATACCCACTTCTTCAGATGCAAGTAGTGGAAATTTCCAGGGGCAGGTATATATAAGCAAGCAAGAAGCAAGCTAGAGATAACGAGGTTAGATCAATCAGGGAGGATGAGGCCCTGTTCTAGCAGTTGAGGTGTGAAAACCAAGGGAGGAGAAACTGGTTCTGTAATTGGCAAGCCATTCACAGTCTTTGTTTAATCCTGAGCTGATGGTGTCAAATTTGCAGATGAACTGGAGCTCAGCAGTTTCTCTTTGAAGTCTGGTCCTAAAGTTTTTTTGCTGCAGGATGGCCACCTTAAGATCTGCTATTGTGTGGCCAGGGAGGTTGAAGTGTTCTCCTACAGGTTTTTGTATATTGCCATTCCTAATGTCTGATTTGTGTCCATTTATCCTTTTCCTTAGAGACTGTCCAGTTTGGCTGATGTACATAGCAGAGGGGCATTGGTGGCATATGATGGCATATATTACATTGGTGGACATGCAGGTGAATGAACCGGTGATGGTGTGGCTAATCTGGTTAGGTCCTGTGATGGTGTTGCTGGTGTAGATATGTGGGCAGAGTTGGCATCGAGGTTTGTTGCATGGATTGGTTCCTGAGCTAGAGTTACTATGGTGCGGTGTGCAGTTGCTAGTGAGAATATGCTTCAGGTTGGCAGGTTGTCTGTGGGCGAGGACTGGCCTGCCACCCACGGCCTGTGAAAGTGTGGGATCATTGTCCAGGATTGGTTGTAGATCCCTGATGATGCGTTGGAGGGGTTTGAGCTGGGGACTGTATGTGATGGCCAGTGGGGTCCTGTTGGTTTCTTTCTTGGGTTTGTCTTGCAGTAGGAGGTTTCTGGGTACACGTCTGGCTCTGCTGGTCTGTTTCCTTATTTCGTCGTGTGGGTACTGTAGTCTTGAGAATGCTTGGTGGAGATTTTCTAGGTGTTGGTCTCTGTCTGCGGGGTTAGAGCAGATACGGTTGTACCTCAGTGCTTGGCTGTAGACAATGGATCTTGTGGTGTGTCCGGGATGGAAGCTGGAGGCATGAAGGTAGGCATAGCAGTCGGTAGGTTTTCGGTATAGGGTGGTGTTAATGTGACCATCACTTATTTGCACCGTGGTGTCTAGGAAGTGGACCTCCCCTGTAGATTGGTCCAGGCTGAGGTTGATGGAGGGATGGAAGCTGTTGAAATCGTGGTGGAATTTTTCCAGAGTCTCCTTCCCAGGGGTCCAGATGATGAAGATGTCATCAATGTAGCGTAGGTAGAGAAGGGGCGTGAGTGGACGGGAGCTGAAGAAGCGTTGTTCCAGGTCGGCCATAAAAATATTGGCATATTGTGGGGCCATGCAGGTGCCCATAGCGGTGCCACTGATCTGGAGATATATATTGTCATTAAATTTGAAATAGTTGTGTGTGAGGATAAAGGCACAGAGCTCAGCAACCAGTTGTGCTGTGGCATCATCAGGGATACTGTTCCTGACAGCTTGTATTCCATCAGTGTGTGGGATGTTTGTGTAGAGAGCCTCTACATCCATGGTGGCTAGGATGGTGTTTTCTGGAAGGTCACCAATGCATTGTAGTTTCCTCAGGAAATCAGTGGTGTCACGGAGATAGCTGGGAGTGCTGGTAACATAGGGTCTGAGTAAAGAGTCTACATTTCCAGACAGTCCTTCAGTGAGAATTCCAATGCCCGAGATGATGGGGCGTCCAGGATTTCCGGGTTTGGTGCACGCACCCACTGGGGCAGGGCTGGTGCAAGGATATTTTAAGCCCTAGGCGACACTTCTACCTTGCACACACACACTCCCTTGCACATCAGTTCATTGAGGGGCAAATCCCAACGAGCCTTTATAGACCCCAGGGGCCAGCCATCCCCAGGGGCTGCTCCCCAGACCAGGTTCCTCCCCTCCTCACCCCCTGAACTCCCCTGGAGGGTGCACAGCCCCCCTGCGAGCCCTCCCCACCCCACCCAGGGTCCATACAGGCCAGACAGTGCACGGCACACTGGTGTGCACTAGAATTTACACCTCTGTGGCACATATTAATGCACCATGTGGACAAGCCTTCAGACCAGCTTTACATTACACTTCTACGTTACAGTGAGAACTTGTAATTGGAAACCTAAACTGGGGCTGGGTTTAGAATGTCTGGTGCAGCATGGGAGGCTAGATTGTAGTGGCTCGACTGGGACAAGTTTTCACACACGTTTCACTGGAAAATGAGATTTTAGATTAATCTTCACTTCAAGGAACGGATGCAGGCGTGGTGCAGGGGGGCAGCAGCCCTGCAAAGGCGGAGGCGCCGCTAGCGAGGAGCAGCTGCGCTTCCCCCCCCCCTCCCCCGCCCAGGCTGTGGCCCGGCACCCTCTACACGGGCTCCTGCAGGCTGCAGTGGATGTATGCAGGCGCCAGCCCCCAGGCGCCCCCGGCTCCCCCCCCTCGCCTAGGGTTACCATATTTCAACAATCAAAAAAGAGGGGAGAGCCCTGCCCTAGCCCCGCCCCCATCCACTTCCTCCCACTTCCCACCCCAGTTGCCCAGGTCAGAACCAACCCCCCTGCTCCTTGTCCTATGACTGCCCCCTCCTGGGACCCCTGCCCCTCACTGCCCCCCAGAACCCCACCGCCTACCTAAGCCACCCAGCCCCATGTCCCCTGACTGCCCCTCCTGAGACCCCCACCCTAACTGCCCCCTAGGACTCTACCCCTTACCTGTCCCCTGACTGCCCCAACCCTTATCCACACCGTCGCCCCCAGACAGACCCCCCGGCATTCCCACGCCCCATCCAACCACTCCCTGCCCCCGACAGGACCCTCAGAACTCCCGACCCATCCAACCCTTCCCCTGCTCCCTGACTGCACCCCGGGACTCCCCTTACCATGCCCATGCCAATCAGACGCTGGCTTCATGTGGAGGCAAAACTCCACGTGGAGCACTGAGGCAGTGGGAGGAGGGGAGCTGCAGGAGGGGCAGCGGCGGCAGTGGCTCACACTTCCGGGAGCCGCAGAACCCGAGGGCGGTGAGTGGGGAACTGGGGGGCACGCCTGCCCAGGCTGCGGCCCGGTGCCACCCCCAGGGGGCTCCTGCAGTGGATGCATGTGGGTGGCAGTCCCCGTGCGCCCCCCCGGTACCTCCATCTCCGCGCTCGGGCTCTGCGGCTCCCGGGAGTGTGAGTCGCTGCTGCCGCCCCTCCTGCAGCAGGCTCGGGGCCCCGCGCCCCAGCGACTCACACTCCTGGGAGCCGCAGAACCTGAGCGCGGTGAGAGGGGAGCCGGGGGGCGCGCCTGCCGCTGGTCTGGGGTCCCAGCTGCTGGCCCCGCTCAGCCTCCTGCCGGCCTGGGGTTCCGTTCACTCAGCCGGCTGCACGCTGAGCGGGGCCGGTGACCAGGACCCAGGCTGGCAGCCGCGTGTCAGGCAAAATCGGCTCGCGTGCCAAAGGTGGCACACATGCCGTAGGTTGCCAACCCCTGGGCTAGATTATAAGGACACCTGAAGGAGGTCCACCGAAGCCGCGGGACCAGTGGACCCTCCGCAGGCAAGCCGCCGAAGGCACCCTGCCTGCCGCCCTAGCGGCGACTGGCAGAGCGCCCCCCGCGGCTTGCTGCCCCAGGCACGCGCTTGGAGAGCTGGTGCCTGGAGCCGCCCCTGTGTTCACCTTCTCTGAACTGCATAACTTCGTTCTTATGTCTACATCTTCCATTCTCTGACACCCAGGAACCAAGATGATGGGAGTGTAAGAAGTAGATAAGTATTTATTTGCAATTGTAAAGTATACATATTGAACTGTCCTGTTTAGAAATGTCTATATTCTGATGATTAATAGATCAAATGATTCATGAGTAACTTAATGCGATCATTTCTTACATCTCTTCCTTTCAAGAACTGATAAAACAGTTTATAAATAAAGATTTCAGTGGCATTACATCAACAGAAAATTGGAGTAGCACAGTGGTGAATCAGGGCCATCATTTCTTGGACTTAATGCATGTTTTTATCAATTTCTCTGACACAAAGCATTGTGAAGGAAAATGCATATTTCCTTTTATATTCTGAATATATAGTAGAGATGGGCCCAAACCACAAAGCTTGGTACCAGATTCAAATTTTGCAATGGACTTTAGCAAAGGAGATTTGCAACTCAAAGTTTATTATGTTTGTTAAAAATGGATTCATCTCAAGTCTGTAATTTGGAATGCAGCTGCTGAACCACCAGTTGCAAATTGCATAGTGGAGAGCTTATGCGCAACACATATTTAAAGGTTACCATACCTTTCCCGTATATGCAAGCCTCTCGTGCTAATATTTTTGTGTACAGTAGCATAACCACTTCTATCATATCATGACAGCATTTGATTCAATTTACTTATATTTTAATTGCTCTTTTCTTCTGTTTTTTCTCTTGGTTTTTCCCCTCTTTTACCTTATTTTGGGTGAATTTTCTTTTCTTTTTATTTCCATGTTAATTATATTGTTTGTGTTGGTTGTGAGTTTAACATAAAATTGAAAGCTTGACTGTAATGCTAACAACTATAACAATTCAAATGTCTTGAGCACTAGGAGCCAGCTATATAGATGCTTTCTGTAGATGCCTTTGTATAACTGAAATACAATGAAAATCTTGAATTAAATTTGATTTAAAATAAAAATTGGGGAAAAAAAGACAGCAGGTGCTCCTTTAAAACAATGTGCATAAGAGAAATATGTATTTTAAACTTTGTAAATAATGCTTTTTATCTGTAAGCCACAAAGCACTTTCCAAAGATGTGTCAATATTTCTTTCCCTGTTTTTTACAGATGAGGAAACTGAGGTACATTAAGGATTAGTTTCTTGATGAAGGTCATACAGTGAATGAGTCATTGCTCAAGTGAGAAACAAAATGTAGGGTTTCTTCGTCTCAATAGACTTTAGCTTCCCCTTTACTTCAGCTGGCCTTGGGGAACACTAAACAAGTGGCCTCATGAGGTAGAAGGGCCACTCCTGCAGACATGTATGCATCTGGCACAAAACAGTTGCTATTCATTTCTGTCCTCTACAGTGAAAACTGCTGCTGCTGCCCACTGGCACTGCCTAAATGCCTATATTTGTAACCACACAGAGGCAGAGTTCCGGGCCTTTGACTTCCTACACTAGATCTCCAAAAAGCTTAATATGTCTGTGCCTGCCAAGGCATTGAGGAGAGGAGAGGAGAGGAGAGGAGAGGAGAGGAGAGGATTCTCTTAGCATCCGTTCCTTGAAGTGAAGATTAATCTTAAATCTCATTTTCCAGTGAAACGTGTGTGAAAACTTGTCCCAGTTGAGCCACTACAATCTAGCCTCCCATGAGCAGGGGGTTGGACTAGATGACCTCCTGAGGTCCCTTCCAACCCTGAGATTCTATGATTCTATGCTGCACCAGACATTCTAAACCCAGCCCCAGTTTATGTTTCCAATTACAAGATCTCACTGTAACGTAGAGGTGTAATGTAAAGCTGGTCTGAAGGCTTGTCCACATGGTGCATTAATATGTGCCACAGAGGTGTAAATTCTAGCACACACCAGCGTGCCGTGCACTGTCTGGCCTGTATGGACCCTGCTGGTGGTCCCATTTGATACGCACTATGTAGACAAGCTCTCAGTTTCTTTGTTCTCCTACATCAGATTTTCCACTTATTTTCCTCTTTAAGTCTCAACTGTCCAACCTGCCAGCTTAGGCCATTTTTGCTTTTTCTCTTCTACTCACAAGTTTTTGTTAATACACTTTGATACCACAGTGTCCAATTCACTCCTGGTTTAACTGTTGTGGTCAGTAGTTACTAAGGGATGAATTTGGCCCAAGGTGATTGAGTCTGCAATAATCCTTAATGGAATCAAGCTGTGCCACCTAATAGTCTGTAATAAATGAGTGCTAAACTGATGTTGGTTCTCTCATTTGATAGCCTCTAAGAAAGTCAGCTTTTATGCTGACTGAATAAACAGAGACATATATTTCAACAAAAATTATTTTGGATATGTCATATTTGCATTTTAAGGATGAAATCTTTGCACCATTGAAGTCAGTGGCCAAACTACCATTCATTTCAATGGGACAAGGATTTCACCCTATGAGTTTTACTTATGATGGCAACTAAAATCCATGTCTCAGCAACAACAGTCTTCTTGAGGGAACTATAGACTCACTCAGGCTACATGTGAATGTCCTATGGACTGCACGAATATAGTTGCTTAACTGACCAGAAGCATTAATGTTCACATACTGATGATCAGTCTCCCTTGAGAGCACTCTTATGCTAGTTTTCTTCTTGGAAAAGTATCAGAAACTACACCTTTTCCCATAATTCAGTGAGCAGGTTGAACCCAGAAATGTTTGTTTTGGTTTTACTCAATCATAGGCGTTTTACCTGAGTACTGACTAAGAAACAGTGAGTAAGGAATTCAGGATTTGGCCCAAGGGTTGGGAGGAGAAAGAGAAAGAGGCCATTTGGAGGTTTCTCTTTAGATCTCTGCCCAGACTGCAGGAGATCCCTTTGGCTATATTAAATCAATACTCATGGAAATATAGTAGCTTATAAAAACAAAAGATGGCAAATGAATGTTTCTAAGGCTTCTCTCTACTTGTGTCATAAATAGCAAGTGTCAAGGAACCTTTTTGTAGAGGCTACTTATCCATGCTGAATTCAGCTTTAACAGTAAGTGAGCATGAGCAAATGTGGATGTGGTGGTCCAAAATACCTAGTCTGAGGGGGAAACTGACTAATTAAGATGGGGCAGTTACCCAAACCACATCTCCCTAGTGGGAAAGCAATATTTCTTAACTCTACACCACTGCTGTTTGAGCTAGACCGAAATACAACTTGTGGGTTTCCCCAGCAGGTTCTGCTAGAGCTTGGCTCATCCAGATCAGCAGAAAGCTCCGTTAGCTGTCAAGTACAGTAGTTTTGCCTCCAAACCCTGCATGGAATGACTATACACATCTAAGTAACCATTCAAAATTTCACAACAAGGCTACTGCCCCACCACAAGAACCTTGATACAGCATATCACCACTCTGGAATTTATTTCCTTCAATTATTACAGTGGAGTTTTCTGGTAATATACCTCAGATCCCTCAGGACTTTTTCAACTGTTGCCATTGTATATAGAGTTAATTTCCTTGACCATTAAAATAGAATACATTTGGTGTTACAAAGTGTATTTTGTATACCATGTACCCTAAATAGCTTTACAAATGACTGAGTTAGATACTGGCAGGCTAGTGATTCTGTCAGCTGATGCAGTAATAGCACAAACAGCCTGGGATACTGCAACCTGTTTAACAGAAAGGGCAAAGGAAGCAGGAGGAGAAAAATTCTAGCAGCCTCCTAGGGAAGTTGGAGAAATTTAGTCCACTTACTGGATCCTATCTTTTGCTTGCTTTTTTTGGAAGGTGCTCAGATACCATGGTGATGGGTACCTTGTAAGAATATAGATGAAGCAAGTTTGCTGAGAGTGCTAATTGTCAGTATTTTGAGAAAGGAATACTGCCTTACATCACATTTCCAACTGAACAGAAACCACTGCAGATTGCAGAAACCAATCATTGCAGATTATTTTGAATAATACATGAGGATGTGATCCTTAGAGGATAACAAGGAAGTTTTCAAGTTAGTTAATTTAGAAACATTGTTAGTGTTATTAATTAAGCATTGCAGTCATCTTTTATGAAATAAGAAATAAGGAAATTGTTTGTTTGTGTCACCATAGTAATTATCTAGAGGCCCTAGTCATGGACCAGAAACCCATTGTGCTAAGCATTGCAAACAGAAAACAAAAAGATATCCCCTGCCTCAATGAGCTTACAGACTCACCTGTCACTCCAACCAGCAACTATTTTTACCATTGTTTACATGACTTAAACTACTACCATTGTACATTTGCAAGGAACTTATTAATTGCAGTACACTCATTGTGTGGCTTAGGGCAAGTTACATAACTGCTCTGTGCCTCAGTTTCCCCACCTTTAAAATTGGGTTGCCAATACCTTCCTCCAAAGGGTGTTATAGGGTTTGTTTAGTTAATGTTTGTACAGTGCTTTGGAAATGTACAGCACTAAAAGTGTTATTCGTTGTGTTATGATCTCACATCCAGAAGGGCCCAAAATAGCTGTATATATGTTACACACGCAGGAATCACTCACCTGCCACTGAAATGCAGTCATCTTCATGATAGAATAAAGTGACAATTTAAGCAGACACAGAAACACCACACAACAGTTTAGGACTTAAGGTTAAAAATAATTGAAACTTGCAGTAGGAATGTTATTACCAGAACTAGAACTTGGCCAGGCCACCAGGGTTAACATCCATACTCTTTCAAAAAGTTCCCTGGGATCTTTAATTATCACAAGTGGTCAAAGCCTCAGTTTTCTTTTTCAACACTCCCTAGAAACATGAGGGTTAATTAGTTCAGTACAAAAACAGAAGGAAAAGCCATTTACTGAATCACCGACACCACTTCCTGCAGCTGGCTGGGTTGTCCTTGGTCTCCTATCCAAGTATTGACCAAGGTCAATTTTTCCGTCAAACCACTATCCAAAGATGGTAAGACTATAAGACCTCAATCTGTGCCAGTATAAGGAGGGTACAAATGTGCGGTATTAAGTAAAAGGAAAATGTCATATTACTGGAACAGTGCAAAAGTAAATTAAGGACAAAAATGTCCTTGAAAGAAAAGGTATTTAATTTATGGGTGTTTATCAGTTATAATCCTCTACAGAGTATGAATTAAACTGAAGAAAATGTCACATATTTAAAACCTCTTTTCCAGCTATGCATAGAGCTCGTTGAATGCTACAAAATTAATGTTTCCATACACTGATTTGAATTTTGAAGTCATTGATTCAATTCCACCATGTTCAGGCTCCTTTTCATTTGCTGTTTGAAAGCTTTCATATGGAAGGGTTTCAGTTCAAAAAATGTTTGGAATATGGGTTTTTTTTGTTTGAATACCTGCATTTGCATGCAAAGAAGGGTATCTGTGGACAAATGAGTATTAATAATTTCCACTATTCATTATTTCTTATTCTCCTGTCTAAAATTTTGTTAAGGAGCCTTACTATGTGACTTGGGTGACCAGTTACACATCACAAATAATGAATAGTGATGTGAGCAGTTTGCATACAGCTCAGAAGCTGAAAATTTTTCATCCAAACTATTCTGTGAGCCTTTGTAAATAGAAATTGGAATTTCTGTTCCCTAAGATATTCTGACATTCTAGGTATGTTTTTTTTTAATTATTCTGAATTGGAATGAAAAGCTACAATTTCAAAACTTCTCATGAAACAAACAAGCCACAAAATTTCACTTTGGGACCATCGAATCATTTTAGTTTTGATAAAGTAAAAAGCATGTTGTTTCAATAGGTAAAAACAGTTCAGTTTGACGTTTCAGTTCATTTTGTTTTGACTTATGTTATATTACTATATTAAAAATTGCATGTAATATTAAAAGTAATATTTTCATATAATATAAAAGTCAAAACAAAATTAAATGAAACTTTTTGACACTATCAAAACAAAACAAGAAAGTCATAATGATTTTTTCAGTCAAAAATTTTGTCAAAATTGACACATTCAGGTTGAACAAAATTGCCTTTTGCAATGGAAATCTATTCCGTCTAAAAAAATGTGACCAATGCTACTTACAGATAACAAGTCGTTCACAATAATGAGTTTGCAGATAATTTGCAAACAGAAATACAGTCTTGATTTGTTATAAAATTTATTCTCAACAAATAGCTCTAGCTGTAGCTTTGTTACTCTGTTTTCTGTCATTAGGTTTGCTGAAGCAAAATCCCTAGGAGAAAAAGTAAATGAAGTAAGAAATAAAATAAGTAAGTAGATTTGTTTTAATTTCCTTATCTATCTAAATAATTGTTGGTTTTAACATACATTCATAACACACCAGGGACATGTAACCAGAGTCTGTTTTCTGATGAAAATTAGCCAACTCATTACTAATAAAAGTCTCTTTAAGACTAGTTCCCAGCTGATGACAGGAGATGTGGTCATTTCAAGTACAAACTTTGATTATTAGAAATTCCATAATGTGAAAGCCAAATATATTCTTCACTTGGGGCTTTAGATAATAGCTGTCACTTTTCTGAAGTGGAACGCAACCCTGTTGAAAGGTGTTTTGCATTTGCAATCAAGAATCTGATGTGGAAAATATCTAAATACTGTGTGGTTTAGAAAGATTGTAAACTGTGTGGGTCAGGGATTGCACTACCTGTGTGTTTGTAAAGAACCTAGCACAACAGGGCCCCAGTACTGACTGGGCCTTTGTGCACCACCGTTATACATTTAATAAGTAGGAATGTGCACCTTTTCATGTTCTCTGTATGTATAAATATCCCCTGTCTGTGTGTTCCATTCTATGCATCCGAAGAAGTGAGCTGTAGCTCACGAAAGCTCATGCTTAAATAAATTTGTTAGTCTTTAAGGTGCTACAAGTACTCCTGTTTTTTTTGCGGATACAGACTAACACGGCTGCTACTCTGAAACCTATGGGAAGGGTGAGTGTTTAAACAAAAGAAAAAAATTAGAAGATCTCAGAGTTTCAAGAGAAATCCCTCTGCACCAGGAGGAAAACACCTTTTTATCTAGTTCTTTTCAGAAGAAACAACACTGTAGGATTTTAATATTCCTGGGGGCCAAATGCTTTCTCTAGTTCTTAGCCCAAACAGCCAATCTATGTACTGGGGAAATCTTTACTGGTCCTGAGAGAAAGAATCCTTTTCCACAGACTGGCAATATAATCACTTAGAGCATTACCATAGCTGTAAGCTTCAGAGCTTTGGTAGAACCCCCACTTGCAGACTAAGGGTATGTCTATACTACGGGATTATTCCAATTTTACAGAAATCAGTTTTTGGAAACTGATTGTATAAAGTCGAGTGCACGCGGCCACACTAAGCACATTAATTCGGCGGTGTGCGTCCATGTATCGAGGCTAGCGTCAACTTCCGGAGCATTGCACTTTGGGTAGCTATCCCATAGCTATCCCATAGTTCCTGCAGTCTCCCCCGCCCATTGGAATTCTGGGTTGAGATCCCAATGCCTGGTGGGGCCAAAAATTTGTCACATGTGGTTCTGGGTAAATGTCGTCAGTCAATCCTCCCTCCGTGAAAGCAACGGCAGACAATCATTTCGCGCCCTTTTCCCTGGATTGCCCGGGCAGACGCCATAGCACGGCAACCATGGAGCCCATTCAGTCTTTTTTCACTATTACCGTATGTCTGTTGGATGCTGCTGACAGACGCAGTGCTACACAGCAGCATCCCCTTGCCTTTTGCAAGTTAGCAAAGACGGTTACCAGCCCTACTATACCGTCTGCTGCTTTGCAAGTTGACAAAGACAGTTACCAGTCATACTGTACCATCTGCTGCTGTCATGGGTGCTCGGTGAGGTCGGTTGGGGGTGCCTGGACAAAAATGGGAATGACTCCCCAGGTCATTCTTTTCTTTAAGTTTTGTCTAATGGAGAGTCAGTCCTGCCTAGAATATCAGGCAAGCCTACTAAAGAACCAGAGAGGCAAACAGCTGCTCTGGGTCAGAGCCCCAGACATCCCACAGAAATGATGAGCTGCATGCCATTCTAGGGGGTGCCCCTGCAACAACCCCACCTGTTGCTTCCTTGCTCCCCCACCCCTACTCACAAGTCCTACCCTACCAGTCCTACTGTACCGTTGGCAAGGCAAGACAAGAGGATGCTGCTGTGTAGCGCTGCAGCACCGCGTCTGCCAGCAGCATCCAGTAGACATACAGTGACATTGAAAAAAGGCGAGAAACGATTTTTTTCCCTTTTGTCATAGGGTCTCACCCCCACTTGGAACTGTTGGGCTCCAATGTGGGGACCTGACTTGATTTCCCTCTAAACTAAAATCCTAGTTTAGATCTAGTAAGCTGCCACCACTCAATCAGGAAATGTGGATTGAGACACAGTCCTTCCCCAAAATCCTAGGGGATTCCAAGAGCCCCAAATCCATGGAGTTCTTACACCCAGGAGAAATAAACCATTCCCCCTGCTTCCCCCCCCTCCCTTTTCCTAGGAGAAATACCAGGATCTAACTACAGAGGATACTCTCCCCTTCTCTTTCCTGAGAATCCACCCAAGGAAAGACCAAACAAGTCCTTAATAGAAAAGAAAAGAATTTATTAAAGAATAAAAAGAAAGTAACTTGTCTCTGTAATCCAAGATAGAACCATACAGGGTCTAAATTTATCAATCTCTGGAGAGAATCCCCCCTCCCCCTTTCTTTCTCAGTGAAAGCAAAGTAACAGTAAACAGGAATAAAGAATTTCCTTTAGCAAAACACACAATTGCAAATATAGAAAGCAACTCAAAAGACTAATCCGCCTTTCTAATTTAATACTCACTATTAAATAGTAAAACTACTCCAGGAGAACTTGGAGACATGACTGTTCTGTCTTAGATCCAAAAAGAGCTCTCAAACAAAGAACACAGACAAAGGCTTCCCTCCACAGAGATTTGAAAAAATCTTGTCTCTGATTGGTCCTCTGGTCAGGTGGTCATCAGGTACTGCATGTTAACCCCTTACAGGTAAAAGAGACCTTAACCCTTAACTATCTGTTTATGATACGCCCCCCAAATCGCCAACAGTGGGAACTACTGGTGGTGATTTCCTCCTAGAACTGTAAAATAAACAGATTAACAAAACACATGCACTATTACATATACTACTAAGTATGTAAACAACAAGATATTTGACATTGAAGAACACTTTGTATGCATTTGACCGGACATACTTGGCAACGTTTTTGCCCATCCCCTCCCAGTGGAAGGACTTTCCCAACCTGTCCTTGGTTATATTTACCCCAGAATGACCACTGGGATGTCGTGGCCCAAGCTTAAGAGCTTGTACCGGTACTTAGTTGGAACTACCAACTGTTTTTGAGGATGCTGGCCTTTCTGGTGTCCACCAGAAAGAAATTCCTTGTATAACAGTCCTTGCTCCACAACGAACCGGGATCGGTTAGTACAGCTGAGAGGCGGTGGGTTGCTGCGTGCCGCCGCCCATGCTTTCTTGAGGCTGTCATCGGCTTCCTGCTCTGCTTGGAACTGTTCCCTTGAGGCGGGAGACACCAGTTCCTCTGGGAGCGATGTAGGTGATGAGGTTGTTTCCGTTGACTGTGAACCGCTCTCCGCTGGTGCACAAGGTGTCATTTCAGGCTCCGGCTGAGCCTCTTGGGTAGGGTTCTCTGCTGCGTCTGCCAGTTTTGGCCCGTTGTCGCCCTCTGGCGGTGGAGTTGTAATCGCTGGCGTCGGTGCTGGCGCTGGTTGCTCTTCCAGTTCCGGTTCTGGGACTGGATGTACTATGGCTGCTGTAGGTGTTGGCCTGGGATCCGGTTCCACCACCTCTGTCTGGGTCTCTGGTAACACAGACGGGGTCTTGGTGGATGGCTCAGGAACAGGGATGGGTCCGGCAGCTCGTCTGGCTTGGCTGCGTGTAACCACTCCCTCTGTTTTTTGCTGTTCAACGTGTTGGGCCAAGTCGTTCCCCAGTAGCATGGGAATCGCATGGTTGTCATAGACAGCAAAAGTCCACTTCCCTGACCAGCCCTTGTACTGGACAGGTAAACGCACTGTAGGTAATGTTACAGGTTTTGACATGAAGGGTCGAATTGTCACTTTGGTTTTCTGGTTGATGAATTTGGAGTCCACGAAGGTTCGGTGGATAGCTGACACATGCGCTGCACTGTCTCTCCATGCGATGATCTCCTTTTCGTCCACTCTCAAAGTTTCCCTATGTTCTAAGGGTATTTGAGATACATCTATGTCCGGCTTTCCTTGGTGTGAAGGTGCAAGGAGTTGCACTCGGTTTAGGTTCTTTGGGCATTTGGCTTTGATATGCCCCAATTCATTGCATCGAAAACATCGCCCACTTGATGGGTCACCGGTTTGTGTTGGTCTACTGGAGACTGGTGTGGTAGAAGAAGAAGTAGGGTGTGACTGTCCTTGGGTTGTAGGTGTGGGCTTGATTGGCCCTCGATGGTAGGGTTTAGTCTCGGTGGGTACCTTGTGGGATTCGCTCCCCTTGGCAGCAGTTTTCTTGTTCGGTGTAACTGCCATCCATTTGGCTCCAATCTCCCATGCCTCAGTGAGATTTTTTGGTTTTCCATCTCGTATGTAGCGTGTAATGTCCTCAGGAACACCATCCAAGAACTGCTCCATCATTATCAGGAGGCTTAGCTCGTCCATGGTTGTAACATTGGCTCCTGATAACCAGGAAGAATAATGCTTGTCAATGTAGGAGGCGTGTTTTGGAAATGACTCCTCTGGTTTCCATTTCTGGTCTCTGAAATGCTGATGGGCGTGATCAGGGGTTATGCCCATTCTGTATTTGGCCTTGGTTAAAAACAGTTTATAGTCATTCATGTTGCCCCTAGGCATTTCAGTTGCCACCTGTAATAAGTCTCCGCAGAGCTGTGACCTCAGCTCTAACATGTATTGGTCTTCAGGGATCTTGTACCCAAGGCAGACCCTTTCAAAGTTTTCTAAGAAGGCCTCAACATCCTCATCTGCCCTGTAGGCGGGAAATTTTCTCCGAGAAGGTTGATCAGTAGGTTGAAAAGGGACTGGATTGGTTGGCTCCTGCTGCTTAGCCTTTGCCAATTCCAGGTCTTTGTCTTTTAACTCCATTTGTCTCTTGTAGTCAGCCTCTCTGGCTTGTAGTATCTCCATCTCCCTGTTGTGGTTAGCTTCCCTGGCTTGAAGTATCTCCAGCTCCCTCTTGTGGCTTGCTTCCTCCCTCCGGTGGGTAGCTTCCTCCCTCTCCTTTTGTGCCTCAATTAATTGTATTTGCAATCTAGCAAGGT
Source organism: Mauremys reevesii (assembly GCF_016161935.1). Lineage (NCBI taxonomy): Eukaryota > Metazoa > Chordata > Testudines > Geoemydidae > Mauremys > Mauremys reevesii. The sequence continues at coordinate 61,175,609 of NC_052625.1, forward strand.
CCATTTGTTCCTGTGTATCACTCATGTCTGTGCCCTCTGGTGTTGGCCACACCCCTATGCAGGCAGTGAACTGTTTGGGGTGCTTGACAGTCCCTACCCCTGCCTATGATAACTTGAGTAAAGAAAGATAAATCAATCCTCTGTATAGCAAACTGTGGTTTGTGGACTGTCACTGTTTTGTACTGAGAAAGAGGGGAAAAATTTTTTTTTCTGTCTCCCTCTCCTTCTGAGCTGCTGACTCAATACCTGTGAGAAAAGCCTGGTCTATTTCCCTCAGGGATCTGTGTTCTCCTGCCTTTTGAGCATTTCAAAAGACCCAGGGGAAAAAAAACCTGGCTGGAGGGTTTCTCTCTCCCCCCCCCCCCAAACCTGTTTTTCCCGCTGGATGGGAATGTACTTTGACGAGCACTTCCCCCCACCTCGGGAATCCTGAGTGGTATCTCGTCTCACAATGGACGAAAGCACCGCTCAGCAGGAGGGCTTTGTAACGGAAAGCCCTGGAAGCAACTGAAAATCTTTCTAACCCTGAAACTGCCTCAGAGTGCCTTTGGTAGAAAAGCCATGCCTCTGTCTCTGGGTCCGAAACACCGCTGCTCACCATGTCATAGGGTCTCACCCCCACTTGGAACTGTTGGGCTCCAATGTGGGGACCTGACTTGGTTTCCCTCTAAACTAAAATCCTAGTTTAGATCTAGTAAGCTGCCACCACTCAATCAGGAAATGTGGATTGAGACACAGTCCTTCCCCAAAATCCTAGGGGATTCCAAGAGCCCCAAATCCATGGAGTTCTTACACCCAGGAGAAATAAACCATTCCCCCTGCTTCCTCCCCCCTCCCTTTTCCTAGGAGAGATACCGGGATCTAACTACAGAGGGATACCTCCCCCTTCTCTTTCCCTGAGAATCCACCCAAGGAAAGACCAAACAAGTCCTTAATAGAAAAGAAAAGAATTTATTAAAGAATAAAAAGAAAGTAACTTGTCTCTGTAATCCAAGATAGAACCATACAGGGTCTAAACTTATCAATCTCTGGAGAGAATCCCCCCCTCCCCCTTTCTTTCTCAGTGAAAGCAAAGTAACAGTAAACAGGAATAAAGAATTTCCTTTAGCAAAACACACAATTGCAAATATAGAAAGCAACTCAAAAGACTAATCCGCCTTTCTAATTTAATACTCACTATTAAATAGTAAAACTACTCCAGGAGAACTTGGAGACATGACTGTTCTGTCTTAGATCCAAAAAGAGCTCTCAAACAAAGAACACAGACAAAGGCTTCCCTCCACAGAGATTTGAAAAAATCTTGTCTCTGATTGGTCCTCTGGTCAGGTGGTCATCAGGTACTGCATGTTAACCCCTTACAGGTAAAAGAGACCTTAACCCTTAACTATCTGTTTATGACACCTTTGCTTTAACTGGGGGGGAGGGCAGGCTGATGATATATACCCTGAACCACGCTGACAATGTTTTTGACCCTTCAGGCTTTGGGAGCTCAGCCCAGAATTCAAATGGTTTTCGGAGAGTGTGGGAACTGTGGGATAGCTACAGTCGTCAGTCGCCCCTCCCTTCTGTGAGCGTCCATTTGATTCTGTGGCTTTCTGGTACGCTTGTCTCAGCTCCTTAAGTTTCATGCAGCACTATGTTGAGTCCCTGTTGTGGCCTCTGTCCATCATGGCCTTGGAGATTTTTTTCAAATGTTTTGGCATTTCGTCTTTTGGAACGGAGTTCTGATAGAACAGATTCATCTCCCCATACAGAGATCAGATTCAGTATCTCCCATATGGTCCATGCTGGAGCTCTTTTTTGATTCTGAGACTGCATGATCACCTGTGCTGATCAGCGCTCCACGCTGCGCAAACAGGAAATGAAATTCAAAGTTTGCGGGGCTTTTCCTGTCTACCTGGCCAGTGCATCTGAGTTCAGATTGCTGTCCAGAGCGGTCACAATGGTGCATTGTGGGATAGCTCCCGGAGGCCAATACCGTCGAATTGCGGCCACACTAACCCTAATTCAAAATGGCAATGTCGATTTCAGCGCTACTCCCCTCGTCGGGGAGGAGTACAGAAATCGATTTTAAGAGCCCTTTATATCGAAGTAAAGGGCTTCGTTGTGTGGACGGGTGCAGGGTTAATTCGATTAAACACTGCTAAATTTGAGATAAACTCGTAGTGTAGACCAGGCATAAGACCACTTTACTTCTGAATGACAGCATCCACACTGGGTTTGGGTGCTTTAAATTCACACCTTTAGTTCATTCAGCTTAAATTTCCTGAGTATTCCCAAGTAGCACATGCCCATAGAGTATCCCACTAGGAAGTATGTACCAGCAAAATGCTTTTTTACAGATCCAAAATGAGAGCCGCGCACTTTGAGTGGCTATGTTTAATTTGTTTTAGTGGATCCCAGCAGAATCTAGAGGAAAGCGTTGGCTTTGATTGCTGTATTGTTTGCTTTTCCTTTTCCCAAAAGATAGTCAGAACTGTTGACAAAAACACTAGAACAGAATTGTGATTTTTGCAGCATTTACAAACATTTGTTGTTAAATAGTTTTTCTCATCAAACCCAGTATTGAGATAATGAAAATTGGTTTTATTTACTGTTTCAATATTAACACTGAAGAATGTCACCATCACGTGGTGTCCGTTATCATGTATAAAGCATAGAAGTGAATGGATCAGTAGCAGAAAATAGCTAGCCCTTCGATCATTGGCTGCCACTATGCACAGATCAGTAGAGCTGTGCTGAACTTCAAGATACCTGCCATCCGCAGGTAATTCTGATAATAACCATCCATAAAGATGCCAAAAGGCTCCTTTCAAAAATCAGAACAGAAATCCCTTTTCCCTCTACCTGTTTCTAAGGACACCCTTTAGAAGACTTTACTTGTTTATTTGTTATTGTCTGCTTTAAATTTCCTGTGACACGACATGATTTAAACATACAGATTGCGGATTTCTTCATTAAAAAACCCCTTTTCTAAAAGCTTTAATTTTTTCTAAAGCAAGGTTACTGCCATTACTAAAAAGTACAGTCATCTAAACAAACTTAAGTATCAGAGGGGTAGCCATGTTTGTCGCTTTTTACTGATCCAGACTAAGAGTCCTGTGGCACCTTATAGACTAACAGAAGTATTGGAGCATAAGCTTTCGTGGGTGAATACCCAGTTCGTCAGACGCATGTGGTGGAAATGTACAGAGGCAGGTATAAATATGCAGGCAAGAATCAGTGTAGATACACCTGCCTCTGGAAATTTCCACCACATGCATTTGACGAAGTGGGTATTCACCCATGAAAGCTTATGCTCCAATACTTCTGTTAGCATAGGCGGCAGGTTCGTATAATTTTTGGTGGGGCCCAAAATGGTGGTCCCCCCTGCCCCGCTCTCACCCTGTAAGCTGATATAAAATGAAGCTACAATGTGTCAGCACCACAAGATTACAAGGGTCAATTAAAAGTGGAAAGTCAGAAGCAGCACTTGCCTATTAATACCTAATATACGGTATTAAATTTTGTTGCACCTGTTGTGACAAAGTGGGAATGTTCTTAATGTTTTCTCTGAATACTGTGTTGGTGCCTCAGTTTCCCCTGCAAAGTGCCAACTGACGGTGTTGGGGACAAAGAGATCAGGTGGCCTCCTTGTCCGGAAGAGACACAAAGGCCAGATGAGGGAGTGTCAGTTTGGAGCTGGCTGGGGAAATCCAGAACTTGGGTCTGGGCTCCCACCCCCAAGATGGACCTGACTGAGGGGTCCTGTTTTCTGTACTTACAAGCTCTGTTTTAGACTGTATCCCTGTCATCTAATAAACCTTCTGTTTTACTGTCTGGCTGAGAGTCACATCTGACTGCGGAGTTGGGGTGCAGGACTCTGGTTGCCCCAGGACCTGCCTGGGCAGACTAGTGCACAGTGTGGAAGGGCATGCTGAATGCTCCGAGGTCAGACCCAGGAAGGTGTAAGCTTCTTGCCCTGGAGACAGTATGCTCAGAGAGGAGGCTCCCAGAGTCCTGACTGGCTTTGTATGGAGTTGTTCCAAGCATCCCAGCATCCCCTTCCACACCATAGTCTGCACAGGCACTGACACTCCCTCCTCTGGCCTTTGTCTCTTTTCCAAGCATTAGGAGGCCACCTGCTCTCTTTGTTCTCCAACACCTTCAGTTGGCACCTTGCAGGAGAGTGGCCCAGGCCATCAGTTGCCTGGAGACAGGGTGTCGGCCATTCTCTGTGCAGACAGCATCACACTGGCCCTCTGGGGCTTTACAGGCTTTTACAACACCCCTTATCCCACCATCTAGAGCCTTAAGAAATGCATTGGGGAAACTGAGGCACACAGACAGTATTCAGAGAAAACACCTGTATACGACCAGTTACATACTTTGAAGGGTGTAAAATAATAAAATATTGTGCTAAAATCAATGATACTCCAAACTGACCACCAAATCTTCAGGTGAGGGTTCTGGGGTGGGGCTGGGGATGAGGGGTTCACAGTGCAGGAGCGTGCTCGGTGCTGGGGGTGCAGGCTTTGGGGTGAGGCAGGGCTGAGGATGAGGAACTTGGGGTGCAGACAGGCTGCCCCAGGGCTAGGGCCAGAGAGGACTCCCCATCACCACCACTGGCAGCAGCAAGCTCCAGGAGGGACCCCTCCTGCCCCCATGGCACACACACTCTGCACATGATGGGTACTGGGGCACAGGTGGCCTTCCATGTTGCTGCCTCACCATAACTTCACTGTGGATGGGGCTGCCCTGCCCAGCATGGGGCAGGGCAGGGTGGTGGCTGGCCCAAGCCCCAGCTGCTCAGGTCTGGCATTGCCTTCATATGTGGCTTCCTGCCTGGGCTGGGACTGGGGCTGGGGCAGGGGAATCATAGGGTCAAACACTCAAACATAATAAAAATCATAGGGTCAAACACTCACGGAAGCCCCAACAGCTGCTAAGGTGAGTGATGTCTGTCTCCTCCTCCTGAGTGCTTCAGCAGTAGTTAGCATTCCTCTTATGCTAATGCTGCAGCCCTTAGGCTAGCAGCAGCAGCAAAGGAGAGATCTTTATATTCAGGCAGGGAAAATCTAGCTCCAAATATTGGTGGAGCAGAGCCCTGATTATGAATATTCCTCCATGTCTGTTAGTCTATAAGGTGCTGCAGGACTCTTTGTCGCTTTAAACAAACTTAGTTGCCTAAAGTTTGATTACTGTGAAAATGTTGCTATTCTAGTGGTTAGAGTGGATGACTGGGATGAAGGAGCTTGAGATGTTTCTCTGGGATGTTTCTCTTCCTGATTCTACTGCAGTCTCACTCACTTTGGTCAAGACATTTAACTTCTCACCTCAATTTCCCCATCTGTAAAATGGGAATAATATCCATCTTTGTAGAGTTTTTTGAGATCCTTGAATGAAAGTCCAAGATAGTATTATTATTATTGTTACTGTTGTTGTTACTGTTTTTGTTATTATTATTAGTCTAGATCTGCTTCCAATCCATTTTAAATGCAGTTTTCTCTAAAATACAACCAACTTTTCCTAAAAACTCACTCTGGGCTGAAACTTGGAATTCAAGTCCTCACCTTAGGTGTGTTTTTTTGTTGGTTTGGTTTTTTAATAGTATCAATTTGTACTAACTTTAGTTTCAATTGATCTGGTATTTTTCAAGTGATAGGCAGACAAACTCTCATTTTGTGGTTATAAATGTTTTTCATGCATTGCATAGGCTTCTAGGCACCAGTCCTATAAAAGGATCTGTTTGAGTGTACACAGCTGAACTCCGCGCTGATGGGAGCGTCCACCTTCATGGATCACTTCAAAATCTCAGGGTCACAGGCTGTAACATAGGCTACTTTGTTAATAGTTTTAAAATATTAATAAAATGCCAGAGGATTAAGAAAGAGATCATAGAGCAAAACCACTTTCCCAGAAGGATTTTTTTTTTAATAGCTATATGCTGGGCATGTGAAATCTAGTACTGTGGTATTATAATGTAGGTTATATTGAGCTATTCCTTCGGCCTATCAGGGCCTTTTCAGATCGCCTCTATTAATAAACCTGCCTATTAGCACCTCTCAGACAATTATTAAATCCCTAGGGTCAAGAAAGTTACTTTCTGGTTTCTGTAGCTAAACCAGAGCAATTAGGCCAGTTTACATAGTTAAACAGTTTTCAGTCTGAAACAAATTTCCAGTTAAGCCTGGCTCATTTATAGTTTGCGTATTCAGACAGAGCAACATTAATGATGCCACGTAAGGTTACTAACCTGCCAAAATTATACTGAAAAACCTGATAGGGGCAATAATAGTCATCTGGGCCTGCAGCTAGGTCTTTAATTCACTTTTATTGTTGTTTTGTTTTCCTTAAAACATTCCTGGCTGAGTTGATGTACAAAATCAAGAACAGATCCCATCAATATCAGTTTCTTCTATTTCCAAGTTACACTTAATAATATAAAACTATGCACCACAGAGGTCATTGGAGGAACCTCCTGGTAAGCCACTTGGTGCAATGTAGAACCCATTTCACATGGTCTGATTATATACAGTGATATTGACAGTAGTTGGCTGTAACCTAAATTTGTATCCTGTGTGTCATAACTACCCTCTCATTCCGACTTTCTTTTGGAAGTATTGCAGTATTTTGCAATAGAAGTTATGCAAAATACTGCAACCACTTCCCAAATACATCAGCATTTTGAAAAACACATAAGGCACTTGGAACTGAGCAAAGAAATTCACAATGTGATTTTTTCTGGTAGGCTTCTGTGGTTGCTGTTGTTGATTTCAGAAAAAGATAAAGGAAAAACATCCTAGGAGTCAGTGGGAGTTTAACTGCAGAACGACTATAATATCAGTAATAAGATACTGCAGCTAGCATTCCTCTATTTTAATTCGTCTCTGCAATTGCACCACAGAGAATCAAATCCTGCCACCCTTATTTATTTTGAACAGTATCTTACTCTGTGAGTAGTTCCACTGATTGCAGGGTAGTACTCAACATGAGGAAAGGAGGCAGAATCTGGACTATCATGAATAATAATAATAATAATAAATAAAACTGTAGGGTATGGTCACATAGTCCAAACCTCTGAGTGCAAGAATCTCTATAAACTTCTAACCTTTTGTTCTCCTACTACTCCATGATCTGCACTGGTTTTGCAATAAGCTTCTGGGTGGACTTCAACATGTTGGGTTTTTTAACTCATAAAGCACTAAATGGTTTGGGATCTGGTCACCTGAGAGATTGCCTCTGTGCCTATGGTATGCTACAACAAATGAGATGAAGAGAGGTATTTGAGCTGGAGCTACTTTAATATAAATGAGAAGGAGCTGCTGGCAGGGTACTGTCCATGAGGGGTCCTCAGCTTTGGAACCTGCTCCCCACTTGGTCTGCCAGAGGCCAGCATTATTAACCTTCTGTGCATGCTGCAAGGGCCATTGATTTTCTCTCCTCTCCAAGATTGTCGAGGAGAGGCTGATCTGAGGAGGATATAGTTATGTGCAGTTCCTTGTTTGTTCTGATTTTTAACTTATGGGTGCAGTGTTCAGGGCACAGGATGGGCACCTATAGTACAGTTTCAGGAGGGAGGGAGTATCCTCCAGGTCAAGTCTTGAAGCCTACTAGAAGGCCTCAAAGGCTGTGATACTATCACAACTCCACTCCCCAGGGGATCCTATCCACAGAGAATCCCCGCAGCAGGAATTCTCTTTTCCCAGCACACTGAAAAATAGTGCTGCACAACAGTTCTCTCCCACTCTTCTGTGAAAGATTTTGGGGGGCAGGGCAAGAGGGTCTGCAACTGCACAAACTGCTGGTCAGCATCCCCAATCAGGTGGTATCAAAGAGGCCTGCAGCACTACTTCAGTGGAATTAGAACAGAGAAGAATTTGGCCCATTGAGGAGACTTTAGAAAATATGCTCTTACAAGGAAAATTAAGCTGGTCTATTCTTGCTGAGTTTAGTGATTAAAAGGGCTGCTCACACGCAAGCATGCAATAGGCACATGTACAGTAGATGCATATATATGATTAGTAAAGATTTCCAGTGCTTCACTATAAATGTCTGTTTTACTTGGGATGTTTATACCACTATTTGGTCTAATTTTTCCTCAGGAAAAAATTAGACCAAATGGTATTTGAAAGCCCAAAGGGAGGCAGCTGTTCCTTTTAGTCTGTCCAGAAATCAGCTAACGCTATAATTGAAGCTGTTTGAGGAAAGGCAAACTCATGTGGGAGTAATAGCTGTGCAAGCTAACAACAGGCCCTCTAGTAATGAAAAAGGCTAGGTGGGTGGATTATGTGCATGTGATGTTGACTGTGCAACCGTACCCCCAGGAATGTTGTGATGTTTCATTGGTCTGCCTTCTCTGAAACGTTATGGTGAGGCTGATTAATGCATGAGATCGTATGATATCCAAGGCGGTCATACTCTTCAGTGAGGCCAAAGTGCTACTATTAGAAAATGAGATTACAGTCTAATTTTTATACATAGCACTTATATCATTTTCACAATACATTGTAATATTGCCAACGATAGACTAAGGCAGTGAGAGTTGTTGTGGGGGCAGTAGCACAAGAAGAAGTGTGAAGGGCTAACAATAAGAGGAGGCAAAGAATAAAATATTGGTCAAGATTGTCCACTGCCTTACATTTTACACAGCCTTTTATGTGAGTACCAAGTGGGTGTAAAACACTATCGCCTCAGAACTCTCCACTCACACCAGTGGCAGGGTTTTATACCTTCTTTGCACTGATGTAAATGGTGACAGAAGTTGCAAGACAATGGAAAATCAGAACTATTGCTTAGAAAAAGCTTTATTCAACTAATAGTAAGGCTTAGACCCGCAAAGAAACAACATTGAAGGTTAAGGCTAGTATTCCAGTCAGATTACCCTCGTTCCTGGGTATTGCAATACATAGTCTCATCTGGCAGGAGAACTCCTGCATCCCTTAGCAGATGCAGTACTGTGTCTGAGTTAGGGATGGAGTAATAGCATAACTCAGAAATTTTATGTTGTTGGTTTTAATGGCTTGATTTCAAACACTATATTAAGTATATTGTATTTTTATTTTTGGAACTCCTGTTTCTTAGCCTGAGGTCCATCAGCATTTTCATTTTCTCCCTTCTCCCTGCCACTGCACACATATGCATATGCACACACATACTCTCACTCAGAGAGAAGATGGTGCTTTATAAGTCAAGGACACCTAAAGAATGAATCCCAGGTGTCCTCATCTGCTATTAATATCCTGTTTGGGGATTGCCGAGACTACAATCTCTTTTCATCCACCTGGCACATGAAACATCTGAAGAAAATCTTTTTTTTTTAATTAATCTCTGGTTAGTAATAGTGTCTCTGAAGGGCAACTTAATCAAGACACAGCAAGTGAATGTGACAAAAAAAATGAAAAGCAAGAAAGAAGTTGAGCATAATGAAAATAAGCTTATACAGCTGCGTGATTGCACAGCTCAGTGGTGTGTGATGGTACCAAATCATCTCCCCTTTTAAAAAACTTAATAAAATCAGATAATCCTAACTGCCATGTTAACCTAGCCATTATTGTATGGCTGAGTTTTTGTAGATGTCACAAGAGAAGTAAGTCTTTGAAGGCTGATAAAATAGTGGTCTTAAAGTTTTGCTCATGGAAGTTGTGGAAGAAAGCATAGAAACTTGTGGGAGAACAGGCAAATATGCCTTTGAGGCTGGCATAGTTATCACAACAGAGAGGTGACATGAAAAACTGTTACGATGCATGTGGTGCTTCATGAAGGGAGAATCAGAATCAAATCCTGGTCCTGTAAGAGTTAATGGGAGTCCAGTCCAAAATGCCTAAAGGTCCTATTCTAATCTTGCTGTATTCATGCAGCTTTCTTGTGGGAGCATCAAGGTAGAGAAGAGGATTTTCCTGCATATATTCACCGTATGTCACCCTGGATGTGTCAAAAAAAATAAAAACCCTACGCATGTACCAGAATAACTGTCCACTGGAGGTGGGAAGAAGGGAAGGGTGGTATGCTGATATAACTATACCTCTATAGGTATAGTTATTATACCTGTATAACTCTATTAGTATAACTGATAACATTTTCCTGTGTAGATAAGGAAGCTAATATTAAACTAATATTAAAACAGTCAGATTTCTCAAGACAGAGATGTTGTGAAACACCACTGAGGCAATGTGTGGAGTTACAGTTGAAGAAATCAATTTTGAGGGTTTTTTAACCTCACTTGCCAGTATAAATTACACACTTTGAGAAAGGAAAACTAATTACTTAGGCAACAGAATCCCAAAGAAGATTGTAGGAATGTTGTATGAATGGCTATGTCAATATTATATGGATTTAAATAATTGCGGAAAATTATGTGTGAGCCAAAAGCATTTTTAACTTTGTAGTGGAAGGGCATATAAATTCACAAAGGGTGAAATTCACCCTCTGTTAAGGGACAATACAATGTCTATGCACCATTGAACTCCTGACATTAAGTGGGATTTAGAGTGTAGTCTTGCACTGGCTTTCTACATGGGAATGAATTTCACCCATAGTGCCTTACTGCTTTCTAGAAGCTCATTATTAATATTATTATTTATTGATTGCCTGGTAATGTAAAAGTTCTGAGTCAAAACACTAGCTTACTGGACATAAATTGTTCCAGCCATTTAAGAAGTGAGAATGCAAGCAAGAAAGAATTGTCCAGTTTTGGAATGCATATCCAGTCTCTAGCACAGGATTCTGAAATGCATTTTGTTTTAATGAAATAAACATTGAAACTTCATAGCTGCTGATTAGTGTAATTCGCTTTTCTAGTTTGCTTCCAGAAAGTATCAAGTACTTTTCCAGTCTTATATCTGATATATATGTTCAATGAATTTTATTGGAAGTGACTAGTGCATAACAAAAAGGGTACTGGAAAACTCAAAGAGGAAAAAAAATGTTACATTCCAGAGGCAAACCTAGATCAAATGAGAAGCAAGCAATTCACAAGTAAATGAATCCAGTATGAAGATTTAATGAACAGATAACTCCACTAAAAATACCACTGCACAGTGTTTCCTCCTTCAGGTAGCATAGTATGAATTGTTATCTCTAGCTGAGAATTGTAAATTCCATGGAACAAATCCTGAAGTTCTTACTCAAGCAAAACAGCCATTGAGGTTGGCAGGAGTTCTGCTTAATTAAGAATTGAATAAAAACTCTGAAAAGACTTCTGCATTTGGCCCCATGATTGCTATTTTAATTGGTAATGAGCAGCAAACATTAGGTTTATTAATACAACAACAAAAAATTAAAAACTTATTTTGTGAAACATACATATTGCACTGAATTTGCATTCTGATACCTGCAGTCTATCTGCATGTCTTCCCCGATTGAGGACCATTGGACTGGGACCTTAGATACTCTGGTGATAAATATCATAAATAAGGCCAGATCCCCTCTTCCTTTTTTTTCTTTCATTTATTTAATATGAAATATGTCTATCCTTGGTCTTTTAAAACTGATCAGAAAAGACTGATCATTAAAAGGTCACCTAGATCAGCTTTCTAGTGTGAGATTAAATTTGCATTTCTAGGGTAAAACAACTATGTCAGTATTTTGATCACATGTACAGCAGATTCACCGTCATTTTAGGCCTTTATCTAACACCATATATACTCTTGCACTAATACTGTTATCCAGAGCCATAATGAAAGAGAGGAAGGTTAGGACTATAGACTGGGAGTCTAGGTTCAACTCCTAGCTCAGCCACAGACTTGATACATGATTTTGGGCAAGTCCCTTGATCTCTCTGTGCCTCAGTTTCCATCCATAAAATGAGAATAATAATCCTTCCTTTCTTCTACACTTTGTCTGCCTTGTCCATTTCGATTGTAAACTCTTCCAGGAAATGGTTGTCTCTTCCTTTGTGTTTGTACAGCATCTAGCACAATAAGGCTCTCATTCTGACTGGTGGGCTCTAGTAATACAGAGAAGTAATAACAGTACCATGGTTTCACTGTGCAGCAAAGGCAGGAGTGAACAGTGAATAAACTTGCTTACAAAATTATGCCATACAGTAGGGCAATGTAAACGTGGTTCTAGTTAGCAAACTTCCAGTACTACTATAAATGGCCTTCGTAATCATGCAGAGTCAAAACACCAGAAGGTAAAAACTGTCCTTTTATGGGCTGGGGGTTAAAACTATTAATTTCTAATTTATATATAGGAGGGGCCATTGGGTCAGTGACCTTATTGATGAGAAGGATACAGGACAGAGAGTCCAGTGGTAAAGGTGGAAAACCGAAGTTTCTGAGTTATAAGATCAGTATTTTCCAGAGACTTCCTAATACACCAGATTCAGCAAAGTTGGTACTCGCTAATGGTAAGGCAGGTTTTCCCTCATGGTGGTGGTCTTTTCCCTAGCATGCAAGCAAATTTTCAGCCATAGGAAGACATGCCATGTTGTTACTGGGCGCTGTTCTGCAGTGTTCTATGTAGAGGCAGTGGTCCTTGGAGAAGGAGCTGTGTGAGCATCAGGGGAGTTTGCTGTCTGCTTTGGTCTCTGGTTAGACTCAGTCCTTGCTATGGAATGGCTCTCTGGGAACCTGGCATTACTGTAGAACTGAGATTCTTGAAAGAAGAGATTGCTTGCATGCTGTTTGACCAGCTCTGTTTGAGGACTAGTGTGTATGCATAAATAAAGCAAGTTACACTTGGAGTATACCCAGACTGTGCATCACTGATGTCTCCTCCACTGGGGAAGCTAACCTGAAAGGTCCCAGATGTCTGCTACTGCGTGACAGAGGGGTGACACTGGTGTCAGAACAGAATACTGGTGTCAGAAGGAAGGGGCAATGATAGCATATGTTACCATACATAATCTGAGATAAGCAATGTGCTGTTTGCTCTTCTGGACAGTCACTTTTGACTAACATAATCAAGCATAGTATCCCTGAGAAATCTGCTACTATCTGAGAAAAACAAAAGAGACCAATAGGCTACGGGGGCAAATAGTCCCAGATGTAATTTCTCACCTGGGAGTTTATTCAACATGGCCTAGTGCCAGGAAGCCCCAGTCTGTTTCTGATCTCTAGGTCGACATGAAGAATGCGTTCTCATAGCTACAGTTGCTTGGGGAGTTGGAGTTCCTACAGTTACAGAAAAACCCCTTCTTTTGTTGAAGTCTGCATTCCTGTTACAGGGTTATAGCAGCAAAGCTATTGTACCATAGCTATTCCACTATAGCCTTCGCCATGTAAACAAGCCCTGAATTTCTGCTGATTTTATTTCTTAATCACCTTGTCATTAGCTGAAGTTTGCTATTCATTAGAAATCTAAATTTCTTCACATTGCAGGATACTAACTATTTTTTGATTTTTTACTACTCTTTAAATTTTAATTTATTCTCCCCTTTGTGTATCTCTCTTTCCATAAGGGGAGTATCACTCATCATTCACCATGACCTGTTCTATTAGAGAGTTTCTTTCTGTTCCTAATGATGTTCCAGTTGTGATTTTTTGAGGCAGAACTTAAATAAAACCTCTCCAGAGCCCTGAGGAGCACCATATGGAAAAGCTCCAAATTGACCCCAGAGCTTTTGAAATGATCTCTTCTTATTCAGGTGGTGTGGCCCACAACAGTCTTGATACTACCAATTTATTTCATGTAGGTCAGCAGCCTTTGGTTACTACCAGCTCACACTCCCTGGTGATTCAATGCAAGTGTCATGATAATACATTTATTGTACATTTCCAGTGTGCAGAGTTGTTTTTAATCAACCAACACTCCTGGGTTTGGGGGAGTTGTTTTGTTTGTTTTTTAGTTATATTTATCTCACTATGTGGGAATTTATGCCTAGAATTCCATGTAAAGTACATTGCAAAGTAGCTCAAAAGCAGTATTACATGTGGGAACAGTGCTGAAATTGTGAGGTTACACCCAATTAGCATCTTCATTCTTAGCAACCAGTGGGGCTAATATAATAAAATAATGTTGCTATCCTCAGATAAATGGCTATATTTAGAAAACTAATAGTAAGCAGAACAACAAGAAAATAGACTCTGTCAGTGTGTAAAGTACTGTTCCACCCTTCTCAAACCAGGAGAGAACTTCAGCACCTGTTCTTGCTTCTTTTAATTACCATACACATTGTGGGCCAGATTCTTGACTCTGCTGTGCCCCATTGTGCCATTCAGGTGATGCAAAGGGAAGCATATTGACCTCAAGCCCCAACCTGGGGATTCCCCCAGTATGGGGATCTCCTTCCATGCCTCCTACCTTGTATGGCTGCACAGGGCATGTTTTGAGGGGGTGTCAGAGCAAATAGAAGGAGAAGTCTGGGTGCAATGTGCTCCATCAGTCTCCAGCTGGCATATGGTCCATTATTCTAGCCCACACCCAGGGCTGGGGCTGGTTACAGAATCAGTGACCCATAACAGGCTTTCCGACAGCCCTTTCCCCATTTCTGCTGCTCCTAATGGAAGCTGGATGCAGTAGCAAATCTGGCCTGGTGTGGAATGTCTTAAGAGCAGCATACAGAAAGTCTAGAATATTTGGGCCTGCTTTGGCCAGTGTGAGTCCTCCAGATTTCAGTGGGAGATGTACCTCTCTGTGCTGCGGCAAAATGTGGTCTGTTGGTTGATTATAGCTTACAGTAAAGTAACTTAAAAATACAGACTTTTACAACTTCTTTCTGACATTTATAGAAATGTCAACTCATGTTGGGGACAGCATGTGTGCTGTATGCAATCTTTTAATTAGAATAAATTATTTGTCAGATAAATTATTCAGCCAAAAATAGCAAAATTAATTAAATAATGTATCCAACTAGCTCTACTGTACTTTAAAGAGGACCTTTATTAACTTAATAGTGCATTGAATTGAATTTCCAATCCCAGCCTAAGATTTTTAGTGTTTGTTTCAGATTTGAGTTAGAATGTCACTTCAGGTCTGAGCTACAATCTAATCAAAAAGAAGCATCTTTGCTTCCTTTTTATTACAAATGATTATCCAGTCTTGCAAACAAAAATGTTTTTTGGGGAAAAAATAGGCTCAGTAGAAACAACAGTGAATAAATTTTGCTTTTAGTTATACTAGTGTAAACCAAGGTGACTTTACCAACATCATTGGAGTAACAATGAACTTGGACCAAGACCTTTTAGTAATGGAAAATTTTCTCTTCACAGGCTAGCTGCAGAATAAAAGACAAGGAAAGTGAAGACAAGGTGGGTGAGGTAATATCTTTTATTGGACCAACTTCTGGTGGTGAAATAGACAAGCTCTTCTTCAGGGTTGAGCTCTATGTAGCTTGAAAGCTCATCTCTTTCTCCAACAGATGCTGGTCCTGTAAAAGATATTATCTCACTCACCTTTTCTCTCTAATATCCTGGAACCAACATGACTACAATGCTGCAAACGGAAAAAGTGAAGTCCTTTGTGCATTTTATCACTGTGTTTTGCTGCTTTTTCAGGTTAAAATCAAGTTCTTGTGTGTTCAATCTAGTAAATTTTTCTCTTGGGGGAAGATGCTAAGTGATGATTAAGAGCTAACAAAATGGGAGGCACAGCAAAGGATCTATCACATTTCAATAGGTTAATTTACATTGTGTTTGTTTTTTAAAATCTGCAACAGTGTCTTACATAGGAATTTTTCCTTTTTCCATTTTTTGCATGCCTTTACTGAGAGCTGGACAGCTTACATTGATTATTTTTGTCTTAGTTCCGGGCCTAGCATAAATCATAGGGCTTGATTCTCCACCTCATTTACACCAGCTTTGCACTAATGTAACTCGTTTCACCAGTGAGACTTCAAGAGTGTGGAATCCAGCCCACAGACGTTGGAGATGTTAGCTCCCTGTCTCTCTCTCTCTGTCAGAGATGGATTGTTCCCTATCATGCACATAAAAAAAAGTCTTATAGAGTCATGTGACTCATTTGCTGACCTGGCAGCATTCACACAACTGTTGTAGTAAAATATAACATTGTCCATTTTCTAATTTGATTACTTTTTTAATCAGGTAGGATTAGTGGTGTCCACTCAGCTGTTTTTGTATGTTACAGCAGTAGAGCAGTCTACAAGAGTGAACTATCTACTGTATTAGGGGCACTCCTTACTGCTGTATATTTAAGGTTGAGTAGAGCTTTCTGCTTAGAGCTGATCAAATCAAAGTGCCCTCAAATCCATATGCATAGTCAGATTGGCTTGAAAATTGCTGTGCTGCCTGGGGAGCCAGGGTAGACTTAGCAGATACCCTATTTGACAAAGTATATGTCATGTATCTACTTTTCAAAGGACCCTGTTTCAGTTTTCACCAGGATACTAATATGCATGTAACCCTCAAAAATACACTTCTCAAGGGTTCAGTGTGTATGTGGTACAGTAGAACCTCAGAATTACGAACACCAGAGTTACAAACTGATCCGTCAACCAAAGCCTCATTTGAAACCAGAAGTACACAATCAGGCAGCAGCAGAGACCAAAAAAAAAAAAAAAAGCAAATACAGTACAGTATTGTGTTAAATGTAACCTACTAAAAAAATAAAGGGAAAGTTTTAAAAAGAAGATTTGACAGAGTAAGGAAACTGTTTCTGTGCTTGTATCATTTAAATTAAGATGGTTAAAAGCAGCATTTTTCTTCTGCCTAGTAAAGTTTCAAAGCAGTATTAAGTCACTGTTCAGTTGTAAACATTTGAAAGAACCACCATAATGTTTTGTTCAGAGTTATGAAAATTTCAGAGTTACGAACAACCTCCATTCCCGAGGTGTTCGTAACTCTGAGGTTGTACGGTAAATGGGAAAAGTGCAGGAATAGAAAAGCATGCCACCCTCGCGCCTTTAATCCTACCTGGATTAGTCTCCCAAATATACTGGGGGTGCGTCGGGGGGGGGAGAGATATGTAGAGTTATGTGCCCCCTACAATTTTTGATCAAGTTAGTTGAAAGTGAAGTGTATTGCAATAAGGGTCTGGAACGTTTTAGTAATTTTCTACTGGGCAGCTACTGGCCAGAAAGGACAGCACAAGATGAATCTAGACTGCAAGCAAGTACACAGATAAAATAATGACACAAAACCCCACATGCAGTGTTTTAACAAAAACATGTCTTTCTGTCTGGTTTGGTTTTGTATGTGGTTACAGTCAACTCAGAATATGAATTGAGATCAATATAAGATTACCAGAAATTTGGTCAGAAAAAGAAAATACCTTTATATTAACCTGTCTATGAATTGCTGCCCTATTCATGTATGTATGGTGCCTTTTCAGTTATGGCCATTTGAAAAAATGAGAAGCACAAACCTCTACCAGTTACTCTTAATTTATTTCCTTACTGTACCTCCTTACATTAATTCCTAAGAATTAGTGAAGACGCAAACTGCATTTGGTCATGTCTAGAAGCATCCAGCACATTAAAGACTAGCCTGCAGTATCAGCATTAAGATGGGATTGGTTTATAGGGTATCCATATGGCATTGGTTTGCAACTACAGTAATGGGCCAGCTCTTTATTTAATTCATGGACAAATAGATGCGATAAACAACTGAGCAACAACTTCCAGATGTGCATCAGTTCCCTGCTTACCCTCCAACATATGAGAGGAAGATAGGTACACTTACAGTTTGAGCATGCAAAGTAATTTAGGGCTTTGAGGTGGCAGGGTGAGACCCCAATCTGTATTAAGACAGCAAGTGAGGTCCAAGGGCATGCTCCCACAAGACACTTGTAAAACAATAACCTCAAAATATGCATTTTCTTGCACTCCAGAAAGCACACTTTCAAATTTGGACACCAAAAAAGGTCTCTGTTTGTTAACATCTCTAAGCTGGAGTGGGAGTTCAGAGGGCACTGGGAAACTAGTACAGTTAATAAGGCGTCTGAAATCTCTGTGATTAGTTATGCTCAGTGCCTCATTTATTCCGTGACTCTGCAGCCATGGAATTTGCTGTGGAATTCACCATTTGTAATAGGATTGCGCTTCAAAATCTGAGTGTTCGTTTAGGTCCTGTCTAGACTAAGAAAAGAGGTCATATGTTAAAATGTGTTAGTTAAAGCATGTTAACTAACACAATTTTAAAGACCAGTGTGGGCAGGGTTTAACATCTTTTAAAATGTGTTAGTTGGTCACGGTCAATCCTATGGAGGAGCCTCCAAGGGACTTCTTTAAGTTGTACTCAGTTGCCCACAGCCCCAAGGGGCTGTTCTGAGAGTTGGGGATTACCAGAGTATAGGGGTGCTTTGGCCAAGCAGAAGTGGTGTTGCGGCACTACACCAACTCTATGTTGTCAAGAGAATTCTCACTACAGAGGGACTCCTCTTAGAAATGGTTTTTCCATTTTGTGCCCCTTTGCTACCACAATGGCAGTGCAAATGGAATATATGGGGTCAAGGATCTGAACCAGAAAATCTGAGTTATAGAAAGGCAGAATGACTTACCTGATCCACATTATGGGCTGTTGAGTTAGATTTTAGTCTATGACCCAGAGACCTTGGTTTTCATTCTGAGTTTGACACTTATTTACTGTGAGCCATAACTGAGGCCAGATTTAAAAGAAAAATCAAAAAACATCACAGCAAATTGTGTCAGCTCTTTTGCAAATCTGACCAGAAGAGTCACACTGAGAGTTACTGAATGCTGAGCAGTTTTCAAAATCTGCCCCATGTATAGGGATCTAATGAGAGCTGGGAGGTTTCGGAAATCTTGCCCCAGCTGCTGTTCTTGTATAATGCAATGCTACTACTGACATGTCATGAAATAATGTAAGAATAATAAAAATGAATATAACAATGAAAAATGCACAAAACAAAATAAAATTCTGCAACATTTTGAAATTCCAACACAAAATTTTAAAATTACAAAACAAAACTATTCCAAAAGTAAAACTTTTTAGAAATTCCATTGCATGCTCCCAGAACAAAAACAAATTTTGAAATGTCAAAATTTCTTGAAAAACAGAAATTCCAGTTTGGATCAGCTCCGGTTACATGTGCAATTTCGAGTTCAACATTTCCAGACTTTTCATGCTGAAGCCTGCAATCTTCACATTCTCTAATGTAGTCTTTTTATGGACTGTCTGACTAAACATAAGAGAAACTTCAAATGTTGCAATAAAGATTCAAAAGAAGCCAAAAAAAAAAAAAAGCCTTTCCCCCCAATATTTCTAAAATTACAGAGTGCTCATTTCTTTATTGATCTGGTGGTGTGTATGGTAAGTCAAAGCTTTATTTGTCTGTGATATTTTGGAACACAGCTCCCTTCAGATTTCTGGAAGGATCTGGAGGAACATTATTAAAGACAAAAAATGTTACAGTAGATTTTCACCTTGCATAAATATTATCCTCCATTAGAAGGAAAATTCTGAAAGAGGTTCCAGATCCTAGCTGTAGAAGATGGCAAGAGGAGTACATAGCACTGTAATTCAGCTGAGATTGTACAAGTCCATGCTGAAAACATTCCCATTTAATAGCACCTTCCTCGGTGAGGGGCTCTCTGACTGCATTATTGAGTTATGCAAGCATTTAATAATTGGCCTGCTCAAAATGGAAGCTGAAAGAAAACTTGGCAGAGTACTTTGTTTGTTTTCACACTAGTTGCTAGTTAATTACATGTAATTTGAGAAGAGATCTATACCCCTTAAATCACTGAATATGTTTAATTAGCAGCATTCTCATGCAAGAAGCTTTTCCCCTGCTTCAGATTATTCTTCTTCATTTGGCTTTTATTTTTCTGTTTGTCGTCTCCATTCCCCTCCATGCCTTTTGAGTCCTGTCACAAGGCTGGAGTTTTCTGTTACTGTTCCATCCCTTTTCCATACCTCAGGATGGTACATGTGTCCAAAAACAGAGGCCAAAACCAACAGATTTATCTCAGCCCTAATGACAGCGAGCTGCATGCTGAGTGAATTCTTAAATTCCCTAAAACTACTTTTTTGCCAAAACATGTGGAGTTGCAGCATTCAACATTTTATTGGGACTGTTATCTCCAAATGAAGAATGACTGCACTGGAAAAAATGATTTGGTATCAGCTGCAGGGCTATTTTTAGCTGCTTGTTTGGTGAGACTTCAGAAAACATAATTAGCCATATGGAGAGAGATGCTCGCCAAGTCTTAAATTCAATTTTTGCAAACCACATTTAAAAGCTACCTTGTCTGCAAGTTTATATTATTGGGATCAGGAGACGTGTTTCTGTGTGAGCATGTGATTCTTCATTGTTCTTCGGGTAAATATTTGTGTTTGTGATGGTTATAGAACTGGCAGTACTAGAGGCTGAAATCTTCTGTTTATTTATAGGAAAGGGTTTGTACAGGCAACAGTACTGGAATTGTCCCCTAATTCTGTCACTAATGAACTTTCAGACTTGCCTTAGGATAACCTGTGTTCTAGGGCAGTTATAAGTAGAAATGGTCAGCTTTTTTTTTTTCACTGAAAATGTAAATGAAAACAAAAGAGAGCTCGTTTTCATCAAAACTTTTCCACACAAAATTTCAACTTTGTATCAAAACCCAAGAATTCTCACTTGAAACCCAAAAGTTTATTTTGGGAAAATCAAAACAAAATATCTAGTTTTTGCTCAGATTGATCCATATTTCAGTTTGTCAAACCAAATCAAAATGTTTTATTTCAGATCAGCTCAACATTAAACCATGTCCGCCTGAGCCATTGCAGTGCCTCATGGGAATTTAACTTTGGGTGCCTAATGCCACCATTTTTCCCTACAGGCGAGGCTCCCTGGCCAGACTACATCTCCCAGGATACACTACAATCTCCCCTCAAAATTTTCTCCTGGTTGGAGATAAGTTAAACTTTTGCTATTTGAGAAGTCACATACTGTTTTGGGTCCCTGGAACCAAACGAATTCCACTCTTCCTCTTGCTGTTAATGAGCCATAGAAGAGAATGAAAACTCCTGTGTCTCCTAGGAGAATGAAGAGGATGCTATCATTATTATTACAGAAATGAAGATCAAATCAGACCATTAGGGGACCTGCCCTAATTAAGTGTCCTTTTCTACTACCTTGATGGAAAGGAGAGAGCAAAGTAAGTGTTACCACAACTATGGCTGGAACTGTTTGAACCCTTTGAAAATAATTTGAAAAGATTCGTAAAGTTTTGAGTGTCTGAAAATCAAATACACTCACCACTCTCAGGCCCTGACTTTTGAAAAGGATTGAGTTTGAACAAACCAGCCGTTCTTATGCTCAAATGTTGTAAATCCATAGGCAAGGTTTAGTTTTAGATTTTATAGGTTTGCTGAAACTGTAGTTTGACTTTTGGCCATACTGGAAAATACCCTGTGACTTACCCTGTGTGATTTACCTGGCAGATATGGTTCAGACTCTACATTCAACAGTAAAAGGCAGCCTGAGAACATACACTGATATCCAGATACAGTAGGAAAGTTCACCCAAAGCCTTGATGGATGATTCACCAACACAAAACATGTTTTAACAAATCACACCTGGTTGGCAATGACAGGTCATATTCAAACCCAGGTTGATTTTGAACTATTTTGCACTAGAGTTGAACATTTAGCACAGCCCTATGCTCAGGCCAAATGAGAGGGAAACAAATGAAATTTTGGAAACCCAGTTTCAAACAGCCTGCCACCAGGCATGATCTCTGCAGCCTCTATGCAACTGTTCAGGGTGTGTGGCGAAAGGTAGCACCAGCTTGTCCAGTACAGAATCAGGATGGCAGAGTCTGCAAGATCAGTTGTATCAATTAGAAGGTCATCTGAAGACACTCCTCAATTGTCCACTGCCTCTTGCCCTTTTTCTGCTTGAAGTGGGGCAGGAAATTCAGAGAGAGCCACCTTCCTACAACCAACAAGAGATCTGGATTGCAGTCCCTAAACTGAAGTCCGGGAAGGCACCAGAAGGTTGTAATATCACCCCTGAGTTGCTGCAGAGAGGTGAGAGTACTGTAGTACCATGGCTGCATAGGCTGTTCCAGACTATCTAGCAGACTAACGTCATCCCTGATGACTGGAAGAAGGGTGTTGTTCTGCTTCTCTTCAGAAAGGGCAATAACGCTGTGTGTAACAACTGTAGAGGTATTGTACTGATGTCAGTCCCAGGGAAAGCCTTTGATTCCATGTAAATTACTCGAATCAGCGATGCACTTTGTGGTAAAGGCTGGATACTTAGCATGGCTTTAGACCGGCTCATTCCACTGCCAACCAGCTCTTTACCTGGAGATAGCTTTTTGAGAAAATGGCTTGCTATGAGGCTCTTAATCTAAAGAACCAAGTGTGATGGGTTGGATCACAGAAACCCACTTGGGACTGCCACCTGATGTGCTGAGACTACCTCTAAGCCCGTTTTCCCTGGCAGCTTGGGACTTCAGTGCCCTGCCTGGTTGTGCCAGACACACTAGTCTGCTACAAACACAGACCCAGGTCTGAACCACGTCCCCCACAAGCTGCAGGCTTAACTGAAAACAGCTTAAGAAGTGCTCCTGTCTCCAGCACTCAGATACCCAACTCCCAATGGGGTCCAAACCCCAAATAAATCCATAAACTTATATATTGTTCACCCTCTATAACACTGATAGAGAGACATACACAGCTGTTCATCCTCCCCAGGTATTAATACACACTCTGGGTTAATTAATAAGTAAAAAGTGATTTTATTAAATACAAAAAGTAGGATTTAAGTGGTTTCAAGTAATAAGAGACAGAACAAAGTAAATTACCCGACAAAATAAAATAAAACATGCAAGTCTAAGCCTAATACAGTAAAAATTAAATGCTGGTAAATCTTACCCTCAGAGATGTTCCAATAAGCCTCTTTTACAGACTAGACTTCCTCCTAGTGTGGGTCCAGCAATCGCTCACAGCCCTGTAGTTACTGTCCTTTGTTCCAGTTTCTTTCAGGCATCTCCTTGGGGTGCAGAGGCTATCTTTTGTGCCAGCTGAAGACAAAATGGATGGGGTTTTCCCAGGGGCAGATATAGTCTCTCTTTTGTAACCCCTTTCTCCCCCTGTGTAGGAGAAAGGTAACCCCTTTCTCCCCCTGTGTAGAATCCAGCTACAAAATGGAGTTTTGGAGTCACATGGGCAAGTCACATGTCCATGCATGACTCAGTTTTCTACAGGACATTCCAAGGAAAGCGCAGATGTGGATTGGCGTCTATCAAGGTTCTTTGTTAGCCAAGTACTCCCAATTACTTGAATAACCCCTTCACACTATGTTGACCAAATCTACCTTAGGTGCTTTCTACAGCAAACACTTTAAATACAAGCATAGAGCCAACACTCATAACCTCAGATATAAAAATGATACGTGCATACGAATAGGATGAATACATGCAGAAGAACATAGCCTTTACAAAGATATGTTACATGGCATATCTAGCATAAAACATATTCCAGTTATGTCATATTTACACTTATAAGCATATTTCTATAAAGCATTTTGGGGTGCAACATCACACCAAGGTTATGCCAACTTTATTGAATGGGAGTGAAATGTGAGCCTTGAGGAAGGCTGAAGAACAATAGATGGAAATTTTCAATTCTCACCAGCTTGCCATCTTTGTCAGCTATTCCATATAAGTGGCAGGACAAAAATCAGCAATAATAATGTCCATAACCAAACCCACCAACCATTCCCAATCAGAACTGTATCAGTTTTGGAAGCTTTCTTGGTACTGACATATTATTAGGATGAAAGACCAACATATTATGCCTGTTTACCAAAGAATGCTATTAAATGGCAAGTGATTGCCAAAAGCTTCAGTGGTGTGATAAGATCACGCGTGTTGGACATAGACTGAATAACCAGACAGACCACCTTAAGGACCTAGCTAGAGATCAATCCACATGGTGCTTGATCTGGAAGGAGTCTACATCTCTTTGGGATTTGCCTTGATGATTATGACAGTCAAGGCGGGAGGGAACACTGCCAGGTGGAAAAAAGAAGCAGGAGGCCAAGATGGGTGCTTTTGGCACCAGAAAAAGTGAAACAAGCAGGTTGAGACAGAAAGAGATGAATTTGGTAACTCATGTTTAACTAAACGAAAAGGTACAGTAAGTTAAGGAATAGGTGTTCTGCAGTGCTTGGCACAGCATAGACCTCAACCGATTGGGGTCTCTGGGTACTACTTTAATACAAGTAATCCAATAATAAAGTGGTGGCAAGAGTTTCTTTCTCCAGTTTCATTCCCCAAACTGTGCCTCTTTTTTATTGGTTAGAAAATCTAATCTTCAAACTGGCATGCCTGAGTGAATGTAAACTATGCATCCTGCTCCTCCATTGTTAATCCCTGATAGTCTTTTAAACACCTGTCTCTGGGTTTGTTGAGCTCCAGGACATGGATAAACAGGAAAAATGCAAGGACTTATATAACAATATTTATAATTAAAGATCTTGGGCTCAGTCCTTGGCTGCTGTTCCACCCTGCTCTGTGTTGCTAGAAAGCTGCCATAAAGAAGTAGCAAAAGATTCCCCTTAACATAGGAATCATTGTTTGTTTTGAAGTCGATGTAGACATCACTGCACCACCTCACCCCAGACCTCCATGAGGGGGTCATGTCAAAGGTGGACAAGGGGTGTACTACGGTTGGGAGGGAGTGAGGCAAAGCATATGGCACTCTGCCAGATCCGTGGCTGACACAAGAGATGGTTGCAGCCAGAATAACTTAGAGCAACTGTAAGGCTGCTCTAAGTTAGGGTATGCCTACACAGCAGCTGCGATGTGTAATTCTCAGTTTAGATAGACTTATGCACACACTCGCTCTGCTTGTGCTATAGGGTGACCATACATCTCATTTTGGCCGGGACACTCCCTTTTTTAAACCTTGTCCCTGCCTTCCTGACTTTTTTGGCAAAAGTGGGCATTTGTCCCATTTGCTCTTGCCAACTGATCCAGAGCCTACTGGCAAGAGTAAATGGGACAAATGCCCACTTTTGCCAAAAAAGTGGGGTGTTGTGTGGAGGAACATGTGGGGGGAGGGAGATCTGAAGGGAGATGCCAGCCTTGTGCAGGTGGGAGGCTGGGCTGGAAGGGGTGTAAGGAAGGGTTACAGTGTGTGAGGCCACGTTTACACTTACCTGCTGGGTCGACGCGCAGTTTCGCTGTGCTCGGAGTTGACTATCGCGTCTGATCTCTAAACGCGAGTAGTTCGACCTCGAGCGCTAGTGAACTCCGCTCCTCCACCACCGCGGGGAGAGAGCGAGAGGAGAGACTTGGAGCCGCGGCTCGCGCGCGCGCCGCGCGGGCGGGTAGTGTGAGTCGAGGTAGTAGTCGTTCTCAGCTCGCTTTCCCACGTGCTTGTTCAGCTCGACCTCCTTGACCGACCCCCCAGTAGACCAGGGCTGAGGGTCTGGCAGGGTTTGAGCAACCAGCAACAACCTTGAGTGGGGGCCTGGCAGGGTTTGAGTGACCCTTGAGTAGTGATAGCCTCGAGCTGTGGGGTGTGAGGGGGGGCAGCAGGGCACAAGTGACCAGTGACAGCCTTGAGGTGGGAGCCCAGCAGGGTTCGAATGACCACTGACAGCCATGAGTGGGGGGCCAGCAGCTGGGGCCAGCCCCGCAGGGGTGGGAGGCTGGGGCCAGCCCCTGGGGGGTGGGGAGGCGGCACTGGCACTAGCCCCAGAGAGGAGGGGCTTGGCCCAGCCCCACACGATGTCCCGTTTCTCCTTTGGGAAATATGGTCACCCTATCGTGCTAGCATGCTAAAAATAGCAGTGTGACAGTGGAGGCTTGGGCTAGCCACTGGAGTACATATCCAGGGGGTTGGGAGGGATTGAACTCAGGCAGCTAGCCTGAGCTGCTGCCAATGCAGCTGTGACTACACTGCTAGTTTTAGGCATTAGCTTCAGCAAAGCTAGCACATGTGCATCTATTTGCGCTGGAAATCACATCTCTTGGCTGTTGTGTAGACATACTCTTAGACAGAGAGCCTCTTCAGCCTCCGGCCAACTCAAGATTGGTGACGCAGCAAGGTGGTTTAAATCCACCTCAGGCCCTGTACCGTCCTCGCCCAGCAGTGCTGAAAGTAAACTCAAGACACCTAAGAATTGAGCCCCTTGGCTGCAGTTCAAAAACCCATTCTCTGATGTCTTGTACTTGCATTTATTTGTATTGATTTCAGGCTGTCTTCTGCCAATTTGATCTCTTCTTCATTGATTTGCTTGCTTGTTTGTCTCACTTTTTCAATTGACCTCCCTTGGTGGCTCTTTAAGGTAGTGCCCAGCACTTTGAATCTCTGTAGTCTGTTTTCAGCGAAGTCATTACTGTGCTAAAACCACAAGTCAGACATGGGAGTTTGTTTCCTCTTTAATCCTCATTATCAGCAGGACTTTTTATTTTTGCTGATGAGCAGTATATTCAGATAGTTTTAGAAGACCTTGTTCATGTTGTGACAATGGAATAATCATTCCTAATCTATGAGTTACCCTTGAGAAAGGAATACATAGGGCTCTTCTAGGGTGACCAAATGTCCCAATTTTATAGGGATAGTCCCAATATTCAGGGCTTTGTCTTACATAGATGCCTATTACCCCCTATTACCCCCTACCCCCATTTTGATTTTTCACACTCACTATCTGGTCACCCTAGGCTCTTCAGATTACATCAGGACAGCACATCTATACACATCCACAGTTGGCTTCCAGAAACATTTGGATTTAAGGCATTGCTTTGAGTTAATCACGTTATAACACGTTAGTCAGATCGTATTATAAATTGTTGTATATGTACTGCCTGGCTCAGTGTGATCAATGGGACACAGTACAGAGCATATGAGTAGTTAAATATTCAAAGCAGTACAAATTAATTTTTAAAAGCAATTATTTGTTTAATCACATTTCATTGAGAAGTGTCTCCAATGGAGTTGTATTTTAAGGATTTCAAAGCACAAAAGACATTTGTCTTGAACAATCATTTAACTGAATCTTTATCCATAACAACCAGGTTCACTGTGATTTGCTCTCTCTAGTAAAATCAGTACTGAAAATAGCAGCTTATTTGATTGAGGGTTTGGGTTTCGGGGGGGAGGGTTGTTTTGGTGATTTTTGCATTTCTTTCAATTAATCTGCTTCTCAATACTCAAAGATCTATATTTGTCTGGTAATTTTAAGAAGAGTATTTAGTACAGGAAGAGCCTGGAGCCCTTGTGAAATTTGGAAAGACACTTGCAAAAAAGGGACCAATCCTATATCCCTTGTGTACTGAAAACTTCCATTGGCACTGAACATCACAGTGTGGGCTCTCTTTCCCCCAGCGGTTTCATGTGGAGTTTTGGGCTCACAAGAAACAGACAATCTGTCCCAAGTGCTACTAACTGCCTGAGGGCTTATCTACACTGGAGAGTTGTTCTACTTTACCTATACCAGTACAGTTAATGTGGTACAACCTCTTCAGTGTGAATGCAGTTATAAAGGTGCTTTATATTAATATAGTTATTCCCATATGAGAAGGGGAATATCTATATTAGTAGAAGACCAGGTCTACTCTTGAAAGGCTTTTCCTGTATCGCTATACTGGTATAATATACTGGCAAAGCCTCCTTATGTGGATGTGCCTACACGAGCGAAAATGCACTTTCCAGACCCCTCCTGAGTGAAACAAGCTATACCAACAAATGCGCAGTTTTGCGGGGATAAATGTGTCTACACTATGGGCTTTTGCTGGTGCAAATCTACCTGTCACAAATCATACCCACATCACACCCCTCACTGAAATAGCTATCCAGGCAGAAGTTTGTAATTTTGACCTTGTCTAAGTCATGTTAATACCAGTAAAAGCCCTACCTATACTTGTATAAGTATTTCAGTGGGAAAAAAAGCTATTACCAACAGTTATACCAGTAAAACTATTAAATGTAGACCAAACCCAACTAACATAAACAGTCCTTTCTGTTCAGCGCTGGGACAAGTCAGCAATTTGTATTTTTCAACAAAAATTTCAAAATTTAATGCTTAGTTCAAAAGTGTTATTAGCATCTTTAAATCTTATTCAAAGTATCCATTACGTATTATACAATCAAATCAACTACAAACTTTTATCATTCTGATCAGTTGATGATGGGAGTGGAGTACTTCTAGCTACCATTCTTCCTTTCTAAATAAATGTTAAAATATCTTTTTTTAACTACTCCCTTCCCTGGAATCACCACACGTTGGCTCCTTGTGGATTGATAACCTTTCTGGTTATAGATTGGTTAGAAAACACTGAAAAAAGTAAAGCTTTACACTGTACAACGTAGTAGGAGTCTGACTTCATGTTCTGTCTTCTTCACACAAGGGATGGGAAGATGTATTTGAAATCCCAAGAAACGTATAGGGTATGTCTACACTGCAACCACACCCATGATTGCAGCTTGTGAAGACATACACACTAGCGTTAATTTAGTTAGCTTGGGTCTCAGAGCAGTGAAGCTGTGGCAGCATGGACTCCAGCATGGCCACCTGAGTATTTACCCAGGGTTCTGGGAGGTTAGTGCAGTCCACTCTGAAACCCATGCTGCCGTGGCTTCACTGTTTTGGTATCCGCACTAGCTAGATTAAAGTTAGCTTGGCTATGTCTACACGAACTGCAATCGCACCCTGTGACATACCCACAGAATATATGTTATAGTTTGGCTATTATAATCTAAAATATTGCATATGGTGCATACTGTAATAAGACTATTAAATGCTTAAGAATTATTATGGTAACTCTCTGAGACATTTAACTTCTTATGGTTGACTGATTCCCAGGCAATGGAGCTACCTGGTGTTAAAGATCTTTGATGTTTTAGGTTTTCCTCCTTTCCTAAAACACTCCTCTTATACACATGACATCTTTAATGGCTTAATTTGCAGTGATTAGCATAGAATATATGTGCACATTTACAAAGAATTGCTTTTAAATTTTAAAGATAAATTTTATCTTGACATAGATGCACTCATACTAGACATTATGGTCAGCGTGAAAAAGCTAAATCCATCCTCAAGTTTACATTTTACTTTTCCCGGTATCCTGAGGTACAGCTCAGTAAAGTACATGTTCAAATCTCTGCCTAGAAATTGTTTTAATTTGAAATCTTGGGAAAACAGAAAATCCCTCCTATTCTCAAAACACACATACTGGCTGAAGTTGCATTTTTTTAATTGGTTAAACTTTTATCAATGAATAATGGTTATTCATCCAGCAATCTAATTATGGTTTGAAATAATTGTTGCACTAAACCAGTGTCACAGGATAAAAGGGCACTTGATAACAAAATTGTGAAGGGGAATTGTATAGGGCATGGGAACATAGTTAGGGGTAATGAGATAATGAAATTAAGAAAGGGAAAACTCTAACTGTGAATATGTGACATCTTGATAGTACAGTGTATCAAGGGGTGGAAGTTATGGAAACTTTATCACATGGGGGGGAGGAATAGCCTGCTAAACCCAGGGTTGTGAGTTCAGTCCTTGAGGGGGCAAAAATCAGTACTTGGTCCTGCTAGTGAAGGCAGGGGGATGGACTCAATGACCATTCAGGGTCCCTTCCAGTTCTAGGAGATAGGTATATCACCAATTATTAATTAAAATTATTTATTATTAATTATTAATGGGACATTTAAACTTGGTCCAAACAAAACATGAGAAAACCAATGAGGAACCAGTTCTGCACTGAGAGAGAGGACTGACCTAAGCGCTCTTTTCCATCTCTAGCATCTCTAAGAATGTTTGGGTGAATACTTGGAATTCTCTATCTGCCTTCTTAGGTCTTCTCTTGTATTTAGTAGCAGGAGACCATTATCCTGTGACAGTGCTTGACTTCATTGACAGAAGATAGCTTAAGTTCCTGTGTTTCTCATTGATCAAAGTTACGTTTTAGGATATATGGGATCGAAATATACCGGCTCCAGTTTAGCTACAGTAGATAAGTCGGGGAAGGGTAGGCGGGGCACTTCCTATCCTGTGGAGCAATGTAATTTGGCTGGCCTCGTGGGAAATTTCAAATGGTGAGAGGCAAGTATGACTTCATTAATCTCTGAGATTTTGAAAGCTCTTTAACCATTTGCACTTTGTTTCTTTTACAGACCATCTGAAAGGAGAGATAATTCAGCGGCACATGCAAAGGGCAGCTCTAGGTAAGAGCAGCATATTCTTGTATGAATAATAAATAATGCATTTGGAAGAGAGGGGTCTTCCCAGTGTTTACATGGAGTGTGAACATAATACATGCAACTGAGGCCAAACAAAACATTATGGGTTTTTTTTAGTTTTTGGATTATGAATTTTCTGCAATAATTGATGCTTTTTTTCATATTGTGTAGAGCTGGGCAAAAATTTTCAGATGAATATTTTCCAAAAAAGCAGGTTTAGTAAACCCAAAACTAAAAATAAAAATAAAAAATGGCAGGGGGGCTTGATTCACAAAATAAGAGGAGGAAGTAGTAGTGGTGGTGGTGCCCTGTCATAACTTTTGGCCAAATAGTTAGGGCACTCACTTGGGCTGTGGAGCAGGAACTTGAGTATCCGATATTCTAAGTGAATGCCCTAACCAAGTAGCTATAGAGTCATTCTCGCTTTGTCTCTTGCTCAATGACTTTTATAATATTTTATACAAAAAGTGGAACAGTTTCAACAGAAGAGACGGAGAGAGACCCACCTAAGAATAGCCTATTGTTGGGGCACTCACCTGGAAGGAGAGTGA
This sequence comes from Mauremys reevesii, assembly GCF_016161935.1. NCBI lineage: Eukaryota > Metazoa > Chordata > Testudines > Geoemydidae > Mauremys > Mauremys reevesii. The sequence goes on from NC_052625.1 coordinate 61,206,189, forward strand.
TGTGGGTTCAACCTGGGTCTTCCACACCCCGGATGAGTGCCCTAACCACTGAGCTAAAAGTTGTAAGAGGGACACCAGTGGCACTACCACTTCCTCCTGTTTTGTGAATCTAGCCATTTTAAAACATCTGGAAACAAAATGTTTTGGGGCAAACTACATGTTTCATTCAGTCTGAAACTGACTTTCATTCTTTCAGAATTTTCATATTCGGTTTGACCCAAAACAATTTATTTTTATTTTTCGGAACTGCCAGCAAACTGAAAAATCCATTATTCTCCTGGCTCATATACTGTGTAAAGGCCACACATTCGATTTTCATGGCATCCATGAACATTGCCAAAGCTTTTACCAACACGGCAACTGACTTTATATGGGGTGAGGGAAATGATGCAAGAACCTTGTAAATCATTTCTCCTAAAATATTAACCAGTAGTTTTACTGGTGCTAAAGCAGGAGCAAACAGATCCAAACCTTCTCAGACCTTAGACCTTGTGCCTTCTGGGCCCCTCTTAGATCTGAATTTCAATTGGTTCTGGACTTCAGTTTGTTTTGAGACTGGGCATCAGTTTAGCCACACTTCCAGAGTCAGCCTGTGATACCTTCACAGCCTCTTCATTCAGAGAGAGGTCCAGAACTGAAACTCTGTCCTTCCTTGCAATGGGGAGCAGAGCCAGTGCCAGACTGTGCTGCATCTTGTTAAATGCCCCTTTCCCACATACTTAAGGCAGTGGCTGTGCAGGTCAATAACTAATATCTCGCTCATGTAAGATAGACAGCACTTGAATCTGGTTTTCTTCCCAGATTCAAATGGCCCCTATCAAAAGCCAACCAGCTGATGGACTGATATTTATGCTAATACAGTGATACAGTTTCACTTAATGCTACCCTGCTGTTCATATTTTAAAATAAAGCTAGACAAATATTAATAAACTATTTGCAAAATAATACACCAGTGCATCTGCCAAAGTGACAAGGGGAGTGATAGTGAGCTCTGCCCTCTTTGCCTGCTGAAGTTAAAAGGAGCTGAGGAGAGTGGGACTGTAACTCCTTATATAACTTCATACTAAATGTCCATTTTCATAAGGGAGCATGTGCATGGAACCAACAGTCACAGCTTTCCAGGGGGTTGTGACTGAGGTACCGTAAGGTACTCTCTATTGGCAATATTCCACCTCATATCCTTTCCTATTTTTTTCCCCTTTTTATAAAAATAAATTAAATGCAAAAATATTTTTTCCAGAAAATCTATGCTGTAGAACAAATCATTAAAAGCTAAAAAATGCCAGACTAAGGCCCACTCTCCCTCAACTTGCCCTGGTCAATGCCTGGAATGCAAGCTAAGGATGGTATCATCAGTCTAAATTCTGATTTGTTTCTTTAATGCAATCCAAATAGACTTTTACGTATTTTAATTGTGCTCAGATCTATACAATATAAAAATTAAAGACATGCCCTGCTCTAAAGAATTTACATTCTGAAGATCAGACACAGAGAAGAGGAGAAAACTCTAGAAAATTCAAAGGCGGCGATAATATGAATCTATTATGCTGGTTGGTTTGTCAAGTAAATACTTGGTACTCTTCTGCCATGTGAAACTACTCAAGTGTGTAAGACACAATGAACCAGATCCTCAGCTGGTAAAAATCAAAGTAGATTCACTGGGTCAAATCTTCAGGTGATGTACATTGACATAGCTCCATTGATTTCGGTAGAACTACCTGAGCATCTGACTCAATATGTTGCATTTAAAGTTGTTCCAAGGTAACCCATGACACTGCTGTCTATGAGAATTCCTTATGCAGTGTTTCAAAGAAATAAAAAACGTATACACTCCAACTGTGTGTTCCAGTGTGCATTGTAACATCTGGCCTTGTCTCAAACATTTAATGGCTCCTTATTGTACATAGAAAATAATGGGGAAAATGCTCTTTTAAATAACTATTTAACTGATTTTCATAAAAAAGGTAAGTATGGACTTTTTTTAAAGGCCCCAGGGAAAAAGCACAGCACCGACTCTGCCAGCTACACATAGCATTGTGACTATTCCATCAATTTTCCTCAATGTAATGTGCAGCCAGTGTGTTTTGGCTTTTGTTTTGAACATTGCTGCATGCTTATCATCACTAAATCTGGACCACACAAAATATTTTCCAGACATTTTTTCCTTCATTCATTGAGCCTTTTAAATATTCTATGTATTTTGACCTAATGTTTATTCTGTTAATTGGGGCACCTCATTTGCCTGCTTATCTTATTCCACATATATTCTTCCAGAGAATAGCAGGTCTCAGCTCTCCTAGAATCTTTCTTGATGACCATAAATCCACCAAGAGCTTTTTGAAGGAAAACTGCTTGGTAGGAAGCCTCATTAAGAGTTGGTAGAAATCCCTATATAAAATAATACATACCACTTGAATTCGAATCCAAGTGTTAACATCTTCCAGCTGCCTCTTCTATTTTATTTTATTTTTTACTTAAAGCACTTTTATGATCAGAACTCTTTAAGGAGCTCTCTTGGGTGGATTTTAAACACTGATGATCTGTTTTCCCTAATAGGCTCACTTTAGATGTGGATTTCTCATTGAAGGAAACCTCCCTGCTCAGCCAATTGTTCTTAGCTGTCTCATCTTTTACATCACTATTGTCTGCATATTGACAAAGCACTCAAGGAGTCAGATGGGGAGTTTCAGTGGAGGCAAAGAACATCAGATTGTTCTGATCTTCTGGTTCTGTAAAGAAGAAACTGCATAAAATTGCAAAAGGGCCTAATTCTGCCATCCTTACTAATACTCAGTAGGACTTTACCATGCAAATAATTCCATTCTTTTCAATAGGAACACTCAAAGTAGGGTATAACTAAACATGACAAAGGGTGGCAGAATCAAGTACAAAATGACCAGATTAACATATTTTTTTCTCTTCTTCCATTCTTCTTGCTTTCCTTTTTCCCTTTCCACCTCTCTCATCTGCATAAAAAACTATCTTTGCAAGCAGCATAAGCTATGTCGGCGAGAAAAACTCTCCCACTGACACAGTGCTGTGCACACCAACACTTATGTCGCTGTAACTCATGTCACTCAGTAGGGTGGAATATTCACACCCTGAGCGACATAAATTTTGCCCACATAAGCTGGAATGTAAACTTAGCCTCAGACGACTCCTTTCCCGCCCCCCCATTCTCTTTTTTCCCTGTCTTTCTTTTCACCACCCTTTTGCTCTTGTATTTTCTATCTCTCAAGCTTTCTACTGTCTTTCTCTGCTCTACTTTTTCACTCTCTGTTTCATGTTAAATCTCTATTTTTAGATTTCTCTCTTATACGTGGGTGCCTTTGTATGGGCGTACACAGGATTACAGTCCTAAGGTAGCACAACCTAGTATGGGACAGTAGTATGCTTCTATTACTACAGAAAAAGGAAAAGCATTCCCCTGAGTTTGCTGTGCTGTAGAAGGCATAGGTACATCTGATGTGATTCAGTGGGCAGTAGTATCACAAGATGCTATCAGATGAAATTCCAGTAAAATATAGAGTCTAATTCTCCACTATGTTACTCCGGTTTTATATAGCTGTAACTCCCTTGAAGTCAATAAAATCGTTGGAGTTGCATTAACATAAAGCTGGAGTAACACAGAGATTCAAGCCCATAGTGACTAATAAAAGCTATAGTGAAACTAGATAATCTTTTAGTCTGTTTATCCAAGATGTTGCAGGTGAAACAATTATAAATAGCGAGCAACGTCAATTAATGCACAGGAGCTATGAAAGAAGTGCTGTCGTCTAGCCTGACCTTTTCTGCGCGTAAATTTCCTTATTTTTTTTTAAGGCTTGGTACAAATTACATTAGTAAAAACTCCGGTTTCCCAGTGCTTTCTATCACAGTTCAGGGTAGCTGCACCTGTATTCCCCCCTGTGGTTCAGCAAGAGCACCCACTCTCAGCTTCCAGCTCCCCAGCCATTGCCTCTTTGGGAGGAGATACTAATCTCTTTCCTGTCTGACTGGGGTATTTCGAGGCTGAACAGTTCCTCGACTATACTGTGATCTCCACAGCAAAAGACAGACTGCCTATGCAGGCCTTCTTCACTTCTTTCCTCAGAGATAGGACACAGCATAATTGCCACAGTTAATTTACCATACAGCAAGTACAAGCAAGTACATTTATTCTTAAGGCGGGAGCACTGGAACCTTGGTAGATGTGGGAGGGCCATGAGGTCCTGCTCCTCTCTGTGGCCTCACTCCCTGGTCCTCCTCTTCCCCCCTGAAACTCCACCCCTCGGCCAGGTCGGAAGCCAGAGCCGGGCCATGGTAAGAGCCACCCAGGGATCCCAGGCCACTCTGGGGAGCCCCTGACCCTCCACCTGTCCTGGGCAGGGAGCCTGAGGGCAGCACCAGCCTATGTCCCTGCCCCTGGAGTGTGATTTCCAGGGCAGGTGGAGAGTCCGGGGCTGCCCATAGTGGCCCGGACTCCCTAGGTGGCCCTTACTATGGCCCGGCTCTGGCTTTTAGCCTGGCCAGAGGTGGGGCCTCAGGGGGAAGAGAAGGAGCAGGGGCAGGGCCACAGAGGGGCCAGGCCTTGTGGCAAGGTGCATCTAAGAACAACCTTGCCCCCCCTCCACCAGGAAGAGGCTGGCACCACTGGCAGGGGTTGTGTTTTGCAGCGGATACCCTGCTGCAAAGCACAGCCCCCCAAACTGTGCCCATTTTAAATAGTGGGCAGTCATGGCCTTCTCACTTTTAAAAGTGGAGGGGCTATGATCCTCCACTCAGCTCCCTCCCCCCCGCCCCCCAGTTCTGGCACCTCGTCTTAATGTGAAAGCATTGCAGAGAAAACATATTAAAAACTATAAAACAACCAACACACATACTAATAAGCTTACCAGAGATCACCCCCAACTCCACCAAGGGGGATTTAACCCTTCAAACCCCTCAGCTCAGAACCACCATCCCAGTGAGTTTATCCAGTTTGGGCTTTGAAGAGGCCATGAATAGGTAATCAGCCATACAGTGAGTTTCTCTTCAAGGTGTAGCTTCAGGTGAATATCTCTCAAAGTGAGTAATTTTCATTCTCTTCTTCCTAATATTTCCTATGAACTCCCACTCAGCTAAAAGCTCAATTTTTGTCTGGCCCATTGTTTCAAAAAAGTTCTTTGAAGCACATAATACTTTGCAGTGTTTACAGTAGTCCTGTCTCTCCCTTAAAAGACATTACATACCATTCCACAATAATACATAAATATTTGCATTTTTAATACAATGCCCTCCTAAGATACTTTGACTTAATTCACTAAGGTTTGTCCGGGATATTGTCATATATATCACACCTTCCACCAGTCCCATCCAGCTTTCCCTATAGAGTGTCTCACACATACAGATGCTTTTTTAAATGTTCTCGCTAGATTGCAGTCAAAGGCATATTTTGAGTTTAGGGTTTCAAAGGTTTTGGAATGCCATGGCCCACTGATAGTGCTTAGATGTCCTCTTAACAAAGAAACACACCTAGAGCAGCTAACTCACTTGCTCAGCTAACCTGGAACCTATTTATTTCTCTCCCTGCAATACTGGCATGTACAATAAAAGAGTTGACAAGTTCTGTGCATCCTCATTAGATTCAACCAGCTCCATTTGCTCTCTTTTTTCACTCACCTTCTCTCTTCTCCCATTCTTCATCCCAATTTTCTACCTTCCTTTTTTATATATGTTTTTAAATCCCTCCTACCACTGAGCTACCTGTTAAGAGCTCGTTGAACACATTAGGAAATAGCAACACTAGTCAATGAATGAGAAATGCTGCTGCTTCCAGAGATACTCATTTAGGGTCCACTTCCACCACCTTTATGGCCATTATGTAGTATATATCTCTGTGAGTGATACCATTGTTTTTAATAGGGCTGTTTGCGGAGCAAGGTACAATTTAATTTGAGTAAGGGTGGCAGATTTGGCTATCAGGGAGGAATCTATCTTCAATTTCAGAGTCAAAGAGTGTCTTGTTTTGTGAGCGTTTTTATTACAAAACTCTGTTTTGCCAGGATTTATAACTTAGCTGTTGAAACTAGGTTTGTTGAGAAACGTGGTGTTCATGCTCTAGTCTTGAAGGGGGCACTCTCCAATCCCATTGAGCAGCTGAGCAAAACTTTTTTTTTTTAAGAACCCCACTCCCCACCCTATGTGAAATGACTGGGGGAGTCAGAGATGGTTAACTAATTTCCCATTGTCTGTTGATTTCCTTGGGTCCCCACAAGCACAACCAGATGTCAATTGCCATCTCCTATGTCTGATTCTGAGCTCTCAACTCTGGCATAGGTTGTTAGCAGGAATCTTTAGTGCGGTTTACATTTGATTAAAATGGGACATGATCATGCAGGTTGGCGTATGTGGCCTTTGCCATAACTCTCTGTAGCTTTGCTTACATCATTTTTCCTGGACTTTTGAAAACTGAACACCCCTTTAAGAAAATGAAACCAATTGCACCGCTGCTTTTGTCCTTCCATGTAATGCTTAAGGCCTCTATATATTTTAGAGCTTCATATTATGAAGCTGCTTGTCCTTTCTTAAATGTTTTGATAGACCGTGAAATAATATAGAGTGCAGACATTTAAAGTACTATCATTGGCATCTGAGTTTAGCACTAGAGCTGGGTGAAATTTTTCACATAAAGCTTTTTTTTGGGGGTGTGAAAAATACAGATTTTGCAACCCAGAAATATTTTGCAAATTTGTGTTGATTTCACCAAATTGTTTTGTTCAAAAATGACTTTAAAAATTCCAGATGTTTCATTATGACATTTTTTAAACAAAATATTTTTACCTCTTTTTAGGTTCAACATAAAGGAAATTTTGAAACAAAAAAAATAATTTGATTTATGGAACAACCAAAAACATTTGAAAAGGTCAAAATATAAACAAAACATTTCATTTGACCCCCACCTTTATTTTCCAACTTTTTGATTTGCCAATTTCTTTTAAAAATTTGGTTTTGTTTTTTTGGGTTGTATGTTTGTGATTGCTTGGTTGCTGTGGTCATATTATTTAGATTTTGTTGGCTTGCTTGCTTGTTTTGTTTTAGGAATTACCCGTGAACCATATGAGTTATACTCAGCTGTAATTAGCATCCATTGAAATGAATAGGACAGTTCACACCTCAGAGCTATTGTTTCAAGATCTCTGCAAACTCAGGCCGAGGTTGCTGCATCGTTATACTTAGGTCATGTTTTGAAGTTTTCGCTGCAGCTATAGCAACTAGAGATATACTTGGTTTTTAAATACTCTGGAGAACAGTTGAAAGGTCTGTCCGTGACTCTCTCAACTAGTTCTTCCCATACTCCTGTGGGGAAAGGACACTCCACACTTTGGGAAACACTGGTTTACCTCATGCTTATTCCCCCAGTCTAACCTGAGCTTGGTTTCTTCCATCGCCTTATTTTTCATAACTGAGAAACCATTTTAAATTGCTCATGTGAAGAAACAAGTTCTCTTTCTGTACTAATGCCATGACAGAAAGACACACAAGTGTTTTCAATCACAAAATGGCAGAAGCTGAGAAAAGTGGTAGTCTGAGTTTTCCCACACAGATCCAATGCAGTCCATAGAGGATAACAGCTTTAATTGAAATTAAAATGATCTGATTTAACATAATCACTTCTGGCTCTGAAAGTCAATGTCTTATGAATAAACTATTTAAAGGCTCCTACAGGAACAATCCAACTATTGTCTACTAAACAGTCCAAAAGTTGTAAGTATTATTTTCTCCTCAGTGGCAGAAGATAACCCAAAAAAAAGTCTGCTGTGTGCAGCTAGGTGTCAGAAGAAGGCCTTGTAATTTGGTACCTCCTATATATTTGTATATGTGTGTGCATATATTTGAGTTTTTCAGTCTTTAAAGTTCACTAATTTTTTAAGCAAAACAGAAGCAGTCTGCTCAGTCAGTGTGTAATGCTACCGAGTGACCTAGGGATGATGGCATGAATGGAAATGGTACAGAAGAGCAATTTCTCTTAATATTGCACAATTTTGATTATGCTACAATATTACAGTATGTTCTGTTCCTCTGGATATTTTGTTTGAAAGCTGAAGCAACAACAATCTATTTTTGTAAGAGTTCACAGTTACTACTAGCAGCATGCAGTGTACTGACCATCTTCTTCACTTCTCTTAGAGTGACCTCTAGTGGCGTTAAAGCCGCTTCTCTTATGGCTAGATATCATTTCTCCAGGGTTTCATTAGATCCATGGAAAACAATTGGTAATGCTTAGCCTTGAGGGCTGTTTTTGGAATTCTAAGATTGAAAGGAGGTGGATCAGGTTATGTTTGTTTAAAAGCATCCATTTTCCACTAATCCTAGCACAAGGATATCAATAGTAAAGCTGGGCGAAGACCTCAAAAAACATTCCATGAATATTCGCTTGGATAAAAAAATGGAATTTATGTTGGCTGTGTTCACGGTCCTTTGGCATTCACTTTCCTTGGCTGTTGTAGCAAATTAGCTTACTGGCAGGAATGTTTGCAGAAACAGCAACTTTTGAACAGATATTAGAAATATTCATGGAAGGTGAATTTTTCTCACACACACACACATTTCCTCTGCAAATACTGTGTGTTTGTGTTTTATACTTCTCTCATCATTGTAGTACCTAACATACACTGAAGTCAGTGGAGTTACTCCAGGTTTGCACTACTGTAAGAGAGACCAGAATTTGGCCCCTGAATATTAGACAATTGTAAAGTTGCACATTGTAACAGACCCACCCTGTTGGATCCACAAACTACTTAGTGTTTCAATTTAGAATGGCTTATGGTTAAAACTCTGAGCTGTTGCCTGTTAAACATCTTGATATCACAACTGCCTATTTTTGTGCAGCTCAACTGTGCTGGCATCCAGCAGCATTTCACTGTCTTTGCAGTGACCTGCAGTGTCCATGAGCTTCCTTGAAATAGACATTTCTTTTGAAATAGTACAGAAATAGGACGTTCAGTGCGGATTGCCTCATTATTCAGCGACTCCCTGGGATGACTGTTAAGTAGCATTGGTAGATTCTGGAGTTAGAGACGCTGATTCTTAAGTCTAGTCAAGCTGTGCAGGGTTTGAGCTGCAGAGTGGAAATAAACGTGGCTTGTTGGCATCTTAGCAGCTCACTGATTCTGGGGCTGGGTAGGTCTGCATTGGCCCCAGTTTAAATCAGAGTAGCCTCTGCCCGTAGCCCTGAGGAGCTGTAAAAGTAGCCAGGAATAGCTGAAGTACAGGGGTGCTCCAACTGTATCCCATTCTCCCTAGACTTCACCCTCTCCACTAGAGGCCATAAGTGGTGGGTGTGCACAGCTACTCTGCTGGCTCTATACCACTGAAGGATTTCCCCTATGATAGTGTGATGGGCGTATGAACCCCAGGCTGAGAAACAGGGGGTTAAGGAGCAGCTCTGGTCATAGGAGGCTCCACTCAACCTTGTCTGCTGGGTGTGCTGTCAGTGGAGATGGAGTTTAAAGGACACAGCACAGCTCAGTCAGGGTGTTCAGTGTGAAGGAATAGACCTGCATTGGTAGCTCCTGCAGGAATCCAGCAGGAGCCCCACACAGCAGCCAACCTCAACTCAGAGCTGCAACCCCCTGCAGAAGAGACAGTGGAGTAGCTGCTTGTGATTGGGAAAAGGAATCTCCTGACTGCCTTCTGGGGGGATTCTTTCTGGGTCACAAGCCAGACCTTCACTATGCCTCTGAAGAGGCTGGGAAGTAGTAGGAAGTAACCCAGGGAGTAGGCTGGATGATACCCTAGCCCAGGTTTCACATCTGAACTGCCTGCCCCAGGACCCTGAGTTGGATCCTGGAACAGCAGGAGGGCCTAGGTTCTGTAGCAGGGTGGACCCCTGCTCCTGCCCTGAGGGGTTTAAAGCGGCCTGGCAGGGCTTGGGAGCTGCTGCTCTAAAGGCTGGGCTGATTGGGGAAGTGGCTGCAGCTGGGGCCATGCCCCAATCAGGCAACAGGGCCTTATAAGAAGGCCAGGGAAGCCAGAAGGACAGTCTCTCTCTGCCTTCAGAGAGGGAAGGGCCTAGCTGCAGGGAGCTTGAGACTGGATACCTGAGTGGACAGGCTGAGGAGCTGGGGAGCTCCAGTCTGGAAAGCCCCAGGCTACAGCCTAGCATTGGGCTAACAGGTACTGGGGGTTGCAGAGGGCAGCCCAGGGGTAGGCCAAAGCAGCAGGTCCAAACCCAACCTTGCCAGTGATGAGTAGGCTGATATTGCAGTCTGCCCCAGGGCACGGGGGCTAGACAATGACTGGCAGTAGCCATACACTGAGGTAAGGTGGGGATAGAGGGTGGGGGTTCCCTGAGGAGGGGAGATCCTAAGAGGAAGGGGTTACTGCCAGGGGGCAGCACCCCCATGTAAAAGGGCATCGGGTCCAGGGAGGGACACAGGGGGCCAGAGGACAGGCGGATCACCGGCCTGCAGAGGGCGCTCTGGACGCTGGAACGAGCTAATTCCCGGAGTCACCAGCAGGAGGCGCCGCAGGGGTGAGTCCGGCCCATCTACAGTTCTCCTACCACCAAACCCCTGGACTTGCACCACTAGGCACTACTGCCAACCGCCCTGGACTTGATAGACTAGGTGCTTCAGCCAACCCTGAACTTCACCACTACGTAGCAGGGCTAGCCAGTGCTCCTATCAATAGGCGACATGGTCTAAGGAGATGATCCCTCATCACAGCCAGTGTACCAGGTAGATGGTTAAGATGACTGTACAGACCCTTTGCATGCACAGAGCAGTGCAAAGGGTCCATAACATAACAGAAAATGTATCTTGATTGTTTTGGGGCATAAAAAGCCAATAGCTCCCTTCTTCTTCCATCACTGTAATTGCCCTTATTCCACTTTGGACAGACAGAGCTCTCAGTTGTTCTCTAGAGTCTCAGCTTCACGTCTTTACTTGCTATGGTTGTGAAGAAAACCTTCAGAACATGACCCAAATGTGACCCATGAAGCATTGTTTCCCTGAGTCAGCAGAAAGCCTGAAGCAAGAGGTATGAACAGCCCCCATTCACTGCAATGGATGCTAACGCAGGTGCCCATGGTCATACTTTACATGTTGCTAACCACATCACTTCTCTTCAAAGCACGTAAGTTAAAAAGAGGAAGTATTGCAGGACTTGGTGGTGATGAGGGACTTCAACTACTCAGATATCTATTGGGAAAGTAATACAACAGGGCACAGATTGTCCAACAAGTTCATGGAATGCATTGAAGTCAACTTTTTATTACAGAAGGTGGAAAGTGTGATTGGTGGAGAGGCTGTTTTAGATTTGATTCTGACATAGGGAGGAACTGGTTGAGAATATGAAGGGGGAAGGCAGCGTGGGCAAAAGTGATCATGAAATGGTAGAGTTCATGATTGTAAGGAATGATAGGAGGGAAAACAGCAGAATAAAGACAATGGACTTCAAGAAGACAGATGTTAGCAAACTCAGAGATTGGTAGGTAAGATCCATGAGAAGCAAGTCTAAGGGAAAAGAAGAATTCAAAGAGACATTATTAAGGGCACAAAAGCAAACTATCCCAATGCATAGGAAAGATAGTAAGTATGGTAAGAGGCCACCCTGGCTTAACCAGGAGATCTTCAAAGACCTGAAGCTCAAAAAAATCATACAAAAAGTGGAAACTAGGTCAAATTCTGAAGGGTGAATATAAAATAACAAAAGCATGTAGGGCCAAAATTTGAAAGGCCAAGGCACAAAAGAAGATCAAACCATCTAGGCACATAAAGGGTAACAAAAATTTTTTTTTACAAATACATTAGAAGCAAGAGGAAGGCCAAGGACAGAGTAGACCCATTACTGGATGAGGAGAGAAAGACAATAACAGAAAATGCAGCAAAAAAAAGTTAGCAATGATTGGACAACTAACATAGTGAACGTCAGTATAAGTGGGAAAGTATCTGAGGCTAAAATTGGGAAAGAACACGTTAAGAATTACTTAGACTAGTTAGATGTCTTCAGGTCAACTGGTCCTAATGAAATACATCCTAGAATACGTAAGGAACTGTCTGAAGAGATCTCTGAGCCATTAGTAGGGCCCTACCGTATTCATGGCCATGAAAAAAATGTGTCACAGATCTCCCACCATGAAATCTAACTATTGGAAGGGCGGAGGGGAGGGCTGGGCATGCACCAGGCTCCAACTACTAGTCCAGGCAGGGCTGGGGAGGGACAGGACTTCCTCTTCCCCTGCACAGCTGCTCTCGCGGGGGAGAGAGAAATCAAACCCACCTCCAGTGGCTGAAGCAAGCTCCATGGCTGCTGCCTTCAGAGCCCAACTCTGAAGTTAGCGCAGAAGCAAAGATAGTAATCCTGTGACCCCCCACACACACAACAACTTTGCAACCCCCCAGGATCCCCTTTTGGGTCAGGACCTCCACGGTTACAACACCTGAAATTTCAGGTGTAAACATCTGAAACCATGAAATTGACTAATTTTAAAATCCTGTGACCATGAAATTGACCAAAATGGACTGAATTTAGTAGGGCCCTAGCCATTAGCGATTATCTTTGAGAATTCATGTGGGATGAAAGAGATCCCAGAGCACTGAAAAAAGAGCCTATATAATACCTGTCTGTAAAAAGGGGAATAAAGACAACACAGGGAATTTTAGACCAGTCAGCTTAACTTCCATCCCCAAAAAGACAATGGAGCAAATAATCAAACAAATCAATTTGTAAGCACCTAGAAGATAATAAAGTGATAAGTAATAGTCACCATCGATTTGTCAAGAATTTGTGGATGGGGGAAGTAGAAGATGTGATATATCTTGACTTTAGTAAAGCTTTTGATACTGTCTCGCATGACCTTTTTATAAGAAACCAAACGAAATATAGCCTAGACGAACACAGTATAAAGTGGGTCTGTTACTAGGGGTTTTGCAGAACCCAAAGCTCTTGTTAACTTTAATCTTTGCAAGGCAGTGGCAGGAAATAAATCATTGGGAGCAAGCAGGCAAACAAAAATGCTTTCACTCAAAGCTTCTATTTTATTTAGTCTCCAGCACGTACACACATCCACGCAGGTTAGTAGAGCACCCCAAATGAACCCCAGATTAGTATTTACCCAAGGTCTGAAGAAAGTCTTAAGTGGATTTCTGTAGATGTTCAGTGGTCAGCCTTCCATCAGCAGTGGAACTTGAAGGTGTTCAAGTGTCCACTGAGCTCAGGTTTCTTCCTCTTTTTATACCCAATGTGTTAGTATTACATAGCTTGTTCATCAAAAAAACTGCTGAGCAGAAGATAAGTGTGGCGTTTTCCAGCCTGTCAGGCAGGGAATTTTCCCTCAGTTAACCAGCTGTATTTCACATAGTAATAGTTAACTATTGCCAGACTTTCCATCTTGCAAGCCCGCATGCTTTGGCAAAAAGCTCAAGTCAGGAGGGCACAGGGTCATGTTTACTACTCATAGTCACTCACTTCCCTGCTCCCCTCCTGGTCTGTGCTAAGGTTTCAGAAAGGCCTCCTTTTAGCTGCTTTCAGCACTAAGCATAACAATTGGTATTCCTGCTGCTGGCAATGGTCTAAGCATGTTACTGCATTCTGGGCTATCAAAAATCTCCCCATCCTACAGGTGCATAACTGGTTGGAAAACTGTACTTAGAGAATAGTTAACAATGTTTCACAGTCAAACTGGAAGGTCATATCAAGTGAGGTCCCTCAAGGATCTGTCCTAGGTCCAGTTCTATTCAATGTCTTCGTAAATGATTTGGATAATGGCATATAGAGTACACTTATAAAGTTTGCAGATGATAGCAAACTGGAAGGGGTTGCAAGCACATTGGAGGACAGGATAAGAATTCAAAACAATCTTGACAAACTGAAGAAATGGTCTGAAATAAATAGGATGAAATTCAGTAAGGGAAAATACAAAATACTACACTTAGGAAGCAATAATCAGTTGAACAAAAAAGTGGGAAATGACTGCCTAGGAAGGAATACTGCAGCAAAGGATCTGGAGGGTTATAGTGGATCACAAATTAAATACGAGTCTTCAATGTAATACTGTTGCCAAAAAAAGCAAACCTTGTTCTGAGGTGTATTAGCAGGAAAGTTGTAAGCAAGACACAAGAAGTAATTCTTTTACTCTACTCAGCACTGATAAGGTCTCAACTGGAGTATTGTGTCCAGTTCTTGGCACCAGACTTCAGGAAAGATGTGGCCAATTTGAGAAAGTCCAGAGGAGAGCAACAAACTTGATTAAAGGTCTAGAAAATATGACCTATGAGGAAAGGCTGAAAAAATTGGATTTGTTTAGTCTGGAGAAGAGAAGACTGCGGGGACCTGATAACAATCTTCAAGTGCGTACAAGATTGTTATAAAGAGGGTGGTGATAAATTGTTCTCTGTATCCACTGAGAACAAGATAAGTAGTAATGAGCTTAAATCGCAGCAAGGGAAATTTAGGCTACACATTAAAAAAAAACTTCCTGACTTGAATGGTAGTTAAGCACTGGAACAAATTATTTCAGGAGATGTGGAATCTCCATCATTGGAGGATTTAAGAACCACTTAGACAAACACCTGTCAGAGATGATCTAGATAATACTTTGTCCTAACAGTTCCAGGGTCTGGACTAAATGACCAACCAAGATCCCTTTCAGTCCTACATTTCTGTGATTCTATTATTTTAAGATCTATACCAATGTTTCCTGAAGTAGGCACCCTGAAGGATTAACTAGAGCACACAGAAGGTGTATAAATTAAGATGTGTAGGCCTTTAACAACACATGGCTGATTTGCAGGGGCTATGCAATCGGTTTCATTCCCCTAAAAGAGGGCTTAGCTTTCTAAAGATTGAGAAACATTGCATTAGAGCAACTGGAAATGTCTGATTATCTGATCATCTGCTTTTCTAAAGTGCCTGTTGTCATAGTAAATAGAATTGTCAGTCATTGACAATGTGAGAGTGTGCTTATTGTCAGTCTGAGACAAGAATAGTCAAAGGTTATTTCCACAGGATGTTTCCCAGTTTGTATTGTCTTGTTAGCTCAGTGTGATTCCATGTCTAGAAACAATGTGGTTCCACATAGTCAACCTCAACTGAATTTGATAGTTTTCAGACCTTTTGGAAAGAAGCTATAAAATTGTCTTCCTAACACTTGGTTCGGATCCCTTCCAGCACAGCGTCTGTTGCTTCCGATGCTGTTGCCATATTCATTTTCTCACTTTTCTCATTCTGCAAGTGTCTGGAAGCCATCTGCTCTTCACTGAGCAGATTTGGATGTCACACACAGTGCAACCCCAAATTCAAAATCTATTGACTTCGTCGAGGATGCTGCAATACTAGCAATACTTTTGTCAATCTTGCCCCTCCCACCATCTTCTTCACTTCTCTTTTGCAGATGGAGGACTCTCCATTAATACATTACAGCTGGCAGCCTCAACCAGCACTTTGGCTGATGCTGCTTAGGCATGATCTGACTCCAAATGCACTTCTGTTACTCAAATGATTTTCAAATTTGGAAGTATTCAGCTCTTGTTTCAACTCCTTTTGCATGGCCTGAAAGACCTTACAGAAGTTACATTAACCCTCTAAAAGTGTGTGCAGTTGACTCATAATACCAAAGAAGCTGCAAGCATGGGTGTTTTATTTAATATTCTTTCAGCTAACTTCACCATACATTTAATATAGAGCACAAAATAAACTATCTTGTGCATTTATATGATTATTTGCACTGATATTGCACCCATCCTAATCCTGGCCTCTAATTTAGACTTGTAGACTTTAAGGTCAGAAGGGACCATTGTGATCATCTAGCCTGACCTCCTGCACATTGCAGGCCACAGAACCTCACCCACCACTCCTGAAATAGACCCCTAACCTCTGGCTGAGTTACTGAAGTCCTCAAATCATGGTTTAAAGACTTCAAGTTACAGAAAACCCACCATTTACAGTAGTTTAAACCTGCAAGTGACCCATGGTGCAGAGGAAGGCAAAAAAAACCAACCAGGGTCTCTGTCAATTTGACCAGGGGGAAAAATCCCTTCCCAACCCCAAATATGGTGATCAGTTAAACCTTGAGCATGTGGGTGGGAAAGAATTCTCTGTAATAATTCAGAACCCTCCCCATCTAGTGTCCCATCTCCAGCCATTGGGGATTTTTCGTACTGCCAGTTACTGATGGGCCACATGCCATTGTAGGAAATCTCATCACACCACCCCCTCCATAAACTTATCAAGCACAGTCTGGAAGCCAGTTAGGTTTTTTTGCCCCCACAACTCCCCTTTGAAGGCTGCTCCAGAACTTCACTAATTTTACTGACATCCAGAGCATTTTCATGGAGGCAAGAAAACAGCAATTTGGCCAGTGTTTTACTGTCTTTTCTACATGTAAACCTCTAAGCACTTCATTCATATCACCATTCATTTGAACATACTAGATAATTGAGAGATTGACCAGTTTTATTTATAGCTTAAGTGGTATTAATGCGAACGGCAAAATAACTTGCATTCCTGATTTCCTTAGTCAAAATCTGTACAATTTATCAATGCTAGTCAACAAAATGATGTAAAATGAGTTTGAACTAAAAGAACTGTTGATTGCACTTTCCAAGGCTTCTGGTGAGGTTACCAAATTATTATAGCAACAGATCATTGTGTTCTTAAAATAAGAAGTGCGCATATACAGGTAATCAGAAATTTGTTCAGAGGGAGCAATTTTGGATCAGACAAGGTTGTCATCCCTTTTGGACATTTCTTTTCTGGGGAGTGCTCAGCATAAGCAGTGAACTTTCAGAGTGGTAGGGGAATTGGAGCCTTCCTCAACACTGTTGTTACAGCTTCATCCAGCAGCAGCTGTAGGACCAACAACACCTCCAGATTGTAAGCTCTAGTGAAGAAAAAAAAAGCTACAAATGTCTATATTACCTCAGTTAAAAGGTCAGATAAAACCTCACCACATCTTCCAGTTACTTTTCCCAGCCTATGAAGATTCTCATATTACCAAGATTGAAATTCAGCCACCAAGGTCTCATCCACTCCCCAGTCTCGCCCAAACATGGGGTAAAACATTTGATAGTACTGGCTGGATTATATGAGGGAGAGAAATAGATCTGGGTTTCATTGGCTCTCTGAAAAAATCATGTCCCATTCTTCCTCACTATCCCATTCAAAGATCCCATATACACATTAAATGAGAGAGCGGACAATTTGGATCCCTGCAGAACATCTCTTGAAAGCACCTCAGGGCAGAAGAACAATTGCCCCAAAGTACTCTCTGGAATCTCCCCAAGAGATAAGAGCAAAGCCGCCAAAAGGCTGCATCATTTGTTTGTGTTAGCATTAGCAGATGAACTAACTCCACCTCATAATCAATGGTATTGAAGACAACTGATAAAGCTAACAATAGCAGCAGGGATACATGGTCAAGGAGGAAGGCAGCTACAAAAGCTTTCTCTGCAGCTCTGTGCAGTACCTAGGGCCATACTCAGAATGACAAGAATCAAGGCAATCTGAAGTAACCAGGTATACTGAGAATGTTTTCACCAATATTGACCTAAAGTCAAGCAGAGAAGACCTGGCATCTGTCTCCTTAAGATATTGCCGTTCACCTAGGGATGCAGACAGTTCAGTCCAAACCTACTTGATCTTATCTACATAATGATGTTGAATGTCCTCTACAAGAGGAATGAGTCTCTAATCAGCCATCAGATGAAGACAGGTTTGAAATAAATCTGCTGATCAAGACTTAAAGATTCTGTTGGGGAGAAAGGGAACTTTTCTTTGCCACCCACGCAGGCACCACATGACATTTCAAGAAATCTTTATGATGCATTTTGTCAGAATCAGCGCGAGATTTATATTGCCAGGGCTCTAACTGTCTTCCTTCACCCTTCACTTGTCTCAGATAATCTGTAAACCACGATGACCTGTCAGGATGAAGTTGGGAAAGCAAATATCACTTCACTGATATGGGCCACTTCATTGATGATTGAGGACAGAAAAATAAAGTCCTACCAATCCCTTGATTGAGTAGTCTGTTGAAGAAACAATACTCTCCCTCCTAATCCTCCAGAAATGCTCAGGTTCCATTAATCTCTGAGGACAGAAATCAAACAGGTCTTTCATCTCAACTTCTTATATCAGACAGTGTTAGTCCATGACCTGGGCAGATGCGCTATTAGCCCACCTCTTGTCACAACCCAAACACAGATAAAAAATCTGGCCAGCTGTATGAATTGAGGTAGCAACCAGTGGACATCATGGTAATTGTGAAATCCTGGGTTGCCTCAAAAGAATTGTCATCAACATAGATGTTAAAGTCACTGAGTACTCTCAGCCTTGGTTCCTCCTAGAAGGAATCTCGATACTTCATGCAGTGACTTTGCAGTGCTATAGAAAAGTTGAGAGTCCTGTCTTAACGTCATACCAGGACTTTCAGACAAGATGGGCACACTGAGTGAATTCCTGGCTGTGTTGAAGTCAATGTCAATTTAGCCATTGACTTCATTAGGGCCTGAATTTCACCCACTGTATTTAGTCTAGTTTTGGGGTGGAAGATCTGCATTACAGGCAGGATACAAACAGCATTGCCAGACATCCTCACCCATTTCCTTTTGGTTCATACTGAACTGAGTATATGGCTAGAGTCACCTGCACCAAAACTTGGTCAGCACATGTCTTGCAAATTATAGACAGTTGTTGCTTTATTAATCACTAGCTTTGCATTGGTCAGCATGAAGTGAAGGCCCAGAAACTTGTTCAGTGGTATCCCAATCTTCTGATAGCTAATTAAGTGTGAAACCAATGGAATTGAGACTAAACAATCTTGATTTTGGATTATGCTTTACTTCAAATCTTTTCCTTTCTTGTCTCCCCTTGCCTACTACCACAGACATCAAGGGATCCACACCCACACAACCAAACACCCTGCCAGATCTCTACAGTTCCAGCATGAGACAATATTGTTCAGCCATCTCAGACACCCTTAGGTAGCCATTGAAGGGCTGCCACAGTTGACTGCCCAAATAAGGACTCCCCAGGGCTGACTACAATGTTAATCTATAATGCAGGTTCCCTACCTCAAACAAGCCCAATTGACAGTTATTCCACCAAATGTAATAAGTCTTACTTTCCTGCTTTGGGAGACACCACTCCAGCTTAATCCTATACCCTTGCCATTGAGCACAGATATCTGGGTCTGACCTACATATCAATGAAGGGAGCCTAATCTTGATTTCACTCTAATTAACTGGTTTATTGGTTACTCTTGCATGTGTCTGTCTCAGTCTCCCCTGACAGAGATGATGCTCTTTGTATAAACATTTGTTTCCGTGGGAAGAGGGGATTTGAACCTGCAACTCCCACATCCCAGCTGAGTGCTATACTTACTATGCCATAAAGTCAATCTTTCACACACTCAATATTTACTTATTTATACAAAGTGTAACAGCACCGACAAGAGAGATTGCAAAAAACTCAATAGCCCATTGGTTAGGGTATATGCCTGGAATGGGGGAGACCCAACTCCAAATCAGGCATTTGAACCAAGTCCTCCTACTTCCCAGCTTTAGGTCACTGTTCTAAATCAAGCAGAGCAAGAATTCTAATATGGGTCACCTACAGCCCAGCAGAGTACTCTAACCTCTGAACTGTTGGCTGTTCTGTGGTCCGGGCCGGCTCCAGGCATCAGCTTAGCAAGCAGGTGCTTGGGGCGGCCACTCCAGAGAGGGGTGGCACGTCCAGGTATTCAGCAGCGGGTCCCTCACTCCCCCTCAGAGTGAAAGACCTCCCGCTGAATTGCCGCAGATCGCAATCGCGGCTTTGGGGGGGGGGCTGTTTGGGGTGGCAAAACCCCTGGAGCAGGCCCAGTCTGTGGTCCGATGTTCTCTCCCTTTGCCCTCTGCCTCCTGTCAAAAAACTTCAGCAAGACTCAGGTTCATAATGGGATTTTTTTGAATTCTCAAAAACTTTCACAGCATGGGAAATCTTCTCCTCACTCAGCAGGATAACCTCACACTTTGCCGGATTACGGATGGAAGCAGATTCCAGAGCCAAACATTCCCTCTTCCACTGAGAACACCCTGCATCAAGCCTCAAAACATTAAGTTCTAGGAGCTGTTGGTGAGAGTGCCCCTGCTGTCTCAACTGTCCAAAAAGTGCACATGGAGAGAGGTGGCCTCTATGGTAGTCGGGATCCAACCATTTAGGGCTATATAGATTGCATCCAAGAGGAAAGGTTACAATGTCCTATCTAGACATACATGGAAAAACCTTTATTATTTACTGCTGCCTCATCCAGCTGGGCATCCAAGAAGGCCACATTATGAAGTTCACAGAGACAAGCAGGCATATCCCATCAAAAGAGGAAGCAGATACCGTGGTCTTTTTCTCTGAATGTTTCCAACCAGCCCAGCCACATCATCTCTGTCTCACCCTGACTGAACTTCTGTCACCTTCCTGTCATCCAATCTCCTACTTTGACCAGGCACCGGGGGTGCGGGAAACACTGAACCATTTGGATCCAGCTGTCATTTGCATCCTGATGGCACTGCAGTTCAAACATCTCACTCTGCTAACAAGCAAATGAGAAGGCTCAAAAGTAATTTCTATCACTTTATTTTTGTATTGAAAATGTTTATTCCAAATTTAGCAAAGAAACTTTTTCATGGAAGTGCTTAGATGTTACTGTGAAGGGCAGTATAGGAATCTTCATTTTATGGCTCTAGAGAATAATAGAGAAAATACCATCATTGAACTGTCAAGTATGGCTCTGGGTAATAAAATGGGCAAGATAACTGATGACAAAAACCTTAGGTAATCTAGTGGCAAAATTCAGTTAGTAAACTTAGTCAAGGTTCTAGATCAGTGGGTGTTTTCTGACCAGGGCCCAGGTGTTATATTATTCCACTAGATAGACTGCCATGTGTGGAACACATTAAATTTGAACCTATTCACCTGCATTTTTCAGTATTTACTACTTGTACATTTGGAAACCACTGGCAAAGTTTTAGTCACATTGGTTTCAGAAATTCCTGTGGCTTGAGTACAGCTGAATTGGAAACACTTTTTGTTCCATGTGCCAGGTATTTTAAGGAGCAAACCAATATGATGACATGTTTCAAACAAGGCTTCAATGAGTGGAAAACAAAAATAGAAATCTGTATTTAACCAGAAGAACTCATAGCAGAGACACCGAAGCTAGACCATGTATTCCAGGTATCATGCTACACTGGACACAAGTTACACAAGCATGTGAGGCCAGTGATAAAATCATACAGAGCAAAGCAACACAATGATGGATGGCCTTACTGGCAGCTGTGCTAAAATTCAAAATAAGACAACATAATGGGTGTGGCTTTTTAAAAAAAAACCCATAAATGTAATGTTTTCAAAGGTTGAAGATGAGACTATTGTTTTATTTTAAAGCATAGAATTTACCACCTGGTAGAATATTTTAAACACCATATTCAAAAATAATTAGAGGTACAGTTGATTCAAAACCCCCAATCCAAATACTTCAGCCTTTTGGAAAGTTTGAATCTAGATCTGAATTTTGCAGTTCATGTCCATCTCTATTTTTATATAAAATGTGTCCATAATGCCTGCCATTCTGGAGAAAGTCATATCCACTCCTCAATCAAACGAGACAGGTTGAACTGGCCTAGGGGAGGAATCAAAATATAAGGAGAAAGCCTAAGTAACTCCACTTCTACAAACAAAAAGAAAGAGGGGTTCTTTTTAAACCAACCCAAACAGCATTGTAGGCTCCAGCTTAATAGCACAACAACCTCAGGACTGAGTTTGCCAAGAGTAGCAGAATGGATAAATAAAAGCAATACAAAGATTAATTCGACACTGAAGACAGCTCTAACTGTGATTATTTCAAGTGACTATAAATTTAAGTAGTTAAATACAAGATTGTCTGATGCTGAAATGAAAACCTTTGACTGCAAAGGTACAGCTGAAGGGCAGGACATAATGTTAATTGAGGTACTAGGACAATAAATCTCTAGAATGTTTGACTCCTAGAACAAATTCAGGGCCAGTAATATATGGGCTCCCTAGGGAGATTAAAGTTCAGAGTCACAGAGTTTCTTTACCAAATTGATCTTCAGTTTGACTGTGGACAAAAATAAGCCAGAATTTTTCAAGTTAGTTGACTACAAAGTCTGCCATGGTAACACTGATGATAGCAGTATGTATCACTTACTGAAAATAGTGCTTTTCATCCATGCTTATCGCAGTGCTTCACAAAGGTAGGTAAGTATTATCAGTTTCTCCATGAATTCTTTGATTCACTGCACCATGACCAGCAGAACTGGCTGACAATGGAGTTGACTGAATGCTACAGATTCCTAGGGGAGGGGTGCACAGGGAACACTCACCCTGCACCTCAAGAGCATCAGGAATCCTTTGCTGCACTTTCTCCAATGTATACCTGTGCCTTAATGAAGCAATCTGACCCACTAGTTTTGTTCTCCCTATAGTATTTTGACATAACTACCATTGGAAATATGGATGGATGGATAAGGGAGGAGACTAGGGTTGCAATCCTGATCCCACTGAAACCAATGGGTGTTTTACTATTTACTTCAATGGGGCCAGGACTTCTCTCAAGATCACTAAAGCTTTGTCATTATCTATTGTGTTTTATTGTAGTGCATTCATATAACACCACTAATTTTTGACACCTCTTCTGCCATGAATCCGACACTTCTTTTGACTCATATGTTATTTGCTTTAACACCCAAAAGAGTTTCATTTCTTAATGTGTTAAGAGCACCCACTCCACCACAGAATGCCCCACTCAGCCCTACTCTGCTCTTATAGTCTGCGTGTATGGAATGAAAGTTGTGTGTGTAGTTTTTGTTCACCTTGGCTTTTAGTCTGTATTAACACACTTGACCTGACGTACTTTTGGTGAAATTAAATATGTTTCAGTCTCATTTTTGATTAAGCTACAGGGTATAACAACAAAAGAATAATGGTTTTAGCTGGAGCACTGACAGGCAAAGAGAGGTCATTACTGCCCTCGTGTTCCAGCCAGAATTCCATTCCTTGAAGCTAGGGTACACTCCTTAGGCCTAATGAAAGGTTGACATATAATTTATTTTCTTGGCTGAAATAATAATTGAGATGGAAACCAAAGTGTATTGTACAGCAAATCTTTTGTTCCTTGCATTTTTCTTCAGTTAAAAAGGCAAAACTTGTTTTATTGGGAACCTTAAGACACTCCCTAGAAATAGAAAGTGGTTTTGTAATAGTTGTGCTTTTTTAGTAGGTAACTTGACATTTCTGAGCCCAGTTACTTTAATCGTTGTTGGGAAGGCTGTCTCCCAGAACGAGAAAATATTGTAGTGAGTGTGGAAGTTCAGTTCTAAGGCGCATCCTGATTGTCAAGCTGTCCTGCAATAGCTCAAGAACAGGAATACCAACCTCAGGGCAGACTGTTAAGAAGCAGGGCACAAACCCCAAATTGGCTATATTTAGATTTCACCATCCAATTATCTAGTGTAAACTCCTCAAGCACTATAACAGCCTTAACATGGAGTTACAGACAGTTCCCTTGGGAACTCCGATCTATCTTACCACCCAGGTAAGCTTACCTTTGTGATAGATGGTCCATTACATCAAAGATCACAGCAGTATTCAGGCTATCCCCAGTCCCAAAGAATCAGTCACTTACCTCAGGTCAATTGCACCTTAGATCTCACACCAAAGACAACACTTGTAATCAATCCTATAATAAACTATATAAAGGTTTATTAACTAGGAAAAGGAAATAAGAGAGTTATTTACAAGGTTAAAGCAAGTAAACATACCCACAAATGAGTTCTCATCTTAAGTTTCAAAACGTAATAGATGCTTCTATAATAAGCCAGATCTAGACGTCCCTTCAGGCTAACCCAGGCTAAGCACTGAGGAATCCCTTGCTTATGCCTAGGAATCTTGCCCCCCAAGAGTCCAAGCAGCAAAGAGATACAGTTCCTCCTTGTTAGGGCTTTTTATTCCTTCCCCACTTTTGCTTCAAGTTGCAAATTCTGCTGTTGGGACAAATTCACTTGCACATCTCTTCATGGGGAGGAGAGGAGCAATCAATGAAGTCCTGTGTCCCCTGATTTTCCCCAATAGTTCATCTGGTGTTAATAGGCCTCCTTTGTCAGGCAAGAGTTGCACCTACTGTTGGAAACTAGTATTTCACACTCATTAATACTTCTCTCCTGTCTGGTGATTTCCAGTTAAAAAGCAAACACTTAAATATTACCTTATGACATGTCGTACAGATATTTGCATGCAGCAACTTACAACCATTTCATAAACTTTAAATGCTGAACACATTCTTATAATTTTAATACCTATTTTAACAGTACTAACAGCCAGGTGAGCTAGACTGGTTCCAGCTATGTGTTCAATTGAGGCCTAGGGACTGGTTCCAGCTATGTGTTCAGTTGAGACCTAGGGCCTTGGCATGAGCTGGCATCTAGTCTGCCAGCATCACACTGATCAGACACACTCTGGCATTGTGATGTAGAAACCATCCAGGAACTTGTGCCTCCAGTCTGACCTAATGTATCTTCTACCACCTGATTTTCAGCAAATGTTGAGAAAACTGCTGCTGAAGCGCAAACATACTGTCCAGCAGCAAGGATCAGGTTAACAAAGTTAAGTGAAGAATAAAAAGATCCTAAGTTGCTTTCCATGCATTTTAGACTCTATTTTATGGCAGTATTTCCCCTCACATTTCTTTTTGCCTCATCTAACCTCTTGCAGCACATCAACTTTCAAGCAGTTCCCCTTGTTTATATTCAGTAGTTGAATTTAGTGCATCTCAAAGTTAATCTTCCCCACAGTTTGTACCTCAATACTCCTTTTTGCTATTCCAGTCCCAGGCACCTCCACCTCTGCCACTGTACCTCAGTCCTAACTTGCAGCACCTCTGCAATTTCAGTCCTCACCTCTGTTAGCAGAGACAGCCAGTTGTATCAACTTTGAGTTAGTTTTAAAATGTAGACAAACATCTACAGGTGACTATGCAGAGACAGCCAAGCTAATTTTTGTGTGTAATTTACAGTAAGGGCCTGATTCTGATCTTGCATTCGTATAACTCCAGATTAACTCCACTGATGTCACTGGAGTTACACTGGTGTGAGCAAAATCAGAACAAGGCCTAAGTTAGGATTTGGAACCCAGATCCCCAGAAGGGAAAGACTAATCCACTAAGTACTACTTAGCACTTTTCAAGCTGTTCTTAGTCTAATTAAAGTGCATTTCTCTTTCGTCCCTGCTCCATATGATCATCGCTAACCCCTGACAACTTCTACTTGTAGGTGTTGCCAGTCCTTCTGAAGAGCTAAATGAATCTGATCCCGTGGAAGAGAGTCTTCGAGCACAAATTGAAGAAGAGAAAAAAAGGTGTTGTTTCTGCCTCATCACATACTTCAAATATCAAATTAAAATGACATCTGGATATGTGCAGCATGTCCCAATAAGACTTCAGTACTCACAGCTAACCTCTGCTTTGCTTTGACATTATTACAAAAATGCCATCTTTCTGGTTCACTATTAAATGTCAGCTAGTTTCCTGTAAGCCTAAAAATAGTGCAATATGTTACTGTACTGAGGATCAGAGTTAGCAACTTGTTCACTGGGATCAGTTAGAAATTTGCTCTTTGGTCCTAAGTTGGCAGGGGTGCTACCAAGACAACATACTTATCCATCTGTTGTTTGCTCCCATGGCTGTTTCAGGAGCAATAAATGATTTTCTAGGGTCAGGTTTTTGTATCTGCTGCCCATAGAAGTGCTAATAAAATATGAGATGCTCCCCCATTCCTGGCTTTGAGAAGTTGTTTTGAAGTTCAGGTTTGGTAACTGCCCTGGGTAGCATAAAACTACATTAATGATCTGTCAGCATGTTCTCCCAGAGCCAAAGACAAAACGTCTCTGTTCTGAACAAACCCTCTTCTCCTTTCTCACTGCAGTTATAAAACAATGTTCAATCGCTTGAAAGGGTTGAAGATAGAGATTGAACACTTGCAACTTCTTATGGAAAAAGCCAAGGTGAAGCTGCAAAAAGACTTTGAAGTCTGGTGGTCTGAGGAGACATCGAATCTGCAGGTATCAGAATGTCTACTTCAACTGTATGCAAATATAAAATTAAATCTGCACTTGTTGCCTAAAGAAACCATTGATTAGATAGGAATGGGACTATTATGGGTGAAACTTTGGTCCTGATTCTCCTCACTCTTAGTATGGTGTAAATCAGAACTTGATAGTTACACTAGTGTAAAACTAGTGCAAATGAAAGAACTATCAAGCTCTTTTTCCCCACTGTGTGCCCTAGTTTGGCACCCTCTTAAACATCTTCCAAAGAAGTCATTTTCACATAAAACCTAACTCAGAAACAATACATGTTAATCATGTTTTCAATTTCTTTTAACTTTTTTTAAAATGTTTTACTTCAGAAACACTTGTCTGTGGAATTCCAAATGGAATTGAAAGATCTTGGTGACATCTATTATTGCACCCGGCCTGTTCTGAGATGAGGAAAGGCTTGCTCAGGAAGTTGTTCATTGGATACTGAGTACATTGGAATGATCCATTCGATTCCAATGAATTTTAAAGAATGTAAAGTGACTAGGGGAGACTTAGGGCCAGATTATCTCTTACTGCTCACCAAAACTATGCTGCTCTACGATTTACGTGGTGTTTGGAAGATGGCAGACACCACCAATAGCACATCCACAAAAGCCAACACAGGCAACTGATTTCCAACTTCCCCTGGTTTTGATGACTCCTGTAGCCCTACAGAACTTCTAAGCTCCCCTGTGGTTCATCTATTCTCAGCTCAGAATGCCAGCACAGCTCCTGGCTTGCCAGCCAACTTCCACAACTAATACTGTAGCCAACTTTAGGAAATCCACAGAAGCAGAAGTCCCCGATTTAATAATTGAAGTTATAACAAACTAAATAGGTTTATTTTAAAATAGTATGTAAAAAGTTTGTACCATAGTGAAACAAGCTAAGATACAGGGCTTCACAATCACAAGAGATATCACAAAAGCAAAAAACATCACAAGAGATATCATTCTCATGGGCTTTCTCATTGTCACTTCTCTAGAAGTCTTTCCTGGCAAGATTTCGCTAAGATATAGATTGTGGTGGCAATAACATGTTGGAAAGGAGCCCCATTATGTCTGCTAGTAGAAGATCATCCCCAAACATTTGAGATCATGTCTGCATGGCGTAACTAATGATAACATGTGAGCCTAAATTAAAAAGGATGCAGAATCCGAGGAATCCATGTATTATGTGACCATGTGAAGAGAATATTGACTCCTTGGGTAAAAAATTATTAGTAAATAAAATTTTAACATGTTCAGCTAATATTTCTTTTTGTTCCAAAAAAAATCTATATTAATAACTAAACTGTAGTTTTATGAAAACAGTACAAAGAAATGTATTGAACATACAGTTAACTTTCATGAACTTGTTATCTTGATATGGCATCAGGCAACTTAACTAGCTTAAATGCAAGTTTTGGTAGCAAAAGTCAAAACATTGTAACTCTGTGGGTGGCAATGGGGAGGGGATTAATGGCCTTGCTATCTGCAAACACAGCCTTTCAGAGAGCTGTGAAGTATAATCCCTGTACCTACTGGATGATGTCTTGTGTGTCTGTCCACAGGAGAGGCCCAAGATCAGCCTCTCATGATTCATCAATGGAAGATTTAGAAATCTGGACTAAACAATGACTTTGATACCTTGAACCTTGACCTATCTATAGATCTAAACACCCTAAGTAACTCAAGTCAGCCAACACCTGCTGCTGAGACATTTTGAAAACCTGAAACTTGAGCTAAGAAATTCTTAAACCACTCCTAAACACTTTCTTGTAATGCCTACAGGAGTTCTTGTGCCAATGATAAGATCAGCAGGAGGATGCAGCTAAACTGGAAAGCATTGTTTGGATTCAAGGCTTTGGCTGTGA
Source organism: Mauremys reevesii (assembly GCF_016161935.1). Taxonomy (NCBI): domain Eukaryota; kingdom Metazoa; phylum Chordata; order Testudines; family Geoemydidae; genus Mauremys; species Mauremys reevesii. The sequence continues at coordinate 61,234,132 of NC_052625.1, forward strand.
TTCTCAAAGGCACTGAGGATTGGCCTAGCTCTGTTACCATTGCAGTCAATAATAAAAGTCCCATTAACTTTCATGGGAGCAGAATTAGGCCGATGTTGAGTGCTTTTAAAAATCCTACCCTGCACGTTTCTGTTTCTCTAGGACCAGCAAGAGAAACTACCAATGAGCAATTCAGCAAGTGCCTTGAGGGCTTCCCTCCCATCTCTTGAATCCCAGCAACATCTGTATACTAACAGGTAAGCTGAATGTTTTTCTTCCTCTTACTCAGCCACCATCTATGCAGCTGATAACAGCATTAATTGGAGCTTGTTGACTGTCAGCAGTTCTGTAGGTTGCAAACATTTTCTATGGAAAACAGCTTTGTAAAAATTGTATTGCAGCTGGGTAATTATGTAATGCTGAGGTACCACAGTGCTGGACATGACATGGACTGATGGACAAATAGATACAAAAGAAATATTTTTATCTTTCACTTATTATTTGCAGTAGTACTTAGGGTGGCTGGTTGTAGTGTGAAACCTTGTTTTACTGTGAAAAATCCCCTGTTGCTATAGTTATTATTCTTCACTTGATTTTGATAGCAAATTTGATATCTGAGAATAGGGAAGCATTCCCTGTATCTAAAAAAGGCAGACATCTTCCCCACCCTGGCATCTGTCACTTCTGATTTCACAGCCTACAATTTTAGGATAAAAAGGTAAATCTCTCACATCCATCCATTTTATGGAGTGATGTCATTGCACATATATAGACAGAGGCTTAGTTCACACCTGAATTTACCAGTTTACATGCTCCAAGATTAAACCAATGAATAGGATTTACCTATTTCTAGTGGTGTTCGGCCCCTTCTCTTATTCCCCGCTGAGGATGGCCTGATTTCCTGGTTTATAAAGATACTGTACGTCAACAATGTACTTGGCTTTGGAACCACCCAAATTACCTCACGTGTGCTATTAAGTATTTAGTATTGTGGTATGTCCATGGCTGTGAGACAAGTTAATTTGCATTATGGCATTATTACAGCTACCTGCAGTGGGTGCCAGTAAAATCTTAGCATATATTGTACTGTAGTAATACATTTATCATGGTATTGGCAGTATTTAGAACAGGGAATGTTACAAATACCACAGTTAATTTAACTGGTGTAAGTGATCAGTGTATGTCTGTGTCAAGGCTGAATCCCCACTCTGTCATTCCAAGTGCAGAAAGTGGGGGCCAGCAAGGATTTTAAAAATTAATACTTGCCACTCCAGGCTTGTATTACATTCCCAAGGTTACAGCTTTTCTATGACCTTGGTACCCTCACGCCCTTTCACCACCACCCCCTCCAGGGAAGAGCTGAGAAAGAAAACAAAGGAAATTAGCTGTGGCTACCAGCTAATCAAACAATATGCACAAACCTCTTAGGACACCAAAGATCCAATCCTGTTCTTAAAAAAGGTAAATTTTATTTAAAACAAAAAGAAAAAAAATACACCTGGAATTTAGGCTTTTGCTAGATTTTAAAAGAGCAATTCCAAAAATCAAGCACCCAAAATAGCTTTATTGGGAGGGTTCAGCTTAAAGGTTGCAAGCAAACAAAAGCATCTGGGATTAGTACAGAGGAGTCCACAAGCCGATAAGAAATAAAAGAAATAACCCTAATCGTATCTTTTTAGACAGTCCCTAATTTTACTTACATATCTGAGGCTCCAGATAAGTAGGTTCGAGGTATGAATTGATAATCTATAATCATACCTGGCTTAAAACTGCTTATAGCATTAGTGCTCCATGTCCCTGCAGCCCAGAGAACAAGAGACATAGGGAAAGTTCCTTTTCCAATTTTAAACAGTTCTAGCCTTCCCATTGGCTCTTTTGGTCAGGTGGCCACTCCTTTCCTTTTACCTGTGGGCTTGTTAACCCTTTACAGGTAAAGCAAGCAGGGAACAGACTAAGAGGGATTTTACAGCTAACTGGCTGGCTTGGTTTCCATCAAAGGGAGCTACTCCTTCCCCCGCCCCCCAACCAATGTATCACAGTCTGCTTACAGCATTTTGTCTTGGGGGTAAAGAAAAAGGGCTGCTGAAATGAACAAACTGAAGAAAAACAATAGGGAAAACATGATTTCTCCTGCACAAACTTTACCCTTACACTAGACAGTTCCATTGTGACTGCAGGGTTTAGCTATTTACCATGGTCCTAGTCCTGGAGTTTTAGGTGATTTTTATGTATCCTAGGCCAAGATCATTAAGCACCTTGAATGTAAGGACAGAGACCTTGAACTGATGTGATGTTCTATGAGGAGCCAGTGTGGTTGTAATTTTGTTTTCCTGTATCTAATTTCACCTTTGATGTTACTTTTGTAGAGACCTTTTGAAGTCCACTGTTCTTCTTTTCTCATAGTTTCATGGAGAGTTAATCTTATTTTAAGTTAAGCTCTTTAAACCAATTTCACACAGGTACATTTTCAGTGTATACACGCATATTAGAAACACGGCTCTTTTATTGTGAGGAGGAGCTGCAGGCTTAGTAGCCCACTGTGCATGAAAATGTACTCTTGCTCTTTGGAACCTGGTTGAGGCTTTAACATTTTGGAGGGAAAGTTTCCAGTTTCACACTGTTTCAGAATATAGAATAGCAGAATGCTCATTGCCCAAGGATTCCCTTGTACCCAGTAGACTCAGTAACATTACTTATTAATTCCCATCATTATGTAGGATGAGACCTTGGCTATAACTTCCCCTCTCTGTTACATAGTCCTGGTTCACAAATGGCCCTTTGTTACTCAGCCCACCAAGAAACTAGTAATACGTTCATATAAATTGATACTACCACCATCACCCATCAGGCAGACTGGTCACAATAGTGGAAGCTGATATAAATTATATACCATGTAATGTTGTATATAGATCAGTGGAAATAGAGAGCCATATCCAAGAGGGAATTCAGTTAGAAGATGTGTTGAATGGACATAAAATCTAACACTTAGTGGGCTCCCTGTCAGAAATGTAAGACTATTGCTGACAGAATAAGCATGCACTAAAACCATTCAAACTAGCTCCTTGGTGTGAACAGAGGCAAATGCAGACTTCAGGATTAGAAGTAATGGAATCTCTGTCTTGGCACATTTAACAATCCCAGGATACAACTCAGGGATTTGGCTACGGTAACCTTTTTCAAACTCTATATATTCATTCTAAGAAAATCCTTTGGTCATCTCACAAGTCTGTAATGCACCGTTTACGTTGACTATTATGGTTTATGGGGCGCTTCACAAACATTTTAGAATAATAAAATACTTAATTTGTGCAATGGCTATTCTGGCAGTTGGGAATGTCATTAATTAGAGGTAGCAGAGATGATCAGGTCGCAGAAAGAGAAGAGGTATCCCCAAGTAATACATGATAATGTATCAGGTCAAGAAGAGTTTGGTAATCCTTGTTAGGTTTAAATGGACAAAATTAACAAGTTTGTGGCCAAATATTTATCTTCCTTTAAATAAAACAGTGTTTCAGCCCTTAGCAACTCAACCAAAACTAGTCTGTGTTACTAAGGGCTCAGTTCTGTGAAGTGCTGAGCACGGGCACATAGAACCTCACATGATCAGGCCTTAAAGACCCAAAACCACTGGCTTGATCTTTCTTCCACTGAAGGGAATGGCAAAAATCCCATTGATTTCAGTGGCAGCAGAATTGAATTTAGTACCTTGGGTTTGCTTAATATATATACACACTTAACACACAAGCCATCCTCAATATATTCTACATGAGATTAACCTTCCTATAGGAAAAATGCTGTGTTACACAGGTAAGCTAGTGTTGCCTTACTCATGTTATCATATCGGATGTATTTCAGATAGCTGAAATGTATACCATGCATTTTCTAGAGGCTTAACCAGAAATATTCATTTCAAATCCAAACTTGCTTGCTCTGCCATTCTTGGGACAAATCTTCACACTAGGTAGTTTTGAATATTTTATAACCTTCTCTGATCGCAAACAGTAATCTGAAATGTTCAGAAAGCATAAGTGCCAAAAGAGATTTCATACAGTGATTGCAATTCTTGGTAGCGATGGAGGTGTAGGGACAACCTATTAAGAAAGAGGTCAACAACATCTGATGAGTTAGAACAGCCAGAGACATCAAAAATACTTATAAATTTTTGTTCCATTTTCTTAGGTTTTGTGTAAGCTTTAATGAAGTATAATGAAAATATCCATGCATACAAATAAGAACAAAAAATGCTACCTAATAAGAGCATAAGCTGCATATATGCATCAGATAAGATCTTTAGAGTACATATGAAGTGATACTGAGACACATCAACATTCATTATAAATCCTCCTAGATCTTCTAATAAAAGTTTCCAAATCTAAATTAAATTTATCATCTCATATATCCAGAATTTCTAGACTTAGTGCAAATGCAACATGTGAACAGCTCCTAACAAGTGTCATATGAGGCTGTTAAAAGCAGCAAATCCAATCCATTCAAAGAAAATTAATTTAGTCACAATGATGAAAAACTCTGCAATGGGGAGAAAACAGAGAAAGGCTGATCATCTCTCCATTTCAGACTGAAAAAGGTCTATGAATATCTCAACAAACCCAGAGTGAAAATATAGTGGAAAGGGGAGAGCAATATGAAATACAGAATAAAAGAGACTATTTTACTAAAAAATATACCTGATGAAATTCCCAAAGCATCAGAAAAAGAATGCACTAACTTATCCACACTGTTGCCAGCATAAAGCTGTGAGTTAATTGCAATTGTGTGGGTGGGTCTGTCTGTCTGTCTGTGGCATCCTACAAACTCTGTAAAACATCTTAATTTGTACATTTCTGGCTCAGTACTCCTTGACTGCTCCACTCCAGAACACAAGGATAGTATTCAGTTCATCCTGGTGGATGGGCATTCCCCGATTCCTCTCTCACATTGGTTTTTATTTAGGAAGTTTATCAGATTCTTGTATTTTCAACTTTACTCATTGGATATTTAGATTAACTGCTAGTGAAGGATGGAACTGTTCACATGTTGCATTCGCACTGAGTCTAGAAAATTTTGGTTCTTATACAGATCTTCTCAGAAGCTCTGGAGGGTTCCCTTCTCCCATTTCTGTCTCTGTTTCTGTTTCCAACTCAATCAGATCTTTGTCTCTTAACCTTATCCAATCCCTTTTGCTTCACCCAACTCCCTTTCTCCAACTCCAACAGACTCCATGGACATCCAAATCTTTCTCCTTGACCTCAACAAACCCTTTAATTCTCCAGCTTTGTCCTTGAAGCCCCCTACTCTCAATTTACATTCCACAGGAGATAATCCCAGGTCCTGTGCGTTCTCTGATGACTTCTTGCCTGCTGTTGTCTTCACATTTCGTTCCCTGGGTTGCAGGAGTCACTCGCTGTATAGGTATTGTGTGAAACTGGGGAAATATTTTCATGACATTTTTGTAGCGTTTTCCATTTTGCCCATTTTTCATGCTCTTGAAATGTCACATTTCTGAACATTTGTGGAGATTATAATGTGTCTGCGGAAGAAGAGCTCTGTGTAGCTCAAAAGCTTGTCTCTCTCGCCAACAGAAGTTGGGCCAATAAAAAATGTTACCTTACCCACCTTGTCTTTGAGGAAAAAATCCTTGGTTGGTGAATTTCCATTTGAGCTCTAAAAGTTTGGGGAAAAAGACCACGCACAAAACTGAAGTCACTAAAAATGCTCAAATTTCAAGCTGTTTGAATCTTGCTGCAAAGATTTTCCCCCTCTACACAGAATACCTTGCACCTTTCAACTCCACAGAAACCCTGTAACCTACAAGATTTGAAATCGGCAGCTTGACCTGTCTGGGCCATCCAAGACCCTGTCAGAAAGGAAGCTGATAGTTTTCTAATGCAACCCAAATAAACCTCAGGTGTGTTTAGAGTGAAAACTGTAGGGAACAACTTTCAAAAGCACCTAACTGATATAGGAGCCTAAGTTCCATTTTCAAAAGTGACTTAGGAATTTAGGAGCCTAATTCTAGTTGGAAGTCAAAGAGAAGACTCCTAAGTGCCTAAGTCACAGCTGAAATTGGGACTTCACCTCTAAGTCACTGAGATGTTTTTGAAAATTTTACTCAAGGTCTGAAGTCCTGTACTGATCTGATAATGTTCAAGAAAAGTGGAACTCCTTTGTGCCTAGTTATTGCATCACAGTAATAATACATCACACATTACCCATTCTCTTGAGGCCCTTCTAACACCCAGACACAATGGGGTGAGCTAAGCATGAAGTATTAAACATTTAGTGAAAGCTGCATTTTGTATTTAATTAATTTAAAGTGAGTGTCATTTCAATGCAGTAGGCAGATACCAATGGTATAGGACTTCAGGAGTTAAAGGGAAATGTTCAACCCCATAATCTATGAGCTTCTCATTTGAATATAACTTACACTCTTGGGCACAGTATATTCTGCAAAACTGAACCTGGCACGATGTAACACAATAAAATATTAGTAATAAATTTCTTTCCTTTTTCAAGTTCTCTGCCAGAAACATCAATTCATAAGCCAAAGTGAATGAACTATTGCAGGGTTAAAAAAGCGGGAATACACCAAGCCCACCACCTAGCGGAAACACACTGCTCCTGAATAACACCATGTTGTAATTCTCTCTTAGTATTGGCATAGGAAATACTGCTGCATATACTTACCCATAGACACAGGAAAGCTGCTGAACAAGGGGATATTGACATCCCATGACAGAAATCTGCCTTCCTAATTGAGAGATTCCTTGATAATGGCATCTCTCCTTTTGCAATAAGCATAGCTATGATCAACAAGCCAGATCTGTAGGTCCTCACTCCGTTTTTATCCAGTCTCCCTTTGATTTCAGTAATAATTTTGCCTGAGTAAAGGCTGAGTACAAACTGAGTTGAAGCCTCAGCATTTGGCTCAGTATTAATTTAGAGATTAAAAAAGTTCACAAAATGTATTTCTAAAATACACCAAAATGCTCCATCGTGAAATTAAAACTCCCGCATAGAAAGTGAAATGGTGCATTGTCCTCTGATTCTTTACCACCTTATTTGCCACTCTAAAACAGTAGGTCCTAAGAGTGCCTTTTTGTGGTCATATTCACTATGCAAGTGCCATCATCACATAAGTTGGATAGAGAATTTCCTTCTTCCTGAAAGCAAAAGATGTTTTTAGTAGTTAAAACAAATACATTCTAAAAACCAGCTTCATTGTAGTCATTTCAGATGTATCCAGACGTTTCCTCCAGACTAACACTTAATTATCCCTCCATTTTCCACCTCTAGTTGTTCAGATACCAGTAGAGTCAACCCCAATGAAGATCGTGGTAGGAAAAACAACCTGAACAGGCTCAGCAACTCAACTTCAGATACAAGGTAGGGAGCATGTTGGTGCCATTCAGAGGGTAAGGCAGGCTGGCATTTTGTCTCCAGTTCATTAGAATCCTGAACAATCCATTGTCATCTCTCTGTGTCTCTTAATAACATACTGAAGCTGCTCGTTTTGAATTTGACTTTATAATTAAAGGCGAGTCTATGTCCTCACTTATACCCCGTGCACCCATATTGAGAGGTGACTCCCCACCTTTCATGCACTTCCTGTTTGACTGGAGGCAGTTTTCTGCTGGTTCATATTGTGAAACCTATACCATAACAACATAAAAGGCCCTTTTTATGTTCTTTTGTTTTTAAATGGGGATCTTAGAATTTGTAGACCAATGTAGGATGCAGAGACCCTAAAATCAAGAGATCCATAATATTTTTCACCACCATGATTTTCCCCTGGTGTGGATGTTAAAGCAGGATTTTTAGTAGAATATTGCTGTGTGTATTTCCTTAAGACATTCACAATCTCCGTTGTGCAAATTATGCCAGTAACAAGTGAGAACAACAACCCCGGTGTCTGTCAGGCTGGATAGTGAATATTTGTATTGTTTTCTCAAAGGAGGCATAGCTGCCTTATGCTCAACGAATTTGTTGGCAGAGGCTACTGAGATTTTTTGGAATCACTTTTGTTTATGTTCACTCCTCACCCTCCACCCCCCCCAAAAAAACTAGACATAACCCTGCTGTGCTTCAAGTTTAACACTTAAGCCATTTTTACACTTATAGCCATATCTAAGAAGATGTGGTTAGCATTTATTTTTATTTATTTATTTGCAACAGGAAAAAGAGCAGAAGGTATTTTCCTCAAATTTTCCAAAATAATCCACTTTTGGGACAGAGGCAAAGCATGGAAAATTTCTTCCCAAAAGATCAGTGTTTCAGAAATGTGGTTGTGGGTGTGTGAGAAAGATAGAAAGGGAAAACAGGTTAAAAAGGAAGTTAGGCATCACCTGCTCTTATGTACTGTACGTTTTTCACTGTTAACACTGCTGCTAATCAAAATTCAGCAGAAGGTACAGAAAAGTTAACTTTTGTATGAATTAGTTACTATACTGTGCTGAATAATTTCTTGATAATGGCTGCTTTATGGCCTGCGTCTGACCCCGTGAGATGCTGCACAACAGTAATTCCAGGTCATAAAGGAGGACGGTGACTTTCATGTGACAAAGTGTGTTGTAATCTGCTTCCTTAACTGAGAATATCTGACTCTCCCCTAAGGTCCTCAGTTTTTACTCAATCCTTATAGTTTTTATAGAGATGTCTCCACTAATAGCTACTAGAAAGATCATCCTAAGAAATAATGCTCTGTTGGAGTTTTAGAATATCCTTGTTAATTAGATAAAAATAGACATTTTGTGGAGTTTGTAACAATTTCTGTACAGTTGCCATTTTGGTTCTGTGCCAGCAGACTACTACTTACCAGCTAGAGATTTAATTAGCAGCACATGGACATGCATATCAGACATCTGTTCTATATCAGCCAAGATTATATTCTGCATCATAATTACTTAAGTGCTGTAGAGAAAACCAAAATTAGAAAAGAGTTTTTTAAAAAGTAGAATGTCTCTATAATCATGATTCCTCTCCATATTTTTATTGTGCTTTGATTATGATAGTTTCTATTTGGAAAATGTTAGTACTGGTAGTAGTAATTTATTATGGTACCAGTTGTGGACTAGTTCATCTATAAACCAATGTGAAGGCATAGGGCCAAATCGTCAGCTGGTGTAAATTTACATCAGTGGAGCTATGCCATTTTATCCTAGCTGAAGATCTGATCTATGATCTTTGTGTCAAAGAATTTATAATGTAAGGCCCTGGCTTAACCACATGGGCACAGGGACTCAATGCAGGATTGGGACTTAAATAGGCAAAAAGATATTGCAGTAAGCTGCTGTTTATCCCCTAGACTTGTCCTGGTTGCAGTGACTTCTGGCAAATGTCATGAACATCATATGATCCACAATCTAGTTCTACATGTACATCCATGTTGACATGCTATTCCATGGAATGCTCACTCAGCTTGCCTCTAGATTTGTCCCATGCTAATAGCAGCAACAGTTCTGTAGCAAAGAGTCGCATTGCACAGATGCACCCATCATTTCTCTAGTAACCTCATTGCATTATTTAATTCTGCTTGCCAGTAATTTTCTGTGGGTTGACATTAAAATATTTTTTAACCCTGTGTGTGTGAGGGGAAGGCATGTAATAACTAAACAGGCTGCAATATGTTAGAATTATGGGAATCCAGGTGTATTTTAAAAGCATATACAGATCAGAAAGTTAAAAAGCCGTGGGCTTGATTCTGCCCTAACTTAGGCTGGCTTCTGCCAACATAACCTCAGGAGAAAGCCCTTAAATCTATCGTTTTTTCAAACAGAAAAAAAAGGAGACGGGACTAGAGAACATAGAATCAATCTGTTTACTCATCTGAATATACCTGCTTATTTCAGGACCCTCCAGAGTTCAAGTTCATCTATCCCACTCACTGGAGACAGCCAGACTGATGCTGACATTCTGGCTTTCATTAAAGCCAGACAGAATCTCCTGCAGAAGAAAGGTAAACCCTGCTAAACGTACTAGGCCAAACGGAGCTCTTTGATACAGCAGTAACGCATATATCTATATATCAATGCTAATATAAATCCCCTTTGGGTATTTGTCACTAAATCAGAGGGTAAGAGTAGTCATAGGTGAGCAGTAAATTTCAGTCTGCAGTGTGAGTAAATAAAACTGGCAGTAGGTAGAAGGCACACAGGAGTGGCTCCCAGAGGCACCCAGAGGTGGCCTGGAAGTAATTCATCACAATAAAGACAAAAGTTTCTTCTCTGTTTGTTGGTTTTTTTACAACAGTTCTTAATGACAGTAGCAAATTAGAGAGAAGATGAAAGCATCAGTGATTACTGAAGCAATAACTTTCCATCACCACTCAAGTGCTGATGACAGCATTACTCTGCAAGCTATCAGCCCCTGGCAGATGGTGTTAGCGTTATCAGAGAGTGGTGCTTTACTATCACTCTGCTTATCAGGAATAACTCTCAGGTAAATACACACAGGCTGCAAATCCAGCCACCTTATGCCCATCCAAAGCAAACACTCAGCACACTTAGGCTTTGGGTCCCCTTTTGTCTTAATTTAGCAAGGCTGTTGTCAAGCTTCTTCTGGAGACGTTAAAGTTGAATTTGTAGACAGCTCACCTACGAGCCAGGCTACAGAAAAAAAGAAACATTTAAAGCAAACATCTAAGGCTTTTAGAAGGTCCATGATTCATCCCATTTATAACATACAAAAAATGAACTTTGAATTACAAGGGCGCAATTTGTCATTAAATCATTTCTGAAAGCCCATCAAGATTGAATCGGTCAGCTGCCTTCCCTAACCTTCTTGTTATTTGTTTATAGGTCATCACATAGCATCATGTGTGGATCTCAAAGAAGGCTAGGCATTACCAAAACTGATAAACTTCAGTTTCAGGCCCACCTGTGTCTGAAAGAGACTCCTACAGAACAGAGGGTGGTCAACACATTTTAAACTATGCTCAAGTTCAGTTATAAACACTGTGGAGCTAAGTGTGGTACCACGTGCATGATGCTTACCACAGCCAGCCTGGCAGTGCAGTGTAGGATGACTTAGAAGGTGTAGTGTGACTTACAGAAGTGTACAGCCTGCCAAGCACTGTACATTACAGTATATGCACTGGGGCCTAGCAAAGTTCCTAGCCAGCAGATTGTCCACCAGGTGCAGTAGATGGGTCCCTCTTTGAGCTCCCCTTCGAAAGCCAGGTGGAGGCCTCTGTTCACTTCTCATCCAAGCCCAGCACACCCTTAGTACACAGGATTGGATTTGGCCCTAAATTATTTCAGTTCTCCGCATCCCTCAGACACACCCCCAGACTTTCTGAGAGCCACCAGTGCTTCCCAATGCAAAGGAAGTCTTAATCACACATACATTCAGGCTAAAGGCAGTAGACAATAGTAGTGACTGTTGCAGTAACTGTTCATGGATTAACTAACAGGATTTTGAGAGCAGCTGGGCTTAGGGCAAAGGAAAAGAAGAGGGTCCCTAGCAGTGCTCGTTAGGTAAAGAAATCTCAGGTAAAGTTCAGAGGAAGCTGAGTGGGCAGGAAGAGGGAGTTGCTCAAAGTAGGTGCTTTGGGAAAGCAGACAATAATAATAACTAGCTCTTAGATCTCAAACACTTGGCAAAGAAAATCAGTATCATTGTTCCCATTTTAGAAATGGGACAACTGAGTCACGGGGCGGTGAAATGACTTGCCCACGATCACCCAGCAGGCTAGTGGCAGAATCAGAGATGGAACCCAGGTGTGCTGAGTCCCTGCCCAGTGCTCTATCCACTAAGCCATACTGCCTACCCAGAGTCCAAACCTTTTTAGGCTTATGCATTCAGTAAACATTTGAGCTCTTTTCCATAATGGTGCTTTCTCCAAGGCTGTTCCATTTCACTCATGGTGCTTGGGTTTCTTCATGGGAAATCCCTGCAGGTGACTCCAGCAGAAAACATTGTCTGAGCCAAACCAAAGTCTGCTAAGGCGTGGAAGATGTCATCATACTTCCTCTCCCTTCCTTCAATGCTTGAAACTGCTCCATGATATCAATGGCCCAGAAACACATCAAAGGCTCTGCTTTGTATTAGCTGAAAAGAAAGGATAAAATGTGTGCAGAGGCCAATGGTGTGGAAAACAAGTTTCATAAATAGAAAAAGCATCAGCGTGGGAATGCACAACATCGTTAATGAAAGTAATACAGTGGAAAATGGCCTCTTTGAAGGGGTCCCAGGGGGAGATTAGTTAGGCACTCACAGATCATTGCCATTCATGTCTCTGAGCTTTACAAACAGACATTAATTAAAGCAGGCACACATGCAGTATTTTACGCTCGTTTGGATACCTCTCTGTTCGTCAAGCCGCCTTGGAGTAGCTTGCTGGGGTTGCTAACATTATCATTCTTGAAACGTGGCAACACAGCTAGTAAAGTTACTTACAAAGGGCTGCTCTGTGAGCATAAACATTTGTTTCACCCTTCATTCTTGGAGTAGCGAAGTGAAAACAGTTGGAGGTCAATGATATGTTGGCCTAAAACTCTTGGATTCAACCCTCTTCTTGCCCTGCATCTGTTTTTGTCTGTGGAGTAGCCATTGATTTAAAATTGATGACAGTGTCTTGAACTACAGTCTGATTAACAGTGTCCTTATCTCCTTTCAGGCTTGGGGAACAAGTGAATTTCTTGTTGCACTCCAATACTCCCTCTGTAAATGAAGAAAAATGGACAATTCAAAAATCTCTCCTCTTCTCCCACCTTCTCTCTTTAAGAACCAGGAACAACTCACCACTTTGGGTCTGCAGCTTGACTGAGAAAAAATGAATGACTTGTGTATGTCAAACCTGTACAATCAAATCTTCAGCATGGACAAAGATCAAGCACAACTGAAGCAACTAGACAGGAAAAAAAATTTGTTTATTGGGAATGTTATGGTTATTTTGTAAAACATCACAATTAGCTAGCACTTTTTAAAACCACTTTTCCATCACAAGTAAAACATTGCTTTGCTACTGATGCAATTTTTTTTCTCTTTTTCTGATTGTATTTTGGAAGCCTATGAATAGAGTTATATGAAATTCAATAGTTTTGTCCACAGATGTTTGTACAAACATTGTTGGGTTTGATTCAGGTGGGTTTCACAGTTGTGCTGTGCAAAAATAGTAAATATTTGGTTCATGAAATTTAGCAGTTTTATTCAGGACCATTGACTAATGCCAGCACATTACTTTTATTGTTTTGTTTTGTTTTTTGTGAGAAAGGCAGTTTTCATACAAAATGCCTGAAATTTTGAGATCACGTATTATAATATGAAAACTGATCTGCATTGAAGTGAAATTTCATAAATCAGAGTTTCCAAAAATTTTAGGTCTTTCACTTGGATACATTAAATTTCATGTAAAAATGTATCATCCCCAAAATGTCCAGGTTTAAAAAAAAACAAAACAGTGATATCTTGCAGGTGTAATGTAAAATCAAGGCAATTTTTGCAGAATCCAAACAAAATATGAAAATGTAAATGTAAAGTTTTAATGTTTTGTTGCAAATACTGTTCTTTGTATAACCCCATTCTGCAACCCCATGTCTCACTTTCAGTTTGAGATTCAAGCAAATCTAAAACATAAAAGCAAAATTTAGTTTCTAAAATGTACATAGTTTCAGACTGAAACCACCGCGTTTCATGCTATTGAGCAACTTGCAGTGATGAAATCTGAAAGCTCTTTGTTATTCATGTACAAAATACAGATAACTTGATTGGTAGGAGTCGTGTATTCTTTAGGGCATAATCTTCAACTTCAAATGGTACTAAATTTTGCAGCAACTGAAAATTATGCAACAAATTGGAAAATACTCAAAGCCACAGGTTTTCATCAAATAATTAAAATCTGATCAATAATGTAATCTGTTATTTTAAAAAGCTGTGTATTTCCATGCATTTCAGTTTACTGAAAAAATCAACATGAGTGCCACAGAAATCAGTATGTTTTGTACAGAATTTAGCAAGCATCAACTGAACCGGGGGTCAAGTCCATGGTTATTCATCGTCAGTGAGGAAGCAAGTGGGTTGAGGTTTTGTAGCAGAAAGGACATAGTTCTTCCTGCTCTGGAGGACCCAAAACACTCCTTTTTCTGCAAAAGCCTTTATCCCTCATCTTCCTGGAAATGTTACTCTACACACAAAAACACCCTATTCTGGCTGCTGGCAGTGGGTGTGGTCTCTGCCCCCTCTCGTTGGTTCCTGGGGGCGTTGGGGAAGAAAACTGTTTAATGCACTGTAGCAGCTGAAGACAAGGAGAAGAGCCAGCACCTTGTGATCAGCCAGTTCTCCACAGATCACAGTTTGGGAACCCCTATATTAGAGAATGCATTCCACAAGCCATTCCTCTGCAGGGCTTCTCTTGAGCAGAGAGGGACAGTCATGCTGAATTAATGTTTATATGTTTGACTCCAGCAGGGCCACCAAACTGTGGTCATGATGGGATAGCCTAATTTTGGCAATTAATTGATCTTTGATTATTAGCAGGTAAATATGCCCAATGGTCTGTGATGGGATGTTAGATGGGGTAGGATCTGAGTTACCACAGAGAATTCTTTCCTGGGTGCTGGCTGGTGAGTCTTGCCCACATGCTCGGGGTTTAACTGATTGCTATATTTGGGGTCGGGAAGGAATTTTCCTCCAGGGAAGATTGGCAGAGGCCCTGGAGGTTTTTCACCTTCCTCTGCAGCGTGGGGCAGGGGTCACTTGCTGGAGGATTCTCTGCACCTTGAGGTCTTTTAACCATGATTTGAGGTCTTCAGTAACTCAGGAGTGGATGGGTGTGATTCTGTGGCCTGCATTGTGCAGGAGGTCAGACTAGATGATCATAATGGTCCCTTCTTCTTCGAGTGATTGCTCCTATGCATTCCAGTTAGGTGTGCGCGCCGTGCGTGCACGGCTCTTTGGAAGATTTTTACCCTAGCAACTCCGGCGGGCCGGCTGGGCGCCCCCTGGAGTGGCGCCGCTATAGCGCAGGATATATACCCCAGCCGGCCTGTCCGCTCCTCAGTTCCTTTTTTCCGCCCGTGACGGCCGTTGGAACAGTGGAGCACAGCTTAGCTGACCTCCACTTCCCTAGCTACTCGTAGTTTTCTCTCGTTCTGTTTATAGTTGTAGTTAACTCTGTTTGTTTGTAGAATAGTATAGTGTATTTATTTCACAGGGTTCGGGGTTTATCCCCTTCCCCTCACCCGGTGCCGGGTCCGATGCCCGGTCCACGGGGTTTTCCTAATGCTCGGCCGGCCACAAGCCGCTGCCGACAAGAGATCTTCTCCTAAGTGCCTCGAGGGATCTTACCTCACAGATAAGTGCCGCATTTGTGAGGCCTTTAATCCGTGAACAAAGGGGAGCGGGGCTTTCGTTTTAAACAGCTCCTGAGGGAGGCAACTCTTGCTCCTCCGCTCTCGGCGCCGAGCGCTAGTTAGTTTTCAAGGCGCGCTCCCTCGGCACCGGATCGCCGGTACCGCCAAGGCCTCCTGGCACAACCGTCGCTGGCTCAGACGTACACTCGGCATGGATCCCTCTCCTGGAGGATGAAGAGGCACAGTATCCTTGCTGCGTCCGAGCCGCCGCCTCTGCAGCCGAGCGCTATGCTCGGTCGGATCGTCCGGCACCGGTGTCTGCCGCGGCACCGACAATACCCGCACCATTTACTCCGGCCAGGCAAGAGCCGTCGAGTCCGGTGCTGGAAAGCTCCCACGTACGGTCCGTGGTCGAGCTCGCTCTGAAGCTGCGTCCGAGATGCTTGCTCCGCAGCCGAGCGCTATGATCAGTCGGATCGCCCGGCACCGATGTCTGCCGCGGCACCGACAATATCCGCACCTTTAACTCCGGCCAGGCAAGAGCCGTCGAGTCCGGTGCTGGAAAGGTCCCCGGTACGGACCGTGGTCAAGCTCGCTCTGAAGCTGCGTCCGAGCCGCCTGCTCCGCAGCCGAGCGCTATGCTCCGTCGGATCGCCCGGCACCGATGTCTGCCGCGGCACCGACAATATCCGCACCATTAACTCCGGCCAGGCAAGAGCCGTCGAGTCCGGTGCTGGAAAGCTCCCCGGTACGGACCGTGGTCGAGCTCGCTAGGAAGCTGCGTCCGAGCCGCCTGCTCCGCAGCCGAGCGCTATGTTCAGTGGGATCGCCCGGCACCAATGTCTGCCGTGGCACCGTCAATATCCACACCATTAACTCCAGCCAGGCAAGAGCCGTCGAGTCCGGTGCCGGAAAGCTCCCCGGTACGGACCGTGGTCGAGCTCGCTCTGAAGTTGCGTCCAAGCCGCCTGCTCCGCAGCCGAGCGCTAGGCTCCGTCGGATCGCCCGGCACCAATGTCTGCCGCGGCACCGACAATGCCCGCACCATTAACTCCGGCCAGGCAAAAGCCGTCGAGTCCGGTGCTGGAACACTCCCCGGTACGGACCGTGGTCGAGCTCGCTATGAAGCTGCATCCGTCGTGCGAGCTATGGTCGAGCTCACTATTCCCTCCACGCCGGAGACAGTGTCCACGGCGAGGGAGCTGATTGCACCGACAGCATCTGCGCTGCCTCAACCCCCGGCCCCCGGCACCGCCGGTGCGGGTTACATAGTCGATGGGCAAGCCTGCCTTGATCAGACCACCCTACGTCGGCACCGCAGAGCGGCACCGTTCAGGGTCGCGGTCCCGCGGATGTTCTCGGTCCCGTCACCGATCTAGGTCTCGACGCCGCTCACAGTCTCGGCACCGTTCTCCATGTTGGTACCAGTAGTACTCGCGGCACCGGTCAGCATCCCATTCGCTGGTCCGGGACACTCAGCACCGATCCAGCTCCCGGCACCGACCCAGACACCGGGACGCCCGTAGCTACTCCTTATCATCGAGCCTCGCACCCTCGGTCGACCGCCCAGCGCAGCTTCGGTGGCAGGTCCCGTTCTCGGTACCGGTCTGCCTACCGGTACCGATCCCTGGTGCCGCATCGAGCGACGTCAGTTACAGACGGAGACTCTACCAAGAGCTTTCAGCTCCTCCAGGGCCACCCAGCCACGCATCAGTGTCGTCCCGTGCGGACACTTCATATGCGTAGCACTCTGTTTTCCGATGTGCCCTCCAGAGTCTTCCAGGAGACCTATCAGTGGTCATTCTGGACGCCTTGGGTGTACTACCACGCCAGAGGCATACCGGTGATCCCATCTCGCTCCGTTCCCTCAGAGCTCAGGGTGCCAGAGGTGACAATTAGTCGTCCCCGTCCGACCGGTACAGAGCAACCCCCGGTTCGGCACCGGGCTCCCAGATCCCACCGGATCAGGAGGTCGTCCAGGAGCTCGAGCGCACACGGGACCCGCTTGTCCCTGGCCTTTCTTCTTCCTCCTCCCCAGATGAGACGGGGGCAGGAACATACCCCTCCGGCCCTCCTCTAATCGAAATGCGACCAGCCCCTAATTCCAAAGAGGCTGGGCGTGTGGTCTTATGGGGCCGTAAGATGTACCCGGAGGGGGCCCTGCAACTTCGTGTAGCGAACCAGCAAGCCCCGCTTATCCGCTACTGTGGGTGGCGGTGGGCAAATTTACAGAGTCGGTTCTTCGGAACTCCCGTCAAGAGTTCGATGCCCTCCTGCAGCAAAGGACGGAGCTGGAGAGAGCTTCCCTCCAGGCCTCGTTGGACGCAGCTGACTCCGCTGCCATGACTCTGGCCTCGGGTGTTGCCACGCGGCGCGTTTCATGGCTCCAGTTGTCGAGCCTTCCCTCGCAGCTGCGGCACACTATACAGGACTTGCCCTTCAGTGGCACAGGCCTGTTCTCTGAAAACACTGGCCCTAGGCTGCAGAACCTAAAGGGCAGCAGGGTCACTTTGCTCTCTCTCTCTCGGCGTGCACACGCCGGTGATTCAGCGCCAACGTTTCCGTCCCCAACCTCCGCTCTTACCCTGCGCCTTGACAAAGTCAGGACTTGGCCAGTGGGCGTGGCTTACACGGTCGTGGCCATCAATCTGCACCCCAAAGGAGCCAAAATTAGGGTTCTTCTGACCACCAATGGGGCAAAAGCCTACCCATCCTCGCCCCTCCTAAGGACCCCTCTCTCGAGCGATTCCTCTGGCAAGAGGCGCGGACGCTCCTCTTCATCGGAGCTATACAGGAGGTACCTAAGGGCGAAACCTATCCCCTAGGCGAAGGGAGGTCTCAGACCTATCCTAGGCCTGCGGGAACTCAACAAGTCGCGATGCAGATGAGTTCCGCATGGTACCCAGGGCGACCGTCATCCCATCCTGGGATCCCGGAGACTGGTGCGCCGCCCTCGTTATGAAGGGCGCGTGTTTTCACGTTGCCATTTCTCTTCCACACAGAAGGTACCCTCGGTTTGGGGCCTACCATCGTTATTCCCAGTATACGGCCCTCCCGGTTGGCCTCTATACAGCCCAGGGGTATTCAAAGTGCATGGCTGTAGTCGCCGCCTTTCTTCGCCACCGTCAGATACACGTTCTCCGTATCTAGATGAGTGGCTCATTTGAAGAACCACCGGGCCCAAAGTACCAGTCATGTGGGCATCGACACGAACCTATTCCTGTGTCTAGGCCTGATGATCAATATTAAAATCCACTCTGATTCCCATACAGGGATGGGAATTCATTGGGGCCGTCCTGGTCTCCAGACTCGCCAGAGCCTGCTTACCTCAGCCTTGGTTTCAGGCGAGGGTAACAATTGTACAAGGTCTATGGACCTTTCCGCCAACTTGGGCTCGCACTTGCCTGAGTCACATGGCTGTCTGCACGTTTGCAACCGAACATGCCAGGCTTCGCCTCTGTTCACTTCGATCGTGGCTCACCTGGGTGTGCCACCCGGGCAGAGACGGCATGCTCATGGTCGTCTCGTTCCCCCCGAGCAGCCTAGGCTCCCTCGACCGGGAGTCAGCGTCCTCCCTGGTGTATCCAGGGATGCTGTTTCATTCACCCCTCGGGGTCCCTCATGACAGACAGCCCATCTCTCAGCTGGGTGCGCACCTGGCGTAGTTTCGCACTCACGGCCTTCGGTCAGCGCAAGAGCTGGCCTTACACATCAGTGTCCGAGAGCTGAGAGCAGTCTGCCTTGTGTACCAGGCGATTCAGCTGATGGATCGTCTCAGCAGATCCTTCCTGTCTCACAAGTGGTAGTTTCCTCCCATCTTTATCTATTCTGTTTTCCAGAAGTGGGTCTTTCCCCGCATAGCCCTCCTCGCTCTCGCGAGAATGGAAAGAGAGAGAAATTCTCCTCGTTCCAAGGCTTCTCCCCAGTCTCGGTCTTGGAGGATTTTCCTGAGGCCATGGACCAGCCATCTGCCGTACGCTTTCCACTGTCCCCGCTGGTTCACAAGGTCCTGCTAAAACTCCGCAGGGACAGAGCGCCCCTGATCGTGATCGCTCCAGTGTAACCTGGGCAGCACTGGCACACCATGTTGCTACACCTGTCGGTAGCAACCCTCTTGGCACAGACCCCATGACGTGGGATCACGGCAACCTTCACCACCCGGTCTTGTAATCCCTGCACCTCACAGCAGGACTCCTGCGTGGCTAAACCGATCCGAGTTACGTTGTTCTGCCTCGGTTCTACAGGATTCTCCGGGGTGGTAGAAAATCTTCCATTCGGTTAAAGTATCTGGCCAAGCGGAAGTGTTTCTCCTGCTGCTCCGAAACGCGCAATGTTTCCCCCGCCGAGGTCCCGCTCCATTCCATCTGGTTCCTCAGGGCTTGGAGCGTTTATACCTCCCCCCCAGTGGGGCCCCGCCATAAACCTGGCTCTTCAATCTGGTTCTAACCAGCTTTATGACTGCCCTATTCGAGCCAATGTCAACATGCTCATTGGTATACCTGTCCTGCAAGACAGTTTTCCTGTAGCCTTTCCTGCGGCCAGACGAGTCTCCGAGCTTCAGACTCTCTCAATAGGCCCAAGGTATACTGTATTCCTCAGGGACAAGGGCAGTTATTACCACGTCCGACCTGCCTCCCTGAGGACGGGTCGGCCTTTTATATCTACCAGGATATCTTCCTTCCGGTCTTCTTTCCGAAGCCACTCTCTTTGCAAGGAGAGCAACGGTGGCCCTCCTTCGACATCCGTCGGGCGTCCGCAATCTATATCTAGCAGACAGAGCCCTCTCGTAACGCCCCCAAAACCTTCATCGTACCGGCATACCGGACGAAGGGCATACCTGTCTCCTCCTAGAGGATTTCATCTTCAATGACGTTGTGCATCCGCACCTCCTCTGTTTTGGCCCATGTTCCATAGAGCCACCTTGCTGCACATTCCGCCAGGGCTCACGCTTCTCAGCTGCCTTCCTGGCTCGCATACCCTTTCGGGGGATGTGTTGTACACCTACCTGGTCCTCGGTCCACACCTTTGCCTCATTGGTCCAAGAGTCCGGAGCTGATGCAGCCTTTGGCTTAGCGGTTGCGTTCTGCAACATCTAACTCCGACCCCACCGCCTACGTAAGGCTTGGGAATCACCTAACTGGAATGCATAGGAGCAATCACTCGAAGAAGAAAAGACGGTTACTCACCATAGTAACTGTTGTTCTTCGAGATGTGTTGCTCCTATCCATTCCAGACCCGCCCTCCTTCCCCACTGTCGGAGTAGCCGGCAAAAAGGAACTGAGGAGCGGACAGGCCGGCTGGGGTATATATCCTGTGCTATAGCGGCGCCACTCCAGGGGGCGCCCAGCCGGCCCACCGGAGTTGCTAGGGTAAAAATCTTCCGTAGAGCCGTGCACGCGCGGTGCGCACACCTAACTGGAATGGATAGGAGCAACACATCTCGAAGAACAACAATTACTACGGTGAGTAACCGTCTTTTCTGACCTTAAAGTCTGTGAGTCTATGAATCTATAAGATCATAGGAAGTGAACCAGAAGAACAACGTTGAAAGTCTAGTACTGCTGTTCAGTTACATGGCTATCTCTTCCCGTTATTAGTAAAATCCCCATTGCAATTACTAAATGTTGGAGGTTACCAGAAAAGAAGCATTAGGAAAATTGTTAGTTTCTTCTGAGACTTACATACATTTGTCAATTGCCTTCAATTGTCCTGATGTGATCTTGTGTGACACTGTCACTTGATTTCATATGTAACATTGTGTTTTGATGTTGCCATATAATCATAGAAATCAGAGATAGAAAAAAGATCTAGCAATTCCCCAATCCAAAATACTATGGTCCTGATTCTGATTTCGCACAAGTTTTATGTCAGTGTGACTCCATTGATTTCAGCAGAGTTACTCCCAATTTACAGAATGGTGTGAGATCAGAATCAGGCCAATATGCTCATGATATGCCTGGCTGAGGATATAACTGGTAACATGAAACTACACAACTAGATAGGAATGATGAAAATTGGCCTGCCACACCTTTTTGTATACTTCCACAATACAGCTGGTTTTGGGGACACAAAAAGTTGCACATCTTAAGTGCTTACTCATTAATCCAAAATTACTTGTCCACCATTTTTTTAAAGACTGCACCTTCTAGATAGCTCCTATTTCTGTATGACAGTTGGGTTGACTGTACCATACTAATGCTACCTGTCTTGATAGTCCCTTTTCAGAAGCAAATACTCACCAGCAACTACACACCACACAACAAAAACACCAACCCAGGAACCAAACCCTGCTACAAACCCTGGTGCCAACTCTGTCCACATATCTATTCAAGGGACACCATCATAGGACCCAACGACATCAGCCACACCATCGTTCACCTGCACATCTACCAATGTGATATATGCCATCATATGCCAGCAATGCCCCTCTCCCATGTACATTGGCCAAACAGGACAGTCTCTACGGAAAAGAATAAATGGACACAAATCTGACATCAGAAATCATAACATTCAAAAGCACTTCAATCTCTCTGGTCACTCAATAACAGACCTCAAAGTGGCAATTCTTCAACAAAAAAAGTTCAAAAACAGACTTCAATGTGAAGCTGCAGAACTGGAATTAATTTGCAAACTAGATACCATCAGATTAGGCTTGAATAAAGACTGGGAGTGGTTGGGTCATTACAAAACCTGAACTTGATTTCCCCAATACTAATTTCTCCCTACTGTTACTCACACCTTCTTGTCAACTGTCTGTAATGAGCCACTCTCTTACCACTTCAAAAGTTATTTTTCCTCTCTTGGTATCCTGCTGTTAATTGATTTATCTCATTAGACTGACCTAACACTAGGTAAAGCACCCCAGTTCTTTCATGTATTTATACCTGCTCCTGTATTTTTACTTCATACATCTGATGAAGTGGGTTCTGGACCATGAAAGCTTATGCCCAAATAAATTTGTTAGTCTCTAAGGTGCCACAAGGATTCCTCATTTTTTTGCTGATACAGACTAACACGGCTACCACTGAAACCTCTTCAGATAATCTCCTGAGTCACTGGAAAGGGCCCTGGTGTTTACCAAGAGGAAGGTACAGTCAGTGGCATCCGTTTATATTTGGATTTGAGCCTGCCTAGCCACCTGTAAAACAGTTTTTCTAAGTAAAGAGGTTTTTGTGCATGACTGATTACTGTCTATTGACCGTGATATATCTAGCCAGTGGTTATGCAAACTTGTAGATATAGTAAATTCTGTTTACTTAACGTCTCCAACCAGAGTAAGCTGTCTTCTAAATCCAAAGACCTTGATTGCAGAGATATCTTGGGGCAATAGCAGTACAGTGCTGGGTGCCATGCAGATGTTCCCAGGAGGACCTTGTGCCAAGCACCAGAGGCCACATCATCCCCTCTTGTGGTATGACACAGACATTTTCTATCCTCATATCCCCTTCCACAGGTTTTACCAGAGGAGAAGATGGATCTTCACTGAGCTCCCCAATAGCATCATCACTTCTAGAAGGGCCAAAGTGTGTCCACACATTCATGGAAAGGGCCACAAAGCCTGCTCCCATTGGTGAATCCCCAGGGCTCCACACAGAGGCCAGGGACATCCATGTGGATTCCTTGTGCTCACCAACTCTTGCCCCTGGTCAACCCCCTTCCACTGCTTCCTGGCTACAATAGCTACAGGAACTCTGAGGAAAAGATGATTCAGCCGCAGGCTTAGCAACTCCTGTAAAGAGGATTGAACCCATGATGACATAGGCCTAGGAATCGAACACTGAGATTCACACATATGGCATCACCAGTGTGTATTGTAGTAGCGTCTCTCTGAAAGTTGTTATTCTTCTTCTGGTTTAGCCAATCTTAGAATGGAAGTGTTTAGTGTCAGTAGTATAAACTGAATGCGCTTCAGCCGGATTAAGTGTTAAGCTTTTGTAAATGCTAATTGTTCTATCTGCTCAACTGGAGAATATGGATGTTGACGAGATGAAACTCCAGGCGTGACTTGTTCTCTGAGGCACATTTGGTGTCTCTATATAGAATATATTTCTTTTCAATGTTCATTTTATTAATAACCACAAAAATCCAATTTCTATTTTTAATATTTTACATTAATAATTTTTTGTTTGGGTTTAAATAATTGTAAATGGTCTTTTTCCAATTTTTTCCATTTCACTTCCTCTAATATTTGTTATGGAACCTCACCAGTATGGCCAGCATCACAAAGAATTATAATAACAGTTATTACCAATGACTCTATCTGATGCCAGCACAATAAAACTAGGAATTCTTAACGTCTACCTCTACTTTTCTGTGTTCTTAGGAGCAGTGCACTTGAGATGGCCCTCTGGACATGTCCTTCAATATCTGAAGTTCTTCACTCAACACAAATGCTATAATGAGCATACTTGCACTTAGGGCTGTATATTGGCCTTGCGTGAATTGAAGATACTTTCCTGAGGAAGATACTCTGTGAGGAATTGAAACAACCTGATCCAATGTTCAGAGACAGAGCAACAGTAAGATTTAATGAAACAGGTATTTGTTTGTAGAAATTATGTGAGAAAAGCATAATCAAAACTTTGCCACTTCTTTCATCCATTTCTTCGAAAAGAGAGGATCCTCTTCCCCCCTACACCTTCACTGACACATGTCAGTAAATCAAATTTCATGAGTATAAAACTGATGAGATCAAAATCCAGGCCTGAGAATTGCCAGAGGACAGTGTCATGCATGAAGAATCATGGTATGTTCATGATATTCATATTTCTTGCACCTCAAAGGAGTGCTCTGTCGGTTCTCCTCAGGGCCGGCTCTAGGTTTTTTGCCACCCCTGGAATTCTGCCGCCCCAACAACGTGCTTGGTTTGCTGGTGCCTAGAGCCAGCCCTGGTTCTCCTACTCCTGCTGTGAAACTTAAGCCTTGTCGAGTTTTGCCATGGTAGTTAAAAGATCTTGGAGTCATCGTGGATAGTTCTCTGAAGATGTCCACGCAGTGTGCAGAGGCGGTCAAAAAAGCAAACAGGATGTTAGGAATCATTAAAAAGGGGATAGAGAATAAGACTGAGAATATATTATTGCCCTTATATAAATCCATGGTACGCCCACATCTCGAATACTGTGTACAGATGTGGTCTCCTCACCTCAAAAAAGATATTCTAGCACTAGAAAAGGTTCAGAAAAGGGCAACTAAAATGATTAGGGGTTTGGAGAGGGTCCCATACGAGGAAAGATTAAAGAGGCTAGGACTCTTCAGCTTGGAAAAGAGGAGACTAAGGGGGGATATGATAGAGGTATATAAAATCATGAGTGATGTTGAGAAAGTGGATAAGGAAAAGTTATTTACTTATTCCCATAATACAAGAACTAGGGGTCACCAAATGAAATTAATAGGCAGCAGGTTTAAAACAAATAAAAGGAAGTTCTTCACGCAGCGCACAGTCAACTTGTGGAACTCCTTACCTGAGGAGGTTGTGAAGGCTAGGACTATAACAATGTTTAAAAGGGAACTGGATAAATTCATGGTGGCTAAGTCCATAAATGGCTATTAGCCAGGATGGGTAAAGAATGGTGTCCCTAGCCTCTGTTCATCAGAGGATGGAGATGGATGGCAGGAGAGAGATCACTTGATCATTGCCTGTTAGGTTCACTCCCTCTGAGGCACCTGGCATTGGCCACTGTCGGTAGACAGATACTGGGCTAGATGGACCTTTGGTCTGACCCGGTACGGCCGTTCTTATGTTCTTATGGTTGGGGATGTGAAGAAATCAGTGCTTTTGCAACTATAGCTTATCTTGTTTGATGAACTGGTTTCAGCTATAGCAGCAAAAAAACCTTTTTTGCTGGTATAAGCTGCATCTACACAAGGAGGGCTTGCCAGTATAGCTCTACCTGTATCACTGTACCAGCAAACCTCTTGCTAGTGTAGACAAAACTTTAGGGAATAAAAGGAAATTTGAAACAATTCAACAACTAGATGTGCACAGTTGTTCTGGCCAGGAGCAAAACCCCACTGAACCACTGTATCCTTGCAGGCAGATTGTCACCTAGTGTTCTGTTCAGAGAAAATTGTGCCAGAAAACTAGTCATAAGCATTGTCACATCCGAAATTTGAGCCACACAGGATCAGCCAACATAATTGTCAGCTGCACCTCATTACTCATTTTTTACCCAAATCTACCTCTGTCCCACACAGACCTGCTATTATCTCACTTTTCATTACAGTATTGCTTTTGGCACTGGAAATGCAGAATCAGGAAACTGAAGTTATGGCAGTGTTATTTACCTTAAAAAACTAACATTAAACATCAATTTAAGCTTCCTCGGCTATTTTTTTTTTGGTGTGTGCTTTATTTTGCCCCTGACCTATATTTTGAAAGCCCATGTTCCATGTTTAGGACTTGGTATTTTGAGAGCAATGCCAGAGATGGACTTAACAGAATTGGAGAATTTGGGGGTTTCTTTTGTTTAGTGTAGCTAGTGTAACGTGATTTGTCAAGTGGATCACAATCCTAGAAATCATATAGGTGTCCATGCATTGCAGAAGATCTCGTGGTCTCTGTGTCATAGGCTGGACAACTTCGGGGTCAGTAATCCTTCATGCCCAAATGGAACAGCAAAGATCTATTATTAATAGTAGTTGAGATGAGCCAAGAAGGAAACATTCAGATCTTGATCCAAGTTAGATTTGGGCAAGGACTATGGGCTCAGATTCAAGACTGAATCCATGCTTGGGTTCAAGTTTGGACCCACAGGTCTGAAATTGCATGAGCTGTTCTCGTGAGATTTCTGCTGGGAGCCTCCCAATTTCAGTTTTTATTGTAAATGTTTTTGTATAACCCTAGAATTTTCCGAGATCAGGACCAGATTAATGCATGGGCCAGATTAGTACATAGGCTACTAGGAACATGCCTTGGGCCCAAATTTATGGGAGGGGTTGGGGGAGAAAAGGGTACATTTTGTTTTGGTTAACCAATGCAGATTTGCTTGCAAAATGAAAGAACTTCACCCACTGGAATGAGTGGTGTTGTGACCTGGCACACAGGGTCGCTCCACCACTCAAATTTGGCCCCGGCACCTCTCTGTCATGATGGAGGACTGCCATCTCAGATTTGAATGAGTGACATTGTGACTTGGTGCTCGGAGTCGCACTTCCCCTGACACTCAAATTTGTCCCAGCTGCCCCTTCATCATATTGTGACCCCATGTGCCAGGTCGCAATGCCACTCTCACAAGACAGTGAAGTTCTTTCAGTCTACACCAGTGGATTGGCTGACAGAAGTAGTCCTCACACAAAGCTAAGACTCATTTTGCTATTCCAATCAAAGCCAAGATGAAAAGAGGGCACTGGATGAAAAACAACTTCCTTCTCCAACAGCAATACGTGGACAGTCTGGGATGGGAATTTACTGCAATGGCATGTATGGGAGGGAACATCACTGAAGTGTATTTTCCCCCTTTCTTTCAGTGTATCGACTGTTTGTTGTTATTCATAATAGAAGGTGGAGGCCCAGAAGTGTATGTTTGCTGAGGGCCCAATGATAGGTAAATCTGTTCCCATCCCAGCTAGCTGTAGTTAAAAAAAATCCGTACACAAAGAACAACAAAAGAAGTGGGATTAGACCTTATACTTCATCTAGTTGTCGGAAGGAGGTTTCTAATCTTATTTTAGCACATTCCTTTATTGAATTCTTGTCATGTGGAGGCCTTACAATATTTTGGTCTCACTGGGGCAAGAGGGTGGTAGGGAGCTCATTCATCCAAACTCAGAACTCACTCAGACATCATGAGTTCTCAGTTTAAACTCCGAAACTGT
This sequence comes from Mauremys reevesii, assembly GCF_016161935.1. Taxonomy (NCBI): domain Eukaryota; kingdom Metazoa; phylum Chordata; order Testudines; family Geoemydidae; genus Mauremys; species Mauremys reevesii. The sequence goes on from NC_052625.1 coordinate 61,261,212, forward strand.
AGGTTTGAATTCCATTTGGGTCTAGCAAAACATGAGTTCTGGGCTGCAGATTGGGGACTTCTGGTTTGGGTTGGGTTGCCCTCGTGTAACCTAGAACTAGGGCAAGAAGACCTTTCCAGTGAGTCTCTTTACAGTTTCCATTGCATAAGCTTCCCTTTGAAAACAAAAAAAAGTTCCAGAGGGTTTACTTAGAGATTTAAACTCTCTAGAGTAAGGACCATCTTTTTGTTGTGTGTTTGTACAGTAACTAGCACAGTGGTGTCCTGGCCCATAACCGGGGCTGCTAGATGCTACGATACTATAACCAATAAATGATAAACCCAACTGAGTTTTCCCATCCTTTGTCTCTAATAATGGGAGAAGTTTCAAATCACAGGTTTTCTCACTCCATTTTTAGTCTTTTAAAAACCTTTTGAAACTGAAAATCGATGCATCGGTGGTAACAACTGGTCGGGAACTGGGGAGGTGATGTTGATCAAGTGGTGGGGAAGACATACATTGACATTTACAGATTCTAGAGCAAAAGTAACAAAATCCAAGAGGCATTCCGTAAGCCCTGCAACTGTCTCTACACTAGGGACAGATCTCAAATCGATTCCTCACCAGAAATGTAATTTTCCCATGGGAGGATATGACAGGGGCAGACACAGCATGACCATTTTCTCTTGTGTTTTATTCGATAGTTTCAGAACACACTGTTCTGTTCACTTGCATGGAGCTGTGTATGTGTGTGTGAAAATATCTTTGTTAAATGGACGCTGTGCGATTTTGTCCTTGCACTTATCTCCAAGCTCATTCAGCCAGAAAGCGCCTCATCCCCAGCTGTGTGTTTACTCTGCATTTTCTCTCTCGCACACGCAATCAATTAGCTTTTTTCTTTTCCCTACTGAAACCCTCATCCTCGGGACATCTCTTATCATATGTTCGAGATCTCTTTTCAACTTTGCCACAGCTGCTTGGTATATTTTATTTTCCATTAATTGATTTTTGGTGCCTACTCTTTTGAAATGCTTTTTAAGTAATAGTTAATTCCTGCCATTAAAGATAATACCGCCTCCTATGAAAGGCCATTAGAAATCATTTCATTCAGCCCAACCAAATGGGGTCCATTTCTGATGCATGCATAAGGCACTTTAGCTACAAGTGTTTCATGTATTATGATGAACAAACCTCAACAAATTTGGAGGTTCAGTTTATCAAAGCTCCAGACACTTAAGATTCTCACCCATAATAGCCAAACCTATTTGGACTTTTCCTTCTCATGTGACCATCTTTCCTCCACCAGCATCGACAGATGTTTCTCCCAGGACATATTGATTTAGGCTTCGAAGTCTGATAATTGGGCCCCCTTGTTGAAAAGAAGTGGAGGCCTGTTGGGGATCGGGAGGGGAACATGGGTCATTGTCATCTCTGAACTCTTTCTAACCAAAGAAAGGTTCTAGACTAGGTTGGGTCGACCATTTGTTTCATTAGTCATTCATTTAACTAATTTCTGAAGCACATTTCACCATGACTTCTCCCTCAATTGTGGGACTTTAACCCAGTTCATCAAATGCTCAGCAAAATAAATGGATTTGCAGCAATCCCAGAAAGCTGCTAACTTCAGGCAGGGCTGGCACTTCCATTTAGGCGACCTAGGCAGTCACCTAGGGCGCCAGGATTTGGGGGGGCGGCATTTTGCTGCCCTCGGCGGCAATTCGGCGGCGGGGGGTCCTTCCGTGCTCCGAGTCTTCAGTGGCAATTCTGCGGCGGGTTCTTCACTCGCTCCGGGACCCGCCGCCGAATTGCCCCGAAGACCGGGAGTGCGGAAGGACCCCTCCACTGCAGAATTGCCGCCAATGACTGGGAGCGCGGAAGGACCCCAGCCTAGGGCGCCAAAAACCCTGGTGCCGCTCCTGACTTCAGGTTCGGATGGCTCTGCCAAGAGGAAGAATTCCCAGAGGCAAGGGCCCCTCGGGTGAGAGAGCCCAGCTCCTGCACTGTTGAAGTGAAAGAACCCAGTTATCAGACACTGCATATTTGCTGTAGCAAGTACTTTGCAGCCACTCTGACAGGCAATCTCTCACATAATCTGGTTCCAGGCCTTGTGTGTACAACATCCCCCACAATCCATAGCAAATGGGCTGTACCTCTCCCCTGTGCAAGCAGATAAAACACAGCAGTTGTTGCTGTGGGTTCTAGGACTAAGCCATGGCCCTCACTGTAGCCACCAGAAGTTCTGCCTCCAGCGGTGGTGCAAGCTAGTGGTTCAGTGTCTCTAGACCAGTTTGCTTTACCATTTCATTGGGAGGTTTCGTTGTGTTTTGGCAATATCAATCTCACTTCAGCTTCTGGCTCCTCTCTCCCTCTCCTCAGCTGAGGAATCACTAGAGAACTGAGACTCTAACCCTCTCTACCAGGCCCCCTCCTCCTCTCCCACCCATCCAACAACAGAGCAGCCACCTATGTTCTGAGCCACGTCCAAGAGGTGCTTCCACGGCTGAGCTACACCCAGTCTGTTGCCAGTCAGCAAACCCTCATTCCGACATGGGACAATAGGATTTGCCTCTTACAAACAAAAGTTCAAATGGAGCATGTAAAGGTTCTCCCAGAAGTGGACATGACCCGTCACAGCCTTTAGTCTACTTCCCCAAGCACCATTTCAAAGCTGGTGAAAAAACCCTAAACACTAAGCAAAGGAAGGAAACCATTATCCAAAGCATTTGAAAAGGAAGGAGATTGGATAACAAAACCACAGCACCAGACGTGGCTTCCTTGCCTTGGCTGTGTTTTCTTTCAGCCACGTTTTGGCCAAGATGCCATTGGCTCTTCCTCCTGTAAAATATAAAACTCCAGCTCCCTTCCAGTGCATGAAAATCATTAAGACTCCCGTGAGTGAGTCTGTGGGACCATTTTAGCTAACGATTAACCTTTAGCCCTCCTTCCCCTCGTGCATTTGTATTAAAAGGGCAACCTGGAGAGCGGCAGCAGCAAAGATGAGTGAGTCATTCCCTAAAGCTACAGACTAAGGGCTTTTTCCACCGATAAAGAGTTTGGAACCAGCAAGCCAGGCAGTGAGAGGACTGAACTTGCTCAACGCTCCACTTTGTGACCAAGCTTTACTCAGGATGTTTCTGAGATTCATCCTGTTGTGTTCAATGATGCCACCAATGTTTGTATGGTGCAGCCTGCAGCTACTGACTTTTCAATGCCTTCAGCTCCATGCTCTTCTCTGTTCTGGGGAGTCTCTTCTAACTAGAGAGATTATAGCGCTGCCTTGTACTGAAGTCTAGTGGTTAGAGCCAGCTGCTGGGAGTCAAGACTCTGAGAATCTCTTCCTGGCTCTGCCATCAACTCACTGTGTGACTTTGGGTAAGTCACTTACCACCTCTGGCCTCAGTTCCCCGCTCTAGAAAATGAGGAGAGTGCAGGGGTTTTGTGAAGCTTCAGTCATCAAGAGTTGTAACGCCTGTTGAGATTCTTGGAGGAAAAGATACTTTATAAGGGTAAAGCATTCTGACTAACATTCATGTTACCTCACAAGGGCTCGCCAGTTAGTTCACTCCTGACTGAAGAAAAGATGCAGGGAGATGAACGCTGTTTGCACTCATTTCATTTCATACAGGCCTGATGCCATTAAGCTGTTTAAACAGACTCTCTTCAGCAATAGCTGGAAACGTGACCGTGTGATTCCTCGGCGCCGGGGGCAGCGTGCCTCGCGGCACATTAACCCAGTGAGTGCTCAGAAGGGAGAGCTGCCTGCCACCTCACAGCAGCAGCATGTCCCACCTCGTGGTGCGCGGCAGACGGATCAACTGGACTCTGGTGCTGGTGCTGGGGTATCTCTTTTACCTCCTCCTGGGGGCCATGGTGTTCCAGCTGCTGGAGAAGCAGGCAGAGGCCCAGTCTCGGGACCAATTCCAGCTGGAGAAACTCAAGTTCCTGCAGAACTACACGTGCTTGGACAAGCAAGCCCTGGAGCAGTTTGTGCAGGTAAGAGGAGCAGGCTGCCCAGCTCTGAGCTCAAGGCTTAGTTTGGTCCTGGAGGGTTTATCCATTTTTACTAAAAATGAGCAGGTCGATTTAACATCTGTGCAATTAAAGAACTAGCCGTCTAAAGAAAGGCAGATGCTGTGCAAGCTCCCTCCACACAGTTCTGCCATTTCACCTCAGTCCTGACCTACAGCACGTCTTGCCTTTCCCACAGTGAGGCTCCCCAAACGCACACTTCCGCTGTTGCAACTGAGGGCTGCCTCACCGTAATTCCCCTCTCCCAGTCCTGTGCCCAGCTCAGCCCTTTGGTACTGCACTGATGAACACTATTGCAAACCTTAAGAAAGAAAGGCAGCTCTGCCAGTGCACCTCAGCCCAGACCTGTGTCGTCTCTGCACATCTCTGCCTGGACCCTGTCCAGCAGCACCCCTTGCGATTCCAGCTCTAGCCCTTTCAAATGCCATGAGCTATGCCATGTTGTACTGTGGTTTTGGCAAGTGGGTAAACATCCACAAGGTACCCGGTTAAGATGTGTAAACTCCATTTCATTTGTTACCTCAGGCAGTATTTGACACCAGGTCTGCAGAAGTGAAAGCATGTACAGTGAGATCTTTAAACTCATTTACTTTGTCATTTAGAGGAACCAACACAACATGTACTTGCATCTGGTCCAATGTGCACTCAAAATAAATGGGTTTTAAACTTAAAACAGGTTCAAGGCCAGTTGCAATACCCTCTGAGGTTACTGAAAGCTGTGCTCCTTGGTTGTAGTATGCAATGACAGGGCAATAAGAAATCCTTGAATCAATCAGATCTCTTCTTCGTGCTTCTAATTTCTCCAGCAGCAGACTGGGAGCCTTTCCTTCCTACCGTTTCAGTAAGGCCATTAAATTACTCCAAACAGGATGCCAATTTGCATTGTATTCTTGGTCTGATGGGTTTCCACCGATCAATTTCCAGATCAACAAAAAGCCCGGCAGGCACAGTAGATGAACTTGATAGAAGAGTGAAGTACAGATCACAAAGGTAGCAGGAAGTGAATGATTCTTCCTGAACCTTGGTCCATTAGGGCCACTGGGTAATTACAAATACTGCAATGTATTACTTGTTGAGTGCTTTGCACTGCATGGAATATGACAGAGAAGAGAGCCCTGATGTCCAGATATGGAGAGACGATGACTCTCAGCTCTGTGCCCAATTGGGATATCTTCATAGGGCTAATGTGTTATTTAGTCCAGTCCCTAATAACCTAGGAAGCTCCCTGAGTGCCAAATTCTCCTGTCTTACACCAATATAACTATATTAAAAGGAAAGGGATTGCACTGGTGTCATTGAAAGAAGAAGTTTGCTGAGCCTCTGGTTGTATTGAATACAAAGAATGTTTCAACTGCTAGCTGTTCTGGCAAGAACCAGCAGAGGGCACCAAAGTATCAGCTATCATGTATCAGACTTGAAACAACTCACGCTCAAAAACAGCTCATTAGATCACAGGGAGAGCTGTGAAGGACAAGCAGAGAACAGTGTGTCATCCGTCACACTGCCTTTTAGACACATTTCCAGCTATTATTAATAAGAAGGAATAAAACTCTTCCAAAAGTGAATCCCTAGCTCTGAGAGCACAGCTAAGAAACCATCACCTGTCGGTAGTCTTTATTGTCTACCTGTTCAATCATGAGACACCCGTCTACCCAATCTGAAGTGTTGCTCTACTCTGAAAAGTGACTGTGTAAAAGGCATTGTTGCAGCTCTGTGCTTATTGTGTGCCAGTGTCACGGCGTCAGCTTTGCTCAGTTAAATTGAAAAACTGGACTTTCTGACTCCCAGCCCTGCAACTCCACCCGCTGGGTTCTGAGAGTCAAAAGTTAGTGTTGCTTCAGGCTCATACATTATCTCCAGTAACCGTGTTTGGACTTGACCTCCATTAACAATTGAGTTGATTCTTCAAGAAGCAGATTCCTGTTGTTCCATCTCCATTCGCGGTGTTGGCTCTGTAGGGCTAGAATGAGAAACACTGAGATGGGCCTGATCTGAACAGCCTGGAACATCAGGAAATTCACATAAAACTTTGTGACCTGGGCCCATCTCTGGTAAAAACGTATTTTGTGTCAGAAAATGAAGTAGAGCTGACCCTAGATACAGACAGGAAGCAGAATAGCTGCGTAAAGAGGAGCCATTTTTACAGTCACTTTGCTGCCCAGGCCCACGCTTCCAGCTATTTGTCAGATAACATCAATCCTGACACACAGAGCCAAACCCTTGGCGATGGCTAAGGAGAATGCAGTGCATGTGGGGAGGAAGGAATAAAAAGTGGTATAAAGTTCACCTTTGCTCTCTTCAGCTCCTGTGATAGCTCTATGCAGGGCTGGTCCCCTTGCGGAGGGCTGCTCTAATTTACATTGGGTGCTAATGGTCCCAAGAGAACCAAAAAGGCAGTGATAGATTGGTGCAGTATTGGAGCATACCAGCTATACCCCTTTTCCCCAGCCATACCCCACTACACCAGCATCAGGGGTGGGAGGCGGTAGAAGCCATTCTGCTAACATTTTGTCCCAGAGGATCCTTCTTACGCTGGAATGATCTGCCTGGGTCTGGATATGTCAGCGGCACAGCCAGATCCTGCTAGCGTTGAGTCACAAAGCAGACAGACCACACTGGAAGATATGGCCCACAGTGTCAGGATATGGATGTGACGGTCCAGAGATGGTGTTTATGGCTGGAGTATTTAAAAGGTGTTTTAAAAATGCATTACATTTTCCTTCTGCACTTGGCGTGGGCAGTTTAGTGGAGATTATACTTCTGAGCATTTGCACTTTGAACTGCAGAGAACGGAGAGTTGCTCCTTGTGGGCCATGGATTAGAGCTGAGGTTCTTTTAGGCATTCTGAGTGGCAAAGGACTGAGATTTGTACCGCAGTGCAGTCTGAAATTTCATTCTTCTCTCCTCATTCTCACTTAAAACCACAGCAGTCATTTTGGATAGTTTGATTTGTCAAACTCCCGGAAGTGGTTTTTAATGTCCAGAACAAAGCTATTTGGTAGTAGAAGGGAGAGAAGTGTGAATGGCGCTACTATAATGGAATCGAATGTGGCCAGATGCACAACAGTCTTAACTGATGGGTTTCACACTCTTTGCAGATTCCCAGATGTTGTAGGAATTGTTACTGAAAGAATAATGTAAGGTATTAAACTCCAACCAACCAAAAGTTGTGTTATTCAGTGTGCATCAGATCAGCTAACATTTCAGAAGCAGTGCAATCCACATTGCCCTGGAATGAGGCATTGCAGAGATAATGCCCCAGCAGCAGTCAAGGGTTTGGGTTTTGAATGAGCATCCCCCAACCTTTAGCGCTGATCTCCTGGTTGTTGGGTCGTTGAGGCTGAGATGGCTATCAGGGCCACACACTCAGCTCCTCTAGGTCTTGTGTCACTCTAGAAGCAACCCTTTCTGCTGATTAAGGAGCAGGGTGGTGGGTGCACAAATGGGGTTCATTCAGTCACCTGATGGAAGGATGAGGGCCAGGACCTTGGAGCTCAAAAGTGGTGAGAGGAAAATAGAACAGATCCTCACAACTCCAACAGATGCCACCACCCTGTGGAGGGAATATTACAGCAGCCAGGCAACATTCTATTCACCCAGAGGCATTTAGTTGGTGTAGCGAGGCGGCCTGGTTCCCTGCCGCTCCGGAGGGGGACGAGCCCTTCCAGACGCCAAAGTGGGCAGAGCCAGTGGAGCTTGCACCCGCCCCCCAGAGGTCAGGGAGCAGGACAGGAAGTACAAAAGCCCAACCCCAGAGCTCACTAGAGGCCCGGCTGCCGGAGAAGCCAGATGCCTGTGGCCTAGCTCCCAGTTGGGAGACTCCTGCAGTTTGTGGCTGACCCGAGGACTGGCCAGACGCTGACCAGACCCCGGAGAAGCTGGTAAACCTGCCTGTGGCAAGTTACCCAGAGGAGCTGCCAAGCCTACCGCTCACCGGGTACCCAGAGGAGCCCCTGGTGCTTGATTCCTTGGGAGACTCCGTCCAGACACAGATACCTCTAGAGGGGGAGGTAGGAAGTATCTCAGGGGCAGCCGACCCTAGTCTGTCTGCAGCACACCCATAGCTGATGTCAGTGTGTTGCAGCCAGGATCCCCACTGACGCAGCAGCGGGTCTTCTGCCGCTGCTAGGGCCCCGGGCTGGGACGCAGTGGGTGGGAGGGCCTGCGTCCCCTCTGCTACCCAATGTGCGGGTGTCAGGCTCCCCCTCTCCCAGGTCCTTTAGCGCCAGGACCTGGGCCTCCTAAACCTATTTGTCTGCTCAGCCCCTGCCTGAGGGCCTGAGCTACAGACTCTCTACTGCCCCACCCTGACCCAGGGCCTGAGTTATTGAACTGTTTGCTCAGCCCCTGCTTGAGGCCCTGAGCCCCTGCCTGTTTGCCGCCCAGCCAGGCTAATTCCCCAACTCACCTGACCTAGGTAGTGAGGCGGCCTGGTTCCCTGCCGCCCCGGAGGGGGACGAGCCCCGGCCAAACCCCCTACAGTTGGATATAAGGATCTAGGGGTTATAGTGGATCACAAATTGAATATGAGCCAACAATGTGATGCAGTTGCAATAAAGGCTAAAATCATTCTGCAGTGTATGTGTTGTAGGTAAGACACTGGAGGTAGCTGTCCTACACTACTCGGCACTGGTGAGGCCACAGCTGGAGCACTGCATCCAATTCTGGGTGCCGCACTTTAGGAACGATGTGGACAAATTGGAGGGAGTCCAGAAGAGAGCAACAAAAATTATAAAAGAAAACCTGGCCTGTGAGGAAATGTTAAAAAAACGGGCAAGTTTACTCTTGAGAAAAGAAGACCCAGGGGGGACCTGATAACAGTCTTCAAATATGTTAAGGGCTGTTCTAAAGAGGACAGTGATCAGTTGTTCTCCATGTCCACTGAAGGTAGGCCAAGAAGTAATGGGCTTAATCTGCAGCAAGGAAGATTTAGGTTAGATATTAGGAAAATGTTTCTAACTATAAGGAAGCTGGAATAGGCTTCCAAGGGAGGTTGTGGAATCCCCATCATCAGAGGTTTTTAATAACAGTTTAGACAAACACCTGCCAAGAATGGTTGAGGTATAGTTAGTTCTGAGCAGTGCAGGGGGATGGACTAGATGAATTCTTGAGGTCCCTTCCAGCCCTAGGATTCTATGATTTTTGACAGACAAGTAAAATATTTCATATTACAACTGAATTTGGGGAGCTGCACCCTCTTTGCCCATGTTGACTTCAGCCCACTTCAACACCCAGCAGGTGAGAGCAGTCTAGAGCAGCAGAGGATGTCTCATTAATTAGCCCCAGGCTGTCAGACAGAAAGGAAAGGCCTGGAGATGATTGGTGGAGATACTGAGAAGCTATAGCTAAAAACAGAACTCACCCTCATGATGTAGAGGTGAGCCAGCCACTCCTCCCCCTCCACCCACAAACATGCATGAGTCACACATAAGTCTGGGATGAGATGGAGAGTGGGAGGGATGGAGGAGGAGCAACCTTTGTTTTTATGGTTTAGCATCACTTTGTTTCCCTAATTCAAGCACTTTCTTTGCCCCCTCCATTCCGGTCCCTTCATCCTCCAGCAAGTTACTGAAATGTTCATATTTGGGTGCTCCTGTTCGCCTATAAGGAGGGCACAGGCCTCTGGCCAGCTCTACTCCTCAGGCCTTTGCTGAGCCACTGAGAGACCTATATCAGGTCCTTTTGGTCAAACTCTAACCTGTCTAGAAACTCCATTGCTTATTACACATCTAAGCTTGCTTGAGACATCCATCAACACTCACCTGTCCATCCTTTTACCTGTCGATCTCTTTATCATGAGCCTATACATGTTGCTCACCTGCCTGTCTTGTGCTTTTCTTCTGCTTCAGGTCATCCTGGAAGCATGGGAGAAAGGGGTTAACCCAGAAGGAAACTCTACCAACCCCAGCAACTGGGACTTCAGCAATTCTTTCTTTTTTGCAGGAACCGTTGTCACAACTATAGGTGAGGCAGCCTCTCTTCCTATTAACCTCTTCCTCTGACAACAGATGCTTCCTCCAACTGTCCTGTGAAAGACTGAATCGCTAGTGACAGCTGGATAGACTAGACCTGTCAGGAGAGTCTGTATCAGTATGGGGCATATTTAAAGCGCCACATTTTCAGCCAGCCTCCAATTCTGCATGTTCATTTTGCACACCCAGCTTATTGCACCTTCAAAAGTGGGCACATGCCCATTTTGCAACTGCAAAGCCTTCATCTGTGTATGCAGATTGGGTGACTGTGCTGTGTGTGCAAGACAGGTACTGCATCTGCTTGTGCAAACCAAGTTAGTTGCGTTCATCACAAAATTGGAGACCTGGGTTGAAAATCAGACCCCTAATGTGGAAGGATAAGACATTTTTAAATAATTATTTTTCATGCCCCGTGTTCATTTGATAGTGACAAAGATTTAGGGCCCAATCAGTGGCTGTGCCGTTTTCTCCAGCCAGAATTCTGTCTGGAAAGGTGTGAATAAGCAGGGCCTCAATGGAACTGAACTAAACTGACCTTCCAAACCTTTGGAGGTTCTTCCATGGGCAGTACTCCGACTCTAGAGCCTTTTAATGTAATTGTCCCTTTTTTCTCTCCTTCACTGCAGGTTACGGTAACTTGGCCCCCAGTACGGTGGCTGGGCAGGTGTTCTGTGTGTTTTATGCCTTGTTTGGGGTGCCGCTTAACCTGGCCTTTCTCAATCAGCTGGGGAAAGGACTCAACGCACACCTGATCATTCTGGAGAGATGGGTGCACAAGCCAGGCCGTGCTCGGGTACAGTGTCCATTTATCATTGGTCTTCCTCTGTTTTAAAGCTAATTGGTTTTCCGAAACAGGTGGCACCTCAGGCTTCGCTGCTGCCTGTTTGTGTGTATGTCCTGGGACATCATAATCATGTGTCCTTTCTATATCAGGAAGTTAACACGTCACATTATAGATGATGACTTTGAAGTAATTTGCTCTTGTCTGAAGGAAACGATCTTTGCCTGTCTTAAGCCCTGATTCTCCAAAATACGTTAGCATGGTCTTAACTTTGAGCATGTGCCTAAGTCCCATTGACTTTGATGGACTACAAGTATGTACATAAGTGCTGCACTGAATCAGGCCTACGGTGCCCAACCTGTAGTAGTTTTAAACTACAGTAGAACCTGAGAGTTACAAACACCTCTGACAAAGTGGGTATTCACCCATGAAAGCTCATGCTCCAATACGTCTGTTAGTCTATAAGGTGCCACAGGACTCTTTGCTGCTTTTACAGATCCAGACTAACACGGCCACCCCTCTGATATCTGAAATGTTTGTAACTTTAAACAAAATGTTGTAGTTTTCTTTTTAAAGTTTACAACTGAACATTCACTCAATACATCTTTAAAATTTTACTATGCAGAAGAAAAATGCTGCTTTCCCTTTATTTATTTAGTAGTTTACATTTAACATAGGTAAATGCTGCTGCTGCTGCTGCCTGATTGCTTACTCCTGGTTCCAAATGAGGTGTGTGGTTGACCGGTCAGTTCATAATTCTGGTGTTCGTAACTCTAAGGTTCTACTGTATGCCAAGACAATTTCATTTTTTATTGGTCCATATTCTAATCTGACATCCCTTCACCAATTGGACCAGCAACTCTGCACTTAATTCTTTTCCCTCTGTTACTCTCTTTTTAAATTAAGATAGATATTCACTCTCTGTGGGTAAGACCTGTCAGTAGGTCACCCAGTCTGAGTCAATCCAGATTTTGGAAAACAAGGTAAATGGAGAAAATCTGTTCTCCACATTTCTGTATAAAGGCTCTGTGGCTGGCCCCTGAAATCAGAGAAAAGAGATTAGAGAAGACTCTCAGATACCTGATTTATGAATGGCCCTTTGGCAAATCTATGGCCCATTCTGGCACATCCTGTTTTCTCAAAGTGGAGTCTCTATGTCTGTCTGTCTCTCTGGATCGCTCATCTCTAGGACTTGCTTTAACTGCTCATTCACTTTAGAAAGTCACAGTCCAGGAAAATAGGTTAGCTCTAAACTAGTGTTAGGAAATTAATTGATTATTTTTTCTAGCCATTCCTGGCTAGTCACCTCCCCGCACCCATCGGTCTGTGTGATAAAGTGTGGGAGGGAGGGAGGGTAGGAGGGGAAATGCGGTGAGCCTGGGGGAGGAGGCGGGGCCGGGGATTTGGGGAAGGGGTTGGAATGGGGCGGGGAAGGGGCGGAGTTGGGGCAGGGCCGGGGCGGCAAGGGGAAATTTTTTTGCTTGGGGCAGCAAAAGACTTGGAGTCGGCCCTGGTTGCAGACAGATGTTTGTAAATGTGATCTGAGCTCACCCAAGGCTCAGAAACTAGAGGGCAAATAAAAAGAACCCCAATGTATTATTTTTTAAAACTTTCATGATTTTTTGAGGCCTGACTCATGATTTTTGAATGGTTAGCACTAGCAATACTGCTGATGAATCCATTATTAGAAGTGCTTCAGTATCTGTAGAGAGAGAATATAACCAGGTCAGATTACAGTTCATAAGAGGGGATGAGCATTTCTCCCTTCCATCTTGTCCTCTGATACCCACAATAATTGGGTTCTGTGGGGTACTGTACTTTCTACAAACCAGCAACAATAAAAAAAATCCACCAACCACCCCGTGACAGACACTCAATGCCACTGAGCTGCCATTTTCCTTCTCTCCTACAGGTAGTGCAGACGCTGGCATTGTCCCTCTTTCTGACTGCCGGGACCTTGCTTTTTCTAGTATTCCCACCTATGATCTTCAGTTATGTAGAAGGCTGGAGCTATGGAGAAGGCTTCTACTTCACCTTCATCACCCTCAGCACCATTGGATTTGGGGATTATGTAGTAGGTAATGAAGGGGTGGGGTTGGATGAACTTTATAGGCCTGTGTTCTTAGGCCACTGTAAATTGGGAATAACTCTGCAGAGGTTAATGAGTTACACCAGTGCAAGTTTGGCATAAGTAGATGAGAATCTGGCCCTATGTCTCTACTAAGACTGCCAACAGGGCCGTTAAGTGTTGCCAATTGTGGTGATGGGTATGGATTCTTGTCCACTGAGAACTAGACTAAGACCCACCAAATTCATTTCACACAGGCCACTGAATACTGATTAGATAGTAACTGTTCCCAACCCAGTTTAGAGTGAGCCACAGACATAGAGGTGAAAGACTCTATATCCCATTATTAATCGTCCGAGCCGTCCAGTCCCAATTAGTGTCACCCACGTATGGACTAGACAAGAAACTCTAGCAAACGTTTTTAGGAATCAAGCCATGTCTAATACTGAGCTGTCAGGGATTATAATTACAGGGTGAATACTAGTAGCAAGCAGAGGTCCTTGTAAGAAAATGTACCAAACGGTAGCATATAATCCCCAGAGGCATTGGCTGTGCCCTAGAGTCACTGCCAGAGAGGAGGCCTTTCTCCTTTCTCTGCACCAGCTCACTTAAGCAATACACTTAACATATGAGGTAGAGAATGTCCACATGTGTAGAAAGAACAATAGGTTCTGTCACCTTCTCTGGGGTTTATCCTCCCCTCACTTCCCAGAAGTTTTGTGTGTGCATTGTGAGAGCCTCTTTGCCTTAAGGCCTGGCTGTGACACTGTGGAGATCAGTGATGCATTTGGTCCTTAGCTGATGCACTGACCATTCATTCACTAGAACTGCCATATGGGTATCAGTGACACACACACACATATACAAAATGGCACTATTTGCTTGGTAATGTAGTCAGCAAATAATATCTGATCCTCTCTGTTCAGAACTCAGGCATACTGCATACTACAGAAAAAAACATGGGTGTAATAAACTATGGGTGTGGCTAAAATAATATTCTAACATGTTAGAGAACCAGATGTAGAATAAAACATGCCTTTCTAATATGGTTATAACATGGTCATTTCTCATCAACACAGGCTAGAATGAATAATTTTACATAGCCCTGGTTAAGGTTAAACACCACATATTAGTTGAAGTTTGATGAAAGTAACAGCTTGATTGCATGGAGATGCCACAAATTGAGTAAATCAGTCACATTGCTTTCTTGTTCTATTTATTAGATGTATAGCAGGTATAGTAAAGTGGTCATGATAGGGTTAAATGGGTTACCCAGAGTAGTTTAGGATGGAGCCATGCTCCGTGCCACTCTTACTTCTTGTTTAGTCAGTGGGAGTTTTCCCTTCACTGTGTTGTGATGCAGTTAAATAAAGCAGCAAGTTCCCAGGCTGCAGTTCTGTGTGCAGATGGGGCCTTACAATTTTGATTCCATCTATTCCAAGCCGAACCTCAGACACTGGGGATATGTCTACACTTAAAATGGTACAGCTGCGTTGCTGTAGTGCTTCAGTGTAGACACTACCTATGTCGACAAGAGGGGTTCTCCCATCAGCATAGGTAATCCACCTCCCCAAGAGGTGGTAGTAGGTCGATGGAAGAATTCTTCTGATGGATACATGGGGATTTAGGTCAGCTTAACTACACTGCTCGACATGTGGATTTTTTCCACAGTCCTGAATGACATAGTTATGCTGAGTTAATTTTCTAGTGTAGGCCAGGCGTGAGCAAGAAAACACAGGAATCGTTCTAGGACATATGCCCACATTCAGTAGATTTTGTGTGTGGGATCTGTGTAGCTCACATGACCTCGCAGTAGATCTTTGCATGAGGTTATGTGTGTTCTGCATCCTGTTGGCCTGTTTGCCAGTCCCAGGGGTCCAGTCTAACATGTTAAGTTTCATGGTTTTTTCAGGCACAGATCCTAACAAGCACTACATCTCGATGTACAGGAGCCTGGCAGCAATTTGGATTGTTTTTGGCTTGGCCTGGCTTGCTCTGGTCTTTAACTTGGGAGCTGACCTGATGGAAAAATTCCTTCAGCTAAAGTGGCACAAGCCTGGCACAGCAGAAGAAGCCATTACCAAGATGGAGGATGACCCTGATCAACCCAGAATCCACATACCGAGCTGAGAGAGGCTCATGGAGAGCACTTTAGAAAGAGCAAGGCTCTCCTGCTCCTGCCTCATACACACCAAGCAAGCTTTCTGGGTAAGAGATGGCTGGCTCTAAACCACAGGTTGCAGACTATCTCCAAGGGAGAAGATATTTTCAGAAGAAAGGAAAGCCCTTCATAGTGTAAAGGCAGCAGCTGAATAAAAACCTTTGAGGGAGTGAAACTGTAAAACAAACATCCCAGTATTCATCACTCACTTTCCACACAACGACCCCCTGGTGCAAGTTCCCCTGAAATAATTAATTACCATCCCTCTGATTTGATCTTTAGCTCCTGGAATTGAATTCTGTTGATCTCTGGCGTTCAGAAATCCATAGTGACTGCCTCACAGCGAGGGTGGGAATACCTGACATCAAGAGAGCTGAGCTGAATTTCACTTCCAAGCAGACACAATGAGGAAAAACAGGACCAGGCCTGGCCACCTGTTTAACCACATTCATCAAATGAAGCTTTTCCTGAAACCTCTTGGCAGACTTTGTCCTATATGTTCAGTGGTTACATTTCTATCATTGACAACTGGGCTGAAAAGCTTCTCCTTAAAATTGCTTAGAAACACTGTGTCCATTCCAGAGCTGTCTGCATTGTAAGAACTTCATCTGGAATAAACAGGCATCTGATACCAAATCCTGATCTCCCAAGTCCCTTGATAATACCAGTCCCTTGCTCAGTGACTATTGATGCAAGCAGACTTCCTTATTTCCTGCCAGTTCAGAAATCCTCTGCCAATGTGTGGTACCTGCTTTGGGCCCATTCATTAAGAAACTCTCATGGACTATGTGAAGTCGGTACTGTCCATTCAGCCCTAAGCAAAACTGGCTGACTCCTCCCGTTCCAAATCCTGCTCTCTGTTACATGCATGGCATTAGTTGGTGAGAACAAGGAGTCTGATTTTCTCACAACTGTTGTCAACCAAGAGTAACAGCTCTTACATCAGTCAAGGAGGTGGTAAAGCAAAACGAAAGCCACACGTGTGGAATGATCCTGTTGCTGAACCGTAGAAATATGGGTCCCACATACAACAAACTTTATAAAGAGTTAATCAATAACGTCTTCTACAGATATGCTTATAACCATTATGACATATGCTACTTCTGTATGTGCAATGCTAATAACGTATATTAATAACTTATTAACCCTTTATAAACCTGTTATCAATGGAACCTTCATATACAGTGTGCCCAAAATACAACCTGACTGACAGAGTTAACCAGCAGTGGCCCATGATTGATTGATTACAGTTCACCACATGACAGCCTCTCAACTAGCAATTTGATATTTCACTGTGGGAGAGATGTCTATAAAATCTGCAGCAAATTGTGCTGCCTGGAGAAGGAGTGCACAAGGCGTGAAACTCATCCCACACATCTGCTCTGCTGGAGTCTGGATTCTGAGGAGATTCACAACAAAGGCTGGATCTTGCATCTTACCTCGTACCTGTTTTCCCCACTGATGGTTGGAACCTGGAGACTCCAGGCTGGGTGCTCAAGTCTGAAATGCTGGGAAATAAGAGTGGACAGCTTCCAGTTATTGGGCTTGCTCAGTAAGGCCCATGATACCATCACCCCATTCTACACCTCATTCTCATCTACTACCTACCTTACAGCTCTTGTCTATCTCCACTCTCCTAGCACTCATCTCCCCTCTGTCCTTTCACACAATCTCCTAAATGAGTGCAAGAACTGCCTGCTCTGTAGCCTCTGCCATCTGGCACAGCTGCCTTGTATCTCTGTGAGTTAGCTAGCTCTCCATATTTTTGCAACTCTCATGTGAAAATCTCTCTTACCTATATCCACTCTTTTCCCTCCCTCAGACCAAATGCTCACATATAGTCATTAGATGCTGTCTTTACACCACTGTCTTTGTAATTTATACTATATTCTGCCTTATATTATCTAGCTCTATGAAACATTGTGGGCGGCCATTTGTATGAACGACACGATCAGGTACCAAATAAAGTACTGACTTGTGCATACGATCCAGAGTCCATCCCACCCCTCCTGTCTTCCACACCTTCCACACCTCATCCAATCTAGGCAACACAAACCATGTGTGCCAGGCCATAGGCTAAAGGCAGGTGTACACAATACCTTTCACTGTGCTCCCTGCCACACAATGTGCTAAACATGTGCAAAGATGACGAGACCAGGGATACAACACGTGCATTACATGTTGGGGAGCTCGCTGCTACTCTATTTTCACACACACACACATGCCGCCTCCTGGCAGTTTGCAGTTGGAATCTCCACTTCCTCAGCCCAGTCCTCCTACCAGTATATAGCTCCACTGCTGGCCATTGGCTTTGCCAAACAGCAGCAGAGCAACACTGACATGATTTTTGTCAGTTTCCAGTGTCACTCACATGATTTTGAATAGAGCCGGGCAGCAAACCCTTTTCCCATCCCACAATTATTTTGAAGAATTTGAAAATCTGTATTGTCCCCAATTGGGACAAAATCTCAAAAATGTTCATGAATGGGAAAAACAAATTGGTTTGTGTCAATTGAAACATTTTGCTGCAATGATTTTTGAAATGTTTTGTTTCCCTTTTTCCCCTTTGATTAACTCTTTTTAGTCTAAATAGCTTAAAATTTGAATGAAAAAGTAATTCCGAACCAGTACCTTGGAATTCTTTGTTTTGAAAACATCAAAGAAACATTTCAACAATTTCAAAACTTTTTTTCAACGTTTTTTTGAGTCAGGAGATTCGTCAGAACCGACCTTGCTTCACAAACAGTTTTGGTTTTGATGATGATGCATTTTTACACACACACACGACTCATCAAAAAAATCCCCACTGGCCCTAGTTCTGAATAGTAAAAGTGAAAACGTCCAGAGACTTGTTATGTTCACAGTGCTGCTGCTGCTTTTGACGATACTCCGAGTAGCTGCAGCGATTCTGGAGTTGTCTGTCTGCAGACTCAGGAAGATACATTACTGCTGTATCAGCTCACACGTGAAAGATTTTCTTAACAACCATAACGCCTAGAAAACAAATTACAAACAAAAGAAAAATCTTAAATTCTGCAGATGGCGATGATTTAAGGCTCCTCACACTCACCAGAGGGAAAAGTTTATTTTTCACCACTGTCCAGTGGATTTTTCAAGCCTTGGACAAGAACCTAGAGAGCATGGAGATGCCATAAGAGCTCCATTGTTCAGGTTACATTGCGATTTGAGCTTACAGCGGGGACAAAATACTTTTTTAATGCATGAATAAGAGTGCAGTGTTTCTCAGTGGCTGCAATTTGAACCTCGGGTGAGTTCTGAGGGGATGGGTGCTGGGGCACAACCTACCAGCTGAGGAAAATAAAATGGCAGAAGATCTACTGCTGAAGAACACTATATAAGAGTCAGGCCAGGCATTATTATGGTATGGTCACTAAGGAGCCAGGGGAGGATAGGAAAGGAGCATCTTGCCCGCACCCTATTCCTGTTGCTAACAGAGCAATCTCTGCTTCCTGTACAGAGTGGAGCTCTCTCAACTTCCTGTAAAGTGCTCGGCTCTGGTGCAGGGGAAGCAGCACTCCTGAAGTTGTGGAGCTGACATTGCAGCCTGTGTAAACAGGATTGCCCCAGAGCTGGGCACTGCGTGGATACATGAGCAGGGAATCACCAGCAGCAGCCACTCCATCCCCATCCAGGCCACTAAGATGGCACCAGGCCTCTAACTAGTAAGCCCACCAGCACACCCATCCCAAAGATCTCCCCCCAGTCTGGCAACCTCTGCACCATCCCACCGCAACAGGTCCCCGAGCACCAATATACCACCTGCAATTTTTTCCATGGCCCCAGTCTCAGAATCTTGTGGCTTGTGGGATGTTAGGTGGATCCTAACAGGAAACTGGAAGTGTTTTTTGGGTCCTGAATAGAAGAAGGTTGAAAATCCCTAATACGGTGTATCCTCCCCAGACTTACGACACTTACTCTTTGAGTGCAGAAAGAATTTGCTGGGGATTTTCATTTTCATCTGTTAATTAGTTTATAAATTATTGGTATTTTAAGTGGCCCCGTTTAGGAGCTTTTGGGGTGAGCCTAATCTTTTTCTTCCCCCTAGTTCCTTCTAACAAAGGAATTCCTGATTTAGATTTGAAAATGGGCTCAGTTCTTGACAGAAAACCTGAACTCTCACCTGTTATTTTATATACCTTATCATTAATATATGTATTAAATAGCGTAAGTACATGTCAGTAATCTTTGTACATGATTATGTTTCATAGTATGCATTGTGCAGCTCATCTGGTTTTTATATGGTCATAATGTAAAAATATAGTAGAAATGTATCTGTGTTTTTTATGAGATAGGCAATGCAGACTGTAACCATCTTTTCCTCCTTTATCCCTCTGACGTATGGTATCCGGAGACATCTAATTTTAAGATTATAACTCACATACGATTATTAAATAACAGTACTTTGGAAAGTAAGAGGTAAGGCTCTGCAATGCAATTTTCAGTTCTTTGACGCATGCATTGCAGGTGACTATTGTTGAACCGAAAGTGAGCATGTGAAAGAGACTACTATGCTGCTGGTGCGGTTGAACATCACGGTGGTAGTGATTTAATGCTTGGAGGCTGCTTGTATGTTGAGTGTGGATGTTGCCTTAACTCATTCCTTTGATGTGTAATATTTGTGTTAGGAGAAAATGCAGCTGAGCAACTTTAACTGTAAAGGGTTAGATTGCACCTTTAGGCACAGCCCTGAAACTCTCCTTTCCACCCCCTGTACCAGCAGCAATTACAACAGTCCCTTTGCCAGCTCAGCTGTACTGGTAAATGGTTGCAGCCAAGGATCCCTCCACTCTCCTCCTCCACTTCTGCTGTTCTGAGCATTGGGGTCTAACCAGACACAAGGTCTGGGTAGCTTTCTCAGGGATTTAAGAGGTGCCTCTTACTCCGCTGCATGGTCACAATCTGTCCCTAAATTAGTCAAGCTTGTGTCCAAAAACTGTTTTGCTTTGTTTTGTGGAGACCACAGAGATTGGTCTGCTGGGGTGATGGGGCATACTGTATATACTCTACTTGAATTCAGGGTAGCATTTGACACAGTCCTGCACAACAGGCTAATCCACCAAATTAGCAAATTCAGCATAGAAGGCACCAGCCCTGTATGGATAAGGAATAGGTTAGATGAGGGTGGCGGGAGGTCTCATATTTTTCATAGAATGGATCACACCTTGATGGAGAGAATGCCTCATGGACTCCTTCCCCTCCACCCCCCTTCACCTTCACTTATCAGCCCTGTGGCAAGTTCATCAATCACTTACATGGAAAAGTCATATTAAGAAAATATTTTAACTGCCTTTTAATGTGATTTAGCAGCAGGAAACAAGGAGGAAAGCCAGTTCTCTGCAGATCACCATAAAGTGCCTCTCAGACCACAGGGAATGTGCCACTGGGTTAGATGATCAAGGTCAGTTTCCCCGAGGGAAGACGATGATGAGTGGAGTCCCTCCGAAAGTGGCACGGGGCCTGCTGGTTTCATTCCCAAGTATAAAGGACTCAGAGGGAGGTTTCACTAATAGGGGCTCCTGGCTTGTGGATGACACTAGATTGCCCAACAACTAAAGTAGATGTATGGAATCAAACACATAAAGACCTAGATAGGTGGGCACTATTAGGGGACTATCTGTGAAATAACGAGATTGGTGGTCAGGAGTAGTCAGATGGGATGCACATTAAGCATACTGGTTCTGCGGTACACACTGTAGGACAAGGATGGAGAACCATGAAGCAAAATGACTAGTTGAGGGCAACAAGGCACAGAGGCACCAGAAAGTCTGAGTGGCCACCAGAACCCCCCTGGCAGAGCCTGTTAGTCTGCAGCTGGGGAGCACATGGTGACCCCCGTCCTTCCGAAAGGAAACCCAGAGGCACAGCCCAGAAAAGGGCCACAGGAGTGTGGCAAAGAGGGAGGGGATGGCTCAGGGGACTGGTAATATCAGCTGGAGCTTTTCCCATCTGGTCCCTGGGAAATTGTGGGGGTGCTCCAGACCTGCTGCTCCTATACAGGACAAACTAACTACATCCACATGGGTCAGGCCCCTGTGGTACCAGAGAGGGGGGCGGGGGAGACACATGGAGACTGAAGGGGGGTCTGAGTGCCCCTGATCCACCACTTCCGGGGGTGCCAGATGCTCCTGACTCCCTCATCGCTGGGAGAGGGGTGGTGCCCCCCGATCCCCGCTGCAGGGGGCTGGAGGCGGGGAGGCCCCTCTCTCCCCAGCCCCATTGGAGCGGAGAGGCCCTGGGCTACAATAGAGCCGCCCCCGGCGCCCTTTCCCCGCCCCCCGCGTTGCCTGCCTGCGGCCCCGGCCGGTGCTCGCCCGGAGTCCGGGGAGCCGCGGTGCGATGTGCAGGGCGCAGGGGGACGCCGTGGCCGGGCGGCGCGGGTGGCGGCTGCCCGGGACCCTGCTGCTGCTGCTGGCCTACGTGGGTTACCTGCTGCTGGGCAGCACGGCGTTCTGGGCGCTGGAGGGGCCCGCCGAGCGCCACTCGGCGCAGCAGCTGCTGCAGGGCAAGTGGGAGCTGCTGGGCAATTACACGTGCCTGAAGGGGCCGGCCCTGGAGCGCCTCGTTCAGGTAGGGGGCTGGGGACTCCCCCCGGGAGGCGGGGGCGGAGGGTCTGGCGATCCCCTCCCAAGGGGAGGTGGCTGTGCGCCCCCCCCCCCAAGGGGCAAGTAGCCATAGCCCCTGGGTGGGCACGTGGTCGTAGAATCATAGAATCTCAGGGTTGGAAGGGACCTCAGGAGGTCATCTAGTCCAACCCCCTGCTCAAAGCGGGACCGACCCCCAACTGAGGAGTAGGGGGCAGCTGGGTGAGATGTTGAGTGAGTGGTGCCCCTTCCCTGGGGGAGCTCCAGCAGGAGCGGTACCAATGCATGGCTGGCACTCAGGGGGCTTTGGGACTCTCTCTGCTTGAAGAGATCAGCGTGTCCATCCCTTGGCTGGCAGGCGCCTGTTTAGGATGCAGGCTCTTCCCTCAGATATCTTCTTATCAATCAGCCTTTCTTGGAAAGCGGCTTCTTGAAGGTTCCTTTCTGTGTCCCGTTTTCCTTAGCCTCCTGCTGCCTGTTTGGCTTCACTGAGCAATTAGCCCTTAAAGTCGGGGTAATCAGTTATTTTTGGTCAAGGTCCATATTTCTTGCTCAAGGGGTAGTCAAGGTCCGGACTCCAGTGAACCGTGTTTCACACCGCAATAGCAATAATGATCATAAGTAAATAAAAAGATTTCGGGGTCTCTTCGAAAGCATCTGGCCATCTGGATTTGGCCCACAGTTTGCCTATTGACTACCCCTGCTGCAGGGCCTGGCAGGGGGCAGCTTTGTTTAGCCATGTACTTGATTCTGTGGGACTAAAGGGATGTGAATCACACCTTCTGTTTCAATGTGTATCTTTCACCACCTTCCATCTGCTTACCAATGTGTAACTCACACCCCCCCCACACCTCACCTGGGAGCTTGTCCCAGCACTGGATTCCTGCGATGGATTGTGTGTCCTTAGGGAGCCCCGCTGGACCCTAGATTTGTAAATCTGCACATGAATTAGGCAGACCTGGCCAGTGCTAGTAATATCCTATGTATTCCCCAAATCATCAAGGCAACAGTATTCCATTTTATACCTGTACAGAGTCTGTCATATTTAAAAGTCATTTTATGTCTCTTAAAATGTAGCCATTTCATCCCTCCTTTTCTTAGACTGGTGTGTCATTTTACTTAATTTTGCTCCCCCAACCCCCATTTGCTTCTGACTGCTGAAAATATGGTTATTAATAAGTAGAGGTTTTGACATTTCCAGTGACACTTTTAGGAACAATCTTTGAATTGTGGGGCTGCCCCAATCTTTAACATTTATTTTCCCCAGTATGTTTAAATTTAGCCATTCTGTCCCGGTAATTTTTCTGCAATTGTTTGTAACGTGTCTGTTCTCCAGGTATCTCTGGCCATATTTTCGTTATTATGATGATTCCTAAATATCTTTCTCCCCTCATTTATCCTGAGTAAACTGTCAGTCTTTAAGCCACCTGGCTTGGTAGAATAGATAGTGGTAGAATTTTTCATAATTGCAGGTTGTATTGCTTCATTTTAGCAGTGAATCAGAATGCATTACAGCGTACGTTATCTTACCAGTGATAACGTCGTATAATAATTAATACGGAAACTTCTTTGCAGAGAGTTTAATTGGCATCAAGTATCACTTTTTCCAATTTTCTGTTCATTATTTGAAAGAACAAGTGTCAAACAAGCCAGTACAAAAAAACATGCTTGTAAATGATGCTGAGGATATTTCCATGACAACTGTGCAATGCCCAAATAGGACAAATATATTCTTGCTGACACCCCTAGGGGCCACACATGGGCAAAACGGGGGCAGTTTTGGTTTTGCAGAACCTCTGCATCAGGCAGGTATTGGTTTGGAAAACCCAAAATCCAACCCAGGAGTGATTTGGATACGAGGCCCACTTGACCTAAACGTCTCTGGTTCAGGAGGGTGCGAGAGACTAAATAAGTGGTTCTTGTTCGGGCCCATCTCTGTTTCAGATAGGTGACTTGGGTTTTGCCAAACCAAATGCTCATGGTGGTTTGGATGGTAGTGTCATCCTACCTGACCCCAGTGGGGTGTGGGTAAATCTTTGCATTTTTGTTGCATCTGTTCAAAAAAACCCACCATCACAATTGAGCTTTGTTAAGAGTCTTAGCAGAGATTGTGAGGATTGACTTGGAAAAGGTAGCCGATGGGAGGGGGCTTTTCAGCCTTACTGACTAAGATCTAACAATTTCCAGTGGTTATAAGTTGAAGTTAGATAAATTCAGCCTTGAAATGAGATGCAATTTCGTAGCAGGAAGAAGCAGCAACACTGGAACAGCTCATCAGGGGAGATGGTGGACTCACCATGGCTTGTAGTCTTTAAGGTGAGATCAGATAGCTTTCTGAGAGAAATCCTACAGCCAAGGGCAGCAGAGAGATGGGGGGAGGTTGGCGTAGTTGGTCATGATGATCCCCTCTGGCCTAGGAGCTGTGAATCTATGAATCCAACTGTTCATCCCTCTCTCCATGTGCCAGGAACAGGAAGCTCTACATTGCCCTTAACGTGCTCATAACACTTGCAGCTCTGCATTAAGACAATGACCATAACCAAACATCGTGCTTCAGGGGTTCAGCCAGTCACCTGCAGGGGTCTGGAAGGAATTTCACAATGCTGACCCCTATTCACAGTTGGCCAGATGTATTCCTGGCAGGGATAGAGGGGTGTGTCACCTTCCTCTGAGGCATCGGGGATTGGCCACTGCTGTACACAGGACACCAGATGGGGTGGACAAGTGCACTGAGGTGATGCAGAGAATCTGCTTTCTCAGATGCTTGGCTGTTGTCGAGTCTTGCTCACGTAATCAGGGTCAAACTGATTGCCAGTTTTGGGTCAGGAAGGAATTTTCCCTGAAATGATATTGGCAGAGACCTTGGGGTTTTTTTCTCTTTCCTCTACAGTATGCAGCACGGATCGTCTAGGATCATTTCGGCATATCTCATGCAATCAATTACATTCGCCTCTATGCCTGTGGCACACAACAGTTTAGTCTCTTGAGGACTTGAAATATTTTAGTCTAATCCAAGGTATTGGCCTCAATATAGGGTAAATTTAATAGCCTGTGATACACAGGAGGTCAGACTAGATGATCCAATAGTCCCTTCTGGCCTTAAATGCTGTGAAACACTATTATGCTGATTGTCCCGTTCTCTCACCCCCAGAAGTGATAGACTGTAAGCTCTTTGGGGCAGGGACTGTCTTTTTATTATATGCAGTACAGTGAGTAGCACAATGGGGCCCTGATACCTACTCTGGCCCCTAGGCTCTACCATAATAGAATGAATGATATGATCCACATTGTGTGCTAACTATACAAACAACCTAGTGCAACATTTGAGTTGAGCTAATTAGCCAGAGGAAGTAGGAAATAAAGCTGATGAGTCCAGTTTTGCATTTCACAGTATATGCCCGAGTTCAAAGTCTCACTCTTAACCTTGAGAGAACAAGCAACATCTAGCAGATGTCAGTCCCTTTGCTCAAGACTGGATGGCGCTCCAGTACTACGGCGATGAATGCAGTGTAGATAAGCAGCTATATAGAAGAGAAGAATTGCTACATCCCACAATGGGTGCTGGGCGCTTTACAGAATAAATACAAAGGCATGGCCTTTGCTCTGAGGAGCTTACCATGCAATTTTTAGGTGAAGGAGAATAACAAACAGTAATGGGGGATGGGAGAAGAAGGACAAAGTTTACAGTTAAAGGGATTAGTGATAAGCTAGTCACAGTGCCACAGAGAACCAAAAGGCCTTTCCAGTGTGTTTTTGCTGATTTGTTTTACCACGTGCAGTGAAAATGGGAGACCCACATTCTATTCCGAGCTCGGACTTCTCGCTGTTCGCTGTGGTGCTGAAGGTAGTTTTGAAGCCAGCTCCGTCCTCCCTGACTAGAGATTGGCCGCAACATGCAGTGAAGGAACTTACTGTATGGGCTACAGAGGATCTAGATGGGGAAGGAAGTTAAAGGGTTTTTTTCTTACTCTTGTTATTAAATTAGAAGGTTCTTGTGCCGGCCAGACTTCCTGCTACATGAAACCCTGGCCTGATCTTGAATAGCCCTATATATTTTTTGTTTAATAGGTTTTCATGATGAGTTTAATGAAAAACCCAAACAAATCACACAAGAGCCCCCTTCTCGTCCAGTTCCTGTTCCAGTTTCCTTTGTGGCATAGCTTGGATACTGTGTGTGGTACATGCACACAAAAAACAAACAAATAAAATGACCTGTTCCCTCAGTCATCTGTTCACCCACTGGTTACCTGGCAAAGTCATGATCGGTCCTATCTCACCATCATGTTGGTATTCTAGACACATAATTTGATTACTTGCAAACTAGGAAAGAGCTGGACACAGTGGTTATGAAAAAGCAAAAGCAGTGGCTGGGCTTTTTAATCA
The DNA here is from genome assembly GCF_016161935.1 of Mauremys reevesii. Taxonomy (NCBI): domain Eukaryota; kingdom Metazoa; phylum Chordata; order Testudines; family Geoemydidae; genus Mauremys; species Mauremys reevesii. Next base: position 61,287,187 of record NC_052625.1, read on the forward strand.
CTTTGACATATTTCACAGACTGTGAAGTTCTTTAGCATTGTTTATATACAAAGCTTTCTCATTAGGGTTACCTCCAAACACATTTATTACAGTAGAGTCCTGGGGCTGACAGCAGATGGAGTCTCATTTTGCTACACACTGTACAAACATATAATTTCATATCCTGTTTATTACGGTTGTGCCTTGTAACTGACCAAGATTGGGGCTCTGTTGTGCTAGGCCAGGGGAAGACAACCTATGGCACGTGAGCTGATTTTCAGTGGCACTCTCACTGCCCAGGTCCTGGCCACCGGTCCGGGGGGCTCTGCATTTTAATTTAATTTTAAATGAAGCTCCTTAAACATGTTAAAAACCTTATTTACTTTACATACAACAATAGCTTAGTTATATATTATAGACTTCTAGAAAGAGACCTTCTAAAAACATTAAAATGTATTACTGGCACGCGAAACCTTAAATTAGAGTGACTAAATGAAGACTCAGCACACCACTCCTGAAAGGTTGCCGACCCATGTGCTAGGCACTGTACAAACACAGTAATACAGTCCTGTTCTGATGAGCTTAGTCTAAACAGACAAGACAGACACAGGGTAGGAGGAAAGGTAACATACAAGCAGAGTGATCAATGCAGTGAGGTGGTTGAAAATGTCATGTTTGTTCAGCGATTTTTTTTTTTTGTTATGTAAATCGTTCAGTGGAATGATGGGAGGAGCTAGATAGAAGGACAAAGGAAGGGAGGAGCAGGAAGGGTTGGAGCAAACAGTCAAAGCACACAGGGGCAAGAACGTTCAGAAGCAGTCTGATGGCAACCATTCAGTTTCATAAATTAGGTAGTGTTCATAAAAGGTGTTGGATTGACAGCCCTCGAGGCTAAAGTTTATTGCATATCCCCAGAACAGGTACAGCTTGGACAACAGCAGAGCAGGCTTTGTCCACATGCTACTCCCTTCCAAAGTGTCTCTGCTGTACCCTGGAGAGACCACCTCTCGGGGAGAAACAAGTGCAGTGTCCTTGGTCTCTTTAATCCTTGGCCACACTTCTGAGACTATAAGCAAAGGTGCTGTGTGTGATGTGGACAGCTGGTCACAAGGAACTGGACTGAAAGCATCAGCTCATGTTGCACAAAGCACCAATCAGCCAATAGATAGTAACAGCTTTGGTTGATGGGTTCAGACAGATGGCTTAGATGAGAGAGGCTCTGTAATCAGGAGAGGATGGCTTAGGTGGCTAAGCCTGGTGTTATATAAATTATTATTTGCTTTCCGGTCCCCTTGATGGTTTTCATTCTGTTGAAATTATATTCACCACCTCTTCCAATCCCATCAGGCTCCTTTTCTCCCTTCTTCTGCACTACATTTCTCAGCACAAGACAAGCACTGGTGCAATGAAGCTGGGTTGCGTTTTTGGATCTAATACATCAGAATCCTGGAGCCCACCCAGGCACCTCCCACAGTTGTCTATTTCTGATCTAGAGTTGTTCCATATGCACACCCAACTACCCACCACGCCAATCACACACACATGGATCAGACAGACAGTTTTAATTATTAAAGACTGGGACATCATAGCTAAGAGGAAGGTTTCTGTAAAGAGCTATTCAACCCAAAGCTCCAGATCTAAACATCCCGAACTTTGAAGAAGCCTAGTTTCCTTTCCGGCTTTAAGAACACCTGAAACAAACCTTCTTTCTTTTGTGGTATACAAGAAAATATATCCTTCAGCGGCTGTTCGCCACGTAGGCTGGATGCGTCGCTGTGCCTGAGCTGAACTGGTTATCCAGACTCTCTCACTCCCTGTGCTGTGATGTATGCCAGAATTGCGGACTCCACTGCAGCTACAGTTGTTGAACTTCTTCAAAGACCCTGGAATATGTAATATACGTAGACTTCTGTCGGGCGTTTGACTTGGTACCACACGACATTTTGATTAAAAAACTAGAATGATATAAAACAAACACGGTGCACATGAAATGGATTTAAAACTGACTAACTGATGGGTCTCAAAATATAATTGTCATTGGGTGGGTGTGTTTCAAGTGGGTGCCTGCAATCAGGGCTTTGGAGCGGATCTCAGACCTGGAGCGCGGACCAGTAGGTTTTATGCCTGGAGCTGGAGTGGAGCAATTTAAATATCTAATTTCTCCAAATCGCTGCCTGCAATGATCAGTTCTTAGCCCTACACTATTTAACATATTTATCAATGACCTGGAAGAAAACATAAAATAACTAATGAATTTTGCAGATGACACAAAAATTGTGGAGTGGTGAATAGTGAAGAGGCAGGTCACTAATACAGGCTGATCTGGATCATTTGGTAAACTGGGCGCAAGCAAACAATATGTATTTTAATATGGCTTAATGTAAATGTGTACACCTAGGATCAAAGAATGGAGGCCATAGTTACAGGATGGAGGACTCTGTCCTGGGAAGAAGTGACTCTGAAAAAGATTTGGGGGTTGTGGTGGATAATCAGCTGAACATGAGCTCCCAGTGTGACACTGTGGTCAAAAGAATTAATATGATCTTTGGGTGCATAAACAGGGGAATCTTTAAGTAGGAGTACAGAGGTTATTTTACCTCTGTATTTGGCACTGGTGTGGCCACTGCTGGAATACTGTGTCCAGTTCTAGTGTCCACAGTACAAGAAGGATGTTGATAAATTGGAGAGGTTCAGCAAAGAACCTCAAGAATGATTAAAGAATTAGAAACCATTCAGTGATAGACTGAAGGTGCTCAATCTATTTAGCTTAACAAAAAGAAGGTTAAGCGGTGAGTTGATTATAGTCTATAACAGGAGTAGGCAAACTGTATGGCCCGAGGGCCGCATCTGGGTATGGAAATTGTATGATGGGCCATGAATGCTCATTAAATTGGGGGTTGGGTGTGGGAGGAGGTGAGGGCTCCAGCTGGGGATGCAGGCTCTGTGGTGGGTCCAGAAATGAGGAGTTCAGTGTGCGAGAAGAGGCTCCAGGGTGGGGCATGGGGTTGGGGCACGGGCGGAGGGGGAAGGGCTCCAGCTGGGGGTGCAGGCTCCGGGGATGAGGGTTTGGGGTGCATCACGGTGCTCTGGGCTGGGACCAAGGGGTTTGTTGGGCAGAAGGGGGATCAGGGCAGGGGGTTGGGGCATGAGGGGGTCAGGGGTGCAGGCTCCGGGCAGCGCTTACCTCAAGCAGCTTCCAGAAGCAGCGGCATGTCCCCATTCTGGCTCCTATGCAGTGACATGGCCAGGCAGTTCTGCATGTTGCCCCATCCACAGGCACCGCCCCTGCAGCTCCCGTTGGCCATGGTTCCTGGCCAATGGGAGCAGCAGGGGGGTACTTGAGGCGGGGGGCAGCGTGCAGGGCCCCTTGGCTGCCCCTACATGTAGGAGACAGAGAGGGGACATGCTGCTGCTTCCAGGAGCCGTGCAGAGCCACGGTACGAACGGAACAGGGCAAGCCCCTGACCCCGCTCCCCGGAGGGTGCTCGAGGGCCAGATTAAAATGTCTGAAAAGCCGGATGCGGCCCCTGGGCCATAGTTTTCCCCCCCCGGGACTATAAGTACCTACATGGGGAACAAATATTTAATAATGGGCTCTTCAGTTAGCAGAGAAAGGTCTAACGTGATCTAATGGTTGGAAGTTGAAGCCAGACAAATTCAGACTGGAAATAAGGTGTAAATTTTTAACCCTCAGAGTAATTAACCATTGGACCATTTTACCAAGGGTCGTGGTGGATTCTCCATCACTGACAATTTTAAAAATCAAGACTGGATGTTTTTCTAAAAGATGGGATCTAGGAATTTTGGGGGGGAAGTTATATGGCCTATGCTATACAGGAGGTCAGACTAGATGATCACAATGGTCACTTCTGGCCTTAGAATCTATGAATTGGAATCCCAGCCACGGGGTCTGGAGCTTCCTTGTTTGCAGCCTTGCTCCAATGTTGTAAATGTATGATTTCCTAGTGGGGTCACTAGGATAATTCCCATTTCTCCCCCTCCCTCATCTCTTTGCTCCACACCCCTCTCATGTCCTACAATGTAGCCCTAATACCTTATTGCCGCTGTTTCCTGTATTTATTGGATTGGCCTGCCCAGTCCCTAGCATTGCAGCAGCGCCGTGTTATTTGAAGCATGTTAATTACACAAACCATGATAGAGAAGGAGAAAATCAAAGAAGACGTAAATAAAATAAATAGATCTTGCCTCCTTCCTTGAATCTCACCAGACCGGAGCACTGTGGATCTGTGAAAGGGAGTTTGGAAAAGGCAGTCATAGACTCACAGGAGCTGGTGCAAGCACCACCTCTGCCCATTCCTCCAGTGCTTCCTTCTTAGTAACAAGCATCCCTTTCTTCTCTGGGCTGAGCTACAGCCAATTCACTTTCATTCAGATCTCTAGCTTGGTCTGGCACTGGGAGAGTAATGAAGCTGTTCATTAAAAAGCTCATTAATAGTGAGGATTATTTATACATTAATGAGAATGCAGCCTAGTGCACCTGGAATTCTGCTGTGGTGGCCTCCTATACCTTTAAGAGAAGATATGGTGAAGTAAAAATGTGTGGGAACCTACCTACGAAGTCCCTCAGGGAGGACAAGCAATTGTCTAGCACAGCCTTGTGGGACCTTTCTGAAAAGAAGGAGCAGACTCACTGTGGGCTACTCCTTCTGGCCCATAAGATCCCAGGCATGAGTTACGTTGTACCTTGTGGTCAGTGGTATTAAAAGCTGCTGATTACTCTAATTGAGTAAGCATGGAAACCGCTTATGCTGACGTCTAACTACAAGATCAGCCACCACCGATGATATTGTAGCCTCGGTTCTGCACTCAGATCTGAATCTAACTATGGGGATCAAATAACTCAGTGGAGCAAGCAGGGGTTGGTTCATCACCACTTTCTCAAGAACTTGTCCAACAAAAGGCAGGTCTGAGACAGGATGGAATTAATATCCCAAAATGGTTTATTGAGCAAGGGCCTTGTTTAGATGTGGCTTTCCCGAACACCCTGGAAAAAGGCATTAATCCATGTCAAAATCTGGCCTACCATCTCTATATTGTCTTTAAGCAGCTGTGAAGGACATAGGTCCCTCTCACAGATGATTGGTGGCAACTCCCCATCCCACTCTCAGAAAGCAAAACTGGAAGAAAACTTCTCTCCCTTCCTGTTTTTACACTGACACCATAAAAGTGATCAGCTCCGACCCGACCCGACTGTTCTGGTCTGAAAAATAAATAAATGCTGTTTGTTACAGTAGGGCATATTCAGCTCTGTTCAGGCACAGGCACTCTGGGGTTACTCCCACCTATCAGACCTAGGAACAGTTCCACTGGCCAGAGCAGATGGCCCTGGAGTCAGGGGGCTGCATGGTCTTCCAGGCTGTGTAAGCTCTGTCTGCAGTAGCAGCACTAACTGCCTTGGTGGAAGGTGAAAATGTTGTTTCTTGCAGCTGGGCCTGGCTCTACCCTAGTCTGGTGCAGAGAGGAGGTCTGGTGGGGGCAGGAATGCGAGCAAGCGAGCCCATCCACACTCATCCCAGGCAGTGCGGCTCTGCTCCTGTCATAAGAACATAAGAACGGCCGTACTGGGTCAAACCAAAGGTCCATCTAGCGCAGTATCCTGTCCACCAACAGTGGCCAATGCCAGGTGCCCCAGAGGGAGTGAACCCAACAGGCAATGATCAAGTGATCTCTCTCTTGCCATCCATCTCCACCCTCTGACAAACAGAGGCTAGGGACACCATTCCTTACCCATCCTGGCTAATTGTCATTAATGGACTTAACTTCCATGAATTTATCCAGTTCTCTTTTAAACACTGTTATAGTCCTAGCCTTCACAATCTCCTCAGGTAAGGAGTTCCACAAGTTGACTGTGCGCTGTGTGAAGAAGAACTTCCTTTTATTTGTTTTAAACCTGCTGCCCATTAAGTTCATTTGGTGGCCCCTAGTTTTTGTATTATGGGAATAAGTACTTTCTCCACATCACTCATGATTTTATATACCTCTAGCACAGTAGTCCCCAACCTTTTCGTCTGGCAGGCGCCAGACGAAGGACCGTGGTGGCGATGGAGCACCCGCCGAAATGCCGCCAAATTGTCGGCGGCAAGTGGCGTCATCGAGAGGCGTTGCCGCCAAATTTCTGCGGCGTTTCGGCGGCGATGCCTCTCGATGATGTCACATGCCACCAACAAGTGATGTCATCGAGAGGCGTCGCCGCCTAAACACTGTAGAAATTTGGCGGCATTTCTACGGATGCTCCACCGCCGGCCAGGACGCGGGTGCATTTAGATGCCCCCGCGGGCGCCATGGCACCCGCGGGCACCGTGTTGGGGACCCCTGCTCTAGTATATCCCCCCCCTTAGTCTCCTCTTTTCCAAGCTGAAGAGTCTTGGCCTCTTTCATCTCTCCTCATATGGGACCCTCTCCAAACCCCTAATCATTTTAGTTGCCCTTCTCTGAACCTGGGCTGGGCACAGGGGTTAGACAGTGAATCCAGGCTGTGGTGGCTCTGTTCTGGACCACAGTGCTGGCGTGGGCCTGGTTTGCTGCTCTGGCTCTTACTGCTAGGAGGAGGATTGAGGAGATCATGACAGCATCCCGTGATGCGTGTCATGCTTCGCCTGGGGAGCTAGGCATGTGCACAGGAGTAGCAGCTGGTGAGCTGATAGGTAGCTAGATGGGGGGGGGCAGAGCTTAGCCCCCCCCCCCCACCTATGACTAATGGGTTAGGATACCATGATAAACACAACTGGACAAGAACACGTAATTCTCTGTTAAGCCAGGTCTACACTGGAAACCTTTGCATTAATTAGGGCTGTTATTTGATTTTGGGGTTTTTTGGCAATATTTCTATCTAGTAAAAATCAGTTAAGTATGAAACCTGGGGCCTGTGCACTATGAAAATTGTGGGGGGCATCTTCCTTAAAGAGACCTCACCCCAAATAGAGCCCAGAATGCCCCTTCCACCTCACCCCACTCTCAGACTCCAGAATGCCCCTCCCACCCCACACATACCCCACCATATACACAGACCTTTGAATGCCCCTCCCACCACACATATACCCCAGCAACCCTCCACCAGCCCTCCCATGCATCCCTACAGCCCTGACTCACATCCCATTCACCAGCCCCCAGCACCTCAATTGCAGTAGCAATAGTAGCCCCCCAATATCCCCAACTCACCTCCACCATCCTGGCCCCCAACCCTACCATCCTCAACATTCCCCATTCCCCTGCACAGCCCTACAACTCACCCCACCACCACCGCCATGCCACACTCACCCCCAACATCCTGGCCCCCAATCCCACTGGCTCCCAACATCCTCCACTGACCCCTAACCCCTCATCCCACAGCCCCCCAAAACTCCCCACTTACCCTATAGCCCATTGACCAGTCATCCACAGCCCCTTGCCCACCACCTACAGGATCTTCCTGGCCACTCACTGGTGCCTGCTGGCACAGTGCTCTGCTCCCCTCCCAGGCTAGGGCAGCTCCTCCTATCTCGGCTGTGCAGCTCTGCTTGCTCTCATCGCTCACCCTGCACTCACAGGGCCCCGCACCACTCAGGTTAGGCATGGCCACCCCTCTGTCATGAGAGGGGCAGCTGGGCCAATGTTGATTGAGTAGCATTGTGACCTGCTGCATAGGGTTGCAGCCCTGCTCAGGTTTGTTTTTTGGTTTTTTTTCCAGTGGATTGGCCTGCCCCTGAGACGGGGACTCTGTGCAAGTGCACATTGGTTAATCCAGATCTGGTCAAAAGCCCTTGTGTAGACACAGTTCTACTGACATAACAATGTTTTTTCGTTCAGGAAACTGGTTTAAACTATACCTGCAAAATCATATTTTTGTTATTGTTGTTGCCAGTATGGCCAGTGTCTCCACTAGGAGGGTTTGCTGCTATAGCTACATATAGCCACACTGGCAAACATTTTCTAGTGTAGACTAGGTCTAATGTATGCTATTAAAGGTGTGGGAAAGTCAATTAATCAGGTCTTGGTTTCTTCAGTGGTACTAATTTGAGGCAGCAGCTGTGTTCTACCCAATTTCTAATCCATCCCACATCTTCTCTGCTTTAGTCAGAATTCAAATACAGGGCCTCCTCCAGCCAAGAACTGGGGTTGCGTGCCAATAAATAGCAGTGGTGTGACCTATAGAGCTTTTTTCGTTCTGAAGCTAATTAACCTTTGTCTTCCTAATCTGAGAGGAGAGTGAACCTTGTGAATGTTATCTGATTGCTACTGTTATCCTGTAAGAACTGTGCAATTGTACATATTAATCTTAAGAATTTCCAGTATATAGCAGAGAGAAACTCATTTAAACTTTAATCCCTTATCAGAGGTCCTGTGCCTTTTGAAATGCCTCTCTCCCACACTGATAGTTGGGGAAAGAATGGGAGTTTCTGAGACCAGGTAAACAGTCACCATAATCTTGGTTTCCTGGACAAGTCTGTGTTTCCTGGACAAGCTGATTTCATGTTAATGCGTGAAAGCCAACCAAACAAACTGGGAAGTGAGATTCCCCCTCTCCGATCCAGTCTTTATACTCATTCTTTTTGCCTTTCCTGAGGACCTCTCTGAGACACACTCAGTTTTACAGGGAGAAGCAACACTTCATGTTGAAGAAGCACTCTGAAATAGCACTGGCTAAAATGCCATGATCAGCAAGCACAGGATACTAAAACTGACCAGAGTTTGGGTATATCGAGGGACGTTACATGTTATCTTCCACAATACTTCCATCTCCCAACATGTGCCGGTGGATGATTGTCCTTTTCTGGAAGTGTGGCCGAAAAACTGTTAAGGTGTAGTGCAATGGAAGGGGTGCTGGCATGGGAGTTTGGAAGAACCAAGAGTAGGTCAACTGTGACCGGCTGTGTGACCTCGGGAAAGTCATTTTTGCCCAGATCCTCAAAGGTATTTAGGTTCCTCAGTGGAAGTTAGTGAGAATCCCTCATTCCTCCACCTCTCCCCAGGACTAGAGAAAAAGTGGATATGAATGAAGAAGAAACTACTCCGATTATCCATTGTTTATACAAAGTGCTTTGTCCCTTCCTGTCACTGTTGAAGAGGGAAGTAGAAGCTCAGCTGCCTGATAAGGTCATGCTTGTAAGGAAGGCAGCATCTCAGCTTAGTCATACACATGCACACACTCTGGTCTTGCCTTTCTGGGTGCCTTTTTGGAAGATACGCTTTAGTCAAACACAAGTTACTGGGCCCGCTGCGGGGGTAACTGGGTGAAATTCTGTGCCCTGTGATGCACAGGAGGTCAAACTACATGATCCAAATTCTTGCCTTAAACTCTATGAATTTATGAAAAAGGGAGATCATTATACTTACTCTCCTTTGTATCGCATTTTGAGGTCTACAGATGAAGAGCCCTAGGTGACAACTAAGTAATTCTGGCTTCGGGAGCGAACTTAAGGGCTCAGAGAGTGGGAAAACAGAATCCAAGATGCAGTGTAAAGACTCGTTGTAGCTCTCAGCGATAGGAAGTTGTGGTGAAGCTGGAAACTGATGGTTGAGGCGCACACAAATGACAAGAGAGACTAAGGGGTGAGCTGTAGAATTGGCTGTTGCTGCGTGCTCAGAAATGATAACCGAGGCTGAAGTTAGAACTAAGAAATACGTAGGCTACGTCTACACTGCCCACCGCTGGTGGCAGTGTGTAGGCTATGCGTAGCTGCACGCAGCCATGAAAAGTTAGTTCCATCCACACTTCAGTGTGTAGCTATACATGTCAGTGAAAGGTTCTGGTGGGGGGAAGGCAGCAGGGAGAGCAATGTCCCCTGTTGCCCCCTCCACCAGAGTCTTTCCCCACTGCCTCTCTGCACCGCCCCCGCCAAAGCCTTTCCCTGCTGCCGGAGTCTTTCCCTGCAGCGTGACGCTGCTGGAGCCTTTTGCTGCTACCAGAGCCTTTCCCCACAGTTGTAGTCTTTACCTGGGTTGGTTTATATATGTGTTGAACCCAGGCTTGCCTGCCCTGCTGCAGGTATAGGTTAGAGTCCAGGTTTCGCTTTAAGGTGGGCTCTGACCTGCCCTCTTTGCAGTGAGGATGTAGCTAACACTGGGTAGTGGAACTCAGCTTTTGACAGTCCTCCTGTGTCATCCCACAGTTCCCCAGACCTGTATTTTACAGCCCTTCTACCAACTCATTTCCCACTTGCCTCCTATGCACCAGATGCTACCTGCTGGTTTATAGCCACCTGGTTGGTGTTTAACTCTTCATTGCTCTGTTTCTGCAATACGTAGCTCACTGCAGCCAGACAACCCTATAAGATGCCATCGCAGCAAGCTGCTAGCTGGACAGAGGACCCCACCAGGTTTCTGGTTAACCTCTGGTATGAGTGCAAAAAAGAACATGATTTTGGGAGATGCACCTGAAATCTGTACCGTTATGATAACATCTTGAAGAGGCTGGGTGAGGTGGGGATCAAACATATGGCTGCACAGCGTTGAAAGTGTATTAAAATCCTAGAGAGGATTCCTGCAATACAAAGGGTCTGGCAACTCTCTGTCTGCTACAAGGATTTGGACCAGGTGCTCACCCTCACCTGGTGTACAGAGCCCCCAGTTGTGCACGACAGGCTTTTAGCAGGGCTGGCATGATTTTTATACTGGAGGCAGAGAGGACCAGGATAGCACTGGAGAAGGCTCCAATGGCAGTGGAGGCGGAAGAGAAGGAACAGACCACGGTTCTGGAACAGCTCCAGAGTAGGCCACATGAATGTGGGATGTCTTGAGACCATATTCTGAAGACCTGTTTGGGGACTGACCCAACAAACAGCCTGGAGAGGAAGTGGCATTAGAGTAGGAGCCGGAGCCACAGCTGGATAAGTGGCTGCTGCCATCTTTGTTGTTGTTATGGGGAGAAATTGCACCATGGGTGGGAGGGATTTCTGGATCATGGCCAATAAGATTATTGCTATGAAGGATATTATGTGCTAGAGGTTGGCCTTAGCTTCAGCTGAGGGCAAAAGCCATGACATTGTCCTGGCCCCCTTCCTCCACACTAAGCCCCCAACCACCATGTGTGATTCAAGATGGAGCCCAAGTAGGGGGAAAACAATTAAACATGCAACTAGTGAGTCATTCTTGTTAAATTTATGCTGATTATTTAAAATATATATCAAAGATGGGAGTATAGGTTTAGCAAGAGGAGTGCATATGTCAGCATGTATGGCTCTTAGTAATTCTGTCACACCAGGAGACTGTTGTACAATTATAGCAATACCAGTATTGCAGCATTGGCCCAGACATTCTGGATTATAAATCTCAGTGGCTGTATTAAGTTGAAAAAGTTCCTTGATGCAGCACTACTTGGCCTTCCGGTGCTCCCATTTGCAGCACACTTTCCAGGCCAGGGTGGGGTGAACAGTTCCACTGTTAGCAGGCCTCTGCATCCTGAGTCACCCTCCTGTTAATGTTCACCTGAATTTTCCCCTGCTCCTGGCTGGTGATGCTTGAGAATTTTTCATACAGGATAAACTCAAGACGATTAGTGAGATTCCCGGGTAGGACAAACTTCCAATGTCTGCCTTGATAGCTTATAAGCCCTCTCCACTCCTTTTCAGTCAGCAGGTGATGTAAAATCTCCTTTGTGGAGATGGAGAGAATTCTACCACTAGCCTGGAGAATTTGCTCTCTCTTCCATTCAGGGAACTCCAGCTGATTAACATCCTCTAAGGTTTCCCTAGCATGGATTAATGTTAAAAGCAATAGTAGTAGCAGGTCTCTTGTCACCACAGACATACATACCAGGTCCAAAAAAAATTTTTTTTTCTTTTTAATGCATTAAATCTGGAATTCTTACCATAGTGTGTATGTGGGCTGGTAACCTGGCCTGCAGGAGCTTCTGAACTGGCTGAGGTGTAGCGGTGAAATAAAGTCATACCAAGCAGATAAAAGTGTCAAACTGTTGTCTTGCCGTGACACAGACCATAAAAGGGGGAATTCTCCTCTTTCTTTCCATGTACAAAAAATATCATCTTTGGCAGGACCTTCCACCTCTGCTGAACTGAGGCAGCCACCCAGGTTTCTTGGGAATAGGATCCTGAACCAGCTTGGGAAAAGGAAAAGGCTCAGGGGAGACCCACTATGAATGGTCTGGGTATACTTGTTCCTGCCAAGGTGTAGGGGGCTGGGCTCTCGAGGTCCCTTCAGCCTTTCATTTCTGTGATTCTATGACAGGGGTTGGCAACCTTTCAGAAGTGGTGTGCCGAGTCTTCATTTATTCAGTCTAGTTTAACGTTTCGCGTGCCAGTAATACATGTTAATGTTTTTAGAAGGTCTCTTTCTATACGTCAGTAATATATAACTAAACTATTGTTGTATGTAAAGTAAATAGGGTTTTAAAAATGTTTAAGAAGATTCATTTAAAATTAAATTAAAATGCAGAGCCTCCCAGGACCGGTGGCCAGGACCCAGGCAGTGTGAGTGCCACTGAAAATCAGCTTGCGTGCCGCCTTTGGCACGTGTGCCGTAGGTTGCCTATCCCTGTTCTATGAAATGCATCATGACTTTGGACATGGGTCACACACCAGGCCAATCAGAGAGGGAAAGAGGAGCAGGATATGGAAAGAAAGAGGGAGAAAGCAGAGGAGGAGAGAAAGCGCGCATACTCCCTCTGGCATAACTGGAGAATGAGGGAGCAGGACCAAGCACAGCAAAAGGCGATGGTTGAGCAGCTGCTTACCCTGGTGGCTACTAGCCTTTAGTACCCTGTTCCTGCTCCAGTACCATCGCCAATGTGGGCAAACCCTCCTCTGTGCTACCACATCCTGTAGCCAGTGCAGCCATTCGGCAGTTCAAGAGTTGGGTAGGTTATGAACCACTCCATGACGTGGTATAGGCAGATGTTCCCTGTTCACTCTATGCCTGTACAACCGGGGAGAGAGAGAACAGATACACCTCTGACATCCAGTTCACCACCAGGGAGACTGCAGTGCTTGCACTTTATTTAATGGCACAGGTTTGCATACTCCTGCCCATTTTTTATTTTCACTATTATTTGTTTCCAGGCAGCTGGGATGCCTACATTGCTTTTCAAATCAGAATTTATTTTAATACTTTTTCGTTTGGTTGTACAGTACATTGCTATGTGAGTGCTCAGAAAAGAAGGAAGAGTCAGGAAGTTGTGTCCAAAGATATTAATAAAGTACCCAACACCCTTATAATCACAGAAAATCAATAGCAAACAAACAGATATGTGTACCATAGCGGTACACAGTATCACATTCCCCCATGCCTGTCACGCTGTTGTGATAGGGTGTGGGCACACAAGGCATCCCTTATTTCCCTTGCTCACCTGCACCCAGTCCCACATGCACTCTGTGGCTGCCTCTACCAGGCCTGCAAACTATCAGTGGCTTGAACTCACCCTTGTCCAAGATTTTCGCCCTTATCCTCGCAGGCATGGGTCAGGGCATAGCACATCTCGATAATGTGGGTGGCATTGGCCACACTGGCATCCAGATGGTTCTGTATGCAGAGCCATCTTGCCTTCCACTGGTCACATGCACAGTCCACCACTATCCCACAATCACTATGTGTGTAATTAAATGTTCTGCTGAGTGCTCAAATATCAGTGCGGTAGATGCTACACAGGGTCTCCTAAAATAACAGTGGGCACAAACACCCGTATTGTTAACCATGTTATTTAGTGGGAATAAAGTCCGTGCTTGTCTAAGTGGGTAAAAGCCAGATCTCCTCAGTGCTCTAGCATCATGTGCCTTGTGAGTGAATCCCACACTGGTGTTCATGAACTTGCCTTTGCAGTTGACCTACCCCAGCACAACGCTTGAGCGGTAGCCTTTGCAGTTGACACCTTCATGTGCTCCTTGTGGAGAGCAAACTATGGGCACATGAGTGCCATCGGTGGCCCAGTGCAGCGTGCAACCCCCATTCTTTCCACACCAGCTGCTATTTCAGAAGTCTAAGCCATGTCCACTACTCATGGGGAAACTACAGTAAAAAACGCCTCACAAACCTCATGGCCAACAGTTGACTTGCCAACCCCAAATGAGGTAGTCACCAGCCTGTTGCAGTTTCAGGTAGCCAGTGTCTAGATGGCTATATCAGCCTTGTTCTGGACTCCCTCAGCTGTATGTCCTGGCGCTGTAGGATCAGGGGAAGCACCTCACACAACTCTATGAAAGTGGCCTTCCTCATGCAGGAGTTCTGAAGCTACTGGTGGTCCCCCCAGAACTGCATGAGGATGTGATCCCACCACTCTGTTCTAGTTGTCCTACACCAGAAGTGCTGGTCTACATATGGGAGATACATAGCAACTGCTGCAGCATGTGTCTCTGCTCTGCCATGTCAGCATCGAGCATGTTTAAACTCCAAGATCCACTGCCGCTTCTGAGGGTCAGAAACGGCTGCGGAAATGCCCTCCACCATCTCCCATACTCTCTATGTTTATCCTACTGCGATAACAATTCAGCACCAAGCAGGAACAGCTCATCCACCTGTGCTGGACCCCTGGCGTGGCACCGGCTGGAGGGCATGGAAGTGAAAAACATGCAGAGCTGGAAGTGCCTCAGCTAAATGTGTCGGCAGGCTAAGAACACTTCCACATGGGGGACTGGGAAGAATAGACAAATTCTGCCATAACACACTACATCAAAACAATTTCTTCAAAGATTCAAATTAAGGATCCCTGGGATACTTCTCTGTCTGCCCCCCTCAAAATCCCAGCACCAAACCCAGGTAGCTACAGTGCCATTGTGGATACAGCTACACAGGTATGGATTGTATGTGGCTCTGCAGTATGGATACTAACAGGTGGCTTGACAGCTCAGGTACGCCTGCCCGGGAGCCTGGATCCAGGTACCCTCTGCAGTGTAGAGGTACTCTAAGAAGTGTGACAGACTGAAAGTCAGACTGGAGCAGTGAACGTGGCTGTGCTGGGACAGGAAGCCAGAATGCTGCTTTGTTTGGAAGCTTAATCAGTAAGAGACAGCAGGTGGCTGTTCTCATTAGTGGTGATTGGCAAGAGAAATGGGGGCTGTACCCTCCAAGTATTCTTTACGTGAGCGAGTGCTGAGCAACACCACAACCCCTCCATGAGCTGCCAGTGGGCTGGAGTTAAAGGAGGTGATACTGTGGACCGTGATGTGTGGAAGGAGGCACAAGACTAGGCAGTGACTGGTATCAGGAAATAAAGATTT
Source organism: Mauremys reevesii (assembly GCF_016161935.1). Taxonomy (NCBI): domain Eukaryota; kingdom Metazoa; phylum Chordata; order Testudines; family Geoemydidae; genus Mauremys; species Mauremys reevesii. The sequence goes on from NC_052625.1 coordinate 61,302,330, forward strand.
GAAGTACAGTTGGCTTTGATGAACCGACTGCAGGGAGCACCAGTGCTGCCAAGGGCACCAGTTCCCTTTGCAAATTTCTGGCTGCAAGGCTGAGCGAAATGGATGCAGTTCTCTCCCCAGGGTCACTCACCTCACAGGGCAGGGCTTGTGCTGCTGGGCAACATGGTGTTTGTGAGGCCAGGAAGGCAACAGGACAGAAAGCTGCTTTTAGATAAAGCAATTTGACTGTGAAAGCCACACCTGCGCCTTCCTCATCCGAGAGAACCGGATTGGGACATCGCAGTAGGTTTTGTAAGACTATGTAAAAGTGGAATTTGCATCACAGATGGTGCCACGCAGAAACAGATGAGGCTAGATGGCGAGGAGAACACCAACTTCTAAATAAAGTTACATTTTGATACATCAGGGCATGGAAATCCAAAAGGTCCCACTGGATGAATCTTACAATAACCACTGTGCAGTTCTACAGAGCTGTCTGTCTGAAGAGCTTAGAGTGACTGACAAACATTAATGTGCTCCTAGGAGCTAGGGAAAGGTTCTTATCCCGCTGCTGCAGGTGGGGAACATGAGGCACAAGAGAAGTGAAATGACTTCCCTGGGATCACATAGCAAGTCGCTCAGCAGAGACGGGAGCAGACTCTAGATCTGACTTTGTCTTTTGGTTTAACCACGAAGTTCTGCTTTCTCTTTGTACTTCCTCTTTTGATTGATATTATCCTTTGACTTACACATGTGACCTTTCCGAGCTCTCAAAATATCAGGTCCAAGCACAGCAATTTCACGACTGAGTGTCTTTATTTCATGCAGTCTAGTTGTAGCCGTGTCCGTGCCCAGGATATGAAAGAGGTAAGGTGGGTGAGGTAATATCCTTTATTGGGCCAACTTCTGTCGGTGAGAGAGACAAGCTTTCAAAGAAGAGCTCTGCGTGGCTCAAAAGCTCGTCTCTCTCATCAACAGAAGTTGGTTCAATAAAAGATATTACCTCACCCACCTTGCCTCCGTATTTATTTCAAGTGTTCTACAAGTAACTTACCCTCCAGCGATTAGTGGTATTGACTGGGCCTGACTGATGTCCACAGTTTGAGTTCTTGGACCAGCCTTTGACTCTGAATAACTGGAGGCGGAACACTCATATCTATTAGTTGATTTTAAAAGTGTCAGGTCTTGAAAAAGCTATCTGATAACTGGCTGTTCTAAGTGAGGGCAATAGGAATCCTTAGCCAAAGCTCTGGGCTTTTCTCTTTAAATCTGTAGAATGTCTGTGTGTGGATACTGGGTGAGGTTATTTCTAATTTCTGTTCTCCTTGTCCCTAATGTTTGATTTATTGTATCTGCATATAAATCTCATTAAATAGATATTGACGTATTACAATGAACGCTGGCTGCATCTGGATAGAAAACTTCCTATATTCTGATCTCTATCCTACAAGAATCCTACACATTGGCTACAAAGTAAGCATACCACTTTCCCCTGTAGTTTTAAGGGCAGTCACAAACACCTGCCATTTTAATAACCAAATAGTCTATCAGAAATGTTTTGGTCTATCCCATGAATGCCACAGCAGGTTGGGACTGGTACAATGGGGCATACCGGAGAGGCATGTCATCTGGAGGCTTCTGATAACAAGACACAACAGGGAAGTGGCTAACCCTGGGCCCTATGATCAATGGTGCTGAGCACCTCCTGCAAGGGGGCTGAGTACGCTAAACTCCCAGGAGGCAGGAGCACTTGGCACAATGTATGAGCAGGCCCAATGCTTACTTTTGAGTGGTGGATTTGGGTTAGAAATTCCGTGCCCCAGAGATGAATGGAGAAAAGGCATGCTCCAGTGCAGATATTTTGGACTGTGTTTGCAGAATGGAAGGACAACATCATATCATTGTCCGTTCTGCTTGTTCTCGTCATGTCCTGTCTGAGCTGTTTATTTCCTCTCCCTAAGTGAAGCATTTTCCATTTATTAGTGTTGAATTTCCCTTTGTTGCTTGCAGCCTTCTCTGCTCTCGTCTCTTCAGGGCTCTTTGCAGGGTGGTTCTGTCCCCCTGAGTGTTTACTGCTTTCAAAACTTGGTGTCATGTGCAATTTTGACCACAGCTGAACTTACACCAAAGTGAGGCTTAACAGAGAACAGGAACCAGGTGTGCAGCTTGCAGAGAAGTTATATATTTTTAGTTTCGTTGAGCAAAAAAAAATCTCTGGAAACCCTAAGAGTTCTGGGCTAGGCTGATACTAGGAGGAAACTTCACAGCTTGAAAAGTGACTGTGATGCTCCTCTGGTGGACTCAGGGCTGTGAGGCAACTCACCACCTCCTGCCCTTAGCATGAAGCAGTTTTCCTGATGCCTGCTTTAGCTCAGCTCTCTGAAACCAACAGCCTCAGGCCACCGACAAACACCTACCTGCAGGTCCCCGCAGACCTCGCCCTCTCTGTGCAGGCTAGTGACAGACAAATGGCAACCCCTGAGCCCCTCTGCCAGCCTCCCCCTCGGTGACATCTAGCCCCTGGCATAGCCACTTACAGAAATGACCAGGTAAGTTGTCCCCCAGAGGACAACACACACACACACACAAGCTTGCTTGAGTCAGCTGTCAGCTCCTTTTTAACAACACAATGCTGTCATTTATTTATAGTGAAAACAAATAGGTTTATTAACAAAGGTTATGATTTCCTCTTGTTGTCCAATAAACCTTTAAATTACATGCTGGTGACTCAGACCTTGATTCACTTGTGGCATATAACACATAATTTGTATGTCACACCTGTCAGGCAATGTTTTATTTTCTCCCTAATGTCACTTTTTGGTGCTCGTTCAATGGCATCATGTGGAGCCATGTTTATTTGTCTGGGGGGAGGAGAGAGAAAGGAATCTTTTTGTCATTTAAAAAAGAATTCATAAACATTTCTGTTGTTGTTGTTAGGGAGGAAGACCTCATGGTTAAGGTACTGGACTGGGGCTCAGGAGACCAGGGTATACGTCACAGTCCTGCTGCAGATTTCCTTTGTGGCCTTGGACAAGTCATATCCCATCTCTGTGCCTCAGTTTCCTCATCTGTAAAATGGGACACTAATACTTCCTTACCACCCACTCATTAAATCTGTTGGTAGGTTCCTGGATCCTACAGTACTGGTGGTCCCTGAAGTACCTCGATGGATTATTAGTTTAAAAGAGCTTATCTTTACAAAACCCAGATTTGGGGGCAAATTCGAGCTGAAAGTGACTCCCCTTATTGTGAAGGATGAGAGCATTATCACTAGTACAGTGAATGAGCAAAGCAGGGGTTTGTGTTACTAGATATCTGCTCGGCTTTGCTCAGAGGTGATGGGTTTAGTGTACTCTTGATTCAGCTTTGCATTGCAGGATAAATCATCTCCCAGGGGTGCCAGGAGGATTAGTTAAGGTTGTAAAGTGGTTTATGTATGTACTAGGGATAGTGCTATTTTAAGATCAATTTTTCCACATCAGTAACTTTATTGGTATGACAAAGGGCACGCAGGTGTCGGCACAGTTAACTCATCGAGGGCCCAACTTAATGTAATTCTACTGACTTCAGCGTAGTTACTCCAGATTTACATTGTTGTAAGTGAGAGCAGAATCAGGCCCCAAGTCTCTGTGCATATGACCAGTTTAACAACAGTGATGGGGCAGCGTCTGTACATCTGGCGCATTGCTCGGTTTCTGATGTGACTGCCCTGTATTATTAGACTGGTCCTGCTATATAGTATGTCTCCTCGCAATTATACAGAGCTTTCTTATACTGCATGCATTCCTCCCAAGTGTAGGGAAGGGATCTGGTATGCATCATCCACATGTAAAGGCTTACTTATTGCTTCATGGATCCTGCAATATGCAGAACCCTTTCAGGAGCTTTTGCTTTGAGTTAATCCTTGTTGGATTCTTGTCTGGGAACCTCCTATCTTCCTGTTTCTCTCCCACACAGTCTAGGTAACTTGTGACCGATTTATGGAATGCCACTGGCCCAGACCCTTTGTTTTCTGGGTTCCTTTGGCTTGCAGTCAGCATAGTTTCTGTAAGGCCTTGTCTACAGTATAAACTTAGGTGACTCAGAGGTGTGAAAAACCCACCTCTCTGCTATGCATGGTTATGCTGACCTAACCCCCCGCTGTAAGTGCAGCTAGGTCTATGGATACACGTGTCTGTCGACCTAGCTACCATCACTCAGTGAGGTGGAGTTCCTACAGTAACAGGAAAACCACTTCCAACACTGTCGTCTGCATCTACTTCATGGGATTACAGTAGCAGGGTTACCGCGCTGTAGCTATGCTGCTATCGCGCCCATAAGTGTAAGTGTGGCCTACGGTACTGTTCAATGTACCAGGAGAACCCAGTCCTTAGATTGCAAGCTCTTTGGGACGGGGACTGTCCCTGCAGCTTTTACAGCACAGAGCCCGTTGTCAGGGTGTACCAGAAGATAAACAGGTGATGGCCTTAGCCTCCTTGACCTCTCAGCCCTTGGATCTCCTAACCTCACACAGATGACGGCATCTAAGAGAGAAGCAGCAGGAGGAGTGTGGGTTATAATTTAAATTCTCTTCACACAGTACTGCAAAGGCCAGTTACACAAAGAACAGCCTTGTGGGCTGATGGTCTCACCTGTATTCACTGCCATCTCTTTGCAGGATATCATCAAGGCCTATAAGAGCGGCCTCACCCTCCAGGGAAACTCCACCAGTCTGGGGAGATGGGACTTTGATGGTTCTTTCTTCTTCTCCATCTCTGCGATAACCACCATCGGTAGGAGATCTCTGCTGCTTGTTGTGGGTAACCTGGGTGGAACATGGATGGAATGGGAATGAATAATCACAAGAACACACCCTGCTCCCTCCCTGTGAGACACTGGCTTTCTCAGTCACCAGTGTTCAAATAGAAGCAAACTGCATGCAGATTCCAAGTCAATTTGTCTCTCGTGAGCTTCTGCCTGACTCCCAAGCTGAGCTTTGTGGAGGGCCTACTGATCTGCGTGGCAGTCAAGGACCCATCTGGTTTGGTATTGGTGAAGTGAGTTTGATCTCTAAGCCCTATACTGTGGAGTATCTGGGCTGTGGGTGGAGTGAATGTGGGACTAATGAGGAAATGGGGGAAAATGAGGGGCTAGGGTAGCAGGGAATCAGGCAGATTTTTTTGGAGCCAGATTTTAACGAATCGTTTTGGAGCTAGTGTTTAAAAATTATCCTGACTTGCTCTGCATTCCAATGATTATTTATTTATGTTGTGTTAGTGCCCAAAAGCTCCGCTGAGGTCCGGGGCCCCTTTGTGCTGGGTGCTGTACAAATACTTAGTAAAAGATGGTCTCTATCCTGAATTAATTAAGCCTAATTAAGACAAGCTGCAACAAATGGATGCTCCACAGAAATGAAGGGAATGGAAGGAAGAGAATGGCAACAGTGAAAAGCACATGGGGTTACATGGATTCGCTCATTTATATAATATTAATAAATGCCTGTGGCCCCCTGTCTAGCCATTGTCTAGCCAGTGGCTCTGAAATCTTGTCCTTGGTGTATGTGCCAATATATTAATAGCCCGGACATGGGATTTAGAGTATCAGTCACTGAATGTCAAAGGAGTTGCCTCGGGGTCATTCTAGATTTCCAGCTTTACATTGTATCTTTCAGCCCTTTTTGATCTTCAAGTCATTTTTCAGACCCAAATTTATCTGTCTACATGACTTGCAGACGGGGAATCGTTTTTACTGCTCTGCTTAGTACTGAAAATGCATTGCCATCAGAAATGCTGACCCTGGAAATCAGGAATTATAGCAGTAATAATATAATAGTTTGCTTTTCTACAAGCTGAGAAAGAGAGAAGACACCCACATGACTTTACTGGCTTCTTCCTGGACACTCTGGTTTCCTTTTCATGCGCTTTGAATCTGAGAAGGCTGAGAACTGCTGTATGTACTTGTGTCTGAATAAACCACAGGATGGCGGTGTAGCCTCATTCTAGAATCTAGATGGAAAATTCTACAGGTGCTCAGTCATCTCAACAGAACAGAGAAGTTCGGACACTTTAGGTGCTCTGAACTCTGACTTAAAACCAAACTACCTGCTCAGAGCACATTTGCCTGCTCCCATAGTTCGTTATACGTCCTTTCCAAGCCAACCGGAGTGGCTCTGTTCCCCCAAAGCCATTTTAGCCTCAGTGTGCTTAGCTACTCTCCAGGCAAAACTAACTTGTCTTTTAAAAGTGATTTCCTAGCAAGGTCTTTTTTTGTAAAACAAGGTTTTAGACTCTAGTGCTTTTAAGGCTTATGCCCTGGCTTCACTGAGGGGTACAATCATGCTAGCTGGAATGTTTTTATAATGGCAGTCCCATGGGTAGACTCTGATTTCAGAGTGCTTTTTTGTTTCTTTCACAATGAAGCCAGTGGCAGTGGACACGCTATTGCATGTGTGTGTCTGTCTGTCTCTGGCTTTTCCCTACCCCCCACACATTCCTCAAGGCTTAGAGTGGTCTGGTGGTTTGGGTGGTACCTGAGGACTTGGGAGGTCTAGGTTCTTCAAGCTCTTGCTTTGCCGCGTGCTGCCTCAGTTCACCATCTGTAAAATGGAGACAACAGCATTTCTCCACCTCACTGGGGCTTGTGAGGGTAAATGCATTAAAGATTTTGAGGTGCTCAGATGTTATGACAATGGGGAAGGCATATTAGTACCGTAGGTAGATAGATCACGTCAGTGTAGTTCTTCTACTTACAGAACATGGGTGGACCACTGTTAAATAGAAACCAAAGCAGTTTGGCAGGTGAGCTTGGTATGTGCTAACAATTTTAAAAAAAAGAAAACAAACCTTTAACATTTGTTTTAACCTGACTGACCAAAACCAGTTAGTTTAAACTGGCTCCTCTTAGGAGGCTAATGTCTTGTAACGTTACATTCTGTTTGAAGCACAGAAATACTAGTCAAATCCAAATCTGTTGCCCATTCTCCTTTTATGAATGAGAGTAGAATGACAGAAGAGATGTCCCATCTAAAGCCTGACTGGGGACTGAGGCCTGATGGTGTGGAGAAGCCCCAGGAGAATCAGGATGAATCTGGGGTGTTCTGCTGGTCATTATTAATCATGGGGAAGGTTTTATAATTATTTCTGTGGGTTTTTTTCTTTAATGTCCTAATTCTGCTGTATTTTAAGCTTTTTGACTTAATAATGCAGAATTTTGGACTGAGCAGTGTCAGAGCGTTTCTCCTTTTATTAAAGGTACATTTGCATGGCCAATATTATGATAATTGGGGGGCACAGATCTACCGGCATAGCTATGATTGCAGGAAAGCAAGGCAGGATGTGAATTAGGGTTCAGTAAGTTCCATGTCAGCAGGCTCATGGGACTCGGGCTAAGGGGCTGTTTAATTGCAGTGTAGACGTTTGGGCTCAGGCTAGAGCCCGGGCTCTAGGGCCCTGTGAAGCAGGAGGGTCCCAGAGCTCGGGCTGTACCCTGAGCCCAAACATCTATACTGCAGTTAAAGAACCCCTTAGCCAGAGCCTTGCAAGCCTGAGTCACCTGGAATGGGCCAGGTGCAGGTGTCTAATACTTATTCCTGCCTTGAGTGCAGGGGACTGGACTAGATGACTTCTCGAGGTTCCTTCCAGTTCTGTGATTCTATGATTTCCATGATTTCTAATTGCAAGTGTAGGTAGATTCCAAGGCCTGAAAGGACCATTGTGATCATTTAGTCTGACATCTCGTATAGCACAGGTCATAGAACTTCCCCAAAATAATTCCTAGATCCCATCTTTTAGAAAAACATCCAGTCTTGAGATAAAAAATTGCCAGTGATGGAGAATTGGTCCAATAGTAAAAATTTTAACATTGAAAAGTAATTATACCTTATTTCCAGTCTGAATTTGTCTAGTTTCAACTTCCAGCCATTGGATCATGTTACACCTCTCTCTGCTTGACTAAAGAGCCCATTATTAAATATTTTCCCCATGCAGACTGTAATCAAAAGTCACCACTTACCCTTCCCTTTGTTAAGCTAAATAGATCGAGCGATTTGAATCTGTCACCATAAGGCATGTTTTCTAATCCTTCAGTCATCCTCGTGGCTCTTCTCTGAACCCTTTCCAATTTATCAACATCCTTCTTGACTTGTGGGCACCAGAAGTGGACACACTATTCCAGCAGTGGTCATACCAATACCCCATACCAGTGCTCAATACGATGTAAATTGACCTCCCTATTCCTGCTTGAGATTCCCCTGTTTATGCGTTCTAGGATTTCATGAGCTCTTTTGGCCACAGCATCACACTGGCACCTCATGTTCAGCTGATTATTCACCATTCCCAAAACCTTTTCAGCATCACTGCTCCCCAGGATAGAGTCCCCCATCCTGTTAGTATGACCTGCATTCTTTATCCCCAGATGTATACATTTACATTTAGCCATATTACAATTCATATTGTTTGCTTGCACCCAGTTTCCCAAGCAATCCAGATTGCTCTGTAACAGTGACCTGTCCTCTTCATTATTTACCCATCCCCAAACTTTTGTGTCATCTGCAAATTTTATCAGTGTTGATTTTCTGTTTTCTTCCAGGTAATTGATAAAAACGTTAAGTAGTGTAGGGCCAAGAACCAGTCCCACTGGAAACACACCTGTTTCACGATTCCCCATTTTTAGATACATTTTGAGACCTTTCAGTCAAAATTTCATGAGTTTTAAGTCAATCTTGTGATTGTTGAATGCTTGGGAATGGCAAGATTGTAAAAGTTACTCACACAAGTAGGGATTGCGGGATCAAGCTCTTGACATTTAATTCTGTGAATCCTGTTGGTACTGTACATTTTATTATAGTAATGCCCACTAGATGGCAGTATAGTGTCTAAGGGAAAAATACAGGTAGCTGGTCATAGAGCCCCTATGTTTGAGATAGGGTGACCAGATGTCCCGATTTTATAGGGACAGTCCCGATTTTGGGGTCTTTTTCTTATATAGGCTCCTATTACCCCCCCCCACCCCCACCCCATCCCATCCTGATTTTTCACACTTGCTGTCTGGTCACCCTAGTTGGAGAGCCCTGTCCATGTTTATGCAAGTTCTGGAGACATCAGAAGGTGTTACTAGGAAGGAAGCATGGTCCCAGACCTCAAGGTGTAGCTAAGAATGAGACGGACTCTTCAAAGCATGTAAAGAGACAAGGTCCCTTCTCAAAGAACTTGCTGTCCGGCTCAGAGAAATGTGATGTACAGGGTGATGGTTCTGATGCAGGACCATGCTGGGACACAGTCATGGGAGATCAGTGTAGAAGGGTTTAGGAGTGGTTGAAGACGAGAGAGGTTGTCCCAAGCATAGGCGGCAGTATGAAAGAAATCCTAGGTATGGAGAGTGAGGAGAAGTTGGATGGAATTTACCCCTCACATTCAGGGTGTTGCTAACTCCTCCTGCTTCTTCCTCCACAGCTTCTTCACATTCTGCCCTTGCTCCCCACACCCTTGTCCTTGCCTTGATGGTCTCCCACCTTGTAATCCTTCTGGCCTTCCCATCAGCTCCTGGCTCCCCTCCAGTCTGTGCAAAATGCGACTGCCAAATCCACTGCCCTCGCCCACAGCTCTGTTCATTTCTCTCTCTCTCTCTCACTCACACACACACACACACACACCTTCTCTGACTCTGCATCATCTTCAGCACCTACTTCAAACACCATGTCCCCTTGCTCAAAGTTCTGCCAGCTCAGAACCCTCTGCTTCTCCTCCCTGTTGCCCAACAATCTCCTGTTCAGACCCTGCACTCCAGTGTTATCAGTTCTTATGATACTTGGTGAGTTCCTTGAAGTCTCAGCTCCTGGAGTCACGGGATAATATGACTCTCAACTTTTGTTTAAAAAGACAAAGTAAGTTTCTAGCCCTTACAGCTGTTGAGAAAAGCTTGAAAGCATGATCCCTGAAAGCTCAAAGACCAGAAGGGAGATAAGAATCTCAATTTTTTCGTGTTTAGAAACTTGTGTTTTTAGGCCAATCTTGTTATTTTTATGGGGCCTGACTCATGATTTTTTGAATGCTTGTGGTTGGGAGTTTGGGCACTCGACCAGTTCCACCTCTCCCCATATCCTTTAGTTCTCTTTGTGTACCTCTGGGCCTTTTCACCTGCTGTCCCTTACATCTGGAATGTCCTCCTTGATCTTCCACAGAGCTTCCATTTCCTTCAAATCCTTTTGCACACCCTCCCCTCTCTTTCTCAAAGCCCTCCAACAATAATTCTCTAGGTCCCTTTAAAAACCGTAGCAATAAATACGTGATCATACAAAAAGGACTAATGCAGCAAACCTTATCCCCCAAACAACTCTCTAACCTGCTCTGTGTGATGCATCCTCCCCCTCATTTGTTACCCACACCTGCTCCCAGCATGGCCTCTCTTGCCATGATCAGTATTGACTGTCAGCTCTTCAGGGCAGGGACCTTGTACCTATGGGCTGTATACAAACACTGAAGCAGGTTCGGAATGGGGGAAGTGTGTTCAAGGTGAAGATGAGAAACTTGAATTTGATGCAGAAGAAGCAAAGGAAGCCAGTGAAGGGATTTGAGGAGAGAGTGAATTTTGGGGTGCGTCGGTGCCAGCCTTTGTGGCACCTCTTGTTCACTTAATGCAGTGAGGGTACCGTGTGCCTCTGGATCCCAGAGTCCTAGGACTCAGCGCTGTCTCAGGTAGGGAGGCACTTACCCAGGGCTTCCTTTACACTTTCTAGTCACAAAGCTAAGCTGTGTCATGCAGGAGTTTCAGTGAGACCATTTTAAACATAAGATGGACGCAGTGAAAGTGCCCCTTGTCCATTCCCCCCACCCCCATCTCAGGCATGAGGAAAGAGCTGCAAATGTACATCAAAATAAATCCCTTCTGTCCTCCCCTGCTCCCCTCCCAGTGCTCATTGACACAGATGCAAGAAGCGGGCTGCAGGAAGAGGACAGTCAGGGATGGTATTTATGGCTCTGCCACAGACAGCCCGGTGGGACTGTCAAAGGCCAGCTCAGATCTGTGGAATCATGAAATTCCTGGCAGCTCTGGAACACTGTGCCAAGCAAGTGCTTTTCCGTGCTTGTCTTTCTCTGTGTGACTGTCTTCCTGTGGCTTCCCAGCAGGTAGTGGAATTCGCCAGTGAGCGGAAGTATTCCAGTTAGAGCTGGGCCTTTTTTTGGACAAAATATTTTTTGGCTGAAAGAGGCTGATTCGGATCAACTGAAACATAAGACCATGTGAATGGCCACACTGGGTCAGACCAATGGCCCATCTAGCCCAGTATCCCATCTTCCAAGAGTGGGCAGTGCCAGATGCTTGAGGAGGAATGAACAGAACAGGGCAATTTATCAAGTGATCCATCCCCTATTGTCCAGTCCTAGCTTCTGACAGTCAGAGGATTAGGGGCACCCAGAGCATGAGGTTACATCCCTGACCATCTTGGCTAATAGCCATTGATGGACCTATCCTCCATTAACTTATCTAATTCTTTTTTGAACCCAGTTATACATTTGGCCTTCACAACATTCGCTGGCACAGGTTAAGTGTGCCTTGTGTGAAGAATACTTCCTTTTATTTGTTTTAAACCTGCTGCCTGTTAATTGAGTGATCCCTGGTTCTTGCATTATGTGAAGGGGTAAATAACACTCTCTTATTCACTTTCTGCACATCATTCATGATTTTAAAGACCAGTGTCTTACCTCTCTCCCCCCACCCCCCCATCCCCCGACATCTCTTTTCTGAGCTGTCCAGTCCCAGTCTTTTTAATCTCCCCTCATATGGAAGGTGTTCCATACCCTTACTCATCTTTGTTGCCCTTCTTTATACTCACTGTTTATTCCTTTTTCCATATCATATATTAATATGTTGAACAGCACTGATACCAGTACAGGTCCTTTGGGGCCCCGCTATTTACCTCTCTCCACTGTGAAAATTGACCATTTCTTCCTATCCTTTTTTCCCTATCTTTTAACCTATGAGAGGTTAGTAACCTATCTTTTCCTATCTTTTATCCAATGAGTGCCTACTTTGACAAGGTCCCTCACCAAGGCTGTTAAGCAAAGGCTTTCTGAAAGTCCAAGTGCACTATTTCCAGTGGATCACCCTTGTCGATATGCCTGTTGACCCCCTCAAAGAATTCTAATAGATTGTTGAGGCATGATTTCCTTTTACAAAAGCCATGTTGACTATTCCCCCATATAACATGTTCATCTGTGTGTCTGATAATTTTGTTCTTTACTATAGTTTCAACCAATTTACCTGGTACTGAAGTTAGGCTTACTGGTCTGTAATTGCCAGGATCGCGTCTGGAGCATTTTTAAAAATTGGAGTCACATTAGCTATCTGCCAGTCATCCGGTACAGAGGTGATTTAAGCAATAGATTACATACCACAGTTAGTAGTTCTGCAATTCCATATTCGAGTCCCTTCATAACTCTTGAGTGAACACCATCTAGTTCTGGTGACTTATTACTGTTTAATTTATCAATTGGTTGCAAAAGCTCCTCTACTGACATCTCAATCTGGGACAGTTTCTCAGATTTGTCACCCAAAAAGAATGGCTCAAGTGTGGGACTCTCCCCGACATACGCTGCTGTGAAGATCGATGCAAAGAATTAATTCAGCTTCTGCACCACAGCACTTCTTTGAGTGCTACTTTAACACCTTGATTATCCAGTGACCCTACTGATTGTTTGGCAGGTTTCTTGCTTCTGATCTACTTTAAAACTAACAGCAATTTTTTTAGTGTCTTTTGCTAGTTGCTCTTCAAATTCTTTTTTGACCTGCCTAATTATACGTTTATACTGACTTACCAGAGTTTATGCTTCTTTTTATTTTCCTCAGTAGGATTTGATTTCCAATTTTTAAAAGATGTCTTTTTGTCTCTAACTGCCTCTTTTACTCTGTTTGGCCATGGTGTCTTTTTTGTTGTTGTTTTTTAAATTTGGGATATACATATAGTTTGAGCCTCTATTATGGTATTTTTAAAAAGTTTCCATGAATCTTGTAGGCATTTAACTCTTGTGACCTTTCCTTTTCCATTTAAGTAGATCCCTTATTTTTGTGAAGTTTCCCTTTTTTGAAGCCAAATGCTACTGTGGTGGGGTTCTTTGGTTCTCTCTCTCTCTCTCTCTCTATTACTGATTGAGTCAGCTATAGTCACCTCTTGGGCCTCTTGCTCCACTTGGGACTAGATCAAGAATTGCCTCTATCCTTGTGAGGTTCCAGGACTAGCTGCTCCATGAAGCTGTCATTAATGGTGTCTAGGAACTTTTATCTCTGCATCCCATCCTGAGGTGGCATGTTCCCAGTCAATATGAGAATAGTTGAAATCCCCCATTATTATTAGGTTTTCTGTTTTAGTAGCCTTTGTAATCTCCCTGAGCATTTCACAATGACCATCACCATCCTGCTCATGTGGTCAATAGTATATTCCTGCTGCTATATTCTTATAATTCAAGCATGGATTTTCTGTCTGTAGATATTCTATGGTACTGTTTGATTCACTTAGATTTTTACTGAATTTGACTCTATGCTTTCTTTCACATATAGTGCTGCTTCCCACCAGCGTGGCCTGCTCTGTCATTCCTGTAGGCTTTGTACCCTGGAATTACCATTTCCCATTGATTATCATCATTCCACCAAGTTTCTGTGATGCCTATTAGATCAATACGCTCATTTAATACCAGGCACTCAAGTTCCCCCATCTTAGTTTTGACTTCTGGCATTTGTATACAAGCACTTATAAAATTTGTCAATATTTAGTTGTCTGCCTTCATGTGATGTAACTGAACGGGGCTGTTTCATTTGACTGTTTCTCTTCAGCTCCTACTTCTACTTTATTAACTTCTTTCCTCTTCTCCTTACTAGGATATAGAGTATCTCTTTTAATAAATCCTCCCCTAAGGAATGTGCCTGTCCAAACCATGTGCTCCTTGCACCTGTCAGCTTTCCCTGAGTTTAAAAAATCCAGTACTATCTTCTTAATTGTACATATCAGCAGTCTGCCACTAGCTCCCTGGCCGACCTTGGTCAAGTCACTTCACTGCCTTTATTCCCCACCAATTCCTATACAAGGGCGATAATCCTGACTTTCCACTTTTGGCAAACACTTTGAGATCTACATGCTAACTGCAGCTCCTGTTACTGCAGACTTGGCACAGATGGACACATGGCAAAAAGCCACACAGAAAGCTTGAAAAAAACGGTAGGATTGACAATGGGACAGAATTTCAAAAGCACAAAGGGGAGTTAGGCACCCAACTCTCCTAGGATTTTGGTGGTAGTTGGACAATTAACTGCCCTTTGAGCCTTTGAAAATTGGCCCCATTGTCTGTAAGGAGGCATGCAGGCAAGACTGGGCACACTGATAACTTGTTAGGTGCCTGAGAGCTGCATCTAGACTACAAGAAACAGCCAACTGAAGCGCATGTCATCTTCAGTGTGGAGGTGCCACTACCCTGACTGAGCTGGGGCGTGGCAAGCTGCTTTGTGTAATGAAGATAAGGGGATCGCATAGCAGTGCTCCTGGGGCCACACTTCAGTCTCCCCTTGTCAAAGAGCTCTCAGTGCTCATGCATTTCTGAGGTCAATGGGGGAAGGGCACTCAGGAAAGTTAAGCGGAATGAACTGAAAATGTGAATTTAAAACAGATCGATTAGATCACATTGAACCTCTGTGTGGACACTCTCACTCTGAAATGAAGTGGCCTTAGACCACTTCAGTTTAATTCAGGGAATGAACTAAGTGAGTTAAGCGAAAGCCACTTCTGAAGAAGAAATTCCACATGAATTAAATCAATGAGTTTTAATATAGGCACTTTAACAGCACACCTTCGGTTCATTCGACTTAGCTTTCCTGAATATCATTATGTAACACATGCCCTAAGTGAGATGACAGCATCAGGTTTGGCTGGCACAAAGGCCCTATCTAGATTGCAGTTGGGTCTGTTTTTGGAGCCAGTACAACCCCCATGTAGATGCACTGCTCTGGTGTAAGGCAGAGCTTGCACTAGTGCAGCCTACTTAACTGGTGTCAGTCCCAGTTTGCACTGGTGCAGTGTTCACCATATAACTACATGGCTGTGTTTACACTGGTACTAATTTGCCTAGTATAGCCAAGCCCAAAGGGAAAGGTGGGTCTGATCTCTGCGAACACTGAGGTCTGGTCTACACTAGCCTGTTATTTCGGAATTAGCCGAGTTATTTAAAAAAAAAATGATTCCATCCACATGACCAAACGAGTTTTTTCGATTTAAAGGGCTCTTTAATCCGATATCTGTACTCCACCTCGGCAAGTGGAGTAGCGCTTAATCGAGATTGCAATCCCAGGTTAAAGGTATTGTGGACGCAAATCGACGTTATTGGCCTCCGGGAGCGATCACAGGATGCTCCCTTGTGACCGCTCTGGTCAACACTCTCAACTCCAATACACTAGCCAGGTGGGCAGGAAAAGCCCCAGGAACTTTTGAATTTCATTTCCTGTTTGGTCACCAGCAGGACAGGTGACCATCAGCACAGTCCACCATCACAGGCGACCATGCAGAGTCCACCATCACAGGAGATCACACAGTCCCGGTTTCACAGACGAGCCCCAGCATGGTCTGAACAGGAGGTACTGGATCTCATCGCATGCTAGGGAGATGAGTCTGTTATGGCAAAACTACATTCCAAAAAAAGGAACGCAAATACCTACGCTAAAGTCTCCAGGGCCATGATGGAAAGAGGCTATTCCAGGGACACAGAGCAGTGTCGTACAAAAATCAAAGAGCTCAGGCAAGTGTACCAAAAAGCCAGGGAGGCAAATGGGCGCTCTGGGTCACAGCCCCATACATTCTGCTTTTACCGCGAGCTCCATGCAGTTATGGGGGGTGATGCCACCACTACCCCACCACTGTCTGTGGACACCTGCAAGGGGAGAGTTGCACGGAGCGAGGAGGAAGAGACAAGGAGGAGGAGGAGGACGACGACAGTGCACAGGCAGCAAGTGGGGAATCCGTTTTCCTCCCTAGCCAGGAACTAATCTTAATGCTGGATCCAATAGCTTCCCCTCACTCCCAAGGCGGGCTCCTGTTCCATGACCCTGGAGACGGTACTTCTGGTGAGTGAGAGCCTGATTGGAGCCACACAGGTGGTGGGGAACCCAGCCGCGCTGGGTTATTTGCGTTTACAGTAAATGGCTCATCGCTGCTCTGAGCCTGATTGGAGCCACGCGGGGTGGTTGTTGTGTGCAGTGATAATCCCAGAGATCCCGCAGGCCCTCCTTTTTATATGGCAAACCCACCAGGCATCGCTTGTTGTGGGAAAGGGGACCCAGCAGTTTGAAAGCATTGAAATGAATGTAGAAGAAGCAGAACCCTGCATGCCCCTAGGGGCTGCCTGCAAGATGAATTCTGTTGCCCGGCTGTGTGTGATGGCTTACTCATACCAAAGTGCCCTCTTTGTTCTCTGCAATGTACTTTTTAAAATACTACCCTCCCTTTTTCTCCTTCCACAGGAGCAAATGTTTCAACGTGGCCCCATCTACTCCGTCCCAGGGGCTGGTCCAGATTAGAAGGCAGAAAAAACAAACTCGGGACGACATGTTAACCGAGCTCATGCAGTCCTCCCACACTGATAGGGCCCAGCTGAATGCATGGAGGCAAACAATTGCGGAGTCCCATAAAGCATTACAGGAACGCAAAGAGAGAAGGGAAGCGCGTGATGAGAGTAGGCAGGACGCTATGGCTAAGCTCGTGGGGGAGCAAACTGACATGCTCCGCTGTATGGTGGATCTAATGCGGGAAAGACATCAAGACCACAGACTTTCACTGCAGCCCCTGTATAATCAAACTCCCTCCTCCCCAAGTTCCATAGCCTCCTCACCCAGACGCCCAAGAACACAAGGGGGGAAGGCTACGGGGACCCACACATAACCCCAGAGGATTGCCCAAGCACCAGAAAGCTGGGATATGTGAACTTTTGATTTGGTTTCTGGACTTGTCCTTCCCTCCTCCTCCACCCATCTAACGCCCCCCGCCCCAGTCTACCTTATAATTGCTCTCAATGTGTTGTGCAACAAATAATAAAGAACAGTTTTTAAACAATTTTGACTTTATTTCCTTTCATATATACAGGGTGTGGGTAGCTTCAAGAGAAACAAACACAACTGTCACACCGTACCCTGGCCAGTCATGAAACTGGCTTTCAAAGCTTCTCTGATGCACAGCACGCCCTGCTGCGCTCTTCTAATCGCCCTGTTGTCTAGCTGTGCAAAATTGGCAGCCAGGCAAGTTGTCTTAACCTCCCACCCCGCCATAAAAGTCTCCCCCTTACTCTCACAGATATTGTGGAGCATGCAACAAGCAGCAATTACAATTGGAATATTGGTTGTGCTGAGATCTAACTGAGTCAGTAAACTGCGCCAGTGCCCTTTCAAATGCCCAAAAGCACACTCCACCATCATTCTGCACTTGCTCAGCCTGTAGTTGAACTGCTCCTTACTACTGTCCAGGCTGCCTGTGTATGGCATCGTGAGCCATGGCATTAAGGGGTAGGCTGTGTCCCCGAGGATAACTATAGGCATTTCAACATCCCCAACAGTAATTTTCTGGTCTGGGAAGTAAGTCCCTTCCTGCAGCTGTTCAAACAGACCAGAGTTCCTGAAGATGCAAGCGTCATGCACCTTTCGCGGCCATCCCACGTTGATGTCAGTGAAACATCCCTTGTGATCCATCAGTGCTTGCAGCACCATGGAAAAGTACCCCTTGTGGTTTATATACTGGCCTCCACGGTGTGCCGGGGCCAAGATGGGGATATGCATTCCGTCTATCGCCCCACCGCACTTAGGGAACCCCAGTGCATTAAAGCCATCCACAATGGTCTGCACATTTCCCGAAGTCACTACTCTTGATAGCAGTTGTTCAATGATTGTGTTGGCTACTTGCTGCACAGCAGCCCCCACAGTAGATTGGCCCACTTCAAACTGATTCCCGACTGACTGGTAGCTGTCAGGTGTTGCAAGCTTCCACAGTGCTATGGCCACTTGCTTCTCAACGGTGAGGGCTGCTGTCATTCTGGTGTCTTTCCGCTTCAGGGCAGGGGACAGCAAGTCACAAAGTTCCATGAAAGTGGCCCTACACATATGAAAGTTTCGCAGCCACTGGGAATCATCCCAGACCTGCAACACTATGTGGTCCCACCAGTCTGTGCTTGTTTCCCGGGCCCAGAATTGGCGTTCCACGGCATGAACCTGGCCCATTGCCACCATGATCTCCCAATCGCCACATGCCGTGCTTCTAGGAATGTCTGTGTCCATGTCATGTCCTCATCGGTATAGTAATCGCACTGTCGTCGCTTCCTTGCCCGGTTTTGCAGGTACTGAGCATACTGCTGGATAATGCGTGAGGTATTTACAATGGTCAAAACTGCAGCAGAGATCTGAGCGGGCTCCATGTTTGCCGTGCAATGGCGCCTGCATGGGTAATCCTTGAAAAAGGATGCGAAATGAGCTGTTCGGTTCAAGATGGCCGATAAAAGGTGGTAAATGGTTGTCTTCTGTAGTTTCCACGGGAGCCCAGGACAGCTTCCGCCGCTTTCTCTAGATTGTCTGTGCGGCTCTATTCACGATGGCTGAGACACAGCAGGGAATTGTTGCCTTCTGTAGCTTCAACAGGAGCCCAGGACTGACAACATGGAAAAAGTGGCGAGAGCAGAGTTTGCGGCAGAAGCTGTGCGGCTCTGTTCATGATGGCTGAGAAATAGCAGGGAATTGTTGCATTCTGTAGCTTCCACGGGAGCCCAGGACAGACAACGTGGAAAAAGCTCTGTTCACGATGGCCGAGAAACAGCGGGAAATGGTTAGATGAAAGAGTAGATAGAGCAGAGGACATTCGAAGTGGATTCAACATACCAGGAGACAGGCGGTGCACCGTGCTGCACCATCTGCTGGAAGCATGGCGTCTGCCATAGCGTTCACGGAGGGAGGAGTGAGTGACGGCACACACCCAGAAAAACCTGCGAGAATGTTTTTGCCCCATCACGCACTGGGAACTTAACCCACAATTCCCATGGGCGGCAGAGGCTGCAGGAACTGTGGGATTGCTACCACAGTGCAACGCTCCGCCATTCGATGCTAGCCTCGGTACTGTGGATGCACTCCGCCGAATTCACGCACTTTAGTGGGGACACATAACATCGAATGTATAAACTCGATTCAGGAAATTCGAATAAAATAACTTCGAATTAATTTCGTACCATAGACCTACCCTGAGATAGGTTCAGCCTCCTCTCGAGTTGCTGTTTCCCAAAGTGAGCCTAACAATATAGTCCTTTCTTCCTACCTTTGCTAGCTTTTCCTCCCACACAGCACTAAGGCTGTGGAAAGCTTTAGTGCTAGAATGAGAAATCAGGGAGGAAAAGGAAGAGCCGCCCAAGCCAATATGCAACCTTTGTTAATTTTAAACAGGGTAGGAGAGGAAACTCAGGGCTGGCTGGTTATATAGATACTCATTGGGTCAGCATGACTCCTGTTTTGAGTTTCAGCTTTCCTGGTTAAACACGTCCCAGCTCTGTCTCCTCAGGACCAAAGGAACCTGCGAAATGCCCTGGGTCTAATGTCCAGGAGAGAATCTGGAAACAGTCAGAATTTGCAGCACACCCAGGAAAAGACCCTACCATAGAAACACCCCACATGTTCCCTCATAGGTAGCCTACCCTGCCCAAACCATCTAGCACCCTCTTTTGTCACATGCCTGGACCTCTTTAACTTCTTACTCCCTTTGCTCTGCACAGAGCTACAGCTTGTGCAAGGGATTCTATGGACAATTGCATTTAAAACAATCTCTGTTAAAAGAACATTTAGGTTGCAAAGTCAAGCACCCAAACATTAGGAAACACCTGTGCAGCCTTAATGCAGCACTCATAGGCGTGTGCATTGGGTTAGTTGTTAATTAGATGATCACATACTGTTTTTTCTCCAAGACCCCTGCCTCCTGCAAGGGACCGAAACTTTAGAGCTAGCCCTTTGAAGAGCTGTTCTTCACCTGAAATATCAGAAGGTCTTAAGTGCCGTGTATGTTAAAAGCTGGTCCTGACAAGTGATTCAGGGTCAACAGAGCAAAGGAAGGTGTGGGGGACCCTGGGTAGGGGCTTGGGTTGCTAACCCAGGCTGAAGCAGTTGGCACCATATCGTCACTACTGCTGTTACCTGCAGGTGCTAGTTTAAAGCAAGCCTGGGTGTGCTTACCTGTGCTACATTCACATCTTCATTCGCTGCCTAGACCTGCCCTCACACCTAAAACTACTCCCTAAAGGGGCAAGTCCTCCAGATACTGAAGATCGGGATGGGGTGGGGGGCGGGAATGTTAGTTCTTTTGCAGGGGGATAAAGACTTTCAATGCAGTTTAGGTTTCTAAGTGACGAGGCCACTTTTGAAAATGGGACATAGGTTCATCAGACACTTGGGCACTTTTGAAAATGTTACTCTTGTGTCACCCCGTCACTTAAAGGCATCCTGTAAAGAGAAACAAAAATCGGGTGTAATTCTTATTCCTTGTTCTTATATTGTATACAAAGCAAAATGTGCACAAGCCTAATTGTGTTTGTTTCTGAGCCACGCTTCAAAAGAAGAGGCCAAAATGTATGTAATGTCTAAAGACAAGCAATGTTTTAATGGTCTAGATAGTCTTGTACTGGCTATGTAGCAGCAGTTGTCTAAGAAATCCTATTCCCAATGCCACACTGACGTCAGTAATACTCACTCCAGAACAAAGAAGTAAATATTCCTGTCAAATCCCTGGCATGGGCAGTGGGTAAGGGGAGGAAATTCAGTGACTGGCAAATGGAAACGGGGAAAAAATTGGCAAGGAAAGACATTTTATTTTCCAGCCTCTGAGAGGATGTTACAAACAATGGGAAGTAATAAATATTATACATGGGGGTGGAGTGGGCTGGCATGGTCCCTTTAGAGCAGTGACCTCCCATTCCTAGGGTAGAAGATGGAGGTCTAGATCTATGGGGGAGGAGGGCAGACAGAGAGTGCATCAGAATTTACCCCGCTCTGTTCCTTTCCTGCCAGGCTATGGGAACCTGAGCCCCAGCACTGTGAGTGCTCAGATCTTCTGCACCTTCTTTGCCCTCTTTGGGATCCCTTTGAACCTCATCCTCCTGAACCGGATTGGGCAGCTGATGCTGTCTGGGGTTCAGCGATGTGCCAAGCGCCTGGGGGAGAAGCTGCGCTGGCAGGTAAGCAGTCTGGCCATAAGCGCCTGATCCACACATTAAGGTGGAGGGGTTGTCTGGTTGATGGTGTGAATTACCCAATAAGGGAAGCAGTGATTACTCTGCCTTAACCGTTGGTTTATAGGAGCCAAATCATCTGTACTGATATCACAAGGAGCTGTTAGTTAATTGATAGCTTTACTTACCGTTCTGATGAACAGCTTCCCCTATAGCAGGGGTGGGCAAACTTTTTAGCCCAAGGGCCACATCTGGGTGGGGAAATGGCATGCAGGGCCATGAATGTAAGGCTGGGGCAGAGGGGGGGGGTGCGAGGTGTGGGAGGTGGTGCGATGTGCAGGAAGGGGTTCAGGGCAGGGGGTTGGGGGCTCAGGGCAGGGGATTGGGGTGCAAGAGGGGGTGCAGTGTGCAGGAAGGGGCTCAGGGCAGGGGGATGAGGTGCAGAAGGAGTGTGGCAGTGGGAGAGGGGGCTCAGGGCAGGGGGTTGGGGTGCAGGAGGGGTGTGGCAGTGTGAGAGGGGGCTCAGGGCAGGGGTTGGAGTGCGGGGAGGGGTGCGGAGTGCCGGAGGAGGCTCAGGGCAGGAGGTTGGGGTGCAGGAGGGGTTCGGCATGTGCAATTCCAAATACAGTCTGATTCTCTCTGTCACAAGAGAGTTCCCTCTGCTGTTTCTGTTCTGTTGTTTACTAGCTAATCTCAGAGGAGCCATTCCTCCCTGACATGGACCCTATTGAATCCCTGACATGGAACTCAGAAATATACATTGCATACCCAGACGTATTTAAATATACAACATGTATTTTCTTGGAGGTGGGAAAGAATTTCTGTTGGAGGCACATGCTACTAACACATTTCAACTTTAGGCTGTGCTGCAAGACCCTGAAAACTGACTGATAGCAGAAGTGCTGATACTGCCTTCTCTACAGCAAAGGTTTTCCAGTGGCGATCAAGGGATATCTGGTGATACGCAGCAAACTGGTTTATCCTGGGTTGTCACTCCTTGTCTTCAGCTGCAATAAAAGAAGCTAGTAATACATTAAATACTTCCCTAATTCTGATTTCCCATAATAGTAATGGGATGTAATAGTGGTAGTTGCCACAGAGATGTTGGGTGAAATCCTGATCCCACTGAAGACAATGTGGGGTTTGAGATCAGTGGAGTCAGGATTTCACCCACGTGTTTGATCACAAATGGGGTGGGAGGTGGTCCACATGACTGTGACCATGAAGGGCGGTGTCCACAAGCTAATCTCTGTATTAACAACTAGTCTCCAAGGAGAGAATGTTTGCAGCTCCCTGCTCTGTAGCACTGTGAATGGTGCCATTGTCATCCTATAAATAAAAGGAGAAAAATGCACTCAAACAGGGGTCTGCAGCCTTTGAGAAGTGGTGTGCCAAGTCTTCATTTATTTA
Organism: Mauremys reevesii; assembly: GCF_016161935.1. Taxonomy (NCBI): domain Eukaryota; kingdom Metazoa; phylum Chordata; order Testudines; family Geoemydidae; genus Mauremys; species Mauremys reevesii. The sequence continues at coordinate 61,324,913 of NC_052625.1, forward strand.
CTGTAATTTAAGGTTCCACGTGCCAGTCATACATTTTACATTTACGGGGGCCGGGACCCCAGCTGGCAGAGGCCGGCAGACGGAACCCCAGACCGGCAGTGGGGGTGGCAGACTGAGCCGTTCAGCCTGTTACCGTGTCTGGGGTTCCGTCTGCTGGCTCCTCCCGGGCGGGGTCCCAGCCGCCAGCCCCGCTCAGCCCGCTGCCTGCCTGGGGTTCCGTTCATCCAGGAAGGCAGCAGACTGAGTGGGGCCGGTGGCCGGGACCCCAGCTGGCAGTAGAGTGCCACTAAAAATCAACTCGCGTGCCGCCTTTGGCACGCGTGCTGTAGGTTGCCGACCCCTGCCCTGAGAGGTTCTAACTGAGACTTGTGGGCAAAGGGTTTGTGATGTCCCTTTGCACAGGGTGAACTTTGCCTGGCCTGGACAAGACAAAAACGTTTGGTTCTGGCCCAGCCAACTCCACTCATGCCATTGGATGCAGTGCCTGAGCTAGATCATCGAACTTGTCTGGACCGCACACATATTCTATCAACTTCAGCAACGTGCTGAGCCTTCTGTTTGCTATCTGCTCTAATCTTCCAGCCTCATATCTGGTGGGTTTTTCTTTTCTGTTTGACTAGGAGGCAGCAGCCATACTGACAAGGACCTGTGCGCTGGTGACTGGCTTGTTGCTGTTCCTCCTGCTACCCCCATTTCTGTTCTCTGTGATAGAAGGCTGGACCTATGCAGAAGGATTCTACTATTCCTTCGTTACCCTCAGCACAATAGGCTTTGGAGATTATGTGATTGGTAAGTAGCTGGGATTTCATCACTCTCACCTAATGGAAGCCAGTAAACAGCGTGTGGCATACTGGAGACCCATTTGGCAGTTTTAACCCTTTAATGATTCCCAGGACTGACAAATGCACTTTGATTGGTGGCTGACTTGGAGGGGTCATAGAGGAGGAGATGGTTTCTGAGATAGCCAGGTCATGCATGGTGACTCCTCCGTATGGCAGGAAGTGGAAAGCAATCTCTTCAAGTCCTTCTGCATCTAGCCACCCTGCGCTTTGTGGATCAGAACTAGTCAGAGCATTATAGCCTTCATCGTGAGGTCTGATATTAAAATGTGCTGTATTGCAACGTAAAACCTCAACACCTAGAGCATTTTGTCTCGTTCTGATCGTACTCTACAAACAGATTGTCACTACCTTCTCCAATGTCAAATCCAAGAGAGACGCCTAGGTTTAGACTGTCAGGCAGCAGAGGCAGAGAGTTCGCAGCTTCCAAAACCCTTTGCCAGAGGAAACAGACTGAGCCCAACCCTGACTGTGTTCAGATTGAAACAGCACACGCCTTTTTGATAAAGCTTTTCCCACTGAAAACACGAGATAGAGAAACCCCCCCCCCCCCCCCCCGAAGGCCTGGGAAAGAGAGAGAGGGAAACACCTTTTTATAGTCTCTTCCCCCATCCTCCGACCCCATTTCTTCAAAACTCTTGTTTGGTGCTTAATTACCTTAGTGATGGGCACCTTTGACATAGAGACAGGCAATCAGATTTTACTCCCCATCTTATGCAGGGGCTTGACTGCTGAGAAGTCTGTAAGCTGCCTTCCATAACCAGCCTAATATGATAGGAATATTGGGCTCAATACAGGAGTAACTGGATAAAACTCTATGGCCTGTCTTATATAATAATGGTGCCTTCTGGACTTAAAATCTATAACTCTACACTCCCGGTCAACCCTCCTGCTTTACGGATGCTGCAGTGTGGCTCACATCTTCTAATTGGATCGTTCCAAATGCCTTGCCCATCAGGTGAACTCCTGTGCAGGGGAAAGCTTTCTCCATGGATCGAATGGTCCATCGCGTTGCCATTTTCACTTCTTTTTGTAGATGCCATTTTGCTAATGGCTGTTAAACCTCAGGGTGAAGTTCGCACTGGTGAAAGGTTCCTGATCGAGAAGCCAAGGAACCTACAAGAGTCTCTCTGGCTGAAATTCACCTTTGTGCAGAAAGCTGGTGCGAAGCCTATGGGTTACTTAAACCCCATGCTTAAGTGGGAAGCAGGTGGTGCACAGGTTTTGTGTTCATCTCTGCATAGGGCTGAATTGCGCCCTTTATGCACAGATGGGGAAGAATGTAGGCGAAGGGGCAGGCTTGTTTATTACCAGGACTGGGCTATTTACAAACCAGTGGAGATTACTCAACATTAAATAAATAAGATGATTATAAATGACCTGGCACCAGGTGAGAGCTGCCTGGCAACTTTGTTGTGCTGGTATGGTTTTGTTTTTTTTTAATTCTGCCATTTAGTGTCCTTTTCCGTAATGTTTCCACAGCCCCATGGGTTTTCAGTGGTGAAAATGACAAACCTTCCCATTAAAAATGAATGCTAGGAGCCAAGCGGCGATAAAGAAAACATGAATGCAAGCACTTTATCTCCTCCTTGTGATTTGAATCTAGTGTATATTTGTGTCTGTGAGCAGATGCCTTTCCCAAACTGTTTTCTCAACACAGTCCATGCAGGAGGTAGAAACCAAACTCACCCCCTTTCTGGGGCTTGGCTTTATTATATTACCATAGCACCTAGGAGCCCTTGACAAACAGATGGTATCTGCCCAAAGAGCTTACAATCTAAGTAACCAAGAAATCAACCAGAGGTAACATATAAAGTTCAGTTCAAACCTTCTCCCCAGGCTTGTCTGCTCCTAGGGTTTCTCCCAGAGGACTGCTCAGCCCTTACCTTAGATACCCCCTCTCACCTCATTCATATGCCAGGTGGCTCAACGCGGCACCTGTGAGCAAGCAGAAGCCTCTTACCCTTCTCTCAGCCAGGAACACCTATTAATAGGGAAGGGTATTTCAAGCAAACGTTGCCACGCTGTGACAGTATTTTAGTGCTTAACAAAAACCGGAGGCAAATGGGATTACGTAAATGTAACCACATCCATGGGCCTGTCAACAATTTCATTTTGAAAGTGGATCTAATTTTGGTTTTACTTTTCTTCTTTATGGTCATATTTACAAGTCACAGTGAGTTGTGAGCTGTTGCTGACATAGGCATGAAACTGGTCTGTTTTACAGTTCCTGCCTGTCCGTGAGATAGCTGGCATGTTCACATTTTGTACAGGGAGCAGTACCATTCTGTGATATTTCCACCAGGCTATACCAGCCAGCATGGAGAGTTATAGCTGTCCCATATTTCGATCTAATCCATTACGTTTTTATACTGCACCTGTCGCTGTAGTATCTGAACACCACTCTTGTCATCACAGGTGCTGACTTTTCAAAGTGCCGGGTGGTGCTTGACCCCCTGCTCTGTCCCAGGCCCCGCCCCCACTGCACTCCTTCCCCGAAGGCCCCACCCACACCTCGTCTCTTCCTGCCCCCACTCCACCCCTGCCCCACCTCTTTCTGCCCGGTTCCACCCCCTCCCTCGAGTGTGGCATGTCCTTTCTCCTCCCCCTTCCCCCGCAGCCTCCCGGACGCTGCAAGACAGCTTTTGTGGTGGGCGGGAGGCACTGGGAGGGCGGGGGAGGTGCTGATCCACGGGGCCCACTGGTGGGCAGGAGGTGCTGTGGGGGGGAGATGATAGGGCTGCCAGTGGGTGCTCAGCACCCACCATTTTTTTCTCCATGGGTGCTCCAGCCTGGAGCATCCATGAAGTTCATGGATCCAGTGGTCCATGAAGTTGGCGCTTATGCTTGCCATGCTGGAGGGATGTAAAGGGTCCATGGCTTTGCCCAGGGTTGCCGATGAGCAGACACCAACAGTCCTTCCCAACCCAAACCTCTCCTTTAGCTTTAGCCATAAAGTTTCTCTTACGGCACTCTTGGCCCAATGGCTATAAACGTTTGGGGTATTTTTCTTCCAGGGATGAACCCAGACCTCACCTACCCTTCCTGGTACAAGAACCTGGTATCTGTGTGGATCCTCTTTGGGATGGCCTGGCTGGCCCTGGTCATCAACCTGTGCATCACCTTGCTAGAGAACTCTAGTGACCTCTGCCAGTGCGGCAAGAAGAAGAGCAAAGAGCTGGAGCAGGAGTTAATGGATTGCAACAAAAATTGCAGCCCGAGGCCTGATGATGTGGAGAACGGCAGCAGCAAGGACACAAAACCTGAAGGCACAAACTGAATGGCACGCATAGAGCTCTCTGAGACAGTGTGAACTTTGCAGAAGGAACATCTGATGGACTAGTCCTCTTTGGTGTGCCAGGAGTTGTAGCACTGTTCTGCTTAGAATGCTTGGCATAGAGTTCAGCCAGACAGCAGAATTGAGTTTGGGGAGACTCTACTGTGAATCAAGTGATTGAAATAAAATGTTGCATTTTCATATTTTGAGAGAGAAAAGGGAAAACCAAAAGCACTTTTTAGTGCCAGTGGCTCCAGGGCTTATTTCATCCCAATGATTACAAAGTCTGCTTTTGATCTGGACACAGACTGGATTGTAAATGGGAAAATCTGAAAAAAGAAATTGTTGAGATTCTCATGGCATAAAGACCACAGTGGTCTGTGTGTTCCTATTAGCCTACTGGCATAGGCACTAGTACCTCCTGATGGATGGAATGCTAGAACTGCTCATGTGGCATTCTGTCAAGCTCATGAGACTGATCAAGGGGTTTCCTGTTGAAATAACTCCCCAGAAATCCTTTGTGCTGCTTAAAAAGAGCTTATGGAGTCTAGTGCCTGGTACCCTTTTGGATACACATTCCCAGTCTTCTCATTCAGTCTTTCCTGCTGTGCTACCAGCATCCTAAATCATGCATTTTGAAAATCTGGTCTTTTAGGCCAGGTTTGAGATTTCGGATGAGTCACCCACTGTCTGCATGGGACCCATGTTCAAGAAAAGCAATGGGCAGAAGAGAATGTGATGAATGTAAAAGGTAGTCTTTTGCGGTAGAGCGTTCAGCATTTAGAAATATAGAGGGCCAGGAGCATGACAATACAGATATTTGAGTTGTTCACAGTCTCCCAGGGTCAAAGGTCCTGGAATGTTCCCAAAAAGTGGAAGCTATGGCTGTCAAGCGATTTAAAAAAATTAATTGTGATTAATCACATGATTAAAAAAAATTAATCGTAATTAATGTGCTGTTAAACAATAATAGAATACTACTTATATACATATTTTTGGATATTTTCCACATTTTCAAATATATTGATTTCAGTTATAACGCAGAATACAAAGTGTACAGCGCTCACTTTATATTTATTTTTATTATAAATATCTGAACAGTAAAAATAAAAGAAATAGTATTTTTCAGTTCACCTAATACAAGCACTGTAGTGCAATCTCTTTATCATGAAATTTGAACTTACAAATGTAGAATTATGTACAAAAAATAACTGCATTCAAAAATAAAACAATGTAGAACTTTAGACCTTACAAGTCCACTCAGTCCTACTTCTTGTTCAGCCAATTGCTCACACAAACAGGTTTGTTTATATTTGCAGGAGATAATGCTGCCTGCCTCTTGTTTACAATGTCTCCTGAAAGGGAGAACAGGCATTTGCATGGCTCTGTTGTAGCCAGCGTTGCAAGGTATTTATGTGCCAGATCCGCTAAAGATTCATATGTCCCTTCATGCCTCAGCCACCATTCCAGAGGACACGCGTCCATGCTGATGATGGGTTCTGCTTGATAACGATCCAAAGCAGTGCAGTCCACCGCATGTTAATTTTAATCATCTGCCACCAGCAGAAGGTTGGTGGTTCTGGTTCTGTAGTTTCCACATCAGTGTGTTGCTCTTTTAAGGTTTTTGAAAGCATGCTCCACCCCTAGTCCCTCTCAGATTTTAGAAAGCACTTCAGATTCTTAAACCTTGGGTCGAGTGCTGTAGTTATCTTTAGAAATCTCACATAGGTACCTTCTTTGCGTTTTGTCAAATCTGCAGTGAAAGTGTTCTTAAAACGAACAACATGCTGGGTCATCATCCAAGACTGCTGTAAACTGAAATATATGGCAGAATGTGGATAAAACACAGAGCAGGAGACATACAATTCTCACCCAAGGAGTTCAGTCACAAATTTAATTAACATATTTTTTAATGAGTGTCATCAATATATTTGAAAATGTAGCAAAACATCCAAAATGCTTAATAAATTTCATTTGGTATTCTGTTGTTTAACCGTGTGATTAAAACGGCAATTAACCGTGAGTAATTTTTTTAATCACAATTAATTTTTTGAGTTAATCACATGAGTTAACTGCCATTAATTGACAGCCCTAGTGGAAACCCTGACAAATTGCTAAGGATGACTACAAAAGAATAGTAGAAGCATACAGGGACAAAATCAGGCTAAGGCACAAAATGAGATACACTTAGAAAGGAACATAAAAGGCTATAAGAAATGGTTCTGTAAATACATTGAAGAAGCAAGAGACAGATGAAGGAAAGTGTAGGTTCGCTACTTAGCATGGAAGGAGAACTAATAATGAATGTCAGCAATCAAGCTGGAGTATTTAATGCCTCTTTTGCTTCACTCTTCACTAAAAAGGTTAATTATCACCAAATGGTTAACATAATACTAACAAGGGAGAAGGAACACAAGCTAGAATAGGGAAAGAACGGGTTAAAGAATATTTAGATAAGTTACCTTAGATATATTCAGGTCAGCAATACCTGATGAAATTCACCCTAAGGTAGTTAAGGAAATTACTGATGCAATCTTGGAACTGTTATTGATTATCCTTGAACTTCTGGAGGACAGCTGAGATCCCAGAGGGCTGGAGAAGGGAAACATAGTACTTATCTTTATAAAGGGGAACAGAGAGGATGTGAGGGATTATAGACCAGTCAGCCTAACTTTGATACCTGGAAAGATACTGGAACAAATTATTAAACAATCAATTTGTAAACACCTAGAGAATATTGGAAGAATAAGTAATAGCCAATTTGTCAAGAGCAAATCATGCCAAACCAACCTAATTTCCTTCTTTTGGCCAGGTTACTGGCCTAGTGGATGTGGGGGAAGATTAACTAATCTTGATATTAGTAAGGCTTTTGATATACTTCCATATGAAAATCTCATAAGCAAACTAGGGAAATGTGGTCTAGATGAAATTACTATAAATTGGGTCCAATACTGGAGTGTGTAAATGGGAGTGTCTTATGTAAGACCTGGGAAGTAATTGTACCACTCTAGTTGGCACTGTTGAGGTCTGACCTAAAGAAGTGTGACCAGTTCTGGGCACCACACTTTAAAAAAGATGCAAACAAATTGGAGAGAGTCCAGAAGAAAATGAAGAAATGATAAATGGTTTAGAAAACCTGACATATGAGGAAAGATTAAAAAAATGGGGATGTTTAGTCTTGAAAAAAGAAGGCTGAGGGAGGATCTGGGAACAGTCTTAAAATATTATTAAAGGCTGTTATAAAGAAGACAATGATCAATTATTCTCTGTGCCCACTGAAGATAGGATAAGAAGTAATGGGCTTAATCTGTAGCAAGGGAGATTTAGGTTAGATATTAGGAAATACTTTTTAGCTATAAGGGTAATTAAGCTCTGGAATAGACTTTCAAGGGAGGTTGTGGAATCCCCATCACAGGAGGGTTCTAAGAGAAGGTTAGACAAATACCTGTCAGGGATGGTCTAAATTATACTTGGTCCTGCTTCAGCATGGGATGGACTAGATGACATCTCAAGGTCCTACGAACCCTACGTTTCTATTATTCTGTGTGTCAGAATAGACAGCATTACAATAGGACAGTCAGAGGTGCTGGTATGTGATGGCTCCAGTGTCATGAGGAACTTCAGGAAAGGAATCCTTTAGGCTGAACTTAGATTGTTTGGCAGAAGGTTGATGTCCAGAGATTCCATGGTAATGTTCTCTGACTACTATTTTAACAGGCAGGAGTATCAAGACGAGGGACTATAAGAAACCTCAATGTATAGTTGGAAATATGGTGTAGAGTGAGTAGGTTCAAATTGATTGGCCACTGGCTAATTATCTGGTGGCTTTTGAAGCTGTCTGTTTGACTTTTTCTGTGTTGCTCATGCATTTTATCTTATTTATTTATCTTTTCATTGGTGGGCAGATGTTGAGGTTTTTATTAATGTTTATAATGGATTGGCCGAATGTTAAACAGTAAAAGAGTGTGCTCTCCCCTTCTTCCAAGAGCAGAACTCCCCATATATTCGACTGCTGTTTTTAAAGCCAGATGGGTGGAAGACAATGGGAGGGATCCCATATGGAAAAGGTTAAGAACCACTGTCCTACCACTTTCTTGAGTCTAGTTTGAAAGATCATGGGCTCTGGGGTTTCCACCTTTACCCCCATTCCACAGCTTAAGAGAGCTCAGTCTAAAGAGGATTTTCTTACTATTCATTTTAACCGTCCTTTTTTCTAAGTCTGATCCCATTTTTCCTAGTTATCCTCCTTCACACACACACCCCAAAATATTTCCAATCCCTCCTTCAAATAATAACCAACTGGGGGTGATACTTGCAAAACCACCTAAGAGAGTTAGGCACCCATATCTCACTGAATTTCAATAAGAGTTGGGCACCTCACTCCTTTAGGCACTTTCAAAAATCCCACCTTGTTGGGACTGTATTATGCCCTGCACACACGCATCCCTATTCACCATGCAGCCAGGTGAAGCTATTCATATTTAACGCTATTTTAATTTATTTTTGTAAATCATTCTCTCTCACGCACATGTGCGCCCCTCCTGCTCGTCTTTCTGAACTCCCTCCACGTGTCCATATCTTTCTAGTAACAAAGTGCCTGGAATCACTCTTCTAATATCACTAATATAGATATGAAATAACACTGGACCAAACACGGTCTACGTCTGTGGCTCCCCTCCACCAACATAATATCTGATGATTTCCCCTTAGCACCCCATTAGATCTCATCCCCCCCAACTCAACATATTGTCACTTAATAGTATTCTTTGTTGACAGTCCTTCAGACAGCTTTTAATGCAGATGAAGTCCAGCATCATAGTTGAAAAGTCCCCTACAAAATCCCAAGCCTTTGGTCTTTGCAGGATTCGCTGTGAATCTGTGCTCTGGCCAAATGACATGGATGAATTTGTTCCTAGACGGAAGAGAAGAAGGCGGGGGAGAGGAAAGTTTTGTAACATAGTGAAAAACATCATCACCAGTGTGTCTAAGAAAACAGACTCCTCTACCAAAATCTGGAAGGTTATCTGTTCAAGGGTAAATAAAAAAAAACAAAACCACTGTGCTGTCATCACTCTTGTCACAGCTGACTTGGGATATTCCATAATCTTCATTGGAAAATTACAGATGTTCTTTGCCTTTTTTTTTTTTTTTTTTAATTCTACATAAAGGTCCCGGTGGATCTAACATTCTAGTCTTTGCTGAAATAATTGTACAGTTTCCGTTAGTGATTTCAACCTAGCGCTTCACTATTGTTATTCACAAGCCTATTCTTTCCTGGCTCCCTGTGTTTTGGGGAAAATAAAGGCCAGATTATTTATATTGTGATTAATGAACTAGTTATACTACACCAGTGCCCAGAGATGTCAATCAAGATCGGAGCCCCACTGTGCTAAGCAGTGTACAAACACAAGCGCTTCCTCAGAAAGGTCACAATCCAAGAAGCGTGACCTATGAAAGGTGGTCTGGAGAGGGTACAACCAAATATATGTAGGGCTGCATTCACCAATATGCTGACTGCTTTGTGCTGCTCCAGAGATGTAAATCAGACTTGAACCTGGTTTAATGGCGTGAGTGTACCATTGAATCTGCCCCCACCATTTTTGTGTATGTATATTGAAGCTCCAGCAAGGGTTTCTCAGCACCTCATTTCTGATTGCCTTCAAGTAAGGGTCTCCGGCACTCCAGCCAGACTCCCGATCCTGGTTTCAAGTCAGGGTAAGCTTCACCAATGCAAAGCAGAGCTTATTGCAGTTTACCTTGTTGACACTAGGGGTTTGCACTCTGCAGCTACACCAGTCTCTAGTACTGATGACTGAAATCAAGGCAAATTCCCAGAGTATTCAAGTCCTAAGATCTTAAAGTGACAACTGTATAAGGCTTTCATCCTACCCTGACAGATGGGAGGGATAGGTTTGATACTCTAATAGGTCTTTTCCACCACTGAATGGCTCATCAGTTCAAGTGGCTATGGTAACATCATCACTTCCAGTAGTAACACTGGCTACATGTCAGGTGGTGCTAAGGCAAACAATCACCACACCTGCTGCCAAGTGTCCGGGTATAGCTGCAGCCCTGGTCCAGCAGCTCTGACCTCAGCAGCCTATCAGCAACACTCCAGTCACACTCCCGCTTCCACCAGCTTTGGTTACTACATTCAGGACTGGGAGTGTCCTGGGGTCACCCTGCATGTTCCCCAAAATGTGTGTTGTACAATGTCCAGCCTGCTCCTGGACAGTTTGTTGCTCCTGTAAGGAGTCAATAGTCTCCAGTTTGTTACTTTAACTGGAGTTACCATACTGTTCAGTTTAAACACAGCACTGGATGAGTTTAGATTAAAAAGAAAACAAGTTTATTTACAAAAGAAAATAGGATTTTAAGTGAATTCAAGTGTAAGAAATAAAGTTAGAAATGTGGAAACATGCATCTAAAAGTTTATAACTTAATCTTGCAAGTTCTGGTTCAAGGCTTTTGTTCAAGGTGGACTTTCTCACCTCCAGTCTTCCAGCAAGATGGTGACTGACCCTTTCCTTGGTCAGGATCTGTCCCAGAGATGGTGCCTTTGTCTTCTCAGGTGACAGAGAATTTAGGGTTTGCTGCAACTTTCTTTTATAGTCCAGTGAACCTTTGAAGTGGATTATTCTGAAGATTACCCCTCAAAGCAAAGTTTATTCACACAGTGAAGTAGGAGACATGGAGTCTGGTGATGAAGGAGGCTCCATGCTCTTTCTCCTCACCTGTGCTTCTTGAAATGCACATTTGCTTTGTCTCCTACCCCTGCTGTCCCAAGGACCCAGTTGACTATTTATATGTAAATTGAGGTAAACACACATTCCTTTGTTTAGGACAGACCCATTTAACAGCTTTTCCCTAGGCAGGGCTGTGTGGTTTTGAACATGTGCTAATAATACTATACAGTGGGGTTTCATAACTTTGCATATAACGGTGCTGCTTACATTTCACCATCAGATTCTTGACCAGTAAGTTACTAGTTTTCAAATGACACCCCACACGGCATATTTTGGACAAAGATTATTACAACAGTGTACAGGGTGTGAATATGGGGTGCCTTCTGTCACAGGGCCATCTCAGAGCCTGGGATGGGTGGAAGAGTCATTCTGGTGAACTAGGAGTGAAGTACCCCAAATACTTTAACAGACATAGAACTGTTGCCAAGTCACAGTGGGCTAAATTCATCTTTGGTGTAACTCCACTGCGTACACTCACTGTAGTTACAATACACATTAATCTGGCTAGTCATAATGGAGTTAACTGCCAGCATCCAGTTAAAATAGTTGTGCTGGCCCCTCATGACTCAAATGGAAAGCAGAGGGTAGTGACGTTGAGCACTATGTGGCTAGGTAAGCAAGTTTGCCTATCCACATCCTTCTATACCAGAGGTGGGCAAATTACAGCCCGTGGGACCCTCCTGCCCGGCCCCTGAGCTCCTGCCCCGGGAAGCTAGCCCCTGGCCCCTCCCTCGCTGTTCCCCCAGCCCTGCAGCCTCAGCTCGCCCCGCCGCTGGTGCAATGCTCTGGACGGCGGGGCTGTGAGCTCCTGGGGCAGTGCAGCTGCACAGCTCGGCTTGACCCGGTGTCTGTGCTGCGCGGTGGCATGGCTGGCTCCAGCCGGGCGGCGTGGCTATAACGTCGCCAGCTACCGGTGCTCCAGGCAGTGCGGTAAGGGGGCAGGGAGCGGGGGGGTTGGATAGAGGGCAGGGGAGTTCGGGGTGGTGGTCAGGGAGCGGGGTGGTGGATAGGGGGCAGGGCGGTCAAAGGGCAGGGAACAGGGGGGTTGAATGGGGGCAGCGGTCTGGGGGGGCACTCAGGAAGGAAGGGGGGTTGGATAGGGTGGTTGGGGGCAGGGGTTCCAGGGGCAGTCAGGGGACAGGAAAAAGGGGTGGTTGGATGGGGCACTGGTCCCGGGGAGGGCAGTCAGGAAGAAGGGGGGATTGGATGGGGTGGCAGGGGGCAGTCAGGGGCGGGGGTTCCGGGGGTAGTCAGGGGACAGGGAGCGGGGAGGGGCCATCAGGGAGCGAGAAGCGGAGGGGACAGATAGGGGGTGGGAGCCAAGCCATGCCCCCCCCACACACACACACACCAGCCCTCCATACAATTTCGAAAACCCGATGCGGCTCTCAGGCCAAAAAGTTTGCCCGTCCCTGTTCTATACTGTTTGCTCATCAGTCAAAGGGGAGCTGTCAGAACGCACCAATTGGCGCTGAGTCTCATAGCCTTGCCCTCTCTTATCATATGCTCAGCAATGCCAAGCTGATTAAACAGGAGAATCTGAGGTTACTGACCTTACACCTGTTTGAGACAAGAACAGCATGGGATGATGTGTTGCGTTGCTCTCACTAACAGCCACACCTGCTGACCTCAAGTCAGTAACAAGAGGTCCGCTCGTTGCCAGACATAAGATTTGTTTTATTTAAAGCACATTTTTAAACTTTAGAGTTGCCACCTCTGTAGTACCAAAAAAGGGTGACATCTGGGATGATCCTGAACCCACAAAACTGGCCAACTGCCAGTGCATGCTGAGCAGCCTCTCGGATTTCTGAGCACAGCTATCCCAGAAAAAGGGATGATCCTGCAAAAACATGGACAGGCAGCAACCCTACTCCCTGTAGTGTTCTGGAAGTTCTTGTGAGTGAGAAGTGTTTCTCTTCAGGCATATGCTGGGTATTATTTGAAATTATACACACATGATAATTAGACACACAGGGTTGGATTCACAAAGATATGTAGGCACCTAACACCCATTGATTTCTCCTAAGTACCTTTGCAAATCCCACCCAAATTTACACACCATTTCAAATACAATTCATATCATGTATGGGGGAGACAGGGAAGTCCAGCAGATGGAACTCAGAACCATGTGCCAGGAATCCCTGTATTTCAATCCCAGCTCTGTCACTGACTCAGGGCTTATCTTCACCAGAAAGGGTTTGCCTATCTAGCAATACAGGTATTGCTATACAATACCAGCTACCCTCCTAGTGGAGACACTGTTTATACAGCAACAGAATGCTTTTGCCAGGATAGTTTGTACCAGGTCGCTAAACAAAGTAAGCTATGCTACATCTACATGAGAGTTTTGTGGGCATAGCTATGTTGCTTAGGGGGGTGTGATTTTTTTTTCATGGAACTATGACGTAGCTATGCCTGCCTGTAACACTTTTAAGATTAGCCCAGGCCTCAGTTTATGGCCTTGGGCAAGTCCCTTAACCTCTCTGTCCCAACTTCCCATTTTGTAAAATAGAGTTAATTCTTACTTCTCTACCTAATGGTGGAGTTCTAGGGATTCATTAGTTAAGTTTTGGGGTGGGAGAGGGGAAATCTCTAAAACACTATTTAAGTGCTGCTAAGTATTATTAGCATAACATAAACTCCCACACAATCAATTAAGCGGAGTATTGGCCCCTACTTGTTACAGTAGCCAACCAGCTGCTGAGAAGAGACAGAGACATTTGCACGGCTGTCAGTGTCTGAGATGATCATCTAGTTTCCACCTGTTTCAATGCTGTAAATGCTACAAAAAGTAATTTTCTGCTGATACTCACCCCTTCTTGTCAACTGTTGAGAATAGGCCACTTCCACCTTAATTGAATTGGCTTTGTTAGCACTGACCTCCTGCACTTGGTAAGGCAATGCCCATCTTTTCATGTGCTGTAATATATATACTGCTTGCTGTATTTTTCACTCCATGCATCTGATGACGTGGGTTTTGGCCCATGAAAGCTTATGTCCAAATAAATTTGTTAGTCTCTAAGGTGCCACAAGGACGCCTCATTGTTTTTGCTGATACAGACTAACACAGCTACCACTCTGAAACCTGTAAAAAAAAAAAGAGTGCACTTGAAACTTCAGCAGGCAGCTCATGTTAAGGTCTATCTAGTCTACATATGCATAAATAGGGAGTCCGAAAGATTGGAACAACACAGTACCAGTGGCAGATAATACATAAATAAACCTCTAGCATTATCAGTGACCAAGCAGGGATCTAGACAGAGTCATATTCAGCTTCCGCTCACATTTGTCCATCAGCAGAGCTGTTATTGTTCCTGGAAATATTAAAAAACTCACTTTCATCTTATTATTTTTACCAGTTATGTTGTTTTTCTTTCTACATCAGTGGAAATATACCAGTCAGTTTCGCTTTTGTTTTAGGTCAGTGTCATGTTTTGGTTTTCAGGCACTTGCCCAATGCCACAATGTTTAGTTTGCAAATGCTCCAGCCGATGGCTTCAGGCCAAGCCCATTATTTTCTTTACAAAATGTTAAACACTCAAAAGCAATAGTTTAATAATAAGTGTTGGAAAACTTTTGTTTGGCCCACCCCAAAATGCAAACTTCAGGCCTCAGCTATGTTAATGTATTAAAACGCTTTCCTACCACTTTTAACCCAGAACTTTTTCATGGTTTTTCTATTTGGTTTCTGCTGATCTGGGAATTTTTGAACTAAATTACACTAACCCAATCCTGTAGGCATCAGCAGACAACATGGAACTCGTCTGATGCTGTTATCACTTCTCTCAATTGCCTTGCAACTTGGAGCACTGTCCTTTTGAAGTGACTTTAAAGGCAAAGCGCTTCTTACATTCTTGAGATGATATCAGCAGGAACTAGTTTAAATCCCGCATTGACTATAAACAACGCCTAAGTTTAAGAAAAAAGCAGGAAGTCAAACATCAGTGTAACCATTTCCCCATTTAAAAACTCTTAAACAAGCCAGATCTATCTGTGAGGCAGTTCACAGGTGGAATTTGCATACTGTGAAAAAGGGTCTATAGATAGGAAAGTGATAAACATACAAGCCAGATCCTCAGTTGGTGTAAATCATGTAGTGCAATTGAAGTGAACAGGCCAGATCCTTAACTGGTGTAAATTGCTCTGATGAAGGCTGCACCTACACTTACTTATATTACTGTGGCCCAGAGCCTCAGCTAGTATTTTCAATATCATTCAACTTCAGCCCAGCCTTTCTGTACATAGATGTGCTTTAGATATCATCACAGTTCCTGGGAAAACACCACATAGCTGTTTGTCAGTTCAGTGGCTGTCTGATCTTAGGCATTCTTGTTTGCATGCTATTACCTAAATACCCATTCACCCAGGCTATTGTACAGCTGAGCTGTGATTTTGGGAACTGAAAGATGGTTGGTTGTTGCTTGTGAGTGGAAAGGGGTTTGTGTGTGCTTTGTGAGAATTGCTGGAAAGTTTTGCCACTGTTATTTTTTTTTTTAAACGTAGGCTTATCTTACAGAGGGAAACCCTCAGTGAGACAAGAGGGCCTTTGAATTTCTCTGTGTAGCTAAGGAGGATGCATTGATGATGGCTCCATGATATGGTAGCAGATAGAGGAAAGAGAATGTATTCAGATAGCAGCTTCAGATGCAGAATATGGACACTTCCGTCTACCAGGGGTCAACCATAATGGTGATGGCTTTGCCCCCGTTAGCAGCCAAACTGTTTTTAACTCTATCATTAACAGATCATTTCCCTAGTATATGTGGGGCTGGAGAGTGCATAAGCCAATCTCTTTGGTTTGCTGGTTGACTAATGTATCAATATTGTCAACACAGCTCTAGTGCTGGTGAAAAGTGCCAGGGAGAGGACAGGCAGGGGCAGTGCAAGAGAAAATAGTCTTAATGAAGCATTTGTCTATGCACAGGTTTGCATCAGTTTAACTAGAAGCGTCTGATTCTCAGACTGTCACAGCAGCATGAAGCGGCCTTAGTGTAGGTGAGAATCAGCCCCAAGGTGTGAATCTAAACTGATGTGTTTAAACCCTTGCAAACAATCTGGTTTTGGGTTAAGAGTGACTTTTTTGGTTTAATGTAAGTCACTGGGTGGGTGAGTGAACAGGTTGATGAAACAAAAGGGTGGGAGGCCAGTTGAGTGAATAGGTGGCTACCTGGGCAAGGGGATGACTGAGCTGGTGGAAGAGGCAAGGAGCATGCAGACAGCTGCGCAACATTCACTGCATTTACATTTAAGTGACTGACTTACTGGAGCTGCACTGGAGACTACCAAAGCCCATAGAACCTGTGACAGATATGCAGAAATACAAAGGACCCACTGGATGAGGGGCACCTGAAACCTTAGACTCCTCCCGCTCAACTTACCAACCCCTTTTCCCCTTTACCTGGTGGATCCTGGCCCCCTCCCTATAACTGTGGTTGGTGGAAATCCCTGTTAAAAAACCTCCAACCCCTAGCATAAATTGTATTTTGCAAGGGCAGACCCCTCTCTGTCCTCAGAATGGGTACTCCCAGCCAAAGAGTCAGCACCACAACATCCCTTTCCTGGCTGAAGCCATGATGCATCCAGTTCTCCCCCATCCCGTATCTTCTGAACAGGAGCAGGATGCTTTGCCTTGTGTGAAGTCATTAGCTGTACAGCCATCAGGTTGGAAGCAGGTGAAGCCGGGACTATAGCAGAGCTCGTTAAAGTTCATTAGGCACTGGCTAGGTCTGGTTCACTCTGACCTCTTGAAAGCTTTAGAAGTTATTTGAGTGGGGAAGGAAAAGGCTGACAACATTGTCCAGCTGAAGACAAAAGCCAGCAAAATTCCTGGATCCCCTTTGAACAGTTCCCATAGTAAATGCCATAAACATACCTCTCATTCCTCATCACCTAGTTCATCACTGTCAGACCCAGGCCTGCTGTTATCCCATTTTCTTATTGTTGCGGGCCCCAGGGATTCCAAAGCGTGAGAAACGAGGGACAGAAAACACTGTTCATTGGAAGAGGTTGTTCATCATTTTCAAAATCACTTTCCTTTCTCTCGCTTTAAACTGCCCAGGCCGGTGGCCACTAAAGATACTTTGTTAATGAAGAGGCACTCCATCACCTGCAGTTCTTTGTGAAAGCCTGGGAGGAGGATTAAGCACAGCCCTTAAAAGAATCCCAATGGCAGAGCATATGATGTTATGCTAAAAGTGCTTTTGTGGATCTCAGGCAGCACTTGATCCAACAGAGTTGATTCAGAATGCGTTGGACACCACAGACGTTAAACACAATGGTGGCCTTATCCTCTGGTGTGTGTTGGTGCTGGATGGAACAAAGAAAAAGGGACCCTGGTGCATATGCACTACAGTCAGGCAGCTGTGGAAAGAAGTGGCCACAAAAGTTAAAACAGGGCTCAGCTTCAGCAGCCAAACCCTCAGCTGAAAATTAAGTCCTTGGTTACCTGCTATGCTGGGCTTAACGCCACCACAAAGTCTTTGTATCTTGAGAGCTGTAGTGATCACCAAATGCCTGGTTTTATAAAACTCTGTGCACCATAGAGCTGTGGTATTTAGATCTGTCTGAGTTAACAGCAGAGGTGCTGACTTCCTAATTTCTTCAGGGATCCTTGACCCTCACTCCGCCACAGGTCCTACACCCCCCCCTCCACCCCTTCCCCCAAGTTCCCACCCTACCTCTTCCTGCCCCCACTCCACAGAAGCGTCCAAGCCTGTGTGCTGCTCAGTTAGGAGTCAAGCTCTGGGAAGTTTAGTGTTGAGATTATTGTAGAAGGATGAAATCATTCAGGGACTGTCTTCTCCATAACTCAGCCAAAGTTCCTTTAACTAAAGGCAACACCTTGTGGTTTCCCTGGCACCATAAATGTGGTCCTAAAAAATTCAAACTACTTTGCATATTAATCTGAGTAATGTTGTGCTCCAGGAAACAAATTTCTATTATTTAGACAAGGGTGGGAGGGATGACTCACTGATGATCTGGGGAATCTGTCTACGTACAATTTATGTTGTTGTTCTTAAATTGTTGGATCATGGAATGTCTCTCTGTGGATGTGGAATCTAGCATGTGATGACCAGGGCTGCAGCACATCTCTGCAAGACCAGATATCGATCAGCTGATGTACCTTAAATGGTCACCTATTCAGGTGAAAGCATCTTGGGACAATAAACTGGCTGAGGCCTAAGCAAACCAGTTAGACCAAGTTTCTCTGCAGGGGGCTGCAAAAGCAGAGAATGGAAAATCTCTAGCAGTAGCACAAAGAAACGAAAGTATTGATGCTTGCCTTGAAAAATCACAGGGGAAAGCTCGCAGAGCCACACAGAAAACTTTGGATGGGACAGGGGAAGAGACAGGCAGGTTTGTATAGCCAGGGGGCCTGATTTAACTCCAGGACTAGCCACGGTCAGAGAAAGTTAGTTGACCTACAGAAGTTCCATGTTTAGGAAGAGGAACCATGAGCTGCAGGAGAAGGATCCTGGACCCCTCAAAGGACCCTGTCCAAGCCCAGTGAACTCTCCAGAGTAGTGAGAAACCTGAGGCAGGGAAAAAGCAGGTGAGCATGTTTATTACTTTGTCTAGATCTGTGTATCGCTCATGCTGCTAAATAAACAGTAATGGTGTTTGGGATCCTGTGCAAAGTCTGTCTGTCTCTTGGCATTCACTGTCATGTGCCTCTGAAGAGTTAACCTATGACTCCTAATCATCCACGTGGTTGGAATTCTGGGGGAGGGTGTGTTTTATAAGCTCTGGGGCTGTCTGAACTAGTCCCAGGAGATAGACTGTAGGATCCCAAGGCCCCAGCTCTCAGAAGGGGGTGCTAGAGAGAGGATCTGAACCCCCAGCCAGGAATGGAGTTCAGGCTCCAGTGGCTTAACAAGCACTTGGGGCCCAGAGAAGTGGGCTCCAAACACAATCTGTGGAGTGTCCAGCCAGAGGGAGAGCTCTACCAAAGCTCTGTGTGTACGACAATCATTGTTTTCAAGGTAATTTGCCCTGGATTATAATTTAACCAATATCCTGAGTACGAATCAGGAACCTAAACGATGTCCAGGGAGTTAAGAAAAATAAGTGATGTTGTTAGGTAAAAAGCAAGTCCTTACTCACCTCTCCAGCACCCGAGTTCGTGCGGAGTTGGTATGGGGCTCACAATCTGTCAGAGACCAGACAACACTTCATTGATCAACGGGCTCACACTATCCTTAGCTTAAAGGCTTCGGAGTAAGTGTGGCAAGTTTATTAGGGTTGAGCATCAATATTTATACACAGAAGTAAACAAAGTGATTAACAGATCATAATGGTCATGCATAATCAATCAAGATTCTACAGGATAAAACAGGTTAAAATGTAAATTTAAAAAGACAAAAGGGGAGATGGCTACTTAAGGGGAGGGGGGGTGTCATGAGTAGTTCGCAGGTCAGAGCTTTGATTAAAAGTTTCAGACAGAGACATCAAATCTGGGTTAAGTTTAAGTTCATCAAAAGTTCAGACTCAACATTCCTCCATTTGTAGCTTTGGGATAACTATTTACCAAAAGCTACACCCCATTTTAAGGAGCCAAGGGCCGCTTGGCAATTTCAGCCTGGGCCAACTCGAAGAGAGTAAGGCCTTTGGCTGAAGTAGGAAAAGAATAAACTGACCCACATGAGTTTATGAGGGAGGGGACACACTGAATACAGCAACACAGTATTATAAGGATTACTATGGCCCCAACAATACCCACCAAGAGTTTTTTAACCCACCCAAATCCAGGCAGCCAATTCCATAAGGCTCCCCACCAATCATAAGGTGGCTGGTGAGAGGAGTAGTTCTTAGCCATTTCCCTTAGATGTTTGGTACGTTGAAAGGTGTCAGGGTAGGTGTCATTTACAAAAACACAGCATTCTTCATTTATGAGGGCGCAAGTTCCTCCCTGGGCTGCTAACATTATGTCTAAAGCCATTCGGTTTTGCAAAGCTAACTGGCGCAGTTGGGACATTTCCCCGGCCTGATTCTCAAATAGGGTTGCAGTTTCATTGGTTAAAGATTCTAGTAGGCCCTGTTCTGCATTTACTGGAAATTGAGTACATACCCAGCAATTACTTCTATTTCCTAAAATACGAGTTTTAACCTCATGGGAATATCTAATAAAAGCATTATCTTCATAAGCAGAAAATAAACTAAAAAGGCATAATAAAAAACATACAGTTGTCAGAATAAAAGGTCCTCTCATTTTTTTCGAGTCAATTTAAGTCTGATGTTTGAAAGAGGTAAGCTGGTCCACTGGTCAGAGGCAGTGTCCTCAGTGGTGGCAAGAGCTGCTGGTCCGTCACTGTGGTCCACTACGGCTGGCTTGCTGTGGGAGTGGTGGATCCAGGATTTGCGTCCTTCCAGGAACACTGCAGTCTGGGTTGTTAAAAGAACCTAGTGGGGTCCAGTAAACCTCGGCTGGAGGGTGTCGCCACGAACGAACTTTTTGGCCCAGACGAAGTCCCCTGGTTGGAACGGGTGGATCTGTTCTTCTAGTGGCACGGTCTGGGAAAACTGCGAGGCTTTCCAAAGGGTACGGAGGCGAGCCTGTAGGGAGAGAAACTGGCACGCGGTCATATGATCCCCTCCCAATAGTGAAACATCAGCACGTGGTAGCGCCCCGCCTTTGAAAGGGGGGTGTCTATAGAGCAGTTCAAAGGGGGATAATCCCAATACACGGGTTGGGCGAGTACGAAGGTGAAACAGGACCAAAGGAAGTACCTGAGGCCACTTTAACCCTGTTTCCTGACAGTATTTAGCCAATGTAAGCTTAAGCTCCCTATTCATACGCTCAACTTTCCCGCTAGACTGGGGGTGATAGGGTGTATGAAAGGAGTGTGAAATGCCCAGTCCTTGTTCTAAACGGCCAAGGACATTACCAGTAAAGTGGGGTCCGCGATCTGAGTCAAGCATGAGAGGGATGCCAAAACGGGATACAATGTCTCTAAGGAGAATCTTTGCCACTGTGGCAGCAGTACAATTAGCAGTAGGAAAAGCTTCAACCCATGAAGTCAGAGGGCAAACCAAAACAAGGAGGTGCTTTTTCCCAAAAGCCTTTGGCATATCTGCAAAGTCAATTTGAAGATGTTGAAATGGAGCAGCAGGCGGAGGTCTTCCACCCTTAATTTTGTTAAGAGGCGGAGCAGGTCCATTACGCTGACATGTGCTGCATGCTTTCACTATTGACAGGCAGTAGGGTTGAATGCCTGGAGCATACCAAAAGCGAGCGATGGTGTCCACAAGGGCGTGCGTGCCGTAGTGACCCCCCTTATCATGGTGCCAGCGAACTGCCATGGGGTATGTGGAGCGAGGGAGGCAGGCTCGGCCATCCGGCATAAGCCAGGTCCCTTTGACCAGAGTGGCTCCGAGGCTCTCCCACGACTGTAGTTCAGCAGCGGGTACCGGTACGGGGTGCGGTGGAGTAAAGGAGGAGGTTACAATAGCCAACGTGGGCATGGCTAAGGGTAAGACGGCAGCCGTCTTGGCGGAGGCGTCAGCCAGGGCATTCCCACGGGTGACGGGGCTATCATCTTTAGTATGGGCCTGGCAGTGAACTACAGCCAGGACCGAGGGTTCTTGGAGGGCGTCCAAAAGCTTGTGGATGAGGGGGAGGTGCTGAATGGGTTTACCGGCAGCTGTCTGGAAACCTCGAAACTTCCAGAGGTGGATGTGACAATGCACAACTCCAAAAGCATACTTGCTATCAGTAAAAATGGTAACGGTCTTACCAGCGGCCAACTGGCAAGCTCGGGCCAGGGCATAGAGTTCGGCGGCTTGGGCTCCCCAGTTGCCTGGCAGTGAGGCGGCCTCTTGAATGTCCCATTCAGAGGTGACTGCATAACCGGTAAAACGCTTGCCATCAACATAGAAGGAGCTTCCGTCCGAGAAGAGGATGCAATCAGGGTTGTCCAGTGGCACATCAAACAGGTTGTTCCTTATCTGTAAGATGCTATGAACTACTTCCACACAGTTGTGCTGATCCTGGAGGACTGGCAGGTCAGGAAGCAAGGTAGCTGGATTAAGGGGCCCACACCTTTCAAAAATTAGGTTAGTGTCTTCTAGGGCCTGGTCTACACTAGGCGTTTAAACCGGTTTTAGGAGCGTAAAACCGATTTAACGCCACAACCGTCCACACTAGGAGGCACCTTATATCGATTTTAATGGCTCTTTAAACCGGTTTCTGTACTCCTCCCTAACGAGAGGAGTAATGCTAGTATCGGTATTAACATATCGGATTAGGTTAGTGTGGGCGCTGATCGCGGTGCATTGGCCTCCGGCTATCCCACAGTGCACCAGTGACCGCTCTGGACCGCAATCTGAACTCGGATGCAGTGGTCAGGTAGACAGGAAAAGCCCCGCAAAACTTGAATATTTCCTGTTTTGTCCAGCGTGGAGCTCCGATCAGCACGGGTGGCGATGCAGTCCAAAATCAAAATAAAAAAAGAGCTCCAGCACGGACTATGCGGATGTGATCGCTGTAAGGGCAGGCAAATCTGTTCTATCAGCGCTCCATTACAGAAGATGAAATTCAGAATCCTTTTTTAAAAATCTCCAGACAGACGCCATAGCAGGGACTCAGCGCACTGCAGCGTGACAAGCGTAACGGAAAGCCAAAGAACCAAATGGACGCTCATGGACTGGAGGACTGAAGCTATCCCACAGTTCCTGCAGCCTCCGAAAAGTATTTGCATTCTTGGCTGAGCTCCAAATGCTTCTAGGGTCAAACACAGTGTCCGCGGTGGGTCAGGGCATATGCTTGGCAATCTACTCCCCGCGTGGGTCAGGGCATAGCTTGGCAATCTACTCACACACACCCCAGAAGCGAAGGGGAAACAATCCTCTGACTCTTTACATGTCACCCTATCTTTACTGAATGCTGCAGATAGACGCGATGGTGCAGCACTCAACACCAACATCCTTGCTCCCCCCACGCTATGGCTGGCTGATGGTACAATACGACTGGGACCAGTCCTCATCATCAGCCTATTGGCACATGGGGCAGCATGGGGCAAAGGACTGGTAACCATACCAACTTGCTTGGGACCGGTCGATCAAGGTCGCCTGGTCCTAATTTTTCCTGGTAGATGGTACAGTATGGCTGATAACCATCGTCGTCATAGCAACAGGGGCTGAGCTCCATCAGCCCCACCCTTCATGTGTAAAGAAAAGATTCAATGATCCCCTGAACTAGCTAGCAGAGAGATGCTGGGCTCCTCTTCTATACACTCCTTACTGTCCTGTCTGGACTATCATAGCAGCTGGAGGCTGCCTTCACTCATATCTCACTAACAAGTCACTGTGTCTATTCCTGCATTCTTTATTACTTCATCACACAAGTGGGGACAATGCTACAGGTAGCCCAGGAAGGCTGAGGGAAGAACGGAATCAACAGGTGGGGGTTGTTGCAGCACCCTCCTCTGAGCATACAGCTCATAATTTTTGCAGGATCTGACACAGAGCAGCTGTGCTCTCTGGTTCTCTGATACAGCAGTTATCTAGTACACTTGCCCATATTCTAGGCAGGACTGATTCTATTTTTAGATACTAAAAAGGAGGGATTGACAGGGAGTCATTCATTTTTTTTTGCGCAGTTATCTAGTACACTTGCCCATATTCTAGGCAGGACTGATTCTATTTTTAGATGAAAAAAGGAGGGGATTGACAGAGGAGTCATTCCCAATTTTGCACCCCTGGCTAAGAGCAGCCAGGGGCACTTATGAACAACAAAAATGGAACAGTGCAAAAGGACTGGTAGCCATGCCCATCTTATTACCAATTTATGGTATGGTAGATGGTACAGTATGGCTGATAACCATCTCTGCTATCATGCAAAAGCAAAAGCATGCTGCTGTGTAGCGCTGCTGAATCGCCTCTGTCAGCGGCATCTAGTACACATACGGTGACAGTCACAAAAAAAAAAAAACTCCATCCATGCCATGCTATGGCATCTGACAGTCACAAAAGCAAAACAGGCTCCATGATGCATGCATATGATGGCATCTGCCAGGGCAAATCAAAAAGCCACGAAATGCTTGTCTGCCGTTGCTTTCCCAGAGGAAGGAGTGACTGACGACATTTACCCAGAACCACCCGCGACAATGATTATTGCCCCATCAGGCACTGGGATCTCAACCCGGAAATGCCAAGGGGCGGGGGAGGCTGCGGGAACTATGGGATAGCTACGGGATAGCTACCCACAGTGCAACACTCCAGAAATCGACGCTATCCTCGGACCATGGACGCACACCACCGATTTAATGTGTTTAGTGTGGCCGCGCGCACTCGATTTTATAAAATCTGTTTTACAAAACCGGTTTATGCAAATTCAGAATAGTCCCGTAGTGTAGACATACCCTAGGAGTTCGGCCTCTAGCTGCTGCTGACGATGGGCCGAAAAGACTTGGGTCGTGCCCTTACGCAGAAGGGCTGACAAGGCATGAGAGGTCCAGACCGTGGTAAAATGACCCAGGGTCAGGCTCTTTGCCTTTGTGATCAGCAGGGCAGCTGCTGCCAGAGTCCGGGTTCAGGATGGGGTTCCCTGAGCGACAGGGTCGATCTGCTGGGAGTAAAAAGCAAGCGGGAAATGGTGGGGCCCGCTCAGCTGGATAAGGACGCCACTAGCAATTCCGCCCCTCTCGTGGACAAAAAGGTGAAAGGGTTTGCTGTAATTGGGGGGGCGGAGAGACATGGAGGAGGCCACACTGTCCTTGAGTAACTGAAAGGCTTGGATCGTGTCTGGAGACCACTGCAAAGGGTCAGGAGCAAGGTTAGCAGTGAGTCGGTGGAGCGGTTTGCTCAACTCCCCGCAGGACGGCAACCAGGGGTGACAGAAGCCAATTAATCCTAAGAAACCTCGAAGTTGTTTCTTGGTGTTTGGCAGAGGGCAGTTTTGGATAGTCTTTATGCGGACTGGGTCCATTTGTCTCCCCTCTGGGGTTAACAGGAAGCCCAGATATCGGACCTTCTGTGAGACCCACTGAATCTTGTTAGGGTCTACCTTGTGGCCTCTGGTGTGTAGGTATAATAAAAGTGCCTTACCATCGATGCGGAGGGCGGCTTCTTCGCGGTTACCTAGTAGGATGTCATTTATGTATAGGACTAACGTGGATCCCTGCG
Organism: Mauremys reevesii; assembly: GCF_016161935.1. NCBI lineage: Eukaryota > Metazoa > Chordata > Testudines > Geoemydidae > Mauremys > Mauremys reevesii. The sequence continues at coordinate 61,349,896 of NC_052625.1, forward strand.
GACTGGTGAAGCCTTCCAAGTCGTGGCGGAGGCATTGGCTGAAAATTGTGGGGCTGTCTCTGTAGCCTTGAGGAAGTCGTTGCCAGACATAACTTTGTCCCTCCCAGGTGAAACCAAAGAGATACTGAGAGTCTGGGTGCACAGGAATGCTGAAAAAGGCTGATTTTAAGTCAATAACAGTGAACCACTCAGCATCCCAGGGGATTTGACTGATGATAGTAGCTGGATCAGGAACTACTGCATGAAGAGGGACCACATACTGATTAACAACCCGTAGATCCTGTATAAAGCACCAACGAATAGGGTCTCCGTCCTTTTTAGGAGGCTTTTTGACAGGCAGTATAGGGGTATTACAGGGAGTGCGCTGAGGGCGGATTAGCTTTTGTGCAATGAATCCCTCGATAATGGGGCGGATGCCCTCCCGGGCTTTCAGCGACAGGGGATATTGGGGGACTGACGGGGGGGCTAAGGAGGGCTTCACTTGAATCCTTACTGGCTCTGCCGAAAGGAGCAGGTCAACATCAGTGTCAGAAATTCCCCAGAGGGTTAAAGGCAAGTCAGTGAGGTCAGGGGAAAGAGAGGGGGAGGTTTCCCAATTACCCTGAGTTGGGGCCGAATCTCCTAACACTGTCATCAATAATCCTACCCCTTCAGGAGTGCAGGTTAAAGTAGCCTCAAGCTTACAGAGTAAATCCCGGCCCATCAAAGGGATCGGACAAGCTGGGGAAAAAAGAAAACGGTGAGAAAAACATTTATCAGCATAAATAACATTTAGAGGCAAAGTGAGTCCCAGAGACTGTGGGTTGCCCTCCACCCCAGTTGCAGTTTTAACCTCAGAGGATAGCCAGGGAGAGGGGGCATGATTTAAAAGAGAGAAAGTAGCTCCAGTATCAATGAGGAAAGAGACAGGCAGTCCTTGGACTGAAAGGGTTAGATGAGGCTCTTTGCTGGGAGGGGAGAAAGTGAGGAAGGAGCCGGCTAAAGACATTAAGGAAATAAGACCATCACATTGTTTGCCTTCGCCCCCGGGGTACCGTCATTGAGAAGGCTGAGTTTTCTGCAGCTGCTGCTGTTGCCCGTAGTTGATCCAGGCCTGAGGAACGGGCTGGGCTGGTGGTGCAGGGGTGTATTCGTCCCTGGTGTAAATATCTGCGGATGCGACTGGACCCTCTGGGCGTCCCCAGGGGCATTCACGTTTAAAGTGACCGGGCTGTCCGCACTGAAAACAATTTCCTGGTGGCTGGGGTTGCCAGGACCCTCTTCCCCGAGCACCCTGAAATCCCCTGCCACGGCCACGGCTTCTGCCTCGAATACCACCGCGAAAAGCTAAAGCCATCAACTTATATTCTTCCTTTTTCTCTTTCTTTCTCCCATGCAAAATCAGCTACGTCCAACACTGAAGTGACTGACTCACCTCCCCAACCAGGGCAAAACTTTAAGAAATAATCCCTTACAGGGGGTACTGACTGATTCACAAAAAACGAAATAAGAGTAGTATGCATCCTGCTGCATCTGCTTGATCTTTTGCCTAGTAATTACTCCTCCCGAGGTGTGCCCTTCCATTTCCTCCTTATCCCTCTGCAGAGATTCCGATCTGGAGTCCTGCAGATTCCCCTCTGCGCTCTGGAGAGAGCCCCCCTGCGGAGGAATAGGGGCAGGTGCAGTGGGGACCAACTGACGAGTCAAAACACGCCGTGGTTTATACTCTTCATCGAAATAACATGGAGGGGATTCACTCTCGGGAGAATACCTGACTGCCATAATTTTTAAAGATTTCCACAGCTCTGCTGCTGTGTCCCAACAAAACCAGTAACATAACTGTCCCGGATGGTCTTTTTCGATCTGGCTCCTTACTCCTCTTAAGGCAGCCTGTTCGAAAGAGCCATACGAAGGCCACCTCATCTCCGGGTCGGCCAATACCGCGGTATACCCAGTCCAATTCCTTACACACAGTGTGTACAACTTCCTCCTAGACATTCCTGTCTGTACTGGGAGTTTCCCTTCGTTCCATAACTTATTTACAATCCCCAGCGGACTCTCAAGAGGCACGCTAGTCCCTTGACCCATGGTGTCTGACAGGAGCCCTCCAACTGGCGTTTATCCTGCTGTCCAGTACACGACCCCTCAATATTGAATTGGCTGGGAGAAATCTCCCGTGGCGCCTGCCAATTCGTATATGAGTGGTCTGACCACTGGACAGAGGCACCGCACCAGAAGGAATCCCGGACGAGCCCCCAAATTGTTAGGTAAAAAGCAAGTCCTTACTCACCTCTCCAGCACCCGAGTTCGTGCGGAGTTGGTATGGGGCTCACAATCTGTCAGAGACCAGACAACACTTCGTTGATCAACGGGCTCACACTATCCTTAGCTTAAAGGCTTCGGAGTAAGTGTGGCAAGTTTATTAGGGTTGAGCATCAATATTTATACACAGAAGTAAACAAAGTGATTAACAGATCATAATGGTCATGCATAATCAATCAAGATTCTACAGGATAAAACAGGTTAAAATGTAAATTTAAAAAGACAAAAGGGGAGATGGCTACTTAAGGGGAGGGGGGTGTCATGAGTAGTTCACAGGTCAGAGCTTTGATTAAAAGTTTCAGACAGAGACATCAAATCTGGGTTAAGTTTAAGTTCATCAAAAGTTCAGCCTCAACAATGTTTCCTCATTCCTTTCCAGGTGTTATGCAGGAAGTTCCCTGGTGGTGTGGGTTTTGTGGTTTTGTTTATGTTCTCTACAGAGAATTCAATCCCCATAGCTTCTATGATGCTTACACCTGTCACAAACATAGAAGATTTGTGCAAAAAAGGAAGATGCATAAAAGGACTCACTTGCAAAAGACAAGTTGGGTTCTTGACAGATGGGTCCACCTTCCCTGGTATAACCAGAAAATTAACTCCTTGCTGTGAAGAGGCAGCACTCTCCCGCTGTGTTTGTTTCTTGTGAAACTGGATGTCCCAGCCATGGCCACAGATACCACAGGATTGATTAAGGGAGTATAGTTCCTTAGTCTGGGTCTAAAGGGTTTGTAACTGAGGCTACATCTATACTCTGAGCTAGGAGTGTGATTTCCTGACTTGTGTACACACACTTCCACTTTGCCCAGTGGGTACTTGACACCCACCCCTGGCCCCGCCCTTTCCTCACCTCTTCCCACCCCTGCCCCACCCTCGCCCCAGCAGGGCCAGCTCTGGCCTTTTTGCCACCCCAAGCAAAAAAAAAAAAAAAAGAACCAGCAGGGCAGCTGGAGCGGCGAAGCAAACAAACAAAAAAACTGTGGGGCGGCCGGAGCCAGGGTGCAAACTTTCAGCTAGCGGGACTCCCTGCGCTGCATACGTGCCCTGGGCAGTGGAATGCACGTCCTGGCTAGCAGGGGGAAGAGGGAGGGAGTGGAGGGGAGAGAGAGAAGGGGGGCGGCCAGGACTTCCTTCAGCCAGGGCGCTCACCACTCGGCCCCTCCCGCCGCACCGCCTGCCAGGAGGGATCCGCGCCGCTCTGGTCAGTGGGAAGGGAAGGACGCAGGCTGCCAGGCTTGCTGAAGACCTGGCACCAGCTGGGGCAAACAGAGCGCACAGCTGGCTCCCAGCAGGGTGCTCCCCTCCTCCGCACCACCGCCCCCTACAGGGCGGCCAGAGCAGCGAACAAAAAAAAAAGAAAAGAAAAAAAAAGGGCGGCCGTGCCACCCTAGGATTGGGCGGAATGCCGCCCTTAGAATCTGCCGCCCCAAGCACAAGCTTGCTTGGCTGGTGCCTGGAGCCGGCCATGTGCCCTGCCCCCATGCCACCCCTTTCCCCAAGTTCCCGCCCCTGTCCCGCCTCATCTCCACCACCTCCCTTGAGCGCACCACATCCCCGCTGCTCCTGCTCCCTCCCAGAAAGTCCAAAGTGCCGCCAAACAGCGGTTAGGCGGTGAGGCGGAGGGAAGCCGGAGGGAGGGGGGAGGAGCGGGGATGTGGTTCGCTCGGGGGAGGCGGACACAAGGAGGGGGCATGGGGAGTTTGGTTGCTGGGGGGTGCTAAGCATCCGCTAATTTTTCCCCGTGGATGCTCCAGCCCTGGAGCACCCACAGAGTCAGTGCCTATGATGGTAACTCGATGAGAGCTGCCTCAAGTATAAATAGTGGCATAGCTGCAGTAGCAGCAGAGGTAGCACAGCTGAGCCATGCTGGGTACAGCTTGAGCTACAGTTCTGAGTAGCTCATTAGCTGCAGCAAGGCATCAGGATTTATGCCTGGTCTACACTTAAAATGTAGATCAACATAGCTTTTTTTTAAATAGCTACTTTGTAGCTAAGCTGACCTTACCTCTGGTGTGGACACAGCTAGGTCAATGGAAGAAAGCTTCTGTCAACCTAGCAACTGCCGCTGGGAGAGGTGGATTACCCACAGTGACAGAAAAGCCCCTTCTGTCACTGTAGGAAGCATCTACACTACAGCAGCTTGGCTACAGCGCTGTAGCACCCATAGTAGAGATGTGGCCTTCGGCATCCGTGCACATGCCCGCTGGCAAAAACATCGACACCAATGGGAGTAGGCAGCAGCAGATGGGCAGTTGTGAAAATGTTAGAGGTGTCTAAATAGTGGACTTAGGGACTTAGAGGCAGCTAGGCACCTAAATACCTTAAGTCATTATGGGACACAGTCTCCTAAGTCAGTGGTTCTCAAAGCCGGTCCACCGCTTGTTCAGGGAAAGCCCCTGGCTGGCCAGGATGGTTTGTTTACCTGCCGTGTCCGCAGGTTCGGCCGATTGCAGCTCCCACTGGCCGTGATTCACCGCTCCACGCCAATGGGGGCTGCGGGAAGCAGCGGCCAGCACTTCCCTCAGCCCGCGCCGCTTCCTGCAGCCCCCATTGGCCTGGAGAGGCGAACCACGGCCAATGGGAGCCGCGATCTGCTGAATGTGCGGACGCGGCAGGTAAACAAACCAGCCCAGCCCGCCAGGGGCTTTCTCTGAAAAAGCGGTGGCTCGACTTTGAGAACCACTGTCCTAAGTCACTTAGGTGTTTTTGAAAATTGTACCCTTTGTGCCTTCACACATCAGTATATTTCCACTGCACAAATAAATTGGTCACATGTACATGTGCAGTGCAGCCTTCCTTAGCCCCATACAAAGTGCACGCGTGTGGCATGAGATTTTTCACAGTGCCATAATTAGGTTGAATGTAAACTAAATTACACTGCAAAGCTCTTGTCAGATAACCTCAAGGAGGGCTAGCACCGTGCTAAATTTCAACTATCTAGCCCCAAATATTTCAGTTACTGAGCTGATCCCCAAGAAGTTTGCCACTAAAGATTTTGTTTATTCTAGGAAGTTTTTCTGGTTTCCAATCACCCGGTGCTCAAAAACGTCTTACCTTTTTTGCTCATATTTTCAAAAAAATAAAAAAATTAAAATAGGTCACTTTGGGGCAAAGATCAAAACGGAATGATTTTATTCTGAACGGTAAAAGTTTCAGAATGCTATTAGTGACTGAAAATAGGGGGTTAGGTTGGAAACAGTTATGCAGCCTTCATTATATCATTTGGAGTCAATCCTCACTCTGTAATGTATTGAGCATAGAAAGAAGGTCCCTATCAGATAATGTTAACACATAAGGTCCTCCGTGGGTAAGTAACATGGTGAATTCCAACACCAAGGTGGAGGATGAGCTCTATAAAATGGGCTCTGGTGCCACAAACCTGCTCTTATGTATCATAAAGACACAATCAGGCAGTGTTATTTGCCGAAGCTGCACAACCCATAACAAACCCAAATGATTGTTGCTTGCATTCACAACTATCAGTTACATAACCCACAGTCAGACGTGCTGGTGCCCACAGTGATTACTGCTTCCTGATATGAAGTGAACAGCTCAGTTATTTTTTCACCTGATTACAGGTGAGCTTGGAAGCTTTCACTGGAAATGCTGATAACATCAAGACTAACTAATTATTTTCCAGCAAAGCAAAGTACAGCCTGGGCTAAGTGGGGTCTTGTTATGCACTGAGTTGGCTCATTTTAATAAGAGGAGCAAAGCTCAAAGACTTAGATTGTGCACTGCCCTCACCAAACAGAGCCCTTTTGTCTGAGAAATGCATGTTGATCAGACTGCCAAACTGTGGCAAGTGGATGTAATTTGTGGCAATGCATGAGGAGTGGTCTACATCTAAAACTTAGACTGACCTAGCTACAGCTAGGTCTACACTCAAAAGTTAAGTCCACCCCCTCTGAGTGACGCAGGTAAGCCGACCTAACTCCTGGTGTAGACAGCGCTAGGTCAATGGAAGAATCCTTCTGCCTACCTAGCTACCACCTCCTGGAGAGGTGGATGAACTACACCCATGGGAGCACCCCTCTTGTTGCTGGAGTGAGTGTTTACACTGAAGCACTACAGCCAGCCATCACTCAGAGCTGTGAAAAATGTTGCACTCTATTCAATGTAGTTAGGTCGACCTAACCCTCACTGGGGATGCAGCTAGGTTGACGGAAAAATTTTACCTAGCTACTGACTTTTGAGGGGGTGGATTTACTACAGCAATGGAAAATCCCCTTCCGTCGCTGTAGCAAGAGCCTACCCTACAGCAGCACATCTGCCATGCCCGCAGCTATGCTTATAGTGTAGACAATCCCCTCAGACTATGAGAGGTGCAGGGAGGTGGCAAGGTGGCTGCACTTGATACTCTGGACCTATGACAGGGGTTCTCACAACGAATTTTTTGGTGGCCTCAGAGTGCAGCCACCAACTCTTGCTGGTGGCAACCTGACAGTTTTTCCTAGACGATTTTCTTCATCTTTTCCTAAAATATTTAATTAACTTTAGGAAAAGCAAATAAATATTCACATGTCCAAATCACTGTAATTTATTTATATAGGGCTTTTTTGCAGACTGAGTAATAAAAATAATGTACAGTTGTCGCTATTATTTACTGGACCTAAACAGAATAGCAACACAAAGAAGGTTCTTTGTATGTTCTTGTCTTTTTTCTTACTGTTTCTTTTGCCTTTTTTAAAAAAAGACTTGCTAGCTAGTAAGTCTGCTGTGAAAAGTGATATTAAAAAACATACAAATATCACTTTTCACAGCAGATTTACTCAGTCCCAGCAAGCCTGGGGACAAATTAAGCCCTGGAGGAGGAAGTGGTTACGGAGGCAGCGGGGTGATGGGGCACTGGCCACTGGGGTAGGCAGCAGGGGTCAGGGATGATTGAGGAGGGTGAGTTCGGGGCCAGAGCCCGTTACCTCACAGCCAGGGAATGGAGCCCAAAGCCCCATGCCCAGGGGACGGGGCCCAGGGATGGAGCCCAAAGCCTCATGGGTGGAGCCTGCCACCCACCGCCCCAAGGCTTAAGCCCTACCACTGCTGGTAGCCCCGTGGAGGGGTCGCTGCTTTGCCCCCACAATCACCACCCAGGAGGCCGTAGCCACAAGAAAAGCCCCTGATGGCCTCATGCGGCCACAGTGCTGCATTTGAGAAACACTGGCCTAGGAGTCCCTCCAAACCACAGTCACAGGAAAACAGTGAGTCTGTGGAGTGTATGAGGATATGATTTTCTTCATGGTGCAGGCAGGCTTTCCATCCCCATCCAATGAACAAGTCTCATTCTGAGGATACGGGACGACATGAGTGGGGTGGGTTTGCAGAGTTCTCCTCGATCCTTGAGTTTTGGGCTGCCATTTCCTTCCCACCACCTCCTCCCTGTTCAAACTCTACCTCTTCCCAGACAATGATTTCTATGTCTGACTGTCATGCAAATTATTTAGGTAGGAGAGAAACCCCTGGACTATGGCAGTGGGGATTAAAATAACCACCATTGTATATCCGTATGAGTCTTTCCTACTGTTGCATAAGTTGACTGGAAGAGACATAGCTTGTAGTTAATCAATAATTTAAACCATCTTGTCCAGCATCTGCACTGTATGTTTGCACAGAACCCCTTACCTACCCAGGTAAAGCATTGTCACTTTAGCAGACTGAAAGAGCCCTTTTTGTACCCGCCTAGATATAAAATTAGCCAATAGGCCAGAAAAGCTCTAAGCAATATCTCCACCTCTTGCATCCTATCAGACATTAAGGATATGTCTGCACTACAGCTTTGGCGCTGCAGCTGTGTTTCTGTAGTTGCTTCTTACATCAGCGGAAGGGGTTTTTCTGTCAATACAGATAATCTGCCTCTTCGAGGGGCAGTAGCTAGGTCGACTGATTCTGCATCCACACTGGGGGTGAGGTTAAACTTACTGTGGTGCTCAGAGCATGAAATTTTTCGCAACCCTGAGTGATGTAGCTCAGTCGACCTAAACTTTAAGTGTAGACTAGTGTAAACTCTCTGGGGCAGGGACTCTCTGTCACCATTCTTATTTGTCTGTATACCTGTAGCAGGGTGGTTACCTGCTCCTGCCCTCTGGGGCTTAAAACAGCCCGGGAGAGAGCTGTAGCTGGGGCAAGAAGCCTGGGCTGATTGGGAGAAAGCAGGCTCAGCTGTGGCCAGATCCCAATCAGAGCCCAGCTGGCCCTATAAAGAGGCTGGGAGCCAGGAGCCTCTCTCTGCCTGTAGAGGAAGAAGGGCCTGGCTGCAGGGAGCTAGACAAGGTACCTAGAGTGGAGCAGGGCTGGGGAAAGGCAGAGGAGCTCCTGCCTGGAAAGCCCCAGGCTGCGGCCTAACATTAGGCTAAGAGGTACTGGGGGTTCAGGGGGCAGCCCAGGGGTAGGCAAAGGCAGCAGGTCCAAACCCCTTTGCCTGTGATGCGTGGCTGATACTGCAGTCTGCCCCAGTGAACGGGGGCTAGATGGAGACTGGGCAGTAGCCAAAACTGAGGCAAAGTGGGGACAGTGGGGTGGGGGTACCTCTGGGAGGGGGAGTCCCAGTTAAAAGTGCACCGGGGTCCTGGGAGGAACACGGGGGCCAGTAGCTGGAAGGTGGATCACCAGCCTGCAGAGGGCACTCTGGGCTGGATTCAGCTAATTCCCAGGATAACCAGCAGGAGGCGCCGCAGGGATGACTCTGACTCGTCTACAATACCGCATAGCATAGTGAGGGCCTGATCCTTGACTGGGGTTCCTAGGCATTACTGTAATGTAAATAATAAGGAAAACCAACTTGCAGATCAAAACCTGTGTGTTTTTTTTTTCCATACAAAGAAATGATGTTAAGAGACTATTAAGGCTTCCGGTTTGTAATAGTCAGTTACTCATGAGTGCTGGGTAATTTTATAAGCTAATTACAAGGAGACTTGTAATGTGCTTGCCATCCTGGTAGGGGGCTGGTGATAATTAACACACTCCCACCCCTAGAATCTTTATTCTTAGCTGCACATTATCCCCTTTTAACAAAATGTTAAAAATAACTTCAGGAAGGATTGACCTGCAGATAATTTTAACAGCGCCAAGCTGTTTTCTTGTTCAGTAAAACCATGCCAGTTTGGAATCCTTGCTGAACGCTTTTATTTCTCAGTAGTCCAATTTCTAAAAGACAGGCAATTACCATACAACAAAGCATCTGTTTGTAGGTGCCCTTGTTCCATTCAACAACTGGAAAGTATTTATCCTTTGGGTTTTCAATGAGATTAATACACTGGGCACACAAGATTTATGTGATAAACCCTGAACGTAAAGTGTCAGAGCCAGGTCTATTGGCTCCTGGGCAAAGGCTTAGCTTGCTAGTCTACAGTGCTAGCTAATCAGCCCTCCTATGTGTAAGATTTCAGCTCTGTAAAAGAGGGCTAGTAATAGCATTTTACCCTGTTGTGGTACTTTTACCCCTTTTAGATCTTAAAAGTGCCTGGAAGAGCTGGGGACTCCCATTTTACAAGTAGCATAACTAAGGGTATGTCCACAGCGGGTAGCGATCGATCTATTGGGGATCAATTTATCACATCTTGTCTAGACGTGATAAATCGATTCCTGCCACGCTCCCCGTCGACTCCGGAACTCCACCGGGGCGAGAGGCGGAAGCGGAGTCGACGGGGGAGCCACAGCCGTCGATCCCGCGCCGTGAGGACGGGAGGTAAGTTGAAATAAGATACATCGACTTCAGCTACGCTATTCTCGTAGCTGAATCGACCTCCACCCCCAGTGTAGACCAGCCCTAAGCTCTTAGATACAAAGCAGCTTTTTCTGAGGAGCTGTGGTCTAGTGGATGAGACATTAGTACAAGGCTTTGCAACAAAAATTTTGGTGACCTCAGAGTGTGGCCACCAACTCTTGCTGGTGGCTGCTCTGACAATTTTACCTAAAATACTTAATTAACTTTAGGAAAAACAAATATGCACATATACATGTCCAAATCATTGTAATTTATGTATGTAGAGGGGTTTGGGTTTTTTCGGCAAACTCAATCACTAAAATAATGTACAGTTGTCTTCATTCTTTACTGGACCTAAACAGAATAGAAACACAAATAAGGTGTTTTGCACATTCTCGTCTTTTGTTGGTGGTGTGTCTTTTGCTTTTGGTTGCTTTCTTTAAAAGACTTGCTAGCTAATAAGTCTGCTGCTCAAAAATTGATATTTATAAGTTTGTTAATATCACTTTTCACAGCAGACTTACTAGCAAGCTGGAAGGCTGTGAAAAGTGATATTAACAAACATACAAATATCAATTTTCACAGAAGCTTTATTCAACCCTGGCAAGCCAGAGGACAAATTAAGCCCTGGATGGGGATATAGCAGGGGTAATGGGGGGGATTTATGGGGGCAGTGGGGACCAGTGGCAATGTGGGGAGGGGTTGGTGAGCCAAAGGCTGGCACCCCCTGCCGAGTGGTTGGGGCCCAGGGTTGGAACTCAAAGCCTCATGACCGGAGCCTGCCACCCATGACTCCAGGGCTGAAGCCCAAGTCTCACCAGCCCATGGAAGGTGTGGAACTCACTGGCTGCCTGCTCCTCCAGTGTTTGTGGCTCCAGAGAGGGGCAGGGCCCAACCTGTGCTGTGGCCCCAGGGGAGGGTCCACTGCTCCCCCTCTCCCCTAGTCACTGCCCAGAAGGCTGTGGCCACAACAAAAGCCTCTGGTGGCCTCATTTGTGAAACACTGGGTTAGTCTGTTATAACAGGCTGGGTTCTCCTCCCAGCTCCACCACACCTATCCCATTTGATTTGAGTAAGTCATGATTAGGACATGATTTTTTTTTTCAGAAGTGCTGAGCAACTGTGACACCAGTTGAAATCAGTGGGGCGCTGTGGGTGTTCTGCAAAGCAGGAGAGTTAGGCCCAGACGTGTAACGCTATTTAGGAAGCGCTCCACTCAGCTTTTCAAGGCCTAAGGCCCCACTATGTAAAGGTATCTAGGTGTTGCTATGCTCAGCGTCACAACCCCTGACTGACTAAGGAGACTAAATTTCATTTTCAAAAGGGATTTAGGCACTTTATGCTCCTAAATCAGCTACGCATAAGCTGAGTGCAGCAATGCCTACATACCTTTAACTATCTGGGCTTCAGACCCTTAAAGACAGATTTTTTTTTTCAAGGCATTTATTGGGGGTTTTCAAAAGCACCCAGGCTATGAGTGTTAGGTGCATGTCTGCATCTTCAGGCATCTAAATACCTTTTTAAAATCTGACCCTTCGGTGCCTCAGCCCCATTGGCTTTCAATGGGATTTAGCCAGCTAAGTCAGCTAGGGCCAGATTATTTAAGGTAGGTACCTACCTAAAAATGCAGATAGGTATCTAGTTGGGTTTTCAAAAGTGGCAAGGTACCTAATTTGAAATCAAGCAGCATTTATGCTCCTGTCTGCATCTTTAAGGGCCTCCCTTTCAATATCTGGCCCTTAGGCTTTGCAATACTGAGTGGAGCAATACCTAAATATCTTTACAGTTCTGGGCCTAAGCCTCTGTGATGCAGTTACCCCCTCTGTAAAATGGAAGGGATGCTATTTTCCTACCTATCTCCTTGGGGAGGGGTGTGAGAATTCACCAACCCGTGCAGGAAGGGCACAGAATTACGGGTAGAGGTGAGGCCTTCCTAGCCCCATATCTGATCCTGTAGGATAAGGGGAGAGTTTGTGGGTAGGAGTATCCCCTTTTTCCAGATCTTGCTTCTCATTCTCACATGGAGACCTGTTCTACCTTCATTCAGCTCAGCTGAGCCTCATGAGTTAAATACCACCCTCCCCCACTGCCTGCATCCTATGCATAGCTTGCTTTATGGAGATTAAGGTGTAGTCATCCTTGCTGATTTTCCCTCCCCTCACAGATAAATATTCTTCCCCAGTGGTTTATGGAGTGTCTCCTTTCTTCTACCTGTCCATCTGGGCACGAATGTCATGCTCATTGTCATGGTAACTTCTCAGCGGTAAGTTAGAACACAATACTCATTTTTGGTTGAACCAAATCCATTCATCCCTATCTCTCTCAATCCCCTGCTCCTTTTCCAGGGGCAAACCTCAGGCATTTTGATTGCAAGCTGTGTCCCCAGTGGTGCAATACTTCCTAGTTCCTAAATATACTGTGTTGTTTTCCTGCCACTTCTTCTCTCCCTCCCCCCAAATAATCTCAAGTGAAAATTCTGTGCTAGAAGTACTATGGTGGAACTGGTAGCCCTGAAAAGGCTAGAAAATATCTCCTTGCTGATGTGTAGAACAAACCATGATAAAGCACATTAAAGAGATAAGGCTGATCCATTTCCCTGGTCTCAAAGGGAGACTGTTTATTGCATTGCAGTGATGTGATGTGGTTCCCTGGATAAACTAAAGCAACCATGAAGGAAAGGTGAAACCACCAAGGGTCCTGCCCATTACTGGAATTTCGCTACTTCAGCTCATTTTCTCAATTCTTCACAGAGTAAACCATTTTATTGCCCAGTAACCCAACAGCTAATCTTATTAGGGTCTCTGAACTGCTATGTCAGAGAAGTATCCTATTGGTCTGCTCCTGTGACGCACTGAGCACCTGCAACTTCCATTGAAGTGAATGGGAGCTGAGGGTGCTCAGCACCTCCCAGGGTCAGGTCTGGTTAATTCCACTCTAATGTTCACTTTTTTACCACTCACAAAAAGCGCTGACCTTTCTCTCCCCCTCTCCCTCCCATCCCCCAAGTGGGATTCCAGTCCCTTTAGTTTCCAGGACAGTGCAATTACATCTTCACCAGCCTTGCAGCACCAGGTGACAAGTTTGCTTGGGAGTACGTGGATGTGTGCATTGTGGGTGGGTTTAGGCCTGTATTGGGAGGTAACCTGTTGTGGGATAGGACTGAGGCTGGGTGTAGTTATGCGTGCTTGTGAAGACAGGCAGCTTGTGAGTGGTTGGAGGCTAATGTCTTGTGAAGTAGCAGTTTCCTAAATTTAGGATTACCAGATAGCAACTATGGGAAAAAATGGGATGGTGGTGGAGGATAATAGGCACCTATATAAGAAAAAGTCCCAAAAAATGGGACTGTCTCTTTAGAAATGGGACATCTGGTCACTCTACCTAGATTGTACTTATTGCATTGATGGGAGATGCATTTTAGCAACCTTAAGCTTACCCTGAAATAGTGGATTGTGACTAGGGGCAGTCTTGAGCGAGGCATGATCTATAAGCTATGCCACCCCATGAGTAACCCTGGGAGACATTGTGTCTCAGATGATATGTCTACAGTGCAGCTGGGAGCATGCCACCCATCCCAGATAGACACATGCTAGCTCTGCGAAAGAGAGCACACTAAAAATAGCAGTGTGGACACTGTGTAGTGCAGGTGGAAGCATGGGCTAGCTGCCTGAGCCCCATGGGCATGACCCCCTTGCCACAACATCCACACACTGCTGTTTTTAGCACACTAGCTCAAGCAGAGCTAGTATGTGTGTCTACCCAGACTGCGAGGGACACTTCCAGATGCAGTGTAGACATAGACAGAGAGATACTTCCCTTCCTGCTTTCTCTCTGCTCCAAGCAGGTAGTAATTTACTGCTGCCTGATACCAGCAGTAAATTCCTCCTGCTTCTCTCTTTCTCACCCCCACCCCCCAGCCTTGCAGGCACTGGCTCAGCTACCCCAGTCAGAGAGAGTAAAGAATGGGGCTAAGTTTCACCCATTCCCCACCTGCTCTGGAAAGGGATTAAATGGGGGAGTAGCCCCATAGACTCACAGCCTGGGGAGCCCGCAGAGGGCTGTAAAATGAGTTCTTACAAGAATAAAAGATGAACTCCTGGGAGAATAAGTGCTGCATCCACACAAATATCCTCACCAGTCAGGAGTGACTGAGGGGAAATACAGAACAAAATGGTGATTCAAACACATTTGTTTCTGAACTGGGGCAGCACTGGTTAGTGGTTAGAAGACAAGCCTGGGGGGTGGGACACCTGTGTTCTAGTCCTAACTCTGCCATTGATTTATGATGTGGTCTTGGGCACCTCACCTCTCTGACACTTTCTCCACCTATGGAATGGGAATAATAATAATAATTCTTAACTCCCTCACTGGGGCGTTGTGAGGATTAGTTGATGTTTACAAATATGAATGTTATTTAAGTGCTAAGTATCATTATAAAATAGATGGTTCTCCATGAGGCATCCAGTGGCTTTTTAACAGCAGGCTAAATTTATCCCTGTGATAATTCCAATGGCTTGAATTTGTCCCAAGTATGTCTGAGTGCTTCCAAATGTAGGGATATCCGGAATATTGCTGCTGCTGGCCCAGTGAGGAGGTAATGATTTCTAATATGTGGAATGTAATATCCTCTGACACACGTCTGTGTATTGGCCTTCTGCTGGGCTCCTTGTATCGTGCAGTTCCAACATTTCACTGCATCATTAAGTTGAGCTGTTCTTTTTTTAACTCCAAAACTTAGCAAGTGTCTCTAAAACCCAAGAATCCACATAAAAAGATTCTTCTGACGTCCTCCTTTGATGCTTTGATCTTTCCACTGTGAAAGTGACTGATTGTGTGGTCACAGGCTTGAGTCGGGGGTGGGGAGGAAGAAATAAAGGCTGCTTTTATTTATTAAAAACTCTACAGCATCAATTGGGTAATGACATTTGCCAGCAAAACAGTCATATTCATTCAGTGAAAACAATCCTAATGTATTGCAAATGTTTATGGAAAATACTCTGGTTGTAAAATATTTCCATTAATTTCATGCACAGTAGAGTAACTAAACCACTTTCAAATTTCCCTTCTGCAAGGAGCAGCAGAAACTTCCTGTAATTCTTGTAGCTACTCATTCCTATATCTATAACCCAGAGAGTAAAATGTTCTACTTAGGATGATTGGGGATGATGTTGGCACTTCTGTAAGAGTATCAACTTCACCCACAGGACGGTTGGACTAGCCTGTGTAGTGACAGTATAATGTGCTTCCAAGTATGGGTGCTGGTGTCCAAGGCTGAGGCTTGCACCAGTGTTAATGCAAAAATGGGGGTATGTCCCCGAAGTCTCAGATACAGCCCAAGTGACTGGAGCCTAACCCCATTCCTTATTGCCTCTTGAATATCTGACTGGGGGAAAACTTATTTCACTTGGCAAGAGAGATTTTGCCTAACTAATGAGTTTGGGCTCATGCTGCAGCCCGGCAGTGACTGGGAGATCTGTAGGGGGACAATGCACAGCATCTGAGGGGAAGTGGGGAAAGAGATGTCTTGGGTCACCTTTGGCCAACACCCTGCAGAGCACTGATGAGCTAGTGCTTCTTGGCCACTGTCAGAAGACAGGATACTGGGCTAGATTAACCTTTGGTCTGACCCAGTATGGCTGCTCTTATTGGGAGAGGCAGATCTCACAGGTGATCAGATCTGCAAAGGGCACCCAAGCCCTTCCCTTGCACACTGAGCTGTAACCAGGGGCGGCTCTACCGTTTTGGCCGCCCCAAGCAGTCATGCGCGGGAGGCGCCCCGGAGCCGCGGGAGCAGCGGACCTCCCGCGGGCATAACTGCAGAGGGTCCGCTGGTCCCGCGTGGCTTGGCTGGACCCCCCGTGGCTGCGGAGGGTTCGCGGATCCCGTGGCTCCGCTTGAGCTGCCGCAGTCATGCCTGCGGGAGGTCCAGCCGAGCCGCGGGACGAGCGCCCCCTCCGCAGTCATGCCTGCGGCAGGTCCGGTCATCCCGGGGCTCCGGTGGACCTCCCACAGGCATGACTGCGGCAGGTCCGCCGGCCCAGCCTGCCGCCCCCTAGATTTGGCCGCCCTAGGCACCAGCTTGTTTTGCTGGTGCCTAGAGCCACCCCTGGCTGTAGCACATGAAGTATTCAGAGCTGGCAGCCCAGCTGAGCTCCTTTCTAACATCATTAGTCTTGGCTCCTCCCATCTCTCACACCCTTCTGGCTGGTCAAATCTGCATTCATTGCTGGCTGGCCGGCACCAGATCCCTCACTCCATCATATGAGAATTCCTGAGGGCTGCCTGTAATGTTAATAAGTCACTCTTAAACATTCTCAGTCATTTAAAGGGCATGTGGCTCCATGCAACTCCCAGCGAGACGCTCCAAGTGTGCCTACAGTACAGGGACTGTAGTGGTATAGCTATATCACCACAGCTATGCTGGCATAACCCTGAAGTGCAGTTGAAGCCTATGCTGACAGAAGGAGAACCACCACCCTGCACGACATTAGCTAGGTCGACAGGTGCATTCTTCTATCCCCATAGTTGCAGTCTGGGTTACACTTAAAACTTAGGTCAACATAGCTATGGCACTATGGGGTTTGACAAATCCACAGCCGGGAGAACAATTGCTATGTTGCCCTAACCCCCAGTGTAGAAGCAGCTAGGTCAATGGAAGAATGCTTTTGTCAACCTAGCTCCCATCGCTCAGGGAGCTGGTGTTCCTGCAGTAATGGGGAAAAACCATTCTGTGGTGTAGGCTGTGTCTACACAACAGGGTTATGCCGGCAAAGCTATGGCGCTATAGCTATGCTGCTGTAGCCCCGTAGTGAAGATGTGGCCTATGGCTACACTGGGGGGTGAGGTTGGCATAGCTACGTTGGTTAGGGGTGTGAATTTTCACATCCATGACTAATGTAGCTATGTTAACCTAAATTTTAAGTGTAGGCCAGGCCTCCTCCATCCCCAGCAACACACGCACACACCATCCCTCATTTCTTCTTGCTAAGCTGAATTGGGGCTGATATGACACCTCTTATTCCACCCTATAATATGCAATGTTGGGGTCCAGGAACACCCCTCTACCAAGCTCCTGTCTTCATAATGATTTCTCTCTCTCTAATCAAAGGTTAATCCTGTGTTCTGTTGTTCACTTTATTGCTTGGCTCATAAACAGCTACAAACATTTTCTGCACATAAAGCTGCAGAATCCCAGACAGACGTCTTGCACAACAGCAGCTGCTCAGGACTTTGTCCGTCTCTAGTTGGCAACACAGTATGAGAATAGAGCCCAATTCCCTCCCCATCTGGCTGCTGCTCAGCTTGGATTATACAAATCACGGGACCTGTGACATCTCAGATCACAATGTTCAGTCCTTATGCTCATTGGCTGGTCGTTGTCACATAATCACAAAAATGTACGGCTGGACGAGATCTCAAGAGGTCATCTATTCTATTCCATCCCCCCACACTGAAGCCTTGCTCAGGTGGGACCTTGTTACTGAAAGGATATATTAAATGGCAAAATACTTCATTTACACAGAGTGAAGGTTGCTTGGTGACAACTCATGCCCTTCTAGAATGTCAAATTCAGCAAATCTCAAACTTCTGAAAACCAAGAAATAGAGTTAAGGCAAATGCCCTCACAACTTAACTCTATCCCCACTGGGGCTATGTCTAGTCTACAGCGCTACGACAACACAGCAGCTGTATCACTGTAGACACTTCCTACAGCGACAGGTGGAGTTTTTCTGTCACTACACTTAATCCACCTCTCCAAGAGGCAGGAGATAGGGTCAACAGAAGAATTATTCCCCAGGAGATTGTCATTTTAACTACATTACTTAGCTGCGTGAATTTTTCACACCCCTCAGAGACATAGCTAAGGCGATCTACATTTTAAATGTGGACTAAGCCTGGGAATTATCTGCATGCACTCCTGTATTCACTGAGTTAGGTGTAGCTGTACTGAATGGCAAAGGAGTAAGTTGAAGCAGTTTGGAAGAGCAATGGCTGTGATATGAGGAGATATGGGTCTCAATTCCCTCTCCCTCCCGGCCCCCCACCATGTGTGTTAGCAGAGAAAAGAGGTGTATATGTACCTGAGGATCCAGTCTGCATCATTTCAATACAGGATTGTGTAGGCTGTTAGTAGCAGGGCATTGGGGTCTTCTTGCTGTGGGTACTGTCAGTAGTGAAATGGGATGTGAGAGAAGTCTGGATTTAATGGTGGGTAGGGGAAGTGTAGGTTTTGGTGGTATCATGTGTGCCAGTGTGAAGACACCGTAAAGGGGTATGAAGTGGTTGTTAAATTTTATAAGTGTGATACTCTGACATGGAAGTAGTCTCAGTGTTTGAGCACAGGGCAGGTGCAGGTAGTACCTGTCCATTACAGTAAAAAGGTAAAAGCAGAAGAGAGTCTTGTGGCACCTTAGACTAACAGACATATTGGAGCATGAGCTTTCGTGGGTGAATACCCACTTCGTCAGATGCATGTAGTCAAAGTAAAAAGGTAAAGTGAAAATGTGTCTTAAAGGCACAGTGGGGCATCTCTCAAAGGGGGCGGAGTTACATTTGTGTGGGCATTTACCTTAACTCTGTATTTCTTGGTTTTTCAGAAGTCTGAGTTTGATTGAACATGACACTGTAGAAGCTCATGAGCTATCACCAAACAACCTTGACTGTATTAACAAACTTTTTTGACATTTCATTTCCAAGTGGTTTTTAAAGAGAAATGTTTGCTGGTAGGAGTTAGTGGTCATTCAGGCAGGTGTAGGTCTCCCCTAGACTTGATCTGTTAATCTGCTACTGTGGCTAGGTAAGAATCAAAAGTCCAAGCTTTTATATAGTTGTTTCATCAGTAGATCAAAAAGAACTTTACATAATTATCCCCATTTTGCAGATGGGAAAATAGACACAGATAGGGAAGTGACTTGCCCAAGGTCACCCAGCTGGCCAGTGGCAGAAATAGCTAGACATAGTCCCCGTATAATGAACTTACCCTAGGCCTCACCATTGCTTTGTGATTCTACAGTGCTCATCCCCCCTGCTCCTGTACTTCTTGTTATATGCAATGAGGATAATGGTCGTGCATTGAAATGTTTGCACTGTATAGCTGTTAATAGGGCTGGTGAGAGAAATCTCATCCTTGATCTATGTCCCAAAACCTTGGCAGTTTTATTACATGGTTGTTACAGTAACTTTGGTATGTAAAAGACAAGTGGTGGGTCTCTCTCCTTTTCCATCCCTGTCCCACCATTCCCTGCAACATGTCTGCCCCCTTCTCCAAACCAGTGGCAAGCCCCCTACCCCCACACTAGGTTGATGTATATCTTAAATGTTCATTTCTGGATTTCAAATGTTTAAATTTATGTTGCCTTCAGTTCCCCCATCCCAGATCCCAGCTAACATGAAGGGATAGGGGCTCAGACACCCCAAGAGGAGCAAGCTCCTCCAGATCTGAGAACACACAGCAGGCTGGGACTGGAGCTCCTAACCCTGCAGAGTGGTAGGGCTCCCCTAGATTCTAGCATACACATGCATCCCAGCTGATGGCCCTCCCCACCCACAACTTTCTCTGCTACCCCTAATATTCTCCAACCGCTCATGTCTTCCCTTCATTTATCTTCCTTTCCATAATACCCCCATCCCTCACTGCAGACCCAAAGCCCTATTACCACTTACTCTTGTGCTCCTAATCCGCCCTTCCCATGAGCAGTCGTATGTAATTTTATTTTATTTTCAAAAGGTTTGAGCACCTTCTGATTATTCTGCAGTACTCAGATTACATTTTTCAAAACAAAACAAAATCAGCAACAACCCACCTTGACAAAGACTGACTTTTTTTCTCAAATGTTTACAGTTCATTCTCAGGTTTCTGCCAAGAGTGTATGTCAAACTTCAAAATTGCAGGCTCAGAAAGCTGAGAACCCCACCCATTGCTATAGTGAGTGTCTACATTGATGCACTATACTGTGCCACTGTAATGGTGCTAGTGAAGACTTAAGTCTGGTCTATACTAAGACCTATATCGGTATAACCATGTCACTCAGAGGTGTGAAAAATCCATACCCTGAGTGACATAGTTATACCAATCTAAACCCCTGTGTAGACAGCACTATATTGGTGGGAGAAGGTCTCCTGTTGACATACCTGCTGCCTCTTGGGGAGGTGTATTAACTACTCCAAAGGGAGCGCTATCTCCCATCGGCTTAGAGTCTTTATTAAAGTGCTACAGTGGTGAAGCTACATTGCTGCAGTTGTGCCAATGCTGTGTTTTAAGTGTCGATGTGCCCATAGCCTCAGCAGTGTGTTCTCGGTGCATGCGCCTAGCAGTCTGTTCTAAGCTCCCCACCCAGAGAGGCAGGGCTTTCCCAAATCCTGGGTCACATTGATGGTGGAGGGGTACAAAGATGATCTCAGATCTACTTAGAGGGACAAAGCAACCCAGATCCCAAGTCACAGTGGAGGTGGGGGGGGGAAGGAGAGGGGCTCAGATACACCCCCCCCCCCAAAGGCAGCACCTTCCCAGAACCTGGGGAAGGGAGGAGGGTCAGACTGCAATAGATGGGCAGCTCCCTTCCACCTTGCCTCCCCAAGTCTAGCACAAACATGGGGTACAGGGAGCAAGGCTCAGAAACCCCCCTGGGGCCAAGGATGCTAAGATCTCAGCTCACATGAAGGGAGGCAAGAAAGTGGGGGTTACACTCCCATAGATGGGCTTGGGGTCCCAGATTGTGGTGCATGCATGAGAGGGGAATGTGGGGCGGAAGGATGCTCTGCCTCTATTCTCCCCTGTCCTGTGCAATTTATTTTTGTAGCAAAGAGGTGTGGCCACCCTCAGACATTGACAGTGAGGGACTCCCAGACGCCCCCACTCCAGAAACCGAGGGGAACAGGAAGTATAAAAGGCCCTGTAGCTAGGATGACAACTGACAAGATGTCCCAATTTTATAGGGACAGTCCTGATATTCAGGTCTTTTTCTTATATAGGTGCTATTATCCCCCATCCTGATTTTTCACACTTGCTATTTGGCTCAGTTGAGAAGCAGTTGCCAAAGGAGACAGATGTGGTCTCCCCACTGCGGATGCAGGTGCCTGCAGAAGACTTCTGCTGTCCTGGGAAGGACCCCAAGCTACCCGAATGGCCAGACACGCCTGATGCTGAAGAGTTGCTGGCACTGCGCTCGCAGTGTACCCCAGGGAGATGGAGGACGACCCTTGGAAGGTACACTCAAGGGGGAGTATAGGAAGCAGCCCAGGGGAACCAGACTACCGTCTGGCTGCCTCCGGAGACTTGCTGTTAGGGCACTAGGCTGGGACGCGGTGGAGTTTGGCAAACCTGCATCCATCCTGCCACCTCACCACGGGGTGGCAGTACTTACTCCCCATCCTTAGGTCAGGAGACCTGCGCTCTGCACTCAACCCCTGCGGCGCCCTAGGCTGCTTACTGGGCACTCGACCCCTGCCCGAGGGCTGGAGCACTAGCCTACAAGGTGCCCTGTCCTTTCCTAAGGGCCTGGGCACCTGAACTGTGCATTCTTCTCCCTTGCCTGCGGGTTTGAGCCCTAGAGACAGCTAATTCCCACCCTGTACAGACTGCTGTTCCGGGAGCGTGATAGCAAAGAGGCATGGCCACCCTTGGAGACTGACAGCAAGGGACAGCCACACAAGCCTACACGCCTACAATTTTCTTTTCAGAAATCATCTCAGCACCTTCTGGATATTCTGCTGTGCTCAGATTACTTTCTCCCCAAATAAAAATCCCGCTTTTGAGAGAGGTGGTTTGGAACAAAGGGCCTACTTTTTTTTTTTTTTTTTTAACTTCAGCTTTCTGCCCTGGGTTTCACAGTGCCTGGGATGCGGCTCAGATTCAATGACTGTAACATATCCTCAGAGTCACCCCGATCCTGTGATGCAGAGAGAGAGTTTTCCAGATCCTTAGCCTCTTCCTCTGCACATGATCTGTGTAATCCTTGATGTGTCTGACAGGAGAAGCAATTTCTTTTGCAACTAAAATTTTAATTTGACTTCCCCCAAATGGCTGGTGCCTTGAGCCTTGGCGAACCGGCTGTGACAAACCTGAGTCCCAGTTCAATCTCTATCTGTGAGCAAAAAAGATTGCCAGAATCAGTTTAAGAAAAGCAGTATGTCCCAGAACCCCTTGGTCAAATGGCCATGAATTTAGATCACTAAGAGAACCCTATGCCCCCATGAAGCACTCACACTTCAAGGCAATCTGATTAACCATACAGATTTTAGACCACTTAGAACTGATGATCTTCAAATAGAAAGCTGGTCTTAAGCTGTCACTCTGCTATCAATATGCATGGAAATCACTGCACCTTGGTCTAACTGCCAGCAGGCTGGCTCCCGCCGCCCCCCCCATCCCCCCATGTCAGGGGTCACCTTCTGTAGTGTCACTTACCACCACAAAGAAGAGTTAACAGTACACTTGTAATGTTGTTAGCACCTCTGATCATGGTGTGGATTCCCCCTATTTGAAAGCACACTGACATTGTCTTACAAGTTCCCATTCTTCAGAAGCGATGTCTTTTGTCCTGATGCTGCATGGAAAATTTCATGGGAATTTTCCTCACTCTGCCCACACCTCCTACAAAAATTCTTAATGCGCCAGACTCTTGTAGTTTTCTAACCATCCTCTAATATCAAAGCTATACCAATATCAAAGTCATACCAGGGCATGCATTGCTAGGCTACTGCTTTGTTACTTGAGAGGTGAAGACAGGGTCATGCACACTCCAGTGGCTTATTTATAATTTAGCCCCTGAAGATCCTGAACTGCCTTTCATGTAGGCGGAACCTGCACCCACCCAGAGGAGCCTTCTTGGTTTCAGTAGGGCTCCCTGCAGAGCCAGGTCAGCCCATGCACAATACGTTGCAGATCAGGACCTTTGTTGGTATAAATTCCTTCATCCTCGCTTGTTGCACGGCCTCCCAGAAATGAACAACTCTATCAAGGACTAAGTCACTTCATGGAACAATCTAAACACAGAGGCCTTTAACAAAATACAACAGCAGACAGTGTTGATTTGTTCAGTGTCTTTCATGTGATCTGTCTTTCAAGCCACTTCACAGCATTCCTAAAACAATAGGGCATCAACATGTACAGTAGAGCAGTGTTTTTCAAAGTTCGGGTCAAGACCCAGTACTGGGTTGTGGCATGTAAGGCACTGGGCCGCTGTGGTCAGCACCGCCGACCAGAACGTTAAAAGTCCCATCAGTGATGCTACCCAGCTAACGCAGGCTAGTGCCTACCTGTTCTGACACCGTGCTGTGCCCCAGAAGTGGCCAGCAGTGTGCTCCGTGTGCTGCCTGAGCACCGGAGGGGAGGGGAACGGTGCCCGCGGGTGGGAGCCACTTGTGCACCTCCGCCTAGGGGCCGGACCTGCTGCTGGCCGCTTCAGGCGCAGCGTGGTCCACGGTGCCAGGAAGGCAGGAAGTCTGCCTCTGCACCCCAGCTGCGCCGCTGACTGGGAACCGCTGAAGGTAAGTCTGCGCCCCCACCCCATGCCCCAATCCCCTGCCCCAGCCCTGAGCCCACCCAGAGCCCTCACCCCCCTCCTGCACCCCACCCCCCTCCCAGAGCCCCCTCCCACACCCTGAACCCCACATTCCTGGCCTCATGCCACAGCCCTCACCTCCACACCCCAAATGCTTCATCCTCCACTTCGTTGGGTCGCTGGCATCAACAATTTTCTTCAACTGGATCCCCAGGAAAAAAGTTTGAAAACCACTGCAGTATAAAATACATGTGTACAACGCCACTTAAAAGCCAAGCATTGAGCGTCCAGAGGTATGAATAAAAGCAAGCATTAAATATGGCAAAATAATCCCTCGTGCTCAGTGGAACTCAGACTATGGGTTTTTCATTGACTGGACATTGGGTGGAAACAACAAACGGAAAGCCCAAAGAAACAGCGATGACTGTCGTCATAACCAGCCATCTCATCACAAGACTATCTAGCCTCAGTCAGATGTTTTGTCAGCATTGTAAAGGTGGTGTTATTTAGAAAGACGATAACACAGTGTCTTTGCAGATATGCATGGGCAGCTTCTCCCATGAATACGGGTTGCCCTGAGAAACAATTTGAAGCTATTTGAAGGAAAATGACTGGGTAATATAGACTATCGCTACGAGCTAGGGGTGTGATTCCACCTGAAACCAGTGGGTATGTGCTCAGCATGGCTCAAACAGGCCTCCACTGCTGCTGCCTGGGCTACAGAGGCTACACTGCTATGTGTACTTGTGTTAGCTCAATGAGAGCTAGCGGTGCTAGTAGGTGTACATGAGCCGTGGAATCACACCCTAGTTTGTAGTGCAGACATAGCCACAGGCTGGCCTTATTGGCAGAGCAGAGGCAGAGGTGGTTGTTTTTAGTAATTGTTGCTAGTGTGCCAGGAGCTGCCCTACTATGTTTCCAGTCAGACATAAAAGATGAGTTAGTCAGTGCTGATGGACAATTTTGTGTCATCATTAGGATTTATGAGGGACACCCTTCCAGGATCTAAATTGGAATGCCTCAAGGAACTGCTCTCGCTGCCACAATATTCACTATGTGAATGAGACCACTGTATATCTCTTTGCCTATGAACGCTACAGGTTTGCTCTCTGCTCTGGCTGAAGGCTTGGCTGGATGTGTGGAGCTATCCCAGCCTCAACCCTGAGAAAACAGAAGTCTTGCAATGTTGAACAGACATAATTGACTCAAGCAGGGTTGCTCGGCCTTCGTGCTTCCACTTGTTGAGAGGATTTGTTCAGAAAGAGGGAGTCAGGTTAAGAATTATCGGTGCACTTTTAACTGCATTAAAAGCTCTCACTTGTTGGAAATTTGCACCTCCTGCATCATTCTCTGTCTCATAACTATCTGTGAGCAACAGAAGTGCTGGTGAGCATGAGGCTCAGTTATTGTCACTTCTTCTTCAAAAGACTGTCGTCTCTTGCTACAAGTTCAGAATGCAGCAGTATGTTTGCTCACCAGCTTGAGGGATCACAACAGTTTTTACACCTGCCCTGCAATCTCTGTATTGGCTCCCTACAAAGTTGCAGATTGACTCTGTTAATGAAGCAGCCCCTTGTTTTGTTCTAGACCTGGTCCAAGAACCATGTGCTGACTGGTATCTGCACCCAACCACCACCTGCTACGCAGGGATCACACTATTCTATCTTAAGTTGTGGGTCCTGGTGTATAGCACTCATTCTTCTCTGGGATTTGTCTCAGGGCATTGTTCCCACTTTATTAACAAACAAAGCCTCCACAAATATCGCTTCCCAAGATGTGTTGGAATATGGCTCCATAAATACTCCCATTTCTCCTTTCTTCATTGACCACTCTTGCTTGTTTACATTTTAAATGGTGATTTTATTTTACTTTTCATTGCCCAGTGCTGGGAATGTGGGACTAGAAGGACCTCTTTATAAATATAGTTAATACAAATAATTATAATTAACTTCAATAGCACTTTCATCACTTAAATAAGCAATCCCTTCTCTTGCTCTGACGGCAGCTTCTTGTCTTTTGCCTCCAAGCAGATGCTGATTTATCCCCATATGACAATGTAATAGGGGCTGACGATCAGCAGTTCCACAGAGAAAAGCCACTTCACAGGAAAGGCTTGTCATGAGGCTGCCTTTGATAGACAGCCAGTAGGGTTTAGGTCCCAGTTACAGTGAATTCCACTATCAACAAATTCAGCTCTAGAAACACTGCAATTACATGCTGGATGCTTGACAAGTATTGACACGTATTTTCAATCAAAGTAAGCTTCCTATATTGCATATTCCAGGGGTTTCTAGCATTCCAACAGCTGATCTAGGTCCACCTGTGTCAGGATACAGAGGAGGATTTTCTGGGCTCTGACTGTAAAGTGAACAGAGACCACCCAGCTTTTCTGATCTCAGGGCCACCATCCAAGCAGAATAATTTTGCAGCTTTCTCTCCTATTTCCTCCTACTGCTACCTGTGCTGTATCAGAGTTTCTCTTCTACAGACCCTCTTTGGCACTAAACCTATCTCAGAGGATCCAGGACCCCTTGTGGATCCTAAGAGGTGTCTGGAGATTTGGACATCTCCTAATTACTTCACCTAATTAGGCCTGAAGTTTCTGCTGAGGCCTGGTCTACACTACGAGTTTATCTCGAATTTAGCAGCGTTAAACCGAGTTAACCCTGCAACCATCCACACAACGAAGCCCTTTACTTCGATATAAAGGGCTCTTAATATCGATATCTGTATTCCTCCCCGACAAGGGGAGTAGCACTGAAATCGGTATTGCCATTTCGAATTAGGGTTAGTGTGGACGCAATTCGACGGTATTGGCCTCCGGGAGCTATCCCACAGTGCACCATTGTGACCGCTCTGGACAGCAATCTGAACTCAGATGCACTGGCCAGGTAGACAGGAAAAGCCTCGCGAACTTTTGAATTTCATTTCCTGTTTGCCCAGTGTGGAGAGCTGATCAGCACAGGTGACCATGCAGTCCCAGAATCAAAAAAGAGCTCCAGCATGGACCATACGGGAGATACTGAATCTGATCTCTGTATGGGGAGATGAATCTGTTCTATCAGAACTCTGTTCCAATAGACGAAATGCCAAAACATTTGAAAAAATCTCCACAGTTCCCGCACTCTCCGAAAACCATTTTAATTCTTGGCTGAGCTCCCAAAGCCTGAAAGGTCAAAAACATTGTCACGGGTGGTTCGGCGTATATGTCATCAGACTTCCCCCCCTCCCCCCCCCCAGTTAAAGCAAAGGGAAAAAATCATTTTTCGCCTTTTTTCAATGTCACCGTATGTCTACTGGATGCTGCTGGCAGACGTGGTGCTGCAGCGCTACACAGCAGCATCCTCTTGTCTTGCCTTGCAGACGGTACAGTAGGACTGGTATCCGTTGTCATCGTCCCATGGGTGCTCCTGGCTGGCCTCGGTGAGATCGGCTGGGGGCGCCTGGGCAAAAATGGGAATGACTCCAGGTCATTCTCTTCTTTAAGTTTTGTCTAATGGAGATTCAGTCCTGCCTGGAATATCATGGCAGCTGGAGGCTTCTGCCTCAGGCTGCTCTCCCAGTCAGCAGCACCGTGCGGTCGCGCCTACCCCTTGCTACCAGGGATCACAATCAGACACTTAGACCTCTACATTTTGCTGCAAATAAAAAAATGTAAGCTGCCGTTTAGAACTGTCCCCCAACATACAGATCCTGGGACATTTTGTATTTTACCAGTGTCAACCAAAGGCCCACACACAAATGGAGATTCAGTCCTGCCTGTGCTTCTATCCTAGTGCTTGTCACAGATTCCCATTTTCAGCTATAGGCTGAGCAAGTGCAGAATGGTGGTTCACCCTACTTTGCTGTAAGCCAACCACCCTCCCCTCCCCCCTTTGATCTCTGCTTGAAGAGGCAGTAAAGTCAGTGTTTCTTATTCCTGCATTCTTTATTACTTCATCACACAAATGGGGGGGACACTGCCATGGTAGCCCAGGAGGGGTGGGGGAAGAGGGAAGCAACGGGTGGGGTTGTGGCAAGGGCACCCCCTAAAATGGCATGGAGCTCATCATTTCTGCAGGATGTCTGGGGCTCTGACCCGGAGTGGCCGTTTGCCTCTCTGGTTCTTTAGTAGGCTTGCCGGATATTCTAGGCAGGACTGACTCTCCATTAGTCAAAACTTAAAGAAGGAATAACCTGGGGAGTCATTCCCATTTTTGTCCAGGCGCCCCCGACCGACCTCACTGAGGCCGGCCAAGAGCACCCATGACAGCAGCAGATGGTACAGTATGACTGGAACTGTCTTTGTCAACTTGCAAAGCAGCAGATGGTACAGTAGAGCTGGTAACCATCTTTGCTAACTTGCAAAGGCAAGGGGATGCTATTGTGTAGTATTACGTCTGTTAGCATTATCCAGTAGACATACGGTGACAGTGAAAAAAGGCTGAACGGGCTCCGTGGTTGCCGTGCTATGGTGTCTGCCCGGGCAATCCAGAGAAAAGGGCGCAAAATGATTGACTGCCGTTGCTTTCACAGAGGGAGGATTGACTGACGACATTTACCCATAACCATCCACGACAAATTTTTGGCCTCATCAGGCATTGGGATCTCAACCCAGAATTCCAATGGGCAAGGGAGACTGCGAGAACTATGGGATAGCTATGGGATAGCTACCCACAGTGCAACGCTCCGGAAGTCGAAGCTAGCCTCGGTACATGGATGCACACCACCGAATTAATGTGCTTAGTGTGGCTGCATGCCCTCGACTTTATACAATCTGTTTCCAAAAATCGGTTTCTGTAAAATCAAAATAATCCCCTAGTGTAGACATACTCTTAGTCCTGTGTATTTTGCCTAATGCTTTTGGTCTGTATTTGACCACCAAGCAAAACATCGTCTTGCTTCCTTCCTATGCTTTCTAGTGTTTGCTCACCCACTTCTCTTGAGTTTTATTAAAGGCCATAGAAATCTACCATATATTATTACTCACTTATCACACAATTGCACCTGATGTGATTACAACACAATTTCAGACTTGAAATATAGATGGTCTTGAACCATGTTTTATGTCTCTACATTGTGCTACAGATGTGGCTTTTGCCAAGGATTGGTACCAAGATGTAGGGACCCAATTCAAACAGGCTTCCGACTCACCCATGCTGCAGGACCAAACCACATGAAGACCTAGCCAGATCCCACAATATGGTAGCTCCCAATAGTGTAGATGGAAGCCAAAATATGTCTGTCAATAGAGCTTGTCTCCACATCTAAAGTTGTAGTGTTTTAACTTAAGGTGTGAGGTTGGACTGACTGAGTTAAACCAGGACAAATGTATGTGTTGACACTAAACATTAGTTTAAATCTGGTTTATATGGTGTAAACTCATCATAAACCCAGTTTGAACAAATGTAAGTGTCCACACCCAATATTCCACCAGTTTAACTCAATCAGTGCAACATTACAACATTACGAAGGGGCAGTGTAGGCGTGTGCTCTTGGGGTCGCCCCTCTCTGGGGCGGCTGGGAGCCAGGCTGCCTCACTACACAAGTTTGGTGAGTTGGGGAATTAGCTTGGTGAGGCAGGAAACAGTCAAGGGCTCAGGCCCTCAGACAGGGGCTGAGCACAGAGTTCAATACAAGCCCAGGCCCTGGGTCAGGACGAGGCAGCAAACAAACAGTTCAAGAGCAAAACCCAGGCTCCTGGTCCTGAGCGTCAGGGCGAGGAGGAGGCTGCCACCCATGAGTGGGGAGGCTGCCACCCATGAGTAGGGTGGCAGGGGGGGACGCAGGCCCGCCCGCTCCACTGCATCCCAGCCCAGGGTCCTGACAGTGGCAGGCGACCTGCTGCTGTGTCAGTGGGGATCCTGGCCGCAAAACACTGACATCAGCTCTGGGTGTGCCACAGCCAGACTAGAGTCAGCTGCCCCTGGGCTACTTCCAACCTCCCCCTCTAGCAGTACCTGCGTCTGGTCGGCATCCTCCAGGGCATCGAGCACCATGGGCTCCTCGGGGTACTCCGCGAGTGGTAAGCTGGGCAGCTCCTCTGGCTCCCTTCTCACCGGTAGGCTTACTGGCTTCTCCGGCGGCTGATCGGCGTCCAGCCTCACTGGATATGGCCAGTCCTCGGGGCAGTCACAGGCGGCAGGAGTCTCCCCAACAGGAGCTAGGGCACCAGCATCAGGCCTCTCTGGCAGCCAGGCAGCTTCTGAGCCCTGGGGTTGGGCTTTTATACTTCCTGTCCTGCACCTTGACCTCTGGGGGGCAGGCGCAGGCTCCAGTGGCTCTGCCCACTTTGGCATCCAGAGGGTCTCATCCCTCTCTGCGGTGGCTGGGAGCCAGGCCGCCTAACTACAGGCAGCTTAGGACTAATCTACTTTTAAAACATAGATCAGCATTGCTATTGCACCTAGGGTGTAAAAAATCTACACCCAAGAGTGCCATAGCTCTCTTTATAGCTCATGGTATAAACACAAATAGGTTGAAGGAAAAATGGTTCTGTCAACCTAGCTACTGTTGCTTGACCAGATGGTGTTCCTTCAATGAAGGAAAACCTCCTTCCATTGTTGTAGTCTGTGCCTACACTACAGGGTTATACTGGCATAGTACGATGCCATGGTCATGCCAGCGTAGTCCCTGTAGTGTACAAAACAGGCTATTCAGT
The DNA here is from genome assembly GCF_016161935.1 of Mauremys reevesii. Taxonomy (NCBI): domain Eukaryota; kingdom Metazoa; phylum Chordata; order Testudines; family Geoemydidae; genus Mauremys; species Mauremys reevesii. The sequence continues at coordinate 61,380,032 of NC_052625.1, forward strand.
TCAATCTATGATACTCCGGTGTGCTGATTGTTCACAGTGCCTATCTCCAAAGCCTGGAGCAGATCTGTTTGTGTCTCATTATATGGTGTTTGCATTGTCCAATAATGTCCCTGGGATATTAGAAACAAAGCTTCTACACTTAAAGCACTACAGCGGCACAGCTGCAGCTGCGTTGCTGTAGCACTTCATTGTAGACACTCACTACAGTGACGAGACGGGTTCTCCTGTCACTGTAGGTAATCTGTCCCCTTCAGAGGCAGTAGCTAGGTTGACACAAGAATTCTTGCTACAGCAATGAAGAACCCTTACCATCGCTGTAATAAGTATCTGTCTACACACTGAAATGCTACACCTGTGTGGCAGTTGGTTTAGACATAGCCTCAGGGTGAAACTCCACTTGCAATGAAGTGGAATGCGATCCCCAAACTGTTAATGAGGTTTCATTCTGTTTTTAATGATGCAGCCCTCATATTACAATGAAGGTAATTATAGCCAGGATAAGTAATTAACAGGATTTAGCACCTCATTCTATACTCGTTATCTGGCCTCTTATTCTCAGTAAGGTTAAATGCTTTGGAGACAATTGTTAGCACTTGCCTCCTTCCTCTTTCCCTTTTATTTAGCAAAGGCAAGAGCAAGCTAACCATCTAGCAATGATGACCCCATGTCCCATTCCATAGCAAAGGAGAGGGCTGGCTGGTCAGCAATGAAGAATTGGCTAGCACTGATGATTTTTTTTTTGGAACAAGAAGAACTGGGTTCCATTAGTATTAAGTTCTGGCTAGCCATGGTGTACAGCTATTAGCCAGGATGGGCAGGGATGGTGTCCCTAACCTCTGTTTGCCAGAAGCTGGGATTGGGTGGTAGGGCATGGATCACTTGATGATAACCTGTCTGTTCATTCTCTTTGGGGCACCTGCCATTGGCCACTGTCAGAAGACAGGATACTGGGCTTGATGGATCTTTGGCCAGACCCAGTATGGCCGTTCTTATGTTCTTATAAAGAGAACTTGTTAGAATGGGGAAACTGAGTCACCGTACAGCTAAATCCCTTGCTTGCCCCAAGTCAAACAAAGGAAATGGCAGAGCTGGTAATAGAACCCTGGAGTCCTGGCTCTCAGCAACGTGCACTAACTTCTTTTTCTGACAAAACAAAGTGAAATTGAATGAATTTGAGAAACTGTTGAACAGGTAAAGAAAAAGTCATTATTCTGCAGCAGGGGTTTTCAGACTCTTTTTTTTTTTAAAATCAAGTGGCCAACATAAGAGACTGGCTCGTGGATATTTTCCCCCCTGTAGCAAGTCGGTGTGGCTCCCCTCCTGCCCAGCAGAGGGAGCTCCCTCCCAGACACCAAAGGGGGCTGAGTCATCACTTCCTGTCCCCGCCCCCCGGAAGTTGAGGGGCAGGACAGGAAGTAGAAAAGGAGAACGCCAGAGCTCAGTCAGGAGCCAGCCACCGCCGCGAGCAGACATGCCGGCGGGAGCTCCAGAATGGGAACCCTCTAGGACCCGAGGTGGCGATCAGGACTGGCCCCCACTGCCCCGCGCCCGGTACGATGAGGAACCCGCGGAACTTCCCCGGGACCGGAACCCGGAGCAGCCGCTAGGACTTCCTCCCGCCTGGTACGAGGAGGAGCTGCCGCTGCCGCTTCTGCCCTGCTGTTATCCGGAGGAACCACCGGAGGCAGCCTGGCCGGACTTCCAGCAGGAGTTGCCGGACCTGCCCCCAAGCCCTGGTCCTTCAGACCCCATGCCGATGGACTGGTCCGAACTCACGGCAACCGAGGAGCAGGTACCGGTAGAGGGGGAAATGGAATGTAGCCCGGGGATAGCCGATCCCTGTCAGGCTATAGGCACCGAGGTGCCCATGTCGGTGTGTTTCGGTCAGGACCCCACTGACCAGCGGCAGTGCTAGCCGCTAATAGGGCCCCGGGCTGGGACACAGTGGAGTGGGTGGGCCTGTGTCCCCCCTGCCACCCCACTCACGGGTGGCAGTCTCCCCCTCACCCCAGCGCAGACAGAGACGCCGGCACTAAGCTGAGTTGCTGTCATTGCCCAGCTCCCGACACCAGGACCTGAGTCCTGTGGACTATGGTTTGTTGCCCCGCCCTGACCAGAGGGTCTGGGCTTATTGACTTTGTAGTTGCTCAGCTCCTGAGGCAAGGACCTGAGCCCTAAACTGGACTGCTGTGATAGACTGCTGTTGCCCAGCCCCCTGCTCCAGAGGGCCTGGGCTTATATAAACTGCTGTTGCCCAGCCCCCTGCTCCAGAGGGCCTGGGCTTATATAAACTGCTGTTGCCCAACCCTCTGCTCCAGAGGGCCTGGGCTTATATAGAACTGCTCTGGTGCTGCCCCGCCCCGATTGAGGGCCTGGGCTTACACTACTTGACGGTGTGCCTTGTGCTCAGCCCCTGCCTGAGGGTCTGAACCTGTGAACCTTCATGAGACTGATCGCTGTGAGAATCTGAGACTGATTGTTGTTCAGTCCCCCTGATCTAGGGGGCCTGAAGGCGCTGAAACTGATTGCTGTTACCCAGCCCCCCTGCTCCAGAGGGCCTGGGCTTATATTGAGACTGATTGCTGTTACCCAGCCCCCCTGCTCCAGAGGGCCTGGGCTTATTGAGACTGATTGCTGTTGCCCGGCCCCCTGCTCCAGAGGGCCTGGGCTTATATTAAACTGCTGTTTCCCAGCCCCTGCTCCAGAGGGTCTGGGCTCATATTGAACTGCCGTCACCCAGCCCCCTGCTCCAGAGGGCCTGGGCTTATATTGAACTGCTGTTACCCAGCCCCTGCTCCAGAGGGCCTGGGCTTATATTGAACTGCTGTCACCCAGCCCCCCTGCTCCAGAGGGCCTGGGCTTATATTGAACTATTGTTATTCAGCCCCCCCCGATCCAGAGGGCGTGAGACGGTGCTAACCCTGATTTCTTGCCGTCCCACCAGTTAGAGGGGACAAGAAGCGAGTCGGTGTGGCTCCCCTCCTGCCAGCCGGAGAGTTGAGCCCCGACCAACAGCTTACACCCCCCTTTTTGAGTTTATCCAGACCAGCTCCCATCCACAATCACAGAAGGTCACTGTGCTTGCTGCTACTGTACCTGTTCAAATGAAAAAGTAATATTAGGAAAGTGTATTTTCACCTGCTTTTAACATGATTTAATGGCTGGAAATGAGAAGCACCATTTGACCAGGAAGTTCCCTGCAGACCACTAGCAAGTGCTCCACAGAGCATGGTTTGGGAATCACTGTTATGCAGAAAGCAGATCCTCATTGTGATCGGGCGTACAAACCCCACACTGAGCAACAAGAGCTTAAGTGATTATTTTGTGCTCAGCCAGCCCCTCCCCACCACACCTGCTGCAAATGCTCCATCTGTTGGAGGAATTAAAAGATTGGGAATTAGCTCATTTGGTTGGCAGTGCTGGAGGTGAGCAGACCTGTAGCTCACAGCCACAGCAGCCCAGAACAGAGGGAAGCCTAAAGGCTCTGAGACAGCTTCCCAAAGGGGTCCTGTAGTGAGGCGGCCTGGCTCCCGACCGCCCCAGAGAAAGAGGAACCAGAACAGCCACCTCAGTGGGCGGAGCCGCCTCAGTGGGCGGAGCCACGCCCGCCTTGCCGCCCCCCCCCCGGCGCGGGCGGGCGGGTATAAAAAAGCGGCCTCAACCTCCCCCTAGCCCAGCGCGGCCGGAGAGGGCCGAGACGGACGACTCCTGTTCCTGACTCCCCCTGGCCCTGCCCAGAGCCAGCAGGACCAAGCCGGACACGACGAAAGCCTCCCCTCACCAAGCGGACGGACACGACCTCCCCGAGCCTACTCGACCGAGGGTACTCGGCCGAGGGCCTGGCCGAGCCCCCGCCGTCCGAGCCGCCCGAGCGTTCCTGTGGCGAGTGAGTCGAGTCAGAGCAGCCTGACCGCTTCCAGCGCTCACGAGGCCCCAGCCCCTGACCGCCCCGCGGTGAGCCGCGAGCAGCGCAGAGGAGAGGGAGATGAGGGCAGCCGAGGTGGGGCGCCCTGTCCGGCTGAGGCACTGGCGTGCCCATGTCAGCTGTGGGGGCCCTCAGGATCCCCACCCATGTTGACGGATCCGCCGCTGTGTGGGGGCCCAGGCTGGTGGGGTGTGGGGGGGGTGTCCCCCCCCCCCCCCCTCCTGTGGACCAGGTGGCCCCCCCCCCTCCTACCACCGTTCAGGCAGAGAAGCTCCTCTCCTGGGCTTCTTGAACTGCTGCCATAGCCTGCCAGGGTTGCTGCCCCCTGGCCCTGCTGCTGGCCCCCCTGCCCTGTTGCCCTGCTGGGCCTGTGAGCTGATGACCCTGCCTGACCCTTGCCCTGCTGCTGCCCCTGCCCCTCCTTGCCCTTTAGCACTGAGAGCTTGCCCCACCCTTGGGGTTGTGGCTCTCTGGACTCCAGCTCCTGAGACCTGCCTGCTGTGCTGGACTGCTCCTGCCCTGCACAGCCCTGCTGCCCGGAGCTGCTGAGGCACTTGCTGCTGTGCCCTGTTGGCTGCTGTGCTGGGCTTAAACTTGTGGTGCTGTTGTGTGGCTGCTGTGCTGCTGACTGAAACTAGTGCTGTGCTGCTGCTGAGCTGCCCCTGAGGCTGAGGCTGGCTAGTGACTTTGTGTGCTCAGCCCTGCTGAGCCCTGCTGCTAGGAGCTGAGTGTTGCTGCCCCTGTTGCTGCTGAGGGGAGCCCAGCTAGAACTGTTGTGTGTGCTCCCCCCTGTGAGTGAGCTCAGCCTGCTTCTGAGCTGCCTTTGCTGTGCCAGGGGGCTTTGCTGGCCTAGGAGCCGATGTGGCTGCTGCTAGATGCCTGCTCTGCTCCTGTAGTGGGATCTGAGCTGACTGGACTGGGGCTGCTGCTGCCTGTGCTGACCTAGGCTCTGGGGCTGCTGCTGCGCAGCTGCGCCTGGCCCTGCGACCTGGCTGGCCCTGACTCTGTGTCTGCGCCCTCGCCTCCCTGACTGAGTGGTCTGCAGCCCCCCGCCCCTGTAGCCCGTGTTGTGCTGCCTGCTTGAGAGGTGTGCCTCTGTTCTTTCCCGCAGAACCCTGCTGGCGAACCCTTCAGAACCCGTGAGCGCGGCCGGCCCAGTGAGGCAGGCACGCCGCCGACGGCCCTGAGCGGTGCACGCTTCTCACCTTGAGGAAGACACCACGAGAGACGTGCTCCTAGAAAGACCTGAAACTCTCCAAGGGGGAGGAGGATACTGAGCAAGAGAGATGGATCCAGCGATCCAGAGACCGACTCTCACAGCGAGCGCAGCGGCAGCGGGCCAGCCAGGACAGCCCACAGAGCACCAGGCGCTCCAGGCTGGCGCAGCAGGCGCACACCAGCGGCAGCTGCCAGGACTTCCAGGCAGCATGTGTTCAGCAGCTTGCAGCTGGAGCGGACCCCCAGCAGCTACCGAGGGCAGCTCCAGACGGCTCTGGCCCGAGGGCCCGGCCGAGCCCGAGGCAGGGGAGCAGCAGACCGGCCCAGACCCGGGGCCCAGAGAAGGGGGCGGGGATCCGGCTGGAACCCTGGGCTCGCCATGCCGCCTTTTTGGAGGGATTTGAGGGGTGGAGACGGAGGACACCAGGTGGGTCAACAGGTGGCCACCGCCTTTGCCCAGGATTAACGGGACTTGAACCAGGGTGTAGCCGAGGAGGGTGGAAGCGAGCAGACTACAACGCGCCCAGTGAGGCTGGCGCGGCCCGGCATGGACGGAGAGACCGAGACTCTGTGAAGCACGCAGGTAGCCTGGCCATGACCTCATCAGAGAGCCGGATGGAGAACACCGGTGGAACAATTTGCCGCCGAGCGCGCCCTGGAAGATCAGGATCCGAAAGCAGGAATACAACAGCCCTGGGAACAATTTGCCCCTGGGAAGCCGGGGGCCTGATGTTCGCCAGGGTCGGAACAGGTCCTACGCCGTGTCCCCCGCCGTTCGACTGTGCCCGCGAAAGAGGCGCCGCCGGGCAGCCGCGCCTGGGCCCTCCCGGGCGGCGCCGGCCCAGCAGAGGAGGCCCGGGCCCGGGGCCCCACCGCCGTGATGCGCCCGGTCAGACCCGCCCGCCGGGCGCCCTCCGGAGGTCCCCCCCCCCGGCCGCTCCACCACCAGGCCCCCAGACCCCCTCCCGTCCCCGCGCCGGAGCCCGCCCGACCAGCGAGGCCCGGGGGCACCACCCCCTCTCGGGGCCTGCTGCGCGACCCCCATTTGGGGAGCGAAGCACCCCGGGAGATCACCCGTCCGCGAGCGGCCAGGCCCGTGCAGCTCTAGCGCTCGCCAGCTGGCCCGGGCCGGCTGCAGCCAGCTGGCCGCGAAGGCGGGGGACCACAGCCAGTGGCGGTGGAAGTGTCGGCTCCAGGGTGGCCCAGCGCCAGCCAGGCCGCCCCGACCCATCTACCCCGCCGGCCACGCTGGAGGATACACTGCAGTTGGCAGAGCCTACCCCGGTGACCTCCCACTGAGGTGGACCGACCCCGATGTGGTGACGCACCTGATTGGCCTATGGGGTCATCCGCCGGATGACAGGGGGGCCGGGTGCGCCGACCGGGGCAGAGGATGAGCCCACCCCCCCCCGTCACCACAGCGCCTGAAGGAGCCACTCCCGCCAGGGGCAGAGATCCTCGGCACCCCCCGTCAGGGGCGGAGCCCAGAGGGCCGAGCCCCCCCCCGCCAGCGAGAGGCCAGGAGGCCCCCGGGCTCCCACCAGAGCGATCGAGACAGTGGCCCGGGACACCGGGACCGGCCCACCTGCTGCGGACCACGGGAACTGCTGGGACCGCGCGCCGTCACCGCGTCTCGTGGAGCAGACACGTACGGGGCCCGGACGAGCCCCCACGCCACGCGTCGTGGCCACCGCCGCAGCTGCGGCAGCGGGGGTGGCGCCGGCGGGAAAGCGGCCGCGCACCCAGTGGGCCGACACCGGGCTCGTGCCGCACAGCCCGTGCGCGACATGAGGCGACAAGGGCCGCCCCCCAGGCACTCGCGGACGCGCACCGGGCCGGCCTGAAAGCCGCTCCTGGGGCGGCAGTGGCCTTGACACCTGGTAGGGCCGGTGTGGAAGTCACCGAAGTTCCAGGTGGTTAGCGGCATCCAGGAACCCAAGGTGCAGCCACCGCTGGTGCTGGCCCTTTGAGCGCGAGCAGCGTTGAACGCTGGGGGCCCCTTTTTGGAGCCGCCGCGCTGGTGCCCGGCCTCCCCGGGAGCTCCCATTCCTTGAACATCTCAGCCATGCACCTCCCCCATCCATTCCTCGCGGAATCCGCAAGGTCGGCCCGCCATGGTGGACTCCCCCACCTCAAGGAGGCTTTCCGGAAGAGGCTGCTCCAAGCAAGGGTTTCCACGCGGGCTGTCCAGCAAGTTTACGCGCACCCACAGCCAAATTTATGGGGTTCCTCAAGGGACCTTCGCCCGTGCTCCCTGCCTCTCCGGTTTTTGGAACGGTCCTGGTGGGATCTTCGCGGGCCCCCGGCCTCCTCTGGCCCTCGCCAGAGAAATGGAGAGAGAGCTCCCTCCCGGCCCCTGGTCTCTTACCGTCCCTGCTTGCCCCTCGTTCTCCACGGAGCTGGAGAGAGAAACCTCTGAACAGGCTCCTTCGGCTCCTCAGGCCAGGACCCAGAGAGACCTATGACTTCAGATTAGGACCCGCCTAAAGAGACCGCCCGGGCAGGCGGGAAAATGTGAGCAACCCCAACAAGGGGCCCCCCGACAGACCGGGTACCCCTGGGCCCAGCCTGACTGGTCCAACACGCAGACCTATACCTCCTCCCCACCGGTGGCGACTCCAATCCCCTCCCGGTGCCAGTGCAGCCCCCACAAAGGCAAAATCAGCCACACTGGGAAGGAAGATGAAATCAATCACCGGAAGAGAAGAAGAAGATCCCCTGAAGAGAATCTCCGCCCTCCCCCAACTGGCCCGAGGAAGAACCGGCTCCCCCTCAACCCCAGACCAAGAACCCGAACCCCAGCTGAGGTCCCCCGCCAGAGGAGAACCCCAGCCAGACCCAGCCCCGAAGGAGAAGACCCACACCAGACCAGGTGCCCTTAGATCCCGAACTGCACACCCAGGTGGTACCGGCTGGGACCACGACTCTCCCTGGTGCACGGTGGGACAGAGCCAGGGAAGTGATGTGGGATACCAGGTCAGAGAGGGAGATAGAGAGGTGGTGGTGAGAAGGCACAAGCCGAGCAATGTTGGAAGGAAGCAGATCGGGGCCACGCCTGATCCGCCGTGAAGTGTGATGTCAGCCATCCGTGCGCGCTGCAGACCACTACCGCGCCCACCCCTTCCCATCTCTAGACGGGCCAGACCCATCGCTCCTCTGTGCCCGCCGAGAAATAGATGCCCATAGCCCTCCTGCCTGGGAGTGCCTACTCCTGGTGCACCCACGGCTCCACCTCCACCTCCACTCCTCGGCCCCAGCTGCCTAATGGCGCGCCTCCTGCCGCCCACCTCCTTCCCTCTGCCTCCTCCCGGCCACCTCTGTCGACCTCTCACTCCGGGGCAGCCGCCCCCTCAGGATCCCCCGCTGTCTGGTTCCCGCTGCCAAGGCGGCAACGCGCGAGCCACACCGCGCCAACCGGGCAAAGAGTCAGTTACGCCAGACGGCCTCCTGAGGGGTTCGCAGAGAACCGCGGGCAGCAGCAACATAAAAACTGCGGGCAAGCTCAAAACCCGGCAACCCAAAAACAGTCCATACAGGCTGCAAGACCCAGATCGGTAGCTTGGCACTTGGGCGCGCATTTCTGAACTGCCCCCCCCGGCACAGCTGCCCAAGTGCAGACGTTTCCAGAGGCGCGGCAGCTATAGGTGGGCTATTCAAAGGGGGCAGCGACTCCAGCCCCCCTTGCAGGGCGCTCCCAGCCCACAGCACTTGGGGCCCTGTTCCTGACAGCAGCTGGGAACAGGCCTTGACGACTTAAGTGCTGCTGGGCCACGGCAGACTGATAAGACCTGGGAGTGACAGCCGAGTTATCCTATTTCTAGGACTTTAACCCGCCTTTCTGTGGGACTCGGGGCTGTCTTGAAGTGGGAAGGGGGGGCGGTTGTCCAAAGTGGGAGGGGGAAGCGCTCCGCACTGCGTAAAAATAGTCCTCCTTGCTGGGTGGACCGCCGGTGCTGCCCTTCAGAAGCCGTCTCGGGCGCTGGACGAGGGAATCCTCTTCCTCCGGGTCCCCATCCCACCTGCCCCTCGACCCGACGGGCCACCTTCTCTGGCACGGTATGCGGGAAGGACCTTGGCCACTGGCCGCTGGGGGCCGCCCTTGGGCGCTGGGCAGCACTCCACCACCAGCCGCATAAGACCGGGTGGGGGAGGGCCGTGGCAGGCACCTCAGTCCCCACGGCTTGAGGTGTGGCGGAGCGGGAGGCCAGCTTCTGGGGCACCAGCGCTGGAGCCCATGAGAACCACCCTCAGAACGCTCAGGACCAGAACAGCCGAGCCAGTGGCGGGGCCACTGCCGCCTCGTGGGCCGGCGCCCGGCCAGGGGGCGGCCCCGGAAGTCAAGCGGACCTCGCCCCTGCCAAAGAGGAGCCCGGGCGGGACTGCGGCACGCCCAAGCTCAGGAGCTGACCGGCACGCTGACTGGCGCCCGACTGACCGGCGGACAGGACCAGAGCCAGGTACCCCTGGCCCCGGACCGGAGAGCCTCGAGCCCGACTCCCGGGACGCGAGACCCCTCCCCCTGACCCGGACGAGCGCAGGCCCGAGCGAGCCGCCGAGCCCGAGGCCGAGGGCTCCGCTGCGAGCAGAGCCCCCCCGGAGAGGAGGAGCTCCTCGGCGAGCCGCTTCCGAGTCACCGAGGCCCATGGCTGGACCCGGCCCCGGCCAGCGGCGACCCCGTTCCCGCCAGGGGATGGAATGAGGCAGGCGGGGGAGCCCCGACCACAGCGGCTGAGGGCACCCCATGGATGGGGGTCCTGTGCGGCCCCCACCCACACTGCCAGGCTCCCTCGCGGCCCTGAGGCAGCCCAGTGGGGGCTGCCACCCTGTTGGCTGAGGGCTGCTGCCGCCTGCCCCACCACCTGAGGGCTGGGCCCCTCCCCCCTGCCCCTCCAGTTCTTGACTGCCGCCCCCTGAGGCTTTGAGCACACAGGCCCTGGGCTGCTCTGCTTACACTGCCTGGCCCTGAGCTGCTGCTGCTGCTGTTCCTGAGACTGCCTTGCTGCTTCTGGCCTGCTAGACACTGATGAGGCTGAGCTGCTGGTTTATGGCCCTGCTTGCTGCTGCTGCTGCCCTTGCCCCTAGGCTCTGAGACCTGCCTGCCCTGCTGCTGTCTGCTGCTGGGACCTGAGCTGACTGCTGTGTGCTGCTTGCCAGCTGCCTGAAGGTGCTGAGAGCCCTGTGTACTGCTGCTGCCTGCCCTGACTGCCGCTGCTGTGGGCAGCCTGTTGTGTGTGCTCCTGCTGCCTGGAGCTGAGTGCTGTGAGGTGTTGCTGATGAGCTGCTGTGTTGGGCTTGGGCTTGACCTGAGCTACCTTGTGTGTGTGAGCTTGTGCTGCCTGCTGTGCTGCTGCTGCTGTGTAGGCTTGCTGTGGAGCTGACTGAGGGCTGCTTCTGCCCTGCTGTGCTGCTGTGAGCTCAGCCTGGCTGACTGTCCCTGAGCTGGGTGCTGTGAGCCTACTGGAGGGCTGAGCTAGGGGCTTGACTGCTGCTTGCTGCTGCTAGCCTCTGTGCTGCGAGCCTGACTGAGGGTGCTGCCCTGCCCTGCCCTGGGCTGGGGCCTGAGCTGCCTGCTGTGTGCCTACTGCCCTGCTTGGCCGGCTGCTGAGGACCGGAGCCTAGCCGCTGCTCAGCACTGTGGGCCCCCCGTGCCTGCTGAGACTCCTAGCAGCAACGCCCTGACGGGCCTGCCTCTGCTTACAGGTCCCCCTGAGGGAAGGGAGGACTCACCTCAGAGAGGGAAGTATCCTCCTCTCCCCTGCCTGTGGACCCTGGACATTAGTAACCCCCTCTTACTTATTTGGTTTGGACTTCCCCAACAAGGAAAAGTCTTGGACTAAGCTGACCTGGGAAGGAGAATGATAGGAAGTGACCCTGGGAGGACAGACTTAAGCAACCTTGGTTGCCAGACCACTGGTAGCCCAAAGGGCCCTGGGTCAGAGCCTGGTGGAGTGAGAGGGCTTGGGCTCCCGCCCTCACTACTCCTTTGGCAGTCAGGGGTTGTGGTTGTGACCAACAGGCCAAGCTCCCCAACAAGACCCTGAATGCAGACCATTACACTCACTATCACCTTGTAGAGTACATCACTCTGGGCTGGTCTACACTGAAATGTTTGGTCAAGCCAGCTAAATTGCTGCGGGGTCTGAAAAATCGAATGCAAGGCAACTTATGTCAATCTAACTTTGTAGTGTAGACCTGGCCATAGTGTAGACGTGGACTACAGGGTGAGAGGGGTTTTCCATTGCTGTAAGAACTCTACTTCCCTGAGTGATGGTAGGTCAATGGATGCTTTTTTTTTTTTCATTGACCTAGCTGCATCTATACGGAGAGTTAAGACAACATAGCTACAGTGCTCAGGAGTGTAGTTATGATGACCTATGTTTTAAGTGTAGACCAGGCCTAAGTTTTTGTCTGAGGAGAGGAGTGAGAAACCACTCCACTCAGAAGAAACCCTAGAGGAAGGTCTTTGGTTATCAAGGTTTGAATTTAAAGTAATTTTGAAAGACTTTGGTAGCCAGGCCAGGTGGACTTGGTGCCAGGAAACTTAAAGGGCTCACCTAGGCCCACCGCACTCCCACATGATTAGCTCCTGGGTCTTTCAACCCAGAGGAAAATTCTTCATCAGCACATTTAGCTGGTTACTGCTTTTTTTTTTTTGCATTTTGATGTGTAAATATGTAGTGTAAAGCTCTCTACAATGACCCAGCAACAGAACATCTTTGTCCTAACTCTGAGGACTTCCTGAATTCCCTTTGAACACTGGCATTTGTACAGAAAGTAAGGCCATGTCTACACTACCACTTATGTTGCTTAGGGGTGTGAAAAAACACACCCCCGAGTAAGTTTTGTTGGCATAAGTGGTGGTAGAGCACAGCGCTATGTCAGCAGGAGAGCTTCTCCCACTGACAGATACCAATGCTCATTGTGGGTGATTTAATTATGTCAACAGGAAAGCTCTCTCCTGTCAGCACAGAGCGGCTACACGAGAGAATTTACAGTGGCACAGCTGTTGGTACAGCTGTGCTGCTGGAAGTTCTCTAAAACAGGCTGCATCCTACACCTGTACAGTTTGGCTGCATAAAATAAGCCAGTCACAACAGAGACGTAACTAAGCATTTTAACACTCGACGCAAGCAAGTGTATTTGCGCCCCCTACCGTGTTTTTTGTCATTTCCCTCACCCCATTTTTCTTCCACCTTCCCCCCACCCCCAGCTTTGCACCCTGGCTGACTGCCCCGCTCGCCCTGAGTTGGAATGGTAGCACTGAAATGCTTGCCCACCTAAGTGGAAAATGATTAGCATCATTTTCCTGTTATCTAACAATGGGCTGGATTCCAGAAAGGGATAAAGGAAGGCGGTCATCTTCATTCTCTCACATTGTACCAAACAAACAGCATTCCTCATCTTTGCTTGTTACTGCTTGACTAGTAGGTAGAGAGATCTATTTCTTTCCCCAGTTTTGATGGCTGTAATTAGCTGCTAATAAATTAAGTTAATATCAGAGGACATGTCTACGCTATGGGTGCTATATCTATCTAAATTTTAGGTGTGGACCAGGCCAAAATGTAGGGGCACTGCTTCCGTGGTCCCCAGTCAGTAACTGCAGGCAGCGCAACTTCCACCCAGAGGTCAGGGAAAGGGCGCTACCTCAATGGACAAATGCTGCACTGATGAAAAACAGGATTTATACTAAGGGCTTGTCTACTCTAGAAAGTTCTGCTGCTTTAGTTATATTGGTATAGTTACACAAACAGACAAGGGGATGCAGTTATACTGTTATAATAGTGCTTATAGGCTGTGACGATGCAGTTCTGGCGGGACCCAACTGAGTGCCAATTCAGGACCAATTGCTCAAACAGGGCAGTCACAGCCCTAGGCTGGGGTTTTTCCACCTCTAAGGCAAACTAAACCAGCCAGACAAAAAGGCCTTCGGTTTCACCCCACTGGCTAACCACAAGTCACACAAGCAATTTCCTTAGGCACTCCAGTCTCCCAGTATCACCACCAGTCCCACTCGTCCTGGGGATGAATGGTTATGAAAAGCAACACCCCCAATAAAAGAAAACGGTTCTCTCGATTCCAAAGAATCAAGCCCCAGACCCAGGTCAATATACACATCAGATCTTACCCACAAATCACACTGTTGCCAATCCTTTAGAATCTAAAATCTAAAGGTTTATTCATAAAGGGAAAAAGGTAGAGATGAGAGCTAGAATTGGTTAAATGGAATCAATTACATACAGTAATGGCAAAGTACTTAGTTCAGGCTTGTAGCAGTGATGGAGAAAACTGCAGGTTCAAATCAAGTCTCTGGAGTACATCCAGGGGTGAGCTGCAGACGGTTCGCAACAGTTCGCGCGAACTGTTTGCTAAAATTAGACGCCGGACAGCGAACCGCTTGCTAAAGTTCTCTGTCCGGCGTCTAATTTTAGCAAACAGTTCGCGCGAACAGTTGCAAATTCTGCCTCCACCTCCTGCCGTGAAGCTCCTCCTTGCTTCTCCTCCCCCACGGCTTCCCGCGAATCAGCTGTTCGCGCGGGAAGCCTGGGAGGGCTGAGAAGCAGGCAGGCTTCCCCGGCCCAGGAAGACGACCCTAAACCAGGTAGGAAACTACGGGGGCGTGTGCCCCGGCCGGTCCCTGGCTGCGGCCCGTCCCCGCCTCCCCGGCCGCGACCCTGCCCGGCCCGCGTCCCCGACTCCCCCCAACCCCTCCCCGGCCGCACCCCCCCCGCCCTGCCGTGCCCCCACCTACCGTCTCCGGGTCCCCGCCCGCCCCTCCTGGCTGTCCCCGCGTTCCCGGCCGCGACCCTGCCCGGGCCCCCAGCCCCGGGTCCCCACCCGACCCTCCCCGGCCTCCCTGGCCGCGTCCCCCCCCCCCGCGTTCCCAGCCGCGACCCTGCACGGCCACCCGCCCCCCCGGGTCCCTGCCCGACACTCCCTGGCCGCATCCCCCCCCCCGCGGCCCTGCCTGGCCCCCCCGTCCCGGGTCCCCGCCCGACCCTCCCTGGCCGCGTCCTCCCCCGCGTTCCTGGCCCCGAGTTCGCGGCCCTGCCCGCCCCAGTCCCCGACCCCCGAACCCCTCCCTGGCCGCCCGGCTCGCCGCACCCGGCCCTGCCGTGCCCCACCTAGCGGGATGCTCGGCTCTGGACACAGCCCCCCACCTCCAGCCCGGCCTGGCCCCGTGGCTCCAGCCGCCCCTGCTGTTTTGCCAGGGGGCCGGGCTCCGTCAGCGCGGGTCTGTGTGTGGCGGCGGCCCCGGCTGCCTGGCTCCAGCTCTGGCCGCAGCCCTCCCTGGCTCCACCTGGCCAGCCACCTGGCTCCGGCCGCCGGGCTCCCTCCGCATCCTCCGGCTCCGGCCGCGAGATTCCTGTCCTGGCCCAGCCACGTCCAGGCAGCACGGTAAGGGGGCAGGGAGGGGGTGTTGGAGAGAGGGTAGGGGAGTTTGGGGGTGGGGGGGTCAGAGGGCAGAGAACAGGGGGATTGAATGGGGGCAAGGGTCCCGGGGAGCAGTCAGGAAAGAGCAGGGTTGGATGAGGTGGTGGGGGCACTCAGGGACAGAGAGAAGGGGTAGTTGTATGGGGTAGGGGTTCTGGGGGGCCATTGAGAATGAGAGGAGGGGTTGGGTGGGGCGGCAAGGGGTTAGTCAGGGGACAGGGACGGGGGGGAGGGGTCAGGGTTCTCGGAGTGTGTGTGTCAAGGAACATGAGGGGTTGGATGGGGCACGACCCCGGAGGGAGGGGAAGGAGGTTGTTAAAATTTTGGAGGAGGGAGGAGGAGGAGGGTTTGTTATTTAAAAGCTCATCATCATCACCATCCCCAGCTGGAGCTGATGGTCCCTTGTGTAGAGCTTCAGCTTGTAGCAAAGTCCCTCCAGAGGTAAGAAGCAGGATTGAAGACAAGATGGAGATGAGGCATCAGCCTTTTATAGACTTTTCCAGGTGTAACAACCTCTTTGTCCTTACTGTGGAAAGTTACAGCAAAATGGAGTCTGCAGTCACATGGGCAATTCCCTGCATACTTTGCTGAGTTACAAGGCGTATCTGCCTTCTCTCCATGGGTTAATTGTGTCGCTGATGGTCCTTAATGGGCCATCTAGCAAGCTAGTCAGAGCTGACACCAACTTGTCTGGAATGTTTCCCAGAAGTGAGTTTAAAATTTAAAATACAGACAGTATAGAGCTTACAAATTGATACATACATATAGACACCCTAATTTTAACCAGCCACACATAATCTGGTTTTAGATACCTCATATGACCCTCAGATTTGGTGCCAGATTATATCAATAATGTCACATAGGCTATCCTGGTTCAGGAAGCAAAGCTGTACTGATTGGTATAAGGCACCTTTATAAAGCATAACTGTCCACACTAGGGGTTGTTCCAGAATAACTACATGGGTTAAAAATCATACACACTCCTACCCAATGTTTCTAGTGTATAGCTTTTCTAGCATAGACCTAACTGAGTATCATTTAACCCAGTAAATTACCGGAGTAAATCATATAGGTGTCACTCCCATTTTACACTGATGCAGCACATCCAAGATAGGGGTTGGTTCAGGTAGAAGTATACTGATACAGTTACAATGGTGCAAATTTCGCCAACGTTTTTGGGAGAGGAGGCGAGAGTTTGCCATTAGAAAGGTTGGGCTTTGAAGACTCTGTTAAACTCCAAACTGTGCAGTTTGGATTTCTGTAATGAATGTTTGGCCAGATCCTCACTGGTGTATATCAGTGTAGCTTATTAGAAATCCATAAAACTTTGCCAGTTTACAGGAGCTGAGGATCTAGCCCATTATTCCTTAAGGAATAATCTTTTTTACTTTGTTGGCCGCCAGCTCATTCCTCCAGTAATGATCAATAGAAACAAACACTGAGGGTGTGGCTACACTTGCAGCTGTACAGCGCTGGGAGTTAAACCTGTCTTCGTACAGCTGAGTAGGGAAAGCGCTGTCGTGGCCACATTTGCAGCAGCATTGGGAATGGTGCATTATGGGCAGCTATCCCACAGAGCACCTCTTCCCATTCTGGCACCGTGGGTTGTAGGAAGGGGGCTGGCCTTATTTACAGTGTGATTCTGTTTTCCACTTCTATGGGGCCTTTTTGTATTTCCAGCTCTCAAAGCACTTTGCAAACACTAATAACTTAACTCATAACACCCAAGAGAGGTTGGGAGGCTTGATTAGTTTCTTTTGTTGTCAGTTGCAATTCCAGATAAGGTACTGTGATGAGAGCTGTTTGTGGAGCTGAAGACCAGGACAAGAGGTGCTGTGAACTTTCGTCTCCCATTGAAGTTTTAGCTATCTAATCTAGGGGGGCTCCAGTTTTCCATGATGTGGACTGCTTCTTAACAGAGATTGAGAGCGACATGTCCACAAGACATTCAGAGAAAGAATGTCTCAGACTGCCTTCCTCCATGTGCAATCACATAACATCCCTGTGGCATAATTTGCATTGAAAAGTCATATGAGGAAAGTATTTAACGTGTCTTAGCTAATATAGGAACCATTGCAATTAGAAAATTCCCATTATTTAAAAAGATGTCCTAAAAAGATTTAGATCACTTGTTGAGAACTGAAATAGATTTGGTTTCTTTATCTGGATAGCCTATTTTGTATCAAAGACCAGGGCTGGAAGAAGAGAACCAAAAAATGTTCCACAAATATTCATGTGGATGTTCAATCTAATTTACTCTGTATCTTTTTGGTGTTTGCTTTCCTTGAATATTCTCATGAGCACGTTCAAATGTGTTGAATTTCCAGCAAAAATAGGAGAATATTGAGGGAAAATTAAATTGCAAATGAAAAACCCACCTCACACACTCGAGTTATGGTTGTCCAGTCAAGGAATGAAAAAACATATCAGGTATTCTATATCTCCAGTCCAAATCAGTTTGAGAACTGAGTGTCAAATACTTGCCACAAACACCTGGAGTAAGGGATTCAGACCAAGAATTATTCCCCAAAATTATTTGGCAAATTTTGAATAATGAATAAATGGGAATACCAATCTGTTCATGGATAGTTCTCAAACAGAAAGACAAATGATTAAATATGTTATTTACAATAATGTATTGGTTCAGTAAAGAGATTGATGGGAATGATTAGACATTAATTAATCCTTGACATAATTAACAGAATGTTTCAATTTTAGCTTAGTTGGAAAAGAAATAGAAATTTATTTGAATATTCCCAAGATGTGGCTGGTAACAAATCATAAAGTTTGAACTTGACATTTGACATATGGAAAATATCTTTGTTTTTGTTTGCTGGAAGAAACTTAATGAGCAGACCAAAGCAATTAAATGTACAGTGTGAAATGCATTACGAAAATGGAAATATGAAAGCAAATTATTGTTGCCAGACATTTGATTGGCTCAGGATCCTACATGTGTGAAGTAGGTCTGGAAATCCTAGCGTTATCTCTGTCAGAGCCACAAGTCTGTGGTGTGAAGATGGGGAAGTATTGCTCCTACCCATCAGAAATAAAGGGAAACAAAAAATGTGCAAGGATTTGGAACTGTGATGGATGAAATATATCAGAATTCAGGTATGGATTGTATTTATATTTGGGGATCCATAACTGGACCTCTGTGTACAAAAATCTAAGTTACTCCCCTTCTCCAACAGCCCCAGGTTCCTCCAGCACAAACACCATCTTAAACAGAGGAGGCATCTTAACCCCACCCTCGCCCACCAATCACCTTGGTTGTCTTTGTGATTACTTTTTATTGATTTGCATACAGATACAAACAAACAATGAAATGTACAAAAAGGTAAATGACTTACAGCTTGTATATGTTTCCAAATACTGCACACTTCATGGGTTCTCCAATAGAATTATGCAATTTTACAACTTGTCAAAGCTGCGCAACCCAGACAATAGAAAATCAGACAACACTACATAGACACAGCATATTGGGATGCATGGGGTGGCGGTGGGGGAGACTGTGATAAAATAGAAGGCATGCTTTAATAGGGAGAGGGGGAAAAGGAGACCGGTGGGGAGGATGGGTTATAAGAGGAGCAGTTAGGTGGAATGGAGGTCTGGCATTCTTGGAGTCTTCTCAACATTTTTATCCAAATGTATCTAAAAATGGGGTATAAAAATTCTTCACATTTCTATAATTACTCCCTATGGCAATAAGATCTTTGTTTGGCTGCTAACTCAGACAGGTCCAAATATTACTGCTCTATTCTGGGAAGAAGCCTCGTCCTCCTCCATTTTTGTAAAATTCATGCATATGGTGATCACTGCTGCTCTTGAGTCGGTGGTGGCGTTAAACCCAGTTTAGCAGGTAGATACTCTAGGATATAATTTTTAGCTGAGGTTTTGGCTGCTGAAGCTTAGCCCTGTTTTAACTCTTATGGCCATTTCTTTCCACAGCTGCTTGACTGTTGGACAGTCGCTTAGTATAATCACCAGGGTCCCGCCTTTTATTTTTTATTTTGTTCCATCCAGCACCAACACACACCAGAGGATAAAGCCGCCATCTTGTTTAACTTCTGTGGTGTCCAATCAGGGGCGGCTCTAGAAAATAGGCTGCCCCAGGCAGCGCGGTGTGCTGCGCCGCCCTTCCTCGGTCCCGGGTCCCCCCCCCCCCCCCCGGTTGGAGCAGGCCCAGCGCAGGTCCACCCCAGTCCCCGGACGAGGACGGACCGGCGGCATGGGCCCACCGGACGGCTGGCGGGCGCACGGCGGCGGCGCGGTGCGGGTTGGCTCCGCGCTCGCCGTCCTGCGCGTCATGCGAGGCGGGAGCCCGCCCGAGCAGCGCCGCGCTCCGCCGTCCCGCGCTCAGCCGCGGCCGCCGTCGTCGCTCCGCGCCCATGGGCCTCCAGGGCACTGCCCGTCCTGCAGGTCCACCCCCCAGTCTGCCCCCCCGCCTTTGGCGCCCCTATAGGCAGCTGCTGTGTCCAATACATTCTGAATCAACTCTGTTGTATCAAGTGCAGCCTGAGATCCACAGAAGTACTTTTAACATAACATCATATGCTCTGCCATTGGGATTCTTTTAAGGGCTGTGATTAATCCTCCTCCCAGGCTTTCACAAAGAACTGCAGGTGATGGAGTGCCTCTTCATTAACATACATACATTGAGGACTGGGCATGGGGAATTTATGAAGCATTTCTAAGGCTCCCAGTGGTTCTGGGGCCTCTGACCCCCCCTAGGGTGAGGGGATCAAATTGTTGTGTTAGCAAGTGTCTTAGCTGTAAGTACTGCCACTGCACTGAGGGTGTCACATCCTAATGCTACTTTAGTATTAGAAAAGGGACAAAGCCCTTCTCATGATTTGGAAAATCCATATGATGCTCCCACTCAGCCAGTTTTTCCAAATTATAGGCTTGTACCTTGGTTGTTGTTGGTGAGGGACAAAGGTCTGGCCCCTTTACTCTTCCCGCCCTTCAAGCTGTGGCTTGCTGGATCACTGCATTCTCATATCTTGCATCTACAGAAGGCTAGAAGGTAACAGCCCTCAATCGCCTGCTAAGTATCATCCAAAGAGCAGGTGCCCACCTCCCGCTCCTGCAACATGCAGGCTCTGAAGGTTATCCGTCATGCTGTCATGAGACACTCCCCACATACACTGCAATGAGGTAAATTAATTTGTTAGATAAAATTTGGTGGATCCATCAAGCCAGGAATAGAGAGAATCTGCTGCAGAACCCAAGGCAGCAATGCGAACACTTCTAGTGCTCCTGAAAGACACTGTTGGACTTGAATTCATGGGGAATGAATGGAGGTCAAAGTCAATGCTCTGAGTTTTGACCAAAAATGACTTTTTTTGTAACTGAAAACATGCATCAGTCCTACAGCGTGCACCCATTTTTCTTAGGTGTGTCCCTTTTCCCATCCTCCCAGGGGAAATAAATATAACTTGAAATGTGGCTGATAATCCTCCCAAAGGATTATGAGGGTCAACATTTTATATGTGATGGACTATGTGCCTGTTTCCAGGATTTGGTCCAAGTAAACTGCGCATACCGGAGAATGCACACAAGGCCTTGGGCTGCAGAACAGTGTCACTGATACCAATGTGCAGTAACCTGCACCCAGCCAGGCTGTGGCAGTTACTACAGGATATGAGGGAACACCATCTCTCCTCTCCTTTCCTCTCCCATTCATGGGGTTGTGACCTTATAGATCTGGCCACCTCTGCCACATCCTCCGTGTCCCTACTAACTTCTGTTCCAGTTCATAAAGCTGTCCTGGAGCTCTGTGCCACAGTATTCAGGCTAGAGTATTGTCTCCTGACATGGCCTTTCTGCTTCCTGAACCCTTCCCAGCTCATACAAAAGTTTGTCTTGATTAGGATTTCAAGGTGGGTTGTTGGATAACACCATCTAACATATTTTAACTAACATGGTTTCATAGATTTTAAGGCCAAAAGGGATTGTTATGATCCTCTAGTCTTACGTCCTACATAATACAGGCCATAGAACCTCATGCAAATGCCTAGGCTTCAACTTAACCAATTTAGCATGTTAGTCTACATCACACTGCCTTGTCTACACTAAAGTAGTAGAAAGTGGTGGCTAACACTTTGACAGCATACCTTTAAATCCTAGTCAGGACAGACCCAAAGTGTGAATGAATTATTTATGCCAGGGTTTGGCCTCATGTGGCCACTTGGGATTGGGTTCTAAATGAAGGAACAATGCATTATAGTTCTAAAAATCCTGAGGCCTAATTACGGCAGAATAGGTGCCCTCAAGTTTAGAATGAGACCTAAGGTGTCTCTCACTAAACAGAGAAATTATGGCCTATATTTAACTTAATTTTTTCCCACAAAGATCACCAACACATAGGCCATTTGTGGAAGGTTCTGGGAAGGTTTGGGCTGCGAATAATTCTCCATGTGGTAATGACAAAACTGAATAGGTAAACAACATATTTGTTGGGAAGGAGGGACGACAGAACCAAATCAAACCATTCCTCTCCATCTTGTAACAGGTCACATGTCCCTGATTCGCTCCAGCAAATCAGTAACAACTATAAATTATTCCTGCATGCCATGATGCTTGGAGCAGTATTGATATGTCTAGAGATATACACAGTAGAAATGGCAGACTTGCCTAAATAATTTTTACTTAGGCTGACTGTACTTATTCTTCTCTAGCCATTTCCATGGGAAGATCTCAACATGCTTTATGATCAGTTTAGAAAAAATAAAAAAGCTTGCAACTTTGTCCATTTTCAGATCAAATCCCAAACCTTTTGGAAGGTCTGAAATGCTCAGTTAGCTTTCCCCCTCCTCAAATGTTTTTGCACTTATACCTTTCAGACCGGACAGTGTCTAGGTCTGAAAATAATAAAGCCACAAATTAGAAAGGTATTTCCAATGTAATGTGGCTGCAAAAAAAAAAAAAAAAAAGACCAAGCAACTTTGGCCAGCATTTGTTCAGAGGCACCATGTCTGAAGATCGAACGGTGACATTCTGTTCTAGTCTATTCAGGTTGTTATACTGTACCCCTCACTGTATTATCCTCCTCTACATGGCTCTGAAGTAATACACCCGAATATTGTGTTCCGTCCTAAGCACCATGATGATACACTATTGACAAATTGGAGGGCTTTTAGAAAGTGATTGGGGGCTGGAAAGGTTGATTTATTAGGAGGCTAAACATGTATAGCCTGGATAAATGATAACTAAAAGGACTGGAACCATGACAATCTATAATTATCTGCAGGGTGTCCAAATCCAGGAAGGAGAGAATTATTTAGGGTTGGTGCGAGGAGGTACAAGTAGGACTCCTGGAGTGAAATGAAGAACAGGAAATCCACAGTGAGTATCAGGAAAGGCTTCCTGAAAGTGAGCTTAAGGCACTATGATAGGTCTGTCAGTGAAGAAGCAGGGATAGTGTCTGTAAAATTTCTTTGTTTAAATAAAGAATATAAGGAGAAACTTGGCAAATACAAAGAACACAAACAATGCCAACCCAATGTCAGTTCTCTATCAAAAAGAACAGGCGTACTTGTGGCACCTTAGAGACTAACAAATTTATTTGAGCATAAGCTTTCGTGGGCTATAGCTCACTTCATCAGAGGCATCCAGTGGAAAATACAGTAGGAAGAGAACAAAGTTACATAAAAATCAATGTAAAAGCTTATAAGCTAGAGGAGTGGCTCTCAACCTTTCCAGACTACTGTATCCCTTTCAGGAGTCTGATTTGTCTTGTGTACCCCCCCAAGTTTCACCTCACTTAAAAACTTACAAAATCAGACATAAAAATACAAAAGTGTCACAGCAGAGTATTACTGAAAAGTTGCTTACTTTCTCATTTTTACCATATTATTATAAAATAATCAACTAGAATATAAATATTGTACTTACATTTCAATGTATAGTATACAGAGCAGTATAAATAAATCATTGTCTATGAAATTTTAGTTTGCACTGACTTTGCTAGTGCTTTTATGTAGCCTGTTGTAAAACTAGGCAAGTATCTAGATGAGTTCATGTACCCCCTGGAAAACTTCTGAGTACCGCCAGGGATACACATACCCTTGGTTAAGAACCACTGGCCTAGAGCTCCAAGACAGAGCCAGGCTTCTACCTGCTCCCATGTTCCCTCCAGATTAAGTGAGGAAGGTTACCTCCCTTTATAGGAGTCTCTTACACATATTCTCCCACCTAAAGGCATTAATAGCTGGCTGTTCATTCAAACCACTCCCATCCCATCTACTCCAGTGTGAAGCAAACTAGCCAAATGATTCATCACCTCATTTGAATGAACGCATTTAAAATATATATATAATCAACTGCAAAGACACATCAGAAACAAAATGATCACCTGACTCAAACTACATTTCCCAGAACACCTCAGGCCCAGCATCAAAGAACACACCCCTTCCTAGGCATAAAAGCTCCAGCCTATGAGTATGCTTCCATGAGAGCCAGTTCCAACAACAAGGCACTCACAAAGGGAAGTCAACAATGGTCTTGGGCTCACTGGGGATTTCATGGCACTATCAAGCCCATAGTCATCTTCAGTGGTTGGATAATCAATACAGTTTCAGTTCTAACATCTGCTATATCATTGGTCTCTGAGCTATTTATTTTTCTCCTAAATAGTGCCTTAAAGTATGTTTCTACTCTGAGAGATGACTCCTTAAAAATGTTGTTAATCCTCTCCCTGTATGTATTCAGAGGCACATCTGCTGATTTTAGTGACTAACAAGTTCTGTTTGTTTGCTAGGTCCTTTTTCTTCCTCTTAGGCCTGTAGACACAGTTAAGAAAGAACGAGCAAACTACTAACCTGGACTTTTAGGTAATTTCCTGCACAGGTATTTGTATTGTGATAATACCTTAGCCTTGGGAAAATCTCACAGTGGCTTTATGATGATTAATTAATCTAGCCTCGCACTCCCCTGTGAGGTAAATTGTTGTTTTTCTCACTTCTCAGAGGAAGGAAAGAACCTGAGGCATAGAAAGACCCAGTCCTGCAATGAGCATTGTGCAGGTGCATTCATGCTGAAGTCACTGGGCTTCTGTGTGGTTGCAGGGATCTGCCTGCTTGGAGCTTACTGTAGTATTAGGGCTTCAGTGGCATGCCCAAAGGTGCACTGAGTCAGTGACAGGAGAGAGTAGAACCCAAGTGTTCTGACTCCCAGTCCTTTTTTCAAACCTACTACCTGAAACTCATTTTGAATACTATATACACACTTCAGATATTATTGTCACGCTGTCTGGAGTGTCTCACGACCATGAGTGCCTAGCTCAGGGCAGACTGTCAAAAACAGGGCAAATGTTTCAAATTGATGGTATGTTCTATAATTAGATTTTACCACGCCAGTGACAAATGTGAACTCCTGTATCATTACACCAGTCTGTCCATGGAGTCACAGACAGTCCCCTTAGACGCTCTACTTTGTCTTACCACCCAGACAAACGGGACTTAATTATAAATGGTCACTTACACCAAAAGTCACACCACATTCAGGTTGCTTCTAGTCTCAAGAGCCCAGTCACTTACCCCGGATCAGCTGGTACCGTTGATCTTACACCAAAGACAATGCCTATAGCCGGTCCTGTAATAAACTACCTAAAAGTTTATTAACTAGGAAAGAGAAATAAGAGAGTTATTTACAGGGTTAAAGCAAGCAAACATATGCACAAATGAGTTGCAATCTAAATCCTAAAAGTGACAGAGTTGTAGCGTCTGTGAGTTCAAAGTGTCTTTCAGAGGGGACCCATGAGACAATCACTGGGGATCTCTGGCTACAGTCTGGTGTTTCTGACCCTGTGAGTTCAAACAGCAAAGAGATGAACAATCTTCATGTCAGCTATTCTTATTTCCCACTTCCAGCATTCAGAGCGATGGGCTCAAGCCATCTGCATGTACTTCTCCATGGGTGAATGGGGCAATTAACAAAGCTTTTGTCTTATAAATGACCGACTTAAATGTTGATAGTCCTCCTGGCTGGGCAGCGGGGACAATTCCCATGCCTGGGTTCACAAGTTCAGAGCAAATATTGTTAAATTACAGATTTTCTGATTGCCTGGAATACTGACATTACAAGTGAGCTTAATGCATGCAGAAACATATAAGCATTTCAGCGAGTCTAAACATTAAATACATTCTTATAAGACCAATACCTATTTTGAGCAAAACTAACACACAGGTGAACTGGCCTGATCTCCAGCTCTGAGTTTGTTAGTTCACAGCTAATGTCTGCAGTCTTGGCAAAAGCTGGCATCTGATGTGCCAGCATCGCAATTATAACCTATCCCCCCTAGTTTTCCTCTAACTTTCCTTGAAACATTCAACAAAGCTGGAAAGCCAATTACAATTCCCCTGAATTTTATCTTGTGCACTAATGTAACAGATAACTCTTGCTTGGTAAAGCTATTGCTGACAAATAATATACTTAGCTTTGAAAAGTCAATGTTAATGCTAGTTAATGCACTTAATTGGCAGAAACTTCTCAGTATTGCCTAGTTACATTGGAAATATGAGTCATGCCTGAATTCTGTTGATGCTCTCTTTCTTCCGGGGAATACCAGCTACTACAAGAAATAATAGGCAGAGTTACAGTAAAAACATGATTGTTTTGTCAGGTATTTATAGATCATGTATACAGGTGCTTTGCAAATAGACAATTACATTACATTGCTTATAACTGAACTGGTCTCTGGTAAATAATTCATTGGGCCAAATGACTCATAAGGCAGAGGCCCACAGCAATCAGAGAGCAATGGAAAACACATCAGAGTGAGATGCTGAACTTATTGCCCTGAAATGTTGGTTTGTCCTATAATTTCTTTAGCCCACAAGACTTTAAAAATGCAAGCAATTGTACTGGAGAGAAAACCAAAACCAATATTCATGTGGTTTGAAAGCTACGCCTGCAACAGCTCAGTAAAGAGTAAAAGCCAGCCAAGGACTGTCGTGAGTGGTGGTACTTTCTAGCCCCTTTCATATTTAGTAATTTATTAAATTAGTCACAAAACCCTAAAAATATTGATGTTGGTGATTTTCGTATCATGTTTTTCTGAAAGACAAAAGCTTAAAGTTCTGTCCAAAGGAGGCAAATGTTGAGAAAAGGGTTCTGTACTCTCTAAACATATTGTCAACTCTTTCCATATTAATGAAGGGATCTTTCTGACCCCAAGCCATGTGGGTTAGAATTGATTTGTGGAGCTAATTAAAAGTGTATGATGTTAGCCTGCGTTCTAATCCAGTCTTTGACACTGTGATACCAGACAAGATTTTGAATGTTTCTGATTCATTTTTAACATCTGTAAAAATGGGAGTAATTCTGTCTAACTGCTCTCAGCACTGGAATGTTTGTCCAATGCAACATACCGTATCTGTGTCTGAGCTGTACTGTCTGAGACTGCTGTAGATAGGACAGCGATCATGTGCTTAGGAGCAGGGTGTACAATGGAGAAAAGAAATAATTAAGTGTTTTATTTGAAATATATTGAGATTGTGTCAGTCTATTTGAGCATTCACCCAGCTCTAGTGTCTTCCTTACAAACCTGAAGGGGCTGAGCACACTGTTGGTTATTAGATAATAATGATGATTTCGGTGGAATGAAAATTGGGCAATAGTATTTTGTTCTCTTGGAGCCCCTAATTTTAATATATGTGAGCCTTATTGAACCTAAGTCTCATGTGGAGCTATTATATGGTCCCTCTGATTTAAATTTAAACCTCATTTTAACAGGCACAGCTTTATACTGGCTAAAAGACTCAATCCAGCAATCCAACCCATGTAGGTGACCCCTATACCCATGTAGAGTTCTACTGAAGTTAGTAGGGCTCCTCATGGCATTCAGGTCTACATGTTGGGAGTGGATTACATGATTAGAGCACTTGTTGCTAAGGCCAGAATTACACTACGGACCTATGTTGGTATAACTACACCTCTACCCTGATATAACGCTGTCCTCAGGGAGCCAAAAAATCTTACTGCGTTATAGGTGAAACCGTGTTATATCAAACTTGCTTTGATCTGCCAGAGTGTGCAGCCCCACACCCCCGCCCCTTGGAGTGCTGCTTTACTGCGTTATATCCGAATTCATGTTATATCGGGCCACATTATATCGGGGTAGTGGTGTATGTTGTTCAGGGGTCTGAAAAATCCATACCCCTGAGCAACATAGTTATACCGATCTTAACCCCCCTATAGAGAGTGTTATGTTGGCAGGAGAGCTTCTCCTGTCAACATGGCTACTGCCTGTTGTGGAGGTGGATTAATTATGCTTATGGGAGAGCTCTTTCCCATCAATATAGAAGCATCTTCACTTACATGCTACAGCGGCACAGTTGCACCAGTGCAGTTGCGTTGATGCAGCGTTTTAAGTGTAGATCTGCCCTAGGTCAGGCAAAACTCACCTCGAGTATCAAGGATTCAGTTCAGATAAACATCCAGCTCACATGTCCACCTGAAGCTTAGTCAAACTATCCAATGTCTTGTGTCTGTCTTTTAAGGCCAGGCTGTCTCATAGCATTACATGTGCCCAGTCTTAAACTTCCCATTCTTCAGGTCCTCCTTCCATTTCTGTCTTCTGGATTTCTTCCACACAGCTCACTTCCTGACCTGGTATGACATGCTTTACCCCTTTACTTCCAGTCTGTCCTTAAAGCCCACACCTCTTTCAAGATGCTGATAAACTCTCAAGTGTGCTGCACTGCACACTGCAAATATATATATATATATATATATATATATATATATATATATATATATATATATGGTTAGTGAGTTATGGGTTGTTGCAATAAGCCATAAATCCAATGTCTCTATTCAGTTCATGATTTTAGTGTCTAGCAAAGTTATGAATTTAAGCTCTCAGGCTCGTCTTTTGAAAGTATGCAGCTTTCCTTTGAGGATGAGGACTGATAGATCAGATATAGAGTGATCACTTTGTGAAAAGTGTCCGCCCACAGGTGATAAGGTGTTTTTGCTGTATGATTTTCCTGTGTGCGTTCATTAGAGAGTGTAGTGATTATCTGGTTTCACCCACAGAGTTGTTGTTGGGGCAGTTAGAGCACTGGAGGGGGTACACCACGTATTGTGATAGGCATGTGTAGGACCCCGGGATTTTGAAAAGTGTGTGGTGGGGGGTGTTGATCACTGTAGCAGTGGAGCTATGTCTGCAGGTTTTGTGCCTATTGTTCTTGCTGGGTCTGGAGCTGCTTTGAGTTGGTGCATCCTGGTCTCTGGGGAGCTTGCTTCTGGTGATGAGCTTAGTGTGTCCTGTCTAACATCCAAGTTGGAAGTACTTCAGGACAAGGATAATTTTTTTTTCTATTTGTTCTGTGAAGCAGCGCAGCATCTATCACACTTTGGGGGCACCAAACAAATAACTGATGGTAATGAAACTACTCCAGAGCTTTCATTTTGGGAGACCTGGAATCAAGTGCTGGATAAGGCTGCAAGTGAACATGCATCTGTTATTCAGAGCCTAGTCTCGGTTCAACCACATTTCAAAACAGTCCATAAATAGATATAATTGGGAATGCCTGACAGTCTCTGCTCAAGAAAGACCCAGAACTGAGGGAGCCAGATTCAGGTTGGTTGACTCACCACAGAGTGACCTTTGGTTGCAGAAGGATTTTAGGATATCGACTAAGACTCAGTTTGTTACCTTTTGTAAAGCTCTTTGAAGATTAAAAATATTAGCTCAGGAATATGCATCAAGTAATTTGCCCATCTATTGGTCCTTCCATATGAGGATCTCAAAGCACATCACAAACATTAATTCCCCTTTTTTAGGTATGAAAAGCATTATAATCCCTATTCTACAGAAAGGAAAATGGGGGGAACTAGCTCTTACTAAATTATGATTTCTGGGTTATAGAAACTAGGGGATTCCATAGTAATTTGGCCTCAATGCTGATATTTCTGGTACGCACAATCTTGCCAGATGGTGTAATTATGCAGCAATTTACCTCTCTAGAGCTGGAGAGTAGTTTCACCATCCTCTCCAGTACACACTTAAGCAGAACAGTGACTTACTGCTTGTAACTTTAAAAAGGGAATGATCAAATCTGAGTCGGTTTGCACTAGGAAAAACTGCTACTTCACTGCAACAAGAAGTGATACGTATATGTATTTACTTCTGATGGAGGCATTCAGAAAGTAAGTAAGTATCTGGAAATCACTCTCCCTTATGGCTATGAATGTCAAAAGTAACAGGTTTGGGGGGATATTACTAATTAAAACATTTTATCACTTAATAATATAATAATAACTTATAAACATTTTTGATGACTCTCCTTGTTTCTTAACAGTGAGACCTGAAATTAATATAGAGCAGAGGTGGGCAAACTACGGCCTGCAGGCCATATCCGACCCACGGGACCCTCCTCTCCGGCCCCTGAGCTCCTGGCCTGGGAGGCTAGCCCACTCCCCCGCAGCCTCAGCTCACTGCGCTGCCGACACAATGCTCTGGGCGGTGGGGCTGTGACCTCCTGCTGGGCAGTGCAGCTGCAGAGCCGCAGCCTGTCCCGGTGCTCTGTGCTGCGTGGTGGCGTGGCTGGCTCAAGCCACCTGTCCTGGACTCCTGGTGCTCTGGGCGGCGAGGCTGTAGTGCCGCCAGCCACCAGTGCTCCAGGCAGCGCGGTAAGGGGGACAGGGAGCAGGGGAGGTTGGATAGAGGGCAGGGGAGTTAGGGGTGGTGGTCAGGGGGTGAGGATGTGGTTAGGGGTCAGGGCGGTTAGAAGGCAGGGAAAAGGAGTGTTGAATGGGGGCAGAGGTCCCTGGGGGGCAGTCAGGAGGGAGGGGTGGGTTGGATGGGGTAGTGGGTGCCAGTCAGGGGCAGGGGTTCTGGGGGCAGACAGGGAGAAGGGGTGGTTGGATGGGGCAGGAGGTCTGGGGGGGGCAGTCAGGAATGAGAGGAGTGGTTGGATGGGGCAGTGGTGGGCGGGCAGGGGTTCCAGGGGCGGGCAGGGGACAGGGAGCAGGGGGGGTTGGATGAGGCAGGAGTCCTGGGCGGGCTGTCAGGGGACAAGAAGCAGTTGGCTAGAAGGCGGGGGCCAGGCCACACCTGGCTGTTTGTTTGGGGAGGCACAGCCTCCCCTAACCGGCCCTCCATACAATTTCCAAAACCTGATGTGGCCCTCAGGCCAAAAAGTTTTCCCTCCCCAATATAGAGGAATAGAGCCAAAAAACTAAATTCCTGGCTAAAATCCTACAAATCAGGGGATACTCTGCCAATTTTGCCCACATTCCCTGCTGATTTCTTCTGCCCCTGATTTATAATGTCACCGACATCATTGTGCTCAGTGCTGTACGAAACAGAAGGAAGACACAGTCCGTGCCCTAAGTTTAATAGCATAAAGCTGACCCTCTTACTTCAGTGTACCAGGAATGGCCTATTTGTGCAGCGTGAACCCTGCTGTCTATGGAGATGTGCCTTGTAGAGAGATTTTCCATAGGGAAATTTGCTTTAAAACTCTCACCAAGTCAAAGAGCAGTTGATGCACCCCTTGGTCAGAGGAAACTGAACACAGTGGGTTTGTTTTCATCAAGGTTTTTCTTATTTCTAAATTCCCCAGGGACTTGGTGACAGGATTAGCTGAAAGAAAGAGGGCCAGCTGCAGATTAGAAAAACCAAACAAGATTGAAAATCTTTTTTTAAAGGAAGCACTTTGGAGTCACTCAGTCTCCTTTCCCTATCATAAAAGTGGCTCTTTATATAGTGTGTTTGATAGCCAGCCTGAGTCTGGGTCTCTGCGGAATAATTATAACCTCACTGCTGGTTGTTTCTTCCCACTGAAAAGGAGTGCTGTGAGGCTATAACTGCACTGCTTCTACAGGGGTAATCTCATGGTAAATTATTCCAGAGGTTAATTGGACGCATTTGAGCAGGACAGGAAGGAAGTCTGAGGGTTGGTGTGATCAGAAGTGTCTGTTTGGGGAGAAGGGCCAAATACAAACCTGGTGGAAAGATGGGACAGCTGTGGCCAATGCTTTGGTTATAACTGTTCTCTGAAAGCTCTGATCCATTCTGCAGAGAGTTATAGAGAATTTCAGGCTGGTGTATCAGGTGCCTCGGGTGCAGGAGATCAAACAACTACATTGCCAGCTCAAGAGATCTGTGTTAGAAAAAGGGATAGTGTCACAAGTGAAATGAGTCTGGTGACTGTTTGCTGTACATATATACTATGCAATCAGTGCTTTGCACGTTACTTAAGGCTTACACACTTTGGCGCAGGACAGGAATAGCAAGGGATGCCACATGGTGAGACCAGTTTTTGAGACTGATTTTTCAAAAGGGCGACGTTTCAAGGGCTCTTTGCAATTTCACATCAGAGTTAATTATTTAACCACTAGTACACATACAAATCAAGTATTTTCAGAATCCCGTTCTATATATAACTGTAGATACTATTTAGCTGCTGGCCCTTGGTGCCTGAACTTTTCGATAGGTAGGTGTTTATAAACATGTATATTAATACCAGTCCCATGGCAGTAAACTCGCTACCCCCCATTACTATCTTATACAGTGAGCCCACAGCAAAATTATCCTGGAGACAATTACAATGTTGGGTGACACCCTCCTTTCCTTTCTAGGTAACATGAAAGAGAGTGGGAAATTATCTAATATTTTAATGTGGAATTAATCAATCTTTAATGCCAAAAAGACAGAAGAAAACAAGAGAATTTTTATTTTATTTTAAAGCAGGTTCTGTAAAAACACAACAGGGACCAGATCCACAGCTGGTGCAAGTCAACTCCATTGAAATATCTGGACCATGATCTTCATTGTTAATGTTGATCTGATTTTCCCCACTCCTTCCCAAATCTACAGAAACATCCAAAGTTGACAGATGGGTGTGTCTGCAACTTCCAGGTGACTGGATGGCTGTGTCACAGTAAACTGGTGGCTATGACCAGATTATAGAGTGGAAGTATGGAGCTAACTATGGTGCTCAGGGTATGAAATTTTTCACAGCCATGAGCAACGTAGCTAGACTGACCTAATTTTTAAGTGTAGACCAGGACAAAGTGTTTCGCAGACTCTGCAGACCTGTGAGGTAGGCTGTTTTCTAAGTATTATTATCCCCACTTTACAGATGTGGAGGCTGATTTAGGGAGATTAAGCAATTTGGCCAACGCTACAGAGTGAATCCATGGCCGAGCCAGGGTTAGAATTCATGAGTGCCTGATTTCTACCCTGGTTCACAAGTCCCTGGATGATGCTGACATTCTGTGCTGCTGTGAATGCACATCACCTTTCCTATCCATTCTAACTGGCAGTTTTCTGTTTTGTTCTTTCTTCTTTCTCCCTCCCTCCGGGCAAAGAAAGGAACTTCAGTGGAAGATGCGTCCCTTCTGGTTTGCCACCCTCAAAGGTGTGAAACCAGCCCCCTAGGCACCAGCTTTCTTTGGCACGCACATTCCACACTAAAAAAAAAAAAAAACAGGAGTACTTGTGGCACCTTAAAGACTAACAAATTTATTTATTTAAGCTTTAGCTGCTCTTGAGCTAGCTCTCTTCTTGCACAGAATGGAACACACACACACACACAGACAGGATACACAGAGACATGAAAAAGTGAAAAAGTGGTGGAAGTGCATGCAGGAGTCTAGAGCAGAGAGATGAGCTATATAGCAGTTGGAAAAAAAAAAAAAGTGATAAATTAAGATAAGCCATAGAAGTGATGGCCCAGAGAGAAGAACAAGAAATAGAATAATGGATTCAAATGATTGTAATTCCAGTCTTTTGTTTAAACCATTTTTAATTGTAATTTGTGTATAGTTTTTGCATTAATTCAAGTCTCTTCTTCTCTCTTTTTTTTTTTTTTTTTGAAGTTTTTTGTTGCAAACTCTGTCACTGAGTGTCTGTCACTAGAAAGTTTGAAAGGTTTGTTTTCCCACTTTTGAAATGTGATGTTGATTATGTGTTTTTTTTGTCAGTTTTGTTTCCATTTATTCTTTTTGTTGGCCAAGTATGTGTACATGGGCATTGCATGGCACATGTGGGCATATATATGGCATATATGTGCATGGTAGATGTGCAGGTGTGTGTGATGATGATGGTGTGTCTGATGGTGAGTGATGTGATATGTGGGGTGGGAATGGATATGTGTTGGAGAGATTGGCATCGGGCTTTTATATTTATGTTGTATAGTAGTATTTATGTATGTTGGTATTGGCTGTGTTGCTGTGCTGTTGAGAGCTCAGGGTTGGGAGGTCTCTATAGGAGTGTGTCTGGTGTGGTGAGAGATCTGATAGAGAGAGAGTCTTAATAGGATGATGATGAGGTGAGATCTTTTCTTTGCTTGATTTTAGAGGGTGTTTAGTGGGTGTTGGTAGTTTTGGTGTTCTTCTTTTAGTTTTTTTTAGGTCTGTTCCTGTGTATCTGCTGTCTCTCTCTCTGTGTCTTCACTGTTCTGTTTTTCAGTTCAGCAGGTGGGTATTGTAGGTTTAAGAATAGGTAGGTATCTGTGTCTAGTATTGAGTCTCTCTGTGAGTGGGATTGTAGCATCTGTTTGTATCTTAGAGCTTGGCTGTAGACAGGAAGTGTGTGTGTGGTGTGAGCTGGTGCTGGGATGGTGTATGTAGGTATGTAGGGTTTCGGGTATCGGTATAGGGTGTTATTATAGTGACCATAGTTTATTAGCACAGTAGTGTCTGGGAAATGGGGGGCTTGGGTGGGGAAATGTGGTTGGGGGGGGATGGTTGATGGAAAGGTGATTCCCTTGGAATGAAGATGAGGAAGAGATGATGAAGATGTCATGATGTGTGTAGATGTCCTAGATGTCGTTAGTAGAGTAGAGGAGTAGAGGTTGGAGAGTAGGGGCGCCAAGAAAAGGTTGCCATAAAGATGATAAGATGTTAGCATACTGAGGGCCAAGAGGGCCACCATATTGATGATTGTCCCCAAATGTGAAATAGTTATAAAATGTAGGCCAAGTGTGAAGACCAGGAAGTTACGATAATGTGTGTATTAATTAGATGCCAGTCCGTTGTTGGGGATGGCTTCCAGTTGTAATTGTGGTTAGTGTGTAGTGTGTGTGTAGATCCATTGGTTCCAGAAGATGACTGATGGTTTGGTGTTTGTGGATAGGTGGGGTTTGGTGGGAGATCAGAAGTGTGAGTGGAATGGGGAGTGGTGTGAGTGCTGGTGGGGGAGGGAGAATGAGAGTCCAGATGGGGAGACAATCCTGCTGTTAAAATGGTTTATGGACACTGTTTGCACCTCAGAGACCAGGGGAGGGGCGGGGGGGCAGACAAACAAAGGTTTATTGAATTGAAAAACCAGTGATTCAAAGATGAGCAAACATATACAGGTTACACAGTGAATAAACATAAAGACGCAACTTCAAATGTTACACTTCTGTATTAGATAAAATTCTTTTGCTAATATGAGTTACCTATTTCATTTGAACAGTTGCCCCGTGTACCCCCTCACTTAGGAGAGATCCAGCATTTCACATCTTCCCACTTAGAAGGTGCCCCTCAGGGCTTGTCTACATTTAAATCAGTGCTGCTGTAGTGCTTCAGTGTAGACACTACCTGCCTAAGCTGACAGGAGGGATTCTCTTGTCAGCATAGGAGATCCACCTCCCTGATTGGCGGAAGGTAGGTGGAGAGAATTCTTCCATTGACCTAGCACTGTCTACATGGGGACATAGGTCAGCTTAACTGCACTGCTCTGCTCAGGTCTGTGGATTTTTCACACCCCTGAGCGATATAGTTATGCCAACCTAATTTTCTAGTGTAGGCCAGACCTCAGTTTCTTGAATGGCTTTTATTTCAAACCTCTTCCATTATAAAAGGATTTGCAGTTTGCAGGGGGGAGAACTTCAGTTGCTGTCAATATTCATGGTAGGGAAAACTCCCTTCTTGCTTGGTTTCCAAAGACTGGAATTTTCTTTTCGGTTTCAGGTTGTCTCAATGTCTCTCCAATGGTTCACCGTTGTCTTTTCATGGGCTGCATAATGGATATATACTTGGAGCTGGTTTTCTGTGAACACCTGGCTTAGGTTGTGCCCCTCCTTGCTGTGAGGTGTAGTTGATATTCTGAGCACAGTCTTCTATATACACAAATACATGTATTCAGGTTGTGATTATGAATCTGTATCTCATAATGACCATCCAGTTCAGAGCATCAAAAGCTTTTATAAAAGACCTTACTCAATACACTTTTATAATACAAAGAATGAGGAGTACTTGTGGCACCTAGAGACTAACAAATTTATTTGAGCATAAGCTTTCCTGGGCTAAAACACACTTCTTCGGATGCATGCAGTGGAAAATACAGTAGGAATATATATATATACACAGAGGACATGAAAAATTGGTATTGCCATAGTAACTATAACAAGAGTAATCAATTAAGGTGGGTTATTATCAGCAGGAGAAAAAGCTTTTGTAGTGATAATCAGGATGGCCCATTTCCAACAGTATGCAATCAGGTGGTTCAACCACTCATTTGGAAGATTTTAAACCACCTTTTCTCCACTTGGAGTGTCTGAAGCGTAATTGTGACAACCACTCAGGATAACCTAGAGCCTTATGGTTAGGGTGCTCATGTAGGACTCTGATCCCTGGTCTACATCAGGCAGAGGGGGGACTTGAACCTGGGACTCTCACATCCTGGATGAATGCTCTAGGCACTGGGCTAAAAGTTATGCTGGGAACGGGGCGACATCACCATCTTCTGTTTTCACTGCCACCATTTTTTGAATGGCACCAAAGTTTCTTTGTGAATCTAGCACCTCACAAAAAAAATGTTTGGCTAAACTTTTTGGCAAATTTACGTCAAATTCAAGAATATAGTTTCCAGTCAACCAAAACCGTGTTTTTCAGTGGAAAAAAAAATTTGTTCAAAAAATTTCACCCGGCTTTATTCACGAAGATCCAGAAAAACCAGTTTTTCCATATATTTGCCAAAATGCAAATGAGGATGCAAATTTCTCCAGGTTTACTTGCCTGTTGTCATCATACTTGGAGGCAGTGATGAGAGGAGGTAGGACCATAATCCCGTAAACTACAGAATCTCACCAGAAAAGTAAATTCTTGCCTCAGAGGTTTAAAGCCTCTTAGGAGTACTACTATCTGTGGCTAGACTTTTGCATGGTATCCCATCTTGCCTCTCTCACCCCCACCCCCATTAGCCCCTGAATATAATTCATGCTATTTCCAGTATGTACTACCCTTTTAGCCAGCTACAATCAAAAAGTCCTAAGGTGGTGTGGGAGCGAGGAGACATAAATATCACGGATAGTCACTCCTAAGACCTCGTCAAAAAATTTCACATGGAACAGTTTAAAAATGCTGATTCAATAGAATAAAAAAATCTTTTGTTGTCTATTCCATCCAAACCTCCAGTAGAAACCAGGCAGACCTCAGGCTGCCTGGTTTGTCAACTTGCCAGCTCCCCAGCTGCCTACCTGGTAGGCAGAGGGGCTGCCTGTTAGATAGGGAGACAGGCAGGCTTGACAAAGCCCTGGCTGGTATGATTGAGTTGGGGATTGGTCCTGCTTTGAGCAGGGGGTTGGACTAGATGACCTCCTGAGGTCCCTTCCGACCCTGATATTCTATGATTCTATGACATGCTCAGCCAGGTGGCCAGCTGCCTAGCTGGCAAATAGGTAGGCTGCCTGGTTTCTTTGCTGCCCAACGGGTAGGCAAAATGGATTGTTCCATTTCTCCAGGAGTTCCAGAATGTTGCCGTTTTGCTCCAGAACAAAATGTGGGCAACCCAGACTTTTTCGCAAAATGGGAATTTCATTTACTGGTCAGCTGTGGTCACCACAGAACATCCAGCACTGCGTCACACTGTGAGTCTATAACTGGTATAACCAGGACAGGCAGGTCCCCGTTGATATCCCATTTTCCAAGCAATATGCATCTCGTTCAATATCTTATGAAGATATCACGGATCCACTGAGTCCATGCAAGCGCTTGACCACAATAGCTTTTGGCACGTGTTTGTAAGGAGGTTTTTGGGTATCCCTCTATTTCTAATGAGGATGGTTGAAACTTCCCCTCTTTGACTGTGGCATGTCAGCGTATTTAGGATAGGAAAGGTCCACTGGTTTAGGATCTGAATTTAAAAAAAAAAAATGTGTTGGGATTTTTCATCACCGTCATTACACATGAATGCATGTGATGGTCTGGTCTATTTTTGTCTGCTGAATGAGGCAGCGGCGCCCCAAAGGCATGGCTTCAGGATCGTTATGCTATTTATGCTTGGGTGTCTTGACAACATGCCCCGAGTTCTCCTGCCAGGGGGCCCACAAGGCAGTAGTAAGACATGAGACAAAGTTT
Source organism: Mauremys reevesii (assembly GCF_016161935.1). Taxonomy (NCBI): domain Eukaryota; kingdom Metazoa; phylum Chordata; order Testudines; family Geoemydidae; genus Mauremys; species Mauremys reevesii. Next base: position 61,416,912 of record NC_052625.1, read on the forward strand.
GCCTTCTCTATTCTGCCTTGTTTATGCAACTGTAGCCTTTGTATTTCAAAATCTTAACCTCCCCTCTTTCCTGTTAGATCCCCTTCCCAGAGATCTCAGTCTTAGCAGTTTCCTCCATTTGTTTCTGTGTGCAATTTCTTCAATTTAAACTTGACTTAACACGTCCATTAGTTGACAAGGGATGTCCCTTTGAAGTGGAGGTGGGAAATGTCATTTTCTAGAGGCTGGTACCAGGGCATTCTCAGTTTCTATGCCTGCATACTTCTGGCAGGAGAGAACTTTCAGTTTTAGTGCTCTGCACAGCTGAAATGTAGATGCTTTTAGTACTGCCTGTGGCCTTCAGTTTAACGGTATCCTAATCAATTCATATAATTATGGAACTCCCTCTTGTCTTTCCTGGGCCAGGAAGATGTTTTATACCTAATTCATATAGCTACCAGAATCAAGAATGAACATAGGAATTCATTTATTCGGACAAATCTATACATTCTTATGGGCCTGCTTCTCAGTTACACTAAGACCCCTTTACACGACTCTGGCCAGGTAAAGGTGCCTCAAACTCAGTCTAAAGGTAGCTGTTAAAGGGCCTAATGTAAATAAAAGTCAAGGCCTTATATGTGTCTTCATGCACAGAGAGCAAAGTGTGGGTTTTCAGACTGAATTTCCTTTTGTTTTAGATTAAGGAAAACAAACGAAAGAACAAAAGTAAAGTCTCCATGGTAGAGCACAGTGTGTCTCTTCTGTGTAACAGGTTGCAGCAACATTGGGGAAAAAAATAGCTGCCATACTCCATGCATAGGAGTGGGGTCTTAAGTGGTGTCCACACAGCACTTACTAACTCAAGAGTCAATAGCACTCAAGCTTCAACCCATGCCCCCGACAGGCAAGTTAGCTCAAGTTTGCAGCACCACCTAACTTGAGCTAGAGATTTTTATGCGGATGGGAGTCAGGTTCGGGGCAATACTTGAGCTATACCTGCAGTGAAGAAAAACTCTGAGAGGAGCTACACAGATCTCACAGCCCAGAGGGAGGTGGAGTTAAAGTGGTTTTAAGTCACTATTACCTCCTACAGATTCTGGGCTGCTTCAAGGGCTGAGAGGCCGCTCACATAATTTAGACAGCCCTGGGGCCTCTCTAAGTTACAGCAGCCTATGTTAATGTGGTTTAAAGACTAATGTAGATATGACCATTGTGGGCAAGTACCCATGTATACTGTTTCCTTGGGAACATTTGTAGATGTGGAAGTGCCTTCTTTGTTATAACTACTGATTCTCACAAAATGATTGTTTATTATTACATAGAACATTCACAAACATCATGGTACTTCCCAAGCATAAACCATAATGAAATGTTAGTTCTGTAAGTCATCAATATAGATTTTAAAAAGCTGATGTGTGAATAAATTCCTAAATAGAAAACCAGTTCTTCTGGGCAGCTGCTTCCAAATTTCAGCCAGAAGGCGGGGAGAAATTTTATAGACCCTTTCTGTCTTTTCCTGCTAGTTAGTCTCTGGCATCATGCTTTGGCTGGACTGCCATCAGGGCACTGGGTTCAGTAGTTAATATTTGTTAAGCGCTATTGAAGTGCTAAGTTTCATTGTTATGTTATTTACTGAAAAAGTAAATAACATCCTGGGTGTGAGCCAAGTGCTTCCTGGTAATGGTGAGAGAGGCCTAGAGGCAGATTGTATTACTTTCATGGAAGAGATGCAGAAGCATTCCTTATATAGGACTGTCACAGTATGCACTTATTGCCAGAGCAATGCCTTATGTCAAGACCCAGCATTGGGGTTCTTTCTCTTTTGTGCCCCCCCCATTGTGTCTTGGTTCCACAACAGTCTGCCACTTCCATGGCCCAGCCCACCAGCTGGTCAGCTCTCCATCCAGTTCCTTTCCAGAGTTAACAGAAGATGAATTAAATCTCAACTCAAAATAGCCTCCTGGGTGTTAAAGTCTATAATATAAACATTATTCCTTCATGGAGAAGCAAAGCCAATGCTGGCAACATGAGGCTCCTGACTGGGCAAGGTTACTAGGGTTAGGTAAGGGAGAGCCTTCATTCTCTGTCTTGGCTTCACCCAGAACTGACCCCAGCCCTAGTAGAAGGAGCCAGCCCTTTTTTATTTGGCCTACTTGGCTCTGATTGGCCTCTGCCTGCTCCTAGTCCTTCTAGGGTGCTGGAGGACCAGTTGTCACTGGTTCTACTTAGAGCTGATTGTGGGAGGCCTCTCTAGGCATCCCCTGCAGAGCTGAACTCAGTCTCTTCACTTCCAGCAGGACACCTTCTTGGGAAGGATGGGGTGCCAAAGTGTGGGGCCTCTGGCAGGTGGCAGTGAATGCCTGGTACACCCAGTCACAGGGAGATATCCACTTAAAGGGGAAGACTTGGTTGGTATTAAGAGAGTTTCTACCATCTTCATTTCACTGGCAAAAAATCGGAAGCAAAACACACATCCTGGACCTTTATTATATTCCTTGTGGACTCAAATATCCTGTTGAACTCAGTGAGACTTCTGGATCACACAGGATATAATGCCTCAGAATTTGGGCCTGATTTTGATCTCATTTATGCCCACTCTATATCAGGGTACCTCCACTGGCTTCAGTGGCACTAACATAGAGTTACACTAGTATGTGAGAGAATCAGCCTTGTGTCCTATTCCCATCAAGTGCAACCATGGACTATCTTGGAACAATTCGTTTAAAATGTTGCTCACTAGGATAGCCTCATTAGTCACATCTCCCTTTCGCGAAGTGGGACAAGAGGCATACAATATTAGTCTAGCATATGTCAGTAAAATCCAAATAGCATAATGTAGGGTACTCTTTCTCAGAGATGCCACTTTTAGCCTGGGATGCTGTTGGCTCAGAGAAGCTAAACAGGCATGAAGTTGAAGCTGACCAGCGCTTGGATGAGAGGCCTCCAGGGAAAATACAAAACACAACATGCTGCAGGAAGAGATACTGGTTTTGGTGAGTAGGCCATCATTCTGTTTGTGTTACTACAAATTAAAAGCCCAAGCATGGTTTTGGGGGTCTTGTGGATGAGACGCAAAGCCAAGTGCTAAAAGTTCTGACCATGTCTAAGGCCCTTTTTATCAGAATTAAGTGTTCACTCCCATGTTCTGATTCAGTTCCAACTCTGACTACATTCAGCCAGCCTTAACTACACTGCTAGTTTCAATTGGCTGTGGAATTCTTCATTCCCAGTCCCAAGCCACTGTATAGCAAGATTTCATGCTGTTAAACAGCTACTGCATCCATACAATTGGTGGCTGCATTAGATGCCTTCTCTGCACACAAAAGTTGATTACCAGTTGAAGCTAAATTGATATAAATTTGGTGTAAACAGCTATAAAAGTGACCACATAGGCACTTAAACTGGTTTAACTAAATTGATTTAAAAACTGATTTTAGTTGAACAAGGTCTCGGTGGTGGATGGTGTGATTCCTCTGTCTGTATCTTGGGATCCTTTGAGATGAAAGGGGCACTGCAACTGTGTGATAGTTTTAACGCTGCAGGCAGACCAAGACAAGGAGTAGTCACAATCTCCTTACAGTGTCTGGTCTCCAATTAGATAAGGGGGAGGCCTCAAAAAATGCTCTAGAGCTGAAGTTCACCCCTCTGCAGCAGATCAACACCAAAGCCTACGGACCACATAAATCCCATTCAGCTTATGTGGTATTAAATGCTGCACAGACCTTGTGTTGCCCTTTTACAGAGGGGTGAATTTATCCCAAGGTGTGTCAGCCCGTGCTCCCCTTCCCTTCCCCAACTGATTCCCAGGATTCTTTTGGTGACTTCTCTTCCTAACATGTACTATTCTATATGCTGGGTGTTCAATTAGTTTTCTGTCAAGCTCTTTGGAACTGCTCTGTACAGTAGTGAAGCTCTGGAGCTGCAGCACATACTTTTACAGCCAGAATCTCAGTGCACCCTCTTGGCTAGCAGCCACTAAGGCAAAAGAGGCAATAAACTAGTTTATAATGGACACATTTGTCTGTCAGAAGAATGTCAGCAAACAAATTACCACAACCTGCCTGAACCAGCTCAGGCCTCCTGGAAGTCAGACCATGATTGTCTTGAGAGTCTTTGTTTTGTTGTCTTTTAAATAGAAGAAGAAATCAATGGGTATAATCATAGCAATCAGCAAAGCAAGTAGATGATTTGCATGGCTAGCCCACAAGGCATTACCACTGGAGCTGTACTATCATCAGCACTAATCATACCTGGATAAATACCAGGCATCCCATGAGTCACAAACTTCAGGCTTTCATCTGCTGATGGTGGATTCAGGAATGTAGTTTAAATACTGGATCCATCTGGAAACAACCTCAAAATAGATTCCTTGTCCTCATCATCTCCTTAGTTAGCTGTGAAAGTTACTCCTACAGGATCTGATGTGAAAGGAGCACAACCATTCAACTACTTGGAATAAACAACCACTCCCCAGGATTAAGGGTATCAGAATTTGATTGGCAGCTGGGCCAGGACTGGATGTTGGTGTCTATCAACACTCCCTCATCACACCTCATTTTAAGATTCAAATTTACCTCCATTCCACCTACATCTGGTATCTTGCATTAGCTAGGTAATCAGGCCCGGATCCTCAGTGGCAGCTAAATGCCTAAATACCTTTGAGTGTCTTGGTCTAAGTATCAGGGTGATGAGCCCTATAACAAAAGCTGAGATAGGTTTCACTTTTGTAAATTTACATCAGAAATGATGATTTGGGGAAGTGAGATGATTTGTAAAATTAAATTCTACCTCACGCTGTTCTTCCTGCATTTTGATATGTTTGTTACTATTATTTTACATGCCCAACGTTGCCAACTCCTGTGATTTCATCAAGAAGCTCCAGCCCTCTCATGAATTTCAGCTCTGCACTGGAGAAACCACCCTCTGAGTGGCTGCTTTCTTCACTTGTCTGCCTCTTGGGGAAGAGCAGCCAACCAGGTCTGCTGCAGGAGGCAGATAGAACTCTCCTCCTCCACCCTTCCCCTCAAGAACCAGGAGCAGTTTTTGGGTAGAGGATATGAGAGAAGAAATAGCCCAGCCCTCAGGACAGCTCTGCCACCTCTCTCCTGTGAACAATGGGTCACCATGCGCCCACCTACCCTGAAATCCTGGCAATACCCAGCCTGGGGAGAGGGATGTAGAACCCCTGGAGCTGTCCCCCAGGTTGAGGAAGGGGGAGAAGGGGACCCCATTGCAGCTTCCCCCACCAGGCCTGGGACAGGGCATGAAAACCCCCCTAGAGCTACATGGGGATCAGAAGTGAGGATGGGCGGAGGGGGGGGGTTAAGAATTGATGTGGGAACTGGGCATACATAATTAGTTGCTGGGCTGGGGGGGCACATAATTCATTAGTGTTGGGGTTTAGGGAGAAGCTGGGAGCTCTGTACACTTAGGCAGCTGGTGAGAGCTCCCTCAGCTCTGGCACAAATCACCTTATTCTGTACATTTGGGACAGTGGGCAACACTAATTCTCTGTCACACGCATTTGGAGATGGGAAAGGGAATTCAAACATCAAAAGACCATGAGGACTAGAAACTTTTTTTTTTAAATGACAGCTGACCTCATGTAATCACATGAATCCGGAAGTTGGCGCCTTAAGACAAACAAATATTCTGAGAATCATATAAAAAATTACAAGAGTTGGCAACACTCACCACTCTTTTTGGTATCAGGCACTTGGCACCCAAGATGACTTCATAATGCAGAAAGAGACAAGCAGGGGAGCCCAACATAAGAATGGCCATATTGGGTCAGGCCAATGGTCTATCTAGACCAGTATCCTGTCTTCTGACAGTGGCCAGTGACAAATGCTTCAGAGGAAGTGAACAGAACAAGACAATTTGAGTGATCCATCCCCTATTGGCCAGTCTCAGCTTCTAGCAGTCAGAGGTTTAGAGTCATCCAGAGGATGCAGTTGCATCCCTGATTTTCTTGGCTAATAGCCATTGATGGACCTATCCTCCATGAACATATCTAATTCTTTTTTGAACCCAGTTATACTTTTGGTCTTTACAACATCCCCCACCAATGAGTTCCACAGGTTGAATGTGCATTGTGTGAAGAAGTACTTCCTTATTAAACCTGCTGTCTATTAATTTCATTGGGTGACTTCTGGTTCTTGTGTTATGTGAAGGGGTAAATAAAACTTCCTTATTGACTTTCTCCACACCAGTCATGATTTTAGAGACCTTCATCACATCTCCCATTAGCCCCATCTCTTTTCCAAACTGAACAGTCCCAGTCTTTCCAAACTCTCCTCATAGGGAAGCTGTTCCATACTCTTACTCATTTTTGTTGCCCTTCTTTGTACTTTTTTCCATTTCTAATATATCTTTTTTGAGATGGGGTCACCAGAACTGCGCATAGTATTCAAGGTATGGGTGTACCAGTGGCATTATATTTTCTGTCTTATCGTCTATCTCTTTTCTAATGGAGCCTAACATTCTGTTTGCGTTTTTTGACTGCCACTGCTCATTGAGCGGATGTTTTCAGAGAACTATATAGCATGACTCCAAGATCTGTTTCTTGAGTGGTACCAACTAATTTAGACCCCCTCATTTTGTATTAGTATTTACGATTATGTTTTCCAATGTACATTACTTCGCATTTATCAACACTGAATTTCATCTGCCATTTTGTTGCCCAGTCATCCAGTTTTGTGAGATCCATTTGTAACTCTTTCCAGTCTGCTTTGAACTTAGTTATCTGGAATAATTTTATATCATCTGCAAATTTTGCCACCTGACTGTTTACCCCTTTTTCCAGATCATTTATGAATGTTGAACATCACTGGTCCCAATCCAGATCCTTGGTGGATCCTGCTATTTACGTCTCTTCACTCTGAAAACTACCCTTTGTTTCCTGTCTTTTAACCAGTTACTTATCCATTAAAGGACCTTCCCTCTTATCCCATGACTGCCTACTTTGTTTAAGAGCCTTTGATGAGGAACCTTGTCAAAGACTTTCTGAAAGTCCAAGTACACTATATTTACTGGATTAACCTTGTCCATATATTTGTTGACTCCCTCAAAAAATTCTAATAGATTGGTGAGGCATGATTTCTCTTTACAAAAGCCATGTTGATTCTTTCCCAACAAAATTTGTCCATCTACATTTCTGATAATTCTGCTCTTTTCTGTAGTTTCAACTAATTTGTGTGGTACTGAAGTTGGGTTTACTGGCCTCTAATTGCCAAGCTTACCTCTGAAGACTTTTTAAAAATTGGTGTCACATTAGCTATCCACCAGTTATCTGGTACAGAGGCTGATTTAAGTGACAGGTTACATACCACAGTTAGCAGTTCTGCAATTTCATATGAGTTCCTTCAGAATTCTTGGGTGATACCATCTGGTCCTGGGGACTTATTACTGTTAATTTATCAATTTGTTCCAAAACCTTTTCTACTGACACTTCAATTTGGGACAGCTGCTCAGATTTATCACCTAAAAAGAATAGCTCGGCTGTGGGAATCTCCCTCACATACTCAGCTGTGAAGACTGATACAAAGAATTAATTTAGCTTCTCCACAATGGTCTTGTCTTCCTTGAGTGCTCCATTAGCAGTTCTATCTTCCACTGGCTCCACTGATTGTTTGGCAGGCTTCCTGCTTTGATGACGTACTTAAAAAAATATTGTTTTTAGTTTTTGTGTCTTCTGCCAGTTGCTCTTCAAAGTCTTTTTTTGTCCTGCCTAATTATATATTTACACTTGACTTGCCAGAGTTCGTATTTCATTCAATTTTCCTTGGTAGGATTTGACTTCAAATTTTTAAAGGCTGTCTTTTTGTTTCTAACTGCCTCTTTTATTCTGATGTTTAACTGTGATGGCAGTTTTTTGGTCCTCTTACTGTTTTTTGTTGTTGTTGTTTGTTTTTTAATTTGGGACATACATATAGTTTGAGCCTCTATAAGGGTGGTTTTGAAAAGTTTCCATGCATCTTGCAGGCATTTCACTCTTGTGACTGTTCCTTTTAATTTCCATTTAACCAGCCTCCTCATTTTTGCAAAATCTCCCTTTTGGAAGTTAAAATGTTGTTGTGGTGGGTTTCTTTGGTATTTTCCACCCTACAAGGATGTTCAATTGAATTACATTATGGTCACTATTACCAAATGGTTTAGCTGCATTCACCTCTTGGACCAGATTCTGTGTGCCACTTTTAGGACTAAATCTTAATTCATAAATCCCCATGTGTAATTCATCAGCTGTTTGAATATTTACTAACTTTTAGAGTCAAGTCCTGTACAAACATCTTGATCACTGTCACACTGATGTGAATCCAGTTAAATTCCAATAGATTTACTCAAGATTTAGATTCAGATCGGTGTGATGGGTTGAAACACAGAATCCCCCTTGGGAGCCACCACCCGATGTGCCAAGACTACTTCTACCCCTGCTTTCCCTGTCAGCTCAGGACTCCAGCATCCTGTCTTGCTGAGCCAGACAGAGGTTGGGCCACACCCGTCTGCAGTTCACTGAAACTGAGATGCACTCAGTTCAGGGGCTTCTTAGTTAACAGAGACTTTCCCGGTGCCCAGTGTTCAGCCTTTCTGGGCAATTTGCAACCTGTATAGTTCTAGCTTCTTCTCATCTTCAATCTTATTTATTTTGCTTCCTTTTCTATCCCTACTTTCCTTGCCCAAAATAAGCAAACAGAAAATAACAAACCAGTGACCACTTTGTCTGTTCTCCAGCCATCACACTTAAAACTCACTTAAAATCACTACCAGCACCTCAAAGCAATCAGCTGTGCACAGATCCTGCTCGACTGTGCCACTGTCACAGGTTGGATCACAGAAACCCCCTTGGGAGCTGCCACCTGATGTGCCAAGACTACTTCTGCCCCTGCTTTCCCTTCCAGCTCAGGACTCCAGCACCCTGTCTTGCTGAGCCAGACACTCCCGTCTGCTACAGCAAAGACCCAGGGTCTGAATTACTTGCCCCAAAGCTGCAGGTTTACCTGAAAGCAGCTAACAGAAGTGTTCCTGTCTTTAACACTCAGATGCCCAACTCCCAATGGGGTCTAAACCCAAATAAATCCATTTTACCCTGTATAAAGCTTAGACAGGGTAAACTCATAAATTGTTCGCCCTCTATACCACTGATAGAGAGATATGCACAGTTGTTTGCTCCCCCAGGTATTAATACATACTCTGGGTCAATTAATAAGTAAAAAGTGATTTTATTAAATACAGAAAATAGGATTTAAGTGGTTCCAAGTAGTAACAGACAGAACAAGGTAAGTCATCAAGCAAAATAAAATAAAATGCACAAATCTATTTCTAATCAAACTGAATACAGATAATCTCACCCTCAGAGATGCTTCAGTAAGTTTTTTTTCCCCCTCAGACTGGACACCTTCCAGGCCTGGGCACAATTCTTTCCCCTGGTACAGCTCTTGTTCCAGATCAGGTGGTAGCTAGGGGATTCTTCATGATGGCTCCTCTATCTAGCCAGCTGAAGACCAAATGGAGGGGTATCCCAGGGGGTTAAATAGACTTTCTCTTGTGGGTGGAGACCCCCTCCTCACTCCTATGCAAAGTCCAGCTCCAAGATGGAGTTTAGGAGTCACCTGGGCAAGTCACATGTCCATGCACGACTCACAGTTTTTACAGGTAGCATCCATTGTTTACATGCTACTTTGAATGTCCTCAAGTAGACTTCTTATGTGGACTGGAGCATTTCAAGATCCATTGTCCTTTAAGTGTTTCTTGATTAGGTACTTAATTTCAACATTCCTTTCTCCAGGAACTGACCAAATGCTCTACTAAGGTTATTTAGAAATCAAGCCTGTACACAGCCAACATTTATAACATTCATAACATCGAATACAAAAATGATACATGCATGCAAATAGGATTAATAGATTCAGTAGATCATAACCTTTACGTAGATATGTTACATGGCATATGTAGCATAAAACACATTGTAAGCATATTTCCACAGAGCCTTCTGGGAGGTACCGTCACAATCGGAGTCTGGGTCACAAGATATAATTGAGGCTCCAACTCTGGAGGGAGAAATTACAAAATTCCCTTTGTTAAATGAATTCAATTAATATATAAAGAGAACAGATGGAGAGGACAGGAAGTTGTTTGTTAAGCTGCATGTCATAGGCACATGATTAGAGTGACAAGGAGGGTGAGGAAATGTCTTCAACATGCAGCTACAACAACACTGCATAGGAGCACCATGTTCATTCCACTCTTGATCAATGTATCAAGCAATGTTGTCGGAAAATATTCTTCCCTTTTTAACTTTCCTTGCCTCTGGTGCATGAGGATAGCTTAGTCAGAGGGAGCTAGTTGCTGGGATGAAGGCCCTTAATTAAGAGTGCCCTTCGGCCTGTCCCCAAATGTTATAGGAACTAACCTAGGCACTATGATAATACCAATAATAAATAATATCATAGTAATGACAAGAAAAACCAAAAGTGCATTGACAAGACAATAGGACAGAGGCAAGCTATCAAGAAAAGACCATTCAAACCTTCACACGTAGTAACAAATACGGTGAATTGTACTCAGAATTGAGAGTTAGTTCAGAGAGCAAGTGTCTATATGCTCATATCTTCTATTCCGCACTAGCTAAGGCGTTCAGGTTTTTTAAAAGGAAACATGAAGGAGAAGCATGTAGGCCTTATCTACACACACAAGTTGTACTCCTTTAGCTATACTGGTCTAATAAACTGTAGGCAGTAGGTGAAGAGCTGAAAAAAAGAGCACACAAGTAGGAAACTGCAGTATAACGCTGTAAGATGATAAAATAAAGGCCATATTTCAACAGTAGGCAAAGGCAGCTGGCAACAACTAAGTAACAAAAAGGGACAGTCAGTACCATAACAGTATGTATTCTGGAATAATCAGTGGTTGGGATTTTTGACATCTTCTTTATTTAAAGATGAAACTTTCAATGGAATTTGTCCCAGCCTTAAAGTGATCTGCAGAGAGAAAACAATAGTTTGTGCCCTCTTTCTCCTTTGTGATGTCCAGAAAGGCAGTGGTGTTTTTAAAGTGTGAGTGTGTTTTTGTTTTGTTTTTTAACTTTGATCAGGAATGTCAAGTCTGGTCTTCTCTGGTTTTGCTGTAGACTCCTTGGATGGTTTGGATTTGGATTTGAATTGTGAGCTTTATCAGCCTTTCATTGAAGAGATGAGAGGGAGAATGTTGAATCTTTAACAAAGACTAATTTTCTCCTAAAGTGTTTCTCTGGTATTTTGTGGTAAGTAGACATTACCAGAAACAAACAAAACACAAAGAGTTTGAAACAGTGAATACAAATCACTCCACATCTCAGTTAATCAAGTTTCATTTTTCTGAGTATCTCTAAAGTCAGATGCCAGTTCTTTACTCGTCAATATAATTTTTCAGGAAAAACAGTGTAGACAAAACTTGAATTTCTAATTTTTAAAAACAAAGCAAAAATATTGGGTGGGGAAAGGGATATGAAAGAGGAAGACCACCTTTTAGGTGTTTGTTAATTTATCATAATTTGCATTTGAAAGATCGTCAGGTAATGGGGGTAGAGTTAAGTGAGGATTAGTTAATCCAGATATAGTTCAAAATTGAGTCTGATTTGAAGTAGTTATTAACAAACCTTTTTATGAACTTAACACTTTATGGTGTTGTCAAAAGGTCAAACTCCGGTCCAGTGTAACACCGAGATACTTTGGATTAGCTTCATGGCCGATGCTCTCTCCGCAGAATTGCACATCTAGTTTGGTATTAGCCATTTTATTGTTCAGATGGAAAGTAGTTACTATGGTTTGTTTTTTGGTTTTTTTTTTTTTTTTTTAAATTAGGTCTAAGTTTCCAGCATTGGAAATAACCAGTCATTGTGCTAAGATTTCGGGTTAGGGTGTTGCTGATGTTATGGAGGTTTGTGTGCTGAACCACTAGGGCAATATCATCCGCATACATGAATTTCCTTGACTCTGTCGCTGGTGTGGCGCGGTGTATAGATTAAAGAGTATTGGGGCCAGGACAGAGAGCCCTGAGGGATGGCCAAGTTAAGAGTTCTTGATCTAAGGTACACCTGGTCATTAAGGTGTACCTTAAAATGGCGATCCCCAGGCATTGCTGCCAAGATGCAGATCATTCACCAGCAGTGAATGATGCGGGAGACCTTAAGGAGGAGGCCCTGTCTCCAGATGGTGTTACATGCCGAGGACAGATCAACAAGGGTGATTCCTGTCTTCAACTTACATTGTAATCCTGCCTCAATGTGGCTGGTGAGTGAAGCTACTTGGTCACAGCAGTTCATCTTCGGGCGAAATCCTGCCTGCTCCACTGGGAGGATGTCTTCAATAATATCAGACAGGCGATAGAGCAGCACCCCTTCCATGAGCTTGCTGGTGGTTGAGAGGAGAGAAATGGGGTGTTAGCTGGTGCATTCTCTGGGGGTTTTCCAGGCTTCAGTTTCCCTGTTGCCTGTTATCAGCTTGTGGCCAGTTCTCCGGTTCTATGCATGGCAGTAAAAAGCACTGCTAGTCATTCCCGTCCCCATCTCCTCAGATTCTTGAGAAACTCTGGAGGAATGCCATCAGCCCCTGCAGCTTTCTGATTTTTGGTTTCCAACAGCGCAATAATGATCTCCTTGACAGAATATGGGGAAGAGAGTGGGGATTCCTCTGGGCATTGTTGAAGGTTTCTGCGGAGTTCCCACTTGACCTCCTGGCACGATAAAGTCAGGTCTCATGTCGTACTTATCACAAAATTGGCCAGAACATCATGGGGCTCCAGTCCACTGACCTTATGAACTACAACAATTGCTTAGGTATATTCTGCAGCTGAATATTTGCACCAGTGTGGTCTCATGGCAGTCACACTAAACTCCTTGACACTCAACTCAATAATGCTATACACACTGTGTTGGGCATGCTCAAATCTACTCCAGTTGACTGGCTCCCAGTCCTATTGCACATCCAGCCTCCACAGATTAGAAGAGCTGCTCAGACATCTCACTTTCTTAATCAAGTCAATGCAAATATGAGGTTCCCACTGCACCATGACTTGCAGAACCCGCCAAAGATGAGATTAAAATCCTGCAATCCTCTATGGAACCGTATCAAGATCCTTACACCCAACTTTGATGCTGAGGCTCAATGAAGAGTCACATGGAGTACTTCGACCACTGAAAACAAACAGCTCATCGTTGATCCTGTTGAGGAACCATCGAGTTTTGATTTATGTCGGAAAGAGACTGGTGCAGACTGACATCAAGACATCTCCTGGGAGATATGGACAAACTCTCTTTAAATGGAAAATGAGGCAAACACCTGTATGCGACTGTGGTCACCAGACACAAATGATAGAGCACATCATATCTGAATGTCCCCTTCGTTCTTCCGCTGGGGACCTGAAGAATGTTCACCATCTCACTGCAGTGAGATATAAATTAGTAGTTGTTGCTACCTACCCAAGCCATATGAAAGAAGAACACTTTACGGTGGTTTTTCTGTTTTATGGGGAGTTCTCAAATCTTGTTACCCATAAGTAGGCTTGGAAGAAGTAGATTCTTCTCAGTAAATACTGGTGAACCCTGATTTCACTGAACACACACAAACCAATGAAAAAATATTTCCATCAATGATAATCAAAATTTACAGATGGGCAAAGTAGGAAAAATTGTGCTTGGACTTATTAGAATCAAAATTAAGTGATTTAGACTTTTGAATTCAGCTTGTTACAAATGGACTAATAAATGAATAGTAAAACAGATATGATTTGTTGCTCTGTAGGTATTTGCTTTGTATATTTTGACATGTTCACAATTTGTGCTTTAACAGTTTATAAAGCTTTAATTTTTTTAAACCTTAACATCTACTGTCATTATTTAGTTGTCTCACCCCTCTCCCCTATAATTTCTGGAACCTGTAAAAATAAAAATCTAAAAAAAATCTTAAAAACAAACATCAAAATTATATAAAAAAATAAATAAAATAAAAGTAGAATATTGCCAACCCTACCCACAAGCATCCAGCCCCACCCAGTATGTTTCATGGCCACTACCCGGAAAGTAATCTGCAGCCGCTAGCAAAAGAATAGATGGTCAGAAGCATTGTTACTACTATCTGAGCTTTGGTCTGCTCTTTAAAGACCAGGTTTAGGATGTCCTATTGAAAGACCTTTCCAGGGAGATGTCATATATTCTCACTTAGCCCAATAAAAGCTACAAAACAGTGGAGAACTGCTCTGGAAACAAGAACATATATTGAAGGGGGAGAGTGGCGTGGTGGGGTATTGTAACCAGAAATGCTGACTTTCTATTGTGCTAGGGGGTGCTCGACCTCTGCTCTATCCCTGGCCCCGCTCCCACTCCACCCCTTCCCCCCAAAGCCCTGCCTCTTCCGACCCCTCCCCGCCTCTTCCCACCCCCACTCTGCCCCGCTGCACCCCTGCCACACCTCTTCCTGCCCCATTCCGTCCCTTCCCTGATCGTGCCTTGCCCTCGCTCATCCCCCTCCCCCAGTGCCTCCTGCATGCCACAGAACAGCTGATTGTGGTGGGCGGAAGGCACTGGGAGGGAGGGGGAGGCGCTGATCGGTGGGGCTGCTGGAGGGTGGGAGGCACTAGGGGGAGAAGGAGGCGCTGATCGGGGGGGGCTGCCAGTGGGTGCTCAGCACCCACCATTTTTTTCCCCATGTGTGCTCCAGCCCCACAGCACCCATGGAGTTGGCGCCTATTTGTAACTCAGAGCTACCTCTGGGTTTAGAAGGTGACTTGAGTTTCCAGGAAACCTGTGAAAGCTGAATTCTCCATGTCCAAAGAAAGTGCTGGTGATGCCTCTCCTCCAGCTTTCTCTCTGGCCTATGTGTATAAAAGAGCTTGCTTCTGTGTCTACACTGTTGGAGGGGAAGCACTGCTATGGAAACTGGCAGTAAAGATGACAGAGACTTCATAGGTCCTTATATCTGTTTATAAAATCCCAGTCCTGTATCTGTGTTTTCTAAAGAAAATAAAAATTCAGAGCCAGCAACTCAGCCCTCATGGGTAACTCTCCACTGCCAAGTCAGCAAATGCGAGTGGTCAGAGGGAATAGGACTAATAAAGAAATACATTTCCCTTTCAAGTGTTCAAAGAATTTCAGCAGTGATGAAATATTGTTTTATATTTGTCATGTAAACTGAAAATTTCCATTTAAAGTATTAGTAAAAGTTGCAGTGACATGCAAATTAAAATACAAACATCCAATGCGATAAATCAGCTATTTTGACTCTCCAGTACAACTATCATGGGTTGGCAATGCTGGGTTCTCCCTCATTTTTCCAAGCTCTGAGACAACCACAGCATATCAAATGCAATATTCCATAGTACTGTTCTGTGTAGTTTTAGTACTATTACAGATCCAGAAGTTAATTTAGAACAACTAAGTGACTGCTGGTACTTCAACTTTTATAAAGCAAGTGTGTGTGTGTGTGTGTGTGTGTGTGTGTGTGTGTGTGTGTGTGTGTGTGTGTGTGTGTGTGTGTGAGAGAGAGAACCACTTTGGTACAGAGCAGATTTTTCAGATACCTCCCTTAATTGCCCACAATACATACCTAGATCAATTTGTGAATGCAAAACTCATTTACACAGTCAAATTACATTAGTTGAGTGCAGTTACCAGACTTGCATGATAAGGTGTGAGATTATTTTCAAATACACCTTCAGGCAGTGTGGGCACAGTTAAGGAATGCTACTGAAAATATGATCCTACAGCCTGGTCTACATCTAAATTTTAGGTTGACCTACCTATGTTGCTCAGGAATGTGAAAGATTCAAACCCATGAGAGACATAGGTAAGCCACCCTAAACCCCAGAATAGACACCACTCGGTCTACAGAATAATTCTTCCATCAACCTAGCTACCACGTCTCATGGGGGTGGATTAACTACAGTGATGGACTCTTCCATCACTATAGTAAGTGTCTACACTGTAGTGCCACAGCGGCAGTCCCACAGCTGTGCAGCTGTACTGTAGAAAAGCCCGAAGACTGAAGACAAAGCCATGAAATAATCCATCAAGACTGCTCTGAACTTGGTTGATTTGAGTATAAGCATTACAGCACTCATTGACCTGAGCCTGGTGGGATCTTGGCACCTCCTGTAAGGTGATGAGCTCAGTATCTTGTGGGATTGGCCCATAGTTCTCCATCAAAGTAACATACTGTACAAGTACAGGGATATTACATCATAATGGGAAATATTTCACAAGTATGGGCTAAGCAGGTATTTAGAAATATAAATGTTATGTGCCCCACTTGTTTCAGGCAGTACTGTATATTTAGGACATGATGCTAATCTAAAGGGCAATATATGGTTAGCTTTTTATTTGTTTTTTGGGGGGGGATTGTTTTTAAAGTTCTGCTGCTCCTTATGTTTCCACTCCCCACCACAATTTTCTCCTATTGCGTGACCCATCAGCAGCAGGCTTCTGCAGAGAACCTGTAAACAGTCCATCCTTCTGAGAGCAAGGGACAAATAGTTTGTTTTATTGGTTTTTTTTTTAAATGAGCTTTGTTTCCTCTCGTATGCTGGACCTTGAGAGGGGAATGTACCTTCAGAAATGACCAGCGCCCTTCAAATTCTTATCTAAAGGAATCCCGCAGGAAACCTTGGAGCTCTTACAAAAATTTGGACTGTCTGTTATTTATCAATTTTGCAAGGACAGTAGTCTTTGGCTATCAAGCCCCCTTTAAGCCATCAACTCCCCCCTCCTATTCTCCTTGCTTTTAACAGTAGAGTTAAACATTGACTCAAGTTTGTTCATATCGGTGTATCTGCAGTACAAACACATTAACTAGAAATGCTGGCAAGATCAGCATTAGCCACTGAACCCTGACATCAGTGCCTGCTTATGTCAAGAAACAGGTTCTCTACCAACTAACTGCAAACACTTTGGCCCAGTCCACACTGGGTGGGGAAACTGTATAAGCAGCTTTTTCACAAGAACTGGTTCTCCAGAAAGGTCTTCCTGGCTCATATGGCCAAAGCCTTTCTCACTTGCAGAGCTCTCCAGATTCTCATTGCTAAATAGCTGTTCTTTTTTATTTTTATATTATATATTTCCCATAGAACTATCTATCTACCTGTAGGGCCCCCTCACCATCATATCTCAGCATCCCACAAACTTTAAGGTATTTATCTTCACAGCACCCACATGAGTTAGGGAATTAGCATTCCCATTAGACAGATAGAAAACTCAGGTACACAGAGAGAAGGAGACTTGTTCAAGATCACACACAAAATCTACAGCCTAGTCACAAATTGAACCCAGCTTCCTGAGCCCCAGTCCAGCGATTTAAAATAAAACCACCCTTTTACACTGCAGTTGTCTCATAACATGTATTACAGCTATATTTCAACCATGTGCTACAATAGTTACATATATTTAAAAGATTACACAGCTGCCCAGCGCTTAGGATACTTAAGATATATGGTCACCCAGCCTTTTCTAAGGGCTTGTCTACAATATCGAACCATGGTAAAGAATTGTCCTGTAACAAACATGTGGTTCACAAATATATAACAGTGTAGTCCTGCCTGTGTGAAAAGATTTAGACCCCCTATGATTTAACCCTGATCTTTCCTGGTAAGTAATATGTTCCACCGTATTCAAGAACTAAAACAATACATCTCAAAAATACCATATACCAGTAGGATTTATGATAATGTATAGCCAAATATTTTGGTGATGAGATGATTGATATGAATGGTTTTGTTTGGAAGGAGTATTGGGAGTCAAAATTCCTGGGTTCTCTTCCTGGCTCTGCCATTGATTTTCTTTGTGGCCTTGGACAAGTCACTTAAACATCTCAAAAAGAACAGGAGTACTTGTGGCACTTTAGAGACTAACACATTTATTTGAGCATAAGCTTTCATGGGCTACAGCCCACTTCATCGGATGCATAGAATGGAACATATAGTAAGAAGGTATATATACACATAAAGAGAACATGAAAAGATGGAAGTTGCCATACCAACTCTAATAGGCTAACTAATTAAGATGAGCAATTATCAGCAGGAGAAAAAAAAACTTTTGTAGTGATAATCAAGATGGCCCATTTCAGACAGTTTATAAAAGATGTGAGGATACTTAACATGGGGAAATAGATTCAATGTGTGTAATAACCCAGCCACTCCCAGTCTCTATTCAAGCCAAAGTTAATGGTACCTAGTTTGCCTATTAATTCAAGTTCAGCAGTTTCTTGCTGGAGTCTGTTTTTGAAGCTTTTATGTTGCAAAATTGCCACCTTTAAGTCTGTTACTGAGTGACCAGAGAGGTTGAAGTGTTCTCCTACTGGTTTTTTAATGTTATGATTCCTGATGTCAGATTTGTGTCCATTTATTCTTTTGTGTAGACACTGTCTGGTTTGGCCAATGTACATGGCAGAGGGGCATTGCTGGCACATGATGGCATATATCACATTGGTAGATGTGCAGGTGAATGAGCCCCTGATGGTATGGCTGATGTGATTAGGTCCTACGATGGTGTCACTTGAATAGATGTGTGGACAGAGTTGGCATCAGGCTTTGTTGCAAGGATAGGTTCCTGGGTTAGTGTTTTTGTTGTGTGCTTGCTGGTGAGTATTTGGTTCAGGTTGGGGGGCTGTCTGTAAGTGAGGACAGACCAGCAGACTAACACGGCTGCTACTCTGAAACCTGTCATTAAACATCTCAGCACCTAATTTTCCCCTCCTGTGAAAATACCCGTCTGCCTCACAGGGATGTAGTGAGGATTAAATAATGTCTGTAAAGCAATTTGAGACCCTTCATGAAAGGTGCTATGTAAATGCAAAGTACTGATATAGTGACTGCTCAATCAGCTTCTGTCTTTATGCCACCTACATACATTTTGGAGCCAAATTTGAACAAGGGCTTTAAAGAATTTCTAATATGATAACTTTTCACTTTTCTGCAGGGTTTGGAATATTTGTTTGGTGTGTGATGTGTTTGTGATGTGAGTATGTGTATACATCCTGTACAAACTTACAATGGTTAAGGTTCACCACATGAAAAAAAACCTCTTTGCTGACATTTGTCCCTGGCTTTCAAAACCAAATGAGTTATAAAGGGTTTTAAACAATGAAATACTTATGGCTAATAAATTCACAACTTGTTTTTCTGCATTTGTACCTTGATTGATAGCTTGCTCTCAATGAACTTGCACTTTAATGAACTTTCCATGACTATGGAGGTTAAGAAGGTTGAAAATAGAGAGAGACCTGAACCAACCCCCCAGCTCTGAACACACCTGAACTCTGGGAAAGTTCAAACCAGTAATCAGACTTTGAAGCTCACCTTGAGTCCACAATAACCCTGCAAAGTGTATCTCTTTAAATGTCTCTTTTTGGGTTCGGATATTGAGGGCATCCTTCCATTGTTCTGTGGCATAAATAACCCTCCACTACCATCACCTTGGCCCCCTGACACCTATTTTCTGTGGCATGCAGAGATTAAAATAAGGGGGAATCAAGAAGGAGCACAGCTTCTCTCATTCTGCTAAAAGCAGAGGGGATCTCTGCTTGACTTAAGGAAGCAGCATTCCTCCCACGGCTTCCCCACCTTCTTGGTTGGTGCAATGAGAGTTCCCACTCCTATTTCACTCTAGGTTAGCCACTGGTGGTGCTGAAAGCCTTCTCATTTGTGTATAGGAATCTAACACAGTGTTTAGAACCATTTCTAGGGTGTCAGCCCTGAATACAGGAACCAGGGAAATTGTGTGTCCTCTGAACTGCTCAGCAGAATATTAATTAATTTGTTTTTTTTTAAAGATACCTATCCCTTGGCACTTGCAAAGGTTTTCAGGATAGGACTCCATAGGGAAATGAGAACAGAATTCTACTGTACAAGAAAATTACCAGAGATTTAGCGAATATTTTGATAACATGTCCCCATGGTCCTTTTCCAACATAGCATACAGAAAGTAATATTTAAGCAATAAGACACAAGGCAGAACAATTTTGGGGGGATTACCAAGGGTCTTGGCCTGAAGCTGTAAAACTAAGTGACTCTGACCACTTGGGAAGTGAAATAATACCCAAGAAACATGCTGCCTGGAATGACTTTTTGTTATGAAATGAGATTCCTACATAAAAAAAACAAGGAAAACATTCAGTCTGATGCATTATTGATGTGGCTGTGAGGCCAGTGACATGGACTGCCTGGGGTGGGGTATGCTGAATTGGTTTGGGATTAAGGGTAAAATTCACCCCTGTGAAGAGGACTAGCAGGAGTCCTGTCCACCACTGAAGTCCCTCAGGGCTTATTGGTTCTTAGGACTCATTCTGATTGGCTGCACAGAGTGAATTTCACCCTCAGGGATTAAGCAGCAGGTTCTTGTGTGGAGCTATCTAACAGGAGAGGAGACTTCTGAAAAACCTGGGTCATTGAGTTTATTTTGGTTTTTTTACATTGAAACTCTTGTTGTTTTCCGTTTGGCTTTCTGTTCTATTCTGGGGCGTTATTTTTGGAGAAGCCAGGCATGTCCCTGCCTCGGCAAGTGCAGTTGGGAGCCTTGAACTGTGATAGCACAGCCGCTGTCTTTAATGGCATTCTGAGCTCTTGCATAGTAGGTTGCGGAGGGAAAACAATGTACTGTACACAGCAAAGAATCTGACACAATGTTCTATTAATCATCATCAAGCATGTTATGGCACAGACACTCAAGCAGGAACGTTTCTGAATAGAAAGCGGACTCCAACCATTAGGAAAGCATGCAGATAATCAACTAAATGGCGTGGGAGGGGTTCTCACTGCTTTATTCTTTTGCAACCTTTATTCTTTTTTATGTATATTTTTCTACAGACCCAAGGGCTTGTGTGGTTTACAGCCACAAAAGTAAAGTCCCTGCCACAAGGAACAAACCTGCAATTTCTTTCAGGATGAAATTCACTCCTGTCCTGTGCAGAAGATCAACACAAGAGCTATGCTCGAAAGTCCCTCTCGAGGCTTAAGTAGGATTTAAGTGTTGCACAGGCCTTGTGCTGGCCCTCTGCATAGGGTAAATTTCACCCTCTACAACATACTCAGAGAGAATGTTAAGTGGAAAAAGGGACAGCCAGCCCAGCACTGTAGTGCTAATGCTCTGTCCTAGATCTCCAGTTGCATCAACTCCCCACTTGGTCCAACAAGTGTTGGGATCACTATGGAAGCCGCACACTAAACTGGAAAGCTAGTGGCTGCAAGATTGGCTATATAGAGAATGGGGGGAATGGGAGTTTTTCAGAGCTCTATGGGAGTGAGATGTTGCCCCATTTCCACCCAAGAAAGAACAATAATACTGGGGCCTTTGTAGTTCCACTATATGAATGTGAGCATTTAACTTTCAGAATATTTGCATAAACCTGGTAATAATCTGTAAACCTGGTGATACTACACTTTACAGATTACGCACTTTACAGGTTTATGCAAATATTCTGAATTGGATTTTACCTTTCAGTGTCAGTGTACTTTTGACAGCACTTCCAAGTGCATTTGTGTTCTCTGATTTGGTGCCTGGGGAATGTTAAGTAGCCTCCAGTGTCCAAAGACAATACATATCATAGTTGGCGGGTCTGACCTCCTGTGTCCTCCACTCCAGTTAATTTCTAAGCTTTCACTTTCATTTGAACCTGCATTCACACAGTGATCACATTTGGACAGACTTAATTTAAATGCATGGAGATTAGTACAGATTCCACAGCTCCTTGCTGTAGCAGAAAATAGAAAGAACCCCATAATGTCTTTCTTTCTGTGCATCTCAGTGTGGAAAAATAAACAAACTCGGTCAGGTGTGCAGGGTTCTCCTATTGTTCTATCTACTCTATTTCAAAAATAGGGATAAATGATGTAAAGATACTAACCAAAAAAGGCAGAGAGCTGGATATGCACTTTGCAGTTAGCTCAGCACAGATTGATTCTCTGAATCATTGTTTCCATTGTTATTCAAACACTTAAATGCTCCCATTAACTGCATGGTACAGTATATTCTTTTGACGGGAGGGTGTGTGGGGGGGGAGGGAATTATTTAGTCTGGAGTTATTTGCTATTCACTTTATTGGGTAGACGTGAAACCATAATTCAGTCCAATGACTCTCAGAGGGATGCATCCTTTGGCATATTTTAAGGATCGGACATGAGCTATTCTTTATCCCTGCACAATGGCTGTGATTAGCAAACTGAACCATTATGAAAAGATGGTTTGGAAGAACAGAAATCATAAATGGAAAAGACCTATTAGGTCATCTAGTCTTGCTCCCTGCCAATGACAGTCTGTACCCTATGTAGTACATAGTCCAGTGTTTTTTATTTTCTCTCTTTCTACACTACTATGTAGTGTATTAGGGGTATAGTACTATGAGGTAGGGTGGCCGAGTGGTTAAGTCCCTTGACTACAATCCTGATGGTTATGGGTTGGAGTACTGCTTCATTTCCCACAGTTCACCCACAGCTGCATAATGGTTATGTTAGGACAGTTAAAGGCAGTCGGACAAGTTGCTGGTCACATCACTCCCTTGTGTTCTGTTAGCTATGAAACTGATACGTCTTAACCACATCACCCTGATGTGCCATTGGCTTGGAGGGACTTTGAGTATGTTACTGTGTGAAAGTGTTAGATTCTGTTTTGTAAGCAGGAATGGCTTTTTAAAAAATATCTAATCTATGCCCAGGGCTGCCCGGGGGAGGGGGGGCAAGTGGGGCAATTTGCCCCGGGCCCTGCAAAGGCCCCCACGAGAATATAGTATTCTATAGTATTGCAACTTTTTTTTATGGAAGCGGCCCCCGAAATTGCTTTGCCCCAGGCCCCCTGAATCCTCTGGGCAGCCCTGTCTATGCCATGATCACACCAGTATGCTGGGATCTGAAAAATTGTTGGTTAGATGTCACAAGAAACTTCCAAGCTAACAGGTTTCAGAGTGGTAGCCATGTTAGTCTGTATCAACAAAAACAACGAGGAGTCGTTGTGGCACCTTAGAGTCTCTAAGGTACCACAAGGACTCCTCGTTTTTTCCTAGCTAACAGTCTCTCACCCACACTTAACTTATTCACAGGTGTTTTCCATTCAGTGGGCAACTGAGCAAAAAACAGGTTAGAATCTGAATGGATACATAAATGTTGGGGACTCTATCCAGAGACAGATGGGAATTTTCATTTAGATAAAACTAAGGAAAGTCAGATTCACTAATCCACTCCAAATAGAAAAAACTTTTTTGGCAAGGAATACAGTGGCAATATTTATCTATTCATCAGACATGCTTCAGTTTGCTACAGATGACTTGCAACTGGCCTACACAGCCCTACCAGTAGGTTCTAATGCCATCTCTTTCATGTTGTCCAGCCACTTGACTCCAATGCCAGTTTTCCAACATTGCCCTGTCAATAAACTTAAATATCCACTCTCCTACACTGTTTAGACCAATGGTCCTCAAATATTTTCTGTCACGCCACCCCTCTACCCATCATAGAATCTGTCTGTGCCCCCCTGGGAGCTGCAGTCGGGAGCCGAGGGCCAGGATCTGCAGGCTGGGAGCTGAGGTTGGGATCTGCGGCGGGAACCAGAGCTGTGGCCTGGGGTGGGGCTGGGGCCAGAACAGGGCTGGGTGGCGCTCCCACCATGGTGGCTGGCCTGGGCTTGCGCAGCCCCCAGAACGTTCCTCTGCACACCCTTGGGGGGCACACAGCTATGCTGACCTAACCCGTAGTGTAGACAGCACTAGGTCGATGGAAGAATGCTTCTGTCGCCCTACACGTCACCTCCTGGGGAGGTGGATCAACTAAAGCAATGGGAGAACCCTTCCCATTGCTGTTGTGAATGTCTACGCTGAAGTACTATCGCGGCATAGCTGCAGTGCTGTAGCGTTTTAAGTGTAGACATAGCCAAAATTAGGTTTATATTACAAAGAAAAGGTTGCTTTACTTGAGCTAGACAGTGCAATAGGTGAAAGGTACACGTCTTAGTTATTTTATTGAACTGACAAACATTACTTATTTGTTAATTGTTTTTATAGCTCTAGATCAGTTATCAGCGCCTTCACTCAAAGTGCAAGTTTCATTGTCATCTGTTTATATAGGCACAAATTCAAATAACATAAAACACAGTAACACTACCTGTCAAGTTTCTGCTTAACGAGATCAGTATTTTCACGTTTCATATTAGTGAGATGATATTTTCTCTGTTGCAGGGGTGGGTGATGATGCATGCTCCATGCATCCCAGAAAGCTCTACAACACAGCTCAAGGCTACTCATAAATAACATACAATGGCAGCAATGCAAGATTATAGCAAGATTATAGCACCCAGCCTGCAATTCTCAATTTAGAGCTCTCTTTGAAGCAAGATGAAACAGTGCATGCTGAGGTCTGGAGTATCTGCAGGACACAGTTCCATATTCAGATACGGGCTGCTACCTGCAATCGGTTTCCTTTGATGAGTGCAGCCCTCAGGCTCTTGTTATGTTGCCAATGCAGCTCTCATTTGGGTAAAATGAAATCTTGCAGCCCCTCCCTTGCCTTTAAACTGCATCACAAAGGCTGATGTTGCAAAGTGAACTACAGATCCACAGACACACCCTTTACTAATTCTGATTGTTACCCAGTTGCAAAAGTCAGAAAAAAAAGACATAAAGACAGATCCTTCAAAACATCATTCACATGAAGAGTTTTTATTGTTGTAAGTATCCCACTGAAGTCAATGGGCCTGCATATGTGAGTAAGGCTACTGACACGAACAACAGTTTGCAGACTGGATCTATAATCTTTACGGGAATCTTTGTACCAAATGAATGTTAGTCACATTCAGAGAAAATATTTAATTTTCAGTTCTAATAGCAGTGCCATCTTCAAGACTGAATTCATTGGTGTCCCCGACTGGATCAGACACTTAAAACAGATAAAATGCCTTTTATAGATTTATTTTCTTTTTTTTTCCTATTTGGCAACAGAAAAGCCTGACGCTCTAAGGAAATAAATTGTGAAATCTCTATTGGATATAGCTGACAGTCTGCTAATCATTAGTTTTCATAACCCTTATTGCTGCATGATATATACATCAGACCTGATCCTGATCCACCTTGGATGGAAGGGGACCCTGAGGGAGGAAATCTCTGTTAAAATTCCCTTACAGAGACTCCTGCTATATCATCCTGTTGGGGAGAGGACTCTCCACCCATAGAAAAAGCCCCAGGACCATCCCAAACCTGGCAGATCTCCACGTATTTTTGGGAGGCTAGTGCTATTCATGCAGATATCCTTTGTCTCTGCCCTGGCTCTGGCTCCTCGCTGGCAGGCCTCTTCCCAACCACATCCCTGGCATCTTCTCCAACATTCTTTTTCCAACAAGGTGATCATCCTTAGAAGGCCACGTAAAAGTGATTTAATTAATCTGAAACAGTAAAGAGGAAAAGCTACCAACTTTGTCTCCCTTTCTCCTGCAGGAATTAGTCTGATGCATTTGCTTCTATGAGGAAAATGAGAGCTATTACTATAGCAAGGAATTCTATGGGCAGCCAAAATCTGCACACAACACTCAGACATTTTGCCACTGGACAAGCCTTTTAATGCTTGTAAAATAAGGTTAACAAACTGAAGAATTATGCAGTGTTGAGGATTAAAATCTCAATGGAATTTATTGACAGTTTTTGCAAATTTATATATTTACTACAGTAATACCGTTTATTAGAAACAAACAGAAATTAACAATTTCTTAGGAAACTAATTACACAGACTCCTCAATCATAGAATCATATAAATGTAGGGCTGGAAGGGACCTCGAGAGGTCATCTAATCAAGGCCCCTGCACTGAAGAAGAACCAAATATACCTAGACCATTCCTGACAGGTGTTTGTCTAACCTGTTCTTAGAAACCTCCAATGATGGAGATTTTCAACTTGTTTTGGAAGCCTTTCCAGAGATTAATTATCCCCTTATAATTAGAAAAATTTTCCTAATATCTAACCTAAATCTCCTTTGCTGCAAATTAGGCTTCTTACTTCTTCTACCTGAGTGGACATGGAGAACAAATTGATCACCATCTCTTTTTATAAGAGACCGTAACACATTTGAAAACTACAATGAGGTCCCCCCTCAGTCTTCTTTTCACAAGTCTAAACATGCCCAGTTTTGTTTAGTCTTCCATCACAGATCAGTTTTTCTAAATCATGGGTGGTGGGTAGCATGGACAGGGGAAGGCTGTACGTCCCCAAACAGTCTGGAGTGGCCTGCCCATGCTCTACTCCCAGACCCCCTCCTGCCTGCTGTTCCCTCGTGTGGCCGAGAGTCTGGGGCAGGTGGGCTGGGGCCATGGTGTGCACAAGACCCTGGAGCTGGGGCCATGCCATGCTGCCCATCTGTCTGGCACTGAGACTGCGCTGCCCACCCAGCGCTCCGGGGCTGGGGATGCTCCGGCCACGCTGCCCACTCACCTGCCCAGCACTGGGGCTGGTGGTGTTCTGGGCTCCAGTCAGGAAGGGGAGGAGCCGAGGGCTAGCCTCCCCCAGGGCGTGTTCACCTACCGCCCATGATCTAAATCTTTTTTCATTTTTGTTACTCTCCTCTAGACTCTCTCCAGTTTGTCCACATCTTTCTTAAAGTGTGGTGCCCCGTACTGGACACAGTACTTCAGCTAAGGCCTCGCAATGGCAAGCAGAGTGGAACAATTACCTCCCATGACTTCCATACTACATTGCAGTTAATTTATTAATAACCTTTTCTGTAATTGCATCACACTGTTGACTCATATTCAATTTGTGATCCACTGTAACCCCCAGATCCTTTTTTCTATAACCCCCAGATCCTTTTTCTATAGTACTACTGCCTAGCCAGTTATTCCCTATTTTGTATCTGAGCATTTGATTTTTTTCTTCCTCACTTTGCACTTATCTTTATTGAATTCCATCTTGTTGATTTCAGACCAATTCTCCAATTTGTTAAAGTTGTTTTGAATTCTAATCCTGTACTCCAAAGTGCTTGCAACCCCTTCCAGCTTGGTGCCATCTGCAAATTTTATAAAGCATATTCCACACTCCAAGTCATTAATGAAATTATTGAATAGTATGGGACCCAGGACTGATCCCTATAAGATCCCACTAGTTATGTCCCCCCAGTTTGACAGTAAACCATAGATAACTACTTTTTCATATGGTCTTCAACCAGTTTTGCATGTAGTTTATAGTAATTTCATCTAGTCGACATTTCTCTAATTTGCTTATGAGAATATAATTTGGAACTGTTTCAAAATCCTTATAAAAAAATCAAGACATATCACATCTGCAGTTTCCCCTCTATCCACTAGGCCAGCAACCCTGTGAAAGAAGATTAAGTTGGTCTGGCATGATTTGTTCTTGACAAATCCATGTTGTCTATTTCTTTATAACTCGATTATCCTCTAGGAGCTTATGAACTGATTGTTTAATAATTTGTTCCAGCATCATTCAGGTATCAAAGTTAGGCTGACTGGTTTATAGTTCCTGAGGTCCTCTTTGTTCCCCTTTTTGAAGACAGATACTATATTTGCCCATCTCCAGTCCTCTGGGACCTCACCTATCCTCCAGGAGTTCTCAAGGATAATTGCTAATGGTTCCAAGATTGCTTTAGCTAGTTCCTTAAGTACCCTAGGGTGAATTTAATCAGGCCCTGCTGTATTGAAGATATCCAACTTATCTAAATATTCCTTAACTTGTTCTTCCCCTATTTTGGCTTGTGTTCCTTCCCCCTTGTTGTTGTTATTAATTGAGTTAAGTATCTGATTACCATTAATCCTTTTTAGTGAAGACTGAGGCAAAACAGGCATTAAACACCTAAGCCTTCTTGATGTCATCCCGTTAATAGCTATTCTTCCCTGCTAAGTAGAGGACCTACACTTTTTCCTTCATCTTTCTCTTGCTCCCAATGTATTTCCAGAATCTTATTACTTTTACATCCCTTGCTGAGTGTACTCATTATGTGCCATAACTTATTATTAGCTTATTATTCTTCATACCTTTCCTTTGCATCACAATAGTTTGCTGTTGTGCTTTTAATATTATCTCTTTGAGAAACTGCCAGCTTTCCTGAACTCCTTTTTCCCTTAGATTTTTCTTCCCTTGAGAGTTTACCTACAAATTCACCATATTTGTTAAAGTTGACTTTCTAGAAATGACTCATTCACCATCTCCTCCTGATTTGGTGGTCTGCAGTAGACCCTACCATGACATTGCCCATTTTTCCTCCTCTTATCTTCACACACAGACTTTCAACTGGTCTGCCTATCACCTCCTTCTGGACTTCTGAACAAGTGTATATATTCTTGATATACAATGTAACACCTCCTCCCTTTTTTCCATGTCTGTTCTTTCTGAACAAGCTATACACCTGTATTTCAATCATGAGAGTTATCCCACCAAGGCTCAATGATGATGATAAAGGCATAATTTAGCTTGTGTACTAAGACTTCCAACTTATCCTGTGGATTTTCCATACCCAGACTCCTTACATTTGTGACATCTAAGATGTTGAGCAGTTTCTCCCATTGTTCTCATTTTCATTGCTTCTGTAAGCCTAGTGTAATTTTCCATTTCCCCCCACAACACTGAGCCCTCTGTTAAGGTCACTTTTTAAAATACCTACCTGTGGGCCTTTTCCACCTAACCCTTGTGAACCTAGTTTAAAGCTCTTCTCCCTGATTGGTGAGTCAGTGTGTAAAGATGCTCTTCCACTTCTTGGTCAGGTGGACCCCATCTCTTCCTGGAACAGCATCCTATGGTCAAGGAAGCCAAAGCCCTCCTTTTGACACCACCTGTGCAGTCATGCATTCATCTCCAGAATACATGTCCCTATCTGGGCTCTTATCTGCATCTGGGAGGTTAGATGTTTTATATTATTACAAACAATAGTAGAATATTTGGCAATTTTCACCATTTTTCTCCTACAACGTCCCACTAAAACTGATCATGAGGCCTGACTGCCAAAGTTTTGTGGGTATTATGATGGTGAACTAATAAAAGAAACTGAATACAAGGACTGAAAATACTGCAACTGACTGATTTTTATAGGGATGATTTAGATTTTTCCAGGTTGATATGCATGTTAAAATCAAGAGTTATAAGAAGAAATTGGTATTATGAACATTTGTCTGCAAGAGTTGAAGTGAGATGGAAGAAGTTTAGAGTTTCTTCATGCAATAGTTTGAGAGAAACAGGACTACACTGACCAACGTTGAAGGTCAGATTTCTGTTGTAGATAGATGATGAGTAAGACAGTCAATGACATGCACAGATAATAAATAATATATCTGGGTTCCCTCATCAGGAAGTTGCTCATGAAGATTAAAAACTACCCCACTGAAAAAAGAAACTGCAACTGAGGGTTTAGGCAGCAAAGCAACAAATTACAACCCCCTCCACCTCTCTATGTACAAAAAAGAGAAACAAGATTGGCAATAAGACCTGAGAAGCAAATCTAGATGGGTCAAAGCTTGTTAAAAGAGTGAGAGATGCAGAGTTGATGGACATCACCTGGAATGAGATCATGAGCCAATTGGACAGTAAGGACTTCCAGGTGAGAAGTGTTGCAGCATGAGAAGACAGATGCCTGAAGCTAATTGCACCTTTCACAGTTCATACTCAGTAAAATCTGCAGCACTTGTCACTATGCAACAGGTTTCCTTTGCCATAAAATATTTTCATGTGCTCAGTCTAAAACATTTTCTAACATTTATTTATTCATTTCAGGGTTGTTCTAGGAAACATCTGTACAGCAAATGTGTCTTAGACATACAGCTTGGCTGAAAGGGATTTCCTTTTTGGACTGGAAAGCCTGAAATGATGATGACTTTTGCAAACAGTGCAAACGGTTGATACTTGTGGTTTTGCTCACAATGGTACTATCTGCTGTTTCAGCCCTGAAATTTTTCAGCCTTTGAGTAAGCCATCCCAGCCTTTTCATTATCTCAACTGGTCTGGGAAGCTGCGGGGCCCATATGACAGGTGCTGTGGGTGAACAATAGGGGCACTATTTAATCTGAGGGAGACAGGGAGTAAAAAAGGGCTGTGGATAAAAGGAGATTGGATGTTTAATGAGGGCAAGAAAAGCAACAAAGAGAGGTGCCAGCTATGGAAAACCACTTATAAAAAGCACAGCACTATAAGTATCAAATAAAACCACCCATGACTTCGACACATTCTTTCTTGCTACACTCACTTTCAGTGCAGTATGAAAATGTGCCTTGTATTTTGTTCTGTTGCAGACAAAAGAAATTGAAGTGAAATATCTAAGCAAAAGGAACTTACTGACAGACTCATAATATCACTTCTGCTTCTAGAGGGTAGAATTTGCTTCCCACTGAATTCTGGTTAACTGTTTTCTCGTGTGGGTTACCTCTCTAAAACCCAAAGAGGCAGTCTGACAAGTGTAGTAATATTTCAAAATGTCAACTGACTCAATTTCCTGAAAGATTCAGCAGAATAGATGAGATAGAGTTTGAGATGGAAAGTAGAAAGATTCCACCCAATCTTAAACATATGTTCCATAACTGTGTTGAAACTTTATTCACTCCTGCTTTATTTGTTCTGCAAATCTGCACTATGTTCTGGGATATTCATGTTGTTCCCTTAATATGGTTGTTTCAGCAATGTAAAGAGTTATAGGTAGTCAGTAAAAGAGGTACAATTTCAAAAATGTAGTCATATATCAAAAACCCCAGGGTAAAGAGGCACAAGAACAGGAAAATAGGAACGTGGTGGATTTTCAATCATTGGCAATTTTAAACTCAAGATTGGATGTTTGTCTAAAAGATATGCTCAGGTTCAAATAGAGATTAATTCAGGGAAGTTCTATGGCCTGTCTTATGCAGGAAGTCAGATGAGATGATCACCTTCTGGCTTTATAATCAATAAACACAAAACTGCTATAACCTGATCAGAGCAGTGGTCCATCTAGCGCAATCTCTCATAGATAATTCAGAGGAAGCTGCAAACCTCCCCAAATAGGCAATTATACAGTAACTTGCCCAGATCCTTCCTTTACATAAGATTTAAAAATAAAATCAAATTTAATGTAACAGTGGATGTTTTCATTATCCATCAACATCCAGTGTTTTTTTAAATTATACTAAGCTTTTGGTCCAAATGACACATGGCAGAGAGTTCCACATGGTAAATGTGCATTGTGAATTTTTTCCCCCCTTTCATCAGATTTAAATTTGCTGCTTTCCAATTTAATTAAATGTACTCTTGTTCTAGCTTTCGGAGAGAAAACAAATAAACTTGCCTGATTTACATTCTCTACCCCATCCACTGTGTTTATCATCTCCCTTCTTGTCTCATCTCTAAACTAAACAAACACAATATTTCTAATATCACTTCATATGGAAGTTTTTCCATGGTTCTGTCACCCCTTTTGAAGAAGCCTGCACACAATTGTAGATTCCCAAGAGAAGACAGAGATACTGAACAATCAATACATTGACAGATTTATGTTCTTTGTGAACATAAGAATTCTCATACTGGGTCAGTCCTATGGTCCATCTAGCCCAGTATCCTGTCTTCTGACAATGGCTGGTGCCAGATGCTTCAGAGGAAATGAACACAATAGGGCAATTTATTGAGTGATTCATCCTCGTCATCAGGGCTATCCTTAGGCATATGCAAAATAGGCAGCTGCCTATGGCACCACGTAATTTGGGGCACCAAATTTTGTGGTGCCCTAGGCAGCTGCATGCTGCATATGCGGCACTGGTTCCAGTGGCCAGTCCTATCCCCCAGCCAGCCTCCCTGCTCCATTCCCGCCCTGCCCCCAGTCGACCCCTTCCCCCCCACCCCTCCCCCACCCCGTCCCCCCCCCACTCCCCCCCCCCCCGCCCCCCATTCCACCCCTTCCCAGGGCTGCCCAGAGCTGGGGGCAAGTGGGGCAATTTGCCCCAGGCCCCGGCCCTGCAGGAGCCCCGCGAGCCCTGGCTCGGCAGCGGTCCGGGTCTTCGGCAGCACTGAAGGGCCCCCCGCCACCGAAATGCCGCTGAAGATGTGGAGCAACTGAAGGGCCCCCCACTGCCGAAATGCCCCGCGAGCCCTGGCCCGGTGGTGGTCCGGGTCTTCGGCAGCATTTCAACGGTGGGGGGGCCATTCAGTGCTGCCGAAGACCCAGAGCGACTGAAGGCCCTTCCGCCGACAAAATGCTGCCGAAGACCCAGATCGCTGCCAGGTGAGTACAAGTGCCGCAGCTCCCCCGCTTTGTCCCAGGCCCCCTGAATCCTCTGGGTGGCCCTGCCTCTTCCCCCAAGTCCCCTCCCCTGAGTGATGCGGGCTGTGGGATTAGCGGGGATACTGGAGCTGCCAGAAGAGGTCGGGCCCACCCCCGCACTCACCAGCAGCGGCGGGAAGCAGAGCGACTCAGCCCCAGCCCGCTCTGCTCCGCCAGCTCCCAGCCGCGTTGCTCCACTTCCCACCACTGCCGCTGGTGAGTGCGGGGGTGGGCCTGACCCCTTCCCCCAAGTGCAGGGGGGATGCAGGAGCTCAGGCTGTGTAGGGCACCACCATAGGTAGGGATGGCCCTGCTCGTCATCCAGTCCTAGCTTCTGGCAATCAGAGATTTAGGGACACCCAGAGCATGGGGTTGCATCCCTGACCATCTTGCCTAATAGCCAGAGATGGACCTATCCTCCATGAACTTATCTAATTCTTTTATGAGTTATACTTTTGGCTTTCACAACACCCCCTGGCAATGATTTCAACAGGCTGACTGTACATTGTGCAAAGAAGTACTTATGTTTGTTTTAAACCTGCTGACTATTAATTTCACTGTGTGACCCCTAGTTCTTGTGTTATGTGAAGGGGTAAATAACACTTCCTTATTCACTTTCTCCACAGCATTAATGATATTATAGACCTCTATTCTATTCCCCATTAGTGGTTTCTCTCACCCTGCTACTAAACTGCTGAGCTTGAAAAAAAAAGAAACTACTGTAGGTTATAGTTGCCTGTGATGAATGTATACATTTTTGGAGAAGGCTGTCTATGTAGGGAGCAATTTAGTTTTCTATAAGCAGTCTCACAAGAGCACTGCTTTGACATCACTTTGTGTTTTACACACCAATAACTGAACATGCATACCTACGGCAGGATTTTCCCCCACATTTCTCTCATTTTTATCTTATTCCACTTTTTTCTTCTCATTTTGCTCTGTTTTTCTTCCTTCTTGCACTGTCTCTTCTTTCCAGCTTCCCTTCTCTCCTCTCCCTCCACCCTTTTTCTCAGTACATGTCACCCTCCCCGTCTCACATTTCCAACTCCTCTCATCCAACACAGTGCTGCAACTTTTCCTCTCTCTTTAACCCCTTCTTTAAAAGTAAAGGTCAATACAATTCCTGGGCAAGGCTTTATGAACAAGCCACACTGGACTATCTCAAGCTGGGAGTTTTTGAATGTCATGGAAAAACACTGGCAGGGGTCTCTCTCTCATATGCATTATTTATTAAAGGCACGAAATGTACTAGGGGTTTTACCACCACAGAGGAGGACAGGGTTCCTTCCTTGAAGATCTTACAATCTAAACAGACAAGGGAATGCGTGAAGGAAGCTGCACGTGGCTCCTTTCCCTGTTTTTTGGCCCCTTGCCCATGTTATTGGTCCTCGGCACTTTGGCCAGCTCAGATGAAAACTAGAGACATATTCAAAAAACTTGTCTAGTGACAGTCTATTCCTCCTCAGGAGAAATGAGAGCTGCATCCTCTTACCCCTGCTCAGCTCCAGGAAAAAAAAGGATCAGATCTCACACCCCATTAATGTGGCTGGTCATTCACATATATGGGGGAAGTGTGTAGAGGCCCCAGGCACCATAAATGTCAGTTATCTTCTAGATTCACCCAATCTCCCGTAACATGGGTCACCCTTCTAACCCCGACACTACTAGTTTTAAATAGAGGTTTGTGCTCAAATCCCCATTTCCCTGTCACAGATGACAATACACACGTACAGTACAGGCAGAGGTGTCTCACACCCACAGAGAGAAGGGCAGAGGTCTCTCTCAGACACACACACAGGATACAGGCATCTCACCCCCACAGTACAGATGAAAGGGTGACACTCTCATGCCCCCACAGTATAGGCAGAGGGGTGGCTCTCTCTCTCTCACACCCCCACAATATAGGCGGAGGGATGTCTCTCTCTTTCTCCCACACACACAGTACAGGCAGTGGGGTGCCTCACACACCCCCACAGTACAGGCAGAGGGGTGACACTCTCTCTCACACACCCCCACAGTACAGGCGAAGGGGTGACTCTCTCACACCCCCACAGTACAGGCAAAGGGGTGACTCTCTCTCTCTCCTACACACACAGTATAGGCAGTGGGGTGCCTCACACACCCCCACAGTACAGGCAGAGGGGTGTGTGTGTCTCTCTCTCACACCCCTACAGTACAGGCGGAGGGGTGTCTCTCTCTCCCACACACACAGTACAGGCAGTGGGGTGCCTCACACACACACAGTCCAGGTGGAGGTGTGTCTCTCTCTCACACCCCCACAGTACAGGCGAAGGGGTGACTCTCTCACTCGCCCCTCAGTACAGGCAGAGGACTGATTCTCTCACCACTCTCCACACAGTACAGGCGGAGGGGTGACTCACACATATAGTACAGGCGGAGGGGGTGTCTTTCTCTCTCTCTCACGCACACAGGGCTCCCTCCCAGCTCTTTCTACCGGGGCTCTAGTCGCCCTTCCTGGGGCCGCCGTGGCGGGCTGCGCGGGGGAGCGCACACACGTGTCTGCCGGGGGAGGGGGCAGCCCAGCGGGGCGGGTAAAGCGCGGCTGAACCCAGGTCCCCTGATCTCCGCGGTGCGAGCCTGCCCCAGAGCTGCTCAGGCGAGGCGGAGAACTTTCCCCACCCGCCGCCCCGCATGCGCCGTCCGGGAAGGGGAGGGGGAGAGTAGGGGCACCAAATTCAAACAGCCGCCGAAGGCGCAAGGCGGGTGGGGGAGACGGAGGCAGCCGGAGGGAGAGGAGAGGGGAGGAGAGGAGACGGTGGGAGGAGAGAGAGCGAGAGGCCAAGGGGAGGGAGAGAG
This sequence comes from Mauremys reevesii, assembly GCF_016161935.1. Lineage (NCBI taxonomy): Eukaryota > Metazoa > Chordata > Testudines > Geoemydidae > Mauremys > Mauremys reevesii. The sequence goes on from NC_052625.1 coordinate 61,451,916, forward strand.
GGAGCCACACAGACTAAAAGGGAGGGAGAAAAGAAAGGTGTGGGGGGAGGGAGCGCAAGGCAGGAGGAGGAGGAGGAAGAAGAGCGTCTCAGCCACTCTCTAGAGAGAGCCCAAGGCTGCTGTTCCCTTCCTTGCGCCCCGCCACGGCATTGCCAGCGCCCTGCTTGTCACTGTCCCCAAGCCGCCCCCTCCCAGCACCATGGTAGACAGGGGCCCCTTGCTGACTTCTGCCATCATCTTCTACCTGTCCATTGGGGCAGCTATCTTTGAAGTCCTGGAGGAGCCGAACTGGAAAGCAGCGACGGACGATTACAAGGACAAGAAAACTGAGCTGCTCAAGGAGTTTCCCTGCCTGAGCCAGGAGGGGCTGGAGAAGATCCTGCAGGTAATTGGGGGAAGCTGCCTCCTCTCGCCTGTTCGGGCTGCTCTGGGGGTGACTATGGAGGCGTGGCCGTTTGAGAGTTTCCCTGCATTGTCTGTGACCCTTTTAACGTGAGGATCTCAAAGCGCGGTTAAGAGAGCTTCACAAATCCTCCCTGTGAGGCAAGGCAGCATTAGTAACCCGTAGCTGAGACAGGGAGAGCTAAGGCTGATGTCTCCTTGACCAACATCCTCCCAGTAACAAGACACGTGTGCGTGTCATGCGATTACCCCTCTGACCCACAACTTTGAATGAAGGGCTACACCGCAAGAGTGCTTTGTTTTTCCCGTAAATGTCTTACAAGTCTCTTTAAAAGTCCCTGCCCCAAGCAGGTTTCTGACTTAGTGGGGACGCCTGCCATGCAAAACCTAGGTCCTAAGTAACTCAAAAGTTGACCTCTGGGGGAGATTTCTAACAGGGGAGGGCCGCTCTTCGTGGGGGTGTGTGTTTTGGAGAGTAAATCCCCAAGTAGGGTGCACTTAAAACAGGTGTATGCATGTCTTTAAGGAAGGGGGAGGGGAATTGGTTTTCTAACAAAGTATTTTCATTCATACCTATGAATTTTGAGATTTCATGAAGAATTTTTTATTTTTAAAATGAGAAAGTATTTGTCAAACTCCTTTCTCTTAATTAGTGTATTGAGTTTGAATCCACTTCCTATAAATTTCCCACATTGCAAAAGTCACAGTGCTGAGTATTCAAGGTTTTTTTTGCCAGTTGCAGGCTGGGCATTTGTCTTCCCTGGGGCACAGGCCAGCAGACTGGATTTATATCAGCGGGTGATGTGCTCGGTAGGTTCCCCCCCCCTTTTTTTCTTTTTAAGACAATAGTATCTTTTATAGTTTTAAAACACATCTAACTGAAAGGAATAGTTGAATTTACAATAAAAATGCGAGGTTTTCCACCAAAGGGAGAGATGCTAATTTTTAAAATGCAGTTGGTTTACTGTAAGCGTAATTTGCCTGTACTGTCTGTGAAACAGTGGTTAGAATGTTAATTTCATTTCCCTAGGTTTCAAAAATGTATTGACTCCTCCTTAGGCTGCCTCAATAAGGTACTACTCTGTGGAATTACACTACTGAACTGTTTGGTGATGCATTACTGTAGCAACTCTTTAAGGGATGAGATTAGCAGAGCTACCAAAACCAACAGATTCTCCCTTCTTTTTTTTAAACTTTATGTGGATACTTATGGATATCTGAATGGACCCTAGGTGGTGGCATGAGAATCAGGGAAACAAAAGATGAAGCCAAGCAATTGGTGCACTTGATCCTCTTCTTTGCTTGGCCTGTTTTTGTTTTTTCTATGTGCTTAGTAAGTTCTACTTTGAAAAGTTTGCCTGGGATCTGTGTTTAGCTCTAATAACTTGGTCTAGGAAAAACTTGGGTTAAGGGGAAACCAGTCAATATTGTATGGTTCGCTTGTTTGAGCTTCATTTTTATGAAACTTAGTATCTGTGAAGGGGTAAATACTAGATATTTTAATACACCAATTACTGAGAACCCCTTTATAATATGGTGAGTAAATGAAGCGTATAGTTTAATCTTTGTAATATATAGCAAGTCTCTTCTTTGCATCTCATTTAACCTCCATGATTTGTTACATCTATAGCACTGGACCGCTTCCTAACCATAAAGAGTGGTTGGTGGTGGAGGGGATGGGTTCCATGTATGTATAACTCCTCTTTACAGCTACTTAATAAGACTCAACAGATCATGCTGTAATACTAACCTGTTAGTGCCTTGCTATGCATCTAGTGTGTGCATTAATTAGCAAAACCATGTAGTCTGTCTCTTCAGAGATCATGCAATAGTTTTTACATGTAAAAAACCCACATATGCTCAGTGAAGCCATGTATGGAGGTGAGCAGTGCAGAATAGAGAATTAAGAAAATGGGGTTGGCCATATGTTTGGTCCCAGCAGGGCCAGATTAATCTTTTGTGGGCCTGGCGCCAAACATATGTGTGGGCCCCCATGGGGGCAATGGAGCATGGCATGGGGGGGGTGTCATCCCCGGAGTGAGGGCCGGACAGGGGCATGGCATGTCCGCCCAGCCCAGTGTGAGGGCACTATTTACAAACCAGCAGTTGCCAGATGCACAATGGCCGGCCTGGTTCTGTGCTGCCAGCATGCCCCTTTCCCTCAGGGATGGGCCCATGCTGCGCCACACATCATCCCCCCACCCCTCCCGCCAAATACTGGAACACGCCTCCACCCCAATTCCCTATAGCCAGAGCCCCCTGGACCTGCTATGCCCAGCACCCCCCCAGACCCTGCCACAAATGCACAGCGCCCTGCACAACATCACCCCTGCCCAGCACCCCACACAGAACCCCCACTCCGTAGAGCCCCAACACACAGAGATCTTCCATGCCCCCTCACAGCCAAGCACCCCCTCCAGACCTCTCAGAGACCCACTCCCCCACAGCCTGCCTCCTGGCCACAGTCACTGGCCCTTCTGGAAGGTGACTGTGTCTGCCGGGCTGAGCCAACAGCGCAGACCTGTCTGGTCCTGGGGCAGGGAATCGCTCCGGAGTCTGGCAGAGTCTCAAGGCACAGTGTAAGCAGAGCAGGCCGTGGCCCTTTCTGAGCATGGGCCCAGTTCCATGGTGACCAAAAGGGAGTTGCAGGGGGTTGCAAGGTTATTTTTTGGGGGTGAGAGGGTGGGGTTGCTGTACTGCCATCCGTACTTCTGTGCTGCCTTCAGAGCTGGGCAGCCGGAGAGCGGTGACTGTTGGGCAGGATCCCAGCTCTGAAGGCAGCGCCCCACCAGCAGCAGCACAGAAGTAAGGGTGTCAATACCATACCATGCCATCCTTACTTTTGCGCCACTGCCTTCAGAGCTGGGCAGCCAGAGAGTGGCAGCTGCTGACTGAGGGCCCAGCTCTGCAGGCAGCAGCGCAGAAGTAAGGGTGGCAATATCTTACTATGCCATACTTACTTCTATGCTGCTGCTGGTGGTGGCTCTGCGTTCAGAGCTAGGCTCCCGAACAGCAGCCACCGCTTTCCAGCTGCCTGGCTCTGAAGGCAGTTCTGCTGTCAGCAGCAGTGCAGAAGTAGGGGGGGCAGTACTGCAATGCCCCTACAATAACATTATGATCCCCTGCCAAACTCCTTTTTGGGTCAGGACCCCTGCAATTACAACACCATGAAATTTCAGGTTTAAATAGCTGAAATCATGAAATATATGATTTTTAAAATCCTGTGACTGTGAAATTGACCAAAATGAACTGTGAATTTGGTAGGGCTCAATCTATGAAGCATATCCTTGTGGGCTGTAGTGGAGAGGATTGATGAAAGCTCAGGAGTGTTAAGGGATCCATGAAAGTTAAGTATGCGTGTGTGTATGTGTAAAGACGCAGAGACTTAGGCTATGGCTACACTTAAACTTCAAAGGCCGCCCGCGCGCGCTTGCGCTAAGCAGGGCTACACACTTACATTTGCGCAGCAGCAGGCAGCAGGAACACAAAACACACCTGCGCGCGCTGCAAATTGCCGCGCGCGTGTAAGCCCAGCAGCCCCCAGCCCCAGCCGCCGCTCCCACTGTCCCCCCCTTCCCCGGGAGGTGGAGTAGAGACAGGAGGGAGGAGGAGGCGCTGGCGCTCCCGCTTTGGGCGCTGCGCGCGCTGGCGCGCGCTGCCGCGCGCTGCCGCTTGTAAGAAATGCAGCAGTAAGTGTAGTGCAAGTCCGTGAGAAAAGCCCAGCTCCACCTCCCTCCTCCCTCCCTCCCAGGACTGGTCCCTGACAGCGCTGGGAGCCCCCGCGGGGGGGCTGGCGCTTTGGCGCGCCTGGCGCTCCCGCGCTGGGCGCTTGCGCTTTTGCTGGCGCTGCAGAGCAGCGTGTGCAACACTGTGTTGCTGCAGCCTACGCTCAAAGAAAACAAGAGCCTGCTACCTCTATCACAGTTGGTCGGGCTCTCCTCCTTGGGCTTTTGTGATTCTGTGCTCACTGAGATCTTATTCTATTTCTGTAATGCTCCTTCAGCATCTGCCTCTGTGGGTATGTCTTCTCTGCACAGTTAACCCAGACTCTTGCCTTCATTTTAGCCCAACCATCCTTACTGTCCATGCAGAAAAACCTCTGACCTGAGTTTAGAGATGTTTAAACCTTGGACTAGTTTATAAGGCTGGGTTGTAGCTTACTGCCTAAACTCCTCTTTAACTCAGACTGGAACCCACCCACATTGCAATGAGGATGCAGGCAAAATCACTCAAGTGCCAATAGTCCTCCAATGCCCTTCCCACAATTCCCCTCAAAGCAGTAGTGTCAATTCAGATATTGGGTGTGTGTGTGTGGATTCTGGTCCTTCCCTCCCTTCTGACCTACCCCTACCCCCCAACAAGGACCCCATTCTGGTCCCCATTTGTCCTCCCCACCGTCCTCCAGCAGGCATGCCAGGTCTCCCCCAGTCGGGGAGTCTCCCATCTCTTATCCACATGGTACATGAGCCTGTGCTGCCAGAAGTTGGGTTCTGGTTAGACTCCCCTGTGTTTCAACATACAGGAACAGACTCCCCATGCACCAGGTTGCAACACCATTTGGCCCGGCCGGCTTTCTGACTGGCTTGGCTGCCCCTCCGTGTTTATGGAGGGGCAGCTGAGTCAAATTTTAGTGGCATTATGACCACACAGCTGGAGCAATGCTCTGGCAACAGCTGTGCTGATTTAGGACAGGACCACTGCTTAAAAGTGGCTGGGCCAGGGCCCCTGCTGGCTCTACAGCCTGTGGAACTTTAAGCAAGTGCAAAAACCTTGGGGGTGGGGGCGGCATTAGCTCGCCCAGCACCTCCAAATTGATGACACTGCCTCAAAGAGCAGACAAGTTTTCTGACAACTGCCTGGGAGTGAATCCTAGAGTGTCTTGGCAAAAAGAACTATGGGATACATCTCCAGGCACACATGGGTGAATGCAGAAACAGTGAGGACACAGTAATGAGGGTAGGCTTTGCTGTGGGAATGTTCACACCCAGGTTAGCCTCACCCAGGTGCCAGTCAGTCACCTTGGCCAGCTGTGCAGTGAAGACAATACCCAGTGACTCTTCTTTTTGTTGCCCCTCAGGATTCTGTCCTTTATCCCCCTCTATGCCTTTATCTCTCTACACCTGCAGCCTGTCAGGGTAATCTGTGGGTGGGCTGCAAGACAGTTTGTTTACATTGACTGTCCGCAGCTGCCAGTGGCTGTGGTTCCCCGTTCCCGGCCAATGGGAGCTGCGGGAAGCAGCAGCCAGCATGTCCCTGCACCCCGCTCCGCTTCCTGCAGCTCCCATTGGCCGGGAAAGGCGAAGCATGGCCACTGGGCGTTGCGGGCGGCCGTACCTGCAGATGGTCAGTGTAAACAAACTGTCTCGCAGCCTGCCAGCGGATTACCCTAATGGGCTGCATGTGGGTCGCAGGCTTCCCACCACTGCTCTACACCCTTATCCCTGTTAGACCTCTTCAAGCTCTTATGGCTTCATTCACCATCTCCATGTAGACTACTTCCAAAATAACCACACTTTTCAATATCTAGTCCCACCTCTCTGATAGCTCTTCCTGGGTGTTCTGTTGTGAGCTCAAACTCAACATGGCTAAAATGTGATGCTGATTTTCCCCTTCTCTCACTTCTCTTGGTAACAGTTGATGATAATGTTGCTATAATCCAGGTCATCTAGGCTTACAATATTGCTGTCACTATTGTTAGACTATTGTATATAGTGTCACAGTGTGCATGGCATTTCTCACAGAGAATGAAAACATGGAGTGACATCCAGCCCCACTGAAGTCTATGGCAAAAATCCTATTGATTTCAATGAGGCCCAGGATTTCACCCATGGTAACTGCATCACTTAGAGTCTGGGTCATATTTAAATTTTCTTTCTCTAACCAGTATCCATGCTTTTATTGACTCCTGCTGGTTCTTAAAACATCTCTAAACTCCATCCTTTTTTTGTCTGTCCATGGTCATCCTGCCTTAACCACTGGAAACCTGTCAACTTACTCCCCCTCCAGCACATCCAAAACTACTATGCTGGTAAAATTATCTTCCTCTCCCACTGCTCAAACGGCCATGCCTCTGTTTGAGTCCCTTCATTTGCTTCCCTGAACTTGTCTTCAAGGTCCTGCATGACTCCAGGCCCACTCACATCTTTACTTTTGTCTCTTCCCTTCTCTCTCTCTACTCTTCTTAAGCCTTCTGCTTGGTTGCTCCTTTTGTATCCTTTCCCTTCAGTACTTGCCTTCTGCAATGCAGCCCCGTGAGGCTTTGAATAGCCTCCTTGATCTTGTGTGTATCAGTCAACTATTCTCCCTTCTTTAATATCCCTTCTTAAAACCCACTTCTCTGTGAAGCCTTTCGACAAGTGTCCACCAAACTTAGCTTATCTTCTAATAATCAACCCCAAGGAAACCACAAAAAACATGCAGAAAAGGTTAGTTCTGCTGCCCTGCTTTATGTATTAGGATGGTGGGAAAGAAAACAAAAATAACAAGAAATAACTTTGTCCCAAGAGCAGGGCTGCATGCTGTCTTGTCTCATACCCAGCACGCTGTGTTCTGATTTAGTGTCCAATTAAGTAGACACATTGGGCACAGGAACAATGGAAATTCTTTTTGTGGAGTGGCTGCAGAATCTGGTCCTATGATCTTAAGCTCCAAGGAACCAGGGACCATATCAATTTATTTGCTTATCAAGTCCCATTTAGACTAGCATTTCTATATTAACAGACTAAAATTGCTTTTAAGGGGGATAGCGTCAGGTCAATTTGGCCTAAAATTTAGATTCTGGAAAACAAGGTTTCACTACACTTAATAATAGAAATGCACAGAATTAAAATACATTCTCATGGAAAAAGGTTAATAAACATTCCCTACAGAATTTACAAATGACACATTGCAGTAAATGCTAGAGCATGAGAACCTGCAGATGGATCCAACCAGTCTGTTTTCACCACCAGCACTGAGAGAAAAATTACTCTTCGAATAACCGTATGCAGTGTTTGTAAAAAAGTTAAGGACACTTGTTCCCTTTTAAGGATTCCTAAATGCTATATTTGAAGTGTGTCTCACTGAGGCATGTAGAATTATACCAATGTGCACAGTGAGTCTCTAGGTTGTGCAAATGGCTGCTTTCAGCCAGGTGACGCTATGCTTCTAGATAATGCCGTTAAGCCATGTTTCAGCTTTCCTCTGATCAAACCCTGTGTCTTTATTTTGACAATTTTACATACGCCTACAAGGAAATGTTGGGGATTAGTGGGGAGGCACTCATGTACTCAGTGATGGAAATTGGTGTCTGAGGGTCCACTCCCAAAACTTCGTGAAATGCCTTGTGTAATTTTCCACCTCCAAGAAGATTCTGAAGAATTTCAAAACTGCACGTGTTAATTGGTCATTATCTGGAATAACTATAATTTACAGTTAACTACATTACCAACAAATGATGAACACACAAAGTAGAGGGCCCCAAATGCCCTTGAGAATTATATTTTTAAGTCTTTGCTTTCTAAATCTTCCAGAGCTAACTCAACAGAAGCTGCATGTTGTTTCCAGTGAGGAAGGTTGTCATTTAGCTTCACGGGGCCAACGGGGCCAGGCAGCATGATTTTTGTAGTTGAGCTGGCTACCACAGGAGCATAGGAGAGAAGCTTGAGATAGTTTACAGCAGTTCTCAAACTTTATTGCAGAGTGACTCCCTTCTGACAACAAAAATGACTAAATGAGCCCAGGAGGGGGGATTGAAGCCTGAGCTCACCCAAGCCCTACCACCCCAGGGAGAGCTGGAGCCAAAGCGCAAGCCCCGCTGCCCTGGGTGGGGAGGTGGGCAAAGTCCTGCCACTCCAGGCAGTGAGGGGCCAAACCCAAAGTCCAAGCCCCGATGCCCAGGGCTGAAGCCCTCGGGCGTTGGCTTCAGCCCCAGGCAGTTCGGCTTGGGCGTTGGCTTCAGTCCCAGGCCCCAGCAAGTCTTACACCAGTCCCAGCGATCCCATTGAAATGGGGTCATGACCGAGTTTGAGAACTGCTGGGATAGTAGCATAAGGCTTGGTCTAAAACACAGTTTTTGTACTGGTATAACTATGTTGGGAGGGGGTTAACCAGTATGGTTGTATTGGTATAACCCCACTACTATGGATGGAGTTATACTGGTATCAGGTGCCTTATACCAGTATAGCTTATTCCTGTTCGGAAATAGCTATAGTGTAATGGACCCTTTTATACCAGTATAAAACTGCATCCACTCTAGTGGGGTTGTAGCACTTCAACCATAATAGTATAAAATGGTACAACTTTTTGTGTGCAGACAATGAAATCTGCAAACTTGTATATGCAACCTGCTGTTGCAGCCAGTTGCAGGAGGAAGCCTCTGATAGAGCAGTGAGGCCAGGTGGTGACTTCTGAAGACCTGCTGACTGCTTTTCTTCCTCTGTTGTGGGAGTGCATTTTCAGAGCAGGGGTAGATATGAGGCTATGCAGTCTTCCCCCTTCACTCCAATTTCTGTCTTCTGCTCTTTATTGCCCCACCCAGCATGTGAAACACTGAGGTAACCATTGGGAGCTATACTCATGTGGTGAGTCTTACCGACCTTGATTATTGGGAACTTTTTCTTTTGGCGGTGGTGGGGGCAGTCAAAATATTTATCTTTGATAAAGCCAAAAAGTTTGGCTGGTGGCAGTGAAGGAAAGAATTCAAAGCTATGTGTAGGAAACTTGTTTTGGGAGAAAAAACATACAAAAGGAAGAGAGAAACTGCCTGTTCCAGCTAGTGATGTTTGCTTCCTTTAGGTTTTTTGAACAAATAATTAAGGTCTTTATTCAAAAATCTTACAACACTATAAACAGAAGGCCTAAAATATATCTGAAGTAACCAGGTAGCTTGACTATTTGGACCAGAGCCCAGTGCTATGAAGAAGTGCTAGAGAACTTCAAGGAGAGCTTGGATTAGTGTGCTTGGGTGTTTTTTGGGGGTTGGGGGGAGTGTGTGTGTGTGTGTGGGGGGTTTGCTAAAGAAAAATATCTGCAAGGCAGTTCAGAGAGTATGCAAACAGGAGGATATAGAAGTTGACAACTTCAGGCAGGATTTAAGGATTTTGTCTCAATACCATTTTGTAGATGTGGTTGTGGTGTTTTGATTCCCTCTCATATTGCATTTCTTATAAAAGAAATAAAATACTTTCTTTTGAATGCTCTATATCCAGGGTTCATTACTTCAAAGTTAACATCATATGGTTTAATTTTGCATACAATATTTGTCAGGTTTGAGAGCATCTGTCAACTACTTTTCCAAAACTTGAAAGGCTATTAAGATTTAACTCCACTTGCTCAACGCTCAGTAAAGGGAGTAGAGATTTTTAGTGGTGATTCATTCCCTTCCAAGTTAAGAATTGTGTTGCATGTAAATTGGACACATTGTGTCACAGACCACATAGCTGCCCTGATTTCCTGATTTGCTGCCATCTAAAGAATTGAGGGGAGGGGACAGAATTTAATAGTAATCTGAACTTCATAGTTTGCACCAGGCTGTCTGATTTTTCCCAAAGCAAAATACAACATAGTTTAAATCCATGAAATATTTCCAAATCTTACATGGTTTTAAAAAAATAAAATCAAGCCATCTCCCGCAGGAATGGGACAGGAGATTGCTAATACAAAATTCTTCTTAAGGGAAAATATTATCATTGTTAATATCTAGAGCCAAAGAATTTTTAAAGCACAAATTAAGTCTTATCTCTGAAAGGTAAGTATTGGTTTACACATTTTAGAAATAGGGGAACTAGGAACTTGGGCCTTAATTGACTTGTTTGAGGTTGCTCAGCAACCAGTTGCAGAGGTGGGAATGGAACCTAGGACTCCTGTCTTCTTTAGGATTGCCAACCTTCCAGGATTGTCCTGGAGTCTCCAGGAATTAAAGATTAATCTTTAATGTCATGTGATGAAACCTCCAAGAATACAGCCAACTAAAACTGGCAATCCTAGTCTTCCTGCTCTAACTACTAGGTTTTACTGCTTAATAGGCAATATCTATACTAGGAAAATTGAGACCCACAATTCACCAATAGAAGACAGCACTGCAATACTCTGTAGTTTTAGGTAACTTCAGAGTGAGTAGGTGGAGGCTGGGGAAGGGCTGGGTGTCTTGTGGGCTTTTTTGTTGCTGTTTTTTAGTTGCTTTATTGTCTAATCCTATTTGGAGCAGGGTTAAATGGCAAGGCAGAAAAATGCCTGAATCCTATCAATGCTACAGCCTCCCCTATTGCCACTATCTGTGGAAAACTCTTGAGACCTAGTTTTCCTAGCGCAGACTACATAGTCTTCCTCTGGTTATTTTAGGAAATAATGCATTGCACCATGCCACCATACGGCTGTTGCATCACCCCCCTTGCTTCAGAAGCTTGTAAAAATTCAAGATTGCATTCCATTTTTCACTGATCTCCTTTTTGGAACAAAATGTTACTTTCACCATAAATAAGAGTTCAGTTTGTTTTCAATTAGATTTATTTTCCCACAATGCTGTTAAATCCTTAGAACAAACATACTAACAAAACAGAGATACAACCAGAAACAAACTACGTTGCAACTGACATTAACAGTCAAGCAACTGTGCAGTCTCTTTAATAAATAACTAAAACATTTGTTGCTATTAAAAAAACAACCCACAAACCAAAAAAAAATAAAATAGACGTAGTTGGGGCACATGGCTGAAAGTTCATATTTAGTCCCTCTTTAAACAAAATACTGCATTTGTAGCCCTCTCACAGAGTTGTTAACATAGTGCTATATTTTAAAAATGCTTTTACGGTGGGCAACATGGGTGACTGCCTAGGAGACCATGGTTGGGAAAAGCGGGGCACAGTGATCAAGAGAGTGCTGGCACCCGGGCAGAGTAACCCCTGCCACTTGTGGGTGGCTTCATTGGCCCATGCAAAGTCCCAGCTCAGCAGAGCAAGCAGGTGGGTTGGGCCGGCTTCCAGGTTGGAGAGGGGGCTGAAGTTGCAGGTGGAGGGGTTGTTGCAACTTCCCCTGGCGAGGGTCTGCTCCAGAGATGATCTAGGGGAGCCCTGGTGGGTGCCCTGCAGGGCAGGCTGGAGCCAGGGCTGGCCTTGCCCCTGGGGCTGTGCCATGCACTGGGGCGGGGGGGGGGGCAGGAGAGGGCCAGAGGAAGAGCTACTTCTTCCTGGTGTCTCCTGCACTCATGCTGGGCTGCCTGGCACAGGGTAGCTGCTCACCCGCCCCCAAATGCCCGTGGAGCAGGGGCAGCTGGAGTGCGCCTGGGCTAGTGGTGAGAGCTCCTGGGAGCACGCAGCAATGCATGAAGTTGAGTGGCACTGAGGAGCGGAGCCGGTGGGGCTCCCTGGGGGGTAGGTTCATGGCAGTTCAGGGAAACAGACCCTGTGATGGACGTTGTAGCAATGAATGAAGCCAAGTTAGTCAGTTTATTCCGGTGGAGTTCCCTTAAGCGGGGGTTTTTCACGTCTTTTATTATAATGGTTACATAAATCATTCTATTATGCGCATGTGCTAACATAATTCAACTACTTTGCCCCCTTCCCTGATTGGTGCCTTATGCACTGTGTATTTCAGTGGTATGCACCTGGTTGGCGCTTTATCTGTGTGTTTTCTGATTGGAAGTGTGGGGGTGTGGGAACCACTTCAGCCGCTCTAAATCCGGGGGCGGCATTCCTACCCCCTTAGCGCTTAAGAAGTGTAACGTTCCTACAGACGTGTGCTGTGCTAAGCTTCAGTTTGTGCCTTGCAGAGCTGCCTTCCCTCCACCCTAGCATGTCACACTGTCACTAGCTTGGCATGCTGCCCACTGGTGCCAGGCACTGCCAGTGCCTTTTGCAACGGTCTCTGTGGTAGGTGCACACAGTCCCTACGGTAACTTAAAAGCTTCTCCAGTAAACTCAAGGTGTGTGACCGTACAGCGTATCTGTACTTAACGCAAAGAAAGGGAGCCAAAATACAAGTTTGTCCAGAGTGCCATTTTCTGTAAGGCTGGCCCTGCTTTTACTTGAACCATGTGGTAGCCTTCCTGGGGGGCTAGTAGTTACAGATATAGTAGTTTCTCAGCAGTGGCTGTCAACCTTTCCAGACTACTGTATCCCTTTCAGGAGTCTGATTTGTCTTGCGTATCCCCAAGTTTCACCTCACTTAAAAACTACTTGCTTACAAAATCAGACACAAAAATACAAAAGTGTCACAGCACATAAAATATGCTTACTTTCTCATTTTCACCATATAATTATAAAATTAATCAATTGGAATATAAATATTGTACCTACATTAGGGTGATCATACGTCCCATTTTATCTGTGGCAGTCCCCTTTTTAAGCCCTGTCCTGGACGCCCCCACTTTTTTGGCAAAAATGGGTATGGGGGGGGAGGGAGAAAGAGACTCAGGCAAGCACAGGGCTCAGGCAAGCATCGCCACCTGGCTGCTTAGGCCAGCCCCATGCAGTGTCCTGTTTTTACTTTGGGAAATACGGTCAGCTCTAGTATGTAGAGTAGTATAAACAAATCATTGTCTGTATGAAATTTTAGTTTGTACTGACTGCTGGTGCTTTTTTATGTAGCCTGTTGTAAAACTAGGCAAATATCTATATGAGTTGATGTACCCCAGGGGTACATGTGTCCCTGGTTGAGAACTACTGTCTTAGAGGGATCACCTTGTGCAGCAAAATTCCTTTAAAAATACTAACCCAACTGAAAATCCAGGTGACTTGGTTTCTAAAGGATGTAGGTCATGCTAAGACTTCATTTTGACTATAAGTGGAGTATATATTGAGGGAATTGATTTGGGTGGCAGTGGTTTGGTTTTTTTAATGTAATGATAAAATCTATGGGGGAGTTTATGTTCATCAAAAATAAACTGGAATTTCAAAATGTAAATTTGTCAAATGCAAAATGGAAATTCTTGAATGCTCATTACCTATCACTTAATATTTTGCTACTAACTTTTTTGACAAGTTTCCTAAATATAACTAACTGTATCTGAATTTTTTTCCCAACTACCTTGGCTTAAGACCTCGATTAATGACTAATTAATTAAAAAAAAAAAGTTGTGCACATCATTTTAAGTAAAAAGGCCCCAATTCATAAAATCACTTGAACACATGCTTAAATTCTATTGACCGTCTACAGGACTTAAGCATATGATTTGCTGAATCTGGATGCAGGTGCCCTTATCTATTCATATCCCTACAAACCTGCATGTGTGAACTTCACTTCAGTTTCATTGGTTTGATCTGCCACGTAGCAGAAATAAGGAAAATGGCGAACGTTTATCACAGAGTTATTTAAATACCCTGGAAGAAATTCTGCCCTTAAATTCACTGAAGTCAGTGGTCTGAGGGCAGAATTTGGTCTTCTGTACTCTCCATTCTACCTCAGGTTCAGGTTTGTTAAGCAAGGACATGACAGAACCCTGGTGTGTTAGCTTGGTATTGGGTATGAAGTGCTCCTATTCCTCTTTGATTAACAAGTAGTTGGGATACATATTGCAGTTTCCAAAGAGTTGTGTTCTGCTCCATACATTTCGGCAATATTTTCTTACCATGTGGCATAACTGTAGCCCTGGATATATTTGCATAAATGATGTATTTAAATAAAAATTTAAAAATCTGAGTTAACAGGAGGATAAGCCATTCCTCAGCACTCTGCCCAAGCAGCTCTGTTTTCACATCCGTCCCTCTTTGACTCTCACATAAGTTCTGTGACCCAAGGAGCCATTGATTGTCAATTAGCTTCTGAAAGCTGTTTGCTAGTTCAAAGACCTTGGGCGTTTCTTCCTTTTCCCTAAGAAAACAGCATAAAGAAGGAAGGGGCATGGGAGCAATATAAACACATTGTAGACCAGAGCCTTTCAGGAGGGGCTGAATCTATCACACCATTAGATATTTCAAAAGTTCCTGTTCCATCACCATGCAGGTCTGTAGTGTTTTCTCCATACTCACTTGGCCTTAGCACTTGCTGTGGCATTGGTGTTACAGTAACTTGTGCTCTGGGGCAGTGGTTCTCAACCCAGGGGTCTGAGGCCCACTGAGGTGCGGGGCGGAGCATGAGCTGGTTTCAGGCCATCTGCCAAGCAGGGATGGCGTTAGACTCACTGGAGCCCAGGGCAGAAAGACGAAGCCCCACTGTATGGGGCCCCCCCGACGCTGAAGCCTGAGCAACTAAGCTTTGTGGGGCTCTCTGTGGTGGGGGCCCCAGGCAGTTGCCCTGATTGCTACCCCCTAATGCCGATCTTGGCTTTTATGTGCAGAAAACCAGATGTTGTGGCATAGGTGGACTGTGGAGTTTTTGTAGCATGTTGGGGGGCCTAAGAAAGAAAAAGGTTGAGAACCCCTGTTCTGGGATCGTGTTGCCTTCTGCCCAGCTCTTACCTCTCTTCTAAGGCTTGCACAAGTTGGCAAATGCTGAAGGGATTCTGTTAGTGTTTTATGAATGCATCCTCCCACGATTATGTATAACCAGTTTCCAGCTGCTCAGAAATAAAATCCAAGCCTTTCAGACTTGTGTGTCTGCTTGATGTATATATAAACTAGCTTGTTTTTGAAGTCACAGCAGGTGCAATACTCTAATAAAATTAGATAATGGATATGTCTGAGTTGGCTCCATCAAGGGAAACTTCCTCTGCTATCCTAGAAATATGAATCGTGGCTCTCTGTAACAACAAGGCTCTACATATTTATCGGTTATTTAATGGTACTTTGGATTCCCAAAGCAGCTTTCATCTGACAGTCTCTATAGTTTACAAACTACCATAAGTGACGACTCCTTAGCACCCATCAGCAGCAAGCTCTTCCCCCTCCCTCCAGTGCCTCCTGCCTGCCAGCAGCTCCACCAACCAACTCCTTCCCCTCCCTCCCAGCACCTACCGCCTGCTGCGATCAGCTGTTCTGCAGCATGCAGGAGGCCCTGGGGGTGGGAGGGAGTGGGAATGGAGTGCGCTCAGGGGAGGGGGCGGAACTGGGTGAGGAGTCCGGTGTCACCTTAAAGACTAACAGATTTATTTGGGTATAAGCTTTCATGGGTAAAACAAACACAGATCCATGCATCTGAAGAAGTGGGGAGGTTTTACCCGCGAAAGCTTCTGCCCAAATGATCGATAGGTTCTGTCCTGATGGCCAAAGAAGTGTCACTAAGTGTGTGTGGTTTTTGTTTTTAATGTGGGAGCCTTCTTGGCTGCCTGTCTTCACCTTAAAGGCAGCAAAAAAGGCCACAATCAAGTTCACTGTACCCCTTTGTAGATAAATTGTAAAGCAGGTTTAGATTTTCAAGGCATGATCGTAAGAGAAAACGATTGGGTCTTTGGGACAAGGACTATCCTTTTGTTCTATGTTTTATACAGTGCCTACCACAATGTGGGTCCTGGTCTTTTACTGGGGCTCCTAGGTACTACAATGATATAAATAATAAATATACTACACCCATCACCTGCGTGTTGTATATGTGGTCTATTTGTGATAACTTTGCTGTACAGTATCTGTTTGGAAGGTCCTAGACCTTACATCTTACTCAGTAAAACTAGTGTAGATACACCTCTTTTATTTGACTTCCGTTAAAAGTAAAATTTAGCTTATATTTTTGGAGCGTCCTGGCTTTATTGGCAAACACTTAAGAATGCATGCTCAGCTTTGCAGCGATATGGCCAGCTGGTCAGTTGGACAGATGTCACAACAGCTGCTTTCTCTTTTCCGGCTGAAGAATGTTTTTGTAATGTAGTTTCAGACTAGATGCTAGAAAGAGCTTGCTGCTGAACTTGTGTGTCTTTGAGAGGAAGGGTGTGTAGTTCATCTGCTTACAATTTTTCTAGGGTTCTGATGACCTTCAAAGTGCCCTGATGGTGAGCAGCTCTTAAGCTAAAGATGTTTCTGCATAGCAAAGAGGGAAATTTAATTGAGCAATGACTTCCTTTATCCTGTGGCATGTAAGGAGGAGTAAATAGTCACTTGCTGAGTCTGTTACAGAAGCAGGAAGGAGAGAGAGGGTAGTAAATGGAAGCTTGCAATTTCACAGTAATTGTGCTAGCTAGGTGATCATTTCTTCAGTTAGAAGATCAAGTGTGACTCAGCTTTCCATACCCTCTGGGTTGTTTTTTTTTTTTCTGTGCTGCTTACCCTTAAATACACCACTACCCCGCTATAATGTGGTCGTGGGGAGCCAAAAATCCCTACCGTGTTATAGATGAAACCCTGCTATATCGGGGTAGGGGCAGCAGGGCTCTGGCGGTGATTTAAAGAGCTCTGGGCTCCAGCCGCTGCGGGGAGCCCCAGGCCCTTTAAATTGCCGGTGGAGCCCTGCTGCCACAGCCCCGGGGTAGGGGCGGCAGGGCTCCAGCGGGATTTAAAGGGCTAGGGGCTCCCCGCAGCAGCCGGAGCCCCGGACCCTTTAAAGTGCCGCCAGAGCCCCGCTGCTACCGCACTATACGCGAACCCGTGTTATATCGGGTTGCGTTATAGCAGGGTAGAGGTGTATCAATATTGCATATTGCTATTGGAAGCAAAAGGCAATCTGTTGGATATGTAAGAATATGCTGCAAATACATAGAAACTATCTTGCTTGTCTAGAAGTGCACACAGTTCAACAGGCAATAGCTCTCATATGACGTTTTGGACTTGTTCCAAATACATTGAAACTGTTCTATGCTAAGTGCTGCTCTTGAAATTAAGTGATTACTGCCCCACAGTTTACTTTACTGCGTTGTAAAATCCACTAGCTGAAGTGGAGTCATTAGTGAAATCTCAGACCTATGAATTTGTGTGGGTTTTGATTGTTGATTTAAGTGTAATCTTAAATGTTCTTGGCATTTAGTTAAACCATTTGCAAAGAAGTACTATTTGTGATGTCATATAGGACATATGGGAATTTATTTAAAATGTTTGTAGGTTAATTTCCAGTTAGCTCCTTTGACTTCTTACTTTTTTGTATGTACCCGCTGACTCCCCTTGAGAGGAGAAATCAGGAATTGTAGATGGAGGGTTATTTAAAAATATTTTCTTCATGTATAAAACTAACAAAAGATTCCAGTAGTTTCTACGGGGATCTTATGCAATTGTGAAGGGTGTGGAGGTGGTCTGTGAGATAGCAGATTGGAAAAGGAAGTGTTCATGAGGCAGTGTATTGTTAAGATGAGGTCTGTAGTGGGAAAAGCTTTGCAAATCCTTGAGGTACTGTGTACTTCACAAGTCCATGGCAGAAATGAGGAAACTAGAACAAAAGTTACCTTCACTTAATTGTTCCCTCTTATTCTCAAGGAAGTAAATTTAGTTCTTACTTTTGTAGTGTTAGGAGGATATAGATCAAAATAACCTTGACATGTGTCCCAGCTTCTCGATGAGATTAAAAATTAGATTGGAGCTTTCATTATAGAGAGGTGCAGCATGACTTCCTTTTATGACCTGAGTAGCATGATGAGCGGTTTCATCTCAGCTCCTTCCAGCAGCCAAGGATTCCACCTCCATGCCTTTGGCAATGTTCTATGATATTTTTTTAAAATACCTGTGAAGTTCTTCAGTTGTTCCAAGTGTCATAGAACAGTCAGCTTTGGCCATATACCATGGAAAACATCCACCTGCTATAGTGTGTTTCTGCTCTTAAAGAGAAATTGGAGCAAAATGCTATCCTCAACCAAACCAATTTCAAGCACAAAAAGAAACTATAGAAATTAGGTTATTTCTGAGGTGGGAGAGATTTAACCTCCTGCTGAGGAATATTTGCAAGTATAGATGTGAAAGACGCCACTGAGACGTCTTCATTCCTTCCTACACCATTATGCCACAAGCTGTGGATTCTTTAATAAAACAAACACTAAAGGAGTGGATCTAGTCACATGCTCTCTGATGTAATTCCATTAAGTTACACCAGTGTCAGAGAGACTGGAATCGAGGCCCAAGACTTCTAGAGTCTTAGGGGGATAGTGGTTACTGTAAAACTATATAGTGACACACACAAACAGGGGAGAAGATGCATCATTTGCCTTATGTGGCTTGAATTAACTGAAGCTGGGATTTTGACTACTGTACACTCTAAGGCAGGGGTCAGCAACCTTTCAGAAGTGGGGTGCTGAGTCTCCATTTATTCACACTAATTTAAGGTTTCACGTGCCAGTAACACATTTTAACATTTTTAGAAGGTCTCTTTCTAGAAGTCTATAATATAGAACTAAACTATTGTTGTATGTAAAGTAAATAAGGTTTTTAAGATGTTGTTTAAGAAGCTTCATTTAAAATTAAATTAAAATGCAGAGCCCCCTGGACTGGTGGCCAGGACCCAGGCAGTGTGAGTGCCACTGAAAATCAGCACGCGTGCCAGAGGTTGCCTACCCCTGCTCTAAGGGGTGGCCAAACTGCAGCTCATGAGCCACATGCGGCTCTTTTACAGTTAAAGTTGCGGCTCACAGAGCCCCCCACACCCTCTCCCCTATTCTTCACCTCCCAGACTGGGGGGTGTGGGAGTGTGGAAAGCTCAGGGCTTCTGCCCTGTGGTGGGGGTAGGAACTTCTGTCCAGCAGGGAGGGGAGTCTCGGGGCTTCAGCCCTGCGGGGTATTCCTGCTGGGGCTCAGGGCTTCAGCAGGAGCAGCGATGAAGCCCTGAGCCCCGACAGTTGCCTCCTGCGGGGCTGAAGCCCTGAGCCTCGGCAGGCGCACCCCATTTCTTGAACTTCTGAAGATTGTCATATTGTTGCTTTGAGGGCCAGAAAGTTTGACCACCTGTGCTCTAAGCTCTTGATTCAGGCAAGGAAGGCTCATGATTCCCCCCCCACACCTCCTTAGGGATTCCCTATCTCCCTCCCCTCAGATTTATTATTTATTTATTTATTTTTCCCAGTCTGGAAGCTGGCTGTCTCACTTAATGTACACTAGAAAATCACCCTTGTTGTGAAATGTGTTAACATCATTACCACCTCTGGGGACATAACGATGCAGCTTTGCATGATGGCACAACTTTGAAATATCTTGCAAGATACTGCCATGCTGAAACCTGAACAAATCTAGTCTTGTTTTTGAGGGTAGGAGTGCATGTTAAAACCAGCATGTGAGAACTTTGTATTTCTAAGGCTCAACATGAAGATATAATCAAGTTAACCACTGAGAACTGTTAATTTAATAAAGCAGTAAAAACAATTATAGGCCAAACTTTAAAGCTGAACTCAAGCTGTGAAAGTAAGTTTGCTAAAGCTGTCACAGTCAAACAAAATGGCTTTTTATTTATTTATTCAAGATATTTTCCACAGGATATATCCCAGTTAAATGTGACAACTTATTTACAATGGGTTCTTGCCCAAGGACTGAATGTGATGCAAAACTGACAAGAAACTGCTTAGAAAAACAAACTTATTTTCCTGCGCATCCTTTCTTTGTGTGTGCGTGTGTCTGGCTTTTAGGTTGGATGCTCTTTGGGGGCAGAAAATGTCTTTATTCTTGTGTACTGAACACCACAGAGCACAGTGTTAAAAACACAATTGTGCTGGACATAGTAAGAGTAGCTGAAGAGTGTATGTTTTGGTGGTGGTGGTTGTTTGTTGTTTTCACTTGTTCACAAATATTCATCAAAGATGCACAATACCTCTTTCACTTTGAAAGCGTCCAGAGCTGAGTGCGGAACTTGTGTTGGAGGGAATCATGACACGACAGATGGGACCGCGGTGGATATTGGCCAATGTTTTGTCCTAACAATTGGGAAAACTGGTGTCATTGTGGTGTGGTGGTCAGGACACGCATTAAACTGGATGCATAGTAACGTAAGTCTCAAAGAAAAGTTAGCCTGGTCTACACTGAAAACTTGGGTTGTCCCATCTATGTTGCTTGGGGTGTGAAGAATTTACACCCCTGAGAGATGTAGTTAAGCTGACCTAAGCATACGAATTGGTTGCCAGAAAAATTCTTCTGTTGATCTAGCTACCACCTCTCGGAGGGTGGATTAATGACAGTGACAGAAAAACCCCTTCCGTCAATGTAGCTGTAGTGTTTGTAGTATAGATGTAGCCATAGTTTTTCTGTGGATTTTTTCCCACTATTCCTGTTAAAATAAAACTATCACCTCGCTGCTCTTAAAATGCATCCTGTCATTGTTGACATTGGAAACTTGCCCTGCTTCCCTCTCTCATTTGTTGAAATGTTACAGAGCAGAAGAGTAACGAATGTGTTTAAGACTTTTGCTTGATTTTTCAGCAGAAGTATTTCCATGGTAGTTAACTAGGGTGACCAGATATCCCGATTTTATAGGGACAGTCCCGATATTTGGGGCTTTTTTTTAATATGGGCTCCTATTACCCCCCCACCCCGTCCCAATTTTTCACACTTGCTATCTGGTCACCCTATAGTTAAGTAGGTGAAAGTTAGTAAAGGTACTGCATCGGAACACCTGTATAGCCTACAATGCAGTATCTGCCTCTGTTTTGTAGCCCAAAAAGTCACCCCAGTAAAAATGCCATCACCTTACTTAGCACCTATGCACCCTGTGTGTGTTTGAGTCATATCTGCTGATCTTACTTCTGTTAGCTTGTAGCACCCATGGAGCTGTGGAAGAGGAGTAGGATTTTATTCTTCCACAGTTATTAGGCCAATATTTTTGTTCTGCAGACGCAGTTACTGGAGATATCAGTCCCCCGTCCACAGACAAACAAAAACCACCAACAGCAGTGGCTTGACTTTCAAATTTTTGATAATGTTCTGGCTCATCCCTCTGTAGGTTTCGGGTTGCCACGCATTAGGAAAATATCATATTTGGATTTGTAAACTGAGAAAATTCTTAATGTAAGTTGTTGTGTCTGTTAACTTTCTAACTGTGCCATATCTTGGTAGTTTTAAAGTGGGAGGACTAATGTTAATCAGTCCTTCTTTGATTAAAATATCTGGACAGTATCTTCCAGCTTTGTTCCTTAACAAAGCAAGACCTTGACAATAATGGCTAAATTTGCTAACCTTCAAAACTAACTTGAGACAAGTAAAATCTTTAACCTTTTTACTTTTAACTGTGTTAGATCTTTCACATAAAAGTTAAATCATCTCTCTCTCTTTCAAATAACCTCTAGTTGCCTTCACTAAGGTCTGATCTATGTATAATATATTAGTTACTATAGTAAAGTGAGAGGTTGACAGATACAAACATCAACGTGTTCAGTAGCTTATACCACAACATATTCAGTGATTTAAGGGGGTCTTTAGAATTCTGTAGGTTAAGTTGCTAGATAGCTTGGTGGTTCATCTGAATTTTTTCTCATTTTGCTTAATTGTATCCAATTGAAATTATAAGGGGAAACTTTAGTCTTCAATTTTACTTCCTCTCCTAGGGACACTTCTATAGCTGCATTTTGCAAATGGGTAAAGTGGTATAGTGAAATTAACACTGGGGTGCTAGTCAAGAGCTCATGAGTCCTTGTCTGTTTGAGGAAGTTGTGCTACTTGAACGAAAGGTGCACTTTTTTTTTTTTAAACCAATTTAGTTTTGGTTTAAACGAGGCTTTTATTGGTTTGGCTTAAGTCTATTAAAAATCTGTTTAAGCTAAATTGAAATAAGCCACTCTTAAACTGAAATAAGTCTCCATACTGGTATGCACCTGTTTGACCAAAATCAGTTAAAAATGCCTAGCCTTCTTGCATACATTGTTGTTAAGTGAGAGTGAGTGTGTCTGTTTTCAATAGTCGATGTTGGCCCTTAAACTGTGTAGTCCGTGTCATCTGACAAAGATGCCAATGGCTTATATAGAGTATACAGCCCTTTTAAAGTACTTCACAAGCAAATGAGGGAAATTCTGTATTAAGTGAAGTAGCATTTGACTGGCTGATATATATATCTACATGTGGGACTTGTGAGTGTCGGGGGTGGTAAGTTCTGCAATGACAGAACAGTTCCATCCAACTAAAACTCATAATTCAGCAAGTTATTGTTTAACTCTGCAGAAAAGTACAAGAGGAAATCACCTCTTTGCTCTCTTCCCATTAATACCCCTCACTTTTTTTGTCTGTCCTATGAATTATGGCTTTATAGGAAAACTGTCTGGCATTCTTCATACACAAGCAGATCTTAAACAGTACTTTCTGTGAAAATATTGACATGCCTCCAAGAGATAAATGCACAAACCTATCAGAATTCTTGCCCAGAGAGGATAGTAACATATCCAGTTATTTGTACTGAATGCAGAATGGAAGTAGAGCTCCAAGTTTTAACCTCCCCTTCACATTTCATTGTTTTTTCTCCTGGCAGTGCTCTGTCTTCCTAAGTGCTTAAGTGATTTTTACTGTCATGTTCACACTTCATCTTACAAATGACAAATACTCTAAACTTTACTGTTTTATTTTTATTTCTCTGTTGTTCCAAGAAGTATTAAATCACTATATCCCTTTCATGGTTGCTACTGCATAGATCTTGGGACCAACAGCATGACTTCTTAAGGACCTGTAATATTACGGGGAAAGGTGGGCAGCAGAGCAGGTTGTGCTGAGGCACTGGAGACCCTGCAGGCTGTCTGCTGCTTTAGAGGCTGAATCTTTTGCCTGTTCCGTGTGGGGCTGGGAGGACCCCATTGTGCTGTACAAGAACAGTGGTCTTGGCCCCAGTGTGAGGAAACCTGTCTGGAGTGAAACATGCAAAATTTTTGCCTTCTCTTACCATTCTGTATCTTTTGGTAGAGTAGAGAATGGTCTTGTCTTGTTAAAAAATTGGTTAGTTCAACCCATTAAAGATTTGCCTTACAACAACTTTGAAACTGATTTCTAGCAATAAAGGTGCCTCTTTCAGCCCTGCTGTACCTTCCCAGTAGGGACGCAGTAGTTACATGAAGTGAAGTAAAACTGAAAAAATGACAAAAGTGGCAACACCCTAAGAGGCAACAGAGTGATGCACTGAAAGAACAACCGATATTTCTTATCTAGGAACCCAAATACAGTCCCACCTCTTTTTTTTTTTTTTTTATGGTCATCCCATATGATGATTGTTTTTCATATGTCTTGTTTAAGTACATTAAACAAGAAACAAAAATGCTAACGCTTTTTGCTTTTTAAAAGCAGGAGAGAGACTAAGACCTGGTCTACGCTTTTTAAAATTACATTGTGCAGGGGTGTGAAAAATCCATGACCCTGAATGACACAGCTGTGCCAGTCTAACCCCTTAGTGTACATGCAGCTAAGTCAGTGGAAGAAAGCTTTAGTCAATCTAGCGATCATTGGCTGGGGAAATAGCGTTCCGTCAGTGTAGGCTGTGTCTGCAGGTTTATGCCAGCATCGCAACAGCACCATAGCTAAGCCTGCATAGTCCTGGTAGTGTAAATATAGCCTAAGAGCCGTGGTCTGGTCTCTGCTTCCCTTTTAAAAGGGAGAGAGGGAACAAAAACTAACGCTGGTTCTGATGCTGAACACCCTTATGAGAAAGATTATAAAAAAATCATTCTGGAATTCACAGTTGTGAAAGTTAAATCTCTTTTTGGGGGCGAGGGAGAGAGGAGTGTAGGGGCTGCATGGCAAGAAAGGCTGGTGCTATAATTGCTGCAAATTTCACTTGAATCTGAAGAAGGAATGCTAATATCCATCAGCAGGAATCAAGCTAGAACTCGG
Source organism: Mauremys reevesii (assembly GCF_016161935.1). Taxonomy (NCBI): domain Eukaryota; kingdom Metazoa; phylum Chordata; order Testudines; family Geoemydidae; genus Mauremys; species Mauremys reevesii. The sequence continues at coordinate 61,475,861 of NC_052625.1, forward strand.
CAGAGTGCAACTAAGGTTTATTGTTTACAAAGTGGGGATAATTTTTTTAAGCATTTACATGTTGACTAAACATCTCTCCAACTGTTTCATTTATAAACACACTATATTTTGAGTTTATAGGAATCTCTTAAAGTGGAAGTAACGAAATTGGTGTCTGTCTTGCCACAACAACTATGTAGACAACACCCTGCTCTTGTTTAATGTGTAGCTTGGGGATATCTTGATTTTTTTTTGTTGTTTTTTATTTTTATTCCTTTTTTATAGTTGCAATATACGCCTTTATCTTGATCCTATCTCCATTAACAAGTTAAAATATTTAGATGCAAACTTTCCTTAATCTGAGGACAGCTTTGTATTTTATATCAGCTGTGTCCAAACTTTTGATAATGCAGAAGTTTGTACAAGTAAAGAATCATACGGATTATCATAAAAAGAAATCTGCAGTTTGATTCTATTTTTTAATAGCAGAGGTTTATACTGAACTATCAAGACTTCATAAAACATTATGTATAAGTTTTGGAACCCCACTGAAACACATGTCAAGAGAAGAAAATATATTTTGTGATTCATGCTCCTTGCTTTTTTAAAAATTTGCCCAAAGAGTTAGCATCTTGTAATCAGTCTCCCAGACAGAAATGCAAATGAGCAAGTTTCTATTGCGTGCTGTTTGGTTTGTTTGTTTGTTTTTTATTAGCTATGTTATTTCCATAGTGATGTGCCCAGGTGATTGACTTTCACCCTTTGGCCTTCCTTTGTTCTGATACATCTTTGTAACATTTTGGCAGCCCTTGCGGGAGAATTCCTGCATATCTTTGTAACATGCTGGTGGAAAGGTGTAATTGTTGGATGTTCCTTGTATGCTCTATACAAAGAACTTGCTTTTTGTTCCAAAGCTGTGAATAGTATTTAGCAGAAACTTTCAGAGCAGTCTCATCATCATGAGAATTTCAGAGCTGGAATGATTTGTTCCTCAGAATACATCACCTTTGTCTTATCCTCATTCTTTTGAGCAGCCATGCAAAACTCAATAAAATCGATCAGCCAGGCAGAAAATCCTACTCTCCTGTGATTTACAATTGATAATGTTAACAACGTACTTGTCAAATGGAGGGCAGTGGGGAAATAACTTGCCATTGGTGAGTAGAACTTTTCAGAGCTCGTTTGGAAAATGCAACTGGATGATGAACCACAGAGGGGCCTTTTTCACATTAAAGCAATAGAACTATTCATGTGTACAGTTAAACTTGAGTATAGATGTTTGCAGAATCAGAGCTGAAATCAGTTCAGAACCTATGCTGTCCACAAACCCAGTGAGGTGGTAATGCTTGGCTATACTCAGGATTTCTATTTTATTATTAACAGCATGTGCCATAGAGCAATATGAGTGATCTCCGTAAAGGCATTTTTCCTATGGCATCACTCCCATATCTGTTCATTTTTAAACTATGCAGAAAGGTAAATCCAACCATGCCTGATGACTGCTTCTATCATTAACCTCTCTGCTTACTGAAGGACTGCAGTGGCTTATCTCAAAACGATACACTACAAATTAAGGACCTTTAAATGGCAAATTAAATGTAATGTGAATTAAATGTAAAGTAATGCACATTGGAAAAAATAACCCCAACTATACATATAATATGATGGGGGCTAACTTAGCTACAACTAATCAGGAAAGAGATCTAGGAGTCATAGTGGATAGTTCTCTGAAGACGTCCACACAGCGTGCAGCAACAGTCAAAAAAGCAAACAGGATGTTAGGAATCATTCAAAAAGGGATAGAGAATAAGACAGAGAATATCTTATTGCCCTTATATAAATCCATGGTATGTCCACATCTTGAATACTGTGCACAGATGTGGTCTCAACATCTCAAAAAAGATATGCTGTCATAAGAAAAGGTTCAGAGAAAGGCAATTAAAATGATTAGGGGTTCAGAATGGGTCCCATATGAGGACAGATTAAAGAGGCTAGGACTTTTCAGCTTGGAAAAGAGAAGACTAAGGGGGAATATATTAGATATAAGGTGGTCCTCGGGAGCTAAAAAATCTTACCGTGTTTATAGGTGAAACTGCGTTATATCGAACTTGCTTTCGCCTCGAGCATCTCCGTTATTAATAGTCAGCAAATAGCCCAGCCTGCTATCTGACCCCCACCTACTTCCTGCCCCCTGACTGACCTCTCAGAACCCCCAACCCATTCAACCCCCTTCTCTCCCACCCCCATCCCTAATCACCCCCAGCATTCCCACGCTGAGCCATGCGCCACACAGGGACAGGCACTAGGACCTGGGAAGCCGGCGCACGGAAGCGCTCACACCTGCTCGACCACATCAGCTGGGGTGATCCCCATGGGGGCGGGACAGGGGGAAGTGGGGACAGGGGGAAGTCCCCATGGGGGCGGCTGCTGCCCTGTCCACAGAGCACGTCCAGTCTGGCGGCTGAGCCTGCGAGGGGGAGCAGGGTGGGCAGCCTCGCCCAAGATGCCCACATGTGCCTGATCCCCACCCCGTGCCCATGCAGTGCTGGGGGTGGGGTGAGCCATCGGTCGGCGGCTCCTGCCGTGCATGCCCGCTCTCAGCCCATCTCCCCTCCTCCGCAGAGCCCCACTCAGCCCATCTCTGGTGAGGACACTGCAGCCAGCTGCTCGCTGGGGCACATGGAGCCCCTGACTGCGGGCAGGTAGTGCGGCACTATGGACCCAGAGAGCCTGCCCGGCGCTGCTGCGAATGCGGTACAGCCTGCCAGCTGGGCCCGCTGTGTGCCAAGCCTTCCAGGTCAGGTACATGGCACCTGCACAGCACCGTCTAGGACAGGCACCTCTCCCTGCCCTGGATCTGCAACTTCCCTGCATGGACCAGTCTTCCCCAATTTCTCGGCACTGTCTGGAGCCCGTGTGATGTTCCCCTGCACTGCAGCTCCCCACCTCGGGCTGTGGCTCCCCCTTGTTCCCTGACCACTCCCCCAGGACCCTCTGCCCCTTATCCAGCCTCTTGGCTCCAGCCCGGCACCCTTAACACACCGCTCAGAGCAGCATGTCGGAGCCAGACACGCTGACGCGCTGATCTGCTGGAGCACGCAGCCCCACCCCCCAGAGCGTTGCTTTACCACGTTATATCCGAATTCGTGTTATATCGGGGTAGAGGTGTATATAAAATCATGAGTGATGTGGAGAAAGTGAATAAGGAAACATTATTTACTTGTTCCCATAATTTAAGAACTAGGGGCCACCAAATGAAATTAATGGGCAGCAGGTTTAAAATAAATAAATGGAAGTTCTTCTTCACACAGCGCACAGTCAACCTGTGGAACTCCTTGCCTGAGGACATTGTGAAGGCTAGGACTATAACTGGGTTTAAAAAAGAACTAGATAAATTCATGGAGGTTAAGTCCATTAATGGCTGTTAGCCACGATGGGTAAGGAATGGTGTCCCTAGCCTCTGTTTGTCAGATGGTGGAGATGGATGGCAGGAGAGAGATCACCTGGAGTGAACCTAACAGGTAATCATCCTGTGGGGCACCTGGCATTGGCCACTGTTGGTAGACAGGATACTGTGCTGGATGGACCTTTGGTCTGACCCAGTATGGCCATTCTTATGTTCCCGTTGAAGTTGATGGCAAAACTCCTATTGGCTTCAAAGGGCATAGGGTCAAGGCCCAAAACAGCGACGGAGTTTTTGACATCATCTTCTCTACTTTGATTCTGTCTTCAGACCAGCAAGAGAAAAGTTGTACCCATTCGTCTGCTTTGTAAGTCTCATCTTGCCTGAACCTGCTTCCTTCTGTGAGAGGACAAAATTAAGCCAAGTCAGCTGGATTCCCAGTGGGTCTGTTTTTGTCTGTCTGTATGTTAATCTACCTGGACAGGCACATTTCCATTGGCAAAGTGTGTGTGTGTGTGTGTAACATCCATCACTTAATAATACATCTGTGGCTTAAGTGCAGTTAAAATCCCCTCCCGGGACTCCTGTTTCTCAATTTGTGACTTCTGCAGTGTTTAAAGATTAATGAAAAGGGGGGTTGGGAGGGTTAAGTGAGTGGAGATTCACTTACTCTCCGCCTGTTTATTTGTAATAAGATAATGTTCCACAGGAGAGTGTTTTCTTGTCAAGTCAATGATCATTATTTCCCAAGATATTTTCCATTTCCTTTAAAATTCTCAGCCCTTGTTCTCTATGCCAAGGGACAAAAATTAAAACAAAAAAGAGAGAGGGCATTTATGTCTCAGGAAGAATCCTGTCCTCACTGCATTAGTGCTTCTTGTCCAGCGGTAATTTTCCGTGTGATAGTTGGAAATGTCACAGAATTCCCCAAAACTTCTATTCGCCCTCCTCCCCCTACACACACTCTGGGAACAATACCAGCATCAGTCAGAACTGGTGGTGCCGGAGTATTTTTATTGGAGATGCCAGCTAACGCTGGTTGAACAAATAGTTTAGACTACCTTACAGTGGCATTGAAGGACACTGTCTCTCTGAAGAGATATAGATCCCTTGGAATTCATTGTATCTAAGTGCATATTTTATTTTAAGGAGCACCTGCTAACATGAACTCTTAAGGCAATTAGCACGTAACTGTCTGATCTGGATGGGGTATACTTTGCTCTCTAGTATTTAGACTACATAACTTTTAAAAGTATGCAGAGAATGAACACACTAGAAATTCCCAAGATTAAATTGCTCATCTCTTTGTACCTCGTGCACTTTCTCCCTAGCTATCCTGTGACTAACTCTGATTGTAAGCTCTCCAAGGCAGGAAGTTTATGTATAAAGTGGTGTCTCTGTGCATGCATGGTGCTGTAGAAATAATGTCTTAAAGTCGAATACAAAGTAGCTCTTCAAGTCACTTCTGATGACACTTTAAGAATCAATCACTCAGGGCTTGTCTAAACATGAAGTTATTCTGGAATAATACATGTTACAAAATAACTCTGTCTGGATATTCTGATTCCAGAATAATGATGATACCTAGCTCTGTAGATATCAAAACACTTTACACAGGAAGTCAGTATCCTCCCTTTCTTACAGATGGGGAAACTGAGGTTGGGCCCACCCCCGCACTCACCAGCAGCAGCGGCAGGAAGCAGAGTTACCAGGCCCCAGCCTGCTCCACCAGCTCCCAGCCATGTTGCTCCGCTTCCCGCTGCTGCCGCTGGTGAGTACAGGGGTGGGCCTGATCCCTTCCTTCAAGCCCCCTCCCCCAAGAAAAAGGACTGGGAGTTGGGGGAGCAGAGTGGGCTGGGGCCGGGTCGCTCTGCTTCCCACTGCCACTGGTGAGTGCGGGAGCGGGCCTGACTCCTGCTGCTGGCGCCAGGCCCCTCATTAATCCTCCACGCTGCCCTAGGCCTCTCTGCCCTGCTACTGCCCCCCACAGCTCCTGTCCCTGTGGCACTGCAGCCCTTGAACACAGCTCCCCACCCCCTGTGGAGGGCTTCCCCCCCCCCCCCCCGCAGAGGGGGTGCAGGTGCTCAGGCTGTGTAGGGAACCACCATAGATAGGGATGGCCCTGACTTTTTGTATATAGTTGTTTAAAAACTTTTAGTTGGTTCATAGCTTTGGGACAGAGCATGCCACGGTCCCTGGGCTTAAAGTCTTGTGACTGCTGCAAGACACCTATGCCAGTCAGCGATCCGCATAAAAGCTGTCTAAAGTGCTTGGGGGATACCCATGTGAGCGACAAGTGTCGCATCCTTAAGAGCTTCAGGCCTCGAACAAAAAAGGAGCAGGACATTCGTCTTCCAGCACTCCTTATGGAGTCGGCCATCATACTGGCATTGGAGCAGATCAGACTCTGCTCCGAGCAAGGTTCTCTTGAAGATCAAGAGGGACAAGGTGCGGGACATTATGATTGCCCCGGCATAGTCGCATCAGGATTGGTTCAGCATGCTCATGGACCTGGCCATAGCGAACCCATGGCCACTTCCCAGCCGCCCAGACCTACTCTTGCAGGATCACGGTCAGCTCTTGCACCCGAACCGTGCCTCTCTCCACCTCATGGTTTGGATGCTGTGTGGCTGAACCTAGTGGAACAAGCCTGCACTAGGTACAGCAGGCTCTCTTGGAGAGCAGAAAGCTCTCCACCAGACTTACCAGGCAAAGTGGGAGCATTTTCTCCTGCTGGGTGTCGGAGTGGAATATTTTCCCCAACCCAGACATCTCCTACAGTCCATCCTGGATTACCTGCTTCACTTGAAACACCAGGGCCTCACCTTTTCCTCAATCAAGGTGCATCTGGCTATCATATCGGTATTCTCACATGAGATGATCGTTGTCCTGAAAGGCCCTGAAAGACTCTTTCCGCTAATCCGGGGCCCAGTTCCCCAATAGGACCTTAACCTGGTCCTCTTCCAGGCTCACAGGTCCACCCTTTGAACCTATGGCTTCTTGTTCCCTCTCCCACCTGTCATGGAAGATTGCATTCCTTGTAGCCATTACTGAGGTGAGACGAGTCTCCGAGATTAAAGCCCTCTCTTCAGAGCCCCCATATACGGTATTATACAAGGACAAAATTCAGCTGTGGACCCATCCAGCCTTGCTGCTGAAGGTGGTGTTGCACGTCCATGTCAACCAGGATATTTTCCTCCCAGTGTTCTGTCCAAAGCCTCACGTGACCAACAAGGTGAGACGCCTGCACACTCTAGATGCCAGGTGTGCCCTGGCTTTGTACTTGGAGCACACCAGGCCTTTCTGCAGATCGACTCAGCTCTTTATTGCGATCGCTGACAGGATGAAGGGCCTTACGGTGTCCTCTCAGAGGACTTCAAACTGGATCACCACCTGCATCTGCACTTGTTACGGGTTGGCGCAGGATGTGCCTCCACCGATTGTGAAGGCGCGCTCTACTAGGGCTCAGACATCTTCAGCTGCTTTCCTGGCGCATGTTGTCTTTATTACACACACTGACCACATTACACCATTATCCAGCAGGCCACAGATGATGCTGGATTTGGCAGAGCTGTGTTGCAATCGACACATCCATGAACTCCTGCCCGCCTCCAGAGGTACTGCTTGAGAATCATCTACAATGGAAAGGACATGAGCAATCACTCGAAGAAAAATGATTACTAACATTTTGTAACTGCTGTTCTTCTTCGAGATGTGTTGTCATGTCCATTCCATGACCCACCCTCCATCCCCTCTGTCAGAGTTCAGGCAAGAAGGAAGTTGGATGGGGGGAACTGGTGGCACCCCTTATAAGGGCGCATACACGCGCCACTCCAGAAGTCGCCAGAGCCAGTCCACTACGGATAGCACTGAGGGAAATATTTCCGGCACCGGTGCATGTGGCAAGCGCACACACCTACAATGGAATGGACATGAGCAACACATCTCGAAGAACAACAGTTACGAAAGGTTAGTAACCGTTTTTTTCTGTCACTGTATTAACTGTCTACACTACAACAGCAGCACAGCAGCTGTGCCACTGTAGCGCTTGTAGTATAGACCTACCCTGAGTGTCCCCATGTAAATGTGCTTGTGGTAAAAATTTCAAAAGCACTTCAGTTCCTAAGTCCCATAAAGTCAATAGAATCTAGGAGCTTTTTGAAAATGTTCTCTCTGTGAGCAAGAGCCTAGAAATCTATCCTACCTTTGCAGAGGTGCAGAAGGGAAAGACTCACTGATCTAGTGGTCTTTTCTACTCTGATTGGTACCATTCTGTTTCCAGGATTTCTTAAATAGGTCTTTTTTTCCCCTCCTTCTAAGTGCTGTTGACAGTATTTTTCTCTTTAGACCGGGGTGGGCAAACTATGGCCCATGGGCCGCATCTGGCCCATGAGCCATTTTAAGCCATCCCGTGAGCTCCCACTGAGGAGTGGGGTCTGGGGCTTGCCCAGCTCCGGTACTCCAGCTGGGACACAGGGTTGAGGGCCGCACCACGTGGCTTGGCCCCATTCCAGTACTCCAGCCGGGACACAGGGTCAGGGGCTGCACCACGCGGCTCCCAGAAGTTGTGGCATGGCCCTGCTCTGGCTTCTATGCACTCCAATGGCCCCTTCCGATGCTCCAATGGGAGCTGCAGGGGTGGTGCCTGTGGATGGGGCAGTGCGCAGAGCCACCTTCCTGTGCCTTTGCGTAGGAGCTGGAGAAAGGACATGCCATTGCTTCCAGGAGCCACTTAAGGAAAGCGCCGCAGTCACTTGGAGCCTGCACCCCTGAGCCTCTCCCCACTCCCCAACCCCCTGCCCCAGCCCGGATCCCCCTCCTGCCCTCCAAACCCCTCGGTCCCAGCCCAGAGCACCCTCCAACACCCCAAACTCCTCATCCTCCGCCCCACCCCAGAGCCCACACCCCCAATCAGAGCCCTCACCCCAACCCCAATTTTGTGAGCATTCATGGACCACCATACAATTTCTATTCCCAAATGTGGACCTCAGGCCAAAAAGTTTGCCCACCCCTGCTTTAGACCCTTTCTTCTATACCACATTATGAATTATCTGTATGTTTATATGAGAATTTTGTGGTGTGGAGAGGGTCTTATGAGCAATAGAAAGGAGAAAAAATATATTTTTTGGGGGGAGGGAGGATTTTTAAAAACTGAAACTGTTCTGGGTGCTGAGTATCAAGCTTATTACTTCATTTGTAACTGTTCCAGCAGCTGCAGTTCGAGAGGAACTTGATTGTTCCGCTTGTGAAACAGGAACATCTGCAGTAAAGACAGTGGCTAGAGGCAGAATCTTAATCCACTGTTTTTTGTATTTTTGGTGTTGCATCATTGTACTTGATTTCTGAAGAAGGATTCAACCAAACGAACTCCTACCCATTTTCCCCTGACAGGTCACAGAGAATCAGTGTTGTGAACAGGAATCTCTGTAATAACCAGGAACATTCACTTTCTCTTGTTTAGAGAGGTTGCTCATTTGTTTCTTGTCAGAGGTTTACAATTTAACCAGAATAGGTGATCCTTAAAAAGAAGATTGGTTAATCTCTCCCTTATCAGAACAAGTCATTCTCTTCAAGGATGACCTGTAACTTATTAACCAGAAATGGCTAGTATTGGTCAGAGTCAAAGTAGTAACAAAAGTTTTCTTCAAATACAATGATGTAGAAATGAAAGGAGATTCCTTTCCTATGTTTTTCTATTTGTTGTATAGACTACGCAAGCAGGTCTAAAGCTCAGTGGAGATGCAAATAACGATGTCTGTATGAGGTTGATCCTGAAACCCTTTCAATAACTTTACTGAGGCTAGTGCTCATGTAGTCAGAGGCTGCAAGATGGAGTCCTGGACAACTGACTCACATCCGTGTCTTCCTTAGTCCAGTTATGATATGTATCATAGTGGTTTTGGGCACCCAGAATAGATACTCTTGAAACTCAAAGCCTTGTCAGTTGTTGGTCATCTCCCTTAGTTGTTCTTCACACCTGTACAAAGCCCTGAAACTAACTTCCCCAGGACCACAATAACGTTAACTTTGGTGTTGCAAGAGCATGGCTTTTTTTCCCCTTTCTTTCTTTTAATCCCCTGTTCTAGATAACCATGTTGATTTTTATTTTGGAACTAAACATAGCCTTCCTCAAGGCAAGGAGTGGGTGGTGCAGTCATTGAGGCAAGAATATTTTTGCCATATCAAAACTCATCATTAGGTGTCTTAGTATCTTACGTGCTTTGCTGTGTTTGTCATCTTGGTCTTCGTGTATTTATGCTAGAACAATCTGTTCCGTGGTTGTGTGTTTTGTTTTGTTTTGTTTTTGTTTTGGTTTTTTTTCTGGCTAATCAGTGATTTTTGGAAGAACCTCCAGCACTGATCCTTAGTCTCCCCTCCTAATCTATGCTTGATTGCTTTCCTTGGAACCTGACTGGTTCTAAAGTCCTGTGCAGTGCAAGCTGATTAGGGGTTCTCTTCCTTCTGCGAAACTAGCCAGTCTGCTGATAAAGCAGTACTGCAAGGAGTAGAAATGGGGAAGGAAAGAAACAAAAAAATCCCCATTAGTGGGGTTTCTAAAAACCCATAGGGAATTCCGAAGATACTGAGCAATTAATTAGTAGACCTACGCTGTAAAAACAGCAGAAAAATAGTTTGGCCTGTCACCTCCCAAATCATATCTGGTTTGTTGTCCTTTTTCAAAAGCAATATGCAAAGCAGCAACCAGGCATGTATTTACTTGCATGCTTTAAATATCAGACTCGGAGGCAAGGACAGCTCTGTATGAAGCTGGAGGCTCTTTATGTGCTGGAGGCTCTATGAGGTAAGGAGAAATTTGCTCACATTTAAGTCCTGGTTGTGGACAGAGTAAAGTTAGGAGCAATAAGTACAAGTAGTGTAACTTGGATCCTCCAAATATCTATGTGCAGAGCTGCACTGTTGCATAATTAGCATGAAAAGCCGAGAAACTGACTGGGCAAATGGAAAAGGAGCAGCTTTTTAGCTTAACAACTTACAGGTGTTAGGTACCATGGAGCCAAAGTTCTTTGTTTTTATTTTTTTTATCTTATTTTGATAAGAGTTAAATAATTTGATAACTAAATTGCATACGACTTGTCTAAGGGCTCATTAAAGCTTCATGTTCTGCCTGTAAAGATATCTGTGGTTTGTTTAAAAGAATTGCTAGTGTAGGTAGCAGGAAGTTGCTGCTCATCTTGTTAAAACTTGTCATATCATGTTGACTTGACCCCTATTTAGAGAATACATTCCCCTTCCTCTGAGGATTGAGGAAAATTGAGCAGGTCACATGCACACTTCAGAATTGTACATTAAAATGTTGACACACCCATGACTGGATTATGTTTGATGCACCCTAAAGTAAAAGCCTGTTAGTGTTCCACTGTAGTACACAAAGCTATACATTGAATAAAACTGGGAAAAGAGCAGTTGAAATTTAGTTAACTTTGCTTTTGGCCTGCTGTGGGAATCTATTAAGATAAAAAAATCAGTTAAAACAATTGTTGAAATGATTGTTGCTAGCTGATACCATTTAATCACTGGTTTTGGCCCCATTGTGTCATAAACTATTCAATGCGATGATCATATGCTGCCGCTAGATGGAATCCTGCTAATGTTCTCCTTGGGAAGAATAAAAAACTACTACAGGAATTCAACGGTCTCTGCATATCCTAGAAGTCTGGAGTGCTGGGATTAGATGGCTGGGAGGAGACACCTCTCAAAGCATCTTCTCTGACTGAGGGTCTGTTTACATCACGCTCAGTTGATCAGGAATTGAATTTGTGCTGCCAACGGATGTCTCTTATTTAAAAACTGGAATTTATTTCTCACTGGATTTATCACTCACCATCCTTCCCTCATGCAGGTGCAATTGAATGCTGCTGCTGACTCATATCCTGGAGGCTTTGCCCCACACACCTCCTAACAGCTACAATCTACATAGATCATAAATGACAGTTAAACTCTCACAGGTTTGTACGGCACCAGGGTGTTGCCTGTTAGTTCAAGACAATGTGGTTAACCTGTCTTATTTTTCTTTCTACAAAAAAAATGTCACAAGCCATTCCTACAAAAGCAAACTAGGAAATCCAGGACTCTCTTAACATTTTTTTTTCTCATCTGGCATGGCTGTTATCCTGATGAACATCAAAATCATATTCCAGCCCCAGATAATGCTGAAAGAGAGGGGAAATGAAAGGTCAACCATCCTAAGTCCTGTTGATTTCCAGAGTCGCAGAGACACTTTATCAAGTGCCTGAGGCTTCCTGAAAGGCTCTCTTGCTTGGCTGTGCACACTGACCCTGGTCATGGGCCAGCATGTTTCAAGCAGCCGAGGATTGAGGGGCCAAGTGAACAATCATGATGATGTTGTCATTATGTCTGAGATGGAAAACTGGGATGGGCAAGTAACCAAAAGTGTGTGCTTTCCTGCTGATTTAGATCCATTTGGAAGGAGTCGTTGTCCTGTATTCCTGAGAATTCATACATTACACACATACCATGAACAACTTACCTCATACCAAATGACTGGGAGAAATATACAAAAGTAGAAGGAGAGTCTTAAAAGGGTGCAGCTGTTTTGTACATGGCTACATGTGCTTTGGTTCCTTCCTTTGCAGCTTTCTCAGCTGTCCCTGAAATCATGAGCTATAATCTCCCCCTTTGCCACCATTCTTGCATTTTTGCTACACAGACCTTCCGTTATAACCTTTTAATCAAGAGGAAAAAGGCAGAAAACAGTTTTGTCTAAGTTTACACTTCCATAAAGCCACTAATCAGATTATCACCTTCTCTTCCACCCCAGCCCAAGAGTGTTTACAGATGAGAATATTTATTTTACCCTGTATACTGTATCAGGTCACAGTACATAAAAGGACTCTGTTGGCTTTAAATCCTTTTTTGTAGTACTGCAGGTCACACAGCAAAGGCTAGATTGTGAGAGTTCATAAAACGAAACTTTCACTGCTAAAAACTAACACAATGATCTCTGTTTGCTACACCCAAGTGGGGAATGCTGTCCACCAGTACTGATACACTCAAGGTTTGTTGAAATCTTCAGACTTTAATTCCATCGTATGCAATGTGCCTAAACTCATTGACACTTACTGTGAATCTCCCAAAAGAAGATTGCCTTAGTGAATAACTGAACCTGTGAATCAGTTTCTTGTTTAATATTGCAAAGGTCAACATATTATTATATTCAAGCTGCTGAATGTAAAAACTCTCTGATTATTTTCAGTGCCAAACACTTATTATTTCTTTACTAGCATACAAAGAGCTTTGCATCCTTCTAATATTGTCTCTTGGTTTCTGGGCTTACCCATATTCATTAGTTGCGCAGGTTTAATCCTAGGTGTGTCTTTAAACCAATGTAGTTCAAATTGTGCAAAATCCTGTGCTGACACTCTCTTAATTCTGTTTAATTTAGGTTAATAAACTGGTTTATATTGATTTTATTTTAATTCAATTCCATAAATAACGCCTAGCGTTAAACTGGTGCAACTCTGAATATAGACTAGGCCTCTGTCTCTAGGTGGCTGGATATGGAGATAATGCAACATGAATTGCTTTCACCTGTACACATTGGGATTGAGTCTCTTATTGTCCTGGGAACGTGCATACGCTCACCTACATTAATATAGGACTTTCTGGAGGGGTCTGAGCAAACGCTTTTCAAGTACCTTTATTTTATTTTCCCCTCTCTTAATGTAGCTCCCTCCACCATAGCCTGCTCCGTCATTACCATTGCACCCCACTTCAGGTTCTTTCTACATGAATGCTTTTACTACAGAGACTTTCCTGACAGCCAGGGATAAAAAAGAAGAGGGATGGAAGTTCTCTTTCAATAGGTACAGTTGGAGACTTCACTCCCCTTGGACTGAGCCATTGCTACCCTGTGGATGCCTACGTACAAGCATATCTGGCTCTTCCTCCACCCTGGGGCTCCTTCCTCATTTGTTGACTTGATCTCTTTCCCCTTTTGAAATGGGATATAGTAAAATCAAAGATGTGACTGTGGTGCCGATTGCCTGAGGATTAGTTGTGTCCTGCTATTTCACTCTGTTGCTGCTGGATTCTGTAAAAATAAAAACTGCTGAAAGAGGACTGGCAGTATAAAGTTTCATCTGATTATAAATGCAAATCCCTTGCCTCTGGACATTTTATTGTGATTGGCTAAATTGTTGGTATTGTATGTACTCGTGATTAGATAACTGATCCACAGTGTTTTCTATCTTTAAATTTACGTTCAAGACTCTGGATGTAGGCATGAAAAATGAGATCTCCGTTAAAATCTGAGGTACAGCAAGTAATGAAAAGAAACATGAGCAGGTTATGGGAATTCAGAGCTTTTTGGTGACTTAGGCCAGTAAATATTAACTGAGTCTGCTGTAAAGGAGCCAAATACTAAGTGCATATTATGTAGAAGGTAGTTGATCAGGAAAAGGATTTGACGATCGCATACAAATCTTTAGATGCCTGCTTAGCATATGTTTCAGAGTGTTTGTGAGGTAAACAATCTCTATAGAATAGGATGCAATCCCAAGAAGCAATACTGTTACTGTACACATTATCAGTTAGTTTCCATTTACCTTATGCTTTGCATTTGTCTAGCATATTTTTACTGGAGGGTCTCTAAAGCACTTTGAAAACCTCTAACCTCTTGGAACACCCCTGTGGGCTGTCCTAATTTCACAAATGAGGAATATATAAGGTATTGAGAACTGAAGTAAAGTTTTGTCTATACTGTGCACCTTTTAGTGACACAGCTGTGCTGCTACAGCCGTGCCATTACAAGGCACGCAGCATAGCTGCTGTTTGTAGGCAGGAGAGAGCTCTTCTCGACAAAAAAAACTTCCACCCCGCAATGAGCAGCAGCAGCTTTGCTGGCAGGAGAGCGCTCCTGCCAATAAAGCATTGTTCACACCGGCGCTTTTCTTAACACCCCAGAACAACAAAAGTTTCGCCGACAAAGTTCCGGTGTCGACAAAGTCCAACGTTTTAGGGTCATTCAGTGTTGGGGACAGAGCAAAGGGCTACTGACGGGGCACATCACAACCACTGCTTTAACCAATAGTGTGCTCTCAAATGCAGTATTCAGTACTGACCACTGTGGCATATAGAGTAGATATGGTGCTGCCAGGGTGAGAGTATAATGAAAGCTGACTGCGCTGATTCTAGGCTTACAGGATTCGGTTACTCCGACCTGCTCTGACTAAAGAGAATTATTTCATTAGGACAAGATCATTGTTCACACTGCGGAGTTTTAAAATGCCATGAAAGAAACTGGGAAACTTGGAGAACTGTTTTGCTCAATGAGTGCAACATAAAACAAATTGCAAGTTAAAGCCAAGCTGAATCTAATGGGTAAATGTAAGAAAGGATATGCAGAGATTATCTATGCAACTGCCGCTGCCTTGTGTGATCAGATCTGCCCAGCATGACTTTATATAATGACTTGAGTGGGTTTATGGGAAGAGAGGAAATGCAGCTAAGGGCTTGGCTACACTTGCAGATGTGCAGCGCTGGGAGTTACAGCTGTCTTCGTACAGCTGTGTAGGGAAAGCACTGGAGTGTGGCCACACTGACAGCTACCAGCGCTGCAGTGTGGCCACATTTGCAGCGGTGTTGGGAGTGGTGCATTATGGGCAGCTATCCCACAGAGCACCTCGTCCCATTTTGGTGCCATGGGTTGTGGGAAGGGGGCGGAGGGTGCAGGTCATTCTGCTTCCTGTCCCAACACCCCGTGATGCATCGCTTCACATCCCAGCAATCCCTGTTTTTCCGTCCACGTTTGGCGCCATCATGACTCTCTCAACGGTTTCTGTGCAGCGCGATTTCTGTGGGAAATGGAGCCCGAACTGATGAGTCTCACCAGCACATCACGTTTGGCAGTTGAGCTGTTCCTTAAGATACAAAGTGATGAGGAGTCTGACTATGATAGCGAGTCGCCTGACACATATGACACTAAATTGCTTCTGGCATTCACGGAAATGCTCAGCACTGTGGAACGCTGATTTTGGGCTCGGGAAACAAGCACACAATGGTGGAATCACATCGTCATGGAAGTCTGGGATGACGAGCAGTGGCTGCAGAACTTTCGGATGAGAAAAGCCACTTTCATAGGACTGTGTGCTGAGCTCGCCCCCACCCTGCGGCGCAAGGACACGAGATTGAGAGCTGCCCTGACGGTGGAGAAGCAGGTGGCTATTGCAATCTGGAAGCTGGCAACTCCAGACAGCTACCAATCAGTCGGGAATCAGTTTGGAGTGGGAAAGTCGACAGTTGGAATCGTGTTGATGCAAGTTTGCAGGGCCATTAATCGCATCCTGCTAAGAAGAACCGTGACTCTGAGGAACGTGCAGGACATTGTGGATGGCTTTGCACAAATGGGTATCCCTAACTGTGGAGGGGCGATAGATGGGACGCATATTCCTATTCTGGCACCACCCCACCTAGCATCCGAGTACGTTAATCGGAAGGGGTATTTTTCTATGGTTCTCCAGCACTTGTGGATCACCGTGGGCATTTCATTGACATTAACACAGGCTGGTCTGGAAAGGTGCATGATGCACGCATCTTTCGGAACAGTGGCCTGTTCAGGAAGCTGCAGGCAGGGACTTTTTTCCCAGACTGGAAGGTCACAGTAGGGGACGTCGAAATGCCCATTGTGATCCTTGGAGACCCCGCTTACCCGTTAATGCCTTGGCTCATGAAACCGTATACAGGGAAACTTGACAGGAGCAAGGACCGGTTCAACTACAGGCTGAGCCGGTGCCAAATGACTGTGGAGTGTGCTTTTGGCCATTTAAAGGGGCGCTGGCGATCTCTGTATGGGAAGCTAGACTTGGGGGAAAGCAGCATCCCCGCGGTTATATCCGCGTGCTGTACCCTCCATAATATTTGTGAAGGGAAGGGTGAAAGATTCAGTCAGGCATGGACCTCCGAGGTTCAATGCCTGGAGGCTGAATTTGTGCAGACAGAGAGCAGGGCTACTAGAGAGGCCCAGCACAGAGCTGCAAGGATTAGGGATGCCTTGAGGGAGGAATTTGAGGCTGAAAACCAACAGTAATGTTTGGTGCCTTGCACGGGAGTGAAGTGCAGTGGTTACAATGTTAGTAGGAATCTGTGTTTCCTAAGCTGATTTGCAGTGCCTGTTTCTTTCCTGGGCTAAGGTATCTTTGACTTTCTGCAATAATAAAGACTGTTTTCAAAGCCAAGAATTCATTTATTGAAAAGAAAATAACTTTATTGACAGACACACAACATTTTGGGAACCTAAAAGGGCAGGGGGGTGGGGTGGGGAACTGTATAGTCAAAGGTTTGAATATGTCCTGTCTGGAGTGCTGTGCAATGACTGCTGCACTTCAGAATGCCTATACTGCATGGTGATGGGGGTTGAGTGCAGAGGGGAAGGGTTGTAGTTCTCAGGGCTGGTTGGGGAACATACAGGTGTTGGAGGCAGCTGGTGGTGGTAAGAACCTGGATGCTGGGGAAGGGGGTTTTGAGCTGACATTGGGGCACAAGGGAAAGAGCTTTGGGACGGGGGCGGGGCGGCGCGGTAGTGCTCTGCCTTCATGGCTACGAGCGTCTGGATAGAGTCCGCTTTGCGCGCCAGGATGCTTATCAACTGCTTTGTGCTTTTTCCTCCTGGCCACTGCGTTTTGCTGGTGGATCCTGCTTTCCCTTTCCCTCCAGTCCTGCACTTTTTGATTCTCTGTGGCAGAGTGATCCATAACTGCTTGCAGCAGGTCGTCTTTGCTTTTTTGCGGCTTCTTCCGGAGGTTTTGGAGTCTTTGAGCTGTTGATAACATGGGCAGCCGAGAACTCAAGGTTGCTTGTGGAAAGGCAAAAAAGGCAACACTTAACAGAGGCAGCATTGTTTATTTCTCAGACAGTTATTCCCACACAGTGAAGGAGTAACATTCTTCACAATAGCATAATTTTCCCATCCCAAAGAGAGCGCACATAACCCACAGGAGCCCCGAAATGGTAAGTAAGGGGAACTGATTGCTTCAGGGCTGTACTGTCCTCGGGGTTTCTGTGCATTGGGGAAAGCAAACAGCTGCAGGGGGCACCTACACTGAACACTCTCCCAACATTTTCCACAGGAGTTGATCCTGGAAGATATCTCGCTGCTGCGGGTCACCTGGGAAGAGCGGGAGGGTCTTCTACAGCAATGCGGATTCCGCCCTGGCCCTTATGCAGCTTGCCTGTGTGCAGCAATGGTCCCCCCCACCCCTCGCTATTCCACATGTAGGCATGCATGCATACAGAACCCTCCTTCCTCTCCCGAAAAATTTCCATCCTGAAAATAAAAGCCGCTCACCGGGAACCCGCTCCTCTGTTTGTCCTCCACCAAAGTACCGGCTGCTGCGACTGGCTACCTTCCTCCTGGCTTGAGAAGAGCTCCTGGCTGCATGCCTCCAGGGACTCCGGGGTGTCTCCCCCCACCCCAGTACCTCTCTCCTTTCCCCTCTCCCCCTTCCTCTCCTCCTCCCTCCCCCCTCCTCTGTCCCCTCCATCGTCTCGGATTGGCGGGGGGTCACCACCATCGATCATCCAGCTCTAAAACAAAAAAGGTCGTGTGAGCAGGAGCGGCGGGCGGCGGCGGTTTCCTGGCTTTGCAACACATAGCACACTCCTCCTTCCCTCCTCACTAACCCTGCAGCAGCACATCCCGGTCATGGCCCATGGCCCCCCTGGATACCTGCCCAAAGGTAAAGGTAATACCTATGGGAGGCTCCCTCCCACCCCACTCTCCCCCACAGACACTGATGAGGCTCCAGCTCCTGGCCATTGCTCCATGCTGGGGCATGTTTGGTGCATGGGCATGGTCACCTGGAAAGACACACTGCTGACACCACACTGCTGAAGGGATTTTTGGGGGATTTAAAAAAAAGGGGGGGGCATTTAAGGGGCGGGCTGAGAGGAGGCAGTGAGAGTGAGAGCTGACTGATGAGCAGGGCATACTGGCAACAGGGATACTGGGATAATACTCTGGAGTATGCCATAACGCGGCATGGTGGCCTGCACAGCCAGGCATGCAGCAGCATCACCAGTGCTGCAGTGTTCCCAGCCCAGGCCAGGTGTGCGCCTGCCCTGCCCTGCTGTATATGTGTTGCAAGTGTGTAAAGCCACCACCAGCGCTGCAAAGCCACCTCTGGCAAAAGCCAGTCTAGGATAGCCCCAAGCCCCAAGGGCTCTAGTAGCTTCCTTTCAAGTGGTTTCTTGCTGTCCTTTCCAGGCAGAAAGTAAGCCTGTGAACTATTCTGGCTTATATTGGCTAGTAGTCCCCCACCTAGTTACCTACCATGTTTCTAATGCTCAGCTCTCCTTCTAACAGCTTGCTCATCTTTTGCTTTCCAAACATATACAAACATAAAATTTAAAAAAAAAAAAAAAAAAAAAAAAAAAAAAAAAAAAATAAATTAATGGGGACTGGTTCATACAACCCTCTCGTATTCCTTAACTCTTACTGTAGTATTTCTTACTGAGTGTTCTACTTGTACTGATATTCAATCAGCCTTGTGCCCAAGGACAGAGCGATAACAGGCATTACCTGGCCAAAACCTGTTGCTGCTGTAACAAAGCAGATTTTTTTTATGTACATCTCATTCTTCTGCCTTATCTGGGCAGATTAAAATTTTGAATGTACTGACTTATCTTCAGATAATGCTGTGCTAGTTACAGCCATAACACTCCAATTAAAGAGCTTACCTGGATGGGAGATGAGCCAGAAAATCACTGCAGGTGTCTAAACAAGGAGACAGTGTGTGACCAATGTCAATTTTTTTTCTCCCCCATGAGGAGAGATGTAATGTGGATTTTTTCCCTCATGTATATGTGATCAGACTTTCCTAAAATAAAGTGTCCATTTGCTCCTGAATGGTATTCTGTGGTTGTAGAGGCCCGCTGTGTTGCAGAATTGACCACATTTGTTTAACAAAGTTGCATCTTATTGCTGTGGATGTGACCATAACTATGTTACATGTTTGGTTTGGTTTGTTTAAAAAGAAGCGGGGGAGGAGCCATGGACCATGTACAGGTTTATTTGCAAAGACAAAACATAAAAGTCTTTTTTAAAGTTTAAAAACTGGGGCTAAAGCAGCATGCTTTTTGTATATCTGGCTACAGTATGGCTCACTCCTATTCACATAGGCAGGGTCCAACTGTTGTAATTTAACATGGTCAGGTGGCTTTGATTAACAGCATAGACAAGCCCGGGGGGTACTGTGGCCAAGTTTGCTTGTCATTCTACAGTTGTATTCTTCATCCAAGTCCCCATCATTCTCTTGCTCTTTTCTCAGAGGGCTGGGTGCATGCTCTCCTTTGTCCCCTTTGCACTGACCCAAAGGTCTTGTCTACGGTACCATTTTTATTCAAATTTCCGACCACTGCACTAACAGCAGGTCTGGCAATAGTTGAAACAGACCCACTGGCTGCTTTTGAACCACCTTAAAGACCTGCTCTGAGCATAATCAGACAGCCTGAAAGTTGAAATACAGGTGGCTTGTCTTTAGTGACACATTCATCCTTGCTAGCACTGGAGCTGTGCTGATATTGCAGTGATGGGAAATTTGAAAGGAAAATGCTGGTGTAGGCACAGCCAAAGTATATGCGTATATGGTTTTGGTTGTTTGGAAAGGCTCAGCCTCCTTACACATTCTTGTTTTGCTATCTAAGCTTTCTTTCTCCCTCCTTTCCATACTACCAGAAAAGGAAGATGTCAGGAGAGAGATCCCTCTATCCATCCATAATATCTGTTTTTTCCTTACTCTTTTATCTTCCTGCAAACTAACTTTTTTTAAGTGCTCTTTTGTTCTTGTTTGCAGTCATAACCTTATTTTGATTGTTCAATCAAATACCAATAGTAATAGTTTTGGTCCCTACCAAGAAACTTTCACGTTTCACGTTGTGCTATTTAAGGGACATTACTTCTATACAAAGTGGGGGAGGGAAGGAGAAGGGCATGTCTTATGCTTCTACAGCTGGGTTGTAAAAGGTGAATGTGCCTTTTGGCCTCACATCCACACGCAAGCTTATTACAGCCAAAAAGTACTAAGACAAGAATGAAAGCGGAGACGGACAGGCAAGACCGCAGTTCATAGATAATTTGCATGCCATTGTGGACAAGAGGGAGGTGTGGCTTTGGTGGGGGGGAAGTCTATGAATCTAAATTGTGAAGTCTTTACACAGCATTGAGAAGAGTTGGCCCTGTGTCTTTCTTAGGACATTAATTGAATCATTGTGAAGGTTACTAAGCCAGGGGTGGGCTTCTCTTCCATTCTAGCTGCCTTCTTCCTCTTAAGCTTTCTCCCCCTCACAGGACCCAAACCACCACCACTTGCAGATAGTGCTCTTAACTGCTTTCACAGACTGGTAAACAGAGCTCCTTAGCTCAAGTTGAGGGTGCAATAATGTGGTATGATATAATCGCCCAGTGACCATGAAGACTGAAATTTCAACATGTAGGATTTAGTGTGTATTTTGAGGTCAGTTGTCTTGTGAGGAATTAAACTAATTCAGTATATTTTGGAGCGTGGGATGTAATTGGAGAGTGAATGGTATTAGACCAACATCTAGTGCAGTTTTAATATACATCTTTTCCGGGTGATTGCATGAATGCCTGAACTTCATCCGAGTTCCCCATATCTGTCAGCTGCCTTGGACACCACTGATTTGTGAGATTTGAAGCTATCTGCAGTCCCTAGCAAGAGTTGAAGCCCATTTTGGAATGGCTCCATTCATCTCCCCCACCCACCCCCCCAAAAAAGGGGAGGACAGAGGATTGTGTAAGCAGTTCATCTGTTCCAAGGGTTTCCTCATTTTGGGATTTCACTGAGGTTTTGTCTACACAGAGAAAGCGCACTTGTTGAACTTTAAACTCATACAAAGCCCTGTATGGACATTCACTGATCTTGGTGCAAGAGTAGCTTATTTCAGTTTAACTTAAACCTATTCCCAACTGACTTAAACTAAACAGAAAAGCCATTCTTGCATCAAAGAAGTGTCCATGCACGCAGTTTAACTACATCGGTTTAAACTGACACCTTAGTTATACTAGGTTATCATATTTGAACATTCAAAAAAGAGGACACTCCACGGGGGATGTCAGCCCCGCCCACAGTCCACCCACGCTCTGCCCCCACTCTGCCCCAGGTCCTGCCCCCTCCCGCTCGGCCCTGCCACCGCACCCTTCCTCACCCCCTGGCCTGCCGCTGGCTTGCTGCTTCCCTCCTCAGTCTCCCACCCACCGCTCGCCTCCTCCCACCTGCCACCTACCTCCTCACTCCCCTGCCAGAACCCCCATGCCCACCCCGAGAACCCCCGCCTGCCGCTGGTCACCGCTTCTTGCCTCCTCACCCCTGCCCACCCACCGCTAGCTCCCTCACTGCTCGCCTCTTTAACTCCCGCTGGCCTTTTCACCCCACCCCCCCCCCCCCCGCTCACCTACACACCTCTCACCTACTCAACCCCCGCTGCTCACTGCTCGCCTCTTCACCCTGCCCCACTCATCTACTCGCTCCTCCTGCCGCAAGTCCCTCTGGCTCCTAGGATCAGGGGCAGCCGAGGGGTCTCCACATGCTGCACCTGCCACAAGCGCGAACTCCGTTGCTCCCATTGGCCGGGAAAAGCACCAATGGGAGCTGCCGGAGCCACGGGGCTTGCAGGCACTGGCAGCATGCAGAGAGCCCTTTACCCCCCCCCCCCCAACCTGATCCTAAGAGCCAGAGGGACCTGCTGAGGGGAGAGGTGGGGAGTCCCGGTGATGCTTACCTGGGGCGGCTCCTGGGAAGCATCTGGCAGGTCCCTCTGGCTCCTGGGGTTGGGTCGTGGGCAGGCAGAGGGCTCTCTGCATGCTGCCGGCGCCTGCAAGCCCTGCTCCACGGCTCCAGCAGCTCTCATTGGTGCTTTTCCTGCCCCTGCAGCTCTGATTGAGTAGGAGGGAGCCGGTGCAGCACGCAGAGACCCCCTCCGCCTCTGTGCCTAGGGTCTGCCCACACTGTAGGCTCCTGCCAGTGGGCGGGCGCCAGGAGCTCCCCAAGGAAGCGCCGCCAGCCCTGGAACTTTGGACTTAGGGTTACCAGATGTCCGTATTTTCCCGGATGTTTTTAGATATTTAAAAATTCCTCCCAGATGGCGATTTAAGAACTAAAAAGCTGGACATGTCTGGGAAAATATGGACGTATGGTAACCTTAGTTTATACCAGTGCAACTTTCTCATGTAGGCCTTAGTTTTCTCATTTCCTTCCTGCTCAACATGTATATGAGGAGTGTATGGGCTGTCAGCTGGCATTCAGCTCTGCATTTCTATTTCGTATGATCTGCCTGGCTGCTGCAATTAGGGCAGATGTCCCGGTTTTATAGGGACAGTCTTGATTTTTGGAGCTTTTTCTTACATAGGCTCCTATTACCCCCCCCCCCCACCTCCTGTCTCGATTTTTCACACTTGTCTGGTCACCCTAGCTGTAATTGAAAGACTTAGGCCATGTGTATACAGTGTAGGCTACAGCAGCTTAACTGTGGCACCATAGCACAAATGCTTCTTACAATGAAAGAACGGGTTTTTCTATCACTGTAGGAACTCCAGCGTCAGTAACTAGGTTAATGGAAGCATTCTTCCCTCAACTTTGCTGTGTCTAGAACAGGGGTAGGCAACCCATGGCACGAGTGCCGAAGGCGGCACACGAGCTGATTTTTCAATGGCACTCACACTGCCTGGGTCCTGGCCACCAGTCCGGGGGGGCTCTGTATTTTAATTTAATTTTAAATGAAGCTTCTTAAACATTTTAAAAACCTTATTTACTTTACATACAAGAATATTTTAGTTACATATTATAGACTTATAGAAAGAGACCTTCTACAAACATTAAAATTTATTGCTGGCACGCAAAACCTTAAATTAGAGTGAATAAATGAAGACTCGGCACACTACTTCTGAAAGGTTGCTGACCCCTGGTCTAGACCACCTGCCTCTTCTAGGGGCACTTGTGGCTTCAACAAATCTGCCTACAGCAACACCCATCTTTGTGGTTTCTATAAACTGATAACAGTCCTCAGCAGGCCAGACCTGTTTTCTACCTGCATCTCTACCTATAACCTTTAGCCTACAACAAATATTGTACACAATCTTGCACGCTTGTCAAGCTTCCCCAGTAGAGAGCTCTGTAGTTCCTTCATCCAGACTCCAAAGCTCCCTTCTTTTTATCTCTAAATGGGCTCCAATAGTGAAATGCATTTTATTTTTTAAAAAAATGTGCGTTTCTCCACCACATACCCAATAAATGCACTTTGAGGACAATGTTGTTGCAGGAGGGGTAGTTGTATGTATTAGGGCCCAAAATTAAATAACCTGGGGTTTATTATATTTATTTAATTAGTGCTGTGTGTTTATTAATTGGGTTTGAGTCTCTGTGCTAAGTACAGTATCTGATCCACATTGGCAAGGAAGGAAGGGTAGGTGCATGGGTGAGAGAGAGCGAGACTTACCTGCATGGTGTTGGCCAGTGTAAGGAGAGTCTTCTCCTCAGAAAACCTGTATATAATGTACTGAGCTCTCCCTCTCCCGTGTTGTCTCTGACCCCAGAAGAGATCATTTCTCTGTGCTTAGATTAGACTAGCCTACATTAAAAGTGCCTGGAGTGCAACCTCAAAGTCCTAAATTGCATTTTGAATTGAAGAGTGAGGACTAACTAATCAGTTATGGATTTCTATTAAGGGCTTATCTTCACTAGACTTTTGAATTAATTGAGTTAATTGCCAATTAAGGGTAAAGAACAAACATTTATAGTCAGGATCAAACGTGTGGGGAAGGTGCATGCCAGCTTTTACAAATGTGTTAACTACCTCGAATTAATTGTAATCAAAAGTCTAGTGAAGACGTATCCTAAGGCCATATCTACACTACCACTTTCGTTGGTATAATTTGTCGCTCAGGGGTGTTGAAAAACGCACCCCTGAGTGACATAAGTTACACCAACAGAAGTGCTGTGGAAGTGGACAGCACTATGTTGACAGGAGAGCTCTCTCCCATCGGCGTAGAGCAGCTACACAAGTGAGCTTACAGCAGCGCAGCTACACTGGTACAGCTGTGCTGTTGTAAGCTCGCTAGTGTAGACAGAGCATAAGAGTAAACTGGGTAAGCAATTTCTAGTGAGGAAGGTTCAAGTATATATCAGAACTGTGGTCAGATGCATTATTTATTTATTTAAAATCTTGTACACTTCTATACAAATTATCTGTTGCCACTGGGCTTTGGTGTTTCCAGTGCAGCCTCCCTGTGTTTCAGTTTGAGAAATGCTGTGCTAGGCTAAAATACCTCCAAAGATTGTCCCCACAAACGTGAGGATTCTCCATGAGTCTTCAGTGCCCTGTAGGCCCGAGCTGATTTGCTAGGCTTTTGATTTGCTAGCTCTGCAAAGCAAAAATATTGACCCTTCCCATCACAAAATATTATAAACAAACATTTAGCATTCAAATCAGCTCAGTTAATACAAAGACATGTTATAAGGGAAAAAAAAGCTGAATGAGAAGCAGGGCTGATTCAAGAAACTGGAGACCAGATAGCATGAAATAACTTGGAAAAGTTAAGCAAAGGAAAACAAACCAAAAGGAGCCCAGTTTTGTGCTGGCTCATCAGCCTTCGCCAGGGACAGCAGGTGAAATAGCACTTGCCTATGCTTTATTTTGTTTGCATTTGTGTAACTTGGCTAAAGGATTCCATTAGGCCCTGTGCATGTCCAAGCTACTCTAGGCCTTGTAACAATGTTTGAAAGTTTTGCAATTTGATTGACTGTTTTGCAGAATATGTTCCCACTAAACCATATTCAGTAACTGTGCTAGACACCAGCTGAATACTACTTCACCAACATAATGTGGGAGTTAGCTCATGAGCTGTGTGGGGACCATGTAACTCTAGCCACAGCTTATTCCCAAGTAAACCTGTTTAAACGCTGCTACAGTTTTGCAAAACTCTACTTGTGTGGAAAGAAGTTTAAATAGGCAAGAAAATTTTCATTAGTGGATTGGGGAATTCTGAGGAACTGGCCCAGATTGAGGTGTCATTGGAGGAGATTTTGGAAAAAAATGATAAACAGTGATAAATCATTAGAACCAAATGGTATTCACCAAGAGTTCTGAAGGAACTCAAATATGAAAGTGCAGAACTACTAACTATGGTATGTAACCTGTCATTTATAACCGCTTTTGTACCAGATGACTGGAGGATAGCTAATGTGATGCCAATTTATTAAAAAAGGCTCCAGAGGTGATCCCAGCAATTACAGGCCAATACGCCTAACTTCAGTAACAGGCAAATTGGTCGAAACTATAGTAAAGAACAGACTTATCAGACACATAGATGAACATTATTTGTTGGGGAAGAGTCAACATGGTTTTTGTAAAGGGAAATCATGCCTCCCCAATCTACTAGAATTTTTTGAGGGGTCAACAAGCAAGTGGACAAGGATAATCCAGTGGATATAGTATACTTAGATTTTCAGAAAGCATTTGACAAGGTCCCTCACCAAAGGCTCTTAAGTAAAGTAAGCTGTCATGGGATAAGAGGGAAGGTCCTCTCATGGATCAGTAACTGGCTAAAAGACAAGAAACAAAGGGTCGGAATAAATGGTCCGTTTTCAAAATGGAGAGAGAGAAATAGTGGTGTCCCCCAGGGGTCTGTACTGGGACCAGCACTGTTCAACATATTCATAAATGTTTAGGAAAAAGGGGTAAACAATGGAATGGCAAAATTTGCAGATGATACAAAACTACTCAAGATAGTTGAGTCCCAGGCAGACTGCGAAGAGCTACAAAAGGATCTGTCAAAACTGGGTGACTGGGCAACAAAATGGCAAATGAAATTCAATGTTGATAAATGCAAAGTAATGCACATTGGAAAACATAATCCCAACTATACATATAAAATGATGGGGTCTAAATTAGCTGTTACCGCTCAAGAAAGATCTTGGAGTCACTGTGGATAGTTCTCTGAAAACATCCACTCAATGTGCAGCGGCAGTCAAAAAAGCGAATAGAATGTTGGGAATTAGGAAAGGGATAGATAATATAGAAAATATCATATTCCCGCTATGTAAATCCATGGTATGCTGACCCCTTGAATACTGTGTGCAGTTCTGGTTGCCCCATCTCAAAAAAAGATATATTGGAATTGCAGAAGGTACAGAAAAGGGCAACAAAAATTATTAGCTTCCATCTGAGGAAAGATTAATAAGACTAAGACTCTTCATCTTGGAAAAGAGATGACTAAGGGGGACAATAGGATAGAGGTCTATAAAATCATGACTGGTGTAGAGAAAGTGAATAAGGAAGTGTTATTTACTCCTCATAATGGAAGAACTAGTGGTAACCCACTGAAATTAATAGGCAGCAGGTTTAAACAAAAGGAAACATTTCTCCACACAGTCAACCAGTGAAACTCTTTGCCAGAGGATTTTGTGAAGGCCAAGATTATAATAGGGCTCAGAAAAGAACTAGATAAGTTCATGGAGGATAGATTCATCAATGGCTATTAGCCAGGATGGGTTATGATGCAAAACCACGCTCTGAAGTGTCCCTAGCCTCTGTTTTCTAGACGCTAGGAATGGGTGACAGGAGATGGATCACTTGATGATTGCCTGTTCTGTTCATTCCCTCTGAAACACCTGGCATTGGCCACTGTCAGAAGACAGGATACTGGGCTAGATTGACCATTGGTCTGACCCACTATGGCCATTCATGTGGTTGGTTGTGTCTCCTTCTTTCCCCCTTCCCCCAGTCTTAGCAAGGATGGGTGAGTAAACTTTGTACCTGGTGTCCAGTAAAATTTCATTACCATTTTTCAAGGTTGAACTAAGGGGAAGTCTTGACTGGTATAACTTTCTACTTCAAGCTTCGTGTTGGGCATTATGTCCAGATGATTTTATCTATAAATTGTTTCCTTGTAGGTGGTGTCAGATGCTGCTGGACAAGGGGTTGCTATCACTGGGAACAACACCTTCAACAACTGGAATTGGCCTAATGCTGTCATCTTTGCTGCTACAGTAATCACAACAATCGGTGGGTATTTAGCATGTAAAGTCTCCTGGCCTTTAAGTCCAATGGGCTGGTACCCTCTCTTGTCCAACTGGCTGTCCACTGAAGGAAGATAAAAGCTTATAGGAAGTGGATAAAAATCAATAAAAACCTTAGAAAATGTATCTTTAAGGCACATTTGGTGAGGCGATCACAGTTTTTCAGTTTGTGTCCACAGAACTCAAATCCTTGAAATACATAATAGAAATATTTCCCTTGCTGAGTAGTTACAATCCTATGTGCTGACAAGGTGGGATTAATGTGTTCTTCTTAGTTCAAATCAAGGCTTACACTTGCAAGTCTGTGTGACATAAATTTAGCACAGAGTGTTGCCTTTAACGTAAAGGAATATTCTTTGGGGCTTGGCAAATCCACACATGCATGAGATTTTGTGAAACTCGCCTATCCCGTACAATCCCACACACTCCCAAACAAGCTGTTGATAAATGTATTGTCATTAGTAAAAGAGACAGATCAGAAGGCCTTCCTGTTTGTCTCCTGTATTTCTTGGAGAAAGCTGGGCAGAATTGATGCACTCTCCTTAATCTCACTGCTGATTTGTTCATGTGGAATCCTATTGCAATGTAAGGCTTATTCCTCATCTCGGAAATGCAGACAGACTGTGCTGCAGGACTTGCAAAATCAGCTGCTACCCTTTTGCAAAAATCTGCCTTTGCTTTTGCAGAAGGTCTTTGCTGATATGTCCAGAGAACCCTGCAAGATGCAAGAAAATATATGGGGCACTGTTTGTTGTTTTTGTCCTGACAAGGAACACACACAGTGTTTGCAAACACAAATTGACCAGGGGAGATGGAAACCTTACTGTGAAACCAAATACAGCATCACGTTCTGCTTGTTACTATTATTAAAAACCTTTTTGGGAAAAAAAACCTGACTTCATTGTTCTTTAACTTCCAGTAAAAAATTCAAGAAAGCAAAAACTGGTTTAAACAAGAGAATTCTGGCAGAGGGTTAGAAATCGGACTAGTTGCCCTTCTTGGGTCCGTGCTCAGAATATCTGCTCACCTCAGTTGCTATCAGAGGGCCAAAGCCCTCACCAAGGCAACTTGTTCTATCCCAACCTTTCCTCCACTTCTTCACTACCAGGCTTCCTTTATCTGCAGAAATACCAGGGCGAGGTGTAGATGTTCATAATGGATCTCATAAAAGAGATGTCTTACCTGGGGCTTCTTGTACAGCAGATGTCAGGGAACAATTCCCTATGTATATGCTGAACTGCCTTGAATTGGCATCTGTGTAAATGGTCTTTTATCTCTTTCAGGCTATGGAAATGTTGCTCCTAAAACACCTGCTGGACGTGTCTTCTGCATATTTTATGGGCTTTTTGGAGTTCCTCTCTGCTTGACATGGATCAGTGCTTTGGGGAAGTTCTTTGGTGGGCGTGCCAAGAGGCTGGGCCAGTTCCTAACAAAGCGAGGAGTAAGCCTGGTATGGATTTCTGCTTGTTTTTCCTCCTGCAGGGTGTGGTTGGTGTGTGACTTGAACTTCTAGTTCTTCAGCTATCTGCTAATCTAGGTAGTGTACTTGGCTATTAAGGACCGTATTCTGCAATGAGATTACATGGATTGAATTGAGAAAAGGACTCAGCCCTGTTTGTAAGTTTGCAAGAGGCAGGATCCGTGACCACTAGAGTTTGTACAGCACCTAGCACAATGGGGCTCTGATTGGGCCCTCTGGATTATATGACAATACAAACATTTGATGATATCGTAGTCACTGTGGAGACATTTACAAAACATTGTTACAAAAATGTGTATAATCGGCATACATAACTGAGTGTTAATGCAGTAAAACCAAGCAGGTACAGGAAACTATTGAGGGTGAAATACATATATGTACACAAGCAGGTAAATAGGTTTTGTGCAGGCATTGGGGGAGAATGGGAAGGAAAGTGCTAAAATTCTCTCCACATGTGCCATGAATTGCAGTGTGTATGGTGATCACTCTTATGGCTGCTCCAGCCACAACATCCCATCTCTCCAGCACAGAGCTTATGCGCTGTGGGGGCCACATTCTACCTCTCTGTATCAGGATGAGTTTTGCCTGTAGAGAATTAATAGACTGATATGGATTACAGGGCTGTTGTTCTCTCAAAGGTGTTAGTGGTGTCACCTACACCTTAGTGCAGCTTGAGTGGGTTGTGTAGTTCCCAAAACCCTTTGATAGAAATGAAGCCTAGGAATTCAGAATACTGCAGGTTTAGTTCATGTAACATGCCCTGGCTCTCCTTTTTCTCTTGAACCCTCCAGTGCTATAGCCTGTCAGTCCCATAGTGCTTCTTCACTGATCACTTGCTCCTATTCTGTCAACTGTGCCCCTACCTCCACTGGCCTTTTACAACCCCCTTCCTTACTACCAGAGCACTCCTTATCTTTTGCTCCAGCAGCCACTGTGTAGGGTTGGTGATATGCTCATGGACTTCAGTATTTGGGCTAACATTGATGGACACACTGTAAAATGCACTGGAGTGGAAGAAGACTTGACTTGTGTTTCTGAATATTTTTTTTTCTTTATCCTTTACAGCGAAAGGCACAAATTACATGCACAGCTATTTTCATTGTCTGGGGAGTCTTAGTCCATCTGGTCATTCCTCCCTTTGTCTTTATGGTGACTGAAGGCTGGGACTACGTTGAAGGTCTCTATTTCTCATTCATCACAATCACCACTATAGGATTTGGAGACTTTGTTGCTGGTCAGTTTGCTCCCTTTTTTATTATTTGTATATTGCCTGAGGTGTGTCTGTCTTCAATGTAAATATCAGTGCTCTGGTGTATGTGTTCAACTTCCTGAGGTCTGGGTGCATCTGGAGGCTTTTGCATTACTGAAGCTTTTATTAAAGATCAGCACTACTCCAAGAGACTCTGGAGCTGGCCCTGCAACTTCTCAAAATGGCACTTCCTAGACCCTGAGCTCAGTGCTCCGCAGAGGTTGTGGGAAACAGGCGTGGGGAGGTAAAGAGAGTTGTCTCAGCATTGTGGAGTGGGAGACGCTGCTCCATTCCTGCCCTTGCTTCCACTGGTCCTAGCAACCACAGGATTTTGCTAGTATCTCATCATGTGGGAGTGACCCAGAGGGCTTGTGACCTAACCCCATCAGTGAAAAAGTATTGGGTAAGGCCAAAGTGCTGGGAAACCATGGAGCCCCTTTTAGGTGTCATCAAGAAAGTCCATTGAATTCTTTATACCTGTCTCAATAATCTTAATTTGAGTTAAGTATTCTCTCTCTCTCTCACTCACACACATTTAGAGCAATCAAAACTTTTAGAAACAAGCCTCATAGCATCACTGGGGTAAGCACAAGCATTGTCCCTGTTTCTCAGATGGGAGTAAATGAGGTACAGAGGTGTTGAGGCCTAATCTTTAAGGAGTGACCTTTAATCTTGGGTGCCCAACTTCAGCCACCTAGGCTCTGCTTTGGTGAGTTGTATTTGTTCCCCAGAAGTGCCAAGCGCTCATAACTTAACTGAAGTCAATGGGAGCTGTGGGCGACCAGCATCTCTGAATATTGAGCCCAAGATATCTAGAGTACAATGCCCTAGATTAGAGGGCACTCCTGAAAATTTGGGCATAGCTTGTCCAAAACCATGCAGAAGAGTTTGAAACAGAATCTGGAATCTTAATTACTGACCTCTGCTTTGATAACTAGATTGTCCTTTCTCCCTAACCCATTTGAAAAAAATGGGTTTTTTAACGAAAGATCATTCAGATGCAGTAGCTCATTCTAGGAGAGTTTAAATGCAAACCGCCACATGTTTTCTGTTTCAGCTTTCCTCTTGGAAGGCAGGTATGAAAATGGTAGTCTGAAAACTCTTGAAGATTCTTCATTGGATTTCAAGTTATATCCAGACTAAAACTTCCTTAAACTTTGTATATACTTGTTGTTATATAACCTTTCTTGTTTTGAATTCATTATAGGTGTAAACCCGGACGTGAACTACCATGCCCTTTACAGATATTTTGTGGAGTTATGGATCTACCTGGGCCTAGCTTGGCTTTCACTCTTTGTCAATTGGAAGGTCAGCATGTTTGTGGAAGTCCACAAAGCAATCAAGAAACGGAGGAAAAAAAGGAAAGAGTCCTTTGAAAATCACTCTCCCTCTAAAAAAGCCCATCAGATGGGCAGCTCCAAGGATGTGAACATCTTCAGCTTTCTTTCCAAGAAGGAAGAGACGTACAATGATCTCATCAAGCAGATTGGGAAGAAGGCTCTGAAGACAACCAATGACAAAATGATTAAAGCAGAAAATGCCAAACCAAATATCCAGAATGCCAGCAAGGATGCCCTGGTGACATACACAAAGAGCAAATCATTCGATTATGACAGCGTTTCCCTAGGACTCAAAAACGGTCACATCATGAGGCACCTAAATGACAAACGCACTGGAGACAGCCCCCTGGAGGGCACCGTGTTTATAAACCAGCTGGACCGGATCAGCGAGGAAGAAGGGGAAGTTTGGGATTCCAGAGATTACCGACCCTTAATCTTTGAGAGTGCCAATATAAATTTTGTAAATGAGGAAGAAGATCTTTCAGATGATGAGGAAACTTCAAAGTCCTCCATGGATGACAATCTTGCAGAGGAACCTGAGACTCCCAAAAAACTGGTGAATTTCCCATCCTCTGATGAATCTACCTTTACCAGTAATGAGTCGGAGATTTCTGTGCCTTATGAACAACTGATGAATGTGTACAATACAGTAAACAATGTAACAGCTACAACATGAAGCAGCACACATTTTGGCATAGTTTTTTTGAAGGTGGTTAATACTGTCTATTCAAAATTTATGCAGGAGGAAGGCAGATTTGTTGCTAGCACCTCCTGTCTCTAACACCCAAACCAAAAACCTCCTATGTCTTAATGTCATCAACAGTTGTTAGCATTCTGGAGTCCAATCAGCTTTGCTTGTCTACGTTAGAACAGTTGCAAGATGACAATTTAAAGCTTGAGGCATCTTGCTTCCTCTTGGGACTCTAGTTCTTGAAGAAAGTGGGAGGAAATGACTAAAGTTGTTACACTGGACCTATTTTTTTTTAATTGTGCTTTTCATGGGAGAATTCATTTGGGTGTAAACCTATACAGTTGCAGACAAACTGGTTTAGGCATATAGAACATGTTAGATTACTGCACTAGCCTCTCACCTCTGGAAAGCTGGATTCGAGTCCTACCTAGCTCACAAGTGAAAACAAGTGTGAGGTCTTATCCTAGCCACACATCAACTTGCTACCACTAGATGTGGCATAACTGGTAGTCTCTCTCCAAGAGAAGCTTGGGATTGGAATAGCAGGATGTACTTAAGATCAGAGTTGAGGTGCATTGGCAGGGGTGAGTAAAGAAGCTTCAGAGCTACCATGGTGTTTGTCTGGGTTATGCCAGTGCTATTAGTAAAATGGTGAGCCGTGAATTTATGAACAAAATATTAAATTAAAAAAACGCCAAAGGAACTGACTTAAAGAGAGCCTGCTTAGCAAACAAGAACCTACCTGGGATGAAATCATCCTTAGGGACATGAAAAGCACTTGTGGCTAAAGTTCACTGTGTCCAGCAGCCAAGACCTGTGCAAGAAGAAGGTGTGGAGGAAGCCACCGTGATCAAAGTAAAGAGGAGCACAAAGGATATGACAGACTTTTTACATGGAAAGTGTCCTTCCACTGTCCATATTTTAGAGAAAATACTTGAATACACTTTGTCTGTACAGATGAAGTTTTAGTTAAACTGCCTTTTTGAGTAAAATCACCTTTTGGGTATCAGATCCTGTCTGAATGTTGCAATGCCTGTCAAAGGGACCTGAAGAGCTGTTACAGAAACCTGTACGGTATGATCACTATCGCTGGTTCAGAAACTCTTGCTGTACCTCCCCAACTTGATACTTCAGATTAGACTTGAAGTTGAGATGGTTTTAAAAACAGTCACACTTTGAATGTTTTTTAAAAGCATGACCCACTTGGGTATTCAATGGTTATTCTACCCTACTTCCAAGAAGGTTGCGTAATTGTAGACATGGGTAAAATTTTCAGAATTGCCACTGACTTAGGGATTGTCTACTCAGAGGATTAGTGCGCAACAGATAAGAATGTGAATCGACAGTGCGCTAGTTTGCTGCATGCTAACTACCATGCACTAAAATCTCTTTAGTGTGCTTTGCCATATTCCCATATGAAAGCATACTGTGGAACTTTGTGTTGTAGCAGGGTCCACTTGACCAGTTAGTGTGCACCGAGCGAGTGCACTGTAGATTTATACCCTGGCTTGCTTCATGCTAACTCTCTGTGTAGACAAGCCCTTAGGAGTCTGAGTCACTTTTGAAAAAGGGACTTGGGCTCCTAAGTTACTTGGGCATATCTGAAAATTTTACTTCTTGCCTCCAATTAGAGCTTTTGATTGGTTGTGGGGCACATGGGCTGTTTTTTTTTTTTTTAAATGTTAACCCCAGATGTTTAGAGTAAAAAGAAAATGGTAATATATTTTTCTTCCCTTTAAAAAAAAATATCCATGCATACACCATGTAAAACTCTCTCAAATGAGCTCTTAATTACATGTTGGCAAGAGGTGCTGCTACTCTGGATACTGGGGACACTGCGGAGGAGGGTGTGCTGAGGGAGGGGAAAGGACTGTCCCAGTATCCAAAGTATTTTTAGAACAGAGAATTGTCAAGATCTTTGGACTTAAAATGGCAAGCTTTTGTTTTTGTTTTACAGTATCTAAATCATTCCAAGATGCCCTAGAAATGTTGAAAGTTCAGAGAACAATTAAAACTGAAATATATGGATTTGGGAAGGAGAGAGGTAAATATTGCTGCCTCTAGAACTCGGTGAGAAGGATTATGTGGAATTTTGTAATACTAATCTTGAATGACTAAATGTACTAATAACTGTAAATATTGACCGCTGCTTGAATCATGGGTGTCTCCTTACACATTAGGAGGAGAAACTGTGGGACCCCAGCACTCCAGTTAGATATCATGTTGACAAGAAGTTCTGAAGCCACCTACTGTAAAACAAGGAATGTCTATATTAATTGCTTTATGGAAACTTGTATTATGTTCATGAAGGTGTGTAACCTAATTGTAACAAAGGGCAAGATCCTGCGCTGTTAAAAATGTTGGCAAAAATGTGGAATTAACTTTATTGGTTGCAGCGGTTATTCCACCTTTACAATATTATAGCTGAAGAGAGACTCTAACTCAAAGTGTAATTTCATACTTTTACTGCTTTTTGGAGTCTTGGTGACTAGGTGATCAGATTTGCAACAGGCTGGAATGAATGAGTGTCTGTACTAGAAAGGTTTTCTTTTCACAGCCTTTCATCATGACTCCAAGCCCCTCAGGTATGCCTCCTTGTGTAGAGGGTTTTGGGTGATAACTATTTCTTGATGCCACTGTTTTTGGGGTTTTTTTCTTCAACCATAAGAAATGGGAGGCAGTGCTCCATTTATAGAGGTGTGACTTTTACTGTGGCAAGTCTAATATTCTCATTAAAGAAATGCACATCACTTAAACAAAACAAAACACTCCAAAAAACTATTCTTGTTCTCCAGCTTGTCTTCCATTGTTGACACGAAGATCAAAGTTTTAGTGACAGTTAATGCAGTGTTAGGGTAAGGCAGAAAGGGACACTGAAAAAGATGGAGAAAGTAAGTCCAGCTTGGTATTCTCTGTTAAGTAGAGAAGAGGAGCAGCCAAAGTGTGGTCCATGGAGCTTTAGAATGTGGCTCCTCTTTAGTACAGAAATTACATGACCCAGACACTTCTCTTGGCTGCTCTGACTGAGATGGAATGTTGCACGATCTCCATATCAAATTGCAGCTGTGTCTTTAAAGATGTGGAGGGATGTAGTCTGTTTCATGTTATCAAGTTAGGTGCAGCTCTCTGCCTTCTGCCAAGCTGCTGACGAGGCCCTCAATTGGACCTTCCCAACATAAAATATAAAAGTCTACATTATAAACACCATAGATGTTCAGGTACTGATTAACTTTCCTGGAACTAAGTGCAGAATTCTTTTTTTGAGACATAAACACATCTCACTCAAGTCAACCCACCCACGTGCCTTACTGTAACGCTACTGGGCAAAATTCAACTCTTTGCAGTGGGCCAGCACAAGGGCTGTGCAGCAATTAAATCCTGCTTTGCACCTGAAGATTAATTGGGATTTAATTGGTACATTGCAGAGGGCCAGCACAAAACCGAAGAGGTGGTTTCCTCCTCCCCCGCCAGCATTTTTCAGATCTGGTGCCATCTCAGAATTGCTCGAGGTCTAAGATAGCCAGCCCTCTTTGTCCACCCGTCTTCCACATTTTAAGAAAAGCAACAGCCTGGGGCCTTAACTAGCATTGTCGTCTTGCCCTTTGATTCTCATGTAATGAATCAGAAGCGTGTCCAGTATTTTAGCTCTTCAACATAAAAGTGCCTATAGCTAGTTTCAATTCCCAGATGCTGCTTGGGGAAAAAATTGTATAATGTGAAGTAGTTCAAGGAAACTTAAGTTTACTGTTTGCCACCATTTAGAATTTCACTGGGGTTTGTGAACTGGGGCTGTGGTTTGTTCCTCAATAATTTAAGTTTATAGGTGGG
The DNA here is from genome assembly GCF_016161935.1 of Mauremys reevesii. Taxonomy (NCBI): domain Eukaryota; kingdom Metazoa; phylum Chordata; order Testudines; family Geoemydidae; genus Mauremys; species Mauremys reevesii. The sequence goes on from NC_052625.1 coordinate 61,511,899, forward strand.
ATTATGTGGGTCAGCTGCGAACTTTAATAAAAAAACAAATTTATGGCAGATATAGATGTGGGGGTGGGGGATGGGGAGAATCCTTCCAGCTGCTAACCTATTTCCAGCCACTTCTGGGCCATTAAATCTGAGCATGGTTTCCCCTTTCATGCCTGATTTCCATTTGCCAAGATGATCCAATGTTGTAAAAGGCATTGGCGGTTGCAACGAGGTCTTTATGTTGTGTTTTAAAATGTTGTTCCTACATCCAAATTAAAAAGACAAGGTGGCCTCATCTTCCACTTTGCTCTCCCCTCTGTCTTATGCCAATTAGACTGGCTTGAGGGTGACTAAATGGGCTTCAATGGTGTGTGTGTGTGTTTTCTGGCAGGCAGACTAACATTGGTACGAAACTGCTGAGTAATAGAAAAAAGAGCCGTGTTCTTCCAGTGCCGGGGGTTTGTGTGAATCCATTGCTGCCAATGGACGCCACAAAACTTAAACCAAAACCAATGCTTACTGACAAACACCTTGTCATACTGCATAAGAGATGATTTTTTTTCTCCATTTGATTTGAGTGGTACAGATAAAAAATATACCAACATTCTCAGTAAAATAGGAACAAAAAAGTTATACAGAAACCTATTGACCTTAATAGGAGCCTGAGAACTCTATCTTTTCTATACTCTTCTTGCCTTCTAGGCTTCAGTCTACTAATTTGATGCATTTAACTTAAATATAAAATATGTAAAAGAGCCCCTAATTTTTAGTCTGTACAATCCTGGTGATCTCACTTCTGTCACTCCGTCACATGAACAGATACAACATCTGTTTGTTCTTTGTTTGGTGATTGTCACTGGAATCACAATGTATGTAAATATTGGATAACTCTGTGTCAAATGTAATTTATTTTAATATTTTGCAATAAAATGTGAAATGTACAAGTTGTTTTCTCCAGTCATAATTGGGAGGGGAGTGGAGAGGTATCAAGGAACTGAGTCTTATTTCTATGACACTATACATTTGTATTGCAATTCACAGACAAGGCTGGTCTTGTTTCAGAAAGCTAAGGCCCTGATACAGCAAGTTGTAAGTTAATACACTGCACTTTGAGGGAGCAAAGTCTGTCAAAAAGACAGGCATGTTGGAACAGAGGTCAGCATTTGGAAGGCTAGCCAAAAGGTCATATGGATATGCTTGTGTACCCACAACCGCTCTCCAGATCTTTTACTCCACAATGTCTGAATGGGAGGTAGATGACCAAAAAAAACCCCCCTGTATTAAAACTGTAGGAACAATCTTACGGTGGCCATTGAATGGGCTAGAAGACCTAACGGCACTTTTCTGTCTCCAGCAGTTTAATGTGTGGAGCACCAGCAGCTCCCATAGAAATCAGTGGGAGATGGGGTGACCGACACTTGGGTAAAAATCAGGCCACTTACTGTACATGCCTAACTTTAGGCACCCAAGTCTGAACATGGCCTGATAGGTATGTGTATGATATTTACATACCCAATGGCACACTCCAGCTATTTAACACCTAGCTATTGATGACGGGAAGTGCCAGACTGGAATACTGTTAAGTTCTGACTCGTGGGGTTAAGTTTTACCCTTTGGAATCTTGGACACAACTTCCTGTAACACCTGGTGATTTCCTTTTGAGTGCTCTCCCAAAAAGGGCCTAACCAGCCTTGCGCGTGGAAGTTTGGGGATGTGCTCCTGTCAATGTTTGTGGTGGCATCCCTGCTGCTATGAGGTAGTGTTGTCTAGTGGCTAGAACGGGGCCATGGATCTAGTTACTATTTGATTGCTGCTGACTCATCATATATCTTTGAGCAAGTCACTTCACCTCTTTGCCTTAGTGTTCACACTCCTGTAAAACATGGATGATACATAGCGCTGTAAGACCCCTTGAATGAAAGGTTACTATGCAAGTGCAATATTTATTAGACTTTGCCCCTCTCTCTTGCAAATAGGTAGAATTACACTCTGAGCCAGAGTGTGAATGAGGGAGCTGATCCTACATATCATGCCTGAACTCTGTGTAACTACTGAGGAATGTGGTTTTATTTTGGTTGCATACGTGATGAAAAGAGGGACATGGGAGGAAAATTTAACCCTGTCCATAATAAACAGGGCTGGCAGGTGTCCTGTATGGCCTGTGAAACTCACACATTGGACAGCCTTCTCGCAGCTGCCTGCATTTCAGCTGGGTTCTCTGGCATGCATCCATCCAGCTGAGCTGTGGGCAGGCATCAGGCTTGTGGCTGTGCCTCCTGGCCACTTGGAGCCATTGTGCAGATATCCATCTGCCCTTTGTGTCTCAGCTCCTGCGGCTCCCATGCTGCAGCCCAGCCAGGAGGGAACAGCTGGGAGGAGATGATGGTGTAGTGGTGGCCCAAGGTGAGGAGCCCAGTACTGACCCCAGGCTCCCTGAGCTCCCCAGGATCTCCCATCACAAGCTGCCAGGCATCTGGGAGAGTAGTTGGGGTTCTTGGGTTTGTGATGAGGAACAGGCATCCAGGCTGCCTCTTTTCTGTCTCCTGCTACTGCTCCCACATGGCTGTGAGGAAGAAGAGGTGGCTGCTGCAGTGTCTCTCTCAGGGCAGGTTAGAGGTCCCTTTCACAGTGAAAGAAAAAGGAATGTGATATCGCCTACCCCAACAGTTCAAAAATCACGAGTCAGACCTTAAATCTTGAGACTTACCCAAAAAAAAAAAAAAAGGGTTTGGGTCTGTCTTTTTAGTTTCTGAACTCCCGCGGCCCATCCCCACTCTGTGTCAATTAGTGTTGCCAACTCCCCCAAAAAGTGATGTTGATCCCCTAGGGCAGAAGCTCTCACCCCCAAATCAATCCTGCCTCAGTTTCCCCCACTTCTCTGCCTCCTCTCTACTCCTCCTGCAGCTCTAGAGTTGTTTAACCCCCCTCTCCCAGGTCGGGGTGGGGGGGCTGCAGCAAAGTCCCCTCTGCCCCTTCCCAGGATGGGTGTTGCAGGGAGGGAGGGGAGAGGAGCTGTCCCTGTTACTCACAGGAGGGAGAGGAGGGCTCTTTCTGTTCCCAATTAGGGTTACTATACATCTGGGTTTTCCAGGATATAGCCTCTTTTTTGAGCCTCTAGCCAGTGGAATTTTTCAAATAACATGAAATGTCCAGGGTTTTTGCAGAGCAGAGGCTGCACCTCAGAAAGAGCCCTGATTTGGTCCCTCCCCTGCAGTGGCATCAGGTCCATTTCTGGCAACCACAGCTGTTGGACCCCAAACAGCTCCCAGCCCTAGGGGAGGGTCCCGCAGGGTGGCGTTGACTGATGGCTCACTGCATCCCGGGCTTGCTACCGTGACAGGGAACAACACTGCCTCCCCCGCACCTCCAGTGAGTCCCCCTCCCTCCCACAGTGTCCCAATCCTCTCCCGTCTTTGCCTCTGTGAGAATGGCGTTGGCTCCTGAGAGTGGAGGAGGGGGAGGCAGGGGCTGTGGAGAAGCCAGCCAGTCTGATGGGTTCCCCCCTCTTCCCGACCAGTGCTGAAATGCTCCACAGGGCTGGAGCTTCTGGTGTCCTCACTGGACTGGCTCTATTCAGCCCTTGCTGAAATCTCATGACTTGCAAAGGTATCTTGAGAGTTGGTGACACTATAAATGAGGGGAGCATCCCCTGGCCTCCCGACACACTTGCTCCTGTGACGTGTAACTTGAGGAGCTGCCCTACCCTTGACAGCCACGAACATAGGTGGGAGGAAAGGAAGAAGCTATAGACCCTATCATTCCTCTCAACATTAAGGCAGCAGGGATCCTGCTGGCTGGAGGGAGGAGAGTTGCAGAGCAAACCACCCCATGCTGCAGCAGCTCTAGTCCTGCAGGATTGGCTGGGCTCAGCTCCCCGTTCAAGGCATTGCGACCCGATGTATGGGGACACAGCGCATACAGATTTGGCCTGGCTGCAAAGGGCAGCTGAACTTAGCCAACCCTCCGGGACAAGAGCCACTTCAACCGAGACAGGGAATTTTGTGGGTCAAAGCAGGACCATCTCATGAAACCTGGGACTCGGGAGGTCTGCCCTACTCTGTCCTAGTGTACATCCCTTGATACTGATATTAGGCTTTCAGACCCTCTTTTTCCATAGGTCCTTTTGGCTGTTTACCCTGTGGTGACTAGATTAAAATATTGCCTGTAGACCTTGCACAGCCTGGGATATTTAAAGTATTTGGGGGAATGTTGTTTAATTTCCATGTTGACAGACACCAGCCTGCCTATGGCATCTGGCACCATTTCTGCTGACGCATGTGCAGGCACGCTCCCAGCAGAACAGAGGTTGCCTTTGTAACATTGCTCAATTAGGTGTTCCTTCCTCCCACCCTTGCCCTAAACTCTCAAGAAAATCAAACTGAAAGAAGCCTTTTTGGCCAACTTGGGGGAGAGAGGAGTAGAAGTCCACCGAAGGGTGTGGGGTGGAGCGGATATTAAAAGTCCCATCATGTGATCAGCACCAGGATGGGCTATCCTTGTTTCACATCATAACTAGAGAAGAAACAAATCCTGTCTTTAGGGTATAGTATTGTGTCTAATACAAACCAGCTATAAATGTATACAAAACCCAGGCTCAGGGCCCATAGAAATTAACAATTCCAGATAAAAAGGGGTAAAAGATAATCCCAAAAGGAAGAGTGGGAGCAGAAAGAGTTCAGAGAGAGAGAGAGACCATCTTCCAGAAACAGAACTTTGAAAACAAGCTGAGTCACTCTAGGCTGGAAGCGCTTTCTCTGATGTTCAAATTCCCAAATTGAGCTTTACTTCTGGACAGAATCCTGTTGACATAGAGGACTGCGGGTTTACACATGTTTTATCTGCTGCTGGTGTAAACTACTCAAATACAATGGTGTCAAGAATGGTATAAGACCCCAGATAAGACAATATTAAAAAAGATTATATTTTAAAAATATTGATCAGACTAGTTGTAGGATAATTATTAGAGTCAAAAAAACAAAAAGTTGACTGAAAAACTTTTCCATCAGGTTTCAGAGTGGTAGCCGTGTCAGTCTGTATCAGCAAAAACAGCGAGGAGTCCTTGTGGCACCTTAGAGACTAACAAATGTATTTGGACATAAGCTTTCGTGGGCTAAAACCCACTTCATCAGATGCATGGAGTGAAAAATACAGTAAACAGTATATATATTACAACAAGCTTATGCCCAAATAAATTTGTTAGTCTCTAAGGTGCCACAAGGACTCTTCGTTATTTTTCCATCAGAAAATGTAGTTTTTGTTCACACTGGCATTTCTATAGGAAAATTTTGATGAAATATTCTAATTTTCTTATTGGAAAAGTCTATAGTTGTTTGGAGTAACTGTATAACTGTGAAAATTCAAAACTTTTTTTTCAATTTTGAATTGATGTTTTGAAATTAAACACATTTTTTGATAATTTAGAAATTAAATTTCTTTCAGTTTTTGGAAACCAAAACAATATCAGTTTTCCATTTTCAGGTTTTGGATTTTTGGAGGGGAAGCAATCTGAAAAGGTAAAACTGAAATCTTTTGATTTCCAAAAATTGAAAAAAAAATCATTTTGACTTAATGTTTCATTTTAAAATGTTTTAAAATTTCTCACAGAAAACAACTTTTTTTACTGAGAAAATTCAAATGGGTATTTTTCCCCATAATTTTTTGTTGGGGGAAGATGTTGATTTCCCCCCGCCCCCCACAACCAACTCTAGTGTTTTTGAGAAATAACAAAGAATCTCCAAACTTGTCTGTCATTCTGCCTTAGAGTGTATTGCAGTACAGTGCACTCTACCTTTAATTGTACTCAATGCATCACCTCTTCTTTCAAAGGAGCACAGGCCTACACTGAAAATAAGAGTGCCAGTCTACGCTGATCAGAGTCCTTACTTCGTCCTATAGCTTTAGGCATTTGCTGATTGCATCTGTTTACACCTTTCTAGTCAGTTTCTGGGTGTATAAGGAAATATTGTAATTAGTTTCTAATGCTTTTCAGATCACAGCTTTAAAAACTCTTGTGCTTATTTATGGGCTGAGCACTGCTTATACTTATGCTTAAAAATAGGCTGCGGTCAGAGAAGCACTTATCCCAACCATACACCCTGTCCATGGATGGGACATAAAAAAATATGTATGGCCAAAAGCATGGAGAAAATCAATTTGTTCCCCTGCATGCAGGCCTTCAGAAAGAGTCTCATAAAAACTAGAAAGCAGCTATAAAAAATAAAAGCAGAGACCACCTAATGAAAACTTCCTCTTTGCCTTCTTGCATGTGGCTGGCTATATTTTTACTGCCAGAAATGAATGCTGTATTTCTCAGATTGGATTTAACTCCCACACCCTGTGAGGTAAGATTATAGGGTTTCATTTACAATGCCAAGGCTGTTCTTCCCATACAGCCCCCAGACCTGTTGTGTATCCACTGCATGTTGGCAGTCAGTGGAAAAGTGGGGGCGCAGCTCAAGACTCCAGGCACGGACAGCCTCCTCCAATATTTTTCTACTCCTTTCAGGCTGGGACCACTGCCAGCTCCATCTCTGGCACAGCTGGAAAAGAAGGCAAAATTAGTAAGGAAATTGACGTGATTTTTAATTTATGACTAAAATGGGAAATGAATGAAAAACTAGCAAGATGCCTTGGGCATTTGTTGGGGAACACTGCCTACTGTGACTAATTTTATTGCCATCTGCTGTTATAAAGCGATACAGTAGTTGTGGCTTACCCCAAAGAAAATCAGAAGGGTTCACAAGGAGGGCTCTGATAAAACAAAGCAGTGATTTATGAGAGACCTGCTATTCTCTTCCATCGTTTCCCAAAGGAAAGTGGAAGCCGCATCCTTTGAGTCATAGAACAAATAAACAAAAAAACACAGACTGGACTAATAAATATACCATGCAGAACAGTTCAGTATTGGCAGGTAGCTGGGGTAGATCACAGGTTCTCACAGCACATACCACACCGTGCTTGCTAGTCATGTGATTATGACTCTTCTTTCCTACAGTTGCCTGCCTGCCTGTCTGTAGAAATAAGCAGTCAAGGGGCAAGCCTAGCAGGGAATGTTGTAACCACCAGTAGGAAAAGAGACAGGAGGTACTTGAGGAAGCAGAAAGGAGTGAGGAACAGGAAAGTAATTCATGAGATCAAAGACCTGCTTTCCTGTCTTAGTCTGTACTCTGTGGAGCCTTTCCAGATGGGCCCCAGAATGAAAGCTGTTCTAGAACCAAGAGCGGGGGAATTGAGAGGGGTCGTGTGCATGGAAGGGGGGAGGATATATCTCACATTAAACTGTTCACGGAAGTAAGCTGTCAGAGAACCCCTGCTATAAGCCCAGCACAAAACATCATAGGAGATTTAAAGGAAGCTGATTCCCGAGCTGAGGAAAGGTGGAAGTATGGCTAAATAGAGTAACTAAAACAGAGGCAGAGCATCAATGGCACCCGGTGCACAGATAGAACCAGAGCCAGTAAGGGGACCTGCCTGGAGACGGACAATCCACACTGTGCTGGCTGAGCTGCTGCAGGAGGGGTGTGCGATTCAGGAACCGGGACCAGCGGATCCGGCAAATGATGCAATGACTTCTTACTCTTGTGAGCCTTGGAACGCACCCCTCCTCTGGAACTTATGGAGGGTGCAGTGTCCTTCTTGGGTTTGGAGGAAGACTTACTGCCATACGTATGCACATCCTTCCATGGTTCATGGCTAGGCCCCAGCATGGGGTCCATAGCACTGGTACCGGCGGAACCGGACTGGGACTCCGCGGTAGGAGGTGCACTCCTGGATTGCTCAAGCCGATGTCCAGAGGGGATCCCCTGGCCAGGATCTGACTGAGGCCTCATGGCAACCTCCATGAGGTGCTTCTTAAGGCGTAGGGAAGGAGAGACAGATACTGCACCTGGATGTGACGTGGGCTTCCCCCAAGCAGTATAGACAGTGTTGATGCTAGTGAATGAGTGAAAAAGAGCGAGAGCATCAGGGCAGGAAGTGCAGACCTTGAATCTTGTCATCATAATCCAGTTCCCAGACACAGGTGCTGGGGAGGGATGGTTGGGTGGGACTACTGAAGTGACGTCCCAAAAGCTTTAATTGTACAAAAATAACTATGAACACTAAATCTACTACAAAATCAGTAAAATCCTAATTACGTACAAGAACAAAAACAGTTTTTCTGGAGAGTTTGGAAAGTGCATCACCAAGGATGAGAGAAAAGCAAAAGCTCCGACTCAGACCATGTAGCAGTGAGAAGGAACTGAAGGTGTGATTATTATTACTAGTTATTACTTGTGTCATGTGTGACACGTATTATTCATAGTTCCATATAGTGTGCACAGTGCTTTATAATACAATGAAGAGGAATTCCCTGCCCCCAAAAGTTTACAGTCTTAGTCAAGACAAGAAGAACAGGGAGGGACATGAGAAAGGGAGGACAAAAGTGAAGGCTATGTTGAGGCAGTCAGACAAGGAACATCAAATACAAAGGATTGGTTAATGGCTAGCGCACCTTGGAAATGCTATGTGCAAGGAAGCTCATCCTATGCATTTGGAGGCTAAACAAAAGAAATAAAATAGACACAAGAAAATTTCCCATCTCTTTGTTGTGTGAACTCTCAGGGCTAGAGATTCTAAACTGATGCAGAGATCCCCAAAGGTTACCCCCTGGATCTGCCCTGAAAGACATCTTGAATTGATAGACTAACACATCTGTCATGTTTAGGAATCAGAGATGTGTTTGCTTGCTATAACCTATAAATAACTCTTCCTTTTTCCTATGGCTACACTTGCACTTCAAAGCGCTGCCGTGGCAGCGCTTTGAAGCGCTAAGTGTAGTCAAAGCGCCAGCACTGGGAGAGAGCTCTCCCAGCGCTGTCCGTACTCCACCTCCCTGTGGGGAATAACGTACAGCGCTGGGAGCCACGCTCCCAGCGCTGGGGCTTTGACCACACTGGCGCTTTGCAGTGCCGCAATTTGCAGCACTGGAGAGGGTGTGTTTTCACACCCTGCTGCAGCGCTGCAAATTTGCAACTGTAGCCATAGCCTAGGGCCTAGTTAATAAACCTTTGTTAGTTTATTACAGGAATGGCTACACAGGTGTTGTTTTCGTGTGAGATCTAAGATTCAAATTGGTTTGGGGTAAGTGAATGGTGAGACTATTATAGTGATTCAGGAGTTCACATTTGTTACTTGCTTGGGGAAATCTAATTATAGAACATACCATCAGTGTGAGGTGTCTGCCCTCTCCTAGGCACTCATGGTCGTGAGCCATTCCAGGCAGCGTGACACTGTCAATCCCTAAAAATGCCCAGGCATGAGAGACATTGTTTTCTATCTCAAAATACTTGATCTGTTAGAGATTTTAAATAGGGGGAAAAATGGATTAAAGCTTAAAATTTGCTGTCCTTTATAAATTGCCGCCTTCCGACCCAATATGTGACCTTGTGCATTCATACAATGTATCGTCTTGGAAATGTTTATGATAAACTTATCTTTCCTTGGCCAAGAGAAGGAGAGGGGGAAAGGGAGGAAAAGGCTCAGAGATTGGCGTAGTTTATTTACTTTTAAATGTTCATTCTTTCAAAAACCACAAGACCTAGGACTAAGAGGTCAGTAACTGCTTCCAAAAGCTATATTACATGCAAACTTTTTATGCAGTAATCACTCTTCTTTAAAGAGGGATATTACTGCTGTCAACTGCCCCTGTCTTTTTCTTTTAGCTCCCATTGATATGTTCCCCTTGCCTGGACATCCTAATTTCCCTTTCCTCTGCTGTGCTACATTTGTCCTATCCTATAACAACTCCTGTGACCACATAAGTATGCCGTACTTGTCCCTATGCAGTGTAGTTGTAGCCATGTTGGTCCCGAGATATTAGAGAAACAGCTTGGTGAGGTAATATCTTTTATTGGACCAACTTCTGTTGATGAGAGAGACAAGCTTTCAAGCCACCCAGAGCTCTTCTTCAGGTCTGGGAAAGTACTCCTGAGCATCACAGCTAAATGCTGTGGACCAGATTGTTTAGCACAAGTAATTAGTGCATATTGTGAGGGACCATTCAAGGCAGAATGGCCCGTTAGCACCTCTGTGGTCATAAGACAAAAAGAGAGGGTTAGTGCAGGGGTTCTCAAACTGGGGGTTGGGACTCCTCAGGGGGTCGTGAGGTTATTACATGGGGGGTTGTGAGCTGTCAGCCTGCACCCTAAACCCTGCTTTGCCTCCAGCATTGTAATGGTGTTAAATATATTTAAAAGTGTTTTTAATTCATAAGGGGGGATCACACTCAGAGGCTTGCTGTGTGAAAGGGGTCACCAGTTCAAAAGGTTGAGAGCCACCGGGTTAGTGGGTTACAGATTGTTGTAACTCACACTAATTGTGACCCACTCACGTCCTCTTTTTAATCTTGTCTCTGTTACCAACAGAAGTTGATCTAGTAAAAGATGCTACCACACCCACCTTGTCTCTAGTCGCTGTCCCTATTATGCAGCCCACCATGGCCACTTGGCATTGCACACTGACAGCAGAGCCCATACTTGGATTCTCCTGTTCTAAAAGCACAGGGCCTTACTGCTTGAATCAGAGGCTACTCTCTGTTAGCAATATGCGGCCCTTGCCACACAGCTGAACAGTTTGGGGGCTCTCTCCATTAAGGACACCGACGCACATACACGTTATTTTATCCATTATGGGTTTGATCCGGGGGTCTCATGATTAAGAAAAGAGAGCACAGACGTATTCTGACTATTTGGACCCTATGTACACTGGGCCAGAAACTGGGTTAAGGACACATCTAATCATTTGCCAGTGGGTCTGGTGTTACCTGAAATGGCTTTCACAGCAGGGCCTTGCCTATTTTGAGTGAATTGCAACTGCTTCTTTTTCAGCCCCACTTGCCCCTGCTCCTTCCCACTGCAGCCCCCGTCTGCCACCAAACCTGAACTCCTCACTACCTCTCTTTCACAGGGTTCCCTCCTCCCACCACCTCAGCCCCAAACCTGAGCGCCCCAACCCAGTTTAAAGCACAGTTCCCCTTCTGCAGTGTAGACGACCTCTATTGTAAGAATCATGCTGAAGCTCAGGAAAGGGGTACACTGAACTACTTTGTATTCAGGTCTGCTGACATGATTGCATTTGTAGTGTGGATGGAATCTAAATTGGTGTCTTTGTAGCACAAAATAGGCAGCTAAAATTGTCACCTGCACAAACAAACCTTTGGCTCCAAATCAGCAATTCAACAAAGGAAAAGAAAATGAACGGAGCAAAATGTGCCTGCTTATTCACTGAAGACAGGATGACCTAGAGAATGAAAACAAAGAGAAGGGAAGAGAGTCAGAAGCAGTCAGCATAACCCAGTCAGTTTGCACTGGGCGCTTTTATGCTATGAAATATTGGTGGTAGAATTCTATACAATGCTTGAAAATGCCACTGATGCTTCCCCTCCATATTGCATTTATTTCTGATAAATGCCAAGATGACAGGTCCTTTAGAGATCCCCTGGGTGGATGTCAGGAATTTTGTGGTCTGTGCTACATAAGACACTAAATTTAATCCTCAGGGTGAAATGAAAATGATATCAAGCCCGCATTCCTGTGCTGAATGTCTCCACTAACCAGACTTCTAACTAAAGGCTGAGTTGTATGCTCTTCATAGAGGATGCACCTTCCTGTTGCGGGGGAATCAGCACAGTTAGGGTCCTTTGGCAGGGGGCTCCAGTAGGTTATCCAGTCATCTCACCTGCCTCATGGCAGAACAGAGTTCAGTATCCCTAAATAAGGAGCACAGAGCCAGTTCAAGTTTATCCTTGGAGACCACCTCATTTGGGGTCCTATTAAGAAATGGTTCTTACCCCATCCTCCCATTTTATAATTCAAATAGTGTCTTATTTATTTAACGAAAACACATAACTTCCACAGGTTAGGTCAGGTTGCCTGTGACTGGGGAAGAGAGAGGGTGCAGGGCAGGCTGGGAAAAAGGGCAGACATGATTGAGGTGAGGCTGCCTGAAGGGAGGGGAGCTCTGGGACAGGAACAGAAAGCAGCAGGTAGCATGAAAATAGTGGTTCCTGAAGAGCTTCATATCAGGTTCAGTATGAAGTGGCCAAAATGGGAGTGAGCCAGAGGAAGCAGCAGCAGCTGGTAAGGGTGGGGAGGAGCCTGGAGAATGCCTGTAAAGGAGAGGAAGAAAAGGAGGAAGTAGCTGGGAAGGGCACAAAAGAAATCCCCAGTAGGGAGAAAGTAAGGCAACAGGGAGCCATTGAGGAAAGGACCCTGATTCTCACCACTACTTCCTAAAGCAAAACATCAAATTATCTCCTTCCCTGCAGCCACTTCCTTCTAGCCTGCCTTGCTTCTCACTGGTGTGGGGTGGAGACTTTCTTAGGCCAGGTCTAGAGTCTAGACAGGGTCTGGGAACAAGCAGACTTGGGGTCCAGGAGGTGTAGCACAGGCTCAGTTTCCTCACACTGTGGTGGTATGGGACTTGGAGGAGTGAGGCGCATGTGCATGCTGTCTCCCTGTGAGTGACCTCCTCCCCAGCTCACAACCCCTTGCAACCAGGGGTTCTCTCTGAGCTGGCTCTGACCATGAGGGTGCAGTCTTAGCCTTGATTAGCTCAAGTGATGGTGTTTCTACCTTGGCAGGTTTTTCCAACAGGCATAATTGTTCTTAAGTATTTTCTAATAAGTAAATGCCATTTTTCTAACTGAAGTTTATTTTAATTACCATTTCCTGACCTTGTTAGAGAGGGGAAATAATTGGTTCCTGTCCGTATTCTTATATCTTTCAGTTTCTGGCTGCCCAGGGCCTGGAGTTGTCAGGGCACCATAAAAAGAAGAAACTAAAAACAGAACTCATCAGAACAAAGCAGCATGGTTGAATACAGATCCCAGATCAAGAACAAGAAACCCTTCATGCTCCAACCCTCTGTCCTCCAACATACAATGTGGACGACTCAGGTTCTTAAAAGATAATAAGATGTCTTGTGCCCAGGTCTGACAGCTAGCTGTGAGGTCCTGTTGTGTAGCTTTAACGTTCATTAATGTACGTGTAGGCAATTATCAAGTTTGCCCTCAGTATATTTCAGTCTGTCTAAGGCTAGGTACTCACTGGTTGAGTGATTGTGGGTTAGTAATATGCAGTTGCATAGCTGACTTTAACATAACCATACAGTCGATATAAGCACTCTGCTGTTAGGTCTTTCATCCACCCTGGTGCTATATGTGGCTGGGATAGGCAATACAGCTATCTGGGTGCATCTCCTGAGATTCATAGTGCTACAACTTGCTATATCACTCTCTGTTCGCATTCACAGGGTGTTGTGGGGCAACTTGCCTGCCCAGTCAGGGGATTGAGAGAGAAAATAAACTAGGTACAGGAAATTCATTTCCTGGCAGGACCCAACTGGTGTGGTGGTATGCTGTTATGTGTCAAAGGAATGGTTCCTGCTTGCCCCAGTAACCCAGACCAACAGCTGCAGCTTTTTATGAAGGCAATGATTCTTTTTTTGTGCCTTCACGAAAGCTTCTGCTAAGAGATAGTGGAAGGTGTTTCAGAGGCTGCTTTTAGACTGGAGAAGATGGAGGCAGCAGAAGCACAACAATAGGAGATGGGGACCATGAATATGACTGAGCAGATGCAGATGCAGTTTCCCATGGCAGATGCTCCCAGCGCAGACCACCTCTTCTGAACCAGGAGCACAAGCACACAGTAGTGGGACTACATTGTGATGGAAACATGAGATGCATAGCAGTGGGGCCAGAACTTTTGCATAAGAAAAGCCACTCTCTTTAGATCTATGTAAGGAGCCTGTCATAGCCCTTGAGCAGCAGAACTTCCAGATGCAAAAGTGGCAGCCAATAACGATCCAGAAGTGTGTTGCTACCACTCTGTGGAAGTTGGCAACCCCAGACTGTTACAGATCTGCCAGTAATCAGTTCATAGTAGATGTATCTATGGTGATGGAGGTTTGCAAGGCAATTAATGCTGTGTTTTCCCCTAGGGTGGAAAAAAATGGAAATAATCCTGAAATAATTTTGGGGTTTGAACAGATGTGATTCCCAAGCTATGTAGCATGATTGATGGGGCTCATATATACCCATCCTATGCTCACCATGTCAAGGAATTAAATACATTAACAGGAAAGGATACTACTCCTTCATTATGCAGATCCTCGTAGACCACTGCAACATATTCATGGACACCTACATTGGATGCATAAGGATCCATGATCTTCTGAAAGTCTGGACTGTTCCAACAAAGAGATCCTACTATCTGGATTCACCCCCATGGCTCATGGGCCCAAATAGTCTCTCAAATATGTCCCTTTGAAACTCTATGTCTTGCTCTCTCATATCACAATCATGGTGGAGAAACTCTGCCAGCAACTTCTCCTCAGACTCCTTATTCTCCTTTTTTGTTTTTCTTCCAACTTCTTATTGCTTCTCCTTCAACTCCATAGATTTTTCTGATCAGACGGAGCAGTCCTTTTGCACCTCCATTATTACACCATCTCAGGTTCTCCATGATGTTGAACTCAATTTCTGAAGCCTGTCACTGACCCTGAGTGGTCTCCTAGTTGGCCTCCCATCTCTCAGTGAGACCATTTCTGTCTCACTTGGTCCTGACCGAGGAAAGAAAAGGCTGTGCGTGTCCTTGACTCCCTATATTCATACTCAGTGTGCACAGCCACAACTAAAAAGTAGCAACGGTTATCTCAAAAGAATGCCATTCTCTTTGCTGATTCTTACACCCAACAAACTTCTGCAAGTTGTGAATCTTTCTAAAGGAGTTTTTTTCAGGAAATTAAATGAGGAGTTGATTTTATTTTCCAAATCTCTCAAAAAACTCTTTTTAGAAAAGGGGAATGGGTGGGCACGGGAGAGAGTACCATGTCCTGGCTGACAGAATGGCAATGGGGATTATATTAAACCTCTTTCAGGCAGCTGCAACCTTACAAGACATCATGCTGCTTCGGATTCCAGAATAGAAGAGGGACCAGTTATTCCAGGCCTTAGGGAGAAGACTTTCTCTAGATACAAAGGAAATCTTCCTATGTCTTGTGACAGATGAACTTATAAGTGACTGGACAGGGATTGCAAGTTATAATGGTGGCAGAAGGAGGCTTGCTTTACCAAGGAATCTCAGAGACTGCCTGTAATATTTACTGAGCAGGGGGGAAAAAATCTCCAGGAACGGACCAAAAGGCAGATCAGCAATAAACTGGCTTCTATGCTAGTGGGAATGTGCCTTAACATGCAGGTATATTTGGATTGTAGTGTGTTCTGGCAAGCTACATTTTGCCTGGACTTAGGTACAGCCAAGAAGCTTTTTACTTTCATATGAATGTTTTTTCATTAAGAAAATATATTGCATTCAGCTGCTATAAGATGCTGGTTTGCAGATGGGTTTTAATCCACTTGCACACCATTTTAAACAGCATAGTCAGGATGGATGGACAAGTGTAATGACAGCATTTGCCCCCAGCTGAAGCAGCAGCTAGGATTAGTGGTAAAACCCACCCAAATATTTTGTAATATCCTTCATAACAACAGAGGTGGCTGTGCCCATCTTACTTGGCAGAGAGACTGAGTCCTCTCCTAGTTCTTCTGTGTGATGCCTTTTGCAGTGGGGAAAAAGCTAGGCTGATTGGGGAAGCAGCCACAGCTGGGGCCATGCCCAAGCAGGCCATAGCTGGCCCTATAAAAGGGCTGTGAGCCAGGAGCTGAGTGAGTCTCTCTCCAGACTTGGAGGGAGAAGGACCTAGCTGTGTGGGGATAGGGTACCTGAAGCAGAGCAGAGCAGAGCAGAGCAGAGCAGCGCTGGGGAAGACAAGAGGAGCTGGGGTGCTCCAGCCCAGCAACTCCCCAGGCTGAGGCCTTGATAAAGGCCTACACAGGTACTGGGGCTAGGAGGTGCAGCCCGGGGATAGGCAGAGGCAGCTGGTCCAACCCCCTTGCCAGTGATGAGTGGCCATTACAGACTGAAGTTTGCCCCAGTGAAAGGGGGCTAGATCACGACTGGCAATAGCCACTGAGGCAAGGTGGGCCTAGAGAGTGGGGGGGTTCTCCTGGGAAGGGAGACGCAGAGAGTGGGGGTACTGCTCAGGCAGAACCCTGAGGTAAAGGGCACTAGGGTCCAGGAGGGACACAGGGGCCTGAGGTAGGTGAGAGACTGCCAGCAGGGGACACTCCGGAGCTGGAATTGAGCTAATTCCCAGACTGACCAGCAGGAGGCGCCGTGGTAGTGAGTGCGATCTGCTACCCCTTTCCACTCCACTGTGCTCTTGCTGGTCCGGATCAGGAAAGAGTTCCTGTGATTCATGGTTGAGATCATCTCTGAACCTAGTGTCATTAGCCACCCACCCTTTTAGAGCTGTCTAGTGGGGTGGAGCATGTCTTCTCAGACATCTGAGTTCTAAACATACACCCATCCTGGCTCCACAGCTAAGTCCATGCTGAAATCAAGCTCTATACATGACATGCTTCTCAGAACATGGTCCAGTTCCTCATGAAATAAACATGCTGTCAGGTAGTCCTGGACTGGCCTTCTGGTACCACACCTTGAGCCCCTTTATATTCTCCCTGCACTGCTGTCTGGTCCATTTCATCAGCCAGCAGCTGCTGAGATATACCCATCATGCAGTCTGAGGTTCTTCTTTGAGGAGTTAGAAGTCATGGTTTTGGATGCTTCAGCCCAGAGCTGTATCAACATTCTGGTCTGATTCTCCTGCGAGGTGACTACACACTGATACATGGGCTTCTGAGTAGGCACTGTTCTGCTGTATTAAACACCGGAGATGGATGGAGCTAGAGGATGGTGAGCAGAGGCTTATGAAGGCAGACTACTTCCAGTCAGGGGTCAGACCACAGGCAGATGGCAAAGATAGTACACAGGAGTGGGTGCCCAAGAGGCTTGTGGGGAAGCAACTGAAGGACCATGAAGTATCTATTTTTGTGACTGGCTGTGGTTGCATTTTCCCTGCAGATATCTCAGGTTAGCAATATATGGAACAAGCTCATTCACCTCAGGGCATGGTGGGTGCCTTGCCATGTGGTACAAATAGAGGCTTGTGGATGTGGGAGAGTGGAGCATGTTTAACAGTGGGTTTTCTCCTTAATTCTAGTTAAGCCTGCAGCAAAGACAAGGCCTAAACTGAACATGCCTAGATTTTGCAACTGTTCCTGCCACTATATTTTTCGAACCACTGATAATTTTGCCTCTCATCTCTTCAGAGCAAACCTTTTTTCTTCAAAGTGGTGCCAAGAGTTGAATGCCAAGGTCCAGTCAGGGCCTACCTAGTGCAGACTAATTACTTCATTGTTTTAATCATAGAATCATAGAATTGGATTAATACCTCATTATTACTCCTAACTCACTAATAATTCACATTTAAAGTTCATCGTCAATGAACAAAAGTTACTATCACTAGGAAAAAGAGAATCCAACCTCCCTTTGTGTAGTAACCTGCTACACTTCAGTGCATTTATTATTTGTTTTTGGTAGTGCCCACGATTAGCTAGGAACTTTCCAAATAAAAGAGAGAACATAGCGCTCTCCACCTCCACCCCAGGAGATTACAGTCTAAAAGACAATGAGACAAACACACATAAGGTGTTTTCATCAGTATAGTTAGGATTAGAGGGCCAATCCTGCAAGCACACTGAAGTCTGCAGGAGTTACACAGACAGGCTTTGAAGAATAGCATGAAATGAAGGACAATGGTATGAAAAAACATTGACAGTTACTTTTTAGAGGTGGCACCGCCCAGTGTTTTTATTCATAGTATAAAATCAGATTGTTACATCACAGTGAATGAACCTTTGCAGGAATGTTGTTTGAAAACATATTCTACTTTTCAGCAGATCTAATGTTTTTTTTTAATAATTCCCTACCAGAATCTGAACAGAATGCATCAAACAACAGATGCCCCTTTAAATTAATGCTCACCCTCTGCTAAGTAGGATCAGGCCCTAGGTTAGTGTCCTATGATGTTATAAATTTTGTCATAAAGTAGGTTTGTTCATTCTTATAATACTAACTAAAGTTGATGTTGGACTTTAGCTCATGTAGAAGTTCCGTGAGACATTTGTACTTTAACATGAAACAAACACACAGCAAAATATGACTATTGCTGGTAAGTGTCAGGATATTCCAACTGTTTTAGAGACAGACCCAAACCAATACCTTGAGTCTGAACACCCCAAAATTCTGAGCTGTTCAAAATCCAGATCTGCACTCTGCCGCTTGAGCTGATTCTTAAAGACGACTGAGCATTAGGAGAGGCTGCCCTCTCCATACAGTGCTGAGCTCTCTGTTAAAGCACTGGAGAAAACCTTCTTCAAGAAACTGCTCACTGCCCAGAATTGTCAGTTTCACCTGTCACAATAACTTACTGGAGCTTTGGAGAATTTTCCAACTGGGTGGCAATTTTTGCAGGGTAGGGGAAGGAGAACTGGCTGGATTTTCACACAGAATTCAGATCCATCTCCAAACTTCCCCAACTTTTATGGTTCTGTCATCTTCCTGGGAAGAAGTAATGCCTTCCCCAGAAAAAGTGATCCCTTCCATGTGATTCTGTTACACTGAGAAGATAACTCATGAGTTTCAATTTTGCAAGTAAACGTGCTCATCCGATCATGAAGAAGAGCTCTGTGTGGCTCGAATGTTTCTCTGACCAACAGAAGTTGGCCCAATAAAAGATATTACCTCACCCACCTTGTCTCTCAGTCTCATATAAAGTGTAAACTCTTCCCTTGGAACTGTCTGCCCTCCTCTGGAATCCTGTGTAACTACAAGAAGCACGGAGAGCAATAGCTCCAATATTTTAGCTCTTCAAAATCATGTGTCAGAGAGACGGAGAGAGCAAGGAGATTTAGAGAGCTGTCCACTATGAGACCACTCTCTCGGGATCCTGAATGACAATCCTGAGAAGAAAGCTTGGTTCAACTGGTGTGATGTCCTCAGAATCCTGGCACTTGTTATAGCCCTTGTTCCATTTCCTTGTAGTAGGATGGAACAAGGAAGTTTTTAACTGCTCCTCACCCAACCCTGCTCAGGTTTTGACAAGAGAAAAATTGGGGGTCTTTTTTTGAAATAGTGAGGTCTGATTACAAGCTAGTTATGAACAGATCATTGCTGGATGGTGAGAGGTAACTGCCAGTCATATTTCATACTGTTTCGTTCCTTTGTCTGCATAATGTAGTCCTACTGGTTAAGGTGATGGTAAAACATAAAGATCTGGGTCTGTGACCTGCATGGCTCAAGATGTATGTGAGAACAGATCAATAATTTTAGATAGCACTTTTTGTCCTGAAAAATCCCAAAGTGCCTTAACAAACTGTACACTTGGATCACTGCATTCACAGCTGAAATGAAGTGCCTAGAGTGGAATGCAGCTGCTATTTAATAGCCTGCAGCAACAGTACACAGCGGTTTAGGACTGAAAGCAAAGATATTCTTATCCATGTGAAACGACATGGGTAATTTAGGTTGACAGTAGAATCGCGTGAGTTTATAGAACAGGGGTTAGGGCACTGTTTTTTGTGAAAAGCCAGATCCCAGTTCAGATTTAAAGCTCTGTCCATTCCCACCCTACAGCAAAGTTTGGAAGGGTTTCCGGATCCTAGCTTTTGGTTTGGGGCCATCTCTACTAGATACAATTCCCAGATATAAGATATGCTGTAAAAAGAAACAGATAATGGCATGGGACAGTTTGTTAGTATAAAATGTTTGCAACAGCGAGAAGCTAATGCCAGTTAATTCCCTAGTTATTTACTGTAATCTCATTAATTTAAAAAAAGAACTCATTTGCCTTGGGTGTAACTATGCAGCATCATATGGTTTCCCTTAAGATGATATTTAAAAGGAAATAAATAAAGTAACAGTTTTTAGAAAAATTATGTAGTTTTCTTCATCCCCTATATCAGCACTGATTTGTTCACACCATAAAAAATGATAGTGAGTTTACCACCACAAACTGCACAGCTAGTTTAAATATGGTGTGTACCCACCACTTATCTTCCAGAGGAAATGTTCATGGGGTAACTGTGGATGAACATTTTTAGGTGTGGCCCTGTGGCACTCCTTACCTGCAAGCACACCAGCATGGAGTGATTTAAATCAAAATGATTAAAATAACCAATTTTAATCATGATTTAATTCTGCAAGGAGGAAACCATGATTTAAATAATGGATTTTAATATTGTTTTACATGTGTACTTTTTAGTTATTTTCATAAAGAAAGGCTGATTCTCATTGATATAAACTGGTAGCTTTATTTATTTATTTATTGCTAACCAGGAGGATACAGCATAACTATACACATTTATTTAAGCAATTATATAGCCAAACCTGCATTTATTCAGATTATTAATATTTACTTGTTTTATTATGTTAGAAAAGGGGAATGATGCATTTCTTGTTTATTAGATTATTTATTTTTGACTTGTGATTTGTGTCAAGCTACATTTGCAGGCAAATTGGAATTCAATTAAGATGCACAAAAATAGCATTTCAAAATTGTTTTTCAATTTTTAAATAAAAGCTACCTAACATGTTGGATACATAAAAAAAAGTTTAGAAAAGCATGTTTTGCATTTAAAATGAACTGCTTTATTAAACAAAAGAAATATTATCTGTAGATATTATAGACTTGATCTGATTGTTTCTGGTCACTATGTCCTTCATAATTTTAGAGCTAGACAATCTCATCCTCTCACACTCATTTTTCTTCATAGATGGGAAGAGGAAAACAAGCTTTCCTGCTTGTTCATTCCCAATTTATTTCTCAACTTTGAATGAACTAGTCATTGAACTGAACTAGTTGAACAAAATTAGATGAAGAAAATATTCTCTCTCTGCCTGCAGAAGAGGCTAGGACTGTCAAAATCATGGTAGAACACAACTTTGAGGAGTCACGGTAACTAGCATGATGTTACATTCAGTGTAGACAGGGACCAATGTGTCTAACATCATCTCTCCTGGACATAATTAACCCCAGGTGGGGTGACCAGATGTCCCGATTTTATAGGGACAGTCTCAATATTCGAGGCTTTGTCTTATATAGGCACCTATTACTCCTCACCCCCGTCCCGATTTTTCACACTTGCTATTTGGTAATCCTAATCATACCAGTTGACATGATGTTAAACACAACAGTTCATGTCATGCTGAGTGCCATGTTGTGTTTAACACATCATTGTCATTATGAGAGCTCCTCAAGATTGTGTTCTAGCACAATGCAATTTCCCAATGTAGACAGGCTCTTAGAGTGTGGCTCTGGACATGGGGCAGCAGGACTCAAGCATGATAATACCTTGTTGAGGGAGCCTAGGGGTTGTGGAAACAGGCAGTAACAGAGAATGCGGAAGAAGAAGGGAAGCTGACACAGAGAAGGGTAGGAGGACTGCAGGTGCTCTTCTAGATATCTCTGTGTATTTTATAGATACTCCTGGAGGGAAGTGCCTACACAGAACTCACGGCAGCAGGACTAGAAACTAATGCTTTGAGTAAAGCTGGGAACCACAGAGTGAAGTGTGTGCTGATGCTAAGAATAGAGAAAGCAGGAGATAATCATAGTAAAATGTTGCATAACTAAGCACTTTACAAAAGTGGGCATTGAAACTGAGGCACAGAGGTTAAATGTTTTGCCCAAGGTCAAGCAAGTTAGTGTCAGACCTTGCAAAAGAACTTAGATAACATTACCTCTCAAGAAAAGGCAAATTTATCATCAAACAAAAATGTACAGGTAATTCAGACAGACGTTTGTCAGGATCCCATGTACTCCATGATTCTGTAGCCATTTGCTGCAGAATTTACCCCTTGCCACTGAACACGCTCCAGAAGTTGAGCTTTCATTTTTTTAAAAATTGTTTCTAGCCTTTATGGTTGCAAAGAAAACTTTCCAAATGTCAACTGAGTATAAACTGTTTGCCTGAGTCTGCCAACCAGAAAAATAGCTGTCAGGGTGGTGAAAGCTGCCTAATTCATCTCAAAGGATGTTGACTTTGGAACCTAATAACAACAAAGACACCATTGTGGGTTTTTTTTGTTTTTTTGCTACTGATCACTTTAACAGCAAAATCCAACTAATGTGTTTATCCCACAATCTCAAATTGCCTCCCATGCCTCCACAAGCGCCAAAAATATCATTTGTCAACTACACAGCTGCCAAAGCCTCTAGCTCCACTCTAATAACTTCTGCAATGCGGTTATGCATTTTCAATACAAAACGCTTTAGCATGCTGGATGTTTTAAAATGAAGGGGCAGTATAAAACCAATTAAATATCAAATTAAATGGCCCAGGCACTATTATATTCATAACATACATTTTTATTTTTCAGTAAAGATCTCCAATTTTTTTAACTGATTTGCAGATGGATTTTCTCATCTATTGCACTGGTATGCTATAGAAATCAGGCACCTTGCTGCAGACATTTGATTCTGCTTGTGGCAGAGTGCACACGCCCTTGATCTAAATAAGTGTCTGCCACTGGTTGCAGTGCAAATGTTTTAGGGCTTGTCTACATGGAGCCATTCAGGAAAGTTAAGATGAATTAACTAAAAGTGTGGAAGTTAAGGCACATAAATTAAAACGCATTCAAGCCCTGTGTGGACGCTCTCATTCAGAAGTAACATGCCCTTATTTGCTGAAGTTTATTCTTCCTCCAGGAAGCACTCATATGCAAATCAGTGGTAAAATACTGAACTTCAATGGCAATTAAATGAAACACAATGTGCTCTTTTTAGGCTGTTTCCTCCACCACACCCAAGACATGCACTGTAAGGAAACTGGCAGTGCTGTGTAATGAAAGCATTTAAAACAAAAGGGGGTGGGGAGGGGAGAGAAAGACAAGCCTCCAAGTAACCAGGGCCATCCCAAGCCATTTGGGTGCCCAACATGGCCCCTCCATGGGGAGGCTTGTGGGGCCCCAGGCCTCCCCCCCCAGAGTCCGGGAGGCAGGAGCAGTGGGGGGGCACTTTTGGGGGCCCCACAGGCCTAGAGTGGCCTGGGGGATTAGTGGGTGGACGGAAGCAGCCCGCTCTGCTTCCCTCACCCCGGCCCAAGCCGTGTCACTCAGGGGAGGAGGTTTGGGGGAAGGGATCCCCCACTAACCGGCAGCAGTGGGAAGTGGAGCAGCCCGACCCCAGCCTGCTCTACTGCGCCAGCTCCCAGCCACGGTGCTCTGCTTCCCACCGCTGGTGAGAGGCAGAGGTGGTCCTTTCCCCAACCCAAGCAACATGACTGTGGCCGGGGCCAGGGAAGCGGATCAGGCTGGGGTCACATCTCTCCACTTCCCGCCGCCAATGAGTGCGGGGGATGATCCTTTCCCCGCATTCACCAGCAGCAGGAAATGGAGCGCCACCACTGGGAGCTGGCTGGGGCCGGGTTGCTCTGCTTCCTGCCACTGCTGGTGAGTGAGGGGTCGCTGGGGGAAGAGGTGGAATGGGGGCAGGACAGGGGCGGAGGGAGTTGTCCGGGGCCCCACACCCCCCTAGGGACGGCGCTGCCCCTTACAGGGAGGGCCAGCTGAGGTATGGGGCTGGTTGCCGGGGCTGGTGCTGCAGTGTATGCAGCACGCAGCTGCCTAGGGCACCAAATTTCATGGTGCCCTATGCAGCTGCATATGCTGCATATGCCTAAGGACAGCCCTGCAAGTAACCATTGTGAATGACAGAGCCAGGTTAAAGATTTACTTGGTGATGAGATTATCCAATAATTTCATCCCCCCACAAAAAGTAAAAACAATTACAAATATTTCTGAGGGACCAAGGAAAAATAATGTAATTGAATGATCCATTTTAGGGGCTCTGCAGTTCAGCCAATAACTTCTCACCCTCCCAAAGTAACATTTCCAATATCCTCTGCTTCTGGAAAAGCTGCTTCATTCAGGCACCCTAGAGGGAAGCAACCAGTGTATTGATATCAGCCCATAATGGATTCATCTAATATCTTTTCTTCTCTCCTGGGAATATTTCTAGTTTGATGGGAACATTGGCTCCCATACCCAAGAGAAATCTTCAATTCTTCATGATTCTATGATTCTATAGTGCAGAACCATGAGGTTTTGTGTGTGTGTGTGTGTGTGTGTGTGTGTGTCACTCCCATAAGGTTAATGTTGTGAACATGTGCAGCCAGGATTATTCACAACCGAGATGATATGGTCCCTTAATCCCACTAGATTGCCACTCCTTTGCACTACCTTCCCATCTACCTGTGCTTCCTGCACTGTGACCTCTGACCAAGTGGTTATATCCCTTTGCTTGATGTCACAGTCCCACGCTGCCTGCAGTTTCTCCAGACTTGGCCATGTCTAGTAATTGAAGCAGCAGAACAATGGCCCCTGATAAGGCTGTCTATCATTGTGCGTCCACCTGACTATAAGAACACCAGAAAGTTGGGGCAACTTTGAGCCAAAGTGAGCACAATCCATGATTTTAACAATACAAAGAATTGTGGGAAGGTATATCTAAAAAGCTGCAGGAAGAACATGGGATCACGTGGACATACACAGCATCTCAGGGAGAGGCTAAAGGGGCTGAAGACGAGCTAGTAGAAGTCCAAGGATAAGCATAAGAGAATCAGGGGTGCCCCAACAACCTGTTTCTTATATGATGAATTGGACTGTGTTCCGAGCACCCATGAGCACAGCGTCCCATTTCAGTATGGACTCATCTGTGGAGCTGAGACGAGTGTGTTAAAAACCTGGATGTCTGCAAAGACCCAACCCAGGCTGCCCTGGACAACCAGCAGGGAGAGGGAAAAGGAGAAGAAAGGTGGAAGAGGCTGTGGGAAGGAGTACTGACACTAGTCACAGAGAAGAGCTCATCCCCAATTCATAGGAACTGTTCCCCTTTATGACCCAGGCAAAGCACGGTATGGAGGAGGTTTCCCAAACTGAAGAAGCAGGGGAGGACAGCAGCTCAGGCTGGTAAGATGGAGGCTGCCATTATTGTTGTTATTATGAAGGATATTACAAAATATTTGGTCAGACTCTTACCCTATAGCTCTAGCTGCTCGTTCAGCTCAGGATGGAGGCAGCACCATTACAGCCCTCCCTGCTATCCCCCTCTCCCAAGTGATCAGTTCAAAATGGCAGACAAGACGAGAGGAAAAAAATCAAAGTGGCACTTTACAGCAGCTTTAATTAAAAATCATGACTGAGAAAGGTAACTATAACCCATATTCCAGCCAAAATATAAATGATCATGAAATTATGCTTGAAGGCACTCATTACTATTGCAAGCCACCAGCATGTTAAGACACCCTGCCACTAGCATAGTTTCAAGCGTAGACCTAGCCACACATGCATGAGCTATCCCAAGTTAAAATCACAGGGAAGAAAAGACACTTTTATCGTGAGGTAAAGTCACCTCCAGCCTGACTGCTAACAGGGTAAGCTAGCTAATGTTATGCACACAGATAGGCCTGAGCCAAAACACCGGTTCCTAACCCCCTTCCCTTTAAAGTTTGTTTTGGAGGGTTAAAATCTGGATAATAACTTTTCACTCGACCCCTATCTCTATGACAGGATGAACCAACCCCCCACCCCCAACCCCCAGATCCAACCCCTCGAAACACTGGACTATTTGAAATCCAGATCTGAATTTTGCAACTTCGGTTCTCTTGTGGCACTTCTAAGGCAACTAGTCGTAAACCTATCTGACAGGCAGCTTGAGTGACTCCCCTTCTCTCCACAACCCCTGCAGTCAAAAACAATTGCCACCAGGAAAAATATAATTTTTACTGATGTTTTTTTCCTACACTTTACAAAAATAACAGTTCAGTGTTTTAATGGAAAAAGTTTTTGCATTGGAAAATGATGCAATGGAAGGACCAAGAAGATGTATGTGAGAGATTTCCATTTGTTTTGCTAGAGATGAGAGGAGCAATATGCGTTTTGCAGGGTAGACAGTACCTCCCGTTTGAATGCACTTCCCCCTGCCCCTTCTGCGACTGCTTTGGAAGAAGAAGTTAGAGCATAGCTACTGCTGTAATCTTAGTAATACAATGACAATAGATAAATATCATGTATGCAATATACCTTCTTTCCTCAATATAGAATAGCCTCCTTCAACTCACTAATTGCTGTAGAGAAACTTGGGACACACAAACCTCACTCCCTTCCAAGGAATATTAATTCCACCCAGATGGAAAGGGTGGTTGTTCTGTGGTGAGGGTGATTCACAGTATGCTGACAGCGCAATGTGCCTTTTGATCACTAGATTAAACAAAGAAAAGTCTGGAAGTGGGAATACTGATATTTCACACTGCAGTGGAGAATGTCTATGGTTAACACAGTGTTACCAGACCCTTAAACAAAGTTTTCAACTCACTGATGTAACAGATTTATGCATGGTGCAGGCATTTTTGCAGAAGAGAGAGAAGATGCAAAGTTCTTGACTACTTTGACTCTCTCTATCACCTTTCATCTAAGGATGGACAAGTGTTTTACGAACACTCATTAATGAAGCTTCAGAACACCCCTATAAGTAAGCATTATTAGTCCCATTTTAGAGTAATAGAGACACAGGCAGGTTTCCCAAGGTTACACAGCGCTTCAGTGCCAGATCCAGGAGTGACACCTCCCTCTCCTGCACAACCCCTGATCTAACAACTGGCCAACTCAAAAAAATGGGGCAAATTCATCCCTAGTGTAACTCCAGTGACTTCAGTGGAGTTGTCCAAGGGACTAAGTTCTGTCAGCCAAAAATATCACTATCAAGCTTTTAAAACAAAGACCAGATTTGTATCTATTTGGAAGAAAAGCCATTTAAACCTGAAATAAAACTAAAAGATGGAATTGCTGGAACTAGCTTGAAAAACAGTTTTCCAATCCTATGTAAATTTTTGTGATATCAAAAAAATGTCCTGTCCTAATTCAGGATGAAAAGTCAATCTCAAAATTACTCACACGCTGAAAATCTGGGGGAAAATTAGTAGAGGCCAAATGAAACATTTCATTCCAATCATTTCAAAATGTGTACTTGTAATTTCATTTTTTTTAAATAAAAATGAAATTCAAAACAAAGTTATTTTGAATCAGAAAAATGGATTTTTTTTCATTTTGAAAACTTAGAAACAAAACACTGAAAAATTTTATGAGTTGAAATATTTGTTGAAACTGATCATTTCCTATGAAAAGTTTTTATTTTGACAAATTGGCATTTTCTGATGGAAAAACACTTTGTCAAATTCCCAACTGGTTCTATTTGAAATGTGGTTTTAGTGTGTTAACATCCACATGGAATGAAGAGCTCATAGAAAATATTGCTGTCAAGTTCTGTCAGAATTAGGGAATGAATGTAGTTTGCTGGACCCGTACCAAATAATTAGGCCAGCCTGGAATCAGAATAAGAAAACAACTGAAATAGTCTCTTTTAATTGATTATTCCTAATCTGTTACAAAATACGCTTTGAGTCATAAAAAGCTCAAAAAGAGTAAGTGCGCTGTCTTTAGATGACTCTTAAAAGAATAGTTGTATAAACAGTATGAAAAGGCTAAGGAATCCAAAGGCAGGATATGTCAACTCTTCCATGAGAGACAAGGTAGGGAAGATAATATCTTTTATTGCATCAACTGAAGAAGAGCCCTGTGTAAACTCAAAAGCTTGTCTCTCCAAAAAATTCAGTCCAATAAAACGTATTATTTCATTCACCTTGTCGCTCTAATATCCTGGAGCCAGCACAGCTACAAGACTGCATACAACTCTTCCACGTGTCACCTTCAGCAGACGAGAGCTCTCTCCACCATTAAGAACTTGAGAAAGAAACTTGTATTATCTTTTCAAAATATCTAGGAAATTGAAGTCTAATTCACTCAGAATACTATTCCTCTAAGAACGGCAAGTCTGAAAACTCATCTCACAGGAAGTTATACAGGGTTTTCATTCAAAGCGTCTATTGCTGAAGGAGGTTAAATGCGCAGAATGATGGTTGTGCACTGTGAAGAAGTTGCATTATACTTTGCACTGAAGTGATCCAAGCAAGCCCACTGTTGATGAAATGCAATGGCTGAGGATGGCTTGGAAAAGAAAATGTCAAATGCTACTTAGTGATGGGGATGATTCAACCTTTACAGTAAGAGCGAGTGGTCCAGGAATAGTCTATGCTAGTTCTTCACCTTTTGGGACACCAGTGCCAGTTCATTATACTAAGAAAGCCAGTGCCCACCATGTTTTGTCCCCAGGGCCGGCTCCAGACCCCAGCGCGCCAAGTGCGCGCTTGGGGCGACATTTTGCCGGCAGGGCGGCAGGCGGCTCTGGCGGACCTTCTGCAGTCATGCCTGCGGGAGGTCCAGCAGAGCTGCGGGGCCAGTGGACCTCCCTCAGGCATGACTGCGGAGGGTTCGGTGGTCCCGCGGCTCCGGTGGACCTCCCGCAGGCATGACTGCGGAGGGTTCGGTGGTCCTGCGGCTCGGGTGGACCTCCTGCAGCCATGCCTGCGGACGCTCCACCGCAGCCGCGGGACCAGCGCACCCTCCGCAGGCACGTCTGCAAGAGGTCCCCCGGAGCCGCGGGACCAGCGACCGGCAGCGCGCCCCCTGTGGCGTGCCGCCCTGCTTGGGGCGGCCAAATTCCTAGAGCTGCCCCTGTTTGTCCCACATCCTCCAACCCTCAGTCTTGTGATCAAACATCACTGAATGGAGGTGGGCAGCAACTGAGTCTGACTCATTAGGGGCCTGACTTATGAGGAGTAGTACTCAGTCATGAGGCCAGGAGTAAGGATGGTAGTGTGGGATGCCCCAAACCCTGAAATATCAGTCCCCAAACCCTAAAATATTAGTGTAAACATGCAAACACTGTACTTGTAGCTCATGGAGTTAATGAGACTGTTCCCCTATTGCTCTCCATTGCTAGTTTTTGTTTTTTATTGGGCAGTTATAGATTTGGTCCAAAATATTGGGGGATCCCTTCCAGGGTCCTGTCCTGTTAGGTGCTTAGTGCTCTCAAGCACTATTGACTTTAGTGGAAGTTGAGTGCATTCAATAGCTTAGAGAACTGGGTCCCTAAGTGAGAGGCATCTGATGCGGGAATGACTGAAACACTGGTTCTGTCTCAGATCTGTAAACACTGACTGTTTCTGAGTGATTTAATGGTTGTCTTTTACCAATGTTGCACCAAATGCATTAAAGAGACAGACCAAAACATAGTGGAAAAAATGAGCTAATAATGATTCATCACTGCATCCCCAGCATTGAAATGGCAAGGATATTAGGTTAAAATTCAAGCATACAAGTTTCTGGCTGAACAATATGTTCCCAATGAATGCTGTTATTCATGAGTTATAGTTGCATAGCAGCAATATACAGTGAGGATCCAGCATAATACAGATATATATTTCTTTACAATTAGAGAGATTTGGTACAGTGCCTTCTAGGAGGTATAACCCAGGAAGTGGAGAACAAAGATGATTTATGACCTCAGTCTATCTTGGGCTGTTGCACAGAATCTTCATAACACTCAGCACTATGATCACTTTGTGGTTCTGTCTCTGACATGTTCCCTACAGTGGGGTTGTGAGAGGACAGCACAGGACTGCAAATAGCAGCTCTAAATTTCCCCTGCATGGAGGAGAATTCCTATATTCACCGCCAGAGCAGGACAGAGGTACAAGGGCCAGAACTGGCCCCTTTAATTTTTATTCAAGCAACTCACAGATTAGTAATGTGGGAATGGGTTTGATTAATGTTCTTTAGAGTTTTGCATGCATGGAAAGTAAAATAATAAAATGAGATGTCCTTGGTATATTTTGAGAATAGTCTACGCACAATATGGTAGTATAAATGCTTCTTCCTCATCTGTTCAAATGTCCCCTCCTCCCTTTCAGTAATAAACCAATCCTGATTAAAATTTCTTTTCTTAGGCATTTTAGGTGGGTTCCATCTTTTTGTAATGAATGCATTATTATTGTTTGCAGTTTTGTTGTGGTCGTGCTGGTCCCAGAATATTTGAGAGACAGGGTGGGTGAGGTAATATCTTTTACTGGACGAACTTCCTTGGTGAAAGAGACACTTTCAAGCTACACAGAGCTTCTCTCTTTCACCAACAGAAGTTGGTTCAGTAAAAGATATTACCTCACCCAGGGCCGATTCCAGGGTTTTTGCCACCCCAAGCAGCAAATAGAAAAAAAAGCCGCGATCGTGATCTGCAGCTCTACTGCCGCCGCTTCAATCTTCGGCGGCAATTCGGCGGCTGGTCCTTCGCTCTGAGAGGGAGTGAGGGACCCGCCGCCGAATTGCCTCCAAAGACTCGGATGTGCCACCTCTCACCGTTGGCCGCCCCAAGCAGCTGCTTACTGGGCTGGTGCCTGGAGCTGGCCCTGACCTCACCCACCTTGCCTTTCTGCATTATCAGTGGCAGTGTACTATAGATAACTGGATCTTCAAATCAGATCAGAACAGTCCTGTGAGGCCAAGATATCCAAGATCTCAACTCTCTGTCAATGTCTCTTCCATTACTGAATCAATAACTTCTCTATGTGCTCTAACCTTCCCTAGTCTGGGCCCAACTACACAATGGGGTATTCCATGGAACTTAATGACCCACAGTCTCTTCAACATCTGAGATATTTTCTTTTCAATAGTAGGCAATTTTTACGGTGGGAGATTAATCTTTACTCTATCTGTTTGAAGCTGGCACTAGTGCCACTGTGGCCAGTACGTAGGTCAGAGAGATGCAAATACTTCTCTGAAGTCTCAGTTTTCAACTCTGGCTCCTCTCTAGCTTTGCATGGGGCTTGTCTACTGAAGTGGCACAAACACAAGCTGTGCAGTTCAGAGAAAACAGGACATCAGCGTTGTTAGATCCTCTTGCAAATAAGAGAGTGCTAGGAGCTAGAGCTGGTTGGAAAACAGGAGATTTTTCCACTGAGAATTTAAAAAAAAGTTTTTGTTGACAATCATTTTTATTAAAATTAATATTTCAGCTTTTCATTTAAAAATAATGAAAACTTTAGTTCAAAATCTGAATGTTTTTTGGTTGGGAGCTGAAAATTTTCCATGGAAACCAGACACTTCTCTCACACACTTTTTGTTGATGTTTGTTTAATCAAAAATCCAATTTTTCCATGAAAATTTTTGACGAGCCCTACCACTATCCCCATTTAATGTAAACAGAGCCAATTCCTCTCCTAGTAGCCATTGTCTTAGGATCCCAAGCCTATATAAGATGAATGATCTCTCATTAGATATTAATGCCACAATCCCCATTGAGATCTTGGCCCTGCAAATTCTTGCATGGTGCACAGCGGGGTTGTACTCTGGTATAGATGTGAATGGAGGAGATGTGTGGAAACATAAAACTAGAGTGCTACTCATAGTCCTCCAACTGCTTAACAGGTCTGGCCCTGGCATGCCTGCACCTTTACTTACAAGTGCCTAAGGTAAAAATCTGAGGGAGAAGGGAGGGATAGCTCAGTGGTTTGAGCATTGGCCTGCTAAACCCAGGGTTGTGAGTTCAATCCTTGAAGGGGCCACTTAGGGATCTGGGGCAAAAATTGGTCCTGCTAGTGAAGGCAGGGGGCTGGACTCAATGACCTTTCAAGGTCCTTTCCAGTTCTAGGAGATTGGTATATCTCCAATTATTACCTTTAAAAAAACCTCAAACCACTGAAACAGTCTCAGGGTTTCTATGACTAAAAACTGCTCCTTGTGCTGACTTTGGCCTCGACTCCTGTTGGTCCTTGCAGATAAAAAGAAAACTCCATCTACTTTGTGTTTACCTGCCCTTCTCCTCAACATTTCTGTGTAATTTGCAGGGCTTTGCAAAGTGACAGCAGGTAAAGCAAACAAGCATCCCCACTCCAGGCAGTTTCCTGCTCTGTTCCCCTCTGATCCTAGATAGAAAGTGTTTGCAGGAACAGTTCCTGTTTATTGTGGGAAATCAGACAAGCTCCTGACTGAGAGGGAATTTGCCTGATTCCCTTACACACCAGAACAAGTTCTCACATAATGCAAGTGACTTCTTCATAGGCAAACTTTATGTCATTGCAGAATTCTTCAGGACAAGATGGCTTTCCAGTCTCCAGCATGCCCACCCTTGAGGATTTAATTGCCTGAATATTATTTCCTGACATTGTGCATGTCTCCACATTTTCACAGGGGCTTTTTCCTCTGTTGAAATGATAGGCTCATTTCGGAAGCAGATTGTATCTTTTCTCTTCTTTGTAGGAGAACAAAGTGTGAACAAAGTGGAAACTGGGCGGTAACACGGTATAAATGCTGTCTATCGTGATTCTGATACTTCTGGGACCAAGACCAATGTTAGCCCCTCAGGCCCATTGAGGCAGAATCCATTCATGAAACACATTTAGCTTTCATGTGACTTCATTTCAAACTCCATGAAGGTGGAGGTTCACAGAGCCCAGGCTCCACCCTGAGCCCAAATGTCTGCACCAAAATTTTACAGCCCTGCTAGCCCAAGTCACCCGACACAGGCCTGCCACAGTGTAGACATACCCTTATAGACTGAAGGCTGCTGGTCATTCCCAGAACAGGTAGATCATGGGTAAAAAATGAAAACTATGTAGAGCACTGGAGTGTTACCGACATCACTGTAGGCAATGTGAAGGTGGAAAGGAATGCAAGAGTCTTTTCCCTTTGTAGAGCCCTTTTAACTTCTTGACTGGAAACGGTGTGCCCTGCCACAACCTTAACTGTCACTAGCTATGGTCTGTGAATATATTTCTAAGCTTTCCTTTAGTTTTAACCCCATCGGTTCCCAAAAATCATGCTGGGTGTGTCTCCATCTCTACTGTGACGCGGCAGAATTCACTGTTCTGTGATGTCACAGCCACCATTACGCTCCACTGTAGAAAGGAGTCAGTCCATAAGGGTCAGGAAGGAGGCCCTTTTCTTTTTTTACTACATACCCTGGTTCTGAATCTTTTAAATTATTGTTTAATGCCCTTTGGTTGAGTGATGAAGTTCACAAGTTCTGGTCTGACCAGCCTTATTACAGACTTTCTCAGTAGCAATAAAAAAGAAATAAAAAAATCCCCCATAAAGATCTTAAGCTCCATGATCCTTATGAAGGCAAAACTCCCACTGAAGGGGAGGGACGGGACTGAGGAAGGAAGATTGCAATGGCAGTTTTGCCTCCATGAAGAGACACAGAATAAGACCCAGAGCAGATCGTTGCTCAAATAAACCACAAAGATATTTTTTGATTGTGGGTTTCTTTATAATATGATGATATGCTAAGTCAGTCATTTCTGTGGAAATTACTCTACTCCATTATTCAGAACAGAAATCAGCACTGAGTAAGAAAACATGACACATAATGCTGTGGACAAACTTTCTAACAGAAACAGAAGCAGCCAGTTTGAATGTAACCCAGGTCAGTAGTGACTGAAAGCACTGACTCTTAACATATGTCTACACAGCCTAGAGCAGCGAGTCTCCCAGCCTAGGTTGACAGACTTGGCTAGTGGGACTTGTGCTAGTAATGTAAAAATAGCTGTATAGACAGCGCTTTGAAGTTGTGGATCAGGTTCAAGCTTGGGCTATGAAGCCTAGGGTGGGGGCTGGGCTTCAGAGGCTGAGCTCCAGCCCAAGCCACAACTTCAAAGCTCTGTCTGTGCACCTATATTTAGAGTGTGCACAGACAGAGTCTGTTAGCCCAAGCTGAGGCTCACTACCATGGGCTGTATATACATACCCGTAGGCACCCTGTGTGACTGAGTTGGTGGTTTTAATCCAGTCTGCGGTGGACAAGTGACCAAATGACAAAACTGACACTAGTTTGTCCCCTTGTTGGCCATCTCAGAAGAGGATTAAAGAGACATGGAGTCTAAACTTTGAACTGATCTCTCTGTGATAAGGCACATTGTGTCAGAGAGAGAGAGAAAGAGAGAAGCTTGCACTGCTTGCCCATGGTCTACCTAGTCTCTGGACAGGGTCGCCCAGGGGATTCAGGGGGCCTGGGGCAAACAGGGCCGGCTTTAGGAAGTGCGGGGCCCAATTCAAACAGTTTCGACGGGGCCCCAGCAGGGATGACTGGAAAAAAAAAAACATGTAAAAAAACACGTGGGGCTTGTATTCACCGGGCGGTGCTCTGAGTCTTTGGCGGCATTCGGCGGTGGGTCCTTCACTCACTCCAGGTCTTCAGCGGCACTGAAGGACCCGCTGCCGAAGTGCCACCGAAGACCCGGAGCGAGCGAAGGACCTGCCGCTGAAGTGCTGCCGAAGACCCGAAGCGCTGCCAGGTGAGTAAAAATTAAAAAAGCGCCTCTAGCCAGGGAAGGGATTCTCACTGGGCGTGGAGCCCTCTTTGGCACGGGGCCCGATTTGGGGGAATTGGTGGAATAGGCCTAAAGCCGGCCTTGGGGGCAAAGCGGGGGAGCTGTGGCGCTTGTACTCACCCGGCGGCAGTCCAGGTCTTCAGCGGCATTTCGGCGGCCGGGGGCCCTTCAGTCGCACCGCGTCTTCGGCAGCACTGAAGGGCCCCCCGCCGCCGAAATACTGCCGAAGACCCGGAACAACTGAAGGGACCCCCGCTGCTGAAATGCTGCCGAAGACCCAGACCGCTGCTGGGCCAGGGCTCGCGGGGCCCCTGCGGGGCCCAGGGCCTGGGGCAAATTGCCCAACTTGCCCTCCCCTCTGGGCGGCCCTATCTCTGGATGATCAGAAGCCTTCATTCTTCAATGCTATCAGTCCAGCAGCTTTCACCAGCAGTAAACCACTTAGAATATCTATTTTTGAAGTGTTTAGAATTATATGCAAATTCAAGATCAGCTGCTTGAAACAAGTTCTGATGTGACGGGGGGTTAGGAGGAGAGCATTAGTAAGAAAATCTGTGGGTGTCAGATTGTTTCTGGGTGCACATGTGTGGGATGCTGGTAAGGTTTGAGAGGGAACCACAAATGGTTTTGTAAATTCTGTGGGGGCAAAAGGAGGAAATGACTATTTTAGAAGCCAAACACATCACTAGCGGGGAGGAGAGAAATTAAATACCCACACTGTGGAGACTTTTAGTGGCAAGAGGCAGAAATGGGAAGGGCTGCAAGAAGAAAAGACAACAAATAGTCCAAGAAGAACTGTAGCTGCAATTGGTGCCCTAGAATATTTTTGGTGCCCCATTCATATCAAGAAGGCAGGCTCCCAACCATAGGTCATTTCCCTTCCCTCCCTCACTAGAGCAGGGAACTTGCTTTCTGAATGGCTATCCTCTACCTACATCCCATGCTCCCGGCATGTAGTCCGGGGCACAGAATCTTCTGGCCCTTCCTCTTCCAGCTCTGGGAAGTAGCTCCAGGAATACATAAGTCTTCTGTGTTCAGCTGGTCCTTATACCACTGTTGGCAGGGATCCTCTAGCTGGCTGACTTTCTCCTGCAATGGAACTCTTCTCAGTCATGCCTCCCCCATCCCAGATTGAGGTACATTAGGCATAGGCTGGATGGAGGCTACCCAAAGTCACTTTTGAAGGTGGCTTTTGTTAAAGAGAGCCTTCTGGAATGTCATAGTCATAGAGTTTAAGACCAGACGGGACCACCAGATCATCTAGTTCAGTGGTTCTCAATCAGGGGTACGCAAAGGTCTTCCAGGGTGTACTTCAACTCATCTATCGGGGGTAGCCGTCTTAGTCTGTATCCACAAACACAAGGAGTCCAGTGGCACCTTAAAGACTAACAAATTTATTTGGACATAAGCTTTTGTGGGTAAAAAACCACTTCTTCAGATGCATCCAAAGAAGTGGTTTTTTACCCACAAAAGCTTATGTCCAAATAAATCTGTTAGTCTTTAAGGTGCCACTGGACTCCTTGTTCAACTCATCTAGATATTTGCCTAGATTTACATCAGGCTATATAAAAAGCAGTAGCAAAGTCAGTACAAACTAAAATTTCATACAGACAATGACTTGTTTATACTCAGGCCTGCCGACAGTGGGGGGTCAAAGGGGACAATTGTCCAGGGGCCTGGGCGATTTAAAAGGGCCCGGGGGCACCCAACCACCGCCGTGGCGGTGGCCAGGAGCCCAGGGCCCTTTTAAATCACCCAGGCAGGCTGCAGGGCTCCTAGGCGTGTGTGACCGCATCGGGCCCCGCACTTTGGGGTGCCCTGGGGGCCGGTACAAGCAGCCAGTGCGGTCCATCCCAAAAGTGACGGATTTGTCACTTCTGCCCCGCCCCCCAGGGATGGTCCTGAGGCCCAGCATTGCTGTCGACAGACCTGTTTACACTGCTCTATATACTGTACACTGAAATGTAAGTAGAATATTTATATTCCAGTTGATTTATTTTATAATTATAAAATAAAAATGAGAAAGTAAGCCATTTTTCAGTACTAGTGTGCTGTGACACTTTTGGATTTTTATGCCTGATTTTGTAAGCAAGTAGTTTTTAAGTGAAGTGAAAGGGGTACAGTAGACTGGAAAGTTGAGAGCCACTGATCTAGTTAGATGTCATAGGCCACTAACTCCACCCAGTCACCCCCACACTAAACCCAACAACTGGAATTAGACCAAGCTGGTTAATTTGGAATGGGGGGCTCAGCAGGGGTGATGGGTGACGGACTCTTTCTAAAAGTGTGGGGGGGTTGTGAGCCCCAGCCCCCTCCAGAGCCTTGCCCCTCCTCCTCCCCCTGAGACCCTGCCCCCAGACTAAGTCGGAAGCCAGAGCCAGGTTGAGGAGCCTGGGGGGCGAGAGAAGCAGGCAGGTGAAGGGTTGGTAGCTCTTACCCCAACTTGGCTCCAGCTTCTGGCTTGGCCTGGGGTACGAATAGCCACAGCCAGGCCATGTAAGAGCTGCCCAGGCAGCTGTAGGGAGACGGGGACCCTCCATCTGCCCTGGGCAGGGGACCCACAGGGTGGGGACACAAATCAGGTGCTGCTCTCAGGCCCCCCCAACCCAGGCATGTGAAGGCATCTTCCCATAGCTATCCGGGCTCCCTGGGCTGCTCTTACCCAGGCCAAGCTTCAGCTTCCAGGCCAGGGGGCGGGGCTTGGGGGAAGAGGAGGGGCTGGAGGCCAGGCCTGTGGCAAAAAGTGGACAGGACAGGCCCATACACTTTCAAAAGTGGGAGGACCATGCTCCC
The DNA here is from genome assembly GCF_016161935.1 of Mauremys reevesii. Taxonomy (NCBI): domain Eukaryota; kingdom Metazoa; phylum Chordata; order Testudines; family Geoemydidae; genus Mauremys; species Mauremys reevesii. The sequence continues at coordinate 61,548,890 of NC_052625.1, forward strand.
TTCTCTCTGTCTCCTCCTCCCCCCCTCACCCCATTCCAACACTCCTGGCACTTTGTACAAAACCTTGGAGGTAGACACCACATTAAAACAGGAGGGAGGGAGACAGAGAGAAACCACTTAAAGGAAGCTTTGCTGGGCTTGGTAAGTCTGAAAGGAATGGGAACTACATTGCCTTTGCCTCATAGACTCAGAGCTTAATTTATTCAGGGAGTTTGCCAGGGCTGAGTATCGGCATCTCTTTTCATGCTGGGACTGTGCCCTGGCACCTTTTCTGTCGGCAGCATGAAAGACGTTCAGTGTATGCAAGACCGTGCTGTGCAGAGGATGCCATCTTTATTGCTTGATCCCTGGCACCTCTTATTCTACACTTTAAGAACTGAAGACTTTCCTGCCGAGCATCACTTGTATTTACTTCATTGTTCTTACATTTACCTACCAATGGTGAAGGGAACAGCAGTGAAACTACGTTTAAATGCATAGAAGTCCCTTTCTCTTAACTACATGGCAGAGCCTGCAAGGGAAGGCTTTGATTGGGCTTTTACTACTGAGTCTGCTGTAAGCTACTGTGATGGAGCAAGGCCGGATGGCTACAGGAAAGGACTGAGGAGCAGGTATGTTAGCTCCAGGCTAAGCAAATCCCTAGTACCATGGGAACCAAAATGGCAGTTGCTCCAGGCTAATCAAGGCACCTGGGGCCAATTAAGAACTTTCTAGAAGGCACCGGAGAGAGCTACATTGATTGGAGCACCTGCAGCCAATCAGGACAGGCTAATCAAGGCACCTGGTATAAAAAGGGGAGCTCACTCCAGTCTAGGGAGGAGGAGCCAGAGGAAAGAAGTGTGCATGAGGAGCTGGGAGCAAGAGACACAAGGAATTAAGAACTGAGAGGGGGTACTACTGGAGGATTGAGGAAAACACCATACAATCAAGCAGCATCAGACACCAGGAGGATCCTGTGGTGAGGATAAAGAAGGTGTTTGAAAGAGTCTATGGGGAAGTAGCCCAGGGAGCTGTAGCGGTCAAGCAGCAGTTACAAGTAGCACTATAGAGACTGCTGCAATTCACAGGGCCCTGGGCTGGAACCCGGAGTAGAGGGCGGGCCCGGGTTCCCCCCTAGCCCCGCTACTCCTAATCAGACATAGGAGTAGTTGATCCAGACTATGGGTTTCATCCAAGGGGAAAACCACTGAGGGGAAGAAATCCGCCAATAAGCGCAGGACCTACTAGAGGAGAGGAGGAACTTTGCCACAACTGGTGTCAGGGGTGGGATCTTTGGTGAGCACAGCGCGGCAGAAGAAGGAGGGTGATTTAAAAACACACACACAAAAAAAAGGGAAGGGGGTTTACAATTTGTTACCACAATGGATGATGTAGTACGGGCACTGATACAAGCCACGGCGGCCCAGCAGGAGGCTACCCGTGTCCAGGCAGCTGCCCAGCAAGAAGCAGTGTGGCTGCAGCAAGAAACTAATCGCCTGTTGATGGACCAAGCTGTTCAAGACCGAGCTATGTTGCAAGAACTGGTAAGCCAGGTAAAGACCCTTGCAGAGCTGAACCGTGGGCATGATGGGACATGGCTCATACGGGCTAACCATTGGCTGCAGAAAATGACGAGGGAAGATGATGTAGAGGCATACCTTCTGGCCTTTGAGAGGACAGCCGTACGGGAGGCCTGGCCTCGAGATCAGTGGTCTAGCATCCTTGCCCCATTCCTGTGTGGGGAGGCCCAGAAGGCCTACCATGATCTGACTGAAGAAGCTGCAGCAGACTACTCCCAGCTGAAGGCAGAGATCTTGGCCAGATCTGGGGTAACATCCGCAGTACGGACCCAGCGGTATCATGAGTGGAGGTACCGGGAAGACAAAACCCTACAATCCCAATTATATGACCTCGTCCATCTCGCACGAAAGTGGTTGCAAACAGAATCCCGGAGTCCGGAAGAGATACTAGAGGTTCTGGTCATCGACCGGTACACAAGGGCACTGCCACCAGATCTCCATAAATGGGTAGGCCAGAACGATCCGTGCACCTATGATGAGATGATCATGCTGGTAGAAAGACACATGACAGCCAGGGAATTGACCCAACTACGCAAGGAAAGCCCCTTCCGTAGCAAACACCCAAACCCAACCCTGGAAGGAGGGACAGCCAAACCCCTGGGGAGTCCTAGGTGGAGGAAGAGGGGGGCTGAAAACCAACAGAGACTCCAGAAGGAAGGGATTGGCCTGAGTGGAGGGAACCCTGGGACTAAACCCCCTAGCCCACAGGATGGGAGACTGACTAGAAATAGTTATAGATGTTATGCATGTGGGGAGCACAGTGTCCCAGCACCGAAGAGCCTATGCAATGCAACTTGGGGGATTGGGAGGTCCCATGCTCCCTTATCCACCTTGCGGGCGTTGCGTTAGCCCCACATAACTATACCAGGCCAGTGAAGATAAATGGAACAGAGACTACAGCACTGGTGGACTCAGGAAGTGCTATCACCCTTATATCGGGTAAGCTGGTAAAAAGTAGCCAGCTGCTGCAAGCCAAACGTGTAGCAGTGACATGTGTGCATGGGGCCATGAGCCAATACCCCACCATCCCAGTGGAGATAGAGGTTCAGGGGAACCCCATTGAGGTGACAGTGGGCGTTGTACCTAAACTCCCATATCCTGTAGTTATTGGGAGAGACTATCCAGGGTTTGATAATTTACTTCCCCCTGAGAGGCTGCAGGGAAGTGGAGACCCTGTTGACAGCGACTCATCATTGGGGAATGTCAACCCCCCATGTTTTCTGAGTTTTCTCAGGATCTATTCTCAGCCCCGCAAAAGTCCTGGAAGACAAAAAAAGAAAAGAAGGCTGCGAAGGCTTTGGGAACCCAGATCCTGACCCAGGGCCAGAAGACTGCGCTAGTAGGCAGACGGGCATGAGCAGCCAACAGAGAAACTACCAACACGGAAGGTGAGCCGGAGGCTGGCCCCAGCCATGAGGGCGACAGGCCATTGGAAGAAGCAGAAGCCGGCCCCTGGGAGCTCAGGCAAGTTAGTCCTGGGAGAGAGACGTTCGGACGGGACCAGGCAGAGGACCCCAGATATGATAACGTCAGGAAAGAGGTGGCTGAGATAGATGGGATAGCAGTGGAAGGGAAGGTCAGAGGTCCCGTACCCTACTTTATAGTGAAGAAAGATCTCCTGTACCATGTGGTGCAAATGCAGGAGCAGGAGATACATCAACTTCTGGTGCCCCGAAAACATCAAAAAGCCATATTGAGCCTCGCCCACAGTCACTTGTTTGGAGGACACTTAGGGGTAGAGAAAACCCAGGCCAGGATCCTGCGGAGGTTCTTCTGGCCAGGAATACATGAAGATGTCAGGCAATACTGCACCTCTTGTCCAGAGTGTCAGCTACATAGCCCTCGCCCACACTTACGGGCCCCTTTGATACCTCTTCCAATAATAGAGGTACCATTTGAACGCATAGCCATGGATCTGATTGGGCCCCTAGAGAAGACAGCTCGGGCCACCAACATGTGCTGGTTGTACTAGACTATGCAACCCGATACCCGGAAGCTGTCCCCCTACGCAACAAAGCTTCCAAGACAATAGCTAAGGAGTTAGTACATATCTTTTCCCGGGTTGGGCTTCCCAAGGAGATGCTGACTGATCAAGGGACACCTTTCGTATCTAAATTGATGAAAGATCTCTGTTCATTGCTCCATGTACAAGCCCTACGGACCTCTGTATACCACCCACAAACAGATGGCCTTGTGGAAAGGTTCAATAGGACCCTCAAGGCCATGATCAGGAAAGTGGTGAGCCGGGATGGGAAAGACTGGGATACCCTATTGCGTTACCTCATGTTTGCCATCCAGGAAGTTCCACAAGCCTCCACAGGTTTCTCTCCATTCGAACTACGATATAGGGGCACCACCCCCGAGGCATATTGGATATAGCCAGAGAAGCCTGGGAAGAGGAGCCAAATCCCGGAAGGAACATAGTTGAGCATGTACTACAGATGAGGGATCGGATAGCCCAGGTTACACCCATTGTACGAGAACACTTGGAAAAAGCACAGGAGACCCAACGGACCCATTATAACCACCAAGCAAAGCTTCGACGGTTCCAACCAGGGGATCGAGTAATGGTCCTTGTGCCCACAACAGAAAGCAAGCTGTTGGCCCAGTGGCAGGGACCCTATGAAGTAATTGAAGCCGTGGGAGAGGTAAACTGTAAGGTACGGCAGCCAGGCCGCAGAAAACCGGAGCAAATTTACCACATCAATCAAGATTCTGTAATGACTTTCACCGACTGAATGAAGTATCCCAGTTTGATGTATACCCCATACCACGCATCGACGAACTGGTTGACCGACTGGGTAGTGCCCGTTTCTTGACTACACTGGATCTGACAAAAGGGTATTGGCAGATTCCCCTGACCAAAGAAGCTAAAGAAAAGACAGCATTCTCCACCCCAGACGGGCTATTCCAGTACACTGTTCTCCCTTTTGGGTTACATGGGGCCCCAGCCACATTCCAGCGCCTCATGGATAAGCTGCTGCGCCCCCATACTAGTTATGCAGCTGCATACCTAGATGATGTCGTCATCCATACGTCAGACTGGGGAACCCACTTGGAGAAGGTTGAGGCAGTGCTACGCACCTTAAGGCGGGCTGGCCTCACCGCTAATCCTGCTAAGTGCGCCATAGGACTAGCAGAAGCTAGGTACCTGGGATATATTGTAGGAAGGGGTATAGTGAAGCCCCAAACTAATAAACTAGAAGCGATTCAAAACTGGCCCCGGCCGACCCGAAAGAAGCAGGTCCGTGCATTCCTAGGCGTGGTAGGCTACTACCGACGGTTTATTCCCCACTTCACCAGTAGGGCAAGTCCTCTAACGGACCTGGTGAAGGCTCGAGGTCCAGACATGGTAAAGTGGACCGACGCTGCAGAGGGGGCGTTTGTAGACCTTCGGACGGCCCTCTGTAATGACCCCATACTCATAGCCCCAGACTTTACCAATGTATTTATTTTACAGACAGATGCTTCTGAGGTGGGGTTGGGGGCAGTTCTGTCACAAATGATTGGAGATGAAGAACACCCAATTCTCTACCTAAGCAGAAAGCTGCTCCCACGAGAACAGAAGTATGCAGTAGTCGAGAGAGAATGCCTCGCTGTCAAATGGGCCATGGAGACGCTGCGTTATTACCTCTTGGGCTGGCGATTTACTCTTGTGACGGACCACGCACCCCTCCAGTGGATGCAGAGAGGAGAGGAGGAACTTTGCCATACTAGGTAAAGAGTGACTTGTATCTGAGATCAGTTTAGCACATCTTTTACGGGCTTGGAAAGATGAAGTCTTCCTTTTCGTTCACCTGGAAGAACTTGTGGACCTTGTATGGCATATAGTCTATAGAAGTCTCCGCTGCAGTTAATGTGCAGGACACCCTCAGAGGGTCTCCAGATGTCAATCCCATTTACTTCCAGTAGATCAAACCAAGAATATACTGCAGAGAACAATCCTACATTGGCAGGGGACAGACGACACAAGGGTCTTTCTTCATTTCTAATTTATAGGATTCAGCCAAAAGACAATTTGAGCCTGAACAGGAAAATCCACAGGAACTGAGTAACAAAATCTGTAAATGTGGGTGCGTGGTTTTGTTTTGTAGTATTTTATTGATAAGTCTGAAGAATTACATGGTACATCAGTTCTGAGCTGCTGGAAATGTCTAGCACCACTAGGTTTTCTGTTATTTTTGGCCTTAAAAAGTCACCTACAACTCTGCTTCCTGCTGGGAATGGATAATGCAGATGAGGTTTTCCTATACCCGTTAATCTGTTTTATTGATTCCATATTGGAAACCCAATATACAGATGTGGAACACAAGAGGCTGCTGTCTATGAGAGAAAAGCATGTGAGTGGGATGGAAGGAACAAATGAAAAAAAACAAAGACATTGCCAGGACCAAATCAATAATGACAAATATAAATGTAAGGCCCAAGACTGGAATAGCAGAGAGGGCCTCCAACCAGGAATGTCCTACAGGGAGGAAGAGCTCTGTCAGATGGGATGTGCTGTAGGTTAAATGATCCAGATCATGTGACTTGCCAGAGTTAGAATAGAATAAACTGCATTAGCACACGTGCAAGTGAGCAAGGCTGGAAGCAGAGATGCTATCTGTGATGGAGACAGAGCTGTCACATTGCTGTACTCTAACAGCAGCTGCCTTTGAAGCAAGAATGAATAATGTGGGTTATGAACAGTGGGGTATGGTCACTGCTAAAAAGGAGAGATTATCTGAGGGTTAGTGCTATAAATAGTAGTGCTGGGACACTCCCAAATAAAATGACATGTTGCTCTGCAAAATCAGGACTGCCCTTCTCTGTAATGTGCCGCTGAGGACAAAGATGGACAGAAAGTCTTTTCCCAGCCCTGAAGCAGCTCAAGCCATAGATGGTTAAAATGCTTCCCCCAGCTTGAGTACATTTATATAACTTTACATAATAAATAAACGAGTTCTTCCTTGTCTGCTTCTCAGCCTGGCTGCTTGATTTAAAGAAATGTGCTGAGTCACAGAGTGGGTCCTCACCCTGGTTTGGACAGGACCTACTCTTGACTATCCTTTAGTGCAGGGGTGGCCAACCTGTGGCTCCAGAGCCACATGCGGCTCTTCAGAAGTTAATATGTGGCTCCTTGTATAGGCACCAACTCCAGGGCTGGAGCTACAGGCACCAACTTTCCAATGTGCCAGGGGCTGCTCACTGCTCAAACCCTGGCTCTGCCACAGGCCCTGCTCCCACTCCATCCCTTCCTGCCCCCGGCCCTGAGCCTGCCGTGTCCTTGCTCCTTCCCCTTCCCCCACCCCCAGAGCCTCCTACACACCACGAAACAGCTGAACGGGAGGTATGGGGAGGGAGGGTGAGGCACTGATTGGCAGGGCTGCTGATGGGTGGGAGGCGCTAGGAGCCGGGGTGGGGGAAGCTGATGGGGGGGACTGCTGATGTATTACTGAGGCTCTTTGGCAATGTACATTGGTAAATTCTGGCTCCTTCTCAGGCTCAGGTTGGCCACCCCCGCTTTAGTGAGTGGTTCGGATTCCTCTCCTTGCACTAGGCTGGACACCTTCTCCTCAAAGGGATTCAGCCTGAGGGAAGGCAAGAGGTGCTTCTCACTTTGAGCTCTCGATGAGTAGGGCAGCTTTGTTTTCTACCTGGGATTTCCTAAGAGTCTTGCCTAAAGATGTGATGAAATAGCAGAAGTATTGCTATGTCCATTCCTGGGCAGGGCTGCATCATACCCCTCAATGGGTTGTTAGCAGTAGGTTTCAAACCTTGGTCAGGTGGATTTGAATACTCTAGCCTCTACAGCAGAGGTGGGCAAACTGCGGCCCGCAGGACCCTCTTGCCCGGCCCTTGAGCTCCCAGCCAGAGAGGCTAGCCCCCGGCCCCTCCCCTGCTGTCGCCCCTCCCACCTTCCCCACAGCCTCAGCTTGCTCTGGGCGGCAGGGCTTCGAGCTCCTCCCGGGCGGCGGGGCTGGGAGAGCTGCCGGCCTGCCCTGGTGCTCTAGACTGCGTGGAGGCATGGCTGGCTCTGGACAGGTGGCGCGGCTGCCAGTCCTGGAGCTCTGAGCAGCATGGTAAGGGGGCGGGGAGCGGGGGGGTTGGATAAGGGACAGGGAGTGGTTGGATGGGGCAGAGGTTCTGGCGGGGACGGTCAGGGGACGGGGAGTGGGGTTGGATAGGTGTGGGAGTCCTGGAGGGCCTGTCAGGGGGCAGGGGTATGGATAGGGGTCAGAGAAGTCAGGGGAAAGGGAGCAGGAGGGGTTCGATAGGGAGTGGGGTCCCTGGAGGGGGCAGTCAGGGGACAAGGAGCAGGGGCAGTTGGATGGGTCAGGGGTTGTGAGGGGGGCAGCCAGGGGGTGGGAAGTGGGAGAGGGTGGATAGGGGGCAGGGGCCAGGCTATTTGGGGAGGCACAGTCTTCCCTACCCGGCCCTCCATACAGTTTCGGAACCCCGATGTGGCCTTCAGGCCAAAAAGTTTGCCCACCCGGCCACCCCTGTTCTACACTCTAGGGTGACCAGCTGTCCCGATTTTAGAGGGACTGTCCTGATATGCAGGGCTTTTTCTTATGTAGGCACCTATTACCCCCCACCCCCTGTCCTGATTTTTCACATTTGCTATCTGGTCATCCTACTACACTCTGAGCTAAAACCCTGTTTGCCCAGGCTCATCAACCTCTCTATGTGGCCCAGCCACAGAGTGTGGTTTACACAGGCAGCATTATATGGTGAACAGCTTTCCACCAGTCTCCTCTTTCATTAGCTGCAGCTGAGCCTGTAATGACCATCAGGAAGTAGTTGTTGATTTTGAAAACTCAGACTTTTTCTGCCTCTTCCTGAAAGGGAGGAAGCCCCTGTTACTTCTTTCTCAGACAAGCCAGCTTTCCTGATGGAGGGACACACACAGAGAAAGGGTTGTTTATGCCATGGCAGCATGGGGAGAAGTGTAGAAACTGAAATACTGCAGCAATTTGAAGAAGCGAGAGCAAAGGAAGGACAGGTAAGTCTCAGTCACTCCCCGACCCCCCAGCCATATCAAATTGATAAGCAGAAAGGTTTCCAGAGCTGAAGAGGCTACTATGGAAAGGGCACATCCCCCAGAGTCCTACTAGGGTGACCAGATGTCCTGATTTTATAGGGACAGTCCTGATATTTGAGGCTTTTTCTTATATAAAAGCCTATTACCCTCCACCCCCATCCTGATTTTTCACACTTGCTGTCTGGTCACCCTAGTTACTACAGCCATGTCAGAGGGGAGATGGCAGGAATCTCCTCTGTTTCTTGCTCTGATACACCCCTGAGAGTCGTCCTCCCCCTATCAAGACCCCACAGGCATTGAAGTCAAAAAATCTTTCCTTGCAAGAGTCAGTCATACTGTGTCAGAAGCGTTTCTCCTAATGTTGTGCTGCTCAGAGAGAAGGGATTGTGGGCCAGAATTGCCCCTAGATTGAGTCTTGGTTTTGCAAAACTAGGTCTCCTCAGCCCATTTCTAATTTGCATTTAAAATGGGGGGCCAGATCCTCAGGACCATCCTTTTGGTGCTCAATGAAGTTTGGGAGTGGGGAAGATTGCACAAAGGTGGCTTTAACTCTAGCCAGTCTCCAGGCATAACACAGAGCCATTCCAGCCCTCAAGGAGCACTCCAGCCATACCCATTTCCCCCTGGACATGATCCTGCATGGGGTCAGGGCCGTGGCACAGAGCTATGTAATCTGGGGATTACCCTGAGCAAGGAGGTGTCCTCCTGGAGGCAAATATGCACGCTTTAGGGCTGCTTGGCACTGCCGTAGAGGGACTGAGACTCTGCCCCAGAAATTTTTTGGCTTCATCTTCTCCAGCATGAGAGCACAGTCACTGTGCAACTATCCCTTGTTTTGGAAAGTGAGTGCAAGTTTGTGGTGGCAGACACTAAGCTCCTGTTTGTGGTGAAGCAGCTTTTAATAACTGCTCTGGAGTCAATGCCAAATTGCACGTTATGTGGCTATTGGGTGGTTACAATCTGTTTCTTGCCATGTCACTTACAGCAAATAGCATCAGGTGCCATGTTCTTATGACGCTCTATATCAATTACTGCTCCTCAGGCTGCACATTAACTGTTTCCATGCTCAGGCCCCACGTGGGCACAGCACTTAGACACGTGAATTGGCCTGGGTGTGATCTAGGGCCTGAGCCAGTGAGGTTCTGAACACCCTCAACTCCAAGCCCTTACTGAGTGCATTTATCTGGAGAGACCCAGCCTGCCCTTGACATTCCAGGCAGTTGAATGGCCAGCCCACAGAGCTGTTTGTAGAACTGTTGTCAGAACCCATGCCCACACCAGTGGCAACGAAGGGGCAAAATACCAATTAAAGTGCTCAATCTTGCGGGTTGCTGAGCACCTCCCTGAGAGATGCTGAGTGCCTTCAACTCCCTTTGAAACTAATGGGAGCTAAAAATGCTCAGCGCTTCTCAGCATCAAGCCCAAAGAGTTTAAATTTATCCAAGAACAAACAATGACTATCAAGCCCTTGTTTACTTTTGCTGCCTTTGCTGAGAACATTGAGTGGGAGTGATTCTGTTTGTTGGTGCATAAGCTTATTCTGCTTGTATCTGTGCTACAGTGTAACACCAAAAGCATCCACTGTCGGCTTGTAGTTGATCCAGATGGCTTTAAACAGCAACTATTTTCTGTGTTTCAGGGGACTCATTGCAAAACCTTCCTAGGATGTGCAGAGACTGGCACTCTTCCATCAATCCTATTTGTTTAGGTGGCATTGATACAGTGGATCAGACTCCAAGAGTAAGTCTTCACCACTATGTGCACAGCTTTCTTTTAGATGGGATCTTAAGGAACATGTGGTGGTTTATGGGTTTGGGATGTGTAAGATTATACCCCTGGACCTGCAGAGATTGATTGTAAAACTGACCACTTGGCTATCAAGAGAGTATTTTGATTTACTGGTAACATGTTATATTTTAAAGACAGGTATAATTCCTTGTAAAATGCCACTGCAGAATTCTGAAGTCCTGTCTCAAAACATAGCAGCTTACAGTAGTGACAGTGCAGTGTGATAACTGCAGAGTACTGTAGTATTTCCTTTTATAAGGGATGTTTTATGCCTAAATTTAATCTCTTACCCGCCACCTCATTTCCTCAAGTGTTTGCAGAACATCATCTCCTAGTCAGTAAGAGACCAGAAGAGACAGTGTTTCAAGATCTTTACAGTCCTTCAGTTATTCTGCGAGCAAATTGCCATCGTTCCTTTTCATGTCTCCTCTTTCTGAGACACACGCTTCTCTTATCATCAGCTCTTGATCTAACAATGCCATGTCCGTCCCTTGACTACTATACAGTTTGACGTGCTTGGTGCCATTGGAAGTTTTGCTATAAATCGACACCAGAAAATACTGAAATTTGAAATTTTGTTTTATGTCCTACTACAATCCAAGCTGCCTTCATGGTCTAGAAAAAAGTGACAAAGAGTCCTGTGGCACCTTATAGACTAACAGATGTATTGGAGCATAAGCTTTCGTGGGTGAATACCCACTTCATCAGATGCATGTAGTGGAAATTTCCAGACGCAGGTATAAATATGCAGGCAAGAATCCTGAGCTGATGGTGTCAAACAAAGACTGTGAATGGCTAGCCAACTACAAAAGCAGTTTCTCCTCCCTTGGTGTTCACACCTCAGCTGCTAGAAGAGGGCCTCATCCTCCCTGATTGAACTAACCTCATTATCTCTAGACTGATTCTTGCCTGCATATTTATACCTGCCTCTGGAAATTTCCACTACATGCATCTGGTGAAGTGGGTATTCACCCACGAAAGCTTATGCTCCAATATGTCTGTTAGTCTATAAGGTGCCACATGACTTTTTGTCACTTTTTACAGCTCCAGACTAACACGGCTACCCCTCTGATGCTTGATTTCATGGTCTAGTAAATTTTACTAAGGTTTAATGGAGTCCATCAGGCTAAAGTGTTTACTAGTGCCTGTATGTCCATTAAAGCAAAAAACTATATTGGTTACACACACGAGGTGATGGCAATTTTTTTTTCTTAGAGCCATTGTATATCATTTGGATCCTTATCTGAAAGTACCTAGAGATCTAATATTTGTTAAGAACACAGACACTGTAGTATCAATGACAGGCCAGTTCAGCTCTGAAGCTGCAGTTGTTAAAACAGTGAGAGGAAGTTCAAATTAATTAGCACAATATCCTTATGAATGTCCTCTTGATTTAATAATTAAGCTGCGGTTCTCAAGAAGGAAATGGAGAATGCACTGAATCTGATTTTATAAAAGATGTCCTTTGGCTCCGCAGTGGCAGTTCTTCCAACCACAGTGAATTCCCAGAGGAGATACAAGTTTTTAAATAATAATAAAAACAACAAAGAGGAAGGATCCTGCATTTTGATTTTTTTTGACCAGCCTCCAGAAGTTACCAGTAAATTTAAACCAGATGATGTTGGTAAAACCAATCAGGCAGTTGGCATAGTACATAGTAATTTGCACTGAACATTGTATAAATGAACTTGGACAAATTTGTAGCCTCTCCTGGAAATGTGTAGAAAAATGTACCGCAGAGCACCCAATGTGGAATCCTGGGAGCGTCCAGAGAAATATGCTTCCTTGTCTTCTTTCCTTTTCCCACAGGACTGTTGCATTGTTAGATAGAAAGAGCCCACGCATGCCACCAAGGCTTAGTTTTGCACTATGGCTCAGTAAACCTGCCGGGGTGGGGGAGGGCTGGGAGAGGGGAGAAATAAGCTAGAACTTCCAGTTGTTTTTCCCTCCTTCCTCCCCCACATCCTTTTTTTCATGGTTGAATCAGCTTGGGACATCGTACAGCTCCTCTCCCGCAAAATGACTTTGATTTATCCACCTGTCTGCTAGTGTATGGGGAAGGCTACTTAGATGAAATCCTATGAGTAGGATTTGCATTTCATTAATGCTTTCCTTCTAGGGATCTCAAAGCACTTTACCAGCAATGCGGAGTTAAGCCTCTTTATTGAGAAACAGAGGCACAGAATGGGGAAATTACATGCAAACACACAATAGAATCATAGAAATGTAGGACTAGATGTGATCTTAATAGGTCATCTAGTCCAGTCCCCTGCACTGAGGCAGGACTAAATGTTATCTAGACCATCCCTGACAGGTGTTTGTCTAACCTGTTCTTAAAAGCCTCCAACGATGGAGATTCCATAACCTCCCTAGGTTATTTGTTCCTGTGTTTAACTATCCTGCCAGGAAGCTTTTCCTAATGTCTAACCTAAACTACTCATGCTGCAATTTTAGCCCATTACTTCTTGACTTGTCCTCCGTGGATAAGAACAGTTTATCCTGCTCTTTATAACAACCTTTTACATACTTGAAGACTATTATCATGTCCCCACTCTGTCTTCTCTACTCCAGACTAAACAAACTCATGTTTTTCAATCTTTCCTCATAGGTCATGTTTTCTAGACCTTTAATCATTTTTGTTGCTTGCCTCTGGAGTTGCTCCAATTTGTCCATATCCTGCCCTAAGTGTGGTGTCCAGAACTGGACACACTACTCCAGGTGAGGCTTTATCAATCCTGAGTAGAGTAAAACAGGGGTTCTCAAACTGGGGATTGGGACCCCGCAGGGGGTCACAAGATTCTTACATGGGGGGGTCACGAGCTGTCATCCTCCAGCCCAGCCCGCCCTTTGCCTCCAGCATTTATAATGGTGTTAAATATATAAAAAGTGTTTTTAATTTATAAGGAGGGGTCGCACTCAGAGGCTTTCTATGTGAAAGGGGTCACCAGTGTACAAAAGTTTGAGAACCACTGGAGTAAAAGAATTACTTCTCCTGTCTTGCTGACAATATTCCTGCGAATACATCCCAGAACGATGTTTGCTTTTTTTGCCACAGCGTTACATTTTTGACTTGTATTTAGTTTGTGATCCACATTATGCTCTTGACACCAGATTCTTTTCTGTATTCATTCAATGGATTATTCCTTCCTAAGTGTAATACTTTTTTTATTTGTCCATTTTGAATTTCATCCTACTTATTTCAGACCATTTCTCCAGTTTGTCAAGATCATTTTGAATTCTAATCCTGGTCTCCAAAGTACGTGGTATCATCTCCAAACTTTGAGTGTCCTTTCTATGCCATTATCCAAATCATTTATGAAGATATTGAATAGAACTGGACCCAGGACAGATCCTTGCAGGACCACATTTGATATAGTTTTCCAGATAGAGTAGTTATCAATGATTCTCAGTCAGAGTACAGTTTTCCAATTATGCACCCACCTTATATTAGGTTCATTTAAACTATATTTCCCTAGTTTGTTTATGAGCAGGTCATGTGAGATAGTATTAAAAGCCTTACCAAAATCAAGATATCACATCTACTACTTCCCCCTAGCCACAAGGATTGTTAGCCTGTCAAAGAAGGATATTGGGTTGGTTTGACATGATTTGTTCTTGACAAATCCATATTGACTGTTACTTATCACTTTATTTTCTTCTTGATGCTTACCAATTTATTTTGTTTATTTGATTTCATTATCTTTCCAGGTATGGAAGTTAAGCTGACTGGTCTATAATTCCCTGGGTTGTCCATATTCCCCTTTTTTATAGATAAGTACTATATTTGCCCTTTTCCTGTCCTCTGGGATCTCTCCCATGCTCCACTAGTTCTCAAAGATAATCACTAATGACTCAGAGATCTCTTCAGCCAATTCCTTAAGTATTCTAGGATGTACTTCATTAGGCCCTGCTGACTTAAAGACATCTAGCTTGTTCTATTCCTATTTTAGCCTCAGGGTATGTCTCCACTAGCAATGTTAAAGCGCTAAAGTTGCAGCACTGTAAAGTGGCAGTGTAGACAAGGCCTTAGATGGTACCCCATTGATGTTCAGTATCTTAGTTGTCAGACCCCTGCTTACCTTTTTGGTGAAAACTGAAGCAAAAAAGGCATTCAACACTTCTGCCACTGCTGCATTTTCTGTTTTTTTGTCTTTCCCTCCTCACTGAGTAAAGGGTCTACCCTGTCCTTGGTTTTCCTCTGGCTTCTAATGTATTTGTCAATTTTTTTTAAAAATCTTTTACGTCCCTAGCTAGTTCAATCTCATTTTGTGCCTTGGCTTTTCTAATTTTATCCCTACATGCTTATGTTGGTTTTTATATTCTTCATTAGTAATCTGACCTCGTTTCCACTTTTTGTGTCACTCTTTTTTGAGTTTCAGATCATTTGGAGATCTCTTGGTTAAGCCAGGGTGGACTCTTACCATGATTCTTATCTTTCCGGATAGTTTGCGCATGTTCCATTAGTAATGTTGCATTTAAAAAACTGTCAACTTTTCTGAATGCTCCTCCCCGCTCCCCCTTAGGGTATGTCTACACTACGAAATTAGGTCAATTTTATAGAAGTCGATTTTTTTAGAATTCGATTTTATACAGTCTATTGCATATGTCCACACTAAGCGCATTAAGTCGGTGGAGTGTGTCCTCACTACCGGGGCTAGCATTGACTTATAGAGCATCTCACAGTTCCCGCAGTCTCTGCTGCCCATTGGAATTCTGGGTTAAGCTCCCAATGCCTGATGGGGCAAAAACTTTGTTGTGGGTGGTTTTGGGTACATGTCATCAGGCCCCCCTCCCTCCCGCCTTCCATGAAAGCAATGGCAGACAATCGCTTTGTGCCTTTTTTTCCGGGGTCCTGTCCACTGGACCCGCTCAGCCCACTGTCTGCCTGGATGATCGGAACCCCAGGCAGGCAGCGGGCTGAGCGGGGCTGACAGATGGAGCCCCAGACCGGCAGTGGGCTGAGCCGCTCGACCTGCTGCTGGTCTGGGGCTCTGTCCGCTGGCTCCTGCCAGCCGGGGTCCCGCTCAGCCCCACTCAGCTGGCAGACCTCGGTGAGGTTGATATGGGGTGCCTGGATAGACATGGCTATCTTCCTCTTAGAGCACCAAATGGGAGTGACTCCAGGTCATTCTCATAAGTTTTGTCTCATGGAGATTCAGTCCTGCCTGGAATATTATGCGAGCTGGAGGCTTCTGCCTCAGGCTGCTCTCCCAGCCGGCAGCACCATGCGGTCGCACCTACCCCAGCCTGCCCCTTGCTCCCATGGCTCATGAAGACTGGACAGTAGTAAGGAGCAGTTCAACTTGTGGAATGACAAATCCAGAACGAAGGATTGCACTCTATGGGCCACGTTAAGATTATTTCAAAGTCCTAGATAGCATTTAGTCCCTATAAAAGGCTTCCCCCGCCCCTAACAAAGATATTAATTTATCAGAGCAGCTGAAAGAGTAAGGAATCCGATACTATAACTTAGAGAGAGCTTCCATATTATTTAACTCATAATTGGATATAATTCAAAGTAAAATTTCACAGCGTGGTCTGTTCTAAAACTAAAAATGCAGGAGGGGAGTCAGAAAAAGGAACAGTGACCTATTTCTGCCTGGTTTCAAACTGGGGACATTTCATGTGTTAGGTGAACATGATGACCACTACACTACAGGGCTTCTCTTTTTTCCCCACAGACTTTGCCGAATGCACAGGAATGTTTTCTCTAGCTACAGAAGCTACCTAATGCAATGTCTATATCGATCGCCTTCCTGCTCACAAAGCGGTCATGCCCCTGCCCAAGGCTGACACAGCACGGACTGCACGTGACACAGCGACCTGACTCGGGCAGGCTCACTAGCGAGGCATGATACTTTTGCTGTTAAGCAAACACAGCAATTCTTTCCTGGCCTCTGCCACTGAATGCCTCCATGCATTACGCTGTGCCGTATCAGTGCGGGAGGACTGCATGAGCTCGGAAAACATGTCATCGTGAGTGCATTTTTTTCACCTTCTAATCTGCGATAACCTCAGGGACGGAGATGACAGAGGGAGCGTAGAAACATTCTGGGGGGGACTGCATGGTCACCTGTGCTGCTGAGTTTGCCACACTGGCTAAACAGGAAATGAAATTCAAAAATTCCCGGGGCTTTTCCTGTGTACCTGGCTAGTGCATTTGAGTTCAAAGTGCTGTCCAGAGCGGTCACAATGGAGCACTCTGGGATAGCTCCTGAAGGCCAATACCATTGAATTGCATCCACACTACCCCAAATTCAACCCAGCGATGTCAATTTCAGTGCTAATCCCCTTGTTGGGGAGGAGTACAGAAATTGATTTTAGGAGCCCTTTAAGTCAACAAAAATGGCTTCGTCATGCGGACGGGTGCAGGGTTAAATCGATCTAACACTGCTAAATTCAACCTAAACTCATAGTGTAGACCAGGGCTTAGATTTGCCTCCCATGGCATCTTACCTACCATAAGAACATAAGAAAGGCCGTACCGGGTCAGACCAAAGGTCCATCTAGCCCAGTATCTGTCTACCGACAGTGGCCAATGCCAGGTGCCCCAGAGGGAGTGAACCTAACAGGCAATGATCAAGTGATCTCTCTCCTGCCATCCATCTCCATCCTCTGACGAACAGAGGCTAGGGACACCATTCTTACCCATCCTGGCTAATAGCCATTTATGGACTTAGCCACCATGAACTTATCCAGTCCCCTTTTAAACATTGTTGAAGTCCATTGTCTTTATTCTGCTATTCTCCCTTAGAATTGTGAACTCTTATTTCATGATCACTTTCGCCCAAACTGCCTTCCACCTTCAAATTCTCAACCAGTTCATCCCTATTTGTCAGAATCAAATCTAAAACAGCATCTCCCTAGTTGCTTTATCCACCTTCTGTAATAAAAAGTTTATTTCAATGTATTCCATTAACTTGTTGGATAATCTATGCCTTGTTGTATTATTTAAATACTTGCTAAAAACTCACTTCATCCCTACACCCCCAAGTAGTGAGTTCATAATAACAAATTAAAGTAATTGTTCCTCCTCCTTTGGATTATGCAACGTGTTCTGTCTCCTCTATGTTTGTATGCTTGACTGGAAGATCTTTGGGACAGGTATTGTTTTGGTCTTTGCATTTTGAACAGCGCTGCGCACACTGCTGGTGCTAAACAAAAAAAATAAGGCCAACATCCTCCTTTCAGAACCAGAGTGGATCTCAACTCCAGTTTTTTGTCTTCCACATGTGTACTTTTCTCTGAGGCCATGGCTAAACTAAAAAAATATGGTATATTTTAAAACCCATTGGCTCTCACATCTTAACTTTGCATCGAATGTAGGTAGGATAAATTGTCTTTTAAAAGAGTCAGCTGGTCTTGATCAACGCCCCTGGGTGTATAATCTTGTGTAAATCATGCTGGTTAAAATGTGTTTGCTAACACATCTTAAAGCACAATCTCTTTTCATAGTCTAGATATGGCCTGAAAGGCATGTATGGAAAGCCAAATTTACAGCTAGGATCTGCCATGTAGATTTGAGACGTGAATTTTGTCCTAACTTGGCAAGGAAAGAGGAAACTTAAAAAAAAAAAAAAAAAAAAAAAAAAAAAAGGCAAAGCCCTGACTAAGGATTTTTAAAGTATTTATTCCACTGTGGAAGTTCAAGTGTATTGTACAATATTATAAAATAGGCTTCTAAAAGTCCTGTGTCTGCAGACATTGCTGGCACTATCTATGCACACAAAATTGCCTTGAATTTGTCCATAAAAATAGAACAAATATTGATTTGTAGGCCCTTGTGCAGGGGTTTACATTAATGGTTTGATTTGCTTGTAATTTTTGTAGTACATTTTTAGAAGCAAGTTTGAGAATGTCTTCCTCACATTCCTGGTAATTCAAACCCATTTGTTCAGGGTTTGACTTCTTGGCAGAGCAATGTTCACAAGAAATGGCTGTCATTGTCTTTTCTATAGCAGTGGACTAAACTACACACCTGCATAAATTGGAGCTGTTCCAGTAAAGTCAATGGAAATACTTTAGATTAACACTGGTGTGACTCAGAACTGAATTTGCTCCTTTTCTTATATATAATGTACAGAGCAGCAAATTTTGCTTTTAGATGCGTACGTGGGGCAGCTATGGAAATCAGTGGGTGTTTTATCACAAGTGATGGAAAAGCCACGTCACGCTTATTAAAAACCAAAAATGATGAAATGCAAATACATTGATAGATCTGTAAAACAGACCGTCAGCTGCTACAACTTAGCTTAGCTCCATGGAGCTGATTTGCACCAACTGAGGATCTGGCTCCATGAGTCTATTAAGTTTATGCAAAGGCATCCATAACTTTAGCATAACTGAACAGAAGATTGGAATAAAGGGGCATTTAGCTCTCTGAGGGAAGATACAGGTCACCAACCTCCTAACATGCTGCAATAAACTTCCGAAGCAGAAACTGTTCAATAGGATATGTTTTCCAAGACCTTAATCATCAGGCTAAAAGGGAGGGATAATGGACAGTGATGCTGAATTCTCACATTGAAGAATCATGAAGTGGGTCCTCAGGTTCACTGTTACAAACAAATAAACCAAGGGCCAGTGTGGAATTGTTCCCTCTAGTGCTTTTCCAAGCAGTTTTTTGAACTGTTTAATGAAAAATTACCTTCTTACCACTCCATGAATCTTCTAATGCAAGAGATTGTCCTCTGGAGACTAGTCAGAGTAAAGGCACTGTGGTGAAGCCACAAACTGACTTTTGCTCTCCTGGATTTAGACTCCAATACTACCCTGTGTTCGGAAGGCCAGGTTAGAAATGACCCATAAGAGAATGTTTCTACCATTTTTCTTTAAACTCTAATTGGGCAAAATCAGTCACGATGCACTTTGTAGCTTCACTTGTGTTTTCACAGTGACAGTTCTTATCTCCAAACATTTGAGGGTTCTGTTTAGAATAATCTTCAGAAGTGGAAGTGCTACCCTTCCTTCTGGAAATGAGGAGAACACAACATAAGCCTTTTGTATTTTTAGTCAAACAATCTCCAACCATTTTAATATTTGCCCAGCAGTAATGGTCTATGTATTTCCTTGTAACTTAAGTAATATGTGGAGTTTGAGGGCTGTTCCACATAGAAATCACTTGTGTGTCTGTTCTGGTTTTACCCTCCTTTTATAAAAGATGCATTTGATACTGTGGTTAGAGAAAAGAAATGCTTTGAGGGCTTCTTGGTTCTACTCTTGGCTTTGCTTCTGGTTTACTGCAAATCACTTCAACTTTTTCTGCCTCAACTTCCACTCCTTTCAAACGGGGATCATGAATGACCTGACCGGGAGGAGGGATTGACTTGTGAGTGTTTTCAGCTCTCTGGATGAAAGATGCTATTGGAATGCCTAGTATTCAGAGTCTGTTGTTCATGGCTTGTTGGAAAACAAAAAGTCTGCTCTTTTCCCTAAAAATTAAATACATAAAATTAAACACAAGCACCTTTACTACAGCAAGATAGACTACCCTGTACTAAGTGTGTGCTTCCAGCGTAACATCATCTTTGACACTGTACGTAGCTTTAAGTCAAAGCCAGTTTTGCCCTTTGATATATTGTTTCCTGTAGGTTTAGTGGAGTAGCTTACATACTAACTGAAATTATCTTTGTGTGACACTAAGATGCTGAATGTGTGGTAATAAGTAACGGCACTGTTTTTGAATATCCAATGTGCTCTTGGTGAGAAATTAATAATTTGAAGGCACTATTATAAAACATCATTTGATACGACAGGAACAAAATGTCATGAACCCCCTTCACCCCCAGCAGTAGCAAACATTCCATCAGCATATTTTCCATTGGGGTTAACAGCATCATAATTGGGTGAGATGTTTTGGGTTTGGTCCAGTGTGTATGCTGCTTTGAAGGAGTCTTAAGTATCAGATAATGTTTATGATGGGACTAAAAGATGGCCCTTTCCTGGATATTTCAGTGATTTTGTGATGACAAAACCAAAAGAATGCATGAAAATGTGTCACACGTGAACATTGCGCCTGATTCTCAGTGACTCCGTTGCTGCTATTGAAGCAGGGCAAGCCACTTGGAGAGGAGTGTGGGGCAGGGCAAGCCACATTTGCATTTCCTGTATTCTGGGGCCATGCAGAGGCCTGTCTGTTCCCCAGTAAAAGTTAGAACTGCTTTAACTTAGGCTGGGTCTACACTGCCATTTTCAGCGCTAAAACTTTTGTCCAGGGATGTGAAAAAACATACACCCCTGAGTGACAAAAGTTTTAGCACTGAAAAGCACCAGTATAGACAGCAGTGCTCCCGGCAGTAAAGCTACCACCATATATTCAGGGTGGGTTTTTGTAAATTGCCAGGAGAACTCTGCCCTGGTGATAAAGCATGTCTACACTGTCCACGTCGCAGCGCGGCCACGGTGTAACTTGGGCAGTGTAGACACCCTTGCAGTCTGCATCCTACAGCCCTATAATCCTGAGAAGCAGAGAGTAACTATAGTGTAGTGCTCTATTGCCCCACCCTCAAGCTGTCCTTTGCACTGAAGGCTGGGAGTGGGGCCAACAGCGTATAGACCTTATGCCAGTTCTATACAGTCTAGGGAGGCCTTTTGTGACGAGGGTATTCGGAGGGGGTTTGTTCTTCCCCCTTGAAGGCCCCTTATGTTGCCTGCATGGCAAAAAGGGGCATTAATGTAACTGAGAATCAATCCCTTTATCTTCAGCACCAAATCTACCACATAGGAAGCAGTAAATCATGTAAGACTGTCTCAAAAGAAAATGAAATGGATTATTTCTCTTTCTATATAGAGAAACTAAAACTCCAGAGGAAAAATCCATTGATAGCCACCCATCGTAAAACCAAGATTAGAGTCCAAACAAAGTTTGCTTTATGGTCACAGTTATTCTTGCTCTCTAAACAGGAAAGTTATCAGCCCATACAAACTGTTCCACAGAGAGTTTCTAACCAGGTAATTAAGAACCAAAACACTGCTTTCAAGGTTTTGTCATGTATCACTCCCTGTTTGTTTTTATTGTGCAAGCTCAGTTCGTGCAATGATAAATTGTTTTCTCTATGGCCTTGCTGTGGTACATGGAAAACTTTCCATGACTGAATTGCTATAGAACAGAAATAGCCAGGCATTTTCCAAACAGCTTTGTGAAAACCCATTTTGGATCCTGACGAAAAGGGGATTGTTCAGAGGCTCATCAAGGTCCCGACTACCATACGACTTAGCTGTTTTGCACCACTTCAGATCATTTTTTTAAAAACATGTAACAGATCAAGGGGTATATTTTTCTAATACAGTGTAATACTGTTATACTAGGGAGAATGGCCTTTTGAAACTAAATATTCTTTTGCTGCTTCTGAATATCCTGCTGTGTTGAAGTAACAGTGTCATTTTCCCCCATACTTTTCAGAAAAAAAATGTATCTGGGCTGAGGGCAGCTGATACACAGATCTGTGTGTCATAGGGGCTGAGGTCCAGAGATTTAGATATTTAGGCCCTGCTGCTCTCAGCATTGCAAACCCTAACTGATTTAGGAACCTGAATCTAATTTTCAAATGTGATTTAGGCACTTCAGATCCTAAATCCCATTGACAGTTGATGGGATTTAAGCTCTTAAATCCCTAACTCCCTTTTGAAAGTGAGATTTAGGTTTTAATCAGTTTGGCATTGCAATGCCGAGAGCAGCAATGCCTAAATATCTTAAAAGCTAGACCTTGGAGCTTATATTCATTTTAGAAAATGCAGTATTTAAATTGATAATCCTCGTTTAAAGTGTACCTACTGGGCAGAATTCTCTTAAATATGCAAGGTGGGTCATGATGCCCACATTTTCCTCTTCCCCATGAGCATTCCTGACACTGAGGGGAGGAAATGTGTTGTGAACAGGAATGGGCTTATGGTTAAGCCACTGGACTGGGACTTGGGAGACTGGGGTTTATTTCCTAGCTCTGACACAAACTTTGTCTATGACCTACCCTCTTTGTGCCTCAGTTCCCTGGCTGTAAAAGTGGGATAATGATGCTTCCTTCCTCTGACCCTTCTGTCTTTCCTATTTACACTGTAAGCTCTTGAGGAGGGGGGGAAATGGCTGTCTTCCTATGTGTATGTACAGTACCTGAAGGCTTGATCTGAGAGGAAGATTTTTGTCCAGAGAATTTAGAGTTTATAAGGAAAGAAAGTAAACTTCTGGATCCTGACTGTGTCTGCACTTCAAGGGTCTCATACAAACTGATTTGCTACTGTGACAGGATCCAGATAAGAATGACAAGACTTTAGGTGAAGGGAGAAAGGATAGTTTATGGTAAAGGATCAGGAATAGGAGAGTGACTAAATTCTAAGGTCTGGCAGGTGGGTCAGCACTCTGATCACTGTAGCCTCAATTAGTTTCTGCAGTAACAGCTGATTAAATAAGTAGCTAATCAGAAGGAGAGGCTGGGGAGGTAAGCCCTCAGTTGGCCTATCTGATAAGAAGCCAGGAAGAAAATGTTAGAGGGAGCAGGACAGGGCTAACTGAGCCTGGACTAAAGGCACTCCCTAGAGAGAAGGAGGCCTCCTCTCCTCCTAGGGCCCTAACAAGAAGGCTGAAAGAAGTAGAAGTTAAAACTGAGGTTGCATGGTACTGGTGTTGGAGGATGGGTTTAGAATAAAATACAGCCTGCCCACAAGACAAAAGTTGGTCAGAGCAGTTTATGGGGCATCAGAGGACAGGAACAGATTGTGGCCCCATCACAAGGAGTAAGGAGGACTTCTCAGCTTCCCAACTCAAGTTCCATCCAAACTGACAAACTTTTTCAGGGTCTCTTAGCACTAGCTTCACCATTATGATAGCAATAATTTAGAAGAATTAAAAAGACTCTCAGTAGATGGAGGTCTGTGAGGAACACAAACTATGGCTCTGATGCTGTGGAGTGATGAGCACCATTAACGCCAGTGAGATCACACTGTTAAGGCTTAAAAGGACAGTGAGTGGCAGCAATACCATCCTGCTTTCTGATGTTCTCCTCAATTCTTCAGACAGCCGGATTGCCCCTAAAGTTAAATGCTCCAGTGCCTTTTGTCTTTAAAAAAAATAACCCTTTGTTATGCGGGAGTGAGGGTAATTACTGCACATTTCCTCCTTTGGGTCCTGTTGAAATTTCTCCAGCAGTATTCCTGCCTGTTTAATAATTATCCATGGTTTTGCAAATTGATTGTGAGCTGGAACATTAAATCCCACAGGAAATATGGTTTTGCACGATCTATGGAGGCTTTTCTAGCAGCCTGAGCGATTAAAGGTTGAATGTGACTTTTTTTCTAATGTAGATATAGCGTAAATGATTTCCAGAAAAGGGTTAATCTCAGAAGCTGAGCTTTAGTCAGAAACAGAACTTTAGGAGGACTAGAAGGTTCAGACCTTGGTAATGAGATAAGGAGCTGTACACTTATAAGGATCTGGTTTGAATCTGGTGGTGGATTCAGTATCTGCAGTAGGTAGATGCCAGTATCACAAATCCAGCCTCATAACTGGTCCCCTTGTTGGTAAGCTCAGCAGAGAGTACAAGGCTTGGACAGATGATGCCTTGGAGGCTAAACTTTCCCTTTCAAGTGACTCCTCCAATGCCAGGTTGAGGTGCATTGGCAGGGAGAAGTGTCTGAGAAGCTCATGTTTACCCATTCTGCAGTATGTCTCCCACATACCAGTTCTCCTGCATGCTGTTCATCCATCACACCACCAGGTCCAAAGACCTCTCCTCAGCCTCCTCCTGGCATTGGCCAAAGTGGCCATCTATTAGTCCAGGAGGAAGAAACAATGTGTTTTTTTGTTTGTTGTTTTTTGCAGTGATAGAGCCTGTGGCAGTGTATGCACACCCTGTCCCAAAAAGGGAGTTCAGGGGGTATGTGGACATTGCCATTAAGTCTGCTTGTCCATCTCTGACCGCACCACCCCAGAGTCTAAGGACCAGAGTAAAGGTAATAGCCTAGCGACCAGAGTCAATAGTGCAGCCCTTTGGCAGAGGAGCCTAGCAGCCAGAACCCAAGGGGTCACTAGCAAAGGGCGGGTGAGGAGGCTAGCCGCCCAGGCAGGGGGACTCGGGCCCACCCAACTCCTCAGGGCCCCAACCCAGGGCCCTAGCAGTGGCAGAGCACTCCAGCAGTGGCAGAGTGGTCTGCCACTGGGTCAGTGGGGAATCCCACCAAAATAAGCTGAGCTTACCTGGGTGGGAGATACCACTCCATTACCCTCCCTGGGTCACTTCCTACCATTGTCTCTGGTGTGGCAGTCCATGAGGCTTTGGGGTCTCCAGGCTCCACCGCACAGGTCACTTCCAGGGGCTCCATTGGTCACAGGGGTCCAAGCCTGTCCTTGGGTCCTCCGGTCTCTGCAGATAGGGCCATAGCCAGTCCTCAGTTGGACCACCTAGCACAGGTCCTTCCCCTCCAACATCTAGCCCCAAATGATCTGGGCTTCCTCCCTTTATACTGCTGCAGCATCTGGAGCATGCCCAGTCCGGTCTAGGGGGCAGGACTTCTGCTGTCCATAATGTGGGTTTAAGCCTCTTGGCTAGTGCGAGGTATGCACACCCCATCACAGGGTCTTTTTCCCTGCTATTGTTTGTTTGTGCACACATCAGGGCAGTTCCTCTGTGCTGCATCCACTTTCTCTTTGGACACTTTCTCATAGTAGTGAGTGTTATCTGAGGTTCTCTGCTCAGTGCTCCCTTCTGGTTCCCTCATTTTGGTCCTATGACCTGCACTTGTCCCTGCAGTTCTCTTTTGTCCCCCGTACTCTGTTAATGTCTGGGTTCTGTGGGCCTTCCCTCACCAATCTCAGTCATGAAATACACTGACACCATTCACTAGCACTTCACAGACAGTCACAAAGAAAAATATCTGTACTCTGAAAACTGTAAAGAACATAGAATCATAGAATATCAGGGTTGGAAGGGACCTCAGGAGGTCATCTAGTCCAACCCCTGCTCAAAGCAGGACCAATTCCCAACTACATCATCCCAGCCAGGGCTTTGTCAAGCCTGACCTTAAAAACCTCTAAGGAAGGAGATTCCACCACCTCCCTAGGTAACCCATTCCAGTGCTTCACCACCCTCCTAGTGAAAAAAGTTTTCCTAATATCCAACCTAGACCTCCCTCACTGCAACTTGAGACCATTACTCCTTGTTCTGTCATCTAACATATTCAATGCAGTAATAATATAGCTCTGCCTTTGATTGTTCCCAGCATTAGAGCTGGATGGAAGTGGGCTACAGTCTCTGATGCTGATCTTTCATAAAGAGATGCCATTAGTATGGTTGCTTTCACTACTAGCAAACATGCCAGTTTTGATTTCTAGAAATCCCATTTTGATATCAAATCTATTCAAAATGTATCCATGCAAAGATGGGCTTTCTCATCAGAAAAACCTTGAGCCAACTACCATGGGCAGTTTCCTTTCAGTGCAAACTTCTTTAGCAATGCAGAGCTTTTGAACTGACAACTCAAAAATATTTTGTTATGATTGTTTCAAGATTTACCAGCTGTGACATCACGACCCCTTGTTTTATTGCAGTGATGTTACTTCATTGGATAAAAACAACTCTCACATCTTTCCACAAAAATGTAGTTGTTTTAATTTTATTACATAATTTTTTTTATGCATCATTGATAAAGTGCTAGAATTCTGGGACCATGGCTCTGAACTCAGAGCCAGCCCAAACCTTCCTGATGTCATGTAAATTATTATTTGGTTCAGGTTTTGTGCACCTCTCATCAGACGCTGCAAAGTCTGTCTCACACCTCTGTCAGCAGTCACAACGTTAGAACTGCAGTGTGTTGCCATTCATAAGTGTCCTTATGCTTCCGAGTGGGCTGGCAGAATCTCCAAGGCAGAGGGCTGTGGGAGGAGATGGGAACCTCTGATTAAGGAATGAGGGAGTGCCACACCGGACTGACTCCAGATCAGAGTCCTGTTCCCAGGGAACAATTCCTTAACCTTAAGTGAGGTGTTTTTCAAAGGGCTTGGTGGAAAGGCCTACTGGAAGGCAGGATTCCCTGCCACCCTTTTCCAGATAAGGAAAGATAGGAAGCAGCTGTCTTATAAGTTTGTTTCCTTAATAGCCCTCCATGGAATTCAATGTTTGTTAAAAGTAGATAGAAACTCAAATCCTTCCAACGTGGATTCTTAGTGTCTCAAACTTCTGAATATTTATCTGGCTTTTAAGTACCATTTTGAGTGGAGAGGGAGGAAAAAAATCATTGTAAATTTGTTCCTTTGCCTTAGAACAAAGAAAAAGTGAAGTTCTGCTTTATTACACTGGTACAAATCTGGATTAACTCCACTGAAGTTGAAAGGAGTTACCCAAGATTTCCATTGTACTGTCACTGTGGTCTGAATCTGTTTTCACCAGCACGTGCTGCTTTTAGGCTGGATCTTACAAATAGAAGAGAGACGCATGATAGACAAGCCCCTGAACTGTGAGTTTTCTCTGGCAGTGGGTATGCCTGAAGTTGATGCTACAGAAAGACTAGAAGCAGTAGTTTAACCTTTCCTCGCAGTGTTGGGTAACAGGTTAAATGAAAGAATGGTCCCAGCCAGGAAAAAGTGGCAAAACAAGTCAATGAAGCCAACGCACAGGGAGAGGAAATTATATCAAGACCCGAGATGTTAACAGTGAATTGCAAAGGAAATATCCAAATGAAGTTAAACTAGATTTCTGTTCAGAATGCCCCCCTCTAACCTGACTTCAAGGGGCATTCACAATGAAAATACCTTAAAGGTTAGTTTAGAAAAAAAAATCCCTCCCTCTATCTCTTGAAGTTTTCTGGTTCTGTGTGTCTGTCTTCTCCTAATGGCATGCATTAGATAAAGTCCACAAAATACATCATTCCATGACATTAAATCCTGGGTTTTCACGAGTGAACGAGGAAATACCAAGAGAAGCCCTTACTTTTTTCTGCACCCAATTAATAATTTTCCTGCACCTTGTGCAGTCAGCTATATTGGTTCAAAGCAAACCAGTCTGATTTGTTAGCCTCTTATACCCACTTTCCTCTGCACCTGTATAGTCATTTACACTAGTGCAGAGTACATACAATAATGAACTAGGCCCTCTATGTGCAACTGAGAGCCATGCTGCCAGGATCTTGTGCTGGCTGAGTCCACACTCTGTGCAAGTGAAGAGGAGGAAAAAGCCAAGGGGGACCCGTGGTGGGAGTGAGTAGCGAAGCAGGGTAATCATATTGGCTGAGACAGGAAGTTAGAGATGGAAGGGAAGAAGTGAAGGAGTTGGGGGCAGGGGAAGGGTGAAAAGATTTGAGATACAGGACATTTTTTAAGTAATCAGGGTTTTTAGATGCTGCTAATGATTAAGAGTCTAATTTAATATTAAAGTTATTTTCTCTGCCCTTCTCCTCTATGGAGAGAATTGCCTCAAATTCACCAAGGTGATCATAACATTCCTCTCCCCACTGCATCTGGGAACTTGCAGCCAGGGCCACCTCCAGCTTTTTTGCCACCCCAAGCAGCAAAGCAAAAAAAAAAGATAAAGCCGCAATAGGTGGCACTTCAGCGGCAGCCCTACTGCGCCGCTTCACTCTTCAGCAGGGCCAGCTCCAGGCACCAGCTCAGCAAGCAGCTGCTTGGGGCAGCCAATGGTGAGGGGCGGCATGTCTGGGTCTTCGGTGGCAATTCAGGGGTAGGTCCCTCACTTGCTCTCGGAGCAAAGGACCTGCCACCGAATTGCCGCCGAAGACTGAAGTGGCAGCAGTGGAGCTTCAAATCGCGATCATGAGTTGTTTTTTTGGTTTTTTTTTCTTTTTGCTGCTTGGGGTGGCAAAAACCCTGGATCCGGCCCTGCTTTTCGGTGGCAATTCAGAGGCTGGTCCTTCCCTCTGAGAGAGACTGAGGGACCCGCCGCCAAATTGCCGCCGAAGACCCGGACGTGCCGCACCTTTCCATTGGCCGCTCCAAACATGTGCTTCCTGCACTGGTGCCTGGAGCCGGTCCTGCTTGCATCCCCCCAAACCACATATTATTTAAAAATTGTCCCTGAAAATATTTTCTTAATGGGACCCCTTTGTGTAATCCAAATCAGGGCAGCCATCCTCTTATGACTTCACATGAACATGGCAGCATTTTTTATACCTACAGGATAGGGTGAACATTAATCTCTGTAAGAGGCTGTGGGGGTTGTGGGCAGGGGCAGCTAATTTAAAGGACTTCTTTTCCTTGGATAGGTTGAACAAATGTGCATCCAGGATCTCATCCTGAGAGATGCTGAATACCTGCAGCTCCCACTCAAGTCAACTAGGGTTAGGTACTGGGTACTACACAGAATGAGACCCTCCATTTGGAAAGTCTTTAATTGTATATTTTGAAGAAAAATGCAGCTTCTGAGCTATTGTAAAGACAATGGAAAACTACCAGCTTAGACCAGAACAATACTGCAGCTCCAAACAGGTGCCGGGTTGGGTGGGGGTGAGGGAAATGAAAGTTTAACCTTGAATGAAATTACATCTAAGGATGTTGTTGATATTCTGCAGCAAAACTGATGTCTTTTATGCAGTTAAAAACAGATGGTCAGGAAGCTTTCTCCTTTGGAAAAGTTTTTTTGCCTGGAGCTATTTTCTTTTGCATACAAGGGGAATAACCTTATTTTCCCAAAGACGAGAAAGTCACAAGAAATATTTTGAGACATTTTATAGTGGGCTTAATTTTCAGAGCTGCAGCCATGGGGTCACACGCTCCAGTGCTGTTACAATTAACCCCTTCTCTACTGCCAGAATACACATGAATCTTGACAGCAAGGTTTTACAATAATGGCCACAATTGGGTTGCATGCGCCCCTTTATGCTGCTCCAGTGACTGGATACCAGCCAGATCATCACAACAGGGAATATCTCCAGTGTAATGGGGTTCCCTGGCCCTTTGTAGGGCTAGTAGAATAGTTGTATGCCACCTTGGTTGTGCCAAAACAAGCCCAGAGGAGAGAAGGGGGACATTGAAGGAGGGAGGTATAATAGTTAATGCTAACAAACATTGTGGAAGGGACATTAAACCTCATACTTCAGGGCTTAAGCCAATCTCTATTAGAGATCAGAATGAGACCTAATGTGAGGAGCAGATTAACCCATAGCTGCCTATTGCAGATTTCTTACATCTTCCTCTGACCATCTAGCATTGTCTTTAAGGTGCCACAGGACTCTTTGTTGCTTTTTGTCGGAGACAGGATACTAGACTAGATGGACCTTAGATCTGATCCAATATGGCAATTCAGTATGGCAGTTCATGTGCTCTACTAAGTGGAGTATGACTGCATCATAAGATACAAACAGGGCAAGGAAGGATTGCAGAGGAGAAATTACTGCATTAGAAATTTGTCGTTACTTGTTTATGTGCTCAATCAGACACAATACACTGCTAAATGCCGAGGACTGTTTATGCTTTACAAAAAAAAAAGTCTCTTCCTTGAAGTCAGAGGGCCAAATGCTGCTTTGGCTGATGCCAGTTTACTCCAAATTCAGACCAGTCTTAGTGAGAGCAGAACTTGGCCCATAAACTCTGCTGAATTTGCTTAGTTGATTTTTCAGTGGGATATATCTTGTGGCAATGTGTGAGTCTGCCTACATGTCTTGCAGCAAATGCACCTTTTTCACACTCAAACTCTTATCAGAATGATGTGTCTTTTTTTTGATAACAGGACAACACTGAAATAACATCCCACTGGCGTTATTCTGAAAGAGACACTTGAACTAAGTGAGAATTACGCCAACTTCTGTTTATTGCAGGGCTGCCCAGAGGATTCAGGGGGCCTGGGGTCTTCAGCGGCGGGGGGCCCCTGCCGCCAAATTGCCGCCAAAGACCTGGCACTGCGGCGGGGGGTCCTTCCGCCCTGGGACCCGCCGCCGCGGGTCTTCGGGGCACTTCAGCAGCGGGTCCCGGAGCGGAAGGACCTCCCGCCGCCACATTGCTGCGGAAGATGCTCCGAGGGCCCGGGCCCCACAAGAGTTTTCTGGGGCCCCCAGAGCGAGTGAAGGACCCCGCTCCATTTCTGTGAAGAGGCTAATTTATTTAAAGAGTTCTGTGGCCTGATTTTTGCTTAACTTAATTTAAATCTTTATCAATCCAGCTCAAAGGGGGCACACTAATGGAGACAAAACATTAAAACTCTGAATTCATAATGGAAGTTACCCCATCAAAACATTTGTTAGGAATATACATCTGAAAGCCTTTTCACTGATGGATCAAGATCAGAGAAGACATTCTAGGAACTACATTTTCTGAAATTAAAATAAAACACACTTGTTTTTTTTTTTAATGAAATTAGGTCAAACACTAGAAACACTCTGAAAAGTGGAAAGATTTCTTTTTTTTTTTTACCCATTTTTAATTTAGTTGCTATTTCACACTGCATGCAAACAGAGGACTTCTTCCTACCCCCAAATCCTGCAGTGCCTCATTGTGCCCATGCAACCATCAGCAACTAGTGTTTTGATGATGATGATGATGATTGATGATGCACAAAGAACAATCCAGCTTGCTCTCCAACATCACTTTGAAAAGCAAGGACAGTAAACTAAGTAAATCCTGCTGCTCTGGAGCTGTGCAGGCATACTCAGTTAGGCAAATGGAATTTGTGATTATATTAATGCCTCCTTGAATGAAGGTCAAGTTGACTGTTCAGTTCATTGTTTGTTAATCAAGGTTGCAATTTGGTGATCTGGTTAGACTAACAGGTGTTTTTAGATAAGAGCATAAGAATGGTCATACTGGGTCAGATCAATGGCCCATCTAGCCCAGTATCCTGTCTTCTGACAGTGGGTAATGCCAGATGATTCAAAGCCAATGTACAGAACAGGGCAACTAACAAGTGGTCCATTCTTTGTCATCCAGTCCTATCATTTGGCTATCAGAGGCTTAGGGACACTCAGATCATGAGTTGCATCCCTGACCATCTTGGCTAATAGCCATTGATGGACCTTTCCTGCATGAACTTATCTAATTCTTTTTGACCCCATCCCCGGCAACGAGTTCCACAGGTTGACCCTGCATTGTGTGAAGAAGTACTTCCGTACGTTTGTTTTAAACCTTCATTTGGTGACCCTGGTCCTTTTGTTATGTGAATGGGTAAATAATGAGTTATTTTTTCAATACTATTCATGATTTTATAGACCTCTATCATATTCCTCCCCCCCCCAAGTCATCTCTCTTCCAAGCTGAACAGTCCCAATTTTTTAAATCTCTCTTCAGATAGAAGCTATTTCATACCCTTAACCATTTCTGTTGCCCGTCTCTGTACCTTTTCCATTGCTAGCCTATCTTTTTGCCAGAAGCATCTGTGGTCACTCTTTCCCTCCCCCCACCCCCATCTATGTGGGGCCAGCAGAGTATGACCTTTTCCCTCAGATGTGGACCTTGAACCATCATGCATGCTTTTAGGTTAGACCAGGGGTCTCAAACTCAAATGACCCCGAGGGCCGCATGAGGACTAGTGCATTGGCCCGAGGGCCGCATCACTGACACGCCCCCTTGCTGCCCCTGGCCCCACCCCCAATCCACCCCTTCCATGAGGCCCCGCCCCTGCCCTGTCTCTTCTCCACCTCCTCCCCTAAGCACGCGGCTCCCTGCTCCTCCCCCCTCCCTCCTGGAAAGTGCTAAGCGCCACCAACAGCTGTTTGGTGGCTAGGCGGCGGGGCACTTAGGCGGCGGGTCCCGGAACAGAAGGGGCCCCCCACCACCGAAGACCGGGCTGCGCTTCGGTGGCGGCGGGTCCCTCTTTTCCCCACCCGGCCGGTCCGCTTCCACCCGGCCCGGCGGTCCGCTTCCCTCCCCACCCCCGGCCTGGCCCGGCCCGGCGGTCTCGCTTCCCTTCCCCACCCGGCCCGGCCCGGCGGGTCTCGCTTCCCTTCCCCTCGGCCCGGCCCGGCCCCGGCCCGGCGGTCTCGCTTCCTTCCCACGGCCCGGCCCGGCCGGGTCCGCTTCCACCCAGGCCCGGCCCGGCCCGGTGGCTCCGCTTACCCGAGCGCATCTCGGCGAGGCCTGAGCTTCGTCCGCTCAGAGCCGCGTGGTGAGGCGGGGCTGTGAGCTCGACGCCAGCGCTCAGCCCAGAGCTCCCAGCCCCGCCCCCTCCCCACGCGGCTCGGCTCGGGGCGGGGCTCAGGCGCTCGGACAGAGACTCGGCGCTCTATGCGCCGAGGCTCCAGGAGAGGGGCGGAGGCGGGAGCCTCCGCTTTTCTCTTGGGGGCCCCTGCGGAGCCCGGGGCCCGGGGCAAATTGCCCCCTTTGCCCCCCCCTCTGGGCAGCCCTGGGGAGCTCCGCGGGCCGCAGGGAAGAGCAGGGCCGCATGTTTGAGACCCCTGGGTTAGACTATTGCAATGCACCCTACATAGGGTTACTCCTTTAAATTGATTTGGAAGCTTAGACAGGGGCAAAATGCAATTGGCCCTTTAACTAGGGTATCCCACTCTGATCTGCCTATCTACTGGTTTCCAGATGGAGCTTGAGATGTTGGTTTTGGCACCAGCGTACCTCAGAGACTCTCTATTTCCCATGCCTTTCTGCCACAGATGCAGTCAGTGAAGGTGCTTGAGCTGGAGCCTCCTGAGTTTAAAAGCATAGGCACTTTCTGCAGAGCACTCTGCATGAGGACCCCTTGACTCACTTCCCACCTTGGTCTGAAATAGCCAGCATCTGCTGCCCTGACATGTAGAGCTGGTGAGGGTAGGGAGAGAATAGATTCTGCTGTATGATGTGGGACTTCTATGGTTTGTTGCTTTGATTGGATTGATTCTTCTTCGAGTGATTGCTCCTATGCATTCCATGTAGGTGTGCGCGCCGTGCGTGCACGGCTCTCCCTAGCAACTCCGGCGGGCCGGCTGGCGCCCCCTGGAGTGGCGCCGCTATGGCGGCTGTTATATACCCCAGCCGGCCCGTCCGCTCCTCAGTTCCTTCTTACCGCCCGTGACGGCCAGTAGGAACAGTGGAGTGCTCCCTTACCTCCACAGCCCTAGCGTTCTCCATAGTTTTAGTGTATATAGTTGTTAGTAATTAGTTAAGTTTCTTGTTATAGTTGTATATATAGTTGTATAATATAGTAGTTAGGGAATTAGAGGGGTTAGCCCTCTTTTTCCGCCCCGGTGCGGGCTTATGCCCGGAGCACCGGGATTCAAGCCCTGCGCGGCTTGCCAGCGGCCCATGCCGGTGAGTGACCCGCACGACTCCTGCCTCCGCTGCCTCGGAGAGTCGCACAGATCAGATAAGTGCCCGATTTGCGTGGCCTTCAAGCCTCGTACGAGGAAAGAGCGGGACTCTCGCCTGAAGCAACTGCTCATGGAGTCTGCTCTCCAACCTCCAGCGCCAGCTCCATCGGCGCCGAAGCCCACCTCGGCGAGCAGTGCACCGGCAGCACCGAGCCACTCCGGTGCCGAGGCCTCCCGGCACCCGGCACCGAAGACCCAGCACCGCTCCCTCTCTCCGGGGAAGAAGCACAAGGTGCCGAAAACGGCCTCTGCGAAGCAGCAGCAGAAGCCGTTAGCCCAGCCGCCTCCGACACAAACGGTACAGGCTGAGGCAGTGCACAAGAAGTGCACCGGGCCGTCGACTCCGGCGCCACAAGGGCCGTCGAGTCCGGCACCGCCCAGCTCCCCGGTGCCTACCGAGGAAGAGCTGAGGATCCCGTCCACGCCTGAGGCGTTTGCGACGGCGAGAGAGCTGATCGACCTCACGACTGGCACGAGCCATCAGCTACCGGCACCGCCGGTGCGGACACTCAAGTCGATCGGGAAACCGCTGATGATGCGCCCTCCTTCCCCGGGCGCCCGAGACGATCGGGGCCCCAGGATCCGGTCTCGATCCCGGTCTCGTTCAAGGCTACGGTCGCCGACACACCGGGCCCGATCCGTGAGACGGTCAACGTCAAGACGCCGCTTCCCGTCTCGGCGCCGGTCGCAGTCCCGGCACCGCTCTCAATCGCGGTACCGGTCGCACTCCCGGCGACGCTCCAGGTCCCGGTCGCCGAGTCACCGGCACCGCAGCAGGTCCGGTTCCAGGCATCGCGTGCGGCACCGAGACTCACGCAGCCACTCAAGGCGCCGCCGCTCACGCTCGAGATCCGGCTCCCGGCGCCGCCGGTCATGCTCCCGGCGCCGCCGGTCGAGCTCCCGGTACTGCACCGCGCGCAGGTCCCGCTCGCCACTTAGGTCGCATGGCGACCGGCACCGACCTTCGGCACCGGAGAGACATTTCACACCGGCACCGGACTTCCGCCCGGAGTCCGCCACGGCTCCTCCCTGGCCATCGAGGGAACCCTCCGTTGCTTCCCCTGAGGGCAGTGCGGTAGACTTCTGGCCGGGGTCTCTTCCGCAGGACCATGGACCCCAGCACTGGGGATATTGGGTACCCTGGGCCCAGCATGAGCAAGGGCCTCCCCTCCCACTGAGGCAGCCGGGCTCGGCGCGTTCGGTGCCGGAGGCCACTATCAGCAGCCCCCCCCCCCAGACTGCCGCTCACGGCCCACCGTTGGGGCACGAGACACTGGCACCTGATTGCCCAGAGGTACAGCAGGCACCGGAAGAGGTGCTGCCAGGTCACTCCTCGTCCTCCTCTCCCGACGAGGTGGTGGCAGGGGCGTCACCATCAGAACCCCCGCCTATTGACCTCAAGGTGCATCAGGACCTTCTCCAAAGGGTAGCGAAAGCCATTAACCTGCCCATCGAGGAGGTCCAAGAGGTCGATGACCCGATCACAGATGTCGTGGGAGAGGAGGCCCCCGTGAGAGTAGCGCTGCCATTCATCCGCACAATCCAGCGGAACAATGCCGCCATCTGGCAGTCGCCTTCCTCTGTCCCTCCCACGGCGCGCGGAGTGGAGAGAAAATACTCCGTCCCACCCAAGGGGTACGAATATCTCTATGTGCACCCAACCCCGGACTCTCTGGTTGTCCAGTCCGTGAACGACCGGGAACGTCACGGACAGCCTGCCGCTGCGCCGAAGTCCAAGGAGTCCCGGCGCATGGACTTGTTGGGGCGCAAGATTTATTCAGTGGGCGGTCTCCAG
The DNA here is from genome assembly GCF_016161935.1 of Mauremys reevesii. Lineage (NCBI taxonomy): Eukaryota > Metazoa > Chordata > Testudines > Geoemydidae > Mauremys > Mauremys reevesii. The sequence goes on from NC_052625.1 coordinate 61,584,279, forward strand.
CTCCGCATTGCGAATCAAATGGCCCTGCTGTCCTGATATACGTTTAACATCTTGGGGTGCCTGGGAAAATTCGCTGAGCTAATCCCACAGACTCCCGCCGAGAATTCTCAGCGCTCCTGGAAGAGGGCAAGCTGGCCTCCAGGACCTTAATCAAAGCGGCTGTGGACTCAGCGGACTCGGGGGCCAGAACTGTGGCTTCCAGAATAACCATGCGGTGCATTGCGTGGCTGCAATCTTCCACTTTGCCACCGGAGGTGCAATATACCCTCCAGGACCTCCCCTTTGAGATGCAGGGTCTATTCTACGAAAAGACAGATGCGAGAATTCAGACCCTAAAGGACGGGCGGGTGGTGATCCGTACTTTGGGCATGCACACTCCGGCCACACAGAGGCGATCGTTCCGGCAACAACCCTACCGACCTGTCCCGCAGGCCAGGTCTCGGCCATTTAATAATCAGAGGGCGGCCCCCTTCCGCCGCAGACCGTCAGGGGGGGCGGCGTAACCAGACCCAGGGCTCGTCCAAGGCTCCTCAAGGTCCAAAGCCGGCCTTTTGATGGGACGCCCGAGGACGGCCCACCACTCTCCCCCCAGGATCCATCCCTTTTGTTTTCAAGTCGCCTTTCCCGCTTCCTCCAGGCGTGGTGTTCTATAACATCGGACAGCTGGGTCCTCAACACCGTCCAGCACGGCTACCGCCTACAGTTTATTTCGCCCCCTCCCTCCCACCCACCTTCCCCGTCCCTCTTCAGGGACCCCTCTCACGAGCAAGTCCTCTTACAGGAGGTCCAGACTCTGTTGAGCGTGGGTGCCATCGAGGAGGTATCTCCCAGCAGGCAGGGCAGGGGATTCTACTCCAGATACTTTCTCATCCCCAAGGCGAAAGGAGGCCTTCGTCCCATCTTAGACCTCCGGGAGCTCAACAGGTACCTGTGCAAGCTCAAGTTTCGGATGGTAACCTTGGGGACCATTATCCCTTCCTTGGATCCGGGAGACTGGTTTGCCGCCCTCGACATGAAGGATGCTTACTTTCATGTAGCAATTTACCCCCCCCCACAGACGCTACCTGCGCTTCATGGTCAACGAAGCCCACTACCAGTTTGCGGTGTTACCCTTCGGCCTCTCCACCGCACCGAGAGTATTCACCAAGTGCATGGCGGTTGTGGCCGCAGCCCTCCGTCATCGTCGAATCCATGTGTACCCATATCTCGACGACTGGCTGATTCGTGGTCGCTCCCAAGAGCTGGTGGCGGCTCAGGTGTCCGAGATTCTGCATCTGTTCCGGTCTCTCGGCCTACTTATCAACGCCGAAAAGTCCCACTTAGTTCCGGCGCAAAGAGTGGAATTCATAGGAGCAGTTCTCGACTCCAATCTGGCCAGAGCCTGCCTCCCTCGTGCTCGACACGAGACGTTGGCCTCCCTTATACGGACACTGCAAACCTTTCCTACGACAACGGTGCGATCCTGCCTACGTCTCCTGGGTCACATGGCAGCGTGCACGTTTGTGACCGCGCACGCAAGGCTGCGTCTTCGCCCATTCCAAATGTGGCTGGCATCGGTGTACCGCCCCCATCGCGACCCCATGGACATGGTGGTGGCGGTTGCGAGACCCACTCTCCAGACGCTCACCTGGTGGCTGGATCCGGAGACAGTCTGCGCAGGGGTTCCGTTCCGCCCTCCTCGCCCGTCGATCACCCTGACCACAGACGCCTCGGCGCTTGGATGGGGGGCTCACATAGGAGACCTGCATACCCAGGGTCTCTGGTCAGCCCAGGAGCTCTCCCTCCACATCAACGTCCGGGAGCTGAGAGCGATTCGTTTGGCGTGTCTCGCCTTTCGGGCCCACCTTCAGGACCGCTGTGTAGCGGTGTACACCGACAACACTACAGCAATGTTCTATGTCAACAAGCAGGGCGGAGCCCGATCCTCCCCGCTCTGCAGGGAAGCGATGCTCCTCTGGGACCTTTGCGTGATCCACTCGATTCGCCTCGAAGCGTTTTTTCTGCCGGGGGTGCAGAACACGTTGGCCGACCATCTGAGCAGGTCCTTCGCCTCCCACGAGTGGTCCCTTCGCCCAGATGTGGCTTACACAATCTTCCAGAGGTGGGGGTTTCCCCAGATAGACCTCTTCGCCTCCCGGGCCAACAGGAAATGCCACAGGTTCTGCTCCTACCAGGGTCAAGCTCCAGGCTCCCTCTCGGATGCGTTCCTCCTGCCATGGACGGATCCCCTCCTCTACGCGTTCCCCCCGTTTCCGCTCGTCCACCGAGTGTTACTCAAGCTTCGGAGGGACAGGGCCCGCGTAATACTCGTCGCTCCGGCCTGGCCGAGACAGCACTGGTACACCATGCTGCTCGAGCTGTCAGTTCGGGATCCCATTCCCCTTCCCTTATGGCCGGACCTCATCACTCAGGACCTCGGCAGGCTTTGTCACCCGAACCTGCAGTCGCTGCATCTTACAGCTTGGTTCCTGAGTGGTTGACCGACGCAGAGAGGGGTTGTTCGGCGGCGGTGCAACAAGTTCTGCTGGAAAGCAGGAAGCCTTCGACGCGCTCTACCTACCTCGCGAAGTGGAAACGCTTTGCGCTCTGGTGCGACCAGCGAGGTCTTAACCCGTTCTCGGCCCCCATCCAGACCGTCCTCGACTACCTCTGGTACCTGAAAGGTCAAGGTCTCGCGATCTCGTCCCTGAAGGTGCACCTGGCGGCTCTGTCAGCCTTTCGACCCGCTATAGGAGGTCGCTCCGTCTTCTCCAACCCAATGGTTGCCCACTTCCTTAAAGAGTTAGACCGTCTCTACCCTCAGGTGCGTCCGCCTGCTCCGACTTGGGATCTGAACCTGGTCCTCGCTCAGATGATGGGCCCACCCTTCGAGCCCCTGGCCACGTGCTTTCTGCTCCATCTCACCTGGAAGACGGCCTTCCTCGTGGCAATCACATTCGCCAGATGAGTCTCGGAACTCCGCGCCCTGACGGCGGGTCCCCCGTATACCGTCTTCCACGGGGACAAAGTGCAGCTTCGGCCACACTCGGCCTTCCTCCCCAAGGTGGTGTCGGCCTTCCACCTCAACCAGGAGATCTTCCTCCCGGTCTTCTTCCTGAAGCCGCACGCCTCACCTCGTGAGCAGCAGCTCCACACCCTGGACGTCCACAGGGCCCTCGCTTTCTACATCGACCGGACAAAGCCCTTCCGGCGTTCGACCCAACTGTTTGTGGCGATCGCCGACCGCATGAAAGGTGAGCCGGTATCCTCTCAGCGGATTTCATCCTGGGTGACGTCCTGCATACGAACGTGCTACGAGCTTGCTCGCGTCTTCCCATGCCGACTCACCGCACACTCGACGAGGGCACACGCCTCATCGGCCGCCTTCCTGGCCCATGCTCCCATCCAGGACATCTGTAGAGCGGCCACCTGGTCTTCAGTCCACACCTTCGCTTCCCACTACACGTTGGTGCAGCAGTCTCGAGACGATGCAGCCTTTGGCTCCGCGGTATTACACTCCGCCACATCTCATTCCGACCCCACCGCCTAGGTAAGGCTTGGGAATCACCTACATGGAATGCATAGGAGCAATCACTCAAAGAAGAAAGACGGTTACTCACCTGTAGTAACTGGTGTTCTTCGAGATGTGTTGCTCCTATCCATTCCAGACCCGCCCTCCTTCCCCACTGTCGGAATAGCTGGCAAGAAGGAACTGAGGAGCGGACTGGCCGGCTGGGGTATATAACAGCCGCCATAGCGGCGCCACTCCAGGGGGCGCCAGCCGGCCCGCCGGAGTTGCTAGGGTAAAAATGTTCCGGAGAGCCGTGCACGCGCGGCGCGCACACCTACATGGAATGGATAGGAGCAACACATCTCGAAGAACACCAGTTACTACAGGTGAGTAACCGTCTTTTATTTTTGTTGGGGTTTTCTGAATGGAATGTCTCTTTAATGCTTTTTAAAAAAAAGATTTTAATTGGCATTAGGGCCTATAGGGCAGCGGGGAGAGGCACTTTGTTTTGATTTCTAAATATAAATAACAATTTTTTAACTGCCAGAGTTTGACCATAATGCTGTATGTCTATCAGTAACTCCATCCACAAAGAGAAATGCCCTTTCTTCCAACCCAAGAAATCCTAGGGGAGTGAGTCTCCTGTGGAATATATGTCCAGCACTTGGATCACAACAGGCCACCGAGTATTGCAATGTAAAACATTAAGCTCGTGACTGAGTTAAATGTTACATTGACTGATTAATGAAATAATTTTTCCCAAGAATTATTTTTCCTTTGGTAATTACTGTTGGCTGGTAAGAAAAAAAACCAGAGTATGGATACAAAAGACCAATTCTCAGAGGACTTAATGTAATTGTCATATTACAGATGGCTGTGTGTTCTTTTATAGTTAACTCCTTGCTTGGCTGCTTTCTTCAAAGCTGCGTACACTTAAGATGTATTCTTTGATATTTGAATGTAAGGAAATGGAAAATTAAAAATAAAAATGTAGGAAATTCCCACTAGAGAACTCTGGTATATGCTTGGAGCACCTTTACTTGTTTTACTGCATGTTACTACCTTAAAATATTGTGTCTACAGTTGGCTCCAAATGGTAAGATTGGAGTTGGTATTTTGTTTTTTTTAAATTCGGGACCATCTTTACTTCCATCCATGTCAATGTTCTGGGCCTGAAGGTGGTTGACCTCTGTGAAAGTGCACAGTGAAAGAAGAGGAAGCAAGAAGCCTGCCCTGCACCTGCATCCCGCCACAATGGCCACTCATGGTCCCTGCTCCCTCCTGAGCACAGGAACTGGTCCTTGCTGGTGCTCCTGGGGCACAAGCCATCCCGAAGGAGGGACATAGCCCTAATCCACTTTCCACTGGCCACGCTGGACGGTTCTCCTGTTTAAAGCTGTTCCAGTTTGTATACATAATTAAATAGCTGTTGGATCAGGGTCTTGAATGTGGGTCTCCCACAATGACTGTTTAATGATTTACACAGTGGAACAGCTTCAACAGGAGAGATGGAGACAGCTCCTTCCTAGAATACTCTCTAACCCCGTGGTGAGGCCACTGTCCTGAAATATGGGCAACCCAAGTTCAAATGCCTTCTCTGCATCAGGCAGAGAGGGGAAACTGAAGTGAGGTCTCCCACATTCCAGGTAAGTGCTCTAACCATTGAGCTAACAGTAATAAAGGGAGGTCACTGCCACCCAGAAGCATCCATTCAGGGTCAGTTCATTTGACCCCATATGGATTTATTTCAATTTGCTAGATGATTTTTTTTTGTAACTTTTAGATTTGATTTGGGTCAAACTGAGCTTTTTCAAAAAATTTTTTGTCAGAACTGCCGGCGAACCGAAAAATCAGTTATTTCTCCAGCTCTGGGTAATAACTACCCTTCATTCAGAATAAATGTAAAAAGGCAATTATGTTCCTTTATGGAACGGATAGCTGAAACATTAGGAGCCACCACGCAAAACACAGGCCACATTCAAGACCATTGAGGAATCTTAGCTATGTGGGTGGAGGTTTTGTCTGGGGGCTGAATACAAATGCTGGGGGTGGGATATTGTTGTTTTATAGGGAATGTGAGTGAGGCAGCACCACAGAAGCACACACAGAAGGAAACCCAGGGACAGCCAGAGAAGCATTTATAGCATGATGCTGAGAAACCATTGACAAAGAAAGCTTTTGAGTGGAGTGCTGGCTGGAAAGAGGCTTGCAACTGTGAGCAAAAAACCCGTCTCCTGCTGTATGAATCCTACTGTGTTCCGAGAAACAGGACTTTGTGTATATTATTTGTAAATAAACAGGATTGCATCAAAGAAATGCCTGACTCCAACAACAATTTCTCTTCCTACTGGAAACAACTTGCAAAACCTTGATTATTGGCTAACCACTTGGGTTGAAAGGGATAACAGGTGCAACACAGGCACACTTCACTTGTGAACTAGCTTGCTCTAAGTGGCATTATGCTTCCCAGGGCTCCCTTTCAGGTGGATTGTTCTGCATCATCCCCAAAATAAGGCTGTAGTGAAAAGCCACAACAGAGCCTGTGAGACTGTTGGGTCACTACCTGTCTGTAGGTCATGGACAGTTAGGTATCTGCATTCATTTAAAAGCAATCCTTTGCATCCCATGACACATCACTTGTACTTTGCACTGTCAGGTTCCAGAAACAGGGAGTGTCTGAGGTTTGAGAGACACACAGCTAAAAATTTATTTCCAGTCCTTCTCTGCATTTAGTTCAATTTCTCTGGTAAGTCCCTGATTGTGAATCTTTTTGAGGGGTGGAAAAGCTACATGTTTCTCTGGAGAACCTCGTGAGTTGCAGCATATGTTTGAAGTTAAGTGGAGTTGTTTTACAGGAAATTTGCTTCTTGTGTTCTATATATTTGCATACTTACCAAACAACGACAAAAAAAAAAATCCAAAAATGAACAGTCCAGTTAATCATGTTATTCATTCCTTACTGGGATACAATACTACGAGTGTGTGTATGAGCTTGGTGACTGGCAGTCTTTAGTCTGCATATTGATATCCTATAAAATGAGCTCTCTCAATCTTTGATCTTGTGGTTGGGGCATTCAAACAATGTCACTGGGTTTTTACCTCTTGTGCTTTCAGGAATTCCTATGACCTTAATGTTTTTCTTCCTCCTCAGCTGTTCAGATTTTCTTGTTTGTCACACATTTGTTTCATCTGTGACTTTACATCCCTGGGTATGTCTACACTGAAGAGAGAGGGAAAAAACCAACAACCCAAAAAACAAAAACCTGCAGCAGTCAGTCTTAGAGCCCAAGTCAACTGACTTGGGCTCACAGGGCTTAAACTATGGGGCTTACAAAAACCCGGGCTCTGAAACCAGGTGAGTTGGGTAGGTCTCAGAGTTTAGCCTCCAGACCAAGTGAGAACATCTACACTGCTATTTTTAGCCCCATAGCCCAAGCCATGCAAGCCCAAGTCAGTTGACCTAGGCTCTAAAACTAGCTGCCCTGTTTTTTGCCGTGTAGATGTACCCTTAGTCAGTCTCATTCAAGTGTAGGATCTTTAAGGCAGACGCTCTCCATTCCACATCTCTCACAACTGTTAAAAATTGAGTGCATGTTTGCCTTGATTTTTTCCCCCTCAAGACTTTCTAATCTTGGTCCAGATCCTGAACTGATATAAATTGGTGCATCTCTGGGATCTGACTCACTGACTTAAATGGAGTTGTGCCAATTTACACACCCTCAGAATCTGGCCTCTTGTGTTTTAATCCTGTACTGAGGTTCATGACAATGTTCAAGATCCCCACAGAGATGGTAGCTAGCTTCTTTGGAGTCTCTTGCTTTCCTTTTATACACTTTGAACAATGCTGTTTCTCTTACCCGCTGAATCATCCTCACCTGTCCACCAAAGCTCAGGAAGAGAGACAACAGCTCTCAATCACTGAGCCAAAATGTCAATGCAAAAAGTTTTTGGTTTAATTTTGGAGCCAGGGTATGTATGAGCCCTTCTCTGCCATACTCTCCCAGTGGCTTTCCCTGTCCTGTGCAAACAAAGGCATGTTCATTTCCACAAGCTGCTTTGGTGGTCTTGCAAACTAGGGGTGGTCTGATTTACATAACTCTTTAGTGCAGTCAAGACAGCAGCGTTCCTGTGTGTTTTGTCATCGACCCTCTTAAGCGTATTGTAGTTAGATGGAATGAGCTTGGTTGCGAACTGACCCAGAAAGTCAGCTGTCCCTCTTAATATTTTCCCTAACTGGGGAAAGGGGATCTAATACAAATCCTATTGGTGACACAAATCTCAGAGTTCTGCACTTTCCTCTCATTCTGTATCATTGCTGTGCCTGCTGATTGCTGCAATAATTGGAATTGTCCCAACACTGCTTTTATCTAGGGGATAAAAAGGGTATATCTCCCTCTTCTGTAGCTGGAATAGCCACTTGTTTGTTTGAAGAAATGATTACCTCTTGGCAGTTTTAACTTATTTGCTTTCCACCCCTCCTAACTTACATGCAACCACAAGAATCTCTCCTATTGTGAACCACTAAATGTTAATGCCTCATTACCGAGCGAGTCATGTACTTTTGTAATCCTTAAATCTTGTGAAATAATTTAATCAGGCTGTGTGCTAATCACACATTCAGTGTTGACTTTACAACGTGGCACAGAATACTACATACATCTCTTAAGGGCAGGCCCACAATGGAGCAGAAAAAGCACAACAGGTGCTCAGAAGTGCTGTCCAATCCCAGATTAGCTGCATATGGGGTGGTTTAGTAGTTTCAGCTGATTCTTGGATTCAGTGTCTAGCGCACTTCTCTTTGGACCAAACTCTCTTCCGACTTATGTTTGTGCAACTCCATCAAAGTCAGTGCGGTAGCATTCATATAACTGAGTCTAGGTCTACACTACAAGTGCTACAGTGGCACAGCTGTAGTATAGACACTTGATAAAGCAGTAGAAGGGATTTTTCCTTTGCTGTAGTAAATCCACTCCCTCGAGGGGTGGTAGCTAGGTTGACAGAAGAATTCTTCCACCAGCCTACCACTATCTGTACCGAGGCTAAGATTGGCTTAATTATATCTCTCTCAGGGTGTGAATTGTTCACATCCATGAACAGTGTAGCTGGGTTAATATATATTTTAGGTATAGACCAGGCCTGAGAGAATTTGGCCCCATTGTCTGATAGCTTCATGAGTGCAGCATGGTTTTCCTCTAGTTTTTGTAAAATGTTACCATTCCAAAGCAAAATAAAATATTTTATTTCTAGACACCAACCTCACCATGTAAGTGGCTGGGGCACTGAACAATATTACAGTAAAGACATTAAAAGGATAAAACATCCCCAAACGCAAGAATCCCAAAGTGGAAAGTCCCTGTCTGGGAAGGCTTCAGTAGCACAAAATGACCACAACCTCCCTTCCACTGGGAAAGTCAGTGCATCTGTATCTTTCTTTATAAGAAAAGTTATGCCCAGGTTTTTTTGTAGTATCTATTTAGTGGGAGAAGTCCATTTGCCCATGGTGAGGAAAAGAAGGTGTGAGAGGATGGTCAGAGAGGGAAAAGCCCAATATATTGGGAGCTATGTTTCCGAAGCTGGCCTGGTGTGTCTGGCTCCTCTTGATTGATTTTTATTCCTTCCTTGCCATATTTGTAGATTTAGAATGTTCCACAAACCCATTTCTCCCTGTGCAGAGATGGGAGTCAGGACAGCCATTCACCATCCTCTACAATGCACTTCCTAGGGTATGTGTGTATTTGGATCTTTGGAACAGTGCAAGAAGCTGAGATCTTGATCATTTCTTTTCCTTTTCTTCAGAAAATGGTTGGTAATTCAATAGCATTTCCCATTCCCTGTTTACACAGATGATTTACTTCTTAAAAGACTATTTATTTTATTGTTTGGAACATTTCACGAGACACATAATTGTTTATTAAGTAAAGGTCTGGGGCACAATTTACCAATTTACATGCTGTACTAAATACAAACAGCTTATTTTCGTTTGGTTATTCCTCTCTCCAACATTCTGAAAGTCTCATCAAATGATACCATGGGAGAAGAACATTCTCTGGATTCCTTAAATATTCATTGTATCCTAGCATTACACAACCATAATGGCAGAAATTCTTTGAGTAACTGTAATAGCACCGTGATTGACCATCCTTCATAGAAAATAGAAGGAAGGGGCAGAAATAGTTAGTCTATACTTTTCCTCTCTAGGTGCTTTTTTATTCAGCTTTTCATTTTTACCCAGTGAAACTCAATGATATTGCATAGAGCTGCAATCAGCCACTTATCTACCAATTTATATAATCTCAGTAATCCATGACCAGTTTCTTTTTCCTATGGAGACAACTGGTTAAAGTACCTGCTTTGGCCTGCTAGTGTGTGTGCTCGAGGCTCAGGTAGGAAAATTCATTGCTAGCTACCGGGAGGTTTTGTTTTCACTTTATTTTTCTCACTTTGAGCCTATATATTTTGAACTGTTATGATTACACCCTTGCAAAATTCTATGCACCCATTTAATCCAAACAAAAGTTTGGTTGGTTGGCTTTTCTTGACAGGCGAGTAAAATAGTCCAGGCCTTAAAGACCTGACACAGGTAATAGTGTTTCGTTTTGTATTTGTATTGTGCCTAGCACAATGGGGCCTTGATCCAAAGCTGGGGCTCCTCCGTGCTACCACAATACAAATAATAAATTATTTTGTTCACTATCCTTATCCACCTTAAATGTGGTCATGTCAGTGTGTGAGTGAATAGATTTGATGCCAGAAAAAATTGGGAACCATTGGAATAGAACAAAAACAAGAGCGCTCTTGCAATATAGTAGCTATCTAAATTTCAGATCCATGAACATAACGTTAACTCTGAAGCTGAGTTGCATTTCTCTGTCATCTGTGAATTTTACAGACAAGGAGACTAACTTGTTTATGGGAAGATTTTGTTTTTCATACTCTTCATCTCAGGTGACAGAATAACCAAGTGCCCAAGTTCTTAGTTGCACACATTGATGCTGCTAATTTGGTTTCCCATGTGAGCTTTAACTACATGGTTCGCATGAAACTAAGCTTTGAAACCCATCATCCAAAGGGTTGCAAAACCTTACTGTAGGAGCCAAATATTTCCAGCTGTTGTTGTCTTGTATTTATTTCCCACAGCATCTTGGCTTAGGTCTGCTAGTGATCTTTCTTCCTCAATGGCATGAGATATTAGCAGAGTCATTGTTTATGCTGCACAGAAGGATATTCCTCAAGCCTTACTTCATTAACAATTTTAAAAGCTTGTTAATCTGATTTATCTTTAAAGAATGGAAACTTTTTTTCATGTGAAATAAGGGACAGGCTTTCTGTAGATTGTGATAATGAGGTCAATTGAATACCAGGAGGCAATCTCTGTTATAAACTTGGAGATGTCATCCAGTCTTCAGTTGTTTTACAGAGTTAAGAGACGAGAGAGATTATTCAATATATTACATATGTTTTAAAGCAACTTTACATCTGTTTCCTCCAGTGCATTGAGTTGTTTAATGTTCAGAATCTTCAAAAGAAAACAACCACAAAGAGATCTGATGATAGTCGATGATCAGAGTGGCCACTAAACTACTGAGAGCATTTTGGTGTAATATCTACCCAATCAGTTGTGTGAATAGCTTAAAATGACCCTGGATGTCTCGGGATCAGCTATTTGCTATCACGAATCTTTGAAAACGGTGCCGACGAAGTACATATGAAAAGCAATCACATAAAGTTTAGTTGTATGAGGTTCTTGTAGATCAACCTAAAGAACTTTCTTAAACAGATGCTATCACGTTAAGAGCACTCTTAAAAAAACAATGTCTTCTCTACTTCAAACAGCTCTTCAGATTAGGTTATTAAAATGGAAGGATTTTTCTACCAGTTATGCTGTTCGTTTACATCTTGCATATTTTCCAGTTTGGGCAATGAAAATAGATGTCAGTCCAACTTTTGTTTATAATTAGCATTTCTATAGTATTTTATAATTAATTAATGTTAACAGTGCCACACAAGGGGGATGATATTTTACAGATGGGGAAACTGAAACATGGAGAGGTGATGTGACCTGCTCAAGGCCACACGGTGAGCCTGTAGCACAGACAGGATTTAAATACAGAATTTTCTGATTTCCATTCTGATGCTCACTCTAGTTTACAGTCAATTTCTGTTTATGGTTCTCATGCAGTAGCCCAGGGATACTAGGTTTGCCAACTTTGGTTGGACAAATTTCTGGAGATTTCATTACATGGCATAATCTTTAATTCCTGGGGACTCCAGGACAATCCTGGAGTGTTGGCAACCCTAAGGATTACATTACTGGAACTATTGCAGGGGATATATAGTTTTGTTTTTATTTTAAAATTTCTTTCCATTTCTATTTATTTCCTTTTGATCATGAAAACACCTCTATTGGTTCTAGGTTTCCTGAAAGCTTATTTTTATGCAACTGAAATGTTAGCCCCAATTCTGTCTGACAGTGAATTTTCTTTAAAGCGGGACCAAGATATTCACTATAAAGGATCAGTTACATAAGTTAAGCTCTTATGGGTTAAAATGTCCACCCCAGGAACTAGATGTGGAGGGCGTATTCCACTCGTGGATTTCCAGCTTCTTGTGTGGAAGATCTCTCATGGCACCTCCTACCCCAGAACCTGTGCAGAGTTTCTCATGGGATCAGTATGCAGAGAAGAGCCAGGGGCAGCAGAACCAGGAGGGTTTCATGTCCTCTTCTCCAAGCCTAACAGGGAATCAACCAAAAAAATTAACGCAGCCTCAGGCCTCATTACATGCATCCTTTAAGGTCCTGCGTGACTGCCAGAGGGCCAGCAGGGGTTCTTGGAGCCAGTATAGAGACACACGACCTTTGCCCAGATGTCCTGTGCCTCAGAGTGATCACTGGGGATCCACATAGATTTGGGAAGGGTGGGGAAGTCCAACATCATGCATATTCCATGGAGTTGGAAGGAGGAAGCTCTGTAAGGAGAAAGTAGTGGCACCTGCCTTATTACTGATAGCTATAGGCAGAGCCTGCAAGAGTCAGAGCAGGATGAGAGTCTCTATTGTATTCTCTGGCAGTGAGAGGTTGAGGCAGGAAAAAGTAGCTCTCCAGGGTAAGGTACATGATCAACTGCTGATTGTGAAAACACAAAATACTGCTGCTATTTAAGCTCGCTGGCCTAGAGAGATCTCCAGGGCCTGGATCCCCAGCCTGGTCTTCACCTCTTCAGTGCCATTGACTATACTACTCCTGACAAATTACACCTGGGTCTGTTGTTTCCCTCTCTCCTTCAACAAATACCATTTGGTCTACCTGCTAAAGTTGATTAGTTGATTGAGACAGGTAAGTAGGGGAAGAGGATGATTTTCCAGTTGTGTGCGCGCGCGCGCACACACACACACACACCCCTCAACCTAGATGTAGGTGAATGAAATCTAAGCCTCAAAAGTTTTTGAGGAGGTAGTTTGTTTGTTTTTGTTTGTTTAATTTATTTATATTATTCTGCTATCTTCATTTAAAAGCTATGTATTTTTGTGAAGTAACAGTGCCAACTAGTGGTCAGATAATATATTCACCTTGTGACAAACGAGTATTTGTGGGGGAAAGCCAGGCCTTGTTAATAAAAACGTGGGTTAAACATAATGGAAGTCCCATGACAACACAGTCAGCTTGATTTTATTTAATTAATTTGTTTATTGATAGGGAAAATACTTTATTGACATTTCTGGGCATTTACAATAAAATATTTGTTATATTGTTGTGACTTGTATAATGGGCCAGTTATTAAAAATTAACAATATTCTATATTGACCATATATTCTTATATAATTTTCCTTTCCCCTCTATTCAAATTATTTTAAAAACCATACTTTGATTATATGTACATTTAAACATTCACAATAACTTTTTAAAAATCTTTATTGTGAAGGAGGGGATAGCTCAGTGGTTTGAGCATTGGCCTGCCAAACCCAGGGCTGTGAGCTCACTCTTTGAGGGGGACGCTTAGGGATCTGGGGCAAATTCAGTACTTGGTCCTGCTAGTGTAGGCAGGGGGCTGGACTCAATGACCCTTCAGGGTCCCTTCCAGTTCTATAAGATAGGTATATCTCCATATAGTATATTTTCAGGGAAAGATAGGAAGTATGAAAACTTAAAGGGAGGAGGAGGGTGTAATTTGGTTATGTCCTCTCTGTATGCCCTTCTCGATTATTGTGTCCATATCAAAGCATATCAATGACTTCAGTGTTTCTACTATGGTGTTTTTCTGTGCAAAGTACACTATTACTTTTATCCTTTTTTGCATGTGGGAGAGAGTAGGGGGAAGTTTGTCTGGCATTTTTCTCACAAAACTTGTTACGCCTTTCATTACTGAAGAGTTCGCTAACAATTTTTTCCAGGAGCCAGAGTAAAACCTGTTGCATGGGTCCACGGATTTGCAATTGTTGCTCATTTTCCCTCCCTCCATTTCCCACCCCCATAAAGAGCAAGAATAAAGTAGCTTCCTTATTCCCGGCTCAAATCTTTTTTAATAGACCAACTCCCAATACCCATGTTTTTAAGTCTTGTTCAAATTCTATCCCTAGTGCTTTTTATTTCTTTTAGGAGGTATTTCCAAAATGTTTCTACCATCCAGCATTCCCATGTCATGTGTATAAAAGAGGATCTGGCTGTGTTGCATTTTATACAAATATCTGGGCAATATGTATTTTGATTATACAGAAATGGAGAAACATACATTCTGTGAACCGAATAGTACAGCTCAACAATCTTTTGTTCAGTATCTGAGGGGTAGCCATGTTAGTCTGTATCCACAAAAACAATGAAGAGTCTGGTGGCACCTTAAAGACTAATGGATTTATTTGGGCATAAGCTTTCATGGGTTAAAAACCCACTTCTTCAGATGCATGAAGTGAAGTGCATCTGAAGAAGTGGGTTTTTTACCCACGAAAGTTTATGCCCAGAAAAATCTGCTAGTCTTTAAGGTGCCACCAGACTAATCTTTTGTTGTTTTCATATTTGCAGTCTTACCCTATAATTTAATAGCTTTATGCAGTTTGTCTTTTAAAAAGATAGTCATGAAATTATACATTCTAGACACAATCTTGATTGCTGAAACTTCAAACTCTTGTATGTTTTCTAATGCAGGTAGTTTTGTTTCTTTTCTGGAAGCTTAAGTAAAATAAACAACCTGTGCAATGTAAGTTTATATTTTTCTTTTAATATATTGCTTACATCTGCTTTGTTTTAAGATTTTCCAACCTTCCTTCCACTTATTATAGTGGTATTTGCACTTACATTTTAATAAGTCCTTATTTAGCCCAGGTATGAAAGCACTATTATTTCTTATTTTTTATGATATTAAGATCTGCTTTTTTTTTTGGTTGGTTGAGTGCCTCTCATATATCTATTTAATAATTGCACTTGTAAGTAACGTGATGTTTCACAGGGTCCAGAATTTTGGAATATGGGGCTAACATACATTTAATTGCATAATTACATAATTGGGTTTGCCAGTTTCTATTCTCTCTGTATGCACAATGGCTTTTCTCTACTGGGGATCCATCACAGTACTGGCCTGATTTGTGCCATGCTATAGTATCTCTTGAAATCTGGTAGTGCCTGTCTCCCATCTCAACTAGATGTTACAGCCACTCTGTTTTGATCCTTCCAATTTGACCACAGGAATCTTTGAATAATTTAAAAAAATGTCTTGACAGTTGGCGCCAAGGGAATCATAAGGAAAGGACAGAGGACTTGGGCAGGACATTCATTAAGTACTACTAATTGATGTCAATGGTAATAATGTATTCAGCGTTATTGTTGCTGTCAGTCCCAATACAAGATCAAACAGATATGCTAAATTATTTAGCTGAGACAGTCTGAGTACCTTCCTCAGATCTGAAGAAGAATTCTGTGTAGCCTGAAAGTTTGTCTCTCTTGCTAAAAGAAGTTGGTCCAGTAAAAGATATTACCTCACCCACGTCTCTCTAATGGCAATAATGTCCTCCTGTCTCAGTCATTGTAAATAGCTTTCATTAATGGCTCAATATTTAATTTAAACAGCTCCCCTACCACAGGTGATACGTTAATGCCGAAGTACCTAATTTTATTATCTGTTATTTTCAGTAGGGCAGCTCTAGCAATTTCGCCGCCCCAAGCACGGCGGCACGCCGCGGGGGGCGCTCTGGTGGTCGCCGGTCCTGCGGCTCTGGTGGACCTCCTGCAGACGTGCCTGCGGAGGGTCCGCTGGTCCTGTGGCTCCGGTGGAGCATTGGCAGGCACGCCTGCGGGAGGTCCACCGGAGCTCGGGACCAGCAGACCCTCCGCAGACACGCCTGCCAGAGGTCCACCGAAGCCGCGGGACCAGCGGACCCTCCGCAGGCACGCCTGCGGGAGGTCCACCGAAGCCGCGGGACCAGCGGACCCTCTGCAGGCATGCCTGCGGGAGGTCCACCGGAGCCGCCTGCCGCCCTCCCAGCAACTGGCAGAGTGCCCCCCGCGGCATGCCGCCCCAAGCACGCGCTTGGCGTGCTGGGGCCTGGAGCCGGCCCTATCAGTAGGCATTTATCATCTTTTAAGTATCTTTTGGAGCTGAGCCATAATATCTGAAAAGCCCTTTCAGAGTAGTTTAGTCTGTACATTGATTCCTGACCAAACACTTGAATTATTTCTTGTAATAATGGCTATATTTGATGTATATCTTGTATTAAAAGCATAAATTGTCAACATAAAATGAAACTTTGTTTTCTATTCCCAATACACATATTCCCTGAATTTTTTCAGTGTCCCTGATCTTTTGTGATAATGGTTCAATAATTCAAAATAAATAACAAAGATGATAAGGGACATGCTTGTCTTGTTGCTCTGCAAAGTGGTATCAGCTCAGTTTTTTGCAACGTTTCCCCAAATACATGCATTAGGATTTTTTATAGATTACTTTGATCCACTTCTGAATGTGTTCCCAACATTCTGAATAGAACTGGGTGTTCTTCTGAGTCGAGAGCCGTTTCTGTATCCATGGTTAGAATTCAGAGTAGCAGCCGTGTTAGTCTGTATCCGCAAAAAAAACAGGAGTACTTGTGGCACCTTAAAGACTAACAAATTTATTTTAGCATGAGCTTTCGTGAGCTAAAGCTCACTTCTTCGGATGCATAGAATGGAACACACAGACAGGAGATATTTATACATACAGAGAACATGAAAAGGTGGATGCATACTTCCACCTTTTCATGTTCTCTGTATGTATAAATATCTCCTGTCTGTGTGTTCCATTCTATGCATCCGAAGAAGTGAGCTTTAGCTCACGAAAGCTCATGCTAAAATAAATTTGTTAGTCTTTAAGGTGCCACAAGTACTCCTGTTTTTTTTTCATGGTTAGAATGTAGGTCTTGTTTGGTGCTTCTGGGGTGCTTACCACGTTGTAGAAATTTTCTGATATTACTTAAGGGGCATCTTCCTTTTATAAAGCCAGTTTGATTTTTGTTCATCAATTTAGGCATATTGTCACTAATCTGGATGCCAGTATTTTAGTCAAAACCTTACTATCTATATTTATTAAAGAGAGAGGCCTATAAGATGTTGGATCTGGTAAATCCTCATTTGGTTTAGCTGGCAAACCTACAGCTGTCTGATAAGCTGTCTCATAAGTACTCTGTTGCCTCAAACTGAAGTGCACTCACTAATAAGGAAGTTACCTATGTTTTAAATACTTCACAAAATTCAGAGATGTATCCATCCTGTCCAGGACTGCTCCCTGATTTCAATAATGAAATCACCATCTCTCTTTTTTTTCTTGTATTGATGGGCCACCTAGCAGCTCTCTTTCATTACGAAGGAGTCTGGACAGTATAAGATCCAGCAGTACAGTGTTCTGTGTTTACATATCAGCTAATTCTATATCTCCTGAAAATATTTAGTTAGTACCTTGTAAATTCTTTTTTTTTTTTTTGTGGTGGTGTTTTTTTGAGTAGCCCATGGCTGTTCTGGGTCTTCTATTAGAAATCAGTCTGGTTAGTAACCTGCCTGACTTGTGCCCCCATTTGGTTCCTAGACTCCAAGGCCATAGACAGGCCATAGAACTTCCCCAAAATAATTCCTAGAGCAGATTTTTTAGAAGAACATTTAATCTTGATTTAAAAATTAACGGAGAATCCATCACAACTCTTGGTACAACCTTTCTTTGGCAAATAGGAGAGCTGGCTGGGCTTTTCTGTTATCAGTGGCTCTAATACTATTTTCACATTTGTAATCTCTTGGAGCAAGTCTGCATTATTAGTCATGTTGTATTGCTTCTGCAAACCATAAGTTAGTTCCTCTAAGGCTGCCTGTTTTTTGCCTTTGGTCCCTCCCTTACCCAGCCAAATAACTATTGTATGAGATAATGTTCCTTTGCTACTGTTTTAAAGACCTCCCACATAGTTCCCTGGGATATATCCTATAAGGGATTGTTCTTAATATAATCATCAATATGGTTTTCCATTTTTTCACAAAATATTTGTCTTCTAGCAATATATTACCAAATCTCCAGCCCTTCTCTCTTCATCCTGACTTGGACTAACTTTTCATGAATATAAGTGCATAGTCAGAGATATGTCGTATTTAAATCCCTACATTAAGGATTTTGTGTAGAAGACTCTTGATTTAAAAATCTGTTTTTGTTGTATTACTGTAACAACTATTCTACTATCTGTTTTGGCAGATTGGGTTAAAAAGTGAAGTCCCTCCCAACAGAGTGTAGCAAACCTCCAAATAGCCATCGTGTCCTGTTCTGTATTTGCTGATTCCAGTATTTTAAGGGTTTTATATATAGACCCTTGAGTTCTGGGCGTTACCCATGAGTTCTGGGTGTCTGCAATCATTCAAAAAATAATATTGAAGAAAAAGGTATCCTTCTCTTTTGGGGCATATGTCGTATAGTATAACAGACTTGCACATCCCTGCAACAAACCACGAAGCCCTCTACATCTCTTTTGATCCTTCTATATTGCCCTGCTACTTGTTTACTTATTAGTATACACACGCTCCTCTTATGGGAACTGAAAGACGTTCCGTACACATGGGATGCCCATTCCCTTTTAAGTAGGATTTTTGTTTTGTTTTAGGTTCCCTGAAGCATTGTCATTGATATCTTATCCTTTTTTTATTTTTTTAAAGCAGTTAGCACCTTTTATGTTTTATTGGGTGGTTTAGTCCCCTAGAGTGTCTACACTGCTTTCTGGAGTGAACCTCCCAGACTCGTGCTAGCGCTCTAGAAACAGCTATATAGACAGTCCTTTGAAGTTATGGCTTGGGCTGGAGCTTTGGACTCGGAGCAGGTTGGACTTCAAAGCCCGAGCTCCAGCTTGAGTCGCAACTTCAAAGCGCTGTCTATACAGCTGTTTTTAGAGTGCTAGAGTGCCCGGCTAGCCCACGTCTGTCAACCCAGGCTAGGAGACTCGCTCCAAAATGCTGTGTCGACACAACCCAAATGTTTCAGGAGAACCAGATTGTTCCTAGTTCTCTCTCTCTCTCTCTCTCTCTCTCTTTTTTTTTTACCCATTTCTTAGAATATTGATATTGTCTTTACCATGTGATGTGTTCCACATCTTCCCCCATCCACAGCCCCCAGATATTTGAATCTATAAAGTACTTATCAGCTTCCCTACAATTATATTCAATATCCTCTCTAATTATAACCTTAAACCATTGTAAACATTCTGATTTTCACTTTCTCCTTATACTTTGTACTATATTTTCTGATATCCTTTATTAATAGACAGACTTTAACATTAACTTATGTACCATGATTGGTTGAAAACTATTGCTTAGAACTATTTTCATAGACTTAACAAAAAATTATTGTTTAAACTTCTGCTGAGGCAGCATTTGTCTTACAACACATAATCATTCTATTTTCATTCCCCTTCCCTGATACTTAGTTAGCTCTTAACATGAGTCTCATCAGTCTAACTACTTTTTGGTCTACTTAGTTTTGGTTCAAGTACTGAAGTCAGATACATCTGGGTTTCCCCCAGCATGTAGAAAGTGTGGCTTGACTTGTCTGATTTTTTTTTTTTTTTTTAGCAGTACTGGGAATATTTGTGCAAATCAAAGTTTCTTTTTCCTGTGGAGCTGCTTGTGGACTTCTGCAGTTCAGCCCTTCTCCTCTGTACACCTATAAAGTAATCTTGACATGAGTATACTTTGGTTCTTCTCCACTCTTATTTCTTTCAACTTTCTGGCTGTGTCAAAAGCATAGTCAATCTCCTTCTGCCACAATGACAGTAGAGTCAGGGAGGGAGAGCGGGAAGGAAGCGTGTGTGTAAACCCACTGCCTTTCACTATATCAGTGTTAGCAGCTCTGCTGATTTCTTTGTGAGCCACAAGATTTCAGATGGGGTTGGAGTCAAGCTCACAATGATGCAAGAGGCTCTGTTACCTGGGTTTTTTTTAACCCAAAGCTCTTGGTAACTTTTACTCTGTGCAAGGTGGTGTTAGGAAATAAATCAGGGGAGACACAGCCGTCCAACCGAAAGATGGCTGGCACAAACAGGACAACACAAGAGTGCTTTCACTTAAAGCTAAACTTTGCTTAGTGTCAAGCACTTACACACGTCTGCAACAGGTTAGTAAAACACCCCCAACCCTTGATAATTACCAAAGCTGAGTGTGGGCTCTTGAGTGACACAGGGCAGGCTTCTGGTGGCCAATTTTTCCGTCTGCCGGTGGGGACCACAAGACGTATCCAGAGGGAGAGTCCAAACAAGTCCCAAAAGAGTCCAACTACTTCAAACTTTTCCCCTTATTTGTACATTAGTAATAGAATGACATGTCCCTTAAATAAAATTTGTTAAGTAAGCAGTTTCAATGGTCAAGCAAGAGGTTCCTTCTGATTATTGATTAACCAGGTGTGGGTTTTTCCAGAGTTTGCAGCCTTGAGGCTCCAATAAACATTTCTGGGGCACATCCTGCTTTCCTAAAATGCATATATTAGCAACTTCAACACAATTTGTATTAGGAAGGATGCAGGGTCAAGCTGACCTTTTTGTGGCACCCAAAAACACCCTCCCCTCCTGCCGTGGTCAATCTGAGACTGCTGACTAGGCTGCTTTTAGCAATAAGCCATTGTGGTTTTAGGCACTTTACTGACTTGCCAAAATCTTCCTGTACAGCTCCAGCCTTCTGGCAAATTTCAGACCTGCCTGGGAGAAAGCCCCCTCTGATTGGTTGCTTTCCCTATTGTCTGGCCTCCTGGGGAAGAGCAGCCAACCAGAGTTACTGCAGTAAATCAGGCAAAGCTCTACCTTTGCTCTCAGGAGCTGACACTGTTGTCACAGGAAGGGATGGGGGAAGAGGGAGCAGAAAAAGCCCTGTTACTCAGGACAGCTGCACTTTTCCTCCCAAGACCAACAGGTATGGCTGTTCTGCTCCTCCCCCGTCCCTGCAACCAGTGTTCCCAGTCTTTGGTGATTTTTGCCGGTTAGGCTGCTTTTTGAAGGCTTCAGCAAGAAAATATCTGGAATAGACAACAGGTGACTTTTGGGGCTGAAA
Organism: Mauremys reevesii; assembly: GCF_016161935.1. Taxonomy (NCBI): domain Eukaryota; kingdom Metazoa; phylum Chordata; order Testudines; family Geoemydidae; genus Mauremys; species Mauremys reevesii. The sequence goes on from NC_052625.1 coordinate 61,605,290, forward strand.
ATTGGTGCCTCTGCCAAAATTAGGGCAATTTTTAAGGCTTGTCTACACAGCGGCATGGCGACAAAGCGGCTGTGTGTTAGAGCACTCTACGTGCCCCTCCCTAATGTGCTGCCGCCCTGTTTAGACCCTGCTGCTGTGCCGTAAGGGTACCAAGTTCACATTAACACAACAGGTCCCTTTACAGCACACCAGCAGGGTCTACAGGGGACAATTACAGTGCAGCACCACCTTAGAGTGTAGCCTGGCCTGCACCATGTCTGACAGAGAGGAGCAGAGAGCAGAAGTGAGTAGTGTGTTGTCTCTGTGGTGATGGCGAGAGGTGGGGCAGCAAATGAGCTCCTGGAGCACATGGTGGGTATCGCACCCCCCGTCCCTGTGGGATCCTGGACTGGCTCGTTAAGGGGTTTCATCATGTGATAACCCCTTCCTATGGGCCACATCCTGCTGATATGAGGGGGCTCAGACTCCATATGCCACTTGGTGCCTGGCCAGGGATAGTGGGGTGACAGTTGGGGCACCCTGTTGAGAGTTGGCATTGGGCAGTGCCCAGAGCTCCCTGTTGGGAGAAAACGTGGGAGCTGCTGAAGTACAAGTGGGGAACCCTGCTTGGGGGTTGGTGTGGGGCAGGGTGGCCCTGCTGGGGAAACGGGGGACAAGGGTGGGTACTGGGGAGTTGAGGAACATTTGTGGGGGAGCTGCTGGGGAGTGATTTTGGGAAGCAGAAGGACAAGGAACTCCCCTCACCCAGTGCCAGGGGTTGAACAGAAGCACGGATCAGCTGGCCCCTTTCCCTTCCTCCCACTACAGCCCCCTGCCTGGGGCCTTCGCCATGACGAGGAAGAGCATGAGTTGTCAGTAGCTGTGATTTAAATGGCTGCTTTGTCAGGTTACATTTGCCTCCAAACTTACATTTCATAAAAGAAAGATGTTTATAAAACCTGAGGTGGATAGAAATATTATTGTTGTTTTTACGTTTACATTTCCAAGATCAGTATTTTACTTTACACAAATGAACAATCTCCTGCTGGATAGTGTCTGGAACACAAAGAATGTGAAATGGTGAAAATGTGGGCTGTTTGACCCAATCAGTCATTTGGCTACTTTGGTGGCTATTTTTCTTATGCAATCGGCCAAAACTTCAGCCTTGAGGTTGGCAATGCTGCCTACACTCCCATCCCTGCAGGCTTTGAAGAGAGGTGAAGAGCCCCTGGAGCTGCAGGAGCAGAGGTGAGGCTGTGGGAGCAGAACTGATGCAGGGAGCGGGAGGATAGGCAGATATGAGGGTGAGATCTCCTGCCGTGGGGGCCAAAATCACCTTAACACATTTGGGAGCATTGGCAACGCTAAGGCCACATGCATACGCTGGGATGGACGGGGGAATTCAAACATCAAAAGATAAGATTATTGTGTGTTTGGTTCCTTTTTTTTTTTTTTAAACTTTCATGAGTTTTCAGCCTTTGGGGTTGGCAATACTGCTATGTATACACCAGTTTTGAGGGAGATGGGCCTCTCAACCAGCCTGCTTCTGACCTTGTACCCAGAGTGAGTGGGAGGCGCTCATCAGCTTCTCTGCTCCTGGTCCCCTGCCTTATTCTTACCAGCTCTCTGCTCTTCAGGGATAGGGCAGTAGGGGGAATAGGGTCTAGTTGGGGACTTCATTGTAAATCTTGCAGGTAATGAGGGAAGGGGAGAGTGGGAGGTCACCAAATCCACTTCCTCACTCTGCCATGACAGTCACGTTGCCAGTCAGTTTGATATATTAGTAAATGCATGAACATGCATGGGCAGGCAGCATAGTCTAGTGCAGGCCTGCACAACTCGTAAAGCGGCAAGGGACACATTACTCCAAAGAAAACAGCTGAGGGCCGAACCCCCCCGGCCCCGCGGAAACACCCCCCGCCCCCAGGACCTCCCGGCCCCGTGCAAACACCCCGCCCCAGCACCGCCCAGCCCTGCAGAAACAAACCCTCCTTCCCCAGCGCCGCCCCACCAAAACAGCTATGGGCCAAAAAGGAAGGTTGGGGGTGGGGAGGTGATACTTGATTTTAAATCAATCAGGTGCTCCCAGCTGAAGAGGTGGCTGGGAGCCCTCAGGGGCAAATTAAAGGGCCCAGGGCTCCAGTGGCTGGGGGAACCCGGAGCTTTGCGGGGCTGGGGCAGGGATTTAAAGGGCCCAGAGCTTCTGCCGCTGAGGGGAGCCCGAGCCCTTTAAATCCCAGCCCCAGCCCATCCGCTGGAGCCGCGGACGGGACTCAAAGGGCAGGGCCGGCTTTAGGAAGTGCGGGGCCCAATTTGAACATTTTCGGCGGGGCCCCGGTAGGGATGACTGGAAAAAAAAAACGTAAAAAAAAAACCTTTCATTTCTTAGCAACTGGTTCCCTATAAAAAGTTCTGCCACAGTATGTATTTTTTGTACCAATAGGGTTACCATACATCCGTATTTTCCTCCCGGATGGCGATTTAAGAACCAAAAAGCCTGACATGTCCGGGAAAATACAGGTGTATGTTAACCCTACCTAAAGTTCTTTTTTTAAAAGATGGGCCTGAACTAGAAATGAGCTCTGCCACTCCCTGAGGGTGTGCTAGGGTGCACATGTGTGGGTCCTAGCTGCTCCCTGCCCACCTCATTGAAGCCGGTGTGCAGGGTTACTTCCCTGGGAACTGCAGGGCACCAGTGGACATGGGGCTGGCTGGAGGTGGGGGGAGGGAGGGGGCTGGAGGTAGGGTCTGGCTGCAGGCTGGGCAAGGGGTGTGGGGCAGGCTGGAGACAGAGGGTGTGGAGTGGGCTGGCTGGCTTCAGGCAGGGCCACGGGGGGCGTGTGGCATGGGTTGGCAGGGCTGGAGACAAAGGAGTGCAGGACTGGCTGGCTTCAGGCAGGGGGGTGCAGCAAGGGTTGGCTGGAGACAGGGCAGGGGGTGCAGCAGGGGCTGGCTGGAGACATGACAGGGGGTGCAAGACTGGCTGGAGACAGGGGCTGGTGCAGGGCTGGAAGCAAGGCAGGGGGTGCAAGGCTGGCTGGAGACAGGGGCTGGTGCAGGGCTGGAAGCAAGGCAGGGGGTGCAGGGCTGGCTGGAGACAGGCTGGCTGCGGGCAGCAGGTGCAGGGCTGGCTGCAGACAGGAACTGGTGCAGGCAGGGCAGGGGCTCCCCTGCTTCCACTGCCCCAGCCCTGTAAATAGCCGCGAGAGCCCTGGGGAAGGGGCGGGGCTCTGGGGGCTATTTAAAGGACCAGGGCAGAAGAGGCAGCTGGAACCCCCCCTCCCCACTACCCCAGGACTCTGGTGGCTATTTAAAGAGCCCGGGGCTCCCCTGCTTCTACCGCCCCAGCCCTTTAAATAGCTGAGGGAGCCCTGGGGAAGCGGTGTGGCTTTGGCGGCTATTTAAAGGGCCGGGGCGGTAGAAGCGACGGGAGCCCCGGACTTTTTAAATAGACCCCAGAGCCCCACAGCCCTACCCCAGGGCTCCAGCAGTGGTGCTCTGGTGGCAATTTAAAGGGCCTGGGGCTCCAGCCCCTGCTGGGGAGCCCCAGGCCTTTTAAATTGCCCCCTGGGGAAACTGGGCCACCCCGGTACAGCGCACTGGCTTTTGCCGGTACACTGTACTGGGGCTTGGGCGTGGGGCCCTCTTAGGGGCGGGGCCCGATTCAGGGGAATTTGTTGAATTGGCCTAAATCCGGCCCTAGCGGCTGAGATTTAAAGGGCTCAGGGCTCCCTGCGGCTGCGGGCAGCTCAGAGCCCTTTGATTCCCGGCCGCAGGCCGCACAGTGAGCCTCCGCGGGATGCATGTTGTGCAGGCCTGCTCTAGTGGATAATGCACTGAGCTGGAACTCAGAAAACAGAGGTTCTAGTCCCAGCTGTGCCACTGATATGCTATGTGGCCTTAGGCAAGTCTCCCCCTCCACGACTCAGTTTTCTCTCCCAACTATTGTCTATTTAGACTGTAAATCCTTTGGGGGTAAGGACTCTCTCTTACTGTGCGTTTATGTACAGCACCTAGCACAATGGGGCTCTGATTTCATTTGGGAACTCTACATGCTACTGGAACCTATTGTGGTTCTATCAATATATTAGTTTGATCCATCCTGGGCAGATACTTATGCACAGATGGTTCAATAGCTGTTGGATTGCTCAGTCACCAAGAATTCAAAACATCTCTGGCATTTTAAAAGTATGTTCAGAGACTGCATTAGCGATGAGTCCCTGAGGCTGGACGTTCCAACTGTTGCCCAAGAAAAGCACTTGGATGCACAATGAGCTACTGGAAGCAACCCCGGGGGTAAGGGCAGATTGAAGTAGGATCCTTGGGATCCAGGCCTCAAGGTTAGATGGGCCCTGGAGTGAGCCCTGAGTCAGAGACTGATTGTCAGACAGCAGAGATTGCAGCAGGCTGTTTGGCTGCCGGGGTAGAATGAGTGGCCTGATTCACATGGAAGGAAGATTGAGGATTTGGTAATGGAAGAATAACAAGGGACCCCATACGGGGTGGGGGGAATTCTCTCCAGGGGGGGATTTTGAGGAAGGGTCTGAAATTATGGTAGATCCAAACCCCCACCCTGTTTAGCCTTAATCTGTCCTCTTGCTTAGTTTCAGCCTGTGGGAGTTCATGTTGTCATGGGGAGATGCTCAGTCTCCTGCTAGTGGGAGCAATTTGACTGGTGCTTATGCCTATTTTTCCGAACAGCTTCAGAAGTAAATGATGAGCACAGAGGGTAACTGAGGTTGTAGTGAGGAAAACAGCTGTCCCCAGTGAAAGGCTAAGTGAAAAATGAGACCTCACTCAATTAGTCTAATCTCCTGAGTTCCTCCCTGGGGATGACAAGATTCTCTTTGGTTTATGTCTTTATTTGGGACAATGTATGTTTAGAAGCCTACTTTCTTTGGCATATCAAGGAAACAAGGTTTTAAAATTACATTTAAATCAGTATCTCATTAATGCTAGCAGCAGAGCTTATAAATCATATTTATTCTGTAATGAACTGGTAGTGAGTGGCTGCCCTCTTTGGGTTAGATTCAGAACTACATAAATGTCAGCCCCTATACTGCAAGTAGCTAATGGAAAGTCTCTTTTTGCTCAAGTGGCATAAATTGGGTTTTGGTGTATACAGTTGATTTGCTTTGAACAGGAGGATCTGAATTCTATTCACCCTGAAGTTCCAAATGGACATGGTAGGCGCAGAAGGTCAGTTGTCAAGGCCTAGTAGCAATGTGCTATTCATATCTTACATTATTGATGTTTAGAAATTGAATTTCATTTTCACCATTTTGTGCTGTTTGTTGACATTCTGCCTTCCACTCAGCTGGGCAGTATAACTAGTCAGTTCCACTTTCTGGTTCTCCAGGCGTAGCATCATGTGGCAGTGTTTGTGTTGCATACACTATGGGGAAATGGTTACATTTTACAAAGCTGGGTTGCAGTGCTGATCTTTATTAAGTGATCTCTGGTGCCACTGTTTTTTGCTAACTTTTTTTCAGTAAAAAGCTGGGCCAGAGATTGCAATGTTCGGTTTTGGATCTGGGTCCAAAATTCACCAAAGGTCTGGGGATTTTAGGTCCATAGTTCTGGTTTAAGTTAATCTCTGCCTCTTCAGACAGAGATTGTTACAGGCAAGCGGGAAATCAGCAGAGAGATTCAGGAGAGGCTTGGGAGGTGGGGAATAACAGAGCAAAGTACAAGCTTTTTGAAGCCCAGCGTCATGGTAAATCCAGAACTAGCTCCTCAAACTTCATCAACCTTCCAAGCAATGTATGAGCCCAACCTGCTTCAAGGGCTTGTCCACACTGGGGATTTTTCCACCAGTGTACAGCGCAACCCCCTAGCATAGATGCCCTGCACCTGTGTAAAAAGTGACTTGTATGGGTAAGTCATACCAGTGCAAGTGACTTATTACACCGCTGCAGTGCATTTACACTCGGGGTCTCACTAGTGTAGCCGGTGGTGTAGTACATTGGTGCAAAAATCCCCTGTATAGGCAAGCCCTGTGTAACATTACTGCTGCCTGTGAATTGAAGAAGTGGCAATTTGGGAGAAAACAAGCAAGACTTTGTCAACACAAACTAGACCTTTATGGGAATGAGTAAACAACCCTGGAAAACATCTAGAGTCTTTGGGGAAAAAATGTTCATCTACAAAGTAGTTTTGTTCATTCAAAAAGATTCAGAAATGGGATCCTATCATTCAAATACCTCTTGCTGCCTTCATGATAGTTAACAGAGAAGTCTGTAAAAATGGGGCTCACTGAATTGTTCCTCAGCATTGACTAATATGCTTAGGACGTTTGTCTGATATCTCACTGGATCTCAGTCATTTTCAGTGGTGGAAAGGTATCCCAGAATATATTAAATATTGCATTATACTAGTGGTTTTCAACGTTTTTACATTTGTGGACCCTTAACAAATTTCAAATGGAGGCATGGGCCCCTTTGGAAATCTTAGATATGGGTCTGCAGACTACAGGTTGAAAACCACTCTTCTATGGTAACAACAACCTCTCATGGACTCATTAGACATAATTTATGTACCCCCGGGGGTCCACGGACTACAGGTTGAAAACCACTGCATTATACTGTTTTAGGATGCTAGGCATGGAATGATTTCCCATCACTATCGTAATATCCTGCAAATAGGGTTGTGCTGTTGAAAGTACGATTTTCCTGAAAACGATGCATCAACTGTTTGCAAACTGTATGAAATCCCAAATAGAAACCTCCTTACAATTACAGTTCATTTAGTAGCTTTTCTGTGTCCTGTTTGATAAAAAGCTGGGGCCTGAGTGTTTCCTTTGTTTCTGTGAGTGGACAGAACCCAGACCTGGCACATCTGAGCTGTGTGGAAGAGAGGAATACATACTCTGTGATCCTCTGGAAACCCCTCTAAGAATGCGTTGCAGATTTCAAATTCTAAGGGTGTGGGAATGGCTGTTCTGAGACATTATTCCCCACCTTCACCCCTGGCCTTGGCTCTGGGGACGTAACTTACATAAGATCATGCTGACCCAGACAACATTTTTTTGTATTGTATCCTATTCCAAGTAAATCCACCTGAGGAGGAAATTGGGGGCAGTGACTGTTAAGGACCACATGAGAGCATGGCTTCTGAAGCAGTGATGAGGTACAGGCCCAGTGTCCCAAGACCTGCAGAGGGCAAAGAAGCATCTTCACCCTCGCCAATAAAAAGATACGGCGGAAGCCTGTGAATTGAAGCTCATGGAGTTTCTTGTCCCCTATTCAGGTTTTTCCTGTGTAAGGGAGAATTTGACCCCTGATCACTAGCACATTTCTTTCAAGCAGGACTAAGGCTTTGTACACGTTCTCTGGGATGTGGTCATAATTCTGAAGCACTTTCTGTAATCTCAGTCATGATTTCTTGTTTCTAAATATAAATTCTGGTCGCGGTACAGGGCAGATAAGAACATTTCACTCCAGGTTTGTGGACATTCCAATGTTATTTGTCTTTACTGGAGAGGCAAATAATACTTCACCTAAAAATAAAGTTGTTGTATTTTGTTGAGGTGTCTCTTAGTAACTTGACCTAGCATATTTTTCAAGGAGTCCCAGAAAAGAATCTGATAGAAATACAATAACTACTGAGCTCTACAAGAAACCAAAGCAGGCACAGATACGTGGTGATGTGACTCTGTCAGGTCACATTGGGTAGCAACATTTCAGTTTTGTAAAAACAAGATTTTACAAAACCTAAAACTAATAGGAATGGTTTTTTTTCATTCCAACAAACTTTTTTAAAAAAATAAATCAATATCCCCCTGCAGTATTTGGATCCCAAGCATGGCAACATTGGGTGATGTGATGGGGTATATAGTCCCATCCCGGCTTTAAAAGGGGTTAATGTGGGCTGAGAGGCCAATTAACCCCTCTGGCTAAACCTGGAATATGGATCAGCCCCAACTAAAGGTGAGTCCCAGCTGGGAGAAGAGCAGTGTGGTTACTATAGAGGCAGGGAGTCTGGGTCAGAAGGGGGCTATAGGGGGAGAGGGAAGAATTTTACAGTCATGCTCCGGGACTAGTATGTGGAGAGACTTGCGTCAAAGAAGAAGCCTGGGGAAAGTTGGCCCTGGGATCCTCTCCTGCATAGCAAAGTCTGGCAAGAAGCCAGGAGAGTCATGGAGGAGCTGTGCAGAGAGCTCTGGGAGGCATTCAGCTGAGGAATAGAAAGGGATGAAATGGCAAGCCTGACGGGGGGAGAAATTGGTTTAAGGTTACACTTTTGATTTGGGATTTATTAGGGGATTCCTAGGGTGAGCCCCATGAGTCCTAGCCCTGAGAGAAGGATGAACTTGGAGACTGTTGGAGAGGCCAGTTCACAGGCTTGGTAGAAAGGAGGACAGGAAGGTAGCAGCAAGGAGTCGGGTGGAGTGAACCTTGACTGCTCTTCCTGGAGTCCCTAGGCTGGAACTCAATGCAGAGGGTGGGCCTGGGTTCCCCTAACACCCACTAGTAAGGTGGCATGAAGACCCTGAGAAGGATGTGAAGTCCATGAGGTCCAGAATCTGGGTGAAAGATCTTTTGTATGGATGTCAAATTATTTGTTGGACTTTCTGTTACCCTGGAAGGGCCCAAGGGCCAAGTCATACCACCATGGGATTGGACTGACCATCCGCAGGGGGTGATAGAGACTGGGGCTGCTAGGCCATGCCCAGCTATGAGGTAGCATGCCAGTGATGAGGCCACCCTTCTATATGTGAGAACTTGCAAGTGAAACTGAGTAAAGTCTGAACAGAAACAAAACCAACCAGAGAATAGCAAAACAAGAAAATGAAAAAATAAAGCTTGAGGAGAGAGCACAGTATATGTCTCTCCTGAGAGTCTAGCCTAAACTGAAAAGAAAATGGGAGCTTGTCACGGGTACACAGGGTGAACTTGCCTCTCTCAGCCTTCCTGGGAGGGTTCCCCTTTTAGTGATAGGCCTGAGGCCTGCACTTTTTGCAAGTGGGAAGTCTGCACTCTGCTACTCTGAGACTGGACCTCTAGCTTCAGCACTCCTGTTTCTTTCTCACCCTGGCTCCTTCAGTGAGTCCAAAAGAGCTTGAATCCCTGTTGGAGACTTTACCCCTTTAGAAGCAATGCAATCAGCAGATGTTTGCCATGATAGAGAACAGTCTTTGTAAAGACAACAGCATTTATTTTAGTCAACTGGAATACAGTATGTAGGTTTCTCTGCTTAGAATGGAAAAGGAAATCTTACACGTGGCTACATGCTGGCAGCACAACCTGCCTCTTTTGCCCCAAAATGTCTAGGATTTAAAAGTCTGCTCACACTTCAGTTCTTTGTTTCAAGTAGCAATCGCTCTGGTTTCACACATTCTGTCTCTCTTGGCTGGCAGTTATTAGTGACCAGTCCTTAGTCTTCCACTGTCTCTCCAAGGTACCTCCATGTACATGTTCTTGATAGTTCATACCAACCCAGACATGCCTATCTGACCTAAACCCCTCTTATTTCCCTGTCCTTGGCAATACATTAACCCCTTCAATTATGAGCAACAGATGCTCCCTGAAAGTGGGGGATCATGGGTGCCTGAAAAAGTGATGGGGCCATACCCCTCTAGCCCCCCCAGTTCCAGCACCCCTGCCTTCAATCCCAGTAGGTAACAATACAAAAGTGAGTGAATGAAATTGAGCGATGCCTATTTTTCATAAAAATAATACAAATTTTCCCCATGTTCTTCACATAGCCTGTCTCTGCATCAGACCTTCCATCTGAGGATCTCAAAGCACTTTATGAACTAAGTAACCTTTCACATTTCTAAAGTGCTCCCAGTGTCACACATTGAGGTGTTGCCAGAATCGGGATCCAGAACCCCTGATTCCAGTCTCTGTCACTAGACAATTTGCCTTTTTAAAACAAAATGTTGTCATTGATGTAAAAATACAGGTAAGATTTCAATTATGTGCTCTAAGATGAAAGATATTGAATGTCTCAGTATATATCTGAATATATAGTGTCACACTAAAGATCAGAATGTTGCTAGGGGAGACAAGATCAGCTATTCAAGATAGCTGTGTGCAAAATTCTCAAACCACCACCCACTAAATCTTCCTAGTAAAATTCTCATTGACTTCAATGCAAGCAGGATTTGATTTCACAAGAAAATAAGTATTTTGGAATTTTTAATAATCTGAATAAAAAGAAAATCCCATGTCACTAAAATAATAAGTATCTTTAATCTAATTATAGTTTAAAAATTAGGTTCAGGCAAAGTCCTCAACACAGAAATACAAAGATCTTATGCTTTCACAAAGTACTGTGGAAAATGAATGTACCGCTGCCAAATTCTGCCTTCAAATACACATTGTGCAACTGAAGTGAATGGAAAACATTGAAAAGGTAAATTACATAGAGCTCAAGATGTTTGCTATCAAGATGGAAATGTTGGGCAAGCAAAAAAATGACCAAATTACCTTGTGGTGAGGAGGTTGAGGGGGGAGTTAAAGCAAAGACACAGTAAAACATATGAATAACAGGAACAGGATCAACGCAACAGCACAAAGTTAGAGAAGTAAAAAAAAAGGTGGTGAGATGGGAGGGGGCAGAGAATGATCAATAAAGCCACAAGCGTGGCCCAACAAAGAAAATAACAGAACGGCACTAGCCGTCACCTTCAGCCCCCAACTAAAACCTCTCCAGCGCATCATCAAAGATCTGCAACCTATCCTGAAAGATGATCCCTCACTCTCTCAGATCTTGGGAGACAGACCAGTCTTCGCTTACAGACAGCCCCCCTAACCTGAAGCAAATACTCACCAGCAACTGCACACCATACAACATAAACACTAATCCAGAAACCTATCCTTGCAACTCTGTCCACATATCTGTCCGCATATCTAGTCAAGTGACACCATCATAGGACCTAATCACATCAGCCACACCATCAGGGGCTCATTCATCTGCACATCTACCAACGTGATATATGCCATCACGTGCCAGCAATGCCCCTCTGCCATATACATTGGCCAAACCGGACAATCTCTAAACACAAGAATAAATGGACACAAATCTGACATCAGGAATCATAACATTCAAAAACCAGTGGGAGAACACTTCAACCTCTCTAACCACTCAGTGACAGACTTGAAGGTGGCAATTTTATAACAAAAAAAACTTCAAAAACAGACTCCAAAGAGGGCCTGCTGAACTCGAATTAATATGCAAATTAGATACAATTAACTTAGGTTTGAACAGAGACTGGGAATGGTTGGGCCATTACACTAATTGAATCTATTTCCCCATGTTAAGTATCCTCACACATTCTATGGGTCATCTCGATCATCACTTCAAAAGTTGTTGTTTTTCCTCCTGCTGATTGATTGGCCTCTTACAGTTGGTATGGCTACGTCCACCTTTTCATGTTCTCTGTTTGTATAAATATCTTCTTGCTGTATGTTCCAGTCTATGCATCCGATGAAGTAGGCTGTAGCCCACGAAAGCTTATGCTCAAATAAATAAAAGTCTCTAAGCGGTTATGCTTAGTCTCTAAGGTGCCACAAGTACGCCTTTAAAGGCACAGTCCCCAATACCATATCTTCCCTTCCAAGCCAAATGTTAATAACAAGAACACTTACAACTCCATATTAATATAGCACATAATTACAAACACTTTTATAACCAGCCCAATAGCTAACGACACTAACAACATTCTATTAGCCTTTGAGGTGCCCTGAGCTGTTGCTTGGACCTGGAGGGCTGCCCTGGAACCTCAGCGCTACTGCTGTCGGGACGCAGCAAATCCACTTGTGTTTGTGGTTTCATGTCCCTCCATTACCGCAACCTGCTGTGGTGGTTGCTTGTCTGAGACTCTCTCAGGCAAAACAGCAGACTCACTGCTCCTTATCTCCCTCCCTTCTGGGATTTGGAGAAGGTGACGCCTATTCCTCCACAGTATGTTTCTGTCCGGGGTGAGAGCCTCATATAGCCACAGGGCAACCTCTTGTGACACCATTGCTGTTAGTTACCATTTTGTAGCATCAGAGAGGTACACAGAATCATTTTCATGAAGTGGTGGCAGCTCCTGGGATCCCAAATTATGTTGTATTTTTTTTATTTTGCTTGATCTGTCCCTTTATACCCTGTAAGTCCCCAATGACTGCAACATCAGTTTCTAATCGTGCAGGTAATCTTGTGTTTTCAGTTTTCTGTTGAACAAAATGTCAGCAGGTGACAACCCATGTTTCATTGGTGCTGTTCTGTAATTTAACAGTGCTAAATATGGAGCAGGCTCTGCCTTTTGCAGTAGGTGCTTTATTATTTTGACAGTTTTCTACCAACCTATTGGATTGGGGATAATGGAGACTAGCGGTTACATCTCTAAACCTGTTCTTCACTGCAAACTGCTTAAACACATGCCCACTGCCCATTGTCAGACATCACTGTGTCAGGTATTCCATACCTAGCAAAAATAGCTTTGATATGCACAATTACCTGCTTAGCTGTACTACCTTCTAGTAGGGCTAGCTCAGGAAAGTGAGAATCATAGTCTAGGACAGGCACATAGCTTGTTCCAGCCAGTATAAACAAATCTATGGCTCCTTTGCTTCTGGGGGGGGGGGGATTTTTTCCTGTGCCACCAACATGGGCTCTTTCATTTGACTTATTTTGGGCATATAAAACAACAATGTCGCTTCCTCAATGTCGCTGTTCATTTGAGACCAGTATAAAACATCTTGGCCCTTCTCTTAGATTTTTGAATTCCTAATGACCTTCCTGTATCCTTTTTTAACAGCCCCCGTAAATTGATAATAGGGGCTGGGAATATCCTGTCTCGGCCACCCTATGCTAAAAGCCTTCATTACTGTCTGTGGAGTCTCAGCCTGAGCAGCAGCTTTGCCAATCACAGTCTACATGTCATCTGAGCCCGGACTGGTTTTTCCTCAGATTAATATGTACAAAATGTAGCTCTGGACTCCTTGTATGCTCTAGAGTGCGTCTGCAACCCCCAAATCTCTCCCATAGTACCTCTGAACTGAGGCCTCTTTAACGCCTTCAGTTTCTCACACTTTTTAGAATCCCCATCCACTGGAGATCTTTGCACAGTAGTGCACTTGGGTTGCTTGTTTGGACAGCTAGATTAGGCACAGATTTCCCTACATAGGTCACCATTCCAAGGAATCTTTGTATTCTTTGCTAGTCTGTTGGGGCAGACATCCTGGTGATGACATTAACCTTACTGTGATCGTCCTATACAACTTGCAGTGTTAACTTGTCTCCCAGGTATGGTATTTGCATTGCATAGAATTTTCATTTTTGTTTCAGCATTTCAACCCAGAGCCTCTGGTATTAGTCTCCTACTATTTTCCCCCAGATCAAAAAGTCATCAATGTAAACTTTAATATCCGCTCTACCATCCAAAGTCTGTTGTATTTTTCCAGTGAAACCTTAGGTGGCAAACACGAGCTAAATGGCAGTCTCCAAAAGGGCATGTTGACCGTGTATAAACGTGTGCTCTGGGTTTTTTTAGCCCGGCACCTGCCAGAAACCTGTTGCTGCGTCAAGCATAGAAAATGCCATGCCAAAAAACTACAGTATCGCACAGTTGAGGTTACTTGGTGGTATGTTGTCCTCTGGCAGAACACTGAGCTAAGAAAAGCTCAAACTTCTGAAAACCAGGAAATGCACAGTTAAGGATGCCCTCTTTCAGCAATGCCCCAATACGTCCCATTAATATACACACATACCTTTATTCTGCCAACCCCACAGGTACTGGAATGTACAAGCCCTTCGTGTCCTTTTACAGCCCAGTCACTCTCACCCACAGGCTTCCATCCAATATTATTCAAGGACAGAATGGGGGAGTGGGAGAAAAGGTTGCCCATACCACCTTCCCTCAGGTCCTCTGGAACTGGAAGTAGCCAATGGGAACTACCTGCATACACTCCAGGTACAGTCAGTGTGTTAGGTGTACGTACACTAAATGGAGGAGGTAGTAGTTGGCATTGCTTGGTAAAGGTGTCTTTGTGATGAGTGTGGCCGTACCAAAATCACGGTCCAGTTTTGTACATTTCACAGGTCCTAGCATTTAAAAAATGTTGAATTTCATGATTGCAGATATTTAAATCTTACATTTCATGTTGTTGTAACAAAGCATGAATATGTATTTAAAAATGGCAAAATATAAACATGTAAAGCCCATGATGACCCCCTTCAAAGTGATGAAGCCTCCCCCGGCCCCATGACAGCCACTGCTCTCTGGCCAGGCAGTGCAGAAGTAAGGATGTCAATACCAGGACCACCCTAAAATAGCCTGCTGACCTCCTTTTGGGTCAGGACCCCCAGTTTGAGGAACGCTGCTATAGGGTAAAAGTACACAAAAGACCAGATTTCACAGGGGAGACCAGATTTCATGGGGGAGAGCAGATTTTACAGTCTGTGAAATGGCCATTCATTTAATAGGGCCCTAGATGGGGACATGTTGGGCTTTCTTTGGGCTGTGTGACAGAGTTGTGATTATGATCTGAGGAGATCTGTGGTTTACACTCTCTGATGTGTGTGAGCAAAGGGAAAAGCTGTGTGTTAACCTTCAGGATCTAGTATGAATTATTTCAATGCAGAATTGTATTTGTTGTACAATCAGCAGGGCATAGGGGATTTATTACAAAGGATGTTGTCAGTAGCACACTCCCATATGAGAGCAGTCTAAGCATTTATTGTCTCATGCACTCCAGGTAAATGTGTGTGTTCTGTGTCCGGTACGGAGTAGTGGAGGCAGTGGTTAGCTCTACTTGGTGGAGGTGTGTTTGCAAGCTCTGTGGATTACTTCGAGGTATGTGACAGAGCTGTGACTGTGATCTGAGGAGATCTATGTTTTGCACCTCACATGTGTGACAGAAAAGAAGAGATGCATGTGTACTTTCAGGATGCAGCACGCATCATTTCTAAATGCAGACTATGTTGGTAGCAGGGCATAGAGCTTTTATTACAAAGGTTGTTGTCGGCAGCGAGGTGGACTATGAGAGGATTCTAATGCGCTAATGATGGTTACGTGAAAATGTAGGCTGAGATGGTATCGTTTAAATAAGCGCAAGGGGGTTGTAAAAGTCTGTGGTGTGGTTCTTAAATTGTACACATGTGCTATTATTTCTCGGGAGTTGGCTAAGTGGGTGAGGGAGTGTACGGCAGGATCTGGAACCTCCTGAATCTTATAGTGCCAAGGGCCACTGTGAATATGTGCACACTGAGACAATGCTTGAAGAGGGCAGAGGGAAGGTAGCATGAGCCACCTTTTTTTCTCCTTTAATAATGTTAGATGGAATCCTATGGGCAAGAGCAAATGGGATGTAAAAGGAAGTGGAAAGCTTGTGCATTTCAGCAACTATAGGGTTAGCAGAGTGAAGGTGTGTGTGTTTATGGGACATATTGGGATTGCTGAAAGAGGACAGAGTTACAGTTGCATGAGCCTTGAAACAGAAGTTGTGATACAAACTTAAGTATAGTGGTGCAGTCCCTGCCCCAAAGAGCGCACAACCATGTGAATTGGTGGATAGGAGCAGGGTTTGTGCATGGGCTGGGGTGCACTGGCAGAGATGGAAGATACAGGAAGGTGGGGGCTCAGGGGGCACACGGGCAGAGCTGTGTTGTGCAGGAAGGTTGGCATGCACAGGCAGAACTTGGAGGTGCAGGGGATTGGTGTGCACAGGCAGAGCTGGATATGCCAAGCCTCCCTCCCGCTCCATTCATCCCCACAACCCCTTTCCCCTTGCTACAGTCCCAAACCCAGGAAACACTCAGATGTCTAATTTTTTTCTCCCCAAAACTTTGATTACATTTCCCCCTCCCCAAATAAAATTGCCATCCATGACTCACAAATTTTAGCAACTTCCAACAATAATGTCCCAAACTCCTTTTGTCTTAGATGGGAGTTTGTGATTAACTTATCCTTAGTTAAGTTACTGGAAGGGTGAGTTCACAGCCATCAGTCTGATTCATCCAGTCTTTGGTAGCTCTCAGGTTAATAGTTTGGGGTGGAGGCCTGTAACTCAGGAACCCCTTGGTCAAATGACCCAAAATGTAGATCACTAATGCTATCCCATGTCCCCACGAGGCATGCTAAATTCCAAAGTAATCCAATTAACCATTTAGATTTTAGAGCATTTATAAGAGTCAAGCTTTAAAGCATATAAAATGGTGAGAATGGAAACTTTCTGGCCATTTTTCCGTATTGGCGCATAAACACTGTAAAATGTACATTTTCTTAAATACCATTCTCAATGTGCCCCCCCCCCGCAAAGATTTATTGGGTGCCATGGACCTTCTTGGGTAAAACTTGACAGATTTAGACCATTTTGACCCACGTTACATCAATAGTTTGACCTCTAGCTCTTCGCTAAAATAATTTTTAAAAAAATCTAGAAACTGGGCTTATATCTTTCCAACTTCTGCATCAAGTCACCCCAAATTGGGTCACTAACCCTACCCTGCACCTTCTGAGGCACATCAAATTTCAAAGGAATCCAACTAAGCACGGCAATTTTAGAGGACTCAGAAAGGTCAACCTTTAAACAGAAGTCATGTTGCAACCTTTAGTATACTGGCCCTGCTGAGCCGCTATATTTTGCATGATCCATCTCCCCAAAAATGTCTCCCTTTGTAGGTAGTGGGAAATATTCTCTTTTTACATATTAATTTATTTTGGGCCTATCCATAAAGGAAGCATTCCCCCCCAAAATACAATGTCCAATGAGTGTACTCTGTTGGTTCTTCCACTTGCTCTTATTCCCAGTCCAAGGAGCCTATCCAGCACCTCTTTTAGCCGTTGCCTTAACAGAAGGGGAACTTTCCTAGGGGCATGGATGAGGGGACAGTTGGGCTTTTCAGCTCTATTCTGTACTCAGATAAGCGCTTCTCTATCCCCTGGAAGATGTCCTCAAAAACTTCAATTGTTTTAGTCCCCTGCCCCTTCAGAGAGTGCACCCTCTTGATGAGACCTTAAGGGGTGACATGCTTTTAACCCAATAATGGGTGGTCTTTTTCCCTGGGACATCACAGATTATCTTTTCATTCATGAATGGGAGCTCAAGGACTCCATCTTCTGCAACATCTTCCAGACAATACAACCTGTTTCCTTCTATTCGACAACTCCCTCCCTTCCCCCCCCCAGTAAGACCATAACCTGGTTTTGAACACCCAAAGGAAACCCCCGTTCAAACCAATGGTGACCACCTCCCATTTCCACCTCTCCCTCAAAATTTCTTTTCTAATTGCCATCACCTCAGCAAGGCAAATGAAGGAGCTGGGAGCACTTATGGAGGACCCACACCATACACCACTTTCTACAAAGACAAGGCTATAATATGTACCTATCCTCATTTTTTCTCAAAGGTCTCCTTGGAACATAACATTAACCACAAAATTCACCTACCAGTTTTTTTACCCCAAACACAAGCAGCTCTGAAATTCTGTGAGATACTCTTAACCAGACTTTCCTTGCCAATAATATACCACCATTGCCACCTTGTGGACATACATATTGTAGCAGCAGTGAGAGCTAAAGGTATTTTGTACATAAGCAAGAAAACAATCTACAGAGGTTCACTTTCTCAGCGTTTCTTTTCTGTATAAGACTTTATACTGCTGCTGCTGACTTGGTTAGGAGGAGGCTCACCTGGGCCCTGATCTTGTTCTTTTTACTATTGTCGTACTTCTGTTTGTATTTTTTCATACCTGTTCCTACACAAGCTCAGAAGGAAGAACTGCATAAATAGTGCTCACTCTTAAATGTTCCACTGGCCAAAACATGGGAAGCAATTGCAAGCTTTCATAACAAGGTAGTATTTTACATCAATTTAGTTTGGTACCTCTGGAGAGGACCATGGGACAGTTCTTCTGAATTTATATCATTGAGGTAATGACCTACAGTAAACCATGGCTGTGTTAGACACACAGTAAAAGCTGTTCATTTCCTTCAATCTGAAAGTTTCCTTCAGAGTCACGAATCAACCGAAGTTTTAATTCAGTGTCTTGTTTTGGCTTTAAACCTAAATTCTGAATCAGAACATGTCAGGGCCAGATTCTCAGCGGGTGTAAATTGGCTCCTCTAATGTCCATGGAGTTGCACCAGTTCATACCGGCGGAGAATCTTGCCCTCACTGTTTTAATTTGCATTTTGCTTTCTTTTTAGATCACTGTATATTAACAAAACAAACTGGAAACACAATAAAAAGAAATATTGACATGACGTGGAAATAATACTGGGACAACTCTGTTTACTTTTTCTTTTAGATAAAATTCTATTTTATATTAGTTTTAATATCAGTATTTGCTTTTAACAATTATAATTCACACTTGTTCAAATACATGACATAAATACTAGGGCTGTCAAGCAATGAAAAAAATAAATCACAATTAATTGCACTGTTAATAATAGAATACCATTTATTTAAATATTTTGAATGGTTTCTACATTTTCAAATATATTGATTTCAGTTTTGACACAGAATACAAAGTGTACAGTGCTCGCTTCATATTTATTTTTGATTACAAGTATTTGCACTGTAAAAAAACCAAAAGAAATACAGTGAAACCCCGCTATAACGCAACCTTTGGGATCCAAAAAATCCCATCGCGCTAAATGCGGGGTTGCGGTATAGTGGGGTTTCAAATCAGTTTATTTTTGCAGGCGATAATGCTGCCCGCTTCTTGTTTACAATGTCCCCTGAATGTGAGAACAGGCGTTCGCCTGGCACTGTTGTAGCTGGTGTTGCAAAATATTTACCTGCCAGATAAATTTAACTGCGATTAATTGTTTCAATCGTGATTAATTTTTTGAGTTAATCACGTGAGTTAACTGCAATTAGATTTCACCAACCCAAGTAGGGCTGTCGACTAATTATAAAACATACAATCTGTTTGGGGTTTGTGCCCTGTTTCTTGACAGTCTGACCTGAGGTTGGCTCTCACCATTGTGAGCCACTCTAGACAGCCTGACAATGACATCAAACCAGATCTCAATGATGCAGGCAACATATGGTGTTTCTTCCAAAGTCAGATCATGAATGATTCTGGTTTTGTTCACTGCTAATGTTACATTCATCAGCAGGAACTTGAGGCTATCATCTTCAGCTTTTCTGTGATTATGTTGAGTGTGATATGATGACAGAACAATATTCTTGGACTATGTCTTGCCATAGCAGAGCCAGATCCCTTTAAAAAGTTCCACTCCTCCAAAAACCAAGAGCCTGTCTTTTTACCAAGAAGGTTTGCATAGCAGTCCTTGTATGCGTGAAGCTAGTTGTAGGAGAATGCTAGAGTGGCAGATCAGTGTATGTTTGTGCAATTGAATCAACTTGAAAAATAGACAAATTGTAAAAATTGACTGTCAACCCACAAAAATTGGCAGGAGGTCTAAGGGAGCAGATATAGTACTTTAGATGCTCATTTTAAAAAATAGCTAGATTCAAGTTGGTGTCCTTTTAACAAAAGCCTTCTGAAAATTATGTTTTGGGTTTTTTTTGATTAAAACCCACATTGCTGCTCAGCCCTTTGTTTTCAACCTACAGTATTTTTTCATGTGAATACTTTGCACATGTATAGCATTTACTGTCTCCAGAGTCAGCAAGGACCATAGAAGAGAGATGATCTAATGGTCCAAACATGGGGCTTGGAACGAAAATCTCCTGAATTCTAATGCCTCTTCTGATGCTCGCTCCCTTTGTGGTTTTGGAAATTACCTGTCCTCTCTACCACCTTTATTTTCCACCTCTGTAAGGATCAGGGATGCTTTGAGGCAGCAATTTGAAGCTGAAAGCCAGTAATATTTGTTGCTATGCTTGTGACTGCAGTGCTTGTAATGGTAGGAGGTGATTGGTGCACATGATGCAAGAAGGGGCCTTAACATAACCAGAGGAGAGAGTCAAATGAAAAAATTCATCAGCAGGGAGGAAGATGGGGGAATGGAAAGTCTCAAGAGGAGGACAGGTCCCAAGCTGGCTGCAAATTTGTGTATGTCCAGGGATCATATCCAACCTTCACCTTTGGAGTACGATGCAGCGGGTGCTGTACTTCAGCAGGGCCAAACTGCAGATGGGTGGGTGTTGCGTGCAGTGGGTATTGGGAGTCCACACTGCTGGACTGTGAGGAGGGAGGAGTGGAATGCTGCGGGTAGAGTGTGGAGCCAGGAGGTTGATAAGAGTGTGTTGGTGGTGTATGTGGGGGCGCATGGGAAAGAGGTTTGCAACAGTGGCTGCAGGGGAGGACGGGTGCGGAGCTGCTTGGTTTGAAGAGCTAGTATTGCCTGGAGCATGTCCACTTGGCGCTCCATAATTGTTAAGAGCCACTCCGTGGCTTCTTTCTGGTGTGCCGCATTCTCCTTTTGTTCCCTCTTCTCACTGTCCCACCACTCCTTCAATTCCTTTTTCTCAGAGGCGGAGTGCATCATAACCTCATGCGTAAAGTCCTCCTTAGTTCTTCTTGGACACTTTCTAATTCTTCACAACCATTCTGCTGCCGATAACAAAGAGGGAAGTCGTGCTCCCAAGGTCATCTCTGTGAAGTTTAAATGCAACATTTTACAGAAGCAGTATTGTTTGCAACACAGACAACACTGTTTCAATGCTTTAAAACACAGCCAGTCCTCACACACCTGTCACTAACTGGCTAATCCCAGGTAAGCACACACAAGCAACAAGACCCCCAGAACGGTGAGTAGCCGCAGGGGCAGGGTAAATCACTCTTCCTGGACCCTGCTGTACACTGAGCACTGGGCACTTGGGGAGAGCCAGCACTGTAGCAGGGGCCTGATAATCATTCCTGTCCCCACATTTTCCACAGGAGGTGATCATTATGGAAGATACCTCGTTGCTGAGGGTGAGCAGGGAATCAAGTGAGGGTCTTCTCCAAGCCTGCGGCATCTGACCTGGCCTCTATGCAGCTAGCCTGTGTGCAGCTATGGTCCCCATCCCCCTCCTGCCCCCCGCCTCCATGATGGCAGAATGGTGCGGGAAAGTTACCATTAATGGGGCAAGAAACAAAGCAGCTCTGCCAAGGAACCTGTGGGAGCGGATTGCCCAGTATCTCCATGAGAGTTTCCTGGAGATCTCTGAGGGAGAGTCACGTGAAGTGAGGGAGTCTATCAACAGCCTGTTCCACCGCTCAAACTAGGCATGAGGTGGGAGACAAGCCTGCTTTCTGTAACCCTCCTGCCCCCAACAACTCACTTCAGCAATTCCCAAATCAGATCCACGTACCAGGGGCCTCCTCTCCTGTTTGCACTTCACCAAGATCCAACTGCTATGACTGGCTAGGCTCCTCCAGGATAGAAAAGAGCTCCTGACTGCATGCATTTCTGGCCTCCGAGTCATCCTCTGCCTCTGGTTCCCCCAGCCCTCACTTCATCCAAGATTGCCTCCTCCTGGCTCGGTCCACTCTCGACTGGCAACGAAGCCAATGAAGTATCCACAGGGGACTTTGCAGTGAAGGTGGGGTCACCACCGAGTATCACATCCAGCTCTTTGTAGAACTGGCAGCTCGTGGGCGCAGCACTGGAGTGGCAGTTTGCCTCCCGCACCTTGTGGTAAGCGTTCTGTAGTTCCTTTACTTTGACCCTGCACTGCAATGTGTCCCGGTCATGGCCCTTTTCTATTATGCATCATGAATCTGTCCATAGGTATCATAATTCTGATGGCTGTAGCGCAGCTGTGACTGCACAGCCTCCTCTCCCCAAATGCTGATGAGGTCCAGCAGCTCAGCATTGCTCCAAGAAGGGGATTGCGTGGAGCAGGCATGGCCACCTGGAAAGATGCACTGAGACCACTGCACGCATCACCAAGCAAACAGGAAAGGGACTTTCAAATTCGCAAAGGAATGTATGGGGTGGGGTCACCTGAGGGCAGGGCAGTAGAGTTCAACCCAATGGCCAGGGAGGTGAGACCAGGCATTGTGGGACACCTCCCGGAAGCCAATCGCAGCACTGTAATCACCACGGTGTCTACACTGGCACCGCAGTGCTGTAGCCCCGGCGCAGAAAACTCTACGCCTCTCGTCGAGATGGTTTTTTTTTTTTTTTTTTTTTAGAGCGCTGCATCTGCGCAGTTTCTATGCACTAAGTGGCTTGGCAGTGTGTAGACTTCAGGAGTTACAGCGCTCAAAGCTGCTTTACTGCGCAGAAACTTGCCAGTGTAGATGGGGCCTAATATAAAAGGAACCAAAATTCAATCTGTCTCTTTAAAAGTTAATTCTCCAATACTTGAATTTTAGGAGGAAAAATTAATCTAAATTACAAGTTTTACAAAACAAATGTCTCTTCTCTCCATTTACTAATCAGCTCTAAATAACACATGCAAAAACCTCTGTAAGGAATTAGATAAGTCCAAGTCTACCCACTCCATTCCATTTAATACACATTTTCACAACCCTCACAAACTAAAGCTACTGCAGCCTTTTCTCCCTCAGCTCCATAGAACTAATAGTCAGATCATTATATTAATAATCAGTTGCCTTTGCCTGAATTAATGGCACTTAGCTTGTCCGCATGAGTGGATGTTGATGTCATGAAAGAGAAAGTGCCTATCAATTAATTAGAGGAATACATCTGTACTCAAGAGAATTAATAGAATTTGATCATCAATATTATTTCAGAATAGTATGGCATGCACAAAATTGGATAGAATTCACACTTTTTGTGAGGCTGAAAGAGCTTTGGAGAAGCATTTCCATGAAGATTTGACTTCTATTGGACAAAAGATCTGATTAAGGCTTTATTATTGAAGAAATGGGTTGCTGGTGCTGTGGTGTAGTGGTACCGTTTTAGTGATGTGCCAATTTCAGAAAGACCAGATCTAATATATGCATAGGGGCTTTCTCCATCCCTTTAGGCCAGCTAAGTTAGGATGGAAATTTTTAAAGAAGCGGTTTCCTGGTGAAATTTCTATTGCTTCCTGCTTCCAGTCATCTCAAAATACCTCAAGAATAGCCTTTCAACTAGCTTTCCAGCCCTTCTGCTTCCAGAAGGAACTAGAAAATGCAGACTTGTGAAAATGGAAAAAAATAATTGACCCTTGTGCGATCACTAAAAAAAGATTCATTTTACATTTTGGACACAAATTGGAGTAGGTTCTTATTTTGTCAATCCTTACATCACTCAGTTTATTCCTGCTGTCTTGCAGAATGTATATGATGTCCAAAGCCAGTTTTAGTTTTAAAAGTTCTTGAAGAGGGAAAATGAAGCAAAATGCAGCTTGTGTCCCACCTGTTCTAATGACCTGTGTGACTCTGATTTTCTAAAGATTATTTTATATCATAGCTATGAAGATGCTCACACTTGGTTAAGGGTACAGGTATCCTGCAGAATTGCTGAGAGGTGAAAATGTCTAAAGAATAAGAGTCTCCTTTATTTCACTTGTTTGTTGCCTGGACAAAAATAAATCAGTCACCGTGCTGCTGTCAAGGCTGAATCCCCACTCTGTCACTTTGAGTACAGAAAGTGGGGGCCCACAAGGATTTTAAAAATTAATACTTGCCCCTCCAGGCTTCTATTAAACTTCCCAGGTTACAGCTTTTCTCTGGCCTTGGCTTGGTAAATGCTGCCACCAGCCAAATGCAAAAAAAAACCCTTGGACCCAGGAAGGAGCACTTGGGAATTCCTTCCTCTGGGGTACCCTCGAACCCTTTCACACCTCCGCCCCCTCCAGGGAAGAGCTGTGAAAGAAAATAAAGGAAACTAGCTGTTTCTACCAGCTAATCAAACAACATGCACGAACCTCTTAGGACACCAAAAATCCAATCCTGTTCTTAAAAAAGGTAAATTTTATTAAAAACAAAAAGGAAAAAAATACATCTGGAACTCAAGCTTTTGCTAGATTTTTAAAAGAGCAATTCCAAAAATTAAGCACCCAAAATAGCTTTCTTAGGGGTTAGCTTAAAGGTTACAAGCAAACAAAGGCGTCTGGGGTTAGCACAGAGGAGTCCACAAGCCTTTAAAATAAAATTAAAAAAAAAAAAAAGGAAATAAACCTAATCGCGTCTTCCTAAACATTCCTAATTTACTTACATATTTGGATTATTAAAAGTAGTTCTAGATAGGATCTGATGGTTTTCATATCTGGTTCAAACATCACACAGCATTCCTGCTGCCCATCTCTTCAGCCCAGAGAGAACAATGGACAAAGGGAAAGTTTCTTTCCCAATTTTAAAAGTTTTACCTTCCCATTGGCTCTTTTGGTTAGGTTTCCAGTTTCTTTTCTTTACCTGGGGGACTTTTAACCCTTTACAGGTAAAGCAAGCAGAGAACAGTTACCAAGAGTGATTTTACAGCTAACTGGCTGGCTGGGAGTTCATCAAAGGGAGCTAACCCCCCCCACCACCCTCTCTCACACACACACACACACACACACTTCATTTATCACAGCTGCTTTGCATGTATAGGACACAGCAGTCATGGTTTGGCATAAAGCTAAGTAAAATCCAAATTCTTACAATGATCTTACTCCTGTTTTTGAAAGCAGATGGACTGTCATATATTATTGTAGCTGTCAACGCTGTCTGCAGTGTCTCACCACTCTGAGCACCAATCTCAGGTCAGATGTCAGAAAACAGGGCAGACACCCTAAACTGGTGGTGTAATCTATAATTAGATTTCACCAAACCAGTAACAAATATGCACTCCTGGATCACTATACCAATTTTGCCATAAAGTCATAGACAGTCCCCTTAGACTCTCCATCCTGCCAGCCAGCCAAACTGGACTTAGTGATAATGGTCACAAACCAAAAATCACACCACATCAGTTTTCTTCCAGTCCCAAAGGACCAGTCACTTACCCCCAAATCAATTGGTACTCTAGATCTCAAACCAAAGACAATGCTGGCAACCAATTCTCTAGTAAACCAAAGGTTCATTAGCCAAGAAAAACAAAAGAGTTATTGAGAGGCTATCGCAGGTACATTAAGTCAAAGATTGTAAGTCCAAAATGGTAACAGAGATGTAGTAATCTGCCAATTTCCCTAAAGTCTTTTCAGGGCTACCCAAAATAACTTCAGGGATCTCCATTTTCTTGTTCGGTTATTCTACTGTGTTAGAACCCAAACAGTCCAGAGATAAAGGAACTTTTTAAATCAGTATTTCTAGCTTCTTTTCACAGACAACAATCTGACAAGTGTATGTACCCACACAATGGTCAATGGCTTTGAATTTAGCACTCCTCTTCATTTGCATTTGATGATTTATTTAATCACAGGGATACACATAATGGAAATACCTACCATTACATTATAATAGGAATAGATAAGTGAAAACAATACAAGTAACATTCCATTAGTTTTCACAAAGTTCTGACACCTGAATACACTCTTACATTATCACAAACTTTGATCTAGTGTTATTTAATTACCAGGCATGCATAATGTAAATATAATAGTAAACAACAGGATATAGATAGGTAAAAACAATACAATTAACATCTCCTTTGAGTGCTTATTAACATACAAGTGAATTGGCCTGAACATATACTAATATATTTAACTCCTTTGCTATTCACATAGCAGTGAATTGGCCTATAGGGATGGGCCTGAGCTGGTCTGTCCATTTGATAGTAGCTATAAGAATGACATGCCAAAGATAAAAGACATGAACAGGAGCCAAGAAACTGAGTTAAAAGCAGATCCTTTTATTGCGGCAAGAATAAGAGATACTTGCCTCACTTTGAACTAAATCTGCCATAGCCTGAGCATATCTTGCCATGCTTGTATATGTGTGTGTGTGTACAGCATAAACATATTTTGAAAATGATATATTAAGCAACTATTCTTAAGTCTCTTAAAGCAGTGGCCTTTTCAAATGCTGAGTTTACTTTGAACAGCTAATCAGATGATGTTTATAAACATGTTGGACTTTAACTGGAAACTCTCAAAGCTCCCAGCAACAATGGGAGTCTACGTATCAGCTGCTTACTTTAAATGAAACTGCCTGAGGATCCAGTGTTAGGGCTTGTTGGGCTACACAGGCCATATGGTCATTATAGTTGTAGATAGAGGTTGCCCAGGTTGTTTTGCCATGGGGACTATTTTAAGCAGTTCTTGGTCACATTGAAGAGATATTTAGGGATGGTCACTTAGCGTGGGTGGATACTAATACGGATTGAATTAAGTCTCTGTGTTTGTAATATACAGTTAAGAATGAAGTTACAATTGCACAAAAGTTAAGACATTCCAAGTTAAGGTTCTCATAGCAACCTTTCACTGCCCTTAACAGTCAGAAAAAGTGGGTTGCCCCATACCAAAAGAAAACAGCATAACAAATATAATATAGAGACTTTGACAGAAATAATTATAAGTTCAATACCTAACTAATAAGTCATATATACAGATAGTAAAGATTAATTATATGTGTTTTTCTCATACTAACCACTGCTGATGCATGTGTGGATTCATCTCTTTAAGTGCTCATGTTTTTGTCCGAACTTCAGTACTTCAGATGTGCACTATTTGATATGTTCATCAGCACCAGAAGGACATTTTATCCCGCATACTAGATAAATCAGGCAGCAAACCAAGGTCCTATGCATGGTATTTTAAAACATTTGGAATTTTATTTGAAGACCACCTTTCTTTAAACAAGGCAAAAATTTTGATTCCGCATGGCACAGGTGTAAGGCTTAATGTTTAAAACAAAGTTGATCTGTAACTGAGTGTAAAATATGCAGCTGAGAACTATCTTAGTTGAAAAATAAAATTTCCCCCACCCTAAAATAACTGAAAACAGCACCATGGATTTGTATTTAATTTTCCAAACACCAAGCATGAGAAACTTCATCCCCCACCCCACTCCACTCCCCCCAACCCAAGGTAATTTCTGAAAGAGCTATAAGCAACTGGAAACTACAGAATAGAATGGAAGCGACACCTCGTTGGTAACAGAGCATTACTGCCACAGAGATAATAAACCCACAGCCACCTACTGTAAGATAGTTTGCATTTCAGAGGTGTAATGACAGCAGCAGAAGGTTGAAATAATGACTGAACCAGCTTTCCATGCTTTTAAGTTGTATTTAAAAAAAAAAAAAGGCTAGTTCAATTTTACTAGGTCTAAAAAGTGAGTTTGTAGAAGGTGCTAATTGGTCTTTGTAATCCCATAGGCTTCTGTGACTTAAAATAGTTTTGTTGCCATTTATGCCAGTTAAGCATAACCTGCATGCATGGGTGGCGCATGACTCCCGCATTTGGGGAAGCTGGGCCTGAGGGCCGGAAGCTCCCTAGAAGGGGGCGGAGGTGCTCATCAGCACCCAGACTGTGGCCCTGCCCCCTGCTCCAGCCTGAGGCCCTGCCCACATTCAACCTTAGGCCCCACTTAGGCTGTGGTGCTCCATAGGTGGCAGGCTGGTGGTGTGCATCCAAAGGGAAGTGTGCCGCATCCTGCGTGGGAAGGCTTAGCCTCCCCATGCCTATTATACCTGCGCCTATGCCTATATGCTGCTTTCCATCTTAAAAGCCGTGTTTCAGCCTCTGTTTTTGAAGCATTTAAAGGGCCTCTCTTTAACACCTGATATTACTACAAGTGTTTTTGTTTCAGTATCCACCACTGCTATTAAATTAACGTCTACTTCTTACTGTGTTTCTCTCTCCCTTTGCCATGATCACTTCCAGTCATTTAAGGGGAACCTCTCATTAGACCAGTGGTTTCCAAACTTCTTTTTGTTAAGCCCCTTTGGAGATTCATGTCCCCTGCATGCCCCCCTCTTTCTAAGGAGGCCTAGGCTGGAGGGATGCAGTACCTGTGGGGGCACTGGGAGCAGGAGAGGAGCAGAAGGCTGCATCCCATGAACTTCTGGCCTGCCCACTGGACATAGCCTATGCTCTAATTTTTTGTCCCACATCAGGCTATGCTTCAGCAGTTCAGCATGGGAATGTAGCACATTGAGGTAACAGAGACCACTGAGGATGGAGAGAGCGAGGATGATCTTTTTTAATAATGTAAGTACACACAATTATTTTAATATTTTTATGTGTAACTTAATGTTGTATGCAGCAAAACTAGAACTACTAAAAGAAAGTGGAGTTGGAAAAACATCCCCACTCCCCTCCCTCTGAAATAGGTTGGTCCTTACAAAAAGAAAGGCATGGGCCAGCATACCATATACCTTGTCTCATACCACAAGGCCGGAGACCAATCAGTGAAAGGCAACAACTGTAAAAACCCGTCAAATGACCCAGCCCATTACAGAGCCAAGCCTAACCCAAGCAGTCCTTGGCACTCGCGCTCTCTGGCACCGAGGCAAACAGCTTAGTCCAACTCAAACCCTGATCAGAGCTGCAGGTGCCCCCGCCTCCTTGCAAACGTATGGGGCTGAGCACCAGCCAGGCCGCTGCGGAAGAAGGGGATGGGCCCCACCTCTGGTCCCATCCATCCGCCTCCCCTAGGGAGGGTCCTTCATCTGTGCCAGTCCCCTGTGCATTGGGGCACTTGGCCCCCCCCTGCCAGTCTGTGGCTGGGCCTTAAATCTGCCTCCATTGAGGCAACAGCCCTTGGCTCCGGCCCCCAGCGACTCAGTCCTGGTGCCCCAGCAGGTGCCTGGTTCTGCCCCCTAGCGTGGAGGGGAGAGACAAGGACCCCACTCCCCGCCCCATAGCTCCGCCCCCTACTGCTGGGGGCGGGGCGGCGGGTGGCCCCTCCCCGGAGCGCTCAGTGACGTAGGAACGGGTTGCCTGGGGAGGTGCAGCCAGCGCGCGGGTCTCCATGGAGCGGAGGCTGGCGCAGTTCCGAGCCGCGCGCCGCGCCCCCCAGCCCACGGCAGCCCCGGCGCCAGAGCAGCGCGCGGGGCCGGAAGCAGGCCTCGGCCCGCGGGACCGCCCCGCCCAGGTGAGGGGGGAGGGCACCGGGGCCAAGACTCACTGCGTCCGCCACGCGCGCGGTGGCGCCGGGAGGCTCGGTCCCCTGGGGCTCTGCAGCGCGGTGGGCGGGGCATGGGAGGCCGCTGGGGGGGGGGTCCGGAGGAGCGGGGCAGCCCCGCGCAGGGCGCAGTGCCCCCCCGCACACACCCCCACCCACACCCCGCTTGCTCTTGCCCCCCAGGAGGAGACGCGCAGGCCGGGACCCCCGCAGGACGTGGCTGCCGGTGCCCCCGCCCCGTGGGGCGCCCGGGCTCTCCTGAGCCACGTGGCCTGGCTGAAGTTCCTGCTCTGGCTGGTGCTGCTGGGGCTCGCCGCGGAGCTGCAGTTCGGGCTGCCCTGCTTCGTCCTGTCGCTCTTCTACTGGCTCCACGCCGGCATGCGCGGCCCCGGCGAGAGGCGGCCGGGGGAGCGCAGCGCCTACTCCGTCTTCAACCCGGGCTGCCAGGCCATCCAGGGCACGCTCACCGCGGAGCAGCTGGAGCGCGAGTTACACTACGGGCCCGCCGCCGGGCGGTAGCGGCTGCGCCCGGGCCCTGGGGGCGCAGCCTGACTGGCAGGAGCTGGGTGCGCGCCTCCCTCCGGGAGCTGGTGCCTCCTTACGCTGCGCTGCCCCTGCTCGCTGGCAGGCCTCAGGCGCACCCCTCAGGTGTGAACTAAATCCGCGTCGCGCTGCCAAACCAACTGTCCTTCGTGGGCGGAGCCTCTCCTCGCTAAGGGAGTGAATTCGAGGTGGCTCCAATAAGAACGTAGCCAGCTCCGTTCCAGGTGAAATGCCTTAATTGACGGCTGGTGGCTTGAAGTTATGGCCACAAAGTGGTGCCAATTGTAATGGACTGAGCTGGCCTTGTACACAACTTCTGGACGCTAAGGCTTCTGGTACCTCAGAGGGCAGGGCAGTCTGAACCTCCTTGCCTTTATTTTCTTATGCTGCTGGCCCACCAATGACAACAATTAACCTGCTAAGATTGGTATCTTAATATTAAGCAGCCGAATGAAGAATCCATGCCTAGCCTGGCTTTCAGAGTCAGGACCCCAGCTACTCTGGGACCAAATTTCACAGCAGTGTTAACTTAATTCTACTGCCCCTGAAAGACCCTTCATTCTTGTTTCTTATCCTCTCCCCCATACATATAAATGTGTCATAGCTGAAAATATTGAAGGATTTAAAATGTGTTGTATTTACTATTTCCAACCGTTTTTTATGAAAGTTTGTTTTTATTCTGCTGTGCAGTGGGAGAGGATGGGATTAAGGGGGGGGGGCTGAGCCCACTGTCCTGGCCTCAACTGGTCCCCCACCTAAAGGTAAGTGGGAGCTGACTGACCCACTGCCTTCCTCTATGGGACAGTGCAGGGAACATGGACTATAATCCAGTTACTTCTCTGTTGTGGGGAAAGCTGAAGATCAAAAGGCAGCTGCAGGCATGTCCTATGGGCGCTTGACTGCAGCAGCATAGCAAATTCCACAGCAAAAATGCTGAGTGGTATATAGTGGGAAAAATTCCAAATTACAGGACAGCAGAGTCGCCAGGGCCCTGATTGTAATGAATGGGGTAGTTTACACCTCTGAGCTATTGTCAGACTTTCTGTACCTCTACATTCAGTTCATGTTTTCAAGGCTCTTTCTGCCAGAAACCAAATGTTTTTTAAATGAAAGTTGAAATTTGGGACACAGTTGCGCAGCAAGGGGTAAATTTAGCTGCTGGGGAATCTCAAACAGTGTCAATAACAATTAACAGATTTTATTTAGCTCTAGCTAGGCTTTTAATAGTATGATTAATAACTGTTTCTTCTTCCCTTATCACTGTAATTGCACTTCGGCAGGCTGCTAGTGCTGCCATTTATTAAGGGATGATGATAAATGAGGCACAGAACTGGGGATGGTGCGGGAAAGTCAGCTGACTTGGTACCCATAATTTGCTATAATATTCTTAATTATGTAGATTAAGGAATAAACTCTTCAACAGAGGCGGTATTGAGCCCAGCACCCCACACATTGTGTGAATGCCCATGCAAAGGCACCTAGCTTCCTTTGTAATGCTGCATGGAGGATGGGTTATACTCAGCACTCAGCCAAGTTTACAGCCTGTAGCATAAGGTTTGATTTTTTTCCCATTTTACTTAATCCTTATGGGAATGTGATTTATTATAATAAAATTTTCCTGCTTTAGAATCCAGTCCAAGAGTTACTTCTGGTTTCAAAGTAAAATTTAGGCTTCAGGAGATGAAAAATAACCATTAGAGCTTCAAGCTCTGCCAAGATTGCTTATGTAATGAGCAGTGATATCTTTATAGTTATTGAGCTGTTCACAACTGTAGGTGGGTGAGATCTAACACAGGAAAAAAATACAATAATGCTGTTTTGTCCTGGTTATTAAATATGCATAATCTCCCATTCCAAGAAATCATTTTGTTTTCTGGCTGGACAGAGACAACGTCTATCATCATTGGGCATTCAGCTTGAATTGTTGGAGGTCCTTGCCTCTGGCAGATGCTGTACTTTACCATCCCTTAAACAGGGAGAGGTTTCTCTAGTACAAGTCTCCATGGAGGAGTTTACTCTGATAATCTGTGCCATGGCTTTTCAATACTGACTAATATTAGTATGTTTGCCTCGAATGTATTGTATCATAATGGGACCATACCCATAAAAAAGAAAATCAAATGTTTTAAATATGATTGTAATTTATTCCCTTTGTGTAACAAAGATATATAGTATAAATGACTGTTTGCAGTCCAAGTTACCAGCAGGAGGTGGAAAGGGAATAGAGAGAAGTGCTTCAAGGATTCTTGTTTGTGGAAGATAGTGAGATGCTCTCACTGCGTGGAAGGACACCAGTCACATTTGAGGCTCTTCATGCAGCTCTCTAGCTAGTGATTAGACTTCTAGCTTTGGATTGTTTGCTTTGATAATTAGACTGATTAGATTAGAAATTTTAGTAATTCTTTCTAAGATACTGGGGTATCAAACATATACCAGTAAAATATCTTTTCTGATTTTCACACTTTTGTTCAAAACACTAATTTAGATGTCCAATCTGATTCCAGTGGGGGTCCTATTGGTCACCATGTATTCTAACAGAGTAGTAGCTGTCGCTACAGAGAGATCAGGAAAGTTACTAACACTGCAGAAGATGATGTTTTTAGGCAAACCGCTTGAGGACATAGACTTTCAATAAATGATTTAATATCCACTATATAAAGGCTTTTCTGTTTCTTTGAGAGAATCATAACTTGTGTGTCACTTAATTCTCCTTGAATATTCCACCAAGAACTGTGTAAAAAGTAGCCAAAAGAAAGAAACACACACCAGTAATAACAGATTTATGTGACAAGGGAATTACATTCCAAGGAAAAAAAGGAAACTACACATCCATTTAATGTGCACAAGGAGCTTATATGGTCAACATGTACTACATCTATAGCTGCCTTTCTGTTTCTACATGCGAAGAAATCACATTCAAATACAAATTAACATTTAAACATTTATGAGAGAGTACACATTCTTTGTAGCAGCAAGAATAGACAAAGTATGTCACTAAGGGTTTTTAGTGAGTGAAAAATCACTATATGTGCATTTAAAGTCTGGCTCCAACCACTTTGAAATAAATTATAATCACAGTGAGTAAGCATGTTGCTACAAGGCACACAAAAAATACACATTCACGGGGTTCATAAATGCAGGTTAAAAAGGTACTGCAAATTCTGAAGCATAGGCAGCAGTCATGTAACAGAAGATAGCAAAAGGATTTATTGAAGACGCTAGTCACCTGTGAAAACCATCTTCTAGGCCCTGTCTGAAAAATGTTTTGTTTTTTTTTCCCAAAGGCAGGATGTAATAAATTAGCCTAAATATTTTGACATGTTGGGTCACTAAGAACCAGGCTGGTGTGAGGATTTTTTTTTCATTATAACTTTATGTATCTGACAAATGATTTTTTTTTTGTCTCTGAAAGATGATCTGCACAAGAGGTGAAGGATTGAGAGCTTATATTTTCTTTATGGCAAATAAGAGGATGCCTGAAAGTTTCCTCCAAAATTATTTTTTCTTGTTTGTGTTTTACCATAAAGTATTAGGCATGCTTTTAGGTATTCCAGGGGGTTTTGGAGTGGTCCCTTTAAGGGCAACAGGAAGAAAAGTGACTGTGAAACTTTCAACCCTTAATTGATGGAGCAAGTTCTCAGTCACTGACAAAAGCACATTTCTTGTAAGTGCCTGTCATCCGTTTCTGCTAAACTCAAATCTCTGCATGCCTGTAATCACGTTCATCACCCATCTCTGGACCCTTTCCAGTTTTGCTATGTATCTTTTGAGGCAGCTGACGAAGTAAATGTGCTATTCCAGGCAAGGTACACTATTGAATTAGATCATGGCAGTATAACATTTTTACACTACAAGTTTTCTATCCTACTCTGTAAATGTCCCAACTTTTTTTTTAATCGCTTCTGTACAATATGCTCAAGTCTTCATTAAGCTGTCCACAGTAATAGCCAAGCTTTGTCATGAGATGTAACAGTTAAATTAGAACCCAGCCCTGGATGAGTAGTTAAATTAGTCCTTTGGCTGTGCAGTATCTTGCATTTGTCAGTCATTAATTTTACCTATTGTGATGCTGCCCATTCACTGGGATCCTACAGCTTTGGCTTTCATGTCAATCCGGTCCTGTTTGTCAAAGCACTTAAGCATGCACTTTGCCTTCATCAGGTCTCTAAAGTGCCTCGCAGGGCTTTTAGAGTGGGGTGAGGAAAATAAGGCAGGGTGGGCCTTCCGTATGGGGGGGAGAGTGAAAAGATGGGGGCTTGTTTAGTTTTGAGAGAATTAAAATAAGGGGACATGACAGAGGTATACAGCAGATAGGTTGGGTGCTTCTGCTTACCCTTTCAATACAAGAACAGTAACCCCATCAATGAAATGGAAAGGCAACAAATTTAAAACTGATATAGGTTAATTATGCACCGACACTGATGCTCACAAGATACTATTGAGCTTTTGTAGGAATAACCAATTACATTGGATAAGATTTTTAAAAAATGGTGTTGTAAGCTAATGCCTGTGTGAAGGGAATTAGGAAGGGCTAGATTCACAAAGGTAGAGTTAGGTGCCTAAATGTTAGACTTAGATGCCTAAAGCCCAATTTTGGCTCCAGTGCAAGCCGCCAAACACCTGCCATACCTTCATTTGGTGCGTACATGTTAAAAGTTCCTTAAGCACCTATGGTTCAGCCTCAGGGCAGGCATACTACTGCTTCCTTCTAGGTGTCCACATGCCTAGCTCCCCACCTAAGCACCAGAACAATTCACAAACCAAGGCATGCATGCAGGGCTCAATTCAGTACATGTGCTCAGAGGCTGCCTACTAGATCAGGTCCCATTCAGAATCTGAACAGAAGGAGCAGCCAAACTTAACTTTTTGCCCAGTGGTTGGCGCACTGACCTGTTATGTGGGAGACTCGATTCAATTCCCCATCTGCTTGAAATGAAGAAAGCATTTAAATAGGGGGTCTCCCACACCTCTCAGCGTGTCCTAGTCCACTGAGCTAGGATATATTCCAATCTAGTGGGGTGGGGAAAAAGGAGATACAGATCCCTTGGTTTCTTTGGTGGAAGCTGTTTCATTATGGATAAAGTGTCATTGGAGTAGAGGAACTAGACTTTGGGTCTTCTACCGCCTTTGGTGGATGTCCTAATCACCAGGATACAGAGTCATTCTTCCAAGCTCGCTCATCAATGACACTCATTTATCCACAGTAGAACAGCTTTAACCAGAGACCGACCTCCCCACCCCCCAATGTGCCTGTCCCACAACTAGTAGTTGGCTCATTCTCACAGGAAACACCTTAAGCTCACCTAAACTGCCTGACTCCAGGAGAGGGGTTCCTGGCTGTGGATCGCTAGCAGAGATAAGTGCCTCCCTGCAGCCTGGACTTAGGTGCCTAACATGAAGAGGAGCAAGGGTTAGGCCACACCCTTGTCATCAACATCACCTCTTAGATAGCAAGTAGGGAGCAGCCTAATCTATTTGTGAATCGCAATCTGAGGTGCCTATCTCATTGAGCCAGAGAGAAAGAAAAAGTGAGAGACAGAGGGTGTGTTTACACTCAAGTCAACCTTAAGTCGACTTACAATCACCTCAGTAATTACTGCAGTGGTGCATGTCTTCACCAGGAGTGCTTCCATCGGCCTAAGAGGAGCAGTGTGGGGAGCTGAGAGTGCGGTCTCTCAGCTCCACTGGCAGCTCCTTGCCGGAGCCGAGCTACCTACCCCACATGCTCCCAGGTTACCAATGGGCTATGAGACACAGATTTTATTTCTTCCCCTGCCTGATGTGGAGCAGAGATTTGAATTCGAGTCTCCCGTCTGAGTACCCTAACCACTGAACTTGTCTTGTTGAAGCTGTTCCACTTTTTAAATAAATAGTCATTGAACCAGAGAAAAAATGACTATATCCCAGTGGCTAAAGCACTCTCCTGGGAAGTAGGAGTCTCCAGGGCCGCCCCGAGGATTCAGGGGGCCTGGGATCTTCGGCGGCAGGACCCAGAGAGGAAGGACCCCCTACCGTGGGTCTTTGGGGCACTTTGGAGGCAGGTCCCAGAGCGGAAGGACCCCCCGCCGCCAAAGACCCAGAGTGGAAGAAGCTCGGGGGGCTTGGGCCCCGCGAGTTTTTTGGGGCCACCGGAGCGAGTGAAGGACCCCTGCTCCAGGGCCCCCAAAAAACTCTGGTGGGGGCCCCTGTGGGGCCCAGGGCAAATTCCCCCCCCCCCCCCCGCCCGGGCAGCCTTGGGAGGCTCAGCTTCTAATTAAGCAGAGTGGACTTAAACCTGGATCTCCAACATCCTAGGAGCTCTAACTACTGCAATAAAGATTATGGGGGGGCTGGTTCTTCTACTACTACTACTACTTCTTTTCCCCTTTGTGCCTCTAGCTCAAAGATTGAGATGGCCCTGCCACCTGCAGGACATTTACATGAGATACATATTAGGTTGGGTACCTTGGCTGAATGCCACTGGGAGTAAACAACATGAGAAGAGAGGCAGGCCTCTAAGGTAACTAGGAGTCAAAGTTTTGGTCTTAACCAATACAATCAAAGCTTATTTACAGCCAAAGAGACAGAGAAATACCAGTCAGAGTGGTACGTAAGGGGATCAATGTAGGGAGAGGAGGAGTATTTTGCCAGAAATACGGCATGAAATAAGTCATTACATTATTTGAAGCCTATAAACAGTGGACCTGACCCTTTGGTCCTTACATATAAAAAGTTCTCAGACTTCACTGGGCAGTTTGCTTGAATAAGGACCACAGGAGTAAGTCCTTTCACACTAAGGGCAGGTCTACACTACAGACTTGCATTGGTGCAGCTGCATCAGTGCTGCAGCACTTCTGGTGAAAATGCTCTAAGCGGATGGGAGACAGCTCTCCGGTCAGCTTAATTACCCCACCTCTGCGAGAGGCAGTAGCTACGGCAGCAGGAAAAGCTCTGCCGCTGACATAGTGCTGCCTACATGGGAGGGGTGGGAGGGGAAGGTTGTTAGAATTACGTTGCTCAGAGAAGTGATACGCCTGAGCAAGGTAGTTATACTGAAGTAAGTGTGTAGTGTAGATCTGGCCCAAGCAACTGGAGCGAGGGTTATATAGCTTCTCTTACTGTTCTTCTCATGTACACTCTGCCCTTCACAACACTGCACACACTCAGCTCCTGTAGACTTCAGCGGGAGTTGAGGGCAATTACCACCTTGATTGGTCCTCTGGCTGGATTCATTCATTTTTAGAAAGAGCTTTGAGTTTACATAAATAGTTCCTTTCGTCTTGCAACATTGTAAGTGGTGACATTCTAAAGGCTCATTAAGAGCATACATTTAAATAGCTCCAGCACAGAAGAGAAAGTACAGCAGAGAGCTGTCCTCAGTGCTGAAAGTGTAGTTACTAAATAAACTCAATTAATATTTTAGTTCCTGGCATCATGAGAAAAGAGCCTTAAAGATACATCATGCAAAAGAAAATAAACAAGGCAAGAGACAAGGAAATTAAGCGAGTACACTAGAGAACTCCAAGAATTCTATTATTTCAAAGTGAAGAAAATGTTGCAAGTTGTGTAATGGCCACTATATAACTTTTGCATGTTTGTACACCCAAGAAACAGAGCATACCATCCACAGAAAACTATCCATGGTCAGCCACTTACTCTGAGGTGAAACTCATTACTTCCATCCATATTAATATGTATGCAGCCAACTGACAGTGCAGAGTGCTATGTAAAAGCTTAATGTTCAGGTGTTACACTATCAACGTCAACGTTACTCCAAAGAACACATACTCATTAACAGGAGGATAGGCCCCTAATATACACAGAACATACTTCTCCAAATGAAGCTTAAAAAAAATTCAGGCGTGTGCACATTACTGTTTCCAGCTATAGGCTGTATGGATACCCCATATTTGCCCCTTCGCATCAAACAGTTAAGCACACCTCCAACCTTGATTTTGGGATGCTCTTGCCATTTAACTGTTGTGGCCCAGTGACTGTGCCATGAGGAAATATGTTCAAACTCCACTAATGTCTCTTTCTAAAAATAGTGAATATCAGCCTCACCTTTCCCAGTAAAAGTACAAACATGGTTTATTGTTAATAGTCATGTTCTGTATTCTTGTAATTTAATCAGTGGATCTCAGCTCGCCCACCTACAGTAATAAGCCATTGACCCTACGGTTTGTGACTGGATCAATGCACTGCTTAAGTTTTGGACACCTGGAGGCCTCGTGTATTAACAGGAACAAACTCTTTAAACTTACTTTAGACATGCTCAATTTATCCTCTGATGTGTTGATTATATTAGCAGACTGCTTTCCTTAGAAAACCTTGTCCAGCTGCCTGCAGCAATGAGCAACAGAAGGTTAAGTCTCTGGGTCCAGCAGACATTTTTAAGCTGCTTGCCTGGGTATTTGAGGGTCTTCAGGTGCCTCCTACAGTTCAGTTTGGGTAAGCTGGCTCATCTCTATTTTCATCTGTAGAAATCCTAGCTGAACGTGGCTTGGCAAGTGGCAGCATAGACACTGCTGCCCACTGTGCCTCCACTGCTTAGGCTGTTGGCTGGACATTTCAGTGGTTTCATACTGCTGTCTCTCTGGACATAAAAATGTTCCAGTCGCCAGCGTTCCCAGCTTTTCCGAAACTCTGTCTGAACCTTACACGAGCAAAGAAGGAAACAAAGGCATTTAATACAGAAATAATCAAGTCTTGAAATAATCCCATTTTGGGACAGGAAAAAATATAACGTATCACATTATTGAAGGACACTGGCAAGGTTTTAAGGCTCCCTTGTTATTGCTTCAAATGGTCTCCCTAATTACCTTATTGGTCCATCACACCATTATTTCATAAGTAAAATAATGACAGCACTTACTCTTATCTCTATAAATAAACCTGTTTATGCTATGCAGCGGGCACCAGCAAGCCTAGTCTATATTACCTTGCTCCAAACAGTGCTCAGCTGCAGTTCTGAAACTGTTCTAAATATGGTCTGGCCCTGTCTGCACTTGCAGTTAGTTTTTAGCACCAATTCAGCAGCAACTGTTGCACATACCCATTGCATCAATAAAGGAATAAATCAATTTCCTAACGCAAGCACAGCCAAAGTGTCCAAGGTCTTGTCTACCCTTACAGTGCCGCTGTAGCGCTTAGTGAAGACTCTACCTTGGTGTAGATACTCCACCTCCCTGAGAGGCAGTAGCTATTTCGACAGGAGAAGCCCATTGACACAGTACTGTCTACAGAGGGAGTTTGGTCGGTATAAAGGGTGTGGATTTTCCACACCCCATAGCAATGTAGTTATACTGGCATAAATTCGTATTGTAGACCAAGAGCTAACTTTCCTTCCATGTTTTATAACTGAAAACACCTAAAGATCTGAGGCTACATTCATCCCTGTGTAATTCCATTGATTTAAGTGGTATTACATCTTGGATGAATTTGGCCCTTTGGATTTTCGACATGTTCATTCTACAAGGCAAAGAAATAGCAACTATTTACTTCAGCAAACAGCAGGCTCAAGAATTGCATCAATAAAGGATAAATCCAATAGAAACCCTCATCTAAGTTTTGAGCTCCCAATAGGTTCTTGACAATAATAGTGAGTTAAAGAAAAATGCCAGTGATGAAAGATACCTTGACAGTGTCCTTCCAAACAGCATTACACCAGATATTGAAGGACATTATACGGTACCTTTGATTATGCAGTGCAGTTAAGCATAAAAATCTATGTGCATAAAATAAACCATTGTGCCTAGTACCGTCATACATCAGTTAATTGTCATATCTTAAATTGAAGCAGGGACCAGAATATGGCACATCCAGATGTGGAAGCTTAGCGTGCATGAAACTCGCCATCCCATGTCTGCTGTAATGGACTAATTTTGACTAGTGTGTCTGAATGAGTCATGTTGTCCTCTAGTTCCTGGGCCACAGAGAGGAT
Organism: Mauremys reevesii; assembly: GCF_016161935.1. Classification (NCBI taxonomy): domain Eukaryota; kingdom Metazoa; phylum Chordata; order Testudines; family Geoemydidae; genus Mauremys; species Mauremys reevesii. Next base: position 61,644,573 of record NC_052625.1, read on the forward strand.
AAGAAACCCACTAGAGGGGTTAGTTAAAAGAGTTGTTCTCTGAGCTACCAACTGCGCCTTAACTGAGTTTTTGGAACCAAAAGGCAATGGTTCTGGTTCCAAATTCCTCAAAATAAAGCAGAGATACTTTTAAGGCAAACTGATGGGGTCAGCTATAATCTCTTTCAAAGATATCAAACAAATAAATTTCCAGCACTGAGTTCTACCAGGTCCACAAGGTTTCTTATGTATTATTATATAATAATATATAACAAATGGAAGAAAGGAGAAGTTGATAGTAATGAATAATAAATCAGAAGCTAGGAATTGTAGAAAATCAATAAGGGAAGCAAAGGGACATAAGGAGACATCTATGGCCAGCATTCTTAAAAAATTCCTTCTTATTGTCCTTAAATATAATAGGAACAAAAAGAACCCTAACAATGATATTGGTCCATTATTAGATGAAAATGATAGAATTATCAATAATGATGCAGAAAAGGCAGAAGTGTTCAATAAATATTTCTGTTCTGTATTTGAGGGGGGAAAAACAATGTGATCATATCATATAACACTGTTTCAATTTCACTAGTATCTCAGGAGGATGTTAAACAGCAACTACAAAGTTAGATATTTCAAAATCAGCAGATCTGGATAACTTGCATCCAAGAGTTTTAAAAGAGCTGCCCAAGGAGCTTGCTGGACCATTAATGCTGATTTTCAATAAGTCTTGGAACACTGGGTTTCAGAAGACTGGAAGAAAGCTCATGTTGTGCCCATATTTAAAAAGGGTAAACAGGATGTTCCAGATAATTATAGGCCTGTCAGTCTGACATTGATCCTGAGGAAGATAATGGGGCTGCTGATATGAGACTCAATTAATAAAAAATTAAAGGACAGTAATACAATAATATCTTTTTTGATGAGATTACAGGTATGATTGATAAAAGTAACAGTGCCAGCGTAATATATCAAGACTTCTGTAAGGTGTTTGACTTGGTGCTACAAGACATTTTGATTAAAAAACTAGAACGATATAAAATTAACAAGCCACATATTAAATGGATTAAAAACTGGCTAACTGATAAGTTTCAAAAATGTCACTGTAAACGGTGAATGACCATTGAATAGTTGTATTTCTAGGGGATCCTGCAGGGATTGGTTCTTGGCCCTACACTATTTAACATTTTTCTCAATAATGTTGAAGAAAACAAAATCATCACTGCTAAAGTTTGCAGATGACAAAAAAATTGGGAGAGCCGCAAATAATAAAGAGGACAGGTCACTGATAAAGAGCAATCTGGATTTCTTGGTAAGCTGGGTGCAAGCAAATAGTGTGCGTTTTAATGTGTTTAAATGTAAAACTACACATCTAGGAACAAAGAATGTAGATCATACTTACAGGATGGGAGACACTATCCTGGGAAGCAGTGACTCTGAAAAAGATTTGGGGGTCATGGTGGATAATCAGCTGACCATGAGCTCCCCAGTGTGACACTGTGGTCAAACAGGCTAATGTGATTCTTGAATGCATAAACAGGAATCTCAAGTAGGTGTAGACAGATTATTTTACCTCTGTATTTGGCACTGGTGCAACCACTGCTGGAATACTGTGTCCAGTTCTGGTGTCCACAATTTCAAGAAAGATATTGATAAATTCCAAGAAGAGCCACAAGAATGATTAAAGTATTAGAAAATGTGCTCCATAGTTATAGATTCAAGGAGCTCAATCTATGTAGCTTAACAAAGAGAAGGTTTAGGGGTGATTTGATTACAGTCTTTAAGTAACTACGTGGGAAACAAATAATTAACAATGGGCTCTTCAATCGAGCAGAGAAAGGTACAACACAATCCAATGGCTGTCAGTTGAAGCTAGACAAATTCAGATTGGAAATAAGGCATACATCTTTAACAGTGACAGAAATTACCCACTGGAACAATTTACCAATGGTCATGGTGGATTCACCATCACTGACAATTTTTAAATCAAGACTAGATGTTTTTCTAAAAGATATGCTCTGGGAATTGTTTTAGGGGAAGTTCTATAGCCTGTGTTATACAGGAGTTCAGACTAGATGAACCTATGAAAAGGTTGCATCAAAGAAACTTGCAGGACTCTGCCCACAACTATCCCTGAATTATGTAGCCTGAAACATTTCCCATAGTCTGTGTGATGAGAAATCACCCTCTAATTTCCTCCAGTGGGTCATTACTGTATGCAGGAACCCTAGAACAAACCTAAACTGATACAATTAATAGTTAACGACCATTTTTTATTTCTTTTTTCTGCAGTGGATGCTGCTATGGCAAGCTGGAGCTGGTCTGGTGTCTCTCGTACCTCATTGTTGATAAAGCAGTAGAGAATCGCCACCATAAGTCCCTGAAATCCAACAAGACAACAGAACAGCAGTCAGAAAAACAGCCCACAGAAATGCTCCAAGTTTTGCTAGTCAAACCTGCAGGGGGAGGAGAATCTCATTCCAACATGGAGTGCTCCATAGTTAGAGGAAGAAACAGAAAAGTGGATGAGAGTTTATTCCTCTCTGCTGAGAAATATCTTGATGACATAAACCCAAACAGCTCTCACAGGACAAGCACATTTTAGGTTCCCCCAACCCTTGCTCCTTAAAACTCTCCCCTTTCCCTGACCGTGGCCTATAATACTCCATACATCAGCAATTCATGGGAACATTGAATGCAGGCTGTAGGTGGCTGTGGGAAGTTTAGAAGAATAATGGCCACCCACCACAAATGGGGAGATTCCTATAAAGTGGTCACATGTGAGACAACAGCTAAAAAAGAATCATTACAGAATCCCCCACATCCTTTCTATCCATACTTCTTAACTACCTCTCCACATGCACAGTTACAGTCCTACAGATGTGCCTTTCAAGGGTCAGATTTCCAAAAAGGTATTGTAGCAGCCATATAATTTGCCCTGGGTGACACCATTACAGTTTCCCAGGAGACCATGGGAAATTTTTGTTTTTAGGTTTTGCGTATAAAACGGAAATTAACATGCGGATGCAAGGGTCAGATCACTGCTGGAGATCTAGGAAGCACTAAAAAGGAGTGTGTGTGGATGCCAGGACCGGGACTCTGGCCACCTGATTTTAGCACTCTGGCTACCCTACTTCTCCTAGGTTCATAATCGTCTAACATCCGGAGCTGAATTAGGAGAGAAATTTAGGGTAACTGCCATGAAAGACAAACTGGTCTCCAGCAGCATTTAACATACAAACTGGGTTGAATATGTATTTCCTGGGTGTTACCTGGAAGGAGTTGAAGGAGAGTTCACAAAAGAGCTTCACAAAGCGTAGCATTCCTCTGGCGTGCTCATCAGTAACAAAGGCAAAGATGACCTCATGGGTCCCCAGCAGCGGGATCAGAGTCAATGTAGACTTGGCCAATCTAAAGTAATAAAGAAAGGGAAGTCATAGCAGGCAGTATAGCGGCTACTGATTTAGCACAGAAATCTGGAAGTTAGGACTCCTTAGTTCTGTTTCTGACTCGCGGAGTCATCAGGTGACCTCAGGAAAGTTATTTTACCACAATGTGCCTGAGTTTTCCCATGTGCCGCGGGGATAATGTTTCCACATGACAATATGGGGTTGTGAGGATTAATTCAATAATGTTTGTAAAGTACATTCAGATTGTTGGCTCAAAGGCACTATGGGCATGCAGAATACTATAAATTACTGTATAAAGAGGAGTGCTGACATTGGATTATTTAGTATTCCTTAGCACTTACATAGCACATGACATCTTCAAAGCACTATAGCTAACATTAACTGTAAGTCACTGAGCTTTGTAAAATGAGAGACGTGAACTTAAAGTAAAAGGGAATGATTGCTGATGTTTACAAGGCAAGCTCCAAAGACCAGGGACCTCAGTAGTGACGGAAAAACCTAAGTAAAACATCTCCCAGTGCAAGGGCAATGAGCAGAGACATGAATACACAGGAGGAGAAGAATGCTTCCAAAACCAATGGTTCTTAACACTGATGAGGGGAGTAAGGCACTGAGCAACACAACCTGGTAATGAAATATGCCAGATCCCTAAGATGGGAATTCCTAGGCTGCCTGAGGCCAGAGAACCAGCTCACATGTTATCAGCATCTCATGAGGAGTTGTCATTTGCAGACAAGATGCAAGTTGTTCCTCGAGGAAATGGGAAGTAGAGGCTCCAATGGAGTCTCAGGGCTCTCAAAGTCTACTGAAGGCAGGCTCTCAATTAGTTTGGCACCCTGGATGCTGTGTTTCAAAGTGATATGTAAGCAGAGAGATAGAGAACCAAAGCAGCTATTTACATCAGCGTGCACTTACAGGCAAGTGGGAGATGTAGGAGCACCAATGGACCTAGGCAGGGGATTCCATGGAGTGGCTGAGAGGGTGGTTTAAAAAGGAAATCTCCTAGCAGCCACACTTGCCTTGCAATTAGGGCTCTGCACTGCCACCTGAGGAAGCCAGGGTCAGCCTCTTGCCTCCTCATATGGAAGAGACTCAACTTGCTCTGGGACACCCATGGGGGAAAGGGAGAGGTGCCCTATGTGGCTGTGCAGCAGCCCTTCTGGTTGGCATATCAATAATGCTAATAGGTTCAGAAGGGAGTCCCAACATGGTTCTACTCAGCTAGGAAGTCTTGCAAAAGTGGGAGAAACACCTTTGCGGGGAATAAAGGGCCAGTTTCCCAAGATTCTCAAATTCTCTGGGGTAGGCAAGAGACCCAACAACCTCAGCCCCTCCACACAGGAAAAGGGATTTGCTGCCATCAAGATCTCCATGAACAAGAGGGGTGGCAGGGAGGAGAAAAGAGAAAGTACTGAGAGAGAGACAAGGAGAACCTATCCTGCCTGACACCAGCACAGATAGGCCCAATTGCTTTCCAAATACTTTTGAATCTAATCCAGTGCATTTCTAGGGCACCTAGCCTTGGTGTATTTAAACTACCAAACAACAGCTATAAAGAACACAGCAAAAGTGCAAGACCTTTCAAACTGCATCAATGCCTTTCACTCCCTCCCCACCTCCTCAGGAAACGTCAGAAAGGAGAAATTACCACTAACTTCTTGGAGAGGAGTGAAGAGGAATCCCTGGCCTCCAGTTTTGTTCTCATCATGGGAGCCAGTCTGATCTTTCTAGGCTCTTGAAGTGAAGATGGAACTTTTCAGGGCTCCCACCTAACAACTGTCAATGCCCCTTCAAACTGCAAGGATAGGCTACAGGACTTCAGTATTCCTGGGTGAAGAGGAGGAGCTCTTTTGCCAGGCAAGTCTTCTCCTGTTAGAGTGAAACTCTGCTTATAGTGAACCTTTTTGGGGTGTGTTGCCACAAAACCAAACATCACTCAGAAAGGGCCCCACTGTATCAAAGTTAAGGATCCATAAACTTCCCTATCATGAGAGTCACAGAGATTGTGATAGCGAGAGATAATGTGGACCCACATCCATCTTATCTCTCTTAACCCTCCAAAATGAGTCCCTTCTCTCATGCTGAGCACCAAATACCCATTAGACAGCCATGATTTCATGTGCAAAGACAGGCTGGCAGCACAGAAGGAGATTAGCGATTGCTATGGTGAACTGTTATAACAGAGAGAACAAAATGTGATTAGAAAGGGCAAGGTCTTTAATGTTCCCTTGGTCCTAGACTTAGTCACCCATCATATCAATGTTTAGAGAGTCCTCTCTAAGTGGAGGTGAGGGTTTTACTACTAAGGTGTCTGTGACATACCGGGGCAAATCCAGACTAGTTGGGGGCTGGGTCCTTGTTTTGGGCCATTGAATAGAGCATCATGATGCTGCATCAAGACATCATACTGTTCCACCAAAACATGACGACAGTGGGTCACAGGGTATTGTGATGACCCAAGCTGTCATGCACCAATGCAGTATCATGATATGCACATCATTAGGTGGGACAAGTTTGTGTGCCTCCCAAGATTAATCTGGGGGAAGGATCTTAAAGCCCCAAAGACACAGAAACCAAGGGATGAAGAATATGCCCATGAATGTTGGTGGTGTGAACAGCTGTCCAGGTGAGCCACAAACAGTCCACATGTAAAGAAGTCTGCAAGGTAAAAATTAAACTCATGCAGTAAGCCTCACATAATATACCAGACAAAAAGTCACACACATATGCTCAGAAAACTGAGGACACATAGGTCATGATAAGAGGGCACAGTAACTAGTGGAGAGAGGAAGTAAGAGCAGTGATGGAAACAAGGACAACAGTGTTTTTCTCTATGTTTCTTAAAAATAATTGCCCAATGGATTTTTTTTTCAGTGCTCATGGTAGGTTCTAGATTGACAGCCGCAGAAGACAAAGTCCTCCGTTTAATCCATAGAGCAGGTACAACAAAGGCATTGATAGGGCAGGTTTACCATAAGCTTTGTACCCACCAGTGGCCTTCATCTGTGGTCAGTTGTTCTGGACTATCATAGTTACGTGCAATGCCTTCTACATGCCACCCAGTGCCTGAAATCTTTAACTTCCTATGACACTCCACTCCTGCTTGTGTCTCCCTTTTCAAAAAGCACAGCAAGTGCTAGCCCACCAAATAACTTACCTGCATTTTGTGTCAGTTTTGCACATCAGATTTGCTTGCAGCTTGGAAATGATGATGCATATAACTCTGATAAAGATCAGGAAATTCACCTGGAGAAAAGAAAGAAGTAGCTGACATTGTCATCAGGAAGTATATGTGCAAGACAAGACATATGAATGAACATACATAGTGTCAAGGTGTCTATAGACAGGGCCCTGTGTATTCCATGATTCTGCAGCTGCAGAATTTGCTATGGAATTCAGCTCTTGCCACAGAACCATGCTCCAGAATCTGTTTCTAGCTTTTACAATTGGATAGTTCACCTTTAACATGTAAGCTGAGCATAAATCAAAGAAGTGATGCCTGCCCGAGTCTGCAGACAGCTGAAATCAGGAGTTCTAAATGTATAAACTCTCTTATTCATCCCAATTCGTGCCCTGTGGTCTCCACAATTCTGACTGAGGAATCTGGCATTTTTCTAAAATACCATGGAATTTGTCATTTTGCTGTAGCCAAGTGTCTGGCACTGTGTTTTTGGCCAGAAACAGAATTGGTTTCACATGATCATGTTTCTGAACTGAAGTGAGGACCAGGAACCCCTCAGTTTTGCTATAGGACAGTGGCCAGTGGGCATCACCCATACATCTTTCATACTGACTCTCACATTTTTTCTCTACCATTAACCCATCCCACCATGCAATCTCTCAGCTTTGGCTCCCAAACCCTCCTTGTAGTTTCCTCCTCATTATTACATGTGAAGAGCAGAGCTGCTGTATAGTAGCTTTGTTAGCAAAAGTGTATCCTCCAGCATTGAATGCTCTGGTCTCTCCATCTGTCTCATTACACATATGCTGAATCCCTGTATCTGTTCCTGGTCACTCACCCCAATGGCGATTAGAATGGGCAGTCTGATGATCAGCCAGTAATTCATGTTTTGGTTTCTGGTCCAGCAACTGGGGAGGCAGCAGGGAGGTTAAACACAAAACAAAAAGCTAAGAATATGCATGAAGTCTCTTCTCTCTCATCACATGTCTCAGCATGCAGGTGATGAGAACTAGATACCAGAAAGGCACATCATGCTGACATGGAAACATGCAGCTACTTGTGGTTCTTAGAAACATCTGAATGCCTCACACTAAATTACAGCACCCAACTGGATGCTGTTAGCCTGTCTCTCTTGCACTCTGATGACTAATCCTCCTACTTAATTTTCTGTCATTGTGAAGATTTACAGCACTGAATCCACAGTCCAAATATGTCATCTGGCTAAGCAGGAATTTGTTAAAAATCAAATATTTTGCTGCATGGTAGCTACCCTCATCTTTCCATTCAACACTTTTTAAAAAAAAATTAAATCTTAAAAGTGTCAAAGTAAAGTCTTCTTGTTACTTGGCTGTTGATGAATATCTTATACAACAGTGTAACTCCAACGGGGGTCCGCGGGTCCCACTGATCAACTCCTCTCCCTCCCTCAACTCCTTTCTCCTCCTCCTTCCTCTATCTCCCAGAGGCTACTGAAGCCAAATGGAGATTTTAGGCGCTAAAAGTCTGACGGTGCAGCAGGGCTAAGGCAGGGCTCCTCATGGCTCCCAGAAGTGGCCGGCGCATCTCTGCAGCTCCAGGGAGGGAGGTGCCAGGAGTGGGGCAGAGGGTCTCTGGCATTGCCTGCACCCCAAGCGCCAACTCCACAGCTCCCATTGGCCGGGAACTGCAGCCAAAGGGAGCTGCGAGGGCGGTGCCTGCAGGCATAGGCGGCAGGTTTGTATAATTTTTGGTGGGGCCCAAAATGGTGGTGCCCCCCCGCTCCCGCCCTGTAAGCCGATATAAAATGAAGCTACAATGCGTCAGTGCCACAAGATTACAAGGGTCAATTAAAAGTGGAAAGTCAGAAGCAGCACTTGCCTACTTCAATATACAGTATTATATTTTGTTGCACCTGTTGTGATGAAGTGGGAATGTTCTTAATGTTTTATCTGAATACTGTGTGGGTGCCTCAGTTTCCCCTGCAAGATGCCAACTGAAGGTGTTGGGGACAAAGAGATCAGGTGGCCTTCTTGTCTGGAAGAGACACAGAGGCCAGAGGAGGGAGTGTCAGTTTGGAGCTGGCTGGGGAAATGGGGAGAGACCCAGAACTTGGTTCTGGGCTCCCCACCCCGCAAAATGGACCTGACAGAGGGGTTCTGTTTTCTGTACCAACAAGCTCTCTTTAAACTGTGTTCCTGTCATCTAATAAACCTTCTGTTTTACTGTCTGGCTGAGAGTCACATCTGACTACGGAGTTGGGGTGCAGGGACCTCTGGTTGCCTCAGGACCAGCCTGGGCAGACTTGCTGTGGAAAGTGCATGGTGTGGAAGGGCTGAATGCTCCGAGGTCAGACCCAGGAAGGTGTAAGCTTCTTGCCCTGGAGACAGTCTGCTCAGAGAGAGGAGGCTCCCCCAGAGTCCTGACTGGCTTTGTATGGAGTTGTTCCAAAGCATCACAGCATCCCCTTCCACACCATGCGCTTCCCGGAAGTCCGCACAGGCACTGACACTCCCTCCTCCGGCCTTTGTCTCTTTTCCAGGCATTAGGAGGCCACCCGATCTCTCTGTTCTCCAACACCTTCAGTTGGCACCTTGCAGGGAAAACTGATTTGGGAGAAATGAAGTAAAAGCTGCCCAAACCGAGCTTGAGCACTCCTGAATTTTGAGGTGTTCAAATCTGGAAGGCAGGTGCTGGGGGTGGGAGAGGGCTGTGGGCTCCATGGGGGAGCATGGCAGCAACTGTCTGGAGCTGCACGGAGCCAGACACGCTGGTCTGAGTGGCACAGTAAGCGGTTTGGGGGTTGGAGAAGGGGTAGGGGGTTCCGGGGGGCAATCAAGGGCCCAGGAGCAGGGGGGGGCGGGATGGGGCCGAGGTTCGGAGGGGCAGTCAGGGGACAGGCAGCAATTGGATAGGCATGGGAGTCCAGGAGGTTTATCAGGGGACAGGTAGGAGGGTCCTGGGGGGAAGTTGGGTGGGATCTCAGGAGGCGGCAGTTGGGGACAAGGAAAAGGGAGGCTTAAATAGGGGCTGAGGTCCCAAGGGGCAGTTAGGAGCAGGGGTCTCGGGAAGGGGTAATCGGGGGACAAGGACCAGTGGTGCTTAGATAGGGGGTGGGGGTCCTGGGGGGCAGTTGGGGCAGAGGTCTGGGGTGGGGGCAATCAGCGGCCAGGGGCTGGGATTCAAAGGGCACTGGGCTGCCCACTGTGGCAGGGAGCCCAGAGCCTTTTAAATCCCAGCTGCGGCCGGGAATCAGAGGACTCTGGGCTGCCCGCTGCGGCGGGGAGCCCAGAGCCTTTTAAATCCCAGCCGCGGCCGGGAATCAGAGGGCTCTGGGCTGCCCGCGGCTGCCAGCAGCCCAGAGCAGGGGAGAAACCTAGCTCCAAATATTGCTGGAGCAGAGCCCCGACAGTGAATATTCCTGGGGCTAAAGCCCCAGGAGCCCATATAAGTTGGCGCCCATGCCTGCAGGCAGGAGCAGTGCGCGGAGACCCCAACTTCCCCTCCTAGAAGCCGCTGCCAGGTAGATGTGCCGGTCACTTTCAGGAGCTGCCCGAGGTAAGCGCCGCCTGGCTGGAGCCCACTCCCCAACACAGACCCAAACTCCTTCCTGCATCCAAACTCCCTCCCAGAGCCCGCACCCCCTCCCATGCCTGCACACCCTTCTGCACCCCAACCCTCTGCCCCAGCCTAGTGAAAGTGAGTGAGGGTGGGGGAGAGTAAGCAATGGAGGGGGGGTGGGGTGGAGTGAGCAGGGGGTGGGAAGAGGTGGGGTGGGGTGGGGCCTTGGGGAGAAGGGGTGGAGTGGGGGCAGGGCTTGGGGCTGAGTGGGGATGGGGCTTGGGGGGTCTCTGAAAAAAATTAAATAAAAAAGTGGGCCCTCGGGTTGCTAAAAAGTTTGAGAACTGCTGCTATAGAAGGGAACTGTGTTGCATTGGTCAGATTTCCAGCCTCTCACTCCCTCCCCTCAGTGTTAAGATTAAGCATCTATATTTAAAAAGCACCTGTTTACTCACTCCAACCTGGGCTATTTAATGGAGATCAGGACAAAGGGCATATCCAGTTCTTTCAATATATATGTAGGTTTCAGTCCCAAAGAAATTTTAAAGAGAAAGTTATGAGCAAGCAGAAGGCACCAGTTCTTATCAAACCCAACAGATTCAAACATGGTGTTTCTACACCACACTGTTTTTGAGATATGACAAGCCATAAATAGAGTAAAAAAATGTTCCCAACAGATTCATTACACTTGATTTCTTTTCAAGTCTCATCTGCCAAAAACTACAGTAATCTATTCACCCTGCATTAGCCATTTCATTTATCCCTGGCACAAGAATATGCCAATTACATTTTGGGTGGTATTAGTGGGGGTAAGAAAAGGAGACTTGTAATGGGAAAGCTAGCTTCAACTTTAACCCTGGAGATCCTAGCAAGCCATAAGATATGCAGTTGCACCTAGATGTCACTGTGATGGAGACATTAAAATACCACATAGAAAAGTGAAGCAGCTAAGCTTGTAGCATCACAAATGTCTGTATCTGGCAGGTGAAAAACAGCAGAGATCTGTTACAACTATATTTCATTTTGGTGCACACAACAAATATATTTTTTCAACCCCTCGGTTCTACCACCAGACCCTGTTCTACAGTACTTTAGCCACTGATGAATAGCAAGTGTATATTTTGAGAATAGTCAGTGCAGCTTAACTGGAACTAGGTTAACAGGAGAACCACTTCATTGGCATGTGTGACCGGGAACCAACTTCATGTAGCCTTTAAAATTAATTTTATGTGGATACTTCTGAGACATGCTGGATAACATTTTAATTTCTCTGAGTAGCTGCAGTAGAAACAGAGAATTTTTAAGGTTCCTAGTAATGACAAAGACTGAGATATGGTTCTTTATATTAACTCTGCTACATTTATACGTGCATTAATTGGTTTCCACAGCACAGATCAGCTTTAACTATTTTTAGATTTATACAGATTTATGCAATAAAAATGCCATTACAATGCAATTAGCGTACCAGCACAATTAAAGCGTCCAGAAAATAAAGCTGACATCTGTATGTGATTCCTTGTCTATTTGTACTTTCTGGAGTTGTTACAGTAATAGAAACATCAACATCTGTCGTGACTTGGATCTATTCACTGGCAACTGAGTATGCTCACCACCTCTCAGGCCATGTTTAGCAACTCACAGCATTTGGTCCCTAGTGGGGAAATGATCCAACTAACCGAATACCACTGCAAAAACTCTGCTTTTGCGTCTCAAGTTTGTATTCCTTTAAAAAAAAATCTTCAGTGCACTTCTGTCTTGGTTTGGTGCAACTGAACACTCTGATTTTTAAAAAAGCAGCAACCCAGTCCCTGCATTTTGCATCCGCAATTAACTGATGGTGCAGACGTGGGTGTGTGGGATGAATGTAAGTACCAGATTTGTGGGTGCACTCCTGTAATTAAGAAACATAACCTGTCTTCACTTCCACCCACATATAATTGGACCCACAAAAACAGAGATAGATTTTAAAAAACAGGGAAGCTGAAAATGTCATCTTTTAATAGATCAATTCTTTTTAATGAATGGCAGTTTTTAGGGGAACTTCACAGTTGTAGCCACAATTGTGGCCACAATTGTGGCAATCCTAGTCAGGCGGGAAGGAGACAGTTTGCAAGTAGATCTGTCCTTGCAGGCTACAATCCTTTATTCTGAGTGGTTACATTCTCAGGATTGCCTAGAACATTGAGCCATTGTAGCCCTGACCTTATTTATTTCTAGTTATGCCTCATAACTGGGGAGATAGTTGAGTCACAAATGAAATTTACAGCCTTCTGCACATCCACAGTGGCAGCACTATGGCAAATGGCATAAAAGATATCCCTAGATGCTCTAACAAATGCCATCCTGAGGCCTGAGGCATAGAAATCTTGCCCTTCAGAGAGGAAGCTGCACAAGATGATTTATTACAGTATTTTACAAATATTTATACAAGATTTAGAAAACCTAATAAGATGCAAAATTGCCCCTTTTAGGGTCTGCTGAAGGCAGCCAGCAACAGTTTTTTTTAATAGAAATCATAAGTCAGCTCTGAGCATTGCATAATGCAGAAAGCTGAGGGAGAGCGCTTTGAATACATTTTCTACAGCAAAAGAAAGACAGGCTGTTCAAGCTCTTTAAAGCTACAGGGCTGCCCAGAGGATTCAGGGAGCCTGGGGGCAAAGCAATTTCAGGGGCCCCTTCCATAAAAAAAAGTTGCAATACTATAAAATACTATATTCTCGTGGGGGCCCCTGCGGGGCCCGGGGCATATTACCCCACTCGCCGCCCCCCCCCCCCGGCAGCCCTGTAAAACTATACTGATCATTTGGACAAAACTTGCAACAGATCATTGGAGCCAAGGTCTTATTACAGAATACAGTTGAGACAGACCTGGACAGAACAGTCAGAAAACCCTAGGATTATTTTAGCCTGGAAAGGAGAAGAGTTAGAGGTGACTTGAGCAAACCATTTTGTATTATGACAGACACAAATAAAAACTGATTCCTGATATCCCATCCCTTGAATACTTGGTCAAGGGGAGAGTTGATACAATGTTGGGCCCAACTACAGTGAATTTTCACACCATATTGGTACCTGCCTAGGAAAGGACTGTGTTTAAACAAGGTTTTCTAGGAAGGTGCAGCGGGGAGGGTAAACTGAGTGGCAACAGGGCCCAAAAGGTGGTAAGCAGAATAAAAAATAAATAGCGTAGAACTGTTTATCAGCGCAAATGACATTGGCCATGCATCACATTTCCATGCTCCCAGCCAGTCCCTATTAGAGGAAAGCTGCTAGTAGCCTGTTGCTAGAAATAAACTTTGGTAAAATTAAATGTCACTCATTTTTCAAATCAGCGGCTATGGTGAAAGTTAACAGAAAACAAGTATTTCAAGTTCTACAGCATTTCCTTATGCAATGTAGTCAACCTGTGCAATTCTCTGCAATGCAAGGGCAGCCAGACAGACAACATGGCTGTATTTTATAATGGCCTGAATAATGGAAGCTAAGACAAGAATGGATAATCAGATCTCTGCTGCAAGGCATAAGCTGATCACTACAGGGGTCAGGAAGGAATAACACAAACAGAGAACTTTGTGGGAGGTTTTGGCCTTCCTCTGAAGCATCCTGAAGAGGCTATTGCCAGAGGCAGACTATTAAAGATAGTCTGATCAGGTATGACGACCTCTACAATGGATATTGTAGCTGCTGAAAAACAGATACAAATGTACCTCTCTTTGACCTGCAGAGGAATAGATAAACAGACATATGGAAAATTCTGACCAGGAATGAGCTTGTGTGTCTTTCAGAAATGTTATGCAAGAGCTTCATACACAACATAAGCAACTACATGGGATTTCAGCACATCAGCCATTGCCAAAACAATCAAACCAAACCAAAAATGACCCCCCCCCCAACACACACACTCCACAAATGAAATATCAGCTAGATATTAGAACTGAACCAACCCCTCATCTTCATAAAGGTACTTGACAATTCCCCAGGGGATAACAAACAGCATTGGTACACCTGAGAAGAGAGGAGACAAGATAGATACTGACAATCAGAAACAAGGAAAAGCAGGAAGGACTAAAACCTCATATGGACTAAGAGCAACATAATTAGCCAGTGACAGGTTTGCAGCTCCCATCCAGTGTACCTACCCATCACTGTTCCAGGTCAGCAATGCTGCTAAGTTACCGTCATGCAGCTATTTAGTGGCTTATATAAAACGAGTTAGGGGGATCAGTCTAGTTCCGAGTGGACAGGTGTTTGTGTGACAAAAGCCACCTCCAAAACTGGCACTAATTGGACCTCTTGTTGGCAGCTTTCATTGAATGGGCCCCGGAGACCAAATTCGGAGCTCCAACTAGGTCAGAGTGAATACAGAATGGGAGGTGTTTTCTGGGGGAAGCTTGCAGTGCTGTTATACAGACTCAAGGGCCATCAATCCAACGCCTTTCACTTGCATTACATTTACCCACATTTAAATATACACTTAAAAAGTGCATCTGTCAACTGATAGTGTTGGAAATGTCCAGAAACAATGCAAAGGGGGGAAATGTTTCATTAGACAAAGAGGGATGAAACACTGTCCCAAGAATGAACAAGGTGTCACATTTCCATAATTTCTCTGTGAATCTGTCCCTCCTTGCACACCCTTTCAGGTTCTTTACCCTCATTAGTGCCAAGTAAGGTGGTGTATAATCCATGGAGTGTATTTAAAGGTGGGGGGAGGGGGAGAGAGTAAAAGAAGTGTTATGATCCGCAGTGGTCTGGAAAGCTCAAAACAGTATCTGCAATGTGAATTATGCTGCAATAACTTTCAGTTGTGTTGTACTGTATTCTTTCCCAGCCACCCAGGAGACCGGGGTGTTACAAAGAGACAAAGGGTCAGTTACCCTTCCTTGTCAGTAAGGACAGAATGAGAAGTAACAGGCAGCAGCAGCAGCAGCAAGGAAACTTTCTGAAGCGTTCCAGAACTAGAGTAATCATAAGGACAATGGAGTGAGCCGGCCAGGGGGAGGCTGCCGAATCACCATCACTGGAGGTATTCAATCCTGAGATTGTGCGGGCATCTGTCAGGATGGGCTAGTGAGAATGGTCTATGTGGCCCCACAGTTTGGGCTACAGAGCACCTCCTAGACGACAGGGAGGTGAATTACAGAGTGCACTAAAATGCTGCCCTGTAACTTCCCCTTATGGACGCTGCAGGCACAAACTCAAGGTACTTGGTTTGCAGTAACCTAGTCCTCGTCAAACAGGACTGCATTAATGTAAGCTAGGTACCTGTTAGTTTGCACCCACAGCATTCATATAGGGGAGTTACAGTGATGCATGCTAGGATGCGATGCAATTAACACCCCCACTGTCCGAACTGCAGGGCCAGGTAGACAAGCCCCCAGTTGTGCTAGGATGCCTAGGAAGTGGCTTAGGCGACCCACTGCAGATTGCTTTCAATCCCAAATGAGTCTTTGATTCATGGAAGCTATTAAATTAGTCTTTGCATTTTTCCCTTCTTGACTTTGCAGGGAATTAAGGCTGGATTAAAAGTCACCCTAATATGAAATTTACAAGATGAAACATGCACACTCTGAGAGAACAAGATATAGTTCAGTAAAGGAACAGATGTTTAGAGTGATAAGTGCTATGATTTGTGGAGATCTCCATAGCCTGGATACATCAGAAATCTCTCCATATTTAATTGCATTACTTGATTTTTTGATTCGGTGAGATTCAAATGATTAGTGATATATTTTAAAATTGCCAAGCTAGACAAAGCCTGTCTTTACAGAACCACTTCAGTATTCTGATTAGAAAGTACTCAATTAATTAAAGGTAACATGGTGATTGGCATCTCCTCCGCCTCCTTCCAGTTGCTATCCAGTGCTGCTACATCAGTCATGTCCCATGTCACTGCACTTTAATCCAAGGCCTTGAGATTTGACAGTATTGTGGAAATTTATGAGTTTTAATTGATATTGACTGTACTGCTTGGATCTACATGCAGCACTGACCAAACTTCAAAAGTTCTGTTCCAGGAGGTGCTAGGCTCAGTATATAATCTAGGACAGACTCTCGGAGTAGCAGGGCTATGAGGGATAGAGTCTCTTATTGTTCTAACGTCCTGGTCAGGGTATGTCCCTACGATATTACTTAATCCACATAAATCCAGTTTACAATGGACTGTATAATCTGAAGCAGTGTTTCTCTTGTGATTTATAGCACCGAAAAACAGTAATGTCTCCAGCATCTCCTAAATGAATTAGTTTTCAAAGATCACAAAGGCTTTGCCTGGACAAGAGTTTGTGATCCTGGTCTTGATTGCTAATTAACTTGAGTTAATTTACATGATTGCGACTGTTAGGCTAGACACGCCCCAAGCATGTGTGGTTTGCTCGAAGACTCAGTCTAGGGTAACTTTTGTGTAATGTACCAAGAGTGCATGTTCACAGGAGGGAAACCTTAACTTCACATGATTTAGAAACAAACCCACAATGTATTTTGGTGTATGTATAGTGGTTTGGCTAGACTATGAAAAGATGTCAAAGTGAGTTCATGGCTTGGTAATGTATTAGCAAAGGGAACACAGCTTTTTCTCCCTCTCTTTTTCCCCAGTATGTCCATTGGGATCAGAGATCTAGAAGTTGCAGATCTTTAATTCTATCCACACATTTCTAAGATTACATGCATCACAGTACATCATGGAAGCAAGTCAACATTTACCAACTATCTATTCTCAGTTCAGAGGAAAAACTATGGTATCTCTAATGTTATGACTTTTTAAGTGGCAGCCACAGGATAAGATGACTGCAAATTATATTAAAAAGGAGATAACAAGATCAATGGTATCTTTTATTAGATTCATGGTTACACTTTACATCTGCATTGCTACAGACCCAAAAGTTTTTCTCCAAAAATAGACCTCATAATTTGAATCACATTTGACACAGTTAATTTTTATTTCTGAATTGTTTCCATCAATTTGGTGCTCATGAAACTGAGGGGTTTATAACACTGGGTTGAGTATTACTGTTATTTATTTATATCACCATATAGCCTAGGAATCCCAGTAATGAAGCAGGTGCCATTGTGCTAAGCGCTGTAAGCTAGGAAAACTTCTTACACACAGTTCCACCAATGCACTTTCAGCCTGATATTCCCACCCACCCCAGCTATTCTATGCCTGGGCTCCACATGCAGTTCTGCCATCGTACCTTATCCCTGGCCACGGCAGGCTTTTCAGTGTAGCCATGCCCTTAATCTAAAATAAAGGTCCTTCTGATATAAAGTTTGCAATTACTCTGTGTAGAGGAAAAAAAAGTGGCTGAGAGTTTCAAAGTCAACCAGGGGATTTAGACACACACAACTTCAGTGTGTCTACATCCCCTAATCTGTTTGGAAAGTCTGAAGCAACAAAAGCAATGGTTCAAAATGCAGCAGCTTGCAACTGCAGAGCTTGTGGCCACTAGTGTAGAATGCTGCAGTATTTTTAATAAGGCTCTTGATATCCCTGTTTTAACAAAGTCTTTTACTTGAAGAAGCAAGTTTAAAAGGAAATGGCTAATGGAACAAACACATCTAATTGCTACACTGAGTCTAAATAAGACTTTGAAAGAAAGTGTTCTTCCTGGATCTCTTCCAAACCGATCTTCCTTGCAATCTGGCTTTAGACACTGATAGCCTAGTCTGGCTTCCTGTATTCAGTAGCTTCATTCCTGCAGCTCTTTCTTCCTTGGAGTAGGGTTTCTGTTGTCAACTTTTCTGAATGGCAGCTTCCCTCCTGTGAGCATAGCTGGGTGTAAAATTGCTACAGGAGCTCAGAGAATCTGTTTGGCTTTTTATTAATATATTCCTGTTAGTCTTTAGTGCTGCTAATTGCCTCGTTGTGTCATTCTCCCTGCACATTGCAATTGTGGGATGTTGCTCGGGTATCATCATTTTCCTCCTCTTCTGAATGTAAAAAGTTCCCTGTTCCAGTAACTGCTGGTGGGCGTATGGATGGGTTGAAGTGTAATCTGCTGTTCTCATAGACTATTTTATACAGTGCTGATTTAGTTAGTCGGGGTGACTTGGGTTCAGTGTCTGCTCTCAGACTCGGACTAAAAGAACAAGTCTTGCTGCCTTGAATGCTGTAATTAGGAATAATCTATGTATTTTAAGAAACAAAAAACAAACAAAAAATACCAATGTGTCACCATCACCATGGCCACTTTACATTTGGTGTTCCTTCCCCCCTGCATTCCATGTCTGTTTTGTCTCTGGTGGAACAAGAGCGCTTTGGGGCTCTTATGTCTGTGGAGCATTCAGCTCATTGTGGGCGGTATCAGAAATAAATAGCAACAACAGTCTCTTTTCCACTGCAAATGAGCCTGCTGCTTCTGAGTCAATATTCTGCTTAGCTACAGCTGTGCTGCCTTCTAGACTGAAGGGAATAACTCATCTACCTGCCTCGCCATTTGCCAATATGGCCCATAACAGAGTTCTTTTGTTGTTGCTACTGCTTCTGTTCTGGATACAGTATAATTTTTCTAGCAGCTTTGCACATGGTGGTGACAAGGGGAAGCTGTGGGCTTTGGTTTACATAGCATGCACAAAACTTTACATGAGTGCATGTGTGAAATCACAAAATGTTTTGCACAATTCAGACTGTAAGCCCGTTGGGGTCAGGACTGTCTTTTTGTTCTGTGTTTGTACAGCACCTAGCATAATGGGGTTCTGGTCCATGACTGGAGCTCCTTGGTGCTAAGGTAATATAAACAATAATAATTCATGGAAACAAGCAAAAATATAACACTGCTCTCTCCATATTTTCCACTTTCCCCACTATTTTCTACAAGGATGTAGCCATAAAAAAAAAATGGAGATTCCTGACAAAAAAATCCAGGGATTCTTGTGAAATCTTGTGAATATAAAAGTGATGTTCACATAAACGACTCCTGATTTGTGAAATGAGGTGAAAATTTGCCTTGCATTATTTTACTTACATCATTCAGGAAAGGTTTTAAATTTTTTCCAGTTTTGCTATATGAGTATTTGTTTTATAATAATAAACGGAACAGAATTTTTAAAAATCAATTACTTATTTCTACAACCAAAGAAAAATAAACTCAAATCTGCATTGATGTGAATGGAGCACATCATAATAAATAATAGTAACAATAATAATCATCAATTATTAACCTTTCGCTAACATGCACTTGGAAAATTCTTTTAAAATATTTTGTAATTTAGCATTTTACAGCCTGTTATTTATTAACCTTGCCAAGAGGCACACCAGAGAAACACCCCACCGAGATTGCTTTTTTTCACCTCATTTGGAAAGCATTTTCACCCCCCACGTTTTGAACAGAAACTAAACGAACATGGTAGTTTTGATTTAACCACCACCTCTTTATATTATCACCCAGAAATTGCATGGGTTTCAAATCATCATCACTGACTCATGTCAGTAAATCTCTGGGAACAATGTGTGTTTGTTAGCTGCTGCTGCCCAGCTTATGACAAATTTTAACAAAGCTCAGCATTTAGGCCTAAAATCTGGGCCAGATCCACTACAACAATTTACACTAGCTGAGGATCAGGCCCCTAAAGTGCCAGTCAAATTTATCTAGGGTGTAAATTCCTTTATCTTCATATACATGAGGATGAATTTGGCCCAGCCTATTTAGCTCTTATTTGTTCTGTGACTTCATGCACAGCACTTGCCAAGCACAAGAACTACAGCAGAGCAAATACTGCAAAAAAGAGTATTTGCAAACATTCAGGGGAACAAAACCAGCGAGCTGGATTCAGTGGTTGCTCATAAATACTCCAATGGTTCTGTTCATGTGGATGTCTGGGAGAAGCTCAAACCTATATATATGTGATCACACACAGAAAAATTAGCGTTATCCAACCAGGAAGCAGAAACAATACTGCGAGGCTTCTGTGACCAATCACGTGGCTCAATTATAATTACAACTAAAAAAAAGGGAGAAGTAGTTAATAAACTAATATTCACAACAAACCAAAATTTGATGTAAAAACATTCATTTAACAATGGCGAGTGGTGAAAAAATTAGTGGAGGTCAAGAAATTATTCAACCAGCTCTGGTAAAAAACAGAAGGTGCTTGTGTTTTGGTTCAGCTTTATCAGGTGTGATTCATCATATGCAATGTGTACTGTACTGCTAGATAATGGCAACCTTTGAGATCCTTGTCCTCAAGGCTTTTGCATGTCCATGACCCATCTCCATAACTTCCCATTGTTAGATGGATGACATGAGGCACTAACAACTGAACACACGTCACTTCTATTTTTTTTTTAATCTACTAGTTCCTTTCTGTTGCTAGGGTGATCTTTTAACAACTGATAAACTATGTCAAGCTACAGGACTCTTTCACCTAGAACAGGAACATCTTGTCTCATTGGAGCAAACATGAACATTACATTGAGAAAAATCAGTCTACTTAGAAGACCTTCTGAGCATTCATGGCATAAAGAGATCTGAACCAGGGTTACATATTCATGAAGAAAGAATAATGCGCAAGGCAGAGAGACAGGAAGAAAATCTATTCTTGCTTCATTTTGCCAGTAGTTACATTCACAATCGTTAAGCCTGACGTAGGAACGAGTTATGAACTCTTCTGAGGGCACTTTCCAGGATAGGAGTAGTAGAGGCTGCTATATTTGTGAATGAAGGTGCATTGGCAATGCTTTGTACAAGTACCCAGGATTGGAATAGTAAGGGACTCTGCAGGTTAGGAGTCAACAGTGCTGGCAGGAAGTGTGGATGATGCCTAGACATTGAATGCCAAACTGGCACTGCCAGTCATTTTCACAAACTCAAAAATTAAATAAATTGACAGTAGTAAAACTTGAAAGATGAGGGAGAACAAACAGGACTGTCATTTTTCTTCATCATTTTCATCTTTTGTTCTTGCCAGAGGCTGAACTGAAAGCAGACATTTTTCAGACAAAATACTTCCCCCCACCTCTCCCCACTATTTCTTATACAGGATTTTTGGATTTTTGCAGAATATAATTTTGTTTTCATTTCTGTTCTGTTTGAGAACTCTGGTGAGTTGGATGCCTTATAAGTTTTATAAGTGGCAGGACTGCTCATAGGATTTGAGCTATGTATGATTTTAATAATGATTACACAGCATGTAAGTTCTGTTGCTATGCACACAATATAAAATGGTAAAGAAAGGGATACAGCAGCACTGTTTTGGCTAGCACATTCCAGCAGAGATTCCATTGCATCCAATGAAGTGGGTATTCACCCACGAAAGCTCATGCTCCAAAACGTCTGTTAGTCTATAAGGTACCACAAGACTCTTTGCTGCTTTTACAGCAGAGATTTTGTTATTCCTCATATTTATTTATTCCCATCAACACACCAGAACTCTTTCACCTTTCATATATCACTGTGTATTAAATACAGGTCAGTTAGTAATTTGCAATGGATCATTTATATGAATCTCACCAGTCAACACATTTGCTAGCATATTCACAGAAGGCAAATACAGAAAATGGGAAAGAACGCAGTCTTCCAGCAGCAGTTGTGGGAGCAAACAACCTAATCAGTTTTAAGATGGAGCTTGATAAATTTATGAACAGGAGTACACGATGGGGCTACTTGTGATAACAAAGGACTGGACTGGGCTCAGGGACGCAGGAGATCCCTTCTGGTCCTTTGTTCCTATGTCACACACTTAAAACTATTGATAAATTGGAGAGGGTTCATAGAAGAGCCATAAGAATGGTTAAAGAATTAGAAAACAGGCTTTACCAGTGCCAGACACAAGGAGCTCAATCTATTTAGTTTAACAAAGAGAAGCTTAGCTGGAGAGTGAAAGATTCAGACCTTTAGCATTTCTATTACAGACAGCTCAGGCTCAAGGGACTGAAACTTATCCTACTCATCACAACCCCTAATCTCGCTCATGCACATGCACAATAGTCACATTCCATCGCTTTCCAGAAGATAACCACTTGTTCTGCCCATACAGTAGAGCTGACCTATCATTACCTTCATTTAGCAGTCCCAATAATATTCCACATAGATGTTGACTGCATGAGCTATAACCCTGCGTTGTACATACAAGGAAATCCACTCGCTTGCATCTAGGAATGGCTAGCATTTCCTCCTGGAAGTGCTGCTGTCTTCAGATGAAAACTGCTGTTATGTAAAGCGAGATTTTGACATGAGGGCTATTCTTGATTGCCCTGTTCCATCTTATTACAGTTATACAGCATAAAGGTCTTTCACGTCAAGCAACTAACATACAACGGTAAAGCATTGTGCATCTGTCATTCAGTTTATAGAAGTTTGCAGGTGTTAGTAAATTTTGCAGGGTCTCGGTGACTTCATGGAGTTATATAGATGTCCCATGACGCCTAATGTATGAATGTACGAGATTTATGCATAGCCATTGTTTTCAGCTAAAGGCTCTCATATAAGAAACTAAAATAGTGTAATATCTATAAAGGATTTTAAAAGCATCAGGTCAGATATTAGGAACAGAAAAGGAATGGGAAGCAGGATTTGAATCCAACAGTTAAAGAAGAGAATATGCGTAGACAGACAGCTTTTCCTATTTCACCTGTCCCAAAGCATGAGATAGGGTAGTCACCACATTGACCGTGTAGGCAAATGCACTCAGCAACCAGTAGATAATATGAGAAAGAAAACAAGAGACTGAATTACCCCAGCCAATGCAGAGATAAAGCCGAAAAATTCTCTGTTCAGAAAAGACCGACAGGACCAGCAGTGTGTACAGGTACATGCCTTCCACCAACAGCCAGTAGTAGTTTGCAGCCACACAATACTGCATCATCACAAAAACCAGGCGGCAGCTGAGTGACTCCTGAGAGAGCAGAAAATAAAGGTCAGTGAATGTAGCAGAGGTGGTGAAAAAAAGGAGACAAAAAACCACCCAGAAGTTCTAGTAACATGAACAGGAAGAACAGGATTAACTGTACACTCCTCTTCCTAGTCAAAACATATCTTCATTAAATGGATCACACCTAACCACTGGGATAAGTAAGGGTCATCTACTATACTTCAGAAACACAGCAGGTGAATTTGAAAGCAGAGAACTGTATAGAAGAACATTGACCCTTGTTTCTTTACACATCTACTGCTCTGTATATTCCCCTGTGAATACCTTAAGTGGTAGTTTGCCAGTACAGTATAGAAGAAGGGAAGAGAAGAGTAGCTACAAGATTGTCTCCAGTTACTGAAATCAGTCACTGAAAAATTTCAGGTCCACAGATACTATATTCTACAGATAAGAACTCCACTATTCCAGAACACACAGTTGATGCCACAATGCTGCGAATTCTTCAAAGGCAAGTGATGTGTGATACCAGAGCAGTATTGCCCTGATGCATCATATCTGACTGCAAAACCCTCTTGGCCATTTCTCTGAATTTTACAACTGTTCAGGAATCCAAACAAATACAATTAACAAATTCACTTGCCCATCATATCATGAAACAAATCTGAACTATACAGCACTGTTTACACACTATGCAGAAGTACTCAGCCCTCCCTGCTTGAAGGGAAGGACTGACTGACAATCCAGGAGGTCATTGCCAATCCTCACATTTATGATTTTATATCAGCTTGTCGGTACACCCCAAAGTCTGCATATTACAAATCGCAAGAAACTGATCATCATGTGGGATGCACCCATCTGGTCCCAACAGGTGATCCCCGTTCAGTGGAAGGTAAAAAATGCCTAAGGTTCCTATCACAGTGCTCAAAGAGAGATTAAAAACCCCTTCCTGATTTTTCCATTTTCCAGTGCCTTTAACCTCCTGCATATGACCTAGAATCACAGCCGATAAGTATCTACTCCCATTTAATTTCCAAATCACTCTCTCTCACAACTTGGTTGCATTTTACATACCAGCTCTCAATGGGGAGAGAAAGCAGTTCTCTGGTTTCAGCATCATCACAGAATATTTACATACTTTCTATATTCAGACTAAAGATTAAGTGACATGTTACTTTAGCTCCTCCCAGATTTGGACTCACATTCAAATCATATCACCATAGTTAGCAGGACTATACAGTACCCCAAGAATGACCAGCTCACTGGGTCACCTGATTGTCTGGACAATGTCACCTGTTGCAATGGAACATCTGTCAGAATATTCTGTTGTCATCACTGGCAATGGTGAGTGTGGAGGCGGGGGGGAGAGGTATGGGGCATTTACCAATACATGGGTTGGGGGGAAACTGCTCTTGATGTTTTCTCTGCCCCATGGGGACAAACCTTCAATAGGACAAGAAACACAATGGGGTAGCAATTATTCATAGGTAACAAGACTGGGATTGCATGACTAGAACTGTATGAAGTCTGCCAAGGGACTCAAGGAAAACCCTGTGGAAGTGAAGAAAATATTTTGGACAAACCTCAGTACAAAGCGAAAGTTTCATGCAGATGATGGACCACTGTCCTCAAAAGCAACATGACTCCTGCCCCTACCTGGTAGGAGATGAGTCCTTCCCACTGGTGCTCAGGCGTAGCTGTTTTGTACATCCACTTCACCACAGAATCCTTAATGAAGACAGATACAGCACGTAGGATAAAAGACATGAAGAGATTCAGGTGAATGTAATTCCTAGTGCAGTGCAAATGCCTGTAACAAGAAAGCAAAGCCTGAGTCAGTGAGTGTGTGTAGGCTGCAATGATACCATGGGTATGAGTGAGAGTGGAATTGATAGATTCTGTTAAAAAATCAGTGGATACCCATGCAGATGAGTCACTGGAAACTCATTACTTCAAATGGCTGCGGGGATCTGAAACTCTCTAAGAAATATTCACCTTTAGGCAGAAGCCTGACCTGGAAAATTTCTGCCCAAAAGGTGAATATTTCAGAACAATTGGAGTGTGTGAAAAATAGGGAGTTATAATGAAACACAATTTACAACCTTAATTACAGTAATCACAGCTGAGGGAGCTAAAGGACTGGACTTTTTACATAATGCTGCGTCTAAATGATTTAAGTGATCCTTCAGCAAAGAAAACAAGAGTGCAACAGGAATACTTTGGAAGGGTTCATGTGCTGGTGCGCAGCACAGCAGCAGACTATGTTAAAGTATCTGTCCCCGTGAAGGGAAATTATCATACATATTAATTATCACAAACAACAAGAGAAGACTACATTCATCAACAGCATCCTGAGAGGATCACAAATGCCTTCCATGAGTCTAAAAGAAACACGATTTTCACCTTTGTGGTGATGATAAAAAACAATGACAGAAGATCATCATCTTCGTGAATTTCAATAGCCAGCTGCACAGACAACAAAATTGCTACCTGTCAAAATGTGTTTTGGGTGGGCAAAGGAAACGAGAGTTGTGTGATTGAAACTCAACAATGAAGTGCTGTCAATATTTTACCAGAGTTCTCCCACTAATATTTCCTCCCTCAGCTTGTGACAAACTCTA
Source organism: Mauremys reevesii (assembly GCF_016161935.1). Taxonomy (NCBI): domain Eukaryota; kingdom Metazoa; phylum Chordata; order Testudines; family Geoemydidae; genus Mauremys; species Mauremys reevesii. Next base: position 61,670,105 of record NC_052625.1, read on the forward strand.
TGTAAGCAGAAGCACACATGCTGCAGAGGGGAGAGATGGGGGAACTCTATTAACTTGTTTTTCCATTTAAACAAAGACACATTCTCACAACTAGGATCAAGAAAGTAGGCAGCGCCACTTAGAAAATTCATATTAAGCTATGCTCTGCTGGAAGTGATTATTTTTTAATTTCTGAAAAATATACTGAGCATATTATAGAGGAACTGTTGTTACGCCTATATTTTAAAGTCCTAATTTTTCAGCTCTGCAATGTTGGCTTGGAAAATAGATTTGGCCTGAAATTTTCTAGATTTCTTCTGAAGGCAAAGAAGAGTATTTCTGCAAAGTTTGAAGAAGATTCATTAAGCCACTTTTAAGTTACAGGTTATTTCACAATTTAACCATGTTTAACTTTGGTCACCCTCTAGCTCAAAACTAGCTTGTTGCTACCCCTTCAAACTTTCCATATTCTTAAATCTGCTTGAAAAGTCATACACCAGCTATACACATTATATATATATATATATATATATATATATATATATATATATATATACACACACACACACACAGAGAAAGAGAGAGAGATGTGAATGAAGAAAATAATTTGTAAGTAAATACAGTTACTGATTATCTGCATTGTGGGTAGTTTAGGTGTCCAATACTGCTCCCATTGATTTCAATGGGTGGTATGGGGACTATCCTGTTTCCATTGTTAAGCATAGAAGGTTTCTATCATTGACTTCAGTGGGAGCAGGACTGGACACTACTTGTTTGTGAGCATGTTGCCTTCTGTTGGCTGGTTGCACCTTAGAATTAATATAAAGGACATTCTATAGCGAACAGAGATCTTCCTTTAGTTCAAGGTGGAAAAATCTGTGGTTTGGAACCAGGTTTCTGCTCCCAGCTCTGTAAGCACGCAAGGCTGCTGTGGATAGTTAGAAGCTGCGGCTGCAGTCAGAGTCCAACAACATGCGGATGTTAATTCCAAGGGAAAAGTCCTTCTGACAACTAGAATTTGTCCTGATAATTATAAGTTGAACATTTTTTGAAATTTAAAGACTTTAAAATAGCTCCTTTTTTAATGTTTTTGTGAAGCCTCTAACATTATTGCTATTCAGTTTTTCATTTTCTTATGTTACTGTGCTCAAGTTTTATAAATGTTGCAAAAGGCAAGTACATTTGTCACTTAGCACTTTTGAAACTGAAATTATTTGTTCTTGGATTGACAGCAGAACACAGTGCTCAGCTGGAGAGATTTGAACTGTGGTTGGGAGTTTTGGACATCCTCCTCCAGAAAGATTTTGAAAACACCTGCCATGTTGGCTCAATCTGCACCATTTCAACAGCAAAATAAATTGCTCCTCTGGAGTATTTTTATGAATTCTGGGGAGAAGTCATCTCTGGCAGGGGTGATTAAGTGGTAGCCAGAGAGCAGTGACTCTGAATCCCTAAACTGTACTAATGCCTAAACATGTGAATCATCATAATCCTCCCATGGCATTGACGGAGGCAGAACTTGTCTTTCTGGGTTTCCCACAAATTTCAACTCAGTTGTGGTCATTTTAAGCTCTCTTTGGAACACAAAGAGCAGTCACTGGTCCCATGTTTCTCAGCTAAAAAAAGATAAAATACAATAGACCAAGATCAAATATCTGCATTTCCTGCACTTTCTACCTGTCATTCTGAATGCCCCCATATTTGCACCTGCTGTGCTCAGTATCCCCCAAATTCAGACAAACCAGGCTAAAGTCAATGAAATTGCAGCAGGCATGCATGGTGCATTTATGGAAAGATGTATGATCTAGGTCAGGCTGCCAGCATTTTTTTGACCAAACCTAAGCAATCTAACATATGTTCCAGGGTCCTTTCAATGGCTTCTCAGTCACCAAATTCTGTTAATTTCTATGCTCTTCCACAGAATTTGATGGAGTCATACCTAGAAGAAACGAATACATAGAGCTGACCAGAGGATGGCAATTCTGTTTCATGGCATCGTTAGCAGGTTTGGGGTGTGTGTGTGTGGAATTGTTCCATAGTGGAACAAAAATCTTTCAAATATTTTGGCAAAAATGGAATTGCATTAAAGTGTCTGTTTTCAGATCAAAACCTTGAGGTGTTCATGTGGGGAGGCTGGTCTGGCAGGTTCGAGTCCCTGATTCTGATCTCATTTTGATCTGGGATGAAAAATTCTGCTCTGAATCAGGCAGAGCAGGGACTTGAACATGGGTTTCCCCACCTCCGATGCCAATCCCCTCACCACTCTAGCGTATGATAGAATCAGTCTGTCCTCTCATCCCTTCCAATGAAAATTTTGTCAAAACCAATACACCTCCGCAAAGCATTTCAGCTTCAGTGAAACAGCATATTTTGACAAATTTTCATTTTGTGGAAAATATTTCAACCAGCACGCCTAGTAGTTTAGAAGCTAAATATGTTTGGGAGAGATAAGGTGCAAGAGGGGAGCAGGGAAGGGTGAGAAGATGAAAGGAGTAGAACAAGGAGATGGTAGAAGGGAGAAGCTGAATGTTTCAAAAGTCTGATGCTCTTTAGACTGGAAGAACAGCATGGCTGCTTCCACTCTACTTTGAACTGCATCAGGATTACCTGAATCCAAGAAGGATGGCAGTTGCTATTACCAGGGCAGAGAATGAAAGAGCATATCCAATGGTGTAGATGACTGACACGTATAGGAGTTGTTCCTCTGGTGCATCCTGACAGCATAAAAGGAAAGAAAAGACAGCACTCGTTGGACCTGTTTCTCTTCTCCCATCTCCGCATTACCTTCCCGCCAACCCTACTTTGATGACACCTACTATTTTTCCATCCCTTTATTAGGTACTCAGAGGCATACATTACAAATGAGAATCTTCCACCTTTCCCATTCCCCAAACAAACAAAAATCCCACCTCAACTCCCATTAAATACAAGAGCTTTGCAGCAAGCCCAGAAAGTCAATAAAACATGGCTATTACAGAACAAGGCTGAAGGGAGTGGGGAAGGGAGTGAATTCCAAAACCAAAGGACACTGTCCTTCCTATCTATATTGCCATACAGACAGACATCAATTCTGCAATAGCAGATATAAATTCTGAAGCCAGCATTTTCAAGCGGGAATGCCTAAAGCTATGTTCCTTAATGCCATATTTAGTGGCTTCGATCATACCCAAGTTTGAAAATTTTGGTCCATGTCTTGGGGAGAAAAGATTTTTGTAGAACAAGAAATAGCTAGAAATAGGCCTGAATCATGATCTTTGGGTTGTGGGGCAGGATTTAGATCCTGTATTCTGAATCATCTCTAATCACAAACCTATTTCCAAGACTCATCCATTTTATTTCGCCACTTTGGGTTGATGACACTACAATTAGTGAGCAATGTGCACTGTGCTGTACAAAAGAAGACACGCTCCCTGCTTCAGAAATAGATAAAACCATTCAGAGGCACACGGCACAGCATGTAAGGGTTCAGACTGAGTGCAGAGGCCATCACGGACAGGTTTTGTGGACTAAGAGAGTTTTAAAAGGAAGGATTTGAAGACTGCTTAGTCCAGGAGGAGAGACTTTGTCAGGGTCACAGCCTGGCACAACTTCTGAGACTCAACAGTTTGAAACATCAATGCAGCCCAAACTGATGTTTAATGTTTAAAGGACATGATGCCTCCTCTCTCATCTTGGAGGATGTTACATTAAAACAAACCTTAGGGTAATGGCAAAAAACTATCAGCTTGTGATCTTTGTGCAGAGCCTCCCTCCAACACTCCTAGTGGGTTTGTGTTTGGGGGATGGCCACAACATGACAGTGATTTTTACCCAAACTAAGCCCTTGGTGGTTGGATACATGTTGTGATAATTCAGCCTAAAATTTACCTTAAATTGTGAGCTCAACTGTAAAAAGTACATAAAAGTTCATAAGATGTCACAATAACCTATAACAACATGTACTGATGGGAAAAGGGATGAAAGGGAGACAGAAAGACTGAATTAGTCCAAACAAAAAAACATACCAATATAACTCAAGGATTGTGTTAAGATCATCCCTTGTAAACAAGAAAAGCGTGGAACCAAAAATCAGTGAACCAAAACTCATGTTTCGAAAACTAGGCCTAATTCGTGAACAAAATAATGAGGGGATAGGCTATTCCACCCACCATTCCCTTGGTGGGTCCTTACGAGACTTTGGGGAGAAAAATGGGTTACTGGAGTGAACTTCACCATCACCCCACCACCACCACCTTGTGGGACCCCATGACTTCATCATCCTGATCCTGAGAGATATCTTGACCAGACTGGGTTTGAGAGAAGGACTCAGATGACACTCCCACCCTTACCAACTCCAGCTGAGTCCCAAACACCATCTGATATGAAACAGGATCAAACTTTAACATAGACCATAAGAAAGGCCATATTGGGTCAGACCAAAGGTCCATCTAGCCCAGTCTTGACCAATGCCAGGTGCTTCAGCGGGAATGAACAGAACAGGTAATCATGAAGTGAACCATCCCTTGTTGCCCATTCCCAGCTTCTGGCAAAAATGAGGGTGGGGACACCATCCCTGTCCATTCTGGCTAAAAGCCATAGATGGACCTATCCTCTATGAATGTATCTAGTTCTTTTTTGAACCCTGTTATAGTCTTGTCCTTCACAACATTCTCTGGCAAGAAGTTCCACAGGTTGTGTGAAGAAATACTTCCTTTTGTTTGTTTTAAACCTGCTGCCTATTAATTTCATTTGGTGACCCCTAGTTCTTGTGTTATGAGAAGGAGTGAAAAATTCCTTATTTACTTTCTCCACACCAGTCATGATTTTATAGATCTCTATCATATCCCCCCTTAATCATCTCCTTTCCAAGCTGAAAAGTCCCAGTCTTTTTAATCTTTCCTCATATGGAAGCCATTCCATACCCCTAATCATTTTTGTTGCCCTTTTCTGAAACTTTTCCAGTTCTATTATATATTTTTTTGAGATGGGGTGACCACATCTGCACATGGTATTCAAGATGCAGGAGTACCATGGATTTATACAGAGGCACTATGATATTTTCTGTTTTAGTATCGATCCTTTTCTTAATGATTCTCAACAGCAGCAGCAGCTCCAGCCCATCTCAACTAACTTCTTCTCTTTTCCCCAGAAGGACAGTTATTACCACCTCTGATACTCATTAAGAGTCTGTCAAACAAGAGGGGTTTTCCTTCTAAACACTCTCCAGCTACAGAGAAAGGGAACAAGGGTTGTTGTTAAAATAAAAGCCTTACTTAATACTTTACATTTCAAATGCCTTAATTGTTTTTCCTTCTTTTCTTTATCTTTAATAAGAGGTTAACATGATTTTTAATTTTGTGTTTGCTGGGGTAATAAGCAGACTGAGGTCTCTGTAAACCAAACCCAAACCTTCTTTAACACAGTTTATGTTGGACAATGACTGGGTTATGTTAACACCTTTAGCCCATATATTCCATCTACTTTAATACAAATGCATAAACATATTTGAAAAGCAGGCAATTAGGAGTTCTGCATCTGCTAAAGTGGAAAATAGAAATAAAAATTGCAAGCTATTTCCATATCAGGAGGTGACACAATGTATTTAGGGTTTAACATAATTGCCCCCCCAAGCACTGTATTTTATGGAAATGAGCTATGTACCAAATGGCCAAGTGCTGCCATAAGGCATGTGTCTACTTGGCAGTTCTCAATATATAGTTAAGGAAGAAGCCTTAAACTGCAAGTGGAATTAAAAATGACCAGGCATGCAGTCTGTTAGGCTAAAGCTGTCTCTTGATGCCACAGAGCTTTGAAGGAGTGGGAAAAGGGATGGGGCTGCAATTTAGGGGACCACTTACATTTCCTAAACTTTCCTTCAGATGTATTGAATTTCCCTTCTTCCCTTTCATAACCCTTTCCAATTTACAATCTTCCTGCTCCCTATGAAGGGCTGTGGCATTGCAGAACAGGGAGTTCTGGGAGAACAGGAACCCCTGATAGTTTTGGGGATCTCCTATGTCTGGACTGTTTGTCCGTGTCTATACTAGAGTGTGGAGCTCCTTGAGGCAGGGACTGGGCACTCAATAAATAGGTCAGAGGCAAAGGGCTAGTCCTAGAACACGTTGAGAGCTCTTAACTTCTCCCAAGAGCTAGTGCATTACAGCCAGGAAGTGAAATTGACCAGTCTAACTTTGCTGCCCAAGTTCAGTTAAAAGTAGACAAAGAGCATAAACCATAGACATGTAGAACAGGAAGGGACCTCAATAGTCCAGTCCCCTGCATGGAGGCAGGAATAAGTATCAGACCATCCCTGACAGTTGTTTGTCTCATCTCTTCTTAAAAACCACAGAGATTCCACAACCTCCCTAGGCAATTTGTTAACTAACTTGACAGAAGAAGTTTTTCCTAATGTCTAGCCTAAATCTCAATTTAAGCCCATTACTTCTTGGCCTGTCCTCGGTGGCTAAGGAGAAAAATGTATCACCTTCCTCTCTATAACAATCTTTTAGATGCTTGAAGACTGTTATGTCCCCTCTCAGTCTTCTCTGCTCCAGACTAAACAAACCCAGTTTTTTCAATCTTTCCTTGTAGGTCATGTTTTCTAGATCTTTAATCATTTTTGTTGCTCTCTTCTGGGCTTTCTTCAATTTGTCCACATCTTTCCTGAAGTGTGTCATCCAGAACTGGACACACTATTCCACAGGAGGCCTTATCAGAGCTGAGTAGAGGTGGAAGAATTACCAGGACTTCTCGTGTCTTGCTTACAACACTCCTGCTAATACATCCCAGAATGATGTGGTTTTATTTTGCAACAGTATTACATTGTTGACTCGTATTTAGTTTGTGATCCACTATAACTCCCAACTCCTTTTGTGCAGTACACCTTTCTAGGCAATCATTTCCTATTTTGTATTTGTAAAATTGATTATTCCTTCCTAAATGGAATACTTTGCATTATTGTCCTTATTGAATTTCACCTTTTCTTCAGTTTGCCAAGGTCATTTTGAATTCTAATCCTGTGCTCCAAACTGCTTGCAACCCCTTCCAGCTTGGTACCATCTGCCAATTTTATAAGTGTACTCTCTATCTATGCTGTTATCCAAATCATTTATGAAGATATTGAATAGAAGGAGATCCAGGACAAATTACTGCAGGACCCCACTCAATATGCTCTTCTGCCTCAGTTGTGGCTCATTGATAACTACGCTCTGAGTTCAGTTTTCCAGCTAGTTGTTCACCAACCTTATAGTGGTTCATCTAAGCTATGATTCTCTAGTTTGTTTACAAGAAGATAATGTGAGACAGTATCAAAGCCTTATTAAAGTTGAGATATATCACATCTACTGCTTCCCTCCTATCCACAAGGCTTGTTCCCTGGTCAGAGAAGGATATTAGGTTGATTTCACATGATTTGTTTTTGAGAAATCCATGTTGAGTGCTATTTATTACTTTATTTTCTTCTAGGTGCTTACAGATTGATTATTTGCTCCATTACCATTCTGGGTACCAAAGTTAAACTGACCAGTTTATAATTCCCTGGGTTGTCCTTATTCCTTTTTCCACAGATAAGTACTATATTTGCCCTTTTCTAGTCTCTCTCATCCTCCACAAGTTCTCAAAGATAATGGCTAATGGCTCAGAGATCTCTTCAGCCAGTTCCTTAAGTATTCTAGGATGTACTTCATCAGGCCCTGCCAGCTTGAAGACATCTAACTTATCTAAGTAATTTCCTATTTTAGCCTCAGATCCTACCTCATTTACACTGATGTTGCTATATTTGTCATCCGATCACTGGTAACTTTTTTAGTGAAAACAAACAAAAAGGGCATTTAACACTTTGGGCATTGCTGTGTTTTCTGTTATTGTCTTTCTTTCCTCATTAAACAATGGGCCTACCCTGTCCTTGGTCTTCCTCTTGCTTCTCATGTATTTGTAAAATGCTTTCTTCTTACTCTTTATATCCCTAGCTAGTTTAATCTCATTTTTTGCCTTGGCCTGTCTAATTTTGTCCCTACATGCTTGTGGGTTTTTTTATACGTATCCTTGGACCTAGTTTCCATTTTTTGTATGACTCTTTTTTTTAGTTTCAAGTCACTGAAGGTCTCCTGGTTTAGCCAGGGTGGCCTCTTACCATACTACTTAACTTTCCTATTCATTGGTATCATTTGCTTTTTGTGCTCTTAATAATGTCTCTTTAAAAAACTACTAATTCTCCTGAACTCTTTTTCCGCACCCCCTCTCCGACTTGCTTCCCACTGGATCCTACCAACCAATTCTCTGAGTTTGCTAAAGTCTGCCTTCTTGAAGTCCATTGTCTTTATTCTCCTGTTTTCCCCTTAGAATCATAAACTCTCTCATTTCATGATCACTTTTACCCACGCTGCTTTCCAACTTCAGATTTTCAACCAGTTCCTTCCTGTTTGTCAAGGTAAATGGCGGAAAGGATTATTTTTTAACAGTTCAGTTAATTTTAATCATGCAAGCTGTTATTAGCAACACAGGAAAGGACATTATTTTTGCCCTGACAGCGTTCCCTTGTGGGAAGAAAACAAAAGAGATGAACATTAAATGTCTTCACCAGAGTGAGTTAACACTACTGTATTTCATCCCTGTGCAGAAAACTAAAGGCAACTCAGTTCTCTTCTAAGGCTTTGCAGCTCCTTGTCTGGTACCATTGTGTGGCTGAACTGAGCATCTGTTTACTGGATCAGCACTGTGCTTATCTGCATTACTTCTTCCAGTGCTCTTATCTACACCAAACACTAAGCGAGATTAAATGGAGAGCCTTAAAATTTCTTACTGTTAGACTCACTGGGGCCTGTTAGAGAGATCAGACTGAAAAAGCTGATTTCAGTAGGAATAATACATAAGTGTTGACTTATTTCCATTTTTTATAGGCAAAATCTCTTCTCCTTACCCCATCTAATGCCTCACATTCAGAAATGTTCTTCCATGGCAGGGTGGAATTCTCCTTCAGCAGCCAAGTGCCCTCAGGAGTGCAGAAGCGGTAAACTTGTCCATGGAGCACTGCCAACAACAAGGAGGGAAAGAACGTAGACTTACTGGGGAGAAGAATAGAACAACTACGAAGCTTAGCCTACCCTCTCCCCGTCACCTGTCACCTTATTACAGCTGTTCTTCACCTTGCTCCTTTCCTGTAACAAAGACTGCAATTCATTCATTCTCACAGCCAACTGTGTACAGCTTCCAAGAACACATGATAAAATAGAACTATACTGAACCATCAAAATAAAAGTAGGAAGAGGGGGGAGCTTTCAGATACACTGTAATAAAGGGAACTTTGTGCTGGTAAAAGTCTTATCCATGTATTTAGAACAGACTCTCTCATTATGGTATGAAAACATGCTGGAGACTCAACACTTATCCACAAAACAGGCACAGCAGCAGTGCAAACTGCTTCCCAAACACTGTAGCTTGCTAACATGCCTCAGCCTCAATCTAGACCACCTCTTGGTTGAGAAGGTACCATAGTTTGATCACCAGGGCCAATTCAGCCCCTGCCCTTTGCTGAGACAGCAGTGCAACGTGGACATGGACCCACTAGAAACTGACCTGAGAGCATTAATTCATTTTACATAAGTCATCAAATACCCTTTTGATTACAACTTTCACTAACTATCAATCTGATCCAGATTGAGCCTATAACCTGTTATCAATATACCAAGCCAACCAGTTTCCTGCTTACTACAAACTAGAGCTGATTGAAATTCCAAATTTCTGTTCTGTGGGAAATTCTGACATTTAAAAAAAGAGAGTTCCAAATTGGAAAATAAAGTCAACATTTTCTGTAAAACAAAATTAACAAAAACAAATCATTTGGGGTTAATCAAAACATTTTGATAAAACCAAAATGTTTCAATTTTCACTTTTTAAATTTGATTTTAAAATTAGGGTTTAAGAATTATTTTAACATAATACAAAATAATATAATATAGTGATTGCACTGCAACTGGTAATTGCCTTGATAATTGGTATTGTAATAAGTATTGGAATTGGTATTCTAATCAGCATTTAGTATTGTAACTGGTATTGAAATTGGTAACTGGCTTGCTTGTTGGTAATTGGAGTATAGTACTTTGTTATTAGTATTATAGTTAGAATATAAAATTATAAGCTGGAAGAGAATTTTCTTCAGTAAGTATGTGTGTCTCTCTGTGTCTATGAAAGAGGCAGCCTGTGCATGTAATATATTTCATATTCATTAACCACTTTGTTTGAATGCTTCATCATCCACTCCCTTTATTTATAACCTGTGAAAACTGTAGGGGATATTGCTGCATTGCCAGAGATTGCTTGTTAGGTGAACAGTAGTGAACAAAAAGGGTTAATTTTCCTCAAGATTTAGTGGATGACACATATGGCAGGTGAATTGCTGCAGAGGACATTCATGTTAGAGCCACTAAATCTACTCCAGAAGTCAGAATAATGGCTGAAATAAAGGAAAGCTTTGAATCTACACAGAAAGTGTTAGTAACCTTGGATTGAAACGAAAGGCCATCTTAGCAGTTCACCTTTAAGATGCTACAAGTTTATCTTTAAAATATTACAAAACAAAATGCAGTAATAAGCCAATCTGGACCATACGACTCTTTATACTGTAACCGCTGTGTGTCTACTTCATTGGCTTATTGCAAAACTTTTCTACCCAAACCATTTACAAGATGAGGAGTTAAAATGTGGGGTGACCAAGATGCATCCACAGGCCAAAGGAGGCTAAGAAGTCCTACAATGAGGCCCAGGCACCTCTTGTTTTTAATACCACACGCTGTGGGATGCAGAGACTATGAGACCCAGCGTGTAATGATCAGCCTTGACCCAAAGCTCAGTACACCATCTTTTAAAAAAGTTAGATCTAAATGGCAATACCTTATTGCTTCTTCAGGGTCCGTTTTTTCGTACTGTAATTATATAGAATTTAAGATCAACAAGGGTACGTCTACAATGCAGCTGGGAATACACTAAAAATAGCAGTAGTGGCACTGGTGATGACATGGGCTAGTTGGCTGCATCCAAGCCCATGCAAACCCCAGGATCCAAACTCAGGAGGCTACCTTGATTGGCCACTCATGCCACAACATACTCACTGCTAATTTTAGCATACTAGCTAAAGCAGAGCTCACATGGGTCTGTCTACCCAGGCTTAGAATCACACTTCTGAACTGCAGTGTAGACCTTTCATATTTAAACTTCCACAAAGAATGTGACATTCTAGAATTAGCCAGTTTCATTAATTCCCAATGTTCTGGAAAAGATAACAGTTTTCTCTCGAAGGCAGCAGTGACTCTGTAGTGAATGAGTAGTAACAGAATGATTTGCTGCCACAGATTGATGTGATCCCTGATCACGTGACTTGGCCTTCAATGGGGAAGACAATACATTTTAATGGAGGAGTTTCTTCTCCTTTAAAGAACTCGTCTCAGCTCATTCCTAGCTGAGTTTATCGTTCAATGTGGCCTGAGCGCACTACTCGCTGGATGTGTACATGCAGTCAGTTCTTTGCTGGGGAAGTTACTGTTTAAATGTCTCACTTCCATACTTGGTTTTCTTTGCAATAAACATGCACTAAGTCCAAACTGCAGCTAGCAGCACGAAACCCATGAGCAGTCTCAACTTGTTGGGGAAGAGGGGCTCCAGCTTTTACTGCAAACCTATTTAACCAGCCATATATTTACAGTGGGCTCATCACCATAGTATCCTAAATTATATTCTTAGCTCCTGCACCAGGGATATTTAAAACTGGGCTGAACAGATGCTGAGGAACAATCTTCCACTGGTCAACACAGGTGCAATTGATCATATAACCCATCAGGAATTTCCCGTCACGTATTTCTGGCTTTAAATATCCAGTAAGCATTTGTTTTCCCTTGAATCTTGTATTCTATTTATTCTGTCTGTGTATTGTAAAGTTCTGCTCTAAAGGGGTAGGTGATAGGGAGAAAGGAATCGTGCTGCATAATCAAGAGGCGGTTGCTGTGGATAGGAAGGCAGCAGTGCCTCCTCCACAGTTTCGTGGAGCTCCATGCTGGAACATTCTCTGTTCTATGTAAGCTAACTACTAACCCTGTTCCCCATAAATGGGGCATCAGACTCCCTTTATATTAGGACGCAGTTTTGGTTCCTCAGTGGATCCTGTATTTTATGTGTGCAGACAATATTTATTATTATACTCAAAAACTACATTAAAGGTAGAAAGTCAAGCACTCCAAAGTTAGGAAATGCCAGAATTAAAGTCGCCAATGCAATATTTTAATTCAGCCCCCTTGTCCGTATATATCATCATACAATTTTTAATTACATAATCATTCACTATTTTTCCACAAGGCCCTCACTGCCTCATTCAGTGCCCCAGATGAATAGTGCTCACGAAATGGGTAGCTATTCCCTATTTCTTTTATCCTTACAACTCAGTGTGCGGCTCTAGGCCTTATTTAACCATCCCATATAACCTCTGCACTGCTGGGCTGCCCAGAGGGGGGGGGCAAGAGGGGCAATTTGCCCCAGGCCCTGGGTCCCGCCGGGGCCCCCACGAGAGTTTTTCGGGGCCCCTGGAGCGGGGTCCTTCACTCGCTCCGGGGGGCCCGGAAAACTCTTGCGGGGCTGGACCCAGGAGCATCTTCCGCTCCCGGTCTTCGCCAGCGGGGGGTCCTTCTGCTCCGGGGCGGAAGGACCCCCCACTGGCGAATTACCGCCAAAGTGGGACCCGCCGCCGAAGTTCAGCTTGGTCTTCGGCGGTAATTCGGCGGTGGGGGGCCCTTCCGCTCCAGGACCCGCCGCCGAAGTGCCCCGAAGACCCGCGGTGGGGGCTCCCTGCCGCCGAATTACCGCCGAAGACCGGGCTGCACTTCGGCAGCGGGTCCCGCCTCAGCGGTAATTCGGTGGCGGGGGGGCCCCCGCCGTGGGTCTTCGGGGCACTTCAGCGGCGGGTCCCGGAATGGAAGGGCCCCCTGCTGCTGAAGGCCCCAGGCCCCCGGAATCCTCTGGGTGGCCCTGCTGCACTGAACACAGAATTAGTAATTTTCTCATGGACCGTTTTGTGGTGCTCTCATTTAGTATCTTAGTTCTTTACAAAGATCAATGCATTAACCTTCACAATATCCCAGTGAAGTGAAGTTGCATTATCTTCATCCCCATTTGGGTACCCAGAAAATGAGTGGGCACCTGTGAACATTTTGGCTGAAGTGACTTGCCAGCATCACCTAGGAACTCTGTGGCAGAGGCAGGGATAGAATCCAGATCTCCACTGCAGCATTCAACTGTCTAAACCATGAGATTGTCCTCTCTCTTACAGCACTCCCCTGCCTCATTCATTAGTCACCTTCCAACTTCTGCAGTAGACAAGGTAGGATCCTAAAGACAACAGTCTCCTTCACTGCACAACCCTGATTTAATTCACAGAATACTATCCATCATGCGTGCTGAAGAAGGCAGAGGTCTCATGGTCTGTCACAGGATGTCATGGCACATCTGACATTAGGACAAAATACCCCTTTCCAAATTTCAACTCCATCCTCCAAAGCAGGGAGATGCTAAAGCTTCTGACCAAAAAGCTTGTACAGATTTTCTTTTTAATAGGGGCAAAACACCATTTTCCTTAATCTCAGTCTGGGAAGAAGCTGAAGATTTTTGGCTGAAACTTCCAAAAATAATTCAGTTCTATGCAGACACTCAGCATGGAAAATTTCAACTCGAACAGTTAAAGTTTGGCAAAGTTATAAACAATTGAATATAGGATCTTAGGAAGCATCAAGCAGCTTTAACTGTAGGTATTGCTACCTTCGCTGACTACCGTTATGGATGGTACTAACACATCTATTACAAACTTAATTTCCAACCCAACTTTACTAAACTCAAACCTATCTCACTAAAGGTTTCCATCCCATAGCCTCATCGTAAGCTTGGAGTCTCCTACAAGATTCTATAGTCAGTGTATCCTGCATTCTTTGCCTTTCCTCTCACGTGTTCTTCACTGTCTGTAGGTAAAAAGTCTCTTTATGGCTTTGAGAGCTCCTCTTCTCCTGCTGAGGTTAAAATACACTCTTTAAACATCAAAATCCACAGCTAGTTGACTGCTCATTTGTATAAACTTGGAAGGGCCTGTTGTCACTCATCCACAGTGAGGGTGAGGACAATCTCACAGGAGTCTCTGCATTTGTATTCACTTGACAGAGATTGTTGCCCCACTTCACTAAGCTCTAGGGACAGTCATCAAGCAGGTTGTGTATATGCAAGCCAGTTTTTGCTGAAAGACCAATTATGCTGACTGAGCACTTGCTCCTCTTCTTCCCTAACTCACATCTTGTTATTCTGATTGTCAGAAAGCAGAATAAATTAGCGCAAGAAAGGGCAAATGAGGCTGGCAAGAAGCCAGCACCACTGTCATTATCTTCATGGAAGGAGCCATAAAACTGGATTTTCTCATAAACATGCCACCCATAAGGACTTCACCTTAAATTTTGTTTGAAAAAGAAGGAAGAACACAAATTCTAAAATTCACCATTTTGAGTGTGTTTGAGGATGAGTCTTTATTTGCCATAATTCCAGAATAAGTGACAGGATCTCTTGGGGGTGAGGGGGGCATGGAGGATTTTGCCTATCATAGAAAACTCTCAGTGGGAAGTTCACAGCAAAATATTAGAGGGAAAGGGTACCAATGCAGATAAATAAGAGAGTCTGTGTGCGAGATTAAAGGAAAACTGCAGCCATTTTGCACAGCCTAGCACTTTTAAAGTTAAAACTGTGTTTGTGAAACTGTTTTGAAATGGAAGGGGGATGGAGTTTTAAATATATATATAAAATAAAACTATTACTAGGATGTCCTAGACTGCCTGTACATATACGTCTGTGTACATCTTTCTATGAAAAGTGAGATTTTTGTCTCAGAAAATCTTTGTATTTTTCAATAAAGATTATATACTAATATGTAAAGGATCAAAAAAATTAAGAGGAATAACACAACAAATAAAAAAGGCAAAGAATTCCAAACTCATTCAATCCTGGCAATCTATATTCACAGGGGCTCTGATTCTGTTCTTACATGTATGTAACTCTGCCTGATTTCAATGGAATTACTTCTTATTTACACCAAAGAGATCAGAATTAGAATGTGTGTGTGTGTGTGCGCGCGTGTGTGTGTCTCTCTCTCTCTCTGAGGAAGACAAACTCTTAGAATTCAACAGGGAAACTGCTGATAAATACTAAGTTTACATAATTAAAAAAAGAATCTAGTCTTTGGGGCTTGGAAAGTGAATCTTCCAACTAGCTGGTAACTTTCAGATAAGGAAAATGGATATTTAGATAATAGCCTTAGTCCCTTTTTCAGCAAAGCACTTGCTATACAAGATTAATGCTTAATTCAGAACCTTAGTTACTAACTAATGACTGGATTAAC
Source organism: Mauremys reevesii (assembly GCF_016161935.1). Classification (NCBI taxonomy): domain Eukaryota; kingdom Metazoa; phylum Chordata; order Testudines; family Geoemydidae; genus Mauremys; species Mauremys reevesii. The sequence continues at coordinate 61,685,472 of NC_052625.1, forward strand.
ATTCTCTTTCATCAATACCTAGCAAGGGCATACTTTGTTTCTATTAAAAGATGTAAAGTTGATTGTCCCATGTAATGAGATGCTATATATTTCTTCACCTAAGACTTCTAATGAAAAAACATCTTGGTGGGGAGCAGGGCAGGCTCTACTGTTTTCGCCGCCCCAAGCAGCGCGCCGAATTGCTGCCGCAGACGGTGGGGGCAGTCCATGTGCCTTTATGGCGGCACACGTGTTTCCACGGCGGCGGCAATTCGGCAGCAGCTTCTGTCTTCAGCTGGAAGACAGAAGCTGCGCCGCCGTGGACAGCTGAACATAGAAGCTGCCACTGAATTGCCGCTGCCGCAGAAATGCGCGTGCCACCCTTATGGCGCACAGACTGCCCCCGCCATCCGCTGTGGCAATTCGGTGCACTGGTTGGGGCCAAAAACGCATAGACTGCCACCCCTTGCAGATTGCCGCCCCAAGCATCTGCTTGGAATGCTGGTGCCTGGAGCCGGCCCTGGTGGGGAGTTGTACTTCTGTATAATATAATAACTATAATATATTTGTATTTATTTTAACTGGAAAGGCCACTCTGACAAAAAAAAAATCCTGGATAACACCACAGTCCTACCAAGTATATAAGAAAGTATTGACATTTCAACACCTCCCCACCCCACACATACAAGCAGTTGGTGCAGTTGCCATGAGCTGTGACACATACATCCCTCCACTGTATCTCTCATAATGAAATTTCTGACTGTTTATTCCAACAGTCCATATTTCTGTCCTTGAAACAAGAGTGGCATATGTTCTAGAGTTTATCATCTTATAAACAGATGTAGTTGATAAAGTCAGAGGTAAACGTCCTGTCAGTAAGTGAGTTTTCATATTATTTGCAAAGTAAATTTGTTGATTAGATTGAGACAACTTTTAGTCTAGGGAAGGAAACTTAACATTTGAATTGCTTTACAAATGCAAATTAACATATCTTCTAGGGAAATAATCTGGCCCCTATTGAGATCAAGTTAACATATTTGAAAGCCTACTACAAACTTAATTTTGGTGTAAGAGGGAAAGAAAAGTGTAGTGAACCCTCTACCCACCTTTACTTTATACCACATTTTACATAAAACTCCTTTTAGAGGGTGTTTATATAATAAAGGAGATCTTACTGCTGTGGAGGCCTAAACCAAAGAAACTTCTGGGGGAAATATCCTGCTCCTTCCAATCCCACAATTTGGAATCTGTTTGGTCTCTACTGCATAAAAATGTTCTAACAGGCACTGTGTGAGAGTTCTATTTTTATGCTATCATCTGGACTCAGAGGTCTCCAAACTGGCACGTGCCCCCTAGGTGGGGAGCAGAGGAACATTCAAGGGGTTGCGGCAGGGTGTTCTACCCCCTACCCTAGCCTGATTCCCAGCCCTGACCATGGCTCTGCCCCCTGCCCTGGGCCCTGAGCATAGCTCTGGCTTGGCCCCCGGCTCCCAGCTCCCAACCACAGCTCATGGAGGGAGGGCAGGGGCGTGGATAGATTCCATTACTGGTAAGGGTGGAGGGAGGTGACAGAAGAAGTTTGGGGACCACTGTCTTGACTGGTTACAAGGCCACTGCAGAGCCTTCTGCTACTGGTCAGCCCACTGAATTAAGTGAAAGTTATCCAGGATCATAGTAGATTAGGAGGTCACCTGAATCAGACAGCATAGCTAGGGATGGATACTGAACCAAAACCCTGGATACAAATATCCACAAACTTCGGGGGAGTTTGGCACCGGATCTGAATTTTGTGAGCTGGTGTCATCTCTATTTATAACTACTAAATGTGTGTATAAGCAGTAACCAAAGATCTTGGACATAGTGTTTCCTTATAATCTACTTAATGCTTATGTTTCAAATAATGTAATTTAAATGAACAGACACAAACCCACAGCCACTAACTTCTGAGCTACCTGAAACAATAAGAAGAGAGGGAACACATTAGCTGTCATATGGTACTCAGACATGGCTACGCTCCACCAGGCTGCAGCTAACCTTTATGTGCCCCAGTATACATAAAAAACAACTGATGTGGTTACTGTGCACATAAGTCGTGTTTGGAACCACTATCTCTGGAAGATTTTCTATTTAAGAGGATTTAGTGCCATTAAACAATAAAATATCAGAACCCCAAAGGACATAAATGTAAAATGAATTGTACTTGCTGCTCCAAGCTTTCCAGGTCCATACAGCATTATTGGCAACTGGCCTTAAATTTTAAAAAAGTAACAATACTGAGATGCATAGCCAGTGACAGTAACTGGAAGTGGATGCTTTCTCTCAAAGGGGCACTGCTATTTTCCTGTAATATTCCTAACTGATGGTACATCAAGGTACATTGTTTCCCCCCCAATTGCACCCATTCAAATGATTGACTTCAGTGTATACAAACGGTCACAGTATCTTCAGCCATGTTTTATGATTACCAGATTTCCGCAGGGTTACTTGTATGTAACTGAGTGCAAAATGTCACTCTGTAGGTTTACTAGTGATCAAATCTCAAAAGCTTTGGCTCAGGCAGAAGTTTCTCTGAAGCCTTTGTGTTCACAAAAGACCTGATCGAAAGCTTTTACCTTGGCTTCTCTGGACTTCAGAGTTGGTCTAAAAGTGGGCTGGAAACTTCATGGGAACAGGTCCTCTAGAACATTCTGTCAGGACTAAGGAAAACCACAAGAGAACTGTTTCACACTTGTTCAACATTTCCAGCCCAGCCCTGTCTGAGACCAGGAGATGCAGAGGCTATGGAAATAAAAAACAGAAAAATTTATCCCAGGGTCCTCAGACTTTGAAGATTAAGTTTTGAGCAACAGTTCAGGTTAGGCTTTATTTCATCTGAAATGGCTCTTTAAGCATTGTGTTACTGGGCTCCTGAGAAGATGAACAGGTTGTGTCCACGAGCACTGAAAATGAATGGAAGGAGGAAGGATAGTCCAGCACTTAGGGTGTTAGGCTGGGACTTGAGATACTTAGATTAAATTCCCTGCTCTGCTCTAGACTTTCTGTGTGACCTTGGCTTCCCTGTGCCTCAGTTCCTCATGTCTAAGATGGGGATAATAGTCTTTCCCTGGAGCACAGCAGTATTGTGAGGATAAATCCCTTAGAGATCATGAGGTGCTCAGCTGCTATGGTGATGGAGAAAATATAAGTACCTATGGCAGTTAGGAAATGGAGATGGCTCCGGGTTATCAAAGCAACTAAACAGTTAGGTAGAAGGACTCCAATATGGTGTCAGGTGGCCCAATCTGAGCTTCATGCAGCAGGAATATAAAAGTCCTGCTTCATGTAAATCAGATGAACATTTGCTACACAGCCTCAACAGGAAAAAAATAATTTCACATCATGTTTAAAGTATTTTGATTGAAATGCTGCAATCAGCAAATTCTCCCCATAGCAGAATGCCGAGACTTGCCCACAAGAACAGAAAACAGGGAAGCATCCCCCAAAGTACGTCTTGGAAACATTATCTAGACAACTGCAGAACACACACAGTGCCAGCTTGTGCTGAAGTACCAGGGGACGCAGATGTTTGGTACTTCATATAATGAAGACGGGAATAAGGTAGTACTTTAGTGACTGGTACGCTGGCCTGCTCATCCCTACTGTGATGCTGAGCCTCTCTGCTGGAATGTGGTGCACAGCAGCTGCTCACCTCCCACTCAACATGCAATGAAGCATGAACTGCTCTAAACCACAGTCTGTCTAGCTAAGGTACCTGTATGGCTTCCGTCACCACATCTGATCCTCTCACAGTCTAATGCATTTTATCCTCACAAGCATCCTGGGATGTAGGGCAGCACTACTATCCCCATTTTACTGATGGGGAACTGAGCTACAGAAACACTACAGCCCAGATTCACAAAGGTACTTAGGCATCTAACTCCCAGTTTTAGGCTCCACTGTGATCCAGTATGCCCCCCGCACACCTGCCACCTAACCCTGTAGGTGCCTACACTCACTTGGCACCTAAATTCCTGCTGTAGAAATTCCCTAGGTGCCCATGTTTCTGCCTCTCAGCATGCACATGTGCACTGCTGCTTCACTCTAGGCATCCAGACACTTATCTCCCACCTAAGCTCAAGAGCTATGCACAAACCAGAGGAAGATAGGCAGACAAACACCTACATTCCCTGGGGGACCTGGTCTGGTAAGTATGCTCTGAGCACCTACTGGGTCCGGGCCATTCAAAATGCAGCCTGAGACGGAGGAGGTGGTGGTAGTGCCCTCCTTGTAACCCAGTGGTTAGAGCACTCAGCTAGGATGTGGGAGATCTAAGTTCAGTTCCCCTTCTACCTGAAAGAGAGAAAGGACTCAAACAAGAGAAGCCCACACCTCCCAGGAGAGTGCCCTAATCAACTGAGGTATGGGATATTCTGACATAGGGTCCCTCAAACTCTCTTGTTTAAGTTGTTCCACTGTGTATCAATAATTAAACAGTTCCTGGAGCAGAGGAACTGGACCCTGGGCGTCCCACTTCCTAGATGGGTACACTAACGAGCAAGCTATAGAGTAATTTGCACTCTGTCTGGCCCAGTGACTAATTATTTATCCAAAGTGGAACAGCTTCAACAGGAGAGACTGATGGAGCTCCACATAGAATCAGAACTGGAAGGCATCTTGAGAGGTCATCTAGTCCAGTCCCCTGCACTCGTGGCAGGACTAATTATCTAGACCATTCATGACAGGTGTTTGTCTAACTTGCTCTTAAGTGGGGAATTGAACCTGGATTCACCACCATCCCAGGTGAGTGTGCTAACCCCTGAGCTAAAAGTCACAAGGCAGGCATCACTAACCCCCTCTCATTTCGTATGGCATGATGCAGGTGCCTCACTCCTTCTCCCAAGAAACTACTCAGACACTTAAGCCACCTGATTCCAGGAGAGAGGTTTCTGGTTGGGGATTGAATGCAAAGATAGGTGCTTGGACTTAGGTGCCAAACACTGAGAGGTCCAGGGCTTGGGACATACCCCTCTTGTTGGCATCTTCTAGTGGCTAGCTTAGGTGACTTCCCGCCTAGCATGCTGGCTATGGTGGATTGCATTTTTAGGTGCTTATTTCTCTCCATTCATCGTATAGGAACCCCAGGCTTTGCAGATTGCAGCGTTGTACTAGTGATCTTCTAGGCACTGCAACACTGGGTGTCACAACACTTAAGTCCCTTTGTGGATCCAGGCCTGCATGACTTGCTTAAAGTCACACGGGAAGTCTGTGGTTGAACACAGACTAAACCCCAGGTCTCCCAAGTCCTTGACTAGCACTAAACCCTAGGGCCTAGTGCTTCCTCCGGTCTCAGGCTCATGAGTGACAAACCCCCACTATGGGTTACAGCAGATTCAGCCAGGACCTTAGCTGATCAACTCACATGTCAGCCCAGACAGCTTGGGACTGAAAACTGCTGGTCTAAGTCTGGCAGCAGGCAAAAAACTGATATGGAGTATGGCTTAGCACTTCTCAGATTCAGGCCATTGTTGTTTAATTCACTGGAACTGGTATCCTAATTCTCTTCAGCTCCTTTGAATGTTCCTGGCTTGGTATCTAAATATGGATTTAAGTGCCTAATTTTAGGAACATGGATTTGAAAATGCAGGTCTTTGCCTCCCCTTAAAGATGGGAGAATTTTCTCTGACTCCCCCTATTTACGCTAGAATAGAACAGAGGCCTGTTCAGACCCTCCCTGGTCAAGGCACTATAGTATAGGCTACCAGTTTGATGCAGACAGTTTCAGAAGCTACCATGCTGGGGGACACAGTTACACCTCCCTGAGAAAAGTCGGTGGCTGCAGATAGAGGGAAGAGGAGACTGCTGACAGCATCAGGGATTGGGCTCATGGCTAAGTGGATGAAAAGACAATCTTCACATCATTTTCAACTTCCTGTCCTGCTAGTCACCCTGCAGAGCTACATCTGACAGCAAAGCCATGAGTCAGGCTGGTGCTAAGACTGATAGACCACCAGAACAGAGTGAGGGAGAATGGGACCTGTGAATGAGAGACTGAGTAGCTGCTCAAATACAAAGCTGGCCAAGTCTGCAGTATGAACAAGAAGAGTTCCTGCATTACAAAATCTCTCACTGCAAGCACTCAGTGTGGGGTCTTTTTCCAGCCCTCTACTCCAACTGGCACCAGTTCAGGCTTGTTAATGTAACTGGCTAAATGGACTCTGATTACCTTTTAACACAAAATGATCATATTAAGCAATTACTTGAAAAAAATACATATATCCCAAGCCCTAATGTGATAACTATCCAGGTCAAACAATACTGCTAGTTTTTTCCATTTACTTTGCTTTCTATGTTCTATCCCCAGCAGGAGCAGCATTCACACTCTCCATAGCATCTGCAATGGCTACAGCCTCACTTCACAAATTGGGAACATAAAAATTGCTATACCAGATCAGTAGCCAATAGCAGATGTTGAGAGGAAGATGAAGAAAATCCTGCAGTTGACTGAGCTGTTGACAAGAGAAGTTACTTCTTAAGGAGTGGTCGACACTGAAAAGTTACAGCGGCATTGCTACATCTCACAGGGTGCAAAAAAAATATCACATCCTGAAAGACTTAGTTACGCTGACTTAATCCACCTCCCTGAGAAGTAGTAGGTAGGATGGAAGAATTCTCCCTTCGACCTAGCACAGGAGAACCCCTTCTGTCCTTGTAGTGAGTGTTTACACTGAAGCACCACAGCTGTGCTGCTGTAGCATTAAGTGTAGGCTTATCCTAACCTCCATCAATGGGCTGACCCCCCCGCCCCAGGCATAAAGTCAAGCATATTCTTAAGGCCTGGTCGACACTAAAAAGTTAGTTCAACCCAGGGGTGTGAAAAATCCACACTCCTGAGCAATGTAGTTAAGGTGGACCTTACCCCACAGTGTACACAGCACTAGGTTGATAGAAGAATTCTTCTGTCGACCTAGCTACTGCCTCTTGGGAAGGTGGATCAACTATAGGGATGGGAAAACCTCTCCCACCACTGTAGTGAGTGTCTATCCTGAAGCACTACAGGGGCACAGCTGCAGCACTAGAGTTGTGCCACGGCAGCATTTCTAGTGAAGACATAGCTTAAGAGTCACACTTCTCGAGCTACAGTTAACTGTTGCACTTCCCACTCAGTAACATCACACCTCACCAAAGAGCCTTTCGAGATGCTTCCTGAACAAAGCCTCATTTGTAACTTTATTGTCTCCCTTCTCAGCATGTGTAGAATAGAAAATTAGGGGTCCACACCCAGAAGTGCTGGAGCCTATTTTGGATTTATGGGAATGCATTGCTATGTAAGAATAAAAAATGAGTGTGGTTCAGTGGTTATAGAAGGGAATTGAAGGCCCAATTCACTGTTGCACTGCATCTTTTGAAACATTTTTCTCCAGGGAAAAGAAAGCATAAGCACACTACCCTTCTAGTCTGGCAGCATTTTACCCCCAACTTGGCAGTGCTGTAAATGACTCCACAAGGTGCAGTGCAGTGATGAATCAGGCCATGGGAATTCAGACTCCTAGGTTACATTTCCAGCTCTCACAGTCACTTTTTGTGTTACTTCTTTGTTCCCCTTCCTTCCCCCAACTCCCTTATGTCAAATGGGGATAACCAGCAATGAAAAGGGAAGGAGATTGGGAGGCTTAATTTGTGTCTAACGTCCTTTTGCCACCTTCCTGTGCAATACTCCATAGAAGTCCAAAGCATTGCTATTTTTTTCACTCAAATACTCTTTCAGAGTAATTCTTTTTTTACTTATTTGCAAAAGTATATGAAAGATATTGCACATTCTGATAACTTATTCCCCACAGTATTGCGTTAAATTCTGACTCTCCTGCAGTGATGGTTTCAAATGCAGTCAAATGACTGCACGTAGAGTCTTAAAGATTGAAAATAAATGGGTTTGCTGGAGGGAAGGCGTTTAATCCTATAAGTAGGTTATTAGATATCCAAAAAGATTAGAGCTATTGGAAAGAGTTCTGGAGCATCTGAGGGGCTTTTAGGTCAGGTAATTGGAAGGTAAACATTGATTCTGTGCATTAGTAAAAGAAAATCTTTAAACAGCTTGAAAGGTTTAATATCTTTATTAATGATCTCAAGGGGATAAACAAACAGCATATTAATTCACAGATGATACTAAGTTGACAGTTGCTACCAATAGCAGAGAAATACTACAAAAGTGCTGTAGGGAAATCAGAAATATAGACAGAGTAAGAATATGATATTCACCTTGGACAAATGCAAAATAAACAACTTGGAAAAGATTATCTCCAACATGGATATTTAGTGTGAGCAAGGTACTGGTAAACGATTAATGTGAAAAGTGTACGGGTCATTGCAGACAGCAAGGGAAAAAGGAGTGAGTAGCTGTGTGACAGAAAATATCTCTCCTGTAATAATCTTGGTAAAAGGCATGCCTCTGAAAACTCAATTTGCTGATCAGTATTGTCCTGGTAAAATAGGTGTGGCAGCATCATATGTGAAGTTATAAAATTCCCCTTTATGATGTTCTAAACCCCATGTCCCAGCCAAACAGAAGCTGGCAAAACAGGTCTGTCCTAAACAAAGAAATGTGTGCTCTACTTAATTTGCATTTAAGCAGTAAACAGAGTCATCATCAAGCAGGAGGGGAACACAAAGGAAGCTCTTTAAATCAGAATTAGAGGTCTTTCTACAGAGACATGCTCTGCAACTCATTGGGCACAATACAAGAATCACTGGGTAAAATTCCATGGTCTGAGTTATGCAGGAGATGAGACAACATAATCATAATGGTCCCATCATAGATTTTTAAGGCCAGAATTTTCCCAGTGACAACCTCTTCACAAACCACATTCTAATAAACCAGAGAGCAATGAATCTCAGAAATTAATGCAAAATGAAGGAAGGAACATTAAAACACTTTCTCCTCCATTTCAATTTATCTACTGTATGTTGCTCTATCTTTCTTCTTAACAACTTTTATCTAGGTTTTTAGATTTGCATCTAAGAGGCATCACATTTGGTTCTGGTTTGTATAAGATATTACTTGATTCTTAGCTCCTTGCCATTCAGGTACCCACACTGATTGGCACACATGAGCCAATCACAGCATAATGCCACCCTCCTCTTCTACCGCCTACCGCAAAAGGAAAATGGCCAAGTATTTAGCTAGGATGGACTAGGATCAGTATCCTTGTATCGAAAGCTTTTAAGTGTCTCAGCTGCAATGGCTGTGTAAAAGTTTAACAGGCTGCTGCGAGGCAAACATCTCACATTTGGGGATGGATTTGCCCAGAAAGGACAGGTCCTTACCTGTGTTGGCCCAAGGAAGATACCAAGGGCAGCTTATGTTCACATAGGTCCCAGGTAGCCCATCAGGCCAGCAGGCATAGTCATCCAATGTCCTGCTGCAGAACTTGCCTTCTGCAGAGAGATGGAGAATGGGATCAAGCATTGGCCTTGAACCATGATCACTGTGAAGAGCAACCATTGGAAAACAGAAGGAATGAAGGCAAAGCAGCTGCACCACATAACTGTAAAAGGTTTTATTTTATTTTAGGAAGGGGAAGTAAATACCATTTATCCTCACCCCTTACAAAAATAAAGGGAAGGGACTGAACCTCCCAGGCTGCTCTTTCACTGACTGAACAAATGGGCAGGATGATTGTGGAGGTGACATCGCAAAGATCTCATGCCATGGTGCCACAATACCTGAAGCTAGAAGCTTCCATCCTGCCCCAGTGCCAGGTATCCTCCTCATCTCTCTGGCTTTGTATAGCCCAGTCTCTCACATTGGTTCTCTCAGCAGCTCATCTTCTTGTTATGAATGCTGTATATAATCTTTCTCTGAGAACTGGTTGCTATCATGATGTTGTGAATTCTAAACTAATACATTGATACATTGCTGATATGCCCACACAAATTACCATAGATCAGCATTACAGCTTATTCAATGTGCTAACACTACAGCTTCACATTTATTAAACCGTCAGTCTTGGAGGTGATCACTCTGAGCATAATGGAACAAAGGGAGATGAATGTCTCCCTCCCACTACTGCTATCACTATACACGCCATTGCAGCAATACAACTAACAGAGGCAGCTATGGGGAAATTAGTAACATTTTTAAAAACAGTGTTTTATAAATGTAATTTGAGACTCGCACGGTTCTTTTCAGAGCTTTACTGTAGCACACAGGCACTCTAGGAGCTCCCACGGCATGTCCAATTGTGGGCTGCATTGTCAGCAAGTCCCAGCAATTTGCCAAGCATAACACTGAACAGATTGCAGTTCATGGTCTCTATAGGCTGAAATGTTCTGTTGAAGATGAGGGCAGCTGCATTCTCATTTACACTAAGGCCCCTTTACACCACTCTGACAGATAAAGGGCCCTTAAAGTGGGTGTATATTAAGGGGACTGAGTGTAAATGGAATATGGCCTTATATGTCCAATGCAGGACTCTCCTTGAAGATCCCTGTAGAACACTCCTTGCTAGGACCTATCGTCTCCCTTGGGCTGCTCCTCCACATGAAAGGCTGCAGGGCACATTGCAGAACTCCATGGGTGGCATTCATCCTGCAGGCTGCACTGACAATACCACCTGCCTTGGAACCAAACATGAGCCTGGCACTGCAAGATACTTTGGGCCATGGAGATGAATGGTTTTATAGCACAAAAACAATGAGGAGTCCGGTGGCACCTTAAAGACTAAGGGATTTATTTGGGCATAAGCTTTCGTAAGTAAAAAACCCACTTCTTCAGATGCAACAATGCAAAAATGTGGGTTTTTTTTTATCCACGAAAGCTTATGCCCAAATAAATCCCTTAGTCTTTAAGGTGCCACCAGACTCCTTGTTGTTTTTGTGGCTACTGACTAACACTGTGGTACTTGACACCATGCAAGGTTTTATAGCAGAACCGTTCCATGTATCTCCTCTCCCACAGCCTGCATGGAAACCTGTTATCCCAGGAAGCAGCCCAACACAAGCAGTGGGCTGGAGAGATTGGAAATGGAAATGGAGTTATGGAAAGGGAGGACTTTGTGTTTCCTTGCCCCAATTAGCAGATGTTTTATAAAGTAAACATCCCATTCCTGCCGAGCATTACCTGCCACAAGAGGAGGCGTCTCATAGAAATACTTCAGGCACTGGAGCTGATATTCTTTCCACTTCTGCATCACTTCAGAGAGGGACCCATATGCACTCTGTAAGAAAAAAAGTCTCAGGTACTTTAGAGCCAAACCAGCTGCTTCACAGACAGCCTAGATAAATAAAAACACAGGTGTATCCCAGTTAGATCTACCCTGCAAGTACTAAAACAGTCCTGTCAAGATCCCTATATAAAGAGGAAGAAGGAAATTCAGAGTTTCATCAGGGCTGCCCAGAGGATTCAGGGGGCCTGGGGCAAAGCAATTTCGGGGGCCCCTTCTGGGCTGCCCTGAGTTTCATGATCATAAAGAGCCTCTGTTGCATGTTTGTCTCAGGACAACCAAGAAGACGGCCAATGCAAAACACACAACCTGTCTGACATGGTATGGAGATTTTCATGAAAAGGTTATGGTCACGAGTGATACTCATTTTCTGACTCATTACCTCCAAACAAACCTTTCCAATGAGCAGGGACATCAGTGAGCCTTCTTAGAAAAGGACTTCTAGCCAAGAGCAGCTTCTGTGATCCCAAAATTGAGGCCAAGAGAACCCAGGGTTTTCAGCTGACACGGTCCAAGCGCTCCTCCAAAGCAGGGGCTGAACTTTCCCCTCTTACTGTCTCTTCTGGGTGGCAGCTGCTCCAACATCTAGCACACTTCCCTGCCTTTCCGCCCCCTCCCCGCCCACAGAGATCTGCCTCTGCACATTGCACAGACACCTACTGCCAGCTACTCAGAGTTTCAGGAAGAGAAGTTTCTACATTTGGTCACTGATGATTAATGTGACAATAGTGAAGCCAAGTGAATTAAGTAGTAGGCATCCTAGGTGGCTCTGACGGGCCCATCTTGTTGCCTGCATTTTCCCTTGTGGTCTTTTAAAAACATCAAACTAGCAAAAGCTGAATTATGAACATAAGAACTACCATCCTGTAACTGACCAATGGTCCATCTAGCCCAGCATCCTATCTCAGAGAATGGCGCAGCATAGTTGCTTCAGAAGGCATAAAACCAGCAGCATGAACCTAATTGTGCAATACTCTAACACGGGGTGGGGAAATGTCATCTAACCGCAGCTGTTGATCAGTTTATGCTTTGAAGCATGAGGATTAAATGACCCTTCTAATTTTACCCTGGCTGCTTTAACGGCCCTTTTTGTTTTTTAATCCCTTCACATATCCAAATCTTTTTTGTGGGGGTGGGGAGAAGCCAAGGGCCTGCACAGTATCATTTTAAACTGGCAAAAAAAAATATGAAGCCGTTTTTAATTATACAAGAGTTTAAAGAAAACTGGGCTGGATTCTTTCCATTACATCAACGTGACTCATCAATTGCCCTGCATTTCACATGAGTGTACGCATGAACAGAATCAGACTCTACATTTTTAGAACACGGCGCTTTAAGGTTCCCTCTGCCAGCATTGTACTCCTTCCTATAATTCGAAACATTTAAAATGTTTGTGAAGAAAAATTTGCGCATCAAGCCTCTGCCTTGAGCAACTAACCCACCCAGAATAGGGGTCACTAATGGGAGCACATCACAACCATGCTCAGACATACAAGCATGACAATATTGCTCTCATAAACATGAGCTATGTGACGGCCTGGGGACCTTATTGGCCAATGCATGCTTCCAGGTGCTCCTCTGCTCTTGACTAACATATTAGTAACATTCGTGAAGATCAGAGCTCATGACAAAACCCAGCAAAACGCTGATCAGGGTGAGCTTCTGATGACGAGCAAATGAGTCACTCTCCTGTGACAAATGTCCCAGAAGCCCAAATGAGCAGCCAGTAACGTGATCATCATTATGTTCATTCATAAATGCCTCGGGAGGCATAATGAGGAGTGGAACTGACTTGCCTAAACACAACATGGACATTTAATTAAGTGCCTGTATTTAAGTGTAGATTTTAATAGTGGTTATAGTCTTTGTCTAGTTGATGCAAAGCACCCTGGTCTGCATCTTGCCAACGAGGCTGTATTGCCAGTCAGATTTTACCCATAGTCCTCACAGAAGGCTGTTGGGACCTTACATGCTCTGGATGTCTGGGGGAAAGAAAAAAACAAAAACAAAACAAAAAAGCACGAAAACACCACACCACTTCTTTGGGTGCCTAAAGTTAGAAAAATCTGGCCTTCTCCTTATTAAGTTAGAAAGGCATTCACAAGCCAGAGCTCATTTTCTTCAACTGGATTAATTGTTCCTGAATATTCACCAAATAACCTGCTGAACGAGTCATTTTCAGACTATGGGTTGTTTAGGGGTTGTTCATTGTGACCAGTCACTATTCTTGTATGCTTGGCCACCTAAGTCACACGGTATTGTTTCTTCTCTTTCCAACTGCATGGGAAACGTTTTAGAAACAGTTAAAAAAAAAAAAAGCAGCACATCCAGGATAAGCTTTTGGACAATAAACCTTTGCCCTAAATTTGTGGTGCTACTAGGATTCACAAAAATTTTCATGGAATATTTAGTAATCATTCCTACATATGACCCCCCCCAAATCACAGCAAACCAAATTCACCCCTTTATCCTGAATTGAAAAACGTCTGCAAATCATTTTAAATTAAAAACTAGCTGTAGTCAATTACATAAACCCAAGATTATTCACATTAAGGTCATTAGATTTTCCAGAATACACTAGTTTAAAAAATTTTTTGGAAAAGAAAAAAAGTCTTTTTCTGAATAGATTTAAATTGTCATATAGGAATAACCACCTTTAGCAATGACTGGGCAAACTGAAATCTCTGTCCATCTGTTTAATCAGAAGTAAATGTTCTATCTGCAATGATTTCTCATCCTGTGCTAAGGCAACTCTAATACAATTATTAGCAAACTATTATTAGCAAAATAGGAAAATAATCAGACATGTTCTCTTTAGTGAAGAGGACTCATTTGGGGATTTTTTTATTACCAATATCCTGCTGCCAAAAAAAATCAAATATAAATCGATTGTACAGTATCTTTATGGCTCTATGCACTCAGCAGTTTATAATTTGATTAATCTGAATACCATTTCTTGTTGCTCAGGTGAATACCAAATTAGTCATTGGATGTAAATTTTATACATTCCATCTACCCTTTTACAAAGGGACTTAATAGCAGGTGAACAATAATCAATATGATTTATATAGCACTATAGATGTGCAATGTAATTAAATTACTCAAACTAGAGAAACTAAATTAGTGAATAGATTATTTATATAGTGTCAAGTGTGCTAGACACTTTATAGATAGGTAAACATGACAAGGCCCCTGCTCCAGAGGGCCTACACCTAAATGGACAATCCATAGGCAAGAGGAGGAGTTATGGCAGGCAACAAGTAACTCAAACAAATAGTGTAGTTAAGCACGTTGTGTAAGTATCATGATTTTCATCACTAGCTTGTTGCCATCTTGCAATTATTTTCAGTTCTTTGCTAAGTACTGGGCAGTGAGAGGAGAAGCACTAAAAGGTAGATAGCCGCCCCGCAGGAGAGATGTGTACTAAGGAAAGATGGAGGCATGGCAGATTAGGTTGAGGTGGTGGGGTTTCAAGGCATATAGCGGGCTGCGTGAGGCATAAGTGGGAGAAGCACAAAGGAGGCAAGCAGTGAGGCAGCTTGGGTGGCATGAAATGGATTCAGGAGAATTAAGAGAGACAAGTGCAATGAGCCATTCATTGTACTAATATAATTAAGTGCAATTAATCTCTGGTGATAAATTATCCCATTCAGAAAAGTCTGAGGAAAGAATTCTTTAGAAAGCAGTGACACCTTTATATGAAATCCTTACCATGATTATACTATGTCTTAGCAGTTTTCACTGCACAAAAAAGCACTTTTATCGTTTTCCTATATCCTGGAGGTTACCCAGGTAATTTCATTTATTTGACCCCAACACAATCCTTGCTACACAAGTGCAGTTCCATGACACAAGAGTCTGAAACTGCAAGGTGCTCAACTATTTCATTTCTCATTGAGGTCAATGGAAGCAGAGGCTGCTCAGAGCTTCACAGAACTCACGCGTCATCTTGCAGGACAGGGCAAGTTCTCTCCCAGTCTCTGATACAGCTTGGAAAAATGTGGCCTTTTCTCAGAACCCTATTGAGCTCCCTCCCTTCTTGTCCATGCATTCCCTGCCCCAGCCTTGTGTGTGAAAACAAAAGTTCTCCTTCTACATTGGTTTCAGCTTGCCCAACCCATTCAGTTGTGTCCCATTCCAGTATATGTAATGTCCCCAATTCATCACCAAGGACTCAATTGCTAACACATGATCCAATGGCTGGCAGCTGAAACTAGACAAATTTGGATTGGAAATAAGGTGTAAAATTTTAACAATGTAATTAACTAAAGGAACAATTTACCAAGGATCACTGTGGATTCTCCATCACTGACTATTTTAAAATCAAGATTAGATGTTTTTCCAAAAGATCTGCTCTAGGAATTATTGTGGGTAGGTTCTATGGCCTGTGTTATATAGGAAGTCAGACTAAATTATCACAATGGTCCCTTATGATCTGGAAATCTAATCAACTGTGATGACAAAGACTAGGAGCTAGGAACTGCCAAATTCTAATCCCAACTCCCAAAGTGACTCCCCAGGTGACACTGGCAAGTAAGTTCATTTTCTCTATCTGTGACACAGGTACAATACCATACTTACATCACTGTGGGGTTGCGTAGATCCATATAGGATTATGCTCCTACAGCTCTTTGTAGATGTGAAGTGCTAACAATAATCAGTAGTAATATGACTACCCTTACAGTAAAATGGTCAGAAAAACTGGTTCCCAGCAAAGCCTAATTTCCAGGCTATTTTGCTCTGGATCAGAATCCCAGTCTTGGGGAGGGGGACTGAGGATCTTATCTGAAAGCCTTTTAGAGATTGGCCTATTACTAGTTATGTTTTTGAAGAGGCGAAGAATGACGGGCCAGAATAGAGTCTAATGAAAGGGTCTCTACACTAAGTGTCTGCATTAGAAAAGCTTCCACTTCCCAGGATGGGCAATTTGATTCTATTAATAACAGATATAGGCTTGAATTTACAACACTGAGCTGTGTCTTCTGATCATAGCCCTAAAGGAGCAGAATACAGCACTGAAACCCCAGAAAGTCCTCTGTAAACAATTATCACCTTGTATCCAACAGGGGGTGAGAATCTCCTCTCTCTGGGGAGGGCAGTTCTCAGGTTTCAGTGAATTTGGTAGTGACAGTCCCTCAAGCCACAGACCAGGCTCAGACACATCAGCATTAGCGCAAACTTCTCTCAAAGTGCTCTTCACTCAACAATATGCCTCAGCTTCTTCGATCATGAAAGTGATTCATCCTCTGGTCCCTTTTGGTCTATGGCTTCTCGTATAACTGTCACAGTACGTGTCCACTGTAACAGAGCAACGACTCACCGGCGTGGCACATCCTGATGGTCGTCCAGAGAATTAGCTTTCCATTCTCCGGAGCGCCCTCTCTCACCCGCTGTCTCGCCTTTCGCTAGCCCCCATGTCCCTCCCGGACCCCAGTGCCCCTTTCTCTTGGGGGCTGCCCCCTGTCAGTATCCCCACAGTTTCTGGGTCTCCCCATCCAGGGGACCCCCACTCACTACCTCACCTCAGTATAAGGCTACTGCCAGTCACCATCTAGCCCCCGTTCACTGGGGCAGACTGCAGTGTACAAGCCACTCATCACAGGCAAGAGGGGTTTGGACCTGTTGCCTCTGCCTACCCTTGGGCTGCCCCCTGCCAGCAGCCTGGGGAGTTGCCAGGCAGGAGCTCCTCTCACCTTTCCCCAGCCCTGCTCCACCTCAGGCACCCTGGTACGCTCCCCAGCAGCCAGGCCCGTCTCCCTCCACAGCTAGAGAAGAGACTCAGCCTAGCAGCCCCTTTATAGGGCCAGCTGTGGCCTGTTTGGAGCATGGCCCAGCTGCGGCTGCTTCCACAATCAGCCCAGGCTCACTGCTTTGCCCTGCCACAGCCCTCTCCCAGGGCTGTTTTAAAGCCCTTCAGGGCAGGAGTGGGTGACCACCCCACTACACCATCTTGTGGCAGGTTTCAGAGTAGCAGCCGTGTTAGTCTGTATCCGCAAAAAGAACAGGAGTACTTGTGGCACCTTAAAGACTAAAATTTCAGCATAAGCTTTCGTGGGCTACAGCTCACTTCTTCGGATGCATAGAATGGAACACACAGACAGGAGATATTTATTCATACAGAGAACATGAAAAGGTGGAAGTATGCATAGCAACAGGAACTTAAGTTTTCCTCACACCTTCTATGGGTCATCTCAATTATCACTTCAAAGGTTTTTCTCCTCCTGCTGACGATAGCTCATCTCAATTGATTAGACTCTTCCTGTTGGTATGCATACTTCCACCTTTTCATGTTCTCTGTATGAATAAATATCTCCTGTCTGTGTGTTCCATTCTATGCATCTGAAGAAGTGAGCTGTAGCCCACAAAAACTCATGCTGAAATAAATTTGTTAGTCTCTAAGGTGCCACAAGTACTCCTGTTCATCTTGTGGTAGAATTTTGTTATGTGTCTGTCTGCCCAGAAGGACATGGACTGACACCCCTCCTCACTCCCCCAACTCATTTCACACAGAGCACAAAACAACCTCCAGCCGGTAACAGCTTTTAGTCACTACTGGGATGGAATGGATTAAATCCAGTGGTTTGAAAGCAAGTGTCAGCATGTCATTATTAGTTCCCTGAGTTAGTCTCTGACCCAGTTCTCAGTTTCTCTCTAATGTGGTCTTGTCCCTTATAGACCTGAAGATAATTAGTTTTCTCTCAAGATTTTTAAAAAACTTTATCTGGAAGAGAAATCAAGGTGTTGGGTTCTTTTGCGGACACTGTAGTGACAGCGTAGGTAAGGCTGAACTCCAATTTCAGTAATAAGGCAGATTTTGCCTCCACATCTTTACCTTTCATGAAAAGATACCCAGAATCCATGAGAATTGGTTAGGGGGCTCCTTTGCCAGGGTATAATAGGTCTTGAAAGTCTGAGAAAAACCAAAAAAGGCAATGACATGGAAGAAACATAAAATCTTCAGAGGTAAAGTCTGCAGGTACAAAAAATTGGCGGAGTAGTAAATAATGAAGAGGACAGGTCACTGATTCAGAGAGATCTAGATCGCTTGGTAAACTGGGTCAAGCAAACAATATGCATTTTAATATAGCTAAACGTAAATGTATTCATCTAGGAACAATTTAACTTAACAAAGAGAAGGTTAAGTGGTGACTTGATTAGTGTCAATAAGTATCTACATGGAGAACAAATATTTAACAATGGGCTCTTCAATCTAGTAGAGAAAGGTACAACACAATCCAATAGCTGAAAGTTCAAGCTAGACAAATTCAGACTGGAAATCAGGTGTAAATTGTTAGCAGAAATTGGACCAATTTACCAAGGGTTGTGGTAGATTCTCCATCACTGAATTTTTAAAATCAAGATTGGATGTTTTTCTAGGAATTATTTTGGGGATGTTCTATGGCCTGTGCCATACCAGAAGTCAGACCAGATGATCACAATGATCCCTTCTGGCCTTGGAATCTATGAATTTCTGGAAGTGGTATTGGGGAGGCAATACTTTGACCACTTTGCTGCCATTCATGGGACTTGTTATATGCCAAATTTCACGTTCCTTTTGCAGATGGAAGGTGAATCACAGGTGCCCTATAGACACAGATACAAATTCACTATAGGATACTCCATTGATAAAGTGCAGTCCTGCAGCTTGTGTGTGTTGAAGAGTTGCTTTGTCTGAGGACTACGTTGTCTCTTCATTTTGGGTGATGATACAGGGCCGAGTTCAGGGCATTTGTGAGACTAACTGTGGTTTTCCATGCTTTCATACACTTTTAAAGCATATTTTCCTTTTAGAAACAGTTTTCCACTGTTTATTATTTCTCCTTCTTCCCCAAGTTATGACATTCCTTCAGTTTTTTTTCCACTTGGAGTTATGATGCCCAATTTCAATTTTCACTCCAATTTAATGTGGTCTTCTTGATTTAGGCAAGACGCAGTGCCTCTCTGAGATGAAGTAATTATTATTACCCTGCCTTGGCAACTGCTTCACTGATCAAATGAGCTCACCTTAATTATGCCTCCCAACTCATATTTTACAAGTTACTTGGTTGGCAGCTGGGTCATTCTGGACAAACCCATCAGAAATGGCAAGCGCTGAATCAGAGCAGCCCTTCATTCAGAGAAAAGTCTTTATTGCAGCTTTCAAGAATGTTTTACACAACATTTCTGGTTCGTTAGTCACCATGGAAAAATTACTCCAGGAGCTGGAGAGCTAATTCCCCCCCACCCCCAATGTTCTCCCTTTTTAAGTTTCCTCCCTTCTCTCGTTGGGAGCAGTAACTGATGAACACATGCAGGGGCAGCTCCAGGCACCAGCGCAGCAAGCACGTGCCTGGGGCAGCAAGCCACGGGGGGGCGGCCTGCCGGTCATCGTGAGGGTGGTAGTCAGAGATCCTTCGGCGGCGTTTCTGCAGGAAGTCCGCCAGTCCCGTGGCTTCAGTGGCAATTCAGCGGCGGGCACACCGAAGGCACAGGACCAGCAGATCACCCGCAGAACTGCCGCTGAATCCGCATGACCAGCGGACCTCCCGCAGAAACCCCGCCGAAGGCTCCCTGACTGCCGTGCCTGGGGCGGCAAAAAACAGAGCTGCCCCTGAACACATGGAGGGAAAGCACTGCAGGAGTTACTGTGAGATTTCTGCAGCAGCTTCCTGCACATACCTGCCGTTTGGCCTCTCTGTGAGCAGCAGGAGCTACTCAGCACTTCTCCAGCATTTAGTCTTTTATTCCCTCTCCTAGCACACTGGGCCTCCATGAGGTATCCTTTGCCATGGGATCTATCTCCTGGTCCCAGATTAGTTGGTGGATCAGGGACAACACATCTGGAATGCTAAGGCTCTCGACAAAACAAAAAAACAAACCAACATTCAGTTTCACTTTTCAGCATGGTTCTTATTTTACCTGAACTAGTTTGCTGGGCCCTCCCTGGCATGGCACATCAGTAAAGCATTACCTTGCTAACTGCACCTTCAGTTTCAGCACAGTCTAGAATTAAGAGAGATCCTCTAGCAATCGATGCATGGAATGCTTCTCCTCTGGTAGGTCAGGCGGGGTAAGAAGGCTCTTCTCTCCTACGTGGCTTTGTACTGGGGAAGTGCCATTTTCTATTGCACCTGTCCTCAGTGATGGATAGGGCTGGGATGGAGAAGAATTACCAGCAGTCTTTACTCCTGCTCCTTGAAATGTCCTCCAGCATTTAGGTCAGGATGGAGCTCTGCCCACCGGTCATTGTGGGAACCAGTAATCAATATGCTTACAGCTCAAGTTGACACAGATTTAGTTTGACAGCCATTGTTACCATCAAATGTTCTTTTCATTACAACTTCTTTCATCTGTTCTGACAAATGTTCCTACCCAGGACTTATTGCCTGGGTCAGTTACAAATCCAACATGAGAAAACGACTGTGCTCCCAAGCAAAGGCACAAAGGAAAACCCCCTTCCTTGGGGGACTCTGGTGACAAAAAGACTCAGGAAAAAAAATGCAGCCACAGCTATAAGAACTCCAAATCAGAAAGTAGCCCTATGATTCTAGCAGAGTGCTGGGCAATTCTGTGGCACTCCTCTCAAAAGGGGGATGAGACCAAGATGATACAGACTCACTATTAAAAAATAAGATAGATGCTACTGCCAAGTGCAGCTCAGTAATGCTATCCACAGACAAAGTGTATGGAGTACTTTACCAGCACTATAATTCTTATTTTAAATGAGTTGCATATTTTTTCTGGCCCAAGGCTATTGCGCTAGCAAAACTGTGGAAGGGCTGTCAGAGGTTAGGAGAGCTGAAATTTAAGTCTCTCTCACACACACACATACACCAGAGGGAGGTGAATCCAGCCCTCTATCAGAAGAAGGGTTGTTATAACATGGAAGCTTTCAAGGGAGGGGGGGAAGGGAAGAGGGAGAAAGGGAAAAGATTGACAACCATATGAGGTGCATCAGCGGTGCTGTGAAGTGCAGCGATCTGTGAAGTAGAGGTCAGCAGCTTCACGTGCTACAGAGAGGGAAGGATTAACCTAATCAAGTAGGATTTTTGTTTCTTTTTGCTATGATTTAAAAATGCATGGAGTCAGATTAACCCCTGATTACTTCTGTGGACATATGCCAAGGAAATATCTAACCCAATGCCTACTGAACCAGGCACATTTAAAGCACCTCACTCATGGACATAGAAAAGCTCTATGATGATTAGTTCAGTGATAGGCCGGCAGGGACTAAGCAAAACAAGAACAGATAAGGAAAAATATAATGATGTGCTGCAGGCCAACCCCTGTAGTTATGAAACTGGGACATAGGGTGTGGGGGGGGGGGGGGAAGGGGGAGATTCCTTGAAGACATTTAAGATTCAAGACGAAAAGAGTATCTCCTTTAGGAGACAATGTGCATCTCAGTTCCAAGAACTGAGAACTTGCTGCCATGCAGCAGATGCCTAAGGTGATTTAACAGAACAAGGGCCCTCAATTTATTTACTTTTTGCCCTTTGGTAGCGCTTTGCATCCAAGAGTCTCAAACAATCTAACAAACCATTAGCTAAGTCTCACAAATACCATTGTAAGGTAAGCAATATCCCCATTTAGACAGATGGAGGAAAGGGATGCACAGAGGGTAAGTGATTTGCCCAAGATTGTAGCAGCAGAACCAGAACCAGAAACCAGGTCTCAGTCTTTTACTGTTATCTCTAGACATTTATATTCCTAGTGATCAGAAGTAAAAAAAAAAAATCACACGTATCAAAATCTTAACACCCCTCTTCCATCCTAAAAATACACCCCACATTTGTCTTAAAAACAGTGAATCTTCAGAGCTGAGTCACCAGTTTTGATAGGAACACTTTATTCTACCTCTGTCATTGCTGTTTGCTCAGATACGCTGATATGAACTTAGTATCCAACTTAAACAAGTGATTTGAGACAGTACAATAATAATCACAAAGCTATTAAAGAAATCTCTGGTACATAATTTCATGGCTCCTGCATCTCCTAATCACAACTGATTTCAAGAGAAGAATGTGATTGCCTCTCTATGAGTTCCAGCTGAGGGAAGCTAGTTATTTCTGTTTTAATTAACAAGTAGCAGAGTAACTCGTTAGCAGCTCACTGCCACTGTATTCAAGGTCCACTGTCCAGTTATCTGCTGTACAAATTTTTCCCTGTTAACTATCCCTCTCCCAAGACTGCCTGTATGCAGTGGCTTTGTAAATTTTCAGCCAAGAACATAGCAATTACAAGAAAGACTTGAGAACTGAGCCTGCAGGACCAGAACTCTCCAAACTACACTCATCTCAAACTCTTGGTTCTATTAATGAGAAGTATCCCCTTGGATGTTTCCACTGTACTTCTCCCCAATGTAAAAACAGTGCAGGCCAGCCCTTACAGCATAGAGTGACATGGGTTTACTGTACCTGCAAGCAAGGCAGAACAGCATCGCAGATTCTTGGCCAGGCTTTGCATATGCTGGAGCACGTACACTAGATTTCACATGCTTGGATGCATGCAGTGTTTACAATTTACAGGCAAGCACATACATTACACTATGCAGCATGCAACCCACATGGCTACAGTTTCTACACCCCAAAGACTTGTTTTGTCAAAATTAAGACAGCGGCAAACTCAATCAGGATTAAAAACAAAAAGAGCCCTCTATGCCAGTTTGCTTCACAGCTTCTACATGGTCCCTCCAGCCTGCAACACCCTCTGAGAGCTCCTCTCACTGAATGAAGTGGCTTAGGGGAAGGATAGATAAGTCAGACTGGACCCACAGGCTTTCCTCACTCTGGGACTTTACATGCAGCAGCATCATAAAAGGGACCAGATGGGCTTTTAGGACTTGTGAGAATTCTTATCTCAAGACATTTTACAAACAGAGAAGCCTCACAATACCTTTGTCAGATAAATATTATTCCTATCTATTTCATAGAGGGACAAAAAGGAACAAAACATTAAGGAACAAAAAATTAAGGGAATTGCCAAAGATCACACAGTGACAGAAATGGGAATGGAATTTGGGAATTCTGACTCCCAAACCCCTATTTTGTGTGTGTTCCTTAAGAGATAAATGCAACATCAATTCCCTGAAGTCAGTTAGAAGAAAAACTTATGTATATACAGATGTTAAAGAATATTTAAATACTTTGTTTCAAATGATAAGCCTTAAAATAAAACCTTTCTATCAAGATAGCTTCTCTTGGAATCTGTTTTCAATCTATCGTCTAGTTCAAAAATAGGAAAGTAGAAGAATTTGAGATTGTAATCTGTATTTTCTGGAAAATAAGTTGTCAAACTTCTGCTTATCCGGAATGATCTGTTAAAGCCTGTATATCATCATCATCATCATCATCTCAGTTTAGGGTGGACAGGAGAGGGAGGAAAGGGTTAGCCACCATTAAGAATTGAATTTTAAGAAGGAAGCTAGGTAACTGTCTCTCAGTTTGTGGTTTAGACACTAGACAATATAGTTAGGCAAATATCTGAATATCGAAACCGAAGTTAGAGAGTTCATTGATTTTGGTTGTAAATCCCAACTAAAGAGTTTTACCAAACAGACAGATTTTTAGAATCCATCTAAGAATGTAAGGATGGATCTTGTATTAGTTTGATGATTTAATTAATTTGACCATTTAATTGGATGATTTAACTCCAATCTAACATTGAGACTCATCTGTTTGATTTGATCTTGATTAGATTCCCATTTGACAAGGCTTTATTTTTAGTTGAATATTAATAATTAAGCTTTAGTAAGATGTTTTCTTGATCTGATTTTATGGGTTTTTTTTAAAAGAGAGTTTTAGTAAATTTTGTAGATGTTTCGTGAAGTAGTGTTTTTTCAATAAGCAATGTGGGTCTAGAGCAGTGGTTCCCAAACTTTAACAACCTGTGAACCCCTTTCACTAAAATGTCAAGTCTAGCAAACCCCCTCCTAAAAATGAATATTTCCAGGGATTTTCTCCTTTACCTGAGTATAAGTTATAAAAGCAGTGATCTTGGAAATATTAAATTTGTTTTTATGACATGCTTATTACAGATTATTATTCATTATTTATCATTACAGTATTTTTATTACATTATGAAAATGGCACCACTCTTCCAAGATCTCACTTTCGTAGCTTGTATCACTTTGAATAAGCCTGTTATAAGACAAGGCACCTATGTTTCATCAAAGAGTATCAGATGTGAAACAGCATGAAGGTATTTAAGAAGCCAACTCAAAGAGTTCCTCCTACACAAGCATTCAGATCTTGAGCAGTCCAGGCAAACAACGCACATTACAACAAAGCTTAAACTTGTTCTTCATAATAATTTTAAAAACAATTCTAGCCGCCTATTTAATTTTAAAAACAGAAAAATATATCCACCTCCCTTTCCATTACTTATAAGGAGTCCTGAAGTTTAAATCTCCTCAGTGTGATAGATATGCTTGCTTTGATCTACTTAGCTCTTGGAAATCCAGGCGCTCCGGGCTGCTGGCCCCATGCTACCTGGGGTACCTAACGACAACTCTGTCCACCATTAGGGAATTTTTCCCTGAGAACCCCCTGTAACATTTCATGAACCTCAGTTTGGGAACCACTGCTCTAGAGCCTTTGAGGGCCTGGGATGGAGGATACCATCTACTCAACCTAAAAGTGTGACTAGCTGCCCCTACGTTGGGTATGTCTACACAGCAATAAAAAACCCACGGTACCATGTAGTAGAGCCCAGGTCAACTGATTCGGGCTCATAGGGCTAAACACAGCAGTGTAGACATTCAGTCTCAGGCTGGAGCCCGGGCTCCATTACCCGTCCTCCTCGCCAGGCTCCAAAGCCTGGGCTCCACCCCAAGCCCAAATGTCTACAACACTATTTTTAATCCTACAGCCTGAGCCACATGAGCCCAAGTCAATTGACACTGCAGGTTTTCCTGTGCAGTGCAGTCGTATGCAATAATTCTACAGTTCTCACATCATCCATCCTAGCTACAAATGCCTGAGTCAACATGTTCTGCAACAAGTGCCCCTCAAATCTTTCATTTCGAGGTGTAAATCCAGCAAAAAGACACACTCCAGTTTTCAATATACTGTATTAAAGTTAGCTGCCTACCCCACAAACCCAACTCCCAAAAATCTCCTGTGTGATGTTACCTCAGTGACCAATCACCACAACTGCACCATAGCCATGCATATACAAAGACAGACATTACTGCTTATTTCTGTCCTGTCAAGTAATCCTGGCAATCAATGCACAAGTTGCATTGTCATCCAATGATAATGTCCACTGAGACACTGCAGATTGATTCCTGCAAAGTAAAGTCCAGAGCCCTTGCCATGCTCCTATGTCCTCCTGCCTCTCTCAGTAGTCACACAACTGAGGAAACTGCGATACAAAGTCGGATCAAGGGGAAAGTGTCTCTTTATTAAGGAACAGTGCAAGGTTAAATCTGATTAGGCAGCTACTGTGTGAAGCATGTGGCTATTGTGCAGGAACTGAGTGCAAGTTATCCAATTCTGACACTTTGCGGAAGTTTAATATCCTTCCAGTTACTGATGGAATAGAATCTTGTCACAGTAAGATATGAATACATCATCTGCCTTCTTTCCAAATACAGAACAGAAATATTTATTAAAATACTTCTTCCTTTTCTGTATCACGATTGACAATTTTGCCATCAATTGTCTGCATTTCTTAACTGCTAATTAGTACTCATTGCTATCAACTTCCCCATCTTTCCACTGTTGTATCAGTGGTTCTCAACCAGTGGTACGCGTAGCCCTGGGGATATGCAGAGGTGTTGAAGGGGGTACATCAATTCTCATAGATATTTGCCTGATTTTACAACAGCCTACATAAAAAAGCACTAGCTAAATCAGTACAAATTAAAATGTCATACAGACAATGACTTGTTTATACCACTCTATATGCTATACACTGAAATGCAAGTACAATATATATATTCCAATTAATTTAAATTTATAATTATATGGTAAAATGAGAAAGTAAGCAATTTTTCCACTAATAGTGTGCTGCGACACTTTCATAATTTTATGTCTGGTTTTGTAAGCAAGTAGTTTTTAAGTGAGGTGAAACTTGCGGGTACGCAAGACAAATCAGACTCCTGAGAGCCAATGTGTTACATATTGGGTTTGTAAAATTATTTTAGTTGCTACTTTCACTTCACTGCTCACCCTGGAAAACCTTTTTTAAAATTTAATTTATATATAATTTATATATATATGAATATGAAAGAGTGTGTTTTTTGTTTTTAACCTAGGCAGCCTTCTTATGAGATTGCAGAATTCTAGGGCATCTAATAAAGCATTCTTATAACAATGGACAATTATCATTGACATTTTTATATTAAAATTTTTTCTCCCATTCAATTTCACTAATTTTCTTCCTTCAGTTTTACATCATCCGATGATGGCTTGTGTTTCCTTCAGTATATCTAGTACTTTCAATGATGTGAATACATGACATTCTATAAATGACAATGTTGTGATACTGGCCCTATGTATGATCTCTGGGTCCGGACCTCTATAAAAACTTTCATGGATTAGGAGATCTTCTCAGCAAGTTGAATGACAACTCCTCACAGTTAGGGGTGTCATGTTCAGTGGTAGACTGTAGGCAATCTGGAATATAAAGCACTTTTCCACCTTTGGGCACATTTTGGTGGTCCTGACAGGGGTGGAGGTTAGCTTGCAACAGCTGCAATATAGACTTGGAGAAATTCTTTGCACTTCCCTCTGCCTCAGCCCAGTTTTTTCCACCATTGATGTTCTAGTCCTTATCCTCCTCTTTTCACCTGGAGAATGCAAGCCATTCATTAACCATGAAGACAATCAGCCCCTCTTTCCCAAAGAAAAATGGCAGATTCTGCTTCATACTTGTAGATCTATTGCTGATTTAGTCAGAAAGTCCCATTTGGTATTATTGCTAGCCAGCACAGAAAGGCACTTCCAGGACTTCAGTTGCCAAATTACCCAACATGTTTTATTCACCCTGACAACAGCAGAGGCCATTAGCTCTATTCACACAAAAGCATTAACAATGAGAAACTGGTTCCATCATCAGGCTGAAAGTGTGGCAGGACTTCTATCAGCAATTTACTGTGTGACCCTGAGAAAGTTACATATCTGTGCCTCATTTCCTCCATACATATCTGTGATATTGGGAATAATATTTAGCATGTGTTGTTATGATGATTATTTCACTGGTTATTGCAAAGCACTCGGAGAGCCTTTATGAGTGCTATAAATATGCAACATATATTATTCTGAGAGAGAGAGAGAGAGAAAAAACTTTCCCTTAAGTGTCATATACAGAAACACAGGCCTCTTGCTCTAGTCCTAAACTGACACACTCCAACTCTGGCCTCAAGATTGATCCCCGCTGAGATGTCTGGGAGATGTCCTTGCAATATGATTGAAAGCGCTTTTATTTTGTTTGCTTTATTTTAAGTTATTCATTTGTACAGCTTCTGTCTTTCTCTCATTATTCTGTGTCTCACTGAGCCCGTACTTTTGCTTTCAGCCAGAGAGCTAGCCAGGAATATTCCTGGACCTATTTGTTATGCTTAATCTCTTTAATACTTGAAGGAAAAATCC
The DNA here is from genome assembly GCF_016161935.1 of Mauremys reevesii. Taxonomy (NCBI): domain Eukaryota; kingdom Metazoa; phylum Chordata; order Testudines; family Geoemydidae; genus Mauremys; species Mauremys reevesii. The sequence goes on from NC_052625.1 coordinate 61,713,223, forward strand.
CAATCATTTCATCCTGGGAGGGCTTTGATAATAGTTTATATGGATTAACATTTAGAGATTAAACCATTTGGTTATCTGGACCAACCCACACCAACTTTGGGGCATCCTGAACTTCATAGACCAGGCCTAATTCCACTAAGAATGAAACGCAGGTAGTAACAGAGTGTGTTTGTGTGTGATGGGGTTGGGGGTCGGGGGGAAACTGACCCAAAACACCCAACCTACTATTCACAAAGGAGCCGATATTTCCAAGGTAACACACAAAGGCCTCTGCATGGGAATCCTCCTTCACACCCTGAACGTTCTTTATAAAACATTTAGATAACATTACAGGAGACCTCAAGCACAGGAGACAGAAAGATGTGGTCAAGAGCCTCAGAGTCTACGCCCCAGTTTACAATGTACAATGGAAGCAACAGGTGGGAGAAAAAACAAGATGTGCTTTCAACCGTTAATGGAAAAGCCCCTGTTCAGATCATCCTGGCAGAATATCAGCAGTAATGGAGCATAATGATGATCATATTATTAAATGGACAAAAACTAATGTCACTGCAACAATAAGGTCACATAGTTAAAGCCCGGAAGTGAAAAGATGCTGAGTTAACGCTGCTGTTGGAATCTTCCACATCACGGATATGGTTTATTATTAATAACAAAGACTATTACAGTTGGGCCTAGAGGCCCTGAGATCAGGACCTCATTGTGCTAGTGTGATCCAGGCACCTCTTGGTGCCAACTGGAAAAGGGCACCGAGGTACACAGGGGTACAGGGATCCCCTGGGTCTCTACATTGTGTTGCCCGTGGCTGGTGGAGTTGGGGAGCTGACTTGTGGCAGGCACAGACAAAACTTCCTTGTGTCAGGGCAGGTGGTAGCGAGATGTCTCAACTCTGGGTAAAATCACAGCGAGGCACTGTACAAAACTCATAGTAAGCATCAGTCCCCTACCCTAAAAATCTTATATCTAAATTACATGTGTGGGGGAACAGGAATTTCTTTTATGCACAAAGTGACACATTTCTGAAGCAGTTTTCATTTCAAATAGCAACAAAAAGTCAGAAATATGAAGTTTCCCACGGAATTGGAGTCTTTCAAAACATTCCAGGCAGGGAGCTGGCCTGCTGATGGGGGAGCTCAGGCAGCCTGCCTACTGGCTGGCTGAAAGTTTCAATTTTTAACAGTATAAAAGGCTGTTTCTATTCTGGTAACTAAGCATTTTCCAGAGAACCAACTCCCTTTAAAAATGGGGGAAAAAGGAGGAGCTCAGGATCTATAGACCAGTCAGCCTGACTTTGATACCTGTGAAGTTACTAGAGCAATGTATAAAACATTCAATTTGCAAATACCTGGAGGATGAAGGGGTGATCACTCATGGACAGCATGGATTTATTAAGAACAAATCCTGCCAAACCCACTTGATAGCATTCTTTGACAAGGTAACTGCTTTGTGTCTAGGGGAAATGCAATGGACATAATATACCTGGACTTTAGCAAGGCTTTTGACACAGTCCCACATGACATTTTAATAAGTAAGCTGGAAAAATACAAGCTCAGTAGAACTACCATTAAGTGGATACATAACAGGTTAAACAACCGCAAAGAAAGTAACTATTAATGGAATGATGTCAGATTGGAAGGAGGCCTCAAGTGAGGTTCCACAGCCATCTGTTCTGGGTCATTATTATTTAACATCTTTATTAATTACTTGGATGTGGGAGTAGAGAGTGTACTGATCAAATCTGCAAATGACACAAAGCTGATGGGAAAGGGGGGGGAGAATTTCAAATACTTTGGGAGAATAGAACTAAAATTCAAAGGGATCTTGATAAATTGGAAAACTAGGCTATAGACAACAAAATGAAATTCAACAAAGACAAATTTAAGGTGCTACACATAGGGAAGAAAAACCAAATGCACAGATACAGAATGGGGGATAACTAGCTCGGCAGCAGCACTGCTGAGAAGGATTTGGGAATTGTGGTGGATCACAACCTCAACATAAGTTAACAAGATGCTGTTGCAAAAAGAGAAGCAAATGCACTTTTGGTTTCATACTCCTGGGGGAATTCTGTGTCTCTGCACATGCACAGAATTAATGTTCCCCACAGAAAAATGACTTCTGATGGGGAAGCAAAGGGAAGCCCAGAAGAGCGGTCATGTGCCCCTCCCTGGCTGTGCAGGCAGGTTGGTTCGGGCTCCCGGAGCAACCGGGTAAATCACCACTGGGATGGGGTGGGAGGGGATGGGCAGTCGTGTGTGTGAGAGGGAGAGAGACACTCTGTCCCTCTGGCTCGCTATTGCAGTATGCTTGGCGTGGAGAGGCAGGGCGTTGGGGTGTTTCTGAGGAGGTAGGCGTGTGGCAGAGAAGCCTGCCTGGCTTAGTGAATTGTTCCCATTCTCTTTGTGTATTCCCCCAGGACTATAAGACACGTGTAAACATTTTAAGGCTCTTTTATGTTGCCAGAGTGGTGTAAAGTAGTGGTTTTCAAAAAAATTTTCTGGTGACCTAGCTGAAGAAAAGTGTTGATGCCCACGCCTCAATGGAGCTGGGGATGAGGGGTTTGGGAGGGGCTCAGGGCTGGAGCAGAGGGTTGGGGTGCAGGGGTGAGGACTGCAGGGTGGGGCTGGGGATGAAGGGTTTGGGGTGCAGGAGGGGGCTTCAGGTTTGGGGGGGCTTAGGGCTGGGGATTGGGGCACAGGCTTATCACAGGTGGCTCTTGGTCAGCAGCGCAGCGAGGGTACTATGGCAGGCTTCCTGCCTGTCCTGGCTCCGTGGACCACATTGCACCCCAGAAGCAACCAGCAACAGGTAGGGCTCCTAGGCAGAGGCTTGCAAGCGGCTCCGTGTGGCTCTCTCCCACAGGCACTAGTCCCCCAGCTCCCATTGGCCAGAAACCAGCCAATGGGAGTGTGGAGCCTGTGCTCGGGGTGGGAGCAGCACACAGAGCCCTGTGGCCCCCCCACCTAGGAGCCGGATCTGCTGCTGGCTGCTTCTGGGGTTCAGCACGGTGTCAGAACAGGTAGGGACTAGCATTCCTTAGCTGACCAGAGCCGCCGCAACTCAGTGCCTTACATTCCACAACCCAGTACTGGGGTCACGACCCGCAGTTTGAAAATCACTGCTGTAAAGGACAGTATGGCCTTATAAATGCTTATGGTGCTTTAGTGATTAGAACTGGTCTAAATTTTTGGACTGAAAAAAAAATCCTATCAAAACGTGCTCCATGAACTGTTCGATATTAACCTTTCTGGAGAGAGTCAACAGCCAATATAAATTGTGAGTTTTATTCCTCAGCCCTCACTTGCTCTTCAGTGGCCTACGATGTAACACTGACCATATGTATGCATATATTTGTTGACTAATAACTAGAAATAAAGGGTCAAACCTAGCTACATTACTAGTAGACCAAGCGGGTTTGGGGATTTCTTCCAATGCTCCCCACTCCCATTCTCCATCCATTGTATTGTAGCTTAAATAAATTACCAAAATAATTGAAACTGGCATGATTGCATTATTTTGACAAATAAAATGTGCAGAGTTTTAAAATATTGTGCACAGAATTTTTAATTTTTTTGGCACAGAATTCCCCAGGAGTAGTTTCATTAACAGAGGCATAGCATGCAAGTCACAGAAAGTGAAGGCAGTGATAGTAGTGGTTAGGCCTCTGGATTGGTCACTGCTGTATAGAAAGGACATAGAGAAACTGGAAAGGATCCAGAGGCAAGTGACACAGATGATCGAAGAGATGGACTACAAGCCATATGAGCAAAGCCTGAAGGAACTAGGTATGTTTAGTTTGGAGAAGGGGAGATTAAGGCCTTCAGATACTTGAAAGGCTGCCATAAAAAAAGATGGAGAAAAAGTATTCTGTCTTGCCACAGAGGGCAAGACAAGAGGCAATAGGTTCAAACTACAACACAGCATAAAATCTCAGCATAGTATCTCAGGAGAAGCTTCCTAACTGTAAGAACAAACTGCCTGGGGAAGTCCTGGAAGCGCTGTCACTGGAGGTTTTCAGAAGGAAGCTGGATAAAGCATTCAAGACAGATGGCTAACAAAACAAATCCTGCATCTTGGTGGGGTGAGATTAGACGACCCTTGTGGCCCCTTCTTACCCCATGCTTCTATGAGTCTATGACTCTGTTAATAGATTCCAAGGCCAGAACTATTGTGATCCTCAAGTCTGACCTCGTATATAGCACAGGCCACAGAACTTGCCTAAAGTAATTCCCAGAGCAGAGATTTTAGGAAAACATCCCACCTTGATTTTAAAATAGTCAGCGATGGAGATGCCATCACAACCCTTGGTAAATTGTGCCAATGGTTAGTTACCCACACTGTCAAAAATTTACACCTTATTTTCAGTCTGGAAGTTTTTTGAAAGTTTATGATCAGCTGTACCCTAAATAAATAAGGCAGAAGAAGGATGGGAGGAGAAAAAAAGAATCACAGAGAGGTAAAGTGGCTTGCCCAAAATCACACAGTAATGCTTTCCAATCCTAGTTGTATAGATTATTTCCAATGTGCATCACAAAACACACAGCATGCACCATACTAGCTATCTGTGATTTAATGCTACAGTTGGAACCCAAGCATTTCAGTTCCTACCAACATGTACTTGACAGTGTTCAGACACTAAACAAGGTTTGTAGCAGCAACCTTCAGATCTTCTCAGAGCCCAGTACAGTAACTCCTCACTTAAAGTCGTCCCGGTTAACGTTGTTTCATTGTTACATTGCTGATCAATCAGGGAACATGCTCGTTTAAAGTTGCGCTATGCTCCCTTCTAAGTCGTTTGGCAGCCGCTTGCTTTGTCCACTGCTTGCAGGAAGAGCAGCCCATTGCAACTAGCTGGTGGGGGCTTGGAACCAGGGTGGACCGGCAGCCCCCCCCCCCATCAGCTTCCCCTATCAGCTCCCAGTTCTCCTAAGTTCCCTGTGCTGCAGCCGCCCAGCAGGCTATCAATCGGCAGTTCAGCTGTCCCTTCCCCCACTGCCATGTGCTGCTCCTGCCCTCTGCCTTGGAGCTGCTCCCAGAGACTCCTGCTTGCTGTGTGTGTGTGGGGGGGGGGCTGGCTAATGTCAGGGTGTCCCCCTCCCCCCTGCTCCTGCACCCCTTCTCCATGTAGAGCAGGGAGGGGACACGGACGGAGAGAGACAGAGAGAGCTTGGGGCAGCAGCTGCTGAATCAACTTCCTGATCCACTTAAAAAGACAATGCACTTAAGAGTGGGTCAGCTTACTTAAAGGGGCAGTGTGCATCTCTCTCTCTCTCTGTCTCCCACACAGAAAGTGTGTGTCTGTCTCTGTCTGCTATGCTGTCTCCCCTCCCTTGTGTTCATGCTGCCTTGTTTGAGAGGCTACATTAACAACAAAGTGTTAACCTTTGAGGGCTCAGCCGAGTGCTACTTCATCATTTAGCAGCAAGGCATTCCCTGGGAAATATCCCTCCTTCTTCCACCCTCTAACTTCACCGCCTCAACCAAGCTTCACAATCATCATAGCTGTGAACAGTATTAACTTGTTTGTTTAAGACATATACTATGTGTAATATCTATATAATATATAGTTTTTTGTCTTGGGAAAAAAGTTTCCCTGCAACCTAACCCTCCCTATTTACATTAATTCTTATGGGGAAAATTGGATTCGCTTAACATCGTTTAGCTTAAAGTCGTATTTTTCAGGAACATAACTACAACGTTAAGCGAGGAGTTACTGTACAGCAGGCAGCAGCTTCTCCAGTCAGGACCAAAACTTTTCCTCTGTGGTGATCCCAGTTGTTCATTGAGCAGGCACACAATCTTATCAGTGTAACAAACAACTGTTGTGTTCACTTCCAACAGCTGCTTCCCCTCAAAAAATTTCAGCAAGGGACAGGAGGAAAGAAGAGGTAAGTCAGGATGTAGTTATAAAGCATACACAAAGGCCACCTATTATTCCTCTCATTATTTGTATTACGTAAAGCCCAGGGTCCCTACTCCAGGACCAGAATCCCACTGTACTAGTCACCGAATAGCATCACCAAGCAGATGACCATCTTGCCTGGGTGCAGCTTGAGCAAGCACTAGCTCACATTCTCTTGTAACATAGGTCAGGATTCCCAAGTACTCTTCCCAGCTCTGCCAATGACTAGCAGAGATATCATTTAGCCTCCCTAGCTCTCCATAAAGTTAGTACAATATCTATGTACCTACCCCAGAGGGCTGGAGGCTCGTTGTCTGTGAAGTGCTTTTAGGTGCTCTGATTTTTCTTTTTTAAGCAAAGTATTACACAAAGCAATCCTGACAGAATGGGAGATCCTAGATGAAAGAGGACCGGAAGGAATGCTTCTGCGCTGGGCACATGCAGTTGCATGCTTACACTGTTCCAGACAGATTGAAAACGATAGCTAGAGGGGTTCTCATAACAATTTTTTTTGATGGCCGCACTAAGACTTTTTCCCTAAAATACTTTATTACCTATAGGAAAAACAATTAAATATGCAGATTCACATCCAAATCATTGTAATGTATATTTGTAGGGTTTTTTTGGCAGACTCAATAACAAAAATAATGCTGCCTCCCCCTTCGGCACCCCCATCCAGGGCTTAGTGGGTCCTGGGGCTTGCTGCGAGAGTGTATTTGTATATTTGTAAATATCACAGCACTTAGAAGCTATGTGGGAGGCTATCAAAAGTGATATTAAACATACAAGTATCACTTTTCACAGATAGCTAGTAAATCTGCTGTGAAAAGTGATACTTGCATGTTTGTTAATATCATTTTTCTCAGCAAGATCCAGGATGCATTAAGCTCTGAATGGGAAGGCCGAAGCAGGAGGCAGCACAAGCCAGAGGCGATGGTGGGGAGGCAGCAGGGGCCTGGGCAATAGGGGGAATGCATGCGAGGCCAGGAAGGGGGCAGGATCCAGCGGGTGGAGGGGGGCAGGTATCTGCTGCCATGAGGCCAGGGCTGGGGCTCAGTGCCCACAACCAGAGCTGGGGCCAGGAACAGAGTGACTGGAGCCCACTGCCATGCAACTGGAGCTTTGGGTCAGCACCCAGGGCTAATGCCTGCTCCCACACAGCCAGAGCCCGGAGCTGGGTGCCGGAGCCCAGGAGTGTGTGGCTGGAGCCAGCTCCCACCACCGCGTGGCCAGGGCCAGGTCCTGCCACCACATGGCCAGGGCCCGGGAACAGAGTTGTGGATTGGCACCTGCTGCCATGCAGCTGGGGCAGGGGATCAGCACCAGGGGCTGGGGCCGCACAGCTGGAGCTGTGGGTCAGCACCTGCTGCTGTGCAGCTGGGACAGGGGATCAGCAACAGGGGCTGGGGCCACATGGCTGGAGCCCGGGGCCAGCTCCCACCACTGCACCGCTGGAACTGGGGCTGACTAAAGCTCTGCAGCCAGAGCTGGGGGTCAGTACCCACTGCCCTGCGGTTGGAGCCCGTGGCCAGGTTCCTGAAGTCCTGCCACTGGAGCCTGCCCCTCAAACCCCCTCCCTCCCAACCTGGGTCAAGAACTCACCTTGCTTCTGAAGTGCTCTGCCCCACATCCCTCCAGAGGAGGTGCAGAGTGCCCCATCCAGGAGCAACAAGGAGGGAGGGGGACTGGCCACTGCCCCCCCAATCACCGCCAAGGGGCTGTTGTGACTGCACAAAAAGGCCGCGGCGGCCTCATTTGAGAAACATTGAGCTAGACACTATAGTGCAAAGAGAGCCACAACATGAGAAGATGCTGAACACTGCAACAAAATCCACTGCCAAGAGACAAAACAGGAAAAGAGAGGTGAAGACAACAGTAAAGGGTTTTTTATATCTGTGAACCTGTATAGCAGTAATGGAGGGGAGAAGGGGGAACCACATTTTGGAGCAGTGCTTAGCAATTAGTGGTTTCCCTGTTTAGGGGTCTGCACTAAACAAGTGCCAATGAATGCTGTATGGGATAGTGAAATATTCAGAACTGCTTCCCGAGGATGGATTTGGAGGTTTTTTGACTCACTAATTGTTTGACTTCACAGTTGGGAGCAATGTCAGAAAACAAGCCAGGAGCTCTTTCTGCCCTGACTTAGCGAGAGGAGGGCCCAGTGCTCTCTGCTTTCCTTGCTCTAGCTATCAGGTGTTTCTAAGGCACTTGTCACCTTGGTAGCTAAGCACTGAACAGTCATGTAATGTGCACAACACCACCTAAAACATCCTAAACATGTTATCCTGTCTTCGGTGCACCAGGATTTCTACATTTTCATATGCACACACTCTCTCTCGGTCCTCTCTCCCTGCAATCCCTCCCCTTGTTTTTAATGCTGGAGAGAAAAACAAAAACCGAACATACTCCCTCTTCCAACCAGGGAAGGAGAAGTGATAACGTCACTTTGAGCGTGTGCGTATGTTTTAAGTGTCTAATACATGCCCTCTAACATGAGGAAACAGCTATTGTTGAAACATGGTTAATTTTGGCTCGGTTAGGCAAGGGTCATGGAACAGTGTATGACTCTCCAGATCCCATTGTACCAGGAAGCTCAGGCAGAGCAAGGATGGATCTTGAGCCTCTCCTTTGAAGTTTATTGCCATTATAGGATTGCTGTTCCTGTGGTGTTCTCATGCGACCTAGCCCTAAGTGAACTAGGGCATTAGATGGAGACTTGGCATGCACACAAATCCTCCAGTCATGCTCTGCTTCCTTCCTCACTCTGTACCATCTTCTCCTCTCAAAAGGGCATCCCTATCTGCTCAGTTGAGGGCAGTGATGGGGTAGGGGTGAAACCAGTTGGACAGAAGCTGCTGGAAACAGGAGAGAGATTCAAATGGTCTTACAAGCAAACAGCCTTGATGGCCCCAGTGTTACTGAGGAGCCACTTAGATGGAACCCTAGGCAGCTGCTTCTTTGGTTATCCCACCTCTCTTACTGAACCATCTGTAAGAGTTACAGGTCTGCACCTATCTTCCTACTCAGGGGGTCTGGGCCCACTCCGTTTCCTGGAAACCCAATAGATACTCAGGGGGTCTGGGAAGAGCTTTAGCAGCCACCCCTTTGGATGCTCTATTACATTCTTTCCCTTCCTCTCAGAGGGCAGAAGCTGGGCCTGCCACCCTTCCCTCAGGGCTCTTCTATAATCAGGCCCAGCAGTCAGCCAGGAGCTCTCCTCTCTCACTCCGCACCCCCATCCCACCAGTCCTGCCAGTGCTGAGCTGTCCATGGTGCTGCACCTTCCTTTGGCCAGCCAGGAGCACCAGCTGTACTCCTCTGACTCCAGCAAAGAACTGACTCTGGTCTGCACTGCAGCTTCTTTTATACTAGCCTGCAACCCTCTGATTGGCTGCTTCCTGCTAGCCTGCAACCCTCTCTAGGCTGCTTGGAGGACTTAGCTCCACTGATCCGGAGGCCTCCAGCAAGGGGCCTCTGGGCCTAGCCCATCCAGTCATAGTGACTAAAAGGTCAGGATGTACTTTAATGTCTAGGGTTACCTACTTCTATCCCCTTCTTTATAAGTATATGCTACAATACTTCAGTAATTGCCCCAAACAGTGTCTGTGACACATGGCCAGAAGGGGTTAAGCATCCTGCAGGATAAATGACCTAAATTCAACCTTTAGAGACATATTGGTAGATGTTTGTGTTTGTGTGTGTTTACATATATATATTGATTACACTGTGAATGTAATCAAACAGTGTAATCAAACAGTTCCTGTCTATGCTGTATTCTGTTAATTCTGAGATTAAAAGGAGATCTTAACATTTAAATGAACTGTAAATATAGTGATATCACTGTATTGATTTCTCTTTGAAGTATATAGCAGATCACCTGCACATGGTGGAAAACAGGCAATTGCCTCATGTTAATCCATGTAGCTAGTTACCGATGATGCTTAGGAAACAGGTCTACTTCAAAGTCTAGATGATTGTCTATTGTTCGCCTAAGGACCTTGTGCTGTCAAGAGAAGGCCTGGAACTGTATAAAAGTCACTTGGGTCCTGATCCTTTGTACCTCAGATCTGTTTGATACAAGGGAAGCTTGAGTCATAAGACTGAGATCTCCAGTCCCATCTGGATCACCCTGGATATGAACATCGGACTATAACCTATGGACTAATTCTGAAAGAACTCTTTGTAACTACAAAGCTCACTATCTCTACTATGAAACTGATCTCAGAACTGTACTCATGTCTGTATGTATACTGGTCTTTTAACCAATACTCTCTCTTCTTTTTTAATAAAATTTAGTGTAGTTAATAAGAATTGGCTGTAAGGAGGTATTTGGTAAAATCTGGAATATTCAATAAATTGGGAGGTAATGTGTCCGATCCTTTGGGATTGGTAGAACTTTCATTTTTGACTTGGCTGTCTGCGAGGGAGCCCAAAGACTGCTTTTAAGGGTTGCTTTTAGGGGAACTGTGTTTCGGCTTCTGTATAACCAGTAAGGTATTACAGAAGCTGTTTTGTGGCTAACTGGGTGGGTCTAAGTATTGGAGTAACCACTAGCTTTGGGGATTGTCTGCCCCACTCTTTGCAGTTTGCCCTAATTGAGTAACCTCAGTGTGCCCCCACCCCTAGACCCTGGTCATAGGGTCATTGCAGAGTCCAAGGTTATTTACACTCAGAACACTGTAGCATTCACTGTGAGGGTGTGATCAGCCAAATTAGGGTTTGGGGGTTGTGTGCATAAATTAAAATCTTGTTTTTCAGGACATCAAACAGTACAATTCTCAGGATACATTTAAAATTAAATTAATTTAAACTAATTGGATTGAAATTAAATAAAGCAATATGCGGTATAGTAAGAGAAGCAGCTTCAGTTTCCAGACTGGAACATAACACAAGGAACGAGTAGAATACCTGATGCTGTGCTACCTGGGCATAACAGCATGAGGCAATCAAAACCACACAGTGTCTGACTCTGGCATGTTTCAATTGCTAGCATGAAGATAATGTAACAGACAATTGCATTTCATTTTATAGGGCATTTTTGCCAGCAGGAGGCCAGACACTCCAGACAACTATCACCCTTTAGGGTATGTCTACAGTGCAGAGTTAGCCTGGGCTCATACTCAGGTGTTGCCCCTTCCATCCCCCCACATCCAAAAAATAAAAAAATCCCTCTCAACCCAGACTAGCTAGCACAGCTAGGAAAACAGGTTCCACTTACCAGCCTGAATGACACTCATCCACTTTGCAGTGTGGACACAGGCTAAACCACTCAGTGCTGACAGCCCTCCATTCCCTTCCCACATTTCCTCCCTCCAGCCACCATATGCCCAGAAGACAGACAAGTTCTCCCACAGTTCTGTGGGAAAGAATCAGAGCCGTTCAGCTTACTGCAGCACTAAGAACTACAAGATATGCCCCTAGAAGTCCCAGTGACATATACAGGCAAGTGCAGCACCAGCAAGACAGAAACTCTGTTATGGCTTTGCAGTGTGGCAGCTCACACCCAGGCATCAAGCACTGAAGCTCACTCTGCAGTGGAGTCCTTCATGAGGTGGACCAACTCCTTCTGGGACACATATGGCACAACAACCACACCAGAGGCTCAGCCAGCAGCAGCAAATGAGCTTCCCCCATGGCTGAGCTGCACTTCGCTATCCTCAGCTGTAAGCCACGTTCTGTATGTCTTATGTAGCAGAGCAATATAATTGCATTAACAGAGCTCAACATTGCAATGCCTAAATCAGTTTGGGATGTGCGTGGAAGTGAGTGTGGCAGTAGAGAGGCAGCAAAGAACAGGGAGGTCTAGACACAAGTGGGAAAACTATGAGGCAGATTACGTATGAGCGAGGGATAAACAGTAGCAACGAAACGTAATCAATAGCAAGGAGATAGGAGTCAATTCATAGCAAAGAGCAGTGAACAGGCAATCAGTTGGAAGCAATCAATTAATGGTCAATTGCAGTAAGACTGTACTCAAATGGCAATAAATAGCTATCTCAGGCTGCAAATTTGTATTTAAAATGAGGGCAGCTGCAATCTACTCCATTGCATGCAAAATAAGTGTGACCTCTGGCTTGTGGCAAGAAGCACCTTCAATATTTGACTGGGGAAAGTTTGTGTGTTCTTGTATGGTCATTGAAGACATTAGAAGTGGGATCTGCAGAGAGCATCTGGAATGCAAGTCTTGAGGTTAGGCCTTTCCTTGGGCAGCAGAGTTAGGAGAAAGCTGCTGAATTTAACACTGTTCTATCTGATGCTGTAATTCAGCAACACTCACTAACAGGTAACGCTGGATGTCTCCGAGATGCAGTTTTTGTTAGCTGTTGACTGGGTTAGTTTTCCTAGCAATAATGAACTCACATAGGAAAATGATTAAAAAAACCAAAACACCATATCACCTGTGGGTGAACACTTTTGATAAAGTGATCACTCTATATCTGACCTAGAAGTCCACATCCTCAAAGGAAACCTGCACAACACTTTCCAAAGACAAGCCTGGGAACTTAAATTCATAATTTCATTAGATATTTGTCATAAACAGATAGTTAAGGGCTAATGTCTCTTTTACCTGTAAAGGGTTAACGAGTTCAGTAAACCTGGCTGACACCTGATCAGAGGACCAATAAGGGGACAAGATACTTTCAAATCTCAGTGGAGGGAAGTCTTTGTTTTGTGCTCTTTGTTTGGTGGTGGTTCTCTCTTGGATCTAAGAGGGGCCAGACGTGCAACCAGTTTTCTCCAATCTTTCTGAAACAGTTTCTCATGTGCAAGATAGTAAGTACTAGCTAGAAGGCGGATTAGTCTTTTGTTTGTTTTCTTTATTGCAAATGTGTATTTTGCTGGAAGGATATTTTACCTCTGTTGCTGTAACTTGTACTTATGCTAGGGGGGAGGGAGTCCCTTTAGTTTTTATAAGCTGTATACCCTGTGAGCATTTCCATCCTGATGGTACAGAGATAGAAAAGAAAATAAAAACTTTCTTTTAATAAAAGCTTTTCTTTTTAAGAACCTGATTGAATCTAAAACAAAGAGGGATTCACCTTCCCCCTCCTATCCCTGGTGAGTCAGACTAATCCCCTGAGGTCTCAAACAAGGGAAAAAATCAATCAGGTTCTTAAAAAGAAAAGCTTTTATTAAGAGAAAGAAAAGAAAATAAAAACTCTCTCTGTACCATCAGGATGGAAATGCTTACAGGGTATACAGCTTATAAAAACTAAAGGGACTCCCTCCCCCCTAGCATAAGTACAAGTTACAGCAACAGAGGTAAAATATCCTTCCAGCAAAATACACATTTGCAATAAAGAGCACAAAACAAAGACTTCCCTCCACCGAGATTTGAAAGTATCTTGTCCCCTTATTGGTCCTCTGGTCAGGTGTCAGACAGGTTTACTGAGCTTGTTAACCCTTTACAGGTAAAAGAGACATTAACCCTTAACTATCAGTTTATGACAATACTAAAAGTCACAGTCTTAAAATCCAGTGTCCCTATTACAACAATCTATAACCCACTAACCTCCTTTTTGCCCTAAACTACTGGGGTGTTAACAGGCCACTTTACCTTGAATGACCCCTTAGTTTAGTATAAGTAGTTAGCATACATTCCATCTGTTCAATCTTGTATGTAGCTGTGACACTCTTAGGCCTGGTCTACAATAGGGTGGGGAGTCAAACTAAGGTACGCGACTAGATTAGACGCGATAGTTCGAACTCCGAGAAGTCGAACGCTACCCGTCGACCCGGCGGTAAGTATGGACGTACCCTTAGGGTGTGTCTACATAGCAAAGAAAAACCTGCAGCTGGCCCATGCCAGCCGACTTGGGAATCGCAGGGCTGTTTCATTGCTATGTAGATTTCTGGTCTCGGGCTGGAACCCAATCTCTGGGACCTTCCCACCCCACAGGGTCTAAAGTTTGGAGCCCAGAAATCTACACAGCAATGAAATAGCCCTGAAGACTAGCCCCACAAGCCCGAGTCGGCTGGCATTGGCCAGCCATGGATTTTTGTTTGCTGCATATACATACCCTTAGTACATTTCCCAGGCATGAAGAAGAGCTCTGTGTAGCTTCAACCGCATCTCTCTCAACAGATTTTAGTCCACCAGATTTTGGTCCAATAAAAGATATTACCTCACCCACCTTTTTTTTTCCTAGCAACAAGGCATTTGCCACTGTGTAAAGTTACTTGCATTAAGCCTAAGACTAATGGAACTAATACTTTGCCTCAAGATAACACGCATGGAGACAACCCTATTAATAAAGTTTCCATACCCCTGTCTCTATTAAACCATTATATGTTTATAAACACTGAACACAAAGAGATGGAATACTTTAATTCATTGGGTTGGCAACCTAGGACATTGCAGAAGGAGACATTCCCTTTTCCAAGGACTGCCCTGAGCAATAAACAAATAAAGATGCCGTGATGTCAGAGATAACAGCTCCTACTGAATAGCCAGCTACTTGGAGGACATAACATCAACACAGCAAATTAAAGCTTCATTTAGCTAGTCTGGCTCACAGGAACAGGATGTGATACAGTACCATTTAAAACTTAATCAGCCATCAGTAACCAACCCCTACACATGTCCTGTAACTAAGACTCAGTTTGCTTAGCCAAACTGTACGGCTGCTGAAACTACAGTCTCTTCCCAGAGCAAGAGGTTTCATCAATCAAAACTCCATTTCCCCATAGCGATTCAGAAAGAATCCCTTCCCCAAAATACATGTCCTCATATATAGGAGGTAATATCCATGTAATCCATTGCAGAGCCTTGCAGAACACACATTTATAACCTGTACTTTGCCCACTAGTTCATCTCAAACAGGACTACTTCTAACATGTCCAACTCTGAACAGCTTTAAGAACCTGTCAATCCAAGTAGCAGGATGGGAAATACATGTCCGATCCTGTGACAGATTTAGAGTACAATAACTTGCTACTCATTATGACTCCCATTATTAGAAATGGGAGCTAGATAGCAACAGAAAGGAGCAATTCCGAGATCTCCCACAGGAAACACTGCACTTGCTTCTAATACTTGTAGGACCCAAGATATCAGGAGTTTCTTTTTAAAAAGTCACAATAGAAAAACTATTTCAGGCAATTTCAGAAATTTCTAAAACGTAAATTATAATTTCTCTTTGAGGCCTACACAAATTGAATTTGTAGTTCTTAAGCACCTGGCTTCATGGCACAAAGATACCGTTGGTAATTTTTTTGTAAAGTCTCCAAAACATCAGTAAAATATAGTTTCTGTAAAATGTGAGATACAGACTACATTAAGGTTCAGCATAAAGGTTTCAGTTAACCCTCTTTCAGGATGCCATGCATTAACTCACTTGTGGATTTGTCATTTGTAAGTAGCAGTGCCATCAGATTAATACTGACTAAAAATGTTATATATAAAATATTTTTAATGTGAAAGAATGTTTAACTCCCAATAAAGTGCCTGGTTCCAAGGAGGAACATCAACCAGGAACTGGCTCTTTAGATATAGATAGGTAAGAAACAGGACATGAAAGTAAAGAGTATCAGAGTCCTTGAAACACTAATTAGATAATTGATTTTAATAGCATTTTGTATCTGTACTTGTAGTTATTTTCCTAAAGAAAGACGGATTCTCTCTGGTTGGTAACCATTCAAATCTATTGGTTTATAACTAAAATAGCCTTTACACTAAACTTTAGCTTCTTTTTGCTAGCCAGGAGGACACACTATAATCATATTCAATTATTTGGGCAATTATATAGCCTTGCTTACATTTATTCAGATTCTTAATTTTTACTTTTTTTTATTGTGTTGGAAAATGGTAAATGATGCATTTCTTATTTACTAGATGATGGTTAAATTGTGATTTTTGTCTCAAGCTGTATTTGTATATTCAAATTCAATTACAAAAAAATGTTTAAATTAAAACTACCTTAAATGTGCTGGACACAAGAAAAAAGTATGTTTATCAAAACATATTTTGCATTTAAAACAAATGGATTTATTAAACAAAAGTAGTATTATCTGTCATTAGTGAATTGAACTGATTGTTTCTGGTCACCATGCCCTTCAAGATTTAGAACTAGCATACCTCATCCTCTCACGCCTAGTTTTTATTTATAGATTGGAAGAGGATAACAAGTTTTCCTGCTTTTTCAACTCTTAATTGGTTTCTTATTGTGAATGATCTAGCCATTGAACTGAACTAGCTGAATAAACTTAAATGAAGAAAATATAACCTGTACCCGCGTAATTCGCTACCGATGGTTTAGCACTTCAACAATCGCTGGTTCCAGCTACTTAGTCAGTGACTTCCATCAGTTCAGTGGTCTGACTATTACTTGGCAGCAAACATGTACTGCTTAATATTATTTTTGTATTTAAAGTTAAGTGATTTTAATAGATTAGGGTAAATGTAGGCCTTTACAGAAGGTTGATTAAAAAAATAAACTTGTATTTTTAAAAAATGAAATTTAAAATTAAAAGATACTTTAAAAAAAATCATTAATTTTTATCCACCCTGCCTGGTCCACACTAGCCTTTTTCTTCAAAACTTCCCCACTGTTGCACTGCCAGCATGTAGCTCTACTGGTGGTAGCAACTAGGGAAGCACTGTTGTAGACCCGTCCCCACTAATTAAGGCACTGGTTACCAGTGTACACTAGCACTCTCACTATTGCTAGCACTAGTGAGGCTGCAGTGGAAGAGCTGAAGAAAAATGCTAGTGTAGATACTGAAGTGTTTCTGGCCAAGGTGGAGACAGGATTGGTCAAGGCTCTTGCCAGGAGCAAGTCTTGCACTTTGTCCCTGCTCCTGGAAACCCTCCCCTCATCTCCAGCCCATGTACTCCAGCTCCCTGTTACTGGTTTTTGACTAGCTCATCCATCCAGGAACCAGCAGTGCAGTGGGAAGGAGTGTGTCTTGCAATCAGAGAAGTTTACTTATCCCTGGGGAGAAGGGAAGACTCCTTATCCAGTTCTCGGGGAGGGAAGGTAAATGTGAATGTGACAGAACACAGGAACTTATGCAAGTGCACAACTGGGATTTTTGCATCAAGTGTTGCCCAAATCAAATCCCAATGCAATTTTTAAATAGCTTCATTAAAAGCTGCATCTCTGCCAGTGGGATATCAAGATTTAGAGAAAGGATGCTCATAAAACCTATCTGCTACTAGAAACCTACGCTGCAGTTAAAGCGGAGATGGATGGTGCTCACTGGGTTAGCAAGCTGTTGGATCCTAGTTTCAAAGGTGGTCTTTAGGGGGATGAGTGGCAAGCACTAACTATTTCTTCACCCGCTATCAGTCACTTCATGGAGCCGTACTGATGCTGAGCAGCTGCTGCTCTGTCCTCCAAGCCAGACATCAGGCTTAGAAATTCCAGGAGCTGCAGAACAACAGGTACCATGTGCACTGTTTTGACTTACTAAGGCAATGTGGAGATTGATACTATTAACACAGCATGCCTGCCTGTTTCAGTATAAGGAGCCTCAGGAGTAAGAGCAGAGAAGAGAACAAGATAGTTAACCTTTCACTTGAACTACACTGTGTGTTTACTTGCATCTCTCCAGGAGTTTACAAACACATTTAAATGTTACAAACACAGATGCCAGGATGGGTTGAAATGCAGAATCACTGACTGAAAAGGACAATGAAAAGGATTAATGTTAGTGCCACAGTTTCCCCTTCTGCTTCCCCAAGACATTTACTTAATATTCTCACTTCATTTCTTTGATCTAGCCCTGCCCAGAACCGAGAGCATCTGTCGAATACATACAAATGGGAACTAGTGTCCAGGTCCGAGACCCTCCCTAAAAAAGCTTGGTTTTGCAGTATAACCCTCCTGCCCTGTCCCTTGTCCCCTCCCCCCAATCTGGGCTCTAGTGAATCTACAAGTGTGTGCCAGAGTCAAAGACACTTCCCCGTTCCCCCAGAGTCAAAGACACTTCCTCGAAGATGCCCTGCCCCCAGCCCTCTAAAGGACCATTAGATTCACCTGGTTTTATCTGGGGAGAGAAGCAGGTCTTAGAAGGGCTAAGGACACAAATTATTTGTGACTTTATGAATCTGTAACAAAACAAAGCTGTTCAGACCACAATGATCTTTAGATAGTGCAGGCTTGTACATGATAGCAAAGTGGCCACTCGCAGCAGAAGCTCAGTACCAGCTCCTTACTGTTTCACTACATTCAATGCCACAGAAAAAAAGCAAACAGGTCTCAAGAATAAGATGGCGAGAAAGTGTTTAGGGTAGTGGACAGGCTTCCTCTCTGTTCTCCACTACGCTATCCCCCTTGTTCCTTCCTCTCATCTTGCCATTTATCTGATCCCCTCGTAACAAAACCCCAACCAAGAAGAGCTTAAAAAATAAACAATGGCACTGCCATGGTGATTGCCACCATCACATTGTTCAGTCTCCCTACCCTGGGTCTGTCTTGTCTATTTAGATTGTAAGCTCTTTGGGACTGGCACTGCCTACTACTCTGTGTCTGTACAATGCCTAGCTCTCTACGGGCACCCCTTTTCAGTCAATCCCTAGGCACTACCAAAATAAAATAATTGAGTAATGGGATGGAGTTAAAGGGAACATTTCCACTGAATATCAATCAGGAAAGACTCATGGCAGCAAAATATTAGGAAGTGGAACAGTCTGCCAAGGAAAACAGTGAAAGCCACATGGTTGTGGACATTTAGAACTGGACACAGCATGAGGAAGTGTACAACAGGAAATATCCTGCATTGCCCTGGGGACAGACCAGATGGAACCCAATAGGGCTTAATTTTTAACATGCACGATTTGATAGACAATATTACTGATAAAAACTGAAGGGAAACCAAGAGGAAACCAGTGATACCTCATTTCCCACACCTACCCCATTTCTTTCCAGACAAATGAGAGTTTGTTCCGACTCATTCTGCAGGAGTCACACATTTCACTTTGCCTCTCTACCACCTCAGTCTTGCTCACAACCTCAGTCTTGCCCTGTGGCACTACAAGCTTTCCCATTTCTCAGAGTATTGCAGTTATGCACTAAATTCCCTCATCCTGTACTACATGCTGGCAGCCGCCAAGTACTGTATCAAAATTAGGAGGATTAGCGAGGAAAACTGAAGTTCAGTTGCTACTACAGATTACAGAGGAAAGTCATAATACACTCTGTGTTTATATACAGACTTTCATTAGTGGGATCTTAAATAATGGACAGGATAATCCAATTGCTGGGGTGGCGAGAGAATTATTTTGCACTGAGCTTTCAGTTCCAGCTTTGAGGAAAAGCCCCACATTTAGTTTGAGTAGCTGGGGTAAATGCATACATCTTCCATCCCAAAGCATCTTCCTTACTTCTATTCTTCTCCAGTCTCTTCCCTATCATGAATGCTCACAATCTCATCTTCATGTCTTCTCCCGCCCATCCAACCTCTTACCAACTGTATCCCTTATGTTCCTACTGCTAACATGCCCTTATTCTGTCACCTAAATTACTGTAGCCTTCTTCTCCCTGGCATCTCCTCCTCGCTCTGTCATCCCTTCAACATGCTGCAGTAATCTACTCTGTCCACCACTTCAATAATATCACCCCCTATTTCCTGCTCTCTTGTCCCACCACTTGCCTCATTTTATTCTGCATCCTATTAATTCTTCATCCATACTTTCAGGGTTCCTCATATCGCAACTTCTGCCTACACCATCTCTACCACAGTGCCTAGCTCCAGAGCCTGCCCCAACTACTGTTCAGAACTGTTCCACGGAACAGAGAGATTAACATGATTGTCATTTTCACAGCTGCACATAGCGTTCTAAACATGAGCAGCAAAACTAAACAGAACTTCGCTCACTTCACTTTGCTGATGCCAGAAGACAAGCTAGAGTAATTTGACTGAAGACTCAGGAAGATAGCATTGCATCAGGTCAAATTGTCAGGTCTCTAACATAATGGCTGCACTTTTTTAAAAAGAAAAAAAAATATCACAGGCCCAGCGCCACAATGCCACCATTAGGGAAAGTTTCCTACTTGCATTTTCCAAACCCTTCAGTGTAGACAAGCCTCAGTCTTTGTCTACACAAGCACTTTGTCTACACAAGACAAGCACAGTAAAACTTTTGTCTGTCAGGAGTGTGAAAAAAACCATCCCCTGACCGACATAGATTTCACCAATAAAAGTGCTGGTGTGTGTGGACAACACTATGTTGGTAGGAGAGGCTGTCCTGCTGACATAGCTAATGCCACTCGTTGGGGGTAGTTTAATTATGCTGGCAGAAGAGCTCTCTCCTGCCAGCAAAGAGCAGCTACATGGGAGACCTTACAATGGCACAGCTGTGCCGTTGTAAGGTCCGTAGTGTAGACATAATGACCTAAGCTTTGAGTTAGGCTAACACATATTACAAGGCACCATTCAAAATGAAGTGGTCTGTTAACACCCCTCCAGTCCTAGGGAGGAAAATAAATGGGGGGGAGCAACTGGGAGGCATTTCTAGAGGGTTACAGATTGTTGTAATAAGCCATAAATCTAGTCTCTCTGTTCAGTCCATGATTTTTAGCGTCTAGCAAAGTAAGAATTTAAACTCCCAGGTTTGTCTTTTGAAAGTGCTGCACAGATTTTCTTTGAGGATGAGGACTGATAGTCAGATATACAGTGATCCCTTTGTGAAGAGTGTTCACCCACAGGTGATAAGGTGTTTTTGTCTTATCATTTTCCTGTGTGAGTTCATTCGAGACCATAGTGATTGTCTGGTTTCACCCTACATAGTTGCTATTGGGGCATTTAGAAAGTTTGTTTCTCTCACGAACAGAAGTTGGTCCAGTAAGATATTACCTCATCCACCTTTGTCTCTCTAAGGGCTTGTCTACATTGGCACTTTACAGCACCACAACTTTCTCGCTCGGGGGGGGGGGTGAAAAAACACCCCCCCTGAGCGCAGCAAGATTTAGCGCTGTAAAGCACCAGTGTAGACAGTGCACCAGCGCTGGGAGCTATGCCCCTCATGGAGGTGATTTTTTTTAGAGCTCTGCCACAACTACACAAGCCATGTTAAAGCTCTGCTGTGCCAGTGTAGACTAACCCTAATATCCTGGGACCAACATGGCTAGAACACCATAGATGATAATCTTATCTTTTCAAGCCTAAATATAATTTAAATCAATTTTGTTACCTACTTAAGTTACACTGGAATAGGGCTGGCATTCTTAATCTGAAATAAGAGTGTTCACACAGAGACTAGCACCAAAATAACTAGAGGTGCAAATTACAATTAATTTAATTGTTTCAACTCCGTTTTGCTAGACAATCTCCACGAGACCGCTAAAAGTTTTCCTCCACTGGATAACAGAATAGAATATTCCTTCTCTTCCTCCCAGTCATTCCTTAGTAGCCACGCTTAGGTCTGCGGACACTGAGCCCAATGCACACAGTCACAAGGAAGAATGTACGAAACTTGATGGAAAGGCAGCTCTGGACAAACCAAGGGAGTGGTAAATAAGACAGAATTGAGCTAAGAAGCAGAGGGGTCAGGTTTCCTTGCCATCCAACAGCTGAAAGAAATGAAGTAGCTTGGCTGTGGTTTCTCCTGAGCCAAGGGGGCACCAAGCAGCTGGGACAGGGTTGGATTTAGGGGCAGGCGACCATCTGGGGTGCTGTGCTTGGGGGCACTGGGCTCAGGGTGCTGTTTTTGTTGTTAGCGACAAAAAGGAAATGTATCATCTTATATGACAGGGATAAACCATGCATGTAAATCATGCATCAAAGCCATGAAATGGGCTACAAATGCAATACAAATAAGGTATTTAAAAGTTTAATAAATGGGGGGGCGGGCACCATTTGGTCTGGGGCCAGCCCTGGGCTGGGATCGGGTGCCATATGCAGGGCAGGACCCTTGACTCCTTGTAGTTTAGCAAAGGGATCGGACTGAAGGCAGAGCCCCCCACCAGCCCGTTCCCACTGACACACCACACACCCCCCCCCAGCAAGTCGCCGCTCTGAGACCGGGACCACAAGAGGAACTGGGAAGAAACTGTAAGTAAGCGACTCCCTCAGGAGCTGGGTCCCCGAATACCGGGGCGGGGGGCGGGCGTGTGAGCGCCGAGAGCCCCCGCGCACCCTGCCCCAGCCGGTGGGGGCGCCTTGCCCGCAGCGCGGACGGACTCACCTGTCTGCTGGGGACCGAGTGCCCCGCGGCCAGGAACAGCAGGAAAGCGAAGGCGAAAGGAGCCGGCGCCGAGGGGAGGCTCATGTCTCGCAGCAGCCAGCCGGGCCGGGGCGAGGGCTGAGCGGAGGCTGGGGGTGGCGGGAGGACCGCTGCAGCACCCGCACCCCGCCGGGGAACAGGCGACAGGAGCGGCGCGCCCGCAGAGTGAGCCCCTGCCCGCCGCACGGCGGAGAGCCACCCGGCCGGGGGGAGGGGGCGGGCTCCGCAGGGGGCGCGGCAGAGTTTGATTGAACTTCAGCGGCTGCTGCAGCGGGAGCGCGGGGAGCCTTTCCTGGGGCCAGCCCGGGGAGGGAGCCCGTAGCTCGTGCACTGCTTTCCCCAGCCCACGCGCACCCCGCGCCCCTCAGCTCGCGAGTCCCCACGCGCGAGAGCGGAGCGGGGTCTGGCTGGCTGTGACTCTGCTGGATGAAGGGGAGGGGCGCAGTGGGCTCGGACCTCGAGTCCATCCAATAGCCTGGGGAGGCCCCGCTTGGTTTTATTAGCGTGGGGTCCCCAGCGCGCAGCCCGAGTGGTGTTCGTGGGTGGAGCATAGCAAAGCCAGGCGGGTTGTCTAATTAACCAGAGGGATCGTTTTATTGTAAAACATCAGAATAAATTATTACTTATTTACTTTAGACCCTGCTGTTTCCCCTTCGCCTTGTAAAAACAAATCTCCTCCCACAGTTTAGAAACTCTGTCCTTGCCTTGGCTGGATTGGGCATCTTCATTTGGTGGTCATCACATTAGAGCTGTGTTAGGTCTGAATTTTTTACAGTATATGTGATAACTGGTTTATTATATGGACGACTGGAGTTACATTTGTATCCTGACCTAGGGTTCTGATCCTACAAAGTCTCAGTCACAAACTGAACTTTAAGTACATGAGTTGACCCAGTGTACAAGTCTTTGCACACTTTAGTTTAGTTACCTAGCAGAAGGGTGATCTAACTTTCCTACACATTCTGTTTGAATTTTTGTCATTACCTCTTCTGTTTGCATTGGCTGAAAAGACAGAAAAAACTTGTGCTGTAACTGTTGTTCTGTGAGATGTGCTGCACGTGTCCATTTCACTTCAGGTGGCTCCCAAGCAGTTTGACAAGGTGGAGGGTTTCATAATCTACCTGAACAAGGACTGCAAGACAGCTCTCCCAAATCTGGCATCATCTCTTGAGGCTTGGGAGATAGCACATTGTTAGTGAAAGTACCAATGACCAGCTACAGCCCTGAAAACATCTCTGATGGGCATCTGACCCAAAATGCTTGTGTTCTTGTAGAATGTTCTGAAGCTCTCTCCGTTGGAGGAAACCTTAGCAGTGTCACAGCATAAGAAGATACAGGATGTAATCCAGAAGGATATTCTCTGAGGAGACAGGGCCACATTTGGCCATGACAAGTCGCATAAGGGTAGCTCACCCCTTTACAGTATGTCTTATAATCATCCTGAATTGAAAATGACAGTTTGACCCTGTTCCAGAGAGGATGAAGATGAATTCAGGGGTGCTTCGTAGGAATGTCCTGAACAGGTGGGTGCAATGAGGCTCAGTCAGCTGAGCCTGGATCTGGCCATAAGAGCTCTGGAACTCAATCAGCATCCCTCCTTTTCTCAGGGTAACTTAGCCAAGCGAGGTACCAGGGAAACGTGGGAAGCTGGTGACATGCCCCACATGAGTTCCAGAATGTCCACTGATAAGGACTGGACCCCAGTTAAAAATATCCTATAGGCCCTTGTCTCTAGACTTGCTCCCGAGAGAGCGTTGGTACCGAGATCTAGATCTCCACGAGGGGGATGGTGAATTATGAGACCTCCTATAACAGGACTGGGTTGTGTACGATCCCAACTCTGACTCCAAAGAAGAGTAGGAATAGTCAGAGGGTTATGGAGGTGCAGTGAGATCTGTAATCGGATGTGGTGGATACAGGGAGAAGCATCAGAGGCTTATCCAGGGCGGGTACCAAACAATTAGGTTGCAGCTGCACATAGGTCTTGCTCATTGTTGGTACTGACATTTGCTGCACCAAAGCCAGAGTCAAGTGGTACAGCAGCAAAGATATAGACAGTACTGGAGTTTTTGAAGAAGTAGCTGGAACGGATAACTCGACCTCCTGTATAATCAGGGAGTCTGGGACTAAAAGGCAAAGTAAGTCTTTAGCTACTGCATGTGCTTCCAGCGTTGTCGGTATCAAGAGCGCCATATGCCACATGCTGGAGTGATGATGTCATAGACAGCCCTGGCAAAGGAGTCAGTCTCAACGGTACTGAGGACAGTGCTGGAGAGAACTACTCTATCTGAGCAGCTGAGGAAGTATGTGGTACTGGGGAGCACATAGCTAGAGTTGGGCCCCTTACTCCTGTACATGACTTATTCATGGAAGGACCCACTGGGGATCAAGACTTGTTGACAAGGAAGATCTCTTTGACATCAAAGCAAGTGGATCATCTGGTTTTTCTCTCTCTTGTACGGTATTGCGAAGGAAGAATGATGCCTCCTTTCTGAATCCCTCAGACATGGGGAAACAGCAATGTTCACAGACATGCTCCATCATGGAGCAGAGCCCATGGGTCTGGACACTGGGCAGCTAGGTCCAAGGGAAGCCACAAGGTAGCTTCCATCCGTATATGATGAAGGCTCACCTCTCTAAATTTTTTGGTCCTAGTCTTGAATCTCCTGCAAATTGGACACCTATCTCAAATGTGCCCTCACCCAAACACTTCAAACAATGGAAGTGAAGGTAACTGACTGGCACAGATTTATTACAACCAGAACAGTGCATAAAGCCCAGGGACTTAGGTATGTCCCGGTATCGAAGATCAATGGTGCTAAGTACAAGTCCAACAATTAAAACAAAAAATTATAAAAAGTGAGTACTGCTATCCAGACTAACACTAAAACAACTAATCTAACTATTTACTAAGTTTTATAAAGTTTCTCTAAGAGAAGAAAAGACAGATTGAGCAAGTAAGCAAACAGGTTCCAACTACTGCCCCTGGGCAGTGAGAACAAACTGAGGGAGGGTCAGGGCAGCTCCACCTCTTTATACTATTGGCTAACAGACGAGTGTGTGGAGGGCGCATGTGCCGCCCCAACAGGTACCAATTTGGGAAAAAGATCTCCGGCTTTGGTGCTCTGAGCACACACATTCCTGAAGTGGACATAGGTGCAATCACTTGAAGAAGCAGAAACCATTATTGACTCAGCCAAGTTTGGTGTGATTATTTAGATTGATTTAGTTGGGGATTGGTCCTGCTTTGATGACCTCCTGAGGTCCCTTCCAACCCTGATATTCTATGATTCCATGATTTACTTAAAAGAAGAGGAATAGAGCATTCAAACACTAATAGAAATCACAAGGAAACTCTGAATATTGTGGCACCTTAAAGACTAACAAATTTATTTTAGCATGAGCTTTCGTGAGCTAAAGCTCACTTCTTCGGATGCATAAAATAAATTTGTTAGTCTTTAAGGTGCCACAAGTACTGCTGTTTTTTTTGCGGATACAGACTAACACGGCTGCTACTCTGAAATCTGAATATTGTTTGCATAATGGGGCCCAAATTCTTCTCAGTGCTACTGCAATATAAACATACATAAATTAATAAATTATAAATAACAAAACAATTGCTGTTGTATATACACATTTAAAATAAATTAAAATATCCATCAAAAGATCACTTTGGAATAATCCAGTTTTCCAGCTATACTGATAAAATTTCTGATGTGATAAATGTGGTTTTGGTTGTTCTTGGAGATGTATGTGGCGTATACTTGGAGAAAAAAAATCTTTTCATCAGCTAGGAAAAAAGGGATCTCTACAATTAAATTAATTTTCAAATAAGGTATGTGTTGCTGGAGAAACAGTAATTTTTTTTCTATTTGTCAGCATTTAGACTATGTAAATGAGTTATTTGAAAGAGAAAGGAATTTTATGAGTATTTATTATTGGATAATGGATATCCTTTAGGAAAATATGGCGAAAATAGGAACGTGATGTGGAAGATGGTGTAAGGAAAGTTGACATGTTTTGACTTAGTTAAAAGGATTATTTATAAACATTAAATATTAATAGCTACATTTTATTATGTCCATCAAGTAATCCTTATCCAATTTCAGAATACTGCACAAATCCAGGTATCTTAAATCACCATGGTACATCAGAGGGTGTTTTCCTACAAATGGTAAGGAACCTGTCCAATAATTAACATCTTTTGGAAGGCAGTGATGAAAGTCATCTCTAAAGGGGTGGGAGCAGATGTTTCTGTTAGAGCTTTGCTGCATTTATTGTTGGATTTATTAATGTTAGAAATTTAACTTAATCTCCCACATCAGAATTATTGCAAGGGGAAGAAGAATAACTTTATTGAGGAGCTCCAACTGAAGCATTAGAGATGATGCATTGTGCTGTGCTGGGAAAAGTGATACAGAAGATTGATCAAAATATCCAAATGAAAGATGAGGTGGTCCTTTCCTAGTTTTATTTGAGAAATATGATCTAATAATTGAAGTATTTTGGGCAGATGCAATATTTTCCCTCTTGAGTGGAATATTAAGTTAGTTCAAAATTCTTAAGATTTATGATGGGAGGAGGGTATCGCTTCAGTTTTGCCCCGACAATAGATATGTTAATGTTTTCTGTTAAGAAACAACTGGAAAGCAGTTGTAGGTATTTGTACTGGAAAAGTGGCATGTAATGTAAAATCTCTAACATTCAAATTAAAACAGAATAAAACTCAAGACAGCTATGCTTTGTAAGGAAAGCAGTTCTTAATCTGGTGGTTTGGTCTTGCCTATATATATGCCTGAGGGATATAAACTCTGCTGATCCTTCTGAGATCAGGTCTTGGATCAATATCTGGGAATCCAGTTCAGATCTGTGTTAATTAGCAAATCCTCATTTGCATTCAGTAACAAAACTGAACACCTAGTTTGGCTGTAAAACTGCTGCAAAAACATCCTCAAATGTCTGGAGCCCTTTGACTCAGACTGTACCTCCACGACTGTGATGGTCAACAATTGTTCTTTCATCTTCACAGAACCCACATCAATGTTCCATAGGGCTCAGGCCTGTCCCCTATCTCAGATTTATAGTCCATTAAAAACTCAGGGACTGACCTCTCTTATTCAGTATTTACATGAAACCATTGAGGAAGTTGGTGACAAAACACAGGCTGAAATGTCATCTGTGCATATTCTACATTTCCTTTATGTCAGACTGTAGACTGGTGCACTGATTTCCCAGCTAATGAAATAAAGGAGTCAGGCCGCCTTCAGTTAGTTGTGGTCCCTTCTTCCCAGGGTCATTTTTTTGAGAATTTATAAAGAATCCATAGAGAACAAAAACCAGCAGAAACAAAACACAAACAACAACTGCAACCAGCAGTTTTCCCATATAGACCTGTGGCCAGGGCTTCAGCTCATCCAGCTGTTTGCCCCATCTGCCGCCCAGGCAGCCCTTAATATTTCCCCTGCTCCCTCCAGTATGTCAGGGTTAATTGGTTGCTACCTTCACTCTTTAGTATCTGCACTATCCAGTATCCTCATACCCTTCACACAGATGTAAGTACCACTTGGCAAAATTAGCACTTGGATGAAGAGCAGTTGGCTGAATCTGAATCTCAGCACCACTAGAGTTGGTAGGAAGAAGGAAAAGCTTAGACAAACTCACTTCCTCTACAACATCAACCTCTGCCCACAGACTCACATTTCACACTTCTGGGTCATGTTGGTCTCCTAATTGCTACTGGATGCTCAGATAGCTACAGCTATAAGAAAACCTCCCCATTTCATCTGTGACTAGCCGGAAGAGTGTGCCCCATCCCATCATTTCAAAGACAGATCTGGCCATCATGCACTTATGACGTTCAGGCTTGATTATTGTAACTCATTATAATTTTTAATAAAACTACACATCTTGAGAAAACAGTATCTGGTACAAAGCAAAGCTGCCCATCTGCTAAGTAACAGAAGTTGCCATGAAAGTAGCACCTCAGTGCTCCACTCTCATTGAATACAAAGTCCAATTCAAGGTCACAGTCCTGATATTCAAAGATCTGCATGGGAACAACTTTAGCTGCCTGAGAAATTGCCTCAGCATCCACAACTGTTTCATGAGAATAATATAGCTGATAACTAGTAGAGGGAAGCTCTTGAATATGATACAGTGCTTTTACAGGATTTAGAACTTTCACATGATTTAAAGCTCAACACCACTTGAAGTAAGAGTGAGCACTCACCCGCACATTCACAAACAAATGGAAAATTAATTTCTCCAACTTACGTTTTGCAGACGATACAAAATTACTCAAGATAGTTAAGTCCAGAGCACATTGGGAAGACTTACAAAGGGATCTCACTATACTGGGTGACTAGGAAGCAAAATGGCAGGTGAAATTCAATGTTGATAAATACAAAGTAATGCACATTGGAAAACATAATCTCAATATTACATACAAAATGGTGGAGTCTAAATTAGCTGTTACCACTCAAGAAAGAGATCTTGGAGTCATTGTGGATAGTTCTCTGAAAATGTCTGCTCAGTGTGCAGCGGCAGTCAAAAAAGCCAACAGAATGTTAAGAACCATTACAAAAGGGATAGAAAATAAGGCAGAAAATATCATAATACAACTATATAAATCTATGGTATGCCCACACCTTGAATACTGCGTGCAGTTCTGGTCACCCCATCTCAGAAAAAGTATAATAGAATTGGAAAAGGTACAGAGTACAGCAACAATATGGAACAGCTTCTGTTTGAGGAGAGATTAAAAAGATTGGTGACAGGATTCAGAGTGGTAGCCATGTTAGTTTGTATAAGCAAAAACAATGAGGAGTCCTTGTGGCACCTTAGAGACTAACAAATTTATTTGGGCATAAGCTTTCATGGCTAAAACCCATTTCATCAGATGCATGGAGTAGAAAATACAGAGGCAGGTATAAATACACAGATGGGAGTTGCCTTACCAAGGCGGGGGGAGGTCAGTGCTAAAGAGCCAATTCAGTTAAGGTGGAAGTGGGCTATACCTCTGGTTGAGAACCACTGTGTTACCGCAGTACAAATAGATAATCAAACTCTTAAACTTCATCCCTTCCCTCCTCCCCACACCTCCACCCCTACTCCCACCACAATCCATACTTCTGAAGTTGCAGAGTGCAAAGCTGCAGGCCATCTAGACCCAAAAGATTTAATTTGGGGGTGAGGGAGTTGCTGTCCCAAGCGGTCGCTCTAAAAGTGTAGCCTAGGTGCCTTAAATAGTGTTAGCTGTTTGGTGCTTTCAGATGGAGCTGATTTTAATATTAAGAAAAATCTCATGCTCTGTAATTGGCATCTGTAGCAGTATCATATGATTGTGAATTTCAGCTCAATTCATTCGTTGAGGAGACAACTAGAACTACATGCAGAGCATGGGCAGTGGGTATAATAGGCCAGGTAAGGGCTTGCCCTCCCTGGCGCTGCCACCAACCCACTGCTGGACACCTAGGCCGTGGTGGCTCCGGCTCTTCCCTGAGACCCCCACTGCTTCCTCCACTACACTCCCTGCCCCCACTGCTCGCTGCGTCTCTCCTACTCGGGTTGGGGGAGTGAGGAGGGACGTGGAAAGCCAGTGACCAGCGGACTGAGCAGGCTCGACCGGGTGCTGGGGCTGGCAGTGCAGCGGGGGGGAGGGCCTTCAGGGGCAGGAGGAACTGGTGCTAGGGGGCCAGCGGCTCGGCCCAGCAGATACTCGGGGGCCGGGGGAGCCAGCGGCTCGGCCCGGCACAGGGGGAGGCCAGCGCTCAGGGCGGCTCAGCCTTGTCCAGGGCTGGAGGAGGCTGGCAGTTTGGCTTGGCACTGGGAGAGGCCGGCGGCTCAGCCCGACTCTGGTCGGGGAGGGAGGGCATCAAGGGCATCAAGGGCAGGAGGGCCGGTGGTTCGGTCTGGCAGTTGGGGGATGGGTTGGGGGGGGGGGGGGCTGGCGGCAGTGGATGAGCCTGATGTGGCTGGGATGGGCGGGCCGGGGCTCCTCTGGTCGCTGGGACCCCTCAGAGTCAGGGCTTCTCCTTTTACGGGGGGGGGCTCTGGTATGGGTGGGCGGGGCCTTGGGCAGAAGGGGTGGGGCTGGCAGGCTAGCCTCCCCAAAGCAGGGGTTCACCTGCTGCCCATGAAGCGGAGTTCTCTCAAAGCTCCCTAAATGCTGTTACACCTCATGTGGGAGCCATGGCCTATGATTTGGGGCACATTACTGAAGCTATTCAAATAATTTAGAGAACTGAAATATATATTTAGCAACTGAAGTGGAAGGATTTTACTGTTGAATCATCGTTACTGGCAGGGGCGGCGCCAAGCACCAGCGCTCCACCAGCAGGCCTGCGGGAGGTCCGCCGAAGCCGCGGGACCAGCGGACCCTCCGTGCTTGGGGCGGCAAAATGTCTAGAACCGCCCCTGGTTACTGGGTTTGGGTGTTTAGGAGACTGTCTGGTTCTTACTGCTATTTTGTTAAGTGAGACAAGTTCAGCAGAGCCAAATCTTTATGTACATCTGCATGAAAAATGTAGCTCATAGCAATACTATACAATAAGTGGCCCATAGAATGAGTAAACTACAATTATTATTATTATTATTATTATTATTACAAGCCCATTGGCCTTTAGAAAGGAGGTCCAGGTGCCACTGTTTTCTTTGGGCCATGGAGTGCTCCAGGGGATGTTGTTACAGTTTTTCACAGTTGAAGAGCTCACTTTGGCAACCAAATTGTCTGAATTTCAGCTTCAAACGTTGGATTTTTAGGGCCTGTGACTTAGCTAGCAACATATTATTTTGGGTATCTATATTTATATAGTGTTCATGACACTTGCAGACAAAAACACTGGAGAAAAAAATGTTTATGTTTTTAAAATCCAGCTATAATAAACACATAAGGATTATAATAAACCCTCTAAGCAATGATTCCTGTCTCCTATGTCACTCCTAAGTTCCTGAGCCTGCCTCACACATATCTCACATGGCAAAGGAAGGTGCAAACCCTTAAAGCAACTGGACAACTGTGTAATGCATTAAGGTGGGATGGGGGATTTCTTTCTGATCCTGGTCATGATGGCATTATACCCCGAAGCATGAAATCTTATTACTCCTTATCTTAATATTCCTAACTATCAATGAAATTATTAGTTATAAAGTTATCCAGCCACTTAGTGGAGAATATTATGCTTGGATGAAATGTTCTCATATCTGAGCATGATTAGTTGAGCATTTGCAGCTCAAGTTCTAGAGGACTGGCAATATGTTAAGTATTCTGTATGTCAAAGGAATGCATGAATGGTACTCATGTGAGATGGATGGTTTAGAATTTCAAATGGCAACTGTCAGACAATATGGGTTGTACTCTTTGGGCCATGCATTTCTTGATGACAGAAAAGAAATGAGTATAAAGGTTTTATATTACACTTTTGTAAATTATGTGAATGGCTGTGTCTGGTGGTGTAGCCTGTGGACATTGGGAAATGTATTCTGTGCAATGGCAATATAGAGGACAAGGTTTAGCTCAAAGGAGATATTTAATTTCAACATGAAGCTCATATTTCCTTGTCTTAGAAACAAGAAAATTGTTAAAAATCTTTTTTAGTCATCTTACTTTGAAAAACGCATTCACTCCTGTCCTGGAGGGTTTGGATGCTAAAGATAAGCTGGATATTGGACCACAGCCACTCTTATGCTTAGATGTATTTATGGAAATTTATTAAAAGCTGTGGACAGTCACAGAAGAAAACAGGAAACAACGTGCTTTCACTACTTTTTGGAAAACTTCTTACCATAATTGTCCTTTCTGTTAATACCTTCTTGTCTGTTTCAGCATAAATGATCTGTCTCTTCCTTGTGGAATTTGGAGGCAGTCCACTGTTTGTGCTGGGAGGCTCCAGGACTAAACCCTGTCTCTCACTGCAGGCCAGCCACAATAGTGCTTTCAAACCTATAAAACACTCCAATACCTGGTTATCTGCTGTGACCAGGGTCCTAGTGAGGAGCCAGCTGTGGTCACTCAATTAGGGTGAACTGGAAAGAATGGGTCAGACAATCCCCATAAAGCTGGTGTGGATATTCCAATACTTAGATCTACCAAGCCAGTATAAAACAGCTTCTTTATTACCTTACTTGTTTCTCAGAAGTCCAAACAACACAGTTCCCTTAAATCAGTGTTTCCCAAACTTGGGATGCCACTTGTGTAGGGAAAGCCCTTGGTGGACCGGGCCGGTTTGTTTACCTGCCGCGTCCACAGGTCCAGCCGATCACGGCTCCCACTGACCGCAGTTCGCCGCTTCAGGCCAATGGGAGCTGCTGGAACTAAAAATTATTAAAAAACAAAAGAGAGAGAGTATGGTTAAAAGATCACTATACATACAGACATGAGGTGCAGATTCAATTCATTGAGGTGCAGATTCATAGCATAGATGGTGGGCTTTGTAGTTGCAAAGAGTTCTTTCAGAAATAGTTCATAGGGTATAGTCCAATGTCCAAATATCATATTCAGCCCACATCAGCATAAATGGGACCTCAGACTTGCGACTCAAACTTCCCCAATGAAGCCTAAGCAGATCTGAGATGTCAGAATCAGGACCCAAGGGTCTTTTTATACAGTGTTCTAGCATCCACTTGACCACATAGTCCTGGCTAAAAACTATAGGCTTTTGATGTAACCCTTTTGCTTTCTAAACACCACCAGTAATTAGTTACACAAATTAAGATAGGGTAATTTATCCTTTAGGCAGTCCATTACAAACTTCAAAGAGACATATATACAATGACATTATTTTACCCAAGATTCATTCAAATGTTAATATTCCCTTTTGATCTCTGAATCAATAGTTATAATGACAGACAGGAACTGTCTGTTTACAGGTAGCATCTAAGATACACACAATTAGTATTTCTAATAATATAGGTTTACATTTCAAAGGTCTAGCCTATTTAGCATGTATGGCCCTAATTATCATTTGCATACCTTTCTAACATGACTTTAAAGGTGGGCTTTGGGTCATTCAGCCTGCAAGCTGTTTAACTCTTTCTAGCCATGCATCGCATGTATTTGTCCTTATTGAATTTCATCCTATTTATTTCAGACCATTTCTCCAGTTTCTCAAGATCATTGTGAATTCTAATCCTGTCTTCCAAAGCACTTGCAACCCCTCCCAGTTTAGTATCATATGCAAACTTTATAAGTATACTCTCTATGCCATAACCCAAACCATTTATTAACATATTGGACAGAACTGGACCCAAGACAGATCCCTGTGGGAGCCCACTCAATATGCTCTTCCAGCTTGATTGTGAACCTTGAGAACTACTCTCTGAGCATGCTTTTCCAGCCAGTTGTACACCACTTTATAGTAGGTTCATCTAGGCTATAGACATGGGTGCAGAAAAACAGACTGCTTTGAATCAGCCTTGCCTTCACAGATAGCAGTCGTTAAACTGGAGTGCTTCTTTGATGCCCATAAGTAAGACATGGACTTCAAGCAGGAGGTGATGCTACAAACATGTCTTTATGCTGTGACAAAGTTCAGGATCATTCAAACTTGTGTACTACCTGTATTGCTACATGGGTCAGAAACTTGGACCCTTCTTACAGGGAGACTTGGAGCAGCTAGAGGCATTCCACCAGTGCTGTCAGCACCAAATTCTAATCAGAAAATGGTTTCACTTTGTGCAAAATTTCAGTCTTGCAGAGCTCTGACTTGCCTTCAGTTGCTCATTATACGCAGAAGTGGTGTTACATGCTCTTTGACCATGTCGCTAAAATAGAGAAGAAAACCCTAGTATATTGTGTCCTCAAACTCTACATTGACATCCAAAGGGTTGCACACCCTGAACTTACCTGGCACCACTCTCCCAGGAACCCCAAAGATTCATGGATTTGCAGGACTGACCCAGATCTGGGTAATAAAAAAAAAGGTAATAATTGGAGATATACCAATCTCCTAGAGCTGGAAGGGACCTTGAAAGGTCATTAGTCCAGCCCCCTGCCTTCACTAGCAGGACCAATTTTTGCCCCAGATCCCTAAGTGGCCCCCCTCAAGGATTGAACTCACAACCCTGGGTTTAGCAGACCAATGCTCAAACCACTGAGCTATCCCTCCCCCAAACGTCACAGCCTGATGCCTGGTGCAATCGCATCACCTGTGGTTACTGTGGCTGGCACAACAGTCCTCAGTAGACTGTGTATGTTTGATAACAGTTTGATGTCCATGCTGCCGGTTGTGGAGAGGCAGAGAACCTGATAGTACCAAGAGAAAGTCCCTGTACAAGAGAAAACACTCAGCAAACAGCACTCCAGGGTGGGAAGGCAAAGAAGAAATTATTTAAAACCTGATTTTTACACTACTAGCTGAATAAAGGTAATAAGGTATTATTAAGAAGGGGATGCTTGCTTTTGCCTTTTTAGACCTGGAATTTATGGAGTTTTGCAAACTTTACCCCCCAACAGGCTGTGAAGTGTCCTCTCCTTGAGAATCCTGGTTTCTCTGATTCAGCTTTCCCAGCAGAATCATGGCTTTTTTGAGGGACAAGGCCCCAACATGCCAGTTGGATTCAAAGCCTTATGTCATGACAAAGCAAAGGTGGCTGACTAGCAGCAGACAGGGCATAGCTCATCCTCAGAAGCTCCTGAAAATCTGCCTTAAAAATATAGCATGTCTTGGATTTGGTTCAGTGCTTGTAGGACTACATTGCCACTGCAGGGGTGAGGCATAGGGAGCCTACAAAAGAGGTGCTATACTAGAGGGCACAGAAGATTAGAGTCTCAGTTCCCTGGTGATTCCTCAGCTGAGTGGAGGGAGAGAGGAACCAGAAGCTGAAATGAGATTGCCATTGTCAACCCCCCAAAATTAATATGATAAAATAAACTGGTCCAGAGAAATTGAACTGCTGGAAGAATTTTTGGTGGCTTGCTATGAGAGGTGGGACTTAGTCCTAGAGCCCCCAGCAATGACACCAGATTGCCTCTGAATTCTATAGGGAAGAGATATAGCACATTTGTCAAAGATGAATGAAGAAGCTGTGTAAGCCAAAATAAAGTCTTACAGGAAAGCACAAATCTGCTTGGGTTATTAAATGGGTAGGTTAGATTGGACATCTTGATTGTCTTTTTGCTCAGTGCTAACTGAACTCAGGCAGTGTAGGGAACACTATGATCTGCACTCCAAGCATTCTGGTCTATGCACCAGCAAAGTGTTAAACTGGGATGGAGGAAAGGCAGTAACAGTAGCTGTACATAATTTGGCCCAGTATTTCAGTTACAGTAGCACTGACACTAAACCAGTCAGCACTCTACTCTGATTCTTCCAGGTTTCTTTCTACACATATCAGGACTCCTTTTTTCTCAACGCATATATCAGCTAAACTGAATACAGAACATATTGCTCACTGTCCAATGGCTCAAAGGGAAATGCACGGGGATCGCTTACAAACATTCAGAGTGCAGTTTTGCTACATCTACATTGTCTAGCACTGTGCAATGAACCATGAAAGTATGGATCAAGTTCTCTCGAGGTTAGACAGAAAAGTGTTATGTTTAATATTCAAGTTTATGATTCACTGTCCAGTGTTGCTTTTAAAACTTGTATCTGGAGTAAAATAAAGCTTCATTTTGTAATGTTTTGTATTGCAATCTGTTTTCTTCTAATCTCACTGAAACCTGATATGAATAGCAGGAAGCAGAAATAATGAGAAAACAATTGTATATTTTTCTTTTTAATAACATCTTCCACTAATTTTATTATTTAAAATTATTTAAAATTATTTAAAACAATCTTTACTTTGCTTTTAAGTATTGTTATGCAAACTCTCAAATGTTACAGTTACTGAGATACTTGACTTTAAAAACATCACCAGTAAAATAATAATTTCCATTACCAGTTCAATAACTTCTTTAGACTGAGAGAGAAAAGAATCATTCTTAGAACTTGCATTTAAATTATTCATATTGAAAGATTTAATACAATGGACAAAGGGCAAAATATTAAACCATTAGAAAAAAGGCAGCTTAGGATAGGTGTAACTGGTTACATGTGCCATACTCTATAAAGTTTCTGTCATAGTTTACTTGATGTCACACAGGAGCGCCACTCCTCTCAGTATCCAGTGATCTGGAGATACGATTGTCCTTAAATAGATCACAGTGATGTAGGTCAGATCCGTCCTCCTGGGTTTCTTGTAAATAGGACAAACATAGAGTTTGGGATCCTTGGGACCAGTTGTGTTAACAGCAAATATGTGCACCACAGGGAGTATTGTGAAGAGAATCTTTGGTGTAGGTTCAGTGAGTTTACTATTACGTCTGTCCCAGCCTGCGCCATCCAAGTACAGTCCGTAAATATAAACCCCTTCCTGTGTGGAGAGGGAGCAGATATGTAATGCATATATGGTATCTGGTTTAACTTATAAAATGAATAATTAATTTAAGCCTCTCAAAATAAACATGTGTATTATAGTTAGAAGGATCTGCAATAAGAAAAAAATGAATTTATAATTTAACATTAAATAACTTGAAAAATCTTCAGAGAATAATGTGATTGAAATGAGTGGAGATTAGTTAGTTGAGTGAGTTCACCAAATAGAAGATATTACCTAACATTCATTCTGAAGTACTTTACATAAATCGTAAAAATATATGCCATAATTATCCCATGACTGAAGAATGGATACATTTTGATAGGTGCACCTTTATCCCATTTTTTAGTAAATAGCACAGATATTTTCTATTTCAGTTCAACACAGAACCCAAGAGATAGTACAGCTTAGTGTGAATATCTGAATATTTCTTTAATACCTTATTTTCATAAGCTGCAAAAGAGAAAGTAAGAATCCTCACATTTTCTGTAATTTGTATTTAACTTCTAAAATGGGTAAAAACTGTGAGGCGAATACAGTGTCAACTTTTCTTCTAGCAATTTGAAATGCCTTAATTATGAAAATATATATATTAAATACAGAATTTAATATAAAAATATCTTCATATGTCATACATACATTAGGGGGTGTTGTGATTTCTTCTTTAGATTGCTTTAAAACTTCATTATGTATTGTAACTGTATCTAACGCCCAGCCTTTATGCGCTCGAGTTGCTTCTTGTCTCATTGCTGTCAGGAATCCTGAAAAGTCAAGCCACAGGATTTAGTGTAGCTCACTTGAGCAAAAGAACTAACAAGAAGGTGGATGGGGTCCACCTAGTGGACACTCCCCAGGCTACTGGACTGGACCCAACGTGGGGTCTCATCTGCTCTTGGCTTGCTGGGGGTAGGCAGAATTTAGGCACTGGCTCTGGGCCTTTAGGCACATGCTTCAGGTACAGACACCCATCTTGACAGTGATGATCTGCCTAGGTCCTGAAACTAGTGCCAGCTCTCTCAAGCCTCCACAGTAGCTGTTGCATGTTCACAGAGTTTCACCAAAGCTATGCACCCTTTGGTTTACCTTTTCCCACTTTGGGGATTATTGGACAGCATATGCAAATAACACAGATTCTACAAAGGAATTTCTAAAAACAACCTGAAATGGCAACCAGTTAAGTGCAATCATGGGTCATTAACTGATGAATCTCCTATTCAAATGACAGCATCTTTGGACAGCTTGGATACTTTAAATCCTTGGCAACTCGGCTAAGTGCAATAGCCAGACAATCTTATCCGATAAGAGATTTCTCACCTTATATTTTGGATCATCTTCAAGTCTTGCAGCCATCGGTGAAGACTTCTGGCTGTTTTGCATTCTTAACACTTCCTGGTTCAGGCATTATGCCAAGTAATTGACTTTGAATCACGGTTTGTCTGATTGGACCAAGATGGGATTGCCCTGTAGGTAGCTCAGGAATCTTAGCAGAGCTAGTTTGACAGCTGTGAGCTCCAAGAACTTGATGCTACAGTTCAGATAGTCAACAGAAGGCATATTCTATGGAACTGTCCATCATCTTAGGGGATCCAACATCTGGTTGGGGACCAGCATCTAGTGTTGCATGCACTCCAGGGAATGGTCCCTGTGATGGGCAACAGAAAGAGTTTCCAGTTGGAGGAGGAGCTGAAGCCCTGGCTGCAGGAGAGAAGTCTACAGGCAACAGCTACTCCAGCCCCTAGGGGAGGACCACACTTTCCCTAAGCCCTAGGGAACCCTTCACTCCGTTGTCTGGTGGATCATTTGTGAGGCTTTCTGACCACAACCTGAACTGGGTGGGTAAGTGGTAGAAAGTGACCAAAGGAGGCAGTTCTGAAGCACTCCTGGGTGTTTAATATTGCTGCCTCTCATAGGGCTCCTGGGTTGGAGCCCAGTTGGAAGAGGCCTGGGAAATCTCTACCCCCTGAGCTAAGGGGGATAGAGACATTGTAAGCTCTGAGACAAGGGTGTGCAGCTCCCAGAGCCCTGTATGTAGGCTGAAGGTTGTTTTGTGGGGAATGTTGGACTTACATATTTGGTTGGACTGTTATCCCCCCGCTACCAGAAGAGGGCAGACTCAACTGGTGACCTGGCCAGAGGGCTGAGTTACTGTCTACTGGAAAGGAGACCACCACTGTGCCTGAGCCACCATCCACAGAGGACTCTAGAGATGGAGGAGAATCATGATCCAGCCACCTAATCATGATTTGGTATCACTGGCAAGTGCAGCTCCTCACAGCCCCACTCTCCAAAGCAAGGCCAGGAGACACCTGATATGTGACCTTACCCATGGGGAGACTCATATGCATGAGACCAGAAGGTCTAATGTCTAAAGATATTGAGCTATGGTTGGCTTCATTCACTTGTCCAGCATTAATATTAGATCCTGGATCTTCTGGAATCTGTCTAGTGATGGGCAGATCTTTGTCACCAAAGTGTCTGTCTCCAGTCCCAGGTGAATTATGTTTGTCAAGCGAATCAGGGAGCTTTTCCTTGTGTTACTGCAAAGCCATGCACATGGAGGAGATCCAGAATCTGGGTTGTGACAGTGTGCGCCTTACTATGACTACTACCAGCCACCTAAGACTCTGGGTGGAAAGGGGAGATTAGAAGATTTATCTAGGTTTCCTTGAAAGCTTCTGCTTCAGATTCCCCCCGCCCGCTCAGCCAGGGTACTTAGTCCCTTCTTGGATACCCTGGGTGTTGGTAGCAGCCAATGGACTGCTGTGATGAGAGCTGAAGCCTCTCTATAGTCTCAGCTATTAACTTATCTGATGTTTCCATCAATAGCTTTCAGCTGTAAGTCTGGATGCACTATCACGGGTGTAACATGACATCCTTATAGCTACCAAGTTAGAATCCACTGCTCATCACAAATCATATCAAGGCTCTGACCAAGAAAGGACCTGCAACATCTCAATCCAAGCAAAGATCATACCCTTAGAACAGTGTTCCACAACCTTTTTCGTCTGGCGGGCACCAGACGATGAGCCACGGAGGACCGTGGCGCCAGACGAGCATCCGCCGAAATTCCACCAACAAGCAGCAACATCAATAGGCGTCACCGCCAAAATGCCGCCAACAAGTAGCATCATTCAGAGGCGTCGCCACCAAAATACTGCGCCAAAATGCCGCCAACAAGTAGCATCATTCAGAGGCGTCGCCACCAAAATACTGCGCCAAAATGCCATCAACAAGTAGCATCATTCAGAGGCGTCGCCGCCAAAATACTGCGGCGACCCCTCTGGATGACACAGCTTGTCAGCGGCATTTCAGTGGATGCTCATCTGCTGGCCAGTACGTGGGTGCACTTAGATGCCCCGGTGGGCGCCATGGCACCCACGGGCACTGCGTTGGGGACCCCTGCCTTAGAAGATGAACTGCTTGTTTACCATGAAGAAGGTGTTCCTATTAAATATATGAAAATACTTTTAATCTAAACAGGTATGGCAGTGGCTTTGAAATTGCTGTGCAGTGTATCATCACTCTTATGGTTGTATGGGCTCTTTTGGAAGGAAGTCCCCTTCTGAAGGTGTGAATACATCTTTCACTGGTGGAACTACTGCTGCGTAAACCCTAGGCTCACAAAATTTATGGAATTTCTTTGTTTTTTATATAAACATTTTACTCAGGTTAATCAGTTTAATCAGGTGTCCTCATTTGGATCTTAAGATGCCCCCAAAGGAAGTACAACAGAAAACATGTATCTAATAAAGCTTCAAGAGGAAGATATTTTACTAATATTAATGAGTTTTTTGAAAGCCACCGACTGACATTCTGTTCTGGAAAAGTCCTGTAGTTGGTTGGGTTTTTTTTAAATTCATGTGTGGTACTTTTTCTCCTAGCCCTTCATCCTGGCATGGGGTACACACACCTCAATTGTGAAAATAGCTGGTTAGCTGTCCCCGGGAGCCTGAAAGGCTTCCTGCCTGCTCTCCCAGGCAGGCCAGCCCCCAAGTAAGTGGTATAGGAGCAACCTGGTACCACTTGGAGCTTTACTCAGTAAATCAGGATTATTTTGAACATGGGAAGGGATTTTTCTCTTACCCCTCTGTAATCCCAAAATGGTGCATCTTTTTGGGGAGTGAATCCTCATGTGCCTCTGTTCTTGTCACAGGCTACCTGAAGTGTTAAAGGTTTTAATGTGGAGCGGAGAGGGACAGACCTTTTCCTGCCTTTCCCTGGCAGAGCAAGAGTTTGTGGCTGATGATTTGAAGTCACAATTCCCATTCTGCTGCTGCCTCAAATCTGAGCCCCTTTCCTTGGGCTGAAAGCCAGACAGGCACAATTTCCATTAGGCTGCAGCCTGAGGCATGGCTGCCCAGGAGATAGACTTCTCTGCAAGCCCATACATGCTGCAGGGTGAGGGAGGGGCAGTGAGTTTGATACAGAGCACTAAGAGATTCTGTGGAGGAGAAAGGCCCCAGCAAACAGTCCCCTGGGGGAGAAGGCAAAAGAGAAGGGTGTCTAATCCCGATTTTCACCTCCACTTGTTTATTAACAATAGTAATCCCTACCTTGCAAAGGGCATATTGGCTTTTACCTTTTGGGACCTGGGGAGTCTCTAGGTTTTACAGAATGTACACCAGAGTATCATGAAAATCACCCGATACACAGTGCGAGGAAGGGGATCTTTGTAGGAGCCTTGCTTCTCTCCTCAGGGATTGTAGGACTCACTTTAAGATTTGTGGTGGGGACTGGTAGCACAGAAAAGGACTTATCTTTATGGTCATTTGTTGCTCAAGGGCTTACCCCATGAATGGACTGGATGAAGTCCTACTCATCCTCAGAGCCACTCCCTGTTGTGCTCTGTGTCTCCTGATCAAGTTTTTCTGTTGTTGAGTTGCGTCTTTTTGGGTGGACAAGGGACCCAACATGCCTACCTGACTCAGAGCCCTGTGCCCTAGCAGAGAT
Source organism: Mauremys reevesii (assembly GCF_016161935.1). NCBI lineage: Eukaryota > Metazoa > Chordata > Testudines > Geoemydidae > Mauremys > Mauremys reevesii. The sequence goes on from NC_052625.1 coordinate 61,754,598, forward strand.
AGGGCCAGCTGGCTAGATGTAGGATGTGCATTTTTTACTTTCTATACAGAGCACCTTTTGGATTTTGCCCAGTGCTTGTTGGCTGCTCTGCCTGTTTGAAAGGGGGCAGATAATCTCAGCTAGGAGGTGCTGCAGTGGAGGCTCTGGATAGCATGCTGCTCAGAATCCAGTACTTGCTCTACCATCCCTGAAAGGGGGCAGAGAAGGCTGGAGGCTTCAGACTCTTCAGCTCCCAGCCCAGGAGGAGGCTGGGAGGCTTGAAAATAAATACAAACATTTTGCCTGAAAAATGGTTAAAAATAAAAAATCAAACAAAAGGACAGGAGTGAAGCAAATCACCACTTGACTGCTGCCCTGGAAGCAGAAGATCTGGCAGCAAACAGGAGAGAGTATGGCTAGCACAAGTTGTGCAGCAGCTTTGAACTACCTCCAGAAACAGCAGACAGGAGGAGAATAGTTCATATGTATCAGAATTGTGGGAGACGTTGGACTGCAGAAAAGGCTACAAGAGTTGGATATGGCCTGGAGAAAGGGGAGTAAAAAATGATATCAAAATTATTGTCCTGAGTTCCTAAGAGGATGGCAGTGTTGTCAAAGGTTACTAAGAATGGAAGAACAGGGGAAGGTTTGGGAGAAAGAAGAAGAGCTGAGTTTTAGCCATGTTTGGTTTATACTGCCAGCTAGACAACTACATGGAGATGTCATAGAGACAGGCTGAAATGCAGCCAGAATAAAGGAAGAAAAGGTCAACAGTACAGAAAAATAGATTTGTGAATCACTGGCTTAGAGATAGCAGTCAAACCTGTGAGAATGGATAAGATTACCTAGACAGAAGAAAAGGTTACTCACCTTGTGCAGTAACTGTGGTTCTTCGAGATGTGAGTCCTTATGGGTGCGCCAGGTGTATTCGTGCCCCCTGTGCCTCAGATTGGAGATTTTAGGGAGCAGTATCCGTTTGGCCTGCACATGTGCTCTCCCAGTCTCATGCCCTTCATCAGGGCTAGATAGCGCTGTGCAGGCAATCCACCCTGAGTTCCTTCTCTATCACAGATCTCATTGGTAATAACTCTGAAGCACACGGGAGGAGGGCAGGTAGTGGAGCATGCCTAGGGACACACAATCTGCAAAACCACAGTTACTGCACAAGGAGAGTAACCTTTTCTTCTTCGAGTAGTGTCCCTATGGGTGCTCCACTCTAGGGGACTGCAGCAGGGCCCCTAATAGAGAGGTGGGGTTTCAGAGTCAAGTCTAGGATTGAGGATAAAACAGTGGAGCCAAATATGGCATCGGAAGCTGAGTTGTGAGTGACTACATAATGTTCAGCAAATATATGAGCAGAAGTCCAAGTCACTGTTCTGCATATTTCTGCAACTGGAACGTCCTTAAAAAAGGCTATGGAAGCGGAGAGAGATCTCGTGAAGTGAGTTCAAACTCTAGAGGGAGGTTGAAGGTTGTGAGTGTGATAGCAATGGGAATGCAGTTTTTGTTTAGAGATTGAGGATCCCTTCAATCAGTCCACAATGGAGAGAAATAGTCTGCGAGATTTCCTGAAGGGTTTACTCCTATCCAAAAGAAGGCTAATGCTCTCCTGACATAGAGTGTGTGTAAAATCACCTCCCTTTTTTCCTGGTGTGGTTTCAGAAAAAAAAGTCTGAAAGGTGGATAAGCTGATTTATATGGAAGTCTGAAGATATTTTTGGTAGGAACTTGGGGTGCTGTCATAATGTAACCTCATTTTTGCCATTACAGCACCTATCTCTCCCACTCTCTGAGCAGACGAAATGGCCACTAGGAATGCAGTTTTCGTCAAGAGGTGTAGAAGAGAGCAGGTGGCCAGGAGTTCAGAGGGAGGCCTCATAAAACACCTAAGGACAAGGTCGAGGTCCCATGCCAGAGTAGGGCACCAAATTTGTGGGAAGAGGTTACTCAGATCCTTGAGAAACCTTCTTGTTGTAGCAGGGCCAAAGCAGAATAACCATCTATCTTATGATGGAAGGTAGGGATAGCTGTGAGAGGCACTTTTATGGAGTTTAGCAATAATCCTGACCCTTTTAGTTCTAGGATGTAATCTAACACAAGCGGTAATGGAGAGGATGTAGGAGTAATGTGTTTTGAGTCACACCAGAGTTGGAATCTCTTCCACTTTTGAATATGCGTGTGATAAGTAGTTAGTTTCCTGCTCTGTAGCAGCACCGTCTTTACATCCTCAGGGCAGATAATTTCCTAGCTTTGGAACTATCGAGGAGCCACACCTTGAGTCGGAGAACCTGTAGATGGGGTGCTGGATCTGGCCAGCATCCTGAGAGAAGAGATGAGGAACAGGCTGGAGAGTGATTGGTAGGTAAGTTGCCAGTTGAGCAAGGTATGGAAACCATGTTTGTCTTGAACATGTGGGAACTATAAGTATAACCCTGGCTCTTTGTTTTCTTGTCTTGAGAAGGACCTTGGATATTAGAGGAATTGGTGGAAAGGCATAGAGGAGACCTGTGTTCCAATGTAGGAGAAAGGCATCTCAAAGAGAGTGATGTCCCAGGCTGGCCCTGAAGCAGAACTGGGAGCACTTCTTGTTTCTGGCTGCAGCAAATAAGTCTGATAAGAGATGTTGCTGTGGTAGCAGATGCACCAGTTCCAGAGTTTCACTGCCTCAGCACAAAGGGAAGGTGATCTTACTCCTCCCTAGTGGTTTATGTAAAACATACGAGATGTTGTTTGCCATAATCTTTATATGTTGTCCCTGATCAGTGGTAGGAAATGTGTACAGGCATTCCTGACTGCTCTGAGTTCCAGTAAATTGATATGTAGTGTGGATTCAAGTGGGGACCATTTGCCTTAGATAGCCTGGGTGTCCAGGTGGGCTCCCTATCCTAACAGGGATGTATCTGTTGTCAATATTAACGTTGGGGTTGGCTGAGTGACGAGAACACCTGCGCAGACATTGTGAGGATCTTTCTGACAGTCAAGGGAGGTTTTGACTGACAAGGGCATCATTAAAAGTTTAAGCTGTGTGTGCTTGTACGTACACTGTTCTGAGCCATCCTTGAAGGCAGCGCATGTGGAGTGTCATGTGATTTATTACAAAGGTGCTCATTGCCACGTGTCCCATGTGTCCCCAAGGTCTGAAGGCTGGTCTGACCTGTCAAAATTAAGTTGGCTAAGGTACTGAACCTGTGTGATGGAAGGAAAGCTTTGGTCTCTACTGTATGTGGGTAGGCCTCTATGAATGAATGGAGTTAATGTGGACTTTTGGATTGTAGTCCCACAGTTGGAGGAATAGGTCCATAGTCTTTCGTGTGGCCCTCAAATCATCATCAAAGGAGCGTGCTTTGAGCAGGGAATCGCCTAGATATAGGAATATCGTAATTACTTGTTTGCAAATGTGTTCCATTACCACAGAAAAGACCTTTGAGAACACTTAGGTGCGGATGATCGACAGAATGGGAGCACTTTGTATTGAAAGTGGTCTTGTCCCAGAGTGATTCTTAGAAACCTTCTGTGGGATGGGTAGATTGTGATATCAAAGTAAGCATCTTGTAGGTCAAGGGCCAAGAACTAGTTCCCCTGGCCTACAGATGGGATTATTGCTGCCAAAGTAACCATTGTAAAGTAAAGCATTGTATCTTTACAAATCCGTTGAGTGATCTTAGACCCAGAATGGTTCTCCAACCACTGTTCTTTTTTGGTATCAAGAAGAAATTTAAATAGAAGCCCTTCCCTCTCTGTTGGGTGGATATTGGTTCTATAGCACATAGGTTCAGAAGACAGTTTGTTTCCTGATGTAAAAGGTGAGAAGGTCCCTGAAGAGGGACGGGAAAGAGATAGGTAAAGTGGATCAAATATCCTGTGGAGATGATGATCTCCAATACCCACTTGTCTGTGGTTATATGTTACTCTTTTCATCAAAACTGGGAAGACGGTTACCAAAGGGGTGGAGATGTTTGGGTTGTTGCAGCAAATAAAAGTGCGGGTGGGAGCTCGGGGCTCACCCAACACACCAAAATTGGTGTTTAGATGCAGATGGCTGTGATGTGGGGCAGCTGGTATACACTTTTGTAATAACTGTCTTTTCTGTTGGGGTTTATAATGCCTTGTAAATTCCCAGTGAATGCAAAGTGGGTCTGGAATTTTTTTAGTGTAGGGAGGGATTCATCTGTCATTTCTGCAAAGAATTTGGATGCTTCAAAAGGAAGGTCCTTCACAGTGAACTGGACCTCCCTTGGAAAGCCAGAAAGGTAAAGCCAGGAAGTGCCTGCATCACCGCTGCTGTTGAGATGGAGCGTGCAGCTGTATCAGTGATATCTAGTGAGGCTTGCAACAATGTCCTCACAAGAAGCTGACCAAAAGAGGACAGGATGTCAAGATGTATGAAATGGTTGAAGGTGCCAATAGCCACTGAGAAGTCAAGAAAAGATTTGTCCCTGGTGGAATATTTACATAATAGGTTTTCATTACTACTGTTTATGTAATATTGCAAATGTATGTGGCACTTTACAAATCAGAGAGTATATTAATAAAATATATTACCTGTCTCAAAGAGTTTACATTGTAAGACTGGTAGCATAGAATGAAAGAGAGAGGGTTCCACCTCCTACCTATAATGAACCAATCTGATCTAGGTTAAAACAAGCCAACAAATAACATCTCTCTACAATGTACAAAACCAGTTCCCTCACAATATGCTCATGTCTGTTTTTGCTACTGTGCAGTTTCTAAATTACCTGTTGCAGCAGAATGCAGGTCTCCAGTACTTGCAACTTGCAGTTTAAAATTAGATGAAAGGTTACAATTCATAAGGAAACCAGGAAATAAAAATATATTTCCTTTAGAAATTGTTATTTTTTTTGCTACATAACCCAGACTTCTGAATTGAAGAAAACAACTACTTCTCATTATTTCATCATTTTTCATCAACTACATTCAATGACATATGTAGTGAAATGCATCAGATTGTGATTAAACATAATACACTGTACTATAAATATTAGCAAAATCCTGCCAGTACCTACCTTGTGGATTAAAGAATCCAGTCATCCAAAACACATTTGGTCTCCCTTCAAATATCCAGGTATGGAACTGAGTATTTCTTTCCAGGAGTTCAGTAAACCAGAATCCAAGTGTTGAAGAATCCCAAGATACCCTTTTCCACAGTTGCGGAATTCGAGCATCATACATATTATCAAGTGCATCTCTCAAATTCTGAAAAAGTGAAAATAATAATATATGAATTAACTGAAACAGTTGAAATGTGTTAGTTATAAAGTGAGTACTTTTTTATGATAAAGATGCATATACTCACCTCACTCATAATAATGGTTCCTTCTATGGCTAACTTAAGATCATTCAGACTGTTTCGGAGTATTGTAATAACCTTTTGCATTCGGTCAATTTCTTGACGAAGAAAAATATTCATAGAATTAAGGTGTCCCATCTTTATTAAACGGGCTTTCACCTAAAATACAGGAAATGTAGAGAAAACAAGTCAATTAAATTTTGAAGTTTTACAAATATTGTCTATATGGTAGTTTAATGCTTTTTTAGTACTGAGAAAAATAAATAATAGGCCTGTGATTTGGGATTGTGGAAACACAACCCAGTGGGATTTTTAGAGGGAGGAAGGGGGACTCAAGGGAAGTCAGTAAATATTCTTATTGAATCCATCTTTTTCTAAGAGATTCAGATTCTGACAAGAAATAATCAAGGATCTTGTAACAGCTCCTTAGATGGCTGAGTCTGCAACAGGATATGGTTTCTTAGATCTGCAAAGCAGGAACTTAGGCAAAAAGGCTCTGATGAAGTTTGAGGAAGGGGAATATTTGTGACAGTGAAAGTAAGCAGTGATAGTGAAGCACATAGGTTCATACAATCCAACCGCTGAAACCATGACTGAAGAGAAGGTTACTCACCTTGTGCAGTAACTGAGGTTCTTCGAGATGGTTACCTCTGTGGGTGCCCCACTTTAGCTGGCTTGATGTCCTGCATTTGTAATTGGAGATTTGTGGTAACAGTGCATGCTGGATATAACCTGGGGTTTGGACGGAGTTGTGACTAGCCAGTCATCCACGTAAGGGTAGACCTGCACTCCTAGTCTCCTGAGGAATGCCGATACCACAACCATACGTTTTGTGAACACCCGAGTAGCTGCAGACAGGCCGAACGGAAGCACCATGAACTGGTAATGTCAGTGTTTCACTATGAATATGAGGAACTTTCTGTGCCCTTGGTATGTTGATACTTGAAAGTACGCATCTTTTAAATCAAGGGTGGCATATCAGTCTCCAGGATCCAGAGAGATAATAATGGATGCCAGGGTGACCATGCAAAACGTTATCTTTTTGAGATAGTTGTTGAGCCAAATGCAGGTCTAAAGTAGATCTGAGACATCCCTTGGCTTTCGGGATTAGGAAATAATGGGAGTAGAAACCCTTCCCTCTTAATGCTGTGGAAACTCCTCTGTGGCTCCCACCTGAAGGAGAGACTGAACTTCCTGGACCTGAAATTCTTCATGTGAGGTGTCCCTGAAGAGGGACTGGGAAGGAGAGGTAGAAATAAACTGGAGGGTGTATCCTACTTCTACGATGCTTAACATCCAACAGTCTGTGATGATATGGGACCAAGCACTGAGAAAATGGGAAAGGTGGTTTACAAACAAAGGAAGAATGGGGTCTGGCATCCTGGGAATTGGTACAGTATCCTTGAGTGTCCCATCAAAACGCCTGCTTGGAACAAACTGGATGTCTAGGAGGGGCAGGCATTGATGCAGAAGTAGGAGGAGGAGGTGGTCTGTGCCTATAACCTCTATTCTTTTTCTGCAGGTCCTGTTGGACAGCTGGAGCAGAATACTGAAGGGGTTTGCTGAGCCCTGAATTGCTTCCTGGAAGGGGCCGGGGTGTGCAAACCAAGGGATTTTAATATTGCCCTCAAGGCCTTTATCCCATGGAGCTTAGCATCAGTCTGCTCCGAAAGGAGCAAGGATCCCTCCAAGTGATGGTCCTGACCAGTCTGTTGGACCTTCGCCAGGAGCCCAGAGGACTCTAACTAGGAGCTCCTACACATGGCCATTGTGAAAGCCATAAACCTGGCTGCTGAGCCAACCACACCCACAGAAGCTTGTAGCGAGGCCCTTACCACTGATTCTCCCAAATCCACTAGTGAGGAGAATTCCTGCCTAGCATCCTCTTGGGGCATGTTTTTAAATTTTAGCATGGAGTTCTATATGTTAAAGTCATACCTGCCCAAAAGTGCATGCTGGTTTGCACGCCTGAGCTGCAACCCCATAACAGAACAAACTTTCCTATCAAACACATCTAACTTTTTTGAATCTTTTGATTTTAGGGTTGTGTCCAGATGCCCCAGGCTTTTTCTCTCTCATTGGCAGCAGACACTACCAGGGAGAAAGGAGTAAAGGGATGAGAGTAAAGGAACTCATAACTTTGGGCAGGTGCATAATACTTGTGCTCAGCCCTTTTTGAAGTGGGGGAAAGGGATAAAGGGGTCTGCCATAGACCCTTAAGTGGGACCATAATGGCCTCATTGAAAGGCAGGGCCACTTTTGAAGGACCTGCAGTAGCTAAAATATCAACCAGACAATGAGAGGATTCTTTTACTTCCTCCACCTGTATGTATAGACTTAAGGAAACCCTCTAACAATTCCTGGTGCACCTTATAGTCATCTGAGGGAGGCGACATGTCCCCCCCCCGAGACTGCTTCTTTAAGGGAAGAGGAAGAGGAGGCCAGCATTGCCTGTGGATGCTCTTCCTCCATTTCTTGATCTGCAGGGTCCTGTTGAGCTGGCTCTTGATGTCCAATACTTGGCCTGGTACCAGAGTCAGGAACAGGTGCTACCCAGTGAGTAGGTGCACACACCATTCCAATGCCACTGAATAGGAGTCCGTGGAATAGAATCTGGAAATGGGCTCAAAGCCCCCTGAATTCCAAAAGGTCACTGGATAGGCATAGGCCCCCAGTGACCTCCTGGCCAACCGCTTGATGGTACTCCTGTGACCAGATCCATGAAAGGGTGGAAACTTCTGGAGGAGGGGTAGCAAGCGTGGCTCTGAGGACAGGAAATGTAGGACCCGACCTCTGACTTGGAAGACAATGATTCTTTTTCCACTGGCCCTGGAGGCATTATTCCAGATGGTGCCAGTGACTGCAGGGAAATCTGCAGGGAAAGCACCACAGGTTTTCCCTTTGGTGGTACTGAAGGACGAGCTGTCAGGAGTATGTGAGGCTGGCATGGTACTGAGTGCTGTAGTGATTCTACTGGTTCTTCTGTGTGCACTGGCACCAACAGCATCAACTCTTGTACTGCCAGCAGTACAGGCACCGACAGGGTCAGGAGGTTCTTGGCAGCCTCAAACGCCTCTAGCATGGTCGGTACTGTGACAGTGTCAGTATGGTGTGATGCCACAGAGGTGGAAGGAGCTCCCTCTGGTTACAGACTCAACAGAACGTGCCGAGGCACTGAAGTCAATGATGCCATCTTCGGCGGTACCAAAGCAGAGGAGAGCTTTACCACAACAGTCTACTTCTATCCCTGTGACTAACTTCGGTGCAAGGGATCTCCTCCTTTTGTCAGTCTGCTTTTTATGCCTCTTATTAGGTACTGGGGATGGTGAGCAGTGTTGGGACTCAGGCACTTGGTGCAGAATCTGACCAACCTGGCTCAAATGGAAGACTCAAGGCCACCTCCATGAGTAGAAACTTTAACCTGGCTTCACGGTTTTCTTTGTGTGAGGCTTAAAGTCCCTGCAAAGTTTGGCACCACTCCCCCAGTATGAGTTTCCTTGAGGCACTTCAAGCAACTTGAGTGCAGGTCACTCATGGACATAGCCTTAATGTGGGGCTTAAAGCCTGGTAACTGAGGCATCCCTTGGCACCAGGAATCAGCTGAAATCCTCAGATGGGGTAAAAACCTAACTAATTAACTAAACAAACACTAAACTATTTACAATAAAACACAGGAGAACACAGTCCACTGAAAGTACTTTCAAAAGCAAGAAGATCAGTTCCAGCGATCGTCACGGATGGTATGAAGGAAATGAGATGCTTCGGGATTGGTTGGGCCCTTTACACTAGCATCAGCAGCACACAGCAGAAGAGGGCACTCAAACCACTCAGACAGGTACCACTGAGAGAAAAATTTCCAGCAACTATGTGCAGGGCACGCGCACACCCAGGAGTGGAATGCATGTGTGCAATTGCTTGAAGAAGAAATTAAAAAACCCAGACTAGTTTACCTCATGGGGTACATAATCAGGAGGCAGTTTGTCCAGCATATCTTCAGCTAATCGGTATACAATGGCTTCACGAGTTTCTCCTGCTCCACCTCCACTTTCCTTAGGTTGAATATTGGTAATGGTGTCAAGAACATTGGCTGCAGTGTTACTCTGATATCTGAGAGGAATATTAAATCATTAGGAATATTTCATAAATTACATAGCTTCGTTACAGCTAAACTGTATGCACTGTAGAATCATTGAAGTTAGAAAATGGAAAACACCTATTAGATTATCAACTAGATTGTGAACTCCTCAGGGTAGAGATTGTTTCCCAGTGCTGAGCATGCAGTAGGGTACGGGAGCTTTGTGTGACCTCCTTAGAGTTCTACTCCAGGAATAGGAGGAAGATCATTTCCACAGGGATATTATTCCATTCTGGTAACAAGAGAGTAAGGAGAGAGCAATGTCTTGAATCTTCTCCCCCAATGTGCTGGCTTTTGTGGGAGGAGAAAGGAGGGAAATCTGTAATTTGTCAAGGAACTGTAACAAGTTATTTTTCTATGAAGAAGAAGGGAAGGATTTGTGGCCAAGAATTACTGTCCTTGGGCTGCTTCTTGGGAGTGAGGGTGGGCAGAGCTATGCATACTGTCCCCATTACACAAGGCTAGCTGTAAAGGCCCTTATTAAATAGTAAATCCATTCTTTCATAAGGCAGTACAGGATTGATGGTAAAAATTTCTGGATTTACAGCATTGGAGATTAAAACCCCCTATCTACAGAATAAATACAGCCTGGGCAGTGCTAGTGTAAGGTTATGCTCTAAGTCAATATAAAGAAGTGAATAAATATATGCTATATTTTGACCCCAAAAGAAGGTAGTCAGTGCCAGCCCTACAACACTTGAGGATAAAGAAATGTGCAAAAACAATGCCCTGAACAAAAATTCTAGACAATACTGAGTTCTTACAACTATATCACATTTGAATACCAGGTGTTTAACACTTCTTAAAAATTGCAAATGAAACATTTGATCAGTTTATAACAGTCCTATAAATAATGAGTACAAACATCTTGCAAATGACATAATTCATGACAGAATTATAGAAACTGCAGGAAAAATGATGATTCAATATATCTTGTTAGAGATCATACAATATTAGTTGAAGAAAATAAAAGCCAAGCTGTTGCATATATTGTTTGTGAATCAAAAACTGAGTGGATACTAAGTGATGCCAAAAAGCCACTTTTAAATAATGGAATTGTGGAAATATACAAGGGAGATGGCAACAAAGGTTACTGTTACATCAAAAAGCATACTGTAAAGAAAGTAAAAACAATGAAGAGTACTTGTGGCACCTTAGAGACTAACACATTTATTTAGGCATAAGCTTTCATGGGCTAAAACCCACTTCATCAGATGCATGGAATGGAAAATACAGTAGACAGGTATAAATACACAGTACATGACAAGATAGGAGTTGCCTTACCAAGTGGGGGGGTCAGTACTAATGAGACAATTCAATTAAGGTGGAAGAGGGCTATTCTCAACAGTAGAATACCAAGGGAGGAACAATCACTTTTGTAGTGGTAATGAGGCCAATGTAATCAGGGTGGCCCATTTCAAATTACCAGTGAGGGAAATTAGAATGCCGCTAGCCGTCACCTTCAGCCCCCAACTAAAACCTCTCTAGCGCATCATCAAGGATCTACAACCTATCATGAAGGACGATCCCTCACTCACACAGACCTTGGGAGACAGGCCAGTCCCCGCTTACAGACAGCCCCCCAACTTAAAGCAAATACTCACCAGCAACTACACACCACACACCAAAAACTAACCCAGGAACCTATCCCTGCAACAAACCCCGTTGCCAATTCCGTCCGCATATCTATTCAAGGAACACCATCATAGCACCTAACCACATCAGCCATACCATCAAGGGCTCATTCACCTGCACATCTACCAATGTGATATATGCCATCATGTGCCAGAAATGCCCCTCTGACATGTACATTGGCCAAACCGGACAGTTTCTATACAAAAGAATAAATGGACACAAATCAGACGTCAAGAATTATAATGTTCAAAAACCAGTCAGAGAACACTTCAATCTCCCTGAACACTCAATAACAGACTTAAAAATGGCAATTCTTCAACAAAAAAAACTTCAAAAACAGACTCCAACGAGAAATTGCAGATCTGGAATTAATTTGCAAACTGGACACCATCAAATTAGGCCTGAATAAAGACTGGGAGTGGATGGGTCACTACAAAAACTAATTTCCCCCTACTGTTACTCACACCTTCTTGTCAACTGTTTGAAATGGGCCATCCTGATTATACTAGTCTCATTACCTTTACAAAAGTGATTTTTTCCTCCCTTGCTATTCTACTGTTGAGAATAGCCCACTTCCACCTTAATTGAATTGTCTCGTTAGCACTGGCCCTCCACTTGGTAAGGCAACTCCCATCTTTTCATGTGCTATGTATTTATACCTGCCTACTGTATTTTCCACTCCATGCATCTGATGAAGTGGGTTTTAGCCCACGAAAGCTTATGCCCAAATAAATTTGTCAGTCTCTAAGGTGCCACAAGTACCCCTCGTTGTTTTTGCTGATACAGACTAACACAGCTACCACTCTGAAACCTGTAAAGAAAGTGTCACCCAAAGAATTATTTGATAAAAATGTGTATAGGAGCAAAAAAGGTTTATGAATTGGAAGCATGGAGCAGAATGCAAACATTACCAACTTTTTATTGTTGAATTGCATGGTATCTGTCACTGTAAGTGAATGCACATATTAATATAAACATGAATAATTTTACAATACACAAGTTGGCTAATGTTAGCAGAATTCTAAAAAGACTTCTATGGCTTTCCTTCCATTGTTTTTGAAAGTAAGTGATTGCTTTAAAAGAATAAGTAAAATTGTTATCAGAGATACACCATAAAGCTGCTAGACTGCTTTCAGTCTACATGTACATTACCACAGGTTAATATTTTGAAAAAGATGTTTTTAAATTGAAAACTGTTGCTTTCAAAGAGTCCATAAAAGCTTCCTCAAGCAGTGGACTCCATACAGGTCCAAGATTTTCCCTGTGAAATGTATGCTTTTACACAAATATATATGATAGGGCTCTGTTTTCAAAAATTGAAAGAAAAAATCCTCAGTGTCATAATGTTTGAGAACCACTTACGTGATGTCAGCATTTGGGTGAAGACCAAAGACTTCTGGGCTATCCATGGCAGGGAGGGTCTGAATGTACTCCTGATACTGATCCAGAGTTTTGCATACTGGGATTTTATATCCAGTGTAGAAACAAAATGTGCTCTCAAACATCTTTTCACTGAACCACACCTGTGCAAAATAAAGAAAAGACACACTTAGAGAAATCAAAACTTTGGATAACTTTGCCATTTCACCCACAGATTTCAACCTTTCATTTATTTTCTTCAGTCTTCTTGGAAAGTTAGAATTCTAGTTGGGCTAAAACCAGTCATTTTACTCTAAAACAAAAATAAGGCTGTGTCATTTCAAAGTGATTCCTTCAAAACGTGAGTTCAAGTTGTGTAAATTAATTTTCTTTATTAAAAAGTGTTCATGCTCCTATTTTAAGAGGGCTATTCAAGGAAGAGAACCTCATGGGCTAAGAAGGATAATTTGTGTACTTTATCCACAAGGCAAGGCTTTTACAAGTAGAGTGTTGAGGAGATAAAAACCCACCAGAAATAAGACTTCTGACACTCTAGATGATTCTCTTCATACAATATAATTGCAATATTGACTTAAATATTCTCTGCATGAAATCTAACTATAAAAATCACAATCACATTATATATTTTAGTAAAAATGAATATTGATACAGTTGTCAGATTTTCTGTATTTTCAAGCTCTCTTACCCTTGCAAAACAATTAAGAAGACGCTTATCGTAATCATCAGTGACCCGACCTCCATATTGTACTTCTCCAATCATGTATCGTACTGTGCTCCATGATATACCCTAGATACAAATAAAATAAAATAGTGTAGTTACAATCAATATCCACCTATGGCAGTGGTGTCCAACCTGTAGGTTGGGGGACCCCTGTAGTCTCTGAGGCTCTAAATTGTGACCCTCAAGGATGACCGTGTTTAGAAGACAAAGTTTTATCACAAATTTCAAATATATTCTCTGAATCATGTCCTATAATTTTTAAACTCAAGTATTAGAATTGGTCCTGCCATGACATGGAGGCTTTGCCTCCCCCAAAACCTCCCCCCACCACCTCCTTTGCAGTCCCAAAAGCAGATTTGATGTGGTTTGGAAGGCCTTTGAACAGCTGCAGTCTCTTCCTCGTTTCTCAGCCACTCTCTCACTGGCCACCTGATGCATTGCAGAAGATGGCTATTCCATTACCTGCTTCTGTGCATTAGACCTTGGGAGCCTAAGGAGAACAGGATAGAAGTTTGCCTTTGTCAGAACCTAAAGGAATGTTCAGCAAAGGACATCTTCCCTCCCTGACTCAGCCACCCACAGCACACCAGGAGAGGGCAAAATAGGAGAAGCTGAGAAACAATAACCAGTTATAGCTCCGGCATACTCTGCCCCAATCTCATCACAGATTTGAGCATCCTGAGGATGTAGTCCATGGGAATACGGGCTGAGTAAGAACTGCAGAATTTGACGTATAGTGACTGATGAGAAAACACTTAATGCTTTTTCAATTAATTTGCAATTTTTTTTCTTACAGTTTTCATGTGGATAATAGTGTCCATACTAGACTGACTGTCCAGAATTGACATTTTGGTCACTATTTGTATGGCTGAAAGAATAAATACTCTTCACAATATAAACAGAACTATGTGAAGTAAGAAGCAATCACAGATACAGTTTACATAAATATTACTCACTTTCTTGATGTCACATTCATCTAAGTGATTCTGTATAAACTGAACGCTGGCTGTAAAATCAGCAGAGTTGAATTCATAGGGAATATTCCAACCCAAAGGGCCAAACTTGCGCCGTTCCTTAAGAATACCATTGAAAATAAATAGTCAGTCTGTTTTCTTTAAATTTACTCACTATGTTGTTTCATTATTATTTCTGGTGAAGTTAAACTGGAATTAAAGATTACAGTGAATAAATGACACAGTCCAAATACCCCATTATGCATTCCTCTGTAGCATTAATAATTAAAAATGGGTTTCAGGTGCGGCATATTGGAACAACATGTGAAAGAAAAACAACAAAAACATTTATCACTACCCATCCTAATCATCTTAATAGCCCTGGGTTTTAAAATCTCCCATGTCTCTATTGCTGGATCAGGATGATAGTGTATTATGTTAAGGACTATACTTGGCCTAATTTTCAGATGTGATGAGCACTTGCAGTTCCCATTGACTTCAATAGATTCAGCATGTCTGCCACTCAGGATATAATCTTTCTTTTTTTCTATGTATGGTCTATTTGTTAAAAGTAGTTTTAATTTTTCAGTTTCATATTATGACACTGAGTTACTCAAGTGCACTTAGATTGTCCTTTTTGCCTTAATCCCTTCTCTGATGCCTTTCGATTTATATGCCTTTCAAAATTCTTACCACTTTTACACATGGTAAGGCTGCCCATCTACCTCCCTTATGTTATCTCAGATCCTTCATTATTAATGTTTCAGGTTAGCATTGTATGCTTCTCTGTAAATGTAAGTGTAAAAGGAAAAATAGTTATATCTAAAATATGGAGAAGTAGCCCTTAAAATGAAGGCATTATAAAACACTGAACAGCCTTACATCCCTCACAACCACATTTTAAACTCCTCATGTGGTGTAGGTAGGGTGACCAGATGTCCCAATTTTATAAGGACAGTCCCGATTTTTGGGTCTTTTTCTTATATAGGCTCCATCATCCCCCACCCCCTGTCCCAATTTTTCTGGTCACTACTAGGTGTAAGCCTATGATTTGCTGACAATGTTCTTGATATGACACCTGGGAACCTCAGATATGTATTAGTCTGTTATTTTTATTCCTCTGTATGAACATGTACATTTGTGTCCTCCTTGTAAATGGCTGTTGCATGCTATTTTGCTCCTAAAAATTGTCAAAATGTAGAAGCAAGGAAATACAAGATAAAGATGGAGTTGTGGAATACTGTACTTACATTTTTAAAAATCAGTTTCAGACATAGCACATTTATTAAGCATCTCAAACAACAAAACTTGCCAGTTAGCAACAGTAAATGGGTAAAAACCTGGCCACATTGAAGTCAGTGGAAAAAAATCCTATTGATTTCAACATGCCAGTCACCTAATGTGTTGAAGTGAGGTCATGGTCAGAAAAATAAGTATGTAAAAATTGGTACCTTACTCAACAGATCTGCTGCCTATGTGTACTGAGCATTGTATATACTGACCTAACTGGAATTTTCTCTACCTGTGAAATGGATTTCTGAGAGACCACTAATCCATACTAACGGCTTCTTTTCTCTCTATGGGTGATTGATAGACAAATGACATCAATAAAATGAATTAGAAGAAAATGTTGTTAGTGCACACTGGAACCAAAAGCAATTTTCCTAGTATTAACACACTAATGGAATTGGTTAAAATAATAATCAGGTAGGTGTATGGATTACTAGTGTTAGTGAAAAATTAACTTTTTGGCAGCAAGTAGCCATAGAGTTCATGGGCTTTGCTTAGGTCAGTTGGGTCAAGACCACAAGAAAGCTTCTCTGCAACCATGCAGCTTTGCCTTTTCTCTTCATACTTTTCACAGCATTCTGAGAATGAGGGGGAAAAGAAGGGAAGGCACAGAGAACTCTGCAATTCCAAGGAACAGCCTGTGTCTATTCCTAGTTGATCCCTGTTAGTGTGGAAGAGAAGTAATTTGCAGTTGTGGCTTCTGTTAAATAAGCCTATTACTATAACTCCATGTATCATGCAAATTAGATGAAATACTTCTGGGATAATGCTACATTCCCTAGGATGCACACTGGAGTGGCTAAGCCAACCCGCTATGATTTTGAATTTCCCAAAATTCAAATATGGATTGTGCTGGGAACTGAGCATTTCTTTTCCTGTCCATTTCAAGATGGGTACCATCTTTCTGAGTATGGCTACGTTCTCAGTCCCTCATCAGTTATTGAGATAAGACCTCACCTCAAAACTGTCCGAACAGACTAGAACTGGATTCTGAAAAGTCTGTCTTGAAATGTAAACACGCCAAGTAAACAGCTTCCATTTCCAATATGCTAATATAAAGTCTTTTTTATTCACTGACCACCTGCCTTGCGTAGACCCCCGGCTTAACACTCCTCTGAAGCCTTTTCTGATACAAATTCACATAACTCTCCTGTGTATTGAGGTGAGATCCCAAAGAGACTAGAATCTTAGATGGTTCTAAAATACTCTTTTGAAGATTCATAATAAATCTCAGTAATTCATTTGTAACCACAATCTGAACCTTTGGAAGAGATTTATCATTCACCGGACAGTCATCTAAATATAGAAAAATGTGAACATCCCACTATTGCAATCAGAATCTTTGAGGAAATTTTTGAGGCTGAAAGGGAGGACAGTGTACTGAAAATTTTGGTTGTTGATCTTAAACATTGGATACTTCTGACAAATGTAGCAGTAGTTATATGGAGATATGAGTATTGCACAACTGTGGATACTAAAACTTTTCTTTGCTGTACACCTTCTTTTATACACTAAAGAAATTCCTTCTTGAATATCCTATGCTCCAAAAGCCAGTTAAGCCATTTGAGAGTCAAGACTTTTGTGAAGTCTTCTGAATGCTTGGGCACTTAAAAACAACAGCAGAGAAAGTACCTTCATTCAGCTCATCTGAAGGGAAAGGAAGAAAAGCATAGATATCTTGTAGATGCTAAATACAGTAGCATCACTCTTCTTTATAACATTTTCTGAGAAGTGAGGCACATTCTATATAGTAACAGTTAGAATGACAGAGTCCATTTGTCTAAAGGTATGTTTTTCCACTCTGAAAAAAAAGGATAATTCTGTCCCCAAAAGAATGAATGGGTTCAGAGAGCAACAGGAAATCAGTGTGGATTTACTAGGATGAGGACCTCCCAAAAGCCTTCTGACTTCTGTCCCTCTGATATTTATATATATTCCCTTAGCTGCAAATGTTAGATGTATAATGTTGGTATGACTGTCTGAAAAAATACCAGATCTAAGAAGGAAAAAAAAAAAAGAAAAGAAAAAGAAGCAAGCAGAGACACTGTCAGATGGCTGAGTAGCAGCATGCGGAAGCAATAGCTGAATCTAGAGGACACACAGTGGCTGTGGAAGAGGAAGCAACTGACACAGTGGGTTATACTGTCAGAAATTTGCAGGGAGACAGCATATTTGTGTTAAAAATAAAGTTTATCTGCCTTATTAGATCTTGCTGCTGGCTGTGTCTTTGGCTGGAAGTCTGCCCTACTACACATTTCAGACACATGAAAAAATGGTCACTAACCCTGTTCTGTAACTGTTGATCTTCAAGATGTGTCGCACATGTCCATTCCAGAGTCAGAGATTTTTTTCCTTAGCAGTACCACACCCTCTGCTGCCTCATGCTGCTGCACAGTGGTATAAAGGGCGGAGCCACCTTGACCTCCATAGTTCCTACTTACTGGACAGACTGCAATATAGTGGGGAAGGAGGGTGAGTCATGGAATGGACATGGGCAACATACCTGGGAGAACAAAAGGTACAGAACAGATTAGTAACCACTTTTTCTTCTTTTGAGAGATTGCACATGCACTTCAGGTGCATCACAAGCATCACAAGCAGTTCAATCCATCATCTCTAGACTGAGACATGACATAATGAGATACAAAGGTATGTACTGATGACCAACTGCAGCTCTACAAATGTCCTACCACTCTGTCAGTGTGGCGTTAGCAACGTTGTAGCACAAATATATGCAGGAGGAAATCCATGATGAAATTCTCTGAGTTGAGACTGGAATATCCTTCGTCCTGTCTGTGGCTGCCATGAACAATTGCGAGGATGACCTAAATGGGTTAGTCCTGTCCAAGTAAAAAGCTAAGGCTCTCCTGACATCCCAAGTATGGAGCGTCTCCTCATCTTTATGAGCATGGGGCTTAGGAAAGAAAGTTGGTAAGTATATTGCCTGATTGATGTGGAAGTGAGAGATAACTTAAGTCAGAAATTTTGGATGTAGGAGTAAATATACTTTGTCCTTATAAAAGACTGTATAATGGGGTCAGCTCTCAGGGCTTGCAATTCTACCCCTCCTCACAGAGGTGATCACTAACAAAAAGGCTACTTTCATTGAAAGATGAAGCAACTACTAGTTAGCCTGTGGTTCAAAGGGTGGAGCCATCAGCCTTGTTAATACCAGATTTAAGTCCCAAGGGAAGATAGGATCCAATACTTGGGGAAATAACCCCAGACTCCTCAAGAACGTGAGTGATATTGGATTGGAGAGAACTGAGTGATTAGCAATTGGAGGGTGGAAAGTGGAGATAGCTTCTAAATGAATGAAAACTGATAGAACTAATGGAAGGATGTTGCTATTTCAGGAGGAATAAATAGTTCAGAACATGCTGTATAGAAGACCAGACTGGTGAAACACCTTTCTGATGAGCCCACAAGTTCCAGTTCAATAGTAAATGTACCTAGTAGGTTTTCTTCTATTCATAAGGCCATTTTGTGCATCCCTTGAACAGACCCTCTTTCATGTCCCTCAACCAATTTGGAAACTCTGCTGGATACCAAGGGTGAAAACTCCTCAGCAATGGAAAGTGATGCCTCCTATCTCAGGACCGAGACACATATCAGCAATCTCTGATTCTGAAGATAAGCCTGAGTCACTTGACCTGGGATGTGTGGTAATGTTTGGTGCTGAGGACTGCTGTTGAGACTCTAGAGATGACAGTATCAAGGGGAGCACACTGGGTTTGCCTCTGGATGGCACTGGTCAAGGAGGTGAAGGAGTATCCAAAGCTGGCTATGGTACCAGAAGCTGGTCTTTACCTGTATGTAGATATGATGCAGACTGAGTTTGTTGGTACCAGGCGAGATGTCTCTTTTACTGCTGGAGATGATGATACTCAGAGGCACCCATGCTGCAGCATATGCCTCTGGGGTTATTGGTACAGAGAGGTCCCCCGTATGCTGCTGTTGTTGCATTAAAGGTGTTGATACTGCAGAATGGGTTTGTCCGCTAGCAGTAGTCAGTGTCAATCAAAGAGGCACAGATGCTGGAACTGATGATCCTGCCTGAGATCCAGTGGCATCCAGGAATGGCTCTTCTCTGAAGATACTCTACCCTGCTTCCCAGACTGTTTACTGGTTGACAGTACTAGGGTGTTGCGTCTCGGTGCCTCTCAGGCGGGCACGGACAGAGCCCAACAATCAATGTGATTGGTAGCAAAGTCATTTATTTCTCTCCAGCATGCTCTTATATACAATTATGGCAAGCAATCAAGCAATTGCTAATTGGTTAATAAGATACACACAGGCACAGCTATAACTTCATTGGATAATTGTCATCCTGTACAACCTTCTGATTTATTATCCTGTTTACGGCCTACTGGCAGATGAGAACCAGCCCAAGGCCAGCATCTCACTACACAGCTCACAGCCTAATTAGCCCGTCCTTGAAGCCTAAACACTTCAGCTTCTCACATACCCATCTGCCAAGTTCGCAAGAGATTCCCACATCTCCCCCCTTTACTCAAAATCAAAGCAAGGAAGGGCAATAGCAAAACATTCCCAACTCATAAAATCAATACTACAATCTACACAAGCCAAAACAAAAAGGCAAATAAAAACACCAGCTGCCTAACTAAACCGTAACAATATCTTCCGCAGTGCCCTGCTCTTACCTATTACATCCGTCCTCCAGATAACATAAGTGGCTCAAGGGGCCAGGAGGGTCCCGCCAAGGTGCGTGCCACACAACAGCAACGGCGGCCACACAAAATAGCAAAATACAAAAGACAAACAGCAAAAATACACAGCATGCTTAGCATTAAAACAGAACCAAAACCAAATAATATTTCCTTATTCTATAGGGCTCACCTATAACCATGCAAGTCTTAACACATAACACCAACAGCACCAAACAAAACAAAACATAAAACACGAAAAATAAAACAAAATAAAACAAATAAATGGTGTAAATTCTGCAGGGTTCCCCCCTTCTCTATTGCACACCAACCTGTGACAAATTTCTGTTACCAATTCATCCCTCATATGTCAGGTGATCAAACTGACACTGAGGAGGGGGGGTCCTAGAGAAAACACACCATAAACCACATAAAAATCTTCCCTAAAACAACACAACAACAATTCTGGCCAGAAAACAAACACCACAAGACAGAACATAGAACACAAAACATAAATTTTAACTCTATTAGTAAATGCATGGTATATTAAATACTGTGCAGCTGGCATTAATTTTCTTTAATTATCTAAAAAACAAAAACAGGTCTACCCCTACTGAGCAATAAGTCATTACTTAAAATACACAAATACCCTTATTAATTTCAGGCAAAACAGGGGAATTACTTCATCAGTTAAATCATTTACAGTAATACAGTTGCATCCTGGCTTGCTTCTGAATTCAAAGCTATTGACAGCTTAAAGTTTTTTACTTTTAACTTCTGCTTTTAAACACTGAAGAAAAACATCACCACTTATATGCCCTTAAGCCTAATACAATTTCAATTACATAGCACTACATACATTCTTCAGCTAATGCAACAAAATTGTTCATAGCCAAACAATTGCAAACTAATTTCTTTGCCTAAATTATTTACAAACATTTCAAAGACACCAAAACTTTTCTCTTTAGCATTTTTACAAAATTCAACTGCTGTTCCCTCTAGCAACCACAGGGTTAACTTTTTACTCTGCCTTAAATTACTCGCTTGTACTCCAACAACCACCTTTCTCAACTAAATCACTATTCCAAATATCCTCCTGAATATTTGAAATCCCCATGCTTGTGCTTAATTACCTTTTCTATCCACTACACCCTCAAAGGTTTCCAACCTGCTTTCCAATCTTGTTGTCTGTTGCCTGCCCGCCTGGGCCCGATCCTTTTTTCCTCTTGCTAAACCGTTCCTTTCATGGACACTAACTTATCCCACTATCAATTTAGCTAGGAGGGTGTACTTCTTAACTAGCCCCTACCCTTCTGGTATTCTGTGAACAGTCATCTGTACCTTCCCACCGTGGGGGCTACATTCTCAAGCATATAACTTTAAATACAACAACTACTTTCAGCCTATCTATTTTAATATAGGCTACATCAAATATCAAGCAGTCTTACAGCTGCCAATATCAGCACATAACACAAGATTTACAAAAATCTAATAAGGCTAACAAAAGCACTTTAAGGTACTTTGGGTCACGTAGGCCCAAAGCCATCCTCCCAAATTACCTAAATTTTTGCCTAGTTACACCAACTCCTCCCCCCTTTGAAAATACTCAAGAAACCTTTTGGCTGAGTTTTCTCAAACTTTAAAAACAAAAACCATCAAGCTCTAAAAAGCTGGGATTAAAAATAAGGGGGTAATATCATTTACAATCCAATTAGGGAGGGCAATACATACTGAAGGATTTATCCAAAACACAGGGCGCAGCCTGTAGAATAAATCCCAAAATCCAATTAATATCACATTTGTCAGCAGGAGTCCCAAATTTCTTCCTGCCAGTGTACAATTCTTTATTTCTTCACCAGGGTCAGTTCTCAATGTCCTTTTAGTCAGGAATTTCTGGACTTTGGCAATGTCAATGATGTGAGTGTTTTTTCTTCTTTTCCACCACCGTCGTGGTTCAGCTTCTACGGGGAAAATTACCAGGACATCATCCTATAGTGGTTTTGCTTCTTTCAAAAAAGATTCAATGACACAATGGGGGCTGCCAAGGGACAAGGGAGAGGTTAACCAGCAAGTCACCTTGTCCTTTTTTCCTGCTGTCCAAAAACACAATAAAGCTAGAAAGGGAAATAGGCCAATCATCAGTAGGAAAATTCTCCTGATGTGAAGGGGTCTTTTTGCAGTGAGAATCATGGGTCCAAGCAGTCAGTCTCCTGGTTCCAAGTCTCCTGGTTCCAGGGCTGCTAGGATCTTTGGGCAGCTCTTCCATACCTGTGAGAAGAGACAGCTAACACATTCCGTTAGTGCCTGGTAGGGTTTTTCAGCTCTCACAGCTTTTTGGGCCCAGTCAAGCCCCCCTTTGTCTTGGCTGTCCGCCAAGTCTTAGCTATGCCGTGTCCTTGACTGGGGCCAGAAAAGAATGAGCTGTCTTCGGTTAACTCATTCTGTTCTTTTTCCTTCCCTGCTTGGCTTCTTTTAATCTGTGCATCCTGTGTCAGAACACCCAGCTGTTGCTGCTCATACCGGAGAAGCATAACGGTTTTCCCGGCACTGTCCCAGGCTCAGACCAGCCAGCGTAGGATGCCTTCTCCAGGTTCCTGCCAAAACAACTTACTTGCTTGTAGGTCCGAACGACCTCCGGGGCCACGGCACGAGCCTCTGCCTGCGCCGTGCACTCCAACGTCTTCCCGTCCAGGGCTCGCTTCCAGCGGAGCACCTCCTCGTCCTGTGCCCGAAGGGTGGTTAGGAGGAGCCTCTCCAGCTCCCCCTCTTTCCTTAATAAGTGAGTTAGTGCAGCAGGGGAAATTCTTTCCCCCTGTCGGTTCATAATGTGCAATAAAGGCTTCTGTGTTATCTTTTCTTCAGCTGATACAGCGATACTCATAACTTAGCCGCTCTCCACTGGGCTCAGGTGCGCCTCTTTTTTCGGACGCCCTGCGGCTTCTAGCCACTCACCTCTGAGCTCAGGTGCGCCTCTCCTTTCGGACGCCCAGCAGCTTATAGCCGCTCACCTCTGAGCTCAGGTGCGCCTCTCCTTTCGGACGCCCGGGGGCTTCTCCAGCACTCCCCACCGCAGCTCCTCCGCCTGGATCAGGCCACCGACACTAGGCCACCGACACTATCATCATTCGATTCGAATCACGTCGGGGTCACCATTTGTTGCGTCTCGGTGCCTCTCAGGCGGGCACGGACAGAGCCCAACAATCAATGTGATTGGTAGCAAAGTCATTTATTTCTCTCCAGCATGCTCTTATATACAATTATGGCAAGCAATCAAGCAATTGCTAATTGGTTAATAAGATACACACAGGCACAGCTATAACTTCATTGGATAATTGTCATCCTGTACAACCTTCTGATTTATTATCCTGTTTACGGCCTACTGGCAGATGAGAACCAGCCCAAGGCCAGCATCTCACTACACAGCTCACAGCCTAATTAGCCCGTCCTTGAAGCCTAAACACTTCAGCTTCTCACATACCCATCTGCCAAGTTCGCAAGAGATTCCCACACTAGGGACCTTGATATCTTAGAGGATGAGTCCTTCAAAGTGCCCTGCTATTTCTTTTTGGTACCAGGGAAAGAGAGTGGCAATGCCTGGAGGGGCACTTCTATCTGAAGCAGAAGTGGTCGGTGCCTGCCTCAAGCAGGAAAGCTATGATGGTGGACACAGAACAGCCTCTTGGAGAAGGTGACATAACCTCAGCTCCCTAGCCTTTTTAGGCCAGAGCTTACAGATTTGGCATCTGTCTTGGAAATGACCCTCACCAAGGCACTTTAGACACTGAGAATGAGGTCACTCACTGGCATGGATTTCCTGCAGCCAGTGCAAGGCTTAAAGCTAGGAAATCAAGGCATTCCCTGGTACCAGGCATTGGCATCCAGAACAAGTGGGAACTAATAGTCCACTAAATTATGAAAAACAACCAAAATTGAAACTTAAACTAAGCTATATACAAATCCCAAACTATATACAAGAGAAGAACAATGTTACCAAAAGGGAGAACAGTAGCAAAAGCAAGCTACCATGTTCTGACCTCCAACTACAGGTGGTAAGAAGGAACTGAGTGGGTTGGGGCTGTTCTGCCATTTATACATTGCAGAGCATCATGAGGCACCACCTTGACAGGTACTGCTAAGGGAAAAATCTCCAACTCTGGTGTACTGGGCATGCAAACACCTGAAGTGGAATGGGCATGTGCAATCACTCAAAGAAGAACTTCTGTTTCTTGTAGCTGATCAGTGAAGACAGAGTTGTCAGTAAATGTCTTCATATTTTTCCTGATTTTTCAGGGATGGTTTCCAGGCATTCTGGGGGAACAGGGAGAGGTAGGCATGCCTAAAAAGAACTATACATCAATATCTGCTTCTCACTGAAGCATAGTAGAAACTGGTTCCAGTGTGCATTAAATAACACAGACCCCCTGTAGCAGGAGACTTTTCTTTCTTCTGGTTCATGTGTCTGCCTGTAAATTCAAGTGTGGAGTAAAAAGGAGGCCTTAGTATTGATTGCTAGCTACACACGACAAATACATTTTATCTCACTTTAATCCCATTTACACAGCAAAGCCAAAGTAGCTATGGGAGAATTCTTAGGGGAGGGACGGGACTTCCTCTTTCGCTGCATGGGCTGCACCCAGAGCTGGGTCAGACCCACCTCTTTGAACCTTCCCTGGCTGCAGGAAGCACTGCACCCCATCCCACCCCTACTTCCTGCTCCCATTGCACCCGCAGTGGGAGGAGTCACTGCTGGAGGAGCTGTACCCCTATCCACTCAACCTCCATGCACCTGGACTCAAAGAAAGGGCACCAAAATACAAGTTCACCCAGGGCACCATTTTCCCTAAGGCCGGCCCTGCTGCCCATTGTAGTCAGTATAAAAGAACTAGTCCTAGGGGATTAGATTGCAAAGGCAATTTGTTAAAATACATCAAGCTTTCACCTTCATGTCACTAATATGAATTTGACCTTAGATCACTTGTGACAAAAAGAAGTTAGCCTATGTAACAAACTGGTAGTCTCAGATTAGCTTATAGTGGACAGGTATTCACCCAGCAAAAAACTATGGTCTACACTGTCAACAAGAATACTGATTTTTGTCAATCTCAGATAGGAAATTATGGATTTTGTCACACTCCTAGAGATGGTCCCTCTGCGGTCAGGGCTGAGATACGCTGCAAAGTGATTTGCACTGCCACTGCTTAAACTAATGTAATGTACACAATGAGAGGCCTTTATGAAGGTATAAATTACACCAATTTAAACTAATTCTTGCCTCCCTTGGATTTAGATTCACCTCTAAGTGTGACTACAGTGATGTTTAGAATAGAAAATCATGTCATAACCTCAGAGGCAAAGTTCCAGGTTCCAAAACCATCAACTCCCCAAAAGTGTAAATGAATGAGGATGGGGCAGAGAAGAAAATTACAGCAAAGAGAGAGGACAATTCCAGGGTTACAAATCACAAGATTTCAGATTAAGTAGAGTATTGATTTTGAGCAGAGCCTAAACAGAGCCCAGTAAGCACTTTCTCTTTCTAACAGTTGAGACTTTTAGAGCTTAAAGGGAAATAAGACATTTCTTTTCTGCTAGCAATTTCTCTCTGAATTCATTACTCATGGACTAATGCACCCCACCTGTGGAATTCAGAGGTGGCCCAATATTGTGCTGGAGGCTCCAGGACTAAGCTCTGCTCTTCAGCTCAGGCCACCAGAAGAGTTCTTCCACAGCTATAGAAACACTCCAGCAACCAATTATTAGCATTAAAACAACTTGATATAATGTATTAAATTACCCTTATGATAATTTCTCCCTTTAGAGAAGAACCCTTTTAGAGAAAATTTTCAATGTATAGTCATGTTATTTACAAGACTACCAGAGTGGACTGAATTTGAAGAGAGGCTGCTAAGAGAAAGAAAATCATCAGCTAAGGAATTTCTAATTCCGTTGCACAGTTTCTCTCCTCATTCATTACTCAGGGGAAGTAGTGAGTAGTGAATCTCAGAAGTAGGGAAGGAATGTATAAGCAGAGTTTAATTATTACAGTAGAATAATATGCAGCAATGGAAGTTTCTCCCATATAAAACAAGAGCTTTATAAACTAAGACACTATGTGGGAATCAACCCAGTAGCATTTTCCTACAAAAGGATGCCATTGCAGAGGAATGGAAACTTACTTTGCAAGTATTCCTCAGATGAGGCTCATACACTTTCCCACTAGTACCTCTGTGAATAGTTTCCCAGATGCCTGGCATGCCAACTGGTGCTGGGTTTTTACATCTTGCCTGCAGCAGCCTTGAGGCCCTAAGACCTTGCAATTTTGGAATGAGATGAACATATGTACTCGATATGCTTAAGATATATCTTTAGAGCTATAGGAATGCCCATTTATGCCACAACCTTCCAAGAGTTAGACAGCAATGATGGGAGAACTATTTCCCAGGATTTGCAGAAAGAGGAACTTATCTTGAACTGAAAGGTTTCTGGAGCTACAAGAATAACCTTTTCCACATGACAAAGGCAGTGTTAATGGTTGTATGGACATAGGAACTAATTCCAAAACTTGCCTTTCGGAAGTCATGGTAACCAGAAAGGCCAGCCACAGGGTTGTCTAATTGGTCGATGTGATTAAACTTAACACATGACACTTATATGGAAGATCTAGTTTGCCTGGCTAGAAAATGCTGCTATGGCTGGTACCCACATTTCTACAGTGCTTGGTTACAGGATTCCAGCCAAATGTCCTGTAGAACTCTAGTGTATCTGAGATTACCAGACTTTTGGGATTATTATAATATTTCTATCACAATAGTATCTAGAGGTCAGGTTCCCATTGTGCTGGGCACAGCACAAAGAGGCAGTCTCTGCCCCAAAGACCTTTCTGTTTCCACTTATACCAGAAATGTAAATTTGATCAGATCAGTAAATGAAATTTCCTGGTTGAATTTTGTCTGGATACCAAACTGTATCAGAGGTTATCGGAGAATCCATGCTGTTAACTGTAGGTGTTCCCGGTCTGATGAAGAAGTCCATGCTCCAAGAGGTCCAGTGTTTTCTGCAGATAATGTGGCATCCTTGGCTATCTAGCAAGTACTAAAGGCCTTCTGGGCCAGTGAAGGGCTAGGAGGAGGACCACAAACTCTCCCTTTTACTCTCTTCTATGTCCTTTTGGTGAGCTGTCTTGAAAGGCTGTAAATTCTTCTGTACCCAGGAAATTATTTCCACTGCCATGAGAAGCTTTGACCTCTGGTTACATCCTGGTTTTAGAAGGTATATAAACCTTTGCAAGTACCATAATTGCTCACTATATGGTTTCTTACACTTTCCATTGATGCAGATGGTACTGGTTACTGTCACAGAGAGGATACTGGACTCAGTGGAACCATTGGTTCAAACCCATATGGGCATGTTTGTGGATTTTGCTTTCTCCCTCTGCTCCCTTAAAGTACACCCTGACAGAGGTGTTGAAATGAACTGAAAGGATGTGTACAATGAGATTTTGGAAATTTGTCTTCCAGGGATTCTTGCTTCCACAGTGAGTATGCAAGGATCCAGAGTCAAAGTTGGATTTTTTTAACTTACCTACCCAAAAAGAGGCACTGGATGTTATCCAAGAATGACACATAATTTTGCATTGCATCAAGTTCATGGTTCTACATCCTCAGAAATAATTTCAGCAGGTGCATTTTGAGAAACCCACTTGGAGCAGATGAAGCTGAAGCATGGCACCAGCAATCCTAGCCACTGGAAATAATTGGCTAGTGATGGCCTCTCAGAAAATGATTGATGCAATGAAGGTTTTGATCTTTGCTAATCTTTATCATAATGGTAAAATTATGGCCAGATCTATGTCTATTTTGATATCTGGGTGAACAATTCTTCATATTGGAATAAAAAACTCTTGATTTTGAAGAAGTGGTGGCTATGAATCCTTTCCAGCAGCTGTTCATTTATGAAGATGTCTGTTTCTCTGGACAGCATACTGATTGGCATGTTATCTACGCATGGGTGTAGATGTGTAACATGAAACCAGTGCCTTGCTGTGACAACCACCAGCCACTTAAGTTTCTTGGTGCAAAGAGTGGATCAGAAGACAGACTCTTACACAGCAGTAGGGTGCTCTTCTACACAAATGCTCTTTGTCTTTGTCATGCTGAGGATGTTTTTGGTTTGGAGGAAAATGTACTTCTGTTTCTTTGGAAGCATTTGCTCCAGATTTTTCCCTCTGCCAGAGTAACAGTCCCTTCTTGAATTCCCTGGGTGTCGGTAGCAACCAATGGATTGCTGCGCTAGCTTCGACAGTGAGGGATGAGGCTTTTCTGCAATCTCAGTTAGTAATTTCTCTAATGTTTTTGGCAATAGCTGCTCACCTGCAAGTGTGAGTAGGACAATATATAAATTTAAGATGAGTGATGTCTGTTCATGGGCGTAATAGCTTACTTGTAGCCACCAAGTTGGAATCCACTGCTCATTACAAATCACATTAAGGGTTTGACCAGGACAGAACATGAGACATGTCACTTCAAGCAAGGATCATACCTCTCTAGACAATGAGCCACTTGTTTGCCACAAAGTAGGTTTTCCTTACTAAATATATGAAAAAAACTCTTTCACCTGAAAGGCTAAAGTTGAGTCTTTGAAACTGCTGTGCAGTGTGTCATCAGTCCTATGGTCTATGGTGTCTTTTGGAATGAAGTCCTTTCTGAAAGTGTGACTATGCCTTTCACTGGTGGAGCTACTGTTGCATTAATCTTACACTCCCAAAATTTATAAAATTTGTTTTAGTTTAACATTTGGATTAATCAGGTGCCCTTGTTTGGAGCTTATGATGCCCTCAGAGGAAGCATCAACAGGAAATCATGTATCTGATAATGTTTGACACGGAATTCCTTGCAAACCATTGACATTCTGTCCTGGAAAAGTCCTGTGGGTTTAATTTTTTTTATTCGTATGTGTGGTATTTCTTCCCCTGGCTGTTTACAGGGGGTGAGGTAATGTACTATTCATCCTGGCATGGGGACTACACATTCAGAAAAGGGGTACTGGTACACATACCTTGATTGTAGAAGTATCTTGGTAGATATCCCCAGGAGCCTGAAAGGTTGCCTGCCTGCTCCCACAGGCTGGTTAGCACACAAATAAGTACAGTAAGAACAATCTAGTACAACTCAGGGCTTTACTCAGTAAATAAGGATAATTTTGAACATGGAAAGGGATTTCTCACTTACCTCCCTGTAATCCCACGATGATGCTCCTTCATAGGGAGTGGAATCTCATGTGTCTCTGTTTTGGTCACAAACTGCGTGAAGTGCTCCTAAGGCTTTAATGTGGAGCCAGCCTATGATGTACAGGAGGAGTGGAGACAGAGACCCTTTCTCACCTTTCAGAGTTTGAGCCCCTTGGCAGAGGGTTTATGGCTGATGATCCAAAGACACAACACTCATTCTGCTGCTGCCTCAAATCTGAGCTTCCTCCCAAGCAGAGTGAGGGTCCGTAAATTGAAAGCCAGAAAGGCTAAATTTCCAGTAACCTGCAGTCTGAAGCAGACCTCCACAGGAGGAATGGGCTTCTTTGCATGCCCAGACAAGTTGTGGAGGCTTGTGGGTGGAGCAGGAACTGACACACAGCACTGTGAGAGAGATTCTGGAGAATAGCCCCAGCTAATACTGCCTCAGAGGATGGAGGCAGCAAAGGAGAAGGGATCAAACCCCTGAATCTCACTGCCTTGCGATGGACACACTTGCTTTAGCCTTTTTGGGCATCTCTGGGATTTTCAGGCCTTATCCCTCAGTATCATGAAAATCCCCCGATTCATACTGGGAGGAAGGGGAGATATGTAGGATCCCTGCTTCTTTCCCCAGGGACCTGAGGACCCACGCCAGTACCTGTGATGTGGGCATGGAGTCTCTGGGTCCTTTTAGGATCCTCCTTCCCCTCCAGCCCCAAGTCTGTTGTGGGACTTAACTTCCTCCTCATCCTTTAGATTCCATCCCAAAAGCTCAGAAGCTGATGATAGGGCTTTTCTGTACTGGAGTGATGGCTCTTCAGGGCAGGGTGAGGACTCGACATGCTGATTGGAATGTGAGCCCCCATGCCCTGACAGTGCAAAGGTCAGCTCACTGGCAACAGGCAGGACATTATTCACCCGCTGTAGAGCCTGTAAGTGCTGCCTCGCTTAGGGAACACTGCTTTAAATGAGGTATTTGCAGGACAGTTCTGCCATGCCAGAGTGGGGGCAGGGGAATCTGGCTGGGAAATGCTGCAGCAGCAGATCCAGGTGGTTGAAACAACCAAGCTGCTATTTACCTTATCCATGGGAGGAAGAGGAGGAAGATTATAAATCACAACTGCACAAAAATGAATACAAGTAAAGATTTAAAAACAAAATGATTGGGAGAAACTGAACGCCCACTTGTTCCACCACTGGAAGTAGAAAATCTGGTGGCCTGAGCTGAAAGGTGGACAGGGCCAGCTCCAGGCACCAGCGGAGGAAACACATGCCTGGGGTGGCACATGCTAAGCAGGGGCGGCTTTAGGAATTTGGCCGCCCCAAACACGCCAGTCCCGCGGCTCCGGGGGACCTCTTGCAGACGTGCCTGAGCCGTGGGACCAGCGGACCATCCGCAGTCATTCCTGCGGGAGGTCCGCCGGAGCCGCCTGCCGCCCTCCCGGCAAAATGCCACCCCAAGCGCGCACTTGGCGCGCTGGGGTCTAGAGCCAGCCCTGATGCTAAGGGGCGGCATTCCATCCATTCTTGGGGTGGCACAGTCCGGGCGGCTTTTTTTTTTTTTTTTTTGCTTCGGCAGTTTGGGCAGCAGTCTGAGTGGCCATTTTATTTATTTTATTTATTTATTTTTTGCGTTGGGTGGCAAAAATGATAGAGCGGACCTGAAGGTGGAGCTTCATCTTGGTGCTTCTAGCAACAGCATTGGACTGCTTCTGAATTCCACAGGTTGGGGCATTAGCCTGCGAGTAATGAATGAGGAGATAAGCTATGCAACAGAAAAAGAGAGGCCTAAAATAGGAGGACTAAGATACTTGCTCTATACTTCCATGTGAAAGAGCAAAATATTGAGGAGAAAGAGAATATTGGAAGGTTGATCCTTATTTGCAATGTCTGACAGTTCTTTTTGCCTACTTACTTCCTAATAGGTGGAGATATACTGACTGCCAGGATACCTTCTGTTTTAAGATGCAGAAGAGGAAACGTGCACCAGGAAAGTTAAAACATCAAACTGAACTTGTGGGGATGGGGGTTTGATAATCTATTTAAAAATACAGCTACATTTTTCAGCATAATTAGTTATGTAATTGAACAGTCAAGTTTAAGTTATGCTTTTGTTTACTGAGTTATGATTTATTTAAAAGGACTAATGCTTTTTCTGAATGTCTCAGAAATCACATAATTTGGTGATAGACTTTCATTTGAAATAATCCTATTTATTGAAAAAAAGGACAAGCAAGAGGAAGGCATTTTCCTTTATCTTGATATTTTATATATGTGACTTTCAGAGGTTTCACTTTTAAAAACTTATTTTTAATATTAACAATTAAAGAAGTTTTGTGGAGAAAATGTTCACATTTTAATCTAATCAGCATCTGTATTGAAGCCTCACAAAAAGGGTTTCCATAGTTGTTTACAATTCTACTTTCAGTAAATCTAGAATCACTCCATTGACTAGAGTCACTCCGGATTTTTGCAGTGTAACTTGGAGCAGAACTTGCCCTGTGTTTTAGGTTGCAGGGACAGGTGTTTGAATTAAGGACTGAAAGAACAGTTAGATACCACTGAAACTATGAAATAAGCAAATAATCTCAATGAACAATTGGGGATGCAAACAATTTTCCTTCTAGTCTTCTAATGTCAGATATTATTTAGTATGAGGAAATAAGACAGTATTAACCCTTAATACTTTATGAATGAGTATAATGATTCTTAGTAAATTTCCCTGAATTACTGAGAACAGTATACTTATCTATGGAACCTTTGTCACTGAGGGGTGGGGATCAGGAGATGGTGAGTTTAAATGCAGACCAGTGACTATATAAGTATGGTGACTGATACTCTTTAAATACCTCATCTGGATGGATGAATAGCTACAGTATTACCAAAACGTTCCTGCTGGCCGAATAGGTCTGGGATACTCCAGCACTACAAGTACAGTATCTCCATGAGGCAGCATGCAGCATAGCTTGCTCATTCACTATTCATATGAGCTGGAAGAGGAGTGAGGAGCAAATATGTGCATAAACATGCCTCACTAGGGGGGACCTTTACAAACTGAGGTCATGTGCCACAGCAAGAAGATCAGCAGCTTAGCTGTGTTCTACACTACAAATTTATGTTGGTATAACTATGTCGTTCAGGGGTGTGGAAAATCCACACCCCTGAAGGATGCAGTTATACCGACAGAACTCCCAGTGTAGACACCACTATGTCCGTGGGAGGGCTTCTCCCCTCAACATAGCTACCACCTATCGGAGGTGGAGTACCTACGCCAATGGGAGGTAGGCAGAGTCTTCACTAAATGCTATAGAGGTGCAGCTGCACCGCTGCAGCACTGTAAGTGTAGACAAGTCCTTAGAAGAGGCCTGAAGGTTTAATTAATGTTTGTAAAGTGCTTTGAGATCTGTGGATAAAAGGATCTATATTCAGAAAGCGAAAAACGTTAGTATATAAATCTCATGACTACCATATCTTTAAATTACACAATGTGGGCCGAGTCCTACTCACACTGAAGTCAGCGGAGGAAAATGTCCATTGACATTAATAAAAGCAAAAGGTTCTAAAGTCTCAGAATATCAAATCTGCCTGTAACTTAAAAGAGACTAAATCAGTAAGGTACATCTGAAAAGGAGTCCCCAGTCCTGCAATATAATGCACATGGAACATGAAATAAGAGACTTTCATATTACAATAAAGATACAAATATCTACGTTTATCAGGAACCCCAGTGAAAAAAACTCCACTTAACATGAAGTTGGATGCAAAACCTATATGAAATACCTGTACAGTGGAATGTAGGAAAGCTACAGTGTAAAGCAGAGGTTTCCACATAGGCATATTGCTGACATCTAGCAGGTCTTGATTAATTCCTGAAAATGTTCTTTTCAAACCTGCACGTACACCCTGGGGAGGTTCATTTGTGAACTTGATAGAAATCTGTCATGTAAAAATGGTGAAACAATTAGATTTACTCTCTTAAAATAAAACAAGGGTTTATCTACAATGGGGTGGGCAAACTTTTTAGCCCGAGGGCCACATCTGGGTATGGAAATTGTATGGCGGGCCATGAATGCTCACAAAATTGGGGGTTGGGGTGCAGGAGGGTGTGAGGGCTCTGGCTGGAGGTGTGGGCTCTGGGGTGGGGCTGGGGATGAGGAGTTGGGAGGAGGGTGCTCCAGGCTGGGACTGAGGGGTTCGGAGGGCGGGAGAGGGATCAGGGCTGGGGCAGGGGGGTGGGGAACAGGAGAGGGTGGGTGGGAAGACTCTGGGTGGTGCTTACCTCAAACAGATCCCAGAAACAGCGGCATGTCCCCTCTCTGGCTCCTACGAGGAGGCGTGGCCAGGCGGCTCTGCGTGCTGCCCTGTGCGCAGGTGCTGCCCCTGCAGCTCCCATTGGCTGCAGTTCCTGGCCAATGGGAGCTGTGGGGATGGCGCTTGGGGTGGGGGCAGTGTGTGGAGCTCTCTGGCTGCCCCTATGCATAGGAGCCAGCAGGGGGACATGCTACTGTTTCTGGGAGCTGTGCAGAGTGGGGCAAGACCCCGATCCCACTCCCTGGCTGGTGCGCTGGAGCAGAGCAAACCCCAGACCCCACTTCCCGGCGGGAACTCGAGGGCTGGATTAAAACATCCGGATGGGGGTCCAGGGCTGTAGTTTGCCCACCTCTGATCTAAAATATTGCAATTTGTAAATTTACGAGTCATACAATCAAGAGATGTGTAGCTTAAATACAGCTGATCAGAAACTACACAAAACTAATGTATATTGGAACCAGTAAATTAAAGTCCTAGGATATACAGTATTTTTAAAATGTTAACATGTGACTTTTGAGAATGCTTCAGATTTTGCAATGTAACTTCCATTCCAGTGCCATATTTTTAGCTTCAAACTTTGTTTTACTAATTATTTTATTTTCATATACCTAATTTATCTAAATTCACTTAATGATATTAGGTCTGACTAAGTATTTGAACAAACCTGTAGCAGTGTAATTGGGAACTTGTCATGTGGCTCAGTGGTTATCCAAACTCGAAAGGTCTCATCAGGAATCTCTGCAGTAACAACTGTTTCCAGTAGTTCATCCATGAAATCCAGGCCTAGGTGACAGTTTTGAAGTAACACCCAGCCCCCCTGTATAAGAATAATTTATGAAATAATTTTTAGTCAGTAAAGCATATTGTGATTTAAAAAAAAGAAAAACACCATGTTTATGTTAGAATCAGATTTGGTCACATGCATCTAATTACTCTGAGTTTGTGGAGGTTTGGTATGTTTTTTGGCTACATAGTATCATTTAATTTGGATAGTGACATAGATGTAACAGCTAGCAAAAATAAATTTGAAGTTATTTTCATATGCTATAGTTCAGACAGAAAACGGGAAATAACTGGACACAATGTGAAAGTAAAGTAGCAGTGCCATCAAGTGGCAAAAGTAAATAACAGAAAGCCAAACCCAGCATTCCTTAACCCAGGAAAACTTCTATTGACTGAACTGCATTATCAGTTCAAAAAGACTCCAAAGAGTGAAAATATTCCAGTTGAAACCCAACACACACATCTTTTCTTTTTATTTATTTGTAAGTTAAAGAGTCTAATCTCACTGTAGAGAGGATGAGGGGAGATTAAACCTTTTCATTGATAACCTAAAGTTAATCTCCAATAAGCAGATTTGGGTGAAATTCAGCCTTGTGCAGAAGGTTGCCCAAATCCTATGGATCCCTTAAGTACCACATATGCTGTATTTTGAGGGTTGGCCTTGTACACTGGAGTGATTTTCTTCTATTTGTGAATTGAAATAATCAGTCTTTTCAGCCTCACCTGTGTTATTGTTAAGATGAAAAAGAAGCCCAGTACAAATATTGGAGACTATTACATTAATTCCAGTGACCTACATGGGTTTTATTGCAATTTATAATATTATAGTTGCTATTTTGTGTTAGTTCATTTACATACAAATGAACATTTGATGAATAAATTTAATTAAAATATTTCTATAACCATTTCATATATTTTGGTCAACTGAAATACAGTGAAAATAATTATATATATTTATTTTCTTTTATACAATCTCTACTAGTTTGGGAGGAAGATGCTTAATTAAACTCTGTCACTCTTCTAAATTATTATTATGTATTTATTATTTGTATTACTGTAGCATCTAGGACCCCTAGTCATGGACTAGGCGCTATACAAACAGACACAAAAAAGATGGTCCCTTCCCTAGATAAAACTGGGTTGATTTTCAGAAGTTTTCTATTGCTATTACTGATTTTCTGTATCTAGTGCTGCATTGTGTTTTCAGCATTGGATAAAATACACTAAACTGATGTGGGACTTTTTATATTTCTGACCTTGAGATGAGAATATAAAACCCAGAGTCAATTTTACACAGAAACTCTAGCTCTAGGACACAAGGGTATGGGTATAAAGGACATAAAAAACCAACACAGAACCTTAACTGGCATTTCAGTGTTCTTTCATACCTGCTGCATTGACGTCTGAGTTAGCTTGCGTGCATGAACTTCTTGTCCCTGACCCATAGAGATAGTCCTACATTCTATAACAGATGGACCAGCATGTTGTTAATGAATGTATATATGCTAGCTTCTTCAACTAAGAACAAGTGAAATTAAAATGATTAATTCAAAGTGATATTGGGAAAAATTCCTGAAAGATGTAATGAAGCACTATTTTAATATACAAATATATACATTTTATTCCTATTTATTCAGTTGGTATACCTTCAATATTTAATTATTTCTCAATATGAGCGTAATTTTCTATAAATATTAAAAGTCTAATGAAGCACTTGAAACTGTATATTCAACAGGCATACTATTTATTTATAAGGGAATAAATATGGCTCATATTACTGTTGTCAATGGGAATTTGAACACAATAGTTTCTCCTAATTACATGCAAAGCACAATTTTCAAGAAGTTTAGATGTGCAACTAGCAACAAAATTTGCAGGCAAAATTATAACTGTCCACACAAATCAAGTAACTGCACATTCTAATGTGACTAATTAGCATAAATGTATTTAACCACTTGTGCATGCAACTACTCAATTTGTATGTACAATATCGCAAATATTGCAGACACAATATATGCACAAAGTCTAGAATTTTTTTTAAAGTTCCTTTTTGTTACAGAAATAATTTCATAAAAATAAACAAATGACCACTTATCTTGCTATCTGCAGCAAGAAATATTTAGAATAGTACAATCAAGAGGCAGCACTTTCAGCTGTTATGCAAACTCAAGGGCTTGTCTACATGCAATGTTACTGCGCAGCAAACCAGGGTGTTAATCTATAGAGCACTAGCTTGCCACACAGTAACGTCCCGTGTAGAAATGGCTATTGCGCACTAAAACTTCTGCATAGCGTGCTTTGATGTACGGCTGTTTGAAATGGTAGTACATCAAAGTCCACTACAGAAAAGACGGTTACTCACCTTTGTAACTGTTGTTCTTTGAGATGTGTTGCTCATATCCACTCCAATTAAGTGTGCGCGTGCCGCATGCACGATCGTCGGAAGATTTTTACCCTAGCATCACTCGGTGGGTCGGCTCTGGCGCCCCCTGGAGTGGCGCCCTTATGGCACCGGATATATGCCGCGGCCGACCCAGAGCCCCCTCAGCTCCTTCTTGCTGGCTACTCTGACAGAGGGGAAGGAGGGCGGGTTTGGAATGGATATGAGTGCTTGCTCATATTGATTCCAATTAGGTGACTCCCAAGCCTTACCTAGGCGGAGGGGTTGGAGTGAGATGTCGCAGAACAAAGGACCGCTGAACCAAATGCCGCATCATCTCTGGACTGCTGCACTATGGCATTGTGGGAAGCAAAGGTATGTACCGATGACCAAGTTGCTGCCCTACAGATCTCCTGTATGGGTACATGAGCCAGGAAGGCAGAGGACAAAGCTTCAGCCTGAGTAGAGTGGGCGATAAGTGTAGTTGGGACACCAGCCAAGTCATAGCACACACAGATGCATTATGTGATCCAGGACGAGATGCGCTGGGTGGAGACTGGGAGGCCCTTCATCTGGTCTGCCACAGCTACGAACAGCTGGGTCGTCTTCCTAAAAGGTTTTGTTTGCACAATGTAAAAGGCAAGGGCCCTGCGAACATCTAGGGAGTGAAGCTGTTGTTCTCATCAAGAAGCATGCGGCTTCGGATAGAAGACCGGAAGGAAGATGTGTTGGTTGACATGGAAGGCAGACACCATCTTAGGAAGAAAGGTGGGGTGTGGTCGCAGCTGTACCCTGTCCTTATGAAACACCATATATGGTGGTTCCGATGTGAGTGCCCTGAGCTCAGACACTTGCCTCGCCAAGATGATAGCAACGAGGAAGGCTGTCTTCCAGGAAAGGTACAGGAGTGAGCAGGTAGCCATTGGCTCGAACGAGGAACCCATGAGCCTGGAGAGGACCAGGTTAAGATCCCACCTAGGGGCTGGTTGTCTAATTCGTGGGAACAGGCACTCCATCCCCCTGATAAATCTAGTGACCATGGGATTGGAGAAGATAGAACGCCCGTTTTCACCCAGTGGAAAGCTGAAATAGCTGCCAGGTGCACTCTAATGGATGATATTGTCAAGTCCTGCTGCTTTAAGGACAGGAGGTAGTCCAAGATGATAGGCACTGATGCCTATATGACTCTGAGCACACCAGCAGGAAAAATGCTTCCATTTGGCTAGATACATGGACCTGGTAGAGGGCTTCCTGCTACCCAAAAGGACCTGTTGTACCAAGCGAGAGCAGCACAGCTCAGATCGAGTTAGTCATGCAGCATCCACGCTGTGAGGTGGAGAGATTGCAGGTCGGGGTGACAGAGCCATCCGTGGTCTTGAGTGATCAGGTCTGGCCACAGCAGGAGTGGAATTGGAATGTCTACTGATAGCTCCAGGAGAGTGGTATACCAGTGCTGTCTGGGCCATGCCAGGGCGACCAGAATCAGACGGGCTCTGTCCCTGCGCAGTTTGAGCAGGATCCTACGGGAATGAAGGAAATGGAGGAAAGGCGTAGCACAGGTGAGACTTCCACTGTATTAGGAAGGCATCTGACAGGGAACCAGGGGAGCATCCTTGGAGAGAGCAGAACACCTGACATTTCCAATTCTCGCGAGATACGAATAGGTCTATCGGGAAAAACCCACTTCCGGAAGACGGAGTGGATGACACCCGAACGAACTGACCACTCGTGAGCCAGGAATGATGTGCTAAGGAGTTCTGGACTCCCGGGAGAAAGGACACCACCAGATGGATCGAGTGGGCTATGCAGAATTCCTACAGACAAATGGCCTCCTGACAGAGGAGGGACAACCGGGCTCCCCCTTGCTTGTTGATGTAAAACATGGCCGTTGTGTTGTCTATGAGGACTGCACCACAACGGCCTTGAATGCACTCTTGGAATGCCTGACACGCCAGGCGCAGTGCTCTGAGTTCCCATACGTTTATGTGCAGGGATAACTCTCCTGCCGACCATAGCCCCTGTGTACGGAGGTTCCCGAGGTGGGCTCCCCATCCCAAGGATGACGCATCCATGACTAGGGACACGGAGGGCTGTGGGGTGTGAAATGGCACCCCTTAGCATGCTGGTTTGGGGTCCAACCACCAGCCTAGAGAGGCTAATATCCCTGGCGGAATGGTAACCACCGTGTTCAAGCTGTCCCGACCTGGTCAGTAAACTGTTGATAGCAAGGCTTGGAGTGGACATAGTTGTAGCTTGGCATGCCTGGCCACATACGTGCAAGAGGCCATGTGCCCCAAGAGGCATAGGCATATTTTCACGGTGGAGGTCGGGAAGCTTTGCAGGCTGTGGATGATGTTCACCAGGGATTGGAAACGTGCCTCCGGTAGAAGTGCCCAGGCTAGGCTTAAGTCTAAGACTGCTCCTATGAATTCTATCCTCTGGGTTGGTACCAGAGTGGATTTCGCAACATTGAGCAGGAGGCCTAGTTGATTGAACATGTTCATGGGGATCTGAACATGAGACTGCACTTGATCCCTGGAGCGACCCCGAATGAGCCAGTCATCGAGATACGGGAACACTTGGATCCGTTGTCGATGAAGGGAAGCATCCACAACAGTCATGCACTTGGTAAAGACCCTGGGGGCCATGGAGAGGCCGAAAGGGAGGACAGTGAATTGAAAGTGCTGTTGATTGACCACAAAGCGAAGGAAGCGTCTGTGCGCTGGATGGATCGCAATGTGGAAGTACGCGTCCTTCATGTCGAGGGCGGCATACCAGTCTCCAGGATCTAGGGAAGGAATAAGGGTCCCTAGTGAGACCATGCAGAACTTCAACTTTACCAGGAATTTGTTGAGTCCGCGTAGGTCCAGGATGGGCCGGAGCCTTGCAGATTAAGAAGTAGCAGGAGTAAAATCCCCTGCCCCTGGAGTCTCTTGGAACCTCCTCTATCACCCCCAGATGTAGGAGTGATTGGACCTCCTGTAAAAGGAGGTGCTCGTGAGAGGGGTCCCTGAAGAGGGATGGGGAAGGGCGGGGGGGAAAGCAAATTGGAGGGAGTATCCCCTTTCCACCGTGCGCAGGACCCAACGGTCTGATGTTATGCGAGACCACGTATGGAGGAAGTGGGAGAGACGGTTTTGGAAAGGAGGGGAAGGATCCTGAGTGGAGACTGGTGCTCCGTCCTTGGGCACATCTTCAAAAGTTCTGCTTAGGCCCTACTGATGGTCTGGGGGGGCCTTGGCCTTGACTGGCTTGGTGCCCAATCTGCCTTCTTTTACCACCTTGGCCGCGTCTTCTAAAGAAGTCCTGTCTTGGCCGAGGGGGCAGGTAGGGTCTCTGAGGCTGCGGTCTGAAGGGCCTTCTCTGCGTTACCGGTGTATGCATGTCCAGTGAACGCATAATGGCCCAGTTGTCCTTCAGACTCTGCAGTCTTGAGTCTGTCTTTTCAGAGAACAAGCCCTGGCCCTCGAAAGGTAGGTCCTGGAGGGTCCGTTGTAACTCTGGTGGTAAGCCAGAGACCTGCAGTGATGAGATGCGGCGCATGGCTATGCCTGAGGCTAGGGTCCTAGCCGCCGAGTCCGCCACGTCCAGAGAGGCCTATAGGGAGGTTCTGGCCACCTTCTTGCCCTCCTTTACTAGAGCCCCAAATTCCTCTCTGGACTCCTGTGGGACCAATTCTTTGAATTTAGACACAGAGAGCCACAAATTATAGTCATATTGGCTCAGGAGTGCCTGCTGGTTGGTGACCCCGAGCTGCAAGCCTCCAGCCGAGTACACCTTACACCCAAACAAGTCTAGGCATCTAGCGTCCTTAGATTTAGGCGCAGGGGCCTACTGACCATGCCGTCCCTTCTCGTTGACTGAAGCCATGACAAGGGAGCACAGCTGGCAGTGAGTGTACAGGTACCCGTATTCATTTGAGGAAACAAAGTACTTTCTTTCCACCCCTTTGGCCATAGGTAGAATACAGGCTGGCGATTGCCAGATTGTCTTGGCATTGGCCTGCATTGTTGGTATGATGGGGAGGGCCACTCTGGATGGTGTCTCTGCCAACAAAATGTCTACCACCAGGTCCTCTACCTCCACCACCTCTTCAACCTGGAGGTTCATATTGAGTGCTGCCCTGTGGAGCAGCTCCTGGTGGGCACGGAGGTCCATAGGAAGAGGGCCCGAAACCGTGGTTCCCGTGACTGCCTCATCAGACGAGGACGAAGAAGATACCCCCAGGACTAAAGGATCCAGCATGAAGTCCTCTTGTGGGGGATCTTGTTGTTCCTGGTCCGTCATGCTAGGGGCATGGGCCTGTAATGGCAGTGGAGCAGTCGCCTCAGAACCCCCTGGGGGGAGCAAGATACCGTGGCCTCCGGTACTCATGGCTCCAAAGGGGCAGAACAGGAGGCCCCTGAAGGAACCCCTTGGGCCTGATGGTATGCCCAGGGGATCCCAAAGGACCACTGTGGAGGTTCCTGCCCCGGGTCCTGGCCTTCTTCCAGCCACTGGCCTGCATCACCCTCAGCCTGGTCCTGGGTGTGATAGCCACCTTGTGAGCGAGATGACACAGAGGCGGAGCGAGACAGCCAAGGCGGTGCCATACGTGATGGTGCTGGTGGCGTGATGCAGGGTGGTACCGAGATGGTGACGGTGCCTGTGGTCATATTGGTACTGGGAACCTGATCTGGATCTTGACGGCAACCTCCAACGAGATCTGCCCCAGGATTGGCTCTTGGACAAGCGCCGCTCTGACCGGTACTGGGAGCGGTGCCGGGAGTCCGATCAGTACTGGCCGTAATGTGAATCAGACCTCCGAGAGCCAGAGTGGCACCGCGAGTACGACCAGTGCCGAGAGCGAGATTGGTGCCGGGACTGCGAGCGACGCTGTGGAGGGTGCCGGGACCACAGCTGGGACCGGGACCGGCGCCGTCCTGCTTCACCCAACGACAGCGGTTGCATCAGGGACGGTTTCCCCTTCGACAGCACCCTCCGCACCGGAGGTGCTGCCGGCTGCAGAGGAGTCAGATCTGTGAGCGCGATCAAGTCCCACGCAGTTGAAAAGGTCTCCGGTGTGGAGGACAGTCTCAGCTCAACCGCAGTGTGCACTGGGGAGCTTACACGCACTGGACTCGACAGCCCTTGTGGTGCTGGACTCGACGGTGCAGGAGCCGTTACTTGTCTTATGCACTCCAGCAATGGACGCGGCTCCAGATGCGGTGCGGGCAGCGTCGGTGGCTGTTGAACCAACAAACAAGAAGTGGCCAGCACCTGCTTGGGCTGCTTCTTTTGACTCGGCGATAGGGACTGGCGTTGTGGTGGTGGGGGCGCTGGGGAGATCTGACGTGAATCTTTAGTAGAGTCAGAACGAGGTGCCGGACCAGTTGGTGCTGCTGGGGCACTCCGCACCGAAGACAATGGTGCCGGGTCCCACAAAGAGGAAGGGACCGGGCTAAGTGCTGCCTCCATAAGGAGCTGTTTCAGTCTAGAGTCCCGCTCCTTTCTGGTCCTTGGCTTGAACTCTTTGCAAATGCATCACTTATCCGCTTGGTGGGGTTCCCCCAGACACCTTAGGGGAGGAGTCATGGGGGTCTCTTGTAGGCATCGGTTTCAGGCAAGCCGAGCAGGGTTTGAAACCTGGGGACCCAGGCATGGGCCTGGGTACCAGGACAGGGGAGAGGGGAGAAGACCCTGCTCCCCCTCAATGAGTAAACTAAATCAAACTACACTAAGTAACTACTAACAACTATTAACAACTATTAATCACTAATCAGAACCATTAACAGGTACTAATGCTAGGGAGGGTGGAGATCAGCTAAGCTGTGCTCCACAGTTCCAACGACCCGTCACAGGTGCTAAGAAGGAACTGAGGGGGCGTTGGGTCGGCAGGGGCACATATCTGGCGCCATAAGGGCTCCACTGCAGGGGGCACTGCAGCCAACACATCGAGTGTTGCTAGGGTAAAAATCTTCCGACAATCATGCACGCGGCACGCACACACCTAATTGGAATCGATATGAGCAAGCACTCAAAGAAGAACTTCTAATGCACTACAGCAGTGTCCACACAGGATGTTACTGCACTGCAAGCTAATGCAATGTACATTCACACCCTGGTTTGCTGTGCAGTAACATCCTGTGTAGGCAAGCTATAAGACAGAGTAGGTATCTATCAGAAATACTTACAATTATAGAATGAATAATGTCATGGATTGGAAGGAAGATAACTAACAAGCAATGTAAATATTGAGAACATATTACTGTTGCACTCCCTAAAAGAATGATATTCAGCACCGCAGTATTTATTTAAAGGTTTAATTACTTTCTCCATCTCTATGAGAAAGTTTCAGGGACAACTAATGGTAAGGCAGGTTTAATAAAGCAGTTTTCTAGAATAAAATCCCCAAAGTTATATTTCCTTTTTATGATGAGAATGAATAATTATGTTCATACCCAGTTTAAGTTTCCTCGCCAATGCATCAATCTGAATAGTTGGGTCAGACCCCATAGACAAGAAACAGATAAGGGGTGTTCGTGTATCACTTTCTTCCCAAGTCTTCTCTAAATTTAAAATGACTGGTTCTGTATATTTCTCTTCCAGTGAATCAGCAATATACTTTCTGGCTTGGGAAAGGGTGCGATCTGGGCACCAAGATCTGGAAATACACATATGTAGTGAGCTACAAATTCAGTATCTTTTTCCTTTATTTTATTTCATTTCATTTCAAGGCTATGGAGGGAAATTTGAGACTGTGAGGTTATATAAGAGACAAAACATGTTAAGGAAACATTGACAATAAAATAACTCAAAATATTCTATTCCAAAACATTTTTAACTATTTGTTTTTAATAGACCTTAAAAATGGTTAAATTTGCAAACAGCCACAGAGGAGTCATTAGTAAAACATTTTTTTAAACCCCCCCACAATTAAACTTGCATTTACAATTTCCTCAATGTCCAAGTGGAACAAGAAATGTGATACACTAGAGAGCACTGCTCTGTTCATAGTAAACAGACTAGATACACTGAAGCCATGTTACTACACGCTATATCAGTTGGACTGGTTCAGTTGTGAAATTAAAGCTGTGTCAAGAACTGGCTAATAATGAGAAATGTAACTTAATTGTGTAGAGACTCATACTACATTATATATAATACTACCCAATGTATAAATTTTTATACGGGGCACAGCTGGCAGTACTGCTTACACTTATGGTTGTCCAACACTTTCCATTGTCGGACCCTGTTTGCTCATAAATTTAACTCTTTAACTCGTTGGACTGACATTTTCCATTCTGGGTACCTGTTTCAGGCTGTTTTTTTTTTTTTTAAATGTTCAGCAAAAACAGTTCAGCCACGTTCAAGAACACAATTGGGGAAAATAAGTTGTTTTGCTATATTAAAACAAATCTTAAAATTGAGAAACTGAAGTGCCTTCATGCTTTGACATTTAGTAGAGCAGCTTTGTGTCAGAGGGGTACTTTTTACTGTTCTCACAAAAAAAAGCCTCATAGTCTGGCCAAGTTACAGTAAATCTCAGAGTTATGAACACCAGAGTTACAAATTGACTGGTCAATCACACACCTCATTTGGAACCGGAAGTATGCAGTCAGGCAGCAGCAGAGACAAAAAATGAAAAAAGCACATACAGTACAGTACTGTGTTAAATGTAAACTACTAAAAAAATAAAGGGAATGTTTAAAAAAAAGATTTGACAAGGTAAGGAAACTGTTTCTGTTATTGTTTCATTTAAATTAAGATGGTTAAAAGCAGCATTTTTCTTCTGCATAGTAATGTTTCAAAGCTGTATTAAGTCAATGTTCAGTTGTAAACTTTTGAAAGAACAACCATAATGTTTTGTTCAGAGTTACGAACATTTCAGAGTTACAAACAACTTCCGTTCCCAATGTGTTCATAACTCTGAGGGTCTACTGTATAAGCCTTTGAAAAAAAGTT
Source organism: Mauremys reevesii (assembly GCF_016161935.1). Lineage (NCBI taxonomy): Eukaryota > Metazoa > Chordata > Testudines > Geoemydidae > Mauremys > Mauremys reevesii. Next base: position 61,799,307 of record NC_052625.1, read on the forward strand.
TGCATATGCTCACTAGGGACTTGTTAGAGTTTGTTGCCTGTGCAACTTTAATTTGGCCCCTTGTGCACATGCATTATGATACAGTCTTCAATTAGATGATCACATACTATTTTTCCACAGCACCCCTTCTCCTTCACTGCACAGGATGGACTTCCTCTGGGGGTGAATAGAGGTCATGTAATTAATTATGTTGTTTATAAGATCCCTGCCCCATCTGCTGCAAAAGTTGGAAGGCGTGTGTTGAATGAGGCAGTGGATTATATGTAGAGAAAGGCTGAATTCATTGTTAAAGCACCTGAAATACGCCCTGGAGAAATGGATACTATCCCTCTCTTAGCCACAGAGCTCCAATGTACTACAAGACAAGTCACTTAATCCAAACTTTTCACAGGTGGTCAGTAAATGTTAGTTCATTTTCTGGGTGCCCAACTTCAGGGCCACCCAGAGGATTCCGGGGACCCGGGGTCTTCAGCGGTGGGGGGTCCCCGCTTCGGCGGTAAGTCGGCGGCGGGAGGTCCTTCCGTTCCGGGACCCGCCACCAAAGTGCCCCGAAGACCCACAGCGGGGACCCCCCGCCACCAAATTACCGCTGAAGTGGGACCCGCTGCCGAAGTGCAGCCCCCACCGCGGGTCTTCGGGGCACTTCGGCGGCGGGTCCAGGAATGGAAGGACCCCCCCGCCGCCGAATTACCGCTGAAGACCCGGCTGCACTCCAGCGGCGGGTCCCGCTTCGGCGGTAATTCGGCGGCAGGGGGTCCTTCTGTCTCAGAGAGGAAGGACCCCCAGCCAGCGAAGACCGGGAGAGAAGAAGCTCCGGGGGCCCGGGTCCCGCGAGAGTTTTCCAGGGTCCCTGGAGCGAGTGAAGGACCCCGCTCCAGAGGCCCCGAAAAACTCTCGTGGGGGCCCCTGCTGGGACAGGGGCCTGGGGCAAATTGCCCCACTTGCCCCCCCCTCTGGGCGGCCCTGCCCAACATGAGCACAAGTGCTGAACACCCCCAGCTATAACTGATGCCAGTGGGAGTGGTGCTTTGAATAAATAAAGTAATATATAAAACTTAACAGAGTTGGTCACTGAATCCTTCTTTTACTACCACTGTACCTTTCATTTTTTGAATTGAGTTGCAATCTTTCTCTTTTAATAGGATGGATACAAATTAATTATTTTAGAAAAACCAGATTTTAAAAAAATAAATCAGTTTTTTAATTTAAATTAAATATGATTTTATTTTTAAAAACTAAACCTACTTAAAATTAAATTTGAAATGACAAACTATATTAAGGCCTAAACTTATTCTAATATATTAAAATCATTTACATTAAATTAAAAATAATATTAAGCAGTACATATTTGCTGCCCAGTTTTAAAGCACCTGGAACCAGTTTGCTGAAGTCCTAAAACCAGCTTTTGTCAACAATAGCCTCTTCTGCAGGTGCAGAGAGTATTTTATTTCATTCAGTTTATTCAGCTAGTTCGGTTCAATAATTGGTTCATTCAAAGTTACAAAACCAATTTGGAGTTGAAAAAAACTCAGGAAAGCTTATTTTCCTCTTTCAATCTATGAATCACACTAGGTGTGATAGGTTGAGATCTACTGTTCTCCTAAAATCTTGAAGGACATGATGACCAGAAACAATCAGTTAATTAACAACAGATAATTCTTCCTTTGTTTAATAAATCAGTTAATTTTAAATGTAAAACATGTTTTGATAAACATTTTTTCTTGTGAATCCAGCATTTTTAAGGTAGTTTTATAGACTAAAAACAATTAAAATGCTGTTTTCGTGCATTTTAATTGAATTGAATTTTCCATCCAAATAGCTCTTGACACAGAATACAAATAAAATTTGGTAAATATGAAGTACATCATTCACCATTCTCTAGCATAATAAAAATGTAAAGATTAAGAATCTAAAATGTAAACATTAAGATCCTAATTGCTTAAATAGATGTGTATACATATATTGTATCACCTTGGTTATCAAAAGAAGGACTAAAATTTAATGTAAAGGCTGTGTTTATTTGCATATAACATGTTCTAATACTTATGAACTAATGAGATCAACCTTTCTTTAGAAAAATAACTAAAAAGTACAAATACAAAACATGATTAAAATTGATTATTTATATCAAGATTTTCTGCTTGCTGATTTAAATCATGATTCAAATTGGTGATTTCAATTACTTTGATTTAAAGCAATCCACCTTTTTTTTTTTTGCATTGGCAGTTTTGATTAATCAATGTAGTCACATAATGGGATTTTTAATAACCCCATCTCTTTTTAAAAACAGAAACCCCTTCATTTTTGAAAATCAGTTATTTTGAAAACAAAAAATGAAAATAAAAATTATGATAATTTCCACACCAAAAAATTCATTTTGAAAATATATAGAATGAAAATGATTTTAACATTTTCAATATTTGGGGGGGGGGGTGTTTCTAGAGTCCTCTTCCTATTGCTGTTTAGCATGATGATCCTTCCTTAAAATTTAAGGCAAAGTTGAAGAAAGGTATTTTCTGGAAAACTATTAACTATATACTAGATGATTCCAAACATAAAGAGTTTCCTTTTTCAGTGAGTGAATCTTAATAGTTAAATATTACTGCATATCATGTATAGAAACTTTATACAGTACAGATACTATTACTACAGCACAATGATACACTTCAACATTTACTGCAATAAGTAACTTATCTCAGTAATGAACAGTGCTCCAAAATCTATGATGATTCTCACCTGATAAGCAAAAGTTTGCGACAGGTATCTAGTGAGTCATTGTATCCATCAGGAATAACTTCTTCTTCAGGAGCATCTTTATCAAACCAACTTTTCCACCCCTTCTCATTGCGGGATATCTAAATGTATTACATGAATAAACACACAAATAAACTTTGCCCATAAGAAAATGTACACAGTCATTTTAGAAAGTTATGTTTTAATAATATCCTTCATATTATTATGCTAAGTAGAATATATGTCACATCATGGGGAGATTCTGTAGCATTTCTGGAGATATATGTTTTGTGATATTAAGATGTTGGTGACAGATCTGTTTGAGCATCCCCTGACTGACCATCCACTAACCTGCTGTGAGGGGAATACAAGCCTCTGGATCCCTGGATCACTAGATGTTTTAAACCTACAAGGCATGAATGGAATCCAGCCACTACCCCTATCTTGAGGACCCTAGCCACATTCTTGTGGCACAGACCCTTTATCACCCCAGGGTGAGAACTGGAATTTGCTGTTCAGCTGCCTAGCCCCTGGATGCAATGGTGACCCTTCGGATTCTCCCATATTTAAACACAGAACTCCATCTCAAGGTGTGAATTTTCTTGTTTACTGTTTAACTCTCTCAGGAGACTTTTGTAGTAACTGTGAAGCAGATAACACATACATACCTTGCACAGGATTTTAACATAATTTCTCTTTTACTTAATCATATAAAGCACAAGAGAATACAGAACATTTAGAAAACACTAAACATCTTAACTGCAGTGCCCTTCACTAGCTCATCCTTCCCTGGAGAGTCCTTGGGAAAGCATCTTGGCTCAGGAAGGAAGGCAGAGTCCCTGCCTTATGTAGGCCCCTACATGCTGCAGTGCTTCTCTCTCCTCTTGAGTTAGAGACAAAAGGGCCAAAACCTCCAATGCCCCCTGTTCTTGTGTATCTCCCTAGTTTATGTGCCTCCTTCCAACACCTGGCTTCCTTTATTCTGCCCTTTGGTAACTTTCCATTGCTCTCCTCTTCCCCTCTCCCTTCAGACACAGGAGGAAGTATCTTTTCTGTTGGGATGCAGTTACTCTTTCAAATAACTACTGTGGTCAAAGTACAATTATTTAAAGTTAAATACTTTCCTATCATTCTCAGTGTGAGGAAGATATGCTTTTTCAGGCAGGTAAGGCATGGTGGATACACATTCATGATACAGCAGTTTTGATAGTAACTGCTCATGATAACTTCATAATGTCAACCAGAATTCATAAATTCTATAGACAGATTCTCAAATTGTATACTGTAATCATGGATTGCAGGGCTAGAAAGAACCACTGTGATAATCTAATATTAAGATATTACAATAAAATATTGTGATATTAAGGTATAGTTTCCTAATAATTTGCCTTAGAATAGATTACTACCCAAACAGAGAATTATAGTCTATGTAGGAAGCTAGTAAGTTCATCTTTTTGGCAGGATGATTCTACACTGCAAGCATGGAGGAAGAAGAATATTATAATTGGTATGTCTCTCTTAATAATAAAGTACTAAGAGATAATAGCTAAAATCATCACGTGCCACTATGGGCCAAATGGTCAAAGATGCCCAAGTCAAAAATAACAGCTGATGCTAACCTACAGCCACCATATTATGCAGCTTTTGAAATGCCAACTGAGAATAAGTCTGACCAGCAGAGTGATCAATCCTCTCCTAGAATATCTGTCAAGAGATATAAAGGCTATAGTGAGACCACAATGAAGGTCTCTATATAAAAACCTAAAAAACAGAGGCAGAATTGGGACCTGAATGGAGTGATTGAAGGTATGTCTATACTGCACACTTCTTTTGGCAGTGTGTTGTGTACATTTGCACATAGCCTCCCTAACATGGGTATAAATAGCAGTGTAGCCAGTGAGGCATGGCTTAGGCAAATAGAGTAAAGACATGCCTGAAGTGTGTGAGAATGTACACAAGTACATACCCTACAGGGCTCTCTACTCAGCTAAGCCATGCCTCCCTGTCTACATTGCTATTTTTAAGCAGCGTAGTGTCCTGCTCCTTCCTCGCTGCTGGAGTCTTTCCCAATGCAGGAAAAGACTCAGGCAGTGAGAGGCAGTGGGGAAAAGCTGTGTCAGCTGCCCACTGCGAGAGCCTTGTCCCACCACAGGGAAAGACAGCAGTAGAGGGGAAAAGGTCTGGTGGGGAGGGGGAAATCCCCGCTGCATCCCAGCTCCCAGAGTCTTTTCTCAATGTAGTGAAAGGCTCCAGCAGCAGGGATCTGATGAAGTCTTTCCCCACGCTGGAGTCTTTCATGGACATGTGCACACAGTTTGCTTTTCACTGCATCATGTAACTACATGTACACTGACACTGGTGTGTAGTGTAGACATAGCCTGAGAGGTAAAGTTTTCTACAGCAAAGATTCTTAGATCAATGCAGGGGGAAGAAGAGGCAGGCTGAGACTTGAATATATACTGTATATTAAGAAAGGTCTGGCTGGCTCACTAGGCCTTGGACAGTCTCAAACTTCAGAAGATCCATATCTCTATGAGGCTGGGGGAGCACAGCTTGCTCACTCACAACTCATACAGACAGGAGGAGGAGTGAGGAGCAAATGTGAATAACTCTTCTCCTTATGGGGCCCTCCCAATCTGGCATTGCCTGGAACTAGAAGTTTAACAGCGGCTCAGAAATAGCTGTATGTGGAATCTCAGCCTAACTGCCAAGTAAACCAGAGATATGCAGATCTTATAACCAAATAATTGAACTCTGAATTAATCTCTCTCTGTTTGTAATATTACATGTTTGTTTCTCAGCCACATCTAGAAGTAGTAGTATCGGGGAAAGGAGTAGGATCCCTGCATCCCCTCATCTTGAACTATAGGGCTCGACATCCCCACTAATGGCACCAGACACTACCCTGCCTCAGCATGACATTCTGGGCATGAAGATAGCCTTCCAGGCACAACAGGTACTTTCCCAGAAAGTGATGTTAGCAGTAGCACCAGGACAGGGAACAGACCCCATCTCCGATCTCCACAGCCCGAAGACATCAGCAAAAGTAGCAGACTGTTTTCTAAAATTTGAATTCTCCACAACATTTTCTGTTTGCCTTAACAAGCTTCCACATCTCCCTTATAGTCCCTTTACTGCTAAATTCATACTTCTTGCCTCCATGCTCCCCTTCCTTCCTCCTCCTCTCCTTCTTCTTTCCTCTGACATTCATCCCTTATGTCCCTCCTTCCATTACTTTCTTTACCCCTAATCCCTTGCTCCTATACCCCTCTCACTCCACCTTTATACCGCATATACAAAAATATTAAAAATAAATAAAAATAAATGAATATTTTTGAAAAAAGAAAGACATAGAATCAATGTGCCCATCACCACTCATATCACTTTGCTTCTATGTTGGGCCCCTTTTCCCCAGACCTCTTCTATTTTTGTCTTTTTAGAAGATGAGTTCTTCAGGGTAGTGATCATGTCTTAGGGGATCTATACAACATCTATGACAATGGGACCTCAATCCTGATTGGGACCTTTGGATATTAATACAAGAAAGATAAATAAGTGTAACAACAACACCTGATTCATAATTTCTGCAAATTGTGGAAGTTTGCTCAGTTCCACCAGATTCAGCCACGTCATGTCAAGAATCCACCGGAATGGTTTGGGAGGGCAAGCTTTTAGATCCAGCGCTGCACCTCCTGGAACAGAATATTGTTGTGATGAAATACACATAAATCATGCTTGATATTTCTGTTCCATTGTGCTGAAATACTATAGGAATGCCAGTAAGCAATACAAGCTATGCTTTAGAACTCAGAGAATTATTATGGCAGTGGAGGAGGAAAAAAGGGATGGAGAATTTTTCTGCTCACATCTTCTCTCCTGCTTCTTTTTAGATTGGAAGAGGAGGATATCATCTAAGATTTCTACATGTTTTAAATGTGAGCAGCTATGTTCACTCCTCCAAGATGCTCACTTGCAGATTAAATTTCTATATCTCACTTTCTGAATGCAGGGACCCCTTTAATATATTCACCAGTTCAGTTTAAAAGTATATGTTGGTAACACTGTATGAAATTATTTAATTTGGAAGCTCTCACCCTTAAATCTGAGAACCTCCTGCTAAGTCCTAAAGAAGTATGTACTGTTACTGATGAGCAATCAAAAATGTTATCCTTGTTCAACCTCTTGAACAAGAATATATAGTGGTTGCACTTAAGAAGTTTTCTCTGTTTTGAGATATCACCTATGTTAAGAAAGGGAACTGCTCTTTGAAACAAGTAGAATCTTTCAAAATGAAAGAAACTTTCAAGTGTGACTATTATATACTCACTACAATATAATGTAGCTACTACCACAACCAAAGCGGAGCAGTATGTGTACACAGCCAGAGCTGACACCAGCTGTAAAGACAATTGACTTAGTTTTAAACATTAATTTTGTATAATTAATTTGAAATATTTGTTCATATATAGGACATAATCTTAGATCCATGTCACAATCCTTCAGATCTAGAATTTACAATCAGTTTTCTTAATTTTTACAGAAGGGTACCCTGCTGTTTTGAATATTTATTTTATTACAAAATGATTTATTGCTCTAACATTATTTCCTGATTCTGGATTATTTTAGTGCACAGGAAATTCTTATGAATAAATTAACTTCCCTTTCATCTACGATGATGCAGTGTAGATTATTTTGCATTTACTTGTAAGAAGAGAAATATTCCTTTATGAAGAACTTCTCTCAAGACAGTCCTTTTTGTGATTAGTATAGAAGTAATGCTAAAATGGAATCTTATAATGTCAAAAACAATCCTTCACCAGCAGTGCTTACATGTCCAAAGAACAGAACAAACATTAACCAACTAACCCATCAGAGTTTACTGGAAAACCTGGGAAGGAGGAAGAAATTTTCAAAGGTAGAAGAAAGACCATCCTGAAGAGCTTAATCCTGGATGAAGAGCAACATAAGGCCCAGATAGCCAGGAGATAGTTGACTCTCCTTATCTGACATGTAACTGAAGGAAAAGTGGTACAAACCAATTGTTACAGACTGGGAGAGGGATCAGGACACAGAATACAATTTCTTACCATGATTTTCTTTTTGTTAGCAGCTTCTTCCTTGATTTTCCACAAATGTGCAATGGTTTTTCTCTGTAAAATTTGAAGGTATTCCAGTGTTTGTTGCTCAGGGGCTCTAAAACTACTGCCATCCCCCACCTTAGGCCACCAGAATGGGAAAATTTATGATTACTTACCTGCAAATTTTCCTTTCTTTGAAGGGATACATCTGTGGCTATAGGGGCCAGAATCAAAGCTGACCGAACAGCTGATGAGGGACTAGCCCCCACCTTCTGGAGACCCCCACCTCTTAGTTTTGAGATGCTTCCAAAGCTAGCCCCTCTGGACCGTGAAACACAAAATGAATCTCTTGTCCTGCATCAGCACCTTGTAAAAATAAGTTTCACAGATCTCCCTTTTTCAGGGAAGTGCTGGATCTGTGGACTGATCTCTTTGAAGAAGCAGAACTTTTCAGCTAAGCTACCACAAATTCTCCCATTCTCTCTCAGACCTAGGTCCACGAAGTCTCAGTGTGAGATTTTGTCAGCAAGGAAATGACAAAAATGTCTGTCAGAGAAAGCGACAAAGAGTCCTGTGGCACCATATAGACTAACAGACATATTGGAGCATAAGCTTTCATGCGTGAATATCCACTTCATCAGACGCCGTGTCTGACGAAGTGGGTATTCACCCACGAAAGCTTATGCTCCAATACATCTGTTAGTCTATATGGTGCCACAGGACTCTGTCACTTTTTACAGATCCAGACTAACACGGATACTCCTCTGATACTTGTCAGAGAAAGGATTCCCTTACTCTAAGGAATCACCACAGTGTGCAAGACCCACTTGCCAAAGGCTGCAGTGGCTGACGACTATCTATCTTCTAAAATTTCGTAAATGTATGCAGGGATGATCAAGTTGCAGCTTTACAGATTTCTCTGGAAGGGGCCTGCCATTTCTCAGCCCACGATACCAACCACTGTTCGTACTGACTGAGCTCTGGGGGATTGAGTTCTTTTGCTCTATATGCCTCAGCAATGCATCAACGTGTCCAGCGAGAGTCTGATGATTTAGATGCATTAGCACATCTTTTTCTTGGCTGAAATACAACCAGTAAAGCTGCTGTTTTTCTTATGTTCTCTTTTGTTTTCAGATAACACTTTAAAGCTCACCTGACATCCAGTAAATGCCATAGCTGCTTCTTTGGGTGAGAAGGATATGGACAAAAAGAAGGCAATGAGAATTCTTGTGCTCAATGAAAAATTAAATTTACTTTTGGAATAAAGATGGGATCCATTCTCAAAACTACTTTCAAAGCTCTCAACTCTGACACTTCTCTTGGTGAAGCGATAGCAATCAAAAAGGTAATTTTGATAGTCTAGTAATACAATGAAACTGATTTTACAGGTTCAAAGGGCACCTGAATTAAGGCGTCAAGCACAATGTTCAATCCCAAGATGGAGCTGTATGCAATTTAGGAGGACGCAATAATTTGTCCTTCTGGTTGGAAATGGAAGATTTTCTGGATATACTCAAAATTGCAAACAGTGCAGAAATATGTACTTTTAAGGTATTAGTCTGCAAACTGATGTCAAAACCATCTTGTAAAAATTCCAGAACATGAGGCACTTTGGCTACATGATGCTGAATGTCTCTCTCTACAACAAGCTTTGAATTTAGACCAGATCCTTGAGTAAGCCCCGTTTGTTGATTTTAATCCTACATGCTAACGAGTTTCAATGAGACCAACAGAGTAACCCTTTGGTTCTAGAAACTTCCTCTCAAATCCCAAACTGATATATTTAACTTGCTTGGATCCTGGTGAAGAATTGGACCCTGGGATAACAAATCTGGCCTTGGATTCAGGAACAGTGGTGGCTCCACTGACATATTCACAAGATCAAAAAATCAAGGAGTCTTGGGCCAGTGTGGCACCACCAAGATCACTTCTGCTTCCTCCTTTCTGATTTTCTGTATTACCCTGGCAATGAGAGGCACTGGAGAAAAGCATAACGGAAGCCCTTTGCTGACTAAGTCACAGGGCATCTATGCCTAGGGCTCCTGGTCTCTTAAAAATGGTCTTAAAAATACAGTACCTCTTAGATTTTGCTTGATGCTTGCAGGATTACTATGCCGCTGTAGAGGAAAGCCTCAATGCTTTGGTGATTTCCTATATGAGGGGAGGGGCAGAGGAGTCAGAGGTAAAATGAGATTGCTATTCCCTGAGGAACAAATAAAAACTATACAAGCTGGTTGGGAAGAGCTGAACTGCCATCTTGTTCCAGAGACATAACTTCTGATAGCCTAAAATGGAAGATGGAGCTTAATCTTGGAGTTGCTCACAACAGCCGGGAACCACCTCGAATTCCACAGGGAATAGGCAAATCCCAGTTATGAAGAATCATGGTAGAAGCTGTGCACCTAAAAGCACACTTTGAAATAATGTAAATCAGAAGATAAAAACAAAGTTTACTTTCTACTATTTCTAACTTTAAGAAGCTCAATAACTCACCAAAGGAAATTCAAACAATTATTATTTTAAATACAAACACCTTTTTAATGTTTTACCTTTAATAAGTGCTTGGAACTCTTTGGGTTTGACCTGCCCTCTCTGAAGATCAATTTTTAGTGTCAGAAGAAGGGTAAAAAGAAATTTGTGGTATTCATAAAGGCCTCTGACAGAATATGTAAAAGTTTCAAATGTAAGATACTCAATAATATTTGAGATTCTTTTCTGTGGCAAGGGAGACTTTTCAGATCTAAAGTATGAAAACAAAATACAAAGCAATAACATAATTAATATAAATATTAACTGGAATGAAAAGACAAAAATTTCAAAGATAGAGAAATCTATATATTCTTACCTGGCCATGGACTGATCAAATAACTTTAGGAACTGAGCCAGTGAAGTCTGGTACATGTTATTGACCATGCTCATTTCTGTGATAAGAAAATAAAGAATGCTTCCTCGTGTAGCAGCAGGTCGATATTCCTCTTGTGCAGTGTTAATCTTCACTTGAGTTTCTGCTGCCACATATAACTTTTCAGATACTTCAGCAGCTGTTTGCTTAGTTGTTCGCAGTACACCAATCAAAGATTCATCATCTACTAAAGAACCTAAAAGGACAAATATGAAACATGTTTAGAATAGATTTTAGAATTTCCTATATTCAGAACTCAAAAATGAAAATGGCAGAAGTTATTTACCTCAAACTGAAAAGATTTATTGAGTTTCACAACTTTTAAAAAATTCAGGTTTAGCAAAACAAGTACAAAAATCAAAATACCAAATTTTATATTTAGTATGTTAGAGAACTGCACTGATGCTGATGAAGATTTGACCGTACTCATGCAAGCTACAACTGTGCAGTGTGTCTGCTTTCACATGCATACAGTTTAGTACATCCATACACAGCACTCCTTGAAAGAATTTCAGGTTCTGTGGATTGGTTGCACTGAAAAAAATCAGTGAGACTTAGTCTCCTAAATTGCTTAAGCACTTGTAAAATGTTGCCCCTTATCCTGCAGTCCTTAGAGCAGATAACTTTAGAGTAATATTTAATTAAGGCATTGTCTACATTGGAAAGCTTTTTTGACAGTTTTTCTCACTATAATTATACAGGTATAACTAAACCAAAAGAGTAGGTCCATGCTGGTTTGTATAAAGCGGCTTAAGCTACATCCCTTGTGAGTCATAGCACGCACAAAGGGCTCCTTTTTTTTTTTAAATATCTACACAGCACTCTGGGTAGATATTCGAGGATGCAGTATTCCATGACTAGGTTTGTTTATTGCTGTGGATTGTGGGATACTTATCAGAACCAACTGGATTTCTGCAACTTGGGGTCAAACTTCCATGAGTCTGTCAATGGTATTCCATAATTCACTTGGTTTTCACTAACCAGTGCTGTTTTCAAACTGTTCCAGTTTTGAGCTGCTGTCAGACAGCACAGAGGAATCACTGCAATCCTAACCATCATTAGTACGAATAGGGAGCTCCAGATATATAGGTAGTCATGCAGGCGGGTGGCTGAGTAGAAGATGGAAGACTGATGCTACATAGATACTGCTAGAGGAAGAGGAGGATGAAACCAGGAAATTATATCTGTATGACATTTTCCTGGACTGGCTTCACTTGATGGAGCACTGCTTCTGGGCCTGGCCAATGAGAACCAACTGGTGGAACAGGACAGTACTGCAGACCTGGTGTAACTAGTAGTGGCTGCAGAATTTCAGAATGCAAAAGGTCACTTTCATGGAAAGCTGTGTAGAGCTTACCCCAGAGCTTCAGTGTTGGACCAACAACATGTAAGTTCCCCAAAACATGAAGAAACATGTGGCCATCATCCTATTGGGTCTTGCAGTTCATCAACAGAAAGGGGTATTTTTCCACATAAGCCCTAGAAATTGATCACTCTGGCAAGTTCACTAACATTAACGTGCGTAGTCTGGAAAGGTCAATAATGCTGGGATTTTTGGAAATTCACTTATGTTTTATGTAATGAAAAATGGAACTTTTACTCCCAAACCACTATGGACATTACTGGGGTGGTTCCAGCTGTTGTTCTGGGAGGCCAAGCTTACCCTCTGCTTCCCTGACTTACGAAGCCTTTTATGGGACACTCGTATAAGAGAAAGGAGCTGTTCAACTGTACCTGGAGTAGCAGCATAACAACTACAGAGCATGCATTTGGAAGAATGGAAGGAAGGTGGAATCTCATGACAAGGCTGAAGAGTCCTGAATGATACCTGCCTTGTGTTAAAGGTGCTTGTTGTCATAATATCTACCAGACATGGTGATGTGCAGCCAGTGCCTTGAAGAAAGTTTCTAAATCCACCTCAGTAGATACTAATGTGACAGATTATTTTAATATAGCACTTAATACTGGATGAGGTCCTCTCTGCAATATTGTTAACCTGGTTCTCCAGCTGGGTCTCTAATGGTGTCTGCAGTTGAGTCTCTGACTGGCTGTAGGGAGTGCTGAAGAGATTGTAGCTGTCCAGGGGAATTTCCTCCTGGCTGGGATCCATGGTTGCCTATGTGATTTCCAAAGCTGACTCTTTCATTGTGGACCAAACTGTCCAAACATTTACCAGCAGTTTGTTGTGGCCTCTTGGGCAAAAATCTGTTCTATTCTATTCTATTCTATTCTAGTTCTTATATGGCACTTATCGTTGTAGTAGCTGAATGCCTTCTACTGGTGTAGTAAGCAATGTGGTGCGCGTGTGCACACACACACACAGAGAGAGCTATCTACGTATGCTAGAGAAGGCAGGGAAAAAGAAATGGCTCCTGAGAAAGTTCTCATCTCCTGAACAGACAAGGTTTAACCTTACTGTAGAAAGTTCCATCGTGTCAGAGAAATGAAGTTGTCAACGATAATGTTCATCCCAGAGCTTAAGGCAATCTTTTATATATCCTGGGCAATGCAGCACCTTGAAGATAAGACCCAAGACCTTGAATTTGATTCAATATTCTGAGGAAGTATTTCACAGTATACAAGTGTACTAGGAGCATTGCAGAGGTATGATTTTTGTAATTCTGCCCTAGATCCTTGTCTTTGATGCAGCACCAGCATGCATCCTGGGAATACTCCTTTGCCTGTATTTGCTCTGCTAAACACCTGTAGCTCTTTGTATTCCAATGACTTCTGGAAGGACTGAACTTGGTCCTTATCTGTCTCCAGAGGTCACAGAAGGATCTCCTAACATAAGCACACACAAGCATGATGGCTGTAATGGACTTTGGGTTCTGTGAACTTGTCACAAGCTGGATTTGCAAAGAGATGCACTTAAGCGAGTGCTGGTATTTAAAGAGTGGGGACATCCAGTCAAGTGGACCCCAAGCAGTGGAGAGTGCACAGGTAACCTAATAGACCAATCAAAATGAGAAGCAATCACAGAATCATAGACATGTAGGGGTGGAATATACTTCAAGAGCTCCTGTGCTGAGGCAGGATCAACCTGTTCTTAAAAACATCCAATGAGAGGACTCCACAATCTCCTTTGGTAACCTATTCAGTACTTACCTATCTTTATAGCTACAACATTTTTCTGAGTAACTAATCTAAATCTCCATTGCTGCAGACTAAGCCAACTACTTCTTGTCCTACCTTCATTGGACATGGAGCACAACTGATGACTGTCCTCCTATAACAGCCCTTAACATATCTGAAAACTGTTATCAGGTCCCTCCTTAGTCTTCTTTTCTCAAGACTAAACATGCCCAGTTTATTTAAACCTTTCCTCATAAGTCAGCTTTTCTAAGCCCTTTATCATTTTGTTGCTCTTCTTTGCACTCTCCAATTTGTCCACATCTTTCTTAAAGTGTGATGCCCAGGCTTGAACACAATATTCCTGCTGAGGTTTTACCAGTAATTGTTCTGCTGTGCTCAATATCTCCCACATCTTACAAACACTTCTGTTAATACATTCTAGAATGATATCAGCCTTTTCCACAACTGCATCACATTGTTGGCTCATATTCAATTTGTGATTCAATATAACTCCCGGCTCCTGTTCAGCAGTACTACTGCCTAGCCAGTTATTCCAGTTATATGTATTTATGCATTTGATTTTCCCTTCCTAGGTTTAGTACTTTGTACTAGGCTTTATTGAATTTCATCTTGTTGATTTCAGACCAATTCTCCAATTTATCAAAGTCCTTTTAAATTCTAATCCTGTCCTCTAAGGATCTTGCAACCCACTCACCTTGGTGTCATTTGCCAATTTTATAAGCATAGTCTCCACTGCTATCCAAGCTACCAATGAAAATATTGTAAGGATGGACCCTACATGTTTTCCCAGTTTGATAGTGAAACACTGATAACTATCCTCTGAGTAGGTTCTTCAAGAAGTTATGCACCCACCTTATAATAATTTAATTTAGACCATATCTCCCTATTTTGTTTATGACAATGTAATGTGAGATAGTGTCAAAAGCCTTACCAAAAATCAAAATATATTATGTCTACTGCTTTCCCCCTATTAATTAGGCAGTAACTCTATCAAAGGAAATTATGTTGGCTTGGCCTGATTTGTTCTTGGCAAACCCATATTGGACATAAGTTACCACTCAATCCTCTTGGTGCTTACAAACTGATTGTTCAATAATTTGTTCCCGTATCTTTCCAAGTATTGAAGTTAGGCTGACTGGTCTGTAATTCCCTAGGTCCTCAAAGCAATGTGGAAGGGTGGTAGAAGGACTACCTGCAGTGGCATAGCTGTTAAGAAATGGTAATGTATCTATATGAAGTTTTCAGCACTATATCTCATTTAGAACTAGAATCAAGTTGCTTCCATGAAGATTAATTATAGTGGGATAAGACACAAGATCATGCAAAATATCATTTGTGTTTGGATGCAAGACAGTTTATTATTTTTTGCATAATCTAAAGATATACTTTAAAAATCCTTTCCCCCATAGACAAGGGCTCAATGTCCTTTTCTCTTTGTTCTCTTTTTCAGATATCAGGAGAGTGGGACATGCTGCTGGCAACTCCCAGGAGAGTCAGTCCACTAAGATACATGTGCATAGGGTGGCCAGACAGCAAATGTGAAAAATCAGGACGGGGGTGGGGGGTAATAGGAGCCTATATAAGAAAAAGACCCAAAAATCGGGACTGTCCCTATAAAATCGGTACATCTGGTGACCCTACATGTGCATAGTGAGTCTAAAAAATGATTTTGGCTTTTATATCCAATCAGGACAGGTATTTTTAAGAAAGCTGCTCCATAATCCTGTTTTATTGCACAATGGACTGGTATAAATGTGCCTAGTTGCACTAACTTCAGAGCTACACCAGTTTACAGCAGCTGAGTATCAGGCTGAAGTAGCTTTATCTCTCTTCCTACTATAGCTGCACTGTAGGTGTTAAACCCCCACTTCTCTGGCAATGTAAAGGGACCTTAAAAGGCATGTAAGTGATTATACCCCATTTAAGATGCCTTTAGACTACCAGAGCAATATAAAGTGCCTTCCTTCAATAGAGGCAGTGATATACTAGCTAAACAGTTTTTTCCTTTGTGGAAGAGACATTCCCCCTCAGAAGAGACACCTATAATAAGCGCCACACACACTCCGGATGTTCCTACCAAGTCAGCACTGAGACTTAATTGTATTCTGCATCTACATACAATACCGATGCACAACAGATAAGGAGTCAGGGTTCTGATATGGTGATCCTCTTTTAGCTGTAACACTCCTCCAGATTTAAAGAGAGCGGGTACCGCAATAGGACAAAAAGGGAAACTGGTCCCCATATATGGTACACAGAGCCAAAAGAGTTTCCACAGACTCATTAATTCATTTGGGTGTTGAGGATCTCCCTGGAGTGGAGATACAGATGTTCCAGGGCCTTTGGGGCAGGATTCAACACCGAAACTATTCCACAGCATCTACACCAGTTTCAATGGCAGATCTTCGGATTTCTCCTTCTCTGACCTCCCTCATATTCCCTTTCACCAAACTATACCTCTATGAAACTTTACTCTGTGCAAATGGTAAAGATCCCCTGTGTGACTTCACCAGATCTGGCCTCTCCCCAGTGGAACTATACCAGTTCATGCCCATACATACATAGATGAGCATGTCTAGAGGGTTCATCTCAAATGCTAGTCACCTTCTTCCACTTTCCTTAGATGAGCTTCTGATAAAGGGTAAGTGTGGGTTTAATATACTATTTTTTGCTTTTTTTATGGTTCACATAAAGGCCCTTCCATATTGACACCGATTAGTTTATTTTCCCTATAAAAATCCCAGGTTTTACTCATTAATATATAACCTTTAGTTGCGCTTAGTTTATAGAGAAGATTGTCTTCCAATTCTTTCATCTTCCGCTTATTAAAAGTTACATCTTCCATGAGTTTAATTCGCTCTCCCTCCAGCTCCTAGTATCAGAAATCAAGAAAATGATACAACTGTTTATTGACTATACCACTGCATCATATTTAAAAAGCACTTGCTCATACTGCTGCTTACTAGAGCTTCTATTTTATTTCAGTTATATTTTCCCTATTTAAATAAATATTTCTATAACTTTTTTTATTTCTTTGTTTAAGTAGCATGTTTTTCCTGTGTTTATCCAGCTTCAACTATCTTAATAAATGCCAAATTGCAGTATATAATTTCTAATTCTGATACTAGCACATTTTTGTTTAGAAATTTCCGTTCTGAAACTTAATAAAATGTTAAAAGATTGTCAGTTTGCCCATCTCTATTTGCATTTTTCTTCCCACATATTAAAGTTAGATAAACTAGTAAGTACCACTATTGCACAATTAGTATTGCAGTTCTTTGTTCATCTTGCTAGCTTACCTGTTTCTCAGTAAGAATTACTCTTTTCAGTAACTGATTCTCAAGTCCCTTCATTGTAACAGTGAAATCAATAACTGATGTTTTAGCATTGATCTCAGGTGTGAAAGCAGGATTGGGTAGTTTTGTAGTAATATACAGTTTAAATGTAGTCATTACCTCTACCTCCTTATCACCAACTTTCACCTGAAGAAAAAGTTAATAAGTGTCAAGTGACAGCAAATTAATTTGGTTTTAACCAGTAATGCTAATTGACTGACTGTGTACAAACCATGGAAACATTTACATTTTTGAAATAACATAGATGAAAATTAATATATTTGTTTCACAGGTCAAGTTATGAAAAAAACCAAGCTCCATCAGTAAAGCTCAAGAAACAAAAAGTGATTAGCGGTTATGATTTGTTATAAAAGTAGTATTAATCTCAAGATACATAAAGGAACTACTTCCAGTGTGGGGCTTCAGTGACTCCAAGGGCATTATTGTTATAATCTTGAACTCAAACATAACTAATCACAGCTCAAGACTCAAATCCTGAGAAAATGCTGACCTTTACGGAAATCATGTTTCTCTCACAAACGGAGCAGAGGAAGAAATTAATGAATCAAGCAAGGTAGAATAAATAGTTTTGTCTTATATTTATTACAACAAGATGAATTTAAAGTATCTCTGCAAAAATAAGTATCTTATTCAATCACTTTTATAAAGTACTGCATACATCAGTTACATATTCTATCCACACAGCTGTTTTAAACCAACAAATCATTTCCCATATTCTCTAAAATCTGCATGTGTGTGCTCTAGTGCAAAAAAGTTTAAGCAGCAGGTACAGCTCCTTTATCATGCACACATAGGCTTACCTGGGCTACTTCAAACACGACCCCTGGGGAGAGTGGGTAGGGAGGAGGTATTTCCACCTCACCACTATTGCCTACCCTGCTCTGGCAACTCAATCAAAATAGCAAAGAAAATAATATTTAAACAGTTTTATGACAATTCTCATTACCACCAATAATCTGGACTACAGCCTCTGTCAAGTAGTCTTTGGCTTCCAATGTAATTATACATACTGACATTGAAAGTTAATAAAGACAAAAATACCCCAAAGACAAATGATTTGTTTTGGGCATTTAGGATTAAACAGGATACAGATATTTTAGTTGGGGATTCTTCTGTTTTTAGTCGTTTCATAGTTTATAAAGGTGATTTTCTTGGTCTATAGAAAGTCTCAGTGGTGGGGAGAATTGCAGAGGAAAAATGGTAGCCATAATGCGTGCTAGAACAAAGTAGATGGACACTTCCCTAATGTTGGGAATGTTTTGCTAGCTTGGCAGCTGGTAGTGTGGGAAGCTAAGATGTTTTTTTTTTTTTTAGTGTGTGGGAAGCCTGAATGTTTTTTTTTTTCAGTTTTGGGTTAAGGTTGTTGTGAGTGTTGTGAGAAGTTGGCCTGTTTGGAACTTCTCTCTGCTAATCTGAATAATAATATAAATAAATTAATAAGAAGTTGTGATATTGTGTGTTAATGACAGTGCTTGTGTGTATTTGTGTAACCAATTAGCAAATTGCTGCTTGCTTGCTTGCCTGCTTTAAGAGTATATGCTGGAAAAAGAGAAATAAATAGCTACCAATCAAACTACTAACTGAATCAAACTGTCAGTTCCATACACCTAATTTCCTCTAGGAAATCAAAATGGTATATGTGTGTTATATCATTAAATTAAGGGGAAAGGAACTGTATGAGTCATTTGAGCACAAGAATAAAAAGACACAAGAGGAGGACAGATATTTCTTATTACCAGTAAAGCACACTCCAAAAAGTTAAAGGTCATGCATCATTATGATCAGCCCACTGATGAAGACAGTTAGATGTCATTTCTTCTGAAGCCTGTTAATTCTATTCTTAGTGGGGGCTAGCTGGGCATTGCTTAAAAAAAATCAATAGAAAGCACACCCACCATTCAATAGGATTAATGCAACTGACTGCTGGCTTGGAAGCCTTAGGAGTGACTTCTAATTAAACTCAGTTTCCTTACACACCATCATATTACTTTGCTATTAGATTAACATGTCATCGCAAACATCACATTTTATTACTTCAGTTTGCTGTTTTCATTTCATTTGTATTACCCCATAGAAAATAAAATATGTTCCATTTAGTACAGCTTTAGAAAGCTAAATAAAGAACTATATCATTCAACACAAAATAAACACTTTATTATAATTCTTCTGTTAGGTAACTAACCTTGAAAGAGGTTCCTGATTTAATGAAATTCTTTTCTAATATATTATCCAGTGCTGGATCCAACTCTTCACTTATATCCTCAATCACAAGTGATCTTCCCAATGAAAGGCTGTCTTCTAAGTGTGTGCGGAAATACTTGTGGTTCAAAGTTGTCACCTTTGAAAGGAAATAATTCTGTCTTTATAATAATGAACTATGTGTTCAAAGTTCTTTATGAAAACCACAGGATTTACTAGCAAAATTGCTTTGCTTGTTTTTGCATTTAAAAGAAAGCAACATGTTCATTTGGCTTAGTGTAGCAATCAGAGTTCTTCTGGTAAGAAATATTTTGTCATGTATACAGTGAAATGTATTAATAACACAACTTTGAATTAATGAAGATGATTCAAGAGATTGGTTGTAATAGGATACGGAGCTTTTCACTACTAGGTCACCAAAGTCTGATGCAGATCATTAAAGAATTGAGTTGTTACCACCTTTCACCCAACCATTTGTTTGTTTTCAACTCTGCTACAGCATCACTAATCTGTGCCCCCTTAGACCCATGTTCTCTGCTTTAGCCCCCAAGTGCAGCAACAATAAGGATATTCAATAAACTGTAAGAGTTGGCAACACTAGATTAATCCTTTTAAAAACACAGGCTTCCCTATCCAAGCTACTTCAGCTAACTTTGCTTAGCTATTCTTCCATATTAAGCTTTGATATAATTGTGATCAGCATTACTTTTCATGTTTTTTGATAAATTGACATCTTAGCTTGAGGACATAAATTTTAATAACTTTAGGCTACCCCTGCACTTCTTTCTCTTTTGATTGCTCTCTGCTTGTTCCAGTGTCTTTCTTTTTCTTTCAGAGACATTCTGAAAAGAGTAAAGAGACCAAAACTATGTCCAGATAGGTATGTTTGAAAGAAGGAAGCTTACCTACAAAATTATATTCTGTAAAGATATGCATCCTGATAGACTACCACTCTCCCTTCCTCCTACCAGACAGCTCAGACTTCTGTGATTTGCCCTTTTTACTTTCTCTTTAATTTCTGGATTTTCTGCAATAATTTTCAACTCCTGTTTTAAAATAAACTAGCTTAACTAAATATTTACTGTAAGCAGCCTGGACACATCAGCAGGAGCAGCATGTATCAAAACTCTGAGCACAGGGAGCACCCACTGGGGCTTTGCGAAATAAAGGGTGGGGAAATCTGTCAGAATAGACATTTTTGTGGGCAACTAATATTTTCCTAGTAAACAGGGAGATATTCAGTCTGTATAGTTAGAAGCTTAGTTATTTTATCCTGCATTGAATGTTTTAGTATTTATTTAATATTCTATATTGTAGTTCTCAGAAGCCGCATCAGAAATTGACTGTTCTATGTTATGTTCGTATGAACATATGTGGAGATACACATCCTGCCCCAAAGAGCTTACAGTCTAAGGGTATGTCTACACTACGAAATTAGGTCGATTTTATAGAAGTCGATTTTTTAGAAATTGATTTTATACAGTTGATTGTGTGTGTCCCCACTAAGCACATTAAGTCGGCAGCGTGCATCCACAGTACCGAGGCTAGTGTCGACTTTCGGAGCATTGCACTCTGGGTAGCTATCCCACAGTTCCCGCAGTCTCCGCCACCCATTGGAATTCTGGGTTGAGTTCCCAATGCCTGATGGGGCAAAAACATTGTTGCGGGTGGTTTTGGGTACATGTCATCAGGCCCCCCTCCCTCTCTCTGTGAAAGCAATGGCAAACAATCGTCATTGAACAACCACTTCCACTGCCATTCTGCTCTCCTGCAGACGCCATACCACGGCAAGCATGGAGCTCAAATTCACGCATTCTTTATTAATTCATCACACAAATGGGGCGATAACTGCCAAGGTAGCCCGGGAGGGGTAGGGGAGGAGGGAAGCATCAGGTGGGGTGGGGAGGAGGGAAAGACAAAGACGCACTGCAAAACTTATTGAATGCCAGCTCTCTGTTGCTTGGGCAGTCCTCTGGGGTGGAGTGGTTGGATGCCCAGAGGCCCCCTCACCACATTCTTGGGCGTCTGGGTGAGGAGGCTATGGAATTTGGGGAGGAGGGCGGTTGGTTACACAGGGGCTACAGCGGCAGTCTGTGCTCCTGCTGCCTTTCCTGCACCTCAACCATACGCTGGAGCATATCGGTTTGATCTTCCAGTAGCCTCAGCATTGCTTTCTGCCTCCTCTCATCATGCTGACGCCACCTATCATCTTGATCCTGCCACCTCTCCTCTTGCTCCCATCCCTCCTGTCCTCAAGTTCATTTTGTGCTTTCCTGCACTCTGACATTGTCTGCCTCCACGCATTCTACTGGGCTCTTTCAGTGTGGGAGGACTGCATGAGCTCAGAGAATATTTCATCGCGAGTGCGTTTTTTTCGCCTTCTAATCTTCGCTAGCCTCTGGGATGGAGATGATAGGGAGAGCGTTGAAGCATTTGCAGCTGAGGGAGGAACGGAAGGAAGAGTAGTATTTAAAAAGACACATTGTAGAGAACAATGTGTAGACTCTTTCACGGTGAACCAAGCTGATAACATTACATAGCACATGTGCTTTCTTTACAAGGTCGCATTTTGTCTCTTATATTGAGGGCCTGCCGATTTGGTGTGAGAGATCACACACACAGGGCCTGTGGGCAACAGAATTCAGCTTGCAGGCAGACATGGTAAGCCACAGTCTTTTGGCTTCTTTAACCTTCATAACATGTGGGAATGGTTTCAAACAGCAGGGCTCTCATTTCCCATACCAAGCACCTGTTGGGTTGGCCATTTAAAATGGGTTAGCCATTTAAAAGGAGGGGCTGCGTTTTTTAGGTTAACGTGCAGCAGAAACCCAATTAATCCTCCCCCCCACACACACACAATTCTCTGAGGTGATCACTTCACCCCTCCCCCCACCACGTGGCTAACAGCGGGGATGATTTCTGTTCAGCCACAGGCAAACAGCCCAGCAGGAACGGCCACCTCTGAAGGTCCCCTTAATAAAATTTCCCTATTTCAACCAGGTGACCATGAATGATATCATTCTCCTGAGGATAACACAGAGAGATAAAGAATGGATGTTGCTTGAATGCCAGCAAACACCGGGACCATACGCTGCCATGTTTTGTTATGCAATGATTCCAGACTACGTGCTACTGGCCTGGCATGGTAAAGTGTCCTACCATGGAGGAAGAAATTAGGCTGCCTTCCCCAGAAACCTTTTGCAAAGGCTTTGGGAGTACATCCAGGAGAGCTTCATTGAGATGTCCCTGGAGGATTTCCGCTCCATCCCCATACACGTTAAAAGACTTTTCCAGTAGCTGTACTGGCCGCAAATGCATCCCAAGTCTTCAGAGCAAATTAATCATGAAACATGCTTGCTTTTAAACCAGGTATTATATTTACTGAGGTACACTCACCAGAGGTCCCTTCTCCACCTTCAAGGTCCGGGAGCCCACCTTGGGTGGGTTGGGAGGGTACTGGCTCCAGGGTGATTAACAGTTCCTGGCTGTCAGGGAAAACGGTTTCTCTGCTTTCCCCTCCTCGTCATCATCTTCCTCGTCCCCAAAATCTTCATCCCTGTTGCGTGAGAATCCATTGACAGAGTCCACGCACAGGGGTGGGGTAGTTGTAGGGGCACCCCCCAGAATGGCATGCAGCTCATCATAGAAACGGCATGTCTGGGGTTCTGACCCAGAGCGGTCATTTGCCTCACTGGTTCTTTGGTAGGCTTGCCTGAGCTCCTTAAGTTTCACGTGGCACTGCTGCGGGTCCCTGTTATACCCTCTGTCCTTCATGCCCTTGGAGATTTTTTCAAATATTTGGGCATTTTGTCTTTTGGAACGGAGGTCTGATAGCATGGATTCCTCTCCCCATACAGCGATCAGATCCAGTACCTCCCGTTCGGTCCATGCTGGAGTTCTTTTGCGATTCTGGGACTCCATGGTCACCTCTGCTGATGAGATCTGCATGGTCACCTCTGAGCTTGCCACGCTGGCCAAACAGGAAATGAAATTCAAAAGTTTGTGGGGCTTTTCCTGTCTACCTGGCCAGTGCATCTGAGTTGAGAGTGCTGTTCAGAGTGGTCACAATGGAGCACTCTGGGATAGCTTCCGGAGGCCAATACCATCGAATTGCGTCCACACTCCCCCAAATTCGACCCAGCAAGGTCGATTTCAGCGCTAATCCCCTCGTCAAGGAGGAGTACAGAAATTGATTTTAAGAGCCCTTTAAGTCGACAAAAATGACTTCGTCGTGTGGACGGGTGCAGGGTTAAATCGATCTAATGCTGTTAAATTCGACCTAAACTCATAGTGTAGACCAGGGCTAAGATGACAAGGATAGAGGGAGAATGATAAAATCAATAATATTTATTTAAAACTTTGTTACTTACTTGTAATTCATTACCCTTTTCTTTCTGTTTAATCCAGGTTTTTCCTTGAGTTTGTGGGTCTATCAAAAGTGGGTATCTGGTTGCTTTAGTAACAATTATACCATTCTGAATTGAGAGTTCATCTCCTGGCAGGCCTTGCAGATTCCATTCACTAATCTGGGTAAAGGAAAATCATCAACATAATGTAATAATTCTGAAACTTTGGGCCAAATGTACAAATATGAGGATAATGGGTTACCCTGCAGAAATGCCTATAGTGCTGACAAAAATATACATTTCAATGTGCAAACCAGCATCAGCACATGCAAGCTGGAAAACTTTGCACATTAGCTACCATTTTTCACATTTAATTGTGCTCTTTAAATAAAAAAAAATGGGTTTTCAAGGCACAGTGGGCACGAGGACATTTTCACAGGAAATCCTTTGCATCCGTCCTTTAAGGACTTCATGTGGGATCGCTTTACCTGTGGCCAAGAGTAATGGACATGGATCACTTTGAAGCCCAAGAGTAATGGATTGCCAACATGGGTAGAGACAATCACACTAGTATAAGCAATAATCTCTCCTCCACCCTAAAGACTGGGCTCTTACACCGTTTTTCTCCCCAAATACCCTTTTAGCTAATTTTTAAACTGTATTTTTGTGCAACAAGTTTATAAACTGAATTAAGTGAAAATCAATAATAATTATAAAAACATACAAATTTGATTTGCACAAACTGATTACAACTAAGCAACCTCTTTCTTATGAAATTATGTTCCATCTGTAATTAAAATTCTAGTACAGTAGAACCTCAGAGTTAGAAACACCAAAGTTACAAACTGACCAGTCAACTGCACACCTCATTTGGAACCAGAAGTACGCCATCAAACTACTAAAAAATAAAGGGAAAACACAGGGCCAGATTTACACCTTATATGCCCCTAGGCACAGCATCTTCAGTGTTCCCGCTGCCTGCAGCTGACCTTCATGTTTTCCATACAAAATGAAACTTTTAACCCACTTTTAACTTTTTGGCGCCCCTAGAATGCCAGCATCCCTAGGCATGCACCTACTGTGCCTAATTGGAAATTTGGCCCTGGGAAATCAGCAGTTTTCTTTGCAAAGTAAAGTTTAAAAGCAGTATTAAGTCAATGTTCAGTTGTAAACTTTTGAAAGAACAACCATAACGTTTTGTTCCCAGTTATGAACATTTCAGAGTTATGAACAACCTCCATTCCCAAGGCATTTGTAACTCTGAGGTTCTACTGTAAATCAAAAATGACAGTGTGTTGACTTTCATTACTTGACATTTCATCACAACATACTTTTTTTTGTAGTATTTGATCACAGACATGTTATTACCAGTATTAAATATAGATTTGGGATCAGAAAGCCACACCCAGACAACGTGGTCATGACCAAAAGTTACCAATAAAACATAATACTGTAAATACAATGATATTTCTTCTGTGAATTATTCACATCAGAATGATATGGACTGTGGCAAAGTTGATGCTCCAACATATCCACCGCTGGTTAGCTGTGGCACTGCAACAACTTTTGCTTCAGTTTCCCCTCACTGTCTGTAGGCCTATTCCGGCCATAGAAGTGTTGTAGCCCTCTGGTTAGAACACTTTATAGAGTCCTGCCCCTTTTCAGGCCTCAGAATCCTTTTCCAAAGTACTAAAAAAAGGTGTACAAAAAACAACCCTTCAGCCAAGCTGACAGCCCCTCATCAGGTGTGAATCTGCCATGGTAGACTGTCCTTCTGTGCTTTAATCCTACCCACAATCCAGAGGCTGGCCGACTCTTCTCCTTACTCATAGGTTCAGGAGACCCCAATTAGGCTTCTCCAGCTCTGAGCTAGAGGCCTCTCTGGTCTTTCTCAACCTTCCTTCAGGTTGCTTCTCAGAGAGAGAAGGAACTGTGCACCCTGTCTCTTCTGGGTTTCCTCCTCCCAACTAGGCTTACCCAGCTCTTGATGGAAACAAGCCCTGCTGCCCCCCACCTGGGCTTTATTTCTAATTAGTCTTGGCCCACCGTCCAAATGTGAGAAGTCAGACTAATTGGTCTCTCAGGTTCTCATAATTCCAGGCTGCCCTGGCATGCCCATTTGCAAGCAGGCATATGTTGCAGATCAGCCCTTACTTGATTTTTATTTCACCCAGGATACCAACAAGTCAAAACAGAATGTTAGATTCTAAAGAGCACATTTTCGTGGCGCATCTCATTTATTAATAGAAAAGCCAATGCAGTCCATAAACAAAACTTTCACCCCAACATTTCACCAGGGTGACTGGGTCATTATTAGTGCATCTATCCCCCACATGAGTCAAGTATTTGTCTCTATCCAGGCTCCTCCCCATGGGTTCTCTCCATTCCAGTTTTTGCCCCTGGTGTTAGGCTTCTTGCCTCTACTGGAATAAGATCCTTCTCTGCATTCAGGGGAGGTCCATCCACTGCAACTCTTCTCCAGGGTCAGCAGGTAATCCTTAGCAGGCTGGGCTTCTGGCCAGTGTCTGGGAGACCGCTGGCTGAGACCAGGCCCTCTCGGATGCCTGCTGACTGCAGCCCTCCATCTAGGAAGCTCTCCTTCTTAGGACCACATCTTACAGGCTCTCCACTGTGGTAGGTTCCCCAAAGAGCTCATCCTCTAGGCTTCCTGCTCAGGCCTCTCCTAGGAGCTCCTCTCCACAGGAGTTTCCAGTCTCATCTTTGGGGTTCCCTCTAATTGAGTTTGGGTAACCTTTATTAGATCCAGCCTAGATGCTAGTTTACTAATCAGCCACCTGGGGCAGTCAATCACTCCCAGGTGGGCCTTCATAAGGCAGTCACATGCAAACTAGGCCCTAACTCCCATAAAAGGCAGCTGCCCCATGACCCAGACATACTTTCAACTCATGTGTGGAGGAAACGTCCCATTATGGGACCCATACCCAACTTGTTAGTAATGTCTATCACTTCTAGTTGTCTAGTATATATCTGTCTAATTTATTGGTCTATACCTTGCTCAGCACTGTGATATATGGTAGGAACCAACCAGTTACAACTTTGTCAAGCTGTACCATATTGATGAGCAATAACAGAGAAACACTTCTGTCCCAACTACACTTTCTCCAACATTAAGAATTATTTGTAACAATACTGGACATAAAAATTCCAAAGAAAAATGTTAAACTATGTGTCCATTTGCATGTAAGCTCTGAGAATAATCTCATTTTTATAGTAGCATTGGTGTCTGAGCTCTAAGAATATTTTTTAAAAAAGGTTTAGTGATACCTATATGATAATTCAATTCTTATATACTGATAACAATATTGTTCATAACATTTTCTCAAAAAAAGATAAAAAAATGAATCAAGATAATGCTAACTAGCAATAACATACTGAACATTATGAATATGAAATTAAAATTAAACTCACAATAAATCAACAGTGTAAAAAGCTTACCGTTGGTTGATCCACCAACATTGAAATCAGGTTCAAGTTTTCAGTAAAAGGGATTTTCCGAACTCTCAGCTCTACTTCCCATAAATCTTTAAGCAAAAGGTTCCTGAAGATCTGATTAAAAGGGCCACAGTATGAAAGGAACCCTGTGCAGAGTAAAACATCTCCCACAAGTCTAGAAAAGGGATAAAACCACAATTATGAGATAATGTACCATTTGTATGCCATGCAGGTAAACAACCAAATTTTGAAATGCATATAGCAAAAAAAGTTACTTACCAGGAATTTGTTCTTTGAGAACTACCTCTGTGCATTCACACTTTTGGGCCATGGTTCCCCTGGTACTGAGCTGAGGAACTGCTTTGAAAATACATATCCATTGGAGGGTACACAAGCAATCTTGCATGAGAGTGGCATCATCATTCTACACTATATGTGAGTTCACCCCCTGACCATCTCAGTTCCTTCAAACTTGACCACAGAATTCTGATATATTAATAAATTATGAGGCAGAAAAGAAGGCAGATGGGTAGTGTGAATGCACACAGGGGACTCTCAAAGATCAATAGTTACTAGTAGTCAAGTATCAGGGGGTAGCCACGTTAGTCTGTATCCACAAAAACAACAAGGAAACCGATGGCACCTTAAAGACTAACAGATTTATTTGCGCATAAGCTTTTGTGGCTAAAACCCACTTTATCAGACAACCCTCCAACCTGAAGCAAATACTCACCAGCAACTACACACCACACCACAGAAACACCAACCCAGGAACCAATCCCTGTAGCAAACCTCGTTGCCTACTCTGTCCCCATATCTACTCTGGCGACACCATCAGAGGACCCAACCGCATCAGCCACACCATCAAGGGCTCATTCATCTGTATGTCTACTAATGTTATATATGCCATCATGTGCCAGCAATACCCCTCTGCCATGTACATTGGCCAAACCGGACAGTCCCTACATAAAAGAATAAATGGACACAAATCAGACATCAGGAATGGTAACATACAAAAGCCAGTAGGTGAACACTTCAACCTCCCTGGACATTCTATAACAGATTTAAAAGTCACTATTCTTGAACAAAAAAACTTCAGAAACAGACTTCAAAGAGAAACAGCAGAACTAAAATTCATTTGCAAATTTAACACCATCAATTTGGGCTTGAATAGGGACTGGGAGTGGCTGGCTTATTACAGAAGCAGCTTTGCCTCTCCTGGCATTGACACCTCCTCATCTATTACTGGGAGTGGACTACACCCACCCTGATTGAATTGGCCCTGTCAACAGTGGTTCTCCACTTGTGAGGTACTCCCTTCTCTTCATGTTTCATTATATAATGCCTGCATCTGTGACTTTCACTCCATGCATCTGAAGAAGTGGGTTTTTTACCCACGAAAGCTTATGCCCAAATAAATTGGTTAGTCTTTAAGGTGCCACCGGACTCCTAGTTACTAGTAGGTAACCTCTTTGCTGAAGTTATGGCAATAATGAATGTCATCATAAGAGATAAATAATATAAAGAACTCTCAGCCAGAGGTTCAAAAGGTGGCTTCAAGAGTGCACCTAAACCAAATTAAGATCTCAAGGAGGGACAGGATTTCTCAAAGGGGGATTGTGAGGCTCTGCTGAGCATGCTCCAACTGGAAGTCAGGTATAAAAGCCTGCAGAGCTGCTCAGTCAGGGCTGGCTGCTTAGGAGGAAGGACGCTCGGCAGAGGCTTCAATCCAGGAGATGCTACAGCCCTTACCTACGAGAGCTGAAGAGCCAGAAACCTGGACCAGAGGCCTGTCACTAACAGAATTCTAGGGATTGTTGGGTGCGGAAGAGCCTGGAGCTGAAGAGCCAGAAATCTGGACCAGAGGCCTGCAGCTATCGGAACCCCAGGGAGTGGCTGGTGCTGGGGAACCTGGAGACCCCAACGCCATATGGACTATTGCTGCCAGAGAACTGGTAGAAAGTGACCCAGGGAAGATAGGGGAGTGGTACCTCCTACCATGATGTCAGTGTGTTTCGGGAGGATTTCCCGCTGACCCCATGACGGACCACTCCGCCACTGGCAGGGCCCCGGGTCAGGGCCTGGTGGAGTCAGGTGGGCCTGGGCCCCCCTACCAGGGGCTCCTGAAACTGAGACCAGAACCAACCTTGTTTTTGTGACTGTAAGGTTGTCAGAATTGGATGGAACTGATAAATCTGACATGTGGGACCTGGCTCTGCTAACAGTGGTTGTCTTGTCCATAGACTTCTTCTTTGGAACCAAGATAGCCAGAGCTGACAATGTGGCCCCTGGTTCCAACAAAGGCAGCTTGAAAGGTCAGACTGCTGGAGCAGTGGGAACTGCAGCTGGACTTGACAAAGGTTCTGATTTCCTGGAACCCTTAAACTGCTTTGACTTACTGAAGAAGTCACAGGAGCCAAAACTGGCCTCTTAGACCTTGGATCCATTGACTGCCCAGATCCAAAGGGTTTAGCTTCAAGAACTTTCTTAAGGAGCACCTGTAATCTGTTCTGACTCTCTTAGTGAGCTTTGGGCATAAACGTCCAGCAGATGGAACACCCAGAATGGAGTGGTCCTCTCCCAAGCACTTGAGTCACCTAATGTGGACATCAGATGCCAGGAAGACAGCAGGGTATGAAGCATACCTCTGGAATCCCAGCTTCATCTTCTTGGTTCTTCCATAACCTGGAACTGATCTAACAACCTATACTCATCACTAAAGTACAACCCTATGATGGAAGGAAAAAAACACAGATGCAAATTGACCAGAGCGGTTCACTTCCATTTAGGCAAGCAGTTGGAAGGAACTGAAGTGGTAGAAGGTGCTGCACCCTCAGAATGTTCAGAGGTGCTGAGTGGAGAGGGGAGAGTGGGGTATGAGAGCACTGTAATGGACACCACATGGAAAAGGTTCTACCATTAGGCACCACTAGACTGTGCAATACCCGTAAGTGGGACTATGAAGATGTGACTACATTTTTCACGGTTAGAGCTACTGCTGCACCAATCTGAGACTCCCAAAACTCATGAAATCTCTTTATATTTAACATTTGCTTTTCATCAAAAGTCCTCATTTAATTTGTATGATGTCCTTAAAGGAGATGTCTATGGGAAACCATATATCTAATAAAGATTGAAGGTGAAGTCAGCATTGCATGAAACAAATAAATGTTTAAAATATAAAACAAAACGGGAGAAAAAGAATTGTCAATTTGTTCTTCTGTGAGAGGCAGGAAATCTGGTGGTTTAATCCTGGGGCCACCTGGACCACCTCTGAATTCCACAAATGGGAGGCACTACACATTAGTGATGAATGAGGAAAGAAGCTGTGCAGCAGCATATTTCAAAACTTTTAGCCGAGAGCCTCTTCCCAAAGCATAATAGGCACTTTTAATGCTCATCTACAGCAAGGAACACAGCTGCACAAAAGGAACACTTCTTATATCCTATTTTCAGAGATGAAACCACCACTTTAAGGTAAGGTCCAATGAGACCCCCAAAACAACAAAGTTCAACAAACAGCTGAAAAACTCGAAAATTTACTCTAAGACAGAGTATATACTGTACATAAATATCTGAACTAGTTGTGAACTATCTACAATTGTTTTATGTAAAATAACATGACAGAGAAAGGAAGGATAATGTCATAAACAAGAATTACATTTAATTACTCAATCGAATGATCATATCAAATAAATGGGATAAGCCTATTGCTACTCATTAACAGTTTTAATCCTGTGTAGTTATTTGATTACATTTTTACTTCCGTAAGAAATAATTTTCTCCATAGATTCATATCCTTTGGATACCTGTGCCTGACCAGGTGTACTGACCAGAAAGACAATGAGAATTTTAATTTCAATAAAGTTCTAGCATGTACTCTCTTGGCCTCTTCCCGTTATAAGCAAGTCTTCACCACATTTATTTTAAATCTATCTAAGCTTTTCTAATGTACCTATTGCTGTTGTATCTTGGTATCCTATACATAAATTACGTCCAAAAAAACTACTTTAAAAGTACATTAAGGTTGCAAAGTCAGCACTCAAAAGTTAAGACATGCCAGAATTAAGGTTGCCTATGCAGACAACATTATGATACAATATTTAATTGCATGGTCATTTACTATTTCAGTTCACTAAACTTCCAGCCTCCCTGGGCTGTTTGGTTCACAGGCTGCCAAGCTGCCTTGCTCCCAGGCTTCCCTACACTGAGGCTTTCTGGGCAGCCCCCTGGCTAGAGCAGTGGTTCTCAACCAGGGGTATGTGTACCCCTGGGGGTACGCAGACACTTTCCAGAGGGTACATCGACTTATCTAGATATTTGCCTAGTTTTACAACAGGCTACATATAAAGCACTAGTTCAGTCAGTGCAAACTAAAATTTCATATGGACAATGACTTGTTTATACTGCTCTATATACTATACACTGAAATGTAAGTACAATATTCACTGGTATATTCCAGAGGATTTATTTTATAACTATATGGTAAAAATGAGAAATTAAGCAATCTTTCAGTAATAGTGTGCTGTGACACTTTTGTATTGTTATGTCTGATTTTGTATGCAAGTCGTTTTTAAGTGAGGTGTAACTTGGGGGTACGCAAGACAAATCAAATTCCTGAAAGGGGTCCAGCAGTCTGGAAAGATTGAGAGTCACTGGTCTATAGCCCAGGAGTTTACCTTGTCACCAGCCACGGGTTTCCCTCCTCCATTCCCCACCACACATTACTATCATCAATGTGGGGGGTTTCCCTCCAACCCCATCCTCTTCCATCATTAACCTAGGAGTTTCCCTCCCACCCCCTTGTCAGCCCAAGGGTTTTTCCTCCTTCTTCCTCCCATCTTATGACATAGGAGGAAAGAGCAGCACTGGGGGACAGGGAGACTGAGATGGGCAGCGGCATTAGTACATTCCTGAATCAGAATAATCCCTTTCATGGGACATTCCAAAGCTTGAGATTTTGCTCTAATTCAGAATGAAAACACCCAAACACCTGGAATTTTCTGTGGGAGGAAACTTCTATTTTCTAGATATGTTGGTATCATTTGTTAAGATTTTTCTTGAATTCCATGCAAAATACAGACTATAACTAACAAAGTTTGTGCACTGTAAATTACCTATGGAAGGGTATTTTATTGCCAGAAAGTGTATTTGTATTTTATAGACATCTTGCTCTTTTGTCTAACAGATACTATACCTGTTAATCTGAGTTTTGAACTCCTTACTTTGCTGAGTCCATCTAACTTTCTCACCACTCAATCCATCTATAAGTGCAGAGGCTGCTTGCATCTTTCTCCTGCACACATCTGCATCATTCAACAGGTCCTAAAATTGGACAAGTTTTCCTGTCTCATTAAACTTTCAAATTCTATTATTCAAAGACCTTTACTATATTTACAAAATTTATAAACTATTTTTTATCAAGAATACTTATCTGTTATTGAATACTAGCCCTATGCATGGAGAGACCCACCAAAAAATTTTTTTAAAGGAAAACTGAGGAAGTCGAGATCTGAGATCCCTACTGGAGCTTCAAAAAGCACTAGGCCCTGAATGGATGTACAGCTTGGTTCCTGGTCCCAATGTTTCACACAAGTGGCTTTTAAAATAAACAATTTTCCTAGCTAAGGTTTAAAACCTTCAAAATTAAACTAAGATAAGCAAAATGCTGTTGCATTTAAAAAAAAGCCCTATAAAGGGCAAGTACTCCCTGAGCTATTGCATCATAAAGAAGAGGGGTTAAATGGAGCTCATTTGTAGTAATTACACATTATTCTCCAATTTATCTTTCATTGTATTCTGAACAGATTGAACCAGTAAACACAAACTATATAACTCTTTAAAGTTTCAGTGTGCAAACCATTTTTATATTCATAAAATATTTTTATCTCACCATTTTCTCTTTCATTGCTGCATCGAATTTTGCCTGCACTTTATCCAGTTCAGCTTGTTTCTCATCTAATAATGCCTGAGCCGTGGCTAACTCTGCATTAGCTACTTTCAAACGTCCTTCTTGTTTTGCTAAATTAGACTAAGAATAAAGCATAGTTAGACAACAATGGCATAGAACAAAAAATCTGTTATTTTAAATCTGCTCCATTGTTAGTCAACAGGGACAGAAATACAAATCTGTGCACAGTATCATTATTAAATAAACACCATGAAATATGTATTTTTAATTATTTCCTTTTCCAAACAATGTCACTTAAATCCATACTTCTAAATCTGTATTTATAATTTTTGTATTAGCATAATAATGTAAGAAAATGGCTTCCTGCTCCAGGGTGCCAATTCTAAAATAATACTCTGGTCTGGGAAGATGTCAGATGCCTTACTGAGCAAGACAGAGGCATGTTGAAAAGAGCATTACAATCAGGCTCCTGGAAAAGAGAACATCCCTTGGGGCTTTGTTGTTCAGCTCTCTGTTTTATTTTATTAATAGAATTCATGTGTTCTGCAATGGCAGCTAAGTTTAGGAGATTTGTCCAGGATCATAACCTGACACTTCTTGAGAATCAGAGCCATAGGCCAATAAGCCACTCGATTGCAGCCAAGTAAATATTTTTACTAATGACAGGGAAACCTTTTGGTCATTTTTCTTTAGATTATCAGCCTGCAATATACTGTTGCTCTTGCCAGGTGTGATATTTCTATCAATGACTGCAAGATAACTGCTTAAGTTTTGAAATCACAGTGCAGATTTCCCTCTGTATTACATTCTATGGATTTTTTGGGAAAGAAGACCTGTAAGCTGGTAGGCTATCTCACTGGCACAGAAAGGAATCAGTCTCACACCCAAGTTCATTTCAGGTCCTTGCCTCGGAGACCATTGATTTTTCAAACACAAAACTCAAGAGTAACATCAAAATAAAGTAACTCCTCTGACCAACGAGGGCTGCAGCACCAGAAGCTTTTCCCTTGCCTATCTCAACCCCTGGAAAAAAAAACCTCTTTCCTTAAATTCCCTGCTGAGATATATGACAGGCTGCAGGCAGGTAGCGCTTAACTCTTTCTGGCTGTTTTACCTTGACCCAAGCAGCCTTCAGTGAAGGAGCTATATCTTTCACTCATAGGGCTACTGCTGTGTTGGATGTAGGCACGCACATTAGTTCCTATAATTTAACAGATTTCTGTACATTTTTTTATATAACATGTTAATTTTATACAGCAGTTTCCATTCAGAACCTATGATGCCTTCCATGCAGAAGACTAAAAGGAAAACCTGTATCTAATTTTGTTTGGAGGTAGGACAACTTCCCTTCATTTTTGAACCTTCTTTCCCCCATTTTGCCTGATTACAATTATTGTCTTGTGTTTTTAGTTTTAAAGTATTCAGGTGGAAAATCCTCTTGTGGGTTTCTGGCTCTAGTATTATAGCTGGAACATAGTAAAAACAGGCAACTTTAATTTAATTTACTGAGGTGGTACTTAATATTAAAGCTTTTGGAGCAGAAGTGCTTGATATTGTGTGCCACTGGTTACAGCAATGAAAGAAGCTTCTAGGGATCAGACTGACTGGAAACCTGGATTGGATCAAGGTTACTAATGATTTTGCTCTGTAAGCTAGACCAAACATTATGCCAGTTGGGAAGTGAAAAGAGAACCCTATTATGCAAAAGAGATAGAACTGATTCAGCAAACTGATGCTAAATATCAAGGCCATTGATCAAGGAAAGGATCATCCTGAAGCAGCATATTAGTTCAAGATTGCAACTGCCACTGACAAGGGCTCTGTAGTCTCTGCCAAAAATGTGATATGAATCAAATGACTTCTTTTCCTTTTTCAGATGTTTTTGAAGAAAATCTTGAATCCATGACTAAAACAAGAATAAGGAAAATCGCTCACACAAGTGTCATGCCTAAAGTAACTTTTATAAAGAAGATTTTGAAAATTTTCTCTCAATGCCCTCAAAGCCAAAGGAAATCAACCACTATGGGAGTGTCATGGCATCCCAGACACAAATTGTGTTCTTTGTTAGGGAAATTTTTGTATGCATAAAATGCACCTTTTAAATCCTGATTTCTGATCACGTTCAATTATAATGGTCTGAAGACAAATAGGTTTGAAGAAATTAAGATTTCTAAAATAACAAAATTGGCTACTCACTACTAAATTCTGTCAAATTAAATTAAGAAACAAACAAGAAAAAGCCTTCTTCCTATTTTGAAGGAACTATGGAGAAAAGAGACAATTTCTTTTGAAAATCCAGCAGCCCCAAGATTCTACACAGCAAAGCAAAACCTGCAGCTGGCCCCTGCCTGCTGACTCAGGCTCACGGGTCTCAGGCTGTGGGGCTGTTCCATTGCTGTGTAGACTTCCCGGGCTCATGCTGGAGCCTGGGCTCTAGGACCTTGTGGGATCTTAGAGTTTTTAATATTTCAGAGACCTCCCTGGCATGCAGCAGATACAATTTCATGAGGGAGGTTAAGATTCCTCTTAGCCTTTGATGAAGGGAAAGTGAAAATCCATTTATTCATCACATGACTATTTTCAGCCAATTTTGAAGGTTTTTTTCTTATTCATAACAACTCTTGACATGCCATTTTTATGGGCCAACCCTGATAGTATATTTCTGCTACAAAATAAATGTATTTTAATTCACTAATTACAAGCATAAAAACCAAAGATTATATTTTACCTTAAGAGGTAAAACTTCTCTGTTAATACCATAAAATGTTGCCATGGCTTGTGTCCAAGAGAGGAGTCCTGCCACATTACCACAGACTTTTTTACCATTCTCAAAAGTATAGTCCTCCATGTTAAAATAAGGCTGTAGTAATTCTACTGTTTCTTCATTGATACTATCCTTAGCAAATTGTTGGAGACTCTGCAGGAACGGACCACTCATAAGCTGCAAAAACAAAACAAAAATCAGCTTTAATAACTATTTGATATTCTACATTCCAAAGGTCAATCTTTCATGATTGAGTAATTGTTAGAAAATGACCCTAAAGTACAGAAGGAGCAATCTGTTACAGTTAATATGAAGGAGAAACTTTATACTAACTCCTCCTACATTTTTAGTCTTTCAACTGTTTTCAAATTAAGAGAGGCTACTTTCCAATAAACTGTTCCTCAAGAGTCACCTCTACGCAATCCAGCTTCTAGGATGTTGGCCCCTGGTGATGAGCTCACACAGCTCTCTTCAGAAACGTGGCTTTTGGGAGGTGCATGAGTCATCCTTCATGGTAGTGAGCCATTGGTACCCACATGTATTTAAGTAAGTGCAGTGCCTCAACCATCTCTTGAACCACT
Organism: Mauremys reevesii; assembly: GCF_016161935.1. NCBI lineage: Eukaryota > Metazoa > Chordata > Testudines > Geoemydidae > Mauremys > Mauremys reevesii. Next base: position 61,835,726 of record NC_052625.1, read on the forward strand.
GAGACTTGTCTATATGAAGAACTCCAAGTTATAGGAGAAGGTTGGTGCAAATTGTGAAATGCACAGAAGTAATTCTTGAATAAATTAAGGTTATTCACCTATAACCAGTGTTCTTTAAGATGACCTCTGCACATTCACACTCTGGGTATGTACTGGTGGTGCAGCTTGAACAATAGAACCTTTTCATAGTAGTGCCTGTTGGACTGCTTGTGCACTCCAGCTGTACATCTCATTTTTCCTGAACAAAATAACTAGTTTTAAGATGGAGCTTGATAAGTTTATGAACATGATTATATGATGTGATTGCCTGTGAAAGCTTGGGGTTGGACTCAATCACCCAGAAGGTCCCTTCCAATCCTATTGTTATATCCTTGGGGCAGCCGGTGTAGGAAGCAATCACTTGAGGCCAGAGAGCAGACAGCTAACCAAAACCTCCATTTTATTTACAGAGACAGAGAGCTCACTCAGCCGGTTGAAACCAGCTGAGCTATCCCTTAATAGTCTAACTCAGTTGCCATAGTAACAAAACCCATGACAACCAAATACACAACATATTCCTCCCCCCCTAATAAGAACATCCCCTAAATAAAACACACACTAAACTAGAGAAGGAGGGTAGACTGCCTCCATTCCCGGCTAAACTCTGGGGATTATTTTGCCCCATAACCGTGGATTCACCCTAACTAAAGATCCAGCCGATGAGGAGGCCTTCTGTCTCTAGGTGGATTACGGCGAACTTCTGGTGTTGTTGCACCCGAAAGTACTAGGGGCTCAGGGTCCGCAGCACGAATAGGTGAGGAGGTGGTATCAGCTCGTGCTGGGCAAAGGGGTATCTCAGCTGCCGGCAGTAATGGAGGAGAACAGTCAGGAACAGGTGACTCATGATTCGGTGTCTCACCAGGAGGGGTGAAGTCAGACCCCTCAACTGCAGATGGGTCCTGTAGACTGGCATGACCTGGCAACAGCTGATCTACATGTCGCCGCCAGGTAAGATTCTCTGCAGTCCAGACTGTATAGGAAACAGGTCCTGTTTGAGTGATGACTGTGGCCGGGACCCATTTAGCTCTGGAAGTATAATTCCGAGCCAAAACTGGCTGTCCTGGGCTAAAGGTTCGGTCTTTTGCTCTGGGTGCCCGTCTGATGACTTGATATTGCTGCTGATGTTGCACAGTTTGTCTGGGTTCAGAAGGTTTCAGCAGATCAAAGCAAGTGCGCAGCTGTCGTCCCATCATTAGAAAGGCTGGGGAAGCCTGGGTCGTAGCATGAGGTGTGTTTCTATAGGAAAGTAAGAAGGTATCCAGACGCTTTTGAATGGAGTGTTGTCCCTTTGCTGATTTCAAAGCGTTTTCATTGTCTGCACAAATCTTTCAGCTAATCCGTTGGTGGACGGATGATATGGTGCTGACGTGATGTGGTGTATCCCATTTGCCTTCATAAAATTTTGAAACTCCTGAGAGACGAACTGCGGTCCGTTGTCGCTCACAAGTTGTTCTGGCAGACCAAAACGACTAAAGAGTCCTCGTAGTTTTTGGATAGTACTCTCTGCAGTAGTGGACTGCATTATAGAGACTTCTGGCCATTTAGAATGGGCATCTACTGCCACCAAGAACATGCTTCCTTCAAGGGGGCCAGCAAAGTCAACGTGAATATGTTGCCACGGGTTTTCAGGCCAGTCTCATGGGTGTAGGGGTGCCCACTGGGATGCATTTCTTACACCCTGACATGACATACAAGCTTTTGCCTTCTCTTCAATAGCACTGTCTAATCTAGGCCACCAAAAATAGCTTCGTGCAATTTCCTTCATGCACACTATCCCACAGTGACCAGAATGTAGCTGTTCTAACATCTGTGATCTCAGGGGTGGTGGAATAATGACACGCCTCCCCCACAACAAACAACCAGATTGGACCGATAACTCCGTCCGCCTGGACATGTAGGGAACAAGGTCGGGTGAGACCGAAGAGGTTTGTCGAGATTTTCCATGCATCACCAGGTCCATAACTTGGGATAATACTGGGTCAACGCAGGTTGCCTTCTTTATCTGAGTAGCAGTGATGGGTGTATTCTCTACCTGTTCAAAGTAGAAGATTTCCTTTTGGGCACTATCTTGATGTTTGACCGGTAAAGGCAACCTTGAGAGGCCATCTGCATTGCCGTGCAGAGTGGATTTCCGATATTTGATTTCATATGTGTGTGCAGAAAGTATCAATGCCCAACGTTGCATACGACTAGCAGCTAATGGGGGAATGCCTGTGTAGGGTCCAAAAATTGATGTCAGAGGTCGATGGTCTGTAAGAAGAGTAAACTTTCGCCCAAATAGGTACTGATGAAACTTCCTAATTCCAAAAACAATTCCTAATGCCTCACGTTCGATTTGGGCGTAGTTAGTTTCTGCTTTGCTTAGAGTGCGTGAAGCAAAAGCAATAGGTCTTTCTTCTCCCGAAGGCATAATGTGTGACACGACCGCTCCCACTCCATAAGGAAGCATCGCAGGCCAATTGCAGGGGTAAGGACGGATCAAAGTGCGTTAGAACTTCAGAATTTAACAATGCATCCTTAGCTTTGTTAAATGCAACATCACAGGCTTCAGTCCACTTCCAGGCCTTGTTCTGCCCAAGGAGCTCATGAAGTGGTTTTAGCAGTGTGGCTAACTGTGAGATGAACTTCCCATAATAGTTCAGTAGTCCTAGAAATGAGCGCAGCTGGCTTACATTTCGAGGTGGGGGAGCCTCCACAATAGCTTTAACTTTTGCAGGGGCCTTATGAAGACCTGCAGAATCGATGATGTGTCCCAAATATTCAACAGAGGGCTTGAAGAATTCACACTTGTCTTTGCAAACTCGTAGGCCATACTCTTCCAGTCATTGTAGGGTAGCCTCTAAATTCTTTAAGTGATCCTCTTCATTTCTTCCAGTGACCAGGATATCATCCAGATAGCACTGAACTCCTGACAAGCCACACAAGATCTGGTCCATAGCCCTCTGGAACAGGGCGGGAGCAGACGTTATTCCGAAGGGTAGGCGACAGTATCGATAAAGCCCCTTATGAGTCACAATAGTCAACAGCTCTTGGGACTTTTCATCGACGTGCATCTGTAAATATGCTTGACTCAGATCAATCTTACTGAACTTTTGTCCCCCAGCCAGGCCTGCGAAGAGGTCATCGATGCGGGGAAGCAGGTATTGCTCTGCACACAACACTGGGTTGACAGTGACTTTAAAATCACCGCAAATCCGGAGAGAGCCATCTTTCTTTACTATTGGAATGATAGGAGTGGCCCATGAGCTATGGGTAACTGGTATTAGGACTCCATTGGTGACCAGGCACTCCAGGTCTGCTTCAACTTTTGGCCTGATGGCATATGGCACAGTTCGGGCTTTCAGATATTTTGGTGGACTGCCAGGTTTAATGTTCAATGTCACAGTGATTCCCTTCATACTTCCCAAATCATCTCCAAAAACAGCAGCATGTTTCCTTAGTATAGGGGTTAGACTGGTTTCTTCTTTAGTCATCCGGTGCACTTCTGCTCAGTTCAGCTGAATCTTCCCAAGCCAAGACCTACCCATTAAGGCTGGGTAGTCACCTCTCACCACAAACAGTGGCAATTTAGCCGCCTGTCCATTGAGCTCCACCTTAACATCAATAGTGCCCAACATGGGCACAGCTTCACCTGTATACGTCTTCAGAACAGTTTTTGTTGCCTTAAGCGGAAGATGCTGTAGCTTTTCCTTATACACAGTCTCAGGAACCAGCGAGACAGCTGCACCGGTGTCTAGTTCCATGCGTATAGGTTTGCCCTCCAATAAGGGGGTTACCCAGTATTCATGTGAGCCCACTGCCAAAGACAAAGCATGCAGTGGCACTTCCTCTTGTGAGGAGGTGTCACCTTGATCATCCTGGGTCTGCTCTAGGGTATGCAAGGTTCCTCTTTTTGTCGGCCAGACCACAGGCCTCTTTTTCTTTTGTTTACAGGCATACTCGATGTGTCCCTTTTTGCCACAGTGTCGACACACCAGGTCCTTACACCAGCATTCTGATGCCTGGTGACCCAGCTTACCACAGCGATAACATTCTTGACTCTGCACCATTTTGTGGGTCAGTTCTTGTGACACTTTTTGCACCCTAGGGGATGCACCGATGTATTGTGCCTCCCTTGTAGCCAGTTCCATGGAGACAGCAATATCAACAGCCTTCTGTAATGTAAGCTGAGCCTCTGTCAGTAGGCGCTTCCGTATAGCTTCACTGTAGAGGCCACACACTAACCTGTCACGCAGGGCATCATTTAACATCTCTTTAAATTCACAGTGTTCTGTTAGCTTTTTTAAAATGGCTACAAATTGTACAACTGTTTCATCTTCCTTTTGGTCTCTTTTGTGGAACCTATATCTTTCAGCAATTACCAGTGGTTTTGGGGAGAAATGAGACCCCAGGATTTCCACAATGTCACTGTAAGATTTAGTCTCAGGCTTAACAGGGTGTAATAAGCTGCGTAGCAGAGAGTAGGTTTTAGCCCCTACAACAGTTAAGAATATTGGCACCTTCTTCGCTTCTGTAATGTCATTTGCAATACCAAAAAGCTCAAAACGCTCAGTATACACATGCCACTGCTCTGTATTCTCATCAAAAGGCTCCAGGGGCCTGGTCAGAGTAGCCATGATTTTTAGTTTCACTTTCACAGTCAGTGCAAACAAGCAGCTTTTTTTCTTTGTTTGGTCTTTACCTTGACTTCTACTTCCTTCTGTTACTGGAGCAGCACCAGGATCCCACCCTCGTCGCCAGTGTTATATCTAGGGGCGGCTCTACCGTTTTGGCCGCCCCAAGCAGTCATGCGCGGGAGGCGCCCCGGAGCCGCGGGAGCAGCGGACCTCCCGCGGGCATGACTACAGAGGGTCCGCTGGTCCCGCGTGGCTCGGCTGGACCCCCCGCGGCTGCGGACAGTTCGCGGATCCCGCGGCTCCGCTTGAGCTGCCGCAGTCATGCCTGCGGGAGGTCCAGCCGAGCCGCGGGACAAGCGCCCCCTCCGCAGTCATGCCTGCGGTAGGTCCAGTCGTCCCGGGGCTCGGTGGACCTCCCGCAGGCATGACTGCGGCAGGTCCGCCGGCCCAGCCTGCCACCCCCTAGATTTGGCTGCCCTAGGCACCAGCTTGTTTTGCTGGTACCTAGAGCCGCCCCTGGTTATATCCTTGGGGCAGCCGGTGTAGGAAGCAATCACTTGAGGCCAGAGAGCAGACAGCTAACCAAAACCTCCATTTTATTTACAGAGACAGAGAGCTCACTCAGCCGGTTGAAACCAGCTGAGCTATCCCTTAATAGTCTAACTCAGTTGCCATAGTAACAAAACCCATGACAACCAAATACACAACACCTATGTTTCTATGAATGTTCTGAGGGAGAGGCTATAAAAGGAGCTGAAGTGCCCTGGCAATCTCCGTTCCTTCCACCACCTCCTCAAGTCCACAGTTACAAACAGGACTCTAAGAAAGAAGGCAAGGAGGACAGGGAGTGTCAATGTGCAGAATCAGCAAAGAGTCCTGTGGCTCCTTATAGACTAACAGACATTTTGGAGCATGAGCTTTCGTGGGTGAATACCCACTTCGTCGGATGCATGTCAGAATCCATCTTGAAGAACTCTGATTAATGATGAGGAACAGTCATTTCTTCCTCAATGCCTCTGCACATCCTGACTCTTGGAATAGTGTGATAAGCAGTACTCCTGTCTCCAGATAGTGGGACCCTGAGTCTAGCTAAGCAATTACTGTAACAGTGCCTTACTAAACAGAGAGCCAATCTGGATGTCAGATTTAGGGAGTAGTGTTTTGTAAAAGCGAGAACTGAGCTTTGTTTCTAACTTTCCTCTATACAAGCTTAACCCACTTAGACAGACACTGTGATGTAACCGATTGTACTTTATTATTATCCCCATAAGAGATAACACATCTTGATGATTTCCTAAATTCCAGGCACCAATTTAAATAGGCCTGGTCTACACTAGGACTTTAATTCGAATTTAGCAGCGTTAATTCGAATTAACCGCACACCCGTCCACACCAGGAAGCCATTTAAGTCGACATAGAGGGCTCTTTAGTTCGAATTCTGTATTCCTCCCCGACGAGGGGAGTAGCGCTAAATTTGACATGGCTATGTCGAATTAGGCTAGGTGTGGATGCAAATCGAACTTAGTAGCTCCGGGAGCTATCCCACACTGCACCACTCTGTTGACACTCTGGACAGCAGTCCGAGCTTGGATGCTCTGACCAGCCACACAGGAAAAGTCCCGGGAAAATTTGAATTCCTTTTCCTGTCTGGACAGTTAGAATCTCATTTCGTGGTTGGACATCAGGGCGAGCTCAGCAGCACTGGCAGCGATGCAGAGCTCTCCAGCAGAGGAGTTCATGTAATCTCTGAATAGAAAGAGGGACCCAGCATAGACTGACCGGGAAGTCTTGGATCTGATCGGTGTGTGGGGCGAGGAGTCTGTGCTTTCGGAGCTGCGCTCCAAAAAACGGAATGCAAAGACCTACGGGAAGGTCTCCAAAGCCATGAGAGACAGAGGATACAGGCGGGATGCAACGCAGCGCCGCGTGAAAATCAAGGACCCCAGACAAGGCTACCAAAAAATCAAAGCAGCAAACGGACGCTACAGAGCCTGCCACCACTGCCCCACCAGTGACCGTGGACTCTGATGATGGGACAGTGTCGACGGCCAGTTCCTCGGCGATGTTCGCGGACGGGGAAGATGAGGAAGGGTTTGTGGAGGACGAGGCAGGCGACAGCGCTTACAACGCTGGTTTCCCCGACAGCCAGGATCTCTTCAGCACCCTCAAGGAGATCCCCCAACAACCCTCCCCGGCCGTTAACCTGGACCCTGAATCAGGGGAAGGAGCAGTCGGTAAGTGCTTTAAACATGTAAACTTTTATTATTAATGGAACAGGAATCTGAACTATGTGTAAAGGAGGTCTCTCTATATATAGGGATAGAACAGAAATCCTCCTGGGAGATCTCCACGAAGCTCTCCTGGAGGTAATCGAAAAGCCTCCGCAGGAGGTTCCTGGGGAGAGCTGCTTTATTGGGTGCTCCGTGGTAGCACACCTTTCCGCACCAGGCTTTCATGAGGTACTCAGGGAGCATTGCCTCCCCGAGCACGGCTGCATAGGCCCCTGGTTTGTGCTGGCTTTCACGCAGCATGCGCTCTCTATCTCCTTCAGTGACCCTACTCAGGGCGATCTCGCTCTGCGACTCCTGCATCTAATTAGGAAAATTACCGTAATGTTATGCCTGGTCCAAAGTATTTTAAAAAAATCTCCGGACAGACGGCGTAGCAGAGAGTCGGCACGCTGCTGCGTGACAAGCGTAACGGAAAGCCAAAGAATCAAATGGACGCTCATGGAGGGAGGGAGGGGGGAATGAGGACGCAAGCTATCCCACAGTTCCCGCTGTGTCCGAAAATCATTTGCATTCTTGGCTGATCTCCAAATGCTTCTAGGGTCAAACACAGTGTCCGCGGTGGTTCAGGGCATAGCTCGTCAATGTACAGCCACCCCCCACCCCCAGAAGGAAAAGGGAAAGAAATCGTCTCTTGACTCTTGTAAATGTCACCCTATGTGTACTGAATGCTGCTGGTAGACGCGATGCTGCGGCACGCTACGGTAGCATCCTCGCCCCCCCTCCCCCGCCTCATGGGTGACTGATGGTGCAAAATGACTGGTATCCGTCCTCATCATCAGCCTTGCGATAGATGGTGTAGTGCAATAGGACTGCTACCTGTCCTCGTCATCAGCCCATAAGTAGACGGCCTGCTAACCGTCTTCATCATAGCAACAGGGGACTGAGCTCCATCAGCCCCTGCCCTTCATGTGTAAAGAAAAGATTCTGTACTGCCTGGACTATCATAGCAGCTGGAGGCTGCCTTACCCTCATTTCATTTCCCTAACAAGTCACTGTTTCTTATTCCTGCATTCCTTATTACTTCAGCATACAAATGGGGGGACACTACAATGGTAGCCCAGGAAGGCTGGAGGAGGAGGGAAGCAACAGGTAGGGTTGTTGCAGGGGCACCCCCTGTGAATGGCACGCAGTTCGTCATTCCTGCGGGATCTGACACAGAGCGGCTGTGCTCTGTAGTTCAGTGATACACTGCAACCCTAGTACAGTTGCCCCATATTCTAGGCGGGACTGTTTCTATTTTTAGATACCATAAAGGAGGGATTGACTCAGGGAGTGGTTCCCAGTTTTGTCTTTTGCGCCCCCGGCTGATCTCGGCCAGGGGCACCTATGACAGCAGCAGAAGGTGTAGTGCAATAGGACAGCTACCCGTCATCACCTTGCCAATTTACATTGGCGTGGTTGATGGTGCAATATGGCTGATAACCATCTCTGCTGTCATGCAAAAGCAAATGAATGCTGCTGTGTAGCACTGCTGAATCGCCTCTGTCCGCGGCATCTAGTACACATATGGTGACAGTGACAAAAGGCAAAACAGGCTCCATGGTTGCCAGGCTATGGCGTATGCCAGGGCAATCCAGGGAAAACGGGCTTGAAATGATTGTCTGGCGTTGCTTTCCCAGAGGAAGGAATGACTGACTACATTTACCCAGAACCACCCGCGACAATGAAATTTGCACCATCAGCCACTGGGATCTCAACCCAGAAGTGCAAGGGTCGGGGGACTGCGATGGGGTGGAACAGGGGCAGAGTTTATGCTTTCAGGATTGCCTGCTGCAGGAGTGCGGACGAGATAGGTGCTGTGCATGCTGTTGTTCACAGACACAGACTAGACTGTGTTCATTGTTCGGAAAAATGTATCTTTGCAAGGAATTCACTACCTTTTTCCCATCACACAGCTTCGACTGTCTCCAGACCTGCCACAGCATCCCCCTCACAGAGGCTGGCAAAGATTAGGCAGCGAAAGAGAAAGACACTGGACGAGATGATAGCTGAAGTTATGGGGTGCTCCCGAGCTGAGGCGGACCAGCAGAGCCAGTGGAGGGAGACCCTCTCTCTGTACCAGCGCTCACACAGCGAACGGGAGGAGAGGTGGCGTGAGGAAGACAAGCAGGCGACTCAAACGCTGCTTGGACTAATGAGGAAGCAAACGGACACGCTCCGGCGCCTTGTGGATGTTCTGCAGGATTGCAGCCAGGAGGACAGAGCCCCCCCGCAGTGTATCTGCAACGGCCCTCCCCCGCCACAATGTCCCATACCTCCTGTCACCCAAAGTAACCAGAAGGAGTGGTGCCAGGGGCCGTGAAAACTGTCACTGCACCCCAGCAGAGTGCTCAAGTACCCAAAAGCTCTCATACCCTAATTTTTGAGAATTCCTTCCCTTCCTGACTCACCCTAGCCCCAATCCCAGTTTAATCCCCTGACTGTCTGGTTAATTATTAAAAATACTTTGCTGATAATTACTGTTTCCATCATGCTTTTTTACACAACGCTGCGTTTGAAGGGGTGGGTGGGTGGGTGGGTGGGAAAGGGGGTAGGGTGGGGAAGGGGGTAGGGTATTGCATAGGACAGTCACCTTTAGCAGGGTACAGAGACAGGGGCAGGATCAGCAGCAGGTCACACACACAGTGCAGTCAGTAGGCACCCTGGTCGGTATAGGAGGTGGTTTGATGGTTCTGTGTGGGTTGGGGGGTACGTGACTTTGTAGCAGGGGAGGGTGGTTACAGATCTCATGCAACGGTCACTGTCCTGGACCACAGAGCCACGCAGCAGAGGAATCTGTATCCGTCCTCCCCCGCCACAAGACCACATAGCCCCCGCACACAGAGTCCCAAAAAGGAGGGATGGCAGGCTCCGTTGAAACAACCAGTCCGGCACTGCAGACCGCTCTGGGAGCAGGAGCCTGTCATTCCTCGAGTTTAGAGGTGGTATTTACATCACCGCACACCCTACCCAGCACACTCCGCGTCCCAGTTTCAGCCATTTAATGCAAAGTCATCAATAAAGAAACCTTTGTAAAGTTACAGTGGAACATGTATTTTATTTTTAAACGTGTGTTGGAAGTGGGGGAAGCGGGGTGGACGGGGTATGTAACTGCAGATGCTAGTCAACAGTAACTTGGTAAAGAAACAGGGGCAGGTTCAGCTTCTCTGTAAAGAAACTGAACAGTCACAGGTCACGCTGCTCGCTGCTCGCTGGTACTTGAAGAGTTCCTTGTCGCTGTGCAAGGCGCCTGCATAGGGCTTCACGAGCCAGGGCATTAGCGGGTAGGCTGGGTCCCCGAGGATCACTGTAGGCATCTGCACATCCCCAAGAGTTATTTTGTGGTCCGGGAAGAAACTACCTTCCTGCAGGCATCTAAACAGAGCAGAGTTCCTGAAAACACACGCGTCATGAACCTTGCCTGGCCACCCGACGTTGATGTTGGTAAAACGTCCCCCATGGTCCACCAGTGCTCGCAGCACCATTGAAAAGTAGCCCTATTTCTCAACAGCTGACTGTGGAAGAGGTGGACGATAAGGTGCGAGGAGTTGACAACGGCCATAAGTGCTGTTGCGCCCGCGCCCGCGCTGTCACTGAGCAGAAAAGTGCACGAACAGATTGCCCGCAGGCGCTTTCAGGGAGGGAGGGAGGGCGTGATTGACGGTTCAATGATGACAGTTACCCAAAACCACCCTTGACACATTTCCCCCCCAGCATGCATTGGGGGGAAATCCCAGAATTCCAATGGGCAGCGGGGAGTGCAGGAACTGTGGGATAGCTTCCCACAGTGCACCGCTTCCAAAGTCGACGCTGGCCCCATTACTGTGGACTCACACAGTCGAATTAGTGTATTTAGTGTGGATACACAAATTCGACTTCATAACGTCGATTCCACAAATTCGACTTAAGTTGATTCAAAATAGTCTTGTAGTGTAGACATACCCATAGAAAGCTAAAGCTCTCTTGGCATATAAGGGTGTAACTTTGTCTCACTTGAATGAGTCTGTAGAAAAATGCTGACAAATTAATGGACTGGTTGAGATGGAATTCTGCTTTGGAATAAATTTAGGGTGTGGGCATATGACCACTTTATCCATGTGGACCACTGTAGATGGTGGATCATCTGTAAGAGCTTGTAGCTCATTTGTTCTTATGAAAGATGTAATGGCCACAATTAAAGTGTTCATCATTGAAAGGTGAAATAAGGAACGTTCTCCCAATGTTCTGAAAGGAGTTTCATGATCTTAGTAAGTACAAGGTTGAGATCCCATGTTGGTTGGTTGGTTCTTCAACTGGAGGGTAAACATTCATTAGCATCTTCACGAATCTCTTAAGTCTGTTATGGGTAAATATAGTCTTGTTATCAGTACACAGAACACAGAAGTAGCTGCTAAGTGCACTTTTACAAATGATATAGACAGTCTTATGGATTTTAAATAAAGCGGGTACTCCAATATAGAATGGGTGGAAACTGATGCTGGATCTATGGTACCTGGAACCAACATAGCTATAACAACACTGCATACATATTATTTGGCCAGACAGAATTTGTTTTTTTCCATTTAAGGTCATAGTATCTGTGTGTTGACTGTTTCTGGCGTTTAGAAGGACATTTCCAGGTCTGTCAGATCCCTATGGCTCATACTGTCATGTGAAGATATTGTGGGTCTGGGTGGGAAATCTGACCATTCTTCTGGATCAATAAATCTGTGGTTATGGGAGAGACAGGCTCCTTGTAATAGTTGTAGAAGGTCTGGAAATCACAATCTTCCCATGATGGAGGCATTGCTTTTGAGCTGAGTCACTATATACCTGTCTAATTCAATGCCCCATGCTCTGACAGTGCAAGGGTCAGCATCTTATGGTAACAGGACATAGCTCTTGCTATCAAGTCTCATGCCCTGGAAGAGCAAGGGTTGGTGGCTTAAGGTAGCAGGGCACACTTCACACTCTGAAGTTCTTTAAAAGCCACCTATCCCACCTATTGGACTTGGCTTGATACTTGCAGGGCTTCCCTGCAAGCAATGGAGGGGTAGGGCAGAAGGACCCTGCTTGAGAGGTGCTGTAACAGAGAAACCAGATGGTTAGAGCCTCAATACTCTGCAATTCCTCACCTTGGGAGAGGAACAGAAGAGCTAGTTGCTAAAATGAAGTCACTACTGCATGAGAACGAATACAATTTAAAGTATTAAAATGTATTATCAATTTAAAGTATTAAAATGATCATGAGAATCTGAATTTCAAATTTGGTCAACTGCCAGAGGCAGAAAATTCTGATGGACTGAGATGAAGGATGGGGCTTAGTCCAGGAACCTCCAGCAACAACACTGGAATTCCACAGGTGGGTGGCATTACTCATGAGTGAGGAATGAGGAGAGATGCTGTGCAGGAGAATGGGGACACTTAAACAAGGCTCAGGAGAAGTTGCCAGAAGTGGTACTTGCCCCGAGAGAAGAGGGAACAGAAACCTGGTCTCCTAATGGCCAAATCATGAGCTGGGCAGAAGGGAATGAATTCAGTAGCTAAAGGCCAAGACAAAGGGGAGCCAGTGCTCCCAATCTGGTGCCACTGTCATGGACTTTGCTGTAAGAGACCATTATGCCTGCCTTAAAAGGGAAGGGAGCTTCTTGTCAGCCTTGAGAGAGACCAAGGATGAGTTGGACGCATCACAATTTTAGCATCATGAGTCTACCACTGAAAGAATCTGGGCACAGCCATTAGAATTCCAAATGATCTTGATAAATTAGGGAATTGGTCTGAAATAAGTAGGATGAAATTCAATAAAAACTGTGCAAAATACTACACTTACAAAGGAAAAATCAAATAACTGGTTAGGCAGCAGTAGTGCAGAAAAGGATTTGGGAATTATAGTAGATCACAAAATGAATATGAGGATGCAGTGTGAGGCAAATATCATTCTAGCATTTATTAGCAGGAATGTCATATGTAAGACATGAGAGGTAACTGTTCTGCTCTACTCAGCACTGGTGAGGACTCAGCTGGAATATGTCCAGTTTTGTGCACAACACTTTAAGAGAGATTTCAACAAATTGAAGAGAGTCCAAAGGAGATCAACAAAAGTGATAAGAAGTTTGGAAAACCGGAGGAAAGACATGTTTAGTCTAGAGGAAAAAAGGCTGAGCCAGGACATAACAACAGTCTTAGAATATGTAAAAGGTTGCTATAAGGAGATGGTGATCAATTGTTCTCCATGTACACTGAAGGTAAGTTTACAGCAAGGGAGGTTCAGGTTAGATATTAGGAAAAACTTTCTAACTATAAGGATAGTTAAGCACCACAACAGATTCCCTAAAGAGGATGTGGAATTCCCATCTTTGGAAGTTTTTAAGAACAGGTTAGGCAAACACCTTTCAGAGATGATTTAAGTATACTTAATCCTGCCTCAACCTGGGGAGGATGGACTTGAGGTCCCTTCCAGCCCTACATTTCTATGATTCTATTATCTATGTTACTGTTTGCTCATTGAAATGGTTGACTTCTTCAGGAGGCACCAAGGCAAAAGATAAACTGAAGAAAGCATAGAAGTCAGTCTGAGAGGGAGTGCAGCTGGACAGGGAGACAGTATCTTTGAAGCTCATGACAAGCATGTTCAAACAGCAATGAAAAAACCTGTTGGTCCAATGTATTCAATAAGTAGGAGCAAAGATCAGATCTCTCAGCTCCCAGTTCCATGGCTCAACCATAAGGTAAACTATACTGTTCAGTCCCTCCCCCATGCTTTGTGATGTGTAGTTCTTCTAGTAAACCTAATCTTCATCTGGTATAAATTGGCATAGCTCCATGGAAGTCAATAGAGCTACACTGGTTTACACCAGCTTAAACTACTCCCTGTTCTGTTTTCATTCCTATTTTATATTGTAAGCTTTTCAGGACAAGAGTATTGGTCAACATTTCAAACGTAGGTACCTTAGGCCTCGTCAAGGCAAAGCTTTTGTACTGATCTGACTATGTCAGTTAGTTGTTTTCTTTTTTTTTAACCAAAATAGTTATACCGATAAAACTCATAATGTGAACGCAGTTATACTAATATAAAGGTTTCTTATATTGCTACAGCTTCTTTCCATGTGGGAATAAACAATACCAGTATACACATGTTTATTCCAGTATAACTGCATCTATAACTGTATTCACTCTAGGGGGGCTGTACCTGTTTAACTATACCTATACATCTAAAGCAGTTCAACTTTTGTCTGTAGACAAGCCCTAAACAAAAATACATTAATTTTCAGAGGTGCTAAGCACCTACAGTTCCCAATAAAATTAACTAACTGGTTCAATGTCAGACAAAATTAGAGCTACAGAGATACTTCATTTCCTCACTCATTCTTTCTTGCAGTTTTACTCTGAAAGATTGAACACAGCCCTTTATGTGTCTGTTCACCAAAAGTTTAAGCAACACACTTACCACTAAGGACATAGCATAATTTGTGTTATCAAGCAGAATTTGTTTGCATATTTATGCTGCTCTAAAAGCATATGTTTGTGTTCATGTTTTAAGGATGTATGTCCCTATTTTGAACAAGGGTTTAGCACCATAATTCACTGATGTTAATTTTTTTTTATTGTTTCAGAAAATGTTCAAGACTGGCTGCCTAGAAATTCTACTTACTTTTAGTGACTCTCCCCAGGATGGTTTGCAGCAAGGCTTTTCTGGATCCTGTGTAACTGAGTCTATTTTCTTTTGGAACAGTAACAAACAGCAATCCATAATCCTCATGATTAGATGAGGGGGTTTCGCAAGTTTCCGAACCGTAGCAATATCCACTGGTTTGATAGTCTATATCAGGGGATGGGGGGGGGGGCAGGAGGGGCAGAGGGAGAAAAGTGGACTTATTGTTTAGTACCATTTTATAGTTTTTTTCATTCAATACCATATTAATTAATTATTAATTATTATTATTCCAATTTTCATTTTTGTGCTTGAGGGAAGTTTGATTTATGAACATACACTATACATGAGTTATTGGGATTACTTTACTAAACTTTATAGTTCTATGTCTCTGAAGCTGATTTAAAGAAATATAAACTGCACAGTTATATGTTTTCTCCATCCCCATGTGAAAATCAAAATTAAATACAAATAATACAGGCATTATGGAATTAAGCTGTTATATTTAATAGCGATGAAAAATTAATTGTAAATTGGTGTTACTTAAAGTGTAATGTTCCTGGCAGAAGAATATACAAGGGCAAGAAAATGGCTTATGTGGGCATTTGGTAAATGGAGTCATTGAGAAGGTATTAAAGTCCTGTATTGCTGCTCTTTGACTTTCTATTAGTGTCACTTGGAGACCACTGCTTAGATAAATATTTATTCAAATGAGAAACCTATCTGTAAACAAAGTGAAGTGATTAGATAAATATTGTGTCAGCATATCAAAACAGCAGTCTAATTTATGCCAACAAAATATATGCATGCTGCTATTTGCATAACAAAGAGGTAATTATATCTACAAAATGGAATTTTCAGGATGCATGCAAGAGTTTTTAAAGTCTGGCCCTTCCTATCACCAATGTGGACTTCAATGTTTCTGAGTGGATGATGCTTGATTTTTCTTGCTTGTGATTAACTGAACCCTTCTCTTGGTATAACTATTAGTAATTGGAGCAGGAGATAGATTGAATCCATAAGACATTCTGATGGTTTTATCTCTCTATGCCACTTCCCCCTTTCTCTGCCATGGTTCTCTGCTTGACAACTGTTCAGAGTACAGCAGAACAAATCAATTAAGATCTGAAATGCAGTAATGCTTCATCATTTGTTAACTGCTCTTATGATCCCTCTGACCTACTTTGTTCCTTTCTCTTTAGTTCCAGAAAGATATACACAAAATCCATTAATGGGAGAGAGAGCATCCATCCTTCAGACTCCACTCTTGCTAAGGAACTATGGGAAGATGTGAGTGATCTAACAAGATAATGAAAAGCCATTATTCTAGCACTAAGAGAATACTTTCCAAGTCAGACTGGAAGGCATTCTATATTCTATTGACACCTTTAAAAATGGTTACTAACCTTCCATAACTGCTGTTCTTTGAAATGTGTTGCACATATCCATTGCACTCTTGGTGTGTGTGTGTGCCCCATGCAGAATTGTGGGAAATTTTTCCATCAACAGTAGCCATCAGAGCAGCTTGAGTGCCCTCTGTTGCCGTGCATTACAGCATGACAGTATAAAAGGCCCAGCCTCTCATGAGTTCCCTCAGTTCCCTCTTGCTGAACAACTTTGATGCAGAGGAGGGTAGGTCATGGAATGGACATGTGCAACACATCTCGAAGAACAACAATTATGGAAGGTTACTAACCGTTTTTCTTCTTCAAGTGATTGCACATGTGCATTCCACTCTCAGTGACTCACAAGTCATAAAGTAGGAGGAAGGATCAGAGAACATGTACACAGAGACTGGAGTACAACTCATCCAAATTTAGCATTGTCTCTAGAGTAAAGAGTGATGGCATAATGTGATGAAAAGGTGTGAATGGAAGACCAGGTTGCTGCTCTACAAATTTCCCGGATAGGGACATGAGCTAGGAAAACCACGGAGGCTGCTTGCTATCTTGTGCTGTCACTTTGCTGCCAGATCAAAACATACACGAATGAAGAAAGTCATCCAAGACTAAATTCTTTGTGTTGAGACCAGGTGACCCTTCAGCCTGTCCAAATGGCCATGAATAATTTGGTTGACAAACAGAACTGGTTAGTCCTGTCTATGTAGAACGCCAAAGGTCTACTAATATCTTTGGTATGCAGGCATTGTTCCTCCTTATTGGTGTGTGTTTTGGGGTAAAAAGTAGGTAAGTAAATTAACTAGTTAATATGAAAATTTGACACCAGGTTAGAGAAGAATCTTGGATGACAGGGAAAGTATACTTTATTCTTCAAGAAGATTGTATAAGATGGTTTGGATGTCAGAACACACAGCTCGGCTATCTTTCTGGCGGAAGTGATAGCTACTAGGAAAGCCACCTTCAGAGTTAGGTGCAGTAAGGATCATGTTGCTAGAGGTTCAAAGGGTGAGCTGTCCCAATGGATACCACTGAGGGAAAAAATTCTGACTGTGCATGGGGCATGCACACATCAAATGTGCAATGCACATGTGCAATCACTCAAAGAACTTTTGGAAAACTTTACATCTAAGCTTTTGTAATTGTTAAGTGGCTAGATGGAAGCAGGGCCTGGAGGGATATTCATTCCTCTCTCTTAAAGCAGAGATATGGATGCACTTGGAAGTAAAATATGGACTCCACAACTATTAACAAAAGGCTTGCATCAAGCTCAAATGATGGCTATGAACATGAGCTGAACCCTTGTCTGGCTGATATTAGCCATTCTTTCATCATAGCAGACAACACCTGCAAGACTGATGAAAACCTATAAACTTTACTCACATTCAATGCAGCTTCTGCTTCTTCTAATGCTGGTCTAGCTGCCTCCAGTTTGGTCTCTGCTACCACTTTTTCTGAATCAATTTCATCTACAATCTTTTGTGCTTTGTCCTTCACACCTTGGACTTCATTTTTTACTTTAGCTGACGCCTCAGCACTTACTGTAACTTCTGCCAGCACCTAGCATTAACAATAAATAAACAAATAATGTAAAAATATGCAAATATGACAACAAATGAATTCATTTGCAAATACAATGAAATCAGAATACAAAAGGGTTGTTTCTTGGTTAATGTTAGCTACACATGGTACATATATAATTTTACTATGGAATGTAAAGTAGCAAAATTTCATGGGTAGAGGTGGCAAAAATGGTATTCCCCTGTAAAATCTGACTGGGATCCTTCCACCAATTTAATGATAAGAGGACTTCTCAAGGGAACTGCCCTTTCATGTCAACGTGCTGTTCGTTTGGAAGGTAAATGGAGTTCAACCACCCTTGCATGCAGTGGAGGTGATGTCTGGCATGCCGTGTTACATATGCGCAAGAGACCATGTAATGTTTTAGACCAGGGGTAGCCAACCTGTGGCTCCGGAGTCAGATGCAGCTCTTCAGAAGTTAATATGCGGCTCCTTGTATAGGCACCGACTCCAGGGCTGGAGCTACAGGCACCAACTTTCCAATGTGCCAAGGGGGTGCTCACTGCTCAACCCCTGACTCTGCCACTGGCCCTGCCCCCCACTCCACCCCTTCCTGCCCCCTCCCCTGAGACTGCCATGCCCTTGTTCCTCCCCCTCCTCCCCAGAGCCTCCTGAACCCCAAGAAACAGCTGATCGGGAGGTGCGGGGAGGGAGGGGGAGGTGCTGATCTGTGGGGCTGCCAGTGGGTGGGATGCACTGGGAGCAGGGGGTGGGGGGAGCTGATGGGGGGACTGCTGACTTATTACTGTGGCTCTTTGGCAATGTACACTGGTAAATTCTGGCTCCTTATCATGCTCAGATTGGCCACCCCTGTTTTAGACACATTCTTACCAGGATTCGAGAACAGTTTTATAATTCATAACAAGATCTGTCACAACTTTGAAACTATCTTGAGGTAGGTATGTTCTTGCTGTAGTAATGTTGTACAGTCTAGAACTGCCTGTATGAATTCTATCCTCTGGTTGGCACTAATGATGATTTTTGTTGTTGATGGTGGTGAAAAGCTGACAGATCTGATTAAATGAATCTTTCATCTGCTGAAGTGAACTCCCTCAAATGAGCCAATCATCAAGGTAAGGATAAACTTGTATTCCTTGTCTTAGCCCTGGTATACACTATGAGTTTAGGTCGAATTTAGCAGTGTTAGATCGAATTAACCCTGCACCCATCCACATGACAAAGCTATTTTTGTCAACTTAAAGGGCTCTTAAAATCAATTTCTGTACTCCTCCCCGACAAGGGGATTAGCGCTGAAATTGATATCGCCGGGTCGAATTTGGGGTAATGTGGACGCAATTTGATGGTATTGGCCTCTGGGAGCTATCCCAGAGTGCTCCATTGTGACCGCTCTGGACAGCACTCTCAACTCAGATGCACTGGCCAAGTACACAGGAAAAGCCCCATGAACTTTTGAATTTAATTTCTTGTTTGGCCAGCGTGGCAAGCTGATCAGCATGGGTGACCATGTAGACCTCATTAGCACAGGTGACCATGAAGTCCCAGAATCACAAAAGAGCTCCAGCATGGACCGAACAAGAGGTACTGGATCTGATCACTATTTGGGGATACAAATCCATATTATCAGAACTCCGTTCCAAAAGATGAAATGCCAAAATATTTGAAAAAATCTCTAAGAGCATGATGGACAGAGGCTACAACAAGGACCCGCAGCAGTGCCACGTGAAAATTAAGGAGCTCAGACAAGCCTGCCAAAAAGCCAAAGAGGCAAATGGCTTAAAGATGATAAAGTCATTGCGGAGAAACTAAATGGATTCTTGGCTTCAGTCTTCACGGCTGAGGATGTTAGGGAGATTCCCAAACCTGAGCTGGCTTTTGTAGGTGACAAATCTGAGGAACTGTCACAGATTGAAGTATCACTAGAGGAGGTTTTGGAATTAATTGATAAACTCAACATTAACAAGTCACCGGGACCAGATGGCATTCACCCAAGAGTTCTGAAAGAACTCAAATGTGAAGTTATGAACTATTAACTAAGATTTGTAACCTGTCCTTTAAATCGGCTTCGGTACCCAATGACTGGAAGTTAGCTAATGTAACGCCAATATTTAAAAAGGGCTCTAGGGGTGATCCCGGCAATTACAGACCGGTAAGTCTAACGTTGGTACCGGGCAAATTAGTTGAAACAATAGTAAAGAATAAAATTGTCAGACACATAGGAAAACATAAACTCTTGAGCAATAGTCAACATGGTTTCTGTAAAGGGAAATCGTGTCTTACTAATCTATTAGAGTTCTTTGAAGGGGTCAACAAACATGTGGACAAGGGGGATCCGGTGGACATAGTGTACTTAGATTTCCAGAAAGCCTTTGACAAGGTCCCTCACCAAAGACTCTTACGTAAATTAAGCTGTCATGGGATAAAAGGGAAGGTCCTTTCATGGATTGAGAACCGGTTAAAGGACAGGGAACAAAGGGTAGGAATTAATGGTAAATTCTCAGAATGGAGAGGGGTAACTAGTGGTGTTCCCCAAGGGTCAGTCCTCGGACCAATCCTATTCAATTTATTCATAAATGATCTGGAGAAAGGGGTAAACAGTGAGGTGGCCAAGTTTGCAGATGATACTAAACTTCTCAAGATAGTTAAGACCAAAGCAGATTGTGAAGAACTTCAAAAAGATCTCACAAAACTAAGTGATTGGGCAACAAAATGGCAAATGAAATTTAATGTGGATAAATGTAAAGTAATGCACATTGGAAAAAATAACCCCAACTATACATACAACATGATGGGGGCTAATTTAGCTACAACGAGTCAGGAAAAAGATCTTGGAGTTAACCTGGATAGTTCTCTGAAGATGTCCACGCAGTGTGCAGAGGCAGTCAAAAAAGCAAACAGGATGTTAGGAATCATTAAAAAGGGGATAGAGAATAAGACTGAGACTATATTATTGCCCTTATATAAATCCATGGTACGCCCACATCTCGAATACTGTGTACAGATGTGGTCTCCTCACCTCAAAAAACATATTCTAGCACTAGAAAAGGTTCAGAAAAGGGCAACTAAAATGATTAGGGGTTTAGAGAGGGTCCCATATGAGGAACGATTAAAGAGGCTAGGACTCTTCAGCTTGGAAAAGAGAAGACTAAGGGGAGACATGATAGAGGTTTATAAAATCATGAGTGATGTTGAGAAAGTGGATAAGGAAAAGTTATTTACTTATTCCCATAATACAAGAACTAGGGGTCACCAAATGAAATTAATAGGCAGCAGATTTAAAACAAATAAAAGGAAGTTCTTCTTCACGCAGCGCACAGTCAACTTGTGGAACTCCTTACCTGAGGAGGTTGTGAAGGCTAGGACTATAACAATGTTTAAAAGGGGACTGGATAAATTCATGGTGGCTAAGTCCATAAATGGCTATTAGCCAGGATGGGTAAGAATGGTGTCCCTAGCCTCTGTTCGTCAGAGGATGGAGATGGATGGCAGGAGAGAGATCACTTGATCATTGCCTGTTAGGTTCACTCCCTCAGGGGCACCTGGCATTGGCCACTGTCGGTAGACAGATACTGGGCTAGATGGACCTTTGGTCTGACCCGGTATGGCCTTTCTTATGTTCTTATGTTCTTATGGCTGCTCTGGGTCAGAGCCCCAGACATGCCGCTTCTATGATGAGCTGCATCCAAGTCTAGGGGGTGCCCCTACCACTACCCCACCTTGTGCATGGACACCTGCAAGGGGGGAGTCTCACGCAACAGGGATGAGGATTTGGGGGATGAGGAAGATGAGCAGATGGAGGAGGATGAGGATAGCACACAGCACGCAAGTGGAGAAACCATTCTCCCCAACAGCCAGGAACTGTTTATCACCCTGGAGCCAGTACCCTCCCAACTCTCCCAAGGGGGGCTCACGGACCATGAAGCCAGAGAAGGCACCTCTGGTGTATGTACCTTTGGAAATATAATGCATGGTTTAAAAGCAAGCGCGTTTAATGATTAATTTGCCCTGAAGACTTGGGATGCATTAGCAGCCAGTACAGCCCCTCCTTTTAAATGGCCAACCCAATGGGTGCTTGGTATGGGAAAGGAGGAGGATGCTGTTTGAAACCATTCCCACATGTTATGAAGGTTGAAGAAGCCGAAAGACTGTGGCTTACCATGGATGCCTGCAAGCTGAATTCTGTTGCCTGGCCCTACGTGTGTGATCTCTCACACCAAACCGGCAGGCCCTCAATATAAGAGGCAAAATACGACCTTTTACCGAAAGCACATGCTATGTAATGTTAACAGCTTGTTTCAATGTGAAAGAGCCTACCCGTTGTTCTCTAAAATGTGTCTTTTTAAATACTACTCTCCCTTTTTTTCCTCCTACAGCTGCAAATGTTTCAACACTCCCCCTATCATCTCTGTCCCAGAAGCTAGCGCAGATAAGAAGGAGAAAAAAACACACTTGTGATTAAATATTCTCTGAGCTCATGCAGTCCTCCCGCACTGAAAGAGCTGACCAGAATGTGTGGAGGCAAACAGTGTCAGAGTCCAGGAAAGCAGAAAATGAATGCAAGGACAGGAGGGACAAATGAGATGAGAGGTGGTGGGAGCAAGAGTAAAGGTGGCGGGAGCATGATGAGGGGAGACAGGATGCAATGCTGACACTACTGGGGGATCAAACCAATATGCTCTGGCATCTGGTGGAGCTGTAGGAAATGCAGCAGGAGAACAGACCACCGCTACAGCCCTTGTGTAACTGCTGCCCTCTTTCCCAAGTTCCATAGCCTCCTCACCTAGACGCCCAAGAACACTCCGGGCACCCAACAACTCCACCCCAGAGGACTGCCCAAGCAACAGAAGGCTGGCATTCAATAAGTTTTGAACTGCAGTGTGGCCTTGTCCTTCCCTCCTATCCTCATCCACTACCCCAACTGGTGCTTCCCTCCTCACTCACCCCTCCCGGGCTACCTTGGCAGTTATCCCCCTATTTGTGTGATGAATTAATAAAGAATGCATGACTTTGAAACAATAATGACTTTATTGCCTCTGCAAGAGGTGATCGAGGCGGGAGGGTGGCTGGCTTACAGGGAAGTAGAGTGAACCAAGGGGGCGGGTTTTCATCAAGGAGAAACAAACAGAACTGTCACACCCTAGCCTGGCCAGTCATGAAACTGGTTTTCAAAGCTTGTCTGATGTGCAGCGCGCCCTGCTGTGCTCTTCTAATCACCCTGGTGTCTGGCTGCTTGTAATCAGCGGCCAGGCAATTTGCCTCAACCTCCCACCCCGCCATAAATGTCTCCCCCTTACTCTCACAGATATTGTGGAGCACCAAGATAGGGATATGCGTTCCGTCTATCACTCCACCATAGTTAGGGAATCCCATTGCAGCAAAGCCATCCACTATGACCTGCACATTTCCCAGAGTCACTACCCTTGATAGCATCAGCTCAGTGACTGCGTTGGCTACTTGGATCACAGCAGCCCCCACAGTAGATTTACCCAGTCCAAATTGATTACTGACTGACTGGTAGCTGTCTGGCATTGCAAGCTTCCAGAGGGCTATTACCACTCACTTCTCAACTGTGAGGGCTGCTCTCATCTTGGTATTCTTGCGCTTCAGGGCAGGAGAAAGCAAGTCACAAAGTTCCATGAAAGTGCCCTTACGCTTGCAAAGTTTTGCAGCCACTGGGAATTGTCCCACACCTGCAACACTATGCGGTCCCACCAGTCTGTGCTTGTTTCCCAGGCCCAGAATCAGCGTTCCACGGCATGAACCTTCCCCATTACCACCATGATGTCCAAATTGCCAGGGCCCGTGCTTTGAGAGAAGTCTGTGTCCACATCCTCATTGCTATCATGATCACGCTGTCGTCGCCTCCTCATCTGCTTTTGGTTCTGGTTCTGCACATACTGCAGGATAATGTGCGAGGTGTTTACAATGCTCACAACAGCAGCGGTGAGCTGAGCAGGCTCCATGCTTGCTGTGGTATGGCATCTGCAGGAGAGCAGGAGAGCAGAGTTGCAGCAGAATCAGTGGATGACGACGGATGCCAAGAGAAAAGATATTTATACTGAACGATGAGAGGACCTGCGAGGTGGATTCATGGCACCAGGAGAGTAGGAGAGCAGAGTTGCAGCAGAAGCGGTGGAGGACTACGGTTAGCACCGTGCACATTTCCCGAGTACCCGGGAACCCATGATAGACAACATGGAGAAATTCGCTGTGAAGGCAATATCAGCAGAGCAGAGTTGCAGCAGAAGCAGTGTATGACGATGATGGTTTGCAGTCCTGTTGCATCGTCTGCTGCCAGCAGCACCCAGGACACAACAGCGGCGGTGTCAGTGAACTGAGCTGAGTGGGCTGCATGCTTGCCATGGTATGGTGTCTGCGCAGACAAAAGGTGCAAAACGATTGTCTGCCATTGCTTTCACAGAGGGAGGGGTGACTGACGACATGTACCCAAAACCACCCGCGACAATGTTTTTGCCCCATCAGGCACTGGGAGCTTAACCCAGAATTCCAATGGGTGGCTGAGACTGCGGGAACTGTGGGATAGCTATCCACAGTGCACTGCTCTGTAAGTCGATGTTAGCCATGGTAGTGAGGATGCACTCCGCCGACTTAATGCGCTCAGTGTGGACATACGCAATCGATTGTATAAAATCAATTTCTAAAAATCAACTTATAAGAAGATATACCTATCTCATAGAACTGGAAGGGACTCTGAAAGGTCATCAAGTCCAGCCCTCTGCCTTCACTAGCAGGACCAAGTACTGATTTTGCCCCAGATCCCTAAGTAGCCCCCTCAGGGATTGAACTCACAACCCTAGGTTTAGCAGGCCAATGCTCAACCCAGGAACAGAATCAGACTACACAATGAAATGCAATGTGTTGTAGTCGTGTTGGTCCCAGGATATTAGAGAGACAAGGTGTGTAAGGTAATATCTTTTATTGGTTCAATAAAATATTTTACCTCACCCACTGTGTCTCTCTAAAGAAATGAAAGGCATACTGAACTTGTGTTTTTCTTCAGGCAGCTGTTCCAGGGATCTAATCCTAAGTGTAGAAATTGTACTTGGACATTATTGTGTGCTATTATCTTAATTACTTCTATAATACTTATATATGCAAATCACTTTATAGACAAATACAAAATGAAGTCTTGGGCTCAAAGAGCTTTGTTTTGTTTTCTGTTTAGAGTTTTTTAAATTTATACACACATATGCCCCATCCCCAATCCCCAGACACATGCATGGTTAGTTGTGTGGCTAGGAGACCGTGAAGAAAATAAGGCAAAGAGTAAAGAAAGATGACTGCAGAGAGGTAAAAATGGGGCTAATTTGATAAAAAGAAGACCATACTGCAGAAGAGTAGTTCTTGTATCCTAGATAGTCCAATCTTCTGGATTCTCTGTCTCCAAATGCTGATCAGAAATATTTCCTTCTTCTGACTTATCTATGACTGCCAATTCCACCAAGGACTAGAGAGCAGGGTGATACGAAAAGCACTGGAATCCCTGCTCTGTCACTTAATAAAGTCAATCTCTTTGCCATAGCAGGGATCAAAGCCAGACAGAACCAGAGGTCTTTGCTGGCTCAAGTATCCCTTGCTTTGCAGGAGAAAAATTTTGCCATTATATTTGAATTCCAAAATGTCAAACAGTCTGTGCAATTTTTTTCCCTGAACTGCCAACACCACAAATCTTATAATTATCTGGTGGTTAAATGGAAGCAGTGGAAGCATACTATTTTCTTGTGAGGTGGAGGAAGAGGGCCTAGGCTGTGGAAACAGCCTTAGAATCATCAGCATATTCCTCTTCTCCTTCCTCTTTAAGGTCAGTTTCCAAGAGACCATCACCAAGGCTAATGAGTAGTGTGGAGTGTCCTTGAGAAGAGAAGATGCTACATCTGCTATTATGCCAGAATAATTTGATTCCCCACAGAAACACTTTCATTAATGAAAGATCAGGCTCCTCTGTGGTCTCTTTGCTGAGCAACATTTTTAAAATTATGCTTACATGCACAACCCACTGGCCCAGCACTGTGCAAGATCACAGGGACACTTTACTTTGTTGTTGCAAAACAAGAACCACTCAAACTTGATTTTTCTTTCTGGACCTACCATATTAAAGCTGAGAAGAACCATACAATGACACAGAATTGACTAACACTAAAAAGGTCTAGCTATTGAATATTAACAAATTGTCTTAATTTAATACATATAACTTAACCAAAATTAACTATTAATAATTCTCAAACCAAGCTGTATTACAACAAAGAGCACTGAAACAAGCAATGAGACCTGCTGCTTATAGACGAAAGAAACTAGGGAATGCCGAGCCCCACAATTCTTTATATCATTTTCCACCATCTCCCTCCCCAGTGGGTTCCACCATGGCAGCTTTAGTTTCTGTTAGGGCTCCTCAGGCGCCTCACTGGCAGGGCTACTGTGGAGCCTGCACTGAAGTAACATACACAGTTGCCCTTGCCACATCCCCTCCTTGGACAGGGGCAGGCTGTTTTGGGGTTACACCCATTTCCTGCAAGTTCCTTGATAAAGAGGATATTGTGGACTTCTTATACTACTACAGTTCCCCCATTCTTTTGTTTGTTTGTTTGTTTTGTTTTTTTGCCACCAGAGGACATTAAAGTGAATCTACATCACAAATATGTTTAGCAGCTAAGTACGTACTTTATCTGCCTTTATAGAAGCCAAAGCCAGTTCCTTTTCTTTCACTGCCAATTCCAGAGAGAGTTTGGCAACAGATTCACTGGCTTCCATCAGCTTAGAGAGACCTATCAAATATAAGATAATCATGGCAGTTCAGAAAGGTGAAGAACAATGCTATATTTTTGATAATTCCCAACTCTTCTTCAATCCGTCCCCTAACATCCACCCTCCAATTTTTCCCCTCTCTCATTCACCTGCCCACTAGCTCACAGTCTCGTACCCTGGGCTTCTCATCCAATCTTAGTCTCCTTCCCCTTCACTCTTCTCAGGGCCCTTGTCCTAGTGCCCCCTTCCCTGTCTCCTAGTCCCCCCTTCCCTGTCTCCTAGTCCATGTCTTCTTGCACAGCCAATCTCGGCCTCTTTCAACCCCTGGCCCCATTTTTTTGCCCCCTGCCAGATTCCACTTCCAGTCTCTTCTCTCCACTAGGGCCCTTTTCTCAATCTGCTTCTCCCACCTTTCCCCAGTCTGGCTCTTGTCCCCTCTGCATTCAAGTCAGGAATCTTTCTCCTCCACGTTGTATAGATGCCAATGGGGTGACATTGAGAGAACAGAAGAGACACTCTCTCTGCTGTCAGTTCCAATGCCCAGCCTCAGCAGCCATGAGCTGCAATTGCAGGGAAAGTCATGCTCACCCCCAGTAGCCCGGGGATGGCAAATGCACACTTCAGTTACATGCAGGAGCTGAGATAGACTGGAGCCTGTTAGTGCAACTGGAATCTTCAGAGATTTTAGCAGCAAAGGTCTAATAAATTCCTATTAAGCATATGCAAACTATGTTTTTTCAAAGTATAATAACTTGACTGAATTTGGGTAACTTTTCATGGGAACAGCAAGGGGCACATCCCTGACACAAATGTAACTCCACATGCTGAATTTCAAATCCCTACTCCAAAGCACGGGGGACTAGATCTTCTCAATTAAATAGCTGTAAGAATTTTTTTAATATGGCAAAATAATTTATTTTTTCTAATCTCATTCTTGCAAACAGTGGACCCATTTTGACTATAACTTTTCAAAAAGTGTCATGGGGCAAGTGCACTCTGTCCCTCCTTTGGGGTGGAGGAAGGGACATTATAGCACTGCAGATGAGTCTATCAGACCATCCTTTGCCTCAGGGCAGTATGGCCTAGTGACTAGAGTCAATATGGCTGCCCTTCCTCTCAGGACTGCATGGCCTAATAGCCAGAATCAATACAGCTGCCTTTCCTTGCAGGGCTGCATATTCTAATGGCCAGAGTCATTACGGCTGCCCTCTCTCGCAGGGCTGGATGGCCTAATGACCAGAATCAATATGGCTGCCCTCTCTTGCAGGGCTGAATGGCCAAATGGCCACAGTCAGTATGGCTGCCCTCTCACCGGGCTAGTGACCTAATGGTTGGGGGGTGGTGGTTGCTGGGGTAGGACCCTGTCAGAGGTGAGTGTACTCAAAACTGGGTCAGCAGGGATCCAACCAAAACACGCCGTTTTTCCTGGGTACTGCCCTGCAGCAGTGCCCACACACTTGGGGTCCTCCCCTCCCCAGGGAACCTCAATCCCCTAGGCCCACTTTGCCTCAGTGACCCACAGCCAGTCTTCATCTAACCCATTCTCTCAGGGGCAAACTGCAGTCTGAAATGGCCACTCATCATTGGCAAGGGGATTGGACCAGCCGCCTCTTCCTTCCCTGGTACCTCCTCCAGCCCTGACAGCAAGTCCTCTGCCTGGGGGTTTGCCAGGCTGGAGCTCCCCCAGCTCCTCCTGCCCTTCCCCAGCACCGCGCTGTCTAAGGTATTCTTTGCTCTTTCAGACAGCCAGGTCCACCTCTCTCCAAGGCTGGAGAGAGACTCACTACTCCTTCTGGTCTGCCCTCTTTTATACCGGCTTGACCAGCTCTGATTGGAGGCTTCCTGCCTCTTCCTGATTGGCTCTCAGCCCCAGCCTTCTCCAAGGGCTGGTTTTTAACCCTTTCGGAGCCAGAGTGGGGTGACTTCCCCGCTACACTACCACATATAGTACTCTGAAGTAACCATAATTTGAGTTACAAGGTTTAACATACACATTTCAGGTTTGGGCTACTTGATTGTGATACATCCCAAATGATCTGTGAATGAGAAGCCCAACAATAAAACAGAGGTCATCTGGGACCATAACTAAGATTTATCTTTATTCCCTGTTCATCTTACCTATTTGCATGCGTTCAGCTTGTTCATTAATGTTTCCTAGCTTTTCAGAATAAACATCTTTGTAACCATTTATGAAAGAGAGATAAGATTTGGGTGTAACATGAGCTCTTCGTCGATATCTGAAAGGCAGAAATTTAACAAAATTATAATTTAATATATAACTTTCACATAGTATTTGTTGGAGATCTAAATAGCCACACTACTGTCCAGGTCTTCAGTTTTAAATGAATTATTTTTTAAAACACAGACAGCAAATATTATATGGAAAGAAAAGCATTTCATGCAGTCAAAATGCAGCATCCCTTCACAATGATAATACTTAATGTCACCTTTTATGTGCAATTACATCTGTCCTTTATCCACACAAGCTATATTAAAGTTTTATTGTACCATTTTTTATTCTTATCCTACAATTGGAATAAGGTTAATGAGTTGCCACATCTTTGTGATTATTATGGATGACTTTTGAATTTATCAAATACAAACTTCATTTCTGTATTAATAAACTGGAAAAGACAATTATTGCTTCATATATTATAGTGCCATAAACATTATTCCATAAATAATAGTAATATTTTTGTGGTTGCTCAATTTTTAAATTTGTACAAAATGTTACCTTTGGAAATAATTCTCACAGCTCTCAGAAACCATATCATGAAAGAGGCCCATAGTTTCTACTACTTGTGTTTTAACTTCAGAAGAACAAACAATATTAAATTCTGAAAGGAAGTAACTGGCTACAGCAACAAGGGCTTCTTTAGGCCATCGATTGAACCAGTCCATAGTGCAGCCTGATATCAGACCAGGAAATTTCAAAGAACGTGCACGGAACTTCTCACCAACCTAACAAGAGTAACAGTTTTAAAAAAATGCTTAATATAGTGTGTGTGATACCATATCTGATTTTATCCAAAACATTAACATGTAGATAAAATCTAAGCAATTTTTTTCTAATTCTTATAACATCATGCATAGTTTTTACCCTATATCTGCATCCTATTCTTTTTTATTATCTTGATATCCTCAATAAAATTAACAAAACAGTAGAAAAAAAACTCATATTAAAGATGAATGCTACTTAGTGTTTTAAAACTTCAGTTAGTTGTACATTAATTTCAACTAAAAGCTTTACATCCACTAACACTTGATTTGAGGGCTCTTGTTTTTCTGGCAACAATCAAGAACTTCAGTAAAACCTAAAATACTGAAAAATTGCATTCAATGCTTGATATATGTCCTGACTCTTCAAATTATAAACCTTGAATGATCACATCATGTTTTATATGGGAATCTACCCACAGAAATAAACAAGATAGTTATAAAAAGAAAACTCACTGGAGAAAAGCAGAGAACAACATGCAAATTCTTCTTTGACCGTGATATAAAATACTCATAAAGATTATCAAATGTAGGAGGAAATCGAGGCAGCTCTTTTTTCATCACAGATATTAGTCCTTGTGTAATTTCATCCAACTCATCCCGAGCAAATAAATTGGAAATCTTTATACAAAACCAAAATTGACAGGAAAAGAAATTGCATTAATTTAAGTGAATTATAATATATTTTATAATTGTAATCTATCTGCCTCTACAAACATAGACACAATTTAGATGAACTAAGGGCCAAATTCTTCCCGATTTACACCCTATCCAACTTCATTAAAGACAATAGATGTTAAGGAAAAATAAAGCCCTAAACTAGCAAGTTCACCCTTCAGTAATGGTGGCCTCTGAAATGCCCTTCTCACTTATTTTCTCCCTAATGCTCCGAATCAAGTTGACATAGGAGCATGGCTGCATGAGGAAATACTGTACTTTTATGAGCAGAAAAAGGTATTCTTGCAAGATACTGACCTAAATCTAGAAATTTATATTGAGATTCAGTTTGGGCCCCGAATGTCCCAAATTTGAGATAGTTGGGTTTTAGATCCTTTCTAGCCCAATTAATTATTACAAAAATCAATGGCAATCAGGTATTAAGAGCAAATGTTGAAAATTTGTATTGCTAAAGTATACTGTCATTTTGAGGATCTAACCTCTCCTGAAGATAGCAGATTGTTAAGGTATTCCAGAAATGCTTCATCTTTTATTTCATTATCAGTGAAAATGAAAGTGATGCCTTTTCCTTCTGCACCAGCTACTCTATATAGAAGTTTTAGATCATCTGTTAGATTGGAAACATTATAGGATCTATGAGGAAAAAGAGAAATTACAAATTTGCTTAATGCACAATACAGAATCATTGCAATTTTTCAAATTATATTTAATATATAATTTGCAGAACGAATCATGACTATAATATCCACACACTTCAGCAAGGAGAAGATCCATCTCCCCGTGAAATCAGTTGAAAGATTCAGGCACAATTCAGGAAAGCATTTAAGAACGTGCTTCTGAGCTATGATGGGTAGCTATAATTTGCTGAATTAGGGTCCTAGTGAGCAACCAATGATGCATAGATGAATCAGAGTGTAATAATTTTTTTTTGTTTACTGTTTTTAAAGATAGTGTTTAAAATAAAGATTAAAATATTTACATTTCCTCAAAAACATCAGCTTCTAGTTTTGGAGAGACAAACAACACAATATTTTTTTCATTTACCTGGTTAAAGTTATCTGAAATATTCTGTAACCAGCTATAAAAGAGGCCAATCTTGAAAGACTCTGTTTTCCAGAACCACCAACTCCTACAAGTAAAGCATTTCCACATGCAGTCCGAATTATTCGTGAAATCTATGCAGAAAAAATACAAGTAATCTGTGCTGTGTTTAGCTAGTTATAGAAAATTAACAGAGTTAAATATCTGTTTTACTCTAAATCTTATTTGGGAGAATATTTTTTAAGTCTCAAAGATCAGCAGAAGGACATATGTTTTTATAGAAGACCTTTCCCATAGAGAAAAATAAAGCTCCTACTTCCAAATAAAGCAACAGTATCTGAAGAGATTCATGTGACTCAAGTGAAAGGGCTGCATTTTAAGAACATAGCTTCTAATTTATGAGTTGTATGTGGGATTCAAAATAAATATGTTTAGAATTTGCATTTAATTGTAGATTTAAGATTGAAATTTTCCAAGCTTAATCTCTTAATGAGTGGGACTTGTTAAAAAATATGCACAAAAGCCATTTTTAATTAGCAGAAGAATGAAAAAAAAACCCACTTCTACCGTTATAGAAATGTTTGCAATTTTTTTCTAAAAACACAGCTCTTGATTAAAAGGTAGAGAAATGAAAATAGAGCATGGAAATATCTCTCACTGCAAAGAAGAGCCTTTCAGTGCTCTAATGAAAACTGGTTTTCCTTTGACCAACCTATGAGCTTTCAAGAATTGCACTCTGTCCATATAGGTGTGAGGCAATTCTCCAAAAAGGGCCATATTTTGGAGTTTAATGTACCCACCCTACACACATCCACATCATATAGAATTTGAAATCTTATATTATGTACATTTAGATGAGGTATAATGTGGAACTGCCAAGAGATGCCGTAAGCCAGTAGGTGAGGTGAAACAAGGGTACGCAAAATGCGAAGGTGTCTTTTTTTTTGCACAGTTCCAGAAACACTGCAGCATGACCATGACTATAGTTTGTACTGTTTAAGTTAATTTCAATACCTTAATGTGGTGTTTATTGGTCAAAGCTAACAAATGACAATGTATTAAAAGATGATTATTGGTTTTGCATAGGCAAGTATTTTTTTTCAGAAATAATGAAATTGTTTAGCATGTGGCAAAAATGGTGAATATAAAAAGTTTGCAATACACCAACATGAAATATTTTCACATCACATATTGTCAAAGTATCTCACAAGTGATAATAGTTTTCTATACTATATTTTCAGTTGAAATTTGCCCAACAGATCAGGCTCACACTTAAGATTGTGCACCAGTAGTAGTAGATTGCATGCACATAGTTTGTACTGCATAGTGGGTTGAAATAAATGTCCATGAATTCCTAATGTAATGCTTCTCCATTTGTAAGCTTTTGTACATATAATGTTGCATCTAGTCTGCCTTATAAAAGTTTTTGTGACTGCATCCTAAGGGCGTATCTACATAGGGAAATAGCTCAGAAGGTATTGTACAAAAACTATTTCAAACTAGCTCCCCATGTGGACACTCTTATTCCACACTAAAGGTACATCTACACTGCACACTACTTTTGATGGTATGTAGAGTACATCCACTACCCACATCCCTAGCATGGGAACAGTGTTGATGGAGAGGCACTGCTTAGGTCAGTAGAGTAAGGACATCCCTGAATCCTGTGGGTATGTATCAGGGTATGTACCCTACTCATCAAATCAGTGCCTCCCTCATCTGCACTGCTACTTTTAGCAATGTGGTGTCCTCCTGCTTCCCTGCTGCTGAAACCTTTCCCTAAAGCAGGGAAAGGCTCTAGCAGCAGGAAAAGTTCTGGCAGCTCCCTGCAGCATCAACCTTTCCCTTCTACTGGGAAAGACTCCTGCAGTGCGGAGCTGCCAGTAGCTTTCTAGTCAGTGGGAAAAGGCTTTGGAGGTGGGAGGCAGTGAGGAAAGACTCTGGTGTGCCTCACTGCCAAGCCTTTCCCTGCTGCCTCCCCCTGCCAGTCTTTCACTGACATGGGAAGCTACATACCCCATGTGGACGCAGACTGCTTTTCATTGCGGCATATAGCTACATATACCCTACATGGCACTGCCAGTAGTGTCCAGTGGAGACGTTGCCTACGGGTGCCTTTTTTGCAGCTTAGCTTTATCCAAAGTGGCACTTTTAGCACTATAGTGTACACATGGGCCGTTAGTATGGAATAGCTATTATGGTTTAAATTCACACTCTAGCTTATTTCACAATAGCTTCCCCATATAGACAAGCCCTAAGACTTGGCAATTTTTGCTGTTGGCAAACAATGAAACCGTCCCTCACTGTTATTGTATAATACATCTGCCTTCAAAGCTTCCTTTAATACAGTTATTTGATATATATTGTCTTCTTAATGCATAGTTTTACATTTATTTAAAGGGGTTTTCATATTCCATTCTTTACTGATATCTTTATACTGTTCAAATCCTCCTGTATATTCCCCAGATCTTTCTTTATATTAACACCTAACTTTGTATTGTCTTTGCATGGTAATTTTTGAGATTATGCAGCTTTCTCCATCCACCATATAACATGTACAAATTGAAAAAGACTGTCCCCTTACCAAACCTTCTGAACATCACTCCCTGCTTCCTTCCAAGAACATTTAGCTTTACACACAACTACCCTCTATACCCTACCTGACAATTCCAAATTCAAATTATCAGTTTAGTTCTACTATTCATGTGACTCATGAGGTCTAGTAACCTAAATTAAATGTATTATTAAATGCTGTAAAAAACAAAACCTTAACAAGATGTGTCATTGCATCTTTAAAAAACACCAAATCGAGAAATGATCCCCTAATGGTTTCATTGTATTGCCTCTGGTACATTTGTAATTTTTCACACAGAAATTCAAAGCTCGGGACCTGAAAGAGAGAGAAAAAAGGCAAGAAAAATAACAATGTTAATAGATAAGTCCTACCATATTAGTATAACTACAAAGATAAAAACACTTATCTGAATAAAATTATGTAGGCAAATTTTTTGGCAAACTTCTTCACTGAATTACTTCCCAGTAACTGGAGATCAATTAATTTGCTGCATCCATAGACTCTCTCTTTCAGAATTGTGTCCCATTATATAGCCAGGAACTGTTAACAGCATTTAGAACTAAAATGGGCTTGCATGCTCTGACATGGCACATAAACTGCATCTTTACAAGGAATCCAGCCCTCCGCTCCTGCTTTTTTCACTTGTTCTTATATCTAGGACACTGGTGTTCTTATTAGTTCCTTCAGGATTTATTTGCTTGTGGCTTATTTATATTGGGACAGATTCTCAGTTGTGCTGAATTTACACTTTGCACTATTGAGGAAAGTAAGATGAAAAGGTGGCTCAAAGCCACATTTTCAGCTCCCTTGATTCTCGGACAGTTGTGGATTGAAACAGTTCTGCAAGTAATTTAAAACATCTTAGGGGCTCAATTTGCTGAGTCACAGAGTTGAAGAAGACTAACCCATTGCTGAGGAGGAGTCTCTGGAGTGGTCTCAGCAGGTGTGGAGGAATGCAGAGACCAACAACTCATCTAAACTCTCAACCCCCTGTTCTGGCAGACTGATGGCTGGAAATAATGGCAAACATAAGCTTGGAACAATCATGGCAGTATTCCCCTTTTGTGACTTCTGAGAGGGTCTCATTATAGATGGAATAACTCTGAACCTTTGGCTTGATTCATTTGACCTGTCTCACCATGATGGGGGAGGGAGAACACATGGAGAAATATAACTTGTTGGGGGATCTTGTTTGAAGAACAAAGCCTCAAAATGTTGGTCCCTAAAGAAGAATAGAGAGTAGGGGAAATAATTTTCTTGTTGCTGCCCCAACAAAAGCTAGAATTCCAAAGGATAAGGAGAATGCTGAAAGATCACTGGCACAGAAGTGGTCCACTAATTTCAGGAAGATAGGTACAAGCCAAATATTTCACACTACAGAAGGGTTAGGAATCTGACATTTGCTAGAAATTCAGTCTAAAATTTTCTTTGCTAATTTCACCTATAATTCCTAATTATATCTCCTTGTATGATTCAAAAGAATCCATCTCCTTCCTTGGGGTTTACAACTTTCAAATACTTATGCACAACTATATTGTCCCTGTCTGTTGGCCAAAGTAACAGTATACAAATGTTATTT
This sequence comes from Mauremys reevesii, assembly GCF_016161935.1. Classification (NCBI taxonomy): domain Eukaryota; kingdom Metazoa; phylum Chordata; order Testudines; family Geoemydidae; genus Mauremys; species Mauremys reevesii. Next base: position 61,870,850 of record NC_052625.1, read on the forward strand.
TTTTAAAATCTTTCCTCATAAATCAATCCCCACATTTATATTGCTCTTTTCTGCATTGATTCAAATTTTTCAACAACTTTATGATAATTAGCTTGCCAAAATATAACACAATATTTTAGGTGCGGTTCCAATAGCCTTTCATGGAAAGGTACAAATGCTTCCTCTGCTTTGAGATGTGATGTTTCTTTATACACTGCACAAAATTACTTTGGCATCTCACATGTAAATTTGCAGTCTACTGTCAACCCAGATCTCTTTCATCATTGCTGTTTTTCAAGAATCTCTCTCCATGGATCTGCGTATTGGATTATTTTCCCCAGATGTAGTAGGTTTGCATTTTTCCAGAATGGATCTTATTTTATTATTTCTTTAAATGTGCAATACGATCACCTAAGTGTCAGATCACAGTTTCAACCCGTAACTATGTTGAAAATGTATATGTGTATATAATACATGGTCAATCTTCAGGCCTGCCTGTAATTTTTCTTTCATTTAGGTGTATGATTGGTTTTAAATCACTCTTAAATGCTACTTAATCAAAAAGTTTTAGGATCCAATTGGTATACAATTGCCTATTTTACATGTACATTCAGGCACATTATTTTGAAAACATAGTCTTTTGTGAAAATATTTCCCATAGAGGTTCAAACTGACTTAGATTTCCTAATGGAAGCTACCATAAAAAGTTGCTAAGTCAATTTTTTCTAGTGGGGGAAAAATGTCAGCTAGAAAATTTGCTGCCAAACACAGATAAACTATATTAACAATTAAAATGTACTTAAAATCAGCAAAGAAAAGTTACATTTGAACTATAATACATTAAAAAAGCATCAGACACATGTAGCTCCAAGTCATGGGCAGATGGGAAAAAAAAGTAAAACTCAGGTAGAAAGGAGACTGAGCATCCTTTTATTTAGAAGGTCTTGCAGTGACTGCTTCAAGGCTTGAGAAGGTACCTTTCTCCTCCTGCTTCAACACCAACCTCCTGTTTGGTCTTGACAATAACTTTCTTTACAAATGAAGTAAAACACATGGCCACTGCTGCTCTTCCTGAATTAGCATTCTCTTGTGTGTCATGAAGAAAGAATCTCAAATTGTCTGTACCAACCCCCACAACAAATAGTGATTTTAGATCCTCTATTTATCCTTCAGAATTTAAAATTTCACTTATATTCTTCAGTGCTGTCTTAAAGGGCAGGCTGCGGGCTGCACAGGAGCACACAATCCTGTTAGTTCTTAAAACTGTTTCACTAGTTCTGTGTAGCCAGAAATATGTCTTTAAGACTGGAGAACAGTGGAGTAAAACGGAAGAGAATGAACAGCCTATATTTATATCAGGTGGATTGTTTACCACATTTTAAATTGCTTTTTAAAGATGTACATTTACATGATTAACTGTAAACTAATTTGTGACCAACCTAAAAATGTATTCCCTAAACCAAAATGTGTGCATTTATTTGATAAAACTTTCAATATGATCCCGACAATATACCACATTTAATAATTAAAAAAACATTTGAATGCCTAATTTTTGAGGTGTAAAATAAAATACCATTTCATAAATTTTGGGTGCTTCAAATACAAAATCTTCAGGTTCATCACCAGTTGGTTCAGGCATATCCTGTAAAAAATCTACAAAATATGGTTCAGCATGGAGAACTGATGCTAATTCCGGATCCACATGTTCCTCAATTGCTCTAGAAGTGGCTTTATCAAACCAAGCTACATCTTCATCATTAACAAATCTACAAGACATAGATTAATACAATTTAAAAGAATGGAAACACTTTTTAACTAAAAAGGAATGAAAATAGTTAATTAAACACCGAAATGACTCAAGCAAAACACAAATTAGATAATGATAGCCACTGAAATTTAAGTGCCACTATGTTTTACAAGTACAATATTCATATTTCTATAATACAGAATAATTTAACTTTCTGACTTTCACCTAGTTATGACAGAAAATTGTATTTATTAGTTAAATAAGGGGAAATGATTCACTGATAGCTGTGCTTAATCAGAGCCCTACCTTTTCTCCCATCTTACTATGGGATTCAGTACATCTAAAGTCATGATGCCATCTCTCAGGCAGCAAGGAAATAAAAAATTGTGAAAAGAAGACGGGATATACCTGTATAGGCTGATTTCACACCTTGATCCTTCAGACTGCTCCTATACCAAAATCCACAAATAGCAGAGAAAACACAAACAGAGAAGAAAGAATACAGAGGAGAGGAAGGGAGGAATGCAGGATGGGAGAAAGCTGAGAACACTGATACGATTACTGGTGAGGAATTTTCTTTAGTTAAGCCTCCTTTTTTGCTTCTATCCTCCTTATGGATTCAAACAAGCTATCAGAATTATGAAGCAGTTCCTTTGTAGTGGGAGTGTGATTTCTTCAGAAACAGCTAGGAACATTCTGCTTAGTAGTAGTAGTAGGTAAGAGTGTGCAATGGGGACTACCTCAGGTTCTAGAAAAGGGAAAAGTGGGTAGCTAAGAAGAACTCTGAATCACAGATATTTAAATGTGCTGATATTCATCCTTCTTTTCTCCTCCTTTTCAGTGATGAAATATTGGGGGGTGGAAAGAATGGGACAACCCCAAATCAGACAGCTGTGAGCAAAGCTCTGTGCTTTTGGATGAGGAGGCAAAAATACTGAAGAATTGAGGGGGGGAGTTAGCCTATATATAACCCCTAAATGTCATTATTATTCTACGAGCATTCTGATAGATGGCACCATAACACTAGCTGTGCTGAACCCATAGCAGAGCAGGAGAAGACAATGCATGAACATTATATAAATACTTTCATCTTTCATGTCCCTTTATGTACTTTGGTATTATCCAATCAATGCAGAATGTGAATATATTCAGGAAATTGATATCACATAAATTGCATGCTAAAAACAATGTCTTCCGCTTTATAGCTGGCTCTCCCTAAAAGGGTTTTATTTTGAAGCTTCATGGCATAATATTTTATGAGTGGATATGGTCCTGACTTCAAATTCAAACCGAGTGTCATCCTTCTTCTTCCATTAAACAGGGCACTAATGTCTGTACAAATATATATTTTTGTTTATGTATACTTTTGTTTCTCATAATGTGCAGCAGCAAGCATAATTTAAGGCACAAAAAATTTATGCACAGATAATGTACTCGACAGTTGATTTATGCTGAGTAGTCTCTCTCATAGTATGGGGCAATGAGAGTGTCTGGCTGGAGCAGGAAACTCTTGTCTTATTCTCAAGATTATAAATGAAAGTAAGAAAATGCAAATTGCTGCATAGAATTTTAGATTTCCTCTATAAACTCCCTCCACTCTGCTGGAATTTCATGCATCCAGAGGGGCTGTAGGAACTAAGCAGGGTTTTCCACTAAGTTATTCTTTCCCCCCCCTAACAGCTGCTGTGGCACCAGCACTGAGCTCAGGGAAACGATCTGCCTTCCTCCACTCATAGTTCTCCCTTGCTGACATTCAGCCAGTGTGGAGCTCCCTAGGGAGAAGGGAGAGGCAGCAGCCAATGGATTCAGGGCATTTCTGGCAGAGACAGAGACTCATGGTGAAGCATGCTTGGTAAATAAGGGGCTTTAGATAGAAACGATTAGAGGGATCAGTTCAAGTGAGAACAGGTTCCGAAAATGGGATGGCAGAAGGGATTGGTGTCAGAAGTACAGCTTGGTGGGTGGACTCAAGAGGGACTGGGGAGTGAAAGGGGACATGCTCTATGAATAGAGACACAAGGAGAACAGGCTGAGGGAATGGGGGAAAGAGAGGCTCAAGGTGTAACTTTTTTATGTGTTTTAGCTGTCATTATTTGCTGCAGTCTACATGCCAATGTATATTGAGCCTATTTTTGCTTCATCCATATTTTAGGAAGCCTGTGGTCAGTATTTTGGAAAGCTCCAGCTTTTAAAACTTTACTGCCTTCTTTATACCAGAAGATTATTGGAATATAAAAATTATAGCCTGCCTCCACTTGACTACCAGAGGCAAGCATTGTGAAGGAGAGGTTACTCACCTTGTGCAGTAACTGGCATTCTTCAAGATGTGCATTCCTGTGGGTGCTTCACTTCAGATAGGCATGCACCCTGCGCCTTTGATCGGAGATTTTTGGTAGCAATGCCCATTTGACCCACACTTGTACCCTACATATCCTCGTGTCCCGTACTGAGGCTATATAGGGCTGTGCGGGCAAACCGCCCCCAGTTCCTTCTTTACTGCAAAGTCCCACAGAGGAAACCTTGAAGCAGAGGGGAAGAAAGGTGGGTAGTGGAGCACTCACACTGACACAAATCTTGAAGAACTCCAGTTACTGCACAAGATGAGTAATCTCTCCTTCTTCAAGTAGTGTCCTTGTGGGTGTTCTACTAGAGGCGACTCCATGGCAGTAACCCCTTAAGAAGGTGGGAGTTTTGGAACAGAGGCTATCACAAAAGAAAGAACTGTGTTGCATACTGCAGCATGTGATCTTGCAGAGTGAACCAAAGCATAATGGGTGGAAAATGTAAGCACTGAGGATCATGTTGCAGACCTGAAGATTTCAGCAACTGAATGTCCTTAAGTAGGGAAACGCTGTAGCCTATGCTCTAGTTGAATGCACAATCACTTGTAGAGGAGGTGGAACCTCAGCCGAACTGTAACAGGCAATAAACACATCCAGAGATCCAGTGAGAAAATGAAGACAGAGGCTCCCTTAGACCTATCTGTAATACAAATAAAGAGTCTAGGAGTCTTCCTGAATGCCGTAGAGCTGTCCAAGTAAAAGGCTAATGACTTCTTAACATGTAGTGCATGAAAGGCAGATTCCTGTATAGACTAATGCAGCTTAAGAAAGAAAACTGAAAGGTGAATAGTTTGGTTAATGACCACTAAAATCCATCTTCAGAGACAGATGTAGCAGCAAGCACATAGTTAATGGCCCTGAATTAACCTTGATGTAACTCATAGAAAGGCCTCATGTTTTCAATTCCAGCAGCTAATCCAAGATAGTGGAAAAATGACAGGACAGGTGAAAGATGAAGCCGGTTACACCAGAGATGATATCTTCTCCATTTCTGAAGGTAAGTGTGTCTTGTAGATTACTTTCTGCTACTTAAAATTACATTTTGTACCCTTGATAAACAGGCTGCCTTTAATCCTGAGAACCACTGAGGAACCATGCTTGTACTTGCAGAATGTTCAGATTGGGGTGAAGTATAAGAGAACAGCGGAAGTTTGGTAGGGGAGCTGCCACAGGGTGAGAGGGTGAGGGGTGAGTATGATGAGGTAAGGAAACCAAACTTGTCTTGGTCAAGTTGGTGCAATCAAAATTACCTTGGCTTGGTCCAGTCTGATCTTGATGAAGATCTTTAAGGGTATGCCTAAAAAAGACTTTTTGTCCATGTAATGAGGAAAGCATCTGCTAGAAAATGGGGGTCGAGTTCTTATTTGCAGGTGTTGTTCTAGAGTCCTTTAGGGTATGAAGCAAGTCATCCAGGAAATCTGTGAAAAGCTTGTGACCCTCAACAGGTAAATCTTCCACCGTGGATTGCATTTCCAGAGGAAAACCAGACAACTGAAGCCAAGAAACTTTTTTCATTACTCTTGTGGTGAAAATATACCTGGCTGCAGTATCTGCCACATCAAGTGAAGCCTGCAAAGATGTTTTTGCCAAGAGCTGACCTTTCTTTATTATGGCACTAAACTGTTCTTGGTATTTCTGTGGCAAATGGTCAATAAAAACATTAAACTCATAGTTCAGGTAGTCATATTTTGACATCAGTGCCTGATGATTAGCTATCCTGAACTGTAATGGCATGAAGAGTAGCTCTTATGGGGTGACTTTTTGGATATGTTGCCTGCCTAATTCACATGACCAGAGAATTTGGTGCTGGGTGAGAAAACAAAAAATCAAAATGCCTGGCCAGGATGTAGTATTTTTTTAATCAGCTTGCTTGCATGTAGTGGGGACTGTTGCTGCAGTTTGCCTGATGGTCTTGGCTGTGTAAAGAAGGGCTTAATTAGCTGTCTGTGCCACCCAAGCTGAAGCAGAAGCGTGCAATATGCCAGGCAGCTTGTGATGGGAATCTTGGACTTCTTCGAAGGGAATTTGCAGGGTGTTAGCAACTTGCTTCATCAAGTACTGGAACTGGCAAAAGTCATCAGCTATTGATGGTGGTGGTGGCAGTATAGCCTCATCAGGTAATGAAGAAGGATATATTTGTAAGGGGGATAACCTCTGTATTCACTCCTGCCTCTTGCTCCTCAAAGGTCTCCTCTGCTGACTCACAGTGCAGGGGAGGGATGGATGATACCGGGTAATGAGGCTTTCTTTATTCCTTATAGGAGTTAATTGGGGCCCAGAGAAATTACTGGCAGTACATTGCCCATGGATTCCAGTAAGGCCAATGAGGAGACCATAAGGCATAGGGGGAAGTATCCAGAGTTCGTCATCTCAAGTGTTAATAGGCAGAATATCAAATCCCTGCCTTTCTTGCATCTGCATCAGGGAATAATGTCTCCTGGAGTAAACTGGAGAGCCTTGAACAGCAAGTTTTGAGTCTGAGATGGACTATTCCTCCACATATTGTACAGGAGGTGACAATCCCTCTTCCTGATTACTAGAAGCTGGGAAAGAGACAGCTCTCACAAAACAGGAGTGATTGGTGACCAAGCAGGCCTCAGTATCGAGAGGTGTCTGGAAGTTACAGGGAGGGGATATTCAGGCTCAATAGGTACCATAAGGTCGTTCAGGTATGGGAACTCCTGTGGTACTGAGAGCACAACTGAACTTGGTATGGTCACCAATGATGTTCCCAATGCTGTTGTCTGGGGCATTGGTGTCGGTACCAAGGGGACTGCGGATTCCACTGAAGCCGCTCTCTTGGTAACAGTATTCTTCAGTACTGAGCCTTTTACCATTGAGGTACAGGACTTAGTTGAAGTCTTGAAGTGTTTCATAGTACCCAAAGTGCATAGAGTCTCACTAGCACCTCTCTCCAGGCCTGAGGTCTCCAGTAACTGAGTTTTCTTTGAGGAGGAAGTCTCTGTTCTGCTCCTCTTATCCCCCTCCTTAGACTTGGAGCGGGAAGCTCTCTGTACTGCTGGTGCAGTTATCAGCCTGTCTCATGGAAAGTATCAGAGACCAGAACCGTACTGCTCTCTTTACCTTGAAAAGTCTTGGTGACCATGATCTTGACTTCAACGGGGCACTGACCGAAGTGGATGGCCCTTGTAGAGGAGGGTTCTCTTCACCTGGATCCAAAGCTGGTCTTAGCACTTGCTACATCATTAAGAGCCTGTATGTTATTTCCCTGTTCTTATGGGATCTCCCCTTAAAAGAAGTGCAAATCTTGAACTTGCTGAGTATATGAGAGTCTCCAAAACAAAAATGCACTGGGAATGCCCATCACAGCTTCTGGACAGCAGAGCCACCTTTTAAATCCCAGGGAGCTTGGCATTCCAGACAGAAGAAAATTTGTTTGAACCCCTCAATGGTGAAAAAACAAAAAATGTGTTTTTTTTCTTAGGTTCCAAAAAAAATTATATAAACTAAATCAACCATTCCAATAACTGTAAGGTACTAAACCTACTACTAATATAAAGAACTACTACTAATATTAAGTACTAATATAAAGAGCAAACAGGCACACACTAAACTCTCTCTGGCTGAAGGCAGATGAGATGGAACTGAGGGCAGGTCCCCCCCACAGCCCTATATAGCCTAACTACAGGCTACAAGGTTATGTAGGGAGCATGCGCAGGTCAAATAGGCACTGGTACCAAAAATCTTTGATCAAAGGCTCAGGGCTCATGTGCATCAGAAACTCTTACACTGCCACAGGCTAAGTGTGTGTGAGAGAGAAAGAAAGAAATTTTTTATACTTTTGGTTTTGCCAGGGAGGAAGTAGATAAATAGTGTGTGAAATCTATTGTGCTGAATAGTAATGTTTATATACCCAACATTTTAGCATAGATAAATTCATCTTATGAAGATATAATCTGTAAATATGGCTGACAAAAGTACAAAAGAAGATATAGGGCATGTACCACTTCAAGACCTCTGAGTTTAGGACTAATAAGAAGGAAAAATAAGACAGAGTTTATTCTTTATTACACACTGTTTCCTGTTGTGTCTATAGCACAGCATTTTTACTACTTTCACTTTGTAATATATACATGAAGAAATACTATATATATATATATATATATATATATATATATAAAAAACTGTTTATAAAAATTTAACCTTTATTCAGTTACTAACCTATGGTATTTGAAATATGAAAGAATTTCCCTAGGGAATTAGAATAGGAAACAACTGCATTATCTGAGATCTCAGTAGTAATTGTGGGTAAAGGTTGATTTTTAATGGTGATCACTATACTCTAGCTAGAATTTTACTATGATTCCTGAGTGTAGGCACGTAGGAGTGCATGGCTATCCTTCACTGTCAATCTCCAAGAAAGGCCACGCCTCTTTGCTGTCACACACCTGGAATGGCAGTCTGTACAAGGGGGAAATTAGCTGTCTCTAGGGCTCCAACCCACAGGCAGGGTACAGCAGTGAACAGTTCAAGGGCCCAGGCCCTTAGGCAGGGGTGAGTATCAAACACAGTCTAGGGCTCAGTTAGTAGACAGATACAGCCTCCTAGTCTATGGGGTGGCAGAGGGTAGGGGGATACGACTCCACCATGTCCCAGCCCAGGGCCCTAACAGTGGCAGAGTGGTCCACCATAGGGTCAGCGGGGATCCACCTGCAACACGCTGAGCTTGTATCAGGCTAGCACTCTTACCAGATGGTTGTCTAGTTTCCCTGGGTTACTTCCTACTCTCCCCAGATTTGGTACTTCAGTGTGGTGAGTGCCTTGGTTTATTACAGGGCAGTCAAATTCATTCTGTGGAGTGGACTACATTATATTTTTAATTATGATCTGTGGGCCAGTGTATAAATTTAGGTCATTATACTACCTTCTTTTCACACCAGCTCTCTCTTTGATGTCAAGGAGAAGTCTGCACTGAGATCCAAGTTAGAATATGTCCTTTGGTGTTTTTCCATCCAATCATTGACCTAGCCCATTTAGACCTAAGTTGATATTTGTTGGGATAAAAGCACAAGGCAGGATGGTTGCAGAAAAATAACACACCTTTAAACTTGGCCCTATACTGCTGATTTTCATCACTGAAGAAAGAACAAGAGTATATGACCATAAATATAATGGTCTCCCAATACTACTAAATATTGTAAAACATATGCAATTATAGAATTATTGAATGAACACCAAAGGACATACTCTAACATGGATCTCTGTGCAGACCTCTCCTTGACATCAGATGGAGAGCTTCTGTGAAAAGAATTAATGGTCTCCCAAAAGTACTAAATATTATAATACATACAAAAATTATAGAATTATTGTACCTGTCAGTAATGACTCTATTGCACTCATTTTTAAAAAGTGCCATAAGAGTAGTGATATCCTCACATTCTTCTGCTTTGATAGTTAACATTCCTTGCCAAATTCTGGAAAGGTCTCGAAGATTGAAGATATAATGAAACTTGGATGGTGTAGGCAGCATCTTTACCTAAAGCCGAAAATATAGTTATTGTTCAAACTCAAAGACATCTAAAAGGAAAGAAGAGTAATAGACACTGAAAATAATAATGATGCTTGCTTTCATATATCGCAACCTGAGCCTCCTCCTTCTCCCAGTGAAATCAGCGGTAAAAATCTCATTGATTTCAGTGGGAGCAGGATTAAGCCCTATCTGTAAAATGTCAACACTTAGAACATAACACCAAAAGTTCATATATTTTTCTGGTTTTCATTAAATAAAACTGCTAACCTACAAAAGACATCTCAATCCCACTTCTAAAATATATTGATTAATATCTTGGTTGTGAATAGTCCTCATAGATACAGAGCTATCAGAATGACTTGATGGCAAATGCACCAGTTCCAAAGGCAAACAGATTCCTGGCAGAGAGGGGACAATTGAGTTTCTCCTTGTCTGTTCACATGGATCATCACTGTCATACTGTCTGCCATGATTTGTACTGTCAGTCCTTGTATCATGAGAAGAAATGCCATGCAGACCAAACAAATCATTCTGAGTTCTGACACGTTTATGCAAAGGCATTCTTCAGGTGTCCATAGATCCTCATATTTGATGATGGTCCAGGTAACCTCTCCACCCAAACATAGATATTCCCTTTACCAAGAGGCTAAGATTATCACCCTGAACTCGAAGCTGCTGATGAAGGCACTGAACCCCCTCAATTCTAGAATCAGGCACCATCTTCCTTTTTTTTCTTTGGGAAAACAGGGTGAGTAAAAATCCCTCCCATTGAACTGCAAATGAACATATTCCACTGCTCAGACATGTAGAAGTCTGTCCACCTTTTGGAGTAGGTCTCTTGTGAGAGAGGTCTCTGAAGAAAGACAGACAAGTGGAGTGAAGGTAAGGAGTCTGAAATGTTAAAGAATACCCCACTCACTCTGAAAATCTCTACAACCCAATCATCTAAGGTGATGAGGTCCCAGGCTCCCTGAAAATAACAAAGGCATTTTCCAAAAGGGGGCAAAAAAGAATATAGATCTTCTAGATGTTCTACAGAATGGCTCTTAACCGCAGTATCAAAATTGCTGTTTCAAAGTGGATGCAGGCTTTGTAGCAGAAGACACAGAGGCAGAAGGCCTCTATCTTTGAAATCTTTGTCTCTTGCTTGGTGGCTCTGAGGTTCTCTGCTGAGTGTACTAATATGCAGAGGGACTCTCTATGGAATAACTCTGAGGCCTGGCTTGCTTTCTCTTAGGCACTGGCATGTAGACTCCCAATGATAGAGATTAGTCCATGAATGTTTCAGGATCCGTGAGCCTAAGTCTGTGCATAAAATAACAGGCCCTAGACTCCCTCACAGACCAGCAGGGGTAATATGAGTGAGAGCTTGGTGAGTGGACAGGGGACACTTCCCTGCTGTGTTCAGAGACTGATGAAGAAAAGGAATATTCCTCCTCCAGGGACGGAGGAGGACTACAGAGTGATCTTGTCAGTGGTGAAGAAGTGCCAGGTACCATGGCTGTGGCTAGTACCCTAGGAGGAACCTTTACTACAGAGGACAATATAGTTGGTTCCGTTAGGTCAGTTGGTACCACAAATGACTTTCAGTGCTGAGAAGGTCAGAATCGAGAGGAATGGAAAAGAGATCATCAGCACCAGTATCATGGGTACCAAAGGTCATCAATACAGAGTGAATTGACATCAGCACCACAGAACTGGTACCAGAAGCCTGGAACTTCTCCTGAAATAGTACTGTCAGTCAGCTATCAGTCTTCATCAGGGTATCAGTGGGACACATTCCAGGCCATGAACTACCCTTAGAGGGAGTGAGGTGAAGTGAGCTATTTTTTTCCCCACTAAGGCCCAGAAAAGGCTACCTGTACTTATGTTCCACAAAGGAACAGTGTTTCTTCCTACCACCATCAGAAGACTTTGCCAAGGAGGAATTGGCAGTCTTGCTAGTCTCTGAAGCCAAGGTTTTCTTAGAAGAAAAGGCCTGGAAACTAAGGGTTGAGTCAGAGCTAGCAGGAGCACTCCTTGACAAAGGCTGTTCAGGCCCAGGGAGTTATTTTCTCTGAGGTAGGCCTAAAAAAAAGTTCATATATTTTTCTGGTTTTCATTAAATAAAACTGCTAACCTACAAAAGACATCTCAATCCCACTTCTAAAATATATTGATTAATATCTTGGTTGTGAATAGTCCTCATAGATACAGAGCTATCAGAATGACTTGATGGCAAATGCATCAGTTCCAAAGGCAAACAGATTCCTGGCAGAGAGGGGACAATTGAGTTTCTCCTTGTCTGTTCACATGGATCATCACTGTCATACTGTCTGCCATGATTTGTACTGTCAGTCCTTGTATCATGAGAAGAAATGCCATGCAGACCAAACAAATCATTCTGAGTTCTGACACGTTTATGCAAAGGCATTCTTCAGGTGTCCATAGATCCTCATATTTGATGATGGTCCAGGTAACCTCTCCACCCAAACATAGATATTCCCTTTACCAAGAGGCTAAGATTATCACCCTGAACTCGAAGCTGCTGATGAAGGCACTGAACCCCCTCAATTCTAGAATCAGGCACCATCTTCCTTTTTTTTCTTTGGGAAAACAGGGTGAGTAAAAATCCCTCCCATTGAACTGCAAATGAACATATTCCACTGCTCAGACATGTAGAAGTCTGTCCACCTTTTGGAGTAGGTCTCTTGTGAGAGAGGTCTCTGAAGAAAGACAGACAAGTGGAGTGAAGGTAAGGAGTCTGAAATGTTAAAGAATACCCCACTCACTCTGAGCCCTTTTATAGCATCAGAGGGGCCTTAATTAGAGTCAGGTGCTTAACAGTCTCACATGACTCTTAGTAGCTTAATTGGAGTCAGGTGTTCTCATTAGCCTGGAGCAGCCCTTGCTCTGGTCACTCAGGGAACAGAAAAGTGCTTATCCAGTGGCCAGTATATCTCCATTCTACTACTCTGCTGTTCCCAAGTGGCCTGGGTCTATCACAATACCTACACTATTTACACTAACTAACTAACACTACTCCAACTATATTAAGACCTAATTTACAGAACTATTACAGAAACATTTTTGGGGTTACGCAGTCTGCAAGAGAAACAGACATTGCTAAGGGTTCTATCTCACAGCCATGGGCAGTAAGACGAAACAGAGTAATGGTTGGGCACAGAGTAATGGGAGTAGGGGGTGTTGTACTCAGGGTGCAAGCATGGCCACAAGCATTTCTGGCCAAAAGGATCTGATCTTGCACACATGGAGCACATGCACCAGAAGTGGAATACATATGGACAATCACTCAAAGAACAACCTGAGTTCTGTTCTTGGCTGTCAGAGAGGAGTGTAGTCTAGTGGTTAGAACAGTAGCTATAGACTACATAGAGAAACACAGAGGTTGACAGTTTCTTTCTGAGAGCCAGTGTGGTGTCTGCCATATTAGCAATCTGGTATCTATTCCCAGTTCTACTATAAATTACTTTGTGCATCCTCTTAGTTAACTTATGTGTCAAATGGAGTAGTTGATATTTGACCTCCTCTTAAGGTATAGGTATGCTCAATAATCAAGGCTGTGAAGTGCACAGAAATATAAACAGCAGTGAGCAGACCAGGTAAGATTTGAACTCATGGTCTCCTGGCTCTCAACACCCTACATGTTTAATTCAGCAGAAGTATATTTTGAGGAGGATTGTTCACTTCACCTTTTCCCCCTAACAAGGAACCTGATTCAGTTGAAATACAGTACACTGAAGAGCTTCCCCTGTCCCAAGAATGCATCATTGTACTGGAGACATGGAGGGCTGATATGGATTTGCTAAGCCCTCCTATACACTTAGCTCCCTTCCATTTCCTCCCCATTCTGCTGTGTCTCTTTTCCTACCTCAAACATCCCTACACTCTCCATATCCTCACACACCTTAGAGAAAGTAGATGGACATCTCTTTCTCAATTTCATGAGCCCCTAAACTTGCTGCATTAAAACTGCAGGAAATCCCATACACAAAAACTTTGTTTAAAAGATTTACGGTCGGTTAAGTGTGACTTCCTGTGATGGGGTGCTTCCACTCCTATCCTCTTTGCTTCAGACTACTCAGAGACCTTCCATTTCATCAATACCTCCATGCAGTTTATTTATAGTGGTTCACTCTACCGCCTTTACATACTAGGGCAGTTGTGATATTTATGTTATCCGGTTTCACTACCCCTTCTCCTGAAAGGGCAGAGGGAGGGGTTAAAACTATCTCCACTGAAATAATGCCTTTTTCTTAGGCACTGGTAACTTCTTTCTTTCTTTCTTTCTGTTTTCCACCCACCTTTTGCACTTCCTTCCTGTGCTCTTTTATCCAGTTTCCTTGTTAATGGACTAGTTAGCTCGTTAACTTCCCAACACCAATCTGATCAGATAATCACAAATTCATCTCCTTAATCAGGCCCAGGGCCAGTGCTTCCATTAGGCGACCCTAGGCGGTCGCCTAGGGTGCCAGGATTCGGGGGGCGGCATTTTGTGCGCTCCCCATGGGGCACACGGGAGCTTCTGGTTCCACTCCCGTCGCGCCGCCAAAGAAGGACCTTCTGCCGACGTGCCGCGGAAAACAGTGGCAGGCAATTGAGCAGCTCAATGACTGCCGCTGTCGCCTGCGGCATTTCGGCGGAGGGTCCTTCTTCGGCGGCGCGACGGGAGTGGAACCGGAAGCTCCCGTGCGCCCCCTGGGGAGCGCACTAAATGCCACCTCCCGAATTCTGCCTAGGGGGCCAGAAACTCTGGCGCCACTCCTGATCAGGCCCTATCTGGGGCTTAATTGGTTAAACGGTGACCAGAGTGCTGGTTCAGTTGCTGATTCCCAGCACTCTATCACACACCTCCCCACCTTGCCTGATGGAAAGGTGTTTCATTCCCTTTGCTCTCCTCACTTTACTGGAGGTATTATTTGGCTTCAATCTTTCTTTGCTCCCAGGATAGTCACCTAGAGTCCCCTTGTAAGATGTGTCCATTCTCCACCCCCAGAAATCACATTTGGTGCATGGAAATTAATTCCACTTCAGCCCACAGGTCCTTGCACTGGGAGCAACCTGGGGGGGGCAGGTTTTTCATTCTCGCCCCTTTTATTTTGTGGAGGGGTCTGCTGGTGCCACTGTTCCTCCTGGCTACCTGTGGTCACTTGTTCCCCCAACAACTCCATACTGCTCTTGGGGTCCCTTCCTTTGTCATTTTAAAGCAGAAGATCTGATAACTGCTTGACCACTGTTAACAAATGGGTTATTTTCATTCCCTGAAACCATTTCCTTGTTTTTCTTTTTTCCTTCTCCCTTAATCTCTCAGGGTACTTCCTGCATTGCTGGCACATGATGGCATGTAAGGCACACAATCAGAGGCTCATTTACTTGCACATCTACTAATGTGATATATGCCATCATGTGCCAGCAATGCTCCTTTGCCATGTGCATTGGCCAAACTGGATAGTCTCTACATAAAAGGGAACACAAATCAGACATCAGGAATGGTAACATACAAAAGCCAGTAGGAGAAAACTTGAATCTCCCTGGACACTCAATAACAGATTTAAAAGTAGCCATACTTCAACAAAAAAACCTTCAGAAACAGACTTCAAAGAGAAACTGCTGAGCTACAATTCATTTGCAAACTTAACACCGTCAATTTGGGCTTGAATAAGGACTGGGAGTGGCTGGCTCACTACAAAAGCAATTTCCCTCTCTTGATATGACACCTCCTCATCAATTATTGGGAGACTACATCCACACTGACTAAATTGGCCTTCAACATTGGTTCTCCACATGTAAGGTAACTCCCTTCTCTTCATGTACCAATATATATTTATGACTGTATCTGTAATTTTCACTCCATGCAGCTGAAGAAGTGGGTTTTTTACTCATGAAAGTCTATGCCCAAATAAATCTGTTAGTCTTTAAGGTGCCACCGGACTCCTCATTGTTTTTGTGGATACAGACTAACATGGCTATCCTTCTGATACTTTATATTGATATAACTGTGTCCACACTAGGGGTGTTGTACAGCTTTTACTATGCCAGTATAATGAAAATGGTACAACCTTTGTGTGTAGAGAAGCCCCAAAAGAAAAAAGAGAAAGGATAAAATTATAAAGAGCTGCATGATCTATTGTGAGTAACAGCTCATTGGCACCATGAGTGGTCTTGGGGAGTAACACCACTTTCCCCCACCACTTTGCCCTAACCCAAAGAGCCTAGCAGAACCTAGTGGAGCATCTGAGACCCCTCTAAGAGGAGCCATGATCATGAAGCCCAGTGGAGCATAGGAGTTTCATCAAGGGAAAGCCCAATACGAAGAACCCAGCAGAGCAAGCAGACCCCATTGAGGGAAAGCCAAGCCCAAGGGGCCCAGCGAGCATTCTTGATCACATTTGGAACATCTGTGTAATCTACTCTGGGTGTCATCTCACATTGGTTGATCTTTGAAGGGTCAGAATCCATTAGCTATGGATGTAAGATCTTAAATACAGTTTCTACTAAGAAGTTTTCAATATAGGTCCAGAATCCAGAGCTTGGCTTGGGCTATAAGGGCTGGCTAATAGAGAACAATACACAGCTCAGAGGAAGCTGGGGTAAACAGATAACCTTGTGTATTTCAAGTCAGTGAGCGGAGTCAGCATAACTCCGAATGTAACTAGGCATCCTTATCATGAGTTATAGACACATGAAGCACCGAGAAAGGCCTCACGGTTACTCCCTAATGCAGGGAGGAGATAGTGGTACAATACCTCTCAGATCCTAGACAAAGTTCGGGGAGAAGCCTAATATGATTGACATGAGTTATGACACCCTCCCCTCACAGATGTATGCCAGTCCTAGCCCACAGAAATGCAAGGGTAAACTTGTGAAATTGTTAAGTACTAATTACTGCTTTTTTTGCTTTAAATCTCTAGGAATGTACCTGTTGGTCAACCGAGAGAGCTGCTACCTGATTCCCCTGGACCCCAAAATTAGGATTTAACCTATACACTTTAATAGACACAGTTTGGGGGTAATTACCTGTGTGTCAGCAATATGTTAATTTGGGCCATGGGTGGAACCATTATGTAATCTTTTACACCATTGGTTTATTGTGCTTATCTTGTCTTGCTGTTAGAACCTATCCAGGGGTTTGGGAAAACCCACCCCGTCCCTTATCTCCGCCAGGGGCGGCTCCAGGCCCCAGCAGGCCAAGCACGTGCTTGGGGCGGCATGCCGCGGGTGGAGCTCTGCTGGTCGCCGGGAGGGCAGCACGCAGGGTGCCTTCGGCGGCATGCCTGCGGAGGGTCCGCTGGTCCCGCGGCTCCACCGAAGCCGCGTTACCAGCGGACCCTCTGCAAGCACGCCTGCGGGAGGTCCACCAGAGCTGCGGGACCGGCGACCGGCAGAGTGCCCCCCGCGGCATGACGCCGTGCTTGGGGCGGCGAAATGTCTAGAGCTGCCCCTGATCTCCGCCCAATGAGCACCATATATAATCTATTGTAACTAATTGTTTTGCGGTGTCTCTGAGCCTAATAAGCAAAGTGACACTCGGCCAGCGTTGTGCGTAATAAACTCCTAGGTTGACTCTACACGGTGTGGATTATTGTTCCTTCTATCTTATTTTTGAGCATAGTTTGGAAGAGAATCACCCATATTTCCCCCGCTCCCTATTGACCCCTGATCACAGTGGGAGCCACTGTGGGTAGTTTTATGAAAGATATGTTTTTAAAATTTTGAAATAAGCACCTAACTTATGGTAATAGGCACCCTGTTAATAAATAGTGAATACAGCTCCATTATTTCCTGTATTCTGTACCTTAGTCCATTGCCACAATATTCTGCCAGCTGGAACTAATTTCTTTATCATGTCACATATTTCAGGATTGAATTTTCTGCATGGATGAAAGTATCCACAACCAATTATTCCTGAAAAATAAGATGCAATATACAAGTTCAGAATGATTGCAAGATGTAATTCATTCTTTCCTAAGAAAGAAATGTTATTTACCTTACAGTAGCCATGGTTCATTGAGATACATTGTCTACATAGATTACACTTGTGGTTTGGTGCACAGGTCCCCCATGCACGTGAGATTGGATTTTTTTGGCCAGCAGTGTCCATTGGGGCTGTACCTGTGCCCTAGATGCCCTTGCAATTACACCCCAGAAGGACATAAAGAGTGGAATGGGCCTAACCATCTTTCAGTTCCTTTATCATGACAGAATTCAAGTGATATAGGACTCTGAAGTAGCAGAGAAGGAAGGTGTGTCAGAGAATCAATGGGATCAATGCATTTCAAAGAACTGCAGTTACTGTAAAGTAAGTAACCATTTTTTCTTCTTTGAGTGATTGTCAACATGGATTCCACTTCTAATGACTAGCAAGCAAGGACCTCATAATCAGGAGGAGGGTGCTTGGAGTCCTATTTTAATAATAGTTGCAAGACAGGTCTGCCTAAGAGGGCGTCAAATCTTGAGGTCTCAACTAAGGAATAGTGCTGGATAAAAGCATGCACTGATCCTCATGTAGCTGCCCTGAAAATTTCTGAAATTGATATGCTTGCCAAAGAAGTTGCCTGAGCCTGGGTGGAGTGGGCTCTAACCTAATTTAGCTAACTCATAGCATGATCTAATTCAATTAGATATAATTTAGGTAGTCTTTGGGTGGATCTTGTCTGACCTTCCACCCTATCAGCAAATTCTACAAACAGCATGGGAGAGCTCCTGAAGGTCCTGTTCTGTCAAGATCGCATGAAAGAGCCCTAACCCCATTAAGGGCGTGAAATTTGGCATCCCCTTGTTTAAGTGAGGCCGGGAAGGAAAACTGGACAGTGAATCATCTGAATCAGATGAAAATCTAAAACAATCTTTGGTAAAATTTAGGGTTAAGCTTCAGGGTCACTTTGTCTTTGACGAAGTGGGTATTCACCCACGAAAGCTTATGCTCTGATATGTCTGTTAGTCTATAAGGTGCCACAGGACTCTTTGTTGCTTTTTACAGATCCAGACTAACATGGCTACCCCTTTGATATTTGTCTTCAAAGAGCACCATGTCAAGTGACCACGAGGACCTGAATCTTCCCTACCCTTTGAGCTGATGTTATAGCTACAAAAGAACATTTTTATGGATAGATGGTATAGACAGCAAGTTGTTCTGCTAAAACTGCATTTAGGTCCCCTGAAGGAGAGGGCCCCTGGACTGCAGAAAATGCGTGAATAAGGCCCTTGAGAAATCTAGCAATTATAGGGTGGTAAAATATGGTGGAGGACAGTGAGTGGGTACTCTTGCTAAATGTACACTTATGGAGCCTGATGGATAGCCCTAAATGCTTTAGTGATAGCAGACAGCCCAAAATAGTAGGTATGGGGCTTCTAAGGGAGATAAGTGGCATTATAGAGCCCAAAGAGAGAATCTCTTCCATTTGGCTGAATAGGTTGTCTAGTTGAGTCCTTTCTGCTATGTATCAGTATCATGGACATCAGCAGAAGCAGCTTCTTTTGACAGTAATTGACCAGCCCATATCTATGTTGTCAGATGCAGTGATGCTGGGTTTGGGTGAAGGATCTGACCTTTGTTCTGGGAAATCATATTATATCAAGTAAGACAGGTAATGTTATCAGAGGGTGAGTTGACAGGTTAATTAGCTGTCTGGGCCAAGCTGGGGCCACTACAATCACTACTGCTGAATCCTGCTAAGTTCCCTATGTATTAAGAGGATTGGTGGCTAAAAAATTGGTGAATAAACGAGACCATGAGACAAGCAAAGCATCCAACAGGAAGCCTGGACTTAGGCCTTCCTTTGAACAGCAAGTTTGGCATTTCTTGTTCCAATCTGAAACAAACAGGTCAACTGTCAGATATCCCCACCTGCAAAGCTGCTCAGTAGGATGGAGTCTTTGACAGTCCATTGGCAGTCATTTGCAAATTGTCTGCTGAGCTGGTCCATTATGACATTCTGCAAGCCTGGTAGTTGCAGAGCTATTTGTGTGATTCAGTGACGAATGCACTAGTTCCAGAAACGAACAATTTCTTGGCAAAGTGTGTATGTTTGTTTGTTGGGGGTGGGTGGGGAATGAATGTGCTCTTTCATGTCTGTTGACTTAAAACATTGTTGTTGTGTTGTCTGTCATTACCTGGACAGTTAATCTATGCACCATGGGAAGAAATGTTGTGCACACTAGACAAATAGCTCTAAGTTCTAGGAAGTTTATGTGAAGGTGAGTATCTTCAGGAGTCCAAAACGCTTGTGTCTGTAAGTAGTCTAGATGAACTTCACCACAAGTGTGGAGGCAGCTGTCACCAATTTCTTGATAGGTACGGAGGAGAAAACAGTACTCCTTGTATACCTGGAGAGGGTCCTTCAGCCAGTTGAATGATCCAAGACTTTTTGGGGAACCTGAACCCTCAATGTGCATGTGATGTCTATTGGGTAGATGCACAGATTTCAACCACCCTTGTATGGAATGTAGGTGATGTCTAGCATGCTGTGTAATGTATGTGTAAGAGGCCATATAAACCAGGTCTATAAGGCATACTCTTACAGACATTTGTGAGTAAGCCTACAGCTGGCTGATGAGATCTGGTATGGTCTTGAGTCTTCCCTATGGCAGATTCCACATCAGTTGAGTTTATCCACCAGCACTACCTCAATGAACTCTCTTTTCTGGGTCAACAGCAATGATGACCTTTTATTGTTTTTCCTGAGACCCACTGTGGTGAAAAGATGTAGGATTTTGTGAATGGAACATTTACTTTCTTGAACGAGGCAATCATGGAGGTATGGGTATATCTGACTCCCTTGGGTCCTTAGATAGGCCACCATGACTGCCATGCACTTGGTGAATACTCTGTTATGTGCAGCTGAAAGACAAAAGAGCAGAACTCAATACTGGTGGTGGGAAGCTCCCACTTAGAATCTCAGGTATTTTTGTATGCTTAGTGAATGGATAGGTGAAAGTATGTTTCTTAGAAACTGAGAACCACAAACCAGTCTAAGAAATCTAAGGATATTGAGCTTAGAGTTACCCTCTTGAATTTGAAATGGTGGATGAACTTGTTGAGAAATCTCAAATCTAGGATTGGATGTCAGCTTCCCTTCTTCAGGATTAGAAAGTAATGTGAGTAAAATCCTTTCCCTCTGAACTCCAGAGGCATGTCTTCCAATGTGATGAGATTTAGAAGGGAAATGTTGTTTCTTTCTTTAATAATATCTCATGAGAGGGCCCCCAAAGAGGATAGGAAAGGGGGGAAGGAGATAGGAAGTGACTGAAATTGAATAGAATACCCCACATTGATCACCTCTAAAACACAACTGTCTGAGGTAATTCAATTCCAGGCTTTCTAAAAATTCAAAAGCTGGTGTCAAAAAAATAGAGGGTGGAGGGAAGGGTATAAATACTCAAAAGTCTCCACATGGCTCTTGCAGTTGGCATCAAACTTGCTGCTGTGAGGTGGATGTGGGATGTGCAGCTGCAGAGGAAGAGACAGAGGACCTTCTGTTTCTTCCCCAATGGCTTTGATGATCTTAGGGGCATGTAATAATAGGTCTTTATCTAGAGTAGCTTTGTGACCTGGCTGCTTTTTACGGGCTGGCATATAAACTCTAGGGAACTGAGAGTGGCTCTCAAATCATTCAGAGAGTGCAGTAGTTTGAGCATTGGCTTGCTAAACCCAGGGTTATGAGCTCAATCTTTGAGGGGGCCATTTAGAGATCTGGGGCAAAAATCTGTCAGGGGGTTGGACTAGATGACCTCCTGAGATCCCTTCTAACCCTGATATTCTATGATTCAAACAGATATAGAAAAGAAAACAATTACACTAATATCACTATTTACTTATATCTATCGATCAATAAATATACACAAAATCAGTAAAGTCTCACAGAGTGCAGAGAAGTGGAATTGTAGGAGTTCCATCTCACAGCCATGTGTGGTAAGAAGGAACTGAGGGAAAGTTGGGTCCATTCCACACTTTATCTGCTCAGGTGTGAGGGATGCAAGGGCATTCAGGATACAAGTGCTGCCCCGACGGACACTGCTGTCTAAAAGAATCTGATGTTAGAAGCATGGGGTGCATGCACACAAGAAGTGACCTTCATGTGGATAATCACTTGAAGAAGAAAAAATAGGTACAAACACAGCCATTAGTCTTGCAAATATTTCTATACATGCCTAACGTTAGGCACATGAGTAGTCCTGTTGACCTAAATGGGACTAATCACAAGCTTACAATTATGCCCATAAGTATGTATGTATTATTTACCTTATTTTTAATTCATATCTGCAACAGGAAAACCTTAAGTTTCTTTCAAGTGGTAATGAACATAAAGGTTGTCATAAAGAAAGAGGAAGATAAGTGATGCCAAGGAGACAGAATTAATGTTAAAAATAAGTTAATATAGGAGCCCACCAGATAAAAGCATAGCAGAAGGTAGCAGAGCTGTGGGAGCTGAACATGCAGGAGTAACTTCCCTGAAAGGTAAAATTTTCCAGAGCAAGGAGGAGCAGAGGAAGAAAGAAATGGAACTCGGGTGTCTCTTTTGTCCTGGCTACTCTCATTGCCCTAGTAGGCAGTCTTTGTAGTATATGTTTTGCTGTGTTGAGCGCAGAAATAGGATGACTGTAATACTCCCATAGAGTGTCTAGCAATAGCCTTGCTAACATCACTGGTCCTGATTCTTGGATCCAACTGAACTAAGTTTGGCTCATGATCCACAAAGTAGGAGTGTAGTGTGCAAAGCTGGCTTTATGCTACATTTGCAGCACCCTAGCTCTGGGGCCCATTCAGCCCTAACTTAATTAGAGCAACTTCAGGATTGTTCTAACCTATGCCCAGTGGTGGCTCCAAGCACCAGCGCAGCAAGCACGTGCCTGGGGTGGCAAGCCACAGGGGGCGCCCTGCCAGTCACTGCAAGGGCGGCAGTCAAACAGCCTTCGGCGGCATGTCTGCGGGAGGTCCATCGGTCCCGCAGATTTGGCAGCAATTTAGCGGCGGGTACGCCACAGCCGCGGGAGCAGCAGACCTCCCACAGGCATGCTGCCGAAGCCAGCCTGACTGCCGTGCTTGGGGCGGCAAAAAAGCTAGAGCCGCCCCTGCCTATGCCCATTTATCTATGACCTCAATGGGCTGTTCAGGCTGCCAAAAACAGCTGAAGTATAAAAACACTCCAGCTGCAAGCCCTCTTCCCCCAGCCATACTCCTACACTGGGGGTTGGGGGGTAGCACAGTGTTAATATATGCATAGAGAGAGATATACCTATCTCATAGAACTGCAAGGGACCTTAAAAGGTCATGGAGTACAATCTCTTGCCTTCAGTGGCAAGACCAAGTATTGTCCCTGACAGTTTTTTGTGTTTTTTTTTCTTTGCTCCAGACCCTTAAGTGACCCCCTCAAGAATTGAGCTCATAACCCTAAGATTAGCAGCCCAATGCTCAAACCACTGAGCTATCCCTGCCCCTGTACTCAGAGACTCCCCCTAGGCTGGAGCATTTCCCAAGTAGCCTGTTAAACTGGCCTTATGTCCCCCTTTGCATCTTAAGAACAAGTTGGGTCCACTATTTTTTTTATACTATTCATGTGAATTATTAGAGATTTATGGGGGCAAAAGGGTAGTTGAAAATCATGACTGTTTGCAAGTCTATTTTCAATAAACAGACTTTGAAAAGTGTAATATAGAGTCCTTCTTGTTAACATGCAATTTTCATTTTTGTAATTCTAAATTCTATTCTGAGATCTGAAATTTATTCTGTATCCTACCAAAACAAACTCCACAAATGAAACAACCAGATCATACCTGCCAAAACCCAGACAGCTATGAAAAGGAACACTCGTGAGAATAATAGGTACAGACCCTCTAACTCACCTGAACACATTTGACTGGGCGATAAATTGGAAAGGAAAAGAGTGGAAGAACAACAGATATTTTGCTAAAAGACATAAAGGCATTGCTCAACTTAAAAATGATATGCTCAGATGTAAACTGAATTATGAGTTAGTGAATTAAAAACTTTAACAATTAAAATCCTGGGTTCAAATTTTATTATTTAGATTAACTTAAAAGGCTGTTTACCTGCAAAGTCCTGAGTTCAGGGTTCTGTATTTTTTAATTATTTATTTTTTTCAATGAGACTTATTGCAAAGTAAGGTATGACTCAAAATAAGGATAAATGGCAGAATCTGGCCCATAATAAATAGTTTAAAACAGTGACTCTGAACCTTTCCAGACTACTGTATCCCTTTCAGGATTCTGATTTGTCTTGCGTACCCCGAAGTTTCACCTCACTTAAAAACTACTTGCTTACAAAAATTAGACATAAAAATACAAAACTGTCACAGCACACTATGACTGAAAAATGGCTTACTTTATCATTTTTACCATATAATTATAAAATAAATTGATTGGAATATAAATATTGTACTTACATTTCAATGTATAGTATATAAAGAAGTATAAACAAGTTGTCTGTATGAAATTTTAGTTTCTTTGGTAGTGTTTTTTACATAGCCTATTGTAAAACTAGGCAAATATCAAGATGAGTTGATGTACCCCCTGGAAGACCTCTGTGTATCCTCATGGGTATGTGTGCCCCTGGTTGAGAACCACTGGTTTAAAACACCAAAGACTGAACTGCAGCTCTAATCCTACACAGATCTGCATAGGTGGCTGTGTGAAACACCAGCAAGAACTTAATTCCTTGTGATACTCCTTGCACAGGGAGGAATCACAGACTGTTCCATCCAGTGCACTGGGAGCTAAGATTCCTGTTGTGAACAGCACCAGTTCAGGGAGCTAAGTTCCTTACATGGCTTTTGAGGTTAGCAAAATCATCAACTATTTTAGAGGAAATTATATTGGTCATGTATTGTGAAGTCAGAGAGGAAAGCATTAATTAACTGCTAATTTTTCTTAACATATGTTTGTTCGTAATTCAGAAGCCTACACATATATATTGTTAGGGTGGAATTCACCTAATTTCAGAGGGCCAACACCAGGCCTTCACCAGGGACCTAAGAGGTGAACTGGACCTTGAATGGGCCCTTTGCAATACGACAAATTTCACCCTAAATGATTTGGTAACTGAAAACTTTAAAAAAGATTTATTGTATATTTAAAATTAGAAGTATTTAATTCACCTTTAAGTCACAAATCAACTGAATCTGACTGTCTCATTCTAATGCAAGGCCCAATTCTCCTCTTACTTGCACAATTTTACACTAGTACAACTCCAATTATTTCATTGGAGTTTCTCCTGATCTAAAATTGTGTAAGAGGACAATCAGGACTCAAGTTTATAAATTGTACATGTATTAGCCTACAGTAAAATAAATCAAAATTACAAAAAAAATGAATACCAAAAATTTTGTCTATGGATGCATTGGATGGTAGTGTGCAATTAAACACAGTAAACTGCCTTTTTAAACGCTGTGGGATGTCATTACGGCCTCCTCCAGGGTGTATCATAGCTGCTACTAACTGTACATCAACAATTGTAGTGAAGTCTCCAGGTTTATCCAAACTGTACATTCCTTCCATTTCCATCATCTGACGAACTATTTCATTTGTTACCTATAAGATTATAAAACAAATATTAATTACCATTTCAAAGGAAGAAAATGGAAATATGCTCATCTTCTAATTTTCTTTCTTCTTGCAATCTCTCCTCTAATCCTCAGACCAATTTGTTTTTATCTTAGTCTAGACACAGACCACAACACCTCCAAGACTTTCAAGATCACTTATAAGGCACTACCTTACCTACATGGCAAACCACCAGAAATTTTTTTTAAGAGCTTTAAAATATAACTAAATGGTAATAAAAACACTGTCTCACTCACTTTGACCAAATAAAGAAGTATTGTCTTGTTGTTAAGGCACTGAACTAGTACTCAGAGGAGCTGGGTTCAGTTCCTAACTGTGCTGCAGACTTCTGTGTGGCTATGGACAAATCACTTAATCTCTCTATGGCTCAATTTCCCATTTTGAAAAATGGGGAAAATACTGCTACTTGCCTTCTGCCAACCTTTCTCTAGCTTGTCTATTTAGATTATAAACTCTTTGGGAAAAGACAGCTTCTAAATATATGAATGTATTGTGTTTAACAAGTGGATCCAGTCTTGTCTGGAGACCTAGGCTCTACCATAATACAAACAAAAATTGGCATATATACCGCCCATGAAATATCTTCATGCTAATATTTATATCAGTTGGTCTTCCCATTTGTTGGGATGTTCTGGTGAAAAGATTAATAGAAGGAAATTAGTAGGTGAGTATATTTAGTATTCCCCGGCATAATTTCTCCATTAATCATTGATAAGGAAACGTATCCATCCAATAGGTGACTGGTGACCTTGGGAAGTGAGTGTGTCCTAAATCTCCTCAGGAGCTGAGTTTCCTAACACCTATATGTTTCCACAAGGCAATATGTTATGTATCTGGTTATGGAAACTTCCATGACTTCTTTCCTTTGCTTTTTTTGGGTGGCAAGAGACATACTAGGCTGTGGGTCTTTCTTATGTGCTATGTTTAAGGAAAACAGATTCATTGTGCTCTTTGTACATCTATATCTTGCCATCTGTTTTCTGTGATATGAACTGGCTTTGGATAAGGAAAGCAGAATGAGAAGAGTACAATATCTTGGGAAATGTGGAGTGGAATATTCTTATTTTAAATAACTCTAGGAGCAATACTAAGAACTAGTTTGTCTGCGTACAAGACACCATATGGCTTTTCCACAAATAATACAGAACTCTTTTGCAGAAATTTATGGTTTACTACAACTGACTGGTCCTGTCAATTTAATGTCAGGCTGAACATTTGAATAACATGCTGTTTTAGGGATTATACTGCTTTCATTGGAGCTTTTAAAAAAATGACAAAGTTAAGGATAATATATGAAATATGACTCCTAAGTACAAGATATATCTTCAGAATATCTATTCTACTCTCTGATGTTTGTTTAATAATTACACCATAATCATATGGATTTTCTATGATTTACAGTTTAATAAAAACACTGCATTGTAAAAAGGAGTAAAATATTTACTGTATATGAGAAAAAATCTGACTGATAAAATCTGAGATTCAAATATTCTTGTTAAATACTACAGAATATATTTTAGTCTTATATTCTTATATGAAGTTTTCTTCTATACCTGATCTCCCCATTCATTAATTATTGGCATATTAATATCATCAATAAATACGGTCATTCTTCTCCCGCCTGGTGGTCCATAAGTACTACCCATGCGTTTGTCCACATAACTCTCTATTGTCCTCTGAAGAAAAAGTAAAAGTTTTAATTTAGTATCTACAATACCAGCATATTTTAAAAACATTTTATATTTATATTTGGAAAGGGTTTTTTTTTTAAATTTGCTGCTTGTTGCCTTGAGATAATGGAAAATTTCTTATCTGATCATTTTCTTTTTGTCAGCAGTTTCTCATCTCATTCTTCGCAAATAGGCTGTCTCTCTCTCCCATGGAACGCAAAGGTAGTCTGGAATTATTCCTGGAGGATTTGGGACTAAAACTCCTCACCTCATGCCACCAGGAGAATTTTTTTCAAAGTAGTAAAAAGACTCCTAACAACCGATTATTAGCATTAAGATGATAACCTCAAATTATATTAATGAACCTTAAGGTGTGTTGAAGTCTTCATTTAAAGAAAAAAATCAATTTGTTTTGAATTATATTTTGGTCATTTAAACTACTAGGGTGGGTAGACTGAGGAGACTGATCAACTAAGACATTTTCAGTTCTGGTGCACAGCTTCTCCCCTCAAAATTCACTAATGGGCAATAAAGAGTAATGAATTACTAAAGCAAGATGAGAAAGAATAAACTAGAATTTAAATTATTAATTACAGTAGAATAGTAAGCAGAAGAGGAGGTTACTCACCTTGTGCAGTAACTGATGTTTTTTGAGATGAGTGTCCCTCTGGTTGCTCCACTCCAGGTCAAGGGTGCGTCCCTGCACCTTCGTTCGGAGAGTTTTACAGCAGTGCCCGTATGGGTCACGCACACGCAGTGCCTGCCTCACGCGCTGCCAGTGCCTCAGTAGTGTGCATGCGGCATGGACTCCTCAGTTCCTTCTCTACAACAGAGCCTGCACCAAACTCCGAAGTAGAGGGGAGGAGGGTGAGTAGTGGAGCACCCACATGGACTCTCATCTCGAAGAACGTCAGTTATTGCACAAGGTGAGTAACCACCTCTTCTTCTTTGTGGGTACTCCACTCCAGGTGACTTAAAAGCAGTATCTCTTAGGATGGTAGGGACTTCGGATCTGGTAAGAAAGCCACTGACAGCAAAGCTTGGCCCACTTGAGTGTCCATCAGGGGTCCCTGTGTGAGAGTGTAATGTTTGACAAAGGTGTGCTCCGAAGCCCATGTGGCAGTCTTGTAGAAAAGGGCAACAAAAATGATTAGGGATATGGAGTGTCTGCCATATGAGGAGAGATTAATAAGACTGGGACTTTTCAGCTTGGAAAAAAGACAACTAAAGGGGGATATAGTCTATAAAATCATGACTGGTGTGGAGAAAGTAAATAAAGAAGTGTTATTTACTCCTCATAACACAAGAACTAGGGGTCACCAAATGAAATTAATAGGCAGCAGGTTTAAAACAAAAAAAGTAATATTTTTTCACACAACACACAGTCAATCTGTGGAACTCCTTGCCAGAGGATGTTGTGAAGGCCAAGACTATAACAGGGTTTAAAAGAGAACTAGATAAATTCATGGAGGATAGGTCCACCAATGGCTATTAGCCAGGATGGGCAGGGATGGTGTCCTAGCCTCTGTTTGCCAGAAGCTGGGAATGGGTGACAGGGGATGGGTCACTTGATGATTACCTGTTTTGTTCATTCCCTCTGGGGTACCCGACGTTGGCCACTGTCGGAAGACAGGATACTGCGCTAGATGGACCTTTGGTCTGACCCAGTATGGCCGTTCTTATGTTCTTATGCTGGCAAGGGGGATGTTATGTAGAAATGCTATAGAGGATGACACAGATCTAGTAGAGTGTGTCTTCACTGAAGTTGGAGGTTGTATTTGCTTTAGTTAGTAGCATAAGTGGATGCAGTCTGATATCCAGTTAGATATTCTTTGGGTGGATATCGATTTGCCCTTAGAGTGTTCTGCTATTGAGATAAAAAGTTTAGAGGAAGTTCTAAATGGCTTACTTCTATCCAAATAAAAAGATAATGCCCTGCAAACACCAAGGGAGTGCATTGCCGCTTCAAAAGGATTCACATGCAGCTTAGGAAAGAAGGTTGGTAGATTAATAAGTTTGTTGAGGTGGAAGGACCTCTCTCTTAGGGAGAAATTTAGGATGAGTTCAAAGCGTGACTTTATCTTTAAAAAAGATAGTGTACGGAGGTTCAGCCATGAGTGCTCTAAGTTCTCCCATGCATCTGGCAGATGTAATTGCCATTAAAAATGTAGCTTTCATGGATAGGTGCAGTAGGGAGCAGGTTGCTAGTTGTTCAAAAGGTTTGCGCATCAGGGCTATGAGGACCAAGTGTAAGTCCCCTGGTTGCGTGGGTGGTCTAGTGTCCAGATACAGGGTTTGGATGCCCTTGAGGAATCTCTTTGCGATTACCCACCCTAAGATCATTGTGTCATTGTAAACGGGCTACTCACCACCGCGGCGCCTCCTGCTGGTTTTTCTGGGGAATTCGCTCTCTTTCAGCCCGGAGCGCCCTCTGCAGGCCGGTGATCCCCCCTTTTTCCTATCGGCCCCGTGTCCCTCCCAGGACCCGGTGCCCCTTTCACTATAATTGGGTCTCCCCCTCCCAGGGGAACCCCCACACTACTATTCCCACTTTGCCTCAGTAGTGGCCACTGACAGACACCCTGGGGCAGACTGCAGTATCAGCCCACTCATCACAGGCAAAAGGGGTTTGGACCTGCTGCTTTGTCCTACCCCTGGGCTGCCCTCTGCAACTCCCAGTACCTTTGGCCCTTTGCTAGGCCGCAGCCTGGGGCTTTCCAGGCTGGAGCTTCCCTAGCTCCTCAGCCTGTTCCCAGCCCTGCTTCACCCAGGTACTTTACCTCTGCTCATAAGCAGCCAAGCCCATCCCTCTCTGAAGCCAGAGAGAGACTGTCTGGGCTCTGGCTTCCCTGCCCTCTTATAAGCCCCAGGGCTTCAGTTTGGGGCGTGGACCCAGCTGTGGCCACTTTGCAGAGCCACGCCTCTCAAGCCCTGGCAGGCAGCATTTCAAGCCCCTCCGGGCAGGAGCCGGGTCCACCCTGCTACAGTCATCGATCTTTTGGTGAAACACCGTGATTGCTGCTAGATGTACTTTTAGTGAGGTAAAGGAAAACTCAGATAATTTAAGTTCTAGAAGGTAGTCCAGTATAAGTAAGAGAGAGCGGAAGCAGGAGAGGTGTGCCTGGCGGAACACCACGTGGTGAACTTAGTCCATTTATGAAGATAGATAGTAAGTGTAGATTTTGTCCTACTATGTAATAGCACTGTTTGGACATGTTTGGAACAATCTAGTTCTTCATTAGAGAGCCATTGAGGAGCCATGCCTTGAGGTCGAGCATCGCTATGTTGGGGTGGTGTAACTGGCCCCTGAGTTGAGATAATGGGACCGGAAGAGGAGGGAGCGAGATCAGGGCACAAGCAGACATCCGTGTTAGAAATGGGAACCACACCTGTCTGGGCCATGTAGGAGCTATTAGGATGACTCTGGCCCTGTCTGTCCGTATTTTCTGTATCACCCTGTGGTATTGGTGGGAATGCATACAACATGTGATCATGAATGCGTCCCACATGGAGTGCTTTCCCAGACCCGCTCTGGAGCAGAATCTGGGGCATTTCGTGTTGGTCGCAGTTGTGAATAGATCCAGTTAAGGATAACCCCAATTGTGGAAGATGCCATGTAAGACGGTACTGTTTATCTTCCATTCATGGTCTAGGGGAAAAGATCGACTGAGCTCGTCTGCTATGGTGTTCTGTGACGCAGGCAGGTTTGAGGCTGAGATATGGATGGAGGCATATTATGTTGGAGGCACCAGATCCAAAGTTTCCTAGCCTCCGTGCATAGTGAATGGGATTGAACTCCCCCTTGTCTGTTTATGTAAAACATATATGCAGTGTTGTTGGTCATCACCCTGATCCTTTGTTTCTTGATGAATGGGAGAAAGTAGAGACAGGCATTTCGGAAAGCTCAGAGTTCTAGAAGATTTATATATAGCGTGGTTTCTGTAGGGGACCATAGGCCCTGAGTCGTGTTATGTCCCAAGTGTGCCCCCCATCCATTGAGGGAGGTATCTGTCATGATTATAAGCAAGGGAGGATCCTGCGAGAACAGGACCCCAGATCATATGTGTGGTAGAATCCACCATATTAGTGAGTCCTTGACCTTTGGAGGCATAGTTAGTAGTCTGTTTAGTCTGTGCACATTTGGTTTGTAGACTGTGGCCAACCAACCTTGTAGGCATCACATGTACAGGTGTGCATTCTTGACAACGAAAGTACATGCAGCCATGTGGCCTAGAAGTTGCAGGCAGTTGGGGGCTGACACCTATGGGCTGATCCTCAACTGGGCAACAAGATTCTTTATGGTGTAGAATCTGTCTGATGGTAGAGATGCGAACCCCGTTGTCGAGTCTAGGTGTGCGCCTATGAATTCCAATTGTTGGGTTGGATGTAGTGTAGATTTGTTTATATTTATTTGCAGGTCAAGACTCTGAAAAGAGTCAATAGTCATCTGCGTGAATCGGATGGCTTCTTCGCGGGTGTGCGACTTCAGCAGGCAATCATCCAGGTGAAAGATTATTATCCCTTTTTTCTGAGATGTGCCGTTACCACCACAAGAATCTTTGAGAAGACATGGGGTGCTTTGAGAGGCCAAAGGGTAAAACCTTGTACTCGTAATTGTCTGAGCCCAGGGAAAATCTGAGAAAGCATCCAGGGGCAGGGTATATAGTGATGTGAAAATAAGTGTCTTGCATGTCGAGGGCTGAAAACCAATCTTCCTGCTCCAGCACTGGAATTATTGCTGTTAGGGTAACCATCTTGAATTTTTGCTTCTTGATGAACTTGTTTAATCGTCTGAGGCCGAGACTGAGTCACCAGCTCCACTTTTCTTTTGTATCAAAAATAGTGAGAGTAAAACCTCTTCCCTCTGTGCTGAGCTGGCACCGTCTCCACAGCACCTAATTGCAGAAGATGTTGAACCTCTTGTCAGAGCAAGTGGTCATGGGAGGGGTCCCTGAAGAGGGATGGGGGTGGGTAGGGGGTACAGACAGGAATGGGATGGTATAGCCTGAGCGGATGACCTCTAAGGCCCATCTGTCTGTTGTGATAGCTACCCAGTTGGCATAGAATGGGAGCAGAAAGTGCCCAAAGGGGTGGATGGTTGATATGAGAGCTGTAGTGGGTGGGAGGTCTTCTATACCCTCAATCAAGGCTTCAAAGCTGCTTATTAGGAGGAGGTTGAGATGCTGCTGGTGTTTGGGGGCTGGCACCATTGAGGTCTATTTCTCTGGCATTGGTGCTGCTGATGGTCGTACAGCCTTTGATGTTTTTGTGTGTATGCTGGATAGTGTGGGATATTGGTAAGCCTGATATCTGTACTGTCTCCTTCTTGTGGCAGGTGTGTGGATGCCCAGAGACCTCAGTGTAGCATGTGAGTCTTTCATGGTGTGCAGCAGTTCATTAGTTTTGGCTGCAAACAGCTTCTCGCCATTGAAAGGGAGATTTTCTATGGTGTTCTGTATCTCCTGTGGGAACGAGGAGGAGCTCAACCATGAGGCTCGACGCATGACCATGGCTGTAGCGGTGGACCTTGTGGCCATATCAGCAGCATCAAGTGTGGCCTGGAGAGCCATGCGAGATATCGTCTGCCCCTCAGAGACCACAGCTTTGAATTGATGTTGGTTTTCTTCAGGAATGTCATTAAGAAATTCCAGGAATTTTCCATAGTTCCTGTGATCATACTTGGCTAAGAGAGTCGCATAATCTGCCACTCTAACTTGTAACGTGGAGGACGAGTAAACTTTGTGGCCAAATAAGTCCATCCTCTTACTGTCCTTATCTGATGCAGTGGACCAGAAATGTTGCTGTTTGTTTCGTTGATTGGCCGCTTCAACTACCAGCGAGTTGGGTGCTGGGTGTGTAAAAAGGAATTCAGATCCCTTAGAAGGGATGTAGTATTTACAGTCAGCTCTCTTGCACATTGTGGGTATCATGGCTGGGGTCTGCTGTATGGTCTTGGTGGTTTCCAGGCTATCCCCATTGATTGGCAATGCAATCTTGGAAGAAGCAGAGGTTTGTAAAATGTCAGTTAGCTCGTGTTGAGTCTCTGAAACCTTCTCGAGAGTGATTTTTAGCTCGTTAGTGACTCTTTTAAATGAATCTTGGAAATGTGTAAAATCATCTCTCCATTGTTGGTGATAGCCTCGTCTGGTGATGAAGATGAATTGTAATTGGGTAGAAAAGTGTCGGGTGCGACATCGTCTCTTCATAAAAACATAAGTTCCTCCTGTACAGCCGTAGCGGTGTATGTAGGTGGAGGAGGAGATCGCGCGTCCTCCCTGCATGTGCTGGGACAACTACTGTAATGTCTTCTGTAAGAACCCCAGAGACTCAAATAGGGCCATTGTCCCAGGGAGGGCACCGCGTGCTGGGTCAGTTCCGATGGGTGACGCACAAAATGCATGGGCAGCACTGTGTGCTGGGTTGGTGATGGAGTAACTTGAGTTGGTGCCGTGGGAGCAGTTGTGGTCATCTGTGGCACAGGCATGGGAGCAGTTTTTGGCACTGAGTCCTTTGCTGTGACTGACGGTGCCGCGGCGGAGGCAGGCAACTTAGCGCCATCAGCCTCAGCACCTGAGCGGTGGGTGCCAGCAGCCGCAGAAGCACAGATCGTGCCGGAGGTGCCAGGAGCATTGTCTGTGCTGAGCCACAGACCAGCCGGAACTGATGAGACCAACCTGGTCGGCAATAATTTTGAGGCTATCTGCTCCCTATGAGGCAACATAGCTGGCCTTTTTTTGGTCAGTTTCTTGTCTTTGGAAGATTTTGGTGGTGGACTCCGCCATGAGGACTGCTGGCCTGGGTCTGAGGCAGGCCTGAGAGATTTCTCCATGAGGATGAGCTTCAGCCTCAGGTCTTTATCTTTGCATGTCCTGACCTTCAGTTTGTTACAGTGGGCACACTTTGGGGGAACATGGGATTCCCCCAAACGCCGGATACATTGAAAATGGCTGCCTGAAATGGGAATGGCCTCTCTACATGTTGTACATCTCTTGAAACCTGATGAACCAGGCATTTTATGGGGTCACTAACTCTGAGGTTAAAAAACAAAATCTCTTTTTTAACAGGGAAGGTAAGTATAAGAACTAAAACTTCTCTAACTCAGACAACTAAGTTAATTACTACAAATTTGTCTAAGGTAACTCCTGAAGAAGTGAAGAATGAGCAGGACTGCTGAGCTCCGTCTCAGGCCGGGGACAGCAGAGAGGGAACTGAGGATTCCGGGCTGCGCATCCGCTATTGAGGCACTGGCAGCGTGCAAGGCAGGCACCACATGTGCGCAGCCCATACGGGCACTGCTGTAAAATTCTCTGAGCGAAGACATAGGGATGCACCTTGACTTGGAGTGGAGCACCCACAGGGACATCTCTCAAAGAAGAAATACAATTACCCCTATATAAAGCAAAGGCTTTTTAAATTAGGGAATTATGTAGCATCTTCTTCCCAAAGGATGTCTATGCAGAGGAATGGAAACTTACTTTGCAGAGATTGATATATGCATTTTCTGAAGACAATGATGCCACTCTACACATTTTCCCTGAGGTTCACACATTTTCTATTTCTAGCACACTATAGATCTTCTAGAAGGTGCCTGGATTCCCTTTGGAACATTTCCCAGATGTCTAGTAAGCCAAATGACACAGGATTTTAGCATCATGCTTGCAGCAACTTTGAGGCCCAAAGGCCCTGCCATTTTGGACTGAATGAGAAACAGGTTATGATCAGCATGTGTACTCCATATGATTGAGATATATCTTTAGAGCTCTACAAACATTCAGTTATGCCCCAGTCTTTTCAAAAGATGCTTGGGAATTGGATAAAATGACAAGAGAACTATTTTCCAAGAAGCATAGCAAGAAGAATTTACTTTGGGCCAGAAGGATTTTTAGATGCATAAGGATAAACTTTTCCTCATTAAAAGTGCAACATGAGTTTTTATTTAGATAGAAGTATTAATTCTGAAACCTGCCTTTTGGAGGGGATGGCAGCTAGAAAAAGAGGCCATAGCCTTGTCTAATCTGTCCATTATGATTAATCTTGACACCTGTGAATATTCGATTGAGGAATCCAATGTGCCTGGACACAGAATGCTGCTAATCTTGGTATATGTACCACTTAGGGCATTTCCCAGAAAGGAGGAAGAGCAGTAAGGAGACCCTTCACTCCTTTGAGATTCTGAACCCCTGGCTGAGTGAGGGTCCATTATACTGCTGCCTGAAATCTGAGCCATTTTTTCTGGCAAAGCAAGGGTCCATGAGCTGAGAACCTGAGGCAGGACTTCCCAGAAATAACAGCTTTCTCTATGTACCCAGACAGACTGCAGGGACACAGAGCCGATACAGAGTACTGTGAGAGTACCCGGTATGCATTCCTTCAGAATGGGAAAGTAAAGAAGAAAAGGTCTAAACCCTGACTTTTATACCATTTTCTCATTAAAGTTATGAGTTAGGTCTTTAAAAGAGGGTGCTTAATTTTGCCTTTTTGGGACCCAGAGCCCATGGAATTTGCAAGACTGACCCCTTGAGCAAACTGTTTGGCATTCCCTTTCATTCAAGAATCCTTCAAAGGGAAATCCTTGCTCTTATTTGAGGCTTTCCACCATGGTGTCACTGCTTTGAGCAAGCAGATGGAAGCACTAGCTAACTAATTCAACTCTGGCAGTTGCCCTGGCAGTGCAGGTATCAGTGGCTTGCCTAGCACCAGGGCCGCCCAGAGGGGGGGCAAGAGGGGCAATTTACCCCAGGCCCCAAGCCCCACAGGGGCCCCCACGAGAGTTTTTCGGGGCCCCTGGAGCGGGGTCCCTCACTCGCTCCGGGGGGCCCGGAAAACTCTTGCAGGGCCGGGCGCAGGAGCTTCTTCGCTCCCGGTCTTTGCCGGCGGCGGGTCCTTCCGCTCCCGGGAGGAAGGACCCCCCACTGGCAAATTACCGCCGAAGACGGAGCGGGACCCGCCGCCGAGTTCAGCTCGGTCTTCGGCGGTAATTCGGTGGCGGGGGGCCCTTCCGTTCCGGGACCCGCCGCTGAAGTGCCCCGAAGACCCGCGGCGGGGGCCCCCCTCCGCCGAATTACCGCCGAAGTCCAGGCTGCACTTCGGCGGCGGGTCCCGCTTCAGCGGTAATTCGGCGGCGGGGGGGCCCCGCTGCGGGTCTTCAGGGCACTTCGGCGGCGGGTCCCGGAACGGAAGGGCCCCCCCGCTGCCGAAGACCCCGGGCCCCCGGAATCCTCTGGGCGGCCCTGCCTAGCACTTGCCCTCTTGAGCACCTGAAATGCTCCTTACAGTACCTGTTGAACTTGATTTTATGCTTGCATAGTTTATCTGCAGCTATGGTTGGGAACAAAGGGAGTCTGCTAGAGCAGTGCTGCACCAGAGGACCCAGAGGATTAGAGTCTCAACGCTCTAATGATTCCTCAACTGAGGAAAAGGAGAGAAGAGCTAGAGGCTGGAGTTAGATCATTACTGTAAAAAAAGAAATGAAAGATAAAATTAGAAAAGAAAGTGGTTGGGAGAAACTAAACCATCAAGCTTTTCTATAGGATTGTCTAGTGGTCTGAGGTGAAGTGTGGGTCTTAGTCCTGGAGCCCCTAGTGAAAACAGCAAATGGTTTCAGAGTTCCACAGCAAAAAAGCACAGCCCATTCATAAAGAATGAGGAAACCTGTGCAGCAGAATTAACAATTTACTGTAAAAGTGATTTGGTGTGGAATTGTCTAATATGACTAAGTGATTTAAGAGAACAAGACCCGTTGACTTTCATAGATCCATAGATTCCAAGGACAGAAGGGACCGTTGTGATCATGTAGTGTGACCTCCTATATAACACAAGCCAATGAATTGCCCCAGAATAATTCCTACAGCATAAGTCAATGGGACTTGTGTTCCTAAATCGTTTAGGAGCTTCTGAAAACCCCAGCCTTTATCATCAGAACTTTAAAGTATATTTTAAATATTTATGCAGGAAAAAAAATACAAGAGTACTGTGTAAAATCTGTGATTTTACCTGAAACATAAATGGTTCTGTGGCAGAGGAAAAGTTTAAACTTTTTGACAAATGTTCTTCAGGATCATATTTTTTCAAATAACTTTTAATCATTACAGTCTTTGCAGTTCCCTGTTCTCCTGTGAGCAAAACTGCCTGCAATAAAAATTTTAGAAAGACAGATATTATAAAATTGCTAATTAAATGACTTACTGTATAGAAAATTATTTTAAAGCAAAGAATATATAAAAATAATAAACTACTTTATTGATTTTGACACCTCTAGCCCCTGTGGGTGCCCCCCCAGCTCCCCACCCTCCATCTCCTCTGTCCCCCAAAAGTTCCTCAGGTGTCCCCCCATCACCTCTGGCCCCCATGGCTTCCCCCACACCCCCATCACCTCCAGGCCCCGCTGCCCCTTCCCAGTGCTTAATTTATATTAAGAGTTGCCGGAGCTCAGCCCCAGCACAAATTAAGCACTTCCTGGGCAGCCGGCGCTGTCCAGGCATCCAGCTCTGAAGGCAACGCCACCAGCAGCAGCAGTGCATTAGTAACGGTAGCATGGAATATGATGTATTGCGACTCTTATTTCTACACTGCTGCTGCAGCTTGTGATGCCTGGTGTTCAGTCTGCAGCTCAAGGCGCACTCTGTGCTGTCACATGGGGGCTTCATCTTGCCGGAACCCATGGCCATCCTACAGCCCTCTGGATACTCTTGGCTCACCAGGAGCACCATTTCAGATTTTGGTGGGGGGTGCAATTTTACCCTGAAAACTAGACTTTTTTGCAGATAATAATTTAGAAATTAGCTGACAGGAGCACTGCAACTAAGTTCTATATAAAGAAAGAAAAAATATATCCAAACACCAATTAAAGTAATATATTAAGTTTATATGTACGTTTAGAACAATCAGGAGATAATACAACAAGATATTCCCAATCCCAAGCCTTGAAGTATCAATTCTGGAGCTTTAACACAGATATCAGAAACACAAGTTTGATACTTTGTACACTATCTTTAGGAGAAATAAATAAAAATAAATAAAATCTGCTCAAAATTTATTTACTTTCTCTAACAGACACAATCTGTGTTACTGCCACTTTATTTTAGTCAATTGTTTTTCACTCCACTAAAAATGTATTTACTTAATTTTAACATTAGTATCAGACTTGGAACCACATTTATTTGTGTACGAATTTTAAGTTATTTTACAGATATAATTAAAAATACTATTTTAAAATAAGCGGCCTTCATCTGTACAGTGTCTAAAATTATGTGTTTAGCTATATTTTTTTAAACTGGCATTGCTAAGGTGAGTACAAGCAAAATTTACATTCTAAAAGGATATGATTATTTGATTGTACCACTTTAAATAATGAATGACAAAGCACAATATGGCAATAAAAGTAATAATGATAATTACTACAGCAAGGACAGGTTAGGTATTTTAGAACTCACTACTCAAAGAATTAAATTTATGCATAAGAGAGAAATAAAATTATGAAATACATAGACCAGTCAAAAAACTAAAACATCCATACTGTAATCCTTAATGAACTTTGAATGAATAAAATTACAGAGATTATAAATCCCTTGTGCATTTCGACAGGAAGTACCAAGAAGTAACAACAACAACGTCTGTGTTGGGGGAGTGTGTGTGTGAGAGAGCGTATGTTGGGGAAGTGTGTGTGTGAGAGTGTGTTGGGGCAGTGTGTGTGTGTGTATGTGAGAGAGAGAGAGAGAGAGAGAGAGAGTGTGTGTGTGTGTGAAACACAGAGAGTGTGTCCTTGAGGGAGTGTGTGAGTGTGTGTGTGTGTGTGTGTGTGCGCGTGATGGGGGAGAGTGTGTGAGTGTGAGAGAGAGAGAGAGAGCATGTATGTATGTGTTAGGGGGAGTGTGTGTGTGAAAGAGTGTGTGTGTATGTTGGGGGCATGTGTGTGTGTGTATGTGTTGGGGGAGTGTGTGTGTTGGGGGAGGGGATGTTTAAGCAGAACATTCAGGCGCCTCAACAGCAGCACCAGCAGCACCCACTCCCAACCCAGAGACAACAGCACAGACACGCTCCTCCTGACCCACATCCCAGCTCAGCAGAGACCAGGCACACAGGTCAGGGCAGGGAGACACCCTAACATCAGTGCCTCCATCCCCGGCTTTGCACAGCAAATAGGAGGCATGCTCCAGGTCACGAACATCTTGGCCTGGGGCAGCTCCATGGCCTTAGGAGGAGTTATCTGGCTGGTCCAGCTGCCACTCCCCACCCCCTGCAGCTCGGTCCATCTGCCCTCTCCAGACACTGATAAGAAACAATAACCTTAGTGTCAGCTAGTGAACTATGTCCAATAGGGCTCATCAGGCCCATAAACTTGTAGACATAAAAATAAATGTTGTCCCTTAGCTATGGCTACTGAAATCATAGCAGGGAGGTAAAATTGTGGGAGATGCTGCTAGAAGAAAGCAAATTATTGTACAATACATTTTCCATTCTGAAGCCCAGCATTTCTCACAAGTCTGCTGTGTGTGGGATATAGCAAACAGTGAAATGTAAGTAGAGAGGATCAAAAAAACAGACTGAGATAAAAAATTCTCCACCTGTAAGTAAATGCCTGAAGATAAGTTATTTTTTGATCACGGCATACAGCTCTTTCCTTCAGAAGAAAGCCTCTGCTGTTTAATAAAGGTATTGATAGAGGCCATCTTGCTGCCATGAACATTTCCTTAGGCCTGGTCTACACTAGGACTTTAATTTGAATTTAGCAGCGTTAATTCGAATTAACCGTGCACCCGTCCACACCAGGAAGCCATTTAATTCGACATAGAGGGCTCTTTAGTTCGAATTCTGTACTCCTCCCCGACGAGGGGAATAGTGCTAAATTCGACATAGCTATGTCGAATTAGGCTAGGTGTGGATGCAAATCGAACTTAGTAGCTCCAGGAGCTATCCCTCAGTGCACCACTCTGTTGACGCTCTGGACAGCAGTCCGAGCTTCGATGTTCTGACCAGCCACACAGGAAAAGCCCCGGGAAAATTTGAATTCCTTTTCCTGTCTGGACAGTTTGAATCTCATTTCGTGGTTGGACATCGGGGCGAGCTCAGCAGCACCGGCAGCAATGCAGAGCTCTCCAGCAGAGGAGTTCATGTAATCTCTGAATAGAAAGAGGGACCCAGCATAGACTGACCGGGAAGTCTTGGATCTGATCGGTGTGTGGGGCGAGGAGTCTGTGCTTTCGGAGCTGCGCTCCAAAAAACGGAATGCAAAGACCTATGAGAAGGTCTCCAAAGCCATGAGAGACAGAGGATACAGGCGGGATGCAATGCAGCGCCATGTGAAAATCAAGGACCCCAGACAAGGCTACCAAAAAATCAAAGCGGCAAACGGACGCTACGGAGCCTGCCACCACTGCCCCACCAGTGACCATGGACTCTGACGATGGGACAGTGTCGACGGACAGTTCCTCGGCAATGTTCACGGACGGGGAAGATGAGGAAGGGTTTGTGGAGGACGAGGCAGGTGATAGTGCTTACAACGCTGGTTTCCCCGACAGCCAGGATCTCTTCATCACCGTCACGGAGATCCCCTACCAACCCTCCCCGGCCGTTAACCCGGACCCTGAATCAGGGGAAGGAGCAGTCGGTAAGTGCTTTAAACATGTAAACTTTTATTCTTAATATAACAGGAATCTGAAGTATGTGAAAAGGAGGTCTCTATATATATGGGGATAGAACAGAAATCCTCCTGGGAGATCTCCACGAAGCTCTCCTGGAGGTAATCGAAAAGCCTCCGCAGGAGGTTCCTGGGGAGAGCTGCCTTATTGGGTGCTCCGTGGTAGCACACTTTTCCGCGCCAGGCTTTCATGAGGTACTCAGGAAGCATTGCCTCCCCGAGCACGGCTGCATAGGCCCCTGGTTTGTGCTGGCTTTCACGCAGCATGCGCTCTCTATCTCCTTCAGTGACCCTCCTCAGGGCGATCTCTCTCGGCAACTCCTGCATCTAATTAGGAAAATTACCATAATGTTACGCCTGGTCCAAAGTATTTTTAAAAAATCTCCGGACAGACGGCGTAGCAGAGAGTCAGCACGCTGCTGCGTGACAAGCGTAACGGAAAGCCAAAGAATCAAATGGACGCTCATGGAGGGAGGGGGGGGAACTGAGGACGCAAGCTATCCCACAGTTCCCGCTGTGTCCGAAAATCATTTGCATTCTTGGCTGAGCTCCAAATGCTTCTAGGGTCAAACACAGGGTCTGCGGTGGTTCAGGGCATAGCTCGTCAATGTACAGCCACCCCCCACCCCCAGAAGGAAAAGGGAAAGAAATCGTCTCTTGACTCTTGTAAATGTCACCTTATGTGTACTGAATGCTGCTGGTAGACGCGATGCTGCGGCACGCTACGGTAGCATCCTCGCCTCCCCTCCCCCGCCTCATGGGTGACTGACGGTGCAAAATGACTGGTACCCGTCCTCATCATCAGCCTTGCGGTAGATGGTGTAGTGCAATAGGACTGTTACCTGTCCTCGTCATCAGCCCATAAGTAGATGGCCTGCTAACCGTCTTCATCATAGCAACAGGGGGCTGAGCTCCATCAGCCCCCGCCCGTCATGTGTAAAGAAAATATTCTGTACTGCCTGGACTATCATAGCAGCTGGAGGCTGCCTTACCCTCATTTCATTTCCCTAACAAGTCACTGTTTCTTATTCCTGCATTCCTTATTACTTCAGCATACAAATGGGGGGACACTACAACGGTAGCCCAGGAAGGCTGGAGGAAGAGGGAAGCAACAGCTGGGTTGTTGCAGGGGCACCCCATGTGAATGGCACGCAGCTCGTCATTCCTGCGGGATCTGACACAGAGCAGCTGTGCTCTGTAGTTCTCTGATACACTGCAACCCTAGTACAGTTGCCCCATATTCTAGGCGGGACTGTTTCTATTTTTAGATACCATAAAGGAGGGATTGACTCAGGGAGTCATTCCCAGTTTTGTCTTTTGCGCCCCCGGCTGATCTCGGCCAGGGGCACCTATGACAGAAGCAGAAGGTGTAGTGCAATAGGACAGCTACCCGTCATCACCTTGCCAATTTACATTGGCGTGGTTGATGGTGCAATATGGCTGATAACCATCTCTGCTGTCATGCAAAAGCAAATGAATGCTGCTGTGTAGCGCTGCTGAATCGCCTCTGTCATTGGCATCTAGTACACATACCGTGACAGTGACAAAAGGCAAAACAGGCTCCATGGTTGCCACGCTATGGCGTATGCCAGGGCAATCCAGGGAAAACGGGCTTGAAATGATTGTCTGGCGTTGCTTTCCCGGAGGAAGGAATGTCTGACTACATTTACCCAGAACCACCCGCGACAATGAAATTTGCACCATCAGGCACTGGGATCTCAACCCAGAAGTGCAAGGGTTGGGGGACACTGCGATGGGGTAGAACAGGGGCAGAGTTTATGCTTTCAGGATTGCCTGCTGCAGGAGTGCGGACGAGATAGGTGCTGTGCATGGTGTTGTTCACAGACACAGACTAGACTGTGTTCATTGTTCGCAAAAATGTATCTTTGCAAGGAATTCACTCCCTTTTTCCCATCACACAGCTTCGACTGTCTCCAGACCTGCCACAGCATCCCCCTCACAGAGGCTGGCAAAGATTAGGCGGCGAAAGAGAAAGACACGGGACGAGATGATCGCTGAAGTTATGGGGTGCTCCCGAGCCGAGGCGGACCAGCAGAGCCAGTGGAGGGAGACCCTCTCTCTGTACCAGCGCTCACACAGCGAATGGGAGGAGAGGTGGCGTAAGGAAGACAATCAGGTGACTCAAACGCTGCTTGGACTAATGAGGGAGCAAACGGACATGCTCCGGCGCCTTGTGGATGTTCTGCAGGACCGCAGCCAGGAGGACAGAGCCCCCCCGCAGTGTATCTGCAACCGCCCTCCCCCGCCACAAAGTCCCATACCTCCCGTCACCCAAAGTAACCAGAAGGAGTGGTGCCAGGGGCTGTGAAAACTCTCACTGCACCCCAGCAGAGTGCTCAAGTACCCAAAAGCTCTCATACCCTAATTTTTGAGAATTCCTTCCCTTCCTGACTCACCCTAGCCCCAATCCCAGTTTCATCCCCTGACTGTCTGGTTAATTATTAAAAATACTTTGCTGTTAATTACTGTTTCCGTCATGCTTTTTTATAGAATGCTGCATTTGAAGGAGTGGGTGGGTGGGTGGGTGGGTGGGGAAGGGGTTTGGGTATTGCATAGGACAGTCACCTTTAGCAGGGTACAGAGACGGGGGCAGGATCAGCAGCAGGTCACACACACAGTGCAGTCAGTAGGCACCCTGGTCGGTATGGGAGGTGGTTTGCAGGTTCTTTGTGGGTGGGGAGGTACGTGACTTTGTAGCGGGGGAGGGTGGTTACAGATCTCATGCAACGGTCCCTGTCCTGGACCACAGAGCCACGCAGCAGAGGAATCTGTATCCGTCCTCCCCCGCCACAAGGCCACATAGCCCCCGCACACAGAGTCCCAAAAAGGAGGGATGGCAGGCTCCGTTGAAACAACCAGTCCGGCACTGCAGACCGCTCTGGGAGCAGGAGCCTGTCATTCCTCGAGTTTAGAGGTGGTCTTTACATCACCGCACACCCTACCCAGCACAGTCTGCGTCCCAGTTTCAACCCTTTAATGCAAAGTCATCAATAAAGAAACCTTTGTAAAGTTACAGTGGAACATGTATTTTATTTTTAAACGTGTGTTGGAAGTGGGGGAAGCAGGGTGGACGGGGTATGTAACTGCAGATGCTAGTCAACAGTAACTTGGTAAAGAAACAGGGGCAGGTTCAGCTTCTCTGTAAAGAAACTGAACAGTCACAGGTCACGCTGCTCGCTGGTACTTGAAGAGTTGCTTGTCACTGTGCAAGGCGCCTGCATAGTGCTTCACGAGGCAGGGCATTAGCGGGTAGGCTGGGTCCCCGAGGATCACTATAGGCATCTGCACATCCCCAAGAGTTATTTTGTGGTCCGGGAAGAAACTACCTTCCTGAAGGTGTCTAAACAGAGCAGAGTTCCTGAAAACACGCGCGTCATGAACTGTGCCTGGCCACCCGACGTTGATATTGGTAAAACGTCCTCCATGGTCCACCAGTGCTTGCAGCACCATTGAAAAGTAGCCAGATTTCTCAGCAGCTGACTGTGGAAGAGGTGGACGATAAGGTGCGAGGAGTTGACAATGGCCATAACTGCAGCGGGGCTCCGTGCTCGCAGTGCTGTGGCGCCCGCGCTGTCACTGAGCAGAAAAGTGCACAAACAGATTGCCCGCAGGCGCTTTCGGGGAGGGAGGGAGGGAGGGCGTGATTGACGGTTCAATGATGACAGTTACCCAAAACCACCCTCGACACATTTTTCCCCCAGCAGGCATTGGGGGGAAATCCCAGAATTCCAATGGGCAGCGGGGAGTGTGGGAACTGTGGGATAGCTTCCCACAGTGCACCGCTTCCAAAGTCGACGCTGGCCCCGTTACTGTGGACTCACAGTCGAATTTGTGTTTTTAGTGTGGATACACAAATTCGACTTCATAAGGTCGATTCCACAAATTCGACTTAAGTTGATTCGAAATAGTCTTGTAGTGTAGACATACCCTTAGTTGAAGCACATGCTCTTTCTGTTCATGATGTGGCTAGAAATTTAGTACAATAGTCTCTGATTCCTGTGCAACGGGCCAGAGATCGCATGGATGCCTGAAGACCTTGGCACTTCTGGTGAAAAGGAACAAACAAGAAGCATGATCTTCTTCTTAATCCGGTGCACTTGAGGTAGATCTTGAGTGCTCTACATACATTCAGATTATGCTATGGCTTTACAGTAGCGTACTGCGGAT
The DNA here is from genome assembly GCF_016161935.1 of Mauremys reevesii. Classification (NCBI taxonomy): domain Eukaryota; kingdom Metazoa; phylum Chordata; order Testudines; family Geoemydidae; genus Mauremys; species Mauremys reevesii. The sequence continues at coordinate 61,915,482 of NC_052625.1, forward strand.
TTGGACAGAATAGAGGAAAGATAACTTCTTGTCATTCCTGGAAAGAGGAATTCACTTTTGGTAAGAAAGATTCTGGAGTCCTTAAACCCTGCATATATAGAGCTGCTAACTCCATGACCCATCTAACAGAGGTGCCAAGAGAAAGGTTTTGGCAGATAAATAGAGTGGTGTAACTCTTAATAGTTCAAAGTAATAGGTGATTAGGGTTTTTTCCACCAGCGGTAGATCCCATTTAAGAAAGACTGACTAGATCGTTGGCCAGACTAATCTGGCTGCTCTGAGAAATCTTGAGATTTGAAGATTTTCAGCTAAGAAACCAGAGGACTCTGCATATAAGACATTGCTTGTGGCTGACACCTGACATGTTCTGGTGCTGGGCTGAAGTCCCTTGTCCATACTGTACTGAAGAAAATTGGGAATAGCTAGAATTCCAGGGATTGTCCAGGTTTCTGGTTTTGTTTGGTTTTGACAACATAAGATAAACCTTGACCAACCAGAGTAGTAGGACTTAAGTGCTAAAGTCTGTCTGAAGGCCAATAGAGTCCCAATCACTTTGGAGGATAACCACATTATAATTTCAGAGGTTGGCGGGTTGTCTGTGGGCAAGGACTGGCCTGCCTCCCAAGGTCTGTGAAAGCAAGTGATCCAATCCATGCAACAAACCCCAATGAACTAACCTCGTTATCTCCAGACTGATTCTTCCCTGCATATTTATACTTGCCTCTGGAAATTTCCATCACATGCATCTGACGAAGTGGGTATTCACCACGAAAGCTTATGCTCCAATACATCTGTTAGTCTATAAGGTGCCACAAGACTCTTTGTTGCTTTTCACAGTATAATTATTGCTTCTCTTTCAATAGCCAGGCTGCCAGTTGGAAATGGCCTGGATTTGGATGGAGACTGGGACATTGGTGAAGGATGTCCAGTTTCACTGATAGATGCACTGGAGATTTCAGTGCCAAGTCTACTAGATTTGAAAAACATGGTCTGCTCAGCTAGTGTAGAGCCAGAACTATCACCTTTGATTGCTTTTGCCTTATCTTCTCAACCACTTTCCTTAGAAGTGGAAGAGGTGGAAATGTGTAGAGAAAGTCCTTTAGCCACCTATGTACATCTGTCCCTAGTGACTGGATAACTGTTTTTCTGATGAAGTATTGTGCCAGCTTTCTGCTCTTCCAACTTGTAAACCGACTGAGTGCCAGGAGGCTGAATCTCTGAGAGATCAGGTTGAAGACTTCCTAATTCAAATACCATTCTGAGTTGTTGACTAAGCATGTGCTAAACTAGTCTGCATTCAGATTCCCTTCATGTATATTGCTCTTATGGTAGCCAGATTCTCCTCTGCCCATTCTATTACCTCCCTCACTTCCAAGTGCAGGACTGAGCTCTGAGTTCCTCCTTGGTTGTTGATGTATGCTATTGTCATGATATTTTCTGACTGGAGCAGAATGTGATCCTCCAGAAGGTGGCTTGGAACCTTTGGAGGACTTTCTTCATCACTTTGAAGTTGAAGAAGTGGATGCTCTTGTTCCTGTCTCTGAAGGTCTATGTCCTTTGTGTTGTGTTGTTTCCCAGATATGCTCCCTAGCACAGTAGGTTGGCATCTGTTGTATGTACTTCATGATCTGGAGGCAGAGAAGAAGACCCCTGTGGATATTCCCTGGGATTGTCAAACTCAGAGATTTGAGTACTTGGTTTGAAATCAGAACCTGATTTTGAATTTGTTCTGGTGAGTGGTTCCACACAGAATTGCTTAAGATGCGTGACTGGATGACCACTTGTCTGTGCTTCTGAGAGACAATTCTGAGAAGTAGGATATTCTGCCTACTAGACTCAGACTGAGCCAGAGGCATAGTCTTTTGTTGTCATAGTAAGCTCTTAGAGGTACTGCTGACACCTCTGGTTTTGCGGCCTGATCCATAGTTGCAGGGTTTTCTGCTAATGTACTTGCCATTCTTTCTTTGGTACTTCTGTGAAAAGGACAGACAAAAGGAGCATTTGTGTTTTCAGTTGGACATACAGTCCCTTCTTAATGCACTACATGGAGACCTGAGGGACTGCTTTTGTTTGGATGCATTGTCTGCAGGGGCGGCTCTACAAAGTAGGCTCCCCAAGCAGCGGCGCGCGCGCCGCCCGCCTCCCCCTTCCCGGCGCGTCCCCTCTCCTCTCCTCTCTGGGTGGAGATCCGCCCCCCATGCCTGCGGCAGGTCCACCGGAGAGCGGACCCGGGACCTGCCCGCGCCCGCTGCGGGAGCGGAGCTCAACCGAGCGGGACGAGAAAGCCAGAATCATGCCGCCTGCGGCAGCCCGTCCCTCTCCCGGGACCCGTGGACCCATGCAGGCGGAGCCACACGAGGCCCAGGAGCCAAATGCCGCCCCCGCCCCCGCCCCGCCAGGCTGCTGCTTGCGCTGTGAGCCGCCCCTGATTGTCTGGCACTATCTTATCTAATATTTCTCCAAATAGAAATTAATCTGTAAATTAGGAGGTTTGTCAGATTTGTTTGAAGTAGGCAGCCACCATCCAGAGATGTAAACAGGTGTGGCATATGGCTACTGAGCTGGATGCCATTACCATGTCTGAAAATCTCATTGTGTCTAATGAGGCATCTGAGACAAAAGCAGTTGAAAAAAATATTTTCTTAAGGATAGACCTGAAGCCAGTGTGATCCTTGTCATCCAGGACCTTTAGGCCACCCAGCTAGGACATCATAGTATTGGCAAAGCAGGTAGTGGCCAGGATTTCTCTGAGAGTGGTAAAGCCTCAAAATTTCTCAAAAATTTTAACAGGGAGGGTAATTAACCACTGGAACAACTTATAAAGTGTTGTGGTAGATTCTCCATCACTGGCAATTTTTAAATCAAGATTGGATGTTCAAACAGGAATTATTTTGGAGACATTCTATGGCCTGTGTTATTCAAGAGGTCAGATTAGATAAGGCTGCAAAAACTGCCTCACATTTAGAACATTGTTTTGATTTAGCCTGATGTGTGCTGGGGAGGTGCAGTAGCAGTGAATCCAGGTGGCTGAACCTTATGCTGCTAATTACCTGATTCAAAGGAGAAGGAGGAGGAAGAGAGATTTTAAATTGATCACTGTTGCCTGAAAACATAATAAAATCAAAGTTGGCAAAAAAAAGTTTGGGAGTAAAGAAAACTGCCATTGACTGTTGCTATGGAGACAGGAGATCTGGAGGATTGCTTGAGATGGGGTAATGGCTAATCCCAGGAACATGCTACAATACTAAAATGCCTCCTGAAACTGCAAAAGAAGGTGCGGGGGACAGCCTATGCATCAAAGTAAAATGGAAGATGCTGGGCTGTAAAAATCCCCTTCTGAAGGGATCACCATTATTGTCTGTTATTTGTATTACAGCAGAGCTTACAGTTGGGGGCCCTACTGTGCTTGATACTGTACAAGACAATCTCTTTTCGGAAGAGCTTTCAATCTAGCAGACACAACAAACAAAAGGTGAGAGAAAGGAAAGGTTATTATCCTCATTTTGCACATGGGGAATTAAGGCAGAGAGAGATTAAGTGACTTGCCTAGGGTTATATGGAAAGTCTGTGGCAGAGTCAAGAATTGTACCCATATCTGCTAAGTCACAGTCCATAGCTTTAACCACAAGACCATCCTTCCTACTTTTAGCAAGGGAGACACCCATTGCAATGATCTTTGGGATAACTTTGACGGTTTACTTAGGCTATTGAATTCTGTAATACATTTTGCTTGCTTGAGCAATTGCTACCCCTTGCCTTGGGTTTTTTTAATTTAATCTATTTATTCAGGCTTTTGGCTAAGGATTAGGATGAACAGGTGTGAAGTCCTTTTGAGGTTGAGATTTTATGCAGTTATTTAATTAAGGATTTGACTGAAACATTTAAAAAACTGTCTTCACTCAGTCACCAGTGGCACTTCCTCCTGGCTGTTCTGTGGATTAGCTCTCTTCCAGGTATGACACCTCCCCTTGTGGTCTCTCCTCTCATTGTCCTCTCTGTCACTCTGAGGCCCTTTTCTCACTCCAGGAGCTGAAACCCTCTGGGCAGGCCACTATGGCATTTCCCCTTCCAAGGTATAGAGTCTCATTGTCCAGGCACTGCCACTCTGTCAGTGGCTGGTAGGAGAACACAGGACCATGCACTTCTCCAGGTTCCAACCCAGAGACCCTACAACATGCAGCCAAGGTCTGCTCAGTCCCCAGCTTTGCAGCTGTCTCCCTGGCTGCTTCCTATCTACCTCTCACAGGCTTTCTTCTCCATCCTTCTCTCTTCTGGGAACAATCTACCCTCAGGGCTATGCTCCCAGGGTCCTAACTCTTTCTCTAGTATCCCTCCTTCCCTTTCTAATGCATAGGCAATGACTGCAGATTTCCATGCTGCCCCCATTTCTGTTGCCAGCTTCCTGGCTTTATATTAGCCCAGCCCACAGCAGCTCAGATGAGCTTTGTCTTCCAATTAGGGGTTGCTTTTCTCCCCTAAGCCACTCATGTGTGGCATATTATCCTAACTGGCCCTTTCTCATCTTCCTTAACCCTTACAGGGCTGATGTGGGGTGAACAACCCATCACAATGGCATTGGTTCAACTCCTGGTTTATCTTTTTGTTATGAATTATAGAATCATAGAAGATTAGGGTTGGAAGAGACCTCAGGAGGTCATCTAGTCCAATCCCCTGCTCAAAGCAGGACCAACACCAACTAAATGATCCCAGCCTAGGCTTTGTCAAGCTGGGCCATAAAAACCTCTAAAGATGGAGATTCTACCACCTCCCTAAGTAACCCATTCCAGTGCTTCACCACCCTCCTAGTGAAATAGTGTTTCCTAATATCCAAACTAGACCTCCCCCACTGCAACTTGAGACCATTGCTTCTTGTTCTGTCATCTGCCACCTCTGAGAACAACCTACCTCCATCCTCTTTGGAGCCCCCCTTCAGGTAACTGAAGGCTGCAATCAAATCCCCCCTCACTCTTCTCTTCTGCAGACTAAATACCTCCAGTTCCCTCATCCTCTCCTCATAAGTCATGTGCCCCAGCCCCCTAATCATTTTAATTGTCCTCCGCTGGACTCTCTCCAATTTGTCCACATCCCTTCTGTAGTGGGAAGACCAAAACTGGACGCAGTACTCCAGGTGTGGCCTCACCAGTGCCGAACCGATGGGAATAATCACTTCCCTCGATCTGCTGGCAATGCTCCTACTAACACAGCCCAATATGCTGTTGGCCTTCTTGGCAACAAGGACACACTACTGACTCATATACAGCTTCTCATCCACTGTAATCCCCAGGTCCTTTTCTGCAGAACTGCTGCTTAGCCAGTTGGTCCACAGCATGTAGCAGTGCATGGGATTCTTCCTTCCTAAGTGCAGGACTCTGCACTTGTCCTTATTGAACCTCATCAGATTTCTTTTGGCCCAATCCTCCAATTTGTCTAGGTCACTCTGGACCCTATCCCTACCCTCCAGCTTATCTACTTCTCCCCACAGCTTAGTGTCACCTGTGAACTTTCTGAGGGTGCAATTCATCCCATCATCCAGGTCATTGATAAAGATGTTGAACAAAACCACCCCCAGGACCGACCCCTGGGGCACTCTGCTTGATACCGGCTGCCAACTAGACATCAAGCCATTGATCACTACCCGTTGAGCCCAACAATCTAGCCAGCTTTCTATCCACTGTGATGGAGCAAGGCCGGATGGCTACAGGAAAGTACTGAGGAACAGGTATGTTAGCCCCAGGCTAAGCAAATCCCTAGTACCATGGGAACCAAAATGGCAGTTGCTCCAGGGTAATCAAGGCACCTGGGGCCAATTAAGAACTTTCTAGAAGGTACTGGAGAGAGCTACATTGATTGGAGCACCTGCAGCCAATCAGGGCAGGCTAATCAGGGCACCTGGTATAAAAAGGGGAGCTCACACCAGTCAAGGGAAGAGGAGCCAGAGGAAGGAAGTGTGTATGAGGAGCTGGGAGCCAGAGACACAAGAAACTAAGAACTGAGAGGGTGTACTACTGGAGGATTGAAGAAACACCATACAATCAAGCAGTATCAGACACCAGGAGGATCCTACGGTGAGGATAAAGAAGGTGTTTGAAGGAGGCTATGGGGAAGTAGCCCAGGGAGCTGTAGCGGTCAAGCAGAGGTTACAAGTAGCACTATAGAGACTGCTGCAATTCACAGGGCCCTGGGCTGGAACCCGGAGTAGAGGGCGGGCCTGGGTTCCCCCCAAGCCTCGCTACTCCTAATCAGACATAGGAGGAGTTGATCCAGACTGTGGGTTTCATCCAAGGGGAAGACCACTGAGGGGAGGAAATCTGCCAATAAGTGCAGGACCTACTAGAGGAGAGGAGGAACTTTGCCACACCACCTTATAGTCCATTCATCTAATCCATACTTTTTTAACTTGCTAGCAAGAATACTGTGAGAGACTGTATCCAAAGCTTTGCTAAACTCAAGATATATCACATCCACCACTTTCCCCATATTCAGAGAGTAAGTTATCTCATCATAGAAGGCAATCAGGTTGGTCAGGCATGACTTGCCCTTGGTGAATCCATGTTCACTGTTCCTGATCACCTTACTCTCCTCCAAGTGCTTCAAAATAGACTCCTTGAGGACCTGCTCCATGATTTTGCCAGGGACTGAAGCGAGGCTGACCGGTTTGTAGTTCCCCAGGTTCTCTTTCTTCCCTTTTTAAAATATGGGCACTATATTTGCCTTTGTCCAATCGTCTGGGACCTCCCCCGATCACCACGAATTTTCAGAGATAATGGCCAATAGCATTGCAATCACATCAGCCAACTCCCTCAGCACCCTTGGATGTATTAGATCTGGATCCATGCACGTCCAGCTTTTCTAAATAGTCCTTAATCTGTTCTTTCACCACTGAGAGCTGCTCACCTCCTCCCCATACTGTGTTGCCCAATGCAGCAGTCTGGGAGCTGACCTTGTCTGTGAAGACCGAGGCAAAAAAAGCATTGAGTACTTCAGCTTTTTCCACATCGTCCGTCACTATGCTGCCTCCCCCATTCAGTAAGGATCCCACACTTTCCCTGACCTCCTTCTTGTAGCTAACATACCTGTAGAAAACCTTCTTGTTACCCTTCACATCCCTTGCTAGCTGCAACTCCAGTTGTGCCTTGGCCTTCCTGATTACAGCACTGCATGCTCTAGCCATATTTTTATACTCCTCCCTAGTCATCTGTCCAAACTTCCACTTCTTGTAAGCTTCCTTTTTGAGTTTAAGCTCAAGATTTCACTGTTAAGCCAAGCTGTTTGCCTGCCATATTTGCTATTCTTTCTGCACTTCAGGATGGTTTGTTCCTGCACCCTCAATAAGGCTTCTTTAAAATACAGCCAGCTCTCCTGGACTCCTTGCCCCCTCATATGAGCTTCCCAGGGGATCCTGTCCATCAGTTCCCTAAAGGAGTCAAAGTCTGCTTTTCTGAAGTCTGGGATCTGTATTTTGCTACTCTCCTTTCTTCTTTTTGTGAGGATGCTGAACTCTATTTTCTCATGGTCACTGCTGCCTAGGTTGCCACCCACTTCTACTTCTCCTACCAATTCTTCCCTGTTTGTAAACAGCAGGTCAAAAGGAGCATGGCCCCTCGCTGGTTGCTCCAGCACTTGTACCAGGAAGTTGTCCCCAACACTCCCCAAAAACTTCCTGGATTGTCTGTGCATTGCTTTATTGCTCTCCCAGCAGATGTCAGGGTGATTGAAGTCCTCCATTAGTACCAGGGCCTGTGATCTGGAAACTTCAGTTAGTTGTCCGAAGAAAACCTCGTCTACCTCATCCTTCTGATCCGGTGGTCTATAGCACACGCCCACCATGATATCACCCTTGTTGCTCTCACCTCTAAACTTAACCCAAAGACTCTCAACAGGCTTTTGCATGTACTCTTCTTTGCATGTACTATTTTTCGCAAACCCTCTGGGATTACAGTAAGTGCATTTTACACACTGAAATTAAATAAACCATATTACTACTCCAAAGATTTGTTATTTACTTCCAGGTGTAGTTCAAGGTATTGATTTTGCTCTTGAAAGTTTTTTCTGTTTCAGATTGCTACTAAATGAGAAGCATTCTCTCCCTTTGTACTTTCATGACAGTTGGGATCAGCTATTGCTTTTCCCATTGAAAGAACGTCATATAACCAAGGGTGGTGGCAGGCTGTTTTTAGCGGATGTCCCTTGACTCTGAAATCCACCTTCCCAATTCATCTAAGAGAGCATTAGTCTGTTGATACTCAGAAACTGATGGTAAGATCTCCTCTAGCCTTTTTCCTCAGAGGAAAAAAGACAGGGGTTATTTGGATTATATTTAACATGTTTTTTGTGTGTGTATGACTAATTCTATTGATCTTTTACACAATGAGCTTTATTTTAAGTGTTTTATGTGGACAAAGAGACACTTGTGAGGGCAAATTTGTAGATAACAAAAATAATGTAAATACAATTAAATAAATTGTGATACAAGAGGGCCAGGGAGCAGTGGGAGAGTGGTCGAGGGGAAGTATATAAACCCTAGGCTAATTAAGGTGTGGTTCCCTGAAGACTAGAGAGGTTTGCTACACCTTAATTGGAGCACCCGTAGTCAATTAAGGCCCTGTTAGCAACCTAATAAAACCCCCTGCTTCAGGCAGTCAGGGGAGAAGGAGGAAGGAGAGAGGACTAGAGCTTGGAGGTGTGCTGTGATACTTGGAAGATCAGAAAACTGAAGTAAGGGAGCAGGGGAGGGAGACTCCCTCCCCCAGTGTCTAAGGACCAGGGCCGCCCAGAGGGGGGGCAAGAGGGGCAATTTGCCCCAGGCCCCGAGCCCCACAGGGGCCCCCACCAGAGTTTTTCGGGGCCCCTGGAGCGGGGTCCTTCACTCACTCCGGGGGGCCCGGAAAACTCTTGCGGGGCCGGGCACAGGAGCTTCTTCTGCTCCCAGTCTTCGCGGGCGGGGGGTCCTTCCGCTCCTGGGCAGAAGGACCCCCGCTGGCGAATTACCGCCTAAGACGGAGCGGGACCTGCCGCCGAGTTCAGCTCGGTCTTTGGTGGTAATTCGGCGGCGGGGGGGCCCTTCCGTTCCGGGACCCGCCGCCGAAGTGCCCCGAAGATCCGCGGCGGGGGCCCCCCTCCTCCGAATTACCTCCGAAGACCGGGCTGAACTTCGGCAGCGGGTCCGGCTTCGGCGGTAATTCGGCGGCGGTGGGGCCCGCCGCAGTCTTTGGGGCACTTCGGCGGCGGGTCCCGGAACGGAAGGGCCCCCCCGCCGCCGAAGACTCCGGGCCCCCGGAATCCTCTGGGTGGCCCTGCTAAGGACTGAAGGTACCCCACCCAAGGGGGAAGAGGGTAAGGACCTGCAGAGGTTGAGAGGGGCTGGGACTCAGAGTGAGGAGCAAACCCAGACCCCTCCCCTGCTTCCCTCCTTTACTACCTTCAAGGGCCACTAGTGGGGCCCTTGGTGCCCCAAGAGCAGGGGTAAGGGTGGCATCTTAGACCCCCCCCAAAGAAAAGCACAGGACCCACCATACTACATTGGCCATCTTGTCACAAAATGTACAACCTGACCAAATCTGAGTAGAGATAGAGAATATAAAGAGGGATTATTACATCCCTGTTTTATGACAGGAAGCCTCTTTATGTTACACCATATATATTAGCTTTGCAATTAAATAAGAAATAGTGTACTTACTTTGTGTTGCTTAGCAATTGTTTCTACCAAAAACTGAGTTCTGACATTGTCTACATTTGGAACCAGAATAGATGCATAATCTGGGATACTTTCTGTTGGATAAACATATTCCTGAACTCTTTTATTCCAGTGTTCCCAGTCACCTAAAAAGAGCAACAAATGGAAAATATAGCACCTAATAATTCACTATCTGCATTTAGTAGCTCCACTAGTCAAAATATTGTGTTTTCTCCTCTCTGCAGTAGACCCAAAGACACCTCAACAACAAGTAGTTTAGTAGCAGAAGAAGCTGTCTGGGGAGTGAAGTTGTCAGACTCAACTTCACTCCCCAGACAGCTTCTTCTGTGCCTCCTACCAAGAGGACAAGGAAATGCAGGGTGTATAGGGAGGCTTCAAACTTATTCCACGTCTCTGCCACAAACCAAAAGAAGATGGTGAACTAACCAACTCCTTCTTGGTGCAGCAACTTGAAGTTTTGATTGGAGAAAGGAATAACTTTTAAAATGCTATATTTTAAAACATGTACCTTACACTGCTGGAATGGCAGTTTGCATCTGAGGTTGGCTAGCTTCTTGGTTCTTTGGTATTTCTATTTGTTGCCAATAGACAGAGCCTCACATAGCCCAACTGGTCTAAAATCTGATAAAATACTTTCTGGTTGAGGAATTATTCCAACAGATCTACTGTTTGTCTGCTTAACCAGTTGGACCTCATGTTCAGGTTTCCTTTTGTATTTTTATGCTGGAAGGTGTTAATGGCTGCCATCAAGAGAATGACAGTCACAGCCCCCCCCTTAAAAGCCTATCGGTGTGATAACCACCCTCCTTCAGGCTCAGTGGATAGAGCAATTAAATGCCCCTTCACTAGAGGCAGACTAAGATTTATTGGGGTCCTAGGCACAAAGAACATTTAGGCCCTCCAAATCCCCCCTGCCATGGGGCCCCACCCCCTGCACCTCCCCTTCCCCCCATGGCCCTGCCTCCTGGCCTAGCCAGATGCCAGGTGGTGGTAAGAGCAGCCCAGGGAGCCCAGCCCACTGTCAGGAGCCCTGCACCATCCACCTGCCATGAGTGGTGTGCCATAGGGGGCAGGGACATGGCCTCCCCGCAGGGCCGGCTCCAGACCCCAGCGCGCCAAGCGCACACTTGGGGCGGCGTGCTGCGGGAGGGCGGCAGGCGGCTCCGGTGGACCTCCTGCAGGCGTTCCTGCGGGAGGTCCACTGGAGCCGCGGGACCAGCGGACCCTCCGCAGGCACGTCTGCAGGAGGTCCACCAGAGCCGCGGGACCGGCGACCGCCAGAGCGCCCCCCGCGGTGTGCCGCCCTGCTTGGGGCGGCGCAATTCCTAGAGCCGCCCCTGCCTCCCCAACCCTCCACCCAGGGCAGATGGAAGGTCCCAGCTCCCCACAGCTGCCTGGGCGGCTCTTATTACCGCCTAGGGTGATCATATATCCTGTTTTGACCAGGACAGTCCCCTGTTTAAACCCTGTCCCAGACGTCCCAACTTTGTTAGCAATTGTACTTGCCAACTGAGTTGCCCAGTTTTCTGAGAAAGGGGCTGGGGGGGTAAGCAGCAGGGTTGGGGGGGCACAGGCTTTGGCCAAGTCTTTGCAGGGGAGAGGTTTGGGACAGGTCCCTGGGGGAAGGGTGGAGGAGAGGGGCTTGGGTCACATCCGCATGTAGGGGGAGAGGGGCTTGGGACTGGGATGTGTGTGAGAGGGGGGCTCAGGCCACATCTACGTGAGGAGTGTGGGGGAGAAGGGCTCAGGATCAGGGGCAGAGGCTCAGGCCAGGTCCATGCATGGGGTGGGAAGGGGAGGCTGTGGGGTGGGAAGGGGAGGCTGTGGAGAGGGGCTCAGGCCAGATCCATGAACAAGGAGGGACATGGGAGAGAGGGGTTTGGCTGAGCGGCTCGGCCAACTCCACATGGGGGAATATGCTCACTCTACTATGGCTGGGCTCTGGGTTCTGGCCTGGCCAGGGCCTCAGAGGAAAGAGTAGGAGCAGGGCAGAAGGCCCCGGGGAAGAGGAGGAGCAGGGGTGGGGCCAGCGTTCTGCCACTCCTGCAGGGGCCCCCTTATTGGCCAGGGCCCTGGGCACGGACCCCGGTGGCCCATGCAGAAATCCACCCCTTCCACTTATGTAGTAATAGGAGTACTTTACGTAGTACTGGAAACAATAGGAAGCAACTGCCCAAGATACTGAGCCACATGAAAAAGATATCCAGAGCTAAAATGTGTGGGCTGAGTGGTTTCCCTGGGACTAACTGCAAATGCTGGGGCTAGGGTTTGATTGGTTTCAGTTGTGTATGTAAGTAGCAGAAAGCCAGCGGAAAGCAAGAGAAGCAGTTGTGAGCTTGGCCCTGGGAGGCAGCTGAGTGACAGAGCTTCTTTTTGGCACAGTACTCAATGGAAAGACAGACTTGGATTCTGAGCCTCCCATTGTTTGTTTCTACTGTGTTCAGGGAAATGGGACTTTGTGTACATTCTTTATAAACAGGATTTCACCAAAGAAATACTTGACTCTCCTGCCGGATTAATAAATGGCATGGTAGTTCCATAGGACAGTAGTAAGTTACTTCTGTGATGAACAAAAAATAATGACTAGTTGACCATTATCAACCCCAAATTATAAAGTAATCCACATGGATGGAAATTTAAAATGATACTAAACACGCCAGGAATTTCTAAATATTATAGATGATGATTTCCTAACTCAAAAAGTGTTGCATCCAACATGGGGGAAATCTATATTAGACCTTGTCTTGACAGTTAAATAGGAATTGATCATGGAAAGGAGGGTCCTGTAGGGGAGACACAGAAGATCCTTTTCTGACAAGAAGGCCAACAAAGTAGAGGGGACCAAACAAGTAAGTGTTCATCCATCAGTGCTGACGTAAATTGGACAAGCTGGAATGATGAAGAGGGACCCGGTAAGGGTGAAGACACCATTCTCAACAGGCCTGAAGAGGCCAGAGTCAACAGCGCTACATCAAATGCAGCCAATGAGTGTCTAGATTTGTGGTGACTCAAATTGGTACCGGAGGACTTACTTCAAGTCTTCTTAGAAGATCAAGACTTTGAGCACTTGTCAGCATGGAATACTTGCAGGAGCTGATGGTGAAGGCAAATAGTGACATTTCACACCAGACTTGTTCTTTGAATCACAAACAGCCAAAGGGGCACTGCTTGTGGACTCTGAATCTGCCACCTCGCAGGGGCTCAGTTCTGATGGGAGGCACATTACCTTTTTCATATGGTAAACTCTGAGATAGAAATCTGTTTTTTGTCTAGGTGGGAAGGAGGTACAAATAGAATATTTGTCCCTCACATGGTCCTCACAAAAGCAAATCAAGCCACTCTTATGCCTGTCTGTAACAGGGAAAACAGCCCTATGCATTCCACACTGCTGGAAACCTGGGGATTTTTTCCATAATACCTGGTGGATTTACCTAACTAAATACTATAAGCAATTAACTTAACTATACTACACTAAATACTATCTATAACTATGCATGCTATAGAAATTTTGAAAAACAAAGCAAATGCTATGGGTAGGCTTCAACTCTTGCCATGGGGTGAGAAGGAATTGACAGGGAGTTGGTGAAAATGCCCCTTTTATACTCTCATCTCAGTGCATGAGGAAGTGGCACATGCATTGCCTAGTAGTACTGATGGCAAAAGTCGTTGACTCAAATGTATTGGATGCACATATACTTGCAGTGGAATGTATATGTGCACAATAAGTCAAAGGAGAACCAATACTGTTTGAAGGAAAAAATGTGACAGATAAAGTAAAATTAATCTAATACAGAAATAACATGCTCAAAAATTACCTATACTGTAGACTAATTAAGGAACCTCAATAGAAAGAATCCATGAAAACTAAATTAAAAACAAGAGGTATAAAAATTATTACTAATCCAAACAGATCTCAACTTCTCCACTGCTTACCTCCAGATACATAACTTGCATTCAGATTCCATAAGATTAGTGTGCCAATAGGGTCTTAGCAAAAAGAAAAGCTCTGACCATGTGACCAAATAATATGTAATTACAGAGTACTTTTATATTTCTAACGAACCTTATTTATTTTTAAAAAATCATTAATTATCAAAAAGAATGCCAATGTGTTTTCTCTTACCATAATCAGTAACATGAAACTCATACATTGTTTGATTGGTGTGTTTAGGGATTTCTGGCAAATCTAATTTGCTATCATTTGCTCGAATGAAGGCTTCCAGTTTATCCCTGCTATCCAGCTCCAGGAGAGCACCTAAACTCCACATTAATCCAAAAGCAAACAATTTATGAAGATGTGCTGGAGATGAAATACCGCCTTCTTCCTTTGAGGGAATCAACCCCTCCAAAAGATTAATAGACTGGAAATGTATAAAAAAAAACAGCATTAAGAAAATACTACAATCAGTTTTAGCTCCATATATATTCAGACATTTAAAAACACATTTCGAAAACCAGTCAAGGTTGCTAAAGGACAATGTCGAACTCAAAATTATAACAAGGAAATATAGAGTAAAGCCATAGATAGATAGATAGATAAAACCATGGGTACAATTTTCAAAGGAACCTATGTGACTTAGTAGCCTAAGTCTCATTTTCAAAAGTGACTTAAGTATTTAGGAGTCTGTCTCCCTGAAAATTAATCAGCTACATTTTTAAAGATATTTATGGTGACTAATTCACAAAGAAACATTGTCACCTAACTTTTAGATGACCAGAAAAACACTGGGATTCATAAAGCCTGAGTTTGGCACCTAGGCTCCCTATACAATGTATGAGGAGAGACAGGCATCTCTGAATAGGATTCACAAAAGCCAGCATGCTATGCAACTCCTCGCCTAAGACCACCCATGGGAGATTTCAAGCTAAAGGGTGTGTGCTAAGCCTCACCCTTCTATTGGAGACAGGTACCTAAGGTCGGGCTGCTGTGAGGCACCTCCTCTGCTTGGGATTCTCAGCAGCAAAATCTGTCCTGGCTTTAGGCACCTACCCCATTTCAGCAAGAAGCCCAGGAGGACAAGGAGGAGGAGGCGGTAGCTTATAACTTTTAACCCACTGATTAGAGTACTCATCTGGGATGTGAGATATTCCTTGTTCAAGTCCCCCCTCTACCTGAGGGGCAGAAGAGAATTAAACTAGGATCTGCTTCATCTGAGGTGAGTGCCCTAATTACTGTACTATAGGATATTCTGATATAGGGCTTCCTTATTCTTTCCTGTTGAAGCTGTTCCACTGTGGATAAATAATAAAAATCACTGGCCCATCATCATCATCTAGCCATTTTGTGTAAGCTCACCTATAAGGACTGATCCAGTAGGCAAGGTCTGAACACACTTACTGTATCAGGTCTCTCAGGCAAGTTAGGCAAACATGTGAGGCTGCAGCATGCATGCTCAGAGGCAGTAACATAGGCATCGATGGAACTTTTACAGAAAAAAAAAAAAACTCAGTCAGTGTGCTTTTATGTGCCCACATAGGGTTTGGAAGCAGCTGAGTGGAGGTTTTGTGAATCACAGTAGCAGTTAGGTGTCTAAGACCTTTTGTGAACCTAGCTCATAGTCTTTAAATCTATGGCAGAAGATGAAAAAATAATGCTTATCTGTAACAGACATTTTCTGCCAAAAATAAATAAACTCACTATTTGAAAACACTCGGACTCCTTCCATCTTGAAAAGGAAAAATACATGGAAACATGCCAAAGTACAAGAGACAAAGTGCCAGATCACCTCAAAGAGAACGCAGGCATGCACAAGCGTGCACGCACATACACAAAAATTCCAGAAGACTGCATGGCTTACTGATGTCTCTGCGTCTCTCCACACCAACTGAGATGCCTTCAAACATCTTCACAAACTAGGCAGTACTCACCAATCAAGTAGTCTCCAGGTGTAAGTCCAAAACTCATACTGAACCCAGTGGTCCAATCCACCTCAAAAAGGGAAAAGCTCCTAGGTTCCATCCCTTTCTCAAGTATGAAATTGATTTACTTGATGTAAAGCGCATAACCCTCTCACCCTCTGCCCTATGGGCTAGAACCCACAAGGGAACACCAGACAAGAAAAGAGACTGGTCACCTAATAGGAATGACCACCCTCTTTCCAAAAGGCTAAAAACAACAACAAAAAACAGGGTGTGACATTGTCTGATTAAAATATAACCATGATGCAAATCATTATTGCTACCACTGTTATATAATTGCAACGAATCTTATACAAAGTATAACTCATGGCCAGAAAGGGTTAAACAGCTTGCAGGCTGGATGACCCAAAGCCAACCTTTAAAGTCATGTAGAAAGGTATGGAAATGGTAATTAGAGCCATTCATGCTAAACAGGCTAGAACTTTGAAATGCAAACCTATATTGTTAGAAGTTAGAAGTGATACTAATTGTGTGTATCTTAGAGTGTAAACAGACAGTTCCTGTATGTCACTATAGCTACTAATTCAGAGATCAAAAGAGAATATTAACATTTAGATGAATCTTGGGTAAAATAATGTCATTGTCTATATGTCTCTTTGAAGTTTGTAATAGATTGCCTAATGGATAAATTATCCTGTGTTAATTTGTGTAACTAATTACTGGTGGTGTTTAGAAAACAGAAGGTTACATAAAAAGCCTATTGTTTACCCAGGACTGTATGGTCAAATGGATGCTAGAAAACTGTATAAAAGACCATTGGGTCCTGATTCTGTCATCTCAGATCTGCTTGAGGCTTCATATAGGGGAAGCTTAAGCCATAAGGATTGAGATCCCAGTCCTAAACTGGAAAGCCCTGAAATGATATTGAACATTGAACCATAACCTATGAACTAAATTCTAAAGGAACTCTTTGCCGCTACAAAGCTCACCATCTCTGCTATGAATTTGAACCTCAAGAATTAAACTCATGTCTGTATGTATATTGATCTTTTAACCATTCTCTCTCTCTCATTTTTTAATAAATTTTAGTTTAGTTAATAAGAATTGGCTGTATGCATTTATTTGGGTAAGATCTGAAACATTCATTAACCTGGGAGGTAATATGTCCGATCCTTTGGGATTGGTACAACCTTTTCTTTTCTATGATGAAACAAGATTTTCAGAAATCATCATATTTGACTTAGGTACCTGGATGGAGGCCTGAGGCTGGATCACTTTAAGGGAACTGTGTTGTCTGGACTTCTGAGTAACCAGTAAGGTATAAACAGAAGCTTTTTATGCTGGCTTGGTAAATCTAAGTATTGGAATATCCACCAGCTTTTGGGGGATTGTCTGCCCCATTCTTTGCAGTTCACCCTAACTGGAACCCCGGTCACACGGGATAAAAACCCCAAAGCCTTTCCAGGTCTCCATTGTGTTCCATGAGTTCTAGCTTCTCCCCTGAACAAGGGGAACTCTCAGCTTTAGATCATCATAATGCTGAGCCAGAGAGCAGGAAAGGTTATTTCCTCCACACATGTTTGAATCCCTGGGGAAGAATGTAGTGACCACCACTGAGATCATTAGCCAGCATGTCAAACAAAGAGGATAAGCAGGCTAAAGCCAAGAGTGAATACCTTCCATCCAAAATTAAAATAGAATTTGATTTGCTGTCTTACTATATTCACTCTTCAAAGAAGTTAATAAATGGGAAACTCCTGATGCAAGAGAAGCTCATTTGGGAAACCTTGACATTCTAGAAGATCCTAGAACCCAAAGATTTTCTGTTCATCCTCCCTACAGTTGATGCAGCGGTGGCAACCCTGGCAAAGGACTTGGTAATCCAAATGAAGAAAAATCACTGTTAAAGCAGAAGGAGCAAAATTTCCCCCACTAAGCAAGCCTGGAGGGTAACTGAATTGGGGAGGCAACTTCCAGATTTCCTCTTCATTTGTGAGGGTTTTTCTCTCATGTTGGATCTTAGCTCAGGAGAAGAGATGTTGCATGCAAGAGACCTGGGTACCCCAAAAGGAAAGAAAGACTTAAGATAAAAGTATTTTGACTCAGAACATTTAAAAGTTTTAATTTGCTGTGTAGCATGGTGCAACAAATGTAAATAATACTGAAGGTGCCAGCAGGCTGAATGAACAGGAACTTTTCCCAAAAGAGGGAGTGAAATTTACTTGGTGTGGTCAATAGGTCTGGTCATACATGGTGTAGATGCAGTGCAGAGGAAAACCCATTACTGGAATGGCAAGCATAGTTATAATAGGGAAAACATTGTTCTAGAACAGTCTTGAGCATCTGAACTTATTGAAGATACAACTCTAACTGACAGAAGAAGCCAGTGTGGGGCTGCCAGGATATATTCCTTTGAAATGAACAGGAGTACTTGTGGCATCTTAGAAATTAACAAATTTATTTGAGCATAAGTTTTCATGGGCTACAGCCCACTTCATCGGATGCTGTAGCCCACGAAAACTTATGCTCAAATAAATTTGTTAGTCTCTAAGGTGCCACAAGTACTCTGTTCTTTTTGTGGATACAGACTAACATGGCTGCTACTCTGAAACCTGTCCTTTGAAATGGAATTGTATTGCCACTTTAATCAGTACTCAAGGAAGTGAATGTATTTAGATGGCAATATCTGTTCTACCTGCATAATGTAGTTACATTCTAAAAGCTCCATTTTTGGATTAAGGTTTAGTTTCATGTATGTATATGCTGCTTCAAAGTTTCTGTCATATAAATTCTGTAAAATATCAGCTTCTTGAGGCGTACGTTTCTTTAGCCATGCCTGCAAAATAAAAAAACATAACATTTGTCTACCTACAAAGTACAACAAAATAAAAATAATAAGTAATACCTTTCCCCTCAGTCTTAATCTTACTTGTAAAATTGGTCTCCAGCTGAGGGCAGAAGAACTGATGTAGACCATGCCCATTCTAGAAACTGTTGCAGGAGAGGCATTCTCAATGTTGTGAACCTCAAATAACAGTTTACACGTAGGAGACATAGGAATTCTGTCACCATTAGCTAGAGTCAGAGTCTTGTTATCATCCAAAACAGAATTTAAATTCTCAATCCAAATTGCATCCACGGGGCCATCTAAAATCAGAAAGATATTCTCACCTGGAAACAATCGAAACAGAAATAATTCACATTTTTACATCAAAATGGTAGCAAAATATATTCAAAGGAGAATATTTTAAATAGCTAAGCTATATGTATAAAAGTATTACCTACAGTAAAGGAACGTTATTTACCCATACAGTAACTGGAATTCTTTGATGTGCTATCCATATGCATATTCCACTTATGATGGGCAGGCACTGTAGACCAGTCTTTTGGCCAGCAGTACTTGTTATGGCCACACATATATGGCGGGTGTCCTCATGCCCCACACCAAGGGCATAGAAGAGCAGAATGGGTCAATCACCACACGGTTTCCTCTCTGCTGCAGAATCCTAGTGATATAGAACTACAAGGTAAAGGGAACAGAAGGCAGGTTGTGGAATATTGATATGGACAACACAACTTAAAAAACTCCAGTTACCCAGGTAAGTAACTTTCCTTTCTTTTTTGAGTGATTGTCCATATGCATAGTCTACTCATGGTAAGGCTCAGAGTCTTAGGAGAATAGGGATTGTAACAGTCTTACCAAATACAGCATCCAATCTGGAGGTTTCAATGATTGCATAATGCATTGTAAATGTGTGAATAGAACTTCAGGTGATTGCTTTACATATGTGCATAATCAAAATATTCCTCACAGATGCTGCTGAGACTGCCTGAGCACTGGTGGAGTGAGTTCTGAGAGAAGTAGGAGGGTCCACTTTGGACACTTCAAAACCGGTTCTCTCACACTAATTTTATTTCTACTAGCAACATCTGTCACAATTGTGATACATACGGGCTATTCTCCTCCTGTCTACATTTTCCAGACGCAATTCAAAGCTGTAGCACAGCTCGTGACAGACATGCCCCCTTCTCCAGCCTGCTGCCAGATGATTCATTCCAAAGCTGTGTAAAAACCCATAGAATATGATTAGTAACATTAATTTCAATGAGAACTATGTACAGTAGGGTATAGACTGAAGCAAAACTATCAAAATTAAATACTGTCCTTTGGCTAGGAAGCCAGCCAGGGAGGGTAGAATTGTGGGAAATGCTGTTAGCAGAAAGAAAATTAATGGATAGGAAATTTTGCCATTCTGCAGCCCAACAACTCCCACAATTTTGATATGTATGAGAAGTAGTGAGCAGTGAAAAGAAGTAGGGAGGGATAAGAAAAACGGAATGAGATAGGAAAGACCCCCAGAGTTAATTGCCTAAAATGGCAATGCTATTACTAGACCACTGCCTGCAGCACCCTCATGGCAAAGGAGTCCTCTGCAGAGGATAGAAAGTCCACTGTACAGTGTGTAATAAAGATATAAACCAACAACCATGTTGCTGCCCTGCAGGTCTCTGTGGTGGAAGCACAAGCTCTTTCTTCCCACAAAGTTTCCATGGATCTTGTGAAGTGTGCCTTGATGCTGTCTGGAACATGAGCATCTGACACATTCTATGGCTCTATGCTGCATGGCTTGATCCATTTAGCTACCAATATCTTAGATAACCTGAGCCCATGGCACTTCAGATGAAAGAGGACAAAAAAGGAGACCAATTTTCTGATCAATTAGGTGCACTTGATATAGATCTTTAATGCTCTTCAAACTTCTAAAGTGTGCCACAGCTTTTCTGTCAGGTGCTATGGCTTTGGACAGAATGAAGACAGGACAATCTCCTGTGAGGCACTGAAAGGTGAATTAATCTTAGGCAAGGACAATTCTGGGATTCTTAGTACCACCTTGTTGTCATGGAACACACAGTGGGATTCCTGCATGGATAAAACTGCCAGTTCAGAAACTCGTCTGGCAGGTCTGAAGGTGACCAGAAAACAATTTTTGATGGATAGGCAGAATGGAGATATTGATGTCAGAGGCTCAAAATGGTTAGGGCTTTTAACAGCAATGGTAGGTCCCACTTAGGAAAGATAGATCTAACCACAGGTTTAGCCAGTCTGACTACTCTGAGACATCTGGATACCTCAAGGCTCTCTGTCAAGGAAACAGAAGAATCCTTCAAATAGGACACTACTTGTAGCTGACATCTGGTGCTATGAAGCTGGGCTGAAGACCCTGGTCTATGCCTTCCCTGAAGAAAGTAAAGGGGGGAAAAAAAGGGATAGCAGAATCCTTGGCAATTTTGTTGTGTTCTTGACACTATTAGTTAACTTAGCCCAGATGGAGGAGTAGGCCTGACATTGACCTTTGGTATGACTGTGAATTTCAGGGAGAAGAGTACTAGTGGAGGTACAGAGAGAAGCATATCCCAATGATGCTTGATGGTAACATACCATAACCAGCCCCGCATACACCAAAGATGTAGTCTGATATGTGTGCTCTTACAACTTGCATACCTGCTTATTCATTTTCTCTTCCCAGAGGTTTCACATTCTTCTCTGTTCACATCCTGGAAGGATAAGTGCAGCAGGACAGCTATCTCAGTTGAGGATTTAGAATGCTGGTACTTGCGTTTAGGCTTGTCCTCTACCACCTACTCAGGTTGGATCTGGATTATGGATGCAACCTTTTTGCACCAGGGTTCAAACATTTCTGGAGGGAAAAACTTTTGCTTCGTATTTTTTCTTGGCGTGCTCAGAGCCTGAATCTGAGAACTCCCCTTCCTCAGTGGAGGAGGAGGTGTTTGAGTCAGAGGACTCAGGTTATTTTACACCTTTTAGCCCACAAGAAGCACAGCGTCAGACCAATGATCCATCTTGCCCACTATGCTGTCTTCTGACAGTGGCCATTGCCAGGTGCTTCAGAGGGAATGAACAGAACAGGCGATCATCAAGTGATCCATCCCCTGTCCTCCAGTCCCAGTTTCTGGAAATCAGAGGCTAGGTATATCCAAAGCAGGGGTTTGCATCTCTGACCAGCTTGACTAATAGCCATTGATGGACCTTTCCTCCAGGAACTTATCTAATTCTTTTATGAACCCCGTTATACTTTTGGCCTTTACAACATCACTTGGCAATGAGTTCTACAGGTTGACTATGCATTGTGTGAAGAAGTACTTCCTTTTGTTTGTTTTAAACTGCTGCCTATTAATTTCATTGGTTGACCCCTAGTTCTTGTGTTATGCGAAAGAGTAAATGACAGTTTCTTATCACTTTCTCCACACAATTCATATTTTATAGACCTCTATCATATTCCCTCTTAGTTGTCTCTTTTCCAAGCTGAAAAGTCCCAGTCTTTTTCATCTCTTCTCATATGGAATCTGTTCCATACCCTTAATCATTTTGTTGCCCTTCTCTGTATCTTTAAAAATTTTAATATATCTTTTTTGAGATGGAGTGACTAGAACTGCATGCAGTATTCAAAGTGTGGGCAAACCCTGGATTTATACAGTAGCATTATGATATTTGTTGTGTATTTGGTTGTCATGGTTTTTGTTCCTATGGCAACTGAGTTAGATTATTAGAGGATAGCCCAGCCAGCTTCGGCCGGTTGGGTGAGCTCTGTGTCTGTAAATAAAATGGTAGTTTTGTTAGTTGTCTGCTGTCTGGCCTCAAGTGATTTCTTCCTAAACCGGCTGCCCCCAAGGATATAACAAGTGGCGACGATGGATGGGATTCCGGTGCTGCTCCAGTAACAGAAGGAAGTAAAAGTCAAGGTAAAGAACAAACAAACAAAAAAACTGCTTGTTTGCACTGACTGTAAAAGTGAAACTAAAAATCATGGTTACTCTGACCAGGCCACTGGAACCTTTTGATGAAAATATAGAGCAGTGGCATGTGTATACTGAGCGTTTTGAGCTTTTTGTTATTGCAAATGACATTACAGAAGCGAAGAAGGTGCCAATATTCTTAAGTGTTGTAGGGACTAAAACCTACTCCCTGCTACGCAGCTTACTACACCCTGTTAAGTCTGAGACTAAATCTTACAGTGACATTTTGGAAATCCTGGGGTCCCATCCTTCCCCCAACCACTGGTAATTGCTGAAAGATATAGGTTCCACAAAAGAGACCAAAAGGAAGATGAAACAGTTGTACAATTTGTAGCAATTTTTAAAAAGCTAGCAGAACACTGTGAATTTAAAGAGATGTTAAATGATGCCCTGCGTGACAGGTTAGTGTGTGGCCTCTACAGTGAAGCTATATGGAAGTGCCTACTGACAGAGGCTCAGCTTACATTACAGAAGGCTGTTGATATTGCTGTCTCCATGGAACTGGCTACAAGGGAGGCGCAATACATTGGTGCATCCCCTAGGGTGCAAAAAGTGTCACAAGAACCGACCCACAAAACTGTGCAGAGTCAAGAATGTTACTGCTGTGGTAAGCCGGGTCACCAGGCATCAGAATGCTGGTATAAGGACCTGGTGTGTCGACACTGTGGCAAAAAGGGACACATTGAGTGTGCCTGTAAACAAAAGAAAAAGAGGCCTGTGGTCTGGCCGACAAAAAGAGGAACCCTGCATACCCTAGAGCAGACCCAGGATGATCAAGGTGACACCTCATCGCAAGAGGAAGTGCCACTGCATGTTTTGTCTTTGGCAGTGGGCTCACATGAATACTGGGTAACCCCGTTGTTGAATGGCAAACCTATACACATAGAACTGGACACCGGTGCAGCTGTTTCGCTGGTCTCCGAGACTGTGTATAAAGAAAAGCTACAGCATCTTCCGCTTAAGGCAACAAAAACTGTTCTGAAGACATATACAGGAGAAGCTGTGCCCAGGTTGGGTACTATTGATGTTAAGGTGGAGCTCAATGGACAGGCTGCTAAATTGCCACTGTTTGTGGTGAGAGGTAACTACCCAGCCTTAATGGGTAGGTCTTGGCTTGGGAAGATTCAACTGAACTGGGCAGAAGTGCACCGGATGACTAAAGAAGAAACCAGTCTAACCCCTATACTAAGGAAACATGCTGCTGTTTTTGGAGATGATTTGGGAAGTATGAAGGGAATCACTGTGACATTGAACATTAAACCTGACAGTCCACCAAAATATCTGAAAGCCCGAACTGTGCCATATGCCATCAGGCCAAAAGTTGAAGCAGACCTGGAGCGCCGGAGCACCTGGTCACCAATGGAGTCCTAATACCAGTTACCCATAGCTCATGGGCCACTCCTATCGTTCCAATAGTGAAGAAAGATGGCTCTCTCCGGATTTGCGGTGATTTTAAAGTCACTGTCAACCCAGTGTTGTGTGCAGAGCAATACCCACTTCCCCGCATCAATGACCTCTTCGCAGACCTGGCTGGGGAACAAAAGTTCAGTAAGATTGATGTGAGTCAAGCATATTTACAGATGCACGTCGATGAAAAGTCCCAAGAGCTGTTGACTATTGTGACTCATAAGAGGCTTTATCGATATTGTCGCCTACCCTTCGGAATAACGTCTGCTCCCGCCCTGTTCCAGAGGGCTATGGACCAGAACTTGTGTGGCTTGTCAGGAGTTCAGTGCTATCTGGATGATATCCTGGTCACTGGAAGAAATGAAGAGGATCATTTAAAGAATTTAGAGGCTACCCTACAAAGACTGGAAGAGTATGGCCTATGAGTTCGCAAAGACAAATGTGAATTCTTCAAGCTCTCTGTTGAATATTTGGGACACATCATTGAGTCTGCAGGTCTTCATAAGGCCCCTGCAAAAGTTAAAGCTATTGTGGAGGCTCCCCCACCTCGAAATGTAAGCCAGCTGCACTCATTTCTAGGACTACTGAACTATTATGGAAAGTTCATCTCACAGTTAGCCACACTGCTAAAACCACTTCATGAGCTCCTTGGGCAGAACAAGGCCTGGAAGTGGACTGAAGCCTGTGATGTTGCATTTAACAAAGCTAAGGATGCATTGCTAAATTCTGAAGTTCTAACGCACTTTGATCCATCCTTACCCCTACAATTGGCCTGCGATGCCTCCCCTTATGGAGTGGGAGCAGTCGTGTCACACATTATGCCTTCGGGAGAAGAGAGACTTAAGGCTTTTGCTTCACGCACTCTAAGCAAAGCAGAAACTAACTACGCCCAAATCAAACGTGAGGCATTAGGAATTGTTTTTGGAATTCGGAAGTTTCATCAGTACCTGTTTGGGCGAAAGTTTACTCTTCTCACAGACCATCGACCTCTGACGTCAATTTTTGGACCCTACACAGGCATTCCCCCATTAGCTGCTAGTCGTATGCAATGTTGGGCATTGTTACTTTCAGCACACACATATGAAATCAAATATCAGAAATCCACTCTGCACGGCAATGCAGATGGCCTCTCAAGGTTGCCTTTGCCGGTGAAACATCAAGATAGTGCCCAAAAGGAAATCTTCTACTTTGAACAGGTAGAGAATACACCCATCACTGCTACTCAGATAAAGAAGGCAACTCGCGTTGACCCAGTATTGTCCCAAGTTATGGACCTGGTGATGCATGGAAAATCTCGACAAACCTCTCTGGTCTCACCCGACCTTGTTACCTACATGTCCAGGAGGATGGAGTTATCGGTCCAATCTGGTTGTTTGTTGTGGGGGAGACGTGTCATTATTCCACCACCACTGAGATCACAGATGTTAGAACAGCTACATTCCGGTCACTGTGGAATAGTGTGCATGAAGGAAATAGCACAAAGCTATTTTTGGTGGCCTGGACTGGACAGTGCTATTGAAGAGAAGGCAAAAGCTTGTATGTCATGTCAGTGTGTGAGGAATGCACCCCAGTGGGCACCCCTACACCCATGGGACTGGCCTGAAAACCCTTGGGAACGTATTCACGTTGACTTCGCTGGCCCCCTTGAAGGAAGCATGTTCTTGGTGGCAGTAGATGCCCATTCTAAATGGCCAGAAGTCTCTATAATGCAGTCCACTACTGCAGAGAGTACTATCCAAAAACTATGAGGACTCTTTAGTCGTTTTGGTCTGCCAGAACAACTTGTGAGCGACAACAGACCGCAGTTCATCTCTCAGGAGTTTCAAAATTTTATGAAGGCAAATGGGATACACCACATCACGTCAGCACCATATCATCCATCCACCAATGGATTAGCTGAAAGATTTGTGCAGACAATGAAACACGCTTTGAAATCATCAAGGGGACAACACTCCATTCAAAAGCGTCTGGATACCTTCTTACTTTCCTACAGAAACACACCTCATGCTACAACCCAGGCATCCCCGGCCTTTCTAATGGTGGGACGATAGCTGCGCACTTGCTTTGATCTGCTGAAACCTTCTGAACCCCGACAAATTGTGCAACATCAGCAGCAATATCAAATCATCAGACGGGCACCCAGAGCAAAAGACTGAACCTTTAGCCCGGGACAGCCAGTTTTGGCTCAGAATTATACTTCCAGAGCTAAATGGGTCCCTGCCACAATCATCACTCAAACAGGACCTGTTTCCTACACAGAACGGACTGCAGAGAATCTTACCTGGCGGCAACATGTAGATCAGCTGTTGCCAGGTCATGCCAGTCCTCAGGACACATCTGCAGTTGAGTGGTCTGACTTCACCTCTTCTGGTGAGACACCGAATCACCTGTTCCTGACTGTTCTCCTCCATTACTGCCGGCAGCTGAGATACCCCTTTGCCCAACACGAGCTGATACCACCTCCTCACCTGTACGTGCTGCGGACCCTGAGCCCATGGTACTTTTGGGTACAACACCAGAAGTTTGCCGTAATCCACCTAGAGACAGAAGGCCTCCTCATCGGCTGGATCTTTAACTAGGGCGAACCCATGGTTATGGGGCAAAATAATCCCCAGGGTTTAGCCGGGAATGGAGGCAATCTACCCTCCTTCTCTAGTCTAGTGTGTGTTTTATTTAGGGGATGTTCTTATTAGGGCGGGAGGAATATGTTGTGTATTTGGTTGTCATGGTTTTTGTTCCCATGGCAACTGAGTTAGATTATTAGGGGATAGCCCAGCCAGCTTCGGCCGGTTGGGTGAGCTCTGTGTCTGTAAATAAAATGGTAGTTTTGTTAGCTGTCTGCTGTCTGGCCTCAAGTGACTTCTTCCTAAACCGGCTGCCCCCAAGGATATAACAATATTTTCTGCATTATTATCTATCCCTTTCCTAATGATCGCTAACATTCTGTTAGCTTTTCTGACTGCCACTGCACACTCAGTGGATGTTTTCAGCTAACTATACACAATGACTTCAAGATCTCCTTTTTTGAGTGGTAACAGCTAATTTAGATCCATCATTTTGTATTTATAGTTGGGATTACATTTTCCAAAGTGCATTACATTGCATTTATCAACACTGAATTTCATCTGCCATTTTGTTGCCGAGTCATCCATTTTGTGAGATCCCTTTGTAACTCTTTGCAGTCAGGTTTGGACTTCACTATCTTGAGTAATTTTGTATCATCTGCAAATTTTGCTACCTCACTATTTACCCCTTTTTCCAGATCATTTATGAGTATGTTAAACAGCACTAGTCCCAGTACAGATACCTGGGGGACACCACTATTTATCTCTCTCCATTCTGAAAACTATTGACTTCTGCCCTTTTTGTCCTGTCTTTTAACCAGTTACTAATCCATGAAAGGACCTTTCCTCTTATCCCATGACTGCTTACTTTGCTTAAGAGCTTCTGGTGAGGGACCCTGTCAAAAGCTTTCTGAAAGTTCAAGTCCACTATATCCACTGGATCACCCTTGTCCACATGCTTGTTGACCCCTTCAGAGAACTCTAATAGTTTGGTGAAGAATGATTTCCCTTTACAAAAGCCGTGTAGACTCTTCCCCAACATATCATGTTGATGCATGTGTCTGATAATTCTGGTTTTTTTTCTATAGTTTCAACTAATTTGCCTGGTACTGAAATTAGGCTCACTGGTCTGTAATAGCCAGGATCACCTCTGGAGATTTTTTCAAAAATTAGTGTCACATTAGCTATCTGCCAGTCATATAGTACACAAACTGATAATTTGCAGTCCCAAATTGTAAACTGGCCGACTAATAAGATTTTTGACTAAAGAAATCTCATTGCTTTGGCTCCCAGTCTTTTGGCGTGGTTTTGAATTGTTGCCTGGGATTCTTATTTGCAGCTATCACCACAAGGGAACCATGCACCAGGTAGGAATAAAAGAGTTCATCTCTCTTAGAGGGAATGTGATATGTGTCTCGTTTTCCGGACACTGAAGCTGCAGAAGTGGGAATCTGCCCAAGAATTTTTGCAGAGTCTATAATGGTCTCATGAAACAGAGACGGTCCATCCCCCTTTAAGGGTAGTAGAAATAGTGGTACCGGAGCAGGTGCTGAAGGCTTCAGTACCAGAGCAGCAGAAGTAGATAGCACCAGAGCTGGAGTTACAGTACTTGGTAACAAGCTTGGTGAGAAGGAAACATGAGATGACACTGTATTACACTGTTTTCGCCTGGTGTTTCAGTGTTGAGGCCACATGGGGCAGCAAAATCTCCCTTGAGGTGGAACAGTGCATTTGAAGCCATTTTCTTTTCTGAGGAGAGACTAATTGGAGAGCTTACCATGCCCCTTCTTCACAGCAGGAACACTATCAGTCTTTCTCAGATTCTGGGCTAAAGAAGCAGCTGATGGGATTTCAGATGTTGTAGACCTCTTGTTCACTGGTGCACGCCTATAACTTATCAGGTCATAAATAGAGGGGTCAAAGGACCCCGCTCTGAAGATGGTTTCATGGATCTGTCCATTAAAAATATTTGGAGGTGAGCCTCCCTAGATTTTCAGTTCCTATGAGTAAAGTACCTACAAATTGTACAGTTGCCATGGATGTGCAATTCTCCCAAACAAAATAAGCACTTTAGATGCCCACTATTCGTAAGCATTTCTTAAAACTGAGAGACTTAAAAGAGGTCATCTCAGTATCAAGAGTAAAGATAATTTCCTGGTAAAATATAAACCTAGGCTAAATACAAACAACATACTAAATGGGAAACAAGCTAACTACTACTGACTATAAAATTTCTATACAAAGATAGAGAAAAAGATACAGGAGTTCACTGAAGCAACAGACTGAGCAGCTCTGTCTTGAAGCCAGGAGGTGGTGAGAGTAACTGAATAGTGGTTGGCCTGCTCTGACCTTTTATGTTCTCAGTGTGGAGCAACAGGAAACTCAGAGTGGATGCTCAGCCACAACGGGCACTCATGGCCATAAAGACTCCAATGTCAGATGTATGAGATGCATGCACACCCTAAGTGGAATATGCATATGGACAATCAGTAAAAGGAGAAGTCTTGTCTTCTAGTAGCATTGACTTGACAAAGCCCCACTGTAGGAGTTGAATACCTAGCCAGGGAACCAATTCTGAAGCAGTAGCTGGCGGGAGGGGGGGGGGGGAGATGCCTGTATCCTAACCCCACATCCCAAGGCAATTATAAATAACCCACACTTTTAACTGTTTCTCTCTGCCTTTTGAAGCCCAATAGAGTTGGGCTCTGAAGTTAAAGGGAAGGAAAAGCAAGGGTCAGTGTGGCTTCCCAAAGGAATACAATCAGCAAACAAGAGTTACTGTAAGTAAGAAACTTCATTCTCTTCCGCCTGGCACTGCGTCCACAGTTCCACTATAGCAGACTGGATGGCACTGAACTTGGCTGAGAAGCACAGCTACTGTAAATCAACAGCGATTTAAAGACCTTTCTCACAAAACCAAGTATCTGCCTTCATACAATATCCTATATAGTTCTAAAGGCCAAAATTTTCAAATATGGGTGCCTAAAATGAGGAAACTATCTACATTTAGGCAGCTAAATAAAAGTGGCCTGGTTTTTATAGGTGTGGATTACTCGCAGCTTCCGCTTCAGTCAACAAGAGCTGTGGGTGCTCAGCAACTCTAAAAAATCAGAGCACTTTTATTTAGGTGAATATATATGGATGTAGGTGCCTAATTTTAGGCACCCAAGCTTGAAAATGTTGGCCTGTATTTCTGTTTTTGATATTACTGTTAATTCCAAATTCTAAAACAAAAGTTGCAGAAACTAAGATTCGCTTCCTCCGCCAAAAATATTTTAGTTTCAGTTAGAGATCAAAAAACATATTATTAGGAACAGCAGTTTTGCAATCACAGACCCTATTAAAACAATTAACATTAAAATAGAAAGTACATTATTTTAAACCAACTAAAACTAATCCATACAAATCTTGATTATAATTTTACAAAAGCAAAGCATAATTCAGATTAACAGTGCTGAACTGGAAAGTTGAAGTGACTAGGCCTCTGAAGCCCTCTGTAGCTAATAATAATAATTGGAGATATACCAATCTCCTAGAACTGGAAGGGACCTTGAAAGGTCATCAAGTCCAGCCCCCTGCCTTCACTAGCAGGACCAAGTACTGATTTTTGCCCTAGGTCCCTAAGTGGCCCCTTCAAGGATTGAATTTACAATCCTGGGTTTAGCAGGCCAATGCTCAAACCACTGAGCTATCCCTCCCCCCCAACAGCTCCACTGTCATGACTCTGCTCACTTATTCCTATGGCAACAGGGCTGCAGAGGGCTCTCTGCGCTGCTGCAGGAGCCATTCAGCAGCAAAGTGGCCTCTCTTACAGCCAGTGGGCTCATCCTCTGCCTCCTCACACTGCCAGCTGGAGGCCTCTGCTCTGTTATCCCAACCTTCGCATGGATTTCATGTATCTCATGCTGGGAGACAAGGAAGGGATTTGGATAATGCAGAGCTTCGGATAATAGGGTTTTGGATAAACAGGAGTATGCAGTATATAAAAAGGAGAGGTCCTGGGAGTTAGTTGGGAATGAACAGAGCTGCAGTCACTTTTCCAGTCTCCAGATAAGTTTGGTAACTATAGCCTTCCTTTCTGTGTTGTGCTTTATTAATATGTATTCGATCAAAGATTGCTAGTCAAAGATTCATTCAGCCACATTATTTGACCTCTTATTAATAACAGACCTGAACTCAAATCCCTCATCATAACTATGTTTCTTCATTCAAGAGAGAGTATGTTACCACATTTTCAAATAGATACTTTTTTAGAACAGCACATATGAGATACTCTGATTACAACATATATAATATATTTGCATACCCTTTTTAGCTTTTAGTGTTTTCCTCCACAGTGTAGAAAAGATTCCATCTGTCCAGTCATTAGTTGCAGTATCGAGTTTGCCAAACATTTGAGGAGCAGTAATAGCTTTTGGGTTCATACGCATTTCTCTATGAGGACGCCCACACTCTGTCATTGACTTCATCAACATAGTTATAACTGTTGTTTTTCCAGATCCACTGGGTCCAAGTATCATCAACCCATGGCGTACTTTATAAGTTTCATATAACTAATAAGAAAAAAGTGAACAATTTTGAAAAATATCATGCCTATTTAAAAAAGCTATTTTTGCTCAGATTTAATCATATGAGCCATAGACAATATTTATAGAATTACATTTAAAGAGAAGACACCTATTTGATAGCAATTAGAAAGCTTTACAGATGAAGTACAAACTTCAAAATTACAATGCTTCAAATATATTCGTAATTGCTACTGATTAACCTGTAGCTCCTAAACTGATGAAAACCAAATGTGTTTATTGTGAAACTTAGTTTCTTGAGGGGATTCCTGTCTGACCTCTTCAGAGCAGCTCAAAAATAATTTTACTATAACAGATTTTTAAAAAGTTTCATGCTATTCACAGAGAAAAATGATTGCTAATACAAACAAGGTATGGCAAGAGAATGGTTACCCATTGCAGTTCTAAATAATGTGAGTGTGTAAAGTACACATAAACAAAGAATACCTCCAGTTTTGTATACTGGTGATCATGGGAATTTCTGTTATCACAGGGAGATTTCAATGTCCAAAACAGCTGGATTTAACCTAAGGCTCCCCCCCGCCTTGGTTTGGATATACCACATGATGGTAATACTAGCCTTTATATCAACAATATTAACTCAATACTTGTTTACCTTTCAATATTCTGTGTGGGGTAGCATTCATTGCTTGAGACTTAATTTTATCTCTAATCTCTTTAAAATAGGACAATGTGTCATCCATCTTGGAACTAAAATAAGACTCTTTTAAAGACCTAGCCAAAATACTGGCCTGAACTTCAGGGCCAAAGGTCAACTAAATAGCCAGTAAAGGTATTTTATCATAGCCATAGTCACATTGTAAATACTGAATCTGAGACTGCCTGGGACTCAAACTGCCTAGGACTCAAGTCCTTTTGTCCATTTTCCTTAAGAAGCTACCTTAAAATCTCAAGAAGGAGACTTTCTCTGTAAGGTAGTCTCAGTCATAGCTACCCATAGGAGCCTGAAAAGGGAAAATTACTTATTCTATAATTTACTTTCTAGTGGCAGCATCTCCCACAATTCATTATGAATAGGCTATCCCTTTTCCCTGTGGAATTTGGCAGTGGTACAATTTTGCTTCCAAGGGTTCTTGGAGAGTTATTCCCAAGCTGTAGAGATAGTCATATAGCTATCAGTTAAGAACATTATTCACTTTAAAATTGAATTAACTTTTACCTATATACATAATTCATACTCCAAAAAAAAAGAATCAATTACCAGAGTAGACTTAATCATGGGGGATGTTACCACTAGAGAGGAAATTATTGGGTAAGAAACTTTCCACTCTAGCACATAGTATCCCCCACAGTCTGTGACAAATAAAAAGAAGTGAGCAGTGAATTATATGAGTTGGGAAGGAAAGAGACAGTTTGGATATCCAGAGCACATGGCATATTGGGTAAAAGAAGGCAAAGAAGGAGCCCAATCGTCTTTTCAAGATGGTGTGCTTGAGATAGATCTTTAGTGGTCTAAGAACACCCAGATTATGCAATAGCTTTCTGTACAATGCTGTGGCTTTTTGATAAAATAAGGGAAGGTCATCCTGACCTCCTGAGAGGCATGGAAAGATGCATTCACTTTTGGCAAGAAAGATCTTGGGGTCCTTATCCCCTTATCATAGAACATATAATGAGGTTCCTACATGGATAAAGCTGCCAACTCCTAAACTCATCTAAGAGGCATGATAGCAACCAAGAAATAGTTGTAGGTCCCATTTAGAAAAGACTGGTCTGACTGGAATCCACCACTGAACAGACACATGGGGTCAGAGCTCCTGCAAGCTTCGTCATGCATCCGACGAAGTGGGTTTTCACCCACGAAAGCTCATGCTCCAATACATCTGTTAGTCTATAAGGTGCCACAGGACTCTTTGCTGCTTTTACAGATCCAGACTAACACAGCTACCTTCTGATACCTGCAAGCTGAGAGAGATGGATTCTTCAACAACAGGAGATGAAGTCTTTGGGAACTGAATATAGGTGAGAAACCAAATAAGGTAAAAACTCCTTCCTCAGTACAGGAGATGGCTCCAGAGTCAGAGGATAAATAGCATCTAGATTTGTGTCATCCCCCGCTCCCACCCTTTTTATTCTTTTTGGGTTCCTTTGGCCTTTTTCACCTACTTTTCAGGAGTTGCCACTGAACTGTGACTGCACAGGATCTCTCTTTATTTAGTGTCTTGATCTTTCTGGATATATCTCCAGCTGTGTCCTCCTCCTCAGGGTCCCACTTCCATGCCTGGGGGTGGGTATCTCATTGCTAGAGTCCCCAGATTTGTACTGTGAAGCAGGGGAGCTGTGTAGGAACCCTGCTTTTTTCCCCAGGGAGCTGAGTACTCACTTTGGTATCTGACAGGAGTGGGAGGGTGGACATGGTGCTCCTTAAGGTTATTTTTCATCCGACTCACCGCTGCCCTGGGACATACCCCCTAAGCTGGCCAGATGGTGTCCTCCTCATCCTTGGATTGTCTCTGTAATATGCTCTGTATTTCCTGATTAGGTTTTTCTGCACTGGAGTTGTGGCTCCTTGTGGGGAGGCATGGTGGACCTTACAAACCTGACTCTAAGACCCTGCTCTGGCATTGTGAGAGTTGGCTGGCTGTGATCAGGCAGAGTATAATTCACACTCTGAAGAGCCCATAATTCCTGCCTCACACATGGAACATTGTTTTGATTTAGCCTAGTGTTTGTGAGAGAGCTCTGCCATGCGGAGGGCAGGCACAAGGAGTTCAGTACGGAGGTTCTGAAGTAATGCACCTGAGTGGCTGATACCACCAGACTGCTATTTATCTGATCCAGGAGAGGAGGAGGAGAAAGGGAGATTAAAGGCTGCACACAACTACGGTACTCCAAAACACAATTAAAGTCAAAGCTGGCATAGAAATAGTTGGGAGCAAAGCAAACTATCACTCATGAGCAACACGTGAGCTGCCATTAGGGGAGGCTATCCCCCAGCCCCACTGCTTCTGCCAGAGGCCCCACCACACCTCTGTCTCCTCTCTCGCCCCTTCAGCTCCCCTCCCCAGCTGGAGCCCATCCCCCCTTCCCTTCCCCTCCCCGCCGGTGGCTGCTGGCCCCGCTGCCTCAGCCCTGGGCTGTCCTGCCCAAGCGCCGCCAGCCCCCCAAGCACAGGGTGGGCAGCCCCAGCGCCCCCCCCTCCCGAGCACAGTGCACCATGGCCCCAGCACCTCCATCCCCCTCCAAGCACAGTCCACCATGGCCCCAGTGCTCCCAACCCCACCCCCCGAGCACACGGAACCACAGCCCCAGTGCCCTCAGCCTCCTCAAGCACAGGGCACCATAGCCCCAGCCCTGGACGCTGCGGCCCCAGTGCTGGGCAGCCCAAACACTGGGCAGGCAGCCCAGCACGCTGAGCCCTGGGTGCCGCGGCCCCAGCCCCAGTGCCCCCAGCATCCCTGAGGCTGTGTTACAGCATTAAACTGATCCTGGAAACCAGAGACAGGAGGAGAATAGACCCATAGGTCTCAGAATTGTTGGAGATGCTGGGCTGCAGAAAAGGATTTCTTACTTATCTTTGTATAAACCAGTTACGGCATAACTAGATTGAAATGGAGCCCTTCTGTGGCTCTGTTGTGAGTATATACTCCTTGTGCTCAGCTGTCCAGTTAATGAAAATGGGGCAAGACCCCTTCTCACCTCTGAGACACAGATCCCTATTCCCTGGCAGACTGAGAACCCACAGGCTGAGAATCAGAAAGGCACAGTTTAATCCTAGAGCCATCAGAAAGAACTATGGACTACTTCCAAATTCCACAAGGAAGAGGCATATCGTATTCATTATGAACTAAGGAGAATGTGATGCACAAAAATAGATTATTCACATACAGAATTCAAGAGCATCTATTGTGATCTATAGTTTGTCTGAAGGCTTTGAGCAATAAGATGCTCTACCTGAATAAGCTTAAGATTCCAAGGTGGATGATTAATCAATCCTGCCTCTTCAACCTGGTTGGCTACTGCAGCCTGTAGTTCAACATATGTACTACTGTCCAACTGTAGCCCAGGGAAGAGGTCATTGATGAGACTAAGAAATAAAGGCTCATCTTCGTCTACCTGAAAAATGAAAAAAAAGTTTAAAAGCACAACTATGTATAGTATAGTTTTCTTTTCTCATAAGTCAAAATGAATCATTATGTTACAATAATGAGCATTAAACAATTTAGGAGCTGATTTCAAAATAACATGCTGATTATGCCCCTAAATTCAGGCTACCAAAAAAGAAGGAACATCATTTAAGGGTATGTCTACACTACAAGAGTAGTTCGATTCAACTTAATTCGAATTTGTGGAATCGACCTTATGAAGTCGAATTTGTGTATCCACACTAAGGACACTAATTCGACTTTGTGAGTCCACACTAACGGGGCCAGCGTCGACTTTGGAAGCGGTGTACTGTGGGAAGCTATCTCACAGTTCCCGCACTCCCCGCTGCCCATTTGAATTCTGGGATTTTCCCCCAATGCATGCTGGGGGGAAAACTGTGTCAAGGATGGTCTTGGGTAACTGTCAGAATTCAACAGTCCCTCCCGCCGGCGGGAAATCAGTTGGCGCACTTTTTCTGGTCAGTGACAGCGCGGACGCCACAGCACTGCAGTGTGACCATGGAGCCCACTGCAATCATCGCTGCACTTATGGCCGTTGTCAACTCCTCGCACCTTATTGTCCACCTCTTCCACAGTCAGATGCTGAGAAATCGGGCGAGGAGGCTCCGGCAGCGCGGTGAGGACATGAAGTCAGAGAGTGGCTCAGACCTCTCACAAAGCATGGTACGCCATGCCGTGGAGATCATGGTGGCAATGGGTCATGTTCATGCTATGGGACGGTGATTCTGGGCCCGGGAAACAAGCACGGACTGGTGGGACCGCATAGTGCTGCAGGTCTGGGATGAATCACTGTGGCTGCGAAACTTCAGGATGTGTAAGGGCACTTTCCTTGAACTGTGTGACTTGCTGTCCCCTGCCCTGAAGCGCCAGGACACCAGGATGCGAGCAGCCCTGACTGTGCAGAAGCAAGTGGCCATAGCCCTGTGGAAACTTGCAACGCCAGACAGCTACCGGTCAGTAGCGAATCACTTTGGCGTGGGCAAATCTACCGTGGGGGTAGCTGTGATGCAAGTTGCCAACGCAATCGTGGAGCTCCTGCTCTCAAAGGTAGTGACCCTGGGAAACGTCCAGGTTGTCATAGATGGCTTCGCCGCGATGGGATTCCCAAACTGCGGTGGGGCTATAGATGGCACTCACATCCCTATCCTGGGACCGGCCCACCAGGCCAGCCAGTATATTAACCAAAAGGCCTACTTTTCAATGGTGCTGCAAGCACTGGTGGACCACAGGGACGCTTTACCAACATCAACGTCGGGTGGCCGGGCAAGGTTCATTACGCGCGTGTGTTCAGGAACTCTGGTCTGTTTAAACGCCTGCAGGAAGGTAGTTTCTTCCCAGACTACAAAATAACTGTTGGGGATGTTCAGATGCCTACAGTGATCCTCAGGGACCCAGCCTACCCGCTAATGCCCTGGCTCATGAAGCCCTATACTGGCGCCTTGGACACTGACAAGGAGCTCTTCAACTACCGGCTGAGCAAGTGCAGAATGGTGGTGGAGTGTGCTTTCGGACGTCTGAAGGGGAGATGGAGGAGCTTACTGACTCACTCAGATCTCAGCGAAACCAATATCCCCATTGCTATTGCAGCTTGCTGTATGCTTCACAATCTCTGTGAGAGCAAGGGGGAGACCTTTATGGCGGGATGGGAGGTTGAGGCAAATCGCCAGGCTGCTGATTATGCTCAGCCAGACACCTGTGCAATTAGAAGAGCCCAGTGGGAAGCGGTGTGCATCCGGGAGGCTTTGAAAGCTAGGTTCCTCAGCGAGCAGGGTAACCTGTGACAGTTCTGTTTCTTTACAGAGAAGCTGAACCTGCCCCTGTTTCACTTACTGTTGACTTTTTTCTATGCTTACATACCCCGTTCACCACGTTTCCCCCCTTCCAACACCCGTGTAAAAATAAAGGTAATGGAGCATTTTTAATTAACAATCTTGTCTTTACTAATGACTTCGCGTTAAAGGGTTGAAACAGGGACGCAGACTGTGGTGGGTAGGGTGTGCAGTGATGTAGAGACAGCTTCGAGACTCCAGGAATGATAGGCTCCTACAGCGATCTCTGGGGGGAGGACAGTTACAGGTGGGTGTGCAGGAAGGGGTGAGGGGTGCAGGGTTTCGGACGGAGTTTGGGTGCAGGATCTGGGCTGGGGGTGGGGGCGTAGTAAGGGGTGAGGGGTGTGTGGGAAGGGGGAGGAGGTGTAGGGGGATGAGGGCTCTGGCTGGGGCTGAGGGTTTGGGGCACTGTAGAGGCTCAGGGCTGTGGTAGAAGGGCAGGGTAAGGGCAGCCTGCCTTGCCATTTGTGGATGGCAGGCGCTAGGACCCTGGGGCAGCAGACAGAGACCCACCTCCAAATATACCTTGAGCAGGGCACCTGCCGCCTATGAACAGAACATTAAAAACACCTCACAGACTGACCAGGGTGCCTAGTGACTGCACTCTGTGTGTGACCTGCTGTTGATCCTGCCCCCATGTCTGTACCCTGGTAATGGTGAATGTCCTACGCAATTACAAACCCCCCCCCCACACACACACAAAGTCTTCTGCAAAGAAACATGGCGGAAACAGTAATTAACAGCAAACTACTTTTAATACTCAACAACACAATTGGGGGATGAAACTGGGATTTGGGCTTGGGTGAGCCAGAAAGGTAGGGACTTTTCAAAATTTATGGACTGAGAGCTTTGGGGTAATTGAGCTCTCTGCTGGAGTGCAGTGACAGTTTTCATGGCCCTTCGCACCCCTCCTTCTGGTTATTTTGGGCGAGGGGGGTATTGGACTTTGTGGCGGGGGAGGGCGGTTGCAGATACAGTGCAGGGGGGCTCTGTCCTCCTGCCTGCGGTCCTGCAGAACATCGACAAGGCGCCTGAGCGTGTCTGTTTGCTCCCTCATTAGTCCAAGCAGCGTTTGAGTTGCCTGCTGGTCCTCCTGACGCCATCTGTCCTCCCGTTCGCTGTGTGAGCGCTGCTGGTTCTCCCTCCACTGGCTCTGCTGGGCCGCCTCGGCTCGGGAGCAGCCCATAAGTTCAGCAAACATCTCGTCCCGTGTCCTTTTCTTGCGCCGCCTAATCTGCGCCAGCCTCTGTGAGGGGCATACTGAAGCAGGTCGGGATACAGTTGCAGCTGTGTGATGGGAAAAAGGGAGTGAATTCCTTACAAAGATACATGTTTGCGAACAAGGAACATAGTCTAATCAGTGTCGGTTAACAAGACCATGCACAGCACCTATCTCATGCAAACTCACTCAGGGAAATTTTGATTTTTCTGAATTCACTTTCATTGCCTGGGGTATCGCACTGCAGATCAGAGAAGCAGGGCAGGACAGCAGAATCCGTGGAGCAGCCAGGCATGGTAAGCCAAAGACTTTTGGCTGCTTAAAAGTGAACGTATAGCTCTGTCCTCTTGCTGCAGGCAATCCTGAAAGCATAAACTCTGCCCCTGTTCCACCCCCTCGCAGCTCTTCCCTGGGAAAGATCCCTGTATGCTGCCACTCTGCAGCCTCCACCACGTGGCTGTAAAGTGACGCTTCTTGTTGTGCAAAGGAACAGTGAAGCACTACCAGTACTAATAGTACACAAATCACTCTACTTAAATGCAGGAGTCTGCGCTAGATCACCCTGAGGAGGGTCAGTGAGGCAGACAGAGAGCGCATGCTGAATGAAAGCCAGCACAAACCAGGGGTCTTTGCTGCCATGCTCGTGAAGGCAATGGTCCCGGAGTACCAGATGAGAGCCTGGCGCGGAAAAGTGTGCTACCACGGAGCACCCAATAAGCCAGCTCTCCCCAGGAACCTCCTGCGGAGGCTTTTCGATTACCTCCAGGACAGCTTCCTGGAGATCTCCGAAGAAGATGCCTGTTCCGTCCCCCTATATATAGACCTTCTTTTCGCCTAGCTTATATTCCTGTTTTGTTAAAAAATAAATGTTAACTTGTTTTAATCACTTACCGACTGATCCTTCTCCTGATTCAGGGTCCGTGGTAACGGCTGGGGAGGGTTGGTAGGGGATCTCAGTGAGGGTGATGAAGAGATCCTGGCTGTCGGGAAAATCAGCGCTGTAAGCGCTGTCGCCTGCCTCGTCCTCCTCAAACCCTTCCTCATCTTCCCCGTCCGCGAACATCGCCGAGGAACTGCCCGTCGACACTATCCCATCATCAGAGTCCACGGACACTGGTGGGGCAGTTGTGGCAGACTCACCGAGAATGGCATGCAGTGCCTCGTAGAAGCGGCATGTCTGGGGCTGGGCTCCGGAGCGTCCGTTTGCCGCTTTGATTTTTTGGTAGCCTTGTCTCAGGTCCTTGACTTTCACGCGGCACTGCATTGCATCCCGGCTGTATCCTCTGAGTGCCATGGCTTTGGAGACCTTCTCGTAGGTCTTTGCATTCTGTTTGTTGGAGCGCAGCTCCGAAAGCACAGACTCATCGCCCCACACAGCAATCAGATCCAAGACTTCCCTGTCAGTCCATGCTGGGGCCCTCTTTCTATTCTGAGATTGCCTGGACTCCTCTGCTGGAGAGCTCTGCATCGTTGCCAGTGCTGCTGAGCTCGCCCCGATGTCCAACCAGGAAATGAGATTCAAACTGGCCAGACAGGAAAAGGAATTCAAATTTTCCCGGGGCATTTCCTGTGTGGGTGGTCAGAGCATCCGAGCTCGGACTGCTGTCCAGAGCGTCAACAGAGTGGTGCAGTGTGGGATAGCTCCCAGAGCTACTAAGGTCGATTTCCGTCCACACCTAGCCTAATTCGACATAGCCATGTTGAATTTAGCGCTACTCCCCTCGTTGGGGAGGAGTACAGAATTCGAACTAAAGAGCCCTCTAGGTCGAATTAAATGGCTTCCTGGTGTGGACGGGTGCACGGTTAATTCGAATTAACGCTGCTAAATTCAAATTAAAGTCCTAGTGTAGACCAGGCCTAAGAAGATGCACACCAACTTTTGAGTATGCCTAATTATGTATATTTTAGATGTGTACCCATGTACACAAATGTGCATCATTGAGCAGGCTGACTATAAAGAGCAATCTAGGTAAGTGAGGACTGAAGTTAATCTCTTCATTTATACCGTGTTCATCACCCTGTGCACACTTAATTTAGTAAGGAAAATAACACTGCCCATGCACAGCACACTAGTGTTTTGTTTATGACCTCAAGCATTTTAAGCATTGTCTTCAAATCTGATAAGTACATTCTGCTCATTGAGTTACTTGCCAGTCTGAATTTTAAAAATTAAGTTTAGAAGTGTTTGAGATTTTTTTAAAAAGCATATAAAAAACTGTAAACTATAAAAAAAGGTAAGACATTCACCTATACACTACTGAACTCTTAAACTGAGCGTCTCACCAGTTTAGAAAGGTTCATATCCCTTAGCCCTCTCATAACAGTACTCAATTCACTGTCATCTGGTCTGGCCCTCTTTTGAGCTCCAAGGGTCCTTAATACGGAAAGGATATTCCTCAGACCAAAGTCATAATGAACCTAAAAAAGGAAAAAAAATAGCTTACATACCAATAAAAATTGGAAGTCTCCAGATTTATTTCCTCAATAGATCTATACTCAGAGTTGTGTGCTAAGCCACACAGGCCTGTACCTATTAAAAAAAATTAGTCAAACCAGTGTTATCTGACTCAATGAATTCACAAAGACTATAGCATGAGTCTACTCTCACCAATATTAGTGTAAATGAAGAATAATTCCATTTAAATAATTTAAAAAAAAGAGAATTAGGCTTTGTGAGCAAAGTTCTCTTCTGGTGTAAATTGGTGCCATTTCCATGATTTCACCAGTGTATAACCTCTAAGGCTAGACTATGGTACTTACACTGTAGCCCTGCCTAGTGGGCAGGGCAGAACCATGCCATTCAGTGAGATTATATTTTAGATGGCTTCCTCTGATGCACTGATCTCTCCCCATGGTCTAGTATAGGGGAGTATTGTACTCAAAGAGGGGTTATCAATGGTTTGCTGTCAAATTGGGAGGGTATACCTAGTGGGATCCTGCAGGGTCATTCCTGGGTCTGGTACTATTAAATGAGGTTACTCAACCTTGTGCAGTAACTGAGGTTCTTCGAGATGTGTCCCCCTGTGGGTTCTCGACTTGTAGGTGCATCAGTACCCCCTGCACCTGAGTTTGGAGATCTTCATCAGCTGTGCATGTTGAACAACACATGCACACTTCCCCACTCTTGCACAGTGCATGTGACATATATATATAGCACTGTATGTCCAATAGCCTCCAGTTCCTTCTCTGCCACAGACAGTATGTTATTTTTGGCTACGAAGCAGATGTGAAGAGGGCAGGTAGTGGAGCACTCATAGGGGGACACATCTCGAAGAACCTCAGTTACTGCACAGAGTGAGTTACCTTCTCGTCTTCTTTGAGTAATGTCCCTATGAGTGCTCCACTTGTAGGTGACTAGAAAGCAGTGACCCTAATTGGAAGGCTGGGGCTTCGGAGTGACATTTACTGT
This sequence comes from Mauremys reevesii, assembly GCF_016161935.1. Classification (NCBI taxonomy): domain Eukaryota; kingdom Metazoa; phylum Chordata; order Testudines; family Geoemydidae; genus Mauremys; species Mauremys reevesii. The sequence continues at coordinate 61,956,971 of NC_052625.1, forward strand.
CAATGCTAGGACAGCATATCCTAGGAGAGTGTCTGTTGCAGTATCATGTGTAATAGCGTAGTGACGGGCAAAAGTGTCTGTTGATGACCATGTGGTTATTTTGAAAATTTTAGCAATAGGGACATTATTGAGAAATGCTATCAAGGTGGATAACGAATGTGTGGAATGTGCTCTGATTATGGTAGGAGGTTGTCTATTGTAGAGTTCGTAAGATAAATATATACACGGCCAAATCCACTTTGAAAGGTGTTGTTTAGGTATGGCTGTGCCTCTTGATCTTTTGTTGCTGGAGAGGAATAACTGTGATGATTTTCAGAAAGTTTAGTCCTGTCCAGGTAAAATGCTAATCTTGTCTCATGTTCAGGGTGCGTAGAGCTGCCTCTTGCTGGTTACTGTGAGGCTTTGGGAAGAAACAAGGAAGGTGTATTGTTTGGTTGAGATGGAAAGATTTTGGAATCTTAGATAGAAATTTCATGTGTGGGCATAGTGTAACTTTATCCTTGTAGAAGATTATGTATGGTGGAAATACCATAAGGACTGCAATTTCACTAACTTGTTGGGCAGAAGTGATGGTGACAAGGAAGGCCATTTTCATTATAGACACATGTAAGAACAGGTTGCCATTGGTGAAACGGGGGTCTAGTCAGAGAAAGTAGGATGAGGCTGAGGGTCCCAAGCAGGGTTTGGGTCTTGTATGTGGGAATAAAAATTTTGGAGACCCTTCAGAAAACGTTTTTTGAGCAGATGTGTGACAACAGATTGATTGTCTATCTGGTAGTGAAAAGTAGTGATTACTATCAAGTGTACTCACTATGTACTCACTATGGAGCTGATAGATAACCCTGATTGTTTAAGGTGTAACTTATATAGCCCAGGATAAGTAATAGAAGAGCATGTGCTGCATCAACTTGGTAGGAGGCACACCAGCACTGAAATCTAGTCCATTTGTAAGTGTGTCTAGTCGTGTCACACCTACTATTCAAAAGTATCTGTTTGACTGTGTCCAAACGGGTTATTTCAGAATCCCAGAACCACAGAGAAGCTAGGCTTTGAGATGGAGCATCTGTGGATTGGGATAGAAGATGCATCCTGCAAAAGAGAGATCAGTTGGCATACTCTCATGTGGAGGAGGTAAGTATACCAGACCAGTCATGGCCATGTTGGAGCTATAAGCATGACATGAGCTAGGCCCTCTTGTATCTTGCAAAGTACTCAGAATAGGAGGGAAAGGGGGGGAGGCATAAAGAAGTGGTGCATTCCACATTATGAGGAATGCATCTCCCATAGATCAGTGTCCCAGTCCCACTCTGGAACAGAATTGAGGGCAGCAGGCGTTGTGCTGTGTGGCAAAGAGGTCTATGGTGGGGTATCCCTATCGGTTAAAGATGTGCTGAAGTGCTCGCATGTCCAATTCCCACTTGTGATCATGGGAGAACCTCCTGCTCAATATTTCAACAGTGGTGTTCTGGTGTCCAGAGAGGTATACTGCTGAAATGGTGATGATGTGTTGGATATACCTGTTCCACAGTTCCGCCCTGCCTGTTGATATAATACATGCAGGCAAGATTGTCCATCATGACTCTGATGGTACAGTGTTTGAGCAGAGAGAGGAAATGTCAGCAGGCATTGAGGACTGCTCGTAATTCTAGGAGATTTTTGTGTAGGACAGATTCGGTTAACAACCATCGGCCCAGTACTTTGTGATCATGGAGATGCACTCCCCAACCTATTAGGGATGCATTGGTTGTTAGGATCATGGTCAGTGTTGGTTGGAGGAAAGGAACTCTGACACAGATGTTGTTGAGCTGTGTCCACCAAAGCAGTTAGTCCTTGACTCGCACTGGCATGGATAAGAGCTTGTGTAGGCTGTGTTTGTGGAGGAGATAGACTGTACAGAACCATGCCTAAAGACATCACGTGTGTAGTCTTGCATGTATGATCATGAAAGTGGCCGCTGCCATGTGGCTTAAAAGTTGAAGGCATGTTCTGACATGGTTTATGTTCAAAATTTTGACAGTTTTATTACATAGGGGTTACAGTAACTTGATGTGTGTGAGAAATGATCGGAATCTCTTTCTTCTTTTCCACCCTTTCCCCATCATCGCTTGCAACATACAGCCCCTCCCTACACCTTTTCCAGCAAAGCTCCCTCCTCCTGTTGCATTAATCCATTAGAACTTTAGAAGCCATTAGCATGTAAAAAGTTGCTCCTTGCTGTCTGGTGCCCTATGCTGCTTCATACACATATCACAGACAGTAACTTACTGCTTACTGGAGGATCACACATTGCCTGGTTAGGTAATCCAAGCTATGCACTAACCTGGACCCCACACTTCTACTATACCCCCGATAGGCCCCGGCAAAAACACTAGGAGAGGAAGAGGGGCTCAGATTCCTTCCCCTACCAGAGTGTTAGGTCCCGTGCAATTTTAGCATATACATGGGAAAGGGAATGTGGAGCTGACAGCTCCCCCTGGATCTAATCCTCCACCCTAATTGGCACCAGCCCAGTGTCTCACTCCCCTAATCCTCACTCTCTCAACTACGCCTGAGCACCCTAACCAATCTCTCCATTCTTATCATCCATTCTCCATTTATCCCTCTCCCCATAAGAGCCCCTCCCCTTTTCTCCCCTCACCACATCCCCAAACCTCTCTCCCTCTACTCCCTCCACTCTTCCGCCCACAAATCCCCTCTCCTCTCCCAGCAATCATTCATATTAAGCATTGAAGCACTTGGAGGAGAGGAAGATGATCACAAAAAATGTATAAATCTATTTAAAGGGGTGAAAAATAAATTTTTGTTTGAAATATATTTCAACTTTAAAAGAAACAACACAGATATTCCAATAGAGATGTGCACAGATCAAAACCTAAAGGAAAAATTGTATTGTAAATACCATAAGACTAGGAAACACACCTGCTTAGTGAGCTGCTCCTCACAAAGTTTGTAGAGAACGAAGAATTTTTGAGCTAAGATCACATTATCAATAAACCCACAGCTTGCAAGCTTAACTCTCATAATTATCTGAAATACAACATAGCATTCAGAATTCCATTAATTTTTCTGAAAATTTTGGAAGGAAAGGAAAAAAAGGAAAATGAACTTTTTAAAAAAATATATGAACATATTTTGAAAAAAATGTATCTCAATAAACTTAAAATATTTGGTTTCTCTTTAGCTAAGTAATCAGTTTTACCTGTCTATCTGGAACCATCATGGACACAGTTCTAAATTGAATTTTTAGATTTTCTGGTAGCTCCTGACGGCCGGCATACCCAGGATTCTATAAATGAAAACATATATTGTACAATATTCTTACTTACAGTAGTCTAGAATAACTTTTTTAGTGTTTAGACCAGTTACTTAAGGAATATTAATTATGACAAATATTTAAGACCTGATTCTGATCCAGATTACTATAGATAATGGTAAGTGAGATCAGAATCAGTTGTTTGTTTACCGTTAATTATTAAATATCATGAAAGACATTTTGACAAATAGCTACAAATGTAACAGAATTTCTATAGTTATGGTTGAAAACGCATTTTCATTATAAACCAGTTTTCAGATACTTAAAATTTTATGGAATAAAATATCTATTGGGCCAAACTATTTCTTCATTAGTCTTACTCCAAAAGAGAATATTTTAGTTAAGTTTAATAAAAACCTATCCAATATTTGAGCTTTATACATTTTGCAAAGGTGCTTTTTTTCCTAATGTAAGAAAATATTCATTTTTTCTTTTGGATAATTGAAACTGGCTATTTAAGTTGCCAAAAACACAAATGCCTTTACTTGTTTGAAGAAATTCAATTTTCAAAAAGAGACGTTGAAAGCATTAGAAACTTAAATGGTGTATTTATTTTTCTACTGTCCAGAAGGTACAGTACTAAATTGTGGAGCTCCAAATATGTGTAATAAAGCAACATTTGAATTCCTAGACATTCATTTAAATTCAGGCTGTCAAACGATTAAACAATAATCACAATTTATCACGAGATAAAAAAATAGTAGTGATTGTCATTTTAATTGCACTGTTAAACAATACTAGAATATCAATTTAAATTTATTATAAATATTTTGGATCTTTTTCTACATTTTCAAACATATTGTTTTCAATTGCAACACAGAATACCAAGTATACAGTGCTCACTTTTTTATTACAAATATTTGCACTGTAAAAAAGATAATGAGAAATAATATTTTTCAATTCACCTCATACAAGTACTGTAGTGCAATTTCTTTGTAGTGCAATTTGGAGCTGGCGACCATGGTCTTGTGAGCAGTGGTAAGCTGATCATTCTGTCCACTGAGAAGTCCAATAAGGTTATAAACAAATCTTGGGGTGTGGACAAACCAGTGCTATGAGGATCAGCTGTGCTCCATCCCTCTTGACTTTGAGTAGGACCTTGTGGATCAGGGATGTAGGAGGAAATGTGTACAGGAGCCTTCCCGTTCGGGGCGGAGAAAGGTCTGTGAGAGACCCTGGCCTTTATCCCCAAAAAGAGCAGAACTGGGTGCATCTTTTGTTGAGGCTTGTTGCAAACAGGTCCACTGGGGAAAATCCGACCTCTGGAAAATCATGTTTAAGATGTCTGGGTGAATGGACCACTCATGATAGTTGGTTAAGGATCTGCTGAGATGGTCCACCAACTTGTTCTGTACTGCTGTCAGGTATGATGCTTCAAGGTGAATAGAACGGGATATACAAAAATTCCATAAACTCAGAGCTTCCTGGCATAAGGGAGAGGAGTGAGCCTCCTTTGTCTGTTTATATAATATATTGCTGTTGTGTTGTCCGTGAGGACCGCTGCCTGGTTTTCCCCAAAACGCATTCTGAAAGCCAGGCAGGCCAGGTGCACCGCCCTTAGCTCTCTCACATTGATGTGCAAAGCCAGTTCTTCTTGTGACCAAAGGCCTTGGTCCTGAAGTTCCCCAGATAGGTTCCCTCCCATGTTGAAAGTGTCCATGACTAGGGACAGCATGGGAGCATATCTTGATAAGGGAACAACCACACACACGTTCTCTGGGTCCTGCCACCATCAAAACGTTGCAATTATCGATGGGGGAAGGTAAACCACCCTGTCCAGATGATGGTGGCCTGATGCATATACTGACACGAGCCAGAATTGGAGTGGCATGAGCTTCAGCCTTGCGTGCTGCACCACATAAGTGCATGAAGCCATGTGACCCAGCAGTTTCAAGCACATCCTTACTATAGTAATGGGGTGTTCTGCCACACCTTCTATAAGCATCTCTATTGCTTGAAAGCGACCTTCCAGAAGTAAGGCCTGGCTCAGGTGGAGTCTAGGACCATGCCAATTAATTCTGTTCTCTAGGCTGGTGAAAATATCGATTTCTATTTGTTTATCAATAGCCCCAAGTCTTGAAAGATCAACTGTATCAGTTCTACATGAGTTTCGACTTGGATCCTGGACTGGCCTTTGATCAGCCACTCAGGCAGGTAGGGGTATACTTGCACCCAACTTCTCAGGAAGGCCACCATAACTGACATGCAGTTTGTGCTGCTGATAAGCCAAAGGGGAGCACTGTGAACTGATAATGGTTGTGATCCACCACAAACTGTAGATATTCCTGTGTCCTTAGAATATCGCAGTGTGAAAATATATGTCCTTTAGGTTGAGGACGGCATACCAGTCCCCTGGATACAAAGAAGGGATAAATCGAGGCCAGTGAGACCATGTGGAATGTAAGCTTTTTCATGAAGCTCTTGAGGTTCCGCAGATCCAAAATGGGTCTTAGGTCACCGTTGGCCTTTGAGATCAGGAAATAATGGGAGTAAAACCTCTGCTCCTTAGCTCCAGAGGAACCTCCTCCACTGCTCCTGCCCTTAGAAATGACTGCACCTCCTGGCCAGAAATCTCTCGGGAGAAGAATCCCTGAAGAGGATGGGTGGGAAGGAGGGGAACAACTGAACTGTAGGATATATCCCACTTCTACTGTGCACCACACACAATGGTCGGTGGTAACGTGGGACCATTCCTGGTCCACAAACGAAGGGAAGACAGGATCCAGGTAACATCCTGGTACACCATCCTCAGGTGTACCCTCAAAAGGCCATTTGCACCAAGAAGAGGGAGCCTCCTTCAAAGGTCGGTCCGTGGAGACAACCAAGGAGCCCAGTGGCAGGTGAGTACATAGGAACTCAACCCTTTTGAAGAATGAAATACTTCCTCTCTGGTCTCTTAGATATGTCGACATAAGAGTTTGCCAAAGATCCTTTATCAGTTCCAGAGTAGCCCCATTCAGGAGTAAGGCAACTCGCAACGCCCCTGAGGGTGCCAATATGTCCACGAGGGAGTGAGCAGCCTCAGTGATTTCTTCTGCCTGAATGCCCAAGTTTTGGGCCATCCTGTGCAGAAGCTCCTGATGTGCCCTACAGTCATCCTGGGTGGGCACCACAGCAGTCCCCACTAGTGCTCATCTAAGAAGGAGGATGACGAAGCCTGTACAGGGACTGGACCTGGAACTGTCTCTTCTGTAGATGGGTCACGTGAAGGTGTATCTTGTTCCTCGGTACTGGCATCAGCACCGGCCTCTGCACTGACCTTGGTCCCAGAAACCGAACCCTGTTCGAGGGGGTTTGTGGGGGAGCTTTAGAAGTCGCTGAGTATGAGTGTCCTGAATGGGGCCCTTGAAGCTATTGGAATGCCCATGGGTTCCAAACTGGCCACTGCATAAGTATCTGCCATTGAATTGGTGGCCACGGTGTACATGTCAACCACTTGCACCATGTCCAGCACTTGGTGTCTGTAGCCCAACCATGTCTGTTCCCCCATGAGGCATAGGATTCAGCCTCTGAGTCTGATTCAGGAAAGTCACTCCTGAGTTACCATGGCGGTGCGGTGCCAGTCGGCGCCGGTGAGCAGAGTTAGGGGGGGCGATGAGCAGTGCGGTGCCGAAGTGGGGCGGTGCTGGGAAGTAGAGCAGTGTCACAGGGGAGAGCACTGTTGTGACGTAGACCAGTGTTGTGAAGTGCATCGGTGCCACGAGGTGTAGTGGTGCCACTTGTGGGAAGAGCTGTGCCACTGCATCATAGCTGGCTTGCCCTTGGTAGGCACTTGCTTTGGTGCCGTAGCCTCTCTCGGTGCCTGGGTGGCCGTTGATTGTTCATGCCGCACTGAAGATGGAGGCATCAGGAAGGAGAGGAGGTCCCTCGCTGTGTGGAATGCCTCTGGTGTTGATGGTAAAGCCAGAGTTGAGTTTCCCTAGTGGTTTCTCCCTTGTTTGCATCAGACTCAATGATGCCCTTCCTGGCACTGGAATTGATGAAATTGTGCACTCTACTGCTGCCTCAGAGTGGCCTGGTGTGGGTAACACCCCTTCTGAGAGCCTATGGCCTGCAGGCCTTGGGGTCAGCAAGTGCCCATGGTTCATTTTACGCTGTTTCTTCTTCAGCACCAGCAATGGTAAGTGGTGCTGAGGAGTTGGTGCAGGGATCATCTTCTTGTGCACTGGTGGAGAATAACAGTACCAGCAGTCCTTTTTAGTGTCCTTCCTTGGTGCTGAGGAGGAAAAGCAATGTTGTGACACGGGGACGCCAGGGCGCTCCTAACAAACCCTGAGGTGGTCCGTGCCAATTCCTCTTCCAGATCTGTATGGGGACAAAGTGCCACTTCAATTAGAAGGAACTTTAACCTATTGTCCCTCTCCTTCGTGGTCCTACGTGTAAAGTTCTTACAGATGCGGCACCTCTCTTGAATGTAAAAAGAACGAGGAGTACTTGTGGCACCTTAGAAACTAATACATTTACTTGAGCATAAGCTTTCATGGGCTAAAACCCACTTCATCGGATGCATGCAGTGGAAAGTACAGTAGGAAGATATATATACACAGAGAGAACATGAAAAAATGGGTGTTGCCATACCAACTGTAACAAGAGTAATCAAATAAGGTGAGCTATTATCAGCAGGAGAAAAAAAAACTTTTGTAGTGATGATCAGGCTGGCCCATTTCCAACAGTTGACAAGAAGGTGTGAGCAACAGTAGGGGGAAAAAATAGCATGGGGAGATAGTTTTTACTTGTGTAATGACCGATCCACTCCCAGTCTTTATTCAAGCCTAATTTAATGGTGTCTAGTTTGCAAATTAATTCCAATTCTGCAGTTTCTTGTTGGAATCTGTTTTTGAAGTTTTTTTTGTTGGAGTATTGCGACTTTGAGGTCTATAACTGAGTGACCAGGGAGGTTGAAGTGTTCTCCGACTGGTTTTTGAATGTTCACATCTGATCTTCATGTCTGCTTTTTGTCCATTTATTTTTTTGCATAGAGACTGTCCGGTTTGGCCAATGTACATGGCAGAGGGGCATTGCTGGCACATGATGGCATATATCACATTGGTAGATGTGCAGGTGAATGAGCCCCTGATGGTGTGGCTGATGTGATTAGGTCCTATGATGGTGTCCCCTGAATAGATATGTGGTGTGACAAGATGGCCAATGTAGTATGGTGGGTCCTGCGCTTTTCTTGGTGGGGGGCTAAGATGCCACCCCTTGCCCCTGCTCTTGGGGCACTGACGGCCCCACTAGTGGCCTATGAAGGTGGTAAAGGAGGGAAGCAGGGGAGGGGTCTGGGTTTGCTCCTTACTCTGAGTCCCAGCCCCTCTCAACCCCTGCAGGTTCTTACCCTCTTCCCTCTTGGGTGGGGTACCTTCGGTCATTAAACGCTGGGGGAGGGAGTCTCCCTCCCCTGCTGGGGCAGGGTCTCCCTTACTCCGGTTTTCTGATCTTCAAAGTCTCACAGCACACCTCCAAGCTCCAGTCCTCTCTCCTTCCTCCTTCTCTCTTGACTGCCTGAAGCAGGGGGTTTTATTAGGTTGCTAACAAGGCCTTAATTGACTACTGGTGCTCCAATTAACCTGTAGCAACCCTCCCTAGTCTACAGGGAACCATGCCTTAATTAGCCTAGGGCTTATATACTTCCCCTCTACCACTCTCCCATTCCTCCCTGGCCCTCCTGTATCACAGTGGACAGAGCTGGCAACGGGTTTTGTTACAAGGATAGGTTCCTGGGTTAGTGTTTTTGTTGTGTGGTGTGTGGTTGCTGGTGAGTATTTGCTTCAGGTTGGGGGGCTGTCTGTAAGCAAGGACTGGCATATTTCCCAAGATCTGTGAGAGTGAGGGATCGTCCTTTAGGATAGGTTGTAGATCCTTGATGATGCACTCGAGAGGTTTTAGTTGGGGTCTGAAGGTGATGCCTAGTGGCGTTCTGTTACTTTCTTTGTTGGGCCTGTCCTGTAGTAGGTGACTTGTGGGTACTCTTCTGACTCTGTCAATCTGTTTCTTCACTTCAGCAGGTGGGTATTGTATTTGTAAGAATGCTTCATAGAGATCTTGTAGGTGTTTGTCTCTATCTAAGGGGTTGGAGCAAATGCGGTTGTATCTTAGAGCTTGGCTGTAGACAATGGATCGTGTGGTGTGGTCTGGATGAAAGTTGGAGGCATGTAGATAAGTATCTCTAAGGTGCCACAAGTACTCCTCGTACTTTTTGCTAATATAGACTAATACGGCTACCACTCTGAAACCTCTCTTGAATGTCTCTCTCTGAGGCACTTTAAGCAACTGTCATGTGGGTCACTCACCAGCATCAGTTTGTGGCATGCAGCACATGGCTTAAAGCCTTGGGATCGAGGCATGCCCCGGAGGCAGGGCAGGTGAGACCCACGTGCAGGGAACTAAACCTATACTAACTCAGTTAACTATTGTTCTAACTACCAACTAATGTAATAACTAAATATAATTTTCTGTTTACAGAAGGAAGCACTTGCATGACCAAGAGACCAGTAATGTTCCAGCAACCATCACGGGCAGCAAGAAGGAATTGAAGGGGAAGAGGGTAGGCAGGCCCCTATACACCATGCCATGAGGGCGCCACTCCAGGGGGTGCAGGAGCTGACCTGATGGATACCACTGAGGAAAAAACTTCTGGCGACAGTGCACATGAATGCACACACCTACATTGGAATGGACATGAGTAAGCACTCAAAGAACCGTTTTTTCTTCTTTGAGTGATCGCACATGTCCATTTCACTGTAGGTGACCCACAAGCAATTTGAACTAGTCTACCTGAACAAGGAGTGAAGGACAACTTGGCCAAATCTGGCATTGTCCCTTAATTGATGAGATTTGGCATTGTCCCTTGATTGATGAGAGATGGCATAGTGAGAGGCAAACATATAGAACAATGACCAGGTAGCTGCATTACTAATATCCAGAATGGGAATCCTAGCCAGAATGGCAGAAGTTGCTCTCAACCTGTTTGAGTGCACCATCACTCTATTCAGAGATGTGACATTGGCCAATGAGTAACATAAATGAATGCAGCTGGAAATCCAGGTAAAGAGCCTCTGGGTGGAGACCAGTTGGCCCTTTACTCTATCTGAAATGTTTACAAAGAGTTGAGACAAAGACCTTGAATGGCTTAGACCAGTCCAGGTAAAAACCCAACGCTCTTCCAATATCTAGAGCAGCTTCCAATATTTTGAGCTGAGCCCCCCTTAAGTTACAATTTTTGGTTGTGCCCCCCCAAGCCCAGACAAAAATAGACACAATACCTGCCCCTTCCCCCTCAGGTTTTCAGGGTGGGGGAAGGTATGTGCCACAGTCTCTGGGGCCAGAGCCAGCGCTGGGCATGAAGGCTGCTGGGAGCAGAAAACGGCACAGCCGCAGCAGATGTTGACACTGACTCACAGGCTGTGTGGCCAGCTAAGATGAGGCAGGTGGTGGAGGTGGTGCTCCCTCCCTGAACCTCGCCACACAGTACTCCCAATCAGACCTCAGAGATCAAGGAACTTAATTCCTTTCTAGATTCCTGCTGTAACCAGTCAGTAAAGTCTGATAGCTTGTGCCCGTTGAAGCAGTCATACTTGGAAAGACGTGCCTGGTCATTGGCAGTTCTAAGCTAGAGACTGGTAGGTGAGTAGTTCTTTCTTCCAAAGAGATCCAGTCACTCGAGTTTCCTTTTCTTAGGTATTGCCTTGAAGCTCTGATGCCTTGTTTGCTCTTGGGCAGTGGTAACCACAAAAGATCTAGGTGTGAATTAGTATAAAAATACTGAAATCCCTATGATGTTGTCTGGTACCTTTTCTCTTCCATTTTCAAAGGCAGTGGAACAGATGGGGGTTCTGCAACAAGAGCTATGCTGGCTCTAACAGTCCTTCATTGATTAGCATAGCCAAACTCGCTGGCATTCAGGAGTGCATGGTATTTAACAATTGGAGAGATTTGTCATGCACCACATCAAATGGTTTTTCTGAAGTCACAGCCCTTCATCAAAGGAGGTCTTGAAACGCCCTGTAGCCATCAGGAGGTGATTGAGTAGATGGGACCACAGTCTCATGAGGTCAAGTATCAGAGGGGTAGCCGTGTTAGTCTGGATCTGTAAAAGCAGCAAAGAATCCTGTGGCACCTTATAGACTAACAGACGTTTTGGAGCATGAGCTTTCATGGGTGAATACCCACTTCGTCGGATGCAAGTTGCATCTGATGAAGTGGGTATTCACCCATGAAAGCTCATGCTCCAAAATGTCCGTTAGTCTATAAGGTGCCACAGGATTCTTTGCTGCTTTTACAGCCTCATGAGGTGATGATATTGAAATGGCAACAAGAGTAAGTTCAGTAGGCAGATGGAATTCTTCATCGGAAATTTGTAATTGCTGAGTATTCGCAATTGACACCTGGGATTGTTGTTGCTGAACCCTAAGGGGAGGCAGATCTAGACCTGGAAAGGACAGAGGAGGTGGGTTTTCTGGCATGTTCCTGTGGTGCCCAGTATGGCCAAGCATGGGAGCCAGAAGTGAAATGAACAAGGGACTGTGGTGTAGGATACCAGAGAGGATGTCCCTCTTATATCTCTTGTGTCTACTAGGGTTGCCTCATGCTCTGGAATATCTATGAGATGAATTGAGATCTTGGGGAATATGTTGGAGATCTCTCTCCCCCAACTGCAGTCTGAAGCAGATGTGGAAAAGTAATAAATCTCTAGCAGTGGAGGATCTGATTTGGTAGGGGGCCCAGGACCCAATGAAGAATGCTTGCCAGTACCAAGGATTGTATCTGATACCAAAGACGATAGTGATGATTCAGGAAGGGTGGATACCACTAGATTCACCCACTACTGTGAATCTCAGTGTTAAGACAGCTGGTACTGTGAACAACATTTTGAGGATGACAGCACTGGGTGGAAGTTGATGACAATGGTGATACCAATATAGCTGGTACTTCTAGAGTGAGCTCTGATGTCAGTATTGTGCCAGAGTATTGTGGAGCTTGTGCCAGAGACAATGGCTACTGATGTACAGCAACTAGAGTCTTTATGAGGGTCTGAATGATCTAATTTAGGCCTTGTACTACCCTTGACTGAGGAGGAATGAGGCAAACTATGCCTCTTTATTAGAGACCTCTGCTTGTGCTTTAGAAGAAGTATTCTGTGTCCTACCACTAATAGTCAGTGATGAATACTTAACAAGGAGCGTGTTTCATGGGAACAGGAGCAGGGGTGGAGAGTTATATGGGCCTACAGTGCCCGTGCTCCAGCAATATTCAGGGCACGGGGACCCAGCTCCACCAATGTTTGGGGCCTGGTCTCTCCTCCAGCCCACTCTGCTGCCCCGGCGCGCCTCCCCTGAGCATCCCTGCCTGCGCCCTGGGCAGCTGTCCCCTGCAGCTCCACGCTGCACTCCTTCTTGCTGGCTCCTGGCATCAACTGCAGGGTCCTGGCATCAACCGCAGGGTCCTAGCACCCCCCAATCACTAGTGCCAGGGCAGGCTGACCCTGACCCCGCCTTTCCACCTCGGATGGACAATTCATTTTTCCAGTGGGACCCTCCACCAGCACAGGGGACCTCCCACCCACTGTCACTGCTCCTGCCCCAGGCTGGGCAAGGGGCAGGCCCACCTCCAGTGAGGCTACAGTGAGGGACAGCAGCAGGGGAGGAGGCACCCACTTGATGACAGCTCCCCCCAAACCCACCACAGGGGAGGCAAGGGGGCTTCCTGGACCTAAGAGAGGCCCCAGGAGCTTGTACAGTGACAGTGGTGCGAGGTGAGTGTGCTGCCGGGAGGCGGGGAGAGGGCTGGGAGGGAGTCCGCCTCTCTGGCCCCAGCTGGGGGCAGCCTGCCTGCACCCCAAAGTCCTCATCCCCAGCCCTGCCCCACCCCACCCCACCCTAGAGTCCACACCCCCAGCCAAAGACCTCACAACGCAATGCTCTGCCCCAGCCCTGAGCCCCCTCCTGCACCATGAACCCTCATCCCTGGCCCCACCCCCACACCCCAACCCTCTATCAGAGCCCATCCCACACCCTAAACCCCTCACCTCCAGCCCCACCCAAGAGCCCTCACATTTTTACATTATTTTAAAAAACATGTATCAGCTTACAAGGCAGGTGTGGGGGAGGGCGGGTCTTGGACCCATTCTGGGCACTACCAAAAATTATACAAACCTGCCACCCCTGAGCAGGAGTCCAAGAGCTGGCTGCAGGGCATTTCAGGAAGACTGCTCAGATATGGGTTTATTCTGTATATCTGGATCAGAGACAGGCCTCATAAAACATTTTTCTCAACAAGTCTAACGGACAACTTATATGACCATCACTGAGGGATACAGCTGCCTCACATGAGGGACATTGTTTGAGGTTTTGCTCATCCATAAAGGCTGAAGCCTGGTACCAGCTAACTGGAAAAAAATTATCTGTAACAGAAACTTACTAAACCTATATTAATCCTAACTACTAAAGCTATTCTAAAGTGTTAATTATATACAATGCATTTGTTTCAGATATGCATGTGCACAAGAGAAAGAAACACTGGCTTGCAGTTCCATCTTACAGCCATGGGAGGTAAGAGAGTGCTGAGGGTTGTTTGGCCCCACTCTGACCTTTATGCCCTCAGCTTTGTGTGTATGAGCAGAAGGAAGGGACATGAGGGCACTCAAAACACAGGCACAGCCCAACAGACTTTGCTGGCCCAACTATTCCAATCTTGAGTGCTTGGGGATGTATGCATGCCAAAAGCAGAATATATATGGAGAAGTACATCAAGAACATCAAGAATATTTTATTGCAGGGGTTCGGAATTTGCATACTATTAAAAATTAAGACACCCTCCCCCCAAGATCCGTGGCAATCTTTTTAGAGGACTAGCCATCACTATCATGAAATAAGGAACAAAACTATTAATACATTCATAGGTAATTCACATTCATGATTTTTTATAGAGAAGGAAGCAGCATTCATTTAGGCAAAAATATCTGGGCTTTGGTTTGAAAAAAATTCAAAAAACATTTTCAGGAGATAGTGTGGTGGTAAGGTATTGCATAGCAATGATTTTGCAAACAATAAGTATGTAGATACCACAATGTAATTAACAATATGCATTGTTTTCCAAGTTACTATATTATTAATTTATATAATTTGTCTTCTCGTATCAACGATTACCAAATTATACTCTTCCATTCATATATTTACCATTGTAAGAAAAATTCCAAACTCTGGATTTAAATCTACACAATCTCCATCAGAAAATATGAACTGCTTTTTCCTTTCTTTCCTTGCTGTTAAAATAATATAAATTTGTTGTGCTGCAACCGATAAAACAGGTAATTCAATTCTGTTAAATTCATCGAAGCATCCCCAGGAACCTGACTGTGCAAGACCTGCAATGGGAAAAGGAAAATGCGGCTGATAACATGGTTTCTGGAAATGATTCCCCCACAAGCCTAAGCTATTTGGTCTGCACCTCTCTTCCTGCAGATGTTGCAGGCAGTTCAGTATACAAACTTCTTAACAGTGAAACTCAACCAGAATAATTTTTTTAAATTCTTCAGAGAATTGCCAGGTCTTGGATACAGGTTTTCCTACAGTTGGACCCATAACTCAGTATAAAGAATAGTTTCTTAATTTTAAAAAAATTAATGCGTTTTGGGTTCTTTTTATCTGCCTTCTATTTTTTGAGTCTTCAGGGTGCACTTGGGTCACACTTTCAAGCTTTCCTCTACAACGATGAAGTCTAGAAACTTTTACTCCTTTTTTTTTTTAAGTTAAAGCTAAGATTCTCATGTAATCACTTGTCTCCAGTAGCTGGGACTTTAAACAGAACACAATCACAAAACTCATGCTAAAATTGTGAGAATAAAAAGGTGAACTATGTAATCAGGATTACTGGTATGTAATCTATCTTTCTAAAATCACTCAGTCACACTTTCTGCATCTTTTTTTCTGATCAGAACTTCAGAAACTGAACAGTACTTTTTTATAGCTACATGGCTTCCCTTTTCCTCAGTATCTACTAGTATTCCTGTCCTCTTACTTTCTCTTTCTGTAAGCACAGCTCCCAGATTTCAGACTTTCACCATGAATAACTTCATATAGATTTGTAAATGTAATTTTTTAAATTATGTTATCTATTTATGGGTTTTGTATGGCTGCCTAGCACTGCAATATCTAAGTACCTTCCATATTAAATTAATACCAATATTGAAATTCCTAGTGGACTTCCTGGAGTCTGACTCTTTTCTTTTGGGGGTAAAGTCTCTACTTTGGATATGGCATTTTCATTTTATTGTTTGGTTTATCTGTTTGTTTCAGGGTGTTAGGTGTTTTTTTCCTGTGGGCAGAGTGTTTGGATAGATGAGGGTGTCAATCTTGTGAATGTCATTCTTGCTAGAGTAGAAATGGCTTTTGGAAGAGGAAAATTTTGCAGTATTTCCTAAAGCTCGCAAGACTTCAGATTCATCTAATCTCCCGTGGAAGTTTGTTCCACACCCAGATCCCCTCAGCCAAGAATGCTTTCTCTCCAGCTGTCACACACATCCTCCTGGCCTTTGCTATTGTACTTAAAAAAAAATTCACTAATCTCTCTCTCTACAATATTCATGGAGTTCCAAAAAGGCAGTATCTTGACACTTTTCTATTAAACGACAAGAATCTGACTAGCATCCTAATTATGAAGCTTTCAAAACAAAATTATTATAGGCAGGGCTGGTAGCATCACCTAATGTTGCGGACACTATAAAGACCCAGTTGTCAGTTGCTTACAACTTTGCCACACCTTAGTTGTTTGGGCTGAAATTTTCCAGGCTGGGTGTCTGCCTCAAATTGACTATTTAAGTTTTCAGCCATTTCCAAGAATAAGGTTAAAGGAAAATAAATGGTTACTCACCTATTCATAAGTGTTGTTCTTTGAGATGTATTACGTATGTTCATTACACAGTACATATGCGCAGGGATGTGCAGGAGAGTTTTCCCTAGCAGTACCTGCAGAGCAGCCAACCCTGTGCCCTGGCATCCCACATCCTCTGAGTCAAAAGGATAAAGGGTGGAGCTGACTAGTCCATCCTTCAGTACCTTTATACCAGAATCTTAGAAATTAGATTCCAATGCATTGGGGAAGGAGGGTGGGTTGGGTAATGGATATATGAAACACATCTCGAAGAACGGTAGTCACAAAAAAGTAACTCTTCTCTTCAAGTGATTGTATATGTCTGTTACACTGTAAGGGACTCCTAAACTGTTTTCAATGGAGTGGGGACTAGGAGTATCATTGGAAGAGGGACTGCAGGACCACTCAGCCCACATTCACATCTTCCCTTGATGCATCAATAATTACACAGCATCTAGCTAATATGTGGTCTGAGGACCATGTCTCTGCTCTGCAGATGTCCATGATGTGGATCTTTCCCCATGAACACTGAGGAGTTGGAGCGTGCTCTAGATGAATGCTCTAACACAGAGGTCCCCAAAATGGGGGGGCATGACCCCCAAGGGGGTGATGAGGAATGTTCAGGGAGCTCAGCTGGGGCCCAGGCTAGCACCCATGGAGGGTGGGAGCGCCACCCAGCTTCACTCCTGGCCCTGGCTGCTGACTCCACACCCAGGCTCCACTCCTGTCCCCCAGCTGTGGCCCAAGCCTTGGCCCCCTTACCCATGTCCACATCCCCCCCTCCCAGACCCAGCTTGGGGGGAAAAGGGGCACAGACAAGGATGTGGGGCATGAGGTAAAAAGTCTGGGGACCACTGCTCTAACAGCTTCTTAAGAGCACAATACCCTTGGCAGCATAGCATATGACAAGACAGCTGGTGATCCATTTGGCGACAAGATGGCTTCTCATTCATTCTGCACAAAGTAAAAAAAAGTTTAGAAGAGAACTGGAAGATCTTTGGTTTATTCAAGTAATAAGCCAGGGCCAGGCGAACATCCGAAGAGTGGTGCTTCTGTTCATCTTTGTGAGCATGTGGCTTTGAAAAGATGACAGATAAGTACATTGACTGATTAAGATGGAAATCAGATGTTACTTTGGAAAGAAACTTAGTGTGTGGGCTAAGCCACACCTTGTCCTTGTAAAAAAAATGGTAAATGGAGGATTCATTGCCAGGGTACACTGTTCCCCCACTCTCCTTGTAGTGGGGATGGCTATTAAAAAGGCCACCTTTGCTGAGAGGTGTAGCAATAAGCAGGAGCCTAAAGGCTCAAAAAGAGGTCCCATAAGAGTTGACAGTACTAAATTCAAATCCCGCAGTGGAGTAGGATCTCTGATGGTGGGAGCAACCTCTCCAGAGCTTTTAGGAAGCTGGTAGTCATAGGGTTAGAGATACAGTCCTGTCCTCAATTTCAGCATTGTATGCCTGTATTGCAGCCAGATGCACCTTGATGGAGCTGACTGCCAGACCTTTAAGGTGTAACAAATAATCCAAAATCTTTTTAATTGTAGATTGTGTAGGAGACACACCTTGACTAGTTGCCCAGTTAGAAGAAACTTCCAATTACTAAGGTAAGTAGATCTCTTGGATGGTTTCCTACTATTGAGCAGGACATTCTGAACTGCTATTGAACAGTGCATCTCCTCTGGGTTTAATTGCTGAGGAAGTAGGCCATGAGCTACACCGACTGAGGATTCAGGTGCAACACCTGCCCATGATTCTAGAATATCAGATATTATTAGAAGTAGGTTCCTGAAGGGATGGCTTGTGTAGATCGGAGTACCACAATGTCCTTGGCCAATCTGAAACAATTAGGATAATTTTGCCTTGTTCTTGTTTCAGCTTGACAATAACCATGGGGATACGAGGCACTGGTGGCTACATGTACAGCAGATCCTTGTCCAATGAAAAGAGGAAAGCATCTGAGATGGACTCGGGGCTGTGATCTATACTTGAACAGAATCAGGAACACTTCCAGTTCTGGAGAGTTGCAAGCAAACCAACTGTAGAGACAACCCCTACTTGAAAAACTGATCTTAGAGTAGCCAGCTGGAGAGACCATTTGTGATCCAAATTGAATGACTTGTTCGGGCATTCTGGACTCCCAGCAGGTGAGATGCTTTGAGGATTAGTAAATTCCATATGCAGAAACCCACAGCTTGATTGCCTCCTGAGACAAGCTGCCTGATCTGACACCCTCCTGTTTGTACACATAAAAACACTACTGTGGTATTGTCAGTGAGCACCTGGATGATTGATTTGATTCTGTCCTGTATGTGTGGAAGAAACTGACACACTCTGGATATTGCATGTAACTCAAGAACATTTATGTGTAATTGGACCTCATGAGAGATCACAAGCCATGACCCTTTAGATTGCCCAAATGCACTCCCCACACCATGGCAGAAGCATCTATCATCTGATCACAGAGGGGAGAGTTGGCGAGAATGGACTCCCCTACATGCCATGATTCATCCACCAACCTCTTGCCTGGAATAAACACTAGCTTGTCCAGATGGTGCATATGAGGGCAGTAACTGACCTGAGCTGTGTGTGCAAGCCTCTGAGATGCAGTCTGGAATAGGGGAGGGGGAGGTCACAAGTCCATGCTATCATAGGTCCCAGGAGCCTGAGGCAGTTCCTTACTGAGCTTTGGGGACTGCTTCTGAATGGCACACAGAGGTCTCAAAGAAGAAACAACCTGGGTTGGAGCTGAAACCCCCAGGACTGCCCCAATAAATTCTATTCTCTGGAAGGCTTTGAGGATCAATGTCTCTTGTTCACTTCCAGGCCTAGGGATTGGAACATAGAAAGCATCCAATAGATACTTCCTTACACTTGGTGACAGGAATGACCCCACACCAACCAATCATCCAGTGATGAATCATCATCATGAATCTAGTGAAAGCCCTCAATGCAGATGATAGGCCAAATGGTAGAACTGTGAACTGCAAGTGATCTCTTCCTATTATGCACCTTAGGAATATTCTGTGGCCTTGGTAGATTGCCACATGGAAATATGCATCTCACAAATCAAGGTCAGCATACCAATCACTTGGCTCTGATGAAGGGATAATAGCTACAAGGGAAACCACAAGAAACCTCAAGTTCTTGATGTATTTGTTCAAGTTCTGAAGGTCTAGAAGTGGCCCAAGACTTGTTTTGTTTTGGATATAGGAAGTAGTGGGAGTAGAAACCCCTGTCCTGGTATTGAGGGGTCAATTCCTTTGTAACTCCCAAAGAATGAAGAGTTTGCACTTGTCTTAGTACAGACTTGGATATGGGTCCCTGAAAAGGGACATGGAAGGGAGGCCAAGGAGGGGAAAAAAAACTTCAGGGAATATCCACATTCCACTGTTCTTAGCTGTTGCGTCGCAGTGCCTCTCAGGCGGGCATGGACAGAGCCCAACAATCAATGTGATTGGTAGCAAAGTCATTTATTTCTCTCCAGCATGCTCTTATATACAATTATGGCAGGCAATCAAGCAATTGCTAATTGGTTAATAAGATACACACAGGCACAGCTACAACTTCATAGGGTAATTATCATCCTGTACAACTTTCTGATTTTATATCCTGTTTACTGCCTACTGGCAGATGAAAACCAGCCCAAGGCCAGCATCTCTCTACACAGTTCACAGCCTAATTAGCCCGTCCTTGAGGCCTAGACATGGACAGCTTCCCACAGTCCCATCTGCCAAGTTAGCAATAGATTCCCACATCTCCCCCCTTTACTCAAAATCAAAAAGAAAAGGAGAGAAGGCATTAGCAATACATTCCCTACTTATAAAATCAATACTACAATCTACACAAACCAAAGCTAAAAAACAAATAAAAACGCCAGCTGCCTAACTAAACCGTAACAATATCTTTCGCAATACCCTACTTTTACCTATTACATCCCTCCTCCAGGTAACGCAAGTGGCCCAAGGGGCCAGGAGGGTTCTGCCAATGTGCGTGCCACACAACAGCAACGGCGGCCACACAAATAGCAGAAATACAAAAGGCAAGCAGCAAAAATGCACAGCATCCCTAGCATAAAACCTTGCAATAAATGTGCAGCCCAGCCGCGTAGCGACGACATCCATGACCACAGCCAGAAATCTCCCTGTTCCTGGCGGATGCCCTCCGCTAGGTGGCGCAAACGATCCAAATCAGCTTCAATAGCCGCACTCGCATCTGTAATATTAAAGCAGCACATACCCACAAAATCAGAACAAGAATGACCATGTCGCAGCAATAAATAATCAATGGCCAAGCGATTCTGCAGAACTCCTCGGCGAACTTCTCCCATCTCTTGAGTTAACAAGGCAAGAACAGTAGAGGTTAAATTCAAAGCCTTCGCCACAGTACAGGCAAGATGTGCTACGGCATGGTAGTTATGCACCACCAGACCGGGGAGGCCCACCAGGGTAAAGGCAAGGGCTGCTGCCTCCTGTTCTGAAAACAAGGTAACATCTGCCTTGCAGGTAGGGCTTAAGGGAATGCTCTCCCGCCGCTGACGATGCCCTTTCACTATGGGATGGGGAAACAACAAAGGGGCCACACGGCCAATAGCACAGGGGCCACCTGAACTATTAGCTGGAATGTAGGTAAAGGCTGTGCGGCCGCATAACAGAAACCACCCCAGGGGCAACTTCATATATGCATAAGCAAAGGATACATTCCTCTTATGGCAACAAGCAAGTTCCACATTATTATGGTTAATAGCTACATGCTTAGTATTAACAAAATTCACACAGGTAATGGCAGCTGTCACATTAGCCAAACGAAAGGAATACATACTGGCATCTAGCTTATATGAAAAGGCTCCAGGCCCCAAAGCATACAACTCTTCATAAGGTATATCCTTGGAAATACGAAACAGCCAGTGAAACAGCCAGTTGTACCGCCGCAACACCTCCAATTCGGTACAAACACCCACAAAGCAGGTTTCCATAAGGGCTCCCACTGCAGGAACATGGGGCAAGCAAAAGGCCGTAGTATTTATGGCACTCTGCGCCAAAGTCAACCAAGCATTTACTGGGGGTATAAGATCATACGTGGCGCCTCCCCTCACAAGGAGCGCCACAGCAAGCAAAAAGGCAAAACCAGGCGAGGATAAATCTCCGTGTCCAACGGAATAGGAGCCCAGCCCAAAGTCACGGAGGCTTGTGGAGCGCATTGGGGAACTGGCCATGCTGCACTGCCCGGAGCGCGCGTCTCCAAACCTATGGGTAACAAAAAGGGGGAGGGGGGGCAACACATTTAATATGCAATCACACAAAATCAAACAAAGCAGCCAAAGGTCCTGGCGCAGCCACCGAGCAGTTGTCCTCCAGGGGCTCTGGGTCCGCGGCGTCTGGGCGCATCTCGTGTGACTCTTCCGTATCTGTCTGCTGTCGCGCCCGAGGACGCAGCCAAGGCCGGACCCACTTCGCCGGAATCCACCTTGCTTACTGATTTCCCCTTTTCCCATGCAACTTATCTGATCCCAGTCAGGCCACCTGGCATTTGCCTCGCTCTGGCAGTTCCCTACTTTCTCATAACAACTTTATCTCATCTCTCTGTTCTTGTGACCATGCAACTGTAACTTTCCACCAAAGCAGCATAGGGAAAATGCAACTCCACATCTACATCTCCCGCTCTATTCCAAAACACACAAAAAGGGGCATGCAAAACAAAGCAAAAAAAAAGTAATAACAGTAACCAATTACACAAAACCAAAACCAAATAATATTTCCTTATTCTATAGGGCTCACCTATAACCATGCAATTCTTAACACATAACACCAACAACACCAAAACAAAACAAAACATAAAACACCAAAAATAAAACAAATAAATGGTGTAAATTCTGCAGGGTTCCCCCCTACTCTATAGCACACCAAACTGTGACAAATTTCTATTACCAATTCATCCCTCATATGTCAGGTGATCAAACTGACACTGAGGGGGGGGGGGGTCCTAGAGAAAACACACCATAACCACATAAAAATCTTCCCAAAAACAACACAACAACAATTCTGGCCAGAAAACAAACACCACAAGACAAAACATAGAACACAAAACATAAATTTTAACTCTATTAGTAAATGCATGGTACATTAAATACTATACAGCTAACATCAATTTTCTTTAATAGCTAAAAAACAAAAACAAATATACCCCTACTGGGCAATCAATCATTACTTAAAATACACAAATACCCTTATTAATTTCAGGCAAAACAGGGGAATTACTTCATTAAATCATTTACAGTAATACAACTGCATCTTGGCTTGCTTCTGAATTCAAAGCTATTCACAGCTTAAAATTTCTTACTTTTAAATTCTGCCATTAAACACTGAAGAAAAACATCACCACTTATATGCCCTTAAGCCTAATACAATTTCAATTACATAGCACTATATACATTCTTAGCTAATGCAACAAAATTATTCATAACCAAACAATTGCAAACTAATCTCTTTGCCTAAATTTATTTACAAACATTTCAAAAACACCAAAAACTTTACTCTTTAGCATCTTTACAAAATTCAACTGCTGTTCCCTCTAGCAACCACAGAGTTAACTTTTTACTCTGCCTTAAATTACTCGCTTGTACTCCAACAACCACCTGTCTCAACTAAATCACCATTCTAAATATTCTCTTGAATATTTAAAATTCTCAAGCTTGTGCTTAATAACCTTTTCTCTCCACTACACCCTCAAAGGTTTCCAACCTGCTTTCTAATCTCTTTATCTATTGCCTGCCCGTCTGGGCCCGATCCTTTTTTCCTTTCCCAGTTCTCTGTCTATTGCCTGCCTGCCTGGGCCCGATCCGTATTTCCTCTTGCTAAACCGTTCCTTTCATGGACACTAACTTATCCCACTATCAATTTAGCTAGGAGGGTGTACTTCTTAACTAGCCCCTACCCTTCTGGTCTCTTCTGTGAACAATTATCTGTACTTTACCACCGTGGGGGCTACATTCTCATGCATATAACTTTAATTACAACATCTGCTTTCAGCCTATCTATATAATATAAGCTACATCTAATATCAAGCAATCTTACAGCTGCCAATATCAGCACATAACACAAAATTCACAAAAATCTAATAAGGCTAAAAAAGGCACTTAACAAAAAGGTACTAGGATCACATAAATTCAAAGCCATTCTTCCACCTTTGGCTGAGTTTTCTCAGGTAACGCCCAAAATCCAATCAATACCACATTTCTCAGCAGGAGTCCCAAATTTCTTCCTGCCAGTGTACAATTCTTTGTTTCTTCACCAGGGTCAGTTCTCAATGTCCTTTTAGTCAGGAATTTCTGGATTTTGGCAACATCAATGATGTGAGTGTTTTGGTTTTTTTTCTTCTTTTCCACCACCGTCGTGGTTCAACTTCTACGGGGAAAATTACCAGGACATCATCCTATAGTGGTTTTGCTTCTTTCAAAAAAAAACAATTCAATGACACAATGGGGGCTGCTAATGGACAAGGGAGAGGTTAACCAACACGTCACCTTGTCCTTTTTTCCTGTTGTCCAAAAGCACAGTAGAGCTAGAAAAGGAAATAGGCCAATCATCAGTGGGCCAAGTCTTCTGATGTGGAGGGGTCTTTTTGCAGTGAGACTCATGGGTCCAAGCAGTCAGTCTCCTGATTAACTCATTCTGTTCTTTTTCCTTCCCTACTTGGCTTCTTTTAATCTGTGCAGCCTGTGTCAGAACAGCCAGCTATTGCAGCTCCTACCGGAGAAGCATAACGGTTTTCTCGGCATTGTTCCAGGCTTAGACCAGCCAGCGTAGGACGCCTTCTCCAGGCTCCTGCCAAAACAACTTACTTGCTTGTAGGTCCGAACGACCTCCGGGGCCACGGCACGAGCCTCTGCCTGCGCCGTGCACTCCAAAGTCTTCCCGTCCAGGGCTCGCTTCCAGCGGAGCACCTCCTCGTCATGTGCCCGAAGGGCGGTCAGGAGGAGCCTCTCCAGATCCCCCTCTTTCCGCGATGATCCAGCTGGAAGACCTTGCATTTGATTTAACCTATTATAAATGGCCTGCAGCTGTTGACCCCGGCGCTCCATTTTCTTATAAAAGGCATTAAACTGGGTAAACTGAATAAGCGTAGTCAAATTGGGATATACCTGTGATGGCACGTGTCTCACCCGAGCCTCCTTTGTTTCCCCGCATTCGTGACACCCCCAGGTCCCGTGGACACAGCATGGCTTGGGAGGGGGTGCATACGGCAAAGCTGTTTTCATAGGCTCGGGCGTATCGGGGGGTAGCGGGACCGTAGCAGGATTAGTTATATCGGGGCCGAGGGCCACATTGGAGGGTAATGGAACCGTAACAGGGGCAACATTATCCAGGTCGGAAGCCAAAGGTATCACCGTGTCCTCGCCACCGAAAAACTCCCTGGCTCCAACCGGCAACACAGAAGGCATTTCGGGCGTTGGGCGGAAAAGCTCAAAAAGGGCCACCTGCACTCCTGCCTCGGCCGCGAGAGTTTTTACTATCTTCTTTGTCTTATTCCATACTGGACTCAGGGAAAAGGCTTCCTTATCGCCCTGAGCCACCAACTTCCAAAGCTTGGAGCCTAGCCGCTCCCACACAGTTTTATTAAAAATTGTACTCGGCTTAACAAAAAGTTCCCTTCTCTGTCCCCACCGCAGCAGGCGGGACAACGTATCAGAGGGGAGCTTTTCTCCCTGCCGTTCCGCGATGCGTCTTAAATATTTATGCACCGTTTTTTCTTCCGCTGATGCAGCGGTTCCCATGTTAGCCGCTCTGCCCTTCTCCGCCGCGACTTATAGCCGCCCTTCTCCTCCACGACTTATAGCCGCCGCTTTTCTCTGCGACTTATAGCTGCCCTTCTTCTCCGCGACTTATAGCCGCCGCTTTTCTCCGCGACTTATAGCCGCCGCTTTTCTCCGCGACTTATAGCCGCCGCTTTTCTCCGCGACTTATAGCCGCCCTTCTTCTCCGCGACTTATAGCCGCTCTCCTTCTCCGCGACTTATAGCCACTCTCCTCTGGGCTCAGGTGCGCCTCTCTTTTCGGACGCCTGGGGGCTTCTCCAGCACTCCCCACCGCAGCTCCTCTGCCTGGAACAGGCCACCGACACTAGGGCACCGACACTATCATCATTCGATTCGAATCACGTCGGGGTCACCATTTGTTGCGTCGCAGTGCCTCTCAGGCGGGCATGGACAGAGCCCAACAATCAATGTGATTGGTAGCAAAGTCATTTATTTCTCTCCAGCATGCTCTTATATACAATTATGGCAGGCAATCAAGCAATTGCTAATTGGTTAATAAGATACACACAGGCACAGCTACAACTTCATAGGGTAATTATCATCCTGTACAACTTTCTGATTTATTATCCTGTTTACTGCCTACTGGCAGATGAGAACCAGCCCAAGGCCAGCATCTCTCTACACAGTTCACAGCCTAATTAGCCCGTCCTTGAGGCCTAGACATGGACAGCTTCCCACAGTCCCATCTGCCAAGTTAGCAATAGATTCCCACACTTAGCAGCCACTTGTTTGAGGTGATGGACTGCTACACACATAGGAAGTAGGAGAAACAGAGATTGGATCTGACAAGTAGGCTATCCTTGACAGAGGAATCAAACAGAATCCTTTGAGGTCTGCAGCTGTCTGAATGAAAATGACCACAGAGGTAGATGGAGTAGGCCTTTTTCTAAGTTGTCTGTGTTTGTACCTGTACTGGTCCAGGTGTCTTGGTGGGTAATACTGCTGTTTCAGCTGAAACTGATGCTGAGACATAGTGCTTTCCCAGGCTGGCATATAAAGACTAGTGACTTTTGCACAGCCCTGGAGACTTTCAATGTGTGTACTTCCTTGTCAGGCTTAAAGAAAAATAAAGCACAGCCTTGAAAAAGGAGGTCTTCAAGAGTCTGCTGCACCTCTACAGGAATCCCCAGCAACTGAAGCCACTAGAAATGGTGCATGGTTATGGCTGTCACCATGACCCTTTCAGCTAAGTCTGAAGCATCAAGGAAAGTCTGAAGAGCAGCTTGGAAGATCAAACGACTTTCCATCAGAAGGAACTGAAACTTTTTCCTACAGTCCTCAGGTAGCTTGTTTAGGAATTTGAACATAGTATCCACATTTGAATAGTCATATCAGGATAAGAGAGTCGGATGGGTAGCTATATGCAGATGTACCACTGCAAATGAATAATACCTTTTATCAAAAATATATATATAATTTTTGTGTGTCCCTTTCTTTGAGGGAAGCGTTTGCTCTACCTTGGCAGTGGTCTTTTATTTACTACCTACCATTACCAGAAAGTCTGGCATGGAAGTGTTGATAGAAGTGTCCATATGTCTGGGACAGAACTTGGCATTTATGTTCTATGCACTTTGCCACAAGCGTGACTGATGAAGGGGTTTGCCATAGGGACGTAATGAGCTGCATTATAGCCTTACTTACAGGAAGGGCATCTTTCCCTGATATAGCTGTGGTGTAAAATGTCCATGAGATTATGAGGAGACTGCTCCAAGAGCTCCATCTGGATACCAAGTGATGTAGCCATCCTTTCCAGGAGCTTTGGGTAGAGCTTAATGTCATCTGGTACCAGAGAAGACACTTCAATACCAGAGCCTTATCCAGTGACAAGGATGAAATATTCAAAGAAGGCAGGGTAGAAACCTCCAGAGACTGGTCTTGCACCACAAATATAGATAGCAGGTTGTGGAAAGTCCTAGTCTTGAGTGTGTGGCAGCTGCTTTGTACTGATCACAAGCGACTTCTCTGTACCAAGTGGGAAACCCTCCCTTCTTGGCGATCTGTTTCTGTAGAGTAATGGGGAAGCAAACCTGGTCACTGGAAGCATTCCTCAAGGCACCCATTAGGGCCAATAATGGGGCTGATATGGTATCAGACTCCAGTTGTGCCTAAACCAGGCACTCTAGTCTTTCAGCCTGCTCTGGTCAGGATGTCTATGAGTGTAACATAAGAACAGCCATACTGGGTCAGACCAAAGGTCCATCTAGCCCAGTATCCTGTCTACCGACAGTGGCCAATGACAGGTGCCCTAGATGGAGTGAACCTAACAGGTAATGATCAAGTGATCTCTCTCCTGCCATCCATCTCCACCCTCTAACAAACAGAGTCTAGGGACACCATTCCTTACCCCATCCTGGCTAATAGCCATTAATGGACTTAACCTCCGTGAATTTATCCAGTTCTCTTTTAAATGCTGTTATAGTCCTAGCCTTCACAACCTCCTCAGGCAAGGAGTTCCACAAGTTGACTGTGCGCCGTGTGAAGAAGAACTTCCTTTTATTTGTTTTAAACCTGCTGCCTATTAATTTCATTTGGTGACCCCTAGTTGTTGTATTTTGGGAATAAGTAAATAACTTTTCCATATCTACTTTCTCCACATCACTCATGATTTTATATACCTCTATCATATCCCCCCTTAGTCTCCTCTTTTCCAAGCTGAAAAGTCCTATCCTCTTTAATCTCTCCTCATATGGGACCCATTCCAAACTCCTAATCATTTTAGTTGCCCTTCTCTGAACCCTTTCTAGTGTCAGTATATCTTTTTTGAGATGAGGAGACCACATCTTTACGCAGTATTCAAGATGTGGGCGTACCATTGATTTATATAAGGGCAATAATATATTCTCCTTCTTATTCTCTATCCCCTTTTTAAAGATTCCTAACATCCTGTTTGCTTTTTTGACTGCCTCTGCACACTGCGTGGACATATTCAGAGAACTATCTATGTTGATTACAAACTTTGCCACTTCACTTTTTACCCCTTTCTCCTGATCATTTATGAATAAGTTGAATAGGATTGATCCTAGGACCGACCCTTGGGGAACACCACTAGTTACCCCTCTCCATTCTGAGAATTTACCATTAATTCCTACTCTTTGTTCCCTGTCTTTTAACCAGTTCTCAATCCATGAAAGGACCTTCCCTCTTATCCCATGACAACTTAATTTACGTAAGAGCCTTTGGTGAGGGACCCTGTCAAAGTCCTGGAGGATGCCCTGAACTCCCTGAAGGGGGAGACATAGGAACCCACTTCAGACTCCAGCGAGGATCAGAATGCTCCAAAGGCAAGGGTGGTGTGGTACTAGAAGGTGTCATCAGAGATCAGGACAGTGATATATGACAGGATTGAGATACCAGGGGCAACATCAGGGGCTTCCTAGCTATTGGTACCATGCACTGAGGCAAAGCAAAACCTGTAGTCTGGGTGAAGTCATAGAGGAGACCGAGGACCTCTGGTCACAGTTACTATAACAGATCCCAATGTCAGTGCTGATGTTTGCACTGCATGTGACAGCCCCGACAAGGTGCGGTTAGTTTGGATGAGCAGTGAAGTGGTACCAAGTGGAAGAGCAGATCTTTTGCAGCTACATAGGCCTCTGGCATGGTCAGTACCAATAATGTCCATTGCCCTACCAACACCACCAATGGTGGATCTATTGTTGCCACTGATGAAACAGCCAGTCTTGATCATCCTGGAATGGGTACAGAAGTCAAAGGCCATGCTCTATGAGAGCCAGTATGGGGTAGTACCAGGGAGTGGCAAGCCAAAAGGTATGCTCTGCCTTTGGTATTGGAGTGGCTAATCTCTGGGCAGAAAAATCCCACACTGAGCACTCTGAGAAAGATGAAGCAGTAATTTTTTTTGGCTTTGGAGGTCAAGAGTGGTCTGAGCATTTATGCTTTTTAGAGAACTGCCCTAGCAAAGAGGATAAAGTGGTTAGTTGCCTGTATTACAACTGTTGTTCTTTGAGATGTGGTTCATTCATGTATTCCACACAGGAATGTGTGCACACCCAGCAAGCTGGAGCCAGATTTCTTTCTGTTACAGTACCCATCAAGGTGGCACAGGCACCCTGCACCTCCTCATGGCCCCGTTCTAAGGCTATATAAGTGTGGTGCCACCCCAACCTTCCCCTCTCCCCTTCCACCCTCAGTTCCTTTACATTGGAAATGTGTCTGAAAACTCCAGTGCAGAGGGAACACAGGGCAAGTGGTGGAATACACATGTGAACCATAATTCAAAGTACTGTTACAATAGGGCTAAGTAATCATATTTTCTTCTTAGAGTGGTTGATGGGTGCAGCTACAGAAAATACACAAACAATGGGACCAAGGAGCTGAGCAGATGCATATGAAGGTACACATATCACAGAATATTAGGGTTGGAAGGGACCTCAGGAGGTCATCTAGTCCAACCCCCTGCTCAAAGCAGGACCAACCTCCAACTAAATCATCCCAGCCAGACCTTAAAAACTTCTAAGGAAGGAGATTCCACTACTTTCCTAGGTAACCCATTCCAGTGCTTCGCCACCCTCCTAGTGAAATTTTTTTTCCTAATATCCAACCTAAACTTCCCCCAACTTGAGACCATTAGTCCTTGTTCTGTCATCTGCTACCACTGAGAACAGTCTAGATCCATCCTCTTTGGAACCCCCTTTCAGGTAGTTGAAAGCAGCTATCAAATCCCCCCTCATTCTTCTCTTCTGCAGACTAAATAATCCCAGTTCCCTCAGCCTCTCCTCATTCATCATGTGCTCCAGCCCCCTAATCATTTTTGCTGCCTTCCAGTCAAGGGTCAAAGTATGGGTAGATGGCACTCGGGACTAACTGCTTAGGGGGCTAGTGGGAAGGGATTGGAAGATTAACATGTAGAGATACTTTGGATTGGCTGTAACTGCATATTTTCACTGCAGTTATCTCAGGTCACCAATAACTGGGATAAGCTAACTTTTGATCATGTAATTAAAGAGTACATTATAATGCATACTCAAGGAGCTGAACCCAGGCAATTCTGGAATTTCTTAGCTTTGATTTCTTGACTTTGCAAGCCTGATAATGTTCTTTTAACTTTGTGTGTAATACAGCTATTATTGAAAAAGACTAAATGAGTGTACCTCAGTAAAGCATATTTGTATGGCTAGGCATTAAAATTTAAAATGACTAAGAAAGTGAAAATGAGAATACAAGCATAAGCTTGATTCTATAGCTTGACAATTAGAGCAGTCACCCAGGATGTGGGACACCCAGGATCCAATCCCCCTGCTCCAATTATTCTTGTCTTATTTACCCACAATGCAACAGCTCCAACAGGAGAGACTGAAGGACTCCCTACATTAGACTTATAGCCCAATGGTTAGAGCAGTCACCTGACAGGTGGCAGATCCTGGTTCAAATCCCTTCTCTCTCTTAGATGGAGAGGGGACTTGAACCAGGGCTTTCCCACCTCCTAAGTGAGTACCCTAACTACTGGGCTAAAAGTTATGAGGGAGGGCCTACCCCTCCAGCTATTATGTGTAAGCTCATCTATTGGGGCCTGATCCAGTAGGCAGGCTCTGAACACATCTATCAGATCTGGCCCCTCAGGAGAGTTAGGTTGCTGAATGCCCATCTTCCCCTCGTTTGTGAATCACGACAGGGCTTAGGCAGGAGATAGGATTTGGATGCCCACAGGGAGGCAGTAATGCCTATACTCAGAGACAGTCGCAGGTTAGCAGTGAACCTCTACTCATTTTCAAAAGTGAATTAGGCTCTTAGGCACTTAGGAGTCCTCCTACTTGCTCCTAAGTTACTATTGAAAATGGGGTTTATGTGCCTGTGAAAATTTTATCCTATGTGGCTATTACGATTTAATAAAAAAGTAATTTGTTCTTTGTTTCTCAGTACACACAACATGGAAAATCTTACCTTTGAAAATCCTGCCCAAGCCTCTGAAGTCCATTTGATCAGAACAGTTAAATACTACTACATATTTTCCCAAAGCCTTTCCCATGTCTTTTGTAGTTTCTGTTTTACCAGTTCCAGCTGGTCCTGCTGGAGCTCCTCCCATGTTCATTCCCAAAGCCTGAGCTAAGGTTATATAGCATCTGTAAATGTTAATTCAAATTTGTAATTAACTACAGATGAAAGTGAGAAATAAAACGTACATGCATATAATAAAGCAATATTAGCCCCCTCAACATGCCAGCCAGCATATCTGAGTCAACACAATTCAGGGGGTGTTGTAATTTGTGGCTAGTACAAGGACAACAGTAAATTATTATCCTCCTACCCTTCCCCCACCTCCAGGAAAAGGGAGAGCAGGGAGGGAATTGAGCCTCAGAGATATTTCTCTGAGGCACAATGCCTCCTGGGGCAACTGCAATTAAAGACACAATCCAACCTTTCTTTAACAAAAGGCTAACTTGTGACCCTGCTTTGCTTGGCCAAGCTGGACCATCTGGGAGAATGAGGAGGCCACCCAACCCCCACTGCTTGATTTACCCAGACTTGGGTCTGTTGTAGAGCACAACCCTTGTTCTCTGGATATTCATCCCAGTGAGACAATGGATGGGAAAGGGTGGAGAGAGACAGAGTGAACAAAGCCTTAGGTCAGAATAGGTGTCCATACCCAAGAAATAAATAAGATGCATCATTTCAAGGGCTGCAGAATTTACTCAGAGGCCAGGAATGACTGTGCCTCTCTGAGTCACAATTCCTTTGTAAAGGTACTCCTACAGAAGCACATTTAGGTATAAGTCACCCTTGCTCAGGGCCAAGTCTAAAGATTTAATCTAACCCCAAGTGAGCAGGATTCCATGAAGCATAAATTAATTCTAGGGTTGTGATAAAGAAAATATAAGACATTTGAACAATTAAGGGACAAAAGTAGGTTACTGGACTGTTAGCCCATGAGCCAGACAACTTTTTGGTACCATCTGGGGAGAGGGGGGGCAAATTCCCATTTTTTAAAATATTATTTCATACATACTACAAAAATATGTGGTGGACCTTTCTGCATGGTAGCTTAAAGGTGGATGTAGGCCTGTTTCCATGGAAACAGTATTAGTAAGCAGAGGCACTGGGTGAACAATGGGTATAGGCAACATTTTGACTAAAAATGAATACATCTTCACCCAATTTTGGGTAATTACTTTTTTTACATTAATGATGAATACTTTTTTACATTAATAATGAATACTATGAAAAAATGTCTCATTTGCATAACCATTAACATGGCAACTACCCAAATACATAATAATGGAGGTCATGCTTCAAATGAAAAATGATTTGATTCTACACGGATTTCTACATTTAAAATCAATTTTTGGTAGTTTTTGTATATAATAAGGTACTGTGACCTATGATTTACATATTTTTCCTGTGTTTGCTTCAGATTTGACTGTGATGCTATTGTGATTACCGAATGAACAATCGAATCTGATTCAGAGGTTTCCAAAAAGCATTCACAAACTGAGTAAAAGGTCTAAAAACATGTGTGTGATATGTGATGTGGAGGCTTCTTTCACAGAACTGACCAAACCAAGAGACATGGAATGATGGAAGAATCTTTTAAGAGACAGAGATCCAAAAATGTGCCACCATTATTCACTATAAAAAGACACCAATGAAAAAACAAACATTTTACCACCTAAACTGCATAAAGATATTTACACACAAGAAAACTCTGCAACAGCATGAAAAATTGGCAAAATGTTCCACCTGTATTTAGTGGAGCGGCTGCCCCACTCCCTGAGAGTGTGGGTTGCAGCAGGCCAGTGTGCCTGTGCAGACAGGCAGCCAATTAGAGAAGGGCTTGTTGGGAGCCAATTGGGGCCCAGATTGGAGACAGCCAATCAGGGTCAGGCTCAGTCCTATAAAAAGGCTGCTCAGGGAGAGGAGAGTCAGTCTGGGAGACTAGCACTGTGGACAGCACAGTGCTGGACAGGCTCAGGGAGCAGAAGGGAGCTCTAGCCCGTAGCCTGCAAGGCTGCAGGCCCTGAAGGGAAGGGCCTAGCGGGTGCAAGGGGCCATAGGGGAAGTGGCCCGGGGAAGTGGACAGACAAGGCGAGAGGAGGACGACAGCGAGGCTGCCACCAGAGGGTCTCTGGGTCGGGACCCAGAGTAGAGGGCGGGCCTGGGCCCCGCCCTTGCAATACACCCAGCCATTGGCCGTGGGGAGCGGCCATCATAGACTATGCCAGATCCCTGACAGGAGGGATTAGACTTTGGGGTGTGTGGTTGGACATGGTGGCTGGGGTGCAGAGAGACTGCTGACCAACACCCCCCCCCGCCCCGGAAGGGGGTGTGGATGGACTAAGGGGCACTGCCGGAGGGTAGTGGTCCGGAAGAGGATGCCACAAGCTGGGGAGCAACGCAGGCTCAGACGCCAACTAAGGGCGAGACAATGGGCGGGACACCACCAGGAGAGGGCGCTCCACTGGACTGAGCTAATTCCTGGAGACAACCAGCAGGAGGCGCTGGATGGTGAGTCGCAACCCTGTTACACTGTAGTGAAGAAGTTGGCCATAAATCATGCAAATCAATAAGGGGAATGGGAGCATCATTCACCAGAATATACAAAAAAGTCTGTGTATTTTATGAGAAAAGTAACCATTTATGTGAAAGGGACCAAGTCCTGAGAGCCACCATGGCAAGCAGTAGATCTCAGGTCAAACAGGAATGTACAGAAAAGAGCAGAAGAGAAGAGAAGAGAAGAGAAGATGGATAGAAAGATATTGGCTGTTACATAAAGGGAGATGGTAGCAGCAGAGGCACACAAATCACAGATCTTGTTAGAGCCTACACAAGACCATCAGAAAAGCAGAAGTTTTGTTAAGGTGAAGATGATGACAATATATACTTTATGAAAGAAAAAAAAAGGATGACAGTGCAAATAACTAAATAGCCTAATTTGTTCTCAAAGTCTCATCTTGTATCAGTGGTGAACATGCCAGAGAAATTGGTGGCCAATATGAGCTCTCTGGGTATTTAAAAAAAAAAATAAAGTCACAAACATTTGGAGAATACTGGAAGCAGAATTCAGCAGTAGCCTTGAGATATCAGATAATGGCAAAGTTATGGCGATACCAGGAAACCTATCTAAGGCAATGTTAGTCAATGAGATTCTAAGAATGGCCTCTGAACTGGATTCACTTTTGTCAGAAGACTGATCAGGTTTCAAAGCAATGTGCCACGATCATGCAGCTAAATGTGAAGGAATCCAAGATTGATCAACCACAGCATCTACAGCCAGAGGGGCTTGATAATTATTATGCCCCAATGCCAAAAATCTCTCATGGACTTCCTGCATGTGTTAACAGGGGACACAAAAGAGAGTACACCAGCCTCATGAATTCAAAGATTCATACAGTCTTCCTCTACCCCTCCCCCCGAGTATTATATATATGACATTAGTGGAGGTTTGCAGAAACCTCCAAAGCACTTCACTACCCATGGTAACAGGATATCCTCCACAAGCAATATGGAGTTGTTTCAGACACTCAACCAACTAGATCATGGATATCTTATAGGCAGCTGGAGGAAGCTGGCTAATGAGGAGGAATCAGGTGGGTCAATAACATCCAACATTCTGCCTTGCATCTCTACAACTTTGGCATATGATAACAGCAACAGACTTGAGGAGACACACTCAGTGATGCAGGGACATCATAGGTTAAATGGTATTGCAGTGCAGCCTCAGATATGAACTACTGGACAAGCCAAGAAGCCTTCACATACAGAGAAAGTCAAAAACCACAGCATCAGTCCTCCACCAGTACTATTTACTCTTTATAATGCTGGTAACTGAGTTGGCCCTTCTGGATGGAACCAGTGGAGGTACACTATGAAGAGGCCATTCACAATGCTCAAGTTAAAAATGAAGTATGGTCTCTGCTCAGGCAAACAGATGTAAATAACCAATCATCTCCTAGATTGAGTTCAACATCCAAGCATGCAACAAGGTCAGTATGACTCAGGACAAGGTTGGGTATTTGCTGATCATGAATGCACCACCAATGGAGATGTCCACAGCCTAAAAAAATCCTTAATCAGACTCTGAAAATATTTGGAAAAAACTCAATTTATGTCTTACAAAGTATGTGTCTTTGACCACGCATTGTATGCAGAAATACTGTGGAAGAATGACAAAAAATGATAATATTCCAATCCATAATTATCAGAATGGGAGCATTTCTTAAAATATGCAATATGATGTCAATCATTGGGAAAAGATTCCAATGATCTTGGGAGTCCAGTATTACTGCTGAAAGTTCCATCGGGGTATACGGGACGCAATCACCACTGATCTGTTAGACTACATAAATCAGTCTACAAGGTCCTGCTGAGATTAGTCAGGAAGGGCTTTTATACCTGGATGGAGGACCACCATCTGATTGATTTACAGAGCCTCAGTAACACAAACTAGATGGAGAAGCAACATAAACCAGTTGAATGATGTCCTCAACAATTCATCCTGTGTTTGGGTTTCAGCTTTATAACATGTACCTGAACCATTGGAGTAATGAAAACAGCGACTTATCAGCATTCTGGATTAATTAAACTGTTATGGTTGTTGTGGTTCCTGGCCTTTTTCTCAAGCATCCAGAAAAGGTGACTGGGCTTCTTCACCTAACCATGACCGGACTAATTATATCTTAGTGTTTTGGCTTATGACAAGCAAAATTACACAAGATATCTGCTAGTGTTCTTCATACAAATGCCATGGTTGGAGACAGAACATCCTGAGGTGTGTGATCATTTCAAAAACAGAGGCTCCTCTGTACAGATGGGGTCATGAAACCCGTTGGAAAAATTCGTGTAGAGCAGGCCATTCAGGAGACTGTCAATAAAGACACAGACAGCAGATAAGACCAAAGGATTCAGTCCTGAGGCTGAGGCAGTGAACAGGTATTACCTAACTGCAGAGTGCAGAAATATCTGTTTTTAGGAAACGAAGGCAAACGGTACAGGTCCAGACACCTGGTATATCTCATGCAGATCTTGAGCCCCCCAGGTTACAGAGAGATGAAAAAGATGTCAGTCACTGACAGATACGTTGGAGAAGACCTGGGTCAATCCATTTGTAGAACTAAATGAATTAGTCTGTCTCTTCACTTGTTCTGTAGCTCCTGAAGATGTTAGCGAGGATCTGTATGATGGGACTCACTCGCTCCATACTGGATGGGGAAGAGTTAATCCTACATTGTGGACTGAGGAAAACATGCCCCCTTCACTCTACTGGGCATTCTCCAGGTGCACTGGTATAAAAGGGAGCAGCTACCCTCAGTTGGGGCTGACTGCCAGGGAGAAAGGACATAGTCTGATGGTGCCTGCCAAGAACCAGCTGAGGCCCAAGGCCATGGGGGCTGGAGACATGGTAACCCAGGCAGACACCAAGGTACCCATGGAGACCTCACTGCATCCAGAGTCACCAGAAACAGCACAGACCAGAGAATCCGTCGATAACAGAGACGCCCAGACCAGGACAGTGGGAACTATGGTAGGAAGCAGCCCAGGGGACTTCGATAGGGACCTGATTAGTGAACCAGAATTTTTGAGTCAGTGTGTTTTGGTTGGACATCCCTCCCCCTCACCAGACTCTGACTCAGTGGCACGTGCCCCTGCCATGACCAGGGCCCTGGGCTGGGGTCCGGTGGAGAGGGAAGGCCCAGACCCCCCTACCTGGGCCATTGACCTCCTTTCCTGTGCGTGGTGGCCCCCATTCTGACTGATCCTGGCCTTTAGGCCTTACTGCCCTGCTGACAAGGGTGAATTTACTGACTGGCGACTAGGCCTTATTGCCCCTGTCTCCCTGGGGCAAATCTACTGACTGTACCTGCTAGACCTTACTGCCCCACTAGGAGGGGCAACGCTATAGACTGACCAACAGACCTTACTGCCCGTTAAGATGGGTGAACCTATTGACTTTGGCCATTGGGCCACACTGCCCAGCTATTAGGGGCGAGTACATTGACTCTGGTTTAGGAGGCTGTGTGGGGTGCACTCACCCCACACCGGATGGGGTTTTCCCCCCAACACTGTCACAATTTGTTACATGCAAAAGAGAAAAACGAAGGTGCATATATAGCATTCAGACATGACATAGGCTAGAAACTGTGCAGCCAACCCAGGACTCCTATGATAAGCTGCCAAAGCAAAAACAAAAGACATTCAGTGATAAAGAAATCCAGGAAAACAAAAGCCTCAAAACAAGGCGATTGTATTAAAGGTGGATCACATATCCCACATGCCTCAAATGGGAATCTGGACATAAGGAAAGTACTGCAGCACCCCTTAGGACCACTAGCCCAGGCTTTCACCATCTTTGATGGCACCACAAGGAAGACAAATAAAGCAGCCCCAACAAGGAATTTTGAGAAAAAGTTGGCATAATCCCTAGCCCATCTGCTTACACCAGAGGTGGGCAAACTATGGCCCACAGGCCACATCTGGCCCGCAGGACCATCCTGCCTGGCCCCTGAGCTCCCGACCAGGGATGCTCGCCCCGGCCCCTCCCCTGCTGTCCCTCCTCCCCCGCAGCCTCAGCGCGCCGTGCCACCAGCCCGGCAGCTTGGCTGGCTCTGGTTGGGCATCACAGCTCAGGGTGCCCTGGCACGGCCCCTCCAACAATAGGGGGCCCCAGGGCTGGGTATTCAGGCAGCTCAACACTGGCACCCCCCCCCGTGGGGGGGAGGGGCTGCACTGCAGGGGCACGGGAGCAGGACAGCGGTGCAGGTGGAGGGAGCGCAGCAAATGCAGGCGGAGGACTCAGGAGAGAAGTGGCACTTTGAAGAGGAAAACCGCTGCTTCTCTCCACCTGTGCGGCTGCCCCTGCTCCTCCTGAGTCCTCCGCCCATGTTCACGGGGGGGTCCCATGGGCAGGGATCCCAGGAGGGGCGGTCAGGGGACAAGGAGTGGGGGGTTGGATGGGTCGGGGGCCAGGCAGTTTGGGGAGGCACAGCCTTCTCTACCCATCCCTCCATACCCATTTGCAACCCCGATGTGTCCCTTGGGCCAAAAAGTTTGCCCACCCCTGGCTTACACCATAGATGGAATGGGTCTTGTACACAAAATAAATATTAAGAACAAAATATATGGTGATCTGTCAGAGAATGTGTAAACTTTGAAGACTAGCACTGACAGTGACAGGATAGATGTAATCTCCAACATGTTCAATGACAACTTTTAGTGGGTTGGTTTGGTCAGCCAGTAGATTTAGTGGTCTGGGCTGCCAACCTCAGTCTCTCTCTCAGTTCAATATGACTTGGGCCCTTTGGCTTAGGTCCCTGCTGGACCAGCTTCTTTACCTGTAACCCCTTGCCCTGCCCTTCTTGGGGCAAGATATAAGGGGTTCTGGCCCAGGGCCCTAAAAGTGTAGCAGCTTGGGATGGCCTGAGATCAGACCCTCAAAATTTGGCCCATTGGCCACATCCTACCACACCTTGTGTCTCAGTTTGGCAATTGGCTGCAGTCCTTGCCTCGAACCCCCACCATCTAGGACTGATGACTGCAGCCCTCTGGTGCCCTTGCCCCACATTCTACCTCCCTCTTGGGTAGTGTCAAGGGGTGGGAGGAAGACTCACAGCCAAACCCCCACTGTAGCGGTTTCTTCTCCTGCTGCTACAGGGTAGTGCTCCTTCAGGAAATGGCTTATGTATTTTCTCTCCCCCACCCCCTGTTCCTGGCTGCCAAAGCTCTCTTTATACTGGTCTTTTCCTCAGAAGCGTGCTCAGCAGTGCCTGAGGGGCTGAGCTTTCCTGGCCCAGTCCTGCTGCGGTCCTTCCCCTGTCTCAGTCATAGTGTGAAGTCTGTAAACTCTACCACACATCTCCATTAAAAATTCAGAGATGGAAAATAGAAGAGCAGAACCTGAAGTTCTATTGAAGAACATTGGCTCTTCTGGCCTGATATAAACAATGGAGGTGTTTTCTTGAATGTTCTACTAGCAAGACTGCTTTCATCAAGTTCTTATGTGAAGAATGGAATAAGACTTATTTCCTGGGGAAAGGTATATGGTGAGATAATGTATATGACATACAGGAGTACTGTATAACAAGCTTACCAAACTTTCTGGACTTGTCCTCTTCAGAAAAATCACACACATGGATAATGTTACATGCAAAGCATGCATCAAAGAACCATGAAATCAATGGTATCTGAGGACACTGATGTGCCAATTCTTACCCTTGCTTTCTTCAAAGACATTGGCAAAAATCTATGCAAGATCTGGTATCAAAAAATCAAAGAAGATGTAACCAAACTTGGCCATCACTTCACTAAGAAAGGAAGTCTGCTCAGCCCTGTTGGGAATGCATGCATTCCCTAGGTGTGATTCTGTTAGCACATTTGCAAGATGTGGGAAAGTTATTGGCCTAAAGATAATCACCAGAAAAGAGTACCTTTACTGAGCACTGGCAGAGCTAGGGCAACACGAGGTCTTATTTAAAGACCTTTTGTCACCATCTTCAGGAATTCACCTGTACAATGTATGTAGCTAAGTCAAATATCACAAAGGTAAATGAGCTAAAACAACAGAGCTGTTCCAGCCTAAGAAGGGAGATGTTGAATCTGGCCTGCTTCCTCTGTGCAAAGACTGCCTCTACCTGAATGCTTTGTGCCAATTATGAGGCTGCTGTCTGGTGTAGGAGTCTGGAGAAGTATCCCCTCATAACCAGCCATAGCATGGAGCGTGGCTGGGTCATGTAAAAGGGTGATCTGACAACAGAATTGATGAAAGGCTGGCCTGCCCCTGAGGTAATCTTGCAGCTGACAGCTTGTAAATGCATCAAAGAATGTAAATTACCTGGATTGCCAGTGCCTTACAAATGGACTCAAATGCTCTCTATCACATATTTTGCAAATGTGTGAGAACATGGATGAGGAGGATGTGACAGTATGGAGCACAGTTCAGATAATGAAGATGAAGATACAAATGGAGAGGACATTCTAGTCAGCTGCTGAGTACTGGATTGTTAGTGGGTTAACCATTTCATATTATTGTGGACTTGATACATCACTCAATGTAGTTATGACAGAACATACAATAACATTAGTAGCATTGAGAGAGCATCAACAACACGGAAAGAGACATTTCTATTAATTATGTAGTATTTAGATGGGGGAGTTGTATTAATTACATGTTTTGTATATAAAGAGTTTAAATTAATGTCTTTAACATGATACCAAAATGCTACTTTTTGCTTACTACTTAACAATGTGTTGAATAACATAATCAAAGTTTTTTTCCTTTCTGTTAAGTCATTATATAACACATTTGCTTATTATGAATTTTTTCAAAAATTGATAGCTAACCAAACAACCCCCAAACAGGCTCAATTCTACCACTAAGTTATTCTTCAGAAAGGTCCACCATAAATCTGTTGACACAAAGCTGTTTAAAATACAGGAAGAGATTTTTTCCCATCCAAATTGGTACCAATGTGCAATTTTTTTTTACGGTTTAGTTCATAACTATGTCCCTGGAGTTCCAGGAGAATACTGACTGCAAATTCACACTCTTTGGAGTTGTACCCTCAGAACCACTTATCAGGAAGGGGTTTGGGCAGATGCCCTCTCACAGATCTGGATCCTGAAAGTAAGATTACACATAATGGACCTAAGCGCTAACAGGCCTCAGTTTTTTCAACAATTTGAAATATGTATTTCATACCTTATTTCAATACACAGGACCAGAAAAATCAGCTAAATGAAGATATGGCAAGGGATAATGGAATACCAAGAACTAGAAAACTCTGTGACTATGGGAAGTGACTTCAGTGCTTGTACACGAATGCATGCAGCCTGGGCAATAAAATGGAGGAACTGGAAAAACTAGTGCAGGAGGTCAAATTGGATATTACAGAAACATGGTAGAATAGGAGTCATTAGATGGATGCACAACTGGTTGGAAAAGCATACTCAGAATAGTTATCGATGGTACAGAGTCAAGCTGGAAGGCCACATCGAGTGGGGTCCTACAGGGATCTGTTCTGGGTCTGGTTCTATTCAGTTTCTTCATATATGATTTCAATAATGGCATAGAGAGTACACTTATAAAGTCTGCAGATGATACCAAGCCGGGAGAGTTGAAAGCACTTTGGAAGACAGGATTAGAATTCAGAATGATGGTTGACAAACCAGAGAAACCAGTTAAAATAAATAGGATTAAATTCCATGAGGACAAATGCAAAATACTACACTTAGGAAGGATCAGCTGCACGAATACAAAATGGAAAATGACTGCCTAGGACAGTACTGCAGCAAAGGATCTGGAGGTCATAGTGGATCACAAACTAAATGAGTCAACAATGTAATTCTGTTGCAAAAAAAAGCAAACATTCTGGGATGCATTAGTAGGAGTGTTGTAAGCAAGACATAAGAAGTAATTATTTCATTCTACTCAGCATTGATAAGGCCTCAACTGCAGTATTGTGTCCAGTTCCACACTTCAGAAAAGATATGAACAAATTGGAGAAGTCCAAAGGAGAGTAACAAAATGATTAAAATCCTAGAAAACATGACCTATGAGGAAAGGTTGGAAAAAACTGGGTTTGTTCAGTTTGCAAAATTGACGACTGAGGGGGAATATCACAGTCTCCAAGTACATAAAAGGTTGTGTGATAGACCCAGGCCAGTTGGGAACCGCAGAATGGTAGAAAGGAGATATACTAGCCACTGGATAAGCAGTTTTCTGTTCCCTGAGTGACCAGAGCAGGAGCTGCTCCAGGCTAATGAGAACACCTGACTCCAATTAACCTGCTAAGAGTCAGGTGAGGCTGTTAAGCACCTGACTCTAATTAAGGTCCCTCTGATGCTATAAAAGGGCTCATTCCAGTCAGGACAAAGAGAGCCAGGGAGACAGAGGAGAGGAAGTGCGTGCGAGGAACTGGGAGCAACAGGTGTGCAAGAAGCTGAGAGTGAGTAGTCATACTGCTGGAGGACTGAGAAGTACAAGCGTTATCAGACATCAGGAGGAAGGTCTGGTTGTGCAGACAAAGAAGGTGTTGGGAGGAGGCCATGGGGAAGTAGGCCAGGGAGTTGTAGCTGTTTCACAACTGTACCAGGAGGCACTCTAGACAGCTGCAGTCC
This sequence comes from Mauremys reevesii, assembly GCF_016161935.1. Classification (NCBI taxonomy): domain Eukaryota; kingdom Metazoa; phylum Chordata; order Testudines; family Geoemydidae; genus Mauremys; species Mauremys reevesii. The sequence continues at coordinate 61,999,031 of NC_052625.1, forward strand.
ATAGGGCCCTGGGCTGGAACCTGGAGAAGAGGGCTGGCCTGGGTTCCCCCCAAACCTCCCAATTCCTGATCAAACACAGGAGGAATTGACTTGGACTGTGGCTTCTACCAGAGGGGAACCTTTCTAGGCTGTTTCCCGACCCACAGGGTGAATCTGTGAGGCATGCAAATCCGCCAATAAGTGCAGGACCCACCAAGGTAGAGGAAGAACTTTGTCACAGTTGTTATCAAGAAGAGGATGAAAAATTGTTCTCCTTATCCACTGAGGACAGGACAAGTAATAATGGGCTTAAATTGCAGTAAGAGATTTAGGTTAGACAACAGGAAAAACTTCCTCCTGTAACAGTAGTTAAGCACTGGAACCTAGGAAGGTTGTGGAATCTGTCACTGGAGGTTTTCAAGAACAGATAGACAAGCACCAGTTGGGAATGGTCCAGATAATACTTAGTCCTGCCTCTGTGCAAGGGACTGGACTAAATGACCTAACTGTGGTCCTTTCCAGTCCTACATTTATGATTCTTAGGAAAAATCAGTAACTAGCTTTCAGCTGTAGTGAGGGGTTTATATCATATTGGTTTACATTTTCAAGGTAATCTTCACAAGCAAAGGAGCTGGAAACTTTAATTTAATGGAAGATGTATTTTTCCTTTAGGTTGTTAGGTCCCATACCCTGTGAAGGAGTGATCAACTCCCATCAGGCACATCCCTGGGTGGCAGCTAGAGGAACATCCCTGCATATGCCAGACTGTTGAAAAGATCCAAATAAGGAGTCTCAGAACAACTGGAGGCATCTCTCAGCAGGATGCGTTGGATAGCTGGTGGTGTGGTTCCTTCCATAAAATGCCCACACAGGCCCTATGACAAGGACATCAAGGTGATTAAAGACCTCCTTAAAATAAGTCTTGCTGGGGCAAATGAGCTCCCTAACCTAGGGAGGCAGCTCAGCTAGGAGAAGGGGAAGGTGATCCATAAAGCTTGTCCAATAGATATGCTCATGTGAACTAATGTCTAGGTCAAGTGTACCTCAGCGTGAGCTCTGCAAGTGATGTACAAAAACCTTGCCTGACTTGTAACCTAGATTAGGGCCACTAAATTTAAAGAAGCGAGTAAGCTGACATACGCAACATGGAACAGGGAAATGCTGTCTAGAAGAAGCTTGAAGCTATGTGAGGTCTTAGAGAAGAGTAAATCTGACATGTGAACAAGAGACTAAATTGAGAGATTGTAAAGTTCAGATGCTGGAGGAGGGTTAGAAAAATCTACTATTCAGTGAGTTCAACCTCCTGAAATGGAGAATTGGTACGACTGAGGCTACGATAGCTTAGGCAGGAGGACCCACAATAAAAGGATATTACAGGCAGAGAACTTAGAAAAGTGAAAGAACTGAAATACCTAGGATTAATGGTTGGTGACAGTGGTGTCCTCCTAAGTGATGCCTAGCATTGATTCAAAGCCACAGTATAAATGGTGGGAGCTGACCCCATTTCTCTGTGATAAAGAGATGTCCATGAAGGTACAGTAAAACTAATTCAACCCACCCTAATGGATGGAACAGAGACTTGGCCAGCCACAAGAAAAGGAATCATCCACCACAGAAATGAAGATGTTGAGATGGTCAAATGGTTCAATGTTCTGTGATAAGAAATGAAATTAAGACAAGTGAGTGAGACTAGGATACGTTGGTATAGACATATCCAGTGAAGATATATTGGTTATATTGTAGGATGATCCTTGCAATGATCATGGATGGAAGATGACCAAGGGGGAGGCCAAAGACTCAGTACATGGACTGGATATCAGTGGACCTTAGAAAGAGACTAATTTGCATGACAGCCAGGTGCACAATCATGAGTATTGGAAGAAAGCTACAAAAATTGCTGACTGTTAATAGGGAAGTAACAAAAAGGAAGATGGGGAGATTTCTAAGTCCCCCACATCAAATTGTTGAGCCAAGTCCAGGAGTCTCTTGGGCCTCAAATACCAATTCTATCATCAAGTTATCATTATATAATATAATATTTCCTAAATGATAAAATACTATACTAATAAACACATTTCTGCTGTTAATTAAATTATTGTTGAGAAGAGAGAAGAAATCATATTTCTGTAGGAGTTATAAAGTATGTAGATTAGTGAGATTCTATTTTATTACATGAAAAAGAGGTGTGGGTGCCTATTCAAACATACAGGAAGATATTCACTACATATTCTGGAACATAATGTACAATTTTATATTTACAGCAGTCCAGAGTATTATATAAAAGAAGCCACTCTGCATGTTAAACAGTTTTTTGGCTTCTCCCCAACCCCCAAGAAAAACATTGTTTCTCACCTATCAGTCAGAGGAGTTATAACCAGACGATCAGTGCATCCTAGAAATTCATTCTGGTAAATAAAATCAACATTTGTAATGGATACCCAAACTTGATCCACATCTTCCTTAAAATAAAATCGACTCTGCTTTAGCCATTCAAAATCAGTTACTGACTTGATATGCATTTTTACCTTAAACAAAAAGAAAAATAAGCCATAAATTACAGATGCACAGTAGCCCAGTATTAGGTCTTATATAACGAGTAATTGCATTAGAATAATAAAGATAGAACATTTCACTATACTTGCATGACCACCTGTTTCAAGATTCGGTAGGAGTAAAGCTGAATACATTTCTGCACTGCATAAAGAACTTATTTTTAAAGTTTATATTCAGAAAATCTTCTGATAATTTGAATCCATATAAGAAACCTATTACTCATGTACAGTAAAGCTCCCACTGCTTTAACAGGAACACACAAAGCAAGATCATGAGCAACAAACAAAATGTTTTGGTCTAGCATAAAACCAACATAGAAATGCAGGGCTGGAAGGGTCCTCTGGAAGTCATCAAGTCCAGCCCCCTGCATTGTGGCAGGACCAAGTAAATCTAGACCCTCCCTGACAGGTATTTGTCCAATCTGCTTAAAAACCTCCAATGCTGAGGATTCCACAACCTCTCATGGAAGCCTATTCCAGAGCTTAACTATCCTTATAACGAGAAACCATTTCCTAATATCTAACCTAAATCTTCCCTGCTACGGATTATGCCTATTACGTCTTGCCCTGCCTGCGGTGGACATGGAGTACAGTTGCTCACAATTGCCTTTATAACAACCCTTAACTTATTTGACAATTGTTATCTGGTCCCCCCTGACTCCCTCAGTCTTCCTTTTAAAAGGCTAAACAATGCCCAGTTTTTTTAACCTTTCCTCATAGTTCTGTTTTTTTAAGCTTTTTCTCATTTTTGTTCTCCTCTGGACTCTCTCCAATTTGTCCACTTCTTTCTTAAAGAGTGATGCCCAGAATTGGATGCAGTATTCCCGCTGAGGCCTCACCAGTGCCAAGTAGAGTGGGACAATTACCTCCCATGTCCTGTTAATACACCCCAGAATATTAGCCTTTTCACAACTGCAGCATATTGTTCATTCATTCAGAGCTCAGATAACATTCAGAGTTTGTAACACAGCCTCAACCTTGGTTGTATGAGTCATTGGGGGAAAATGCTATGTGAATGGACTGACTTAAATGAAAGTCATAAATTGCTTTCAGAAGAAATTTAGGGTATGGCAACACTCACTTTATCCCTGTGAAAATTTGTATGTGAAAGGTTCACATGAGCTTCAAATCACAAACCCTGCATGTCAATGTAATTGCCATGAGGAATGCTGTCTTCATAGACAACTGGAGTAATGGGCATGAGGCTAATGGCTCCAATGGGGGTCCCAACAAATTGGTTAGTATCACATTAAGATTCCAATATGGAGAGGGTAGTCTTATCAGGGGGGTGGAGGGAGTGGAAACTTTCAGAAGACCTTTCACAAACATTTTAACATTAAAAAACAAAAACAAAACATTGTGGTCTTTATAACATGGCCAGCTGCATCATGAGCATCCCCTCAACACCAGAGATTGCTCTGCAGCACCCTGCCTCAATTTCTCCTTTTTCAGGGCCATGTAAGAATGCCACACAGTCTCTTTCATCCACTCACAGCCCTTCTTGGGGTCTATATTTTTATTAACAAAGTTCCAAAAACAAAAAAAATTCCACCCAGCCTTAAACTAGGCACCACCCCTCTTCCCAAAGGTACTGTCCATTACTGTTCTCTGAGCAGCTGGAGAAGATGCAAAGACCTGGACTGCCTGCCTTCTCCCAAAGAAAGAACAATACAAAACAACTACTGAGGCAACCTCGTTTCTGGTTACTTTCTCACAGTAATCCAGAGAGGGGCATCTTTTCTGACAAACTATAGGAATTAAATCATGTGATTCTACCACACTGCAAATCCAGAGAGTTTGGGGAGGAAAGGGAAGGATCATTGGATATTGTGTTAGGCAGGGAGAAAGAAGTGGTGCTGGTGATGTGGGAAAGGCAGGCTGGACTGCACAGAGTCCTGTCTTCCATAGCTATATCTAAGCCACTGGCTCCATGGTTAAAGGTTTTTCCTTCATCTGGTTCTTGCCCAGCCCCTCAACCCTCTTTGGTTTCTATGCCTCCCAGCTGTCTATTCCTCTCTGACCCACCAGCTCGTGTGACCCTTAGCTCTCTGGTCCCCAGTGTCCTTGGTTCTTGATATCACTCAGTCCACTGTCAACTCTCTTCCTTACTTCTGAGGGCTACCTGTCAGTCTATCCAGACTTATGGACCCTGTTGTTTTGTAGGGCATGGAACACCAAGAGCAGGGATCTAGCAGCCCAGCCTGCCTTTCCACCTCACCCAATTTCTCTTCTTCCTCCCCCTTTTTTTTTTTTTTTTATAATTGGAGATATACCAATCTCCTAGAACTGGAAGGGACCTTGAAAGGTCATCAAGTCCAGCCCCCTGCCTTCACTAGCAGGACCAATTTTTGCCCTAGATCCCTAAGTGGCCTCCTCAAGGATTGAACTCACAACCCTGGGTTTAGCAGGCCAATGCTCAAACCACTGAGCTATCCCTCCCCCTTTCCCTACCACAATCTTGTTTTTATTCCTTATCCCCTCAAAACTTCCACTGGCCTTATAAAGACAAAGTAGCAATCCCACTCGAATAAGTTTCCCATAGTTCATCAAAGAAGAGCTCTCCTCTGGCAAACCAACATACATAAGACCGGGACTGCCACTGACTTCCCTCGTCAGGCCAGTAAGAGCCTTATAGGAGTAGGAAGTACAGGAACTGTGATGGAAGGGGTGGAAGCAAAGTAGTCCTTTCTATTTCCCTTCTTCCATCCCCTGGCTCCTCTACTCCTCTGGTTTCTATTCCCTCTCGGCTCACCAGCTCCTGAGATCTTGGTTCACTTGCCCAATCTCTTCCCAGCACTCTCAGTCTATTGCTCCCCTAGCTGTTTCCAACTCCATAAGCCCAAGAACTCTGCTGTTTCATTGGCAGAACACTGCAGGAAGCTGAGAAGCCCTCAGAAGCCAGTGAGCAAGAGAGCCATTGAACTGGGAGAGGGAGAAATAACCCATGAGCGATGGAGTACTAGGGAACCAATGTACCTACCGCCAAGTCTGTCTGAACCCCCTTCCAAAGCAACGTTTCTCTTTTTCTCCCTTCCCACCCACATCCACTTGAGGGCTCCCACCAGCCTCACAAGCAATGTAAAGCGGCAGTCCTAGTCTGACAAACTTCTTCGTTTGCAGTGTTGTAGCCATGTTGGTCCCAGGATATGAGAGAGACAAGGTAGGTGAAGGAAGACCTTTTATTTTACCTCACCTACCTTGTCTCTCTTAAACTTCCTTTGGTTCTGTCATAAACAGTTAGTTAAGGGTTAAGGTTTTTGTCTACCTGTAAAGGGTTAACAAGCAGTACCTGTGGACACCTGACCAGAGGACCAATGAGGGACAAGATATTTTCAAATCCCAGTGGAGGGAAGTTTTTTTCCTGTTCTTTGTTTTTTTAGAGAGTCTCTCTTGGGAATTAAGAGAGTCCCGACATCTTAATCAAGTCCTCCCAGGTTTCTGCAATAAATTCTTCTATTCAAGCTAGTGAATATTAGCAAGGAACTAGTATTCTTATACTTTTATTTCTGTATTTGCAATTCTGTGTTTTGCTATAGAATTTCATTAAGTCTGTACTGTTATTGCGTTTACTGAGAAAGAAAGGAGGGGGGATTCTCTCCAGAGATTGATAAGTTTAGACCTGTATATTGTTCCATCTTGGTTACAGAGACAGTAATGGTTTATTTCTCCTGGGTGTAAGAACTCCATGGATTTGGGGCTCTTGGGATTCCAAGGATTTTGGGGAAGGACTGTGTCCCAATCCACGTTCCTGATTGGGTGGTGGCAGCTTTTACTAGATCTAAACTAGGATTTTAGTTTAGGGATAAATTTCATGCAGGTCCCCATATTGGAACCCAACAGCTCTAAGTGGGGGTGAGACCTATGACAGGTTCATTAAATAAGAATTCTCCCTGTGGTAAATCAAGAGAAGCTGGTCAGAAATACAGACAGAACTATTCTTTTACCATCACCACACACCCATCCAACGCCTCTTCCCAGATCAGATTTTCTGTCACAAACAAAAGGTGAGAGTGTCAGAACCCAATTCCAAAAAGGAACATTTTAAACATGCTTTTGCCAAAATTTCTAAATCTTTTAGAGAAAAATAAGATTCAAATAGTTTAGAAAGAATAAAAATTTGGAGACTAAATCCAATCATTAGAATGAGTGTAAAACATATGGATTTTAGTCCTGTATTAAGCAAAAGTCTCACCACAAGTAAAAATCTAAATATAATCTTAACACTAGAGAGAATAATGCTGTTTCCATATTAACACACACACAAATGCAGTTTGGGATCCTGCAGATAAAAGCACTATATAGTCATTATAAGCACTAGGTTATCATTATGACAGAATCTATATTTGACTTTCAGAAATTAAAATCTGTACTTTACCAAGTCATCAAAAATATCTCTCTGATGCACATGAATGGTAACCAGGGTTTCAAATTTCACCCTGTCGAAGCTGGAAAGATCATGTGTTGTCTGGCTGATAAGTGTATTTAGTATATCCAGAAATTTCTGATTGGTTACTTGCATGATTTTCCTGTCATCTTTTGCATTGTGTAAAGCTTCTTCTGAATCATGTGTCCACAGCATCTGAATTCCCAGTAACCCTACCTATAAAATATAACAAGTAAATTGACATATTAATTAATATTTATTGTAAGCCAAGATTTATAAGACTTTGATACCCTACTTTTTAAGTATATTTTAGGGTAACTTATTGGAGGGATTCAAAGTGATTTCTCATTAAGGATTTCCCTGTTTCAATAGAAAGAAAATCCGAGGGTTTCAAGGGTGCACTTCTCTATCAAATCATATTTCACAAACATTCAAGGAAACCCAGAAATAAACTTATACATTATTTTACCATAATTTCAGTCACACAGTGAGATATACAGATATATTGACATGATTCTCAGTTACATTTAAGGTCCTTTTACGCTGCTCTGGCTGTATAAGCATACATTGGCTTTAAAATGGGTAGAAATGGTGGTGTGAAATTATCCCATAGGCAGTACAGATCTAGTGTAAGGATTTAACACCAGACCTGCTCCCAGCCCCTATTGGAGGGGATGGACTGGGGAGATGTTTGGGTGCATGGCTCAAGCGTACTGTGCTACAATTATTTTCACTTCCCAAGGACCATAAGAGTCCATAGGAAACAGAATATAAATTACAGCCTCAGGGCTGCTCTAACTTACAACAAAGGCTCTTGCACAGCCTCAGAATACAAAGGAATTATATGATTTTAAACCACCTTTAATCCATACCCCAAGTATAAGCAAAATGGAGGTTGGTTACCTGTAACCAGGATTCTTTGAGATGGATTCTGCATATTCACATGCTTGAGGTGTGCCAACCAATGCAGCTTCTGATCGCAGTGCCCAATAGAGCACCCACCCAGGCTTTCCTCCTCTCCTTAGCATTTGAGTATGTTTCAGGGCAAGACTATTGAAGGGGGTGTGGTACTGTCACAGGGTGCATCACTCACTTTCTCCTGGTACTCTGGGGATTAACTCAAGTCCAGTGCGCCTCCCCATCCATGGTTCACACACCATCACTCCAATTCGGCTGTCCACCTGCAGTCCTCCTCATGGCCTCAGGAACCGCAGGAGCTAATTAGGGCTCCACAGAAGAGGGGGAGGTGGATGGGGAGTGGAATATGCAGAGTCCATTTCAAAGAACTCTGGTTACAGGTAAGTAACTGCCATTTTTTCTTTTGAGTTTCTTCTGTGTATTTCCACTCTTGAGATAGTTTGGCACACAGTATTCTTTAGTGGATGGAGGAACTAAGGACCCTAATTAAAAAATGACTGAAGTACTGCTCTCCCAAAATGAGCATCAGATCCCAAATCTATAGTGTAATGTTTAGTAAAAGTATGACTCAAACTCTAAATGGCAGCCCTACAAATTTCAACAAGCAGGACATGTCTAAGATATGCTAAAGTTTCAGCCATTGCTCTGGTAGAGTGTGGTTTAATTCTAGCAGGAGGAGAAGTTGAAGTTTTATAATTCTTCTCTATATGTTGTCAGACCTATGTGGACAATGACTGAGCAGAAATAGCCCAGCCCTTACAATTTTCAGCAGAAGAAATTAACACTTGAGGAGGGATTCTGAAGTACTTTTTCCTATTCAAGTAGTAGGACAATGCCCTTTTAGCACGCAAACTATGAAATCTAGACTCCCCTTTATGAGCATGTGGTCTAGGAAATTAAAAACAGGTTGGCAGGTCATCTCCCAGTTGAAACACAGTGCTGTCCTTCAACACTCCACTCTAAGGGTTTCCAGTCATCCCCTTTAGCACAGGAATTTGAGGGACTGGGCCCTTGAACAGTCAGTCTTTTCTAGCTGGCCTCTCACCCTAAGTGAAGGCTCTTTTTATAACGTCCTTTTGGAGTGGGTAGGATAACCCAGGTTCACTGTCTTCACTGGGCTCTGGTCCAAGGTCCAATGTTGGGCAGCTCCAATTGCCACATTGGGGTGCTAAGCAGCTGCCTCTGCCTCCAGGACCACTTCCTACCCCAACTTCCTTTAGCTTCCCAAAGCAAATCATTTCCGTTTAGTCTCTGACCCACATGCTCAGTTACCAGCCTCTCCTTTGTATGTTTGTACAGGTCTGTGGTGTTAGGTCTCAGGCAATGAGCTCCTGGGTAGTACTGCCCCTCAGAATGGCCATCTGCTCCCTTCTGCTGCCCCCCTCTGAGCTGTTCTCCTCTCCTTTTTAAAGCCCTGCCTCCAGCTTGTGCAAGCTTTGCAAGTGTAGCTGGGCAGGGCTGTCTTAGTCTAGAGCTGTTCCTCAAGCCCTTGCTCCCCAGTGTGGGGTTTGTATACCCCATCATTGTCTTTTATAAGACCTGAGGTGGCTTTGAGAAGTCAACCATCCAAATAATGTGTCATGAGGTGTCCAGACCCCATAGTGTCCCAGCTGCTAAATGAAGAGCTGCATCCTTAGAAGGACTGGTGGCCCTGCAACAGACAGTGAGATAAAAAGGCTGTAGGTCAGGAGGGATCCAGGTCTCCCAGGGAATCTGAGAAACCACTGAGAGCAGGATCCTTCAGCAAAAGACTGTCGAAAAGCTGCCCAGGTAGCTGGACCTCCGGATGAAGAGGATCATAGAGCATTAGCACAGTAGGAAGCAGGAAGGGATAGGGAGTAGTTCCAACTACTTCATACACGGTTCATGGACTGGAACCCAGAGGAGTGGGTGGGCCTGGGTTCCCCTACTAATCCCAGCAGAGGGATTATTAAAGACTGTGGAGAAAAGGGGGGCCTGAAACCCAAAAGACCAGAGACTATTGACCCTTCACTATGGTTGCCAGCCTCCTGAATCACTGGACTCTTTCCTACCCTAGGAGGGGAGACTACTAATGAACCAACCAGGGGGTTGGAAACATAGCAATGAACTGCCAGGCAAGTGACTAAATGGGGATTCCCCAAACAAAGGGAAAACTGAGTCAGACTTGCCCAAACTGTACTATACATGTGCTATAGAAACTATATGCATGGAAATTTCATGCTGAATAATGAGAGTATAGCAGTAGGAATAAACTGCTGACTACCTGACCAGGATGGTGATTGTGAATGCTCAGGGAGATAAGAGATGCTACAAAACCAGAAAACCCAGTAATAATGAGGATATATGCCACCTCAGTATAGAATACAGAGATAGATTTCTAGACACCATTAATGACAGCTTCTTAGAGCAACTAGTCCTGGAACCCACAAGGAGAGAGGCAATTCTTGATTTAGTCCTAAGTGGAGCCCAGGATCTGGTCCAAGAGGTGAATATAACTGAACAGCTTGGTAATAGAAACTATCATTAATAATTAAATTTAACATCCTTCTAGGGGGGAGATACCAAAGAAACCTACCACAGTAGCATTTAATTTCAAAAAGGGAAACGTCACAACAATAAGGAAGCTAGTTAAACAGACAACAAAAGGAACAATCACACAAGTGAAATGCCTGAAAAACACATGGAAACTTTTTAAAAACACCATAATAGAGGCTCAAACTAGATGTATAATGAAATCAAACAAAATTAGTAAGCGGACCAAAAAAAATTTGCCATGGCTAAACAGCAGATTAAAGGTGGCAGATAGAGACAAAAACATGTCCTGTAAAAATTGGAAGTCAAATGCTATGAAAGAAGAATAAACTCAGGCAAGTCAAATATAATTAGGCAGGCTAAAAAAAGAATATGAAGAGCAACTAGCAAAAGACACAAAAACAATAAGCATTCAAAGAAGACAAGGCTACTGCAGAGAAGCTAAATGAATTATTTGCCTTAGTCTTCACTACAGATGATGTGAGGAAGATTCCCTCACCTGAGACATTCTTTTTAGATGACGAATTTGAGGAACTATCCCAGACTGAGGTGTCAATAAAGAAACTTTTAGAACAAACTGATGAATAAAACAGTAAGAAGAAGTCACCAGGACCAGATGGCATTCACCTAAGCATTCTGAAGGAACTCAAATATGAAATTGCAGAACTGCTAACCAAGATATGTAACCTAGCACTTAAATCAGCCTCTCTACCAGATTATTGGAGGATCGCTAATATAATTCTGATTTTTAAAAAAGCACTCCAGAGATTATTCTGGCAATTAAATTCTGGTAATTCTAAATTCAGTACCAGGCAAATTGTTTTAAACTACAGTAAAGAACAGAATTATCAGACACACAGATGAACACTGTATGTTGGGGAAGAGTCAACACAGGTTTTGTAAATAGAAACCATGACTCACACATCTATTAGAATTCTTTGAGGGCATCAACAAGCATGTGGACAAGGGTGATCCAGTTGATGTAGTGTACTTGGACTTTCAAAAAGCATTCAACAAGGTCCCCTCAACAAAGGGTTTTCAGCAAAGAGATAAGAGGGAAAGTCCTCTCATGGACCAATAACTGTTTAAGAGACAGGAAACAAAGGGCAAAAATAAATTATCCATTTTCACAATGGAAAGAGGTAAATAGAGGGCTCCCCGAAAGAAGGATCTGTACTTTTCAACATATTCATAAACAACCTGGAAAAGGGAGTGAACAGTGAGATCGTAACATTTGCAGATGATACAAAATCACTCAAGATAGTTAAGTCCAAAGCTGACTGCGAAGAGTTACAAAAGGATCTTATAAAACTGGGTGACAGGGCAACAAAATAGTAGATGAAATTCTACATTGATAAGACCAAAGTAATGCACATAGGAAGAATAATCCCAATTATACATACAAAATGATGGATCTAAATTAGCTGTTACCACTCATGAAAGAGACCTTGGAATCATCTTAGATCATTCACTGAAAACATCTGCTCAGTGTGCAGCAACAGTCAAATAGCTAACAGAATGTTAGGAATAATTAGGAAAAGGATAGAAGATAAGACATAATGCCACTATATAAATCCATGGTATGCCCACACCTTGAATACTGTGTGCAGTTCTCGTTGCCCAACTCAAAAAAGATATATTAGAATTGGAAAAGGTATAGAAAAGGGCAAATAAAATGTTCAGGGGTATAGAACAGCTTTCTAGGAGGAGAGATGAAAAAGACTGGGACTGTTCAGCTTCATAAAAAGAGACAACTTAGTGGAGGGATTGTGATAGAGGTCTATAAAATCATGGATGCTGTGGAGAAAGTGAATAAGAAAGTGTTATTTACCCCTTTGCATAACACATGAACCAATGAAATCAATAGGCAGCAGTTTAAAAACAAATATAAAGAAGTACTTCTTCACACAACGAACAGTCAATCTGTGGAACTTGTTGCCAGGGGATGTTATGAAAGGTAAAAGGATAACTGGGTTCAAAAAAGAATTATATACATTCATAGCGGCTAGATCCATCAATGGGTATTAGCCAAGATGGTCAGGGATGTAACCCCTTGCTCAGGTGTCCTTAAACCTCTGACTGCCAGAAGCAGGGATTGGACGACAGAGATCACTTGATAATTGCCCTGCTCTGTTCATTTCCTCCAAAGCATCTGGTACTGACCACTGTTGGAAGACAGGATACCAGGGCCACCCAGAGGGGGGGGCAAGAGGGGCAATTTGCCCCAGGCCCTGAGCCCCACAGGGGCCCCCACCAGAGTTTTTCGGGGCCCCTGGAGTGGGGTCCTTCACTCGCTCCGGGGGGCCCGGAAAACTCTTGCGGGGCCGGGCGCAGGAGCTTCTTCTGCTCCCGGTCTTCGCTGGCGGGGGGTCCTTCCGCTCCAGAGCGGAAGGACCCCCGCTGGCGAATTACCGCCGAAGACGGAGCGGGACCCGCCGCCGAGTTCAGCTCGGTCTTCGGCGGTAATTCGGTGGTGGGGGGGCCCTTCCGTTCCGGGACCCGCCGCCGAAATGCCCCGAAGACCCGCGGCGGGGGCCCCCCTCCGCCGAATTACTGCCGAAGACCGGGCTGAACTTCAGCGGCGGGTCCAGCTTCGGCGGTAATTCGGCGGCGGTGGGGCCCGCCGCAGGTCTTCGGGGCACTTCGGCGGCGGGTCCCGGAACGGAAGGGCCCCCCGCCGCTGAAGACCCCGGGCCCCCGGAATCCTCTGGGCGGCCCTGCAGGATACTGGGTTAGATGTACTTTTCGAGAGTATAAACTTTTGAGGTCAGGGACTTCGTTTGTATCACACCAAGCACATTTTGAGGACTACGTGAAACAAATAAATAAAATTGCCAATCACATAAATTGTACAACCTCTGCTTTTTTCAGAAGGCTAATTGTAATCTATATATATATGCATACACAGACATATATACACCCCCCTGTTCTCACCTGTGCTGGGAAGTGATAAAGGAAGTTAAGCAGCTGGTATCCTGGGTCACTAATTTGATAATATGCTGCCCTGATTACACAGTGTAATGAAGACTGTTGCATGCGCAACAAATCTAGCAACCAAAGTTCTACAGGTCCTTTTGCATTCACTGGAGTGTCCAACTGAAAAATTAAATATAAGTTAAATGTACACAATTATAGATAGCTACCAAATCCATATTATTTATTACTGTGTTATAAATGTTATATAATTATTGTTTTGATTTTAAATATCAATAAACATGTTACCAAATATATAGAATTTATTGGGTTTTTTTCAAATAAATCATGTAATTAACCATTTTAACTTAATTTAATCATCTACTTGTGTGCATTCAGCAAAAGAATGGCTTCTCGTATAACAAAATTACTGGAAAAAAAACAGTGAAACATTTTAAATTAGTGATAAATTAGTAAGAAATTAGCAGTATTACTGGAATTTTCTCTCCTTCTCTTGATATGACTGCCATTATGCGATCATAATCCTTTGGGTGAAACTGCACTTCATTTATATTGTCAGATACGGCAGGAAGATGTGGCTAAAAGGATAATTCAGAAAGTAATTTAATGTAAACATTTAATATTAGCAGACATATAAGAAAAATAACTATTGACTTGATCGTGCAAGGAAGTTCACAAATGGAGTTTTATACTGTACAGATTATGTAGCAAGATAATGTCATAATGCATTAAATGTAGAATTTTTAAGTTACTTTCTGTGTGTTTATTTTACAGTAAAATCTAAAGTCTGAGGAGCAGCTTAAAATCTTGCTCTGAATGAGGTTTGCAAGAAGAATTTGTTACATTTACAGTTTACTTTGCCTTTGCTTTTTGCATATTTTATTTATTTAAATATTTCTTTCAAAGCTTTTTTTTGTTAGCATACTAACAATAAATAAATAGTCACTCAAAACTTGCCTGAATGGTGTGTGAATCACTTGCTTGTCCAAGAATTTCAAGAAGGGCAGGATCAGAGATAAAGAAGAATCTGGGAAACAGTAGCCTTTTCTTCTCTAAATATCTTAAATATTGTGGAAAATTCTTATTACAAAATGTATTCCACATGAAATTGTGAATCAGACTGTGAAATATGACATCATTTTAAAAAATACCAGTTTCTTCATCCTTCCTACACCTATCACTGTAACGCTCAATTTACAAAAAGATTTAAGCACATGCTTGAGTACATCTCTATTCAGGATAGCACTTTAAGTATATGCCTAATTTAAAGCACATAGTTAAGCGCTGTGTCCTGAATAGGGCAGCTTTCACAAATCAGGGCTTAAAATATCAAAAGCCATAGCTAACTGCCACAGTACTACGTGCCATGGTGGACTGTTTTAAAGCAAAGTAATTTAAATCACCAATTGTAATCATGATTTAAATTGGCTATCAGGAAACATTGATTTAAATAATTTATTTGAATCCTGTTTCGCATTTGTACTTTTTAGGTATTTTTCTAAAGAAAGGATTACTCTTATTGGTTGGTAACCATTAAAACATGTTGATATGCAACTAAATACAGCCTTTGCACTAAATTGGTGCTTCTTTTTGCTAACCAGGAGGATATTATATTTTTATACACTTATTTAGCAATTATAGAATTTAACATACATTTATTCAGATTCTTAATATTTATAGTTTTTATGATGTTATAAAATGGCAAATGACATTTGTTATTTACTAGATTAATTTTTTACTCATGATTTGTGTCAAGTTGCATTTGGATGCAAGCTGAAGTTCCATAAATTTTTTAAAAAAACAGCATTTTAAAATGTTTTTATTAGTTGAATAAAACTACCTTAAATGTGCTATATAAATTAGAAAACAGTAAGTTTATCAAAACATGTTTGTTTTTTAACTGATTTATTAAACAAAGGAAGTATTATCTGTAGTAAGTGAATTGAACTGATTGCTTCTGGTCACCCTGTCATTCAAGACTTTAAAACTAGTAGATCTCATTCTCTCACACCTCACTTTCATGCATAGTTCAGAAGAGAAAAATAAATGTTCCTGCTTTTTCAACACCCAATCAGTTTCTCATCTTTGAACTGAACTAATTGAAAAAACTGAAATAAAGAAAATATTTTCTCTGTGCCTACAGAAGAAGTTGCTTCTGTCAAAAGCTGGTTTGACACTTCAACCAACTCTGATTGCAGATGCTTAGTCAGTGATTTCCATTAGTTCAGTGGTCTAACTTTCTTTAAAATTTCAGCAGCTAACCCACACTGCTTGAATATTATTTTTTTATTTAATGTAAATGATTTTACTATAATCTATTAAGTTTAGGCCTTGATTTAGGTTGCCAATTTCAAACTTAATTTTAAATGGTTTTTTTAGAAAGAAAAATCTGTTTCCATTAAAAATAAGATTTTAATTTTTTTCATAATTGAATTTTTTCCACCCTTCTATGTGCTAATGCATAGAAAGAAAGAACTGTAGTTCTCTGAGTAAATACTGTAGTATAGATTCTTGCTCTTGGGCATAACTGGACCATCAGGGTATGTCTACACTGCAGTTAAACACCTGCAGCTGTCCTAGGTCAGCTGATCCGGGCTACTGGGCTCAGGCTGTAAAACTGTGGTGTAGATATTTGGACTCCGGCTGGAGCCCAAGCTCTGGGCATTTCACCTGTCAAGGAGTCCCAGAGCTTGGGCTCCAGCCCTAACCCAAATGTCTACACCACAATTTTACAGCCCCACAGCCCAACCCTGCGACCCTGTGTCAGCTGACACGGGCCAGCCATGGGTGTTTAATTACTATAAAGACATACCCTCAGTGTTGAGGTCAGAAACATATGGAAAGTTGTGGCTATGTCCACACTTGGAGCTAGGGGTGTGATTCCTAGCTTGTGTATTCTCGAAGCATAGGCGCTGACTCCGTGGATGCTCTGGGGCTGGAGCACCCATGGGGAAAAATTAGTGGGTGCTTTGCCCCCACCGGCAGCCAAGCTCCCCTCACCCCCCACCCCACCCCACCCCACCCACCCACCTCACCTCCTCCTCCCCTGCCTTGAGCGTGCCGCATCTCCGCTCCTCCACCTACCTCCCAGCATTTCCCACCCGGCCGCTGCCAAACAGCTGTTTGCACGCTCCGTGTGGGGAGGAGCAGGAACGTGGCGCACTCAGGGGAGGAGCGGGGAAGAGGCAGGGCCAGGGTGAGGATTTGGGGAAGGGGTTGGAATGTGGGTGGGAAAGGGGTGAGAAAAGGCAGGATAGGGGCAGGGCCTCATGGAAGGGGTGGAGTGGGGGTGGGGCCAGGGGCAAAGGGGGAGGTCTAGCAACCAGGGGAAAAAGAGGAAGTCGGCACTTATGCCTTTGAAATAGTTTTCATCAAGTTAGCAAGTTAAAAATAGTAGTGCAGTGGTGGCAGAGAGCAGTGGCACAGGCTAGCCACAAGTATGTACCTACAGCATCCAGGCAGATTTGCACTCAGAGTGGCTATCCCATGTCACTGCTTGTTGCTGCCCGGGATACAGCGCTAGGCTATTTTTAGCATGCTAGCTCAATGACAGCTAGCGTGAGGATGTCTATGCAAGTTGGAAATGTCATCTCCAGCTCCAAATATAGACATACCCCAAGACTGCTGGGGTCACACACATGCCTTTCTGGCAGCAAAGAATACTTATAACAGGATCACAGGCCCCAGTCCAGCAAATCGTTTAAACTGAATTCTGGACTTCAAGAGCTAACATCCTGTGTTCATTCAGTTCCTCACATCAGAATCTATGTACGATACTTCAAAGTGAGAAGCAGTTTGGATGTCTAAATCTATCTGAAGAACTATACATACTGAAGGAACACTTTCTCCTTTGAATGTTATTAGTACAGATTCCTATTCTTGGGAGATTATCTAGCCATACCAATTGCCTAAGGAGTTTTGAATACAAATAATAAAATGAAGATTGCAGTACTGCTCTTCTAGAGACAAACTACAATATATTACTGTATGTGACAACCTTATAAAAGTAACTTCTATTTTTAACATTTTTAGCTGTTTGATTTGTAATTAAAATAAAATATTACTGACTTTATATAAATTTATGACATAATCATGTATTTTAGAAAACTTCTTACCCTGTAAGTGATTTCTGACACACCTCCAACTGTTCATGTAAATGAGGCAGAAGCTGTCCCATAGTCTCATCTCCAACACAGCAGTTAACAACATTAGGATTCTCATGAGCTCGTTGCATTATTTTTATCCATGATTTGTCAATGTTCTGAAAACGTTTTGCTTCCTAAGCATAAGTTAAATCAACGTGTTAACACATTCTCTTGTAAACTGTTATTTAGTTAAGTTTTTTAGAATATAAATATCAAAAAGTATTATAGATTTACCTGAGGTAATTGCTTTGCAATATCTCCCCCTACAAAAACAGCTTCAAGATAAACCCATAAGTTTTGCACCACCAACCACTCTTCAATGATATCACTGGAGGTGCTCAGTTTGTATACCCAGCTCTGAATATCTTTTTTAAATGGTGTATTATATCTAAAACCAGGGATGAGAAATAAGAATAACTTTAAATTAAAGTAGAAAGTAAAATATTTATAGAGGGAGTGAAACAAAATATGTAAATTAGAGAGCAAAAATGATCTCTTGAAAACTTGAATAAACAAATTTAATTTTATTCAAATGTATCAAGAGAATAGATTGCTATACATTTGTGAGCTGAGAGAAGTTATCTGCAGTAACATTATTAATATACCAACATCCATACAAAACAATAACATTTCATCCACATTTATTGCTGACTAAGTGTCAATCTAGTAATATGGTTGCTGATTTAATTATAGTGTGTGTATTATCGGCATGTACAAAAATTAGCAAATCCACACAAAAAAATCACTTAAGAATTACCTGTTACTAAGTAAAGAGCCCAAGATCATTAAACTGTCCTCCATAAGTGTAATAATTTCTGCTGACTCACTTCCCTTTAACAGTAGCTCTCCTCTTGCTTTAAATGATGAAAAACTCAAATTCTGGCCTCCCCAACTTTCAATTATCTGAGACAATTTAGCTTCAATATCCTTTTCCTTTATAGCAGATATACAGATATCCTGCAAAGTAAAAAAAATAAAAATGTTAATCTTCATTATCCAGATGTGAAACCTTTCCTAATACAATAAAAGCTGTGTTATCTGGCACTTTACCAACTGGAAAGCTCTAGAAACCAGCATTTCGGAGTGCCGGATCGGGGCAGTTCCTCACAAGTGACATGTCCCTGCTGCTCCTAGGTGGAGAAATGGCCGCGGGGGCTCCATGCGCTGCCCTGCCCTGAGCGCTGGCTCCGCAGCTCTCATTGGCCGGGAATACAGCCAATGGGAGCTGTGGGGGCAGTGCCTGCAGGCAGAGGCAGCATGCAGAGCCACCTGGCCATGCCTCCACCTAGGAGCAGCAGGGACATGTCACCGCTTGCCGGGAGCTGCCTGAGGTAAGCGCCGCCCAGATCCAGCACCCTGAAACCATTCCCACACCTCAACCCCCTGCCCCGAGCCCCCTCATGCACCCGAACTCCCTCCCCTCTATTGATAAGTATAATTTTTAGTTAACTGGAATTTTTGACTTTGACTTGACATTCCCCCAACATGCTGGATAACAAAGCTTTTACTGTACTATATATATAGCTTTTAATTATAATATTTAAAATAATGTATGTATGTGCAATCCAGATCTGAAATTATGCAATGTTTTAAACACATACAGTATAGAGGTGGGACAAGGCATTCTGATATTTTTTACTGCAAACTCTTTGATGTTAAATGTTTTTTTTAAATGTAGGGGTATGCAGACCTCAACAAATTTGGCCTGGAAAATCTGTAGCTACAGCTGCATGTCTATGGTTGCACTTTTTGGTATTGACAAGACCACAGACTTTCTAAATCTAGATTTCTACATCCTTGACAGATGATAATGTTATGTTCTGATATTTACATGAGCACTCTATTGCTTCAAGTTTAGCTTATGTTTCTGTTCTAGGCAGGTATAATTGAATTATCTTGTTCAAAGAAAGTATTAGTACAGTGGCCCCACTACAAACCATATTTAACATACGGCACTTCCAAGGCTCCAAGATTTAGGAATCTGAACTGCCTTCCAAAATCTGAGAAGGATGAGGTGTGGAGCATGCTTCCTGAGTCTTAAAAGAGCAACACTCTGATGCAGAAACTATAGAACCCGAACTACCAAAAAAGAAAATCAACCTTCTGCTGGTGGCATTTGACTCAGTTGATGAAAATGAGGCACACTCTTTACTGATGTCAAGGCAGTCAGTGCAGAGTCTCAAGGCCACCCTCATGAGGAGAAGCTTTAGCCTTGCTTCACAATCTTTCTTCATGCGAGACTTAGAAAGTCACTTCAAATTTGGCAGCTCTCTCTCCAATACAAGCTTCCCGAAGGTACTTTAAGCAACTTGAGTGCAGGTTGCTCACAGGCACAAACTTATTTCAGGAAATGCAGGACTTGAAGCCTGATGACTGAGGCATCCCTCAGCACTGGGAGTTGACTGAAACCCTGAGATGGTAAAAAAAAAAAACCAAACTACCTTCTGTGACAAAGCTCTGTCCTTGACTCTGTGGGTCCTGCGTTTCCTGGTGGATTTTGCTAGCCTCAGAGGCTCACTGTGACCCTCCACGTAGCCCTTCTCTCTCTAGAGGCAAGGGTCACAGCTTACTGAGCCATTTTCATCGTAAGCCAACAAGGGAGGTCAGGAGAATCAATCCTTCCTCACACAGTCTCTGTTGTCTCCCAGTCTCAGTGATTAATCAGGGAGGGGAGGGGGAAGCCCGGGCCCACCCTCTACTCCAGGCTCCAGCCCAGGGACCCTAAAATTAGCAGCTATGGTAGCTGACTTTTTGGAAACAGGACATGTACAATTCCCTGGGCCACTTCCCCACAGCAGCCCCCACTCAATATCTCCTTCACCATTACTTCAGGGCCTCGTTCCTTGCACCTGATATGGATTTGTACTACTTCGTTCCTCCAACAGCACGGATCCCTCCTATAGCTCCTGACACCCACGCCTCACTGACTAACTGGGAGGCTTTTAACTAGTTCCAGACAGCCCTTGAGTGGCTTCAGGTGTCCCAATCAATCTAGCTATCTCCGCTGCCTTCTAAAAGGATCTTATTTGGCCCCAGGTATCTTGATTAACCCGGAGCAACTGCCATTTGGTTACCATGGTAGTAGGGATTTGTTTAGCCTGGGGCTAACATACCTGTTCCTCACTACTTTACTGTAGCCATCTGGCCTTGCCCCATCACACTTCATAACACTAACTATTTACAATACAAGAGAACACAGTCTGCTCAGAGAGCTTGCAAGAAGAGCAGTTCCAGTGACTGTCACAAGCAGTAAAAAGAAACTTAGATGGCTCTTGGTTGGCTGGGCCCTTTATACCGATGTCAAAAGCACACAGCAGCCAGAGGTGACGCATCGGGGGGCATGGAGGATCAAGTGCATCCAAGCAGCCACCCAGGTGGGGAGCACAAGGGGCAGAGCCAGAGCTGAAGTGGAAGAGGTGGGGCCAGATCCTCTTCCGGCTGTGCTGGTACGGTGCCCGGTGCAGCACAGCAGCTGCCTGGGAGAGCGCCTGGCTGTGGTGGTGGCAGGCTGCCCCCTGCCCAAGCTTGGCTTCCGGGGACAGTGGCCAAGTGAGCCGGAGCCCCTCCTCCCTTCAGCATGCTCAGAGTCAGCCCCTGTCACTGGAAACTGAGCCTGGGCAGGGAGCGAACTGCAACTGCCCCTGTCTCCAACCAGGCTCTCTCCCAGGCAGCTGCTGCTGTGCACAGAGACTACTGGGGGGTGGGGGTGGGCCCTCCGGCTTGTTGGATTCCTGTCCCAGAAACCGAGTCCAGGCAGGGAGTGGGCTGCTGCTGCTGCCCCTCCCCAGGCAGGCTCTCTCCCAGGCAGCTGGCTACAGAGCTTCCAGTATGGAGAGGCACTAGTCGTCTATGATTGCAGCAGCGTGCATTTGAGGTGCACCGACAGGTATCACCGAAGGAAAAAGTTCCAGCGACTGTGCGGGGTGTGCGCACACCCAGAATGGAATGGACATATGCAATCACTCAAAGAACTGGACAGTTTGAGGGAATGTTCACTCTGGAGCTGAATCGCTCCTGAGTTCACAATGTTCTCCCTTCTGGCTATTGAGAAGTGTATTGTGTTTCTAAAAGGAGGCTGCCCAACCTTGTGCCTCTATAAGAGCTATAGGCCCAGGTATACCTGATTGAGTGGTTCCGAACTGGAGTCTGAAGCTGCCACCACTTGTGAAAGGCTTCTAACCCCAATATGACTATCAAAAGTATTAAAGCAAGTGGACAAAGAGAAATTACAAGTACTGGGGGCTCTGTTGATCAGGCCTCTAAACAGGAAAAGCTGGCTATCTGAAGAGAAAGTTCCTGTGGCTGTGGTGATTGAAGCTATTAAAGCTGTTTGTCATGTTCCATAAAACAATGGAACTGCTGGAAGCAGAAAAGAAATTAGAGGCGCTTGGCTGAAAAAAGCGTTTCTGCTTTGTGACTAATCCAATCAAATGAAGAGCAATTTTTCCATTGGTCTAGACTGCTGTGGGGAGATAAGGAATAGGAAAAAAATTAACTTACTTGAAAATTTTCCTTTCTTCTAGAGGGAAAGGCCATATATCTATTACAAGGGGGCTTACCCTTGGGTGCAGTTCTTTAGAGGAAGGTCCAAGATCTGTCAATCACAGCTTGGAGTGGCTATAAATGCATTATTCTGTCTGAAATACTTCCAAAGTTGCTTTGTAGAGCTAATTCCTTTAAACTTTGATTCTCAGGTAATTAGACAGAAAAAATCATATAAAAACACTTCGTCCAGCAGGACAAACGTTGAATTTCACCTCAAATAATGGAGGACAGATATATCATGCCTCTAAAGAAAATGGAGCAGAATTTGACAGTTTAAGCCTTCCTCAGAACTATAATTCTTTTGTTAGGTGGTTTAGCTCTCTCCAGACTTTCCTGCTAGAAGAAAGGAGATTTTGGGTTAAGTTTTCCTGTTCTTCACAGAGAAAGTCCACAGATCAACTGCAATGGGATGTCCAATAACAGGGAATAATTAGGGAGAGAAACAAAGGATGAATGAGGAGGTAGATGTGACATTATTGACATGAACTATGACCATATAGATTATTGCTGCAACCAGGGTTATATGGTTGCACCAGGTCTTGTACAGAGGAATCAACTGGGGTGTCTATGGAAAGGTTGTAGTTTGCTGGTTATGATTATGCTGTCTGTATGTGTGTATCATTTTTGTATTTGAAGTTATGAATATTGGCTATGTACTTGTATCTCAACGTGTTTGATTCTAAGTAACCTTAGTGGAGCAATTGGTCAGCTTCTTGAGAAAGGACTATTCTCAGTAAGTGCCTGTAGAAGGGCTCGGCCGAGGCTCATCCCTCCGGGGATTGCACCGCCACGCAATAGTTCGCTATGGGTCCTGGCCCTGGGTCAGGGCGGGGCAGCAAACAAACAGTCTGGAGCTCAGGCCCTTAGGCAGGGGCTGAGCCAAGAGTCCAATAGAAGCCCAGGCCCTGGGTCGGGGCAGGGCAGCAAATAAACAGTCTGGAGCTCAGGTTTCTGAGCGTCTGGTTCGAGGCAGAGACTGCCACCTGTGAGTGGGGTGGCAGGGTGGACGCAGGCCCACCCACTCCACTGCGTCCCAGCCCAGGGCTCTAGCAATGGCAGGAGACTTGACGCTGTGTCAGTGGGGATCCTGACCGCAACATACTGACATGGGTTCTGGCTGAGCTGCGCCAGACCAGGGTCGACTGCCCCCGGGCTACTTCTGGACTCCCTCTCGTAGGGTACCTGGGTTAGGGCAGTGTCCTCAGAGGTTTCCAGCACCATCGGTTCCTCTGGGTAACGGGCGAGGGGTAGGCTCGGCTGCTCCTCAGGGTAGGTGGCAAGGGGTAGGCTGGGCTGCTCCTCAGAGTAGCTGGCCAGGGGTAGGCTGGGCTACTCCTCTGGGTAGCTGGCCAGGGGTAGGCTGGGCTGCTCCTCTGGGTAGCTGGCCAAGGGTAGGCTGGGCTGCTCCTCTGGGTAGCTGGCCAGGGGTAGGCTTGGCTGGCCCGGCCAGTCCTCGTGTCGGCTGCAGCCTGCCGGCGTGTCCCAACCCAGAGCTAGGCCACAGGCATCTGGCCTCTCCAGCGGCTGGCTTTCAAGTGAGCTTTGCCGTTAGGCTTTTCTACTTCCTGACCTGTGCCCTGCCCTCTGGGGGGCGGGCGCAGGACCCGCTGGCTCCACCCACATTGGTGCTAGGGGAGGCTCATGCCTCCGCGGGGCTGTGGGGTGTCTCACCGCCTTGCTACAGTGCCCAATCAAGAAACACTTAACTGACAACGGACTTTGGGAGATACCAACCCACATCTGAGCTTTTCTGGGAATGCTTACATTAACATGTAAACAATGGCATCGGCCTGCAAAAAGCTGAATCATTCATGAACATGTGACTTGCCCAGGTAGCTACAAACTCCATCTTGTTGCTGTGACTTTGCACAGAAGAACAAAGGGGTTTCCATCCACAAGAGAAAGAATATAAAAGGCCCTGGAAGCCTCTCCATTTTGTCTTCAGCTGGCTCAAGAGATGGCCTCTCCACCCCCAAGAGATGCCTGAAAGAAACTGGAACAAAGGACAGTAACCACAGGGGTGTGACTGATTGCTGGACCCAGACTAGGAAGGAATCCAGTCTGTGAAAGAAGCTTATTGGAACATCTCTGGGGGTGAGATTTCATCTATAATCAGTTTCTTAATGTATTAGGTTTAGACTTGCGCGTCTTGTTTTATTTTGCTTGGTAACTTACTTTGTTCTGTCTGTTATTACTTGGAACCACTTAAATCCTTTTTATACTTAATAAAATCACTTTTGCTTATTAATTAACCCAGAGTAAGTAATTAATACCTGGGGGAGCAAACAGCTGTGCATATCTTTCTATCAGTGTTATAGAGGGCAGACAATTTATGAATTTACCCTGTATAAGCTTTATACAGAGTAAAATGGATTTATTTGGGGTTTGGATTCCATTGGGAGCTGGGTGTCTGGGTGCTAGAGACAGGAGCACTTCTTAAGCTGTTTTCAGTTAAGTCTGCATCTTTGGAGAGCATGATTCAGACTCTGGGTCTGTGTTGGAGCAGACTGGCATGTCTGGCTCAATAAGGCAGGGTTCTGGAGGCCCAAACTGGCAGAGAAAATGGGCTCAGAGGAGTCTCAGCACATCAGGTAACAGTCCCAAGGGGGACATGTCTCCCTTTTATAAAAAAATAAATAAATCAGTTGCTGGTTGAGCATAATGTGCAAATCCCTACCTCCAATGCAGGGACTGATGAAGCCTACATGTTTAAATGGTTAATCTTACTGATGGTGTGGAAACATGACCAGGTGGCCACTGCATCTCTCTCTCTCTCTCTCTCTCTCTCTCTCTGTATGTTATATATGAATCTTCAATTACTTTGAATAAATAAGCATACATTTTCAAGGGGAAAAAAGGTTTCTACCTTTGAAAGCATCTGAAATGCACCCATTTAGCCATCTAATAACAAACTGCAATGTTTCTTCTGTTTTTCTTTGCTTGTTTTTCATTTGTTTATGATGGGTATATAGACCAAGAGAAGTGGAGATTTTTCTGAATTGGGTACTACATTCAATGTTGATTTTTAGACCTTTGACATCAAGAGTATGCCAGAAGAGTGGACGTTTTTGTTTAGTTTTTTGTTTTTCTTTGGTTTTTAAAGGGTTGGGGTTTTTTGTTTGTTTGTTTGTTTGTTTGATAGATAGTGGGCAAAAATGATGAGAAAAATATTTTTTTGTAACTGGGTTTATTTTGGGAATAAAGAATTAACTCTCAGTACATCTTTGTCCTCATGAAGAGGTGCACAGCTGCTGTTCCCCAATAAGACCTTAACTTCTGAAAACTCTCTTTGCTGAAATGATTGAAAGGAGATAAGCCTTTTAAAAAATCTAAGGGTACTTCTGACAAGGGATCAAAGGGATGCTTCATCTGAGTTTTTAATATAAGATTTTGATCCTAAGTGGGAATTCTCCTCCTTGGTGTAGAGATTAGAAGTGAGGCAGCTCCAAGAATTCTTATGTCCGGAAGAAAGGAAAATCCTCTACCCACTTGCATTTCTAGCGAGCTGGAAATGTTTATTATTTGGCTTTTGAAGTCTGAGGATTTTGGCTCATATTAAGACTTACTATAAGAATTTAAAACAAAACATAGAAAAAAGAAAAAGCTTTGCCCTTGCCTTGACTGGATCCTTATACGTTAATGACTTAGCTCTCTCTATATATACAGCCTTACGTATAGACCAGGCCCTAGGAATACTTTCTCCAGGCTAAGGATATGATAAAAGCATCTGAATAACCTCTTTTAATTATTACCTCTCAAATCTCATGTAGCTAGATTTAATTTCTCAGGACTCAGCAGTATGTCGGTGCAAGGGACCATCACTGACAGATGTGACTAGAGATCGAATAACATTGCACCCTGTGGCCACCAGCTTCTGAATCCTGTTCTCTGACAGAAATAAACTTATGTGGAGATTGAGATCTGATTATTCCCAGAAGTAATATTGACCATGTGATGTCATTCTGCTCTTGGTGATGACAAATCCATCTTCCTTCAGAACAGAATCTGAGCTGTGGGACTGCAGCTTTGTGAGCCTTTTCCAGGAATGGTGCTCTGAGCAGGCAGTCTCAACATGGGTATATATGAACCCTTTTTGCCCGAGGAAAACAGTGTTAACTAGCACTTTGGAAGACACTTTGGAAGATAGAGGGGCAGGCAGACCAAAGGAAAACCATCACACTAACAACATTGTCTGTTGCATGTGAAGCCAAGACATCTCCTATGGGAGGTTCATGCAGTGCATTGGTAGGGGTTCTTCAAATCAAGGCTAGAGAAAAATTTAAAAAATCCTTTTGAGAACAGCTACTACAGTGAAATTTAGGGTCTCCAACTTGAACTGTAGCTTCTAGAAAAAAAATCTATTTAAGAATTTCAAATTGAGTGCTCCTCAGTTTTTTGAGCCCTTGGGCATCAGGGTGGGAATGGAATACACTCCTAAGCCTTCTTGTTCCCTGCAAAATCAATTACTTCAGTTTGAAGCAGATTATATATTGTAGTCTTCATACTTTTGTATTTTGGTTGGCTGGAGGATGAAAGAGATGTTTTGGAGTTGCATTTAATTCTAAATAGGACAGGTTGTATATCTCTGGCTAAGATTCTTTAATTTGTTTTGTGTGTAGTATTGAACAAAAACACACTGAAATTTCAGTTAGGAAGAAAAAATTAAATGCAGAAATACAAAATGGGAAATAATAAGCTATGCAGAAAAAGATCTGAGGATTTTACTGGATCACAAACTGAACATGAGTCAACACGGTGATGCACTTGTGAAAAAAGCAAATGTCATTCTGGGGTGCATTAACAAGGGCATCATAAGAAAGGCATAAGAGGTAATTATTCTCCTCTACTCAGCACTGGTGAGGCCTCAGCTGGATTAATATGTCAAATTTTAAGAGTCCAGATTAGAGCAACAAATATGATAAAAGGTTCAGGAAAGGTTTAAAAACCTGGGTATGTTTAGTCTTGAAAAAAAGAAGACTGAGGGGGGACCCGATAACAGTCTTCAAATATGTTAGGGGCTGTTATAAAGAAGATGGTGATCAATTGTTCTCAATGTCCACTGAAAGTAGGACAAGAAGTAACAGGTATAATCTGCAGCAAGGGAGATTTAGGTTAGACATTAGGAAAAACTTTCTACAGGGATAGTTAAGTACTGAAATAGCTTACCAAGGGAGGTTGTGGAATCCCAGTCATTGGAGGTTTTTAAGAACAGATTAGACAAACACCTGTCAGAGATGATCTAGGTATACCTGGACCTGCTTCAGAAAAGAGGGGATTTGACTAGATGACCTCTTGAGGTCACTTCCAGCCCTACATTTCTATGATTCTATAATGGACAACAACTATTTAACATACCATGCATTGTTTCAGAATAGCGTTTGATTTCATAGTAAAAAAATCCTTAAATATAACTTTTATACAAGTAATATTTTGTACTTTCCTGAAAATATAAATTGAAGGATCAAAAGCAATGTGTGTACTTACCTCAATATCATCCTTATGTTTAAGAAGTGGTGCTTCCATGATGTTTCGAAGACAAAAAGAATCTGATTCCACATCAAATTGATGTCCTGTTGTTTCAGCAATGCGATTCCAATGTCTCTGCTTCATTGCTTTATTAGTCATCATTTCCAACAGAGGACATGACTCACTAAAATCATCTATTCTTTTCTTGAGGTCTAAAAATGCTTGCCAGTTTTTAAGTCCTTTGGGAAGTTTGCGGCACCTTTAATTCAGTAAATAATAATAATTGATACAGTAGTACACTTCTTATATTGCTGATTTAATATTTTATCGAAAAGGATCTTGAAATATTTTTATGTATATTTGGAAAAAATAGGTGGTTTAAAACAGACACCATTGCTTCACCAAAACTATTTTCTCAGCAACAATGGCTGAAAAATTAGTCTGCTGACATATCAATTTCATTTAAATAGTGTACCAGTGATATCAGTGCAGGGCCGGCTCTAAGCACCAGAGTTCCAAGCATGTGCTTAGGGCAGCACTTTTCAAGGGGCACCACTCCAGCTTTTTTTTTTGGCTTTGGCAGCGGCTCTCCAGCTTTTTTTGGTTTTTTTGCTTGGGGCGGCAAAAAACCTGGAGCCAGCCCTGTATCTGTGTCTATCTTTCCTGCAAAAATCATTGTAAGCACTGTTCTAAAAAGCATAATGTTATCCCTTCAATCCCACTCTCATACAGGTGGTGGATTAAACAGAACTCCCAGAAAGTAATCTTCTAATGCAAATGCAAGATTTATTATCTGATAATTTTCTCTTAGCCATTTCTCCCCTCATTCATTACTAATGGGTTAATTTGAAATTTGGAGAGAGATCAATATAATTGCTGAAGGCTTCAGAACTAAACCTAATCCTTCAACTCAGTCAATCAGTAATATTCTTCCAAAGCTGTAGAAATATTTCAGCAACTTATTAGTAGCATTAAGACATATACTTGGTATATTATAGCTAATTGTCAAGCTACTATGTGTCTAATTCTCTCTTTAGGGGAAAAAAATCTGTTATGAATTGTATTCCAGTTGTTTTATCAGATTAGCATAGTGGACTGATGAGAGGAGAACCTGCTAGCAGAAAGAAAATCAGGTAAGAGATTTCACATTCTGTAGCACATGTTCTCGCCTGACTAATAGGAAGTAGTGAGCAGTGAATCACATAAGTAGAAAAGAAAAAAGTAGTTTTAAGCATTAGACTAGTATAATAGATAGAAGTGGAAGTGGTTCTCCCCGCCCCCCATATAAAACCAGAGCTTTGGAATTTAAAGAATTATTTGGGAACCAACCCACTAATACCCTCCTACCAAAGGATGGCCTGTTGAAGAATGGAAACCTATTTTGCAAGTGTTCCTCAAACTATTTCCAACAATGCCAATAGAGACTTGTAGATGGAGTCTCAATTTCTTCTCCAGAAATATTTCCCAGATATCTAGCATAGCAACTGGTGCAAGTTTTTAACATCTTGCCTAAAGCAATTTGTGGCCCTAAGGCCCTGACATTTTGGATGGAATGATATGTGCAGAAAACAATTAGTGTCTGTACTCTGTATGTTTGAGATATACTTTTAGCTTTCTAGGGATGTTACTTGTGTCACATTATTGCGGTAGCTGTGTTGTTCCAGGATATGAGGGAGACAAGGTGGGTGAAATAAAATCTTTTATTGGACCAACTTCTGTTGGTAGAGAGGACAAACTTCTGAACTTCACAGAGCTCTTCTTCATACCTGGAAAAAGTAATCAGTGTCCAAGCTAAATACAAGGTGGGACAGACTGCTAAGCATCAGGGGTTCACACATGGTATAGGAGCCCTTTTAAACTGAAGTGCGCAGTTAACACCTCTGCAGTCATAGGACAATGGAGGGTTAGTAGACAGCCGGGTGTGTTATACACATTTTTGTAATGGGTCATAAAACCAGTATTAACACCTTCCAAGGTGTGTGATGAATGTAAGAATTTTTGGTTATATTTTTATGATGCATATGTGCACCTTAGTTTAGCTGATCACTATGTATTTGTCGCAGGGTGGAGCTTCTTCCGAGCTTCCAAGCACACACTGCCACTCCTCATCTCCTTGAGGATGGTTTATTTTCTTAAAACAGGCAAGTAAACAAACAGAAAACAGTCTTTTAACTCTCTCCTTTGTCTCAGATTTCAGGGCCACTCCTCAGAGGGATCTCTGGCACTCCTCTCCTGACAGCTTCTCAGTTTTAATCAGCTGTCCTCCCTTCGTGGAGCAGCAGCCGCAGGGCTGCTTCCCCAGCCACCTGGCCCCTTCCTCCAGAGACACACCATTGGACTTAGCTCCACTCCACTATGTCTTCTCTTTCACAGGCACAGCCTGTCTCAATCACCCTCTCCTCCTTCATTCCCCGTCCTTTAAAGCCTCAGGTATAGCCCAACCACCTTTAATTGTCTGGATTGGGCTCACCTGTTCTGACACAAGGGAACTTAGTCCAGCTCTACTCACAGGGACCAGGTACCCTGTGACAGTATTTCTATAACACTGAGCGTAAAAGGGAGAGAGGCATGACTGGTGTCATGAATGCAATCTGGCGCCACATCTACACTAGAAGTGCTAGAGAGGTTCTTCTGATAAAGACACTCTATGCTGACGGGAGAGAGCTCTCCCATCAGCTTAATTGCTCCACGTCCCAAAAGAGCTGATAGCTATGTCAGCGAGAGAAGCTCTTCCGCCAACATAGCGCTGTTTACACCGGTGCTTAGGTCAGTATAACTTACATTGCTCAGCCATGTGATTATTCACATCCCTGAGTGACTTAAGTTATTGTGACACTCTGTATTTCAAGGGAACACCCTGCACCCTAATGTTCATCCTTAAAATATGATTGTGTGGTATCCAATGCAAAGTTTGTCATGTCGGGTGTTTTCAGAAGGCTCATGATGCACTGAGCATTGTTGCTATAGTAATGTTATAGATTGTAATTTCATGTATATAGTTATGAGGCTGAAAATGTGTCCTCATGGCTTAAAACAAGCCCAGGCAAAACTCTCCAAGAACAGAGTGGCAGTTCACACCTCATCAGGGCATGTATGGGACAAACCCAGCCCAGCCTCACAGGAACAAAGGACACTGGCATAGGCAGCAACAAAGGATCTGTTGGACTCTCCAGTGAGTAACACATGGCTTGAATGATCTCTTCCTTAGTTGGGGTGTCTGTGTTGATATCAAGATCTTCTGCCTCCTGGATGTTTGCTTCGTCTTTAGGTGGTTCCCTGTTCAGCAATTTTTTGAAATGCTCTGTCCAGCACATTTCTTGTTCTTTTTCAGTTGTTAGTAGGTGTCCTTGTTTGTTCCTGATGAGAGTATTTGTCGGTGTCTGCCGTTTACCACTGATAAGCCGCATCATTTTGTAGATGGTTCCTTGTTCACAACGAGCACCTGCATCCTCTGCTTGTGTTGCCAGATTATCAACAAAATGCCATTTGTCCGCTCTCACAAGGCGTTTGACCTTCCGGTGTGCCTTGCTATACTGCTCGTGGTATTTGTCCTTTAGCTTCTGGGATTTTATATCTAAAACTTTTTTCTTCAGAGCTCGTCTGGTTTCTATGGCATTGCATGTGCTGGGTGTAATCCACTCCTTCCTTCTTTTCTGCCTGTAGCCTAGACAGGCTTCAATGCTCTGTTTATAAATTGCTGTTACTTTGTCCCACTTCTTCTGGATCTCCTCATTTGCATTCCCCTCCTCTTCATCAAGGTCTGCAAGTGCTTGTAACCTGTTCGTTGACTGCAGAACGAAGGCTTTCTGTATTTCAAGGGACTTTAGCTTGTCAATATCATAATGTCTATGTCCCTTGTTTGGTGGACCCACACTTCTCAGTTTTAGCTTGATGGAGGCTGTCACAAGGTGGTGGTCGCTGCCAACATCTGCACCCCTTCTCACTTTCATATCTGTCAGTGAGTGTTGCCATTTGCCATTTATCATGATATGGTCAATCTGATTCTTATTTCTGCCATTTGGAGAACACTATGTCAGCTTGTGAATTTCATGATGTTCAAATTGGGTTCCGCCAATGACTAGGTCATTCATATTATATAAATCAACAAGCCTTTCTCCATTTTCATCCATGGTGCCATACCCATGTCTTCCTATTGCTCTGTCATTGTTTGTGTTGTCCTTACTGGCCTTGGCATTCGGGTCTCCCATGATGATAGTTAGGTACTCTCTCTAACTCTGCCTGTAGTGTAAGGTAGAATTTGTCCTTTACTTCTTCATCACTGTCATTGTTTCTCCCGAGCCTGTTGTTAATCTTCCTGATCCTGTCCATCTACTCTCGCTGACACCCAGAATGTGTAAGCTGTAGCATCTCATCTCTGCTGTGACTTGAGCTAGCTTCCCTGTTTCATACATTGTCTGTATGTTCCACAAACCAAGTTTGTTTTTTGTCTTGGTATTGAGTACTTCAGTCTTCATGCCAGTGGCTTCCTTTCGGCTTTCACCACTGGCAGTCATATGGGTCATTGACTCCTGAAGGCTATCACACACAGTAATGGTCGATTTCTCCATCGCTGTTTCCGTAACATATTTTGTTTTTTACGGGACAGGGTTGTTAGCCCTGTGCCTAAAGCCCAACCTGGAGGACCAGGGTGTCTGTTTTGTCTGCTCCCCGCACCCCAGTCTGAAGCTCTTTGCCAAGCAGTGAGGAAGTGGTTTAATCCTTAATTTTGCATAAGGCAAGACATATGTGGATGATGCCATCCACTTATTAATAATAGAAAGAACTTTACTTTCTGAGATGAACTTTGAAGTAGAGATTAAATGATTCCTTTTATTTTCAGGAATTTTTCCTCCCGAAGGTAAGCCCTTTTTGGAATCGGCCTGAGCTCCTATGAATAGAACATTCTGTGATGGGGTCAACAAGGATTTCTTCTCTTTTATTAAGAAACCCAAACTTTGGAACACAGAGCATGTGAATTATGTGACCTTTTTTGGCTTCTCCTCTAAAGCTGCTTTTAGGAGCCAATCATCTAAATACGGAAACACAAAAATCCATCGTCTTCTGAGAAAAGCTGCCACTACAGATAAACATTTTGTAAAGACTAAGGATGCTGAGGAAAAGCCAAAGACCTGTATTGCAAATGGTCCTGCCCTATGGCAAAACAAAGGTGTGTGAAACTGAGAGGAGTAAACCAATTTAGACTGGATATGAAGGAATAATAGAACTTAGAGCTAACATTCTGAAGTGAATCCTTTGCACTTGTTTATCTTAGATCTGATGAAGACCTCTATCTTTCTTTGGAATTAGGAAATAGTGGGAGTAAAACCCCAGATTCCTGAGATTTACTGGAATCTCCTATATTGATCCCACCATTGGTATATAGTTG
Organism: Mauremys reevesii; assembly: GCF_016161935.1. NCBI lineage: Eukaryota > Metazoa > Chordata > Testudines > Geoemydidae > Mauremys > Mauremys reevesii. Next base: position 62,031,854 of record NC_052625.1, read on the forward strand.
ATTTCAGTTCTTAACACCAACTTGTAAGAAGTGGTCCCTGAAGAGGGAGGGAGAGGGCAGTTGGTTTGGGGAGAGGGTGTCTAACTGGATAATATACCATTTTTGTAGTGTCCAGAACCTATTTGTCAGTGGTGATCTTTAGCTATTCGGTGTAACATTGGCCTAAATGGTCTCCAAATGCAAGGGAAACAGACTCCAAGGTTGGTTTGCTACTTTCAAACATCATGTCAAACCTGCAGACTAACTGCTAGTAAGAAGAAGTGGTGGACAAATTCTTTTGCTTCATCTTGGATCTAAATGGGCATCTGTCATATGACTGAAAAGTAGAGGGTTGTTGTTGCTAGTAGCACTGTCTACCCTTGAAATAGGATGATGATGACATAGAAGAATAAGGTTGGTAATTCTGTCTTTGGTATCTGAAAAGAGGTGCAGGAAATCTCCTCTTAAAAGGTGACCTTAGACTTCATTTCCTAGGGAAGAGAAAAGGAAGGTAGCCAGGTATGTCTTCTGAGAGTTATTGTTATTGCTACCAATTTTGAAGATGTGTACGAGACATCAAAGGATGCCCTCAGTTTAGCAACATAATCTCTCTCTTTAATGAGGCCATTAGCCATTCTGGAGTGGTCATCGGAGGGGTTGTGGTGAACAGAGAAATTTTGTCCCACGGGTGAAACTGGATCGAGTTATAATGGGTTATTAGTTAGAGAAGATGATGAGAATAGCTTCCCTCTCAAAGAATCCAGTCTTTTCCCTTCTCTGTCACTGACAGTAGAATGTAAATTATCTTAATCTTGACATTTGCATTGTCAAAGCCTCTACCTGAGAATTAGGTGGAGAATGTACATGAAAGAAAGAAAACCCTTCATAGAATCATAGAAGATTAGAGTTGGAAGAGACCTCAGGCGGTCATCTATTCCAACCCCCTGCTCAAAGCAGGACCAACCCCAACTAAATCATCCCAGCCAGGGCTTTGTCAAGCCAGGCCTTAAAAACCTCTAAAGATGGAGATTCCACAACCTCCCTAGGTAACCCATTCCAGTGCTTCAGCACCCTCCTAGTGAAATACTTTTTCCTAATATCCAACCTAGACCTCCCCGACTGCAACTTGAGACCACTGCTCTTTGTTCTGTCAGCTGCCACCACTGAGAACAGCCTAGCTCCATCCTCTTTGGAACCCCCTCTTCAGGTAGTTGAAGGCTGTGTGACAAAGTTCCTCCTCTACTTTGGTGGGTCCTGCACTTATTGGTGGATTTGCTCACCTCAGAGATTCACGGCAGCCCTCAGTTTGGCCACTTTCGTGGCTCAAATCTGCTGTTTTACTCAGATAACCTCATCATCAACTAGCGTGGGGAAAAGAAAGGAGAACAATCCCCACAGTCTCTGCTGATCCACAGTGTAGGTCGGGGAACAGCCCAGAGACCTTCCCCTCTGGTGGAATCCACAGTCCAGGTCAACTCCTCCTGTATCTGATCAGGAGTTGGGAGGTTTGGGGGGAACCTGGGCCCGCCCTCTACTCCAGGTTCCAGCCCAGGGCTCTGTGGACTGTAGCTGTCTAGAGTGCCTCCTGGAACAGCTGCGTGGCAGCTACAACTCCTTGGGCTACTTCCCCATGGCCTCCTCCCAACATCTTCTTTATCCTCACCACAGGACCCTTCTCCTGGTGTCTGATAATGCTTGTACTCCTCAGTCCTCCAGAAGTACGCCTTCTTACTCTCAGCTCCTAGTGCGTCTTGCTCCCAGCTCCTCGCATGCACACCCCAAACTGAAGTGACGTCCTTTTTAAACTCAGGTGCTCTGATCAGCCGGCCTGTCCTAATTGATTCTAGCAGTTTCTTCTTAACTGGCTCCAGGTGTCCTAATTAGCCTGCCTGCCTTAATTGGTTCCAGCAAGTTCCTGCTTGTTCTGGAACTGCCCCTGTTATCTTACCCAAGGAAAAGGGATCTATTTAATCTGGGACTAATATATCTGCCTTCTAACACTCTCCTGTAGCCATCTCGCCTGACTCTGTCACAGCTGCTATCAAATCCCCCCTCACTCTTCTCTTCTGCAGACTAAATAAGCCCAGTTCCCTCAGCCTATCCTCAGAAGTCACGTGCCCCAGCCCCCTAATCATTTTTGTTGCCCTCTGCTGGACTCTCTCCAATTTGTTAACATCCTTTCTGTAGTGGGGGGCCCCAAACTGGACGCAATACTCCACATGTGGCCTCATCAGTTCCAAATAGAGGAGAATAATCACTTCCATCGATCTGCTGGCAATGCTCCTACTAATGCCGTTAGCCTTCTTGGCAACAAGGACACACTGTTGACTCATATCCAGCTGTAATCCCCAGGTCCTTTTCTGAAGAACTGCTGCTTACCAAGTTGGTCCCCGGCCTGGTGCAGTGCATGGGAGTCTTCTGTCCTAAGTGCAGGACTCTGCACTTGTCCTTGTCCTCATCAGATTTCTTTTGGCCCAATCCTCCAATTTGTCTAGGTCACTCTGGACGCTATCCCTATCCTCCACTGTATCTAACTCTCCCCCCATCTTAGTGGCATACGCAAACTTGCTGAGGGTGCAATCCATCCCATTATCCAGATCATTAATAAAGATGTTGAACAAAACTGGCCCCAGGATCAACCCCTGGGGCACTCCGCTTGATACCGGCTGCCAACTAGACATTGAGCCGTTGATCACTACCCATCGAGCCTGATGATCTAGCCAGCTTTCTACCCACCTTATAGTCCATTCATTCAATCCATATTTTTTTTAACTTGCTGCAAGAATACTGTGGGAGACTGTATCCAAAGCTTTGCTAAACTCAGGATATATCACATCCACCACTTTCCCCATATCCATAGAGCCAGTTATCTCATCATAGAAGGCAATCAGGTTGGTCTTGGTGAATCCATGTTGACTGTTCCTGATCACCTTCCTCTCCTCCAAGTGCTTCAAAATGGATTCCTGGAGGACCTGTTCCATGATTTTTCCATGACTGACCTGTCTGTAGTTCCCCAGATTCTCCTTCTTCCCTTTTTAAAATATGGAAACTATATTTGCCTTTTTCCAATTTCCGGGACCTCCCCCAGTTGCCACGAGTTTTCAGAGATAATGGCCAATGACTCTGCAATCACATCAGCCAACTCCCTCAGCACCCTCGGCTGCATTAGATCCAGACCTATGAACTTGTGCATGTTCAGCTTTTCTAAATAGTCTTTAACCTGTTCTTTCACCACTGAGGGCTGCTCACCTCCTCCCCATACTGTGCTACCCAGTGCAGCAGTCTGGGAGCTGACCTTGTCTGTGAAGACAGGCAAAAAAAGCATTGAGTACTTCAACTTTTTCCACATCATCTGTCACTAGGTTGCCTCACCCATTCAGTAAGGTCCCACACTTTCCCTGACCACCTTCTTGTTGCTAACATACCTGTAGAAACCCTTCTTGTTACCCTTCACATCCCTTGCTAGCTGCAACTCCAATTTTGCTTTGTCCTTCCTGATTATGGCATGCTTGAGCAATATTTTTATACTCCTCCCTAGTCATCTGTCCAAGTTTCCACTTCTTGTAAGCTTCCTTTTTGTGTTTAAGCTCACTGAAGATTTCTTTTTTAAGCCAAGCTGGTTGCCTGCCATATTTGCTATTCTTTCTGCATATCGGGATGGTTTGTTCCTGTGCCCTCAATAAGGCTTCTTTAAAATACAGCTAGCTCTCCTGGACTCCTTTCCCCTTCATATTAGTCTCCCAGGAGATCCTGCCCATCAGTTCCCTGAGGGAGTCAAAGTCTGCTTTTCTGGAGTCCAGGGTCTGTATTCTGCTGCTCTCCCTTCTTCCTTTTGTCAGGACCCTGACCTCAACCTCTCATAGTCACTGGTGCCCAGGTTGCTACCCACTTCTACTTCCCCTAACAATTCTTCTCTGTTGGTGAGCAGCAGCTCAAGGGGAGTACGACCCCTAGTTGGTTCCCCCAGCACTTGCACCTGGAAGTTATGACCAACACTCTCCAAAAACGTCCTGGATTGTCTGTTTACTGCTGTATTGTTTTCCTTTCCTGGTCCCTTCTTACGGAATCTAGTAAAGCTTATCCATCTTTCTTGCAATAGGCTGTCAAGAAGATGGGGTATTCCATTTTGATTTCCTGATTGCCATAAACCATTCAAAAGGGGCAGAGAAACCTTGTTTGAAGAAGTATTTTCAAGTGTGTCAAAAACAGGATGCAAAGTTTCCTCCAATGAAACCGAAGGCAATTTCAACGTAGAAACCATTCTGCTGACTAATTCTTGGAATTGAATGGCATCCTCAGATGGTGAAGCAGCTTAGGCTATTCAAATGTTTTTGTCTGGAGAGGATATGCCCATAAGGTCTTGGTTGTACAAAATATTTGTCTGTACAGGAACCTCAACTTTCTCTTCCTCATCATATAAAACATCTTGAATTAGAGTAAGGGACTTCTCTCTCATTATCAGATCCATTAATGTAGGATCTAAACATCTCAGATCTGAATATTCCTTCAAGTCTGGGAGTTTTGAATCTGTGTAACTTAGATCTGAATGCTGTGGACCCACAAAAACATCTCCAGTTTGATGATGAACCAGAGACATGACTTTGGAAGAAGGTTGGTATGGAAGGCCCGGAGCTGATCAATAAGGCCAAGGAATCCAGGAAGGCACTTGCCAGTCCTGCCAATTTGCCCAGTCCAGTATTATGTGAGAGTCAGGGGGTACACATGCTTGTAATAGTCTGTGTCTAACAAAGATCCTGTCATTGGATAAAGTTACAGAAATTCATAGAATATCAGGGTTGGAAGGGACCTCAGGAGGTCATCTAGTCCAACCCCCTGCTCAAAGCAGGACCAATTCCCAGACAGATTTTTGCCCTAGATCCCTAAATGGCCCCCTCAAGGATTGAACTCACAACCCTGGGTTTAGCAGGCCAATGCTGATCTTCCTGTGAATGTGGATCTGAGCCTGTTCTTAACATTGTATTCTTAATATTGATACAGGAGATAACGTTCTTCTAGGAGAGCCAGAAGGTGTCCTGGGAGGTGGAGGCAACATTACCAAGGGGTCATCTAACTTCCTCTTCTTGTAAGAAAGAGAGCGTGGAGACCGATCATTATCCAAGTCTTTCTTTGCTATAGAAATATCAACTGGACCCGAGGAGTACTGTTCTTCAGACACCTGTATGGACCCTACATTACATGCTATCAGTGCTGGTATAACAACTATTAATAGAAGCCTGCACCATTCAACTGCACCAGTCAGTGCATATCCAAAGAGTGGGAATATGCAGAGGACACTGGAAGAAGAAAACCCATTTCTTCACCTTACCCCTGAAGATCATAAGAATCCTGATTCATCATGGGAGGAAAAGGGCTTTGTAGGAGCCCTGCTTTTTCCTTAGGGAACTAAGTACCCACTTCAATACCGGGGTGGGATAGAGATATGACTTTGAATCCTTTCAGGAGGTTTTCTACTCCAGCCCAGTTCTGATGCTGGACTTACTCTCTGGTTAGACAGATAACATCCTTCTCATTCCTCTTCCCAAAATGTTCAGAACATCCATGCTTTTCTGTATTGGAGTCACAGCTCCTGGGAGAAGGTGATGTCCTGACATATCCGTTCAACTCTGAGATTTGTGCCCTGGCTATGCAAGGTTTGGCTAGCTGTGAACAGGCAGGCTATAATTTGCCCTCTGTAGTGCCAGTACATGCTGCCTCACATAAGGAACACCACTTAGATTTAGCCCAATGTTTGTGGGAGAGCAGGGCGGGCAGAGGAATCCCAGAAGGGAGGCACAGCAGTGACAGATCCAGGTGACAGAAACCACCACACTATCAAATACCCAATCCAAGGAAGAAGGAGAATATGGAAGAAAGATTATAAATTATTGCTGCACAACAACAAATAAAAATTAAAGTTATAAAACAAAGTGCACAGGAGAAACTGAACCACCAATTTATTATGCCACCAGAGACTGTATATCTGGTAGCCTGAACTGAAGGATAAGGCATAGTCCTGGAGCCTCCAGCAACAACTTTGGATTGCCTCCAAATTCCACGGGGGTGAGGGGGGCATTAATGTTATTAGTGATGAATGAGGAAAGAAGCTATGTTGAACAAAAAAAACTACTCTGTCCCATAAACCTAGCCCCAGCCTCCATGCTATATTTCCTCACATAATACTAAAGCTAATTTCTAAAGCATTAAAAATAAAATAAATTAAAAAAATTAGAAAACTTTTTTGTGAGCAAACTATGACTTAATCATCATTAGACTTCAAAGTATCAAAATATTTTTAATTTTTCAAGAATACTGCAATAGTACACCCACTAATTATATAACAGGAACACCTATTGTAAAAGGTGTTCATATCTCAAGTTATTTTAGGTTACTATATATTTTAAGAATAGTGTATAATGTTTCAAGAGAGTTCCAAATTTTAATCTTATAGTCAATACTATAAACCAGTGAGCTAGTTCAGTAGTCCAGGTAGGATCAATGTCATACCAGAGTCTATTGTGGGTCCTTGTCTCTGGGCACAGTTTATTGATTAAACAGAAAACTTGGGCAAAATACCCAAATATATAGTTCATCCAACATTGTTTACTGTTCCAAGCGGCTTTTCCCTCATCTCTCTCAGTCCCTCCCCATCCTTTCCCTGACCCAGGGATTTCTGCAGCAGCTTTTCTACTCCCTACAGTTCACTCTCTAAGTCATCTGTCTGAGAATCACCTAAAAACTTGGTTCTTTCCCCTACAGTTTTCCAGCACTAAGCTCCTGCTGGCCTTTATAAAGAACAGGTAATCTTCAGGTTGTGACCTGAACCTAGGCCCACAACCTCAGCCAGGAGTCACCTTATTAGTAACAGTTGGGGCTGGGACTCATATCCCCTCAAAGGAGCCAGTCACCCTGTGCCAAACACCATTAACAAATTTCCTCAAATTTATATATATCAAGATGCTTTAAAGATACTAAGTTATTTGTAACACAATTATCATTATTTATATTCAAATTTAACCTGTTAAAAAGTTCATATTAGGAAAAATACCTGTTTTGAAAGTCCAAAAGTTCAGCATTAATTTTTTCAATGTCTACATCTGTCCAAAGTATCTCATAATACCCACTGATATTGTTCATTACAGTATCATATAATCCATATAATTTCTGAAGCAATCCTAGCTCCTTCCTACAAGATAAAAAACATATCAACCATTAGAATCAGCTACTGAAAGATGGTGTAATAATTTCTGCTAATTTATTATGAGTACAGAAGAATAACTAAAATCTTTTTAGAATGCAAGCCTTTGGGGATAGAAAGCTGTGTCTTCTATATACTCTAGCAAATTGGACAATGACAGCAATCAAGTAATAAAACAATGAGAAGTACTAATCCGAATAGCCCAATAATCAAGTTGTTTGATATTAATAACAATATTGCAAAAGTTTCAGGTAGACTAATTAGGGGCTTGTCTACGGGGGAGATGTTGGGGGTTAAACTAGATTGATTTGATGCATTAGTTCACATGCAACAGGCAAGCCGCACTAATAGCATGCACACAAGTCAGCTGTGCCCTCTTTCAATTTGTATCATTGTGTTCACATGGTAGCAGCTTGCTGTGTACTAAACACATAGCATTCTCTGAGGATATCCTATGGTCCTTTGCTTTGCTGCTCAGCAGTGTGCATTCTGGGATTTTTCTTGCTATGCATTGTGGGATGAATAGCAGAAGCCCAGCGGGGTAAAATCACATGCTTCCTTTCTGGGTAGACGAGCACCATTTTCAAATTGCTGTTGGTCAGTATGGACCCAACAATGCTCCACAACACTGTGCTGGCGACTACAAATATGCAAAAGCTACTTTGGCTGTATTTCAGCTTTTGAAGCTCAATAACTTTGATTTTGGACTTTGCCCAGTACACCACCAAGCAGATGATGTGGCAGCAACAGAAGCTTGAATTTCAGCAGCAGCAGCAGCAGAGGAAGCCAAAAGACGATGAGGAAGAAGAGATAACGCTGAGCAACTTCTACTCCAGGATATGTGGAGATATGTGCTGAACTAGTACCAGAACTGCAGCAGCACTGTACCAACATGAGATGTCCCTTACCTGTAGAAGAGTGGGTTGCCACTGCCATATGGAAGTTTGCCATCCCTGAATGCTACCAGTCTGCAGCCAACCAAATAGGTATAGGACGGTGAACTGTTGAGGCCATTGTCACAAAAGCGTGTGATGCAATACATAAGGTACCATTGCACTGGTTTACAAACCATGGTAATGATCAAGAGATTATTGATGACTTTGCCTGCATGGGGTTCTCAAACTGTAGTAAGGCAACTGATGGCCTTACATGTGCCTATTATTTGCCACACACACACACCAAGGCTCAGAATTAATAAACAGAAAGGCATGGGTATTTCTCCATGGTGTTCCAATGGCTGGTTGACCACCATAGCAGGTTTACAAACATAATTTCAAGATGGTCTGGAAGGATGCATGTCGCTAGGATTTTTTGAAACTCAGTACTGTTTAAATTAATGGAGAAAGGACAATTTGCTCCCTGTGGACATTAATGGTGTGACGATTTCTCTGGTTACCCCAGAAGACCCAGCACATCCTCTGCTGACCTGGTTAATGAAGCTATTGGAAGGCCACTTGTGTAATGGAATGATAAGCTGTATTATACTGTTCGGTCACTAGGTGCCATTGTGGCACCATATCTTATTTGAACCATACAGGCAGAACATTAAAGGCTCTTGTACTGAACGTATCTGGTGCGTATCTTGTTCAGAAGACAGTTCTGTAGTCAGTCTATATCTGGTACAGAAGCATGACATGGTGTCAGAAGTAAACAAATGCTAGAGGAGAACAGAAAAAGAGGAAAAAAGCAACAAAGATTGCAAACAGAAGGGGAAAAAAAGCAAAAAAGGTGTCCACTAAGGTATTCTGTACACCCAGCAGGTAGGCTACTGATAGAATGATGCTGTGCTGAATACATCAATTCCACAGTTTCACTGCCTCTGCAGAAAGGGATGGTGATCTCGCTCCGCCCTGGTGGTTTATGTAGAACATTCATGCTATGTTGTCTGTCATAACCTTTATATGTTCACCATTGATCAATGGTAGGAAATGTGCACAAGCATTCCTGACCAGTCTGAGCTCCAACAGGTTGATACGGAGCATTGATTCTATGGGGGGCCGCCCTGAACTGTGTGATTGTCTAGATGAGCACCCAAGCCCAGTAAAGATGTTTCTGTTGTCAGTTTCAATGTTGGAGGTGGCTGTGTGAAGGGGACCCCTGTGCAGACATTCTGAGGATCTTTCCACCACTCGGAGAGAGTCTTTGACTGTCGACAGTAGTTTGTTTATTTAATGTGTCCCTGTTTGGTGCGAATACCATTTTGAGCCATGCCTGAAAGCAATGCATGTGAAGTGTTGTATGACTTATAACAAAGGTGCCTGCCGCCATGTGCCCAAGTAGTTGGAGGCAATTTCTGGCCTAGATCTGGGGGCTGGTCTGAATGTTGTCTATTAAGACAGTTAGGGTATTGAACCTGTGTGGTGGGAGGAAGGCTTTGACCCTCACTACATCAAGATAGGCTCCTATGAATTCCAGATGGTGTCCAGGAGTCAAAGTCAATTTTTGAATGTTCTTTTGCGTGGCCACTAGGGTGTCATCAAAGGCTCATGCCTTGAGTAGGTAGTCATCTAGATACAGGTACACCATGTTTCTTGATTTGTGAAGGTGGGCCACTACCACAGATAGGACCTTCAAGAACACGCTGGGTGCAGATGACAGGCTGAATGGAAGTACCCTGTATTGAAAATGGTCTTGACCAAAAGTGAACCTGAGGAACCTTCTGTAGGATGGTTGAATCACAATGTGAAAATGAGAATCTTTGTAGGTCAAGGACTGAGAAGCAGTCTCCCTTGTCTAGAGATGGAATTATTGCTGCTAATGTAACCATCTTGAATCTTTGTGCCTTTCCATATTTGTTTAGTGCTCTTAGATTGAGAATGGGTCTCCATCGTCTGTTTTTTTCCAATATTGGGAAGTATTTGGAATAGAAACCCTTCCCTCTGTGTTCATTTGGAACTGGTTCTATTGCACCGAGGTTTAGGAGATGATTTATTTCCCGACTTAACAGGCTCTCATGAGGAGAGTCCCTGAAGAGGGCAGGGAGGGAGGATGGGTAGGAGGGAGGGAGGGAGTTAAAATGGACTGAATGACCATTGGAGATGGAGATGATCTCCAGTACCCAGTTGTCTGATGTTATATTTTTCCAGTTTTGTTGAAAAAGGACAAGGCAGTGTCCAAAGGGTTGTAGATGGTTCGAGTTTTGCAGCAATTGATGATGGCAATGGTTGCTTGGGGCCTCAACCAATGTATCAAAATTGATGTTTCGACATTGAGGGCTGCACAGTTGAAGTTTGGGGAGCCGTAGGCTTTCATTTCTGCACCTGTTGTCTCTTCTGCTGGGGTTTGTATTGTCTCTGAGATGGAGGAAACTGGTCTGGTCGGGATCTTTGTGATGTCTGTGACTTACTGTACTGTCTTTTTTGCGCTGGTGTGTAGCTCCCCAAAGAACATAATGTGGCTCTTCAGTCCTTCAGCGTGCATAGTGAGGCATCTGTCTTTTCTGCAAAGAGTTTGGATTCTTTGAATAGAAGGTCCTCCATGGCCATTTAGACTTCTCTTGGGAGAATGGAAAGGTGAAGCCAGGAAGCTCTCTTCATCACTACTGCCACTGATATGGAGCAGGCAGCTGTGTCTCCAGTGTCTAATGCAGTCTGTATTGCTGTCCTTGCCAGAAACTGGCTCTTGGCAATGATGGCTTGGAACTGTTCTCTTTGATCATTTGGGAGATGTTTAATAAAGGCATTAAGTTTTCCATAATTGATATAATATTTCACCATAAGGGCCTGATAATTAGCAATCTGAAATTGTAAGGTTGCTGATGAATATGACTTCCTGCCAAATAAGGCGAGTCATTACCAGTCCTTGTTGTAGCATGTTGATTTAGCATGGTGCTATTTGCCACGTGTGTTTACAGTGTATACAAGAAGGGAATTTGGGGATGGTTGGGAAAATAAAAAGTCCACAGTCATAGAGGGTACATAATATTTTTGTCTGCCCTTTTGCATGTGGGAGTTATCATGGTCAGTGTTTGCCAGATGACCTTGGCTGGGTCTAGTCGGGCCTTGTGGATCAGGAATGCAATACGTGCTGGTGAGGATGTATGGAGGATGTCCAACAGCTTGTTTTGCTACTCTTTTATTTCTTCAAGGGGGGGTCTGAAGTGTGTCTATCACTCTCCTAGCGAGGTCAAAAAATTGTTCAATGTCACGTGCCGTAGATGGTGGAGGAGGCATCACGGCTTCACCTGGAGTGGATGATGAAATGTTTATTGCTGGAGTAATTTCTTGATCCAGCCTTGCGTCCTGCTTCTCAAAGGTCTCCTCTTGGGGATCAGGGAGTCTAGAAATGGAAGCTGAGGGAGATCATCTTCCTCTATCCCTATGGGAGACACTCAAGGTCTTGGAGGACTGGTGTCTATAGGCTGCCCATGGCTCCCAGTACAGCCACTGGGATGGTGTGAAGGGTATGGCTGATGGCACCCAAAAATATCCATACCAAGTGGGTGGCCTTGTCGGTCCTGTCATGGTTCTAGGGGACTGGTCCCTTGACATTGCCCTGGGAAACTTTGCACTTAGACCAAAGTTAAAAGTTATCATTGTCCTCTTCATTTTCACTTGATAGAGGTCGAGCAGATAAAGAGGCTGGTGGTGAGTGTCCTAGTACCATAGAGAATTCCAGAGACTGAGATGTGGTCAGTACCGCACCATACCACCAATACTGAGCAGCAGGGATTCCAGTTTCTCTGAAACCAAGAGGTCCCTGGAAAAATGAAATTCCTGTGGTACTGTCGTGGTAATTGGTACTGACAAAGTTTGCCTAGAAAGGCTAATGAATATCAAGGAGTCAGTGGTAGCTGTAGTTTTTTGTCTGATGATCAGCCAGAAGAGGTCTCTCTGATTGAAGTGCTCAGTACTGCAGCTTTCCTTGTCTCCAAAGGTGCCGTTTAGAAGAGGTATTCTGGTCTCTACCACTTCTCTTGTCAGATGGTACTGATGCTACTTAGCTTTGCCCCTCTGGTTTTTAGGCTTAGTGCTGGTACTTGAGGATCCTAATGTCTCATGGGTACTGTGCTGCAGCTCTGTCGGTACCAAGGTCTCTGATTTTGCCAGGGATCTCTTTCTCCTGGTCAATTCTTCAATCTGAGAAACTGTAGCCCTCTTTTCTGAGCTTTTGTGAGAGGAATCAGTAGATTTCCTCTTTGATGCCACCAGAGTTTGATGTCCTATGGATGTTGATGGTTGCATCAGGGATTGTTGCTCTGGGGAAGTCCCAGGACTAGGGTCAGCGGCTGGTCTCAGAGAACTCTCCGTCATCAGGAGCCTCAGCTTCAATTCACAGCTCTTTCTTGTCCTTGCCTTCAATTTTTGACAGAAGGTACACTTCACTGGTATATGAGCCTCTCCTAAGTATACATTTTGTAAATGATAGGAATGTAGAAACTTTAAGGAGGAGATGTAATAGAATGCTAAACTGTACTATACTGTTCAGCCACTTGGTGATGCTGTGCATAAAAACCAGATACTTACCTTTGTAACTATTATTCTTCGAGATGGTTGCTCATGTCCATTCCATTCTAGGTGTGTGCGTGCTCACATGCGTGGCCGTCAGAGATTTTTGCCTTAGTGGTACCCATAGGGCCAGCTGTGGTGCCCCCCAGAGTGCCACACTCAAGCTGTGGTATATCAGGCACCGCCGGCCAATGCCCTCTCAGTTTCTTCTTGCTGACAACTCCGAGAGAGGGGCAGGAGGGCGGGTAATGGAATGGACATGAGCAACACATCTCGAAGAACAACAGTTATAAAAGGTAGATAACCATTTTTTCTTCTTTGAAGTGCTTGCTCATGTCAATTCCATTCTAGGTGACTCGCAAGCAGTATCAATGGAGGTGGTCTCAGAGTTCACCATCATGGAGCTTGCAGCACTGATCTGCCAAAGCCAGCATCATCTCGAGCCTGCTGGATCAGTGCGTACTGCAACAGAAACGTATGAATGGACGACAAGGTGGCAGCCCGACAAACTCTTGGATCAGTACTTGAGCAAGGAAGGCCGCAGAGGATGCCTGTGCTCTAGCGGTAAGAAGAAACTGAGAGGACGTGGGCCAGTGGTGCCTGATATACTGCAGCATGAGTTCACCAGGCAGGACAGATGTGGGGAGGGGAAAGGAACATAGGCAGATAGGTCATGGTGCAGGCTTCAAAATGGTCGATAAGGGCTTTAACATGAGACAGGTCAGTTTTCTGGCATAAGCAGCTTCTATTTTGAAAACGTGTATTGGCGGGGGGAGGCAAAATGTATGGGGCAAAGGAGGGAGTTGAGGGGGCTGGAGACTCATAAAGGCTCCTAGTTCATATCTGCCTAAAATGACTGTGGCCGTTAGGCATCAAGAACAGAAGGTAGCATGGCAGTATAGCATAATAATAATACATTTTAAAGACAGATAGATACATGACAAGTTTTCCTCAATAGGATTTGTCTCCTCAATTCTGGCCTGTATTTCAGGCCAGGAATTGGCTAGGAATCATGCTCAGTTCCTACATGGCAGGAATCAGGATCGCTTTCTACCTGGCAACAAGGTTCTGAGTCCTGAACACATCTTGGTTTGCTGGGGACAGCTTTTCAGTAGGGTCCTCATGTTCATCCTCCGATGACTCTTGCTGCTCATCCTTGGAGTGGGACAGCAGAGGGGGAGGCAAGTTTCAGTAGTGGTGAGATGCAGCGGTCGGCAACCTTCAGCATGTGACCCATCAGGGTAATCCGCTGGCAGGCTGCGAGACATTTTGTTTACGTTGACCACCCACAGGCATGGCCCCTCGCAGCTTCCAGTGGCTGCGGTTCACCATTCCCAGCCAATGGGAGCTGCGGGAAGCGGTGGGCAGCACAAAATATCTCACGGCCCGCCAGCAAATTACCCTGATGGGCTGCGTGCCGGAGGTTGCCGACTTCTGGTGTAATGGATCAAAATTGTGTCCAGCTCCTTCAAAAATGGCTAGATCACATTTCCACTGCTGGACCTTTCCTGGTATCCTTGATTTTAATGTATGTTCTCCTGAGATGTTTGGTCTTTATTCTGCACTGGTAGGTGATCTGGTTCTGGCACCTCACAGACGCCTGCTTAGCAATGTACACAAAATGATCTTTATTCTGGTGCCAGGCCACAAGAGCTTCCTGCACTGATGCTTCTTCCCAGATTGTGAATAAGATCAAGGGTCTCAGTACAGCTCCAAGCAGCTGCTCAAGGCATGTTGTAAGGCAATATCAAGCAATGCAGTTATTTTTTAATCAAGGAGCAAATGGGGACATCCAGTCAACTTGACACCAGAGCAGTGGAGCGCACACAGGTAAATGGACAAGTCAGTGATGGTTGCCCAGAAAGCAGTATGGGATAGCAGTTGGAGGACTGCCAAAGTAGTGTGCAGCAGCAATGCATGCCCATAAACAATAAACTGAACTAACACAAACTTAGTTCACTTTGAAAGAGGACTCCAGATTTTGATAAATGCAGTTAGTGCATTACAATGAATGGTGTTATGTGCATGAAAGTGTTTTCAAACTATATTAGTTCAACTCAACTCAGTTTAACCCCCCTGTGTAGACAAGCCCTAGGTTACATTTGTTAATTCGGAGGGAAAAAAACTTATATTAATAAGATCCATATTGCCCACATATTAGTTTTTATTTGAAGATTTCTTTTAATATTCCCCTCCTGAAATGGTTTAAGAAACTGGAGGAAATGATTAACTGGTTTGTATAGAAAGGCCAGATAAATGAACTTCTGACCAAAAGGCTGTGGAATATGAGAGGCAGGGGGATGTCCAAGACTATCAAATTATAGAATAATGCTTAAATAGGTATAGCAGAAATGGATTTAGCTGGGGACAACGGGTTTGACATGAATTTGCAAGATTATATTAATAGAATTTCTAATTAATTTTGGGCTGCCTTTGTACAGGCATTGTACCATGGACCAGGATGATTGTTGCTTCTATATAGCAGAAGTTGGAGAACCGTTGGAATACTGTATATAGTTCTGGCTGTCTCAATACCAGAAAATTTTCAATAAATTGGATGGAATTCACAGAATATTAACAAAAATTATTAAAAAGCTGGAGGACTGACTTAAAAAGAAATATTTATATTTAGTATTTAAATGATATCATACCAAGATATTTATCTAGGTAGAGTAACCTAAATAAAAACAAAATACCTTGCTCTCATATTATTCCAACATAAAGGAATGAGTAAATAGAAGACTATACAATACAATGTTGTACAAATATCATACAGGCAAACACAGAGAGAAATGAGTGAGTTCAATATACTATAATTAGAATTCTATGAAAGCCAACTTTTTAGAACAATTGTATAAATAAGGGTAAGGTTTTAAAGTTTCTGGACCTGATCTTTCAAAGGAGCTATGCTGATTCACACTTACTGAGGATCTGATCCTCTGGATTTTGATACAGGGCCAAAGTTAAAGTTGTTTGGGTGTTAAATGATCTATGTATATGTACTGAGTGTTAAGAATAGTGGCAGAATTGGTTGTGTAACTTTAGTTTTCAATTGCTATGGTTTTTAATACTTTGGGGTTTTACAGATATGTTTAACGGTGTATCTTTTCTTAAATTGTGCTATGAAATCCTACCTTCAAGTCAACAAAGATTCTGTGTTGTAATCTCCCTTCGTGGATTGTTTTGGTTTTTTTTAATTTAACCTACAGCTGCAAAAACCTCTGAGAGCCATCCAGAGGAAGCCTGAATACTGTTCTCCACTTTCTGTGACAGGCATGCAAAGTTTTTTCCTGGACTAGATGTAATACTTATATCATTTCCCCAGTCATACCAATTCCCCAAACCCTCAGACTGTCTCCATCTCTGACTCCCCAGCTAGTCCCTGCTGCCTGGCTCCAGACCCTGGTCATTCCTCACTCCCCAACTGAAACACCACTTCCTGGCTCCAGTCAGTACCACGTTAGAGCCCAATTACAGTTTTACTTCCAGCCAGTTCTACTCTATGGACAGAGCACCCAGTCAGCCATGACTCTGCAGCTCCAACTCCATTCTAATTCCAGACCACAGCTGGTCTTCATCTTCCTTTGGATACATCAGTTCATGCTCCTCCCTCTGTTAAGAGTTGCAAGAACCCTGCTCTTTTATACCACATAAGGTCTGCCAGAAATGATGGGATAAGTACATACACTTTTATAGAAATGCCCTTTTTCAATTCACTCCAGCATTTCTAAAATACTTAACATGTTCTTGAAGATAGCTCTATTTTCCATTACCTGATTTTATGTAAAACTTCATAGTCTGTGACAGGTAATCCAAACAGCTGTTCACCAGATGAATAAGTGACAAATTTCCTCCAGAGTTCATCAAAATTGGCCTGATCAAATTAAGATTTAAAAATGCAAACAGGATATACATTTGTTAACTAAGAGATCCTCTAATTATCATAAACTGCTGTCCAATTATAAAGCTATCTTAAGTCTGCAGTATGTATACAAAGAAATATCTAGTAACATCTTTTGGTCTCCAAAGGACATACATTTGATTTTAAATCCTGTTCAATTTTTACGTTCAGTGGGGAGTGTTTTTTCTAGTGTCAACAAGGAATGCCACAATAGGGGCAGATTACAATTTAACAGATTTTTTAAAAAAAAACATTGTCTCGTTTAATATTACAGATGCTCCAGCTAAATAGAGAAAATGTGCACAACAAAGATCTGAAGAAATATTTTATTAAAAAGGATGTGCACTTAAAGCCACATTATATTATGCAATGAGGAGAAATTAAACATTGTATTAGCTGGTGTGGACACAACTAGAAAAAAACATTAAATAGAGCCAGAATTATATAACTTGTCAAGCAAAGTGTACTGCCAGAAGATTGGTGAAAAGCAAATATAGAATCAATTTAAAAAAAGGAAGGATGAGTGATTCTAGCAATTACCATTCCATAAGTATGGAGAATTGAAAAATATTTGTATTACTTTTTACTACTAACATATGCCTTTCAGTTTATCTGGGTGATACTACCTTGCCTGAATGCATAGTTAGGTCAAGAGGGGTTGTAGAGAAGGAAAGTAGAAAAGGATAACCAGTAGCCTAGATAAGAAGCATCCCCTCATACACAATAGTTACATTCAGCAAAGAGTCTTGTGGCACCTTATAGACTAACAGACGTTTTGGAGCTCCAAAACATCTGTTAGTCTATAAGGTGCCACAAGACTCTTCGCTGCTTTTACAGATCCAGACTAACACGGCTACCCCTCTGATAATAGTTACATTTACAGCCATGAAGAGGGATTTCTCAGCTCCAACCCTGGCAATGTGACTGTTTGCCAAGGCTGAGAATCTGAACATCAAAACACTGGTCTATTAAAAGACATGCCCTACAGAAAAGGAGGGGTGGGGGAAGTTTTCAGCAGCTGCAGGTTGACCCAGAGACACTGACTGGGAGTGAGGGATCTGCAGCAGACAAACTGTAATTTGGTCCTCAAGAGAACAGCGGACACCAAGGCAAACCCATGTCTGCATAGGGGCTTGAAGGGAATGTCAAGCATAGGTGACACAGTATGCACAGAAGTCTGTTATCTTAAATCTTTTTCTCTGAGTGATGTGAATCTTTTAGCAAATAAACCATGCTTTGTTTTGAAGAAACTGCTTCTGTCTCACTGCATATTGTTGCTTTCCACAGGCTCCTGAAGGAAAACTCTTGCAAAGTGCGAGGCGCATTGGGATTGCTAATAAATAACACAGTTGGCAATAGAGTCACATGTAAGGTTTTCAGCCAGAATGCCTGGTCAAAAAGGGAACCCATCAGCGTCCAGTTAGCTGTGCTAAAAGTCCAGTTACCTGTAGTAACCGGCCTCTTCCACTAAGGGGGGCGTGAAGAGCAGCAGCTGCGGCTGGAGCCATGAAGAGATGCTCTCTGCTCCCTGCTGTGGATCTGGCAGTGTCTGGAGAGACCTGAGTGCCATGATCTGGCTGGGTCACTTGATGGTGAGCCAGGTTCCAGGACTCCAACAAGCGGAGCAGGGAAGAGGGTGGTACCTATGGCAAGGATGGGGGACAACAGCCCAGGCACCCACAAGAGGGGTGTGGAGAGCGGCAACAGCCCAAGCAACAGGTGTTCAGGAAGAGAAGGGGCAGGGAGAGGGGCGGCAGCATGCAGGGCAGCAAGGGGGCGAGCAACAGGTGGGGAGGAGCAGCAGTAACAGGCAGGGCAATACATAGGGCAAGGAGTGGGGGAACAGGCAAAGCTGCACATGGGGCAAGGAGGCAGCAGAGAGCCTGGGGAAGATGCTCCCGGGCTCCCCAGCCGCTCTCTGCAGTTGGATTGCTTTGCTGCACCCGGCAAGAAAGCCCCATGGCTCATGGGCCCTGCCCCCTCTCACCATATTCCAGGTCATGGGCCACACCGCAAAGTGCCCTTGAATCATTTATAGCTCCACAAAGGCCAAGTACGCTTGGCTCCTAAAGCTGGCTGAGCCTTGCACAGGGCCTGTGCTCACCGGGCTGCTTTGTGCCCACACTCAGTGTCCCAGGGACCCAGTCACCAGGCAGGGGAAAGCCCCCTGCAAAGCAGACCCCAGCCCAAGGGAAGCATGTAGACACCTGGCCCCCATGGGAGCTAGGGAATTGATTTCCTGGGGAGCAGGACTGCAGCCTAGGAGCAGGATACTTTGGAAGGGCATAGGTCACACATGTGCTGGAAAAGGAGTTTGGGCCAGTGATTACAGCAGAGGGACTGAGCGATAAAACTCCTGGGTTCTATTCCCAGCTCTTTTATAGACTTGCTGGGTGATCCTGAGCAAATCATGTCCTTGCTCTGTGCCTCAGTTTCCCCTTCCATAAGATGGGGATGGCAATATCCACTTCCATTTAAAGTGTACTTTGAGATCCCTGGCAGAAAAGCACTAGATCTGTACTAAGCATTAATGTGACGAGTGGCTGGATCATGGCTCGGAGCCCACTTGCTCCATGCAATTTTCCAGTAATGTTCCGAGCAGACTGGGTGGAGCTCTGAGGGTCCCACGGGGACTGGGAAATGAATTGGAGGGCTCAATCCCATTGCTAGTGAGGCAAAAACTCCCATTGTTATTGCCTCCTAAACCAGCCCCATCCAAGGCAGCCTCAGTGGAGAGGCCAGCATGCAGGGACCCTCAAGACGAGCATCCTGCTCAGCCCCAGGGGGCCCCTCCGAGGCAAGGTGGGCTGGGAGCTTTGCCTGCTCTGTGCAGAGAGGTCCCAGCTCCCCCAAATCCAGGAAGCTCAGCCCAGCTCTGACCTCATTCGCCTCCCTCCTGGCCCAGACAGAGAACAGGAGCAAGCGGCAACACAGCTCTGTGTACATGCATGAGTCAGGTACACAGAGCAATTACTGGGTGTTGTTGTGCATGCCCCATCTTTGTCTCACACTCGTCTGGTGATGTCCGCAAATTTAAAATGTGACGCTGAATTGTATATTAAGGAGCACACAAAAAAGCAATCTGGTTTTCAGAGGTTTTGTGAGTGTTCAGCACCACTGAAAACCTACTTCTCTTTATTAAGATGGCCAATTGAGATGCCATATTTTAGGCAGGAGGTTTGAAAGGCTTTATCTAGGTCCTTTAGACTTGATAAATGATTAGGTTTCAATATACCTTTCTCAAGTCTGTTCTAACGTTTTTTGTAATGCATGGAAAAACTGTAATTAAACAATTCATTGACAGTATTCATATGAAGACTTCCAAGGTTGAGGAAGCTATCCAGCTAGAAAGGACTGCTGTCATGCCACCGGGGAAGGAGGATAAGGTTCTGGTACAGGGAGGATACTGGCTGCTGGTTACTTCTGGCAGCAGGCAGTGCTCCACCCCTACTCCCAACTCACTCACCATGGTGATGAAGAACCGTTATGCTGCCCTGGCAACGAGTGATGAGGAATCACCCCCAAAGGTTGAAGAGGAGAAGATATGTACCCCCAAAGCTGGGAGGATCATAGCCACCACTCTCAGGAGGAAACATAGGCTAGTGGTGGTTGGAGACTCTCTTCTGAGGGGGACAGAGGCACCCATCTGTCACCCTGACGTGGAATCCTGGGAGGTATGCTGCATGCCAGGGGCCCATATCTGAGATGCTACGGAGGGACTGTTGAGGATCATCCGGCCCTCTGACTACTACCCCATGCTACTCATCCATGTGGGTACTAATGATACTGCGAGGTATATCCTGCAGCAGATCAGAAGTGACTACAGGGCTCTGGGAGTAAGGGTGAGGGAGTTGGGAGCACAGATGGTGTTTTCTTCAGTCCTTCCAGTCAAGGGTAAGGGCCTTGGCAGAGACAGATGAACACTGTTGCATAAACTGAAAATTGGTTTTAGGAAACTATCAAGCTTGGCAGCAAGTGTCTAATGAGGAAACAAAAACTTTAAGGGAGCTAGAGGTGTTGGTTTTGAAGAAAAGGCATACAGCCATTTGACTGTGACAAACAGAATGATGCAAAGGTACATATCAACTGTGTATCTTTGCTGCAGAAATCAATCCCTAAAAGCCCCTGAGAATTTCTGTTTCTAATACAGAAAATGTCTGTAGAAAACACACTGAACAAATTAAGTTTTTCTTCTTGTTATTATATCAAAGCAGTGTTTCAAGGTCCCAGTTGCACAGGGCCCATAGTGCTAGGTGCTGTATAATCACATAGTAAGAGACAATCCCTGCTCTGAACAGTTTATGATCTAAGTAATTTACAGAGTAAAGCTCAATATTGTCCATCAATTCCCGTGTTCTAGAGATAGTAATGGATCTTTTTCTAAACTCATTTCGATTCACAACTATGACTCTCAATTTAACATTTCAAAACTATTTTTTTTCTTACCTGGAATATTTGTAACCTATTGCTGGCTTCTTGTGGTGGTGTATTTGGAACCATGGGACCTTCCTAAAGCAAACAAATTTTAACCAAAGTGAATATTAACTCTTCAAGTGTGTTAAGGCAAATTCTATATTTACAAACCATCAGCATATACAAAATTGTTTAACTAGTCAAGAGGTGTATGTAAGGGGTATATGAATCATTGAAGTGTGTCCATAAATCCCACTAATGCCAAAAGAGTTACAAAAGTGTATCAAAGGAAAAATATTCTAGATAAAATAGAAATTTCTGTAGTCTAATCAAATTTGCTATTAGTAGATAATATACTTGCATGTTCTGTATATTTTCATCCTGTCAAGAATAAAGTAAGAATGCTCAAAAAGTGACTTGAGGCGACTCTTTACTTTTATCAAAGGTATAATCAGAGTTACAGAATACTCAATCTGCCATGTATTGTTTTTCTTTTCACAGAGCTTACTTTCACTGGTATTTATTAGAACTGCACATAATTTCTTGTTAAGTATAACTTGAGGTGTTGGGAGTGGAAGGGAGGAAGACAGAAAGATTAACATACCAGTAACTGTATTTCAAGTACACCTCTACCCTGATATAATGCTGTCCTCAGGAGCCAAAAATTCTTACTGCGTTATAGGTGAAACTGCATTCTATCAAACTTGCTTTGAGCCACTGGAGCATGCAGCCCCCCCCACCCCAGAGCACTGCTTTACCACGTTATATCCAAATTCGTGTTATATCGGGTCGCGTTATATCAGGGTAGAGGTGTATATTGACTCTGTAGATCTGCATTATGGGATGCAAACCCATTGTGACAGAGATTGGAATCACTTAAAAAAAAGCAGCTCCCATTAGGGCTGTGAAAGCATCCCCCATGACTATTAAAGGAAAGAAACAAAGGGCTCTGGTGACAGCCTTCATTTTTCCCACTACTTAAATCCCACTTCTCTGAAGAAGTTTGGAAGGAGAACAGAGAAGGCAAAATATTCAAAGAACTAGAATTATATTTCTCATTTGAGACTTATCCATGAGACCCACGGTAAAATTTTCAAAAGCCTTTACATTAAATCAGTGGGATATAGGCCCCTAAACAGAAATGTGTGAATAACTGACTTTTCAGTTGCTGGTCATACCAAAAAAACAAAACAAAAAATTACTTCAGGTTGACCCAAATGAACATTTTTTTTTACATTTTTCAGTGCAACAAAATAGTCAAAAAAATTGTTTTGACACAAGCAAAACATTTTGTTTGACCCAAAATGAAATATTTCATTCTGTTTTTAAGTTTTTCTAACCGTTTTAAAATAAAATTGAAGTACATTTCTAAACAAAGGTAGTTTTGTTTCAAAAAATCATGTTTAATTTAGAAAATTTCAAAATAAATTGTTTTGATTTTTTCCAAATTTTCTTTTCCGACCAAAACAATTCAGCAAATTCAACAAAAATTCACAAAGCATTTTTGTTGCCACAAATCTGCATTTTTCAGGTCAGAAAATGTTACCCAGATCTATTCCTAAGGCACTTAGGTGCTTTTGAAAATGTTACTCTCAGTAATATGAGAAAAAATGAGCTAATCATTAAGACCAATCCTTTATAAAAGGTATAGAGCCTGATCTTTAGTTGATGAAAATCAAGATAGTTTCACAAATGAAGAATAATTGCAGTCTCCACTGAACTTGCTAAAGAAGTCAGAAGCATCACAAAATGCTTGGAGACAAGGCTGAGACAATACCCTTGGCGACCATCTCATGTTACTCTGGAAATTGGTCCAATAAGGCGTATCTAACTGTGCTCTGACTGAATAATGGGTATGGCTAAGGAGGATTACAAGAACTGGGAAACCAGTTAGTCTACATTTGTCTGGGAGAGGACTTGGAGTCTGGAAAATTCCTAAACATCAGAATTAAGAAGCCAGGTGTTAATGCTAGGATTTATATACCCAGGATAACTCACAGATCACACTCAGGAATAGGGTGACCAGATGTCCCGATTTTATAGGGACAGTCCGGTTATTTGGGGTTTTTTTTAAAATGGGTTTCTATTACCCCTCCTCCCCCGTCCAGATTTTTCACACTTGCTATCTGGTCACCCTACTCAGGAAGCTTGGGGTAAGGGACAGAAGTAAACTGAGCATGCTTTCATAGAATAGAGAACTTTTTTGAGTATGGGACCAGACAACATCAAAGGAAGCTGACCTGGAGGAGAGACAGAGAGACTCCAGGATTCGGAGGGGATGCCATGAACTGCTGGAAGGGGATCCTGAACACCCTAGAAACTCTGACCTAAGCCCAGATCATGTTCCACAGTGGTAATGAAAATGAAGTGAGGAAATGCATGTAGGGATTTATTATTTATGACTGGATCTGTATAGATTTTTTGCTATTTAAAGCAAGGAGTAATTGTGTTTAGAAACCTTTGTCTGTGTAATATGCTTCACCTATCATGTGTCCCTAAAGAGTTACATTGTAAGCCCAGAATGCCCACAGAGTTGGAGTTCTGGGAGATGGTATGGTTAAACTACTGGGAGATCTGTGTGGGGAGGAAAGGAGACACAACACTGATCCTGGGGCTGAGGCCAGCTGGGCTGTGAAGATACATTTCCAAGAGGGGATAACAGAGAATCTATGCACAGGAAGTGTGCTATTGAGACCAAGTAAAGAGGCAGTGCTGCAGCATATTCAGACCAATGGAAGCTTAAAGCACACAGGGCCCAGGGATGTGGGACCCAAACACAGCATCCGGGTGGGTGTCCAGGAACAAGAGCTGTGTGAAAATGCATATAGGCCTTTTTTGTTTTATATTTTTGTGTGAAAGAATAAATAAAACTTTATTTTGAAGAAATTGTTTTTGAGTCACATTAATCAGCTTGTTGGTCACAGGCTCCCAGAGAAAAGTCTTACAGGTGCTAAACTCAGTTGGGTCTGTCAGATAGACATGGTTGAGAAATAGCAGGGGTGCAGCCCAGAGATGAAGATTAAGAGTGGTAAAACTGCGTGGTTCAACCCTTAAGAGAGATTAATGCAGGCAGGCTTATCATCTGAGGGGTGCACTTAAGAAGGACTAAAAGGGATCTAAAGCACAGCTGACCTAGTAACTATGACAGAAGGTCGGTTGGGTTACCATGCCCTCAGGAACTCATAGGGACAACTCAGCAGATCAAAAATTTGGTACTCAACTGCTGCAAGCCATATATTCCGAGGAACTGAACCACAAGCCCAATAGATAACTTCCAAACATAATTACCGTTTCATATGATGTGTCAAAGTTTGCCACATCTTCACGAAAAATTTCAACGGACTCTAATAGATTACTCTTAAATTTTGGCTGAACTTGAACCAACTCATCTTGAACACTGACCTAAAATATAAATGAATGTTCATTTATTAATAAATTATTGAAATAAAGTTATTTCTTTAAAAATACTAATAAAGAAAGGGGTGTCAATTCTATATAATCAAGTTGATTTGTTACATTAAAAAAACTACAGAAGCATTGGAAAAAAATAGCTTTTTATTCAGACAGCTAAATATGAAAACAGAGTTTAAAAAAAAATCAAAACAAAAACCCCTAACACCTTCCAGGCATTATTTTCTTACAAGATGCTGTAACTTCCTCATCTTTAGAAAATTCAGAGAGGTCAAAACAAACTAAACTAAACTAAACTAACTACAGAACAAAATCCGAACATCCATATTCAGAGATTTTTTTTAAAAGTACTAGGGAAGGACAAAACAAAAGGATAGGATTCAGCTGCATTCTGACACTATGAAATGTGGGAAGTAACTTACTTTTCTCGCTATCATTGTAAGAGGTGACCAATTCCAACACTGACTACTCTTGGAGCAGTACATCTTATGTATTAGTCCCTTAGGGTATGTCTACACTACAAGAGTAGTTCGATTTAACTTAGGTCAAATTTGTGGATTCGACCTTATGAATTCGAATTTGTGTATCCACACTAAGGACACTAATTCGACTTTGTGAGTCCACACTAACGGGGCAAGCGTCGACATTGGAAGCGGTGCATTCTGGGCAGCTATCCCACAGTTCCCGCAGTCCCCGCTTCCCATTGGAATGCTGGGTAGAGCCCCCAATGCCTGCTGGGGGAAAAATTTGTCGAGGGTGGTTTTGGGTAACTGTCGTCATTCAACCGTCACTCCCGCCCTCTCTCCCTGAAAGCGCCGGCGGGAAATCTGTTACCGCACTTTTCTGGTCAGTGACAGCACGGACGCCACAGCACTGCGAGCATGGAGCCCGTTGCGATCATCGCTGCACTTATGGCCGTTGTCAACTCCTCGCACCTTATCGTCCACCTCTTCCACAGTCAGCTGCTGAGAAATCGGGCGAGGAGGCTCCGGCAGCGCGGTGAGGACATGAAGTCAGAGACCTCTCACAAAGCACGGGATCCCACGCCGCGGAGATCATAGTGGCAATGGGTCACGTTCATGCTCTGGAACGGCGATTCTGGGCCCGGGAAACAAGCACGGAATGGTGGGACCGCATAGTGCTGCAGGTCTGGGATGAATCACAGTGGCTGCGAAACTTCAGGATGCGTAAGGGCACTTTCCTTGAACTGTGTGACTTGCTGGCCCCTGCCCTGAAGCGCCAGGACACCCGGATGCGAGCAGCCCTGACTGTGCAGAAGCGAGTGGCCATAGCCCTCTGGAAACTTGCCACGCCAGACAGCTACCGGTCAGTAGCGAACCACTTTGGCGTGGGCAAATCTACCGTGGGGGTTGCTGTGATGCAAGTAGCCCACGCAATCGTTGACCTACTGCTCTCAAAGGTAGTGACCCTGGGAAACGTCCAGGTTGTCATAGATGGCTTCGCCGCGATGGGATTCCCAAACTGCGGTGGGGCTATAGATGGCACTCACATCCCTATCCTGGGACCGGCCCACCAGGCCAGCCAGTATATTAACCGAAAGGGCTACTTTTCAATGGTGCTGCAAGCACTGGTGGACCATAGGGGACGTTTTACCAACATCTACGTCGGGTGGCCGGGCAAGGTTCATGACACGCGTGTTTTCAGGAACTCTGGTCTGTTTAGACGCCTGCAGGAAGGTAGTTTCTTCCCGGACCACAAAATAAGTGTTGGGGATGTGGAGATGCCTACAGTGATCCTCGGGGACCCAGCCTACCCGCTAATGCCCTGGCTCATGAAGCCCTATACAGGCACCCTGGACAGTGACAAGGAGCTCTTCAACTACCGGCTGAGCAAGTGCAGAATGGTGGTGGAGTGTGCTTTCGGACGTCTCAAGGGGAGATGGAGGAGCTTACTGACTCGCTCGGATCTCAGCGAAACCAATATCCCCATTGTTATTGCAGCTTGCTGTGTGCTCCACAATCTCTGTGAAAGCAAGGGGGAGACCTTTATGGTGGGATGGGAGGTTGAGGCAAATCGCCTGGCTGCTGATTACGCTCAGCCAGACACCCGTGCGATTAGAAGAGCCCAGTGGGAAGCGCTGTGCATCCGGGAGGCTTTGAAAGCTAGGTTCCTCAGAGAGCAGGGTAACCTATGACTGTCTAGTCTCTTTACAGAGAAGCTGAACCTGCCCTTGTTTCAGTTACTATTCACTTTTTTCAGCGGTTACATACCCCGTTCACCAGGTTTCCCCCCTTCCAACAGACGTTTAAAAATAAAGTTATTGGAACATTTTTAATTAACAAAGTTTTCTTTACTAACGAATTCGCGTTAAAGGGTTCAAACAGGGACGCAGACTGTGGTGGGTATGGTGTGCAGTGATGTACAGACCGCTTCTACACTTGAGGACTGACAGGCTCCTGCTCCTACAGCGGTCTCTGGGGGGAGGACGGTTACAGGAGGGTGTGCAGGAAGGGGTGGGTTTGCAGGAAGGGGTGAGGGGTGTGTGGGAAGGGTGAGTAGATGTAGGGGGATGATGGCTCTGGCTGGGGCTCAGGGCATCGGAGAGGTTCATGGCTAGGGTGGAAGGGCATGGTAAGGGCAGCCTGCCTTGCCATTTGTGGATGCCAGGCGCTCGGACCCTGGGGCAGCATACACCTCCCAGACTGACCTGGGGCAGCAGACACCTCCCAGAGTGACCCGGGTGCCTAGTGACTGCACTCTGTGTGTGACCTGCTGTTGATCCTGCCCCCATGTCTGTACCCTGGTAATGGTGGCTGTCCTATGCAATTAACAAACCCCTATCTCCCCTTCACACAAAGTCTTCTGCAAAGAAACATGACGGAAACAGTAATGAACAGCAAACTATTTTTAATACTCAACTACACAGTTGGGGGATGAAACTGGGATTTGGGATTGGGTGAGCCAGGAAGGGAAGCAATTCTCATACTTTAGGGAATGAGAGCTGTTTGGTACATGAGCGCTCTGCTGGGGTGGAGTGACAGTTTTCATGGCCCCTAGCGCCCCTTCTTCTTGTGATTTTGGGTGAGGGGGGCACAGGACTTTGTGGCGGGGGAGGGCGGTTGCAGATACAGTTCAGGGGGGCTCTCTGCTCCTGCCTGCGGTCCTGCAGAACATCCACAAGGCACCAGAGCGTGTCCGTTTGCTCCCTCATTAGTCCAAGCAGCGTTTGAGTCGCCTGCTGGTCTTCCTGCCGCCACCTGTCCTCCCGTTCGCTGTGTGAGCGCTGCTGCTGAGAGAGGGTCTCCCTCCACTGGCTCTGCTGGGCCGCCTCGGCTCTGGAGCAGGCCATCAGTTCAGCGAACATCTCGTCCCGAGTCTTTTTCTTTCACCGCCTAATGTGCGCCAGCCTCTGTGAGGGGAATGCCGGGGCAGTTCGGGAAAGAGCCGCAGCTGTGTGATGGGAAAAAGGAAGTGATTTCCTTGCAAAGATACATGTTTGCGAACACTGAACACAGTCTACTCAGTTTCTGTGAACAAGACCATACAGGGCACCTAATCGCATGTGCTCTCAGGACAAGTTCGAATTTTCGGCATTCGCTTTCATTGCCTGGGGTCTTGCACTGGAGATCGGACAAGTGGGGCAGGACAGCAGAATCCGTGTAGCAGCCAGGCCTGGTAAGCCGTAAACTTTAGGCTGCTTAACAGTTAATGGATAGTAGTGCCCTCCTGCTGCAGGCAATCTGGAAAGCATAAAGTCTGACCCTGTTCCAGCCCCTCGCGGCTGTCCCCGGGAAAGATCCCTGTAGGCTTTTCCTCTGCAGCCTCCAACACGTGGCTGTTAAACGACGGTCATTGTTATGCAAAGGAAAAGTCAAGCATTCACAATAGTAACATTAAAGTAATTCCCCTAATTAGATGCAGCAGTCGCCGAGTGAGATCACCCTGAGGCGGGTCACCAGGAGAAACAGAGAGCGCATGCTGCGTGAATCCCTGCACAAACCAGGGCCCTATGCTGCCATGCTGGTCGAGGCAATGCTCCCACTATACCTCAGGATGGCCTGGCACGGAAGAGTGTGCTTCCACGGAGCACCCAATAAGGCACCTCTCCCCAGGAACCTCCCGCGGAGGCTTTTCGAGTACCTCTACGAGAGCTTCGTGGAACTGTCCCAAGAGGATTTCTGTTCGATCCCTATATGCATTGACCTTCTTTTCATATAGTTTTTATTCCTGTTTTTTAAAAAATAAATGTTTACATGTTTATAGCACTTACCGACTGATCTTTCCCCTGATTCAGAGTCCGGGTTAACGGCCGGGGAGGGTTGGTAGGGGATCTCTGTGAGGGTGATGAAGAGATCCTGGCTGTCGGGGAAAGCAGTATTGTAAGCGCTGTCGCCTGGCTCGTCCTCCACAAACCCTTCCTCATCTTCCCCATCGGCGAACATCGCCGAGGAACTGCCCGTCGACACTATCCCATCCTCAGAGTCCACGGTCACTGGTGGGGCAGTGGTGGCAGACCCACCGAGAATGGCATGCAGTGCCTCGTAGAAGCGGCATGTCTGGGGCTGGGCTCCGGAGCGTCCGTTTGCCGCTTTGATTTTTTGGTAGCCTTGTCTCAGGTCCTTGATTTTCACGTGGCACTGCGTTGCATCCCGGCTATATCCTCTGAGTGCCATGGCTGTGGAGACCTTCTCGTAGGTCTTTGCATTCCGTTTTTTGGAGTGCAGCTCTGAAAGCACAGACTCATCGCCCCACACAGCGATCAGATCCAAGACTTCCCGGTCAGTCCATGCTGGGGCCCTCTTTCTACTCTGAGATTGCATGGACTCCTCTGCTGGAGAGCTCTGCATCGCTGCCAGTGCTGCTGAGCTCACCCCGATGTCCAACCAGGAATTGAGATTCAAACTGGCCAGACAGGAAAAGGAATTCAAATTTTCCTGGGGCTTTTCCTGTATGGCTGATCAGAACATCTAAGCTCGGACTGCTGTCCAGAGCATCAACACAGTGGTGCACTGTGGGATAGCTCCCGGAGCTACTAAGTTCGATTTGCATCCACACCTAGCCTAATTCGACATAGCCATGTCGAATTTAGCGCTACTCCCCTCGTCGGGGTGGAGTACCGAATTCGAACTAAAGAGCCCTCTAGGTCGAATTAAATGGCTTCCTGGTGTGGACGGGTGCGCGGTTAATTCGAATTAACGCTGCTAAATTCGAATTAAAGTCCTAGTGTAGACCAGGCCTTACTCTCATATAAGCCTAATGACTCATACTATCTTCTAATGAGTAGTAGAAAAAGTACAGATTCAGATACTTACAGCTTTGGTCTGTAATTTGTTAAAAGAATATCTAAGTGTATCAACTCCTTCTGATTCCTCTTTTGTCACCTCAACTTCAAATCTATTTAAAATACTATAGGCTTCCTATAAAAGAAGAAAAAATAATAATGATACAATTCAAATTTATTTGCAGGAATACAAAGTTTGTAAAATATACTTTAAACTAATACAGTCAACTTAGTTTAGGCCCAAAATTTATGTTTAGTTGTTTTCTTAAAAAGGGGCTTTGGATGAAGAAGAGCCAGTCTCTGACTACAACAGATACAGCTAATCTTGTAATGAGCAGAGCTGTGTGAAATATTAGAGGCAAATTTAGAAACACTAGACATTGCCTGTGTTAATGTTCACAGAACCTCCTAAAATGTATTATTATATAACATGTTTTTCATGCTAATTACATTTTTTTCAAAGTAGATTATTAATTTGTATACTATATGGATATACATGTACATTTTGAGAAATGTTCCCAACTCTGGATGATTATCACCACCACACTGCATATTTCAAAGGTTTTCTATCATCCTGTTTACAAGGAATATTATTGCAATATGTTCAGACTGATTTATCAAGTGCTTTCACATATAATAATGCTGGGATGAGCCTAACATTGCTTGATTTTTTTATGTAGTTTGGTTCTGTTAATGCGGCAGCTTATATATTCTCTAGTTTACTACCTTCATTGTAGAAATAGGGCACAGATTATTTACAGGAGAAAATGGGATAATTAGTTTAGTTTAAGGTTCATCACCAAGCAAAGAAAAATTATAACCAACTAAGACAAAAGGCTGAGTGAAGTATGTAAGCCACTTGCTTTGCTGTTGTGTACTTGTAGCGTGCATTCACTGCAACTTACGACTGCCTGTGAATACACAGTTCTTTCTTCCCTGCAATCCTCTATGCTTGGAAACCTCTTCGTATCTCAGCCCAAGCCTACATCATCTCCTCTTCTAAGTATTCCCTTAACCCACACTTCAGTAAGGCTTATGAAGGGTATATCTACATTACAAAATTACTTCGATTTTACAGAATTTGATTTTTGGCAACAGATTGTAAAAGTCGAGTGCATGTGTCCACACTAAGCACATTAATTTGGCGGTGTGCGTCCATAGTCCCGAGGCTAGCATCAACTTCCGGAGCATTGCACTGTGGGTAGTTATCCCATAGCTATCCCATAGTTCCCGCAGTCTCCCCCACCCATTGGAATTCTGGGTTGAGATCCCAATGCCTGATGGGGCAAAAAACATTGTCACGGGTGGTTCTGGGTACATGTCGTCAGGCCCCTCTCCCTACCTCCCTCTGTGAAAGCAATGGCAGACAATCATTTTGAGCCTTTTTTCCTGGGTTACCTGTGCAGACGCCATACCACGGCAAGCATGGAGCCCGCTCAGCTGACCATCACCGTATGTCTCCTGGGTGCTGGCAGATGTGGGACTGCATTGTTACACAGCAGCAGCTCATTGCCTTTTGGCAACAGATAATGCATTACGCCGGGTAGCCATCATCATCATATTCCTGGGTGCTCTTTTAGCCGACCTTGGTGAGGTCGGTCAGGGGCACCTGGGCAGACATGGGAGTGACTCAGCCAGGTCATTCCCATCTTCTGCCAAGCACCCAGGAGATGATGATGGCTAGCAGTCATTATGCAGCATCTTCTGCTGAGCACCCATAAGATGACGATGGCTAGCAGTCGTACTGCACTGTCTGCTGCCAGCCTAAGATGTATAAGATAGATGGAGTGGATCAAAACAAGAAATAGACCAGATTTGTTTTGTATTCAATTGCTCCCCTCTCCCTCCATGAAATTAATGGCCTGCTAAACCCAGGGTTTTGAATTCAATCCTTGAGGGGGCCATTCTGTGTGACAGTTGTTTGTGTTTCTCCTTGATGCAAAGCCACTCCTTTTGTTGATTTTAATTCCCTGTAAGTCATGTCATCAGTCGCCCCTCCCTCCGTCAGAGCAACGGCAGACAATTGTTTCGCGCCTTTTTTCAGTGCAGACATCATACCACGGCAAGTATGGAGCCCGCTCATCTCAATGTAGCAACCATCAACATTGTAGACACCTCGTGCATTATCATGCAGTTTATGCAGAACCAGAACCTGAAAAAACAGGCAAGGAGGAGGCGACAGCAGTGTGGTGATGAGAGTGATGAGGACATGGACACAGAATTCTCTCAAAGCATGGGTGCCGGGGAAGGTTCATGCCGTTGTGGAAGTAGAGCAGGAACTGACAGGGATTTGAAGGGGATTTCAATGCAAACAGTCCCCTCTGTGAGCTAGAGTCAGGCTAGCTGTAACCCTAATAACGCAAGACTTGTAGAAGCGAGGATTGTGTGAGGCAAGTGAAAAAGAACTGTGAGAGAGGCTGTTTTGACCTTGTGTTAAGATAAAAATGGAATGCAGACTATAGCAGAAATTGTTGTGAGAAATAAGATAGAGAGAAGGAATATGTATAAACAATATGCAGCTGTTGCTCATTATCGTCTGTAAAAAAGGTATAAATGTTGGCTCTAATTGTTTATCTTTAGAGAAACCTGCCTAGGTGGGGGAAACCCTGTGTCCTAGTGCACTATCTCCCTCCATGCAATTGCTAGAGAATAAAGTATCTGACTTGCTGCACCCAACCAGAGAGTAAGAATTCTGTTTTTCTTTGACACCGTGGAACGCTGATTCTGGGCCCGGGAAACAAGCACAGAGTGGTGGAACAGCATAGTGTTGCAGGTGTGGGACAATTCCCAGTGGCTGCAAAACTTTTGCATGCTTAAGGGCACTTTCATGGAACTTTGTGACTTGCTTTCCCCTGCCCTGAAGTGTCAGAATACCAAGATGAGAGCAGCCCTCATAGTTGAGAAGTGAGTGGTGATAGCCCTGTGGAAGCTTGCAGCGCCAGACAGCTACCGGTCAGTCGGGAATCAATTTGGAGTGGGCAAATCTACTGTGGGGGCTGCTGTGATGCAAGTAGCCAAAGCAATCACTGAGCTGCTGCTACCAAAGGTAGTGACTCTAGGAAATGTGCAGGTCATAGTATATGGTTTTGCTGCAATGGGATTCTCTAACTGTGGTGGGGCGATAGACTGAACCCATATCCCCATCTTGGCACTGGACAACCAGGGCAACCAGTACATAAACTGCAAGGGGTACTTTTCAATGCTGCTGCAAGCACTGGTGGATCACAAGGGATGTTTCACCAACATCAATGTGGGATGGCCAGGAAGGGTTCATGACGCTCGCGTCTTCAGGAACACTAGTCTGTTTAAACGGCTGCAGGAAGGGATTTATTTCCCAGACCAGAAAATAACCACTGGGGATGTTGACATGCCTATAGTTATCCTTAGGGACCCAGCCCACCCCTTAATGCCATGGCTCATGAAGCCATACACAGGCAGCCTGGACAGTAGTCAGGAGCTGTTCAACTATAGGCTGAGCAAGTGCAGAATGGTGGTAGAATGTGCATTTGGATGTTTAAAGGGTTGCTGGCGCACTCAGACCTCAGCGAAACCAATAATCCTATTGTTATTGCTGCTTGCTGTGTGCTCCACAATCTCTGTGAGAGTAAGGGGGAGATGTTTATGGAGGGGTGGGAGGTTGAGGCAAATCGCCTGGCCGCTGATTACGCGCAGAAAAGACACCAGGGAAATTAGAAGAGCACACCAGGAAGCGCTGCGCATCAGAGAAGCTTTGAAAACCAGTTTCATGACTGTCCAGGCTACGGTGTGACAGTTCTGTTTGTTTCTCCTTGATGAAAACCCGCCCCCTTGGTTGACTCATTCCCTGTAAGCCACCCACCCTCCCCCTTCGATCACAGCTTGCTTGCAAAGGAAATAAAGTCACTATCATTTAAAAAACATGTACTCTTTATTAATTGATTATAAAAATAGGGAGAGAACTGACAAGATAGCTTGGGTGGGGTGTGGGAGGAGGGGAGGAGGAAAGTAAAAGGCTACTTCAAAACTTGTTGAATGACAGCCTTCTGTTGCTTGGGCTGTGATCCTGCTGCTGTTCCTGAAGCTCCACCAGATGCCGCAGCATGTCCGTTTGATCCCGCAGTAGCCCAGCATTGCATCCTGCCTCCTCTGATCTTTCTGCCGCCACCTCTCATCTCGATCGTCCCTCCTGTCCTCATGTTCGTCCCTCCTGTCCTCATGTTCATTGGCCCCTTTCCTGTACTGTGATAATGTGTCCTTCCACACATTCAGATGAGCTCTTTCAATGCGCGTTGACTGCATTGTCTCAGAGAACATTTCATCATGCATGCGTTTTTTTTGCCGCCTTATCTGGGACAGCCTTTGGGACAGAGGAGGGAGGCTTCAAAAACTTGCAATTGCGGGAGGGAAAAAAGGGACAGAAGTATTTAAATAGATACATTTTACAGAACAATGGGTATACTCTTTCACGGTGAACAACACTATTCACATTACATAGCACATGTGATTTCGGTATAAGGTCGCATTTTGCATCTTATATTGAGTGCCTGCGGCTTTGGTGTTAGAGATCACAGACGCAGGGCCAGGCAACAGAATTTGGTTGCAGGTGGCCATGGTAAGCCATACTCTTTTGACTTCTGCAACCTTCATAAAAGCAGCGCCCTCCTTTCCCATACCAAGCAAAGCCTGTTGAGTGCTGTGTTTTGTGTTAATGTGCAGCAGTAGAAACCAACCTAACCCCCCCATCCAATTCTCTGGGATGATCGCTTTACCCCTCTCCCCACCGCATGGCTGGTATCAGGGAAGATCCCTGCTAGCCAAATGCGAACAGCTCAGCGCCAATGCTACCAATGCACAGGCAAACAGCCCAGTAGGAATGGCCACCTCTGAATGTCCTCTTAATTAAATTCCCGTATTTCAACCAGGTTACCATGAACAATATCACTCTCCTGAGGATAACACAGAGAGATAAAGAATGGATGTTGCTTGAATGCCAACGAACACCGGGACCACATGCTGCCAGCTTTGTCATGCAATGATACCAGATTACTTGCTACTAGCATGGCCTGGTAAAGTGTCCTACCATGGAGGACGGAATAAGGCTGCTCTCCCCAGAAACCTTCTGCAAAGGCTTTTAGAGTACCTCCAGGAGAGCTTCATGGAGATGTCCCTGGAGGATTTCCGCTCCATCCCCAGACACATTAACAGACTTATCCAGTAGTTGTACTGGCCACGAATGTATCCCAAGTCCTCAGGGCAAAATAATCATTAAAAAACACTTGCTTTTAAACCATGTATTATATATACAAATGTACACTCACCAGAGGTCCCTTCTACGGCTTCATAGTCCAGGATACGGCCTCGGGAGGGTTGGGAGGGTATTTCAGTCAGGATGAGAAAAATATCCTGGCTGTTGGGGAGAATGGTGTGCTGTGTGCTCTCCTCAAGCTCTCCTCCTTCTCATCTTCCCCATCGCAAAATCCTCAGGCATGGCTGAGAGTACCTCCTCCTCGCAATCCACGGTCAGGGGTGGGGTAGTGGTGGCGCCCCTCCCAGAATTACATGCAGCCCAGCGTAGAAGTGGCATGTCCACGGCTCTGCCCCAGAGCGTCCGTTTGATTCTTTGGTTTTCTGGTATGCTTGTCTGAGGTCCTTAACTTTCACACAGCGCTGTGTTGAGTCCCTGTCGTGGCCTCTCTCCATCATGCCATTGGAGAATTTTTTCAAATGTATTGGCATTTCATCTTTTGGGACATAGTTCTGATAGCACGGAATCATCTCCCCATACAGCAATCAGATCCAGTACCTCCCATATGGTCCATGCTGGAGCTCTTTTTCGATTCTCGGACTGCATGGTTACCTGTGCTTATGAGCTCTGCATGGTCACCTGTGCTGATGAGGTCGACTGGCCAAACAGAAAATGAGATTCAAATGTTCGTGAGGCTTTTCCTGTACACCTGGCCAGTGCATCTGAGTTGAAAGTGCTGTCCAGAGTGGTCACAATGGTGCACTGTGGGATAGCTCCTGAAGGCCAATACCGTCGAATTGCGTCCACACTAACCCCTAATTCGAACCGGCAATATCGATTTCAGCACTAATCCCCTCATCGGGGAGGAGTACAGAAATTGATTTTAAGAGCCCTTTATGTCGAAGTAAATGGCTTCGTTGTGTGGACGGGTGCAGGGTTAATTGATTTAACACTGCTAAATTCGACCTAAACTCATAGTGTAGACCAGGCCGAAGACTAGTCTTCCCCTCAACAAAGCATTAATTAAATCAATGAGGGCGTAAGGGGAACAAAAATCAAACAAAAACATGGAACTAACGAGTAAGTTGCTAATTATCATTGCTCTATATCCTAGTTTTTATCACATTCCTGGTTTATATGTTTTCCACGTAGGGCACAATCCTGAAAATATTTATATTTAAAAGTGACGTACTCATGTCAGTAATCCCATTGATGTGAGTGGAACTTACATGTTAGCAAACTCTATAGTATAGACTGTAAACACTTTGGGTCAGGACCTTATCCTTACACCCCTCTCTAAGTATGTAGGACACATTTGAAGCTATTAAAATAAAATAAATAAATACTCATCAGATTCAGTAACATTTTCCCTACACATTTATAACAACATGAATTGGCTATACTAGAAGACATGTTGAACACTGCTGCTACTATCAGAATTTATTATTGTACTATAATCATTGTGGTTCGCCATCTCTCCCGTGATTGTCTGCATACAGCGTACAGGTCACAAGAACTGGTAGAAAACTGGGTGCATGGTAGAGTCCCCTAAGGAACAAGATGACTTATACTTTCCTAAAACTACTGCTGTTGGTGAAGATACTGTTCCATGTCTCCACTTGTGCTCATACTTCTTTTGTCTAAACTCTACCTATTCTTTTAATCTTGATGTTGGTGGTATTTACTGATTCTATTAGTGCTGTTAGCTTAAATTAATCAGGGAGCTGTATGGATGAGACATCTTTTCTCACAGTAGACGTGTTTTGGGCTGCTATAATAACAGAAATTCCATATCTGAAATAGATTAGAACTCATGAATAATGGATCATTAGAAAAGAATGTAAGAATCTTGGCCCTCCAGGACAACACAAAGGACAATGAATGACTCTGTGATAAATCCGGGGGGGGGGAAGCTTCCTTTTATGGACAACCAGCCAGCCAGTTGGCTATAAAATCCCTCTTGGTGCTGTTCTCTATTTGCTTACCTGTAAAGGGTTAACAAATCCACAGGTAAAAGGAAAGGAGTGGGCACCTGACCAAAAGAACCAATGGGAGGGTTAGAACTTTTTAAAATGGGGACAAAACCTCCCTTTGTCTGTGTGTTGTGGTTCTCCGGGAAAGAGGGAAACAGGGAGCAGTTATGCTCTGAGAAGCTGAAGGACAGATATGAAAATCATCAGAACATATCTAGAACTACTTATTTAACAACCCAGATATGTAAGTAGATCAGAAATGTTTAGAAAGATGCGATTAGGTTTATTTCTGTTTATTTCTTATTGGCCTGTGGACTCCTCTGTGCTTTTTGTTTTGCTTGTAACCTTTAAGCTGGACCTCTAGAAGGTTATTCTTGATGTTTAATTGTTGTAAGTGGGTTTTTTAAATCTAGCAGAAGCTTAAGTGCCGGATGTATTTTCTTCCTTTTTGTTTTTTAATAAAATTTACCTATTTTTAATAACAGGATTGGATTTTTGGTGTCCTAAGAGGTATGTGCATATGTTGTTTAATTAGCTGGGGACAACAGCTAATTTACTTTGTTTTCTTTCTTAGCTCTTCTCTGGAAGGGGGGTGAAAGGGCTTGAGGGTACCCCACAGGAAGGAATTCCCAAGTGCACCTTCCTGGGTTTCAAGGGGTTTGCATTTGGGTGGTGGGCAGCATCTACCCATCCAAGGTCAGAGAAAAGCTGTAACCTTGGGAGGTTGAAGTGGCCAGTATTAATTTTTAGAATCCTTATGGGCCCCCACCTTCTGCACTCAAAGTGTCAGAGTGGGGAATCAACCTTGACAGACTTGTATACCTAATTTGAAAAACAGACACTAGAAAAGGGCTTGTCTAAATTAGGGAAATTTGCACCAGTGTAACTACATCACTACAGTTACATTGGTGCAAACCCCTAGTGTAGACACACTGTACTGGTGCAATACTAGGTTTTCACTGTGAACACAATATGCAGTTATACCAGTGCAAATTTCCCTAATATAGAAAGTCCTTATTTGAATTTAACATCAATATCCAGCAAACAAGCATAAGAGAATCTCAATAAATGCACTAAACCAGTGGAAGGACTTTCCTGTTTTATGTATGATCTGGACAGAATACTACTGGAGATACGAAAATGAAACATAATCCCTGACAGGCATACATTATTAATATTATTTGTATACAGCCACCACTGTGTGGAGTGCTTTATAGATGTGTAAAAGAGACGGTTACTCACCGTAGTAACTGTTGTTCTTCGAGATGTGTTGCTCCTATCCATTCCAGTCAGGTGTGCGCACCGCGCGTGCACGGCTCTTCGGAACATTTTTACCCTAGCAACTCCGGCGGGCCGGCTGGCGCCCCCTGGAGTGGCGCCGCTATGGCGCCTGTTATATACCCCAGCCGGCCCGTCCGCTCCTCAGTTCCTTCTTGCCGGCTACTCCGACAGTGGGGAAGGAGGGCGGGTCTGGAATGGATAAGAGCAACACATCTCGAAGAACAACAGTTACTACGGTGAGTAACCGTCTCTTCTTCTTCGAGTGATTGCTCCTATGCATTCCAGTCAGGTGATTCCCAAGCCTTACCTAGGCGGTGGGGTCGGAGTGAGACGTGGCGGAGTGTAATACTGCGGAGCCAAAGGCTGCATCGTCTCTTGATTGCT
This sequence comes from Mauremys reevesii, assembly GCF_016161935.1. NCBI lineage: Eukaryota > Metazoa > Chordata > Testudines > Geoemydidae > Mauremys > Mauremys reevesii. Next base: position 62,070,304 of record NC_052625.1, read on the forward strand.
GCACCAACGCGTAGTGGGAGGCGAAGGTGTGGACAGAAGACCAGGTAGCCGCTCTACAGATGTCCTGGATGGGGACATGGGCCAGGAAGGCGGCCGAGGCGTGCGCTCTCGTCGAGTGAGCAGTGAGGCGGCATGGTGGCACGTGAGCAAGCTCGTAGCACGTCCAAATACATGCCGTAACCCATGAGGAAATTCGTTGCGAGGAGACCGGCTCGCCCTTCATGCGGTCAGCGACTGCTATAAACAGCTGGGTCGAACGTCGGAAGGGCTTCGTCCGCTCGATGTAAAAGGCAAGCGCCCTGCGGACGTCCAGGGTGTGAAGCTGTTGCTCACGAGGTGAGGCATGCGGCTTCGGGAAGAAGACCGGGAGGAAGATCTCCTGGTTGAGGTGGAAGGCCGACACCACCTTAGGGAGGAAGGCCGGGTGTGGTCGAAGCTGCACCTTGTCTCCGTGGAAGACGGTGTATGGTGGACCAACCGTTAGAGCACGGAGCTCAGAGACTCGTCTCGCTGATGTAATTGCGACAAGGAAGGCTGTCTTCCAGGAGAGGTAGAGCAGAGAGCACGTGGCTAGAGGCTCGAAGGGTGGTCCCATAAGCTTGGCCAGAACGAGGTTCAAATCCCAGGTCAGGGCAGGACGCCGCACAGGCGGGTACAAGTGGTCCAGGCCTTTAAAGAAGCGGGAAACCATCTGGTTGGAGAAGACGGACCGACCTCCCATAGGTGGACGAAAGGCGGACACTGCTGCCAGGTGTACCCTCAAGGAGGCGACCGCCAGACCTTGCTCCTTAAGGTACCATAGGTAGTCCAGGATGGTAGGGACAGGGACTACGAAGGGATTGAGGCCTCGTTGGTCACACCAGAGCGCGAACCGCTTCCATTTCGCAAGGTAGGTGGAGCGAGTGGAAGGCTTTCTACTCTCTAGCAGGACTTGCTGTTCCGCCGCCGAACAGTCCCTCTCCACGTGGGTCAACCACGCAGGTACCAAGCTGTAAGATGGAGGGACTGCAGGTTCGGATGGTGGAGTCTGCCGAAGTCCTGCGTGATGGGGTCCGGCCACAACGGAAGGGGGATGGGATCCCGAACTGAGAGCTCGAGCAGCAGGGTGTACCAGTGCTGCCTCGGCCAGGCCGGAGCAACGAGTATGACGTGGGCTCTGTCCCTCCGAAGCTTCTGTAGCACTCAGTGTACGAGCGGGAACGGAGGGAAGGCGTAGAGGAGGTGATCCTTCCAGGAGTAAAGGAAGGCGTCCGACAGGGAGCCTGGCGAGTGACCCCGGAACGAGCAAAACAGGTGGCACTTCCTGTTCTCCTTGGAGGCAAATAGGTCTATTTGGGGAAACCCCCACCTCCGGAAGATTGTGTGCACGACATCTGGATGGAGGGACCACTCGTGGGAGAGGAACGACCTGCTGAGATGGTCGACCAGCGTGTTCTGCACTCCCGGAAGAAAGGACACTTCCAGGTGAATTGAGTGGGTCACGCAGAAGTCCCACAGGAGCAGCGCTTCCTTGCAGAGGAGGGAGGAGCGGGCTCCGCCCTGCTTGTTCACGCAGAACATCGCTGTTGTGTTGTCCGTGAACACTGTCACGCAGCGGCCCTGCAGGCGGGTGCGGAAGGTGTGACATGCCAAACGGATCGCTTGCAGCTCACGGATGTTGATGTGCAGAGCGAGCTCTTGGGGTGACCAAAGACCTTGGGTGTGAAGGTCGCCTAGGTGAGCCCCCCAGCCGAGCGCTGAGGCATCCGTGGTCAGAGTGGCGGATGGGCGAGGAGGATGGAACGGGACTCCCGCACACACGACGTCTGGGTCTAGCCACCAGCTGAGGGACTCGAGGGTTGGCTTGGTGACCGTGACCACCATGTCGACCGGGTCTCGATGCGGGCGGTACACCGACGCTAGCCAGGACTGGAACGGGCGGAGGTGGAGCCGCACGTACGCGGTGACATACGTACAGGATGCCATGTGGCCCAGGAGGCGGAGGCAGGATCGCACCATCGTGGTAGGAAAGGTGACGAGGTCTCGAATGATGGAGACCACTGTCTGGTGCCGAGAGCGCGGTAGGCAGGCCCTGGCCAACTTGGAGTCGAGAACCGCTCCAATGAACTCCACCCGCTGCGACGGAATTAAGGAGGACTTCTCGGCATTGATGAGAAGACCGAGCCATTGAAATAGAGACAGGATTTCTGTAATCTGGTCCATTACCAGCCGCCGAGACGTTCCGCGAACCAGCCAGTCGTCGAGATACGGGTAGACGTGTATCTGATGACGGCGGAGGGCTGCGGCAACCACTGCCATGCACTTGGTAAACACCCTCGGTGCGGTGGATAGGCCGAATGGTAACACTGCGAACTGGTAGTGTGCGTTGTTCACCACGAAACGTAGGTAGCGACGATGGGGAGGGTAGATCGCGACATGGAAGTACGCGTCCTTCATGTCGAGGGCGGCAAACCAGTCTCCCGGATCCAGAGAGGGAATGATGATCCCCAGGGTGACCATGCGAAACTTGGGCTTGAGCAGATATTTGTTCAGCTCTCGAAGGTCCAGGATAGGACGTAGCCCTCCTTTCGCTTTGGGGATGAGAAAATATCGGGAATAGAATCCCCTGCCCCGCCTGTCTTGAGGCACTGCCTCTATGGCACCCACGCTCAACAGAGTCTGGACCTCTTGTAAGAGAAGTTGCTCGTGAGAGGGGTCCCTGAAGAGGGACAGGGAGGGTGGGTGGGAAGGGGGGGGGCGAAACAAACTGAAGGCGGTATCCCGACTGGACTGTTTGAAGCACCCAGTTGTCCGTTGTTATTTGGGACCACGCCGAAAAGAAATGGGAAAGGCGGTTGTAAAACAAAAGGGTAGGATCCGGTAGGGAGAGTGATCGGCCGTCCTCGGGCGTCCCATCAAAAGGCCTGTTTAGACCCTTGAGGGGCCTTGGAAGGGGCCTGGGCCTGGTTGCGTCTGTTGCCGGATGGTCGACGGCGATTTAGGCCAGGCCATCTGGTGTTGTAGGGACGGTACCGTGGCTGAGTGAAAGGCCGGGAGGGTTGCTGCCTGAAGGACCTGCACTGTGTTGCCGGTGTATGCATCCCGAGAGTGCAGATGGCTATGCGACCATCCTTCAGGGTCTGGATTCGGGAATCAGTTTTTTCCGAGAACAGACCCTGAGTATCAAAAGGCAGGTCCTGCAGCGTGTACTGCACCTCTGGTGGTAGGGTGGAGGACTGCAGCCAGGAGATGCGCCTCATAGTCACTCCTGAGGCCAGGGTCCTTGCTCCCGAGTCCGCGGAGTCAAGAGCGGCCTGGATGGAGGACCTGGAAGATTTTTTCCCTTCTTCCAACAGCGCCGAGAACTCCTGGCGGGAGGCTGTTGGGAGCAGTTCTGTAAACTTCGCCAGGGACACCATGATGTCATAGGCGTATCTGGCGAGGAGAGCCATCTGATTGGCGATCCGAAGTTGCAGACCGCCAGCAGAGTAGACCTTGCGGCCCAACAGATCCATCCACCTCGCCTCCTTGGACTTCGGCGCTGGGGCGGGCTGACCATGCCTCTCCCTGTCGTTGACCGACTGTACGACCAACGAGTCTGGGGCCGGGTGAGTATACAAATACTCATATCCCGTGGGGGGGACGAAGTACTTTCGCTCGACCCCGCGGGCAGTAGGAGGGACGGACGCCGGTGACTGCCAGATTGTCGTGGCGTTCTTTTGGATCGTACAGATGAATGGTAAGGCCACCCGTACTGGAGCCTCCGCTCCAATGACGTTCGTCACTGGGTCCTCGTCCTCCTGGACCTCCGCCACGGGGAGATCGATGGCCTTCGCCACGCGGCGAAGCAGGTCTTGGTGGGCCCTCAAGTCTATTGGTGGAGGATCTGTGGCAGATGCTCCAGCCACCGCCTCGTCCGGAGACGACGACGAGGATAAGCCCTGGACTACAGCCTCCGTAGATGGATCTTCTAACAGACAGTCGGCTGGCTCGGGCTGAGGATGGGGGTCAGGCGGTATCGAAACCAAACCCAGTGGCGAAGGGGGCGGTCTACTTAAGGTGGCCTCTGGTACCCTGTGCTCGGAGGCAGGGGCCCTTGGAGGGACAGGCACCCCCTGAGTCTCGTAATGGGCCCAGGGGACCCAGAAGCCCCACTGCTGTGCACCCTGAGGTTGACCATGTGGAGCAGGCGGGAGTGCCCGTTGCTGCCTGCCCCGGATGCAACCAACGCGGGGCAAGATGGCCAAGGGGGTGCAAAGGCGCTGATGGACTGCGCCGTCGAAAGTGGCAGCCTGTCCCCGGGCGGTGCCGAGGATCGGTGCCGGTCATCACGGTACTGGGATGGTGATCGAGACCAACGTCCGCCGCGGTGCCGGGAGCTCGACCAGTGCCGGGAGCTCGACCGGGATCTGGACCGGTGGTGCCGGGAGCGGCTGCGAGAGTCATGGTGCCGGGCACAGTACCGGGAAGCGGACCTCCGTCGGTGCCGATGCGAAGGCGATCGGGACCTGGAGCGACGCCGGGAGTGCGACCGGTACCGCGATGTTGAACAGTACCAGGACTGCGACCGGCGTTGAGACGGCGACCGGTACCACGATGGTGAGCGGTGCCGGGATCTTGAGCGGTGGGACGGTGACCTTCGTCGGGACCGGGAACGAGACCGGGACTGGGAGCGCCGTCTGTCCGGAGAAGGGGGCCGAGTCATCATCGCCGGCTTTCCCGCTGATACAACAGCCCGCACCGGTGGTGCCGGGGGCCGGAGACTCGGTGCCTCTGTGAGCTCTATGAGCTCCCGCGCCGTTGAGAAAGTCTCAGGCGTGGATGGCAGCTGCAGCTCAACCACGGTCGGCGCCGGGGAGCATAGCGGTGCCGGACTCGACGGCCCTTGCAGCGCCGGAGGCAACGGCATGGTGCACGTCCTGTGCACGGTCACAGCCAGTACCGTAGGTGGTGGTATTGGCTGGGCTTCTTGACCCTGAGCGTGGGTCTTTGCAGCTGCCTTCGCCGGCTTACGCTTCCTGGAAGGCGAGAGGGAGTGGTGCCGGGTCGCCGGTGCCGCTGGCTGAGGTCGAGGAGCCTCGGTGCCGGAGTGGCTCGGGGCCGCCGGTGCGCTACGCGCCGATGAAGCCCTCGGTGCCGGCGCGGTCGGTGCCGGGGGCTGGAGCGATGCCTCCATCAGGAGCTGCTTCAGGCGAATGTCCCGCTCCTTACGTGTCCGGGGCTTAAATGCGGAACAGATAGGGCACTTATCTGTCCTGTGACTCTCCCCGAGGCAACGGAGACAGGAGTCGTGCGGATCCCCGACCGGCATATGCCGCTGGCAAGATGCGCAGGGCTTAAAGCCCGGTGCCTTGGGCATGAGCCCGCACCGGTAGAGGAAAAGGGGGGGAAAAACCCCCTTATCCTGATCCTAAAACTATCTAACTAACTGAACAAACTATCTACACTAAGTAATGAAACAACTATGTACAGAAAAAGTAGCGAGAGCTAGGGTTGTGGAGGACAGAGAGCACTCCACAGTTCCAACTGGCCGTCACGGGCGGTAAGAAGGAACTGAGGAGCGGACGGGCCGGCTGGGGTATATAACAGGCGCCATAGCGGCGCCACTCCAGGGGGCGCCAGCCGGCCCGCCGGAGTTGCTAGGGTAAAAATGTTCCGAAGAGCCGTGCACGTGCGGCGCGCACACCTGACTGGAATGCATAGGAGCAATCACTCGAAGAAGAAAGACATAATTCCTACTTCAAAGTATCTACAAACTAGGCAGACAACATATAACACAGCAACCAGTTAAAGGAGGTAACAAAAATAGGATAAATGAATGCTGAAGTAAGGTAGTTTTTGTTATTTCTGTGCTTTTTTATTTTTTTAATAGCGGTTGTGAACCTGTCCATGAACGGAGGACTGAGGTTTGTAGGGATATTGAAAACACTCTTATTCTTTAATGTCAGTGACATCCAACATAGAGAACTACTGACATCAAAGAAAATAGTGAAAGAAAGACAGTCTATTTTATCTGACAAAATTAAAGGTACAACACCAGGTACACATTAAACTTTGTTATATTGACATGTGCTTTTTCTGACTATGCCTTTACATTTGTTCTTTTTGTACTTTTGTAATCGTTTGAAATATTTAACCACTATCTTTCTGGTATCATGGTAGTATAACTAGTCTTCAGAATGGAAAATGTTAGCATTTAGCCTTTTCCCTCCTTCCACAAAAGATGGACAATTTTAAAAAAAGAAATTAAAAAACTGGGAAAACTAAAAGAACTTACACTAGAAAAATTATGTATATACCTCTGACAATGTACTGTGACTTCCTAAATGAAAAGTGGCTCTGTGGAGGGAATCTGGAAGGCAGAAAGATAAGATTGCAGGAGGCTCTATCTATGCATACAAAAAAGGGTAGGACTAGGATGGTGAGTATCAAGAACAATAAAAGTGTTGCTGCAGGAAGGTAAAAGGGGAGAAATAAGTATTTTGTTTCCCATCCCTCAAAGTGGAGACTAGAGGAACATATACTCATCATTAGGGTTCTCCGAGTTTATTTAAAAAATCCCAAATTCTAAATAAATTATTTTATTTCAAAACAATAAAAATTAAGAAGCGTCTTACTTCAATAGGTCCCAAGGTCATATCCATTTGTATTTCATTATCACGTATGCTAGACAAAGCTTCCATTGCAAATCTGACATCATCTAAGTCACGAATAGGTCGAGATAATTTCTTCAAATATTCAGTTATAAATGATATCATGTCTGTCATTTTCTTCTTATATTCCTCATTTAAGTAACGACAGAGTAGCATCTTCCATGCTTTGGCTTCAACCGACAAAGCAAGTTTCAATGGTCCTGGTTTAAAAAACCCAATAGTTTATTGCATCTAAATTTTAATGCTCTGAAGACAACTACACTACTTATACAAAAGAATCATGTGTATATCTTCAAAATATAATTATAGTCAGAAAAATTACTGTATAAAGTGAACTGAATTACTTCATTCTATTGTTTCATAATCATTTAAAAGTTATTTCACTTAATCTCTAGTTGCTTTGTACATTTTATCAGCTTTAAAGCATCTTAATAAGTTTATCTCACTAAAAGAACAAACATATAAGACAACTAACAAAAGGAGAAAATTATTCACTTATACTGCATCATTTCAAATTCACAGAAAAAATCTTCTTTTCATGGAAAATTAGTATAGCTTCATTAAAGTCAATGGAGCTAAACTGATTTACATCATCTGACGATTTGGCATCTTGGGCCTATACTCTTTTACATGACTGCATCTGGAATACGCCACAACTAAAATTTTGAATTGTTACATCATATCATAAGCAGATAATACACACACACCCAACAGAGAAGCAGAAGAGCCAATGACTGCTTCAGTTATTGGTTATTTTTGGAACAAATAAGAATTTCAATAAACAACACTTCTGAACTCTAGCAATAGAGCACGAGTAACTGCTAACCTAACATAATCATTATGTTCATAAAACAAGAATTGCACATCAGTTACTTCCTGTTCTATTATGTGTTTGCCAAAATGTTCTCATCCGAGCACTAAACAGCTGAATTTGAAAGGGCATGTTGGTGATCACAGATTAAACTTCTAGGAAGAGGCTTATATTTTTGAACCAAGGATGCTGAATGTTCTTGTGGTCCATACATATTGCAGGTTTTTCTTAATCCTACCAAGCAATTAACTTCAATAATATCTTGTGACAATGAGTTCCTCAGGCTCATTGCACAAAAAATATTTTCTTTTATGAGTTCAAATTTGCTATCTTTCTATTTAACTGAATGTCCCTTATTCAAAAAGATGAACTGAAGTGCCCAATCTACCTTCTCTATACCAACCATTCATTATATCTTTATCTTGTCCTTTCTTGTTCATTTTTTTTAAATAAACAGTCCCACTTTTTCAATTTCTCTGTATTTGGAAGTTTTTTCCAGGCTGCTAGTTCATTATTTTTGCTCCATCATTCACCTCCTCTATTTCTACTATATTATATACATATATATGTGTGTATAGTGTAGTGTATTTATAGCCATGTCGGTCCCAGGACCTTAGAATGACAAGGTAGCCCACTGTACCTCGAATGGCCCTTAGAATATGAGCTAACTACTTCTGCTAAACAATCTGTTCCCCCTTGTATTTAGTAGTGATGCTCGAAGTACCTTTCCTAGACCTGAAGAAGAGCACTGTGTAGCTGGAAAGCTTGTCTCTCTTACCAACAGAAGTTGATCCAATAAAAGATATTACCTCATCCACCTCATATATTAAGTAGAGTAACTAGAACTCAAGATCATATTTCAGGTGAGGCCTACCATTGACTTATATATACAACATTGTAAAGTTTTGAGTATTATTTTCCATCCCATTCTTCATGCATGCTGATATTTTATTAGGTTCTTTTTACTGCTGCTGATCATATAAGCAGAGGAATTCATTAAGCTGTCCACAATGTCCAGGTCTTTTTCCTGTACAGTAACACTTAGTTTAGAACCCAGCAAAGAATGCACGTAGTTCAAATTATTTCTCCCATTTTATGAATTACCTCACCCTTTTTAACAGCAAATTTCACCTGCCACTGTGTTAGTATTGTGCCATCAGAAGTTCACCCCAAATCCGTGTTCAGTCTTCATAAACCTAAATAATTTTCTGTTGTCTGCAAACTTTGCCACCTCCCTGCTCACCTGGTTTCCCAGATTAATAAATATATTTAAAAACATCAGTGCCAATATGGAACCTGGTGGCAGCCCACAGAGAATCTTTTACCATGATGAAAATCAACCATTTATTTCTATTCTTTGTTTTCTGTCTCTTACCCAGTTTCTGATCCATGGCAGAACTTTGCCTCTCACCCTATGAACTCTGGTTAAGTCCTGAAAAGACTACTTGATTTTTAAGCAAGGTTCTTTCCCTACTGAGAAGCTCTACTGAATCTTTTTCACAAAGATCTTCATAGCAGAGGTGATTGTCATCAGAAAGCAATTTTGAACATAGCAGTCAATAGATCTACAGCTCATTTATACTAGGTGAGGATATGGCCCATGGGTTCCTCCATCTTATTGGAGGTAATGTGGACTGTGAGCATTTTTGCAAAGACCGGGGAGCACTGGAGATAGGTCAAAGGGCCGTGTTTGGATATGATTGTGGATCAACATATAGCAGAAACAGATGATTGCATTGACTCTTCCTTTATGATATGCACGCAAGCATAAGGTAAATCTGCTACATGGATAGAGGGGTTAGTTAGTTAATTAGTATCCATTATGCCTCTAGCGTTTAGGGCAGTGACAAAGCTCTTCCACTCCGGTCCGTGCCCCAGGGTTTTCAGCTCAGCTTCCACAGCTCTTCGCTATGTTGTTTTTAGGCAGCCTCATTTTTGCTTGCCTTCAGGTGTCCATCTTATTGCTATTCTGGTGATGGAATCAGTTTCCATCCAAAGCACATGGCAAATCCATCTCCAACGACTCCTGGCAATGATGGTGCTCAAAGGTCTTGATTTGAGATTGTTCTGGGCCAAAATATATGGAGGATTTTTCTGAGGCAGTTTGTATGAAATGAAGACAGTTTGGACATGTCATACTTTGTTATTCCCCAGCATTCTGCACTATAAAATAGTGTTGAAAGCATGCAGCTCTGATAAATCTTCAGTTGGTTTTGGTGTTGTATTTGATAATTTCCAGACTATATTTAAACTCCTGAAGGTGTTCCAGGCTTTATTGATTCTGTTCCGGATGTCCTGGGCTTTTCTGCTGTCCTGGCTGATGGTGCTGCCCAAGTATGTGAATGTTTCTACATTGGTGAGAATGTGATCCTCTATCCGTATTGGTGATTGTAATAGTGCATGACATCTGTCTTATTGTGGTTGATTTCCAGTCCTATTTGCTGGCTGAATGTATTGAATCAGGTGTTTTTTTTCTTGTTTATGGTGGTGGGTATGTGACAGGAGAGCGAGATCATCTGCGAAGTCCAGGTCTTCAAGGGACAAGAAGGGGTGGAAGTTAATAATTCCATTCTTAGGCCTGGTCTACACTAGTCAGTTATTTTGGAATTAGCCGAGTTAATTAAAAAAAAAAATCAATCCGTCCACACCATTAAACCAGTTTTTTCAATTTAAAGGGCTCTTTAATCTGATTTCTGTACTCCATCTCGGCAAGTGAAGTAACGCTTAAATCAAGATCACAATCCCGGGTTAAAGGTATTGTGGACGCAATTTGACATTATTGGCCTCCAGGAGCTATACCAGAATGCTCCCTTGTGACCGCTCTGGACAACACTCTCAATTCCGATGCACTAGCCAGGTGGGCAGGAACAGCCCCGCGAACTTTTGAATTTCATTTCCTGTTTGGTCACCATCGGCACAGTCCACCATCACAGGCAACTATGCAGACTCCACCATCACAAGAGATCACACAGTCCCGGATTTGCAGACGAGCTCCAGCATGGTCCGAACGGAAGGTACTGGATCTCATCGCATGTTGGGGAGATTAATCTATTATGGCAGAACTACGTTCCAAAAAAAGGAACACAAATACGTATGCTCCAGGGCCATGACGGAAAGAGGCTACTCCAGGGACATAGAGCAGTATCGTACAAAAATCAAGGAACTCAGGAAAGTGTACCAAAAAGCCAGGGAGGCGAATGGGCGATCCGGGTCACATCCCCATACATGCTACTTCTACAGTGAGCTGCATGCAATTATGGGGGGTGACACCACCACTACCCCACCACTGTCCGTGGACACCTGCAAGGAGGGAGTTGCATGTAGCAAGGAGGATGAGTCATTAGAGGACGAAGAGGAGGAGGAGGAGAAGGAGGAGGACAGTGCACAGGCGGCAAGAGGGGAATCCGCTTTCCCTCCTAGCCAGGAACTATTCTTAATGCTGGGGCCAATAGCCTCCCCCCACTCCCAAGGCAAGCTCCCGGACCATGACCCTGGAGAAGGTGCTTCTGGTGAGTGAGACCCTGATCGGAGCCACGCAGTGGGGAGCTGGGGGGAAACCCAGCCGCTGGGCTGTTTGTGTTTAGTTTAAAGAGCTCATCCCTGCTCAGAGCCTCATCGGAGCCACACAGTGGGTACGGAGGTGGGTGGGAGGGTGTTGTGTAAAGCAATAATCCCAGAGAGCCCGCAGGCCCTCCTTTTATTAGACAAATCCACCAGGCATTGCTTGCTATGGGAAAGGGGGACTGGCAATTTGAAAGCATTGAAATGAATGCGGAAGAAGCAGAACCCTGCGTGCCCCTAGGGCTTACCATGGCTGCTTGCAAGCTGAATTCTGTTGCCCGGCCGTGTGTGATGGTTTACTCACACCAAAGTGGCAGGCACTTCAGTACAAGAGGCAAAATGCTAACTTGTACCGAAAGAACATTTGCTGTGTATTATGAATTGCCTGTTTAACTGAGAAAGAGTGTCCCTTTTGTTCTCTGAAATGTATCTTTTAAAATACTACCCTCCCTTTTTCTCCTCACGCAGGTGCAAATGGTTCAACGCGGCACCTATATACTCTGTCCCAGAGGCTGGTCCAGATTAGAAGATGGAAAAAATGAACTTGGGATGACATGTTTGCTGAGCTCATGCAGTCCTCCTGCATTAATAGGACCCAGCTGAATGCATAGAGGCAAACAATTGCAGAGTCATAGAATATCAGGGTTAGAAGGGACTTCAGGAGGTCATCTAGTCTAACCCCCTGCTCAAAACAGGACCAATCCCCACACAGATTTTTGCCCCAGATCCCTAAATGGCCCCCTCAAGAACTGAGCTCACAACCCTGGGCTTAGCAGGCCAATGCTCAAACCACTGAGTTATCCCTCCTCCTGTAAAGCATTACAGGAACATGAAGAGAGTAGGGGCATGTGGTAATAAAGGTAATAATTGGAGATATACCAATCTCCTAGAGCTGGAAAGGACGTTGAAAGGTCATTGAGTCCAGCCCCCTGCCTTTACTAGCAGGACCAATTTTTTGCCCCAGATCCCTAAGTGGCCTCCTCAAGGATTGAACTCACAATCCTGGGTTTAGCAGGCCAATGCTCAAACCACTGAGCTATCCCTCCCCCACACACAAACAGCCCATCATGTGTGATGAGAGCAGGCAGGGCGCTATGGTCAAGCTCATGGGGGAGCAAACTGACATGCTACACTGTACGGTGTATCTAATGTGGGAAAGGCAGCAAGACCAGACTGAAGCTGCAGCCCCTGTATAACCGCCCTCCCTCCTCCCCAAGTTCCATAGCCTGCTCACCCAGATGCCCAAGAACACGAGCACACTCAACCCCAGAGGATCGCCCAAGCAGCAGAAAGCTGGCATATGTGAACTTTTGATTTGGTTTCTGGACTTGTCCTTCCCTCCGCCTCCACCCCGCAACCCAATACCCCTCCTCCCCCCGGTCTACCTTCTGATTTCTCTCAATGTGTTGTGCAATAAATAATAAAGACTGGTTTTTAAAACAATTTTGACTTTATTTCCTTTCATATATACAGGGGCCGGGTAACTGTCACATCGTACCCTGGCCAATCATGAAACTGGCTTTCAAAGCTTCTCTGATGTGCAGCGTGCCCTGCTGCACTCTTCTAATAGCCCTGTTGTCTGGCTGTGTGAAATTAGCCATCAGGCGAGTTGCCTCAACCTCCCACCCTGCCATAAATGTCTCCCCTTATTCTCACAGATATTGTGAAGCACACAACAAACAACAATTACAATTGGAATATTGGTTGTGCTGAGATCTAACCAAGTCAGTAAACTGCGGCCAGTGTGCTTTCAAATGTCCAAAAGCACACTCTACCACCATTCTGCACTTGCTCAGCCTATACTTGAACTGCTTCTTACTACTGTCCAGGGTGCCTGTGTATGGCTTCATGAGCCATGGAATTAAGGGGTAGGCTGGGTCCCAGAGGATAACTATAGGCATTTCAACATCCCCAACAGTAATTTTCTGGTCTGGGAAGTAAGTCTCTTCCTGCAGCTGTTCAAACAGACCAGAGTTCCTGAAGATGCGAGCGTCATGCACCTTTCCCGGCCATCCCACGTTGATGTCGGTGAAACATTCCTTGTAATCCACCAGTACTTGCAGCACCATGGAAAAGTACCCCTTGCGGTTTACATACTGGCCACCCCGGTGTGCTGGGGCCAAGATAGGGATATGCATTCCGTCTATCGCCCCGCCACAGTTAGGGAACCCCAGTGCATTAAAGCCATTCACAATGGTCTGCACATTTCCCAAAGTCACTATCCTTGATAGCAGCTGGCCAATGATTGTGTTGGCTACTTGCTGCACAGCAGTCCCCACAGTAGATTTGCCCACTCCAAACTGATTCCCGACTGACTGGTAGCTGTCGGGCGTTGCAAGCTTCCACAGTGCTATGGCCACTCGCTTCTCAACTGTGAGGGCTGCTCTCATTTTGGTGTCTTTGAGCTTCAGGGCAGTGGACAGCAAGTCACAAAGTTCCATGAAAGTGGTTCTACGCATACAAAAGTTTTGAAGCCACTGGGAATCATCCCAGACCTGCAACACTATGCGGTCCCACCAGTCTGTGCTTGTTTCCCATGGCATGAACCTGGCCCAATGCCACCATGATCTCCCAATCGCCACATGCTGTGCTTCTAGGAACGTCTGTGTCCATGTCCTCATCAGTATAGTAATTGCGCTGTCATCGCTTCCTCACCCAGTTTTGCAGGTACTGCACATACTGTTGGATAATGCATGAGGTATTTACAATGGTCAAAACTGCAGAGGAGATCTGAGTGGGCTCCATGCTTGCCACACTATGATGCCTGCATGGGTAATCCTGGGGCGAAACGTAGCAAAGGATATCTGTGTGACGGGTTGGAGCACAGAAATCCCCTTGGGAACTGCCAACTGATGTGCCAAGACTACTTCCGCCCTTGCTTTCCCTGCCAGCTTGGGACTCCAGCACCCTGTCTTGTTGAGCCAGACATGCCAGTCTGCTCCTACACAGACCCAGGGTCTGAATCACGTGCCCCAAAGCTGCAGACTTAACTGAAAGCAATTTAAGAAGTGTTCCTGTCTTTAACACTCAGATGCCTAACTCCCAATGGGGTCCAAACCCCAAATAAATCCGTTTTACCCTGTATAAAGCTTATACACGGTAAACTCATAAATTGTTCACTCTCTATAACACTGATAGAGAGGTATGCACAGCTGTTCTCCCTCACCCCCAGTTATTAATACATAATCTGGGTTAATTAAAAAGCAAAAAGTGATGTTATTAAATACAGAAAGTAGGATTTAAGTGGTTCCATGTAACAGCAGGCAGAACAAAGTGAATTACCAAGTAAAATAAAATAAAACATGCAAATCTAAGCCTAATACAGTAATAAAACTGAATACAGATAAAATCTCACCCTCAGAGATGTTTCAATAGGTTTCTTTCACAGACTGGATGCCTTCCTAGTCTGGGCACAATCCTTTCCCCTGGTACAGCCCTTGTTCCAGCTCAGGTGGTAGCTAGGGGATTTCTCATGATGGCTGCCCCCCTCTGTTCTGTTCCACCCACTTATATATCTTTTGCATAAGGCGGGAATCCTTTGTCCCTCTTTTGGTTCCCACCCCCTCCTTCTCAATGGAAAAGCACCAGGTTAAAGATGAATTCCAGTTCAGGTGACATGATCACATGTCACTGTAAGACTTCATTACCCACTTGCCAGCATGCACATATACAGGAAGACTTACAAGTAAAACAGAACCATCTACAGTCAATTGTCCTGGTTGATGGGAGCCATCAAGATTCTAAACCACCATTAAGGGCCCACCCTTTGCATAATTACAATAGGCCCTCAGAGTTACATTTCATATTTCTAGTTTCTTATACAAGAGTGATACATTTATACAAATAGGATGACCACACTCAGTAGATTATAAGCTTTGTAATGATACCTTATAAGAGACCTTTTGCATGAAGCATATTCCAGTTACATTATATTCACACTAATTAGCATATTTTTATAAAATCATATAGAGTGCAACGTCACAATCTGAAGCTCACATTCATTGAAGGAGGTGAGGAAAGAAAACAATGTGTCTTCTTTTTCAGCTTATAACCCTGTTACGGACCAGAATGCCTCCTCTTCTGCAACTTCTTGATCCAAGGGGTTTCAGCAGGGAATTTGGAGCAAAAGTCTTGATGCCAGTCAGTACTAATGATGTTGGTGCCAGATGGGTACTCAACTCCGATGAGGGCTTCTTCTGCCTCGCACAGTGCCAAGAAGCCTTTGTCCAGCATTAGTGGTGCTTGGCAGAAGGTTCAACAACAGAGGATGGTCTTGGAGAGCAGATCTCAGACCTGATATGCAGGGAAGTACCAAGATGGATAGGCCTCTTTTTGGAAAACCTCACCACAGAGGCTGGCTTTACTACTCCCAATGGAACAGCTGCATTAGCCGTTGTTGTAGGCTCTAGAAACCATGTACACCAAAGGAATCAAACATCTCCCTCCAGGCACAGGGAGTAAAGGCACAGCAAACTGCACATGAGGACACAGAATGGGTCTCACCCAGGTATATAAGGCATCTAACACAGGAGTCCATCTCAGGAATTATCACTGACCAGGATACACAGTTGTTAAAACTCCTATGGGTAGGTCCCTACCAAATTCACAGCCATGAAAAACGCATCATGGACCATGAAATCTAGTTTCCCCACCATGAAATCTGGTGCTCTTTTGTGTGCTTTTACCCTATACTATATAGATTTCACTGGGGAGACCACCTTTTCTCAAATTGGGGGCCCTGACCCAAAAGGGAGCTGCAAGGGGGTCACAAGGTTATTTTAGGGGGGTCATGGTATTGTTACTCTTACTTCTGCACTGCCTTAAGAGCTGGGTGTCTGGCAGGGCGGCTGTTGGCTGGGCGCCCAGCTCTGAAAGTGGCGCTCTGCCAGCAGCAGCACAGAAGTAATAGTAGCAGCACCGCAACCCCTCCTTGAGGACCTCCTCACCTCCAACTCCTTTTTGGTCAGGACCCCTTCAATTATAACACCATCAACTTTCAGATTTAAATACCTGAAATAATGAAATTTATGATTTTTAAAATCCTATGACTGTGAAATTGACCAAAATGGACCACGAATTTGGTAAGGCCCTAAATATAAATATTATATTCATTTATTATATTATATTATGCACAAAGAAAAAAGAGAAATTTTCATACCTGTATGTAATTCAATTGGACCTACAAGAATAGTAGGTTTTAAATCCTCAATCTCTTGTTCAAAAGTAGCATAATGAAGAATTTCTGCTCTGATTTCAGTCAGAGAGGGACTGCTAGCCAGAAATTGCTGTGGGTAGTTTAAACTCTCAGTTAATAAATGGTCTTTTTATCTCATCAGTAAAACAAACTTAATATTATATATCACATTTTGAATGTGTAAAAGTTGTGAACCTAAAAGGCCAAATTTTGAACTCCCTGCAGTAATGGGGTGTTCACCCCACATTAGCCCTGAAGGGGTTAAGGTGGTCAAGGAGGGGACACTTAACCTCTACAGTTGCACCTGACAGGAGACTCAGGGAATTGTAAGTACTAATTGCAGATGAAATCCAGCTGAGGGAGAAGATGGAAAATGATTAGAGGAGGTTTGTAATAGCAGGAGGATGCAGGGAGAGAGTCTGAAGTCATTCTCCAGGAGCAGAGGTGGGGAGGAGGAAAACCACGGGGAAAATAAGCCCTGGGATTCGAGCCTTGGAAGAAGGGTCAACCCCAGAGAAGTTGTGAGGAAAGAAACCCTAAGAAAGCAGGATAGAAAGAAGCCCAGGGAAACATCTGCAAGGATGGGGAATGTATAGACTTTGGCAGCTGTTTCCCTGGGCTTTTTCATACCCTACCTTCTCAGGCTTTCCTTCTCCACCCCTTTGGGTAAACCCCCATCCCTCAGGGTCAGGATCCCAGAGCTTCTGCTCCCCCCTGAGATTTCTTCTTCTCTCCTGACTAGGCCCAGAGAGTGACTGCAGACTTCCACATTGCAGCCCTCTTCTGCTCTCACATCCTGGCTTTATACAAGCCTCATCTACTTCTGCCCAGATGGGCTCAATCTTCAATTAGTGCTTGTCTGTTAAGCCTAAATTTCCCTCCAGGTGCAGTTTTCTAGTTTAATTGGCCCCTACTGGGCCCCTTTGCTCCTTTAGGGCTGGTAAGAGATAAACACTCCATCATAACCACACAATGAAAGAGGTGCATCAAATATATGTGTGCTTTCCACAACTATATGGACAAATTGAGTAATTCCATGCATAAGTATCAGTATGTACATGCAACTATAGGATTTTGTCCTGCAATTGTCTATGTGCTTGGTTTTACCATTACACGGGCCTTTGAAAATTTGGTCCTCAGCACATTAAAATAGCAAATTATATATTCATTGTTGTTGTGGATGTATTAATTATCTAGTATTTTTTCTTAGACTATAAATCTTGGAGTAAAGATGTAATTTTTGATGTGCAGCTGGGCACATAATTACTGTTTTGTTTAAAAAAAGGGAAAAAACCAAGGCAGAGCTATAAAATAACTCAGTGTTAGCCAGTGTACACCATACTGTTATGTCATATTTGAGCACAAAATTCTGCTTGAAAGATTTTACTTTTAGAATCCTGAAGACAAGCATACTCCAACTCTTCTCTTGAAGTGGCCCCAACTCCTTCTCACTGCTGAGTGCCCCACCTTTCCCTCCTCTGTCTTGACTGAGTATCAAGTGATGAAAGCGCCTTCCTCTACTCCCAGTCTCTTATCTGAGTACAGATCAACTTTAGGCTCCATGCCAGCCTCTCTTTCTCAATACACTCTCCATATGTCTGACACCTCTCTTTTGCAGGTTCCTTCCATGAAAATGCATACAGGACAGGCAGTGAGGGGAAGCTGGACATATTGAGAAGGCAAGCTGCATGAACCGGGTGGTCCCCAGCAGGATTGAAATGGAGCAAGGTAGGATTGTGTCTAAGCAACAGTCCCAATTGTGTTCAATGTGCCACCGAAGAAACCCAAACTCACTGTATTTCCTAGTAATAGCTCCCTACAATCTATTCTAGGAAACTGGACAGTCCTAATTATAATTAATAATTTAAAATTGAAAAGTGTCATAAGGATAAATTTTCTGCAGCAAAGAAAAAGAATGTATCAGTTTATTTAAATGGAATATAAATATAACCGCACTTCTGCTTCCATTCTGTTTTCAGTTTTCAAATCAGAATAGTCAAACACAAGTAACAGAGGTGCTGTCTTTTGAATAACAGGTTATTTAATCATAATTGGAGTTTTTTGAGAGTGTTGTCTTTGTACAGTCACAGTTGTGGGATGTGTCCTTGGATGCTGCAGGACTTCAGAAACTTCTAAAAGAGCAGTGTCCATTGAGTGCTACATGAACTCTCTCTCACGTTACCAAATATCCCGGGCTGAAGTTATATGGAAGAGACGAAGTCCTCAACTATCTCATTTCCTTCTGCTGAACCTCAGAGTTCAAATCTCACCTAAGAACTGTCAGGAAGAAGGGGATATGGGTGGGTAGTGTGAATATGCAGAGGCAACAGAGAACTCCAGTTACTATCAACTAACATTTTCTCCTTCATAGTGCCCTCTGCGTGTGCCCACTACTTGTGAGAGTTTAGCTAGCAGTACAAACCACATGAAGAGGTGGGTGGAGGAGTACTAGTCGAATAGAGACCAAAGAACTTACCTCTCAAAACAAACATCTATCATGGGTATTAAGGGTATTTCTACACTGTGATACAAAATCCACAGCACTGAGTTTCAGAGCCCAGGTCAGCTGACTTGGGCTTACAGGGCTCAGGCTGCACAGCTATAAAACTGTGGTGGTAGACCAGATGTCCCCAAAGTGTGGGGCACGCCTCCCTAGGGGGGGCATGGATGAACGTTCAGAGGGGCGCGGTGGGGCCAGACCAACCCCCATGGGAGCAGGAGGGAGCGCCACCCAGCCCCATGCCAGCCCCCAGCCTTGGCTGCTGGCCACGGCTCCATTCCCGGTCCAGGTCCTAGGCTGGGGACAAAGCTGGGAGTGGAGCCGCACCTGGCCGCAGGCCTGCTGCTGGCCCCCACCGCAGCCTGGCTGCAGCTCCTCTCCTGTACCCACCCCCAGCCTATGGCCACAGCTCTGTTCCTGGCCCCAGACCCACCCTCCAGCTGGGGCCCCAGCCTCAGCCCCCTTATCCTTGTCTGCATCCCCATTCCCCTGGAGCCACAGCCCCACTCCCGGCCCAACTCTGGGGTGGGCACAGACAGGGGTAAGGGGCACAACCCTCAAAAGTTTGGGGACTGCTGGTGTAGACGTTTGGGCTCAGGTAGAAGGCCAGGCTCTGAGACTCTGCCCTCGCGAAGTCTCAGAGCCCAGACTCCTGCCCAAGTCCAAACATCTACACTGCAATTTTATAGCACCACAGCCCAAGCCTCTCTAGCCCAAGTCAGCTGACCTGGGCCAGCTGTGGTCATGCTGTGGGTCTTTTATTGCAGTGTAGACATACCCTAAGTCAAGAGAGTGGTTCAGAGTAGAAGTGTGTATTAAACTCAAAATAGCAGCCCTACATATTTTCAGCAGAGATGTTACAAAGGCAGGCCATGGTTTCTTTCTTAGCCTTAGTGGAGTGAGCTCTGAGTCCATGAAAGGAAGATCAGTCAGGAGAGCCTGCACTACACTCGAATCTTTTGGAAGATACAAATGCTAGGAGAAAAGCTTTGTTTAGAGACATGTGACACAAAGAGATCTCTCCCAAGGGCTCAAATTATCCCTTCTTCATCCTCATGAGGATTAGACTGAGATCACAGATCAAAACAGGGACTTTAAATGGAGGAAAGATTGATCAGTTCTTTGAAGAAACTCTATCAACAGTGACCCTTACAGCACCAGCCCACAGCGAAACAGAACACAGAAATTGCTGAGAAAAGCACATGAATTCATGATATGGAAAGGCCCATCAATTTCAGGTAAAGCATATATTCTAGGATTGAAAAATCAGGGCAGAATATTTTGCATTTTCCAAGTAGCATTTTAATATAGATGATTTTCCACACTGAAAAGTATAAGCTGTACACTAGCAGAATAAGCAAGGCAGATGAAGTTAGACTCCCATGGTCTAAGTAGCCAAATGAAGAGATTTGGGATTGGAATGTTGAATTAGATTAAGTCAACAGGAGATACAAGCAGATATAGCCATTTCTCAAGACAGCTTTTGGAGTTCTGTGAACACTGAATGTCTGGCCCAACCTGGTGCAATCAAAGGGTATGTCTACACAATCTGCAGCAGTGAGCCTCCAAGTGCTAAAAACAGGTATGTAGATATTGCAGCTTAGACTCTAATGGTTAGAGAGGGGCTTCAGAGCACGAGCTCCAGCCCATGTCACAAATTAAAAGCTCTGTCTATATGGCTATTTTTTGCATTGTAGCACAAGCCTCATGAGTCTGAGTCTGTTGACTTGCAAGCTTGCTGTTGACTTCCAAGCTCTCCATTGCAGGCTGCCATGGGCTGTGAAGGTGTATTCAAAAGGACTCTTGCTTTATCTTGTTTTATTTTCCCAATTAATTGAATAATCAAGGCTTTGTTCCAATTCTAAAGGAAAATTACAGAGAGAAAATTTATGTCCATCATGCCCTTGATCATATTCTTGAACATTTCACATAAATATTGATGACAAACAAATCTGTTTCTGGGTGATTGCATTTCTGTGAGATCCAATACACCATTAACTGTTTTAGCAACTGTTTGCATTAATTTGGCTGAGCACAACTCTGCTTCTTCTCAAGGACATCATCCTTGCCAGTGAGTTGCAGAAATTCCAGGCACTTTTGGGGTCATACTGTGTGTGACATGTCCTTGTGTCCTGTACCATGGGCATAAAGGATGGAGCTGTCCCAACCGCCGCCCAATTCCTTTGCTAATACAGAACCCATGTTACAGGATTTCGCAACAGAGAGAAAAGACAGTTGGTCGTGGGATATATATTGACATCTAAGAACTACAGTTACTGTAAGGGAAGTAACCATTTCTTCTTCAAGCTTGTCTACATATATTCTACTCTTGGTGTCTCATAAGGAGTGATCTGACGCAAGGAGATGGGTGCTCAGAATCTACGTAAAGATTGTACTACAGCTCTGCCAAAAGAAGCATCAGACCTTGATGATTCTATTATGGAATTTTTTGCTGTTGTTGATTTTCAGGCCTAACTCAAGAAAGTGTCAGATAATTTGATGAACGGAATTCTCCACTTGTTGATGTTATTTCCCTCGGACCAGGGTTACTGTTACTCCTCATTTCTGAGATGAGCCAATAACACTGATAAGCATTTGGTGATGCTCAGTGTTGTCAATAGTCTAAAGTGTAGAACCCTGAACTGGTAGTGAGCCTCTCCTTCTTGAAACCTTTGGCATTTTCTATGAGAGATGTGACTGGAGATATGGAAGTATGCATCTTGCAAAGCAAGAGTTACAATCCAGTCCTGTGGATCTAGCAATGGAATTATGGAGCCCTTAGTTAGCACTTTGAAGTTGAAGTGGCAAAAGAAGGTGTCATATTTGGATGTTGTTTGTTCCTCTCCTGTGCTGCTGCAACCACTATGGAACCAAGTATAGGTGCGCAGATAGGTATACAAATCCAGTGGACAGTACCTGGTACCTCTTCTCCTCTTTCTCAGAGGTTGGTGCAATAGATGCCAAAGTTTGGCAGATGTTTTTTGTCATTAAGAGCTAGCAGTAGCTGATCAGGCATGGAAGCATGCAGTATATCAAAGAGATTGTGGGAGCTCTCTTCTAGTACATCCCCAGGTATTTCGAGAGACTCCTCAATATGGCAGATTAAGTCCTCAAAGTTCTTAGTCATCCAACTGGTTTGGTGTGGATGGAACCACTGCTTCGTCTGGGACAATGATGAGATGCCAGCTGATATAGTGTGTTCCTCCACAGAAGGAAGTTCCTCCTCAGAAATTTTCTCTGTATGCTCAGTCTGACATATAGGAATCTGAACTACTTAGCTCCTGGAAAAGGAAAGGGGAGGTGGTCCTAACCCTAGATGGAAGTTCAGAAGAGGGTGTTATCTGGCATTGTGTAAGCCCCAATGGCTTCAAAAACGTCATGAAGGCATGCAGTAAGGAAAGGGACCTGGAGGTCAAAGTGGAGTGAATCAGGAATTATGTCTTTCCCTGTAAATACTTGATGTATGTGGTGTATAGGAGGCTCTTGATTTCCTCTTGATGCATAAGGCTCCCATGAATGAAACCTTGGGAAGTATATATGGGACCCTTCCATGGTATTTCAGAATCAGAAAGGAGGATCTAACCTAGCCAGGATTCCAGGGAGCACCATGGAATACGTCTTGCTTGGTGATGAAGATGTGCTCATGCGGCAGTGATAGTCAGTGCCATAGCTGAGATTTTCAGCAAAGTGGAGAGTAACAGAGTCTGGCTCTGCTGTTACCTGGGGATCTCCTGGTACCATACATGATTAAAGTACTGAGAAAGATGATGTCATGCAAACTGGTGTGGAGGTTGTCTCAGTCCTTGAGACAGTCTTAAGAGTACAGTGCAATGAGCTCTCAGGGCTCCAGCAATATCCAATTTGGACTGTGGTGTTCCCACGGTGTGGGAGTGATGAAGCAATTTCAGCCTTCTTTTTGGTCAGGTCTGCAGAAAGGTATCTGACATTACATTTGCCAGAGGAGTGATGCTCCTTTCTCCCACTGGCTGAAGACTTACAACTGTTTCACAGCCCTACCAGGGTCCATAGTCAGAGGTGGATTAAGATACATTGGGGCCCTGGGCTCAAAGAACATTTGAGCCCCCTACAACCTCCCTCCCGCCATGGAGCCCTGCCCCCTGCCTGATCACCAATTGGCAAGACCCAACAGGACAATACCCAGTTTTGCCAAAAAGGAGCTTGGGGAGGGGTGAGCAGCGGCGATTGAGAGTGGTGGTGGTGAGCGGTGGGGCTCGGGCCAGCCCTGCACAAGGGAGGAGGGGGACTTCAGCGAGTGGCTTGGGCCAGCTCTGCATGGGGGATGGGAGAGGTGCTTGGGCCAGCTCAGGGAGTAAGGGGAAGGGAGAGGGGCTCAGGTGAGCTCTGTCCCTCATGGGGAAGAGGGACTTGGGTGAGTGGGCTCCCTCATGCAGGGGGAGGAGGAAAAGGGGCTCAGATCAGCTCCACGCCTGGGAGGGAAGGGGGAAAGGAAGAGGGACTGGGGTGAGCTCTGTGCCTCAGGGGAGTAAGGGAGAGGTGCTCAGGTGAGTGTGGCTCCATCCCCGCACCAAGCAGGAGAGGGGGGCTTGGTCCAGTGAGACACAGGGGCCGGGGGAGGGAGGGGAGCCTTGGTCCATCGTGTCACAGGGACAGACTCGGGTCACCTCAGCTGTTCAGCCAGCACGGCCTGGGGGCGGAGGGAATATGGATTGCTAGCCACAGGCTGGGCTATCTTGATTATCACTTCAAAAGTTTTTTTCTCTTACTTAATTGGCCTCTCAGAGTTGGTAAGACAACTCCCACCTTTTCATGCTCTCTGTATGTGTATATATATCTCCTCAATATATGTTCCATTCTATGCATCCAAAGAAGTGGGCTGTAGCCCACGAAAGCTTATGCTCAAATGAATTTGTTAGTCTCTAAGGTGCCACAAATACTCCTGTTCTTTTTTCTGGAAAATATGCTTTAGTCAAATACAAGTTACTCAGCACAATGCAAGGGTAAGGTTTGATAACTTGCATTATATAGAAGGTTAGACTAGATGATCTAATGATCCTTCTGGCCTTAAAATCTAATAATGTTAATTACATCAATGAACAAACCAGAACTGAAGAACAGGGTTAACAAGCCAGCATATAACGAGGCAGAGAGCCAAAGATAACTGCAGAGACTATGCAACAGTGTGGAACTACCTAAATCTATCTAGCCTAATTATAAAAACAGAGAAAACACAAAAAATAGCTCAGTACAAATGGTTATTTTGGAGATTTTTAAAATGAAAAGCCAATGAAAGATTGAATGTGAAGACTGGAGCTTCTGACCTTATGTTGACAGGGGTGAGGAGGAGCTAAATGACAGCTGGGGCTAGGCACATTCATGGTTCCAGAGGACACTACACTTCCAAGAGTTCTATCTGAATGCACCTGGAAGCATCTGTCTCCCAAAGTAGGAGCCCATACTTGCAATACACAAAGCAGAAACAATAGCAGTTCAGTCTTATTTATATCCCTTTCTCTAGCCGCTCACACTTTTGTGCTTTTTTCAGGAAACATTCTTACAAAATATTATTTTATCAGGAAATATATATCCTTCTCTAACATTAAGCATGCTGGGTGCCACAAAATTCTGGACATAAATACTCAGAGTAGTTTAATTAATTGCAGTATTTGAGGTATTTTTAATTCTAAGTATAATTAATAGAAAATGCAATCGTAAAAGTAAATGTCATGGTAAAAGAATATTATGCTGCAGTAAATTTCCATTTTTAGTGCTGCTCACCATAATATCAGAAACTGAACTTCTGGCACCCACATTCCCAATGTGTGGCTAGAGAATTCTCATATTTCTAGCGCTGTAAAGCCATTAAGGGTATATCTACACTGCAATTAAACATCCATGGCTGAATTACATCCAGCTGACTCAGGCTCACGCTACTGGGCTGTAAAATTGCAGTGTAAATTTTTGAGCTTGGGCTGGAGCCAAAGCTTTGGGACCCTGCAAAGGGGGAGGGTCCCAGAGCCTAGGCTCCAGCCTGAGCCTCAACGTCTATACTGCAATTTTACAACCCCGCACCCCAAACCTCATGAGCCCGAGTCAGCTGACACAAGCCAGTCATGGGTGTTTAATCGCAGTGTAGATATACCCTAACTCACCTCACTTGTGGGGTGCTCCTACTTAGGAAAAATACAATATATATAGTTTATTTCTGTTGCTGTAAGGTCATAGTGATTTCTTTCAGCTGTTAATCAATTTATTTCCACATCTTTTTCCTCCAATCTTCTTTGTCTTCTTATTTCAGAAGATGAAGAGACGTATAGAGTAGTGGTTCTCAACCTTTCCAGAGTACTATATCCCTTTCAGGAGTCTGATTTGTCTTATGTACCCCAAGTTTCACCTCACTTAAAAACTACTTGCTTATAAAATCAGACATAAAAATACAAAAGTGTCAAAATACATTATTACTGAAAAATTGCTTACATTCTCATTTTTGCCATATAGTTATAAAATAAACCAATTGGAATACAAATATTTTACTTACATTTCAGTGTGATATTGAGCCGGTTTTTCACTTGTGAGCCTTGTCATTCGGTGGCCGGATGGCAGCGGTATTGTATTGCCCCCCTTATTTCTGCGCTGCTGCTGACGGCAGTACTGCCTTCAGAGCTGGGCATCCAGAAAGCAGTGGCTGCTGGCCGGGGCATTCAAGTTGTTTGTGGCAAGGGAGGACTATTTTTTTTAATCCCGCTTCCAACCCACCCCATAATACCCACTTCCACCCGCTCCCGCCTTGTTTGTTAAATTTTTATCCTGCTTCTGGTATTATGGCAGTGGGTCCCGTGAGACCTGCGGGACCCCTGTTCCACTGCACGGCTCTAGATCCTGTTGTAAAACTAGGCAAAAATCTAGATGAGTTGACATACTCCCTGGAAGACCTCTGTGTACCCCTACTATAGAGGATATTCCTCTAGAAATGCTCATCAATAAATTTACCTGAACTTTAGCATCTCTGTCTTCTGTCCACAGAACCTTATATTTCTGAAAGTCTTGCAGTGCTTCACTAGCTGCTTTTCTTATGGAATTTACAGACGAGGAGAGGAGCACAACTAGTTTAGAAATATCTTTGTGTTCTGCGACACCCGGATAAAAATTTCTTAGCTTTCTTGCAGGAATCTCATCAGGTACTTCTGTAAAATAAACAATTTACATAAAAAGTTAACAAACCATTAAAATCCACCTTCACATTTCCAAAAATATAAAACTATAATTTTCTCCCAATATATTTGTAACAAAACAGAAGACAAAAGAGTTAAACCAAAAATTGTGGAAGTTTCAAAATCTGTAACCTGTACTTCATTACTGCTTGGGTTGTTGCATCCCATTCTCCTATCCTCTATCTATATGTTGCGTATTTGCATTTTAAATGTTCAGGGACTTTATCTTCATTCTTCTTGTAAAGTGCACACCTAGCACAGTTTTGATATTATTTTATGTAAAGTGATATTTGTTAGGTTTGTTAAAATAATACATTTCAAATATTTAACCATACAAGCTCTCTCAAACAGTATGAGGTACTTTATCTCTTATATGTGACACCCTTGTTATCGCATGAAAGACTCTTTTCTAAGCAAACTGTGCCAAAATATGTAGTTTAAGGAGCTGTAAATGTCACTTGTCGCCCAAGAGACACATTTTAACTTCAATTTCTATATGTGAGAGGTTAGTACATATAAGTCCATTAGGGATGTCAAACAATTAAAAAAATAATTACAATTAATTGTGGGATTAAAAAAATAGTCAAGATTAACTGCAGTTTTAATCGCACTGTTGAACAATAATAGAATACTAATTGAAATTTATTATAAATATTTTGGATGTTTTTCTACCTTTTCAAATATATTGATTTCAATTACAACACAGAATACAATGTGTACAGTGCTCACCTTGTATTATTTTTTATTATAAATATTTGCACTGTAAAAAAGATAAAGAAAATAACAGTATTTTTCAATTCACCTCATAAAAGTACTGTAGTTTAATCTCTTTATCGTGAAAGTGCATCTTAGAAATGTAGGGTGTTTTTTTACATAACCACACTCAAAAAACAAAACAATGTAAAACTTTAGAGCCTGCAAGTCAAAGCATGTAGGGACATATGAATTTTAGCATATCTGGCACATAAATACCTTGCAACGCCAGTTGCAACAGTGCCATGAGAATGCCTGTTCTCACTTTCAGGTGACATTATAATTAAGAAGCGGGCAGCATTATCTCTCATAAATGTAAAAAAACTTGTTTGTCTTAGCAATTGGCTGAACAAAGGGGAGGACTGAATGGACATGTAGGCTCTAAAGCTTTACATTGTTTTGGTTTTGAGTGAAATTATGTAAAAAATATAATTCTACATTTGTAAGATATTTCATGATAAAAGATTACACTACAGTACAAATATTTGTAATAAAAACAATAACATAAAGTGAGCACTGTACACTTTTGTATTCTGTGTTGTAATTGAAATAAATATATTTGAAAATGTAGAAAAACATCCAAAAATATTTATAATAAATTTAAACTGGTATTTTATTATTAAGAGTATGATTAAAAATGTGATTAATCACTATTTTTTAATCTAGTTAATTTGTTTTGCATTAATCACATGCATTAACTGTGATTAATCCACAGCCCTAATTTACATACAATTGAACACATATTTAAAATTGTGATTCCCAATATTTTTGTTGACAATTATTCTTATGCTATTTTCTCATGTTTTCTTTAACAGAGTCAAAAATATTTTCATGAAGTAATCAGGGCCGGCCTTAGGGAAAATAGCACCCTGGGCAAACTTGTATTTTGGCGCCCCTGACCCCAGCTGCCTTCCCTGGCTCCCTACCCCACCCCCATCGCCCAAGCCCCCACTGCCTCTTCCCCCACCCCTCATTGCCCCAAACTCCCTTCTATGACCTCGCACTCCAGGCCCACCCTGCTTCTTGCCTCTTAACCATAGCACCACCCCAGCCCACATCATCCACACATATGGCTAATCCTTTCCTGCAGTGACTCACATCTGGATGCCACAGTGATGGGCATCATAGGAAACCCCACAGAAGTCACTTTGACTCCCCCCGCAAGTGTCACAGGGATTCCCTCATTTGGTCATTGAGCAAGACAGCCAAGACAATGCAGTAGGCGGTCTTCTGCACTCTCACAGGGTGAGAGGGCTCTGGGGCAGAGTCATATTTCTCCTGCACCTCCCAAACTCTCCCACTCAGCAAGGCATCCAGCTGCTCTGCTAGAGCCCCAGAGGGTTGGCAGCCAAAGGGGAGGTGCAGCTAGGGGCATAGGAAGGGGTCCCTGGGAGCTGGGACCACAGGGAGGGGTCCCCCAGGCTCTTGGGGCACAGAGAGGGGCCCCTGGGAGCTGGGACATAGAGGCACAGGATGGGCCCCTGGAAGCTGGGGGCACAGGGAAGGGTCCCTTGGAAGATGGGGCAGCTGGGAGCTGGGGGAACAGGAAGCGGTCTCCTGGGAGCTGGGGGGGGATGAGGAGCTGGGGGCACAGGGAAGGGGCCTCAGGAGCTGGAAAGGCTGGGAGATGGGGGCATAGAGGGGGTTCCCTGGCAGCTGTAGGAGGCTGGAACCTGGGGCACAGGGTCAGGACCCCGTAAGACTTACTGATCTCTCTACTCTGCAGTTTTAATTCCCAGACCCTTCCCTTCCCATCCCAATCTAGAAGAGGCCGGCAACTTCCAGCTCCCATTGGCTGGCTGAGACGCCACACTCACATTCCATTAGGCTGAATGGCTTTCATTCAGGCCACCCATGAAAAGAGGAAGAGCAGGGCTGGGACAATCAAGGGGGAGAAAGGAGGAAAGGGTCTGGCTAGAAGTCGCAGAGTGCAGAGGCAGAACTTGGAACCAGCTTGGGAAACCACGTGGGGCAGTGAGCAGGTGGCCTTCACTCAGGAGCAAGGAAGCGTATGCAACGCTCCATGCCAGGCTGCACACCGCAGGCAGCAAGGGGAAGCCCAAGCTCCTGGCCTATGCATCACAGTGCCCTCCTGGCTACAGCACCCTGGGTGGGCACCCATATTGCCCTGCCCTAAGGCCAGCCCTGCAAATAATGCTTTATGCATCCCTACATTCTCTCATATCATGGCATATTAATTGAACTCTTAAAATTCTGTGCAACATATGCCCCTCGTGAATTAAATGACAATCTAGTTGTCTATTTAAGTTACTTATATGGCCACCATCACCTCAGCATCCAAGCATCCCACAATCTTTAATGTATTTATCCTTACTACACTCCTGTGAGTTACAGAAGTACTGCTATCCTGTATTTACAGATGCATATATATACAGATGCATATATTACAGATGCAGAATTGAAGCACAGACAGAAAGCTTGTGGTGGAGCAGGTTACTGAACCCAGGTCTCGTAAATCCTACCTAGTGCCCTAACCACTCTAGCATCCTTCCTCTCTCTTAATAATGCTGGTAATTATTCTGCATATGTCCACTTTAGGAATGCAGATAATAATGAAATCTTTCAATTGTAATGTCAGTGACCTGAATCCTAATAACAGCACTGCCACTCTTTCCCATGTTAACCGTCCAGTGAATGAAGTTTGCATAACTTTTTATTTTACCCAATAACATGATAGGCTACATTCTTCGGTACTAAGAAAGTAGGAGCAGTACATAAAGGTAACACTAACAAGTTTATGTTGCTTGAGATTAAAGGGGAAACTTATACTGTGACAATATTTATATTATGCAATAGTTTATCTGATTATTGCGTAGTTTCCTACTACTTTCATGAGTTTGGAATAGCCACTTCTGTTAAATACAACTGTCTAAATTAAAGTAAAAATAGGTAAGGTAATCCAAAAGAATACACACTAGGTCCCTTTCAAACCAAGTGAGAATAATCATGAAATATTCAGAAGCAAAGACATTTTATTAGAAGAAAAAAGTTAAAGTAAGCAAAAAACCTTACTTTCTTCTTTTTTGGCTGCTTTCCCTGCTACCATACTGGGTGATGAAGAGACAGTAGGTACATTTCTGTTCAGTAATATACTCGATTTTTGTAAGTGTTGCTGTCCCCAATGTGCGACTCCACGACTTACTTCCAGTGTTAATTGGATCATGCGATTGATGACTTGCTGAATATCATCTAAACTAGGAACCATTACCTGCACAAAATATAAAATATGTTGTTTAAATAAATGCACCATAACCTAATTTTCCAAGGGCTACATTGAGCCTTTTGTCATAGTCCTGCTAAGGGTGTTGCATAGCTGTGCCATCCCGTAGAAGCTCAAAACGATTGTGACTCAGAAGCACTTCTCTGAATCACAATTGTCCCGAGCTCCTGTTTTACCCAGGGATGGACATATGCAACATTGCCCTATTGCCAGACACAGAATATTACCTTTCTTGTGTCCAACTACGCAGTGCCATTGCTGGTGCTGACCACCCCCCCACAAAAAAAATATTAAAGGATTGCACTGCCTGCCCAGGAATATTTCTGACGTTGGGTGTCCTCTCCAGCTACCTATTCTGTCTGGAGGAAGTTCATCCCCCCAACCAGTGTGAGATTTGTCAGACCTTGGCCTGGTCTACACTAGGCGTTTAAATCGGTTTTAGGAGCGTAAAACCGATTTAACGCCAAAACCGTCCACACTAGGAGGCACCTTATATCGATTTTAATGGCTCTTTAAACCGGTTTCTGTACTCCTCCCTAACGAGAGGAGTAACGCTAGTATCGGTATTAACATATCGGATTAGGGTTAGTGTGGACGCTGATCGACGGTATTGGCCTCCGGGAGCTATCCCACAGTGCACCAGTGACTGCTCTGGACCGCAATCTGAACTCGGATGCAGTGGTCAGGTAAACAGGAAAAGCCCCGCGAACTTTTGAATATTTCCTGTTTGCCCAGCGTGGAGCTCCGATCAGCACGGGTGGCGATGCAGTCCGAAATCAAAATAAAAAAAGAGCTCCCGCATGGACCATGCGGATGTGATCGCTGTAAGGGCAGGCAAATCTGTTCTATCAGCGCTCCGTTACAGAAGATGAAATTCAGAATCCTTTTTTAAAAATCTCCAGACAGACGCCATAGCAGGGACTCAGCGCACTGCAGCGTGACAAGCGTAACGGAAAGCCAAAGAATCAAATGGACACTCATGGACTGGAGGACTGAAGCTATCCCACAGTTCCTGCAGCCTCCGAAAATTATTTGCATTCTTGGCTGAGCTCCAAATGCTTCTAGGGTCAAACACAGTGTCCGCGGGTCAGGGCATAGCTTGGCAATCTACTCACCCACCCCCCACCCACCCCCAGAAGCGAAAGGTAAAACAATCCTCTGACTCTTTTACATGTCACCCTATCTTTACTGAATGCTGCAGATAGACGCGATAGTGCAGCACTCAACACCAACATCCTTGCTCCCCCCCCCCGCCATGGGCGGCTGATGGTACAATATGATGGAAATCCATCCTCATCATCAGCCTCAGCTGATGGTACAAAAGGACTGGTAACTGTCCTCGTCATCAGCCTATTGGCCCTAATTTTTTCTGGTGGATGGATGGTGCAATATGGCTGGTAACCATCCTCATCATAGCAACAGGGGGCTGAGCTCCATCAGCCCCCACCCTTCATGTGTAAAGAAAAGATTCAGTTGCCCCTGGACTAGCAGTGGGATGCTGGGCTTCTCTCCTACACACTGCTTAATGTCCTGTCTGGACTATCATAGCAGCTGGAGGCTGCCTTCCACTCATTTCTCACTAACAAGTCAGTGTGTCTTATTCCTGCATTCTTTATTAATTCATCACACAAGTGGGGGGACAATGCTACGGTAGCCAAGAAAGGCTGGGGGAAGAACGGAATCAACAGGTGGGGTTGTTACAGGAGCACCCCCTGTGAATAGCATACAGATAATTTCTGCAGGCTCTGACACAGAGCAGCTGTGCTCTCTGGTTCTATGATACGGTGGTTCTCTAGCACACTTGCCTATATTAGGCAGCACTGATTCTATTTTTAGAAACCAAAAAGGAGGGATTGACTCAGGGAGTCATTCCCAATTTTTGCTTTTGCGCCCCTGGCTGATCGGCCAGGGGCACTTATGACAGCAGCTAATGGTACAAAACGATGGAAGGTGCAATACGGCTAGTAACCAATCTTGGCTTTTGCGCCCCTGGCTGATTGGCCAGGGGCACTAGCAGCAAATGGTACAAAAGGACTGGTAGCCATGATCATCCGCAGTTCCAATTTATGGAAGGGTTTGGATGGTGCAATATGGCTAGTAACCAGCTCTGCTGTCATGCAAAAGCAAAAGCATGCTTCTGTGTAGCGCTGCTGAATCGCCTCTGTGAGCGGCATCTAGTACACATACGGTGAGAGTCACAAACGGCAAAACAAGCTCCATGATTGCCATGCTATGGCATCTGCCAGGGCAATCCAGGGGAAAAAGGCGCGAAATGCTTGTCTGCCGTTGCTTTCCCAGACGAAGGAGTGACTGACGACATTTACCCAGAACCACCCGCGACAATGATTTTTGCCCCATCAGGCACTGGGATCTCAACCCGGAAGTTCCAAGGGGCGGGGGAGGCTGCGGGAACTATGGGATAGCTAGGGAATAGCTACCCACAGTGCAACGCTCCAGAAATCGACGCTAGCCACGGACCATGGACGCACACCACCGATTTAATGTGCTTAGTATGGCCGCGCTCCACCCGATTTTATAAATTCTGTTTTACAAAACCGGTTTATGCAAATTCGGAATAATCCCGTAGTGTAGACGTACCCCTTCACACCTATGTATTGCAAAGACTGACAGACTAAGACCTGGTCTACACTAAGCGTTTAAACTGGTTTTAGGAGCGTAAAACCGATTTAACGCCACACCCGTCCACACTGAGAGGCCCTTTATATCGATATAAAGGGCTCTTTAAATCGATTTCTGTACTCCTCCCTAACGAGAGGAGTAGCGCTAGTATCGGTATTACCATATTGGATTAGGGTTAGTGTGGCCACAGATCGACGGTATTGGCCTCCGGGTGGTATCCCACAGTGCACCACTGACCGCTCTGGACAGCAATCTGAACTCGGATGCAGTGGCCAGGTAGACAGGAAAAGCCCCACGAACTTTTGAATATTTCCTGTTTCCCCAGCATGGAGCTCCGATCAGCACGTGTGGCGATGCAGTTAAAAATCAAAATAAAGAAAGAGCTCCAGCATGGACCATGCGGATGTGATTGCTGTAAGGGCAGGCAAATCTGTTCTATCAGCGCTCCGTTACAGAAGACGAAATTCAAAATCATTTTTTAAAAATCTCCAGCCAGACGCCATAGCAGGGACTCAGCGCACTGCTGCGTGACAAGCGTAACGGAAAGCCAAAGAATCAAATGGACGCTCATGGACTGGAGGACTCAAGCTATCCCACAGTTCCTGCAGTCTCCAAAAAGCATTTGCATTCTTGACTGAGCTCCAAATGCTTCTAGGGTCAAACACAGTGTCTGCGGTGGGTCAGGGCATAGCTCGGCAATTTACGCACCCCCCCACCCACCCTCAGAAGTGAAAGGGAAAACAATCCTCTCTTGACTCTTTTACATGTCACCCTATCTTTACTGAATGCTGCAGATAGACGCGATGCTGCAGCACTCAACACCAACATCCTTGCTCCCCCCCCGCCATGGGTGGCTGATGGTGCAATATGGCTGATATCCATCGTCATCATCAGCCTATTGGCACATGGGGCAGTGCAAAAGGACTGGTAACCATGTCGACTAGCATCAGTTAGGTCGATCAAGGGCGCCTGCTCCTAATTTTTCCTGGTAGATGGTGCAGTATGGCTGGTAACCGTCTTCATCATAGCAACAGGGGGCTGAGCTCCATCAGCCCCCACCCTTCATGTGTAAAGAAAAGATTCAATTGCCCCTGGACTAGCAGCGGGATGCTGGGCTCCTCTCCTCCACACTGCTTAATGTCCTGTCTGGACTATCATAGCAGCTGGAGGCTGCCTTCCACTCATTTCTCACTAATAAGTCACTGTGTCTTATTCCTGCATTCTTTATTACTTCATCACACAAGTGGGGGGACAATGCTACAGTAGCCCAGGAAGGCTGGGGGAAGAACGGAATCAACAGGTGGGGTTGTTGCAGGAGCACCCCTGTGAATAGCATACAGCTCATAATTTCTGCAGGATCTGACACAGAGCAGCTGTGCTCTCTGGTTCTATGATACAGTGGTTCTCTAGTACACTTGCCCATATTCTAGGCAGGACTGATTCTATTTTTAGATACCAAAAAGGAGGGATTGACTCAGGGAGTCATTCCCAATTTTGGCTTTTGCGCCCCTGGCTGATCTCAGCCAGGGGCACTTATGACAGCAGCAAATGCTGCAGTGCAAAAGGACTGGTAACCATGATCATCTTATTACCAATTTATGGTATGGTAGATGGTACAGTATGGCTGGTAACCATCTCTGCTGTCATGCAAAAGCAAAAGCATACTGCTGTGTAGCGCTGCTGAATCGCCTCTGTCAGCGGCATCTAGTACACATACGGTGACAGTCACAAAAGGCAAAACAGGCTTCATGATTGCCATGCTATGGCATCTGCCAGGGCAATCCAGGGAAAAAAGGCGCGAAATGCTTGTCTGCCGTTGCTTTCCCAGAGGAAGGAGTGACTGACGACATTTACCCAGAACCACCCGCGACAATGATTTTTGCCCCATCAGGCACTGGGATCTCAACCTGGAAATTCCAAGGGGCGGGGGAGGCTGCGGGAACTATGGGATAGCTACGGAATAGCTACCCACAGTGCAACGCTTCAGAAATCGACGCTAGCCTCGGACCGTGGACGCACATCACCGATTTAATGTGTTTAGTGTGGCCGCGCGCACTCGATTTTATACAATCTGTTTTGCTAAACCGGTTTATGTAAATTCGGAATAATCCCGTAGTGTAGACGTACCCTAAGCTTCAGACCCTTCTAATTCAGGAGTAGCCATGAGAGAAGCTGAATTATCCAAGGTTCCTGGCTGGAATCCTTGAAGGAGCTGACAAAGACAGATACAGGTTCAAAAACCTTCACTTCTGGATTTGCAAAGCTTACCTCAACTTCCTCAGCATCATTACCAGGAGCAAGACCTTTTCTGAAAATGTCCTGTAGTGTCACAATGCAATAATCATACAATTATGATTAAAGCATATTCATGTTTTTGGTCCCAGATTCGATTAAATTTATTTTTAAAGACACAGATTTTCCTCCTCCTCCTCCCCACCCACCCCCATGGTATCTATGGGCAGAGTTAAGGTAGTCTGGGTACCCTAAATGTACATTTCCATATCTCAATATGTTGGCATTTCTTTTAAATTTAACATTTATTAAATTTGTTGGATTCATGGCAAGCAGTGCTGAAAATTCAGGATGTGGAACAGAGTCCTAATTAAATAAAGTTTGAAGCATCATCAAATCTAAATCTGCTCTTGAAGGCAAATTCAAAGCATAATATTTATTAAAGATATGGACTGACTTCCAAGGAGCAGATTTACAGATTTTTTCAATAGGAACATGTTTAAGGCAAGCAAAAGACACTGTCACTGCCCTAGTACAAAGGAACCTTACAATAGGTGGCACAGGGACTACAGCTTACTCATAACATTAAATGATATATTGTTTAACACTCCTGGAAAGAGTCTGAGCAGATATACTAAGAATCATAAAGGTCATAGTGTAACAAATAACCAAAATGACTTCCTAAAACTGGTAGTTCTATTGAAATAATACAATAAAACTACCAGAAGTCTTTTATGTATAGGTAATCTGAGTGAGCTTCCCATCCTTGAATGGAGGCATATCTGTCACTAGATTCTTGGTAGACAGAAGCCAGGAGAAGTGAACTCCTTTTCCACTTGATGTGGGTCTTTCTGCCCGTCTAATAAGAAGATAACATCATTTGCAAGTGTCACTTGCATGTCCATGTGATTCTTTCTGGGAAAATACATTGATTTTTAACTACCCCTCTATGGAACATAGGTGAAGTCTAGCAAATTGTGTCATGTAGGTTCAGGAGACCATGTGTCCCAGAGGCCTGAGGCACACCCTTGTTGATGTTTTGGTGAGCTGTAACTGGGTAATGAAGTCCACTATGGTCTGGAATCAGGGCCGGTGCAAGAAAGTTTCGCGCCCTAGGCGAAACTGTCACCTTGCGCACCCCCCCCAAGCCCTGCGGCAGCTCCGCCCTGAGACGTCCCCCCCGTGGCAGCTCTCCCCCCGCCGCCCTGAGGTGCCATCTCCCGTGGCAGCTCCCCTCCACCCCCGGGGAGACGTCCCGCACCTCCCCACCCCAGCTCACCTCTGCTCCAGAAGCCCTGCTGTTGGCTGTCGCCGGGCTTGTGCCACGTGCGCTAAGCAGAGCTGCAGAGCTTTGCCCAGCCACCGGCTAAGCAGAGCTGCGGAGCTTTGCCCAGCCACCGGCGCCACTGCCGGCAATGAGAAGAATGGCATGGGATGGAGCGGCCGCTGTGCTGGGAGGGACAGGGAGTCTGAGCCGCCGGCAGGCAGCCCAGGGATTCCCCTGGGTCAGTGCGCCGCTGGCAGCCCGAACCCCTGGGCTTCCATGTACTTCCTGTGAGCCAGCTGTATAGACAGACACAAGTCAGAATCTTGGAATCAATGGACACTGCTGGCCAAAAGAATCTGAACTTAGGTGCATTGGGTGCATGCACACCAACAGTGAAATATATATAGTCAAGCACTTGAAGGTGATGGTCAAGATTTAAAGCCTGGGGACTTAGCTTCTGCCATTAGACTGAAAGGTCTTGGTGTTGAGAAGGCTCTGGGCCTAACTAAAACCTAATAAAAATGTGTGGGTTTTGGCTATATAAAAATAAAACAAAATAAGCATAACTAGTAATAAATACCTAACTACTATACAAAACACTGAATCTATAATAAAGGATTGTGGGGAAGCAGGTGGATACATCCTAAGTTCCATCTCAGCTCCATGAGTGATAAAAAAAAGAAGTGGGGGACATCCTATATGGGCCCATCCTTTATGCCCTAAGGGGGTGTATCAGAATATGTAGGGTGCAGGTGCAACCCCAATGGACACTGCTGGTCCAAAAAAAAAAATCTCATGTTCATGGAGCACACATGCACCTTGAAGTAAGATCCTTTTCCAAAAATATCTCAAAGAAGAAAGTTTGGTTTGGGGATAATTACAACATCCCTGTAATGTATTTAACTCCATCTCAACACAGTTTTTGTCAGAAAATGTAAATTTTGGTTTTAATTACAGTTTTCATATATTAACACTATATAAGAATGCTACCATGTGACACTTCTAGAGATTTTAAGATATGTAGTATCAATCTCAAATGACGTTTTAAATATATAACTTTCATGGCTAGATTCAGCAGTATGCTCCAGCTGCTTTATGCCACTCTAGAGTAGCATAAAACAGCCTGAATATATTGGCCAGTTATGCTGGATTTAAAGTCACTTTGTTTTGCCAGATCACTGCAAAGCAGCTAGAGAGTATATCCCTTCCTTCCTTTCCTCCAAATTCCACCTACTTGTTGCACTTCCCTGTATACTCATATTCCTGTCTTCACCTCCCTCATGAATCCCTATGTAAACCCACATGCACACTCCCTCGTTTGCTACTCTCATGT
This sequence comes from Mauremys reevesii, assembly GCF_016161935.1. Classification (NCBI taxonomy): domain Eukaryota; kingdom Metazoa; phylum Chordata; order Testudines; family Geoemydidae; genus Mauremys; species Mauremys reevesii. Next base: position 62,107,658 of record NC_052625.1, read on the forward strand.
ACCTTCCCTGTTAAATAGATCTGGTGAAACGGATTACTTTTGAAAAGAAATATTTAGTATTAATGGCAATTTTTGCCATTAATTTTCATAACAAAGTTTATTTGTTAGCACAGGCTGGTGCATAAAATCTTCAGAGAAACCTATGAAGAATTTCTCTTTTTCCAAATGATCACCACTTCCCATTGTTCGCAATACAAGTGAGGTGATGTGCCTTTCCAAATGCTGGCTATGACAAAAACACCACAACACAAAAACTATCAACACAATCACATAACCACACCAAGGGCTGAAGTCATAAAACAGCCAAAGCGTCAATATAAAACAGAACCAATCTAACATTTCAAACACCAAAAATAAGGGAGAAATTAACAGCCAAATACAACAATAAAAAAACCAGAAATGAACAAATATGAAATATAGTTGCTGACAAATACTACACTATATAAATGGTTCTGATCCCAGCAGCTGGCCACTGTAAGAGGGAACTGAGGATGTCAGGCTGTGAATACATTTTACCAAGGGGACACCTGCCTTGCCCCAGCAGTCACTGTTCTTTTAGATGGCTTCAAGGTCAGCACAGGTATCACACATCTCACAAGTGGGGATATGGAAATGTAATTCTTAGATAGCATCTTCTTACTTTGCTGAATATAATATCACAAATTGCTTACCACATTAGGAATAGCAAGATGCACTTCAGCTTTTAAGAAAGAAACAACCTCTTCAGATTTGCTTGCCTGAGCAAAAAAAGCTGTTCGTCCAAAGGTGCTGGTGCTGAAAATAAAATTGAAATACATTATATATACTTCACCATAAAACTTTTCAATTATAATGCCATCATCATTTGAGTTACTGTAAAAGGAAATTACATCCCTTGAAATTAGGCATCTCTGAAATCATTTTGGAGAATTCTCACCCCAGAATCTCAGCTCTGTAACACAGGACAGACAGAATGCCCTAGTTCTAAAAGTTTTTAATGTCTAAGGGTAGTGGTAGCAGCCAAGAGCACCACCGTCCCCACCAAAGATAGTCACATGTCACCCTGGACCTAGCCACTGCCCTTAGAGCCTTCCAGTCAGTACTTGTTTAAGTGTGATGGACGACTCCCCAAAATTATGAAATCTGCTCACCAAGCATTTCAATCAGGTCCTTCAATAGGGTGGAAAGTGAAATTGCCAGGATGATAAACCAATATAAAATGATCAACACATGATTAAAAACATACTCCAAAGACAAAAAAAATGAAAACAAGTTGCAAGAATCAGGACACTTTAAAACGGACAGTTTCCAAATTCTAAAATGCAATGGCGTCACCTGGAGTGGAGCACCCACAGGGACAGCACTTGAAGAAGAACAGACAGTTTCCAAATTCTAAAATGTAGTGGCTAGGTAAGTGAGAATTCTTCAAGATGATATATTTAGTGAACCAGAAAAACTACTACGTAATTGCCTTCTCTCAAGATTCCTTCTGTGCAGGGTACCTGTGCTGAAATTCTGGCTCCACTGAAGTAAAAGCCAAAACTCCTATCGACTGCAATGGGGCCAAGATTTCACTTTGTAGCCAAAGGCATGAGTCATGTCCCGCCTCACCCCCCAAAATGGACAAAGCTGCAATAAGCACAATGATAAGACACCTCTTAAACATCCAGCACAAGAAACTAGATATATTAAAGTCTGTAGAAGGAGACAGCAATTAGAAAGAAAAAAAGTATTGAAAGGAAATTGGCCAAATAAAGAAAAACCACATCCTGAACATTTTTGTTTTCTTGGCAGTGGTGGTAGGGCTACAGCGAGAATTTGGACTTCCCTACCTTGGAAATAAATTTTGGGTACGGGAAGCCTGAAACTTGAAGCCAAACCCAAGCAAAAATATTTTATAAAAATGTGAAGAATAGCTGCTTTATATATGTCTGCAATGGGAAGATCTCTGAAGGTTGGCAGTGGCCAGATGTTATGTGTAGGAGTTGGATTACATAACCTTGTCAGCAGGGCCATCCTCAGGCATATGCAACATAGGCACACACGGGCCTTGAGCTCGGGCTACCATCGGGCATAGGGACACCAGTTTAATAATACTGCGTAGAGCCCTATAAATCCTAAGGATCACCCTGCTTGTCACAGAATTTCCAAAATCCATTTGTCTGAGGTTCAACTCCATGCCATCATGAAAAAAATAGTGATTCCTCCAGAAGAAATGGAAGGGAAATTAAAATCTGTAAGTTTAGAAAATTCAAGAGTGCCCTTAGATTTGCTTCTTTGCGGAAGATTCAGAAATTGAACCACATAAAGACTTTTTTTTTCTGATGTCTAGACCTCTGTCTTCTAGTAAACAACTGTCTAATTGAGGAACCTTTGGACCAAGCTATAGTCTACTATTACTGTTGGCCCTTATGTTGAAAATGGAAAAGGGTCTTCCACGGGAAGGTTGGTATACAGACCAGGATTGATCAGGAATCCTTTAATTTCTAGAGTGGTGTCTTTTAACTGAACACCTCCAGTTCTTCCAAAGGGATATTTCCCATATTTTGTTGCATGAAATGGGGTAGGACCAATCTCCTAAGTAAGGACAGTTTCCCCAAAGTGTCTGCTGTGATTACAAAACTGACCCAAATCTCTGTGGATAGTTGATGCCATGTCTAGGGGGCATCTGAGATAACTCTAGTCTTGGAATCCTAGACTCTACTCCAAGGATTGCATCTGCAATCCAAGAAAACACTACAAGTGTTCTCCTTTCTCTGGTATCTTTGCCCTGAGTATGAGGAAAAGGAGTGACTCTGCATTGAGGAAAACTTTTATTCTCTTCTTGGTTTGTTGGCTGAGAGAGGAAGCAACTGTTTGGGTTGGGGCATTGTAAGCCACAATTGTTTCACCATCTTTTCTCAGAAAAGCAGGGATTCTTTGAACTTGGAAGCACAAAATATTTGCGGAGAGTGTTTGTTTACTATCTATGGATGAAGTGAGATCTAGCACTTGGCTTCAGAGTTTGAGGTCACTGTTCTAAAGTCAAAGCACATGGCATTCACAGATACATCTGCTATGAAAACTGTCACCAGATGACCTTCCTTAGGATTGAAGGAAAATCCTGGTTGAATGATTGAAGGAAAAAGCCTTTGTTAATCTGTCTGTCCGTTGTTAGAATGTGAGCTATGTAAAGCAAGTTTAATTCTTTCTCTACTTTCCGGAAACCACCTAGTGTATTGTGAGTGCCACTAGAAAAAACAAACAAAAAAATAATGAATTTGAAATATGTTACACTGCCAAAACCCCTTATTTTTTCTATTGAAAACAGGAAAGTATATTAAAAGATAGAAGGCTTTGTTTCATGGAAAAAGGACGTAGCATCCGTTGGTACTAGAAGAAATGAATTACAATCAATTAACATAAATGCATTTTCCCCTTAGTCTTTCATATAAATTCTTGATAACAAAGATAAAGAAACTAAATGGATATTCATAATACTACCTCAGTATTACTCTCTAAGCTGTTTTACTGAAGTACTACTTCACTTGCAACTTACCTTGAAACAAACATTCTTTTTTTAAGAGTATCCAAAGATAGCCGGGTGGCTTTCAACAGACTGTCTAGTAACTGATGACTGAAATATGCAACTACCTCTTTACATTCCTGCAACAAATAAAAATATTTAGATCCTGTATGAATATAATAAAAAAGAAATGTAAAAGAAGTAAATTGGAGAACGTAAAATAAAGGAGAGAAAATTATTCTCTCTATGAAGTTACATTTTAAAAAAAATTCTCATTTTAATTATCTGAAATAGTTTTACCTGCATTTTAAATTTCTTCTGCAATGGCTACACCACAGGAAATGATACCTTAGCGAGAAATGGGACATTTAGGACCTCCCTTACACCATCTGAGAACCAACGACTAATTATGGGGAGTTGGTCAGGTTTTTAGTTTGACTAACCAATGCACAACAAGATCCTCAAAGGTTCTGGACCGACATTGCTTATTGAAAGAAATGTGGTTCAATATCATTTTATTTAAAAATTTAAACAAAAGTAAAATCAATAAAACAATCAAAGCTAAACTGTTAATAGTAATATTAAACTAAAAATGGAACATTACAACAATCAAATCAATAAATTAGATTCAATATTGGATTGGAATTTAATCAGCAAATTAATTAAATGAAATTAATACCAAAATCAATGCCTATAAATTCTAAAGAGGATTCTAAAAAGATGGTTGAACATTTGGTTATAAATCCCAACTAAAGATTTTTACACTGAAGTCTATCAGATCTTTGGTTTAAAGCGGGTCAAGAGTTTAATACTGAAAGCAAATCGTTTAATGTCTAAACCACAACCCGAGAAGCCAATTATAATGCTTCCTTCCTAGAATTCTATTCTTATGTGATAACCTTTTCCTCCTTCTCCACAACAGAGATATTATAATACAGATTTTTAATGAAACACTCTTGAAAAGCGGAAGGTTGGGCAACGCTTATTTTACCAGAAATTACAGATAATTTAAAGTCTATCATCAAGACTTTTAAAGATAAAACTATTCATAATAGTGTGCTCTATGAGACAATATTTAGGGCTGTTTAAACTTGGAGAGCTTTCCTGTTTTGGTGCCTTCCCCTTGTGGTCTTTATGGGTGCTCAGACACAGATGCATGTACAGGCCTGCTGACGGCGGGAAGAGGGAAATTGCCCAGGAGCCTGGGTGATTTAAAAGGGCCCAGGAGCCTTGGGCCCTTTTAAACTGCACTGGCAGGCTGCAGAGCTCCTAGGTGCACAAGGGGTGGTATCAGCAGTAGCGAAGGCAGCCAGGTGGCCTGTGGAAGCTCTGGCCATGCCAGAAGAGCGCCCATTGACTGTTCTGCCCTGGGGCCCGGAATTGCTATCGGTGGGCCTGTGCATGTACATACTACACTTTCACATCCTAAAATAAAAGGTTGAGATGTTTCTCGGCTAATAAAAATAGAAAAAGGAAAATTACGATACTTAAGATAATAGGGGGTTGCAACCTCATCAGTTCTCAGTCTTTTGGTCTCTCATACAGTAAGAGCTGGAACTGCAGTCAAGAAGCCAGACAGTAATGTTCTGTTGGCACAGTGCTTCTCACTAGCAGACCTCCTTCAGATGCAGGGAGATTGGTCAAAGGCTGGCATAGCCTGTTTGTTGATGTTGTGAGCTCCTCTCCTCAAGGTCTTGGAGAGTCTGGAACATCAGTCTTCCCTGTACGTCTTCCCTGAACTGTACATCTTCAAGATATATTGTCCACACAGATTACACTCTTGATGTAGAGGCACCCAATGTGTGTGAGATTCGATTATTTTGAGGTATCAGTGTACTTTGGGCCATTCCTACACTCTGCCAGCCCTTGCGACCAGCTGAGGGTATAAAGGGCAAGGTGGCCTCAACTGCCTATCAGTTCTTTTGCCAGTAAGAATCCCAAGTGTCAGGACTCTCATTTAGCAGGGATGGAGGGCCAGTAATGGAAAATGTGAAGATAATACGTGTGAAGATAATCTCAAAGAACCATAGTGACTGTGATATAAATAAATGTACTTTCTTCTAGAGTGATTAGCCACACTATTTTTGGTGACTAGCAAGCAATATACTATTCTTGGACATGTCTAAGAGGGGTCCTACTAAAATATCAATTGAAAGACCATTTTACCAATGTTTGCATCTGATCTAGGGGCCTATACCAAGGCATAGTGAGTGGTGTAAGTATGGACTGAATTCTAAATCACCGCTCTACAAATCTCAGTCAAGGGAACATTGGTCAAAGACTTGCAGAAGCTGCCTAAACTCAGGTTGAGTAAGACCTTCTGTGACCAGGTGAATCTTGCTTCACTAACCCATAGCAAGAATGTATAAAGTCCAAAAACAATTTGGATAGTCTGTGAATAAACTGGTTATCCCCTTTCCATTTTGCAAATACAACAAATAGTCTTGTTGAGGTCTAACTAATCTAATCTTGGCCATGTAAAAGGACAACGTTCTAACCACATCTAGTGTATGAAGTTTTACTCTGGTCGGGGAAGAATGAGGTCTTGTGGGGAAAGGCTGGTAGATTAATAGATTGATTAAAATGAAAATCTGAGACAACCTTAGGCAGGAATTTAGGATGAGGCCTCAGGGTGATCTTATCCTTGTGAAAGACTGTATGGAGGGTTCTGCCAGGAGGGCCTGAATTTCCCCTTTTCTCCTGGCCAATTTTACGGCCAACAGGAAAGATGTCTTAATAGAAAGGTGACAGTATCAGCAGGGAGCCATTGGCTTGAAGGGAGGAACCATTAAGCAAGTAGGCACTACACTGAGATCCCACAGAGCAAGGGGTTCTCTGATTGGTGGAAAGGCATAAGTCAGTTCCTTAAGAAATCTCAGTACAGTAGACTGAGAGAATAATATGTGGCCCTCTGGCAGGGAGATAACCCTTAATCAAGATAAGAGACATATCTGACTGTTTCAGTGAGGAGTAAACAGTTCAATATATTTGGGACCATTGTTTGCAGAAGTGCCAAGTGCCACTGTTCAGACTACATGGAGAAAGGTCTTCTTTGGATTAGTAAATTTGTCTTGTGGAAGGCTTCCAACTCTGAAGTGAGAACTTTAGGACTGTCAGTGAGCAATTCCTTTCAGCAGAAGTCAGTCAATCAGCACCCAGGCTGTAACATGTAGAGTCTGGGTCTGAATGGAGGACCTGACAGTAGTCCTGAAACAGTAAGTCAAGCAGGGCCAGTTAAGTGATTGGCTTCTAAATCGAAAGCCTCATCAAGTCTGAGAACTAGAGCTGCCTGGCCCAAGATGAGGCTATCAGATTGACAATCTGAGCGTTATCCAAGCTTCCATAAGGCTTTGGAGGTCATGGATATTGTTAGAAAAACATACATGAGGTCTGCAGTCCAAGGGAAGAGGAAGGCATCTGTGAGGGATCCTGGGCTCTTACCTGCTCTGGAGAAAAACCTCTGGCATCTGTTGTTGTGGCATGTCATGTATAGAGCTATCACCGGGTATCCCCTTCTGTGGAACGCATTTTGGACAAAGTTTGAGGGATTATTCAGGGTTTTCTGAGAGGTCTCTGCTGAGCCAATCTATCACAGCGTTCTGAAGACCCAGAAGATGGAAATCTTTCAGGATGATATGAGGCTGAATACTCCAAGTTCACAGATGCAAGGTTTCTTTACACTGCAGGGGAAGACCAGATTCCTCCTCACCTATTCATGTAATGCACTGTCATGGTATTGTCTGTAGGCACTGGTATGGTAAGTCTCCATAGGAGGGGCAGCCAAAGAGCTCTGAGTTCTAGCATACTGATGTGAAGGAAAGTCTTGGGCATCAACCATTTCCCTTGAACCTGCAGTTGGTGTAGGCATCCATGATTAGGGTCTTTGATGGAAGGGATGAGAAGAACATAACATCTGTGCATACCTGAGCCAATTGTGTACACTAGCCCTGTTGACCTCAAGACCCAGGGTAACAAAGAGGTTCTAGAGCCTTTTGAATGGAGCCAGTGAACTGCTGCAGGGGTGTACCCCATATCAGCCAGTTGTGAAGATAAAATAATCTGGATTCCTTGCCTTCTTAGGTGGGCTTCAATCACAGTGATAACTTTGGTAAGCACCCTTGGAATGGTGGACAGGCTAAAGGGTAGTGCTTTGTATTTGTACTCAAATATCTCTACTGTAAACTGTAGAAATGTTTTGTGTTCCAGAACTTTTGAGCTGTGAAAACAGGCATCTTGCAGGATGAGAGCCATGAACCAGTCCAAAGGATCCAAGGTGGGGATAACAGAGGCTAAGGCAACCATCCTGAATTTGAAACTATGAATGAAGAGATTAAGACATCAAAGGTCTAGGATGAGTCTACATCCCCCTTTCTTCTTTTGGATTAAAAGAAATCTGGAAGTAAAAGTCTTTCCAGCTGAATTCTTGAGGTACCACCTCTACTGCTCCCAGCTGTAGTAAGGTGTTGACTTCTTGTTGCAAAGGTGTCTCATAAGAAGGGTCCCTGAAGAGAGATTGGGACAGGGGGGAGAGGAGGACATGGGCTCAGTCTGAAAGTTGATGGGATACTGCTTGTTCACAAATCTTGAGGATCCACTGGTCAAAGGTAATCTCAAGCTAAGATTCCTTGAAATAAAACAAGCAGTTGCCAAACTGAGCTGAAGGAGACGTATCCATAGATGCTCCAGCTGGGCTCTCGAGAATCACATCAGTACTGTTTCTGGGCACTTGCCCTTGTTGTGGGGCTGCTGAGGGGGAGATCAATGAGTGCCTTTAGTGGAATTATGGTCTCTTCCTCAGTGAAAGATGTTCTTGAAACTGTTGAGGCCTGTATCTGAATGAGAACTGAGGCCACTGTTATTGATATTGCTTGTGATTCTGAGCTGGAACATGGATATCCAGTAAACAGAGGGCCATGCAGGAATTTTTCAGAGAACATAATTCTTCATTAATGATATTGTTGAGAAGATCATTCCATTGAAATGCTGAGTCCTTTATAGTCACTTGGACTTCACAAGGGATGCCAGAAATCTGGAACCAGGATGACTGCCTCATTGTCACAGCCATAGCTGTGGTCCTTGTCTCCATAATTGAGACATCAATCACTGTCTGGAGTGTTGTTCTGCTCTTGATTTGACCCTCAGTCAGAGTTGATCTTATCTGCTCTTGATATTCCTTAGGGAACATGTCCATTGGGGTGGGAGTCTGTCCCACGGTAGGAAGTCATATTTTGCAAGTGCTTGATCATTAATTATTCTAAGTTGAAGGTTCATGAGAAGTAGACTTTCCAACCCAAGAGGTCCAGTTTCTTTGGAACTTTTTCTCTGGTCTGCTGGTTTTTGACTCTCATGTACGGCCTGGACAACCCAGGACCTCTGTGAGTGGGGTGTTGAAAAAAATATCCGTAATTCTTAACTGGTACCTGGTATTTCCTGTCTGCACATTTGGAGGTCTCAGAGATAGATACAGAAGTGTGTCATATGGTCTGAGCAACAGTCCTTCATTAATAGATAGGGTTAGTCTACCTGACTGAGCGAGTTGTAGAATGTCCAATGCCTTGTGCTGTTTATTCTGGATTACCTCTAATGGGATGTCTGAAGTATCAGCTAATCTCATGAGGTCCTGAAAACCTTCAGATTCTGACTCTTGACCCATAGTTCTGATCTCCAGTTTATCACCTGCCTCTGACCCCCTGGTATCCTGACCTGGCATGACTCTAGATACTAATTTGTGGTTTTCCTCTCAAGTTTGTATCCTGACCTGGCTGATTCTTGACTCCTGTCCCATGACCATGGACCCCAGCTCTAATCACTAGGTATTGCTGTCTATGACTTGGCTGTGACACCGAGACATCAGTGCCATCTGGGGAACCCTGGCCAACTTATATAATAAATGAAAATTCAGTTGGTAGACCAACTTTAGTCAACTTTGGAGAATGTGCAGACGCAGCCTCTCAATGCAATAGTATGTAAGTACATGAGACCATGTGGTCCAAGCATCTCAAACATATGCAGATCATAGTGAAGGAGTGGGATTTGAGGGACAAACAGCAGTGGCAAATTACCTGAAACTGCCAGGAACAGCCTTTCTATTGGTACTGATATCAAAACAGATGGCCAATTTGGTGCTGAAGCTGGAGGCACTGGACAAAGCATCAGCACAGCAGTCAAAGTCAGAGACAGTACCAATCTGGTAAACAGTGGTACCGAAGTTGGTGCCAGGGAAGTATTTTTATTGTCTTTCTGTGTGGAAACAAATACTTCGTACCATTTGTGGATTGCATGTAGAGGTTGCAGAACTGGATGGAACCAGAATGGCTGAAGGCAGATCTTAAGTTATAGTCTTGTGCCATTGGAAAACTTGTGACAGATAGGCCAACCAGGACAATTGCCACTTGAAAGTCCTGTGGGGTCGGTGGCACCAAAAGGACCAGTGCTGAAGTCACGTCTATTGGTACTGGACTCACCTGCCATCCCTGTAACAGTGTCGGAGTCAATGGTACAGTACTGGTATAGTCCCATCTTGGAACCAAGGAGACATGGGATGAAGGCCGGGCTCTACCCTGTGCACCAGAGGAATCTTACCAGTGTTCATAGTCTCTCTTTCAGATAGAGGGAAAGTCTCTTGGATTTGGCACAGCTCCTGTCTAGTTTATGGGCTCTCTTTCATGAAAGGCCTGTAGAGGAGGATCAATTCCTTCTCTTCTGTGGAGAGGAGTCTGAGTCAGAGGCCTGTCTGACACTTGTTACCATTCAGAAGCCAGTTGTGAGGCTGGATGACCAACCATAGGCCCCAGTGCCAAAGAAGATCATATTACCTGCTGCTTGAGGTGCTGTTTGAGGCATAAGTCTCTAGAGATTTGTGTTCTCCTTTTAAAGGAACAACAAATACTGCACCTCTCTCTGATATGCTGCTCACCAAGGCATAAGAAACAGAGCATGTGTGGATCTCTGTTTGTTTGAAGCCAGTGATGGCATGCCACCAGGCACTATCTTCTAAAAAACAAAAGTTACCAAACTATCACTAACTACATGCACTACTACAAATTATTACTACACTAGAAAAACTAACAATACTAGCAGATATAGAAAGAGAATTCCTCACTGCATAGTAACCATGAGGTAAACCGCACAGGGAGTTCTGACTCAGGCCACTTGAAGTGAGAAAGAACTGAGAGAGGTCAGAGCAGTGATGCGCTTAAATAGCCATTTAAGGGACCACCAGGAAGTGCATGGTGCATGCACCACACTGACGCATGTTACTACAGAAAACTCTCCAGCTCTGGGCATGCACTTTTCTAAGGCCTGGTCTACACTGGGGGGGGTTCGAACTAAGGTACGCAAGTTCAGCTACACGAATAGCGTAGCTGAACTCAAACTACCTTAGTTCGAACTACTTACCCGTCCTGACGGCACGGGATCGAAGTCCGCGGCTCCCCCGTCGACTCCGCCACCGCCGTTCGCGGTGGTGGAGTTCCGGAGTCGACGGGAGCGCGTTCGGAGTTCGATATATCGCGTCTAGATGAGACGCGATATATCGAACTCCGAGAAGTCGATCGCTACCCGCCGACCCGGGCGGGTAGTATGGACGTACCCTGAGTGGAATACATGTGAACCAGTCAAAGAAGAATAGCCCATATGTACCACAAAAGTGGGAGATGCTGGGCTACAGAAAGCATTAATGTTAGGAATTCCCTTGGTCTTCTGAAAACCTTCCAGAATATCCTCCCCCTTCCAGAACTGCTGCTAGGACAGAGCTAGAAGGAGAGAAATAGTCCACCACCACCACCACCCCACTCACCCCCAACAAAAAACAAACACCCACCCTGCTTGGAAGAGGGCACACAGATAAATCCCTGAGAAAACTCAGTTTGCCTTGATAAGAGCAGGCTCTAAATAGATATGTCTACCCAGCACACTAAGCCTGGGCTCTGACTCAGTTTTGAGCCCAAGCCCCCCTTCCATTCACATACAAATCATTCTGACTCTGGTCAGCAAGCACTCACAATGCAGGTACTACGACTCTGCTGGGGGAGGGGAGGGTGAATCAGAAACTGAGTCCTGCTGAGATTCAAGTGCAAGCATTGTCACTTTGCAGTCTGGACACATGTTAAGCAGCAGACCTTAGTCAGAAAGTCTGCATAGCACAGTATGGACACATCAGCACAGCTCTTAGACCTGTGTCCAGCAACTGAAAACACAGCCCGTCTTGGGCTGGTGCTGAGCCAGTACTTCTCTGGCTCCCTTACTGAAAATGTGGTTAACGCTGCAGCATATAATAAATTATTTGAAAGATAAGACATTTTTAACCTTATGAACTACACTCAGAAGTTGTGTGGTGGCTTCAGTTACTCAATTATGAAAAATTAGGCATTTTCTGTTCAGTTCTGAAAATATTTGTTATTAAATTAATAAATTTTCTCTTTTTATAATGAAATACCTTTCTAAACTCATCTTCTTTCTCATTGTCCTCAGCATTCTCGCTAAGAATACCTGAAGAACCATCAGTATCTCCCTCCTCTCCATCAGCCCCAAATGCCACATGTTTCCCTTCTACTGTAAATAAAAAACAATTAGAAGACAATACAAACTAAAATAGACTATAGAGTTATAATAAATATTAAATTATATAACTATTTCTTGTAACTTCAAGATTGTATTCTGCTTTAGAGCATGCTGGAGTCAATGGAAATCATTCCATTCACTTTAATGGGAGTTAGAACATGTGTTTGATTTTTCTCTTCACAGGTATGGCACATGGTGCTTTGTTAGCTTAAGGGTAACATATACAAATACATACATATATATACACATGCATACACACTAAAGTGAGGTGATGTCCATTTGCTAAATTACAGTGCAATTTCATACATTTCTGACTGCCTCACTGCCTTTGGCTTTCTAAACTTCTTCCTTAGGGCTTATTTTAATATTCCAAATCCCTTCAAACAGCTACCATTTTTAAAAGATTAACCTGCCACCAAAATATTTCCTCCTTATTCCCTAAAATGTGCCCCTTGTTGAAATGAAATACAGAAGGACATAGATTTTAAGGCCAGATGGGACTGCTATGATCATCTACTCTGATCTCCTGCATAACGAAGACTAAGAGGCACCTTTTATTTTTGCAATACATGCAGGCATAGTCAACTATAAAAACCATGACATTTACCCCAAACCGCACTTCTACCTGTCCATCAATAAGCCCATCTATAGGCTTCCCCCTGAACTGATCCAAATCCTTCTGCTGGAAACAGGGGAAGACCAGGCTCTGTGTCATGTGATTCTTATTCCCACTTAACAACTTGAGAAGGGACTATGAATCTTGTTCTCTTAAAGGTGGAGGGGGAAAAAAAGTTTTCAGGGAATTGGATCCCCAATGATTTCTGAGTGGAGATGGCCTTGGCACTCCTCCCTAACTTGAGGAGAACAGTTATGTCCTTGTGGCAGTATCACAGGAGGAGTATCAGCTGGTGTTGGAAAACACAAAGACCTCCACAAATCTCCAGATTCTGAACCCCCTCCCAGCTAAGCAACGGTCCACAGGCTGAGAACAATTGTGACAGAGCTCCCTATTGGAGCTCCGAAGTTCATCTCCTCACAGACAGAGCACCTTCTCATCTTTTTCTTCCAACAAGGTGATGAAAATGGAAGAAAGGAACTCCATCTTGTTCAACTAAAGAACCTTTTTTAAACAATTGCCTCAAGAAAAGGCAAACGGCAAAGGGAGTGAGGCTGTGTACTACTGCTAGAGTTTGGCTTTAAAAGCTGGGAAATGGAAAGGAAAGGAAGGAGACATCATTTACTGATCTAGAGGTGGATAATGGTGTGGCCAAATCCCAGAGCCTTCATAGAGAAGTCTAATCTACTTCCAGAATACTCTGGAACAGAGATATAGCATGGATATGTCTCAAACTGGGAAAGAAGTTAGAATGCAGAAAGCACCAAATATGTGTCCTAATACGAAGAAGGAATGCAGACCAGCCCATCTTAGACCTCAGAATATTTAATTCCTTCCTCATGAAGTTCAGATTCCACACAGAGACCCTTGCATCCATAATTCTCTCCCTGTCCACCCTATATTGCTTCAGCACTCTTGACCTCAAATATGCATATTTTCATACATTGATCATACATTCACATGGCAAATAGCTCTGTTTCCTGGTTGGGGAAGATCGCTAACAGTACAGGATCCTCCTCTTTCACCTTTCTACTGCTCGTCTAGTATCAAGATGCCCCTCAGTCACGGCAGAGCATTTAAGATTGCAAGATTCACATATAGCTCTGTGTGGATGACTGGCTAATAGCTTCATTTCATAGAATCATAGGACTGAAAGGGACCTTGAGAGGTTGTCTAGTCAGGTCCCCTGCACTCAGGGCAGGACTAAGTATTATCTAGACTATTCCTGATAGGTGTTTGTTTGTTTGTTTAACCTGCTCTTAAAATCTCCAATGATGGAGATTCCACAACCTCCATAGGCAATTTATTCCAGTGCTTAACCACCTTCAGAGATAGGAAGTTTTTCCTAATGTCCAACCTAAATCTCCTTTGCTGCAATTTAAGCCCATTGCCTCTTGTCCTTCTCTTTTCCAGACTAAACAAACACAGTTTTTTCAATCTTCCCTCAGAGGTCATGTTTTCTAGACCTTTCATCATTTTTGTTGCTCTTCTTTGGACTTTCTCCAATTTGTCTACATCTTTCCTGAAATGTGGTGCCCAGAACCGAACACAATACTCCAGTTGAGGCTTAAACAGTGCAGAATAGAGCGGAAGAGTTCCTTCTTGTGTCTTGCTTACAACACTCCTGCTAATACATACCTGAATGATGTTCGCTTTTTTTGCAACAGTGTTACACTGTTGACTCATATTTAGCTTATGGTCCACTATGACCCCCAGACCCTTTTCTGCAGTACTCCTTCCTAGGCAGTTATTTCCCATTTTGTATGTGTGCAACAGATTGTTCCTTCCTAAATTGCAAGAATCCCTGACCATCAACATGGACTGTGCTTTAATTCTTTTTGAGAAACCAGATCTCAGAATAAGTTGGAAGAAGTCACATCTCTTCTTACACAGCAGATCCAGTTCATTGAAGCAATTTTAGATTCCCAAATTGGAAGAGCCTTCCCTCCAGAAGAAAAATTCCTAAAGATTCAGTCTGCCAATGAAACTCCAAGAGACTCAAACCAGATAGTTATGTTCTTCTTCAGACTAATGGGCCTCAGGGCTTCAGCAACACATGTAACTCTAAACGCTCACTTCAGAATGAGATTATTACAGCATTAGCTAGCAAGAAATTACCAGCCAAGTCATTTGCATAAAGCTGTCTCTTCCAAAATAAATGCTCTTTTCATTTAAATGGTGGATACAGAGAAGCAACATTCTGAGGAGGGTGTCATTCAATCCTCCACTCCATCAGCAACTATCACTTCAGATGTATTCAACTTGGGATGGGGCGCTCAGTTCAGCGAACACAGTCATTGGAACCACTTTGAGAAATATCTACTGTGGCAGAGCTCTGACCTTGCTCCTGTGGGTCCTGCGCTTCTAGGCAGTTTATGCTTAGCCTCAGTGGCTCACTGTGACCCTCCACATAGCCCTTCTCTTTCTAGGGCCAGGGTTACAGTCTACTGAGCCCTTTTCATCATAGGCTGCAAGGAGGTTGGTGAGAGAACTCCCACAGTCTCTGTTCAGCCTCCTGTCCTGACAGGGACCTGACTTCCCCTCCCAGGAGCTGTTCCTGTAGTGGTGGGTTGGGGGGAACCCGGGCCCGCCCTCTACTCCGGGTTCCAGCCCAGGGACCCTAATGGTAGCAGTTGTTGGCAGCCAACCTTTCACTGCCAGAGTTGCTACATTTCCCTGGGCCACTTCCCCACAGCTCTCCTGCTTCTCCCTTCTTCACCCTTACCTTAGGGCTCCTTTAACAATGTTTTAGGGTGTCTTCAGTAACCAGCCCTTCAGCCGCACTTCCTCTCCTCTGGCTCCCTGGCTCCTCTGCCTGACTGGAGTGAGCCCTTTTTATAGCATCAGCAGGGCCTTAATTAGAGTCAGGTGGTCACATTAACTGAATGGCCTCACCTGACTCTTTACAGATTAATTAGAGTCAGGTGTTCTCATTAGCCTGGAACAGCCCCTGCTCTGGTCAGTCAGGGAACAGAAAACTGTTAATCCAGTGGCCAGTATATCTGCCTTCAGCTATTCTGCTGTACCCAACTGGCCTGAGTCTATCACACTACATATCAGCATGGTGGGGCAAAGGGCAGTCTAACAAAGTCTCAAATCTTTTCTACCTCACCTACAAGATTAAGCAACTGAAGTAGTAAGTGACAACACGTTAGCTATGTTCTGTATAAACAAACAGGGAGGAGCTCATTCTTTACAGCTCTGCAAGGAGGCTATAATATAATAGGACCGGTGTATTCATCACAGCATTTACCCTATAGCATTCCATCTAGAAGGAAAAGACAATATTTGGCAGATCATCTCAGCAGTGATAGGGAAGAAATACAAGAATGGCCCCTGAAAAAGACAAAAAATATTTGCTGTCTCAGGGCACCCAGAAATAGATCTTTTCACAAAAAGACACAATGTGAAATGCACACTGTTCTGCTCTGTGATTCAGTGCTTGCTACTTCCCATTAGTGATGAATGAAGAGAGAAGCTGTGCAGACAGAAAATTATCAAGTAAGAAATATCTTATTCTGTTAGCAGCTTCTCTCTTCATTCAACCCACCCTGGTAGTTCAGTACATGATCAGAATACAAATTTATTTTTTTCTCAAAAGGAAGACTTAGACATATAATTGTTTTAAGATTAATTAATATATCACATTGTTGTCTTAATGCTAATAATAGGCTGCTGGAGTATTTCTACAGTTTTGAAAGGACTTTTATGGAGGTCTGAACTGAAGGGTGGGGCTTAGTCCTGGAGTCCTAGCAAAAATGTTGGACTACATCTGAATTCAATAAGTGGGGAGCATTAACCCATCAGTGAGGAATGAGAAAAGAAGCCATGAAACAGAAGAAGGGGTTGAAGGCAGAGGTCTAAAACAATCATCTTTTCTGGAAAAAAATTCTACTTTGTCAGATACTATCTCTTTTCTCAAAAAACTTAAGAGTAGAAATTGTTTAACATAAATACACATACTAATAAGTACCTGGCAATGAATACTTTTTTAAAGTTTTCTTAGAATCTTTAATTTCATAAATTGTCTCAAATATAGATATCAGCTCCTGGACAGCATCTTCTATGTGCATACTTTTGTGGTTCAGTATTTCAGCCCATTCTTTGGTGTAAGTCTGTTAAAATATATACAGTAAGTTACCATAATACAGATTGTCACTTGGACATATGTTTAGTACACTGAATATAATAAGAGTAAAAGAATACACAAAATTAATGATCTTGCTCTCTGATCATCTTTTCTAAAAGGTGCTATTGCAATAGGAAAATATTTTAAAAGTGTATTTACTGCTAATGAATGTTAGCCAACTGAAAGCTTCAGAGATTGAAGACTTTTTCTATTTTACAAAACAAGAATGTATGAATAGCAGTGCAAGCTTCTCTGACTGTCATGTGCCTTAACCCTGATCTGCAGGAATCCTCCATAGGGCTTTAGGGGGAAATCAAGGGATTGGATGGAGAAACGTAATCCTCATATTTACTAGAGTATGTTCTGTTTGAAATATAAAATACTTCATTAAATTTGGGTAACAAAAAATTCCACCATAAAATACTGATCATATGATAGAACTAAAACTTACTTGTAATATATGCACCTTTTAATGTAAGTATTTCTACTAAATATAGGTTGGGACTTTTAAAGGAGCTTAATTTGGGCTCCTGATTCCTTTAAGCTCCTTGGAAAATCACACCTTAAACAGTATTTCATGTGCTGTTATTAATCTCTAAATAAATAAAAAAATAAAAAAATAAATGTTTGATCCCTGAACTGAATGTGTCACACAATCCTTTACATTAATGTTAATGCACACACATCTTTTTTCTGTGTAGGTACTTGCAGGCAGTGACAAAGTCACCTCTCGACCTGTCAATGTGGCCTTCTCTTAGACACATTAGGCACTTAGGGTGCCTATCCTTGAAAGGCATTAATGCCTCACAGAAAGGGGCAATTCTTAAATTTTCATGGGGCTGAGGTATCTATAGGTAAAATGTAATTATTTTCAACTGCCTTTACTCTGTCCAGGATGGAATGAGGATGTTGCCATATCTCTTTCACCAACTCATCCAGAACAGGGTTCAAAGGCACTGCAAATATATTCAGTGGAGGAACTACTTGACAGTGAATAAAGAAAAGCCAGTGACTCTAGTGATCCATTCTAGAAACTGAAGACAGACATGCTCGTTGTCCTCTTACCATAAGGATATTTTCTGATCTATGAAGACTTAGTGTCTTCCGTATTTAAAAAAAAAATCAGTTTTAATCATCCCAGTTTGAGTGTCTCTCAATCTCAAGCAGGCCCTGAAGAATGATAGACCAATGTGGAGATAAGAGAGAGCCTTTACTGCCAGAGCTCATGCCAACACCAACCAACTACCCAGAAACCATCATTACAAGTAGCAGCAGCACCAACTTTTTCACAGGCACCAGAATCTGAAGTGTGGGTTCTGCCATTGACATCACTGGCACTATGTATGTATGTATGTATGTATGTATGTATGTATGTTCATCCATCATTTTCGAAGAAGACCTTGACATCTAGCAGGTTGTGAGCTGTCCACAGTGCGTCCGCAGGTGGCTGATAAGGCCAATACGGGCACGAAATGTTCTGCCACATGTCGGGCAG
Organism: Mauremys reevesii; assembly: GCF_016161935.1. NCBI lineage: Eukaryota > Metazoa > Chordata > Testudines > Geoemydidae > Mauremys > Mauremys reevesii. The sequence goes on from NC_052625.1 coordinate 62,125,944, forward strand.
ACATGTGTGGGCACCACTGTTACAACATTTACAGCTCTGGCTTTACGGAGTGCTCGCTTCTCTTGTGCTATAGTTATCCTTCTGGCTTCAGATGTCTGGCAGCCTTGATGGATCAGCGTACGCCATGTCGATTGGTCTTGTGCCAGAGTTTCCCAGGAGGTGATGTCAATATCCAGGGACTTAAGAGAGGCTTTCAGCGTGTCTTTGTATCGCTTCTTTTGTCCCCCGTGCGATCGCTTTCCTTGAGACAGCTCACCATAAAAGAGCTGTTTGGGGATGCGGTGGTCTGGCATCCTTACAACATGGCCTGCCCAGCGTGTCTGGGCTTTCATAAGCAGAATGTAAACTGACGGCAGGCCTACTCTGGAGAGGACTTCTGTATCTGGCACCTTATCCTGCCACCGGATCCTCAGAAGTCTGCGGAGGCAAGTCATGTGGAAGTGGCGCAGTTGCCTAGCGTGCCTCCTGTATACAGTCCAAGTCTCACTGGCATACATCAGGGTAGTTAGCACTACTGCTCGGTAGACTTTAAGCTTTGTAGCAAGGCTTATTCCACGGCGGTCCCACACGTTGGTCAACAGTCTGCCAAATGCAGAACTTGCCTTGGCGATTCTGCAGTTGACCTCGATGTCAATTGTCACTGCGTGAGAAAGGGTGCTGCCAAGATAGGTAAATTGGTCCACTGCTTGCAGCTTTTGTCCCTTCACTATGATGGTGGGCTCTTGGTGTTGAACTTTCGGAGCTGGCTGGTACATCACTTCGGTTTTCTTTATGTTGATGAGGAGGCCGAAGTTATCGCATGCTGCTGCGAATTTATCCATGCTAGCTTGCATTTCCAGCTCTGATCCAGCATTCAGGGCACAATCATCAGCAAAAAGAAGGTCTCTTAGCACAGTCTCCTTTATTTTGGTGACAGCCTGGAGTCTTCGCAGGTTGAACAGTTTCCCATCAGTCCTGTATCTCAGGCTGATTCCCAAGGAACTGTTCTGAAAGGCGTCTGACAGCATAGCTGAAAACATTATGCTGAACAGGGTCGGTGCCAAAACACACCCCTGCTTGATGCCGTTTGTGACGGGAAAGGCCTCTGAAGCTTCTCTGTCGTCCAGAACATGAGCCGTCATGCCGTCATGGAACTGACGTACCATCAGGATGAATCTGTCAGGGCACCCAAACTTTGACATGATGCGCCACAGACCTTTGCAACTGACAGTGTCAAAAGCCTTGGTAAGATCCACGAAGATGGTATACAGTTCACGATTCTGCTCTTGACACTTCTCTTGGAGCTGTCGAACTGCGAAGATCATGTCCACAGTGCCACGTTCTTTGCGGAAGCCACACTGTGTCTCGGGTAGTAAACCCTGTTCCAGGTGGTCAATCAGGCAATTCAGCAACACTCGTGCAAGGATCTTACCTGCGCTAGAAAGCAGTGATATTCCTCTGTGATTATCACAGACTTTTCGATTTACTTTCCTCTTGTAGAGGTGTACGATGGACGCATCTTTCAATTCCTGAGGAATGGACCCTTGATTCCAGAAGGACTGGAACAGCTGAGTGAGTTTGTCAACAAGCACTGCACCACCATCCTTATAGATTTCCGCTGGAATCGCATCAGATCCTGAGGCCTTGCCACTAGACAGCTGACTGATGGCCTGTAGGGTTTCAGTCTCTGATGGTGGAACGTCCAGGCTGTAATTAATATCCGCCTGGGGCATTCTGTCAATCGCCTCATTATTGATGGAAGATGGGCGGTTCAGTACGGATTGGAAATGCTCAGCCCAACGCTGTAGAATCAGAGTCTTCTCAGTAATGAGAGTTACACCATCTAAGTCCAGTAGAGGGGAACTCCCTGAAGGCCGAGGTCCGTACAAGGATCTAAGGGCTTCGTAGAACCATTTGGCATCGTTTCTATCAGCAAACTTCTGGATTTCATCTGCTTTGGCACTCAACCAGGAGTCCTGCATCTTACGAAGCTTGCTCTGTACGGTCCTGTGAATGTTGTTGAAGGCATTTTTCTTAGCTGTTGACGACGGGTCGTTCTGATGAGCATGGTGAAGGTGGTGCTTTTCAGCAAGTAAAGCCTTGATCTCTTCATCGTTTTCATCAAACCAGTCCTGCTGTTTCCTGTGTGAGGGTCCAAGAACCTTTAGTGCAGAAAAGTGCACAATATTTCGGAAGCGTTCCCAGTTCCTCTCAACGTTTTCCTCTAATTGCAGCTCTGAGAGTTGGTTGTCGAGATCTTCTACTAGTGAAGCTGCTGTGCTGGGGTTCCTCAGTTTACTGATGTTGATCTTTTTCATCACAGCTTTATTTCCCTGCGGACGTCTCTTTGGCTTGATGTGAAGGCTTAATTTAGAGATGATAAGTCTATGATCAGTCCAACAGTCAGCACTCGGCATGGCCTTAGTCACCCTTACATCCTGTCTGTCTTTCCTCCGCACGATGACATAATCAATGAGATGCCAGTGCTTGGAACGTGGGTGCATCCAGGACGTCTTTTTGCGAGTGGGCAGGCGGAAGATGGTATTGGTGATGATCAGATCATGAGCCGCACATGTCTTCAATAGTAGTAGGCCATTGCTGTTGCATTTGCCGATTCCATTTTTTCCAATGACGCCATCCCAGGCAGAGTGATCGGATCCTACTCTCGCGTTAATATCGCCAAGTAGAATCAGCCTGTCGGTGCGCTTCACGGATGAAAGTAGGGCATCAAGATCTTCATAAAACTTGTCCTTTACTTCATCCGGATTCGTCATTGTGGGTGCGTAAGCGCTGATTAGTATAACTCGCTTTCCTCTCGGTAGTGGAAGATGCAGTGTCATGAGTCGATCGTTCACGCCCTTGGGAAGACTGGCAAGTTTGCGGACAAGATGATTCTTAACCGCAAAGCCAACTCCAGATTCACGACGTTCGTCACTGCTACGTCCACACCAGAAGAATGTGTAACCACCTCCTGTTTCTGTGAGCTGACCTTCGTTGGCTAGACGAGTTTCACACAGGGCCGCAATATCGATGTTAAATCTTGCGAGCTCTCTGGCAACCAGAGCTGTTCTTCTTTCTGGTCGATCTGCTGAGGGGTTGTCTTGAAGCGTGCATACATTCCATGTACCAATAATGAGTGGTGTCACCTTGCGTTTTGTTGTTTGAAATTTTGTTATTCGACCGCATAAGATGGGATCCCCTCCAGCCGCGGTAAGCTGGCCAGGGTTCTATGAAGCAAACAATGTTTAGGGCACCTTTTCTAGCCCCTTCCTCTTACTATGGAGGTGAGCAGTGCAGTCCTAAAGAGGGCTGCTCAGTCACTCAGGTAGACGCCGAATCCAGCTGTTGCTTCGGTCAGCAAGAAGACGATCATTAGACCTGAGCCATCTGTGTGCAGGTCCGCGGCTACAGCTCCCAGTGTATCCACACCTGCTGCTTCATCGCTCGCCCATCGCCACAGGACTTTAAAGTTTACGGGAATTGGAGGGATGTCAAGACTTGCGCGTGAATTGGATTAAAGTGAGGGAGAGGTGCGCATAGTCAGCCTCACTCTCTCTTCCCAGATTCCATCTTGCTCCAATGGCAGGACAAAAGTCGAGACGGTTGGACATGGGCTGGGCGCAGTGGTTGACCAGGGCGTCTTTCGCGTCTTGCCGTGCTCTTAGTGTACCACGTCGCTTGCAGAAACCGCCTTCATGACCGTTGGTCCTATTCCAAAAGATCTCATCCGCTCAATCCGCCGGCGTCTGTCTTCACATGCTCGGGATAGACAAGGCCCTATCTCACCGAAGGTCTATGCCCAACGGCTACCCTCAACCTGGTTTAGCCAGCCTGTCGAAGCTGTTGCCCGGGGTGTGGCCGCTGCGCATGCTACAGCTACTAGGAGCCACAGGTGAGAGCTGAGTGACAGGTGGGGACCAAAGGTGGACGAGCTGCCCTGAAAGGACACAACATGCCCCTACATCAGAGGTGCTACCCCTCCCTGAACACCCCATACACTGGCACTATAAATAAAGAAGGAATGGCAACATGAGGTTTAATGCAGTGAACTTCCAGTTAACAACTCAGGATTCCCCAAATCTAGCAATGGAATAATCTGTAATGCTAGAAAGCCTGAGCTGTAACTGTCTCATGTTACATTTCTTCTATTATCTGCCTTCTTTTCTTCTCACATCTAGCTACAGAACAGTAAAGAAAAAGTAGAAGTAAAATTAGAATTGAGAACTGATAGGGGCTTTGTACTTTCAGAACACAAGTAAAAAGACTAAAGGGAAAGTGGTAAGTCTGGTCTTTTCAAACTTGAAAGACTTTGCACCTCTTTGTGTCTCAATAACTGAAATAATAATATTTAATGTAAGGATTCTTCTGTAAGGTGGGGAAGACCAGACATATGACAAAAATAATTACGTTAATGAAGCTAGTAGCTGTAGACCTCAATAAAAGATAGGTGTATGAATGCCATCTAGTAGTGATAGTTAAATAAATTCAAGTTCTATGCAATATTGCAATCTCAGTAGATCAAAGACATAAACCAAGGACTATAACTATAAAAGAATATATTTACCTTTGCAAAACTGGTAAAGTTATTCAAAATGAAATATTTTAATCACAAAGAAAATACAGGTATTGTTAATACTTTTTAAAAATAACAATATCATTATTTTGTGTTGCTCCAGAGAGGGAAAAACCCTCTTCTAGATAAAAAAAAAAAAATGCATTATTTAAACATTATTTTCTAATGTACACAAAACACAAGGATTCAGATTCTAAGATGTAAAATGATGCATACCTCATTGCATGCCAGCATATCCTCCACTTTCATAGGACCATCCTCTGGCAGGACAATTAAAAGAGTATTTGATATGTCTTTCATTATTAAATCAATCTGCATTTCACATAAGTCATTAACCTAAAGAAAAGCAAAATTTAATTAACACTACATTTGTGCCTCTAAAGTGTTATGCATCATTATTATTTGTACCATGCCATCAGTATACCCTGGGTTTTATAGACAAATACTAACGTCAGTTCCTTGCCCCCATGAATCTATAATGTAAAGGCCTGATCCTACAAGGGGCTGAATGCTCAGAAAGGCGGAACTCCCTCTACTCCCATTGACTTTAATAAGAGCCAAAGGTACAAGGCTTCTCTCAGGAGGTATTCAGAATCTTGCAGGATCAGGCCTTAAATAAGACATAATACAACAAGGGATAAAAATAAACTAAGGATACGAGAAGTATAGACAGCCACAACATTGAAAGATAAACCTATCATGGTCAGTGTGAGGTTTGTGCTCCCTATCACAGTAACCAAAACAGCAATATCTACCTGAGTCTGCAGCTAGCCTGAATAGTTCTGAAACATATGAACTCTCCGACAGATCTCAAAGAGATTTTACTCCAAGACTCAGTATTCTGGGAGGCCTGTCAACACCACACCAAAGACTGATGTGTAGCAAGAGAAGAATACAATGGGCACAGACCACCGACCCAAACAAATACTTACTCCAACTGCTGGGGTGTATTTAGGGGTGGGGGTGCTGACATGCCTGATTCTCTAGGGGTGTGATGGGGCACAGGTACCGCAGGGGTTAACCCTTCCTTCCTAGCAGAGGGAGCCACGCCCTGGAAGCTCTGCTGGGCATGCTCCAACTGGAGAACAGATATAAAAGCCTGCAGAGCTGCTCAGTCTGGGCTGACCACTGACCACTGGAGGGGAAGGAGGCATGCTGCCAGCTCCTGAGGAGGGACAGCCTGCACACCAAGATCCAGAGGCCAGCCAAGCCGAGACGCACCCTGATGCCCAGACGGAGTATGTCACAGGAGAGGAACAGACTGGAGGACCCCCCGAAGCGGAGAATCCAGTGTTTATGGTAGGAAGTGACACAGGAGAACTTTAGGCATGGTCTACACTACGCGTTTAAACCGAATTTAGCAGCGTTAAACCGATTTAACCCTGCACCCATCCACACAACGAGGCCCTTTATATCGCTATAAAGGGCTCTTTAAACCGATTTCTGTACTCCTCCCCGACGAGAGGAGTAGCACTGAAATCGGTATTGCCATGTCGGATTAGGGTTAGTGTGGCCGCAAATCGACGGTATTGGCCTCCGGGCGGTATCTCACAGTGCACCATTGTGACCACTCTGGAAAGCAATCTGAACTCAGATGCACTGGCCAGGTTCACAGGAAAAGCCCCGCAAACTTTTGAATTTCATTTCCTGTTTGCCCAGCGTGGAGCTCTGATCAGCACGGGTGGCGATGCAGTCCCAAATCCAAAAAGAGCTCCAGCATGGACCATATGGGAGATACTGGATCTGATCGCTGTATGGGGAGACAAATCTGTTCTATCAGAGCTCCGTTACAGAAGACGAAATGCCAAAGCATTTGAAAAAATCTCCAGGCTATGATACAGAGTCCACAGCACAGTGCTGTGTGACAAGCGTAACGGAAAGCCAAAGAATCAAATGGAAGCTCATGGAGGGAGGGAGGGGGTACTGAGGACTCCAGCTATCCCACAGTCCCCGCAGTCTCCGAAAAGCATTTGCATTCTTGGCTGAGCTCCTAATGCCTGAAGGGTCAAAAACATTTTCCCGGGTGTTTCAGGGTATATGTCGTCAATTTACACCCTTCCCCCCCCCCGAAAGAAAAGGGGGAAAAAAACATTTCTCGCCTTTTTTCAATGTCACCCTATGTCTACTGCATACTGCTGGTAGACGGGGTGCTGCAGCGCTGAACACCAGCATCCCCTTCCCGGTGGCAGATGGTACAATATGACTGCTATCCATCGTCATCATCAGCCAGTGAGTGCTCCTGGCTGGCCTCGGTGAGGTCGGCCAGGGGCACCTGGGTAAAAATGGGAATGACTCCCAGTCATTCCCGGCAGATGGTACAGAACGGCTGGTAACTGTCTTCATCATAGCAACTGGAGGCTGAGCTCCATCAGCCCCACCCTTTCATGTCTAAAGAAAAGATTCTGTACTGCCTGGACTATCATAGCAGCTGGAGGATGCCTCCCCCTCATTTTATCTCACTAAAAAGTCAGTGTTACTTATTCCTGCATTCTTTATTACTTCATCACACAAATAGGGGGACACTGCCACAGTAGCCCAGGAGGGTTGGGGGAGGAGGGAAGCAACAGGATACTACCCACAGTGCAACGCTCCAGAAATTGACGCTAGCCTCGGTACATGGACGCACACCGCCAAATTAATGTGCTTAGTGTGGCCGCGTGCACTCGACTTTATACAATCTGTTTTACAAAACCGGTTTATGTAAAATCAGAATAATCCCGTAATGTAGACATACATACCCTTAGCGGCAAATAGCATTAGAGCCGTACAGACGCTCGGCATGTTGCGGGCGGATCCCTGCCGAGCTGGTGGCAAGGGGAACTTGCCACTACCAGGGCGGGCCCGGGTCCCCCACCACCACTCCCCCACACCATTAGGATTGTATGGACTCTGGCCATTAGGCCGCACTGCCCTGAAACTTGAGGCGAGTTACCTGGACTCCAGCCGCTAGGCCACACTACCCCGCTTGCGAGGGGGATTGTATGGATTCTGGCCATTAGGCCGCACTGCTCTAATGCAGGGAGCAATTTATATGGACCCTGGCCATTGGGCCACACTGCCCTGACACTTGGGGCGAGTTACATGGACTCTGGCCACTAGGCCCAATACACGACCAAGGTAGCCATTAGGTTGCAACCGGCCGCCCACAGAGAGACGGGCGCATGAACTTGAGAGTGGCGAGGTTCCAACACCCCATCTCACCCCTGCCACAAAGGGGCGGGGTGGTACCAGGCCTGCCACAAGGGAAAAGTTGAGGCAAGAGTGCCCCTGGTCTCCTGAGGAATGCTTTGAGGTCCACACATAGTGGGCTGATTGTCTGCTGAGGTTGTTGGCCAGGTCATTACCCAGTTTTGGTAGATAAGAGCTATAGCTGTCATCTACTGTTTCTAAAATCTTGAGGCTTCAAGGCAGAGAGGAGCTGACCATGCCCTCCTTTGCTATGTGACATGATATATGGTAGTGGTGTTGTCTATCAAGATTTGTGGAGAGGCTGGCCCAACATTTGATTTTAAAAAACCTTCTAAATTAGACAGATTTCATGGAGCTGCAGGACATTTTTACAGAGGGATCTTGGGGGTAGAGATTTTCTGCAGCTCTGTGTCTTTAAGAGTCCCAGATGAGATTCCCACATTACCCACAGTACAGCTAATGGGGACCAAGAAGGGGGATGGAAGACATCATGGAGTGGAATTCGATGGTGTAATCTTGTTTGCTTATTGAGAATCTGGTTGTGGTAATCCCTCTCAATGCAGCAAGGAAATAAAGAAAGTTACATGCCAAAAAAGTAAGAAAGTCCACAGGAGATTCCTTATTAGCCCTTATCCTAACAGATACAGAAGAAGTGATCACAGAACTAAAAATTAATAGTAGCTTAGGTACAAATGATTGTTACTTGATCGCATGTGCAAGCAGAATAAAGTCCAGAACAATAATACATATACTTGGTGTTTTAATAAGGCTAATTTTATAAAGCTGAAAACAATTATGAGCCAAATCATTTGGGAAAAAGAATTTAATCAGAAGAATTGTAATGGTAATTGGGAATCATTTAAGAACGCCTTACTAGATGCCCAAAAAGCCACAGTCCTACAACTGAGGAAGAAGGCTACGCTCGTTAAAAAATCAACCTGGTTTAGAAGAGAAGTGAAGGCAGGGTAAATGAGATGACCTAGGTAATTACAGGCCATCTTAGCTGGATGTCGATCCTAGGCAAGATAATGAATCTACTGATATGGGATTTCATTAATAAAGAATTAAACAAGGATAATGTAATTAATTCAAATCAACATGCATTTATGGAAAATAGATGTCGCCAAACTAACTTGAATATCTTGATGAGATTACAAGTTTGATTGATAAAGGTAAAAGCGTTGACATAATATACTTAGACTTCTATAAGGAATTTGACTTGATGATGCACAACGTTTGGATTAAAAAACTAGAATGATATAAAATTAACCTGGCACACATTAAATTGTTTAAAAACTGACTAACTGATAGGTCTCAAAATATAACTGTGAATGGGGAATCATCACTGAGCATGACTGTTTCTCGTGGGGTCCCAAAGGGATTGGTTCTTGGCCTTACGTTATTTAGCATTTTTATTAATGACATGGAGGAAAACATATCATCAGCGATAAAGTTTGCAAATGAAACAAAAATTGGAGGAATGGTAAATAATGAAGAGGACAGGACACTGATTCAGAGTGATAAAGACTGCTTGGTAAACTGAGCACAAGCAAACAATATGTATTTTAATATGGTTAAATGTAAATGTATACGTCTAGGAACAAAGCATTTGGGCCATGCTTACAGGACTGGGGATTCTATACTCAGAAGCAGTGACTCTGAAAAAGATTTTGGGACCACAGTCCCCTCTTGCCTTAAACAATATGAATCTATGAATACTGTTGACGACTCCAGGACAAGATTGCAGTTCCTTGCACTTTGCACATCTGCCAGAAAGAGGAAGTCTTTCTTCAGGTCCAGAAGCTGTATCAAAATCTAATAAACCACCTAAGAAGAAGCCGCAGTACTCCAGGAAGAGGCTTTCTTTGTCATCTGAATCAGCATCCGCTACATCAGGAAGGAAGCAGCTAGTTTGATGATCATGTTAAGAACCATAGACCGGATCTTTCATAGAGTCATAAATTCCAAGATCTGAAGGGACTATTGTGATCATCTTATCTAACCCGATGTATAACACAGGCCCTGGAACTTCCCTAAATAATTCTGAGGACATATCTTTTAGAAAAACATCCAATCTTGATCTGCATATTGTCAGTGATGGAGAATCCACCACAACCACTGGTAAATTGTTGCAATGATTAATTACACATACTGTCAAAAAATTATGCCTAAATTTGAGTTTGAATTTGTCTAGCTCCAACTTCCACCCATGGAATCATGTTATATCATGTAGATACTATGGCCTCACAATTCCACTGTAGTCAAGCAATCTTCCTGATGGTATTCTACCCTAAACCACATGCGAACAGAGAGGAACAGTGCTTTCACTCTTTGGATGTTAGACAGGCCCTACTTTTCTATATACAAAGGACCAAACCATTCCGCAGATCTACTCAGCTGTTCATAGCAATAGCAGAGACAATAAAAGGTCTCCCCATCTCCACACAGAGAATCTCATCTTGGATTACTTCATGCATCTGAGCATGTTATGAACTAACAAACATCTTGCCCACCGCTAATCTGACAGCTCATTCCACATGATCTCATGCCTCCTCTGCTGCCTTCGTAGTGCAAGTCCCTATTGAGGACATCTTCAGAGCAGCAACCTTGTTGTTGGTACACATGCAGTCTTGCAGTCAGCCTGTCCTTGAACTCCAAACACATCTGCTATACAATTTCTTGAGTCACCTACCTTGGAATGGACATGTGCAAGCACTCAAAGAAGAAAAAATAGTTACTAACCTTTCCATAACTGTTGTTTGTCGCAACCTGATACGCAGTTATGGCTCTGTATGGCCAATTGTCGGTCCACGGCCATCTTGTCCTGTTAAAAGGACAAGGCAGCCTCCATCTTGGACCAGGTTCTTGTTGCATAGGAAAGGGCAGAGACCAAATCCTGCCCAGCAACACTAAAGTGCTGTGTGTACTTTCCTGTTTTTTTTCTGTTGGGCCGTCTAAAGGTCAGGCTAGTGCAGTGTGCAAAGACCTGATTCTGCCCAGCAACTCCGTAGTATGCATTTTCCCGCTCTTTTTGGGCCCGGTCGTCTGGAGGTCAGGCTAGTTCTGCCCAGCAACTCCAGAGTACTGTATACAGAGACCTAATTCTGCCCAGATACCCCAGTGTGCCGTGTGCAAATCCTGCCGGCGTGGGGGGCAACAGCTCGAAGCCTGGAGGGAGGGGGAACCAGGGACCAATCAGATGTTGACACGAGTGAGTAAGACCCTTTCTATAAAACTAGGTTTCCCCCCAAAATCTGTGTGGAGTGTCCGCGTGTCAGCTGAAGGGCCTGATCAACCTTTTGGCCAGGGTCTCCTCCCAGTCTAGCTAGCTCGTAGTGTGGAGTATCCGCGTGTCAGCTGAAGGGCCTGATCAACCTTTCAGCCAGGGTCTCCTCCCGGTATAGCTAGCTCATTTCGTGTCGTTTGGATCCATTCTATCAGCTCGTCATACTTCTGGTGTCTGCTCTGCTGGTCAGCTGCGCCTGGAGTCTGGTATTTGTTTTCTAATTTCTGGCAGTTTGCTTATCTAGCCTCCTATTTTTCCCCTCCCTAACCCAGTACCAAGTGTGTACACAGTGTTAAGGATTAAAGTATTGAGCTCATAATTGCACAGTTGCCTAGGTGTATAGTTGTTCTAAGGTTTTAATAAATTGTTTATTGTAAACTGTTTTAAGTGTGTGAGTCACTGCTCTGTCTTTGTCCGGAGTGTTTGTGTCTGGGAGCTGTCTCCACCTGGGGATTAGCTGACCAAGGGGTTCCTGTCCCCGCAGTCTGTGTGAGTGGAATCTGCCCAACTGCAGCCGCACCACACTCTGGGTTTACCCTTAGTGTGAAAGCAAGGGCGGTGGAGGCAGTGGCCTGTGGGTCTCTTTTCTGTGTTGCACCGGGCACCGCTCTGACGAACCCGATTCCCATCTTGTGTGATTGGTGTGTCTGCCTATTCAGTGTGGTGCAGTGAGCAGTATAGAATTGTACTGTTAATGATTTTCGGGTTGTTTATATTGCCTAACAACATCCCAGCTAAAAATTGCCTCTCTCCCTTGGCCCAAGTTGTAACTTTCCCCCAAATAAACGCAGCCACTTGGCTTTGCACCTTATTCTGGTCCTGCCTGTTTTTCCTCACCCAATACAAAGCGTGCCAAGGACCCCCTCAGCACCGCACCACCCTGGTTCTCTGGGTACTCAGAGTTGTGATCAGACTCTGAAGATGACTCTCATATTCCCTGGTATTGATAGCCTAGGGCTCACTCATGTCATTGCTCTCATTGCATGTCTTTGAGAAGAATTTGTCCAGAAATTGGAACTCATGGGCCACACAAGCCAGGAACCTGGTACACTATCAGTCCCCAGTGGCCCTATTGGTTCCCTTGTGGGATGCCTCCAGCACCCACCTGTACACTGTCTTATATGACTAGATCTTTTCCTATCAGCTCAGAGAGGCTTGTAACAGTTCGTACCAATCAAACTTCTGATGCCCGTGTACTCAGCTCACCACTGCTGGCTCTGGAACATCTACCAGTTCAGCCGGTACCAGTACTGGAAGACCAACCCAGAGAGTCATTTCCCTTGCCTCCATTTCACATCGCTTCTTCATCATGTTGAGGCCCTGATACCAGAGACATCATCCTGGGGCCTAGTACCAGATGACTTTGAAGGATATCAGGAGTTACTCAGGAGAATGACAACCTCTCTGGACAGCCAAATGGAGCTTGTAGAGGTTAATATACACCAGATCTCCAGCTCACTGAAGAAGGGAAGGTAGCTCTGCCTATAAAAGATGCTATCATTCATACAGCCAAAATGACCTGGCAGACCCCTTCCTCCATTTCTTTGGTGGCCAAATGAATGCAATGGAAATACCAGGTTCCATCCCAGCATTTTGAGCAATTCTGTCTACACCCCACCCCTGGCTTATTGGAGTGGCTGCAGTGAATGAGAGATGTCATCAGGGCAGGAATAAGGCTACCCCCAAAGACAAAGATGCTAAGAAGCTTGACCTTTTTGTCAGAAAAGAAAATTATTCCCTGGCAAGTCTATGGGGAGTTTTTTTTGTTGTGAAAAAATTCAAAAATCAAATGAAAGTGTATTTGAAATTTCTTCAAAAAAGTCTATGAAGTTCAAAAAAGTCTATGACTCTGGATTGCCAAACATCACACCCGGTTGTCACAGTATGACTTCTCCAGTTGGGAAGCCATATCCCACTTTGTCACCAAGCTGTCTGTTGCTCATTGCTGAGGGATGCTGTTAGGGTTCCCTCCCCACTCTGAACTTTAGGGTACAGATGTGGGGACCCGCATGAAGACCCCCTACGCTTATTTCTACCAGCTTAGGTTAAAAACAGGACCTATGCCATGAGCATGGTACCGGGGACAGCGTGGACATTTTCCTGGCTGTCAGTAACATGTGGTGTGGGGGATCTGGAGCCGGTCCTGTGGAAGGGGATAGTACCAACTCAGAGGAAGTTGATACATACTTCTCTGAGCAAGCCCAATGGGCAGTTTTGCAGAAGGTCACTGAAACTCTGCAGCACTGATGGGGAGCATCCCACAAGATTAAATACACAGAGACCAACCCAGACCACTGCTTTCTCTGTACATGTAGAGGGGGCAGTTGAGTCAAAAGTGCCCTATCACAGCAAAAACCTGTTAATTACCTGTACGATAACTGCTGTTCTTTGAGATGTTAATGCAGATCTGTATTACACTCTGCATGTGATGCCAATCTTGGTACCAATGGTGATCCCCTGGAAGACTCAACAACTTTCGAGAGTGATACTGAGAAGGCGAGGGAGAGGAGGAAGATGTCTCCAAGCCCAACCCTGAGGAACCTCCAGAGTAGTCCATAGGCAATGAAGGAGCCACCAGTCCAACAAACATCCAGCCTTATCCAAAGTCCAGCCTACAGGATGCATCGGTACTGACAATGGTAAATCAGTTGGTGCTTTAACCACTAACACAGGCCTCATACTCACACTCAGTACCGAAGCAGACATTGGTGCCAAAGTCAAAGCTGGCACTGGACCCATAGATGCAGTGTGCACCGGGATCATCATTGGCACAGAAGATAATAGCTGTGTTGACAAGTCTCTCAGTACCGAAAAGGCAGGTGACCTCAACTCTGCACCCTGAATTGGAAGAGGTGCAAAAGAGATTCCAATAATAAGGTCTGCAACCAGTCCAGACAGCACCAAGGACACTGAAGAAGCCTCCACAGCTGAACATTCCTCAATTAGTGGAGGGTCAGGAACAGCCAGGCAAAGCAAGTCCGATGCAGCCTGATGCACCACTGGTGTGGAAACAGTCAGTGCTGACACTGAAGTTGTTGGTACTGGACTCAGAGGAAGCCCTACGGATGGTACCTGAGTCAATGGTAGAGTCCAGTCACCTCTGCACTGAAGAGCAAATAGCCGTGCTCTATCGTGCATGCGGGATGAATCATAATTTAGGTCTGCACTCCTCTTGGAAGGGGAGGAGGAATATCTCCCAGTTCAGGTTTAAAACAAATAAAAAGAAGTTCTTCTTCACACAGCGCACAGTCAACTTGTGGAACTCCTTACCTGAGGAGGTTGTGAAGGCTAGGACTATAACAGGGGCTGCTAACAGGGGCTTTAACAGGGGCTTTGCGAACAGGGGTTGCTAACAGGGAGTTTCGCAAGGGAGTTTAGAAGGGGAGTGGGAAGGGAGTGGGAGTCCCTCGCCAGCCGTAACCCCTTCCCTGTGGCCCCCGCCTAAAACCCTAAAACCTGTAAACCGAACCACGTTCCAAAACTCCTTTCTGTAAACCACCCTTCCACTAACTAGGACACAATGCAGGCAGAAGCCCAGCAGCAGAGTGGGGGCTATCCAGTTTATTGCACTGAGTGTTGCATGTATGATTACCTGCCCTGTGGGTGGGTGGCGTACGTGTGCAGTCGGTGCAAGGAGCTCCTGGCCCTCAGAGACCATGTACGGACTTTGGAGGCCAGGGTGGCGGAACTGGAGGAGCTAAGAAAGGCAGAGAGGTATGTTGATGAGGCTTTCCGGGACACTGTAGAATTGTCCCACCTCCGCTCAGACAGCTCCTGTGCTGTTGAGGGGGAAGAACGGCCCAGGGAAGTAGAGCAGTCGATGGGAGCAGAGGGAAACCTTCCCGTAGTTGGGACCCTCCTTCCAGATGGTGCTGGGGTTGCCTCTTGCACTGAGGTTGCCTCTCCGGGGGAGGGAACTCCAGTTTCTAGGAAAAGGCAGGTGTTAGTAATGGGAGATTTGATTATTAGAAATGTAGATAGCTGGGTCTGTGATGACCAGGAGAACCGTATGGTGACTTGCCTGCCTGGTGCGAAGGTTGCGGATCTCTCGAGGCATCTAGATAGACTTATGTGTAGTGCTGGGGAGGAGCCGGTGGTCGTGGTACATGTAGGTACCAATGACATAGGTAAGGGTAGGAGAGATGTCCTGGAAGCCAAATTTAGGTTGCTAGGGAAGAGACTGAAATCCAGGACCTCTATGGTGGCATTTTCAGAAATGCTCCCAGTTCCACGCGCAGGGCCAGGTAGGCAGGCAGAGCTTCAGAGTCTCAATGCGTGGATGAGACGATGGTGTAGAGAGGAGGGGTTCACGTTCATTAGGAACTGGGGAAACTTCTGGGATGGGAGGAGCCTATACAGGAGAGATGGGCTCCACCTAAACCAAAGTGGAACCAGACTGCTGGGTCTAAACATTAAAAAGGTTGTAGAGCAGTTTTTAAACTAGGAGATGGGGGAAAGCCGACTGCTGTAGAGGAGCGTGTGGATCAGACACAGACTTCTCTTAGGGGAGAGTCTGATGATAGAGAATCTCCAGGTTATAGTCAGGAGCAGAGGACTGAAAAGTATAATGTAAGGGCCGGATCAGATGATAAACAGTCACATAAAAAAGAATCTGGCACATCAGAAAAAGGCAGGCTAATAAACAGGGACAAGTTTTTAAAGTGCTTGTACACAAATGCCAGAAGTCTAAATAATAAGATGGGTGAACTAGAGTGCCTTGTGATAAAGGAGGACATAGATATAATAGGCATCACAGAAACCTGGTGGACTGAGAGCAATCAATGGGACACAATCATTCCGGGGTACAAAATATATCGGAAGGACAGAACAGGTCGTGCAGGGGGAGGAGTGGCACTATATGTGAAAGAAAGTGTAAATTCAAATGAAGTAAAAACCTTAAGCGAATCCACATGTTCCATAGAGTCTCTATGGATAGAAATTTCATGCTCTAGTAAAAATATAACATTAGGGATCTATTATCGACCACCTGACCAGGACAGTAATAGTGATGATGAAATGCTAAGGGAAATTAGAGAGGCTATCAAAATTAAGAACACAATAATAGTGGGGGATTTCAATTATCCCCATATTAACTGGGAACATTTAACTTCAGGACGAAATGCAGAGATAAAATTTCTCGATACTTTAAATGACTGCTTCATGGAGCAGCTGGTACGGGAACCCACAAGGGGAGAGGCAACTCTAGATTTAATCCTGAGTGGCGCGCAGGAGCTGGTCCAAGAGGTAACTATAGCAGGACCGCTTGGAAATAGTGACCATAATACAATAGCATTCAACATCCCTGTGGTGGGAAGAACACCTCAACTGCCCAACACTGTGGCATTTAATTTCAAAAGGGGGAACTATACAAAAATGAGGGGGTTAGTTAGACAAAAGTTAAAAGATACAGTGACTAAAGTGAAATCCCTGCAAGTTGCATGGGCCCTTTTTAAAGAAACCATAATAGAGGCCCAACTTCAATGTATACCCCAAATTAAGAAAAACAGTAAAAGAACTAAAAAAGAGCCACCGTGGCTTAACAACCATGTAAAAGAAGCAGTGAGAGATAAAAAGACTTCCTTTAAAAGGTGGAAGTCAAATCCTAGTGAGGCAAATAGAAAGGAACACAAACACTGCCAACTTAAGTGCAAGAGTGTAATAAGAAAAGCCAAAGAGGAGTTTGAAGAACAGCTAGCCAAAAACTCCAAAGGTAATAACAAAATGTTTTTAAAGTACATCAGAAGCAGGAAGCCTGCTAAACAACCAGTGTGGCCCCTTGATGATCAAAATACAAAAGGAGCGCTTAAAGACGATAAAGACATTGCGGAGAAACTAAATGGATTCTTTGCTTCAGTCTTCACGGCTGAGAATGTTAGGGAGATTCCCAAACCTGAGCTGGCTTTTGTAGGTGACAAATCTGAGGAACTGTCACATATTGAAGTGTCACTAGAGGAGGTTTTGGAATTAATTGATAAACTCAACATTAACAAGTCACCGGGACCAGATGGCATTCACCCAAGAGTTCTGAAAGAACTCAAATGTGAAGTTGCGGAACTATTAACTAAGGTTTGTAACCTGTCCTTTAAATCGGCTTCGGTACCCAATGACTGGAAGTTAGCTAATGTAATGCCAATATTTAAAAAGGGCTCTAGGGGTGATCCCGGCAATTACAGACCGGTAAGTCTAACGTCGGTACCGGGCAAATTAGTTGAAACAATAGTAAAGAATAAAATTGTCAGACACATAGAAAAACATAAACTCTTGAGCAATAGTCAACATGGTTTCTGTAAAGGGAAATCGTGTCTTACTAATCTATTAGAGTTCTTTGAAGGGGTCAACAAACATGTGGACAAGGGGGATCCGGTGGACATAGTGTACTTAGATTTCCAGAAAGCCTTTGACAAGGTCCCTCACCAAAGGCTCTTATGTAAATTAAGCTGTCATGGGATAAAAGGGAAGGTCCTTTCATGGATTGAGAACTGGTTAAAGGACAGGGAACAAAGGGTAGGAATTAATGGTAAATTCTCAGAATGGAGAGGGGTAACTAGTGGTGTTCCCCAAGGGTCAGTCCTCGGACCAATCCTATTCAATTTATTCATAAATGATCTGGAGAAAGGGGTAAACAGTGAGGTGGCAAAGTTTGCAGATGATACTAAACTGCTCAAGATAGTTAAGACCAAAGCAGATTGTGAAGAACTTCAAAAAGATCTCACAAAACTAAGTGATTGGGCAACAAAATGGCAAATGAAATTTAATGTGGATAAATGTAAAGTAATGCACATTGGAAAAAATAACCCCAACTATACATACAACATGATGGGGGCTAATTTAGCTACAACGAGTCAGGAAAAAGATCTTGGCGTCATCGTGGATAGTTCTCTGAAGATGTCCACGCAGTGTGCAGAGGCGGTCAAAAAAGCAAACAGGATGTTAGGAATCATTAAAAAGGGGATAGAGAATAAGACTGAGAATATATTATTGCCCTTATATAAATCCATGGTACGCCCACATCTTGAATACTGTGTACAGATGTGGTCTCCTCACCTCAAAAAACATATTCTAGCACTAGAAAAGGTTCAGAAAAGGGCAACTAAAATGATTAGGGGTTTAGAGAGGGTCCCATATGAGGAAAGATTAAAGAGGCTAGGACTCTTCAGCTTGGAAAAGAGAAGACTAAGGGGAGACATGATAGAGGTTTATAAAATCATGAGTGATGTTGAGAAAGTGGATAAGGAAAAGTTATTTACTTATTCCCATAATACAAGAACTAGGGGTCACCAAATGAAATTAATAGGCAGCAGGTTTAAAACAAATAAAAGGAAGTTCTTCTTCACGCAGCGCACAGTCAACTTGTGGAACTCCTTACCTGAGGAGGTTGTGAAGGCTAGGACTATAACAATGTTTAAAAGGGGACTGGATAAATTCATGGTGGCTAAGTCCATAAATGACTATTAGCCAGGATGGGTAAGAATGGTGTCCCTAGCCTCTGTTCGTCAGAGGATGGAGATGGATGGCAGGAGAGAGATCACTTGATCATTGCCTGTTAGGTTCACTCCCTCTGGGGCACCTGGCATTGGCCACTGTCGGTAGACAGGATACTGGGGCTAGGACTTCTGTTTGTCAGAGGATGGAGATGGATGGCAGGAGAGAGATCACTTGATCATTGCCTGTTAGGTTCACTCCCTCAGGGGCACCTGGCATTGGCCACTGTTGGTAGACAGGATACTGGCCTAGATGGACCTTCGGTCTGACCCAGTACGGCCGTTCTTATGTTCTTATGTTATATGTTCTTATGGAATGGCCCCAGTCCATTTTGTGATAAATTTTTCTAGGAGAACCAGAGGAAGAACTGTTTCTTTTTTTTCTGTGGGGGAGAAGAATATGAATTTGGCCTAACAACAGCCTGTGCCAGCTCAGATGCCCTCTGAGGGGCCTGACAATCTGCAGAGATCACCAGTGCTGGAACAGGCTTCATGGCCTGCTCCTGCGGGTGCTGCTTCAAATATAAGTCTCTGTCCACCTGTGTTTTCTTTTTGAATGACTTGCCGATGAAGGACTTTTCTTTAATGGGCCCTTCCCAAAGGCACAATAAACATTGAGTGTGTGTGTGTGGGGGGGGCATTATCAGAGCTAACTACCCCACATGATGGGCAATGTTTAAATGCTGGCGAGGGCATCACACCAGGCAAAATCCTATCCAACCATTTTTAATAAACTAAACTATAGGCACCACTAAACTAACTACAACTAACAACAATATACAAAAAACTCTGTGAAATAGCATAAGGTAATAATCACACTGAGCATTCCAACTCAAGCCATGGGCACTGAGGATAGTTGGGGCAATGCTGCTCTTAAATTGCCAGGGGAGGGGCTATGCGGCCAGAAGACATGAGTGCCACCCCTACAAGTACTGCTAAGCAAAATTCTCTGGCTTCTGTGCATTAGATGCACACATACCTGAGTGCAGGGCCAGCTTTAGGGCGATACACCCGATTCCCCTGAATCAGGCCCCGCACCCCTAAGAGGGCCCCGCAACGTCCCTAAGAACCCTCCGCCGATGTGCCATCGAAGGCACCGCCAGCCAATAGCGCTGCCGCTGAAGTCCCGCTGCTGTCTTCGGCGGCAGCTCAATTGCTGCTGCGGAAGAAGGACCCTCCACCGCTGTGCCGCCGAAGGCACCGGCAGCCAATTGAGCTGCCACCGAAGTCCCGCTGCTGTCTTCGGCGGCAGCTCTTTCGAATTGGGCCCCGCAGTGCCTAAAGCCGGCCCTGCCTGAGTGGAATACACATCTGCAACCACCTGAAGAACTGATAGTGTCATGTGATTTTGCACACTCTTCCACTTGAACTGACTTCTTTTCTATAACAGATGCAGGCAAGGCCAATGAATAGAGTTGTTGGAGAGGAGGAAGCTTCAATAGCTGCTGGAATACAACTGGGACATTCGGGGTTCCCAAGTTGTTCTTAATGGCTTAGACAAAAAGTTGGAATTCCTCAACCTTAGGCAAGGTTATCAAAGCAGTTCTCAGCATGGAGGAAAAGGATTTAGAGAAGAACTATTCCAGAAGGAGAGCTGAAGATACTTCTCATTCACCAATGAAGGCAATGACTGGGGATAGTGCAGTATTGGCCATGTCCAGCAGGAGGAGCCTAGAAAGGGCAGCGGAGGAGTATGCAGTTGCCCTGTAGACCAGCACAATTACCCCAGTAGTGGTCTGAGAAATAAGAAATACTTACCTTGCTCTTCAAACCTGAAGGGGAGGGCACTGACAACAATTAGAGACCCGTTATGACAAGCAATCAGAGTGCTAGTCACAAACAATAGTGAGACCTGATACAAACTCAACTGGAAGAAAAGAGGCTAAAATCTAGGCTTTAAGGGTGGTAGCAGGGATGTAAATATGGAGAAACTACTAGGACCTTATCATTCTTCCAAAAGAAATGCACGTGAACAACATTTGCTTTAAAAAATCAGACATATTTCAATGTTGCAAAAGGTTATCACTAAGTTTTAAGAATTTAATATTAATCTTAACTAAGAAGTTTCTTACATACGAATAGAAATCAAATTATTAACTGAGCACAAGTTGTTTTTTTTGTTGTGAAAAAATTCAAAAATCAAATGAAAGTGTATTTGAAATTTCTTCAAAAAATGTCATTTTAATTAATTTGGCAAATATGCATACCTTTTTCAAAAGCTGCTTAAACATATTCATAACTTCATCAACTTCTTGGAAAAAACTGTCCAATGTCAGAGATGACCAAGTTAATATAGTAAGTCCTTGTCTCAACACTGATTCTACCTAAACAAACAAACAAACAATAAAACAAAACAAAAAATTGTGATAACTAAATATAGAAAAAAATAAATATGTTAGGAATATAACATACAACAGGACAGATGATTATAAAAATGAACAATGGTCCTGTGCACATTACTGAAAGTAACAGATGCAGACTAACAGAATCTATGTTTTGTTATTTCAAGGAAAACTGCACAGATTTACTCAATGTTTATTTAGGTTTTTATGTATACCACAGCCATATTCACTGCTATGCTGACATTTCTCAAATGTACCTGTCCACCATTGACCTCTCTCTTCCTGGCCAGTCTCGTATCTCTTGCTAGTCCTCTAATATCTCCTCATGGATGTTACTTCCTTAAACTAAAACAAAATCTGAACTGTCCATATTTTCTCCTAAACCCTGTTCTTTGCTGCATTTCTCCATCACTGTGGACAGATTGAGATCACACCTCTGAAGCTCCTATGACTCTTCCCTTTCCTTTTTTATCACATCCACTTTCTCACTAAATCTTGTTGCTGCACTCCCTATACTATTTCTAAAATCCTTGCTTTCCTCACCAGCCACATCTCTATTTTTTGCCCAAGGTAACCTCAGACTTTCATATCAATCAGGTCATTCAGCTGTCAGTTTTCATTTTAAATTTCATCTGACTACGGAAGATGCCACTCTTCACACCTGGGATGTCAGGAGAGTGTTGACTTTCTATTTGGAAAGGACTAAAGCCTTGAGGACTGTTTGTCTCTTTCATGGCCAGTATTAAAGTGGTCCCTGTTTTGACCCAAAGGCTCTCTCCAAATGGGTTTGTGTTTGTATCCCCTCTTGCTACAAGGCTGCTAATGTCCAGCCCCCTCCTATGGTTATAGCTATATGGTCATGGGTATTTTTGTAAAAGTCATGGACAGGACATGGGTCATAAACAAAAATTCACGGGCCCATGACTTGTCCATGACTTTTACTAAAAATACCCACCATGACTAAAACTTGGACGGGGGTTGTGGGTGCTCTGTGTGTGGGGGGGGGGGGGGGTCTGGGGACACCGCAGATGCTGGGGGAGGTGACCCGGGACCCCTGCTGGTACTGGGGTAGGGAGGGTTGGTGGGGCTGGCAGGGGTTTCCTACCTGGCTCCACGTCCCTGCAGCTCCTAGGCAGCAGAGGCAGGAACCAGGGCAGGAGCTCTTCTGCTGCTCCCGCCACAAGTGCTGCCTGCCCCAGCTCCCATTGGCCAGGAAACGCAGTCAATGGGAGCTGCAGGGGCAGGGCTTGCAGGTGCCGGCAGCACGCAGCACGGAGACCACCCCCCCGCCCCTAGGAGCTGCAGGGGGACGCCCCACGCCAGGTAAGCACATCCCCCAAATCCCTGCCCTTAGCCCCCTCCCACACACCCAAACTACTGCTGCTGGCTCAGGGGCTGCCTGAGCCAGGCAGCTCCTGTGCCAGCACCAGTCGCTGCAGAAGTCATGGAGGTCATGGAAAGACATGGAATCCGTGACTTCCGTGATATCCATGATAGACTCGCAGCCTTAGTTTTAGCGCATTCTACTAAATCACAATCTACTTCCATAGCCCTGATGAAGAACACATCCATTGCAGAAATATGCAAAGCTACCATGTGGGCTTTGATCCATACCTTCTTACAGCATAATATTTTAGTACATGCCTCTAGATCAGTCACCCTCTTTGGTACTGCAGTTCTACAAACAGTCTTAGATGGGGCTCAAAAGCACCCACTTTCGTTGGGGAGTATTGCTTCAAAGTCACCTGAAGTGAAGTACCCATGAGGACATTATTCACAGAATGAGACTTTAATTATCCTGTACAGCAGTGTTTCCCAAACTTGGGGTGCCGCTTGTGTAGGGAAAGCCCCTGGCAAGCCGGGCCAGTTTGTTTACCTGCCACGTCTGCAAGTTCAGCCAATCGCGGCTCCCACTGGCTGCGGTTCACTGCTCCAGGCCAATGGGAGGCAGGAAGCGGCGCAGGCCGAGGGACGTACTGGCCGCCGCCGGGGACAGATTAACTTTTTGTGGGCCCGGCGCCAAACATATTTGTGGGCCCCCCTGGGGAATGATTGTAAAAGACCGGAGATCGACACAGAAATTGTCTTTGACACAGACATAGCTGCACAGGTTTTATTAACAATAGCTAAACAAAGTGGTTTGGTTGAGTAAGTTACTCACATTAATGCTTGCTATGTAACATACAAATTACTTATCTGAAGCAAAACTAGTATGAAGAATGATGCTGTAAATACAATGTATGAACGTTTTATTCTGCCCCCACACTGCCCACCTGGTTCTAGCCCATTCTCTTCTTCTCTCTCTGCACTGAGCTGCCCCTCCTCCCACAGCAGCAGGACAGGTTCTCTTCCTGACCTCTGGGGTGGGTGTTGGGAGTGGGAGGAGCGGAGGCTAATGTGGTTACTCCTGTAACTGGACTTTTACTTTCCAGTCAGCACTGCTAACTGGACACTCTGGTCCCATTTTCTACTGGAGTTTCCAGTCTAACACTGGATACCTGGCAACAGGGCTGCCAGAAAAGCCTTGGGGGGGTGGGGAGGTGGGGGGCAAGCAATCATTTTTAATAGTAAGCCTTAAGCAGAGGGGAGCAAGTAGTGGGTGGGCTAGGGAGTGGAGAGGAGCTAGTAAGCAGGGCCATGTCTGCTGTACTGCCCAGGTAGGTTGGAGACTGTTGGGGTCAGCTAACACAGTATCCCCAGCCCAAGTAATGTGATAGCCAGTAGTGGATTTAGAGTTACTGAGGGAGGGGGTTCAGGGTTGGGGATGTGGAGTGCTTACCTGGGCAGCTCCTGTTTGGTGTGAGGGGTGCAGGAGCTCAGATTTGGTGCTCAGGGTGGGGGTGGGAATGTGGGGAGGGGTGCAGGAGTCAGGGCATGGGGGGCTGGGTATGTGTGGGGGTGCAGGAGTCAGGGCAGGGGGCAGGGTGTGTGGGCTCAGGTCATGGTGTACTCATGGCAGGAGGCTGGAGGCATAGGTGCTGACTTTTGGTTTTGCTGGTGGGTGCCCTCCCTAGGCCCCACCCCCACTCCGCTCCTCCCCCACGCCCACTGCTTGTTCCTCTCCGCCCCCTCCTCTGAGCACCTCTGCCAGTTTGGGGGGAGGCTGTTTTCAGCATATTTATAACATTAGAGAAAAAAGGTGGGTGAGGTAATATATTTTATTGGACCAGCTTCTGTTGGTGAGAGAGACAAGCTTTTGAGCTTTCACAGAACTCTTCTTCAGGAAGAAGAGCTCTGTGAAAGCTCCAAAGCTTCTCTCTCTCTCTCACCAACAAAAGTTACTCAAAAGATATTACCTCACTCACCTTTTGTCGCTCTAATTTCCTGGGAACAACAGGGCTACAACAACACAGCATACAAAAATGCAAGATTCACATGAACAGCACAGAATGACCACCATCACACCAGGACACTATTTTCAGGATTCATCTTACCATAATGCCATCATCACACCAAGGAAGTAGCACTACCAGAACAATTAGATAAATATAGCCACAAGTGCATGCCAAAAATTCACAGTACAAGCACACTGGGATCCACACAGACGGATAGTACAGAAGTGTCAGTTTAGTTCTCAGTTTAGTGGGGATACACTCAGGGACTGAGTCCAAAAGTTCAGCTAAACACAAGGGCACCTGCAAATAGCTGTACTAACAGCAGGATCTACACTGGCACAACAGGAGGAGTTGCATGTCAGGGCACTAATTCCCAATCCCAGTGCAAGGCAATAGGGGATCCAGGCACCAGGTATTTAGTACCAGAATTTGTCCTCCCAGGAGAGTGGAATGGAATTATAGAAGTTACGGGGGAAAAAGCCCTCTGCAATCATCCTGGCTCAGTCCATCTCCCTGCCAATGCAGAGCTGATCCTTACTGCATGTTTTGTCCAGTCTCCTTTTAAAAGTCCCAAGCCTTGGAGTTTCTAGCTGTGACACTCTATACCAGGGGTTCTCAGACTGGCGGTTGGGATCCGTCAGGGGGTCACAAGGTTATTACTTGGGAGGTCACAAGCTGTCAACCTCCACCCCAAATGCCTCCAGCATTGATAATGGTGTTAAATATATATAAAGTGTTTTTAATTTATAAGGGGGAATCACACTCAGAGGCTTGCTATGTGAAAGGGGCCACCAGTACAAAAGTTTGAGAGCCACTGCTCTATACCTCAGGGGAGCGGCATGCTATGCACTGCAAGCCCCATATTCATCATTTGTATATATTTTTTATATTTCATATAAAGCATGCCATGTAAGGTATTATGGGAAAGGTAATCATTTGCTGAAACCCACTGTTCTGGCAAAATATGTATATCATTAAAGTGTATAAAGTTATGAGATTGTACTGTATGGTGTGAATGAAATATGCTACAAATTTGGGAGTAGCCCAGAAGGCAACTCCCCAGGCACTTGATCAAATGGCTGGGTGGATGTTAAACAACCATCACCAGCCATTGTGCAGCAAGTGAATGACAATTAGCAATTCAATGCCCATCACCAGAGAATTACTCAACCCCAGGACTCAGCAATGCTCCCGCCCCCATACCCCAACATGATCACTAGCCCTTCCCTTGGGAGACAATTCCATCCACACCCCAAGGCAAAGATTGCACTGCTAGGACAGTTTCCCCTGATAGCTTCAGTTTCCTTTTCCTATCTCCTCCCTCTCCCCCAACATGGTGCCTGGACTTGTGTTTGCCAGAGCACATGGACTAAACACATTACTACAACAGCAGATAGTTCTAGTCTTCCCTTGGGAGACAATTCCATCCACACCCCAAGGCAGAGATTGCACTGCTAGGACGGTTTCCCCTGATAGCCTCAGTTTACCTTTCCTACTCCCCACCCCCACCACCAGGAGATGCCCCCCCCCCATGCCCGTCCTGGTCCAGCTGCCCGGCAGGGGCTGGTACTCTCTGTCTCTCTGTGTTGCAGGGGTGCAGGGGATGTTTTTGGAGATGCCTCTGGCTGAGCCCCCTGCCAAATGCAGAGAGCTGGGTGGCAGCTGGTGCCCCCCACCATGCAGACAGCCACCCCGCCAGCAGCCAGGTGCCAGCTCTCAGCACAGCCACCTGGGAAGGGGTTTCAGTCCACCTCCAAAGAACCTCTTTGAAATACACTTACCAGCTCAGCTGCTGCTACTGGCTGCCTTAAGTTGGGTGAGAGGTTGAAGCGAGGCTGGGAGCTGCTCAGCTGCAGAGCCACAGAAAGCAGCCTGCTGCCCAGGAGAAGCAGGTAGGAGAAGGAGGCGGAGCTGCACCTGTGGGGTCACTCAGCCCCTTCTCCAGGAGCAGAATTCCCCTCGCTGATTGGCTGGTGGCCAAAGAACACCTAAACAGCACTGCCCACTACACCAGCCACACTGATCAGCAACTCGAGGCAGAAAAACTTCCTTGATTGGTGGCTCTGCAATGATTCCCCGCCCCCACCGAACAGCTCATGGCTCGTGCGCCCCCATGGCCCCATTCCTCCCCTTCCCCAAGGCCTGGCCCTGTCTCTCCTCCTCCCAGGAGCCAGGGCCGGCTCTGGTTTTTTTGCCACCCCAAGCAAAAAACAAAAAAAAGCAAAAAAACAAAAAAAACCTGTCGGGCGGCCAGAGCGGCAAAGGGAAGAAAAAAAAAAACCTGCGGGGCGGCTGCAGCAGCGAAGGGGGGAAAAGAACCCAAAAACCTGTGGGGCGGCCGGAGCAGCGAAGGGGAAAAAACCAAAACAAACAAACCTGCGGGCCAGCTGGAGCGGCGAAGGGAAGAAAAAAAACCGAAACCTGTGGGGAGGACGGAGCGCGGGTGCAGGGGGACTCTCGGCCCTGCAGACATGCCCCGGGCAGCGGAGTGCATGCCCCGGCTAGCGGGGGGGGAGAGAGAGAAGGGGGGCAGCCAGGGCTTCCTTCAGCGGGGCGCTCGCCACACCGCCTGCCAGGAGGGCTCCGCGCTGCTCTGGTTGGCAGGCAGGGAAGGACGCGGGCTGCCCTGCCGGGCTTGCTACAGACCTGGCACCGCTCCCAACAGGGTGCTCCCCTCCTCCACGCATATGGAGGGAAACCTCCCACGCCCCAGCGTTTGATGTAGTACATGCAGGCTATGTTGTCTGTTGGGATCTTTGTATGAGATACTGGTATCAGCAGGAAGAAATGAGCATAGGCATTCCTGACCACCCTCAGTTCAAGGAGATTGATATGTAGAGATATCTCTGTAAGTGACCATTTGCCTTAGTAGTGAGGCTGTTTAAGTGCATGACTCAGTAGTAAGGAGCAAAGCAACAATGGTGACATGTGCAAGAAGGGGATCCCTTTTCACACTTTGGCTGGGTCCTTCCACCAACAATTACAAACAATTCTAAGGCTACACTAACTTCCAGTATATTCAAATTAAAATATATTTAGCATTACCAACCTTTCTCATTTTTGGTGCCATCAAATTTACAAACACTGTTGGTACTTCCTGACACAAATCTTCGTAACATTGCAGAAGATTCTGTTAATATTAAAAAATGACAATTTCATTAGCAATATTTTTAAAATATTTTTCTTTATTGAAGATTTTCATAGAAGCAAACCAGTAGAAATAAAAACAAATCAATATAATGGACATAAGGAAACAGGAAAATGGTACCGGACATATTCCCCCAGAATATTTCTAAATGCAAAATCTGACATGAACACTTACAATATTTATCTAATTGTTATCATCAGTGAAAAAGAGCAAGATTGTGTTTTCCTGTATGGGGTGTGTGAGTGCAAAAGAGAAAGAAAGAAAAAAAAAAAAGGATACTTCCTACCTCACATATCTAGTCCCTATGCACATGTCCCAGTCAAAATACCAGTCCTTGTGCTTAGAAAACACAAAACACCAGCCCTTGCTCAAGACTAGTATCAGAAGTGGCAGTAGCCGCCCCATAGGGAGCAGAGAGAGGCAAGGCCATGCCCTCTCTCACACTGAACTAGAGGTCCTAGTTCTTGCATATAATAGTTAAAGTTAAAACTCACTTCCTGCTATCAATCCAATTTTCAGCAACCTCCCATCCTGTCCCTTATCTTCAACAAAAAACAAACAATCATGAAATTTCACATGCTACATCTCATCCCAAAGTGGCAAGTTTGGAACATTCTGGCAAGTTTGGAACAAATCTCACAAGAAGTTAGGGTTTTCCAACATTTAGTTTTCAGAGGTTTTCTGATTACATTTTTGGCTCACAATATCTCCAAAACAGATTTACAAAAAAATTCCAAAGTGCGTCTCCAAAACGCCCTAACAAGTAGAAATGCTTTTGAAAAAGTAAACAAAAAGATTGCAGAGATATTTAAATATCACCAGAATATAAAACACACATATATACATTTAAAAACCCCACAAAAAGTATAGACAGATGTATTTTATAACGTGTATATACTTGTATCTTTTAAATAATATATATAGTAATGCATGCATCTGTTTATTGCATGTTTTGCAAAGCGTGCATTGCATAGATTGGAGGACCGTCAGGTAGGGAACCACTTGTAGTGCTGTCAGATCCAGTCTAGGAGATAAAAAGGGGAAAGTTACACGGGGAATTAGCATGTCTACATGGAAAACAAGAAGAAGTAAATATGCAGAGATGGGTGGTTGTCTGGGATAGAACAGGGTTCATTTCTGGGAAGCTAGCAAGATCCATCAGGGTCCATGCACACTTGTAAGGTCCAATGAAGGTTTGCCAGGTCTGTTGGAGTCCCTAAAAGGCCTGCAAGGCATTCTGACACTACACAACCTTAAACATATTTAAGGAAATTCCTAAGCAAAAATATTCATTAACCCTGAGTTCTGGTTTAAAGAACCAACTGGGTTTTTTCAGCAAAAAAAAATTAAACATTTTAGTTTTCTAAAAACAACCCACAAATATTAGGAAACTTAGAAATTCCAAAGTAAAGTTCTACTGAACAAAAAAACCTGTAACAAGCACAGACCTGAAAATAACCTGAAATTTAGGACAACTTTATTAATCTATCACACAGGTTAATTAAGATTAAGATATTAGGATCTAATTCAGCATTATGTTACTTCAGTTTTACATCAGTGCAACTCCATTCTGGATTGTTTTTTAATGGAGTTGAACTGACTTAAATCTGTTGTAATGCAGTACCAAATCTGTGAAAACTAGCCTGGGATATCTGGCCCCAGTATAAAGACGAACCTCTGATGCTGCACAGCCAGAATACAGACTCCAGCATTACTCCCCTCATGTCTATTACCAGCACCGGGGGCATGACCAATAAAAAGAGAGAGGAAGAATGATTTTAAGGTACTAGACTGAATTTGGGAGAACTCCATAGTGTAAATCAGAACTCTTAATATTAATGTTATACGGAGGCTTGGAAGGATTCAATTTTTATCAGTAAGTGTCGACTTTAAAATATGCATATGAACCAAAAAAATTTCCATTGATAATAATTAAAATGTACAGATATACAAAGTAAGAAAAATGCTGCTTGAGAACTTATTAGAGTTTGATGTAAAGATATTTATTTTGTACATTTTTATGTGATGTCAACAATTTGTGTTTCAATGGATATAAAGTTATAAAGGTTTAACTTTTTGAATTTTAACATCTTCTGTCATTAAATAATTGTCTGTCTCATACTGTTGCCCTTACCATAATTTCCTACAACTGTGAAAATTTAAATAGAAAAAAAAATGCTTAAAAATAAGAAGTTATTCAGTTTGTACAGTAACAATGATTCTTCAAGATGTATGTCCCTATAGGTGCTCCACTGTAGGTGTGTCTGCAACCTGTACTTCTGATCAGAGATCTTTGGTAGCAGCGTCCATTTGGCCCATACATGTACTATCTCCTCCTTGTGTTCTGTCTCAAGGCTAACTAGCGCTGCATGGGCAAACCATCCTCGGTTTCCTCTCTACCATGGAGCCCCCACATTAAGAACTCTGAAGTAGAGGCGAGGAGCATGGGTCGTGGAGCACCAATAGATAGAGCCTTATGAATCTACATTAATGAGAACGCAGAGGGAATTTTAGAATCAAAACAACAATACGGAATCCAGCCATGGTCCCAGGACTGGAGGAGGCTCTGCCACCCCGCTGCAGCCCCAGGGTCGGAGGGCTCTGCTGCCCTGCCCATGGCCCCAGAACCAGAGGAGCTCTCTACCCTCCGTGGCCAGAGGAGCGCTCTGTCACCCCACTGCAGCCTGAAGTAGCTCTGTCCCACCCCCCCCCTCCGATGTGGCCCCAGGGCTGAAGGAGTGCTCTGTCACCCCACTGAAGCCCCAAGGCTGGAGGAGCACTATGCCACCCTGGCCATGGCCCTGGGGCCAGAGGAGCTCTCTGCCCCACTTGCAGCCCCAAGGAGCTCTCTGTCCCTGTCCTTCCCCACAACATGGTCCCAGGACTGGAGGAGTGCTCTGCCATTCCACCACAGCCCTGGGGCCAGAGGAGCTCTTTTTCCCCTGCCCCCGCATCCCTAGGGCTGAGGAGTTCTCTGTTGCTCCACCATGGCCCCAGGGACAGAGGAGCACTCTGCCGTGGTCGTGGCCCTGGGTACGAAGGAGGGCTCTGCCCTGCCCACAACCCTGGGGGAGCTCTCTGTTCTGGCCACAGCTGTAGAACCGAGATGCTCTCTGGCCTGTCCACAACCATTGAGCTGAGTTGATATCTGCCCTGGCCACGGGGCCAGAGGAGCCCTCTGCTGTAGCCACAGCCCCGGGGCTGGAGGAGCTCTCTGCCCCAGCCACAGCCCTAGGGGAACTCTCTGCCATGGATTTGGCCATGGGGGCAGAGGAGTGATCTGTCCCAGTCACTGCCACAGGGCCTGAGAAGTGCTCTGCCAGCCCCGGCCACAGTACGGTTTATGTACTCTTTGGCTAGGTGGCCTGGTGACAGGGAGATGCATGCCATCTATGACCTCAATGCAGTTAGAGAACCCCATTGCAGCAAAACCATCCACTATGTACCATCCACATTACCCAGAGTCACTACCCTTCTTAGCAGAAGTTGATTAATGGCCCTGCACGCTTGGATTATAACAGCTCCCACAGTGGATTCACCAACTCTAGATTGATTCCCCACTGACTGGTAGCAGTCTGGCATTGCACACTTCCACAGAGCAATCGCCACTCACTTCTCCACTGTTATAGCAGGTCTCATTTTAGTGTTGTTGTGCTTCAGGGCTGGGGAAAGCTCTTCACAAAGTTCCTGGAAAGGGGCCTTCTGCATTCAAAAGTTCTACAGCCACTGCTCATCATCCCATACCTGCAGACTTATGCGATGAGGGGAAAGCAGTGGATGTGCTATTTCTGGACTTTAGCAAAGCTTTTGATATAGTCTCCCACAGTATTCTTGCCAGCAAGTTAAAGAAGTATCGGCTGGATGAATGGACGGTAAGGTGGATAGAAAACTGGCTAGATGGTCAGGCTCAATGGGTAGTGATCAATGGTTCCATGTCTAGTTGGCAGCCGGTATCAAGTGGAGTGCCCCAAGGGTCGGTGCTGGGGCCGGTTTTGTTAAATATCTTCATTAACGATCTGGAGGATGGTGTGGACTGCACCCTTAGCAAGTTTGCAGATGACACCAAACTGGGAGGAGTGGTTGATATGCTGGAGGGTAGGGATAGGATACTGAGGGACCTAGACAAATTAGAGGATTGGGCCAAAAGAAATATTATGAGGTTCAACAAGGACAAGTGCAGAGTCCTGTACTTAGGACGGAAGAATCCCATGCACTGCTACAGACTAGGGACCGAATGGCTGGGCAGCAGTTCTGCAGAAAAGGACCTAGGGGTTACGGTGGACGAAAAGCTGAATATGAGTCAACAGTGTGCCCTTGTTGCCAAGAAGGCTAATGGCATTTTGGGTTGTATAAGTAGGGGCATTTCCAGCAGATCGAGGGATGTGATCATTCCCCTCTATTCAGCACTGGTGAGACCTCATTTGGAGTACTGTGTCCAGTTTTGGGCCCCACACTACAAGAAGGATGTGGATAAATTGGAGAGAGTCCAGGGGAGAGCAACAAAAATGATTAGGGGGCTGGAGCACATGACTTATGAGGAGAGGCTGAGGGAACTGGGATTGTTTAGCCTGCAGAAGAGAAGAATGAGGGGGGATTTGATAGCTGCTTTCAACTACCTGAAAGGGGGTTCCAAAGAGGATGGATCTAGACTGTTCTCAGTGGTGGAAGATGACAGAACAAGGAGTAATGGTCTCAAGTTGCAGAGGGGGAGGTTTAGGTTGGACATTAGGAAAAACTTTTTCATTAGTAGGGTGGTAAAGAACTGGAATGGGTTACCTAGGGAGGTGGTGGAATCTCCTTCCTTAGAGGTTTTTAAGGTCAGGCTTGACAAAGCCCTGGCTGGGATGATTTAGTTGGGTTTGGTCCTGCTTTGAGCAGGGGGTTGGACTAGATGACCTCCTGAGGTCCCTTCCAACCCTGAGATTCTATGATTCTATGATCCCACCAGTCAGTGCTTGTTTCCCGGAACCAGAAATGGCGCTCCACCATGTTCAGCTGCTGCACGACTACCAGCAGCAACTGGAAATTGTTTTATTCTATGGCTTGCAGCAGGGCTGCTTGAATGAGATTGCAATGTTTCACACAACATCTCCTATCTCAGCTCTGGAAATATTGCAGGATAAGATGCGGGGTGTTTGTAATGCTCACCACAAGAATGCACAGCTGAGCGGAGACAATGCTTCTTGGGCTATGGCATGCGCATGGCTAATCCAAGCTTTTGAAAAAAGCATGAGAAAGTATGTGTTGTTTGCCATTGATATCAGGGTAGGGAGACAGGGAGGGAGGAAACTGCATCATGGGAGGCTGAAGCCATGTTCCCATTACCTCCTGCCACAATATCTTCGTCCCATGAGGCACTGCAAGCCCTTCCTAAAAAACCCCTGCAGATAGTTGCATTGTGGGATAGCTGCTCATGTTGCACTACTCTGTTCATCGATGCAATGCTAGTGAGAATACACTCCACTGACACAATGGGCATGGTGTGGACATGCACAACCAACTTAATTACTGCCGCGGCTGGATGTCGACTTACATTAAGTCAACTTAACTTTGTAGTGTGGATGTGTCTTGTGAGTGTGCATCTGATGTTAGGAAGGCTACTGGGCAGGAAGCGCAACACTTAAATCCTGGTCTTTTGATCTTCGGATCGGCCATTAAAGTATCTTCCACATAGGCATTTCCTGGTATTGGTTCCTATCTAAAATCTTAACTATGTAACTATATACAAGGCTAACTAAATCTAGATGTGTTAAAAACTTGGCATTTAGTTAGTCTAAGAAGGATATGTACCAATGATCCAGAGAGGCTGCTAAACAATCACTGACAGCAGTTGGAACAAACTGAAGCAGGTGGAGCACCACACACCTCTTTCAAGTGTAGAACTTTCAGGAATAGTGAAGTGAGGGAAACAAGGAGGTGCACAAGTGCTCCAACGGGCACTGCTAGCTAAGTTTCTGCCATTAAAGCTGCACCAGTCAGTGCATCCCATGAGTGAGACTATGTAGAGGCCACTAAAAGAAGTGGCAATAATTTTATTTCACTGAACAAGTCACATGCAGTAGTCATAAAATTATTACATCTCAGTATTTTCAGATTACATAGCATCTCCACAACCATCACAATGATGACATACACAAAACAAAACAATGGTATGGAGAAGGTTGACTGGACATTTCTATTTTCATAGATTCATAGATCTTAAAGTCATAAGGGACCATTAGATCATCTACTCTGATCTCTTGCATACAACAGGCCATTACATTTCACCCAGTTACCCCAAAACTAAGCCCAATAAATTGTGTTTGACTAACCTATATCTTCCAAAAAGGCATCCAGTCTTGATCTGATGACATTAAGAGATGGAGAACCCTCCACTTCTCTTGGTAGTTTGTTCTAGTGATTAATCAACCTCACCGTTAGAAATTTGTGCCTAATTTTTAATGTTAATTTTTCTGGTGTAATCTTTCAGCCACTGGTTCTTGTTATACCTCTCTCTGCTAGATTAAAGAGTCCTTTAGTACCCAGTATTTTCCTCTCATGAAGGAGCTTGCACACTGTAATTGAGTCACCTCTCAATCCTCTTTTTGATAAATTAAACAGATTGAACTCCACAAGTCTTTCACTGTAAGGCATTTTCTCCAGCCTATATATCGTAGCTCATAATCTCAGGAACAGAAGGATATTCAATTAAATTGAAAGGCTGCACATTTAAAATTAATAAAATGAGATACTTTTTCACAGTACTCAATTAGCTAGTGGAACTCATTGCCATAAGATATCATGGAGGCAAAAATATTAGCAAGATTAAAAGGTTATACATTCATATGAATAATGATAACACCCACAATTAAAATAGTATGGATTAAAAACAAAACAAAAGAAGAATTTTGGAAGGGTTATAAACACACTTGCTTCAGGGCATAAGGAAAACTATAACCAAAGTCACGAAGAAACTTTCTCTACGGGCAAGGTTCCTTGAACCTTCTCTGAACCATCCATTACTAGAAACTATTGGAAACAGCTTTATCCGGGTCTTATCCAGGATGGCAATTCCTATGTTCAGTAAAATCAGCCATCTGGCATCCTCTCCTACTTCTCCACAGTCTTTCATCCTACGGAAAAGCTCCCTATTATCTCTTCCCTTTTTCCCTATCCTCACCTTAATTCAGGCCTAAAATCTACGTCTTAATGTTGAAATCTGAATGGACTGTTTCCCTGTCTGCAAGCATTCCTCACTGTGTTCTTCATATGCTACTGTGCAAATGATTATAAAGCTTTCCAGATTGTATTGCATAATCTACAGTACAGTAGTGCTCTGAAAATTCAAATAAAGATGCCAAGGGCTAGTGCACCATGGACCAACACTGAAAAAGTTAGGCCCAAGATCAGAATTAAGGTAAGAAAGATCAGGGAGCTGCAACCAAAATAAAGGAGAGGGAGAAAGAGGCTCTGGAAAATTGCCATGAATGAAGATAAATTCCCCCTCCTACTTGTGTGTCCCACCAAATCCATTCTGTCTATATTAAATTATATGATCCCCAATCTTACCACTCACACAAGCAGATAAAACCTTCCGGAAATCCAAATTTCCCCTTAACACAAAAACACCTCAGTTGTCAAACTGTCTTATTCATCAACCTTTTTCCTGAAAATTGGTGATAAAAAATGGGAAACCTTTCTTTGGATTATTTCAAAAAATCTGGCTCCTCTTAATTAACGTTACAGTGGAGTCGCATTTTACACAGGAGTTAGGTTCTAAAGTCAGTGCGTAAGGCGAGAATCGCGTATAGTCAAAATTACCCTTGAAAATCCCTTAAATTGCCCATAAAGTACATGTAGACGGGCCCTTTGTCGCTCGTGGTACAAATTAGCTGGAGACCACTCTTTTGCAAACCCCAGTGCCTTTCATTTCCCTGTCTTTTCCCACCACCACCTATATACAGCTTGTAGCAGGGTGGACCCTGCTCCGGGGTTTTAAGGCGCTAAAAGTGGCCTGACAGAGCTGGGCTGATTGGGAAAGTGGCTGCAGCTGGAGGCCACGCCCCAAACTGAAGCCCTGGGGCTTATAAGAAGCAGGGAAGCCAGAGCCCAAGAGGGAGTCTCTCTCTGCTTCCAGAGAGAGATGGGCCTGGCTGCTTAGGGCTTGAGCGCAGATACCTGAGTGAAGCAGTGCTGGGGAATAGGCTAAGGAGCCAGGGAAGCTCTAGCCAGGAAAGCCCCAGGCTGCGGCCTAGCAGTGGGCCAACAGGTATTGAGGGGTTGCAGAGGGCAACCTAGGGGTAGGACGAAGCAGCAGGTCCAAACCCCCTTTGCCTGTGATGAGTGGGCTGATACTGCAGTCTGCCCCAGGGTGTGGGGCTAGACCATGACTGACAGTAGCCACTACTGAGGCAAGGCGGGGATAGTAGCGTGGGGTTCCCCTGGGAGGGGGAGACCCAATTATAGATAGCGGGCACCGGGTCCAGGGAGGGACGCCGGGGCCAGAGAACAGGCGGGTCACCAGCCTGCCGAGGGCGCTCCAGGGCCGGACCGAGGGACATTCCGGGACCGACCAGCAGGAGGCGCGGCAGGGGTGAGTACCGACCCTGTTACACAGCTATATACAGTTCAGTATCAATCAGGTAGCCCCTTGGGGAACAGCTTGCTCTTCCAGCTAGCTGGGAGCAACAGGCCGTCACTCCTCACTTTCCTGTTCCTCCCCTTCTGCTTCCTTCCTGCCAGCTTTATAGGCCTTCCCCCATCAAGCTCACAGGTGATTCTCTTCTAGCGCTTTAATCAGCCACATCCTGTCAGCTCCAATCACTTCCCCTTACTGGGAGCTGAGCTAGGAGGCTCTGAGCTAACAGGGGCTAGGTCAGTGCCTTTTGGCCAGCACCCTGTTACAGTACAGTATACTGTACATGCTTTTGTGTATACAACCCTGTACAGTAATATGTATAAATGTATAATGTATACAGTAATGTACAGTATATAATAAAGAATACATATGCAAAATATAATTTTACAGTACTGTATTTTTAATTAAGGGGGTAATTACAGGGGGTCGTCAGGGCTTGATGTCGATCCAAGAGACAGAGGTGACGGAGAGCGAGATGTAGACGAAATGCTTGGCTCTGGTTCAGCTCAAGAAGTTGATTGTATAGGCTCATCTGCTGCTGGTTGTTTTTCCTTGAAAAACATGGTGATCGGCAACTGTCACTGTTGTCTCTTGAGCTGCTCAAACATTTCTTGATACGGTCTCAAATCGTCCGTAATACTACATATGATTTTGAGGCTACATTCCATAGAGGGATTGTATTCAGAAATTAAATCATTCAAGTGTTTCGCGGCTTGGAACACTTCAGCAAATGTATGAAGATTCCAACTTGCTGGCTCTTCCTGTTCATCGTCATCATCGTTATCTTCTGTACACGATTTTATCAGTTCCTCTAACTCTTCGTTAGTCAATGTTTCTCTATGGCTCTCAGTTAATTCTTCAATTTCTTCCTCAAGGATGTCAACGAAGCCATCACCACCCACTTGCCTGGCCAACTGAACAATGCATTTCACTTCTTTGTCAATGGTCAGGAAACCCTTAAAATCATTCACACATTCTTTCCATAGGTTTCGCCAACATGCATTGACTGTTTCAGGCTTGATTGCATCCATTGCCTGTTTAATTTAAGTGATGCAATCGGCAATGTTGAAGGACTTAAACACTCCATCACATTAAGATTGGGATCAGCATCCATAGCGCTACATATCCGTGAGAACGTAAGCCTCATGTACGTGGCCTTTAAACAGCGAATCACGCCTTGGTCAACAGGTTGGAGGATGGAGGTGATATTGAGGGGGGAGAAAGACGACTTCAACATTGTTATGTGCAAACCGGAGTGCCGCAAGGTGGCCTGGAGCATTGTCTACGATCAGCAACACTTTAAAGTCAAGTCCTTTCTCTTAGAGGTACCGCTTGACCTCCGGAATGAAACACTTGTGGAACCAATACAGAAATAATGCTGCCGTCACCCAAGCCTTTTTATTTGATTGCCAGAACACAGGCAGGAAATTTTTGTTCTTGCCTTTTAGGGCACGGGGATTTGCAGCCCTGTAGAGCAAGCCCAGCCGCATTGCCACAAAACAACACAGCCACATGGTCTTTAGCTGCTTTGAAGCCAGGGGCTTGTCTTTCTGATTTTGAAATGTAAGTAAGGTTGGGCATTTTTTTTCCAGAAGAGCCCAGTCTCGTCAGCATTAAAAACTTGTTCCAGAAGATAGCCCTTTTCTTCTATGATTTTCTTTAATTGTTCGGGGTAGGCTTTTGCTGCCTCTTCATTGGCAGATGCAGCTTCACCAGTGGTCTGCACGTTTTTGAGATTGAAGCGGTTCCTAAAACTGTTAAGCCAACTGTAATCGGTTGAGCCGGGGCTCGACCCTCCTCTCAGCAGGAGGGGAGCCACACCGACTCACTCCTCGTCTCCTATTGAACCGGCTGAACGACAGTAAACAGTGTTAGACAGCTCAGGCCCTCTGGTGCAGGGGCTGAGCAGCAGTACAGTACAATAATCTCAGGCCCTCTGGTGCAGGGGCTGAGCAGCGCTCAGTACGATAAGCTCAGGCCCTTTGGTGCAGGGGCTGAGCAGCAGTCAGTTCAATGAGCTCAGGCCCTTTGGAGCAGGGGCTGAGCAGCAATCAGGACAATGAGCTCAGGCCCTTTGGAGCAGGGGCTGAGCAGCAATCAGGACAATGAGCTCAGGCCCTTTGGAGCAAGGGCTGAGCAGCAATCAGGACAATGAGCTCAGGCCCTTTGGAGCAGGGGCTGAGCAGTAATCAGGACAATGAGCTCAGGCTCTTTGGAGCAGGGGCTGAGCAGTAAACAGTATAAGGAGCTCAGGCCCTTTGGAGCAGGGGCTGAGCAGTAAACAGTGCAATGAGCTCAGGCCCTTTGGAGCAGGGGCTGAGCAGCAATCAGGACAATGAGCTCAGGCCCTTTGGAGCAGGGGCTGAGCAGTAATCAGGACAATGAGCTCAGGCCCTTTGGAGCAGGGGCTGAGCAGTAAACAGTATAAGGAGCTCAGGCCCTTTGGAGCAGGGGCTGAGCAGTAAACAGTGCAATGAGCTCAGGCCCTTTGGAGCAGGGGCTGAGCAGCAATCAGGACAATGAGCTCAGGCCCTTTGGAGCAGGGGCTGAGCAGCAATCAGGACAATGAGCTCAGGTCCTTTGGAGCAGGGGCTGAGCAGTAATCAGGACAATGAGCTCAGGGCCTTTGGAGCAGGGGCTGAGCAGTAAACAGTATATTAAGCTCAGGCCCTTGGGAGCAGGGGTTGAGCACTCAACAACAGTTCAGAGAGCTCAGGCCCTTTGGGGCAGGGGCTGAGCAATGAACTAACAGTAGGCGTATAGGCCCAGGTCCTTACACCTGGGTGAGGGGGAAAACTGCCACCCGTGAGTGGGGTGGCAGGAGGGACACAGGCCTGCCCACTCCACTGTGTCCCAGCCCGGGGCCCTAACAGCAGCTATCACTGCCACTGGTCAGTGGGTCCTGACCGCAACACACTGACATCGGGACCTCTGTGTCTGCAGCCTGACAGGGGTCGGCTACCCCCGGACTACTTCCACTTCCCCCCTCAGGGCTTACCTCGTCCGGGGCGCCCGCTCCAGGCCAGTCAACCTGCATAGGCTCCTCCAGCCCAGGGCTTGGTGGCAGGTCCGACAGCTCCTCCGGGAAGTCTGGCCAGGCGTGCTCAGGCGGCTCCTCCGGGTAACAGCAGGGACGGGGAAGCTCTGGCGGCTCCTCTTCATAGTGGGCGCGGGGGAGTTCCAGCGGCTCCTCTGGGTACTGGTCACGGGGAAGCTCCGGTGGCTCCTCGTCGTACTGGGCGCGAGGAAGCTTCGGCCAGTCAGGACAGCTGCCTCGGGCCCTGGAGGGTTCCCAGTCAGGAGCTCCCGCCGGCACGTCTGCTCCCGGCGGTGGCTGGGCTCTGACTGAGCTTTGGCGGCCAGCTTTTCTACTTCCTGTCCCGCCCCTTGACTTCCGGGGGGCAGGGACTGGTGGTGGTGGCTCCGCCCACTTGGGTGTCTGGGAGGGAGCTCCCTCTGCTGGGCAGGAGGGGAGCCACACCGACTCACTACACCAACTTTGGCTGGCTTTGAATTCCTTCTCATCAGAAGGCTGTCCGTCTTCAGCAGGAGGTTTGAACAGCGCGTAGAGGCTAAGAGCCTTTTCTCGCAACGTGTTGCCATCAATAGGTACATGTTTACAGTTCATGTCTTCCAGCCATAAGTTTAATGCCTTTTTTCTTCACTGAAGTCTTATCATGCACCTGGCTCATCACCTTAGCAGTTATTGGAGCACTTGATGCCACGGCTTGATGAATTTCTCTCTCTCGAATCTTGATGGCACGGATGCTAGATTCGTTGTGGCCATATTTTTGTGCCACACTGGAGATCGACATACCATCTCTCAATAAGTCCAACACAGCCAGTTTTTCCTCCAGCATTGGAACAGATCGCTGTTTCTTCGGTTGAATTAGTTGGCTTGCATTTAGGGGTCATGTTGTACGAAAAAATGTACCTTTAAACACTAGAATCACACTCAGCGTGGCAAGATGCTCACGCTATGAGAGGCACGTGGGAACTGAGACCAACTGAGGGAACAGCAGATTCACATTTCCCATCTCACGCTCACTCCAGGGCATACGCTCATTTTGTGGAATGGTGGGTGGAACTGCCCGCACTATTTACAGGTATCGTGTTGTTTTTCTTTTTTTTGTTGAGCACGTATAGTTGAATTTGTGTAAGTTAAATGCGCGTATGATGCGACTCACCTGTACTGACATAGAGTCAAGACTCGAAATGTGGTATTAAAAGACCAGTATGCAGAGTATGGCACTATACTCTAGACAATATTAGTTATTTCTTTTAAAAAGAAATGGTGGGTTTTTAAACTTACCTCCAAATACAATTTGTTTGCCTTCAGAGTATTTTCTATTTTTACTACCCTCTTTGCTTGCTCTGGTACTTCGAGACCCATCTTTATCATACACTTAGTCTCTCGGACAATCTCTAGAATTTTGGGATCAAAATTAACAAGCAACTTCCCAGTTTCAGGATGACGTACCAGTAGTGTAGCTTGTAATGCTGCAAGTAAATTAAAGTATATTTTAAAATAAATATTCATAAACTATTGAGTGTTTCTATTTTATAATGAGTCCTTATTAGACTTCTGAGAAAATGTGAATGATTGGGCATGAGGCAATTATGGGTTCAATCCTGCAAGGACGTAAGCACTTTCAGGAGCTGCTCAATTTCTTGCAGGAACAAGTCCAAGAAGAAGATAATACTGAGACAGGAAGATCAAGGAAAAACAAAGCCAAATAAAACCCAAAATGTAAGGCTAGAAAAATGCTAAAATCCAATCCTGCAACCAGACCATACATGTGGGAACTTTTTCCCATAAGGAGTTCTGTTGGCTTCACGGGGGCTCCATGTGAGCACAAAATTCTGCTTGCATGGATCTATTTTCAGAGTTAAAGTCCAGTGGTTCATCCTATTTTCTGTCTCTGATAGCAGCCTGTGCAATCAAAGTTGATGATAGTGTGATCTTCAGTCCAGCAGACAAAGGCATAACAAGAACAATGACTGGAAGTTGAAGCTAAATAAATTCAGACTAGAAATATGGAACAATGTTTTAACGGTGAGGTAATTAAACACTGGAACGGCTTACCAGGAACAGCTTACACTGGAAATATTTAAATCAAGATTGGATGTTATTTCTAAAATATATGCTCTAGTTCAAGCACAACTTTTGGACCGGAAGCAGAAATTAATATAGGAAGGCGCTATTGTTTGCGCTATGCAGGAGATCAGGCTAGATTAGCGGTTCTCAAACTGTGGGTCAGGACCCCAAAGTGGGTCACGACCCTGTTTTAATGGGGTCACCAGGGCTGACATTAGACTTACTTGGGGTCCAAACCTGAAGCCCGAGACTCACCGCCCAGGTCCAAAGATAAAGACGAGCCACACCATCCAGGGCCAAAGCCCAAGGGCTTCAGCCCTGGGTGGCAGGGCTCAAGTTATAGGCCCCCTGCCTGAAGCTGAAGCCTTTGGGCTTCAGCTTTGCTCACACCCAGGGTTGTGGGGCTCGGGCGTTGGCTTTGGCTGGCCCGGGGTGGTGGGGCTCAGGACAGCTCAGGCTTTGGTCCCCCCTTCTGGGGTCGTGTAGTAATTTTTGTTGTCAAAATGGAGTCATGGTGCAATGAAGATTGAGAACACTTTGGCTAGACGATCACAATGATCCCGTCTAGGCTTAAAAGATATAACTATGAATCAGGGCACCTCAACATGGTTTAGAGGCATTTAAGGTATGTTGAGGTACCCTGATTCATAGTCATATATTTAAACACAGTTATCTGTTGCTTTCAAGTTGCACAATATCTATAATATGATTGTAAGCTTTTCAGAGCAGGGATCATTTGGTTAAGCATGTGCTTAACCCTTTGTAAGATCAGGGCCTTCCATTGTAATCTCTTCAGACATGGACTGGTTTGTTTTTGGTGTCTAACACACTTTTGAAGCTCAGTGAACAAACAAATTAATAATAATTAATGTTTTAATTGCTAAAAAGTCATGTTATCTTATATCTGGGAGATTTTCTTTTTCTTTTATATATTACTACTTTAGCTTGTTGTACTATAATTCTTATTCAATATAACCTACATAACTAAAAATATAATGTAATACCAAGATAATTGTGCTTTACAAATAAATCAATCATTGGCCCCACCCTGCAAGTAGTTCCATAATGCAAACCCCTTCACCCACACAGTCATTCAGATGCAGGGGTCTGTCCTATCATGTATACTTGCAAAAGCAGGACTATAATTTGCATTTTAAAGGCTAAAATATTTTAAAAAATAATTTAAGTTGATTTTCTATAAATCTAGCAGTTGTCAACAACACACAAGAACAAATTGCAATAAAATGTTATAACAGGCAGAACAAGGCTGATGTGAAAAACTTACACACATTTATTAGAAGTCTAACATACCTAACTACTCACCATATTGTAGCTGAGAAATTTCCTTCACCCAAGCCATGTGATAGAGTACCTCAAATTCCACCAATACATAGGAAATTTTATTGAATAATCGAACCACTGCTTTACCTTCTGGACTTGTCAAGATATCTGAATTTTTCTATTAAAACATTGCAAATTAAAATTATGAACATATCAAACAGCATTTCAACTTGATGTCAAATGAAAATTGTTTAAAATTATTTACTATGAATTTTTGAAGCTTTAAATCTCAAATTAAATTTATATTTAAAGCGTGCTATCAAGTATAGTATCATCCAAATATATGTCCTGCTGAAATCAATAGGAGATTGGCCTAAGTAATAAAAAAAAACAAAAAAAAAACCCTCTGCCTTTTTTTTAAATAATACTTTAAAAAGTGACAATTTTACTCTACTGTGTAAAGGACTTATAATTTCTGTTGAAATGGATGCCCAGCACTACTCAGGATTTGGATTAATCTGAATAAAGGAGATTTTTGAGGCTAAACACACACAAATTTCACTTTTATTATTACTTTAAATAATTACATGCAAAGCAATTAAATTATTCAAATTATAAATAATTTGGATTACAAAAAATGTCACATACAAAGTTATTAATCAAATATCAAGGTGCTTTGGTATTTTTAATTTGATTGAGAACTTTTATTTATATTATTTGAAAACCAAACAGGATAGCACTTTGCTAGATGATGGACAGAGCATCCAGTAAGGCCTTCCTTACTCACTGGTCTCATCCTGCCTCATAGGTGCTATTATCTGTAATGATGAAATATATCTTCAAATGATACTTCATTCAATGATCTGAAAACATTTACTCAGTTCTCTGAAAACATCTGCTCAGTGTGTAGCAGCAGTCAAAAAGTTAACAATGTTAGGAACTATTATGAAAGGGATAGATAATAAGACATATCATAATGCCATTATATAAATCC
Source organism: Mauremys reevesii (assembly GCF_016161935.1). Classification (NCBI taxonomy): domain Eukaryota; kingdom Metazoa; phylum Chordata; order Testudines; family Geoemydidae; genus Mauremys; species Mauremys reevesii. Next base: position 62,169,267 of record NC_052625.1, read on the forward strand.
ATGGTACGCCTGCACCTTGAATACTACATGTAGTTCTGGTCACCCCACCTCAACAAGATATATTATAATTGGGAAAAGAACAGAGAAGAACAACAAGAATAGTTGGAGGTATGGAACAGCTTCCATATGAGAAGACATAAAAAGACTGGGACTGCACAACTTAGAAAAGAGACAACTAAGGGGGAATATTAGAAGTCTATAAAACATAAATGGTGTGAAGAAAGTGAATGAGGAAGAGTTATTCACATAACACAAGAACCAGGAGTCACCCAATGAAGTTAACAGGCAGCAAGTTTAAAACAAACAAAAGGAAGTACTTCTTCACACAATGCATGATCAACCTGTGGAACTCATTGCCAAGGGATGTTGTGAAGACCAAAAGTATAACTGGGTTAAATAAAGAATTAAACAAGTTCCTGGAGGATAGGACCATCAATAGCTATTAGCCAAGATGGTCAGGGACGCAACCCAATGCTCTGGCTGTCCCTTAGCCTCTGACTGCCAGAAGCTGGGACTGGATGACAGGGGATGGATCACTCAATAATTGCCATGCTCTGTTCATTCCCTGTGAAGCATCTGGTACCAGAAAATGTCAGAAGACAGGATACTAGGCTAGATGGACCATTGGTCTGTCCCAGTATGGCCATTCTTCTGTTCTTATGACTGCATTTCCAATAATATAATGCCTGCTACCACAGTGCTGGAGCACTTGTTTAATACTGAGTCAAATACCACCACTACCTGAATCCCCAGAAGTGCTTCTTGCAGAATCAGTGTTTTCCTAGCAATTTCACATGCAAATACTGATGTTGCCTCGCACATGAGACGTGACAAGTTCACAGCCAGAGGTGGTCTTGTCACTGGATCACAAGTAAACCAAGTATGGATTGTTTATTAAATCTATAATTTTCCCTCACATCAGTAATGATCAACTTACATAGAAAAAGTTGATTGGTTCACTTATCCGCCGGAAAAGCTGCCTCACCCACAGTATCTTTCCTGCTACAGGGGGCATGTTTCGGGCAAGAGGAGGGTCATCTTTTTGAGCCTGGTAAAGCTAAAATAAATTCACTATTAGTAAATGCAAGGATATAAAATTGTTGAAAAATTAAAATGGTTTCCTCTAATATTTCAGATTAATATCTCTTCCCTGGCCAAAATGTAGGGAAATGATGGAGCTGCCAGTAATGGTTTCTTCACTAAAATAATATATTCTGAACAGATATAGCTTCTAAATGGAATTAAATGCCCAAATTGCTGAGAGAAATGGCTGGGGGCCTTCCTCCATGTGTTCGCTTGAGGTGCACCCAGCGGGGCCCCTGCTGCTGGCCAAACTCATGAAGGTGGGGCCTGAAGATGATCCAGAGGCCTTTCCTGAAACTTTTGAATGGGTGGCAAGAGCAGCACACTGGTCACTGTAGCAATAGGTAGACTTACTGGCCCCACACTTGACCAGGACAACAGAGGCTGCCTATTGTGTACTAGACCCAGTGACGGCATGGGATTATGCCCAAGTCAAAGCAGCCATTTTAGACTCGTTGGATATCCCAGAAATGTTCCACCAGCAATTTCATGAAGAATGATATTCCTCAGGGGCCTAGAAACTGCAGGACTTGTGCCAGCAGTGTCTAAAACCCAAGACAAGGACAGGGTTTCTACTGGCCTGAAGAAGAGCTCCTCCTGAGTTCTCCCTCACAAGAGTTCAAGAGGTCCACTTCACATCAACAAGCCAGGTGAGACCAAATATATTACCACCCTAGATCTTACAAAGGGATACTGGCAAATCCCACTAACTCTGGAGTCTCAAGAAAAAACAGTCTTCCCCTCCACACACACAGCCTACATCAGTTTCAGACCATGCTGTTTGGGCTACATGGGGCCCCACCACTGTTCCAATGTCTAAGGGACAGCTAGACAATAGTAATGTCATGGCCTACCTCAATGATGTTGCTTTCTATAGCCAGAACTAGGAGGACACTGTGAAGAAGGTAGCTGCTGTACTCCAGTCCCTCAAGGAGACCCCCACAAAATGCTGTATAGGCATAGACAAAACTACTTACCTGGGATATACATTGGGGAATGGACAGATACAACTTCTTATAGACAAGGCACAGGCCTCAAAGACCTGCCTTGTTGCCACCTCAAGGAAGTATGAGTGTCAGGCCCTGTGGGTCTTGAAGCCTGGTCCGCAGTGGCCCTCTGAATCTTCATGCTCCAATCCTCCACCCAGCAGCTAACAGACAACATCTGGGACTGGGATTCATGGAGCCCAACTGGGACACTAGCCCCACCCCCACATTCTGATTAGAAGAGCTCCAATGCTTCTGGATTTAAGCCAGAAGAGGAAACAGGAAGTTGTCTGTATAACTAGGCTTCACCCTGCCACAGACTGCTGGTCTGGTGTTTATCTGCTCCTGCCTTCTGATATCCTGACTTGGCCTGACTCTTGGTAACTGCCTCCTAATTACTGCCCGCTGGTTGGTCCCTTGATTCTGATATCCTGGTATTCCACCCAACCTGATTGCTGGTAATTGGCTTCTGGTCCCTGGACCCATTCCTGACACTAACTCCTAGTTCAGGCCTCCCAGGCCCCAGCCCTGATAACCAGGTTTTGGAACTGGCAGGATCCTATAACTGGTTTGTGCCAGGAATATCATCTATTGCAGCCTCTCTCATCGATCTGTTCAACGACAGCAGCCTGAGAAAGATCTGCTGGATAGAAACTTGTGAGAAGGCCTTTCAGACCCTAAAGGATCACCTCTGTGGGGAGCTTGTTTCTACAGCTCAGACTTCACCAAGGAATTCCTCCTACAAATTGATACCTCAGAAGTTGAGTTGGGGGCTGTCTCATCCCAGGTGGTCAATGGCAAGGAACTCTCCCTGAGCCACAAACAGTTCCTAAGAGAGAAGGCTTTCTCCATTATAGAAAAAGAGAGCTAAGCAGTGAAATGGGCAATACAGCCACTCCAATATTACCTTCTCAGAAGTAAATTAATCCTTGTCACTGATTACACCTCTGTACGATGGATGCAGGACTACATAAACATATACTAGATACCTTTTAGTTCATGGCAGCAGCATCTACATCGGGGAGTTAGAGCGTGTGGCAAATGGCCAACGCTACTGTGATGGGTCCCATGCTTTTGCTTGGTGTGGTGGGTCAGGGCACGAGCCCTGCCCCTATTCTTGGGCTCCACTAGTGCCCTGGAGGGGGAGAGGAGAGCAGGGAAGGGACCCAGGTCTGCCCCTTATTCTGCTCCCAGCTCCTTCAGCTTCACAGGCTTCTTACCCTCTTTCCCCTTGGGCAGGGTTTCTCTCAGTCCTCTGTACTGGGGAAGTCCCTCTGCCCTGCTTGGGCAGGGTCTCCCTTCCCCAGTACTCTGATTCTCTGGTCAACACCAGTACACCTCCAAACTACAGTCAGCTCTCCTTCCCTCCTCCTATCTGACTGAAGCATGGGGGTTTATTAGGTCTTGGGCAGGGCCTTAATAGGCTCCAAGTGCTCTAATTAACCTGTAGTAACCTCGCCTTAGTCCACAGGGAAAAAACGGTTACTTACCTCCCATAACTGTTGTTCTTCGATATGTGTTGCTCATGTCCATTCCAATAGGTGTGCGCACACTGCGTGCACGATTGCCAGAAAGCTTTTCCCCTAGCGGTACCCATCGGGTCAGCTGTGGAGACCCCTAGAGTGGTGCCTTTATGGCGGTGTATATATGTCCCTACTGACCAAGGGCCACCAAGACCTGTTTAGGAGGGTGGCAGTTAACCTTAACCTCCAGGCAGAGGAGGTTATAGAGGACTCGGATCCAATGGTGGACCTCCTCACTCCCGTGGGTCCTTCTAGAGTGGCCTTGCCCCTCATAAGGACAATTCAGAACACCACTAAGGTGCTCTGGCAAACCCCAGCCTCTATATCACCAAGGGCTAAAGGTGTCAAGAGACACTACTTTGTGCCCCAAAAGGGCTATGAGCACCTTTTTATCCATCCCCAGCCAGGGACTCTGGTGGTTGATGCGGCAAACCACAAGGAACGGCAAGGGCAGCCAGGCCCTGCACCTAAGTCACAGGATGCCAAGAAGCTGGATCTCTTTGGCCGTCAAGTCTATTCGACTGGTGGGCTCCAGCTTCAAGTAGCGAATCAGCAGGCAGTGCTTGGCCAATACGCTTTTAATTCCTGGAGCTGCTGGCTAAGTTCCAGGAGTTAATCCCGGCCGATTCTCGCAAGGAGTTTGGTTTGCTCCTTAAGGAGGGTAGAATGGTGTCTAGGACCACCCTCCAGGCAGCACTGGATGCGGCAGACTCTGCAGCTCGAACCATGGCCACCACCATTGCAATGAGGCGCAGTGCGTAGCTCCAGGTTTTGGGTATCCCACTGGAGGTCCAGAACACAATACAGGACCTCCCCTTTGACTGAGAGGGCCTGTTCGCTCAAAACAGACACGCGCCTGCATAGCCTAAAGGACTCTTGGGCTACACACCCCAGCGCCTCAGAGAAAGCCCTTTAGACCTCAGCCCCCATCCCGCTTCTACCCTGGGCCTCCTAGACGAGATCCATCAAGGAGAAGGGGCAGGAATAATAGGAGGCGCCCACTGCAGTCCTCTTTGGGCCAAGGCCAGGGTTCAGCCAAACAGCCCCCTGGCCCCAAGTCTAACTGCCTCGTCCGGCGAGGAGGAAGAAGAGGTTACTGGGACGGGGTCTTCCTGCCCCTCTGGTTCTCTGGAGGTTGAGTCAGGTATCTCGGAGCTCCCCGTGACCAGAGGTTCAGGTGCCACCGATGTCGGTGGAGATGGGGCTGCGCTTGCTGTGGCAGCTCAGCAGCCCTGTCTCACACGGGGTCCTCGAGGTCTACCAGCGATGTCACTGATGGAGGGACACGGGGGGCCGACACTACCGATACTGGCCTGGATCCCTGACCCTGAGCCTGGTGGTAGGCCCAAGGGGTCCAAAAGGGCCATTGTACTGGTCCCTCCCACTGGGATGGCCAAGTGATGGCTGATGTCAGTTGTTCCACTGGCCTATGGTACCGGGATCGGTCCCAGGACCAGAAATAATGGTGGCTGCATCGGGAGACAGAAGTTTCAGCATCTGACTCTGACGAGTATTCTGTACCCGACCACAGGGGAGCGGAGCCCGACGGTGCCGACGAGCAGTACTGGGGAGACGGAGATCGGCGCCACAACATCATGGGCTTCCCCCGATGATGAAACAACAGCAGTGCCACCATCGGTGCCGCCATTGGTGCCACGATGGATGTTGGAGCTGCCCATGGTGCTGGGCATGACGACGCAGTCAGTGCCATCACTGGTGTTACTAGCAGTGCCTGAGTTTGTTAAGCCAGGCCCCACACCTGCGGGGCCAGGTACTGCGCCGTCATGGCAATGAGGTCTCGAGCTGCCTCATATGTATCCGGAGTGGAAGGGAGGTCAAGCTCTTCCTCCAAATCATCCCGGGTAGGGGAGTCCGTTCTTGCCTGACTCAATGGCTCTGCCACTGGGGCCAGAGTCAACGGCGCCAGTTCTTGAGGACCAGACCAAGGTTGTCCCACTGGAGTCCCTCCTCGGCTTCTTGCCAGGGGAATGTCCCCTGTCTCATTTCTTTTTCTTATGTGGCACTGAGGACTGCGAACAGTGCCACCTGGTGGCACTGGCCTTGCGGGCTGGGGAACGATGCCGGTGCTCCCTGGTGGAGTCCTTCCTCAATACCAGGACATCCCGCACCGAGGCCAGTGCACTGCGTACCAAGGATGCTGGTGTTGGCCCTGGCTTTGGCTGAAGGGCCGACTCCATCAGGAGGAGCTTCAGACGATAGTCCTGCTCCCTCTTAGGCCTGGTCTACACTACGCGTTTAAACCGATTTTAGCAGCGTTAAACCGATTTAACGCTGCCCCCCTCCACACAAAGAGGCCCTTTATATTGATATAAAGGGCTCTTTAAACCGGTTTCTGTACTCCTCCCCGACGAGAGGAGTAGCGCTGAAATTGGTATTACCATATCGGATTAGGGTTAGTGTGGCCGCAAATCGACAGTATTGGCCTCTGGGCGGTATCCCACAGTGCACCATTGTGACTGCTCTGGACAGCAATCTGAACTCGGATGCACTGGCCAGGTAGACAGGAAAAGCCCTGCGAACTTTTGAATTTCATTTCCTGTTTGCCCAGCGTGAAGCTCTGATCAGAACGGGTGGCGATGCAGTCCCAAATCCAAAAAGAGCTCCAGCATAGACCGTACGGGAGATACTGGATCTGATCGCTGTATGGGGAGGCAAATCTGTTCTATCACAGCTCCGTTACAGAAGACGAAATGCCAAAGCATTTGAAAAAATCTCCAGACAGAGGCCACAGCAGGGACTCAGCACAGTGCTGCATGACAAGTGTAATGGAAAGCCAAAGAATCAAATGGATGCTCATGGAGGGAGGGAGGGAGTACTGAGGACTCCAGCTATCCCACAGTCCCCGCAATCTCCGAAAAGCATTTGCATTCTTGGCTGGGCTCCAAGTGCCTGAAGGGTCAAAAACATTTTCCCGGGTGTTTCAGGGTGTATGTCGTCAATTTACACCCTTCACACACACACCCCCGAAAGAAAAGGGGAAAAAATCGTTTCTCGCCTTTTTTCAATGTCACCCTATGTCTACTGCATGCTGCTGGTAGACGGGGTGCTGGAGAGCTAAACAGCAGCATCCTCTCCCCTCCCCGGTGGCAGACGGTACAGTACAGAAGGACTGGTATCCGTTCTCGTCATCAGCCCGTGAGTACTCCTGGCTGGCCTTGGTGAGGTCGGCTGGGGGCGCCCGGATAAAAATAGGAATGACTCCTGGTCATTCCCAGCAGTTGGTACAGAATGGCTGGTAACCGTCCTCATCATAGCAACTGGTGGCTGAGCTCCATCAGCCACACACACACACACACCCCCCCCCCGTCACGTATAAAGAAAAGATTCTGTACTGCCTGGACTATCGTAGCAGTGGAAGGCTGGTCTCCTCTCCCCCCCTACCCTTTAATGTCCTGCCTGGACTATCATAGCAGCTGGAGGCTTCCTCTCCCTCATTTTATCTCACTAAAAAGTCTGTGTTTCTTATTCCTGCATTCTTTATTACTTCATCACACAAATGGGGGGACACTGCCACGGTAGCCCAGGAGGGTTGGGGGAGGAGGGAAGCAACGGGTGGGGTTGTTGCAGGGGCACCCCCTAGAATGGCATGCAGCTCATCATTTCTGCGGGATCTCTGACACGGAGCGGCTGTGCTCTCTGGTTCTCTAGTACACTTGCCCCATATTCTAGGCAGGACTGACTCTATTTTTAGACAAAACATAGGAAGGGAATGACCCAGGGGGTCATTCCCATTTTTGCCTATGTGCCCCCAGCCGACAGGATGTTTTCTTCTGTAGGATGCAGGAAGAAGTATAATAAATCAAGACTAATAAAATAGGATAAAAAATAAACTAGGAACTCTTTAGATTAGAATATATTTAAATATTGGAGATTTTATACTTACACACTATTTGAAATGTCTAATTACACAAAAAAGAATTACCTTTTTAGTAGCTTCAAGTTCTGCTACGTAATGCTGAAGAATAAGTCCAACAGTATGTGCTATTTCCTGCTGAAGACATGGCATATTCAGCTTCTGAAACCTATATTAGATTATAATCAAATTCAAGAAATTAGAGTGATTTCCTTTAAATAATGTTTCTGCAGATCTAATAACCTAGGATGGAACATTGGGATATATAAAGTTATATGAGCACTATGCAAAAACTAGAGTGTGACAAAAACAATTGCTCAAAGGATAAATCCTAGCCAAACCTGTCTGAGATTATCATTAAACTAAGAAACAGAGGAATGTTTAAAATATGCTAGAAAACCAGTATTCATCCATGGCCTTTCAAAGTCTGCATGGTCCATAAAGACACAAATACATTGTACTAGACTAGGTCATTCATTTTTAAATTAACGTTACTACTTAAAAATATTTTGTAAGCATAATTTCCATTACCTTTGAAGTAGCTGAACTGAATGCTGTGAAGACAAAATTCTTCCAAAACAAGTATTCATAAATGTCTGTATCTGCACCTAAGACAAATATGAGTATTTCCAGCTATATTAAATTTTATGGATGTGACTAATGACTAGTAATTTACATATTTCTGTATTAATTTACTATAGCTTTCCTACATGTTTAATAAGAGTATTTTACAAAAAATATACCTTCTTAATGTAATAAAAAGACACAGAAAGACCACTATGACAATCTAGAAAGAGAAAACAAGGAAGATGAAGACAAGAAATCATGGCTGTTTCTATGTTGTTTCAAATCATATATATTTGCATGTTCAACATATACATAATTGTCTCTGAATATTTTCTCTGAGTATTTACTGATAGCAGAAATTGTAACAACAGTTACTCCAAAGGTGAGTTATTAATAAAATAGATCTCAACTCCTTGGTCCATGCTCCTAATGTGTGACTGGAAGTGCAACATAGGGTCTGAGCTCAGATCCTGAAGACTGCTAAGACTCAAGGGTCACAAAGCCAAAGCCAAGTTTATTAGCAATAATAACAGCAAAACAAGACATAACCCATACATCCAAACTGAGCTCCCTTATTAAACCCATTACTGCAGTACCTATAAGTCTTACCTACACCAAAACTCTGGTAACTTTGTTATATAACATTGGGACGGCATGCAACCTGCCCTGATCTTAAAGAGATGGCACCCTATCAACGAAGGTAATTCTAGTAGTTGGAATTCTCAGCCAACAACGTGCAGGGACATACCCAGCAAAATTGCATGAATGCTCTCTAAGCCACTCATGAACTATACAGAGAGAGACACCAGCAAACCCCCACAACCCTTGCACCCCAGAAACATACCATTTTATGCCGCTCAAGACCTTCTCTTGAACAATGCAAGCTCATTAATTAGTTCACCACTTCATCAAAGGATAGTGAACATGCACCAGCCTTTGTAATCTGAGCAGATTCCTCAAGCACTTTAAATAAACTCACTGGTAAGCATAAAACATTAAAATAAGCTTATTAACGACAGAAAGATAGATTTTAAGTGATTATAAGTGCTAGGTGTAAAGGACAGAGATGGTTACATGAGAAATAAAAAATAAAAAAGTTTAGAATTTAGACTGCTATATCAGACTAAGCAAGATTTGAATCAAGCAGTTTTTCTATGTGTTCTAAGCAAGTCACAGTTATTAATACACAAGCTGAATTCCCTGCTCAGTCTGGGACCAAACTCCACACTTCAAAGTCTTTTTCTTCCCAGTGTTTTTGTTGCCTTCAGAGTAGATGTGGGAGGGAAAATATCCTGGCTGATGTTACAGACTCCAATTTATGCCGCCCAATCCATGCGCATGGAAAGATACTGTCTCAAACATAAGAGTCAGGGGTCGTATGTTCTATGTGCCCTGCTGAGACACCAGGCCTCCATTGTCTATGTGCTTTGGTAGGGATCCAGTGGAAGAGTGGATTCTCCTTAATGGGCCATCAACCCCTGGCTGGCTAGTCCTAATGTAAATCTGTCTTGGGGATGTTAGTTGCTCCCTTGTTGCCACCAAAAGGCCAGCTGTGGGCATCTCAGACTCAAAACATATTTCAGTAACACACAGAGCAAAACTTCATAACTTCACATACAATGGTAACACATTATTCAACAAGATAGTAATGTTCAAGAGATCATGACTTCTCAAATGACACCTCACAAAGCATAGTGATTGCACATGTCTATTCTACTTAGGTGACTCCCAATTAGTACTTTTTGGTGGGACCTGGAGTCTACTTAAAAGAGTATTGCAGCACAGCTTTCCCAAAGTCTGAATCAGCTCTGGAGGTAGTGGTGACAGCATAATGCTTGACAAAAGTATGTACCAAAGACCAGGTTGCTGCTCTACAGATGTCCAATAGAGGTATATTTCTTAAGGAAGCCACTGAAGGAGCCTGGGTTCTCATGGAATGAGCTGAAAGCTTACATGGAAGTCAGGTGTTAGCTACCTCACAACCAAGAGATATGCAAGCAGTTATCCGATTAGAAAGTTTTGAGCTGATATTGCCTTCATTCTCTCTGCACAGGATACAAATAGCTGAGGTGAGGTACTAAAGAACTTCTTCCCATCTATGTAAAAAGAGAGGGCCCATCTGACGTCCAGTGTCTGAAGACTCTCTTCATGCCTATTCATGGCAAATATAGTGCCCATCTTTAAAAAAGGGAAGAAGGAGAATCCGGTAAACTACAGACTGGTCAGCCTCACCTCAGTCCCCAGAAAAATCATAGAGCACGTCCTCAAGGAATCCATTTTGAAACACTTGGTGGAGAGGAAGGTGATCAGGAACAGTCAACATGGATTCACCAAGGGCAAGTCATGCCTGACCAACCTGATTTCCTTCTATGATGAGATAATTGGCTCTGTAAATATGGAGAAAGCAGTGGACCTGATATACCTTGACTTTAGCAAAGCTTTTGATACGGTCTTCCACGGTATTCTTGCCAGCAAGTTAAAAAAGTATGGATTGAATGAATGGACTATAAAGTGGATAGAAAGCTGGCTAGATTGTCAGCCTCAATGAGTAGTGATCAACAGCTCACTGTCTAGTTGGCAGCCAGTATCAAGCGGAGTGCCCCAGAGGTCTGTCCTGGGGCCGGTTTTGTTCAACATCTTCATTAATGATGTGGATGATGAGATGGATTGCACCCTCAGCAAGTTCGCAGACGACACTAAGCTGAGGGGAAAGGTAGATACGTTGGAGGGTAGGGGTAGTGTCCAGAGTGACCTAGACAAATTGGAGGATTGGGCCAAAAGAAATTCGATGAGGTTCAACAAGGACAAGTGCAGAGTCCTGGACTTATGATGGAAGAATCCCATGCACTGTTACTGGCTGGGGACTGACTGGCTAAGCGGCAGTTCTGCAGAAAAGGACTGGGGATTACAGTGGACGAGAAGCTGGATATGAGTCAACAGTGTGCCCTTATTGCCAAGAAGGCTAATGGCATATTGGGCTGCATTAGTAAGAGCACTGCCAGCAGATCAAAGGAAGTGATTATTCCCCTCTATTCAGCACTGGTGAGGCCACATCTGGAGTATTGTGTCCAGTTTTGGGCCCCCTACTACAGAAGGGATGTGGACAAATTGGAGGTAAATTGGACAATACAACCCAAACTAATGGCTTTCAATGCCCGTTTGTCTGATGTTATAGTCTCCCATGCTTGATGAAACAGAGAGAAGGAGGAAGGGGGGTTGTGCTTTGCAGCAGAGAAAATCTGGTCATTGGGTGGTCTGGACTCTTGATCGAACCATCAGAACTGGCACTTGGACAGCTGCAGCAGCACAGGAGCCAGCAAACAGAGCTGTAAACAGGGGCGTTTCAGTGGGAGTTCTGTTGAAGGAGAAGGTTTTTGTATTTTGTGTATTGTATTTTGTAGTTTATATGTGTGGAGGCTGCTAGGGGCAGTGTGCTGGGAGAGAAGCTGAGCCCTGATTTGGGGGGGGAGTGGGCTTCTCTGCTAGGGGTCCTATAAAGGTAGCCAGCCAGTCAGGCAGCGGCATAGACAGCTGCAGCGGCACAGGAGCCAGCAAACAGAGCTGTAAACAGGGGAGTTTCAGTGGGAGTGTACAGGGGGAGTTTGCGGGGGAGACTAAGAGACCTAGGCAGAGGAATAGACAGGCTAGTGAAGGGAGTGGGTGGTGTTCTGCCGGTGTTCTGGTGCCTGTTGGGGGTTTGTTTTGCTGTAGGTGGTGGTGGTTTGCTTTGGTTTGTGTTTCCTGGACTAGCAGGTGTTAGGTGGGAAGGCTATGTCCTATACAGAGGCAGCAGTGAAAGACACAATGAGGATGACTGGATGTGGAAGCTGCATCATGTACATGATCCTGGAGGGGGTACCTGAAAAGAGTTTCATCTGCGTGAAGTGCCGCCTGATAGAGCTCATAGAAGAAAAGATCCGAGGACTGGAGATGCAGGTGGAAACTCTGGTCGAGTTTAGAAGGGGGTTTGAGTGGATGATGGAGCAAAGACATGAGGAGGCTGAAGGGAAAAGCTCAGACTTGCAGATGGAAGCAGGACCAAAGAATTCTGAGGGGAGACTGCTGGGTGAGGAAAGTGGACGGTGGAAGCATGTGACTAAGAGAACCAGGCAGAGGAAAAGACGGACCAATGAAGGAGAAATAGAACTCAGGAACAGGTTTGCAGAGTTGGAAAATGAAGAAGGGGCACAGCAGGTGGTCGCTGAAGGTGAGAGGGCAAGGAAGAAGAGAAGAGCAGCTAGTCTATAGGAAGAGGCGAAGAGTCAATGGAGACAACACCAAATATGAGCCCCAGGAGGATACTGGATGGGTTGCGGAGGATTGCAAGGGACAATAGAAATCGGGAGGACTTGCAGCCAGAGGGAACAGGGCATAGACCGGAGAATCGCACTGTCACCAGGAAAAGGCAGGTCTACGTGATTGGGGACTCCTTACTGAGAAGAATAGACAGGCCTGTAACTAGAGCTGATCCAGAGAACAGAAGAGCGTGCTGTCTGCCAGGTGCTAAGATATGGGATGTGGACCTGAGGCTGAAAAGGATCCTAATGGGAGCGGGAAAGAATCCGCTGATTGTCCTTCATGTGGGAACAAATGATATGGCTAGATTCTCGCTGGAACGTATCACGGGAGACTATGCCAGACTGGGGAAAATGCTTAAGGAAATCGAGGCTCAGGTGATCTTCAGTGGGATTCTGCCTGTTCCTAGAGAAGGGCAACAAAGGTGTGACAAGATTATGGCGATCAACAGATGACTCAGACTGTGGTGCTATAAGGAGGGCTTTGGGGTGTATGGCCACTGGGAAGCATTCATGGACAGAGGACTGTTCTCTCGGGATGGACTTCACCTGAGTAAGGAGGAAATAGACTTCTAGGATGGAGGCTGGCACAACTGATTAAGAGAGCTTTAAACTAGAAATTTGGGGGAGATGGTTGGGAGATGTCCAGGTAATCTCCATGCTGGAATTTAACATTGAGAGGGAAGAAAACAAAGTAAGAAAGGATACAGCCATCGGTAGGAGAATGGACATAAGGAGGAAGGGTAGTGTAGATACCAGTCTAATAGGTGATACTGGTGGTAGAATGTCTGTGCCTAACTGGGTAAAGAATGTCAGTGAAGCCAAACGGCAAAAATTAAGATGTTTGTACACGAATGCAAGGAGCCTAGGTAACAAAATGGAGGAACTAGAGCTACTGGTGCAGGAAGTGAAACTGGATATTATAGGGATAACAGAAACATGGTGGAATAGTAGTCATGACTGGAGTACAGGTATTGAAGGCTATGTGCTGTTTAGGAAAGACACAAATAAAGGCAAAAGTGGTGGAGTAGCATTGTATATCAATGATGAGGTAAACTGTAAAGAAATAAGAAGTGATGGAATGGATAAGAGAGAGTCTGTCTGGGCAAAAATCACATTGGGAAAGAAAGCTACTAGAGTCTCCCCTGAGATAGTTCTTGGGGTGTGCTACAGACCGCCAGGATCTAATTTGGATACGGATAGAGACCTCTTTAATGTTTTTAATGAAGTAAACACTAATGGGAATTGTGTGATCATGGGAGACTTTAACTTCCCAGATATAGACAGGAGAACAAGTGCTAGTAATAATAATAGGGCTCAGATTTTCCTGGATGAAATAGCTGATGGATTCCTTCACCAAGTAGTTGAAGAACCAACAAGAGGGGATGCCATTTTAGAGTTGGTTTTGGTGAGTAGTGAGGACCTCATAGAAGAAATGGTTGTAGGGGACAACTTTGGTTCGAGTGATCATGAGCTAATTGAGTTCAAATTAGATGGAAGGATAAACAAAAATAGATCTGGGACTAGGGTTTTTTATTTCAAAAGAGCTAACTTTAAAGAATTAAGGAAATTAGTTAAGGAAGTGGATTGGACTGAAGAACTTGGGGATCTAAAGGTGGAGGAGGCCTGGCATTACTTCAAGTCAAAGTTGCAGAAACTATCAGAAGCCTGCGTCCCAAGAAAGGGGAAAAAATTCATAAGCAGGAGTTGTAGACCAAGCTGGATGAGCACACATCTCAGAGAGGTGATTAAGAAAAAGCAGAAAGCCTACAAGGATTGGAAGATGGGAGGGATTAGCAAGGAAAGCTACCTTATTGAGGTCAAAACATGTAGAGATAAAGTGAGAAAGGCCAAAAGCCATGTAGAGTTGGACCTTGCAAAGGGAATTAAAACCAATTGTAAAAGGTTCTATAGCCATATAAATAAGAAGAAAACAAAGAAAGAAGAAGTGGGACCGCTAAACACTGAGGATGGAGTGGAGGTTAAGGATAATCTAGGCATGGCCCAATATCTAAACAAATACTTTGCCTCAGTCTTTAATGAGGCTAATGAGGAGCTTAGGGATAATGGTAGGATGACAAATGGGAATGAGGATATGGAGGTAGATATTACCACATTGGAGGTAGAAGCCAAACTCAAACAGCTTAATGGGACGAAATCGGAGGGCCCAGATAATCTTCATCCAAGAATATTAAAGGAACTAGCTCAAGAAATTGCAAGCCCATTAGCAAGAATTTTTAATGAATCAGTAAACTCAGGGGTTGTACCGTACGACTGGAGAATTGCTAACATAGTTACTATTTTTAAGAAAGGGAAAAAATGTGATCCGAGTAACTATAGGCCTGTTAGTTTGACATCTGTAGTATGCAGGAAAAATTTTTGAAGGAGGAAGTAGTTAAGGACATTGAGGTCAATGGTAATTGGGACAAAATACAACATGGTTTTACAAAAGGTACATCATGCCAAACCAACCTGATCTCCTTCTTTGAGAAGGTAACAGATTTTTTGGACAAAGGAAACGGAGGGAAGCTAATTTACCTCGATTTCAGTAAGGCATTTGATACGGTTCCACATGGGGAATTATTAGCTAAATTGGAAAAGATGGGGATCAATATGAAAATTGAAAGGTGGATAAGGAACTGGTTAAAGGGGAGACTACAATGGGTCATACTGAAAGGTGAACTGTCAAGTTGGAAGGAGGTTACTAGTGGAGTTCCTCAGGGATTGGTTTTGGGACTGATCCCAAAGATCTTATTTAATCTTATTTAATCTTTTTATTACTGACCTTGGCACAAAAAATGGGAATGTGCTAATAAAGTTTGCAGATGACACAAAGCTGGGAGGTATTGCTATTACAGAGAAGGACTGGGATATCATACAGGAAGAACTGGATGACCTTGTAAACTGGAGTAATGGTAATAGGATGAAATTTAATAGTGAAAAGTGCAAGGTCATGCATTTAGGGATTAATAACAAGAATGTTGGTTATAAATTGGGGACAAATCAGTTGGAAGTAACAGAGGAGGAGAAGGACCCTGGAGTATTGGTTGATCACAGGATGACTAAGAGCCGCCAATGTGATATGGCCATGAAAAAAGCTAATGCGGTTTTAGGATGCATCAGGCGAGGTATTTCCAGTAAAGATAAGGAGGTGTTAGTACCGTTATACAAGGCACTGAGGAGACCTCATCTGGAATACTGTGTGCAGTTCTGGTCTCCCATGTTTAAGAAGGATGAATTCAAACTGGAACAGCAGAGAGAAGGGCTACTAGGATGATCCAAGGAATGGAAAACCTGTCTTATGAAAGGAGACTGAAAGAGCTTGGCTTGTTTAGTCTAACCAAAAGAAGGCTGAGGGGAGATATGATTGCTCTTTATAAATATATCAGAGAGATAAATATCAGGGAGGGAGAATAATTATTTAATCTTAGTACCAATGTGGACACAAGAACAAATGGATATAAACTGGACACTAGGAAGTTTAGACTTGAAATTAGATGAAGGTTTCTAACCATAAGAGGAGCGAAGTTCTGGAACAGCCTTCCAAGGGGAGTAGTGGGGGCAAAAGACATATCTGGCTTCAAGACTAAGCTTGATAAGTTTATGGGGGGGATGGTATGATGGGATAGCCTACATTTTGGCAATTAATTGATCTTTGATTATTAGCAGGTAAATATGCCCAATGGTCTGTGATGGGATGTTAGATGGGGTGGGATCTGAGTTACTACAGAGAATTCTTTCCTGGGTGCTGGCTGGTGAGTCTTGCCCACATGCTCAGGGTTTAACCGATCACCATATTTGGGGTCAGGAAGGAATTTTCCTCCAGGGAAGATTTGCAGAGGCCCTGGAGGTTTTTTGCCTTCCTCTGCAGCATGGGGCATGGGTCACTTGCTGGAGGATTCTCTGCACCTTGAGGTCTTTAAACCACGATTTGAGGACTTCAATAACTCAGACATAGGTTAGGGGTTTGTTACAGGAGTGGGTGGGTGAGATTCTGTGGCCTGCATTGTGCAGGAGGTCAGACTAGATGACCATAATGGTCCCTTCTGACCTTAAGTCTATGAATCTATGAATGGAAGAGTGAGCAGGGCAGGATCTTTGTGCCAAAAGAGACCTGTTAAACTTCCTCTTATTTGCAGGGGTGTATATCCATAAAGATGTAAGTGTTGCCATAGAGTCCTTTAGGGTATTAAGTGAGTTGTTTGTGGAATCTGCAAAAAGCTTCTGGCCATTGAAAAGTAAATTTTACATGGAAACCAGAAAACGGAAAGAAGGAAGCTCACCTCATCACTACTGTGTTGTAAATAAACCTGGCTCCAGTATCTGCAGCATCATGTGAAACCTGCAGTGAAGTTTTTGCCAAGAGCTGACCCTCCTTTATTATGACACTGAACTGTTCTGAATGTTCCTGTAGCAAATGGTCAATAAATGCATTAAACGTCTCATAGTTCAGTTAGTTATATTTTGACATCAGCACCTCCTGATTATTTTTCCTGAACTGTAATGTTGCTAACAAGTAGCTCTTACAACCAAAAAGGTCTGGAGGTTTCTGGTCCTTGTAAGGGATGGCTTTTTGGGTATGTTGCCTGCCCCTTTCATTGACTGGGGCAACAACAAAAGAATTTGGTGCTGGGTGAGAGAATCTAGGCCAGGATTTTTTATCAGCATGCTTGCATGTATGTGGGGGACATTGCTGGAGTTTACTAGATGGACTAAGCTAGCTCAAGGAGGGATTCAGTAATTTGCAGTGCAACCAGTGCTGAGGAAGAGCTGTGCACTATATCCAGGAGCTTGTGATGGGAAACCCAGAATTCTTCCAGGGGAATGTGCAGGGTGTCAGCAACCCACTCATCAGGTCTTGGAAATGTTAGCCATCAGCTAACAATGGCAGAGGTGGCTTTACTGCCTCATCAGGTGATGACAAAGAGATGTTTGTAAGGGGTGTGACCTCCTTGTCCACCCTTGCCTCTTTCTCCTCAAAGGTCTTCTCAGACTCTTAAAGTGGAGAGAAGGGATAGATAGTACTGAGGAATGAGGTCTTCTGTATTCCCTGTGGGACTGAGTTGAGGTCTCTCATAATTACTGGCAGTACATTGCCCATGAATCCCAGTAAGACCAATGAGGGAGACCATAAGGCACATGGGGAGATATCCAATGTTGGTCATACCAAGTCATACCATAGCAGACAGGGGTCTGGTGTCCTGTCTTTGTTGCAGCTACATTAGGGAATAACACCTCCTGGAATAAATTGGAGAGCCTTGAACAGAAAGTTCAGACACTGAGCCAGAATGCTCCTCCACGTATTGAATCAGAGGTAATACCTCTTCTCCATCTTCTACTATCCATGAGAAGGGGTTAAGTCTCACAAAAACATGAGCAGTCAGCGACCCTCTTGACCTCAATACCTAAAGGTGTCCTGAGGTTACAAGGAGTGGAGATTCAAGCTTATTTGGTATCATCAGGACTTTCAGGTACTGGAATTCCTGCAGTACCTGGGAGCACAAAATAACTTACTAAAAGCATTGATGATGTTACAGAAGCCATTGTGTGAGGTGCTGACATTGGTACCAATGGGGTAAAGGATTCCACTGAATCCGTTCTCTTGGTCATAGCAGTCTTTCGTACTAAGCCCTTTAGTACTGAGGTATGGGATTTAGTTGAACTCTTAACGTGTTTCACAGTACCCAAAGTGCTCAGAGTCTCACTAGCAATCCTCTCAAGGCCTGAGGTCTCTGGTGACCAGATCTTATTTGAGGAAGAGAAGGTTACTCACCATGTACAGTAACAGGTTCTTTGAGATGAGTGTCCCTGTGAGTGCTCCACTTCAGGTGAATGTGCATCCCTGTATCTTTGACTGAAGAATTTCATCAGCAGTGCTTGTTTGGGTCACACATGCGTTGTCCCCATCTTGTGCTGCTGTTGTCAACTACCTTGCGTATGTGACCAGACCCCCCACAGTTCCTTATCTACCATAGAGTCCAGAAAATGAACTCCAAAGTGGAGGGGAGATGGGTGGGTAGTGGAGTATCTACAGGGACATTCATCTCGAAAAACCTCAGTTACTGCACAGGGTGAGTAACCTTCTCTTCTATGAAGAGTGTCCCTGTGGGTGCTCCACTTCAGATGACTGTTGAGCAGTGTCTCTCATTGGACAGAAGGGGCTTCAGCATTGCATGTGTAAGTGATGATAACACTGTAAGACCTAGCAATGTGACCAATCTTAAACCCTCGTTGATTGCAGAATGTTTTGTGCACATGTGTATGGACATCCAAGTGGCTGCTCTACACATCTGTGATCAGTATGTTGTTTAGGAAGGCTGCTGAAGTTGATCGGGATCTGGGAAAGTGAGTTTGGGTCCCCAGTAGGGGTTGCAGGTCCTTCTGTTGGTAGCAGAGATGGATGCACAGATTAGTGGGTACTGATTTCAACTGCAATGACAGAGTCAGTAATGGAGTTGACATCACTGGTGGATCAAGCCTCTCTTGGGAGGTAACAGGGAGCATCAAGCCAAGGCTCACACACTCACCTTGGTACAGTTAATGTCTGAGATGACTTATTTGAGGCACAATAGTCCCCAGGGTCCTTTGTGTAGCTCAAGAAGCCCTTCCTGGGATTGAAGCTAGAGACTGATCTGAAGTAGTTACAGTTTTGGGCATCTTATGAGAAGGTCCTGGTGAAGGGGAGTGCCTCCTCTTCTCCCACTGGGAAACAGTCTTTTCAGCTTTGTGAAGGGAGTCAGACAAAGCTGTGGGAGCACTCCTTGCTGGTATAAAGTCAAATCTCAGAACTTGTGAGGGGCCAGCATTAGAAGGTGCGTGAGGGGGACTGCATGAATAGATATGCTGCCCGGGATGGTTGTGTTCTTTTAAGAAAAGAACAACTAATGCTGCATTTTTCTCTGACGTGTCCTTCATCCTGGCATAACAGTCAGCGAGTATGTGGGCTGTTTGTTGGCACTGGCACCCAATTGGAGGGGCAATGTTTAAAGCATGAGGACTTTTGTCTTTTAAAGTGAGTACCAAGCATCTCAGGCCTTGAAAAACAAAGATGGGGACAAAAAATGCAAAATAACACAAAACTACTTACTAACTATCCTAATCTAACTATTTACATTAGTGAACTGCCATTTGCCAAATAAAAGATGTGAAAAAGCTCACGAGAAAAACCATAAGCAAAGTGCATGGGGACCTCCAGCTCTTAGCCATGGAAGATGGGAAGGAACTGAAGGAAGGTCAGGGCAGCTCCAGCCTTTGAACCCACAGCTGAAGGCACCGGTAAGCACAGGGTACTACTAGTGAAAGCTCTCCAACTCAAGTGCACTGGATGTGCACACACCTAAGTAGAACAGACGTGTAATCACTTGAAGAAGAACCTATCTTTTCTGGCAAGAGATCAACCTGGAAACTGATCCAACTCTTGCCCATCAGTGGGTGTCAATAATAAGGAATGTTTACAACACCCACATATTTATCTTTATCACAATGTTTGAAATATTTACCTATATTTAGAATGCTTCCACAGATACCTTGGTAAATTTAACTACCATAGGGGGTAAATGTGCAGTTTTCAATGGTGTTCACTGTAAATAGTATATAGCAAAACTTACATTTGTGAAACATGTTCCCAAAGTTAGAACAGAACTCCTATAATATTAATGGGAGCTATGAGTACACAAGAACTGGAAAACAGACACCTATATCATTGACAAAACTGTAGGCAAGTATATTCCTGCAGTTAATAATCTGTAAATAACCATAAGAAAGACAAGAAATTTAAGGATCAGGTCAATATAATGGCCTTTGCACAAGTTGTGAAATTTGTTAGTATTTTCCTAACAAACTCTACCATTTACCAAATAAAGCCAAATCATACAGTTCTTTTTCAATCAAAACTCCCACTGAAGTCCAAGAGGTTCTGAATACATAAAAATGATGAGATCTGGCCCTGAATAAATTACAGATAACAATGTTACTTACCTCTAAACCTTCAATTTTTGTCATGAAGTCTACAAAATCTACATCAAATTCAGTTTTTCGTGGGTCGAGAATATCATATTGTTTCTTTTGAACACTCTGGTAGATATTTTTGAACTTTATTGCCAAAATATCTATCCCTTCAATTGTAGACATACTAAGTGCAGAAAATGTTTGTACTATAGTAATCATCTCTGTAATCTGAAATAAAGAAATATTTTTTCACACTCAAATCAAATTATGAATTTATTTCAATTCATTTAGTTCACTTGTGGTGCTTCTTGTTGACAAAGGAATAATTACATCCTGGGCTAAACAGACTAGACTGAGACCAATGGCCAGTCTGCTCTGATTGGTTATTTCACTCAGAATTCCTCATCAAAATACTCACAACAAAACATTGCTCCCTCAACTTCTTCCCCAATCCTCACCATCACTCAACCTAATCTAAATTGTTTCAATATTTTTGCTCTGTTTTTCTTGGTATTTTGAGGAAGTTTTATCCATAGTTAAGTTTTACATTAAATTACATTTAATATCTGAGTGATAGGGTGGGGAATAGCTCAAAAGTTGAAGTACCAATGTTTAAGATATATAAATGGGAATTTCCAAGCACAACAGATAGATCACAAGAACTAGTATATGCACTGTATGATTCCCAAGGAAAAACACATCAGTGAATCTGAAAACCCCTGAACACAGTTATATAATGGTATTGTCCAAAGGCACCAATGTGGATTAAGAGTCTTTTGTGCTAGTAGTCAGACAAATACATGGGTAGATATAGTCCCAGGCCCAAAGAGTTAAAATCAAATTAAAGACAAGATACCACAAATGAACAAAAAACAAACATGAAGGAAAGGGAGGAAGAGCATAACATCATACTCTAATATAAGCTTGCTAACAAATGGGCCAATTTGATGGTTCTGAATCACTTACTTTTTTTTTTTAATCTTGCTATAGACTATTCTCAATCTCCCCTCTACTTGGCATTCTTTGCTGTTGTTTTTTAATGTAAACTATTCCTGCAATTGATTCAGATTAGTAAATTTTGTGCTGTAAATTAAAGTGGCTAAAAGGAAAAAAGTTGTAATTTTTTCATTATGGGATGAATCAAAGGAAGTCTTTTGACAAAGCAAGAGGAATTATTTCTTTAGCGGGAATGAAGTTTCTATTAAAAGAACAGCAATTACAGGTGTAATGGGTTGGATCACAGAACCCCTCCTGGAAGCTGCCAACTGATGTGCCAAGACTACTTCTACCCTTGCTTTCCCTGCCAGCTCAGGACTCCAGCACCCTGTCTTGCTGAGCCAGACACTCCCATCTGCTCCAACACAGACCCAAGGCCTGAATTACTTGCCCCAAAGCTGCAGGTTTACCTGAAAGCTAACAGAAGTGTTCCTGCCTTTAACACTCAGATGCCCAACTCTCAAGAAGAACAGGAGTACTTGGGGCACCTTAAAGACTAACAAATTTATTTTAGCATGAGCTTTCGTGAGCTGCAGCTCACTTCTTCGGATGCATAGAACCCAAATAAATCCATTTTACTCTGTATAAAGTGTATGGAGGGTAAACTCATAAATTGTTCGCCCTCTATAACACTGATAGAAAGATATGCACAGTTGTTTGCTCCCCCAGGTATTAATACATACTCTGAGTTAATAAGTAAAAAGTGATTTTATTAAATACAAAAAGTAGGATTTAAGTGGTTCCAAGTAGTAACAGACAGAACAAAGGAAGTCACCAAGCAAAATAAAATAAAATGTGCAAATCTATGTCTAATCAAACTGAATACAGATAATCTCACCCTCAGAGATGCTTCTGTAAGTTTTTTCCTCAGACTGGACACCTTCCAGGCCTGGGCACAATTCTTTCCCCTGGTACAGTTCTTATTCCAGCTCAGGTGGTAGCTAGGGGATTCTTCATGATGGCTCTCCCCCTTTGTTCTGTTCCACCCCTTTATATATCTTTTGCATAAGGTGGGAATCCTTTGTCTCTCTCTGGGTTTCCATCCCCTCCCCCCCACACACACACACTGGAAAAGCATGAGGTTAAAGATGGATTCCAGATCATGTGACATAATCACATGTCACTGTAAGACTCCAAGCCTTCATTCCTCCCAGCCTGACTAACAGGAAGGCTTGCTTGCAAACAGAGCCCCAGTCAATTGTTCTGGTTGATGGGAGCCATTAAGATTCTAAACCATCATTAATCACCCACACTTTGCATAATTACAATAGGCCAGCAGAGTTATATTTCATATTTCTAGTCCCAGATACAAGAGTGGTACATTTATACAAATAGGATGATCACACTCAGTAGATTATAAGCTTTGTAATGATACCTTACAAGAGACCTTTTGCATGAAGCATATTCCAGTTACATTATATTCACTCATGACCATATTTTTATAAAACCATATAGACTGCACAACGTCACAACAGGTATTAAAAAACAGTCCACATACGAAGACATCGGTAAAATTATGCTGTTATTTTCAGTTCAGATTGTTTCCAAATAGTCAAGCATGACATCTTAGACACTGTCTTTGGCAGAAGAGTTTTATAAGCTGTGGTTGCTCCTCTTAGTAGCTTTACCAAGGGAACCAAATACTCTATCCTATTTAGGTTTTGTTTGGTTGATTGGTTTTTTACCTTACCCATCTTTGTGGTTCCTGAGAGTCATCCAGTGGTGCTGTAAACAATGTGACAAGCATCTATCACATATGTTTTTCCCCCTCCATTCCTTTCACCAGGGGACAATTATCTATGATTTTCTCTTACTATAATTTTATTCTTTTTATTTATTTACAATTTGCAGTGAGCTTTTATTTGGAAACACAAAGCTGAAGAAGTATGCATAAGTTCTTTAACATCCTCTTGATGAAATGTATTTTCAAGCCCTTCCCCCATGTTTAATACATGGTAGTCATTGTATTTGAAGTGCTTCCTGATAATCAAAAAGACAACAGGATTCAGGCCCATCTACCTTTGTTCAGTATCTCTTTCTCTGTCTTGGATTCTATATTGTGCTCATTATTGTGACATCTGAGCATCTCCTCTGTATCTGATACCTCAGATTTTATCTGGTCAAGGAAAAGTTATAAAACAGTGTCTCAAGGAAGCATTCAGAAGGTGGCTGGCTATGTGCTCTGAATAGTCACTGCAAGAGTACATGTACATCAGGATGAATCTCTAAAAGCTGCATAGTGTAGACAAAGCTTTAGGTTCACATTAATTGATTTTTCGAAACCCTTTTAAAAAATTGAATTTTAGGCTGAGATCAAGCATAGAAAGCCAAACACAGAATTTTTTAACAAGTTCTGAGCAAATGAAAAAAGTGAGTTGCAACTCTTAACTACAGCTTTCATTATTTATGAAAGTCATAATAATTTGATGGTCTAAGAAATTAAGAGAAATGCTGTATTTATCCAAAAACATCAACTACATTTAAAAAAAAAACTTTCTTCATATTGAAATAAGAATATAGCACACTAAGCAATTCTTTAGTCAATCTTCAAAAATTCTCATTAAAGGCATGCACACTTACTTTTTTAATTTTTAAAATAAAAACAGAAATGTTACTTACTTTTTCTAGCCTTTTACAAAACGCTTCAAATTTGCCAAAAATATACATCTCTGATACTTCAAATGTCTTTTCCCCTAGAGCTTCCAAAATCTGTTTCCTTGTTTTATGAAAGCATTTTTGATATTCTTTAAACAAAAAAATGCAGTCCTGAAAAAGTTGAGAAACAAATGCAATAACTATCAGATGAAAAGAAACATGCAATATTCTTATGCACAAAAAATCTGTTGTTTCTGTTGGCTGTTCTGTATTTTAGAAAATGGTATTTTTGTTTTAGTCCACATTATCATTTTGATATTGAAACAGAATTTTGCAACCAGGATTGTGGCCTATTCCTTGTGTCCTGCACTAACATGGAGAAATTCCTCTTATTTAGCACTTACTATTCTCATTTCAAAAAGAAGGAAGTGATGAGGAGAAAGTGAGACATATTATAATGCCTATGTGAAAAACCAAACTAATAATGTTAGATGGATGACCAATAAGGATTCCTGTATTTGTCTTACTTACTTTTATGATTAGGAATAATTGACTCAAAACTATCGCTGCAGGGAGCTAATCCTTACAAAATCCCGTATCAGGGTTACCCTTGAACTTCTCGGATCCTTCGGATATATTTTCTTACACTTGCTAGATATGTCTTGTCTTAGGTCTGATCCAGCAAAAATTTACACATGCTTAACTTTCCACAATGAATAGCTCTACTGATTTCTCCTTCTCTCTTGCTGAAGTATTAAGTATTATTCAAGGTCCCTAAAATTAAGCATGTGTGTAAGTCTTTGTGGGATCAGGGCCCTAGATTGTAAACCCTTCAAAGCAGAGGCTTTTATCATGTGGTTGTATAGCACCTAACAAAAAGGGGCGCTAAGGATGGCTGGGGGGCCTTGAAGCCCTACTGATCTAATAAAAATAATTAGCAATAATACTTAAACAAGGGGGGAAGGATAGCTCAATGATTTGAGCATTGGCCTGCTAAACCCAGGGTTGTGAGCTCAATTCTTGAGGGGGCCACTTAGGGATCAGGGCAAAAATCTGCCCGGGGATTGGCCCTGCTTTGAGCAGGAGGTTGGACTAGATGACCTCCTGAGGTCCCTTCCAACCCTGATATTCTAAGACAAGACATTGTATGGGAAAGGAGAAAGATAAGACAAACTATTTTGACACACAGTGGTTGTATCAAGAAGCCACCAAAGCAGAAAACAGTACTTCCTATAAGCATACTATTAGCACTGTGTGGTTAAAACTAGCTATGCCAATATGAGCAATATGAGCAGTTTAAAATGTAGAGGAAAAAGGTTGAAGACAACTAGGCAGCAGCTCTTTCAAATATTATACCTAATGTAATAACCCAGTCTTGTCTGTCCAGGAGTAGAATTCCACAGAAAAACCACTCAAGTACATGTTGAACTGCAAGCACATGTTTAAGTGGTTTGTTGAACTGGGGCCTTAATTAGTGCACCAGTTCAGCTGATGTAACTAACAAAACAAACCAGTCTTCAATCAAAATGTTCAAGCTTTTATTCTCTAGAATGTTTTATAATAGATGTTTTATGTTAAATCAATACAAACCCTTAAAGCACTGCTCTGTTGGTCATCTCTACCCAATTTACAGAAGCAAAAACAAATTTATCAGTAGCCCTTGTTTAGGGTCTTAAATGACAGCAGTTGAATCATAGTCTAAAGCCATGTCTACACTAGCAAGCTTAGAGCACACAGCTGTACTAATGCAGCTGTGCCACTGTAAGATCACTTGTGTAGCTGCTCTATGTTGGCAGGAAAGAGCTCTCCTGTCTACATAACAAAACCACCTTCATGAGTGGTGGTAGCTATGTCAGCGGGAGAAGCTTTCCAACCAACATAGTGCTGTCCACACCAGCACAGCTCTCGGTGTAACTTATGTTGCTCAAGAGGATGTTTTTTACACACTTCTGAGTGACATAAGTTATACTGACAAAAGTGGTAGTGTAGACATGGCCAAAGTCCCATGTATTTCAGAATTCCAATGTAGAGTTAAGTAAGAGACGGTTACTCACCGTAGTAACTGTTGTTCTTCGAGATGTGTTGCTCCTATCCATTCCAGTTAGGTGTGCGCGCCGCGCGTGCACGGCTCTATGGAAGATTTTTACCCTAGCAACTCCGGCGGGCCGGCTGGGCGCCCCCTGGAGTGGCGCCGCTATAGCGCAGGATATATATACCCCAGCCGGCCTGTCCGCTCCTCAGTTCCTTTTTGCCGGCTACTCCGACAGTGGGGAAGGAGGGCGGGTCTGGAATGGATAGGAGCAACACATCTCGAAGAACAACAGTTACTACGGTGAGTAACCGTCTCTTCTTCTTCAAGTGATTGCTCCTATGCATTCCAGTTAGGTAATTCCCAAGCCTTACGTAGGCGGTGGGGTCGGAGTTAGATGTTGCAGAACGCAACCGCTAAGCCAAAGGCTGCATCAGCTCCGGACTCTTGGAGCAATGAGGCAAAGGTGTGGACCGAGGACCAGGTAGGTGTACAACACATCCCCCGAAAGGGTATGCGAGCCAGGAAGGCAGCTGAGAAGCGTGAGCCCTGGCAGAATGTGCAGCAAGGTGGCTCTATGGAACATGGGCCAAACAGAGGAGGTGCGGATGCACAACGTCATTGAAGATGAAATCCTCTAGGAGGAGACAGGTATGCTCTTCGTCTGGTATGCCGGTACGATGAAGGTTTTGGGGGCGTTACGAGAGGGCTCTGTCCACTAGATATAGATTGCGGACGCCCGACGGATGTCGAAGGAGGGCCACCGTTGCTCTCCTTGCAAAGAGAGTGGATTCGGAAAGAAGACCGGAAGGAAGATATCCTGGTAGATATAAAAGGCCGACCCATCCTCAGGGAGGCAGGTCGGACGTGGTAATAACTGCCCTTGTCCCTGAGGAATACAGTATACCTTGGGCCTATTGAGAGAGTCTGAAGCTCGGAGACTCGTCTGGCCGCAGGAAAGGCTACAGGAAAACTGTCTTGCAGGACAGGTATACCAATGAGCATGTTGACATTGGCTCGAATAGGGCAGTCATAAAGCTGGTTAGAACCAGATTGAAGAGCCAGGTTTATGGCGGGGCCCCACTGGGGGGGAGGTATAAACGCTCCAAGCCCTGAGGAACCAGATGGAATGGAGCGGGACCTCGGCGTGGGAAACATTGCGTGTTTCGGAGCAGCAGGAGAAACGCTTCTGCTTGGCCAGATACTGTAACCGAATGGAAGATTTTCTACCACCCCGGAGAATCCTGTAGAACCGAGGCAGAACAACGTAACTCGGATTGGTTTAGCCACGCAGGAGTCCTGCTGTGAGGTGCAGGGATTACAAGACCGGGTGGTGAAGGTTGCCGTGATCCCACGTCATGGGGTCTGTGCCAAGAGGGTTGCTACCAACAGGTGTAGCAACATGGTGTGCCAGTGCTGCCCAGGTTACACTGGAGCGATCACGATCAGGGGCGCTCTGTCCCTGCGGAGTTTTAGCAAGTCCTTGTGAACCAGCGGGGACAGTGGAAAGCGTACGGCAGATGGCTGGTCCACGGCCTCAGGAAAATCCTCCAAGACCGAGCCTGGGGAGAGGCCTTGGAATGAGGAGAATTTCTCTCTCTTTCCGTTCTCGCGAGAGCGAGGAGGGCTATGCGGGGAAAGACCAACTTCTGGAAAACAGAATAGATAAAGACGGGAGGAAACTACCACTTGTGAGACAGGAAGGATCTGCTGAGACGATCCATCAGCTGAATCGCCTGGTACACAAGGCAGACTGCTCTCAGCTCTCGGACATTGATGTGTAAGGCCAGCTCTTGCGCTGACCGAAGGCCGTGAGTGCGAAACTACGCCAGGTGCGCACCCAGCCGAGAGATGGGCTGTCTGTCATGAGGGACCCCGAGGGGTGAATGAAACAGCATCCCTGGATACACCAGGGAGGACGCTGACTCCCGGTCGAGGGAGCCTAGGCTGCTCGGGGGGAACGAGACGACCACGAGCATGCCGTCTCTGCCCGGGTGGCACACCCAGGTGAGCCACGATCGAAGTGAACAGAGGCGAAGCCTGGCATGTTCGGTTGCAAACGTGCAGACAGCCATGTGACTCAGGAAACCTAGGCAAGTGCGAGCCCAAGTTGGCGGAAAGGTCCATAGACCTTGTACAATTGTTACCCTCGCCTGAAACCAAGGCTGAGGTAAGCAGGCTCTGGCGAGTCTGGAGACCAGGACGGCCCCAATGAATTCCCATCCCTGTATGGGAATCAGAGTGGATTTTAATATTGATCATCAGGCCTAGACACAGGAATAGGTTCGTGTCGATGCCCACATGACTGGTACTTTGGGCCCGGTGGTTCTTCGAATGAGCCACTCATCTAGATACGGAGAACGTGTATCCGACGGTGGCGAAGAAAGGCGGCGACTACAGCCATGCACTTTGAATACCCCTGGGCTGTATAGAGGCCAACCGGGAGGGCCGTATACTGGGAATAACGATGGTAGGCCCCAAACCGAGGGTACCTTCTGTGTGGAAGAGAAATGGCGACGTGAAAACACGCGCCCTTCATAACGAGGGCGGCGTACCAGTCTCCGGGATCCCAGGATGGGATGACGGTCGCCCTGGGTACCATGCGGAACTCATCTGCATCGCGACTTGTTGAGTTCCCGCAGGCCTAGGATAGGTCTGAGACCTCCCTTCGCCTAGGGGATAGGTTTCGCCCTTAGGTACCTCCTGTATAGCTCCGATGAAGAGGAGCGTCCGCGCCTCTTGCCAGAGGAATCGCTCGAGAGAGGGGTCCTTAGGAGGGGCGAGGATGGGTAGGCTTTTGCCCCATTGGTGGTGAGAAGGACCCTAATTTGGGCTCCTTTGGGGTGCGGATTGATGGCCACGACCGTGTAAGCCACGCCCGCTGGCCAAGTCCTGACTTTGTCAAGGCGCAGGGTAAGAGCGGAGGTTGGGGACGGAAACGTCGGCGCTGAATCACCGGCGTGTGCACGCCGAGAGAGAGAGAGCAAAGTGACCCTGCTGCCCTTTAGGTTCTGCAGCCTAGGGCCAGTGTTTTCAGAGAACAGGCCTGTGCCATTGAAGGGCAAGTCCTGTATAGCGTGCCGCAGCTGCGAGGGAAGGCTCGACAACTGGAGCCATGAAACGCGCCGCGTGGCAACACCCGAGGCCAGAGTCATGGCGGCGGAGTCAGCTGCGTCCAACGAGGCCTGGAGGGAAGCTCTCTCCAGCTCCGTCCTTTGCTGCAGGAGGGCATCGAACTCTTGACGGGAGTTCCGAAGAACCAACTCTGTAAATTTGCCCACCACCACCCACAGTAGCGGATAAGCGGGGCTTGCTGGTTCGCTACACGAAGTTGCAGGGCCCCCTCCGGGTACATCTTACGGCCCCGTAAGACCACACGCCCAGCCTCTTTGGAATTAGGGGCTGGTCGCATTTTGATTAGAGGAGGGCCGGAGGGGTATGTTCCTGCCCCCGTCTCATCTGGGGAGGAGGAAGAAGAAAGGCCAGGGACAAGCGGGTCCCGTGTGGGCTCGAGCTCCTGGACGACCTCCTGATCCGGAGGGATCTGGGAGCCCGGTGCCGAACCGGGGGTTGCTCTGTACCAGTCGGACGGGGACGACTAATTGTCACCTCTGGCACCCCGAGCTCCGAGGGAACGGAGTGAGATGGGATCACCGGTACGCCTCTGGCATGGTAGTACACTGATAGGTCTCCTGGAAGACTCTGGAGGGCACATCGAAAAACAGAGTGCTACGCATATGAAGTGTCCGCACGGGACGACACTGATGCGTGGCTGGGTGGCCCTGGAGGAGCTGAAAGCTCTTGGTAGAGTCTCTGTCTGTAACTGACGTCGCTCGATGCGGCACCGGGGATCGGTACCGGTAGGCAGACCGGTACCGAGAACGGGACCTGCCACCGAAGCTGCGCTGGGCGGTCGACCGAGGGTGCGAGGCTCGATGATCAGGAGTGACTACGGGCGTCCCGGTGTCTGGGTCGGTGCCGGGAGCTGGATCAGTGCTGAGTGTCCCGGACCAGCGAATGGGATGCTGATCGGTGCCACGAGTACTACTGGTACCAACATGGAGAACGGTGCCGAGACTGTGAGCGGCGCCGAGACCTAGATCGGTGACGGGACCGAGAACATCCGCGGGACCGCGACCCTGAACGGTGCCGCTCTGCGGTGCCGACGTAGGGTGGTCCGATCAAGGCAGGCTTGCCCATCGACTATGTAACCCGCACCGGCGGTGCCGGGGGTTGAGGCAGCGCAGATGCTGTCGGTGCAATCAGCTCCCTCGCTGTGGACACTGTCTCCGGCGTGGAGGGAATAGTGAGCTCGACCATAGCTCGCACGACGGATGCAGCTTCATAACGAGCTTGACCACGGTCCGTACCGGGGAGTGTTCCAGCACCGGACTCGACAGCTTTTGCCTGGCCGGAGTTAATGGTGCGGGCATTGTCGGTGCTGCGGCAGACATCGGTGCCGGGTGATCCGACGGAGCCTAGCGCTCAGCTGCGGAGCAGGCGGCTCGGACGCAGCTTCAGAGCGAGCTCGACCACGGTCCGTACCGGGGAGATTTCCGGCACCGGACTCGACGGCTCTTGCCTGGCCGGAGTTAATGGTGCGGATATTGACGGTGCCGCGGCAGACATCGGTGCCGGGCGATCCGACGGAGCATAGCGCTCGGCTGCGGAGCAGGCGGCTCGGACGCAGCTTCAGAGCGAGCTCGACCACGGTCCGTACCGGGGAGCTTTCCAGCACCGGACTCGACGGCTCTTGCCTGGCCGGAGTTAAAGGTGCGGATATTGTTGGTGCCGCGGCAGACATCGGTGCCGGGCGATCCGACTGAGCATAGCGCTCGGCTGCGGAACAAGCATCTCGGACGCAGCTTCAGAGCGAGCTCGACCACGGACCGTACGTGGGAGCTTTCCAGCACCGGACTCGACGGCTCTTGCCTGGCCGGAGTAAACGGTGCGGGTATTGTCGGTGCCGCGGCAGACACCGGTGCCGGACGATCCGACCGAGCATAGCGCTCGGCTGCAGAGGCGGCGGCTCGGACGCAGCAAGGATACTGTGCCTCTTCATCCTCCAGGAGAGGGATCCATGCCGAGGGTACGTCGGAGCCAGCGACGGTCGTGCCAGGAGGCCTTGGCGGTACCGGCGATCCGGTGCCGAGGGAGCGCGCCTTGAAAACTAACTAGCGCTCGGCGCCGAGAGCGGAGGAGCAAGAGCTGCCTCCCTCAGGAGCTGTTTAAAACGAAAGCCCCGCTCCCCTTTGTTCACGGATTAAAGGCCTCACAAATGCGGCACTTATCTGTGAGGTAAGATCCCTCGAGGCACTTAGGAGAAGATCTCTTGTTGGCAGCGGCTTGTGGCCGGCCGAGCCTTAGGAAACCCTGTGGACCGGGCATCGGACCCGGCACCGGCTGAGGGGACGGGGATAAACCCCGAACCCCTGTAAAATAAATACACTATACTATTCTACAAACAAACAGAGTTAACTACAACTATAAACAGAACGAGAGAAAACTACGAGTAGCTAGGGAAGTGGAGGTCAGCTAAGCTGTGCTCCACTGTTCCAACGGCCGTCACGGGCGGAAAAAAGGAACTGAGGAGCGGACAGGCCGGCTGGGGTATATATCCTGCGCTATAGCAGCGCCACTCCAGGGGGCGCCCTCCGGAATTGCTAGGGTAAAAATCTTCCGTAGAGCCGTGCACGCACGGCGCGCACACCTAACTGGAATGCATAGGAGCAATCACTCGAAGAAGAACTGTTTTTTCTTCTATGAATGATTGGGCACATATACATTTCACTGTGGGTTTCTTTACAGGCAATGGGATTTCAGAGCTACTTGAACAAGGAATGAAGTACAGACTTACCAAAGTCCACATACATTCACAATGACAGAGTTGATGGCATAATATCTGAAGAAGGTATGTATTGATGACCATGTAGCCACTTTACAGACATCCACAATCAGTACATTATTTAGAAAGGCTGATGTGGTAACTTGAGCCCTTCTAGAGTGGGTAGTTATCTTTGTTGGAGAAGTTACATTTGCCAATTTGTAACAGGATCTTATGCAAGAAGATATCTGAGCTGAGATTGCTTCCCCCTTCACTCTTTCTGTGTAAGGTACAAACAGTCTAGGGGTATGTCTACACTACGAAATTAGGTCAAATTTATAGAAGTTGGGTTTTTTAGAAATCATTTTTATACAGTCAATTGTGTGTGTCCCCACACAAAATGCTCTAAGTGCGTTAACTCGGCGGACTGCGTCCACAGTACTGAGGCTAGCATTGACTTCCGGAGCGTTGAACAGTGGGTAGCTGTGGGTAGGTATTCAACAGTTCCCGCAGTCTCCGCTGCCCATTGGAATTCTGAGTTGAGATCCCAATGCCTGATGGGGCAAAAACAGTGTTGCGGGTGGTTCTGGGTACATGTCGTCAGGCCCCCCTCTCCCTCCCTCCCTCCCTCCGTGAAAGCAACGGCAGACAATCGTTTTGCACGTTATTTCCTGGGTTACCTGAGCAGACGCCATACCATGGCAAGCATGGAGCCAGCTCAGCTCACCGTCACCGTACGTCTCGTGGGTGCTGGCAGATGTGGGACTGCATTGTTACACAGCAGCAGCTCATTGCCTTTTGGCAGCAGATGGTGCATTATGATTGGTAGCCATCATTGTCATATTCCTGGGTGCTCTTTTAGCCGACCTCAGTGAGGTCGGCGAGGGGTGCCTGGGCAGACGTGGGAGTGACTCAGCCAGGTCATTCCCATCTTCTGCCGAACACCTGGGAGATGACAATGGCTAGCAGTCGTACTGCACTGTATTCTACTGAGTAGCCAGAAGATGACGATGGCTAGCAATCATAATGCAGCATCTTCTGCCGAGCACCCAGGAGATGATGATGGCTAGCAGTCACACTGCACCGTCTGCTGCCAGCCTAAGATGTAAAAGATAGACGGAGTGGATCAAAACAAGAAATTGACCCGATTTGTTTTCTATTCATGTGCTCCCCGCTCCCTCCATGAAATTAATGGCCTGCTAAACCCAGGGTTTTGAGTTCAATCCTTGAGGGGGCCATTCTGTGTGACAGTTGTTTGTGTTTCTCCTTGATGCAAAGCCACTCCTTTTGTTTATTTTAATTCCCTGTAAGCTATGTCGTCAATTGCCCCTCCCTCCATCAGAGCAACGGCAGACAATCGTCTCGCACCTTTTTTCGGTGCAGACACCATAGCACTGGGAACATGGAGCCTGCTCAGATCACCGTGGCAATTATGAGCACTGTAAACACCACGCGCATTATCCTGGAGTATATGCAGAACCAGAACCTGCAAAAGCAAAACCAGGCAAGGAGGCGACAGCAGTGCGGTGACAAGAGTGATGAGGACATAAACATGGACATAGACTTCTCACAAAGTATGGGCCCCAGCAATGTGCACATCATGGTGTTAACAGGGCAGGTTCATGCCGTGGAAGGCCGATTCTGGGCCCGGGAAACAAGCACAGAATGGTGGGACCGCATAGTGTTGCAGGTCTGGGACGATTCCCAGTGGCTGCAAAACTTTCACATGCGTAAGGGCACTTTCATGGAACTTTGTGACTTGCTTTCCCCTGCCCTGAAGTGCAAGAATACCAAGATGAGAGCAGCCCTCACAGTAGTGGCGATAGCCCCGTGGAAGCTTGCAATGCCAGACAGCTACCAGCCAGTCGGGCAGCAATTTGGAGTGGGCAAATCATAGTATCATAGAATATCAGGGTTGGAAGGGACCTCAGGAGGTCATCTAGTCTAACCCCCTGCTCAAAGCAGGATCAATTCCCAAATAAATCATCCCAGCCAGGGCTTTGTCAAGGCTGATCTTAAAAACCTCTAAGGAAGGAGATTCCACCACCTCCCTAGGTAACACATTCCACTGCTTCACCACCCTCCTCATGCAAAAGTTTTTCCTAATATCCAACCTAAACCTCCCCCACTGCAACTTGAGACCATTACTCCTTGTTCTGTCATCAGGTACCATGGAGAACAGTCTAGATCCATCCTCTTTGGAACCCCTTTTCAGGTAGTTGAAAGCAGCTATCAAATCCCCCCTTATTCTTCTCTTCTGCAGACTAAACAATCCCAGTTCCCTCAGCCTCTCCTCATAGGTCATGTGCTCCAGCTCCCTAATCATTTTTGTTGCCCTCCACTGGACTCTTTCCAATTTTTCCACACCCTTCTTGTAGAGTGGGGTCCAAAACTGGACACAGTACTCCAGATGAGGCATCATCAATGTTGATAGAGGGGTCCCTCGATCTCCTGGCAATGCCCCTACTTATACAGCCCAAAATGCCGTTACCCTTCTTGGCAACAAGGGCACAGTGTTGACTCATATCCAGCTTCTCGTCCACTGTAGCCCCTAGGTTCTTTTCTGCAGAACTGCTTCCTAGCCATTCGGTCCCTAGTCTGTAACAGTAAATGGGATTCTTCCGTCCTAAGTGCAGGACTCTGCACTTGTCTTTGTTGAACCTCATCAGGTTTCTTTTGGCCCAATCCTCTAATTTGTCTAGGTCCCTCTGTATCCTATCCCTACCCTCCAGTGTATCTACCATTCCTCCCAGGTTAGTGTCATCTGCAAACTTGTGAGAGTGCAGTCCATGCCATCCTCCAGATCATTAATGAAGATATTGAACAAAACCAGCCCCAGGACCGACCCTTGGGGCACTCCACTTGAAACCGGCTGCCAACTAGACATGGAGCCGTTGATCACTACCCGTTGAGCCCGATGATCTAGCCAGCTTTCTATCCACCTTATAGTCCATTCATCCAGTCCATACTTCTTTAACTTGCTAGCAAGAATACTGTGGGAGACAGTATCAAAAGCTTTGCTAAAGTCAAGAAATAATACATCCACTGCTTTCCCCTCATCCACAGACCCAGTTATCTCTTCATAGAAGGCAATTAGGTTAGTCAGGCATGACTTGCCCTTGGTGAATCCATGCTGACTGTTCCTGATCACTTTCCTCTCCTCTAAGTGCTTCAGAATTGATTTCTTGAGGATCTGCGCCACGATTTTTCCAGGGACTGAGGTGAGGCTGACTGGCCTGTAGTTCCCCGGATCCTCTACTGTGGGGGCTGCTGTGATCCAAGTAGCCAACACAATCAAAGAGCTGCTGATATCAAGGGTAGTGACTCTGGGAAATGTGCAGGTCATAGTAGATGGCTTTCCTGAAATGGGATTCCCTAACTGTGGTGGGGCGATAGACGGAACCCATATCCCTATTTTGGCACCGGAGCACCAAGCCAGCAAGTACATAAACTTGCTTTTCAATGTACTTTTCAATGGTGCTGCAAGCCCTGGTGGATCACAAGGGATGTTTCACCAACATCAACGTGGGATGGCGGGGAAAGGTATATGATGCTCACATCTTCAGGAACTCTGGTCTGTTTCAAAAGCTGCAGGAAGGGACTTTCTTCCCAGACCAGAAAATAACTGTTGGGAATGTTGAAATGCTGATAGTTATCCTTGGGGACCCACCCTACCCCTTAATGCCATGGCTCATGAAGCCATACACAGGCACCCTGGACAGTAGTCAGGAGCTGTTCAACTATAGGCTGATCAAGTGCAGAATGGTGGTAGAATGTGCATTTGGACTTTTAAAAGCGTGCTGGCAGAGTTTACTGACTCGGATAGACCTCAGCAAAACCAATATTCCCATTGTTATTACTGCTTGCTGTGAGCTCCACAATATCTGTGAGAGTAAGGGGGAGACGTTTATGGTCGGGTGAGAGGTTGAGGCAAATCGCCTGGCCGCTGATTACGCACAGCCAGACACCAGGGCGGTTAGAAGAGTACAGGAGGGCGCACTGCGCATCAGAGAAGCTTTGAAAACCAGTTTCATGACTGTCCAGGCTATGGTGTGAAAATTCTGTTTGTTTCTCCTTGATGACTTCCCTATAAGCTAGCCACCCTCCCCTCCCCTCTTTGATCACCGCTTGCAGAGGCAATAAAGTCATTGTTGCTTCACATTCATGCATTCTTTATTAATTCATCACACAAATAGGGGAATAACTGCCGAGGTAGCTCAGGAGGGGTGGGGGAGGAGGGAAGCACCAGGTGGGGCGGGGGAGGAGGGAAGGACAAGGCTACACTGCACTTTAAAACTTTAAAACTTATTGAACGCCAGCCTTCTGTGCCTTGGGCAATCCTCTGGGGTGGAGTGGCTGGATGGCCGAAGGCCCCCCTACCGCGTTCTTGGGCGTCTGGGTGAGGAGGCTATGGAACTTGGGGAGGAGGGCAGTTGGTTACACAGGGGCTGTAGCGGCAGTCTGTGCACCTGCTGCCTTTCCTGCAGCTCAACCATACGCTGGGGCATATGAGTTTGATGCTCCAACAGCCTGAGCATTGACTCCTGCCTTCTGTCAGCAACCTGACGCCACCTATCATCTTCAGCCCGCCACTTACTCTCTTCAGCCCGCCACTTACTCTCTTCAGCCCGCCACCTCTCCTCATGTTCATATTGTGCTTTCCTGCACTCTGACATTGTCTACCTCCATGCATTCTGCTGTGCTCTGTCAGTATGGGAGGACAGCATGAGCTCAGAGAACACTTCATCCCAAGTGTGTTTTTTTCGCCTTCTCATCTTCGCTAGCCTCTGGAAAGGAGAAACATATGCAGCTGGTGGAGGGAAAAAAAAGGAGAGTGATAGTTAAAAAGACATTTTATAGAACAATGGGTACACTCTTTCACGGTAAACCTTGCTGTTAACATTACATAGCACATGTGCTTTCGTTACAAGGTCACATTTTGCCTCTTATTGAGGGAAGGCCTGCCGGTTTGGTGTGAGAGATCACTCATGCAGGGCCGGGCAACAGAATTCGGCTTGCAGGCAGCTGTGGTAAGCCACAGTCTTTTGGCTTCTTTAACCTTCATAACATGTGGGAATGGTTTCAAACAGCAGCACCCTCATTTCCCATACCAAGCAGCCTTTGGGTTGGCCATTTAAAATGGGTTGGCAATTTAAAAGAAAGGGCTGAGGTTTGTGGGTTAGCATGCAGCACAAACCCAACTAACCCCCCCATCTCTAGGATGATCACTTCATCCCTCCCGCCACCGCATGGCTAACAGCAAGGAACATTTCTGTTCAGCCACAGGCAAACAGCCCAGCAGGAACGGGCACCTCTGAATGTCTCCTTAATAAAATCACCCTATTTCAACCAGGTGACAATGAATGATATCACTCTCCTGAGGATAACACAGAGAGATAAGGAACGGATGTTGTTTGAATGCAATGATTCCAGACTACGTGCTACTGGCCTGGCGTGGTGAAGTGTCCTACCATGGAGGACGGAATAAGGCTGCTCTCCCCAGAAACCTTTTGCAAAGGCTTTGGAAGTACATCCAGGAGAGCTTTATGGAGATGTCCCCGGAGGATTTCCACTCCATCCCCCGATACGTTAA
This sequence comes from Mauremys reevesii, assembly GCF_016161935.1. Taxonomy (NCBI): domain Eukaryota; kingdom Metazoa; phylum Chordata; order Testudines; family Geoemydidae; genus Mauremys; species Mauremys reevesii. The sequence goes on from NC_052625.1 coordinate 62,206,579, forward strand.
CAGACTTTTCCAGTAGTTGTACTGGCCGCGAATGGCAGGGCAACTTAATCATTAAACACGCTTGCTTTTAAACCATGTCTAATATTTACAAAGGTACACTCACCAGAGGTCCCTTCTCCGCCTTCAGGGTCTTGGAGACAGCCTTGGGTGGGTTCGGGGGTTACTGGCTCCAAATCCAGGGTGAGAAACAGACCCTGGCTGTTGGGGAAACCGGTTTCTCCGCTTCCTTGCTATGAGCTATCTTCAACCTCCTCCTCCTCATCTTCCTCATCCCCAAAACCCGCTTCCATGTTGTGTCCTACTCCATTGACAGAGTCAAAGCACAGGGTTGCGGTACTGGTGGCTGCACCTCCTAGAATGGCATGCAGCTCATCATAGAAGCTCACCGGCCATTTGCCTCTCTGTTTTTTTGGTAGGCTTGCCTGAGCTCCTTAATTTTCAGCGGCATTGCCGCGAGTCCCTGTTATAGCCTCTGTCCTTTATGCCCTTGGAGACTTTTTCAAATGTTTTGGCATTTTGTTTACTGAAATGTAGTTCAGCTAGCATGGATTTGTCTCCCCATACAGTGATCAGATCCCGTACCTCCCGTTTGGTCCATGCTGGAGCTCTTTTGCGATTCTGGGACTTCATGGTCACCTCTGCTGATGAGCTCTGCATGGTCACCTGTACTGATCAGTTCACCACGCTGGCCAAACAGGAAATTAAATTCAAAAGTTCGTGGGGCTTTTCCTGTCTACCTGGCCAGTGCATCTGAGCTGAGAGAAGCTGTCCAGAGCAGTCACAATAGAGCACTCTGGGATAGCTCCCGGAGACCAATACTGTCAAATTGCGTCCACACTACCCCAAATTTGACCCGGCAAGGCCGATTTCAGCACTAATCACCTCGTCGGAGGTGGAGTAAAGAAATCGATTTAAAGAGCCCTTTAAGTAGGAAAAAAAGGGCTTCGTCGTGTGGACAGGTCCAGGGTTAAATCAAGGTAAGGCTGCTAAATTCGACTTAAAATCGTAGTGTAGACCAGGCCTAGGAGACACTCTAAATGACTTGCCCCAGGGTGGCTTCCCATGCTCCTGGCAGGGAACGATGGGTGAGACGCTTTAGGGGGTTTCCCCCCACCCCCAGCGGGGAACAGGAAGCAGAGGGGAGTGCAGTCCTCTGGGAACCCGGGAACCTATAGGGCAGCCAAGCTCCTGGAAGGAAGCTGCCAGCAGAGCTGAGAGACTGGGCTCTCAGCTCCCCACGCTGCCCTCTTAGGTCAGTGCAAGTGCTCCTGGTGAGGATGTGCACCACCAACCCAAGGAGGCTGGTGACTGTAAGTTGACCTAATATAGGTCAACTTAGGCTTGAAGTGTAGACATACCCTCATCTCCCAAAATGGAACTAGATCTCTGACAGGACAGTATACACAAACAAGCTCTTTAAGAAACCTCACTGCCTCCAGGTGTGACAAAACTTACAAGCCTTTAATGGAAGGGTGAATGGCCAAGACGGTGGCTAAATGCACTCTAATGGAGCTAACTGAAAAGTCTTGTATACAAGACGTCCTGAATTTCGGCTCCAGTGGGACAAAGATGATGAGAAGCAGCCCAGATAGAAAAATCTTTTCCACTTAGCTAAGTATGTAGATCTCATAGAGTCCTTTCTGTTAATAAGAATGGTTTGGATCTCCTGAGAACAAGTTTTTTTCCAAGGAGTCCAACCATATCTCAGCCAGACCATGAGATGCACATTCTGTAGGTCATGATGTAGTTTCTGATCTCGATTCTAAGACAAAAATCCTTCAACCAATGGCAGTGTTATTGGAGATTGGATTGTGAGCTCTTGATGATCTATGTAGCGATACTGCCCTAGCCAGGCCAGAGCTATCAGTATTAATGTAGCATGGTCTTATTTTAGTTTCCTTATCACCCTTGGAACCAAAGGAACCAGTGTTAACGCATAGAGAAGATCCATTGATCAAGGAAGAAGGAAGATATCTGCTACTGAATCTGGACTCCAACCACCCTGAAACACACCTCTAACTCTTTTTGTTGAGGTTTGTTGCAAAGAGATCTACAGCAGGTGGTCCCCATTTCTAGACCATGATGGCCAATATGTCTATCTTCAAGGACCACTCATGGTGATAAATGAAGTTTCTGCTTAAGGAATACACTGTGGTGTTTCTCATCCCAGCAGATGGAAGGCCTTCAGTGTAATGTTCTGAACACAAAACTTCAGAGACTAATCGATTCTTCACATAAGTGACCCTGGCTCTGCCTTGCCTGATCAGGTAAAACATGGTAGTGGTATTGTCCATAAGTACCTGAGTTGTGTGCCTTTTGATTATGGCTAGGAAAACTTTGCTTGCATGAAATTTATCTCCTAGCTCTATGATTTGAATATATAGTGAAACTCCCCTGGGTGGACACCCCAGGCCTTGGTGGAGGCATCTGTGCCAACTGTTATTGCTGGTTCTGGAGGGGAGAAGGGAACTCCCTCACAGATTTTTTGGGGTCCATTCACCAATCTAAGGATGAAAGCACTCATGCAAGTACATAAATCAGCATGTGCAGAGAGAGTCTGCTTAGTTGTGGAGTGGTGCCCGGCCTCCATAGGCAGGATTATACCATTTTCCTGGGATTGGCTTTGAAGTTCTTGAAAAGTTGACAATGGCCAGAAACCTGTCTCGAAATAAGTAAGCAGTCACTGTGGTAGCATCGAAGATGGCTTTTACAAATTCAGTCTTTTGGACTGGGATTAAAGTTGACTTTTCTGCATTTATTCTCAGTTCTAGATGAACAAACAGTAACTGGATTTGAATAATGCTGCTCACTACTTGCTCTTTTGACTGACCTCAAATCAGCCAGTCATCCAGCTAAGGAAAAACCTGGATACCAGAACACCAGCCTGCTCTGGGAATGAGGAAGTAGTGGGAATAAAACCCTTTCCCCATGTTGTAGAGGTACTTGCAATATAGTTCCCATATAGAGGAGAGACTGCACTTCCTGAAGCAGTCTTGTGAAAAGGGTCCCTGAGAAGGTTAGTGGAGGAGGGATTGGAACTGCATGACATATCTTTCTTAACCCATTTGTCTGATGTTATGGAGGTGCAGGCACTGAGGAAGAGAGACAAATGGTTCTCAAAGGGAGTTAGTATGAAAGTTACATAGTGACGGGTCAATTGTCATTGATGTGCCCATTAAATTGACTGCTTTGAAGAAGCTGACATGTGGTTAGAAGATGCTGAAGCTGTTTGCACCTCGGAGGCTTACTACATCTCCTACAAGGGTCCACATGTCTAGGCAGATAAACGGGTTATTTATACTCAAATTGAGATTTACAGTGTCCCTCTTTAGAGACAGACAGTAGACTTCCAAAGAACATAATGTAGCCCTAGAGTCTTTTAGAGTAAGCAAAGCATTGCATTTTTTTCTTCAAAAAACAATTTTGATCTTCGAAAAGCAGATCTTCACCTGTGTTTTGAAATTCTCTAGGAATCCCTGAGGCCTGAAGCCAGGAGGAATGGCTTATAGATATGTCTGTGGCCACAGATTTAGAGGCCATGACTGCAGAGTCAATGTGGTTAAGTGACCCTCAGCTATGATGGCAAGAAATTGCTCCTTAAGTTCCTTAGGCAATTTATCTCCAAATTTTGAGATAGAATTCCAATTAATAAACATATTTGCCAGAAGAGCCTGATAGTTTGAGACTCCCATTTGTTAACTGGCTGTTGCATAGGATTTCATGCCATACAAGTTTAACTTAATCAATTCTTAAACAATAACCCTCTTGGGTGGGCACTTAGTAGCAACTGTCAGCCCTTTTTGATACCAGCAGGAGGGAGGCCAGGGTCTGCCATAAAGTCTTAGCAGAATTGAGAAGAGTTTAATTGATCGGAAGAGCCACACCTTTTGGAGCCAAGGTTTAAAGTATTTTCAGGAGTTTATAACGGTTATCTTAAACAACCTTGGCCCATACCCATAATGTGGATGTCACCCACTTCAACAAATCCTGAAAAGTTTTAAAATTCACCAGAGGAAGCAAGTATGTTTCTGGTGTAATCACCTCATCTGGTGAGGATGATGAGATAAGAGGAAGTTGGTCAGTGGTGTCATCCTGTCTCTCACTTCTTTCAAGATCTCTAAGTGGGACACCTGCTCACCAGCCATGGGAGGTGCTTCCTGTGTAGCAGAAGGTGGAGCAGAGCACAGTGATTTGGATATGAATCAAGAGGCAGACACCAAGCTCATATCTTGAGAGGCATCCCATGGCCCAGTAGGGTCAGGATGAGAAGTTATAGGGAATCACAGACCAAGGTGATGAGCACCAGGCAGAGAAGTCTCTAGATGAATCTAAGTCTTGTCTGAAGACACATGGGAGCAGTAGACAAGTATCATGCCCTTGCAGTATATCCATGTGATGACTGAGCCAGTGAGTAGCAAGATCTAAATGACATAACAGGTGAAACTGGCCTTCTGCTGATGGAGTTAGATGAAGATATATTACAGTTCTCTGGAAATTTTGGAGCAGTAGCAGTTTGAGTAAAGGGAGGTAGAAATGTGTGGTACCAGAGATGTAGACAGAAATGTTGTCAGCACCATCATCAGTACTGGAGCCAATGTAGCAAGTAGTGATGCAGAAATAGTTGCCAGTACCAATGACTGTTAAGGACCATGCAATGGTGGGGGAACCATAAAAGGTATAGTGAGACTACATTAGTTGACATCATGACTGCGATCAATACTGACTGCAGTGGCGAGTCTGGTACTGAGAGACATATTAAGTCCTTACCAACTAAGAAAGCTTGAAGCATGGTAGGTATAAAGGTAGAATGAAGTGCCGGCAAGTCAGAGTAGATGGTATTGGTGCTGAAGTACACAATGCTGATCTCGACTGTGCTAAAGAATTAAATAGCGGAATTGACAGCATCATGTGAGATGAAGAAGGTGCCAATCTCAAAAGCACCAGAGACATTAGTGCCAGATCTGACAGTGCCACCTCTAACAGTACCGGAGGTCATCGTTGTTCTTATGTTCCACCCAAGTCCACCAGATAACTTATAGTTCTGTCTGATGTCACACCTTTGAGAGCTGAAAAAGAAAACTTCTTTGGTCTTGAGTCTGACTCAGAGGAAATAGCAAGCATCTTTGGTTTCAAGGAAGCATCAGGGGACAAAGATAACCATCTCTTTTCCCCAGTCTCTCCCTTATATGCAGAAGAGGTAGCTGAAAGGTCACTCTTTACAGGATGGCAGAGATTTCAGCTCTCATGAACAAAGTCCTCAGATTCTGAGGAGGGGCACAGTGCCTTCTCTAACAGGTGCTCCATGAGATGAATCTCTCTCATTCTTCATCCTTGACAGAAAAGAGTTACAATTGGAGCACTTATCTTTAACATGTCATTCTCCTAAAGAAAACAAGCAACTTAATGCCCATCAGTTGCAGGCATTACTTTACCATTTGAAACCTGAATCTCTGCATTGTAAACAGAGAGACTCCAGGAGCAACACTCCTGAGGAAAAATGAAAATAATAATATAATATAATTAATTAACACTAAACTAATATTAAAGATTAACAGTATCTACAACTATGTACAATTTCAACATGTAAAGCTGGCTAGAAAAAACAAAGCTCAAAAACCAGTGGGGATCTCCAGTACTTGCCGTGGGCAGTAAGAAAGAATGAGAGGGAGTCAGGGTGGCCCTGCCCTTTATGCCCTCTGATGCATCACAAGGACATCCAGAGCACATCCACTACCCCAACGGTATTACTAGAAAAAGTCTCTGACTCAAGTGCATTGGGTACACATACACCTAAAATGGAATGTACATGTGCACAGGCACTCAAAGGATTGTAAAAACTAGCTGAAGAATTAGGATTATTTAAGTAATGAAAAAGAGCAATGCAAATTGAAGTGGAGTGGAGTACTATTAGGTCCCACTTCATTAAATACTCATCATTGATCAAGAAAAGGGGATCAACAGAAGATAAAGGGAAATTCTGGTCTTAACCTGCAAAGTGGTTTTCTACAAAGGACAAACTTATATTATTATCATGAAACAGATAGCCCAACCCTCTGGTTGTTAAATTTTTGGTGCCCTGCACAATTCCTCCACCCCCACACATATGCACATTCCCTCTCTCAACCTTAAAGTTCTTTGACTCCTCCCTTTCCTTCTCTCCTCACGGGGTTCTCACCAAATCTTTTTGCTTCTCCCACTAACATTTCTAAAATGTCTGCTTAGTCTGAACAAAACTCCGGTCCATGCTATATAGTTTTCTCATCAAAACTATTGACCATCTCCTCTCCAATCTACCCAACATTCAACAGCAAAAGTAATCTTATTCTCCCGCTGCTCTTACCATGTCATTCACTTTGGTGAGAACCACGTCATTCACTTTCTAATATACTTTTACTGGCTCCTTGTCTCTTTCTACATAAAATCAGAATTCCTCATTATTTTTAAAACCCTCCCTTTACCTACATCTCATTATCACCTATCACCCCAGCACTCTGCCCATTCTTGCTTCATTCCTCTGTTTATACACTGCTGTCACTCTCGCCTTTGTGCCTTATCTCATACTGCTCCTGATTCCTAGAATAACATTCCTCCACCTGTATACTATCCTGAACCTCTAAATCCTCTTGACTGACGTGGCTCTGATAGTTACTCATTCTGTGCTACTCTCAACTTCTATTTAAAAATATCAGAATTTATATGGTTAGCTCCCTATGCTGTAATGACTTATTTTTACTTGTTTTAAATATCATCATTTTTCCTTTGTCTGTTGCTTTCATGTTATTTGACTGATTACCTTAGACTGAACACTCTAAATAGTGGGGCTGTCTCTTTTTTAAATCCTACAGTATTATATGTTTATTTTTAACAGTAATAAATTGGCTTTGAATAATGTATTTAATATGAAATCTAGAAAACTTTATAATGCATACTTTTATAATAAAAATGATGGACTTTAGGGCAGTCCTACAAGCAGGTGCTTACTAGATTAAATAAGAACCCAGATCAGAAGGTGATCTGAACCAGTGAAAAACAACAAAATACCACTATACAAACCTGAATTTTTTTAATTACTACAGGTGTATCCTGGTCCCATACACGAGATAAACCACCATCAGTAATATATGCCTTACATGCTGTAACCATTTGATTTGTAACCTAGTACATATAAATGAAAAACAAACTTTGTTAATTATCTCCAAAATTTTGTTTTTATTATACCTTGAAAAAAACAAATTATATACCTGCAATTGGAACTTTTCAATCACATTTATGTAAAATGTCCTAACATATGTGATTTAAGGACAACAGTACAGTATTTTAGATACTTCTAGACCCTGATATAATATTTGAACACGTCTCAGGCATAAAAGGAAAAGATGTTTGCTCATAATTCTGCTTCTCAAGAGATCGCTCTAACAGGATTCTCACTCCTGGATCTTAGTTTCACACCACGAGACAAGCAGAATTACCAAAGTTCTGAGAATTTTTACCCATGTGGTAGTTGTGGAGTACGTGAGCCAGGACCTCCACTAGAATTCATAAATCATTCCCACAGGTAGGTTTATCTATCTACATACACCATACCCACACCTACACAGATGTGTAAAATATATAGATACTCACAGAATGTCATTAGCAAAAACTCAAGAACAGAAGAAACCATGTTTGTTGTATATTTTAAACATACATACACAGAGGCTACCCAGTGTTCCAACTAGAAATGGCTGCATCCGTGGATGCAAGGTGCATCCATGGGTGAAAGGCAAAGTCCTGAGAAAATAAATGTGGTGTCTTCTCTGCTTGAGTTTTAGCTAGTAAAACTCAGAAGTTCTGGATGGGGTGTTCTACGCCACTACCTGTTTAGAGAGACTAGAAGCCAGGACTCTGAGTCTCCACAAAGAAAGAGTTTGAGAAAAGTTTTGGAATAACCCTGTGAAAGAACCTGGGAAGAGCCCTAGAGAGGCTGTAATGTATCCTGACAAGGGGGTATCATTTGGCCAGACATAGACAAGTTATGAGAGAGAAGTTAGAGGACAGTAGCAGACCTATAGGATAAGAAGTAGAGAGCATTCAAGCTTGGACCTGCCACCTATTTTGTCCATCATAGAGTTCTTGGAAAAAAGAGGGTAGGAACTCCACTTTTACTCTGCTACAGTTCCTTTTCTTTTTGCATGTTGAATAGTATTTGCGGAGCAAGGGACTACTAAATATAAAGATGACATAATCTAGACCTTTGTGAGCCTATATAAAATACTATAAGAAACAAATTGCAATGCCTGATGTTTTCTTTATGCTTGATTTGTTGTATAGCATGAAAACAGAAGTGTTATATATTTAGTAGTGGGCATCACAGCTTTATAAAATCCTTACCACTTTTCACCAAGATATCCTGCTGATTGAAGTAAAACAAGAGTTTCTGCAACGTCATATTAATGTGCTTACCTTTATAAACAATGATGTCATTCTCTCTGACGTATTGTAATACCTTGAAACACTGTGAATCATTCTTATAGCATTAATCAAATTTTGTATTCCATGTGCCATAGACACCTAAAATAAAGAAATGTTTAAGAAAATTATGTGAGCTTCTCTCCTCTTACCAAGTTTCCTATTCACAACTTCTAAATTACATTTTTCATCAAATCAAATCCATCAGTCTTAAAGAACTTGTCACATCTTGCACAGAAGTCAGCGTTTAGTACTGCAGGAACAGCATGCTGAAGAATCAGAGAGGGCAGTGCAGAATTGGGAAGAAAATTGGCAGCATGTGACCTCCAAAAGAAGAAAGAGGAGACCCCATGTACCCCCAGTGCAGATAGAGGTAAGAAACCATTTTCAGGCTTTCTACACATGTACTACAGTGGAGAATGGTTTGGAAGAGTCATCTGAGGGAAGGGATCAGAAAGAGGCACCACCGACCAGAAGGCATGGGATGCATTGTCCTAGGGATGGAGGTTCCATGACCACCACTCCCAAGAGGAGGAGATGGGTGGTGGTGGTCGGGGACTCCCTCCTAAGGGAGACTGAGTCATCCATCTGCCATCCAGACCAGGAAACTCGAGAAGTGTGCTGCTTGCCTGGAGCTAGAATTCAAGATGCAATGGACTGTCTGCTGAGACAGATCAAGCCCTCAGACTGCTTCCCCTTGTTACTTCTCCACATAGGCACCAATGATACTGCCAAGAATAACCTCAAGCGGGTCACTGCACACTATGTGGCTCTGGGAAGAAGGATAAAGGAGTTTGAGGTGCAAGTCATGTTCTCGTCCATCCTCCCTGTTGAAGGAAAAGGCTCAGGTGTTATGATTATAAGAAGCACCCAGGACCTTTTTTCAGGGGAAAAGGAAATACGCTGCGTCTTTTGGAGATACAACAATTAGCATATGCATTCAATCACACACACACACACACTCCCACCAGTTGATGTTATAGTTACCAGTCCAGAGTCCAGAGCAACCTAGTGGCCAGCGAGGCTGATCGCGGGTAGGGAGGAGCCAGGTTCTGTTGGTCATGACACAATGCTCCAGGGAAATCTTGGCAGGACGAACCCAAAGTTTCATGGCAAAGCACCCTGTTCATATAGTGATCTTCCTTCATTGGGACCAATGAGTTTTGTACCATGATGCTGTAATCAATCGCCATTTGACGAGTACTTGTTTTCTTAAATTGTTCTTTTTATTCTTTATCTTGTTCTTTCATCAGTCTCTCAGGGAGTTACCCCATGCTGGTTTTTATCACAGCTACCTTGTCCCCATTACAGGTGCCTGCCTTCTCTTTTAGAGTTGTCAATCTGCCCTCCTCTGACATCTCAATAGGGGTGTGTTGCAATCTCCTGGCACCTTTATGTCTGTCCTCAATTCCTCCCTGGAACATCTGGTCCGGTGATGGCCTTCACACTTATCTTCTAACACACACATTCCTCATTCACACACAAATTTACACGGAACATTTGAACAGGAACATCAAATTGCAATGCATGAGAAAACAATCACTGCATTCTTTTACTTATTTAAAAATGCTAATGTTTAACATACAACAAAGTGGTGACCCTAAAGGTCTATTACTGCCTTGAAATCAGCTTCAGAAACAAGATTCTGGCTGATGCATCTTTACCAATAGCACACTAGGCCATTACTTTCTGCTTTCAGAAAGGGTGGCTGGCAGAATATGGTCAAATCATACATCAATATATTTAATACATGCTACATTATTATTCTTTATCCTTCATTCTAATTTATACAAAACACAAACATAAAATCCTACTACTAAACAGGTAGGGACCATCAAATTGTGAAAGTAAATGCATGATTACACAGGTGGTGTCGGAGAGAGGGCTTTGAATTCTTCAACCATGGGATGATGTTCCAGGAAGAAGAATTGCTAGGAAGAGATGGGATCCACCTAACAAAGAGAGGGAAGAGCATCTTCGCAGGCAGGCTTGCTAACCTAGTGAGGAGGGCTTTAAACTAAGTTCACCAGGGGATGGAGACCTAATCCCTGAAGTAAGTGGGGAAGTTGGATACTGGACAGAAACACACAGAGGAGGGTGCAACAGGGGAGGCCTCCTGACTCATACTGAGAAAGCAGGGCAATTGGCTAGTTATCTTAGGTGCTTGTACACGAATGCAAGAAGCCTGGGAAACAAACAGGTCTCAGGGTACGAGAACTCCTGGGTACCATGGGCTCACTTGGTACCGCAGAGGAGTGTCTGTGGTACATTGTTAGTACCGATGGTTGAGTACCTAGATGGGAGTTTGTCGCTCCTGGGACCAAATTTTTCTCTGTGTCACTCTTTTAGAGAGGGTACGATAATTGTCTGTCTCCTTAGGGGGCAGTACTGTTGCCTCAAAGCTTGACTGCCTGAGCCCCCCGGTTTCTCTATGTGGTGCAGCAGGTGCAGCCGAGCTCATAGCGGAGGCCCCCTTCTGGGTACCATGCTTCAGAGCTGCTGATGCCCTCGGTCCTGAGGTGGCTGCACTGGGGAGCCCCTCTGGCTGGCCAATTACTCAGAGCCCATGTGTTTCCGGTGCCATCAGTACCGAGGTGGACGCACTGGGGAATTGGCCTCTGGCTGGCCAATGTCTGGGAGCCCTTCACAGAGGGAGTCTGCTGGGTTGTTGGTTTTTTTCACGACTCTATCCCCTTTGAAGTTAAAGGCTCTGGGGATGATCCAGGGTCAGCACCGGAGTCCCCGGGAGACTGAAGTGCCTTCTCCATAAGGAGTTTTAACTTCAGCTCCCAGTTCCTGCGAGACTGCAATTTTAGCTGTGACAAGTGAAGCACTTCTATGAGACTCTCCCAGGCACCTAGAGCGACCAGATAGCAAGGGTGAAAAATCAGGACAGGGGGTGAGGGGTAATAGGCACCTATATAAGAAAAAGCCCCTAATATCGGGACTGCCCCTATAAAGTCAGGACATCTGGTCACCCTACAGCACCAGATACAGTGAGCATGTCTGGCCATTACAGGAATCGACTCCTTGCAGGAGAGGCATCTCTTGGAGTAGGGAGAGCTGGGCATGCCCCTGGGCGGGAGCCTATCATCCTCTAACAATGAGGAATGCAGAAGAAAGGTCTTCTTTACTCCTCTTCTCCTTTTCCTCTTTTTTTTTAAACTGAAAAAACGTAGAGTCTACTAACCATCGTCGAGGGTGGGGGGAATGCCCCCAGACAGGGCAGGAAACGTAAACTAAAGTTAGTTCTTTCTTTGTCTTCTTTTTTTCCCTTTAATCCCAACAGAATAAAAATAAAGGGAAACTAACTATTAAGGAGAACAAAAGAAACAAAAACACTACTATTTATGCTAATGACACAGATAAGGACGGGACAACCTCGCTGGCTGGAGACCAAAGGTGGTTGAGAAGGAAGTGAGAGGGGTTCACCCGTGCAGTGCTAGATAGCCTTGAGGCAGACCAGAAGGAGGGAGAGAACATCACAGCTCAATGGACACTGCTACCAAAAATCTCCAATTAGAGACGCAGTGACACACATACACCTACAGTGGAGCACCCATTGGAACATTACTCGAAGAAGAAACTCCAAGTCTTTAGATGGGACATAATATTTTTATCAGCCCATTTTGAGGTGGGCAGTATCATTACTGGGGTGTGCTAGATTACTCTGCAGGATCCAACAGAACCTCATTAATCAGTAGCACAATTCGAGCAGATGATGCTGTATGCAAAATGTCTAGCAGCTTACGTTGTGACTCCTTAACTTCTTCAAGTGGTATTTCTAAGGAATCCTCTGTCCTTTTAATGAAGTCCTAAAACCACTTGAAATTCTCAGTCAACTATGAGAGAGGAGGCATGACTGCTTCATCTGGGGATGAAGAAGAGATGTTAGTTAACAGAGTGACTTCCTTATTTGCTCTAGCCTCCTGTTTCTCAAAAAGTCTCCTCTCATGGTTCAGGCCTTCGTGGGAGAGAGAATGGAGGAGATTTTCTACTTTTATTGTGCTGAAGAGTAAGGCTCAGTGTTCTAGAAAATTGTTGATGGTATGCCACCCAGGGGTCCCAATATGGCCATTGCAGGGGCCCATATGGTACAGAAGGAAGCATCCAAATACACTCAGACCATTGGGATGGAGCTTGAGAATGTCTTTTTCAAGTGTGTTCTTTCTCCTTAGAAGTCTCTGGGGTAAATACTCCTCTGATAATGCAGAGGGGAGCCTTGAATAGATATCCAATAAGCCAAAGAAAAATCCCCATCATCTCTCTCTAAAGGTGGAGCACAGTAGAAAATGGGAGAGACTCCATTGATACCAAGTGAATGTTTGGAGACGTAGAGGCCCTCAGTACCAAGAACAGATCAGTACCAAAAGAAAGGAGAATCAGGAATCTCTGTCATAGTTATGTCCCTTGAAAATCTGAATTCTCGCGGTACTGATATGGTGATTATTACCAAGGTGACAGCCTGAGCAGAGGTGACTGTAGAAGAGAGAGTGAACAGTGCTCTGGAGTTCAAGCACTCTGAGGAATGTACCATGCAGGACGATTGCTTGGTCTTCTAAGGTACTAAGATGTTAGATACTGAGAGCTGGGATGACTTTACTGGTACTGTACCCCCCAAATTTGACATTCCTGCGTGCATCCCAGAATTTGACAGTACTGCAGTCAGTTATCTTGTGTGTTCCACTACTTCCAGCTAAACATCACACAGCTAGAAATAGAGAGACAAGGCCATGCACCTGAATGTTTGCAGTTTTGCTATCAGAATAGGACGCTGGGACAGGGAGTTAAGGTTCCATGAAAATAGAAGGAATGTTTGGACAGCTTTGGTTTTAGATGCCTCTGACATGTAAGTTTTATTGTTGTTATTGCTTTATTACTGTAAGGCTTTGCTGATAAGAAGAATAATTAATTGTTAATACCTGTTGCACAGAAAATTATTAGCCTATTGGGGCTATTATGAGTTATGTCCTTTGTTCAGAGAAAATTTACAAAAAGTTTAGCTAGAAAGTGTGCTTAGGAGCAGTCTGAGGAAGCTTTCTTTGGGCAAGGATCTGACACCTAAGTTCCTCAGCAGATAGACGGAAAGAAGGGCCCTCCAGAAGCCTGGCTGTTGATTCCTCAATTTCAGACTTGTTGGGTAACTATAAATGTTTGGAATACTGTGAACCTATTGCTACTGTGTGAGAATGTGTGTGTATGTCTGCGTGCACATCCTTAAGACCTAATTTAAAAAAAAGTTTTAGGTAAAAAGCATTTTGGTTTGTATCAATCATATATCAGATGGAGGAACTGTATCCCCACTGATTTATTCCTGACACCACCTGGAGAAAACAGTAAAGTTGCCAGTGCTTTGGGTTCTGAAAACTCTGGGTAACAGTACCCTCTTAGGCCTGGTCTACACTACGACTTTAGGTCCAATTTAGCAGTGTTACCTCGATTTAGGCCTCGACCTGTCCACACAATGAAGCCCTTTTTTCTACTTAAAGGGCTCTTTAAATCGATTTCTTTACTCCACCTCCGACGAGGGGATTAGCGCTGAAATTGGCCTTGCTGGGTCGAATATGGGATAGTGTGGATGCAATTCAATGGTATTGGCCTCCAGGAGCTATCCCAGAGTGCTCCATTGTGACCGTTCTTGACAGCACTCTCAACTCAGATGCACTGGCCAGGTAGACAGGAAAAGGCCCGCGGACTTTTGATTTTCATTTCCTGTTTGGCCAGCGTGTTTGCAGAGCTCATGCAGAGCTCATTAGCATGATGGGCACATTGCCGGGGCACATTGCCCGGCCCGTACTTTGTGAGAAGTCTATGACCATGTCCCTCTCATCACCACGCTGCCATCGCCTCCTTGCCTGATTTTGCGTGAAACAATTGTCTGCCGTTGCTCTGACGGAGGGAGGGGCGACTGACAACATGGCTTACAGGGAATTACAATCAACAAAAGGAGTGGCTTTGCATCAAGGAGAAACACAAACAACTGTCACACAGAATGGCCCCCTCAAGGATTGAACTCAAAACAAATCGGGTCAATTTCTTGTTTTGATCCATCTATCTTTTACATCTTAGGCTGGCAGCAGACAGTGCAGTATGACTGCTAGCCATCCTCATCTCCAGGGTGCTCGGCAGAAGATGCTGCATTACGATTGCTAGCCATCATCATCCAGAAGATGGTGCAGTAGGACTGCTAGCCATCGTCATCTCTTGGGTGCTCAGCAGAAGATGGGACCTGGCTGAGTCACTCCCATGTCTGCCCAGGCACCCCTGATTGACCTCACCGAGGTCAGCTAACAGAGCACCCAGGAATATGATGACGATGGCTACCAATAGTAATTCACCATCTGCTGCCAAATGGTAATGAGTTGCTGCTGTGTAGCAATGCAGTCCCACGTCTGCCAGCATCCAGGAGACGTATGGTGACGGTGAGCTGAGCAGGCTCCATGCTTGCTGTGGTATAACGTCTGCTCAGGTAACCCAGGAAAAAAGGCACGAAACGATTGTCTGCCCTTGCTTTCACGGAGAGAGGGAGGGAGGGAGAGGGGGGCCTGACATGTACCCACAACCACCTGCGACACTGTTTTTGCCCCATCAGGCATTGGGATCTCAACCCAGAATCACAATGGGTGGTGGAGACTCTGAGAAATGTGTGATAGCTACTCATAGCTACCCACAGTGCAACGCTCCGGAAGTCAACGCTAGCCTCGGTACTGTGGATGCAGTCCACCGACTTAATGCACTTAGAGCATTTTGTGTGGGGGGACACACATTCGACTGTATAAAAACAATTTCTAAAAACGCGACTTCTATAAATTCGACCTAATTTTGTAGTGTAGACATACCCTTAGAAGAGGAAGTTGTCTTCTTTGTTGTTTCAATCCCCTGATGGTACTGATAACCTTTCAAAGCCAAAATCCTTAGGTTCTCTGGGTTCAGTGTTGCTGCTAGTAGCCGAGGAACCTGCAGTCTCATTGGTATCGAGTTGGGAACTAGTGGGCGTCAATGTAGCTGTTTCAATCAATGACCAGGATTTCTTTGAAGACATTTCCTGACCTGAGGAACCGTAACTCATTTTCTAAGAGTCCTTCTCAAAACATTCTTGAGTTTTCCTCTTAGAAGATCTGGGAGAGTGCTGTGCCGAAGCAGGTGAGGCTCTCAACTTGCTCACCAGTGTATGTGGGAGAGGGGGTTCCCATGGCTTGGGTCAGAAGCAGGATAGCGGGAGCTCTCCATCATGAGGAGATGTGAATTGATCTCCCAGTTTGTTCTGCCTCTCAATTTTAAAAACAGACAAAAGTTACACTTTTGGGGAACATGTGATTCCTCAAGGCAACAGATGCAACAGCAGTGTCCATCATTCACTGGAAAAGCCTCGTGGCATGAAAGGCAACATTTAAACCTCAGAGAGCCAGACATACACTCCTAGTAACATAACGTTCCCCCAAAGGAAGAAACTGAAAGACACAGGCTCTTACAAACTTTATTTATTTATTTTATTTACTAACTACTACTATAACTAAACTTAGTAAAACTATGCAAAAAAAAAGTTAACATAAGTTGAACTGAGACACTGTCTCAGGCTGAGGTGGTTGACAAAGAACGGACGACAGTTCGCTCACACAACTCTATATAGCCTCAGTGCAGAGCATGAGACTGTGTTGAGTGCATGCATGGGCCGGATGAGCACCACTACCTAAAATCTATGATTGAATTCACGTGGGGCACATTCACACTTGAAGTGGAGCATCCATAGGGACATTACTCAAAAAAATTGAAGTTGTACAGTGGCATTTGTCAGCATCTTGCAGAGATGGGAATACCCAGCACAAGAACTTTGAGCACTGGCCTGCTAAACCCAACATTGTGAATTCAATCCTTGAGGGGGCCATTTAGGGAACAGGGGTAAAAATTTGTCTGGGGATTGGTCCTGCTTTGAGCAGGGGGTTGGACTAGATGTCCCCCTGAGTCCCTTCCAATCCTGATATTCTATTATTCTAAGGCCCTGATTCAACAAAATACTTAGGCACATTCTCAAATTTAAACACAATAGTAATCCCCTCAAACTACAACTGGGACTAGTGAATTCTTAAAGGTAAGTATGTGCTTAAGTATTTTGTTGAATCAGGGCCTCAGAGTCTTAAGCCCTAGCCCTCTGATATTGATATTTGAAAGAATTCTTGAAATTCCTGGTGTGAAATTCCACTTGCTCCTAAATATTTTAAAATCATCTCTTTCCCTGTAATGAATAATCTTTAAGGATATTCCCATCAAGCATAGCATACCTAATTAAGGGTAAATTTTAGATTGAATAGCAAGAAGAAAACTGCCTAGCAAAGATTTTAGATAGTGGAACAACCACCCATAGAAGGTGGAAATTGCAGCTCATGGGACATCTAAAACTATCATAGAGTTACCTAAGAACTACAGTTAATTATTCTGTACTAATAGGAGGATGGACTATATGTCAGATTTTAACAGGTCTCTGTGCCCAATAATACATACACCTGAAATGTCCAGATTATTGTATTAACTTTCTAAATGTTATAAGAAACTTTAAGGTAGGGGTTGTATTCTGGCTCCATGGTGTAGTTATTAAAGAGTCTTGTGCAGAAACTAAAATCACAGGGGTGTAATTAATGCAAATCCCTAGGGAGACAGCAAGTCTAGAGGAGTCTCGCCCCCTTAGAGAAATTGCATATACTACTTTGATATGGTTAAAGAGACACCAGAGAACAAATTTATAAAATGACCACAGTAACAAGGAGAGGAGGTCACTTTCACCCTATCTAAAAACTGACATGACACTATGATGAGACAGACAAACCCCGTGACAGGACCTGAAGAATTTTGAAATACATAGTCTCCATGTACAAGATGGGTGACACCCAGTAAGCCAGACATGCATATAAGTTGTTTAATATTTTTAAGATATGTTTTTTCTGTAATGCTTTTGTTCTGAATAAATAATACTTGGTTTATGAAGGCTGGCTGGTCACTGATTAACCCTGTCATTGACCCTGAGATTAAAGAGCTGCAACTATTGAACCAAAGTCAGGTCTGCTGAGGGAATGAATTGTAGGAGGAACTTCAGCCTAAACCCCTGGTTTAGAGGAAGAGGGTCACAATACCCCACCTCAAGAAAGGTGATAGCAAGAGACCTGACACCTAAGTGGGGTTCCTTCAAGGAGACCACAAAGGGGTCAAAGGTGCAGTTAGCTCAGGAACTATGACAGTCTCTTCCCTCTCACTTTTATGATGATCTCTCTAAGGATAGGAGGTCCTGTCCTTCATACTAATAACTGCTCTAGAACAAAAACCATGAGGAGCCCTTGTGGCACCTTAGAGAGTAACAACTTTATTTTGGCATAAACTTTCATGGGCTAAAACCCACTTCATCCTATGCATGGAGTGAAAAATACAATAAGCAGTATATATAGTATAGCACATGAAAAGATGGGAGTTGCCTTACCAAGTGGGGGGGTCAGTACTAATGAGGGCAATTCAATCGAGGTGGAAGTGGACTATTCTCAACAGTTGACAAGAAGGGGTGAATATCAACAGAGGAAAAATTACTTTTTGTATTGACCCAGCCACTCCCAGTCTTTATTCAGACCTAATTTGATGGTGTCCAGTTTGCAAATTAATTCCAGTTCTGCAGTTTCTCCTTGAAGTCTGGTTTTGAAGTTCTTTTGTTGAAGAATTACTACTTTTAAGTCTGTTATTGAGTGTCCAGGGAGATTGAAGTGCTCTCCTACTAGTTTTCGAATGTTACAATTCTTGATGTCTGATTTTGTGACTTTGTCCTCACCCGCAACTATTTCAGATTTGGGGACAATTTATACCTTCAAATTAGCGGCACTGCTATGGGTACCCATATGACCCCACGGTATGGCAATATTTTTATGGCTGACTTAGAACAACGCTTCCTCAGCTCTTGTCCCTTAGCGCCCCTACTCTACTTGTGCTACATTGATGACATCTTCATCATCTGGACCCATGGGAAGGAGGCCCTTGAGGGGTTTCTGGTATAGGGTGGTGTTTATGTGACCATCGCTTATTTGCACTGTTGCGTCCAGGAAGTGGATCTCTTTTGTGGACTGGTCCAGGCTGAGGTTGTTGGTGGGGTGGAAATTGTTGAAATCCTGGTGGAATTCCTATATAATGAGTACTTATGGTATTCCTATGTAAGAGAAAGATATTTTAAAGTTCCCTGCCAAGATATTGTCATACCCTGAGACTATTAGCACTTATGACATGATGAGGTTTCATTACTAGGTCATACAAGAACAAAAAGTGAACTCTGGTGAGCTAATCAACTGTTGAAGACCTATGTTGCTATCATACTACCTTGAAGACAGGAAGCAGTAGGCTCTATTTTTCTAAAATCCTCCATGAAGTATTCTTTGCATAAGCTAAACCACTCTGATGTAAACAAGGCGAGGCTCTACCCAGATGCAAAGGGAAGGTAAGAAGAAGGACAACTGTATGGGTTCGGGTGTTCACCACTATCTATTTACATATGCTACTTCAGCTAGGGTGATAAACCAGACTAGGGGGGTACTGGAATACCAGTATTTTTTTAAGACTACATATCTAAAAGGATCATTCAACACTGGGTCTAACGCCAAGAAAAGTTATGTTTTTTGTATTAGAAGATGGGGACCAAAATGGGAATATCATTTTGATACAATCAGATGAGTAGGAAGAGAAGCTCAGGACCATAGTAACCAAAGTGGAGCAGCACCATTACATAATTGGTTCATTAAAGGGTAAGGGAGCGAAAGGAGATCTTCTAAGAAAGAATACCACTGAAGAAGGAAGAATCTTTGAAGAAAATAAAGGTGAAAACAACCCTTCAGGATAAGGTTCACTCAGTCCATGAGCTGTAAGATCAACCTGATTGGAGAGGAAGAAATTGGAAAGGACCCTGCCAGGAAAAGCTGAGTCCTTACCACACTCTAGAAAAGAGCATACACACTCTGGATTAATGCCCAAATCTACCCCTCTTCCTAAATATCTTCTTTTGTTCCTTCAAATACAAATAATACCAAACAAAGCTCAATTTAAGCTTTCTCCTCCAGGCTAAATTGTTTCTAACAATTTCACAGTAGAACCTCTAATCCCAGACCTAGTTACCTCGCCCAAGGAGACAATCCCTCCTACATCCTGGGTAGAGTCAACAAACTGCGCATCACAATGAGTCAGCAGGAATTTATGAACACTTGCATTCCTCTTACACCTGGCTACAGAAGATAAGAGAGTTTGATAAAACTTGAAAAAGAAAACTCTTGCTATCTATGTTCCTAAAGGCATTATTTCCTTATGCTGTCTCCCAATAGATTAGGTATCCATAATTCATAGCACAGTGATTGATTTTGTCACTGAGCTAAATGAGAGTAGACACTGAAAGACCTGGATAATGTTAACAGATGGGGATATGATAGAAGGTGTGTATCTTTTAGGTCCACTGAACAGAGGAGATGGGATGACCTGAAGTGTGGACCTGGGAGTTTCTATCTCAAATCATGACTGGCAGATCTTTTATGAAGTAGAGGACAAGAATGGGATAGAAACCCCTGCATCCCCCCAGCTTGTGTATGAATATATTAGGGAGTACAGGAGGAAAAAGCCCTACTTCTCAGAATGGGAGAATCCTTGGCCAAAATAAACTGGAATGTTCTGAGCCCAAGGGCCAAGCAGTTGGACAAAACCCTCTCTAATGGTGGCATGGAAGAAATTGAATTTTATACATAGACTGACCAGCTTCCATGCCTGCTGTCTGAGGAAGAGGGAAACCAGACACCACAAACTGTATGAGAAAGAAGACTGGTTAGGGTGCGAGCCTGCAACTTTGGAGACTCAGGTTCAATTCCCTACTCTGCTGAAAACTTCCTGTGTGACCTCAGACAAGCTGGTTTCCAATCTGTACAATACAGATATTTCCCTACCTCACAGAGGTATTATGAGGTGCTCAAAGATGACAATAATGGAGACTGTACAAATACCTTAGCTGATGTATCCTCCCAACTGGAAAATAAAGGCAGAGAGGCAAAGCTGTGAATTTCAATAAAATTGCTTGGGTGTGAGAATCTTATTCATTGCCAGACTAACTGAGGGGACTGAATCAAACATGATGAATATATATATTTTTAGTAGCAGACTTGTGGATCTTCTAGAATCACTTGCTATTTCTTTTTTGTCCGTGTTAATTGAAATGAGTGTTTCAGACATGGAGGCTGTTTCTTCTTCTAAACACAGAACTGTGTTAGCTGCCTGTAAAGAGTTACTATGATTCACTAATCTGCAAAAGTAGAAAGAATTCTGGAATTCAAAAGGAACAAAAAAGGTACTTTTCAAATTATATTCTTCTGATGATTACATTGTATGTGCTCACATATGAGTTTTCCTCCTCCCTCTTAAATTATACCATCTTGGACCATTTTCTGCCCCTATCTTGCTACTCTTAGGCAGCCTTGCAACATTTGTTAACAAATTAACATATATTTCATGTATTAGAGAAACTGTGGTTTCTTGGATACAATTGTATGGTTATTGTTGGCACATGCTGAATTTTTAATGAAAGCCACTAAATTTAATTATATGACCTTTGTAGTTTACATAAATGTATTTTTTCCTGTTTTAGCTCCTTAAAAAAGTACTGTATATACAATTCCAAGAAAGACAAAATGGACCATCAAGATTGTTAATAAAATACAAATTTAAAAAATATAGGAATTTAAACTTAATTTCTATGCAAAAAGGTACAGTAATTAATATTTCATTGCATCTAGTCCAATAAAATGATGGTTTAAAAATATCAAGTTACACAAGAATTTAGAAAAATATATCCCACAAAGATTACTTCTATCCTAAAGTTTACTGTTTTTCTATGCATTCTATATGACTATTTAAACTGTGTACTGAGAATCACAAAAAGTATACTTACAAGATCATAGTTATAAAGCGGTTGACATACTTTTTCAAGTGTGTATAAATATCTCACATTATCTTTTGATTCATTTGCAGTGTCTGTGATTCTGGCATCCAACTCTCGCCACATCTAGAGGGAAAAATACTATGAAAACTTCATACGTATCAATATATTATTGCCAATATATAGATGTGCAGAATATACACATTTGTAAAAAATGGTTATCTACCTTTCCATAACTGTTGTTCTTCTAGATGTGTTGCACATGTCCATGCCATTGTAGGTGGGTGTGTGCCCTGTGCACAGAAGTTGGAGGTTTTTTCCCTCAGCAATACCTGTTGGAATGGCTCGAGTGCCCTCTGTTGCCGTGCACTATTGCGTGCTGGTAGAAGAGAGTGGAGCCACTCCTGTCCCCCTCAGTTCCTTTGTATCAGACAGACTCCGATACAGAGGGCAGGTTGGGTAGGTCATGGAAAGGACACATACAACACATCTCAAAGAACAACAGTTACGGAAAGGTGGGTAATTGTTTTTCTTCTTCAAGTGATTGCACGTCAATTCCACTGTAAGTGACTCACAAGCAAACACCCAGGGAGTTGGGTTCAGAGTCTATCTGAACAATTATTGCAAGACACCCCATCTGAAACTGGCATTGTCTCTGATGGGAATTGGCATAATGAGAAGTGAAAGTGATCACCAAGTCCCTGCTTTACAAATGTCTAGAACTGGCACTTGTTCCAGAAAAGCTGCAGAAGCTGCCCGAGCTCTAGTAGAATGTGCCAACACTGCAGCTGGCTGGATAGTATTAGCCAATTGGTAGCATAAGCGAATGCGCAAAGAGATCCAGGATGAGACTTTCTGAATGGAAACAGGAGGGCCCCTACCTCTCTCTGCAACTGCTATAACGAGTTATGTAGAGGATCTGTAGAGATTTAGCATGCTCCAGGCAGAAACTTAAAGCCCTTCTTACATCCAAGAAGTGAAGCTTTTCCTCATCTCTAAGTGTATGGGGTTTCAGAAAAAATGTGGGTACACAGATTGCTTGTTTAACACAAAATTTAGAGACTATTTTTGTAAGAAATGTCAGTTGAAGGCAGATATAAACTTTGTCTTTATGAAAAACTCTATATGGGGGTGTGACAGACCCAGACCAGTGGGGTACAGGAGTCTGGTAGAGGGCAAATATACTGGTCACTGGATGAGTAGTTTTCTGTTCCCTGAGTGACCAGACCAGGGGCTGCACTAGAATAATCAGGAACCTGCTAGAACCAATTAAGGCAGACAGGCTGATTAGATCACCTGCAGCCAATCAAGGCAGGCTAATCACGGCACCTGGGTTTAAAAAGGAGCTCACCCCAGTCAGGCGAGGAGAAGCCAGAGGAGAGGAAGTGCGTGTGAGCAGCTGGGAGCAAGAGGCACAAGGAGCTGAGAGTGAGAGGGTGTGTTGCTGGAGGACTAAGGAGTACAAGCGTTATCAGACACCAGGAGGAAGGTCCTGTGGTGAGGATAAAGAAGGTGTTTGGAGGAGGCCATGGGGAAGTAGCCCAGGGAGTTGTAGCTGTCATGCAGCTGTTACAAGAGGCACTATAGACAGCTGCAATCCACAGGGCCCTGGGCTGGAACCCAGAGTAGAGGGCGGGCCCGGGTTCCCCCCAAACCTCCCAACTCCTGATCAGACACAGGAGGAGTTGATCCAGACTGTGGGGAAGATCACTGAGGTGAGCAAATCTGCCAATAAGCGCAGGACACACCAAGGTAGAGGAGGAACTTTGTCACAACGGGTTCTGACACCAGAACTCTCCACTAACCCACCCTTCTGGCTGAGGTAATTGCCACCAGAAATGTAACCTTCACAGAGGAGAGAACAAGTTGCAAGGGGTTTGAAGGGAGGTACCATCAATTTTGTTAGGACTAAAATGAGATCCCAAGGGGGGATGGTGTCTCGTATCTGAAGGCACAGTTTGGCCATACCCTGTAAGAATCAGGTGATGCTGGAATTGGAGAAAAGGGATCTATTATCCACTCAGACGTGAAAGGCTGAAATAGCTGCCAGATGCACCCTGATTGAGTTAATAGCCAAACTCTTTTTTAGACCTGGAAGATAATCCAGTACGAGGTGCAAGATGCCTACTCTGGAGATGCATCTTTCCTACGAGATCAAATGGAGAAGCACTTCCACTTAGTGAGGTAAGTGTTTCTAGCTGAGAGTTTTCTGTTATTCAGAAGCACTTTTTGCACATCCTTCAAGCAGAACTTTTCAAAGGGTGTCAGCCATGAAGCATCCTCCAGAGACCTTGGAGGTTGGGATGGAGCAGATGCCCATGGTCACAGGAGATTATGTCTGGATCTAATGGGAAAGACAGAGGCTCAACTGACAAGGTTAGTAGGATCGAGTACAAGTGGTGAGGAACCACACTAGTGCTATAAGGATGTAGCTGGCATGGTTTCATTTTATTTTGAATAAGACTCTGGGCAGTAAAGGAATCAGAGGGAAGGCTTGCAGGAGGTAATTCTTCCAGGATAGGAGAAAAACATCTCTCAGTGAGCCTGGGCTAAGTCCTCCCCAGGAACAGAATTGATGGCATTTTCTTTTTGAAAACAGATCCACTTGGGGAGTCCCCCACAGCTGGAAGATGGACCTGGCCATGTCTGGTTCTAATGACCACTTGTATTGATTGGAGAAGGATCTGCTCAGCTGATGCACTAGTATGTTCTGTTTTCCTGGAAGATAAGAAGCTTTGAGATGAATTGAGTGGATTATACAAAAATCTCAGAGATGGATTGCATCCTGGAAGAGTTGCTCCTCCTTATTTGTTTATGTAAAACATGGTCACTGAATTATGTGTCAGAATTGATCGATTTTTTCCCACTATGTGGGAAAGGAAGGCCAAGCAGGCTAGACATAGCGCTTTTAGCTTCCTGACATTTATGTGAGAATCTAGACACCTACATGACCAAAAACCTTGCACCTGTAGGGACCCTATATGAGCTCCCCCACCCAGAGAAGACACATCTGTGACCAGCAGGAGGGTTTTCAGGATTTGTCTCGATTTTCTAGGAAACCCAGAGTATAGAATGTGGACAGGACAGTGGATAGGCTGCATAGGACTTGAGCCTCAGACCAACCTCTGATACACCAGTCCTCCAAGTACAGAAACACATGGACATCTAATTTTTGAAGACGGGCTGCCACCACCACCATGCACTTTGTTAATATCATAGGAGCAGCTGGCAGACTGAACGGGAGCACCGTGAACTGATAATGGCAACCATTCATCACTTAGGGAAACAGGAAGTAGCTGGAACCGAAGCCTGTTCCCCTGAGTGTTACCTAGCAGCTCTGTGTTCTTGGGGTACCAGGGCACAGTACACAGCCTGTCTGACTCATGAAAGCTCCCCCCCCCCGACCTCTGCTTGAACCAAAACCAATCAGAAGAAAGACTTACAAAAGCTATGAAAAGGCAGTGGGAGACATACCTAAACCCTTGGGATAAGGATGACAGAATTAAGGAAACTCCCCTAGCCTCATTTGCATCGAAGATGAAACAAGGAGGCATATCCATTAGTATTCAGAATGGAGAACAGAGATTCCAAGACAAGAACCACATGGAACTCTAGGACCAGAAAAGCAGGGAAGCACTGCATGATGGGGGATCTCTGCTCCAAATGTTAATGAACCCACGCCTGCACACACCCAGCTCAGTAGTTATCAGACCAATTCTAGTAATAAATCCTTTATTAGTATCCAAAATAGTGAAGCTCCCTAACTGCATTGTGAGCTCCCTCTAAGGAACACCACCCAAAGCCAGGAACGATCAGCTCCCATGTCTACAGTCCTCTGGTAACTTCTTGTCAAATTTTTTGATGCTCTCCCAAAGGGTGAAGTCATATCTACTCAGGTGTGTCTGCCAGTTTGCAATCCTGAGTTGCACACTTCCTGAAGAATAAAGCTTGCAACCAAACAGTTCCAGCCTAATAGGTTCATAGACTTTAAGGCCAGAAGGGACCATCATGATCATCTAATCACACCTCCTGCACATCGCAGGTCACAGAACTTCACCCAAGTACTCCTGTAATAGACCAATAACTTTTGGTTGAATTACTGAAATCCTCAAACCATGATTTAAAGACTTCAAGTTACAGAGAATCCATCATTTACTCTAGTTTAAGCCAGCAAGTGACCCGTCCCCCATGCTGCAGAGAAAGGCAAAAAACCTCACAATGCCTTTGCCCATGTGACCTGGGGAAAAATTCCTTCCTGACCCCAAATATAGCAACAGTTAGACCCTGAGCATATCAGCGAGACCCACCAGCCAGACACCTGGGAAAGAATTCTCTGTAGTAACTCAGAGCCCCACCCATCTGGTGTCCCATCTCCTACCATTGGAAATATTTGCTACTAGGAGTCACACATGGGCCACATGAAATCTCATCATACCATCCACTCCATAAACTTATCAAAATCAGTCTTGAAACCAATTAGGGTTTTTTGCCCCTAGTGCTCCCCTTGGGAGGCTATTTCAGAACTTGACTCCTCTGATGGTTAGAAAGACTCATAGAATTTCAAGCCCAAATTTGTTGATGGCCAATTCATATCCATCTGTTCTTGTGCCAACATTGTCCCTTAATTTGAGTAACTTCCCTCTCTTACTGGTATTTATCCTACTGATGTACTTACAGAAAGCAAACATGTCTCCCCTCAGCCTTTCTTTTGTTAGGATAAACAAGTCAAGCACCTTAAGTCTCCTCTCAGTTTGAATGCAGTTTGAATTCACCTTTCGTAAACGATGGAGACCAAAACTGCACACAGTATTCCAAATGAGTTTTCAACAGGGCCTTGTATAATGGTGGTAACACTTCCCTATTCCTAGGATTGTGTTAGCCTTTTTCATGGCTGCATCACATTGGCAGCTCATAGTCATCCTAAGATCAAGGAATTCACCTAGGTCTTTCTCCTTCTCTGTCGCTTCCAAATAATAAGTCCCCAGGTTATTGTTGTTAGTCCCTAAATCCATGAGCCTTGCACTTTGAATTATTAAATTTAATCCCACATCTATCACTCCCATTTTCAAGATCATCCAAATATTCTGATATGCTATTCCGATCCTCCTCCTTATTGGCAAAACCTCCCAACTTTGTGTCATCCACCAATTTTATTAACACACTCCCAATTTTACTCCCAAGGTAATCTGTGAAAATGTTTATTAAGACTGATCCCAAGACTGATCCCTGAACTCCATTAGTAACCATGCTCCAGCGTGACAGTTCACCTTGTAGTCTTGTGACCCCTTGTAGTCTTCCATTTAACCAGTCCCTTATCCACCTTTGCGTTCTCATATTAATCCCCATCTTCTCCAATTTAATAATTCCCCATGTGTAACTGTATCAAATGCTTTACTGAAATCCAGGCAGATTAGATCAACTGCCTTTCCTTTGTCTAAAAAAATCAGTTATCTTCTAAAGGAAAGAGATCAGATTGGTTGGGCACGATCTACCTTTTGTAAAACAATATTGTGTTTTATCCCAATAACCATTTACCTCTATGTCCTTAATTACTTTCTCTCTCTTTCAAAATTTGTTCCAAGATCTTGCATACAACAGAGGCCAGTAGTTTACCAGATCATTTTTTCTCTTTTCTTAAAGATAGGTACTATATTAATAATTCTCCAGTCATAGAGTACAACCCCAAATTTATGGATTCATTAAAAATCCTTGCTTTTGTCCTTGAAATTTAATGTACTAGCTCCTTTAATATTCTTGAATAGAGATTATCCAGGGTCCCCGATTTGGTCCCATTAAGCTGTTTGAGTTTGGCTTCCATCACAGATATGTTAATTTCTACTCTCATATCCTTGTTTCCATTAGCTCTCCTGCCACTAATCCTAAACTCCTCATTATCCTTATTAAAAACTGAGGAAAAGTATTCGTTTAGGTATTTGGCCATGCCTGGATTATCTTTGATCTCCAATCCATTCTCAGTGCCTAGCGGTCCCATTTTTTCTTTTCTTATTTTCTTTTCATTTCTATGGCTAAAAAACCTTTTACTATTGGTTTTAATTTCCTTTACGAGGTCCAACTATGCTTGGCTTTTGGCAGTTCTCACTTTTTCCTTACACTTTCTGACCTCCAAGAGGTAGCTTTCTTTGCTGATCCAACCCATCTTCCATTCCTTATAGGCTTTCTGCTTTCTCTTAATAACCTGTTTTAGATGCTTGTTCATCCAGTTTGGTTTGCAACCCTTCCCTATGCATTTTTCCTCTTACTTGAGATGCAGGATCCAGATAGTTTCTGCAACTTGACTTAAAGTAATTCCAAGCCTCCTCATACTCAGATCCTTGAACTCTTCAGTCCAGTCCACTTCCCTAACTAATTCCCTTAAATTATTTAAAGTTTGCCCTTTTGAAATCAAGGACTCTAGATGCAGAACTCTTTTTATTTATCCTTCCATTTAATTTAAACTGAATTAACTCGTGATCATTTGAACCAATGTTCCCCTCTACAACCAGTTATTCTATGAGGTGCTAACTACTTATCAATACTAAATCTAAAATGGCATCAACTCTTGTTGGTTCGGTGACTATCTGGTGAAGAAATCTGTCAGCTATCACATCCAGGAATATCTGGGCCCAATCATTTTTAATAGTACTTGTCCTTCAATCTATATCTGGGAAATTTAAGTCTCCCATAATCACACAATTCCTGGTAGTATTTATTTCATCAAAATATTAAAAAGATCTCTATCCATAGCCAAATTGGATGATAGGGGTCTGTAGCAGACCCCAAACACTATTCTAGTGGAGCCTCTGTTACCTTTCTTCCCCAAAGTGATGTTGGTCCAAACAGATTCCATTTTGCCCTTCCATCACTTCTAATTTCTTTACACTCTACTTCATCATTAATATACAATGCTACTCCTCTACCTTTAGCTTGATTTCTGTCTTTCCTGAACAGCACATACCCTTTAATACTTGTACTTCAGTTATGACTACTATTCCACCACTATTCCCAGTAATGTTATCCCTCTAATATCTGGTTTCATTTCCTACACCAGTAGCTCTAGTTCCTCGATTCTGTTACCCAGGCTCCTTGCAGTAGTATACAGACATCTGCTTGTTTCTTCTTGGCTTCACCCAGATTCCTTGCCCAATTAGGTACAGCCATTTTACTGCCAGCATCACCTATCTGGCTGTTTGTGTCATTGGTATTGGCACTATTTTTCATCTTGATTTCCATTTTCCTACCCTCTGTTGTTCCTTTCTCCATTGCTGTCTCCTCTTTTACTTGATTTTCTTTCCACTCAATGTTAGAATACGGTGTGACAATTACATGAGCATCTCCCACTTGTCTATCCCAAATTCCTAGTTTAAAAGTTCTTTTAATTAGTTTAAAAAAAATAAAATATGCAGACATACTTATTTCATAGAACTGGAAGGGGCCTTGAAAGGTCATTGAGTCCAGACTGCTGTCTTCACTAGCAGGACCAAGTACTGATTTTCCCCCAGATCCTTAAGTGGCCCCCTCAAGGATTGAACTCACAACCCTGGGTTTAGCAGGCTAATGCTCAAACCACTGAGCTATCCCTCCCCCAACCTGTGTGCTAGAAGTCTATTTCCTTCTCTATTCAGGTGGAGGCCGTCACATGAGAACAGTCCTCTGTCCACAAATGCCTCCCAATGGTCAAACATTCCAAAGCCCTCTTTATAGCACCATTGACTGAGCCATCTGTTGATCATCATAATCCTATCTCACCTTCACTCTCCTCCTCTAGGGACAGGTAGAATTCCATTGAAGATCACCAGAGCCTCCATTTCTTTAAGCATCTTCCCCAGCCAGGAATAGTCTCCCTTGATGCATTCCAGCAAGAATATAGCACTATCACTTGTTCCCACATGAAGGACAATCAGTGGATTCTTTCCTGCCTCTGCTAGAGATCCTCTTCAGCCTCAGGTCCACATCCTGCATCTTAGCTCCTGGCAGACAATACATCCTCCTGTAGTTCTCTGGATTGGCTATGGTGACAGGCATGTCTGTTCTTATTAGGGAGTTCCCAGTGATGTAGACCTGCCCCTTGCTGTTGCTGGTACAATTCTCCACCCTTTGTCCTTCTGTTCTTTCTGGATGTAAATCCTCTTGTCTTTGGTTTTCACTTGCAATCTTCTGCGAGTTATCCTCTAACTTCCTGGGTTCTAAACTCTGGGTACCTCATTTACTCTTCTCCTCTTCCTGTAGGACTAGCTGCTCTTCTTCCTTGTCCTCCCACCTTCTGTTACTGCCTGCTGAGCCCTTCATTTTCCAACTCAGCAAACCTGTTCCTCTGCTCTATTTCTCCTTCACTAGCTGGTCCTTTCCTCTGTCGTCTTCTTGTAGTCACATGCTTCTACTGGCCACTTTCCTCATCCAGAAGTCTACCTTCACAGTTCTTCAGTCCAGGGTGCATCTGCAAGATTTGAGTTTTCCCTTCAGCCTTCTCTCTCCTTCCCTCCATTATCTGTTCAAATCCCCTTCAAAACTCAACCATCATTTCTACTTGCATCTCCAAACCTCGGACCATCTCTTCCATCAGATCTATCAGGCAGTACCTTCATACAAAGCATCTTTCAGATACCCACTCTAGGATAATGTACATCCCGCCATTTCCACAACCAGCCATCTTCATTGTCTCTTCCATTTCTTGGGTCACTACCACTGCTGTCTCTGTAGCCATCACAGCCTTCCCTCCTAAGCTCCCATTAAGGAAAAACAAACCACACATACACAAAACAAAAACAGAATACCACACACTGCCCCCCCCACCACCAAACTCTTACAAACTCCCACTCAAACTCCCCTGTTTTCAGGTCTGTTTGCTGGCATCTGTGCCTCCTCCCTGAGTCTTTGCTTTTTGGTATGGAAGCTTGTTGTCCCTGTCTTTCCCGCTCATTGGCAGCTACCATCACAAAAGAAACCAAAGGGAGAGAGGTAATAGTAAAAATATTCATAACTTTTAGAAGAGACAAAGTACCTCCTATTGGCTCATTTTGTTGTGGGGGACAGGGAGGAGGATGTCTGTCAAAAAGCCTTGACTAGTTCCATGATGGCTTCACTAGTTGGTAGAGCCTCGCCAGCCAGGATTGCCAACACCAGGATGTCTACCAACTTGTGAGAGCTCTCAGACAACTCTTCTGCCTGAAATTCAAGTACAGAGGCCATTGTTTTAAAAACCTCAATGGGCTCTGTAGTCCTCCAGTGAGTAACTTCATGGCTCTATAGCCTCATCTGGTGATGAAGACAAGGATATTCAATTGATATCTGAGGTGGTGGCTGAGGCTGCCCAAGTGAGTTCTGGCTGCTCGGTACTAGTCTTGGTACTGGATATCAGAGAAGGGTGATCTTGATGCCTGGAACTGGTCTCAGCACTAGATACTGGGGAATGGTTCTCTTGTTGCTGGTGTCTCTGGTTCACTCTCCATGACGGCATCCAAGAAGGTTGAAAGGAGGACCTGGCTGGAGGGGGAATGCCCCAATGGTCACCAAAATGGCCACTGACGGTAAGCTGAGGGCCATTGCTGGAGTTGCTGCACAGCCCATGCTCCCAACAAATCTGATGGGGGGATGTGCCATCTCCCAGACAATAGAGAGGACCTCACCTCTAGATCCGAGGAGGAGGATGCCTTTGACAGAGGAGGGGCCAATCCCAATGGAACTGGTGAGAGATAGCACAAGCCCAGGGATGGCGGTAGCAGGGAAATCACAGGAGGCTTCCCTATGGACAAGACAGGCCTCTGCGGAGGTTTGGATGGCAGTACTGCAGGATCTCGGAGTGGCGAGGTATGAGCAACAAATGCAGGCTTTCCGCTGCCATTGATACTAGTACCAAGAGGCTAAGCAAATCTTTTGCAGTTGCACATGCCTCTGATGTTGGTGGGACTGGCACTGTCTCTTGGCTCTACAAATGTCCTTCGGGGGACAGACTCAACAGACCTGGAACGAGCTCCAGAGGCTGCAATCCCACCTTGAGAGATGATGAGTGTTCTAGGGATGGCCTCTCTCCCAAATGCTTTGTGGAGTGTCTGCCTCTGTCTTACTTCGATACTGACACAGAAGTGGAACCTGAGGAAGGTCTGAGTTTTTTCTTCAGTATCAGGCAATGGGACCAAAGAGCCAGAGATATCACCAGCGGCGCACCCCGTAAAAAAGTAGATGTTGTTGGTGTCTTTCCCCATGTGATGATGCCAATGGGGGTCAAAGTACTGCTTCCATATGCAAACACTTAAGTCTCGCCACCCTATCTTTTTCTGATCGAGGCTTGAAACCTTTACAAATGTGACATTTGTCACTGATGTGAGATTCTCTGAAACATTTCAGGCAGGTTGGGTGCAGGTTGTTGACCGGCATAGGCTTTGTGCAGGTCTGGCAGGACTTAAACCCCAGGAAGTGAGGCATTATTCCGGTATTGGTGTCAATACCCCAAAGGAGAAAAAAGGTCAAAAGAGACCAAAAATGGACATCTAGCCCTAAAACTATGTAAAATTGACTAAAACTAACCATAACTACTAACTTACAAATATATACAAAGAAGAATGAGGGAAGTGCTTGACTTAAGTCTGGAATTGTTCCAACAACTGTTACTGGCAGTAGGAAGGAACTGAGAGGGAGGAAGGCAGCTCCGCTCTCTTATACCAGCATGCAGTGGCATGTGGCAAAAGCAGGCACTCAAGCCATCCCAATGGGTACCTTTGAGGGGGGGAAATCTCTGACATCTGTGCACAGGGAGCACACATGCCTACAGTAGATTTGACATATGCAATCACTCAAACTTGATGATATTCAGAAAAAACAATGTCAAGGCAGGTCCTGAAATTATTTTGAGTTAGCTTCTGTAATTGTAATTTATTTCTACATCCCCTAATATCCCATGCTATTTCTCTCCATATACTATGTACTGTACCTCCTCCCCTATATTTTCCTCTTCCTTCGCCCACTTCTCCTCACAAAGACCCTCTCAATACCATAAAGTAAAATAAATATTGCAAGTCTAGCTTAAAGCAATCAAATGAGTTTTTAAAAGAACAAAATAAGAATTACCTTTAATAGTTTGGAATGTCCAACATTTAGAACATTTATGACAGCTTTGCAACTTGGTCCTTTGATCTGCTCAATAATAAAATTGAATTTAGCAGACATACGTTTCCAGTGTTCTAGTTCAGTCAATGGCCCTGAATCGTCAGCTTCTTTTCTCATCTGCTCACTCTCAATAAGAACCTGCAATCAATAAAATAACTTTAAATATAAAACAAAGTTTGTATCACTAGTTTAGATATTTCTTATTCTATGTAAAGAAATGTTGCTAATCCTACAGTAACTATGTTTTTTCAAGATGTATTGTCCCCACAGATTCCACTCTTGGTGTGTATGCACCCCATGAACATGAGACTCGATTGTTTAGAATGGCAGCTTCCACTGGAGGTAGAGGGATTCTACCACACCTACAGTGGAGCACACATAAGGACACTACTTGAAGAACTTCTCCACCTCATGCTGTTAGATCCATTTTGAAAATCAGGTGAAGCCCCTGCAAGTTGCTGGTGGGCATTTCGGCAGCAATCTCTGAACTGCCAAATGCCCCTCTCTTGGAGGGGGATGCTGACATGCCAGCTGTGACACAGTTGAAACTGCTCATACCTGTTGTGTTAGCTGTAGATTCCCCCTATACAAACCAGTGCTTCTAGAGCAGAGTTACAAGCACAGATTGATGCAATCTCATTATCATCCAGACCTGGTATGACCAGCAGTGGGTTCAGAACTTTCATATTAAGAAGCAGATGTTCCTGGAGGTTTGTGAAAAGTTTACATCAACCATCCTGCACCAAGACACCCACCTTCATGAGGGAGTCCATGCTGGTCCAGAAGCAGGTCACTATAGCCATCTAGAAGCTGGCTACCCCAGACTGCTACATGTCTGTGGCTAACCAGTTTGAAGTTAGCAAATCAACTGTGGGGATTGTTGTGGCAGAAGTTTGTGAGTTGATCAGGATTATAATATATCCAAAGGTGGGGGCTTCACAAATGGTTCTGAAATAATTGTTGGCTTTGAGAGAATGAGCTTCCCAAACAGCACCAGAGCCACTAATGAGACTAACGTGCCTATAATTTGGCCTCTGCAAGATGCGCATGAGTATATAAACCACAAAGGGTTCTACTCCATTGTTAAGCAAGCCCTGGTCAACCACAGAGCAGAATCGTGGACACTAATGTGAGATGCACTGGCAGGGTGCTCTATAGATCAGGGCTTTATGTTTAAGGACAAGCTAGGACATTATTTCCACTGAATGGCATTGTTATAAATGGAGCTACTGTCCCCACTGTTATTCTAAGGCACCCTGCTTAATTCATGTTGCCATGACTTATGAAACTGTATCCTGATTTCAGAAGAGCTGGCAAAGATGTTCAATTACACACTTAGTAGCTGTAGGATGGTGGTGAAACGTGCATTTGGCAGATTGAAATCCCATAGGTGCTGCCTTTAAAACCATTTGGATGCCAGTGTTGCCACTGCAGTCTGCACAATGTCTGCGAGGACAAGGGGGAATCTTTTAATCAGAAATGGACCCAGGACACTGCTGGATTTCTGAACTGGTACACAGAGCCAGATAATGCACCTCTCATGACTGGTGCTAGATCCACAAGCACAACAAAAATCAGGGATGTTTTGTGCTCCCACATAATGGATTTGCATGGTCCAATGCATGAGGGGGAATGAAATGGTATTTGAGGTTGTGCTGCGGATGGGTGTATGGCAGATATGGGATTTTTTTTTCAATGTATTGGTATTACATATTATGAATTTTGTAAACACTTCCATGAAATGTATGGAGATATGTATTTTATCAATACTGGCAAAGTATTGCAACTCAAAGTTTATAGATTGCTGTGATCAAACTTTGTAAATTTTTATTATGAAATTTATTGAGAATGTACATGTGACGTCACTCATTACAATCTGTGCCACTTTTAAATTACACGTAATAAAACTTGCTATTGTAGCCTTGTGTGCTTTATTTTATATAGATATTTACATATCACTGTAAGATCCAGAAAGGCAGATTGGCTATTAACAACACATACAAACAACAAGCAAATGGTGCCAAAACAGTGAAAGGTGCATGCTCTGAAATGACATGTCCAGCTATTCCTGGGTCTCCCCTGCCCTCTGTTCTCCTTGGCATTTCTCGTGAGTTTTTCATATGTGGACTGCAACTGGACAGGATGAATTCACAAGGTACATTTCTCTGTTCTATGTGCTACTGTGTTCATTGCCTGTGACATGGTCCAGCACCCCCTGAATTGAGGAAAGGCCGCATAGTCTGCAGGACACAATAGCATTGAAGGGACTCAAAGTGTGGGGCTGTAGCTGAAGGTGTCGGTGGGGCCTGCAGTCTGATAGTTGTGAGCACAAGTAACTGTTCAAAGAGCTCCTTCTGCTGTGCTGTCTTTCTTCCTAAACCTGCAGTCATGCTCCATGAATCTCTCCACGAATCTCATGCTGTGCAGTTTCCGTCTCTCTTTCCACCCTCCTTGCATCCTCATCTTTTTGATACTCCATTTGGTCCTTCTGGAATTCAGTCTGCTGATTTATTTTATCTAGAAGCTCTCCCATCCATTCATCTCAGACTCACTCTCCCTCCATGCCTGCAGTAGGTGAGTCCACTCCTCCAGGCTCCCTGTGTTTGTGTGTTTAGTGCCATGTGTTTGCCCTGCCAAGGTGGAAGAGCCTTGAAAGGAAAAATATCATGATAAAAAATTACATTTCCACTCTATAAAATACTGCTTTAATTCTAAGTCAAAAGATGATACTTTTTATCAGTGAGCTTTGTTTCATTCATACAAAAAACATTGGCCATTTCAGACATGCTTTGGAGCAGCACTGAAAACCATCACACACCATGGTAAGACAGAGAGATAAAATTCAGTTGAAATCTACATTTCTACATCCCCTTCATTTACTCTAGGGAGGAGGATGACTTATAAGTGGTCTAGTCACTAGTTATGATTTTTCAATCTTTCAGGCAGGGCAAACTCTAGAGAATACTATCATTCTGGGGGTCCCTAAGTGGAAGAATGAACTACTGCTCCAGGCCAGTGAAAGACAGCCATCCACGTATGCTATGGAGATATTTAGGTGTCTAGTGACAGCCAATCTCATCTTGGAATGGAGGGGGCTTATGAGTTACAGGGGTGGCTTAATAAGCAATGGATGAAAATGTGTGGTAAAAATCAACAAGATGCTGATTCAGCATGGAGACACAGTACAGCCTCCTTACAAGCACCTTGTGTCCAGGCACAAACGTGACTGGTTGGCATGGGGACTCCTAACACAGACAGACAGCAACCCTCCTTGTAATTTGGATGCATATTTTAAAGCCAGCTATGGACCAAATATACACAGTATGGTTTTGTTTGGACTCATAACACCCAAGGTTTTTTTTGAAACTCAGTTTCAAGGCAGTCCAGGACAGTGCAGGTGTGGCTGATTTATAAGGCGTGCTGTATCACACGGGCGAGGTATGTGAGGCTATTAATTGTGGCGCCTAACCCATACTTAATCAGCGAGTGTAGCTGAAGCCTGGCCTGACCTGAGCAATTAAAACGTGGAAGGAGGCCTCATTGCTTGGAAGACAGATTTAGGCAAACAGATCACTAGGCTGAAATAAATAGGTCAGTAGGCTAAAAAGACAGAATGTCTGAGCCAGCTAAGATAACAGGGTGAACATCCAGCAAACCATTTACTAACAGTGGACAAGATAAATTAGGAATGTATTCACAAGGAAAAGAGTAAGTCAAGTGTGGACAATGTCTGGACAGAGCATGCTGTACAGGTACTGGTTGCTGCAAAGTAATCAAGACAATCCATAAACATGTGATACAGTGTACAGTAAATACAATGTAATGTATAAATGTATATAAAAGGAAGAGGTTTTCTATGCAATGTTGAATGTGTGGCACATCTTACATCCACCCATGCTTAGGTCTGATCAACTGAGCATAGGAACCTGAGTAACGAAATCTGGAGTCTGAGTTTTTGGGATCCCAGAGAACTGGATGAAGTGTTCTCCAAAAAGTGGACAAGGTTTCTGGATAAGACAAGTGGAAAAGATCTTGGAAGGAATCCCAACAGTGAGGAACTAGTAAAAATGTTATGATAACTGCTTAACCTTTTCCTTTCTGGGTTGTCCATTTTGACTCCTACATGGTGTCAGAGGGAAGGGAGGTACTAGTGAATGTCATAGGTTT
Organism: Mauremys reevesii; assembly: GCF_016161935.1. Lineage (NCBI taxonomy): Eukaryota > Metazoa > Chordata > Testudines > Geoemydidae > Mauremys > Mauremys reevesii. The sequence goes on from NC_052625.1 coordinate 62,243,225, forward strand.
TACACTGACCAGAAGCACACAAAAACCACAGCTTGTATTAATACTTCATAGGGCCATAAGCCATAAATCATTCCCATTCATATATTAATAAAAACAAACATGGTGGCAGAAACTTACCAGGCTCTTTCTCTGATGCCTGTTCTGAAGTTACCTGCTCCCCAGCTGTAGCTGTCGCAGCAGCATAGCTTCAACTGTTAGCAGCCTCAGCATCAGGGTCACTTCTTGCCCTTCCTCCAGTGATTAGCTCTTCTCCAGCAATGCCTGTGATCAAGGGCAGGGGAGCTATAAGAGTGCCATCTCTGTTCAGCAGATTGTCATGCAACAGTGTGGGCTCAGTGCTCACCACAGTTCCCAGAACCCAGCTGAATTCCTCATAAAAGAGGTAGGAAGACAGGGAGTTCTCAGAGGTGCCATTAGTATCCTTAACTTTGCAGCAGTCTACATTCAGCCGCTTCATTCGCTTTCTGCATTGTTCTGCTGTCCAGTTGATCCTCAACATCTCCAGATACTTGGATATAGCTTTGAAGACATAATCCTTTCTTATGTTCTTGCTGACATCAAATGTCTTGCTCACCTTCCACCAGAGGTTAACCAGAAACCAGCTGTGTCCCTCTGGTCACCTAGCAGCATGCTTCATCTTTGTGCTGGTCATAGTTAATATATGTTAGGGTTGACTGTGTTTCCAATTGAGCAGCCCATGTGGAAATGAGGAGTTAAACACCAAGCAGCTATATTTGAATCAGGAAGTTGCTTCCAGTTCCTGGCAAGCAAGTGGGAAGTTTTGGGATGGAATGGCTGGAAAGCCCACCCAAGGAGATTATGGGATAGTGATGACAGACTCTCCAGACCTGAATCTGCCAATCCGGACTTGAACTGCATCCATGCTGCAAAATGCCTGGGCTTTGACCCACATCACAGAAGGACTTGGTCTCTAACCAATCCCCCAGCAGGGTCCAAGGACCCAAGTACAGAGGGGTTACTGGCCCAAGTCAGGCTGATTCAGGGTGACCAGATAGCAAGTGTGAAAAACTGGGATGCTTTTTTTTTTGGGGGGGGGGGGCGGAGTATAGCTGCCTATGTACGATAAGGCCCCTAATATTGGGACACTCCTGATAATATCAGAACATCTGGTCATTCTAGACTGATTTCTGTGTGGATGGAAGGGGAGCGAGGGCTTAAACTTGGACCGGGCTTAGTGTGCTGTGTAAACATATCCACAAATTTTGCTCCTACGTGCTTGTACTAATCTCTTGTACTCCTCCTTGGCAATTGGTCTGTTTCCACTTTTTGTAGGATTCCTTCTTGATTTTCAGGTGATTAAAGAGCTCCTGGTAGAGCCATATTGGCCTCTTACTATTCTCACTCTCTTTCCTTCACATCAGGCTGCTATGCCTTTAATATTGTCTCTTTGAGAAATTGTCAGGACTCCTGAACTCCTTTTCCCTAGATTTTCTTAATATGGACCAATGTTGGCAAGGCTGTAAGAAAATCCATCAACTCTAAAATAGCTGCCCTCCTGGCTACCCCCACTACCTTCTGAAACAAGAAGTTGTCCCGAATACATTCTAATAACTTATTGGACATTTTGGGTTTTGCCTTATTATTTTTACTACAGATGCCTGGGTAGTTAAAGTCCCTTAAAACACAGGTCTCATGTTTTAGACATTTCTGTTCCTTTTCCTACAAATGCCTCCTCCTCATGATTTGTTGATCAATAATAGACCCCTACCATGACATTGCCATGTTTTCCCCCCTGTTATCTTCACCCAGATTTTTAACTGGTCTGCCTCCCACCCGCTTCAGGACCTAAGAACAAGTGTATATATTATTGATGTATAATGCAATATCACCTCTTTTTTTTGCTATCTGTCCTTCCTGAACAAGCTATACTTCTCTATACCAATATTCAAGTCATGAGATTTAACCCACCAAGTCTCAGCAATACCAGTTAAGTCACAATTTAGCTTGTCTACCTATACTTCAAGTTCTCCATCTCTATTCCCCATACTCCTTGCATTTGCAAACAGACATCTAAGTTGTTAATAGATTCCCCCACTGTTTCGCTCTTGCTGTTCCCATGACTATCAGAATTTTCATTCCCCCTCAAACATCTAGCCCTCTGTTAAGTTCTCCTTTTTATACCTACTTGTAGACTTTCGTCACCTGCCCCTCTGAACCTAGTTTAAAGCCCTCCTTACCAGGTTGGCTTGTCAGTGTGAGAAGAGGCTCTTCCCCTTCTTGGTCAAGTGGACCCCATCTCTTCCCAGCAGTCCTCCTTCCTGGAACAGCATCCCATAAGAACATGGCCATATTGGGTCAGACCAATGGTCCATCTAACCCAGAATCCTGTCTTCCAACAGTGGCCAATGCCAGATGTTTCAAAGGGAATGAACAGACCAGGCCAATGATCAAATGATGATTCTTGTTCCTGGAACAGCATCCCTATGATTCAGTAATCCAAAGCCATAACATCAACCCCATCTGCACAGCCATGCATTCATCTCCAGGATCTGTGTGCCCCTGCCTGGGCCCTTATCTTCAACCAGGATGATGGACAAGAACACCACCTGCACCCCTAACTCCTTCACCCTTGTTCCCAGACCCCTCTAATCACTGCTGATCTGCTCAGGGTCACACCTGGCAGTATCACTAATACCCACATGAATGAGCAGCATGGGGTAATGGTCAGAGGAGGGATGAGCCTCAGTAATCTTTCTATGATGTCTCGGATATGTGCTCCAGGCAGGCAGCACACCTCCCAAAACATCAGGTCAGGTTGGCAGATGGATGCCTCTGTCCCCCTTAGAAGGGACTCCCCAACAACCACCACCTTACATCTCCTCTTGGGCGTGGTATATTGCAAAAGTGCCAGTGAAGGAGAATTGTGTCCTCCCCAATGTCTCTGCTGGTGCCCAGATGGGTAGTACAGAATCCTCACTGCAGTCCCAGTACTTGGTGGTGTGTTTGGGGCCAAAATGCTTGATACGATGGCAGTCAGTGCCAAGATCATGGGGCCTCTTTCTGTGCTGGTCGCAACATGGTTCTTATGCTTAGAGGAGCCAGTCGGTGCTGACTTTGGTTTGGATACTAAGGACCTGGTATGGGAATCAACCTTAAGACTTCTCAATGCCCAAGTCTTTGGAGAGGCTTTCTGTCCCTGTTCCATGCAAGGGAGTCGGTACTGGCTCTACTCATTAGAGTGATATTCCCTGTGGCTACACTACAATATCATCTCTGCTGTGGCTGATGCAGAAGACTTGTGTGAGGCAGAACAGGAGCTCAGGATGGCATCACAGGTAATTGGAGTCCTGATCATGTGCAGCAGGCATAGTGTCAGTATTCCTCTGAGGCTCTTCCCAGTCAAAGGCCACTTGCATCAAGCATTCCAATAGAAACAGCTTCACCTTCATCCTCTGGCCTTCTGGGTCCTCTTTGAAAAGGACTTACAGATAGAACAGTGTGCCAGGACAAGTCCCTTGCCAAGGCACACCAAGTATGGCCTCATTGACTGAGATGGCAGCATCACAAGACAGGAAGATCTTGAAGCCCAATGACTTAGGATCTACCATCTGAGCTATATATAGGTGGGTAGCTCCCTGTTCAGTGGGAGTATGTGCATGGAGGGGTAGAAATCTCTCATGGAGGAAGGTATATGCCAAGGAAAGACCCAGAACAGAGTAGAAAACCTACCTCTACTTCTAACTAGGATTAAAAACAACAAACAAACAAACAAAAACCAGTCAAATAGCAAAGAAAATCTAACTACTAAAACTTTAAACTTGAAAAACTTTCTAGTTCCTCGCAAAGAAAGGAATGTGGATACTGTGGGTTTCATCTAGTAGGCAGAAGCAGTAAAAGGGAACTTAGCATAGTTTGCAGCCACTCTGCCCTTTATACCCTCTGCTGCAGGAAGCAGGATGACACAATAGGCACAGGCACAGCTCCAACAGACATTTCTATTCAAACAAATGTGATCTTGAACACATGGGGCATATGTCCATCAAGAGTGAATTCATGTGAACAATCACTTGAAGATTAAGCATTATTTATATAGATACTCTAATTCCAAAGTTAAAACTCAAACATTAAAATCTCTTCTTGTATGCATTTGGTTTCTCATAATGGAGACATCCACCAGCTGGTATGAATCACAAACATCGCTAGGCTGAAGATTATATTTCACACTAATGATTCCTTTAGAGGACAGATCAGGCATTCCACAAAGCACCACGGCAAACATTCCAAAGATATAAACACAATTAAAAAAGCACCACAAACACTGCTAATGGCAGAAAGTCCTGATTTAGAAAATCATTCCTGTTCAGGACAGCACATAATCATATGTTTGATGTGAAGTCAATGGGACTTAAACAAGTGCTTAAGTGTTGTCCTAAATTAGATGGACTAAAGCATGTGCTTATGTGGTTTCCTGAATCAGGGACTATGAGTTTTGAAACTAACTGATAATTTATTTTTATTTTTAAGAGAAAACAATGAGGAAGAGATTGTTTTAATTAGTAATACTTTTTTGAAAGGTTCTTCTCAGTTGGTGGATTTAGGCATTCATGTACCAAGGGAATTCGCAAGCACTGCAGCTTGATGCTGCTGCAAGACCTATTACACCTGTAGTAAGCTGCCAACTAATAACATCTAAGTAGATAGCTGATATGGACTTCAGGGGGAAGACCTTCAGCTAGTATCATAAAAGAGCTACACTGAAGTCAACGGAGCAATGACAATTTATAACAGCTGAGGATGTGCCCCTGATATTTATTTCATGTTACCAATATCTTATATAAATAGAGATCTGTTCCTTGATATTTCTCATTTATATAAATATATTAGTAAGATGAGAAAAATATCAGGGGACAGATCCTTAGGGTGTAAATCATCAAAGCTGAATCCACTTCCGCTACTAGTATTTAGATAGATAGATAGATAGATAGATAGATAGATAGATAGATAGATAGATAGATAGATAGATTTGAAGCCATCCGACTGTAGACATAGTTGGCCTATGTTAACATATGTCCTCCTTGCTGTTTCTCTTTTGCTACTGTCCTCTCCTTCCTACTGTTTGTTACACTCACTGTTGAGAAACTCTTGTTTCTAATTAGACTGTGACAAAGATAGCAAATGCTTGTATAGCACTTAGTACAAATGGACTCCAGACACATCCTTAATTCTATACCAGAGGATATAAATGTTAAAACAACTTACTTGTTCAATCTGTTTATACCATATCATAAGCACTTCCTCTAGTTGATGAACTGTATCAGAATTAGCAGCTGCTGCTGTCACTTCCTCAAAGGACTGAAGTTTAGAAAAGTCAATGTGATCCATCTTTTTTAACTCAACAGTTCCCTCTATGCTTACTCTAGCACCTAAAATAAAGCAATTAAAATACAGAACATACTCAGACTCCAGCAGTTGTTTCTACCAAGGTGAACAACTTCACTTTGGGAATATAAGCCAATAATTCATCTTGCAATATAATAACCATTTTACTGTCTCACAGGCAAAAGACCATGTTTTTCTGAAATCTAATTAGACCCCTACATTAAAAATTTCATATAAATAAAACTGAAGTTTATCAAGTATGTAATAAATCCAAATATATTTCTTTTTTACACTTGAGTTTTTTATCATTTTATTCTTCCTTGTAGAATTAAAGAAATGTTTTCCCATATTTATAACAACTCTACTGCTTTTAAAAAGTAATTTTTAAGCAGAATGATTGTTTACTCAATCTGATTCTTACCGTCTAAAAATGAAAGATATCTATTAATGGTTTCTATGAAATTCTGTTTTTCAGTTGTTCCCTGTGTGGTTTGACTTAAAGCACCCCAATTATTTGTTGCAAGGATAGCTGGTAGAAAAATATTTGCTAGCATGTTCCTAGTACCACGTAAAAGTCCTTCAGTTGCATCTAATACACAAAAGTATATGTCCTGTAAATGTAACAACAGAATGATTATTAGCAATGCAATCAATTATACTGAAAACATGACCACATTTTTAGAACATACAAATCTTCCATATAGATCCACTACATTTCTGAGTGCAAAAAGAAATGGTTACTCACCCTGTGCATTAACTGTGGTTCTTTGAGATGTGTCCCCCTATGGGTGCGGCACTCTAGATTTGCTATTGCTTCCTGCATCTTTGATCAGAGATTTCTCTTAGCCATGTCCGTTCATCCCATATATTAATGCTAGTCAGCCTCGTTCCCTATGCTGTTGTTATATAACACTGTGCAGGTGAACCACCCTCAGTTCCTCCTCAACCACAAAGCATCATAACAGAGACCTCTGAAGCAGAGGGCAGGTATAGTGGAGCAACTGTAGGGACATACATGTCTAAGAACCACAGTTACTGCACAGAGTGAGTAAAAAATGGTTACTCACCTTCTCGTAACAGTTGTTCATGTCCATTCCAATCAGGTGTGTGCGCACACACACGCACAGTAGCTAGAAGATTTTTCCCTTAGCAGCATCCATGGGGTCGATTGGACACCCACTGGAGTCGCGCCTTCATGGTGCCCAATAAAGGGCCCTGCCAGCCCACCACCCCCTCAGTTCCTTCTTTCCGGCTACTCCAATAGAGGGGTAGGAGGGTGGGTATTGGAACAGACATGAACAACACATCTTGAAGAACAACAGTTATGAGAAGGTGAGTAACTGTTTTTTCTTCTTCGAGTGCTTGTTCATGTCAGTTCCAATCAGGTGACTCACAAGCCCAAGTTCAGGAGGCGGAGGCAGAGTTGTCCACTGATTGGAGCACTGCTTGTCCAAAGGCCGCATCATCTCTGGCCTGCTGGGTAATCGCATAGTGCATGGTGAAAGTATGAATGGAGGACCATGTCACCGCTCTGCAGATTTCCTGAGTGGGAACCTGAGCCAGGAACACTGTTGATGAAGCCTGCAGGAGGTGCAGGAACCCCCACCAGGTTGCAGCACTCACGAATGCAGAATGTGATCCATGACAAAATGCATTGCGAAGACACAGGCAGACCTTTCATTCTGTCCGCCACTGCCACAACTAACTGGACCAATTTTCTGAACAGCTTCATTCGCTCAATGTAGAAGCTAGCACACTACGGATATCCAGTGAGTGAAGTCTCTGCTCCCGCTGCTGGAATATGGTTTAGGGTAGAATACCGGGAGAAAGATGTCCTGGTTGATGTGAAACTGCGATACAACCTTTGGTAGGAAAGCAGGATGAGGTCTGAGCTGAACCTTGTCCTTATAGGACATGGTGTAAGGGGTCTCTGATTTTAGGCCCTTACGTTCAGACACCCTCGTGACTGAGGTTATCGCTATCAGGAACATGACCTTGTAAGAGAGTTAGAGCCCAGAGCATGACGCCAAGGGTTCAAAGGGCGGTCCCATGAGTCTAGAAAGGACCAGGTTGTGGTCCCAAGCTGGGACAGGCTGCTGGACATGAGGGTATAGTCTGTGGAGACCTTTTAGAAACCAGCTATCGGGTCAGCAAAGACAGAGCAGCCCTCCGCGCCCGGTGGAAGGCCAAGATGGCAGCCAAATGAACCCTTATTGATGACATATAAAGCCCTTGCTGCTTCAGATGGAGGAGGCAGTCCAAAATAAGCAGCACTGAGGCTAGTGTCGGGAACGAATGGCGCTGTGCCAACCAGATTGAAAATCTCTTCCACTTGGCAAGGTAGGTAGTTCTCATAGAGGGTTTCCAGGTGCCAAGGAGGACTTGTCTGACCTGGTCTGAACAAGAAAGCTCCACCACGTTCAACCACAGAGCTTCCACATTGTGAGGTGCAGTGCCCCGGGGTTCAGATGTTGGAGACAACCATGATCTTGTGTCAGAAAGTCCAGGAAGAGCAGCAGAGCGACTGGAGCTTCCACGGATATGTCTAGGAGAGATGTGTACCAGTGCTGGCAGGGCCAGGCTGGAGCTATCAATATGACCTGAGCTCGTTCCCTCCAGATCTTGATGAGTACCTTGTGAACGAGCGGTATGGGTGCAAAGGCGTATATGAGACAACCTCCCCATGGGAGGAGAAATACGTCCACCCTGGAGCCCAGGCTGTGATTTTGGAAGGAGCAGAACTGTTGGCATTTCCTGTTGTGTTGCATGGCAAATAGGTCTATCTGGGAAAATCCCCACCTCTGGAAGATTGAATTTGTGATGTCCAAGTGAAGGGACCACTCGTGGCTGTGAAAGGACCTGCTGAGGTGGTCCGCCAGCTCATTCTGTACCCCGAGGAGGTACGACACTTGTAGTCGTATTGAATGTTCTACATAGAGGTCCCACAGCATGAGGGCTTCCTGGCACAGGGGCGAGGAGAGTGCACCCCCATTTGTTGATATAGAACATTGCCATGGTGTTGTCTGTCATAACTGATATACATTGTCCCGTTATGTTTGCCCAGAAAGTCTGGCACGCCAGGTGCACCACTCTCAGCTCTCTGACGTTGATGTGGAGAGCCAGATCTGCCTGAGACCAGAGACCCTGAGTCCTGCGGTCTCCCAGATGTGCTCCCCAGCCCAAATCTGATGCATCCATTACTAGCGAAAGAGACAGCTGGGAACTGGCAAAAGGGACCCCTGATCACACCACAGGGTCGAGCCACACCAGGACGGAGTCGAGGACCTGGCAAGGCAGGGTCATGAGAACTACATAAATTCATGGAAATTCATAAAAAAGAATTAGATACATTCATGGAGGTTAAGTCCATTAATGGCTATTAGCCAGGATGGGTAAGTAATGGTGTCCTTAGCCTCTGTTTGTCAGAGGGTGGAGATGGATGGCAGGAGAGAGATCACTTGATCATTACCTGTTAGGTTCACTCCCTCTGGGGCGCCTGGCATTGGCCACTGTCGGTAGATTGGGTACTGGGCTGGATGGACCTTTGGTCTGATGCAGTATGCCCAAGCTGTATCAGGCTGGTTGATACACCAGTGCTAACCATGACTGGAGCAGTGGGAGCCTGAGTCTGGCATGCTGCACGACGTAGGTACAGGCAGCCATGTGTCCCAGAAGTTTCAGGCAGTTTCTTGCTGTGGCGGTGGGAAACTGTCTGAGACCCCTAATGATACCAGCCAGGGTCCTGAACTTCACTTCTGGCAGTGTGCCCTGGCTTGGGTCAAGTCCAGTAATGCCCCTATATACTCTATCATCTGAACAGAGGACAAAGTCAATTTTGCTTCATTTAGAAGGAGACCCAGGTTGTTGAAAGTGGCCCTGAATAAGGAGCTGCTCGTGAGAAGGGTCCCTGAAGAGGGATGGGGAAGGGGGGTGGAAGGGCACAGACTTGGTTGGAGTATCCCCTCTCTACCACGTGGAGCACCCAGCGGTCTGAGGTGATATGGGACCATGCACAGTAGAAGGGGGATAGTCAGGACGAGAAGGTAAGGCGAGGTGGATCCAGTCTTGGGTGTGGTACATCGTCCTCGACTGTGCCTTCAAAAGGCTGGCCAAAGGGTTGACGTGGCCTTCTCCTGCTGGTCCTGTTTCTCCATCTGAACCCGTCCTGGTGGTTCTAATGACTGAACCGCTGAGGAGGCTGCGGATGGAAGTGTCTCTGATGAGTTGATGGTGTATAGAGGCCCAAGACCTGAGGGTGGCTCTGGAGTCCTTTAGGGTGTTTAGCCTCTTGTCCATTTTCTCTGAAAAAAGAGTGTGGCTGCTCTCTACCATCCCCCCAAGGAATCTTGTGACCCCAGGTGGCTTTGGCCTGGTCTCGATGCCGTGAAGGGCGCGGGTATTGGTGCTGATGTCGGGTCCTATGCCAGTGACGGTGTAGGTGCCTGGTGTAGCATCTGAACTGGGTCTTCATCAACACCGTAGCAGCCAACGTCGATGACGATGTTGGTGCTGTTGTTGGTGCCAAAGGCACAGCCGTTACCGTAGCAGCAGTCTGAGCCACTGACGCCTCCAGTGCCAAAGGCGTTGTCAAGGGTGGCATCTTGGTTGGTGCCGATGTCGGTGACAGTGCTGTGGCTGACAGCACTGATGCCTGAGGTAATGGCTCTGTCACTGGTCGTGGCGGAACAAACATTGCGGACTACACTGATGCAGCTCCCAAGCAGGATCCTTGGCTCCAACCTTGGCCTTGATAGAAAGCCCCCGGAGTCCAAAAGAGCCATTGAGCTGGGTTCTGCCATCGTGAGGGCCACTGCATCAGGCAGGACCCTCCTATTGTGCCTTGAGCTGGACCTTCTGCTCCTGCTATAGTCAGAGCGGTACAAATCTGACTCCAATGCTGATGTTTCAGAATAGGAGGACCAGGGCATCGCTGCACCTCTCGATATAAAGTGTCTGGAGCCTGGGGACTGACTGCGCTCCCTGGATGGAGGCGCTGGTGTCGGGGGGTGCCAAGGTGATGGGGATTGGTGTGACATCATCGCCAGCTTTCCCTTTGACTGAACAGGGTGCCAGAATGGAGCCTGTGGCGCCAGCACATCCCCCTGCCTTACGGATAATGACTCCATGAGTCTCAGCAGGTCCTGCGCCGCCTCAAAAGCCTCCAGGGTGGATGGGAGCAGCAGGTGCTCCGAGCGGTTCAGCAAGTGCGACAGGCCTGGACTCGACTGCTTCTGGGCAGAGTCGATGTAGCCCCACTCTGAGCCTTGGAGCTATGGCTCGAGTGAGGTGCAACTGGTGGATGGTCCCTGGATTTTGCTGAGGGACATCTGCCTCTTTCCGTCCTCTTCTTCTGTGCTGGCGATTGGACCAGTGTCAAAGGCTGGAGTGCCCCCGAGAAACTCCGTGACGGTACTGAGACTCCTTGGCAGTGTCTTTCTTTGACACCGGATCTCTTGAAGATGGTGCTGGAATGCTCCACACTGAAGACGACATACTGGGAGTGGAATCCCCGGTGCCTGGATCTGACTGAGATCTTAGAGCTGCCTCCCTGAGGAGGATTTTAAGCCATTGCTCCCTCTCTTTAAGAGTTCTTGGTCAGAATTCCCGACAGATCTTGCAGCGGTCTTTTTGGTGACCCTCGACCAGACACCATAAACAGGAGGTGTGGGGGTCACTTTTAGGCATGCGCTTTGCGCAGTCCTGGCAAGTCTTGAAGCCCGGGGATTGTGGCATGCCCTGGTGACAAATAAGGGGATGAGAAAAATGGGGGGAACCCCCCGTAACTTAAACTTATAAGTGAACTAATTACGCTATACTAACCAACTAGAACTATCTACAGTGAAAACCAAAAGTACTGCTAAGCCACTTGCCGGAGGAAGAGCCAGGGGAAATTCTAGCTACCATCACTGGTGGTAAGAAGGAATTAAGGGAGTGGCAGGAGCCGGTAAATTCGGGAAGAGTTCATAGACCACTTCTTCAAGAGGGAGTTCAGGAGCTCTCGATGTTGATGGAGCTGGGGATATAGGCGTAGAACAAGCTTGCGGTCTGGTAGAAGAGGCGCAAGGAGGAGCGGCGGCAGGAGCTGATCACGGGTATCACTGAGGCCAGGGCACTGGGTAGGAAAAGTTGGGTCCTGGCCACTAGGGGACAAAGTAGGGAAACGGAGGCTGATTCTTATGATGTGCCATGTCTTGGGGTGTGTATTGCTCCAGTGGAGGGGGAGACTCAGGTGGGGAGAACTCTGCCTGCTGCTGTATGTCGTTCTCACTATCTGTGAAAGTAGCCAGGTGAGGTGGCGAGAGCTGCTGTTCAAACAGTGAGTGTTCCATGTCTAGGAGTGGAAAGTCAGGCTCAGTAGCCATAGAGATATCCTGCAGATGCAGGAATTGTTGCTGCTCCTTAGGCTGGTGTGCTGTGGGGCGTGAAGTGTGAGCGGCAGCCTGGAGTGATTTTTGTATCATTTTTGTAGGAACCTTGAGACATTTGTGAGAACCTCGCAGAGAATCTGCTCTGGGGGTGGCAGGCAGGCTTGGTGCCGACATTCTTGTCAGCACCGGGGTGGAACACACTGCCAGCACAGGGTCCATCATCAGTGCCGGTGGTACCGGTGCCAAGGAGAGCTTCCCGCTGTGGGAAGTTGGGTCCCTGCTTTTGCGCCATGCTCCAGATCGGTTCTGACTTGGCAGGGGAGAGTGAGGGAGAGGGTTTACTGCCCTTTTCCATAGGCAGCTGCAGAGCTTTCTCTATGAGGAGCATTTTTAGCTGTAAGTCTCTGTCACGGCGGGCTCTAGTTTTTAAGTTGGTACAGTGGAGACACTTTACAGGTCCCCTAGCTTTGGAGTCAGAAGCTGGGTGTAAAGAGCTGTCCATCAGGAGCAGACAAAGTTTTATCTACCTGTTTTTTTCTGGCTCTGGATTTCAGCACAAGACAGAAGTTACACTTCTGTACAATGTGCAATTCCCCAAGGCAACAGATACAGGGGGCGTTCCTGTTGTTTACTGGGATTGCCTCCTGGCACAACAGACAACATTTGAAACCAGGAGAACCAGGCATAACCTCCCAGTAGGCAAGAACTATCTTATCTACTAATATTTATCTAAATATATATGAGAAAAATTTATTTATTTTTAACTATGTAGCTAAAGCTACTACTACTTACTAATTATGCTAATACTAAGAACTACAACTAATAGAGTAATAAACAAGAACACAGTTGAGGAAATCTCAACAGGAACAATTGCCAGAGCTCTGTCTCAGGCTGAGACAGTTGAGAAGGAACTGAGGGCCGTTCACCCCACAATGCTATATAACAACGGCATGGGGCATGAGTTTGACTAGCATGCATGTGCAGGCCAAATGGACACTGCTATGAGAAATCTCCAAAGGTGCAGGGGGTGCTAACACACTTAGCCTGGAGCATCCATAGGGAAACAACTTGCAGAACTTTAGTTTAAAAAAGTTGAGAATATTTATAAAATAAAAACACAATAACACTTACTAATGTTACTGAACTTTCTCTCCAACAAAATATGGTAGTCAAGAAGCCATTATCTAGTGATTCAACATATCTGAAACACTTAATTTAAAGGTTATAGATTATATTCATGCAATTTCTGTCATTCAGAAGATGTGGGAAATGCTACAATATGTGTTGAAGATATTCTCAAAGATGGTGTCTTAAATGATATAATAAACTACATTTATTTAGTGCTATTGACTAGTTTTGAACATCTCATCTGTACCCTGACACTAACCTGTCTGAACTATGGCTACGTTTATCACTCTAATTTCTGAAGCAGTTTCAAGCTACCAATTTTTAGAACTTCCCATAAATTTCCTTTTCCCCTCATGAACTCAAAATATGGAATTCCCCCCAAAAATACTGGTACAAAACTGAGATTACTAACAGTGTTAAGATTCTGTATTTTATACACCACCAGTGCTTTATTCCTTTTGATATCTGGGAATCTAAACTTATTAACGGTATAAATATTATCACTTTACGAACAAAATTATTACTATTTATTACTCATGTAACTTCATAGTGTGTATACTAGTATGCTACAACAGAGCAATGACAGATTTGCTGTCCTAAGAATTTGAAATCACGATAGATAGGCAGACAGACAGACCGACCTGATTCTCATTTACAGTAAGGCTCCTTAATACTTCCAGAGCAATATAAATGGGCCTTGATGTAAATGAAAATCAGGACCATATATCACTAAAATCACTGTAAAACAGAAACAGGCATTCTACATGAATTACTAAGGGAAAGATTGTGTTTGGTACCTCATAATTGTGTAAAGCATGCAATGGGCTACACAAACTGTTGAGCCTCAAGCTCAGAGATTTCAGTGATCTCACTAACACTGCTAATAGCTTAAACCCCTTCAAGAAAAGCAGAGGGGGCAAGGAGATGGTCAGCACAGGGGGAAGAACAATGCTGCCCCCCCTTTAAGGATGTTTCATTTGCTGTACTCACCTGAACTCTGAAAGACATACAGTAGCTCCTCACTTAAAGTCGTCCTGGTTAACATTGTTTCGTTGTTACATTGCTGATCAATTAGAGAACATTTAAAGATGTGCAATGCTCCCTTATAATGCTGTTTGGCAGCCGCCTGCTTTGTCCAGGAAGAGTAGCCCGTTGCAGCTAGCTGGTAGGGGCTTGGAACCCAGGTGGACTGGCAGCCCCCCATCAGCTCCCCATTCCCCTAAGTTCCCTGTGCGACAGCTGCCCAGCAGGCTATTAATTGCCAGCAGTTCAGCTGTCCCTCCCTGCACTGCCATGTGTGCTACTGCCCTCTGCCTTGGAGCTGCTCTCCAGAGCCTCCTGCTTGCTGTGCAAGGGAGGGGAAAGAGGGGGGCTAATGTCAGGGTGTCCCCCTCCCCCCCACTCCTGTACCCACTTACCCCATTTCCACACAGTGGGTGGGGGGAACACAACGGGGCTCAGGACGGAGGGAACTTGCTGGCAGGAGCTGCTGTCTCAACTTGCTGATCTATTTAAAAAGGCAGTGTACTTAAGAGTGCTGTCAGCATACTTAAAGGGGCAATGCGCATCTCTCTCTCTCTCTCACAAGGAGTGTGTCTCTGTCTCCTCCCTCCATTCGTGCTGCCTTGTAGAGTGTGAGGTTACATTAACAACAATGTGTTAACCCTTGAGGGCTGAGCCGATTGCTAGTTCATCATTTAGCAGTAAGGCATTCCCTGGGAAACATCCCACCCTCTGACTTCACCACCTTAATCAAGCTTCACAATCAGCATCGCTGTGTACCAGTATAAAATTGTTTGTTTTAAAACTTATACTGTGTGTGTGTGTGTGTGTGTGTGTGTGTGTGTGTGTGTGTGTGTGTGTGTGTGTGTGTGTGTGTGTGTGTGTGTAAAAAATACAGTCATTTGTCTGGTGAAAAAAAATTCCCTGGAACCTAACCCCCCATTTACATTAATTCTTATGGGGAAATTGGATTCGTTTAACATCATTTTGCTTAAAGTCACATTTTTCAGGAACATAACTACAACGTTAAGCAAGGAGTTACTGTAGTACATTCCTGAGGCACAATGCCACTTGAAGCTTCATTTGGAGCTATGTAACTGTGCAATGCCCCCCAACAACAGGATGGTACAAAGAGGTATGTGCTTCAGTTTAGCATTCAGGAAAATTGATATGAAAGACTAAAATTATATTGTGGCAATAATATGAACCTTTGCAAAACATTAGCTATTTCTTAATTTTTTAATTTTTATTTTGAGTAAAACTAATATAAGCAGCAAGAAAAAATGAGAATACCTCACCTCATGTATACTTTTTGCATTTAGAGGGATGTCATTCCTATAACGAACAAAAAATAAACAGAGTCCTTTGAACTTGTCTGGTGCAGTGTCTAAATATAATCTCATAATTTTAGTTCCTTTTACAACTCCTGGAATTGTTCGACCACATTCTGAAAATAAATTTAAGCACATTATTATTTTTAAATATAGCTATATTATAAAATGTTTAAAACTACTACAGAGAAATAAAATAGTTGCAACTCAGTATTTTATTTATTTTTTCCCTTTTGTTCATGTCAGGCACAACCCAGATAGTTTCCTTAATAGTGCTTGTGTATGTAAACATGATTTGTTAAGAGGAACTGTGAAATTACATCATTAAATAGTTTTTTCTATGGCGAAAACTAATGATGGTCATGAATGATTTACACAAATTTCAATCCTCTGCAAATGTATCACAATCCTCATTGTCATAAACAATTGAACTGTTTTGACTGATCATTTCCAAAACAATTCAGACTGAGGCAGATATACAATGTTAACCATTTGGGCTGAAATGTTCAAGTTGGGCAAAGTTATAAACTAAAAATAGGGTTTTATAACGGACTACCTTAACAACAGGCAGTGTGCAATAAGCCCCACCTATAACAATATTGTTAAAAATTAATAGCATGTACCTACTCCTGGTGCTTCTCCTTCTTGATATAAGAATTTCAAAGTTCTACTTCCGTCTTTGGCAAAAAAATTATCAAATGCCTGTAACTGTTCAATCAAAAAGTAAATTACTGTAAATAAAATGCTGTCAAATTACTACATTTTTATTTGTCTTAAAAGAACATATCATAGTGTTTAATTGGAAATCTGTTCAAAGTTTTGGTGATATAATAAATACTTTATACAACACTGGCAGGGAGATGGACTAGGTAACCTAATAGGTGATTTCAGTCTCTAAACTTCAATTGCTGGTATTTTCACAGGAATTATGCCATAGTATCATCTTCAAGTACTAATTTGTTTTACTTATTGAATGACTTGCAAAGCACTAATCACCACAGCAACTAGTCAATAATATATACAAATAGTAGACAAGGAGGAAAAAACGGTTACCTACCTTTCCTAACAGCTGTTATTTGAGAAGAGTTGCTCATGTCCATTCCACTCTAGGTGTGCATGTGCCCACATGTGCAACCATCGGAGATTTTTGCCTTAGCGGTACCCGTAGGGCCGGCTGTGGCACCCTCTGCAGTACCATGCTCACACCACAGTATATCAGGCACCACTGGCCCTATGCCCTCTCTGTTTCTTCTTGACGACAACTGTGATGGAAGGGCAGGAGGGAGAGCAATGGAATGGACATGAGCAACACATCTTGAAGAACAACAGTTATGAAAGGTAGGTAACCATTTTTTCTTCGAGTGCTTGCTCATGTCGATTCCATTCTAGGTGACTCACAAGCAGAATCAACGCAGGTGGGCTCGAAGTTCACAGTATTGCAGCTTGCAGCACTGGTCTGACAAAGCATCATCTTGAGCCTGCTGGGTCAGCGTGTAGTGTGACATGAATGTGTAGACGGACAAATTGTGGCCCAACAGATCTCTTGGATCAGCACCTGTGCCAAGAAGGCTGCTGATGACGCCTGCGCCCTAGTCACATGAGTCGCCATGATCGCCGGTGGGAGCACCTTCGTCAGCTCATAACAGTAGCGGATGCAGGCCATGATTCAAGACGAGATTCTCTGGGATGACACTGAGCAACCTTTCATCCTGTCAGTGATGGCAACGAACAACTGTGTTGACTTACAGAATGGCTTTATTCTATCAATGTAGAAGGCCAGCACCCGTCTGACGTCCAGGGTATGCAGCCTGTGCTCCTCATCTGTTGCATGAGACTCGGAGACGATCTTGGGCAGAAAGGCCAGGTGTGGACACAGTGGGACCTTGTCCTTATAGAAGACAGTGTCTCTGATGTTAGCGCCCTGATCTCGGATACCCTACAGGCCAAAGTTATAGTGACCAAGAAGGAGACCTTCCAGGAGAGAAGCAGGAGGGAGCAGGAAGCCAGGGGTTCAAAGGGGGGACCCAGGAGCCTCGATAGCACCAAGATTCAAGTCCCAAAGGGGGACCAGGTCTCGGACATGCAGGTAAAGGCACTCCAAACCTTTCAGGAAGCACGCCATCATGGGATGAGTGAAGACTGACCAGCCTTGAAACAGAGGGTGGAACACCGAAATGGCTGCCTGGTGTACCTTGATCAAAGACAGTGACAGATCCTGGTGCTTAAGGTGTAGTAAATAGTCCAAGATGTCCTGCAGTGGGGCTTCTTCCACACAAATGTGTCGGTCACAGACACGTGTGGGCTGTGGTGAGAGGATGGCTCTTTACGTGGGCAATCAAGTCTGACATGGCCTGGAAGCGTGCTTCTGGAAGGAAAGCCCTGACTCAGGTGGAGTCAAGAACCATTCCGATAAACTCTATTCGTTAGACTGGCATTAACATGGACTTTTCTGTGTTTATTAACAGACCCAGATCATTGAAGATAGACCACACCAGATTGAGGCTGTGTTGCACCTGCTCTGGGGACCTGCCCTTGATGAACCAGTCATCAAGATACGGCAAGATCTGGACCCCCCGACATCTCAGGTAAGCCGCTACTGGTGCCACACATTTTGTGAACACCCTAGGGGCCACGTACAGACCAAAGGGTAGCGCTGTGAACTGGAAGTGACACCCAGCCACTATGAAACACAGGAAGCGCCTGTGGCCCGGGAATATGGAGACATGAAAGTAAACGTCCTTTAAGTCAAGATCAGCGTAACCGTCCCCCAGATCCAGGGAAGAAATGATGGAGGCCAGGGAGACCATGTGGAACTTCAACTTCTTGAGAGACTTGTTGAGGCCACACAGGTCCAGGATGGATCTGAGGCCCCCTTTGGCTTTTGGGATTAGGAAGTAGCGGGAGTAGAATCCTCTTCCTTCCATGTCCCAAGGAACCTCCTCCACAGCTCCCAAGCCAAGGAGCTACTCTACCTCCTGAACAAGGAGTTGCTCGTAAGAAGGGTCCCTGAAGAGGGATGGGAAAATGTGGGGGTGGGGGGCGGGAAGAAGGAGCAGCTAAGAACTTCAGGGTATAGCCGGAGCTACTATGTCCAGGACCCAGTGGTCCAATGTAACCTGTGACCAGGCCGAGCGGAATGGAGAGAGGCAGTTGAGGGAAAGGTGGGTAGGATCCAGTTGACTGACTGGTGCATTGCTCTCAGGCGCACCCTCAAAATGTTCACTTCTGGACCCCTGGGTGTTTGGCAGCCCCAGGCTGGGTTGGCAAGCAGAAGGAAGAAGGACAACAAGGACCAAAACTAATATCCCTTCTTGTAGATCCCTGATGAGGTTGCTAGGTTCTTGGTGGCGGTGGTGGTAGCCAGAAGGGCTTTTGCTGATTGCGGTGTATGCATGCCCAACAAGCAAAGGGTAGCCCTACTGTCCTTCAACCCATGCAGCCTGGTGTCTGTCTGATCTGAGAATAGACCAACTCCATCAAAAGGGAGGTCCTGGACTGAGGCCTGCATCTCCTGGGAGAGGCCCGCCATCTGGAGCCAGGAGCTGCATCACATGACCACCACCGTTGCAACCACCCTTGCTGCTGAGTCCACTGTGTCCCAGGCCATCTGCAGGGAACATCTGGCCACTGCAGTGCCCTCCTCCACCAGAGTGCCAAACCCTTGGGCCCAGGGGCGGCTCCAGGCCCCAGCACGCCAAGCGTGTGCTTGGGGCGGCAAGCCGCGGGGGGCGCTCTGCTGGCGCCGTGAGGGCGGCAGGCAGGCTGCCTCCGGCGGCGTGCCTGCGGGAGGTCCGCCAAAGCCGCGGGACCAGCAGACCCTCCGCAGGCAAACCACTGGAGGTAGCCTGCCTGCCGTGCTTGGGGCGGCAAAATCCCTTGAGCCGCCCCTGCTTGGGCCAAACCCTGGGGGAGGGATTCCTGGAACTTTTTGAGACCATCCCAAAGATTAAAATTGTACTGGCCCAGCAGGGCCTGATGGTTCGCCACCCGAAATTGCAGGCTTGCAGTTGAATACATTTTTCTCCCAAATACATTGAGTTTCATAGCCTCTTTGTTTTTGGGAGTTGAGGAGGTGGGGACCTGCTTGTCTTTTTTGTTGGCCACAGATTCAACCAGCAAGCCCAGGGGCGGGTGGGTATAAAGGTATTCAAAACCTTTGGCCAGCACAAAGTACTTTTTCTTAGCCCGTTTCGAGGTGAGCGGGATGGAGGAGGGGGTCTGCCAAAAGGCCATGGTTATCTTGAGGACCCTCTCATGTACAGGCAGGGTGACCTGGGTGGGTGTAAAGGCCGAGAGGACGTTGAAGAGGATGTCCTCCTGCTCTGCCATCTCCTGTACCTCAAGCCCCAAGTTCTTGACCATGCACCAGGGAAGAGTTTGATGTTCCATAAAGTCATCCGGCAGGTTAGCTCTGGAAGGTCCCACGACTGCCTCGTCTGGGGGTGACAAGGAAGACTGGATCACTGGTGGGGGTGCTAGGGTCTCGACCACCGTTGGAGAAAGAGGTTTTGTGGTCAGCACAGGTTCCTCCACGCCGATCTCGGAACAGCTTCCAGTACTGTGCCCAGTGCTGGTGGGGCCACCACCCAATGCTCCACTGCGGACACCAAGGAGTGCTGAGAAGGAGGCATTGTCACAACTGGTACACCCCACGTGCTCCTATAAGACCACTGTTCTGGTCACTGGTCGTGTTGCCATTGCAGTGCCACAGATGTGGGAGAGGGCTCTGGTGCCCAATCACACCAATAAGATGTTGGTGATGGGCTAAATTGGCCCTCCATACCAGAGGAAACACCTTCTGGTGATCACGGAGGAGCTGTCAGTGCCTGTGTTTGTTTACTGGTCGTGGCTACCGGTGACTGTTGCCCAGGAGTAACTGACCGGTAACTGTAGCGTGGCGAGCGGTACCAATGCGACCAGTGCTGGGGAGACCAGTACTGGGACAGGGAATGTTCCCACTGTGCTGGTGATTGGGACTGATGCCTAGAGGATGACCATTGAGAGAGTGAGCGATGCCGGGAATAGTAAGGGGAGCGTCAACCCTGTGCCGGAGAGTAGTGCCAAGGGGATCTGGTGAACTATGTATAATGGCCTTAAGGCGCAAAATTCAGAATGGTAGAAACCACTAGCTCTTGCTTAGCAAGAAAGGCACTCCAACTGACCACCCTGGATGGTAAAAGGAACTGAGAGGGCCTAGGGCCAGCGGCACTTGATATACCTTGGCATGAGCACGGCACTCCAGAGGGTGCCACAGGCAAAAATCTCCAACAGCCGCACACATGGGCGCGTGCACACCTAAAATGGAATTGACATGAGCAAGCATTCCAAGAAAAAAAGTTACTTATGAATTAGGTAACAATATATAACTACATTAACAATAACAAACAAAAAATGTTTAAATCAGACTTACTGAAGGGCCATCCAAGATCATATCTTCCACAGTTGTTACATCTAAACCAAGTTTGTCCCCTAGGACTTCAAATATGTATCTAAATGAAGCACCAATTTTCATTTTTCGACCTTCCCTTGCATCTCTATATCGTGCCTAAAACATAAAAAAAAGTTTAAAAGAACTAAAAACTGCAGAGTGTTTGCCAAATTATTTGTTAAGCTGACCCATAACTTAAAACTGATATTACAGTTTGCTGTTTATGTGAAACTCCCCTAATTACTCTTTAAAAATAAACTATATTTTCATAGGTTAAAAGACGGAGAGGTTACTCAGCTTGTGTAGTAACTGGAGTCAGTGGTGCCGGAATGGGGGGGCAGAGGGCCATGGCCCTTCCACTTTTTAGAAGTGTATGGGCTTAGCCCATCCACTTTTTGGCAGGGGGCCACCCCTCCTCTTAATAAAAATACAGAGACATACCTATCTCATAGAACTGGAAGGGACCCTGAAAGGTCATCAAGTCCAGCCCTCTGCCTTCACTAGCAGGACCAAGTACTGATTTTGCACCAGATCCCTAAGTGGCCCCCTTAAGGATTGAACTCACAACCTTGGGTTTAGCAAGCCAGTGCTCAAACCACTGAGCTATCCCTCCTTCCCCAAAGCCTCCAAATGAGCTGGAGGTAGACCAGGGAGCCCAGAGAGCTGTGAGTTGCCACACCACGGACCCTCCACCTGCTTGGGTTGGGGGAGTTGAGAGCAGCCCCCAGTCCATGTCCCTGCCCCCCAGAAGCCCCGCCCAGGGCAGGAGTGTCCGTGGCTCCCACAGCTGCCCACGTGCCGCACATGGCTCTTATCTGGACCCGGCTCCGGCTGGGGGGCTGCAGCCCAGCCATGGTAAGAGCCTTGCAGGCAGCTATGGGGAGCCACAGACCCTCTTGCCCTAGGTAGGAGACTGTGGGGCGGGGACACAGACGGTGCTGCTCTTGACCCATCCACCCCAGGCAGGTGGAGGGTCCACAGCTCCCGGCCCACTCTGGCTTCTGGCTTGGCCAGGGGCAGGGCCTTGGCAGAAGATGAGGGGTGGGGGGCCCTGGCTCTGCCTCCCCTCCCACTTTGGGGCAGGCTCTGCCACCCTTGACTGGAGTTCTCCAAGATATGTGTCCCTTTGGGTGCTCCACTTCACATGCATGTGTGCCACCATGTGCCTTTGAGCAGGGATTTTCAGTAGCAGTACCCGTTTGGCCCACAGGTACATTCTACACATCCTCATGTCCTCTACCAAGAATACTGAACGCTATGCAGGCAAATAGCCCTTCTCTACCACAAAGTCCCATAGAGGAATCCCAGAAGAGGAGAATGAGGGCACATAGTGGTGAACCCATAGGAACACAAATCTTTAAGAATTCCAATTAATGCACGAAGTGAGTAACCTCTCCTCCTTTTTCCACTTCAGGTAACTCCTGAGCAGTATCCCCCAGGATGGAAGGAGCTTAAATGCAGAGTCTAATACTGAACACAGAACTGCATTGCCAGCTGCAGCATCTGATCTAAAGACATGACCCAAAGCATAGTGCTTGGAGAAAGTATGAACTGAAGTCCAGGTTGCAGCTCTGTCCCCATCCCTCCCACAACCCAGTGGAACTATCAGCTGGAGCCCACCACATGGTAGGAGCCACCGGCCAGGGTGCCTCCAGCCCTGCCCCTCCCTGGATCCACTGCGATAGCAAGTGAAAGGAACAGAGAGAGCCTAGCCCAGCTTCCTGAAGCAGTGATTTACATCTCCCCCAGCTGCTCCCGATGCCTGAACCAGACGCTCTACCCCTGGACCACAGCCCAGGAGGGGCATGTGATTCAATTTATATGTGGGGAAAGAGTAAAATCTGTGGGGGATATTAATTCTGCACTTGCACAGCTGTGCAGAATTCCCCCAGGAGTATCCTGTGGAGGCCAACATCAGTACCAAATCACAGATCTGTCCAGAAAGTGTCAGTGCTGTTGACACTGAATGCTTTGAATGAGTACATCCAAAGTCAGATTCAGGTGGTACTGACGTTGCAGTGTGGGATACCAGTGTTGGTACCAAAAGGCATAGAAAACTCCGATAGTTCAGAGTTCTTTCAAGTGGAATGTCTACTAAAATAGACATGACCACCTGATGCCAGCAAAGTCTTTGGTACTGAATTCAACTTAGTGGAAGAGTGAGTTTTATAGAAGCCTTGGACAGTCTCATAGTATCAGAACCACCTGGAGTCCCAATAGCACTCCCACTAGGACCTGAGGTCTCCAGAACATTCTTTTCAGTCGGTGATCAAGATTTCTTAATAGCAGACCTACCACTCCTGCTCCTCTTTTCAGTACCCACAGTCTTATTATACAGTGCTCTTGGTACCACTGTATCCCTCAATGTTTTTGGTGACTGAGACCCAGAGACAGATGGGGTACCTGAAGTTGTATCTCTCAAGGCTCTCAGTGACCAGGACCCACACACAAGACAGGACACTAAGTGTGCTCAGAGGCCAGTCCACAGGGGGGTTCTCAGAGCCTAAGTTGGAGACTGGACTTAGGGTTTGCTCCACCATTAACAGATTTAAATGTTATGGTCCCAGTTTTTACAAGATCTTCTCTTGAAGGAGGAAATCTTACACTTGGTTGGTATATCGGTGTCTCCCAAACAACGAAGGCATTGAGAGTGTCCACCATTGACCAGTATAGCTTTCAGGAAGAAAGACAGTCCTTAAAACCTGGGGATCCCAGCATAACCCAGAAGCATCAAAGTCCAGAATTCTTCAGACAGGGAAACAAACAAAACTGCAAACTAAATACTATGACTAAACTGAGCTAAGAAAACAACTAAGGAAACTACATTTAGCTAACTAACTGGCTATATCTAAACGAAGTGGATACACTCCACTTCCCAACTCAGGCCAAAGGCAGTTGAGAAGGAATTAAGGGTAGTTCGCCCATGCAGCTCTATATATCCTTGGTACAGGGCCTGAGGCTCTGTAGAGTGCATGCATGGGCCCAAATGGGAACCACAGAAAATCAAAGGCACACGGGGATGCATGCACACCTGAAGTGGAGCACCTACAGTGACATAACTTGCAGAACAAAATAAAAATAACCACTGAAATACACAAGTCAACTCTGAGGGAATGTCAAGGATGAGCAAACACAGAATATCTGTATACAGAATCCAAGAAGGGAAAGATCAAAAGCAAACCAACAACAACAAAAAAATCATGTCCTCTTTAAGAAGGCCTCCAAACCAACCCTAGCTTGCAGAGTTCCTAGTTTTCTTATTGTTGCAAGAGGCAGGCTGGCTTTCTCCCTTTTCTTTAGGCATCATGTTAGTGAAGGAGAACTTAACCAAGTTCATAAGGCCCTTACCTCAGAGCAACCAAACTTAGGGCTTATCTACACAGTGGGTTAATGCGCTGTACAGGGGGTGTGATTTCTAAAGTTCACTGGCATGTTCCATATTTATTAGTTCTTGTAGACCCTGCTGGTGTGCACTCAAGGTTCCCTAGTGCACTTTGGCATACTATTGTTTCAAATAGTACTACATTAAAGGGTACCAGGAGGATCTAATCAGACCAATTAATGCACAACATGTGTGCTTTGGAAATCACACTCCTGTAAAGCATATTACCCCATTGTGTAAACGGGTCCTCAATCAGAAAATAAGTCTCTAGAGGCCTAGGTCAAGCTAGTGTCCTGGTGCCTGAGTGAGCCCACAACCTGTAGCCCCCGCCATTGCTTCCTGTCCCCCCTTCCTTACTCAGCTTCCTTTTCCTTTTTATATAGCCCAGCTCCAAGAGCAGGCAGGGTGCTGCTTGACTGCACCCAGGCTGATCTGTCTGTAAGAGCCAAACTGTCCCTTAAAGCAGTGTTTCCCAACCAGTGTGCCATGGCACATCAGTGTGCCATCAGGCATGAACATGTGTGCCATGGAATTTTGGAAAAGTCACTTGTGAGGAGAAAAAAAAACCTTTATTTTAATTAGTGTTATAACCAAATTGCATTTTGTGCTTTTCCTCTTCAGTGTATTTGAGAGACAGGACATTACTCACACTATGTTCAAATGACCTTGCTGTTCACAAGGTATGATGTGGTTTTCTTATCAACCATTAAGTTACAGTAGTGAATTTCGAATTGAAGACTCAAAAATAGACAAATATTTGAAGAAAAGAGATTCTGGCGCCTCCATATCTACTTTCAGTGATGAAGCTGAACATGAACACAAGAAAGTCAAAGTAGTGAGCCAATGCTATTGTGAGAGTTATTTGCAATTTGGATTTTCATTTATAGGTGAATCATCTAGCTCTTTTTGACAATGTCTTATGTGTGGGGAGAAACTCTCAAACCATGCACTGGTGCCAAGTACGGTAAGTAAAAACAAAACCTATACTAGCAAACATCCGTCCCTTGCCAACAAATGGAAATATTTTTTTGAGTATTTGAAGGATCAAAATGAAAAACAAGTACACCTGATGAAACATTGTGTAACAGTTTCTGATAAACCACTGGAAGCAAGCTACTTGGTCACTGAGTTTGTAGCAAAGATGAAAAAGTTACATAGAGTCACAGAAATATTAATTTCACCAGCATGCAAAGAAATGGTGAGAGCAATGTTAGGTGAAAATGCAGTCAATGAAATTGCAAATGTTTCCCTTTCAGATAATATGGTAAGTAACTGCATTGATTACATTAGCTGTCATTGAGACTGTGGTCTGAGAAAAAAATCAAATCAAGCAAAAAATTTGCACTGCAGCTTAATGAATCAACAGATATCAGAAGTCATACTCAACTCTTGGCTAACATCAGCTGATGGAGAGTGTATAAAATTTTTTTTTTTATTTTGTAGACAACCGCCACATCACACGACTGGGGAGAAAATCTTCAGAGTGACAACGGCCTACCTTGAGGGAGAATTACATTAGAAAAACTGTCTTAGTGTTTGGCACAGATAGGACTGCCTCCATGATTGGCAAAGTGAAGGGTTTTGTAAGCAAGGTCAAAGAACAAAACAAACGCAGCCAGAAGAATTTTCCTGAGTGTTAGATGGAGCAGTAAAGATTGTGAACTTAATAAAATCATGGTCCTTAAAATGTTGCCGTTTCTCGCTGTTGTGTAAGGAAATGGGAGCAGAACACCAGTGTTTACTTTTGCACACAGAAATACGCTGGCTTTTCCATGGAAAAATTCTCTCATGTTTGTAAGAGCACAGAGAAGAGTTTAAAATATTCTTAACTTTGGAGGAATTTGCACACATTGACTTAATCAATGATGTGGCATGGTGTGGAAAACTTACCTATCTGGCTAATATATTCCACTCCCTCAATGAACTGAATAGGGAAGTGCAAGGTAGATATGAGAATCTTCTCTCCTGCATGGATAAACTATTTGGGTTTTGATCTCAGTTAGCCCACTGAACTGAAAAATGTAGCAAAAGGCACAACAGAAATGTTCCCCTTGGAAAATGTGGTAGATCCTACTGACAATATTTTTTGTCAATGTTACTTCTGTGCATTCGAAAAGATTGGAAGAAAATTTCAGCTCATGTTTTCCTTCAACCTTTATAGAAGATTTTGATTGGGTCTGGGATCCTTGGATTTCTTCTTCAATGGAAAATGCCAAGAATCTTACAATAATTACTCAATTTACTGAATTAAGGATGAACCACACTTAAAATTAAGATTGGTGACATGCCTTTGGACTCAATCTGGTTGACAGGGGCAGATGAATGAGTAATCTCAGACCATGCTATTGCCAGCAGTTTAAGGTCACGGGGGGTGGTGTGATGGGATGGTGGTGGTGCCTCCAGCAGTGTGAGGTCACTGGGGTCAGGGTGATGACATGGGGGATGGTACCTGCAGCAGTGTGAGGTCATTGGGGGTGGGATGATGGTATGGGGGCAATATCTCCAGCAGTGTGATGTCACTGGGGGGCAGGGTGATGGATTGGGGGTGGTACCTCCAGCTATGTGAGGTTACTGGGGGTGGAGTGATGGGATGGTGGTGATACCTCCAGCAGTGTGAGGTCATTGGGGACAGGGTGATGGATTGGGGGTGGTACCTCCAGCAGTGTGAGGTCACAAGAGGCAGGGTGATGGATTGGGGGTGATACTTCCAGCAGTGTGTGGTCAGTGGGGGCAGGGTGATGGGATGGGGGTGGTGCCTGCAGCAGTGTGAGGTCACTGGGGTGGGGAGATTTTGTTGCCATTTTCAACAACATGCCTGTGCAAGTTAGGTTTTTTTCAAGCCTGACTTAACAAATACAAATAAAGAAAGCATCTGAGATTATTGGAGCAAGAGCTCCAAGTTGCACTGTCAAGATTTCCTGCCAGGATTAAACAACTCTGCATATCAAGTTGAGATCAAATTTGTCATTAAAAGTAATTTTTGTTATAATAATTTTAGCACAGGGTGGGGGTGCACCACACAAATCTTTTATTGAAGTAAGTGTACCTTAGAATGGAAAAGGTTGGGAAACACTGTCCTAGATAGTCGTATTCTGTAAGGGAACACTTGTGCTGGATGTATCCCAGTTCCCTGCAGTGATAGCATACCATCTGTCCAACACAGGTAGAAAGCAGCATGCCCCAGATGGCTTGAGTTTGGGATGAGAGGCCACTGGTTCCCCTGGTTGGAGCTGTAGTTGCGGGCAGGTCCCATTCTGGGACTTTGGTTGTTCTGGACCCATCCTCCATGCAGATGTCGCTGGGCACCAGCTGTGTTGTTTCCTGCCACCATTCCTAGCCCGGCCATCATGGGACTGGACTTTCCTTACTAGATGCCATGGCCTCCAGGAACCTCTCAGTCATTTCCACAGACACTGCTACAGATGGCAACTGGAAGCACTGGACACAGGCTTGCACCACAGCTGGGAGGATGTGCAAATATTGGTCCATTAGTTCCCCCACAGACTTGGGTCTCTGGAACCAGCCACCAAGAGGCCAGATACTAGAATCACTAGAACACAGGAATGCTTTTGTGGAAAATGGCTCAGCTCAATATCTCCATTGACATGCCTCTGGGAAAGGCTGAACCAGTCCATTATAGCCATCTTTAGTGTAGTATAAGACCATGCTTAATCCTCACTCAGTATTGTGGAAGCAGGGAAAGAATTAACAAGGATTTGAAGGGATCTTAATGCATGTCAGTTAGTTAGCATGAGTTAGGATAGCTGTGACCCTAATGACGTGAGATTTGTAGAAGCAAGATAATGTGAGACAGACGAACGAACTGTGTAAAAGGTTATTACGACCTTGCAATGATAACCAAATATGCAGGCTTGCTTTTTCTAGTAGTGAGACAAATAAGATAGCTGAAAGGCTTATGTATAAACAAATGCAATTGTTTCTCTTTTACTGTCTCCATTATTGCTAGCTATTGTCTGTAACAAAGGTATAAATGCTTGTTGTAATTGTTTACCAATTGAGAGAGACCTGTCCGGGACAAGGGGCAACCCTGTTTCCTAGGACACTCCCTCCCTCTATTGTAATTACTAGAGAAAGAATAAAGTATTTGATTTTGCTGTACCCAAACAGAAAGCGAGAACTGAGTTTTTCTCCGACAATTTGGGGGCTCATCCGGGATGGCAACGCCCACGGATACACAGACGGCTACTACGGATCGTTCCCCTTCGAACCCCATGGCGCCACACTAGAGGTAAGAGACCTTTTGAAATCTCTATTGGGGTGTCGGAGGAGGACTGTCTGTGGGGACATCTGTCTCTGTTGGGCTCACGCCATCTGAACTTATTGACTGTGCAGCAGGATCAGATGCAGAGTGGTGTTGGGGAAGGCCCCAAAAAGGTTAGTTTATAGCAGTACTGGGAACTGCTGAGTTGGCCAACAAGGTAAATGCATAGATAAATGCATAAGGTAATGCATAGGTAAATGCATTAGAATGCACCGGTGCTGAGGGGTTTTTACCGCCTCAAGAGGGGTTGTCATACTGCCTCATGGTATTGGTCTGGACCAGGTAAAGATGCATTGTGGTTAAAAAAAAAAATGTAAAAAGAGATAAAAAGGTTAAAAAGGGGAAAAAAAAGAGGCCTTGGTGTGTGTGGGTGTGTGTGTGTGTGTGTGTACACCAGTGTGAGTGATTGTTATCGGAAGACGCCCAGAGTAAAATGGTACAACCTAATTTACACAACAGATCCCTTCCCAGCAAATTCACGGGAGAGGAGGGGCTGAGCAAAAATGCATGCTCGTCAGCGAGAGGGCCCAGCAAAACAGCAAGAGGGTTTGTGACAGGATGCGAAACAGGACAGTTTGAAATGCCTACAGCATTAACAGACAAAGTTGACAAAGGAACAGAGGGAAACTCGGAGGATCTCAAAGCAGATCTGCTGGCTCCAGTGTCCACAAGACAAGTAACAGATTTTCCTGCAATTTTACAATTAACATATGGGCCTTCCTGATTAATAGGAATTAAAGGATTCATGATGAAGTTACGTTCCCTCAGGCTGAACATACTTGTGTCCTGATAGAGCAGCCTTCACTAGCCTCCCTTGAGGATCTGGCTAAGATCCAGGAGGCAGCTTCGAGAACCAAGAAACACTCTTGGGGTGCTGCTGGATGCATTTTACACACTGATCATCTTTGGCGTGCCCCGGATGGGTGGCACCAAAGATGTTACTGCCCTATCTTGCTCGCATATACCATGGAATGGCACATATGAGCAAAGGGGAGATGGTTGCTGCAGTTACCCGAGATTGGTGTGCACCAAGTTTCCCTTCTGTAGCACATTCCTACTGTCAACACTGTGTGATTTGTCAACAGCACAACATTGGTAAAGCTGTTAAAGCTAAGCGGGCAGCCCACCATCCTCCTTGGGGACCTTTTGTAAATATTCAGATTGATTTTATTCAAATGTCTAAATGTTGTGGTTATGAATATGTATTAGTTTTAGTTGATGTATTTACCAATTGGGTTGAAGCTTTTCCCTGCAGGAAAGCAGATGCCAGGACTGTTGTGAAACTTCTGCTTAAAGATTTTGTACCACGTTTTGGCATCCCTGTGAGTGTCAACAGTGATCGTGGAACTCACTTTACTGGACAGATTGTAAAGGAGTTATGTGCAGCTTTGCAGATCCAACACAACCTTCACTGCCCTCATCATCCACAGTCTGCTGGGACAGTGGAACGCCAGAACGGGATTTTAAAAAATAAACTGGCCAAGATTTGTGCTGAGACAAACTTAAAGTGGCCAGATGCTCTTCCTTTGGCACTGATGAGTATGAGAGCCATTCCCAATCGAAAGACTGGACTCAGCCCTCATGAGATTTTGACAGGACGCCCAATGCGACTACCAACTGCACCCCCATTAACCCTAGCTCAGATGGACATTCATTTGATGGATGACATAATGCTTAAGTATTGTCAGGCACTAATGAAATGTGTTAAGTCTTTTTATACACAGGTGAAGGAAGCATTACCGAAGGATCCTGTGCAACCTTGCCACTCGTTGGAACCAGGAGACTGGGTCTACATAAAGGTCCATCAACGAAAGACTGCCTTGGCTCCACGCTGGAAGGGCCCTTTCCAAGTCCTGTTAACCACCAACACTGCTGTGAAGTGTCAAGGACTACCTGCCTGGACCCATGCATCGCACTGCAAAAAGACCCCTCCACCTCGAGAGGACACTCCTACTGATGATCAGCGTACTCCTTCTTCTAGCCCTGCTGTACCTGCTGGACAGCGGAAGAAGAGGACAAGGTGACGTACTAGCAACCTCTCCCTTGTCCTCTGACAGACCTACTGTGCCTTTGGATTTTTCTACAGGAATTCCAACATTAAAGACCTCTTCCCTTTATCATGCTAAACCACAATTGTTTTTGGAGCAGAAAAGAAGAAACATTCATTCTGCAGAAACCTCCAGAGTCCAGGGATTCCTGACTGCAAGAGACATTAAGAACTGGCCCTGGTGGAAGAAACGAAGCATCGTTAATTGGCAAGGAGGGAACTGTGGGGAGCGTGCTTGGGAATGTGGGGTTGAATGGTGGCTTGGATTTCTTCCAGGGGCAGAGCTCTGTGCTTATGGACAAGTACCCTGGGGATGTGCTGCCCTCCCTAATTGGCTTTCAGATGATGAATACCGAAAGCGCCTTGCTACCACAAAGGTTACCCCCACTAGCCCCTCAACCCTGGCCATCACTTCTGTAATTTATCCAGATACAAACAAAATTGTATATTCTAATGAAATTCATTGGCCAAGGCCTTCCCATCTTAGTGATTTATTAGAATATTGCTCAGAGAGACTATTTTTTAAAGTTCGAAAGAATTCATATGAGCGAACAATTGAGTGGAAAACAAATGGATCAGTGAAAATAGAGATCCATAATATTACTGCAAATCAGCCCCAAGAATTTATGAATGAAATTGATGGGTTCCAAAGTGAAGTAGATATGATGGTTATTCCTGGAATTTGTGCTATGTTACCTAAAAGAGGCCCTTATTGTTATTTGGTTACCCAATTAGTGAATAATCAAACGACTACCCAAAGAGTTTGTTCTGCTACTGGAAATTTTACCTGTATTGAAACCATTCCAGTGACTGATAATGTAACCTGTACTTTATTGCAATACACTCCCTCTTATGCTATTAATATTAATGCCTCCCAGAAATATATAAAGGTATACAACCAACAGATGTGGTATAGACCTACACTAAGGGGAGATGTAGCGGAATATCGATGGACTGTTATTAACACTACACTAGGGACTGTGAAGTTTACATTGCCTTTATCTAGTTTTCAGATCACCTCTACATATCCAAATTGTTCACAAGGGGCTGCCATTAGATTAGCATGGGCCTGGGTTATTTCCTCTAGAAAGAAGAGGGACCTGACCGGATCCTTATGGGATGGGGCCAATATTGCCGCAGCAGTTTGGAATATTTTTAAGAACCAGGAACATGATGAGAAATTGGGCCAACTAGAGAAGGCCACCGGCCTAATTTCTGGGGCACAGCTAACCCAAGTGCAAACCGGAGTGGGTGAGTTACATGTCATTTCCGCCCTTAGTTCTATGACCCAGAAGTTATTGAGAAAGATGGTACTGAATATCACTGAGGCTAGGAAGGCATTGCAGTGGGATCTAGCATGTTCGGAAATTCAGGATTTCCTGAATGACCAGCTGATGGCCATTCGGAATGATCTAGAGCACCAAGCTTGGCCCACTGCCCTTACAGACACATCAGGAGTACCATCTAATCTGTGGCCATGGAGACATACTTGGAGACTTTCTGGATGGAAGTGTGGACGTTCACAGTGCTCCTTCCAAGCATATGGACCGGTTGGGGGGGGTGTGGGCTCCCACATACTGAATCCTGCCGGGTCCATGGGGAGGATGCATATGGGATTGGGTGATTCACCGAGATATCTGGGAAGTGAGACCGCCTGATTCTCCTAATCGATTTTTAGTTAGTGCTCCTGGGATTACAGCTGATATTTGGATGGGGTTAGGAAATCTATGGACATTTTGGCCATTAGAACCACCACAGCTTCAGTGTGTACGGAAACTGAAGCCAGGGGAAGTTGTCACTGTTTATGACAATATTTGCTGGGAGGGTAGAGGTCAAGGAACTACCCTGACAGGACACCCACTTTTTCAAGCTAATGATAGCTGTGTGTACGTTAATGCCACCACATTACAAGATATACATATTAATCTTACCACTGCTGCAGGCAATCATATCATTTACTGGCCTGCAGATAGAATGTTGCAAGTAGCTCTTAGATTTCAGGTATATTTTAATTGGACTAGAGTAGTGCCTGATCGGTTTCAAAATTTGCTTTCATTGTTACCAGAGGTTCAAAGAATCTCTGAATTGCAAGGGCAAATTCACATGCTTCAGAATATATATCATGCTGAAAAGAATGCCTTTCATACAGCTTATAGAGTGTCTACTTTATGTACTAAGTATGATGTATTGTGCTTTGTAACCAAAACTGTACAACAACCCCATTATATTATTCCTATGGGAATGTTATTGTTTGTAGTGTTGTTAGTTAGTTTAGGATTATGTTATTGTTGTTGTTGTTGTAAAAGATGTAATGATAGTAATACCTTTCATGTTCATGCTAATCATGCGTTGTCATTTCGTCCAATGAAAACCCCTAAGGTTGACATATCTGCTGTAGAATCTGAAATCCATGGTTTAATGCAAATTGAGATTTGAAAATATTTGTAGTACTAGAAGTACAAAAGGGGGGAGTGTGGAAGCAGGGAAAGAATTAACAAGGATTTGAAGGGATCTTAATGCATGTCAGTTAGTTAGCATGAGTTAGGCTAGCTGTGACCCTAATGACGTGAGATTTGTAGAAGCAAGATAATGTGAGACAGACGAACGAACTGTGTAAAAGGTTATTACGACCTTGCAATGATAACCAAATATGCAGGCTTGCTTTTTCTAGTAGTGAGACAAATAAGATAGCAGAAAGGCTTATGTATAAACAAATGCAATTGTTTCTCTTTTACTGTCTCCATTATTGCTAGCTATTGTCTGTAACAAAGGTATAAATGCTTGTTGTAATTGTTTACCAATTGAGAGAGACCTGTCCAGGACAAGGGGCAACCCTGTTTCCTAGGACACTCCCTCCCTCTATTGTAATTACTAGAGAAAGAATAAAGTATTTGATTTTGCTGTACCCAAACAGAAAGTGAGAACTGAGTTTTTCTCCGACAGTATGCAGTAGGCTACCTGTGCCTCCTGGTGATGTAGGGGGCCAGCTGTACCACTCAGGTATTTCTCTTGCAGCCCTCTGGGGTAGCAACCCATTCAACAGTGGTCAAATAGGCTTTCAGGTCACCATCACCAACTCTCAGCTTTATCAAGATGAGGCTCAGATGTATGCTACGGCTAGTTTCTCCTTCCAGGGTGGTCCCTTCCCCCTGCAGACTGCTGGGTGAGCAGTCTAGCCATATCTGACTGAAATTGGTGGTTCCACTCCTGATTGGCATGTAGCATAGCCACCCAGAAATAACAAGAGGATATCTGCATCTCCTGTTGAGCCACCAGCTATGCTTCCTGAAATTGGTGTTTCCTCTCTGCTAACTGTGCTTCCTATAGGTGTTGCTAGGCAGCCACCTGTGCTTCCTGTTACTGATGGTTTCTGTCACTCTTTGTCTGTTGTTGCTGCAGGAATAATCGGAGGTTCCCTTTCATGACCCTTCTAGGAGGAAGAGGGCTCCCATGAGATCCTGCCAGCTAGGCTACATGTAAGAGATCCAAGAGGGGGAAGGCCAAAACCAAGCTAATAACAAAAATAATCACATCTCCTTTTTAGAAGGCCTCCAAACCAACCCCAGCCAGCAGAGTTCCCAGTTCTCTTTTACTATTCTAGAAAGCAAGCAGGATTTCTCCTTTTTCTTTAGGCATCAGGCCAGGGAAGGAGAAGTTTAACAAAATTCTTAAGTCCTCAGAGCATAAAGTCAGGGCAACCGACTTACAGTCAGAAAACCGAAATCTCCAGGGACCCTGTCATAGTGCCCTAGTGCTGAGGGCTATTGCAACCTATACTTCAGTGTGGCTTCTGATTCCATCTCCCTTACTTAGCTTTCTTTCCCTGTTTATTTTGCCCAGCCCCGAGGGTGATGGAGGATACTTCTTCATTGCACTCCGGCTGTCTTGGCTGTAAGCTACAGGTTGTCCCTTAAACAGACAGTATACATCACAACATACCTCCAGAAATATCTTACTATATGTGTTATATGTTGACTAGTACACTCCTTCCATAATTCAGTACTTCAATTATTGTTGTCACAATACAGAAAAAGAAAGATCATTTACCAGTAACTTCAGTGAGACTACTAACAGTACATAAAGTTAAACACATGCATAAATATTTGCAGGACCAAAGTCAAATATAGCTTGACTGCAACTATATATATGTATACATTATTTGGGAATGTTTTTTGCACTTTTTATTCATTACTTTAAAATTAAAAAAAGAAAATATCGCAAAAAACTATTTCAAGAGAAAGTCAACCATATTCTAATAGGCAGATCTTCCTAACAAAAATTGATATAATAAATTTTTTGAAAAGAAACAGATAGTTGAGAGAGAAAACTACATTGTTATAGATGTAATATTTGATACTAAACCTGTTTTTCTTTTAAAGTTTCTTGTAGGGATTGAACTCCACTAGTACTCCGGCGAAATTTAGACATCCTGCGGTTACTCAGAGAAGGGCTAAAAGACTCTAGGGGAGGGCGGAGAGATGCTACTTGTCGAGCACGAGCAACAGGGACGGGCTCAGCTTCTTCTGGCAAAAGGGGGCCGGGCTCAGCTTCTTCTGGTGGAACGGGGCCTGGCCCAGCTTCCTCTGTCGGAACGGGGCCTGGCCCAGCTTCCTCTGTCGGAATGGGGCCGGGCCCAGCCTCCTCTGGCGGAATGGGGCCGGGCCCAGCTTCCTCTGGTGGGACGGGGACGGGCCCAGCTTCCTCTGGCGGGACAGGGACGGGCCCAGCTTCCTCTCTAGTGTTTGGACTTTCCATCTGATCCCCTGGCACCTCCTCCATCTTGAAGCCTGCAATTTACAAACAATTCACTTACTGTAACAATGCTTTAGAAACTCCTTTAATTATATCCTCAAGTGAGAGTAGGGAAAAAAAGTAGTAGGCCTCTAAACTCATTCACCAAATACACAATCCTAATATTTCTGTCAAGTTATCTCAAAGTTGTTAAAGATAACATATTATGGAACTTATATAAATTTCTTCAACACAAACATTACATGAATCTGATTATTGACAAGTATTTTCCGACTATTTATATTTATTTTTCAGTAATGTTTTACCATGTATTTTAAACAATTTGGAATTGATTAAAATATAATATTATAGCCTTTTATTCTACCCTGTATCAGAATGCCTGTAACTATCAGGGTGAATAAAAATTAATGATTTTTTTTTAAATTTACATAAACTTTTTAAAATTTATATTGGATACTTTAATTTGTAAATTAAAGGCACCTTTGCCGCCTAAGATCCATCTGCAACATCAAGCGGCAGGACAGGATCCCCAGCACTTAAGTTCTTGAGAGGTGCCAAATCCCTGGCATCAAGAGTATGCTCATCAGAGCGTAACTTCGCTGGGTCAGACATTTCGTCCCACAGAGACTTCCCATATACCAAAAGCAGTGTTCTATAGCCAACTGAGCATGGGAACCCACTATAAAGGTCAACTAATCCTCAGATACAAAAACACCTTGAAGGCCAACCTCAAAGTATGCAAGATAGACATTAAAATCTGGTTAATAAATTGCTCTGGACAGATCCATATGAAGAGGTCTGTAACATGAGGCCATGTTTACGTTTGAGGAATAGTGTGTAAGGTCTTTGCAGAAGAAGAGAGCATGTCTTAAGGACAATGCCTCAAACTCTTCTCTCAGTAAGACTACACTTGCAAGACATGTAACTGCATCTGCAAATCCAGGATTGGCTGAGCTTCCCATGTGAGAAGACATAAAAACAAATAAATCCAGAACTTAAATTAATACTGGCTGAACACTCATCCATCAAAGCAACGGGATCCATCAGTTCATAACATACACATACACACACACATGTAGGGATATTAAAGGTTTATATTAGACATGGTTTATATGAAAAATGATTTATTGTTAGAAATGATTTATTGTTAATTGATACTTTATAACTGAAGGTTTATATTAAAAGTAAATGTGATTCCCAAGATTTAGCCTCTAACCTGCAAGCCACCAGCTGTGTCTGTGTGAAGCCTGCTCAAAGAAATACTTTGTATAAAACTTGTTAAACATTAATTAACTCTAAGTAAGCCAAAACAGTAGCTGTTATAGTATATAAATAGAGACCCCCACCCTCTGTAAGTTTTCATCTCACTTTATTTTTGAATGTTAAAAGACAGGGAGTCTCACATAAATTGGTAACACCCCAAAAGGTAAAGAGACAGTGAAGTAGATGTGATTAAGATAGAGAATGTATGTGAATGAGTGCCTAGTTTAAATAATGAATGAATGGTTAGGGAGTTACCAGCCTGAAGAATTCAGTGTTGGCTGAAGAAGGTGTCAAGTGGGATCAACCAGATGACCCCCGGAGGGCAAACTGGAATCCACCCCACCACCTCAAAGGAAGGAAAAACAAACATCTGACAACATGGAGCCAGCCACCTGCTGATTGATTTAGCAACAGCAGAATGAAGCAACAATCATGGACTGACATAGGAATAAATTCCTATAAAACTGGACTCTGAAGACTAAGGACTTTGAGTCTACGGTTCTGCTGCCAGCCTCCAGGAGCATCAGGTGCACCTGACCCGGACTTGGCTCCACTCTTGTGTACAGGATACCTGGCCAGTATTCTGTCACAAGCAACTTTAGGCTGGTAACTATAACATCTATACAGAACTTGTATGAATAATTGTGTGAATGGATATATATATAAGTAATCATAGGAATAAGTAGCCAAACAACGTTGTTTACTGTTATCTTTTGTTTTATTATGGTATTTACAATAAATGTGACAAATGTCTTGTCCCCTTTAATAAGATCCTGATAGTTATTTTTATTGGTATAACACACACACGAGCTGACCACACCAAAGACTCCCATCGACTTCAATTGGCTTTTGGACCAAGCCCTAAGAGCCTCTGCCCACAAGCATTTATGCATGTCAGTAACTTTATGCAAGAGTAGCTCCACTGTAGTCAATAGGAGTACTCACATACATAAGTGCTTGCAAGGTCAGGGCATAGCTAGGAATAAGTTACTTTTTATATACATTTTTGCAGAAAAATGTTTAATTTTTACAATTTTATTATATAAAGTTATAGCACTAGATATTTAGTGTGAAAATGGACAATGTCTCCTGGTTGCAACAAGGATCTCATCTGGAAATATTTTGAAGAAACTCTTTAGCGTTGGCAATGTTAAGAATTACATGAATGATGTAAAAAGTGTGACAAAGATGTGGTGGCAAGTCTAAAATAACATTCTGAAAATTGTGCTGATGATACTAAGAATGAAATTGAAGATGCTGTTTCAGTCAGTCATTCTGAATATTCTGGATCTTTTAGTAAAAAATGCAAAACTTTTCACTGAATTTGGAAAAATATTTAACCTTAAAAAGTTATAATTGTTCATAAATGCTGCTGTTACTGCCTTTCATTTTTGAGTTACAATGAAAATCAGAGCAGTTTATCTATTTCATTTGAATTTGTCTATTTTAAATGCTTATGAAAATTAGAAGTTTTTCATTAATAATGTATCAATTATTGCAGAGTGACTGGGTTTCAAAATTTATGTAGCGATGTCCAGAGAATATTGATTGATAGCGCTTTTACACCAATTTGGGTGCTAAGCTTTTAACTTGATAGTTGCATTCATTCTGTCTTGGGAGGTAAAGAATTTAATGTATTCATTTGAACTGTATGGCTCTATTCTAATTTGTGGGGTTATTGTAGTATTTCTTGTTATACTGATTACATTTTTAGTTCATTGGTAGAGTTGCTCAAACTATAAGATAAGCATCTTTTGCACTTTAATATCTCAAATAAAGAAAGGGATGTACTGGCCACTGTTTCCCGTGGCCCCCATTGGCCTGGAACGGCGAACCACAGCCAGTGGGAGCTGTGATCGGCCGAACCTGTGGACGCTGCAGGTAAACAGGCTGTCCCAGCCCAACAGCAGATTTCCCTGACGGGCTGCGTGCCAAAGGTTGCTGATCCTTGGTCTTGACTCTATAACAGATTATATGAAATCACTGAATATTTAAACACTATTGTTTTCATTTTATAAATAAGACGTATCTTTATGGGCTTATTAGTAGTGATTGCATTCCTGCTTAAATGAATAAAATAAAGAATGTTTTCTACAGAAACTACTTGAAAATGGGGGATAATGAATGCAAGTCTCCAGTACTGAAACAATACAGTAAACATTTTTTCCTTTCTGTATAGCACTGTATTAACAACTGATAGACTGTCATATTTAAATAAAACTTCAGCTGAGTTAGTTATTTGACATCATGCCTTATTATATTCAAACATACAATAGAAGTTTCACCCCCTTAGGAAAAAGCAGAAAAGAAACTTCAAATTTTATAAAAATAACAGCCCTGATCCAGAGAGAGACACCATCCAGAACTGACAGGCATGAGACTGTGATCAACTGAAACAGGCTTTGTGGGAGGACCTCAAGTATTTTACCCCTACCAGGATCTCCATGTGGAAGATGGGTGAACATCTGGTAAGCTAAGGATGCCTATAAATGTTTTTTTCTGAAATGCTCTTTTTGAATAAATAATACTTTGCTTTATGAAAGTGGACTGATCACTGGATAACCCTGTCATTACCCTGAGAGATCAGAACTGTAGGCAAAATCATAACGAATTGCAGGGATCTGCAACCTAAGGCCCTGGTCTGAGACAGTTGATGGCTGGAGGCCTGAGACCTAGGTGGGGTGCACTGGAGGAGACCATGAGGATCAGAGTTGCAGCTAATTTGGGGACTATCTTGCAAACACTTATTCTTTTACTTAACTTTAAGCATGTGAGTAGTCCCACGGACTGCACTGGGTCTACTCTTGTGCTTAAAATGAAGTATGTGCACATTTACTGAAAGATTGCTGGATTCAGTATATGATGAGATTAAACAGCATGTGCACTATTCCTGGAGAAGAAAACTCTTACTGAGTCTTGATTGGTGGAGCAATATTCACAATGTCCATTAATCATGGAAATCATGTGAAATCAAAATATAGGGTTGTCTAGCGAGCTGGCGTTGCCTCCCTCCCTGATCAATGGGCAGAGAGCTGCAACCGCTCCCTGCTGGGCAGATCTGGGATACCCGCAGCCACCCTGCCGGAAGCACAGTGGCGGGGCAGAAACAGGAACTATAAAAGGCTGGCCCTCTAGCTTAGTTGGGGCAGAGTGGCCAGAGGAGCAGGATGTCTTTCCCCTGCTGCTAGAGCCAGGGGCGGCTCTACATATTCCGCCGCTCCAAGCAGTCATGCGCGGGAGGCGCCCCGGAGCCCCGGGAGCAGCGGACCTCCCGCGGGCTTGACTGGTGAGGGTCCACTAGTCGCGCGGCTCGGCTGGACTTCCCGCAGCTGCGGGCGGTTCGCTGGTCCGGCGGCTGTGGTTGAGCTGCCGCAGGCATGCCTGTGGGAGGTCCAGCCAACCCGCGCGACCAGCGAACCGTCCGCAGTGACACCTGCGGGAGGTCCACTGCAGCCGCGGGAGGAGCGCCCCCTCCGCAGTCTTGTCTGCGGCAGGTCCGGTTGTCCCGGGCTCCGGTGGACCTCCCGCAGGTGTGACTGCGGCAGGTCCGCCGGCCCAATCTGCCGCCCCTGCCGACAAGTGCCGCCCCACGCGCGTGCTTGTCGCGCTGGGGTCTGGAGCCGGCCCTGGCTAGAGCCCAGACCTGATGGAAGCTAGTACAGTGCCAGAGACAACAACTGCCGGACACCAAGGAGCTATTTGGGCTGCCACTTGCTGTTTACCCAAGCGAGACCGACGACAACCCCAGAACCCAGGTACCTGGACTGAGCGTGTGGGAAGGAACCCAAGGAAGGCGAATAGGGTTTGGCTATGTGACCGACTGCAAGCTGGCCAGCATGTTGTGGTCAGATTTTCCCACTAACCCAGTGACAGACCACTCTGCCACTGTTAGGGCCCTGGGCTAGGACACAGTGGAGTGGGAGGGCCTATGTCCCCTGCCACCTCACCGTCAGGGTAGCATCCTCCCCACTTTGTGGAGAGGAGGCCTGCATTAGTCTGGCTCACCCCTGAACTAGGATGGGAGATGGTTTGCTGACTCTCACACCAGAGAGCTAATCTCCCCACTGTTGCTCTGCCTGGCTGCAGGCCAGAGCCCCTTACCTGAACTGAGTGCTGCCCTGCCCTGATTGAGGGCCTGGGGGAATAGACTCTCTGTTGCTCTCCCTGATTCACGGTAGGTCAGAGCCCCTACTGGATTACTGCCCGCCCCTACCCTGATTTAGGGCCTGGGCAGATACACTCGTTGCTGCTCTCCCAGACCACAAGCCAGAGCCATTAACTGTGTGTCGCCTCGCCCTGATTCAGGGCTCTGGGCCTATAGACTTATCAGTCAATCAGTCTGACTGCAGGCCTGGGACACTAACTGTGAGCTAATTTTCCCCTGAACCAAAGCAGTCCATAACTGTCGTAGCAAAGAGGGTGTGGTCTCTTCCCCTGATGGATGGGGAGAGAGCCGCAACCGCCTTACAGGTTGTACGTTTGGAATAAACATTTTTGACATATAAATGCTGAGTCTTCACTGATCAGTATTTGATAGAATTAGCAATCAAACCTATAACTGAATAAAAACTCAAATGACACATGAATAACTTAGTCACAAAGCTGCATATGTGACAAAGAGGAAGAAAAAAATCTCAAATCAGAATAATAAAGTAAATCTGGAACTCATTACACATACTGCAATACTCATGTATCCTTCACTCAAAAAATTAGATACTCCAGGAATAATGGAAAACATTTCTGAAACTGTAAAATACTTAAGTTATAACCACTTTGCCTCATTTTCACCTAAGAGAGGAGGTTCAACACTATCTCTTCCATAAGATATACAATAACCAACCTATCCTAATGACAACTGGTAAAGCGGATTGTGACAAAACTGATTTAAATCAATGTCTTTTTTTTTAATTAAGTTAAGGCCTTGTAAAACTAATTTGAAAGTGTGCCACTGCAAATTTAGATTAAAATGTATAACTTATTAAATTATAAATGCTGGTTTTTAAAAAACACTCCTCTACTGGTAGGATATCTTATTTTAATTATACAAAACTGCTATAGGCAAAAAAAAATATTGAAATTAAGGACCTGATCCTGCACACATTTAAGGAGGACCATGACTCTACAGCACTCAAATTAAGCATGTGCATAGGAGACTGCAACACCAGAGAATACTCACCTTTGTAACTGTTGTTCTTCAAGATGTGTTGCTCATATCCATTCCATTTAGGTGTGTCCACGCCACGTACACAATCATTGGAAGATTTTTACCCTAGCAACATTCGGTGCGTTGGCTGAGGCGCCCCGTGGAGTGGCACCCTTATGGCACTGGATATATGCCCCTGCCAACCCAACGCCCCCTCAGTTCCTTCTTGCTGGCTACTCTGACAGTGGGGAAGGAGGGAGGGTTTGAAATGGATATGAGCAACACCTCTCGAAGAACAACACTTACAAAGGTGAGTAACCGTCTTTTCTTCTTCGAGTACTTGCTCTTATCGATTCCAATTAGGTGACTCCCAAGCCTTACCTAGGCGGTGGGGTCGGAGTGAGATGTCGCGGAGTGAAGGACTGCTGAACCAAATGCAGCATCACTCCTGGACTGCTGCACTATCGCATAGCGGGAAGCAAAGGTATGTACCAATGACCAAGTTGCTGCCCTACGGATCTCCTGTATGGGTACATAAGCCAGGAAGGTGGAGGACGAAGCTTAAGCCCAAGTGGAGTAGGCGGTAAGGTGCGTAATTGAGACACTAGCCAAGTCATAGCATGCACAGATGCATGATGTGATCCAGGACAAGATGCGCTGGGTAGAGACCGGAAGGCCCCTCATCCGGTGTGCCACAGCTACGAACAGCCGGGTCATCCTCCTAAAAGGTTTCGTTTGTTCGATGTAAAAGGCAAGGGCCCTGCAAACATCTAGGGAGTGCAGCTGTTGTTCTCGTCGAGAAGCGTGCGGCTTCGGATAGAAGACTGGAAGGAAGATGTCTTGGTTGACATGGAAGGTAGACAACACCTTAGGAAGGAAGGGTGGGTGTGGACGCAGCTGTACCTTATCCTTATGAAACACCATATACGGTGGGTCCGACATGAGGGCTCAAAGCTCCGACACACGTCTTGACGAGGTGATAGTGACAAGGAAAGCTGTTTTCCAGGAAAGGTACAGGAGTGAGCAAGTGGCCATCAGCTCGAACCGGGTAGTCTGGGTAGGACCAGGCTGAAGTCCCACGTAGGGGCCGGATGCCGAATTTGTGGGTACAGACATTCCAATCCCTTGAGGAACCTACTGACCATGGGATGGGAGAAAACCGAGCGCCTGTTTTCGCCCAGGTAGAAGGCCAGAATCGCTGCTCGGTGTACTCTGATGGATGAAATTGCCAGGCCTTGCTGTTTCAAGGACAAGAGATAGTCTAAGGTGGTCAGTACTGGCACCTCCAGAGGGGCAGCATTGCTCAGGGCACACCAGCAGGAGAAACGCTTACACTTGGCCAAATACGTGGACCTAGTACAGAGCTTTCTGCTACCCAAAAGTACATGCTGCACTGAGCGGGAGCAAAGTAGCTCGGATTGAGTTAGCCATGCAAATGGAGGGATTGCAGGTCCGGATGACATAGTCGGCTGTGTTCCTGAGTGATCAGGTCCAGCCACAACGGGACTGGCATTGGGGTGGTCACCGACAGATCAAGGAGAGTGGTATACCAATGTTGCCTGGGCCACACCGGGGCAATCAAGATTGAGCGGGCCTTGTCTCTGCGCAACTTGAGGAGGACCCTGTGGACTAATGGGAATGGAGGAAAGGCATAGAACAAGTGGTCTTTCCACAGTATCAGGAAGGCGTCCGATAGGGAGCCCAGGGAGCGCCCCTGGAGAGAACAGAACACCTGGCACTTCCGATTCTTGCAAAAGGCGAAAAGGTCTATGTGGGGAAACCCCCACTTCCAGAAAACAGAATGGATAATGTCCGGGTGAATTGACCACTCATGAACCAGAAAGGATCTGCTGAGGCGATCTGCCAAGGTGTTTTGGACTCCTGGGAGAAATGATGCCACCAGGTTGATCGAGTGGGCTATGCAGAATTCCCACAGGTGAATGGCTTCCTGACAGAGGGGTAACATGGCCATTGTGTCACAGTTTTCACAGACAACACAATGGCCCTGAAGGTGTTTGCGGAACACCTGACATGCCAGGAGTATTGCTCTCAGTTCCCGTACGTTGATGTGCAGAGATATCTCTTGTGTGGACCAAAGGTCCTGTGTGCGAAGGTCTGCCAGGTGAGCGCCCCAGCCCAGAGATGATGTGTCCATGGTTAGGACCAAGGAGGGCTGCGGGGCATGGAGTGGCATCCCTTCGCATACCGAGGTGGAGTTCAGCCACCAGTCCAGGGAGGTTAAGACTTCTGGCTGTCCCAGCCTGGGCGATATACGGTTGAGAGCCAGGCCTGAAGTGGACAGAGGCGCAGTCTGGCATGTCTGGTCAGGAAGGTACAAGATGCCATGTGACC
This sequence comes from Mauremys reevesii, assembly GCF_016161935.1. Classification (NCBI taxonomy): domain Eukaryota; kingdom Metazoa; phylum Chordata; order Testudines; family Geoemydidae; genus Mauremys; species Mauremys reevesii. The sequence continues at coordinate 62,287,043 of NC_052625.1, forward strand.
CAGGAGAGCAAGGCACCCCCGTGCTGTCAAGGTCGGGAAGCTTTGGAGACCGTGGATAATGCTCGCCATGGACTGGAAGCGGGAGTGTGGTAGGCACGCACAGGTGAGATTTCAATCCAGGGCTGCTCCGATTAAGTCTATTCTTTGAGTCAGCTGCAAAGTGGACTTTTCGACATTGAGCAGCAGGCCCAGCTGTCTGAACAAGCTCATGGTGAACTGAACATGAGATTGCACCTGGACCTTGGAGCAACCCCGAATGAGCCAACTGTCAAGGTACGGAAACATCTGGATCCAATGTCGACGGAGTGAGGCAGCCACAATGGCCATACACTTTGTAAAGACCCTTGTTTCTGCGGATAGGCCGAAGGGAAGGACGGTAAACTGGAAGTGCTGTTGGTTGACCACAAAGTGGGGGAAGCGCCTGTGAGGCAGGTAAATTGCTATGTGGAAGTACGCATCCTTCATGTCGAGGGTGGCGTACCAGTCTCCAGAATCCAGGGAAGGAATAATGGTCCCCAGGGAAACCATGCAGAACTTCAACTTTACCATGAATTTGTTGAGCCCGTGCAGGTCCAGAATGGGCCATAGCCCCCCCCTTTGCCTTGGATATTAGGAAGTAGTGGGAGTAAAACCCCCTGCCCCTCAGTTCCTTTGGAACCTCCTCTATAGCTCCGATAGTTAAGAGTGTTTGCACCTCCTGAAGGAGGAGTTGCTCGTGAGAGGGGTCCCTGAAGAGAGACGGGGATCGGGGATTGGAAGGGGGGGACAAAACAAATTGAAGGCAGTATCCACTTTCCACCATACGTAGGACCCAGCGGTCTGATGTTATGCGGGACCAAGCAGGGAGGAAATAGGAAAGGTGGTTGGTGAAAGGTGGGGAAGGATCCTGTAAGGAGACTGGTACTCCGCCCTCAGGCGCACCTTCAAAAGTTTTGTTTGGACCCCGCTGATGGTTTGGGGGGACCCTGGTTCTGGCCCATCTGAGGACCAGATTGTCTCCTCCTACCACTCCAGCCGCATCTTCTAGAGAAGTCCTGTCTTGGCCAGGGGTTAAGGTAGGTGCACTGTGGTTGGGGTCGGAAGGGCCTACGTTGCGTCACCGGGGTATGATGGCCTGGTTATCCTTCAGACTCTGGAGTCAGCTTTGTCTGAGAACAGACCCTGGCCATCAAAAGGCAGGTCCTGGATAGTTTGCTGCAGTTCCGGTGGAAGACCAGACACCTGCAGCCACGGGGTGCAGCACATAGCTACGCCCAAGGCTAGAGTCCTAGCCACTGAGTCTGCCACATCTATCGAGGCCTGCAAAGATGTCCTGGCGACTTTCTTGCCCTCTTCTAGCAAGGCCCCGAACTCCTCCCTGGACTCCTGAGGAACCAGCTCTTTGAACTTCCCCATCGAGTTCCAGGTATTATAATTATAATGACTCAAGAGGGTCTGCTGGTTAGCCAGTCTGAGTTGTAGACCGCCAGTAGAATAGATCTTGTGGCCGAATAAATCCAGGCGTCTAGCGTCCTTGGATTTAGGAGCAGGAGCTTGTTGGCCGTGTCTTTCCCTCTCATTAACGGACTGTACAATGAGGGAGCACGGTTGGGGGTGAATGTACAAGTACTCATAGTCTTTGGAGGGGACCAAGTACTTCCTCTCTACCCCCTTGGCAGAGAGGGGAATAGATGCCGGAGGTTGTCAGATTGTATGGCATTACCCTAGCCGAATAAACGGCAAGGCTATACGTGTCGGGTTATCGGCAGATAAAATGTCCACCACCGGATCCTCGACCTCTACCACCTCCTCCACCTGGAGGTTCATGTTTTGTGCCACCCTGCAAAGTAAGTCTTGGTATGCACGGAGGTCTATAGGTGGGGGGCCAAAGGATGACATACCTGCCACCGCCTCGTCAGGCGAAGAAGAGGAGGATATGCCTGGGGCAAGTCTTGCTGGGGGGGGGGGTCCGGCTGCCCTAGGTCCACCATGCTAGGGGCATAGGCTTGAGCTGAGGATAGGGCCGTTGCCTCTGAGCCCCCTGGGGGGGCGACTGGCAGTGGCCTCCGGGACCCAGGTTCAAAGTGGGCCGAGTGAGAAGCCCCCGAGGGGACACCTTGGGCCTGATGGTATGCCCGAAGGGGTCCAAAAGGACCACTGTGGGGGTCCTTAAGCAGGATCCTGCCCCTAGTCGTGCCATTGGCTAGCACCGTCCGCATCTTGGTCATGGATGTGGTAGCCACTCTCTGCTTGGGACAACCTCGAGTTGGGGCAGGATGGCCAAGGCGGAGCCGCACGCTCATGCTGGGTCGCAGTGTCCTGCTTAGTTGCCCTGTGCCGTGGAGATGGAGATCGGCACCGCGGTGATGGAGATCGGCACCGCGGTCTCAAGCGGTACCGTGACCTGGATCGGGACCGATAGTCGTATTGGTGCCGAGAAGCAGATCTGGATCTCAATCAAGATCTATGGGCGGAGAAGTGCCAGGATCGACTCCGAGTAGATTGGCGCCAGGAGCTGGATCAGTACCGACCATAGCAGGACGAAGATCTTCATGAGCTGGGGCAGTGCTGCGAGTGTGACCGGCATCGAGATGGAGATCGGTGCTGGGACTGCGAGCAGTGCCGTGGACAAGACCAGCGTCTGTATTGGGACCGTGACCTGGATTGGGACCGAGATCGGTGCTGACGCATCTCGCTCTGCGATGGGGGGAGCATCATGGAAGGCTTCCCTTTCGAGGGAACAGCCTGCACCGGCGGTACCGAAGTTTGCGACAGTCCTGGCTCAGTGACCGCAATCAGGTTGCGTGCCGTGGAGAAAGTCTCTGGGGTGGAAGGTAGGCCGAGCTCGACCGCAGTACGCACCAGGAAGCTTATGTGCACCAGACTCAACAGCGCTTGTGGCGCCGGAATCAATGGTGCCAGAGTTGGAGCCTTTGCGAGGTGGTCTGGCACGGGACGCTGCTCCAAAGGGGGCACAGGCAGTGCCAGCAACTGCACCGGAGCAGCGGGTTGCTTGTGCTGCTTCTTGGATCCTGGAGCCAGCGAACGGTGCCGCGCTGGTAGTGGTGCTGGGGACATCTGGTGCCAGGAGTCTTCGCCGGTGCCAGGTCGCGAAGCCGTTTTTTCCGGTGCCGGAGGCACACTTTGGACCAATGGCACCGGGTCTCGGCGCAGGGCCGAGGACATTGGCCTAAGTGCCACTTCCATCAGGAGCTGCTTCAAGCTAAAGTCCTGCTCCCTTTTAGTCCGAGGCTTGAATGCCTTAGAAATGCAGCACTTATCTGCTTGATGGGATTCCCCCAGGCACTTCAAACAGGAGTTGTGGGGGTCTCCAGTAGGCATCAGCTTAAGGCAGGCTGAGCACAGTTTGAAACCTGGAGACCTAGGCATGAGCCCGGGTACTGGGAGGGAAGGAGGGGGAGAAGCCCCTTACCACCAATTACTATGTACACTAACAACAATAACTACTATTAACTACAACTAGAAACTACTAACAACTACTCTATAACAACTATCTGCAAATATAAACAAGCTAAGAGCTAGGGAAGTGGGATCAGTTAAGCTGCGCTCCACAGTTCCAACAACCATCACGGGCGGTAAGAAAAACCAGAAGGGGTGCTGGGTCGGCAGGGGCATATATCCAGCGCCGTAAGGGCACCACTCCAGGAAGCACGTCAGCCGACCCACCGAGTGTTGCTAGGGTAAAAATCTTCCGACGATTGTGCACGCGGTGTGCGCACACCTAATTGGAATTGATATGAGCAAGCACTCAAAGAACTATATTTTTATCTAAAACTTCTCTTGGGGTGTGACGAGGTTTACAGATCCCACACAAAGGCTAACAAGTAAATGGGCAGTACAGGGCCAAGAGGCCCCTTCCCCAACTGGCTGTGGGGCATGCTCCAAATGGAAGATCTGCTTAAAAGGGGACTCTGTCAATCAAGCAGGGAGAGAGTGAAGGAGAGGCTGTCTTGATTGGGAAGAAGCCAGTTTGCAGTTTCTGGGACAGAGTGATCTACAGGAAAAGGATCTAGGCTGGCTGTGGTAAGACCCAAATGAGAGGCCAGGGGCCTCACCCTTTTCCCTGCAAGGAGGGAATAACTGCACACTGAGACGTGAGCTGGGAAATACCCATGTGATTATCTGAACTACTGAGCTCTATTAGGAACTCTCCACTGGGAGGACAAGAGCACTGCAAACTGAAAGAGAGGGGAGGTAGGAAGCTGTCCAAGGAAGGCTAGTTTGGTGCATTGGGAAGAGGTAATTGAGACACTCCTCACCCCTTCCCTACAGGCTCGGACTCGGGGATCTGGGCCTTCCCTCTCCATGATCTCCCTCACCATTCCCCTCCAGCCAGGAGAATTCATGGAGCACTGGGGTATGAAGACTGTAGCGCAAATGCTGGGCCAACAGACCACACAGCAAAGCCATTCCAGGATGGTGAGGACTGCTGAACCATGGACTGCCCACCAGGCCTCCTGGCCTCTGGGTGAAGCCTGCTACAAGGGGACAAAATCTTTGTCACTTCAAGACATCATTGCTCCAGTATCAACTATGAAAACGTACTTAAGCTTTCAATACATTGACAAAGTTATTGTCAACTTTTTATATCAAAATTTTCTAGGCCAAATCTTTCAAAAACAGGACACTAAAGTTAGGCTCCGATGCCCATATATAGGCACCTTACAGTGGGATTTTTGCAAAGTACCTAAGTGATTTAGGAGCATAAGTCCCATTGACTTCAAACTGCAAAGTCTGGTATGGCCCATATGCACATTACTCTTAGGGGAATTCTGTGTCAATGTGTGGGCACGGAATTCATATCCTCCACAGATTTCTTTGCTTTCCTGCAGAAAAATGACTTCTATGGGGAATCCAAGGGAACCTGCAAGAGTGGTCATGTGCCCCTCCCCAGCAGCCCAGAGCAGCTGGCAGAGATGTAAATCAGTGCAGGATGGGGGCTGTACATGCGTGGGGAGATGTTAATAACCACTGTGGGGCGCGTGTGTGTGTGCAAGCAAGATAGACACTACCTCTCAGTTGCTATTGCAGCAGGCCCAGTGTGGAGGGGGAGGGCTTTGGGGTGTTTGGAAGTAGGCGTGAGGCAGGCTCTGTCCCCTCAGGTGGAGCATAATGTAGCAGCCTGCCTTCTTAGTTGTTCCCATTCTTCTTAGTGACTTGTTCCCATTCTTAGTGAATTCCCCCAGGAGCATAAAACAGGTGTAAAAGTGTTAAGGCTCCTTTACATTGTCAGAGTGAGGTAAAGAAGCCTTATTATAAATGATAGTATGGCCTTATAAATGCTTATGATGCTTTAGAGATCAGAATTGGTCTACATTTTTGGACTGAAATTTTCCTATCAAAATACGCTCCCTGAACTGTTTACTATTGACCTTTCTGGAGATGGTCAGTAGCCAATATAAACTGTGAGTCTGATTCTCCAGCCCTCACTCTTCAGTTGCCTGTGATGTAATACGGAACATATGGGTGCATATTTTTGTTGACTAATAATTAGAAATAAAGGGTGAAACATAATTACATTATTAGACAAAGAGGTTTGGGGATTGCCTCCAATGCTTCCCACTCCTATTCTCCGTCCAGCTCAGCAGTCCACCTGAATCCCTGTCTGTTATTTCATCCTGTTCACCATCAAAGAACAGCAGAGATCATCTTGAGGCACTTTTGCTGATAGCTTAACTTTATTGACCTTTAGAGTGGTACAAGTCATCATTTTGGGCAAGCATATGCTTGATTTAAAATTATCAGTACATTTATTTATGACTGGTTAAGAAGTAAAAGGATGGAGGCTGTTACCCCAAAATATGCCAGCTAGTGGGTGCCCAGGGAGTCATCTTCAGCTGGGGATGGCAAAAGTGTAGCATGTTCTGACCATGCTCCTTTCCCCACCCCTCCTTGTTTCCGATATAAGGATTGGCATAGGTCAGGACACTTCCATACCAAGGGAATCCTCAGCTAGGAAAATCTGTGTTTTTTTGCTTTTCTCCAGTGCCAGAGTGGCATAATAGGGTTAGATTACAGCTCAGGATCTATTTTACTTACCCATTAAAGAAAAAAAAAAGACTGAGGGCAAATAAAACATTTATCAAGCAGTCAATAAAATGTCAAGACAGTCAGAACCAAGCACTTCCCAAAATAGCCAGCCAGGTCCAGATGAAATTACCAAATGGCAAAGGGATATTCATTCTTTTGCACAACCTGAACGGCCTTACATCATGCATCAAAAATGGCTGCACCAGCTTTTCATGCTCAAGAATCCCCTACAAAATTGCATGCGGATGGGGACAATTTATTTTGCAATGTTGTTCTCAATCATGACCGTCTGCAATTGTGGATCATTGTTCATTTAAAAAAAAAAAACACAACCACAAACTGAAGGAAGATGAGACTCAAGAGGAAGGCAGAAACCAACATCAGAAGACCATTACAAGTACACTGAAAAACAAAACCCAGGCGAAGAAAGAACATGTGGAGGTGAATGGAAATACAAGAAAATGTTCTTATGCTGAAATATAAGATAAGTAGCTTAGAAGAGCTATAGCGATGGGGGTCTCTTTACTTTAAGTGCTTGAATATACAGCTGTTTTTGAACTTTTTTAAAGTAATGACTATGGTCAGTTTTCTGTTAATAATAAATAATATACTCTACACTAACTTGCACTTTCATGTGATATTTTACAGCTAATTCATTTAATAACGCATTTTTGTTATTGAGTGTGCCTCTCCTTAGAGGCATAAGCCAAATATCATATACACACATGATCATTTTATTATATTTTAAATCTAAATTAAAATCTAGAAATTCAGAACTAAATATAGTTGGAATAAATTATTAATCTAAGATTAACAATGTTACATGGGTAGTAAACATTTGTCCTCACTCAAGACTTATCTAACTGCTTCAACTTTCAGATTTGTTCAGCATCGGTGAAGACACTAACAGGTGCCAACATCCCCTTGTCAAAGACTGACCACCCACTTGTGAGAGAATTTGACACTAGGGTCTGGAATGGGGTGTGCGATTCCTGGACACAACTGACTGAGACATACTTACTTGAAGTGTACCTCAAAGAAAAGGAAAACTGAAGCTTAAAGACAAGAAAATCACTGTTATTTTTGAATGTTGTGATGATGAGGCAAGATCAGTTCTGAATGTACTGCTTGCACCATTAGAACCTGATTGCAGTGGGTATGTTTACTCTTTTTTTTGTGGATACAGTGTTTTTAGATGCTGTTAATCACTCAACTGTTTCACAGGCTGTAGTCAAATCTGTAAATGAATACCAGATTGATCATGAAAATGTTGTAGTAATTGATGCTGACAACACTACTCACACGAAAAAGGCATTTGATTCTGTGTTTTTCTTAGAAAACACTGTTTCCGAATTCTGGGCATATCATCTATTTGGCACATATTCTTAACTTAATTGGTGAATCATTTAGAAAGCCTTTTCAGCTGGTTGATACATTTGTAAGGTGCTTCAAAAACATGTTCTATAATTCTGGTAGTACGAAAGTGAAGTACCTGTTTCACGAACCAGAAAACTACAAGAGTCTGCAGATGTCACGCATCCATGCCTCCTAGCCCAGATGGAACACACTGGAACAGCTGGTTTTATGCTGTTCAGTATCACTCTAAGAACTTTCAGTTCTATAAAGAGATTTTTTAATGAAGAGTGCAACAGCAGCTCCCCAGTTTCTGTGTAAACTATTCAGAAAAATGCTGAATGACCCAACTAAGTATGCATTGTTGAAAATACAGATCACTTTTCTAGCAAAGAAATGGGAACAAATTCTCTGTTTACATCTAACATTTGAGAGCAGGAAGCCTTGCAGGGTTAATTTATTTGACCTTCTGGAAGAATTACAGATATATTTCAGTTCACATCTAGAGCCCCCTTTCTTCAGAAAGCACCTCAGAGTTCTTTAAATTTAGAGAGGCAGAAAACATATCTCCTGTTGAAAAACTTGCCTGTCTCTCTTTAAAGAGGCCATGAAGCTTCTCAAAAGCTTGACAAATATTTCTCATTTGGACAAGAAAATCTGAATGTTCTGAGGCTTATAGATTATTTGATCCTCATTGTGTTTATATCCTGCCAGGCTACTATATTTTTAAGCAATACCTGGGTTTTTTTTGAGGTACCTGAACAGGAGCTAAAATTGTACAGGGAAAAGATTGTGCCTGAAGCTATTCAAAGTCAAGCTATTTTTGTAGCCCTCCAAGCATTTTGGCTTTCAGAGAAAGACAAAATTCCAAACTGGATAAATGCTGGCCTGGAATTGCATAAATGCTGTCTCAAACTCTGAGATGCAGAGTTTTTCACTGTACAATCTGGTCCTTTCTGCCAGAAGGAAATCACTAAGTGAGAAAAACCTAAAAGCTCTTTGTTTTCTGTACTATAATTTAAATTAAAATATAGGACAATGATTGGCAAAAATGCATGACTTTCATGTGTGAAAGTCTAAGCAATTTAAAATGATATTCTATTTTATTTTTATTTTGCTGCTTGGTGTTCTGTAATGTAATTTAAATGAAAATCCAGATTATAAAACTGGAATGCAGAGTATTGGTTACCAAGTATTAACTTTTTTGTATTTAGGAAATGCTGAATAGTTAGTGACTTTTTTTCTGTATTGTGGTTTAAATAAATTACCAAAGTAATTGAAACTGGCATGATTCTATTCTGACAAACAAAATGTTTAGAATATTGCAGAATTTTTATTTTTTTGGTGCACAATTCTCCCGGAAGTAGCACATATTTAACTCAATGCACATGAGTAGTCCTATTGACCCCAATGAGATTACTCATGAATAAAATTGTGTATGTTTGTAGAATTGAGAACTAAATCTGAACCACGGAACTGATATAAAATACATTTGTACATAGTTGACATAAGCAATAAACCAGCTTTTTTCCTTCTGTAATATTTACTGCAGGTACAGAAAACATTTTCTAAACTTGGACTACTCGTTCTAATTTAAGAAAATGACTAGGCGTAAACACTTAGTCCTTATTTTTGCTAATCAATACACAAAATCAAGTGCAGATGAAGATATATTCTAGAAATGTTCTCAGTTTAGTTTCTCTCATGTATTCAGTTTACTTAAACTTATTTAACCCTTACCTACTGTATATTTTTATTATATAGCACTTACTTAAGCAAGTTTGATTTCAATGCACAGATTTTGTTTTGGTTTTTCAACAGCTCAGAAGAATACTGTGGAGAATGAAGAACCAGCAACCTGTATTAACATGAGTGAGACTTAGTCATAGTTCTTTATGGGATAAAAACTATTAGTCACTATAAAAAAAATCCATACAATTGTTGCATAACATATAAATGCAATAAAGCAAAAACATTTTTAAAATGTTGGTTTCAGTTTTGCAAATTATTCTAACAGTCTATCTTACATATACCATAATTTGATTTAAAAGTTAATTTCTAGTAAATCAGAATTAGTACATTCACCAATTTTTACTTAAACAATTAAGCCTCTGAAGAAATACATTTTGGCCCCTACTGTAGTAGTAGAATGTATTGTTTGTATTTTGTATAATTTAGAATAAAGGATAAAGAATAAAGTAATAATGTAGCATGTATTAAATGTATATGATTTGACCATATCCTGCCAGCCACCCTTTTTGAACAGAAGAAAGGAATGGCCTAGCAGCCATTGGTAGAGAGGCATCAGCCAGAATTTCTGTGTGTCTGGACTGATTTCAAGGCAGTAACAGACCTTTGAGGGTCACCACTTTGTTGTAGGCTTAATATTTTAAAATAAGTAAAAGAATGCCATGATCGTTTTTCTTCTGCATTGCAATTTAATGTTCCTGTTCAAAATGTTCTGTGTAAATTAATTCTGTTTCGTGTGTGAATGAGGAATGGGTGTTGAGATAAGTGTGAAGGCCATCGCTGAACCAGATGTTCTAAGGAGCACTGGAAACAGATGCAAGGGCGCCAGGAGGCTGCAACATGCCCCCCTGAGAGACTTGATGAAAGAACAAGATAAAGGATGAGAAGGACAAGTTAAGAAAACAAGCACTCGTCAAACAACAATTGATTCCAGTGTGACAGTGCAAAACTCATTGGTCTCAATGAAGGAAAATTATATAAACAGGGTGCCTTGCCATGAAACTTTGGGTTTGTCCAGCCAAGACTTCCACCAGAGCATCGTGTTGTGACCAACAGAACCTAGCACCTACCTACCCGTGATCAACTTGGCTGGCCACTAGATTGATATGGACTCTGGACTGGTAACTATAACATCAACTGGTGGGAGTGAGTGAGTGTGTGATTGAATGCATATGTTAATTGTTGTATCTTCAACAAATGTGGCGTATTGCCTTTTCCCCTGAAAAAAAGATCCTGCGGACTTCTTATAAGCATACACTACTCTTGCCAACACTTATGCAACTGCTTAACTATAAACACACAAATAATCTCATTTGACTTTTGTAACAACTAGGCAGACTAGAACCCAGAAACACAGGAATTGTAGGTTGCTGACTCTTTTTTTTTTTTTAAATAACCACTAGAAGCTTAGGCTAGCTTGCCACTGAAGAACCGTATGAATCTAGGCTCTGCAGGACATACTTCCCAAGGCCTGAAGGGCAGCCCCTCACAGCTCACTAACTGGCTGATGCTAGTATTTAAACCAGGAAGCCAGCATGAGGAGTTGCCCAATGATTAGGGCACTAGCTTATGACTTGAAAAACACAAGTTCAATTCTCTGCTCCACTACAGACTTTGTGTGTGATCTTGGTCACTTAAGGCCCAGATTGGCAAATGTATTTAGGCACTTAACTCCCACTGATCAACAGGAGTTAGGCACCTAAATACCTTAGCCTGTTTCCTATCTAAAAATAGGGAAATACTATTACCCCCAGCTCACAAGGGTGTTGAGGGATAGATATGTGACAAATATTGCAGTTCCCTGCAATATCTTTGAATAAATTTATTGTATTACGTTTCTTTGGCATTCACTGTATTGAAGGCAAAGACTATATAGTATTACTGTGGGCCAGGACTGTATGTCCCCTCTTTCTAGAGAGGAGATATGATGTGAACCCTAGGAAGTGTTATATGCTTCAAAGGACTATACTGAACAATGTGCCAGATGAGAATGGACTTTTTGGACAAACAGTATCCAGTGGTTTGCCTGGGGAATCTCTAGAGGGACATGAATACTGCAAATTCCTTACATCCAGTTATGCAAAAACCCAGCCTTCTAAAGCTATGCCCTGAGGACAGGATCACTGTCTGCTAATTACCTGTTCCCAAAGTTTCAAGATCAAAGATCCAAGCTGTAGAAGAGAAAAACTAATCTGTTCCTGAGGGGACTCGTTCAGAGCTGGAGTTGACCACAGAAAAAACCCTTGGTGAGGTTTGAAGGACTGGCTCCTACTAGAGCCCTTGTTGGAGCTGGTGGGGCAGGGTTGATCTCTGGTAACTTTTATTAGCATCTTTGTAGGTTCTTTTATTGTTTCATATATTTTCTCTGTAATGCTTTTACCTTAAGAACGAAATGTGCTTGCTTACAAAGAGCTGTATGGTAACTTGTGACTGTTGGCAATTGCGGCTGTTTGCAGCCGCCGCAAAGCAAAGCACAGACATCAGCCTATTTAGGCAGTCTGGCTTGCTGGGGAAATCAGTGTAAACAGAGAACTATGCAGCCTGGAAAAACCCCACTGAAGGGCGGGGGGAGATACAGGTCTCTATGCAAGAGAGGTGATGGCTGGAGCCTAAAGTGGTTGCCCTGGAGAGACCACAGTGGGGGAATACAGGTGCAGTTGTGACAAAATAAAGATTGTGAAGCATTTAAATACTATAGTGATGGGGGCTACAGACAGTTGCAAAAACTTGTGAAGAATGCCACGAGAGGTTCGTTGCGCTGCTGTGCCCGAAAATTAGAAGCGCGCGGGCGGGCGCCTCAGCCTTTTCCACCACGCCCAGCCCGGGTCTGTGCTTGGGTATAATGTGTACGGACAACGGCGCCTCCTTTCCCCCAGGCCAGCGTCTCTTGCTGCCTCCCGATGTCAGTCTCACCCTCCCTCCGGGGCCGGGCACGGAGGGCGGCCGGTTTCGGGAGGGAGGGTACGTCTGGCTCTTCACTTTCTCTCCCTTTGCTTTCAGGGGGTGTCCGGCCTCTTTCTCCTCCTTTTGGAGGAGCAGGGGGGTGACGGCCTCTTCCCCGCCGCAGGCCGCTCCCTTCACTAACCTGGCTCGGCCCTGTGCCGAGCAGCTCGCCGGTCCTCTCGAGAGAACCGCGGCACTCACCTCCGTCCTCAGCCAAGCGTCGACCGTTTCCCTCCCAAGACTAGAGGGAAATAAGTTCCTCCGGATCCCTCCGCCTGCCGAGATACGTAGTGTCAGCGCTGCTCCCAGGTTCGAGCGCCGGGACTAGACAGCGCTACGGAAGGATACATGGAAAGGAGATTCCAATCGCTGATTAGGCCGTTATGGAGAGAATTGTTAGCGCGCGCCTGGTCCCCATCGTGAGGCGGGCGGAGCCGCGCTGCAGGCGCGTGCGGCTGCTCTGCTCCCACCCCGCTTAGGGATCCAGAGCGCCCTAAAGTCCCGCACCAGGGCTAGGTACCTGCTCCGGCTCTGAACGCTGACTTTCTGCCACCGACCCCTTCCCACAACTCAGCCCCAGACAGGTCACTGTCCGTCCCCCTAACTGTTCCCTAACCATGATCCCGTGGCCCCTGTAGCCTCAGAAGCGCTCTGTCCCCAAGAGGGAAGCTCCTGCTACACCTGTAGGTGCTCCACTGTCTCAGGGTTAGATCCAGGGCCAGTTCTAGGCACCAGCAAACCAAGCATGTGGTTGGGGCGGCATGCCGGGTGGTTGTTGGGTTTTTTGCTTTGGCAGTTGCAAGCTCTGAGGGTTTTTTTTTTTTTTTCTTTTTTTGCTTGGGGCAGCAAAAAACCTAGAGCCAGCCCTGGTTAGATCTCCTGTTACACGTGCCCAGTGCCAGGTTTCATTATCCAACCAATTTTCTGATTTGTTCAGTTTTCAGGTTGAGTAATCCCTCTTTAATTAACCACCAGAAGTTCACACATTTGATAGGCCAAATTCTGCCCAACCCGGATAAATGCTCAGGTGCAACTTTCACAGACATTGCAAAAACAGCATTCCTGCTTTCCTGTATTGTGACCTACAATACTCCACAGTCTCTCCCTGTTTAATGTTTCTTCCCACAGAGGGAACAGGGCATGTGGTGTGAGCTATATCCCCAGGCAATATCATACACAACATGCTTCTTTAGACCCCACTCACAGCTCTTGTATGGTGGGGTTTGCAGAGATGCTTTCCCTAACCTTTGGAAGGAAGCAGAATCAGGGCAGTAAGCTTTAATCATATGCTTCCTCCGCCTGCAATTTTTTAGTGGGCACCGACAGGCAGCACATTCCTACTATCCTTTAATTTTGTAGGTTCCACCCTTCCACATACCCTCTAGGGCATGGTCTGGCCCAATAACAATAATTTAATAAAAATAAGAATATTTATGGACTGCTTCCTACCCAAAGATCAGAAGGTGATGTACAAATATAAAAGGTAACAGTGCTTAATAAATAAATCAAAAATATTCTAATAATAGCCATACATTTTGTCCCAAGTATGAAGTCAAACAGTGGTCCCTAAACAACATTAAAGGACCATTGTCACCTTGAAATCAATTTTAAAATATTAGTCAAAAGTACTTTCAAGTAATATACTTGCTCATGAGTTCCCAGTCGGTTTTTGTGGATTTAAAATCACATTTTCCTATTTTAATCATCTTTTTCTTTCCTTGACTGCTATATGAAACAAAAAGGGAAACTAACCATTACTTTACACCTGCAATCAAATCTGTGCAAGCAGCAGCATATAATGAACTAGAGATCTTTCAGCTCATGCCCACATTATCCACATGGGGGGAGTTACAGTACGGCACTTTGGTGCACACTGCTATTCACACCCTGCACTGCATGACAGTATAGATATGTCCGGTTTCTGAAGTGGTGGCAACCACATTAAGGCTGTCCCCTATGCAAGTATACTTAGGAGAGACAAAGTTCCTGCTGCTCTTGCCTCTTTCTGACACACCTGCACAGAATGGCCTCTTTCTAGCACACCTATATGTTGTGTAAATTTTAAAATTGCAATTTAAAACATTTTAAAATAAAGTAGCTGAAAATCAGTTTTGCTGTTACTTACCTGCCAAAACCTGTGATCAGGGGACTGTGTTTCTCCAGCAAGTATTGATGACACACACTACTAAACATCTAAAACTAGATAAGATACTTAAACACCCACTAAAGCCTGTCAGAGAAACAGGGCATCTAAAGCAAAGTAGGGAAATACGGTGCCCATCTACGGTAATACACAGCATGGAATGCTTGTGATCAGGGCCGGATTAACCCTTTGTGGGCCTGCCACCAAACATATTTGTGGGCCCCCATGGTAACAATGTAGTATGGTTCAGGAGGTTCAGTCCCCAGAGTGAGGGGCCAGCCAGGGGCAATGGGGCCTGGCATGGTAGGGGTGGCCCTGCTCTGTCCAGCCCAGTGTGAGGGCATTATTTACAAACCGACAGTTGCCAGACGTATAATGGCCTGCCCGGTCCTGTGCTGCCAGCATGCCCCTTTCCCTTGGCAGTGGGCCCATGTCATGCCACACAGCCCCCTTCCCCAACACCGGAACACCCCCCCCCATACCCACTATGCCCAGCACCCCCCAGACCCTATCACAAATGCACAGTACCCTGCACAACACCACAACTGCCCAGCACCCCACACAGAACCCCCACTCCCTAGTGCCCCAACACACAGAGATCTTCCCCACCCCCTCATAGACCAGCACCCCCACCCAAGGCCCTCCAGAGACCCACTCCGCCACACCCTGCTCCTGACCCCACTAACTAGCCCTGCTGGGAGGCGACTGTGTCTGTTGGGCTGAGCTGCCAGTGTCCTGGGGTGGGGAAATCACTCCAGCCCCTCGGGAGTGGTATGATCAGCCAGGCCAGGGCATGCCCCACCCAGGCTCCCTCAGGACCCACTCGCCTGGAAGGGCCCTGTCAAGCCCCACACACTGTTCCTCCCTTCCCCCCCACAACTGGCCGGGACTGGGCAGGCTTCTGCATCAGTCTCAGGCGGCTCAGCTCTAGGAGACAGGTGGGGCCTCACAGCTGGTAGGAAGCAGAGATTGCCTGGAGCTGGAGGTGCACTGGGGTCTGGACAGGAGACAGAGAGAAGCCAGCAGGTGAGGCCAGGGAGTGGAGAGGAGCCCTCGGCCAGCTGGCAGGCAGGCGAGAAGAGCAAGTGGGAGGGAGGAGCCAGCAGGCTGGTGGGGTCTCAAGGCACAGTGCAAGCGGAGCAGGCCCAGCTCCATGGGGTCACTGG
The DNA here is from genome assembly GCF_016161935.1 of Mauremys reevesii. Taxonomy (NCBI): domain Eukaryota; kingdom Metazoa; phylum Chordata; order Testudines; family Geoemydidae; genus Mauremys; species Mauremys reevesii. The sequence continues at coordinate 62,302,427 of NC_052625.1, forward strand.
TGCCATTGTAAACCCAGGACTGCCTGGGATACTTTAACAGTCCTTTCCAATTTTTGTATCTGTTTGTTTTTTAAATTTTGCCTCAACTTGACATTTCCTAGGTTTCAATTTTTTTAATACAGTTTCATTTTATTTTTCCTCTTTAATTTATATGTATTTGCAACCTGTACCATAACAAATTAATTTGTCTTTCAATTTAGCTCTTATGGTCTTATTTTTTTTTAAATTCACTTATCTGTTTTGAATAATATTCTTTGCGTTGCCAATAATTAAGAAAGGCAAGGAAACAGGGCCATTCCTCCCACTTATTTAATAACAAGATAAAACAGGTGAACTATATTCTGTAGCTCCAATCCAGCAAACGCTTACACACATGCTTAACTTTACTACCCTGAATAGTCCCACAGAAGTCGAAGGAATTTTTCATGGTAGTAAAGTTAAACTCATGCATAAGTGTTTGCAGGATTGGGACCTACGTTCATATGCAAGACTAAATTAGGACATTTTAAAGTAATATTCAAACTTCGTGTTTTATAAAGATTGTAATTTTTCTTCATTTTTTGCATATATTCTGTAACACTCAGGCAGTAAAAGCTACCTGATGGTAGCTCTTTTGTGACTTGGAAACTCCTGTAATAAAAATATACATACATTACAGATTTACACTCTGTGAGCTTTAATTATTCTGTTACAATATTTTGCAGGAAGATATATGGTAATCCATTTTTGTTTGTTTGTTTTTTAAGTGAGCAACATTTCTACCTTTCTTCTACCTTTGTCCTGCCTTTGTTCTACCTGCTAGTGCAATGTTTGGCTTTCCTTTTGTTCTCTGTCAGTTTGAGAAAAAAAGTTGTGGTTGTTCCTCTCTACTTTCTTTTCACGTCATTAATATTTAACTTCACTCAAATCTACAATCTAGGGCAAGACAAAACTAGACTTTCCCATAGGTTAAATATGATTCATAGAGTTCTAAAATTCAACCCACTTTGTCCTATTTTAACCATTTTCAGATTCCATGAAATATCCTTTTCAGATATGTGATGACATTTTGACTCAATATGATGACATTTTAGCACAATTTATGTTGCATCTTGATATGCTGATAAATCATGATTCCTCAAGTTAACTATTTAATGAGAAACAAGTGTGTTGTTTCTAACAACTGTAGTAACTCTAGTCACAAATTCTAGGCCATACTATGTTCCGTCATGCTGGAATCTATCATTTCCAAATCAAATGTTTATTGTCATAATAAGCTACTATATACAGGTATGGACCTGTGAAAAGAAATCTGAGAGTTGCCTTTCAGAGAGATATACAACACACAAAACACTTTTCTGGGAAAGGGTCTTGCACTATTGCTTGGAATTTTGTATCGTGTCACTTTTGTAATATTGTCCAATTCTTATTTGTTGGTAGGTCACTAAATAACATAATGCTCCATATACTCTCTTTCCTCCCAGAGTTGCTTTAGATGCTTCTTGCTTTTTAGATTGCGAGGCCCTTGAGTAGCATTCAGTGGCCACATTGATGGCATTGGTCTTGCTGAAACACTTAACAGGGAGAACCACATGAAAATTGCTGTCTATCTCCCTGAATTAAATGTAGATTGATTTCTTCCTTATTAGAGAGACAATCATTTATAGTATCCAGGGGTCAGCACCACCATGTTGTGTGACACTTGACAAAATTACTGTACTTAGTGACGGACATTGGAGGGGGTTATGCCATTCAGTCACTCCATTTTTTTTTTAAATTACCATGGACCTCAAAATTTTTACCATGGACACTTGTGTCTGTGTACAGACACGTTGCTGGCCCCTGATAGTATCTGAGAGTTTGAGGACATATCTTTGTCATGCTCCTTGGTATCTTGGACAGTGACAAGTATCTTGATTTCACTTTATCTTCTGCCATAAAGGTTGTGCGGCTCTTCCACAAGTGTATTGTGCAAATATATAAATAGACTCCATTCAGTAGAGCATTGCATATCCCGGTTCGGTATTAGCTACACCACTACGAAGCACTGAATAGTGAGACTTGCAGTTTTGTTTAAGTGGACTGCTTCAGGTGGTTTAATCGCAAATTAAACATTGCATGCTGGGAATTGTAGTAAGAGAGAGAGTCACTGATGGAAATATTACATCATCCTGACGTGCCCTAATTTGCAATGGTTACAGTGACTGGCTGGGACGCTCCTCTGTTTCTTACTTTGGGGGAGGCTGCTGGTGAGAAAACGCCCCGAGCGTTGTATTAGCGCTATAGATACGGTTCTTAATCTCCCCGCGTGCCTGCTTAGCAGTTCCAATTTCAACATGTCGGAACAGCCGGAGCTCAGCGGCCTCAGCGATGAAGCAGCCTTCAACGTCTGCTCCAACCCGGATCCCAGTACCAAGGTAAGCGGGGGACTGGGGGACGAAGCTGCTGGTGAAAGAGGCGAGATGGGGGGATCGGAAAGAACGTGGTGATGAGGAAGGTGAAGCGATAGGGGAGCGGGGAACGTGCAGTGAGCGACACGGGGAGTCTGGACTCTGAGACGCTCGCGGGAGCGGGGGCAGGACTGAAAATTCCGGTGGCGCCCTTACGTAAAGGGGTAAGGAGGAAGATCTCCTTATGCAGCCCTAATGGTGGTTTCCCCTCTCACCTGGATTTCTCTGTAGTTGAGTAACTCAGTCTGCATACAGTTGGACGGCATATCCCGCACACTGTTAGAGGGACTCTTGGATCCTTGGTAACTCACTGCATTTGATAAGGCTGGCGTAAACTTTACTCGGGGTTGGATCGGAGCCATGTGACACAGAGACATCTATCCAATTTTAATATTGTTTAAAACTTTATTTTTTTTCTCTTTTTAAACATGGGTCCTGTCACTTTTCTTGTCTCAGGCATAGTGCAGAAAGGACCAACCTCCCATTTTAAAAAAATTAGTTCTGATAGCAAATTAACAGGACCGACTGTAGGAAGACTCAAAGATTGTTAGTGTGCTGCATTTGAATCACACTGCCGGGGAAGGGGCGGGGGGATCTTGAGTAAAAGTTAAGACTCAAACTCCATTTTTTATCTTTGTTGCAGTTTAGCACCGTACTTCACGGGATCTTTTATTCTGAAAAAGGATTGGCAGGGGGAAACTCCATAGACTAGTTTTATGTGATTGCCTCGTTTTGGAGGGGACTATGCAATAATATTTGAAACATTCTTGATATGGAATTTTATCTTGTAAATTGTTTGTCAGGGCTAGACTCCCGAGGACTGTTTCCATTTTACATCAAAAAGTGAATTCTTACGGCCATGAAGTAACTTAAATTTCCCTGTGGCCTGATGAGAACACACTTAAAATAATACATGCAGTTGTGGGGCACAAAACATTAGCAAATTAGAAGAAATTGCTTTTTTTCTCTCTCTCAATCTACTCGGGAGCATTAAGAGGCAAGAAGGGAGTCTAAGGGAGACAGAAAAAATGCAGGATCTGGGTGTTGCTATATATGTATAGGTTATCCAGACATCTAAGCTCATGCTTCAGAGCTTTGTTCACCTGCAGAGATCAGGAAGGATTTCCCCCCCAGTGAACAGTTGGCTAGATATATTTTGATCCTCATTGCCACCTTTCCCTGAAGCATCAGAGATTGGTCACAGTTGGAGATATGACTGGAGAGAATGGACCAGGGCACTGAAGCAGTACAGAGAATCCTCTTTCTAGGCGCCTGGCTTGTGTGTCTTGATCACATGCTCAGGGATATACAGATCACCAGATTTGGGGTCAGGAAGAAATTTTCTCCCAGGTCAGATTGGCAGGTACTTGGTTTGTTAGTTTTTTGCCTTCCTCTGTAGCATGGGTCATGGTTCGTCTGGTGGGATCATCTGGGCATATCTCACTAATCATTTTGCTGCCATTGCAGGGGCTTTAGGCATTGGTGGCACCTTAGCCTCTCCTGTTCTGTGTCTGGGGCATGCAACAGTTTAATCTCCTGTGGACTGAAATGCTCTGGTCGAACTGAAGTCTTAGGCGTTGGCTACACTTGCAAATTTGCAGCGCTGCAGCAGGGTGTGAAAACACACCCTCTCCAGCGCTGCAAATTGCAGCGCTGCAAAGCACCAGTGTGGTCAAAGCCCCAGCGCTGGGAGCGGGGCTCCCAGTGCTGTATGTTATTCCCCACAGGGAGGTGGAGTACGGACAGCGCTGGGAGAGCTCTTTCCCAGCGCTGGCGCTTTGACTACACTTAGCGCTTCAAAGCGCTGCCGCGGCAGCACTTTGAAGTGCAAGTGTAGCCAAAGCCTCAGAGCATAATATGGGATTATCAGTGTGAAATTTAATGGCCTGTGATATAAAGGTGGTCAAAGATGATCTGATAGTCCCTTCTGGTCTGACAGGCTTTTTAAAAGAGGTATACGTCTAGAGGTGTAGTTTGACCCCCAAAAGTGGTTCAAATGGAGTAACTGTGAGTAAAGGGATGGAAACAAGAATAAAGTATGTTAGCTTTTTTTGGTTTTTAATTTAAGAAACAAAATATCAAAGCATTTATTATTGGTGAGGGAAAACAATTAATTTACACAGCACTGTAAATTTGCATAGCATTTTACAGACTAATATCTTTTATTAATAATTATATAGGACCTGTAGATGTTTGCAGGGTCAGGGCAATAGACTTACAGACATAGACATACCATGTATGTATTTATGTTTATAACTTTTTGGTCCTACTGACCGTGACAATATCATTCTAAATTATTGTTTCACAATAAAAGCCCAACTTCATGTATTTGTATTGACATCTTAATGTTCTTTCCTGAGTAGCATAACTACTATAATTTTTCTTTAGGATTTTCTGTTGCAGCAGACAATGTTACGAATAAAAGATCCTAAGAAGTCACTGGATTTTTATACAAGAATTCTTGGAATGACGTGAGTAAAAATTGCATGAGATAAGATTTGTCTTAAATATATTTTGTATATTTTAATGATCCAGTCTTCTGAAAAGCAAACCTTGGCATTTAAGACTGATTAACATGAACCAGGCTGAATCATCAGCTAGTGCCCAGTTTGGTGACTCACTTGACTTAATCTTCATGATTGAGGATTTCTACAGTACTCTTACATTTTCAATTGCAAAAGGTGAAATCAGACTAGTTTTAAATCAAATGTTGTACTGGGAAAATTATCAGCTTTTTGTGGCTAGTTTTGCTAAATAAGCAAACAACTTTGTCAATTATAGGCTTGGAAGGATTAGATTTTTTTTGTTGGTAAATGTCAATTTCACTGTACACTCACAAACTGAGGAAAAAATATTTCCATCTGTTAATAGAAATTTAGATACACAAAGTAAGAAGAATTCTGCTTGAAAACTTTTATTAGAGTTTGATTTTTTTTGTATATTTTGACATGTGATGTTGACTATTTGTTTTAATGATTAAATCAGATTTAACTTTTTTGAATCTCAGCATCAACTATCATTAATTATTATATGACCTGTCATTTTGTGATTCTGCCCCATTAGTTCCCACAACTCTGAACATTTAAATCTATAAATATAGGTGGAACATTTTTAAAACAAATCTTGATATTATCCACCAAAATTATTTTTAATAAGTAAAAATTGAATTCTGCTAAGTCCGCTTATATAAAAGCTTACACACTTTCTCATCTCTGATCCTGCAGTTAAATAATCATACAGAAATTGTGATATTGCAATAATTTTCATAGTAATAAAATTCTGTCCTCAGCACGATACTCTGACTTAATTGCAGTATAAACAAGAAGCTGAACTCTTATGACTATTAAAAGGTTTCTAGGGCTGCCCTGTCTGCCCTAGCTTCCTAGTGTTCTCGACTCTTAGGTGTCTGCCCCAGAAGGTGGTTGGTAGGCATCCCACCCCACTTGTGTGGGGAATGCTGTGGGGAGGCTAGTGCCCTGCAGTGGCATTTTGTTTGTGCTAAAATTCATTTCAAACATCAAGCACAGCAGAAGGGCTCTGAAACAAAATTCTGCAGATTTGAAACATTCTGACATATGAAAGAGCCCCATCTAAAGTTAGTAAGGAAAATATTTTCCAAATATTTTCACACAAGTGAAAGGTTCAAGAAGCAGTGGGTATAATGAGAAGTGAATGAATATCTCTGACTGAGCTATTTCATATAAATGGTATTTGTTACTTAGTGAGAAAAGTGATTTGAAACAGAGTATATATTAGTCTGAGTGACCTAGGTCTCTTCGGAGGAGATTTAGAGTTGGCTGAAAAAGATTGAATCAACAGATGTTAATAGGCATATTGAATCAGGTATTTCCTGTGCTGTTTTTTGTGTTGTATGAAAAGCGAGACATTAAAACATCTTCATTGATGGAATTGAGTACGGATTCTCTGAGTACAAACGTTGACTTATTTTCTTGAAGCTAATGGATTTTCACAGGAAATGCCATACCAGATAAGACTAGTAGTCTGTATCTAGTACAGTATTCTGTTATCTGACAGTAGCTAATACCAAATGCCTCAGAGGACAGTGCATAAATATCAGTAACTGCCAATAAAGAAACAAAACTTCCCTTATGGGCAGGCTTTCCTAACCCAAGGCATCTAGCAGCTGGCTTATGCAATGAAATATGAAGGTTTTGTATCCTGTTGTTTTCTCCCCTATCTAATGTAACTGAATGTTCTCATCCATCTAAATTTGTTATTGTTGGGTTGTGGTTTTTTTGTTTGTTTTTTTTTTAATTCTCCTAAGCACTGGTCTCAGTGCTATCTTGTGGTAATGAGTTCAACAAATTAATTGTATTGAGGTTTTAAAAAATAAATCCTCTTACTAGTTTACTGCCTGTTAAGTCTTTGGTGAGAGAGAAAAAAAAAAAAAAAGGGAGATGGACATAGACACCCTTATGGAAACTCCCATGCACAAGGCATTGAATACCAGTCTCAGCCCTGGTCTACACAGGGGGCCCAGGGGAATCGATCTAAGTTACGCAACTTCAGCTACGTGAATAACGTCGCTGAAGTTGACGTACTTAAATCAGTCGACTTACCGTGGTGTCTTCACCACGGTGAGTCGACTGCTGCCACTCCCCTGTCGACTCTGCCTGCACCTCTCGTCAAGCTGGAGTAAAGGAGTCGACGGGAGAGTGCTCGGGAGTCGATTTATCGCATCTAAACTAGATGCGATAAATCAATACCCACTGGATCGATCGCTGCCCGCCAATCCGTCGGGTAGTGAAGACATACCCTCAGACTTGAGATTTTTATTCTAGTGTACCTACAGTTACTAGTTTTCATAGGTTCATAAGTGTTGGGTTTTTTTAATTGATTATTTTCCAAATGTGTTCATAGATGTAGGTCTCAAGAATATTTCCATGACACAAATTTGAAGACTGAACCACTTTTGAGGTATTGGGGTGGGGTGGGAGGGGCAAGGAAGAATGTAGTCATAATTCTCTAAAGTGGGGAGAAAGTGGGTTTTTTTTTTGTTTGTTTTAGTTGCAGTCTAGTTGCAACTTTAAAAACGCCATCAATTATGACTTTTTTTTTTAATAAAATTGTTGCCTTTTAGATTGCTCCAAAAATGTGACTTTCCCACTATGAAATTTTCACTTTATTTCTTGGCTTATGAAGATAAAAATGATATCCCAAAAGATACAAAGGAAAGAACAGCTTGGACTTTCTCTAGAAAGGCTACACTTGAACTAACACAGTAAGTGTTAACTCCAGCTTTTTACAGTTCACTTCTGCTTACATTTAATGGATGTTAGTTACAACTGTGTGCTTTGCACTAGGTTATATTATTGCACTTGTGTTTTATCTGATCCTGGGTTGTGTACAATTAATGCAATGTGGAAAAATACTTTCTCGTATATCATAAAAAGTATGGCTTGGATGCTGGATACCTGAACAAGTAGAACTGTGCTTTTTCTCAATATTCATTAGACCTAACATAGCATAAAGGAGGGGGAAACTGCTTCCTGAGGAAAAAAGCTAATTAAAGGAGAGCAGTGAAAAGGAAGATGAAGGGGTCCAGTGTACTAGGAAAGGAATTTTCGAGAACAGCTATGAGATGGTTGTGGTGTACTGGATTGAGGACACATTGGGAGTCAGATCTGGATTCTATCCCCATCGCTTCTGTTAACTCACTTTGTGACCTTAGAAAGGTCATTTAAGCTTTCACTGTATAGAGTACTTTGAGACAGATGGATTAAAAGTGGTACAGAAGAGGGAAGTAAAATTATTTTCTTTGTTTTTTGAGTGCACGTGGCTCTTTTAATGTCACTTTTTCATGTAATACTACAGTGATGTGAGAAATTTGCTTGAAGTCTCAATAGTTACACAAAATGACTAACTATTTTGTCAGTGTGCCACCATGTGTTTTGACATGGAAATAAAATGTATCCTAAATTTTTTGACAGCTGGTAATGATAGGTGCTATGGTAACTTATGTAGAAACATAGAGAACCTCCCAAATAGACCGGTACACAAACTTAATAAAACAAATTTGTACTCCCTCGTAGTACTATTCCCTCCACACCCAGTGAACTGCTGAGTGCTGACCCCTGCAACACCCCCTCCTTCTAATCTATATGAGGTTAGAGCCCCATCCCAAGTCTTCCAGAGTTGAGCCTGAATTCTTGAGAGGAGCAGAGAGTCTAGACACTGCTACAGCCACAGCAGTAATGAGGAAGCAAGCTTGGCTCAGTCTGCCTGCCTCCTGATGTAGGGAATATACCTTCAAGGTCCCAGAACTGTTACTGCCAACTTATGACATTACTAACAATTTGCAAACATGTGCTAGGGAAGGGATTTTATTGTGGGAGTGGATTGTAATGACCCTGGAAGAGTGGCTGAGGGTAGCCTAGGGTTGAATGGTGGAGCGAGCACAGGGCAAAGGGATTTGTGTCTCATAACAGTGAAAGTTGGGCAATGCAGTAATAGGAAGCAATCAGGAATTCAGTTTCAATGAGAAGAAAGAAAATGAAAATTAGTGAAAGGTAAACACTTATAAAACATCCTACAGTTTATACGTGTATTGAGCCACAAGATTTGCAAATGAAAGAGCTGAATAATTGTATGACCTCTTATACTATTAAAACAATGAGGAGTCCGGTGGCACCTTAAAGACTAACAGGTTTATTTGGGCAAGAAAGTGGGCATCTGAAGAAGTGAGTTTTTTTTTTACCCACGAAAGCTTATGCCCAAATAAATCTGTTAGTCTTTAAGGTGCCACCGGACTCCTTGCTTTTGTGGATACAGACCAACACGGCTACCCCCTGATATTCTTGTTTCTCTATTTCCATTTGTTGAATTGCCTATTATGACAATTTAGCTCTTTGGTACAGGATCTGTCTCTTAATGTATGTTTGGACAGACTTTAATATAATGGGGCCCCAACTCTGACTGGAGTCTTCAGGCACAACTAATTAAATTAATTAAATTAATATAGTACTGTTTGATATGAATGTAGTAAATTTCTACGTGAGTCCATATATTGCACAAATGCCAAAAAAATTATCTTAGGGCATGTCTTCACTAGCAATGTTAAACCATTGCCACGGCAGTGCTGTAACATGGCTGTGTAGTCGTGACACCAGCACTGGGAGAGCTGTATTAAAAAAAACCCACCTCCACAAGGAGAATAGCACTGGGAGCACAGCCTACACTGCCACTGTACAGTGCTGAAACTTGCAGCACTCGGGTGTGTTTTTTTTCACACTCCGAGCAGGAAAGTTGCAGCACTGTAAAGTGGCAGTGTAGACAAGTTCTTAAATATTGAATGACAATTTAAATTTCAATATCTGAAAACCATCTAAGTCCTAACAAAGTGTTGTGAAATTGGAATGCATGACCGTGATTGCTGGGAGAATGATATAAGTAAGTCCTCTGATATAAGGCTCCCATCTCCACAGCAAGTGTCTAGATCAGGGGTGAGCAAACTTTTTTTGGCCCGAGGGCCACATCGGGGTGTGAAACTGTATGGAGGGTTGGGTAGGGAAGGCTGTGCCCCCCAAACAGCCTGGCCCCTGCCCACATCCGACCCCTCCCACTTTCTGCCCCTTGACTGTCCCCCTCAGAATGCGCCGCCCATCCAACACCCCTCCCCCCCCCGCCCTTGTCCCCTGACCACCCCGTCCTGGGACCCCTGTCCCTAACCGCCCTCCGGAGCCCCACCCCCATCCAATTCCCCCTGTTCCCCGTCCGCTGTCTCCCCCGAACCTCGCCTCCCCCGATAGTTACATTTTATTTTTAAAGAAGTATTTATCTGAAATTTGTCTTGTAGATGAGGCAAAAGAGAAAGTTTTAAAATCACAATGAGAACATGGAAATATAAGTTATCCTTGAATATCTATCCATATTCAAAACACGGGGGAATTGCATACAGGGTTCCATGTATGGATGCATTTTGAATTCATCCATATCTGTAGTATCTGAGGGCTGTAACTTTGGGAGAATAGGAGGGGATAGCTCAGTGCTTTGAGCATTGGCCTGCTAAACCCAGGGTTGTGAGTTTAATCCTTGAGGAGGCCATTTAGGGATCTGGGGCAAAAAAAAAAAAAGTTGGGGATTGGTCCTGCCTTGAGCAGGGGGTGGACTAGATGACCTCCTGAGTTCCAGTCCAACCCTGATATTCTATGATAGGCCTTATCCTATGAATGAGGACAACTGTCCCTGAACTGTAGGGGTCTAGATTGTAATGTATCCTTTGCTGTGGGTAATTCCATATATTTCTAAATATTTTTTGATTCTTCTCAAATTTTTTTTTAAACAGCATGCTGCTCTTCATTTTATATTAATTAGTTTTTTCCCTTTCTCTCGTAGTAATTGGGGCACTGAAAATGATGAGAATCAGTCTTACCACAATGGCAATTCAGATCCTCGGGGATTTGGTATGTTTTAGAGAAAGTTACGCACTGCAGTCATTTTTCTTCTTTTCAGTCTCTGATTTTTTTTATAAGTCTTTAGACAATTGAAATTGAGAAAATGTTCGTGGGTAAAATAGAGCAATAAGTTAAGTGTACAGGTTAGGGAACAGTTCTACTACTTTGTGTTTTGATAAACGTACAATAAAAATGCTAATAATGTATGTGGATGAAGTGACTTAGCATTCTGGATTAGTTTTAAATAAAAAGTACTCATTTTGGAGACTTGAAGAGATTTTATGAAATCTGGAATTTTACCTCTGTTTTTCCGGTATACAGACCCTTGAAAATTAGGAATAAGAACTTGTGGGTAAATATATTGTCTTAAGAATAATGAGCCACGGTTGTAATTTGTACATAAAATTGACTCTTAAAGCAAGCGTGTCATTGTTTCTGGTAGACATTTTAACATTAAGATTTTAGTAAAAGATAATAAAAATAATATTTTATCTCTGGTTGCTCCCAGTGTTGAGACTTCGTTAGAACTCAGTGTGTAATTAGTAGAACATTCAGTTTTAAAAAAATATAAGATTGAGTTTTGCTCAGATATATGGGTGAGAGCAGGATTTGGCCCTGATGTGCAGAAGAATTCTGTGACTTGATATTCTGAATGTCTGAAAGGTCACTGGTATGATTTATCAAATACATGTTTTAGACTAGACCAGGGGTTGGCAGCCTTTCGAAAGTGGTATGTCAAGTCTTCATTTATTCACTTTTAATTTAAGGTTTCACGTGCCGGTAATACATTTTAATGTTATTTTAGAAGGGCTCTCTCTATAGTTGTATTGTAAAATAAACAAGATTTTCAAAATGTTTAAGAAGCTTCATTTAAAGTTAAATTAAAATGTTGATCTTACGCCGCTGGCCCGCTGAGCCTGCTGCTGGTCTGGGGTTCCATTCATCTAGGCTGGCAGTGGGCTGAGTGGGGCCTGCGGCTGGGACCCCGGCTGGCAACGGGCCGGCAGCCAGAACCCCAGACCGGCAGCGGGCTGTGCGGGGCCGGTGGCTGGGACCCCAGACCGGCAGTGGGCTGAGTGGCTCAGCCCGCTGCCACTTAGGGGTTCCATCTGCTGGCTCCTGCCAGCCGGGATCCCAGCTGCCAGCCGGGATCCCAGCTGCCAGACCCGCTCAGCCCGCTGTTGGTCTGGGGTCCCGGCCCTGCCCACATACAGTGGGTACTTATCTTCTCCCTGGTTCTGGCCCATTCTCTTCCTCTCTCTCTGCACTGAGCTGAGGGTGGGAGTGCACTGAGCACAGGGCTGGGGGTGAAGGAGCAGGCTGGGGGTTGAAGTGTAGGGTCTGGCCAGGAGCTAGAATGAGGGAGGGGGCTCAGGGTTGGGGTAGGAGGTTTGGGTGTGGAGTGCTTACCTGGGCAGCTCCCATTTGGTGTGAGGGGTGCAGGTGGGAATGTGTGTGTGTGTGTGTGGGGGGTACAGGAGCTCCCGTTTGGTGCTGAGGGTGGGGGTGCAAGAGTCAGGATGTGGGGTGTGCGTGGGGGAGGGGCTGGGTATGTGCAGGGGTGCAAGAGTCAGGGCAGAGGGCTGGGGGCACGTACGGGGTGCAGTTGTCAGGGCAGAGGGTGTGGGGGGCCTGGATATGTGGGGGGGTGCCAGAGTCAGGGCTGGGATTGTGGTGGGGGGGGGTGGAGTCAAGCAGAGGGCTGGGTGTGTGTGAGGGGGGGTACAGTGCTCAGGGCAGGGGCCTAGGGGTTGTGCAGGGCTCAGGGCAGAGGGCTGGGGTCATGGGGTGCTCACGGCAGGGGGCTGGAGGGGATATGCCCCAATTCCACCACCCCTTTTCCCCAAGGCTCTGCCTCCGCTTCTTCTCTGCCTCCGCTGGGAGCAGTGAGCATGCTGACTCCACTCCTCCTCCACCCCCTCCCTTGCAAGGGCTATCAGCTGATCCACGGACTGGCAGGGAGGGAGGAACGGAGAGGAGGAGGAGGAAGGGGAGGAACCCAGCACACTGTGGGAAGAGGCAGGGGAGCCAGCAGGACCAAGCTTCTGCCCCCGTGGGGGGGGGTGGGAAGAGCAGGCTGGGCTGGGCTGGGCAGGATTTTTAATGGCACGCTGCTGCCTGCTGGGATCCCGGGAGGCAGCAGCATGCCATTAAAAATCGGCTCGCATGCTGTCTTTGGTATGCATGCCATAGGTTGCCGACCCCTGGACTAGAGTACTTGATTTGATATTTTGAGTTTCTGAACTTGGGAACAAGTGATTAGTATTCTTGCCTTTATAAACACAATATTAGTGTTTAAATTCTTACCCTCTTTTGTAAATACAGAAAACTTCCTGATACTTGGACTTACTATTTTTATGAACACTTTCTCTTTTGCCTTTCAACTTCATTTCTCTTCGACTCAGATTCTATTGTGTATATCATCACTGTGTCACTAGAGTATTCTGCAAAACATTTTAACTTTTGAGACCCTGTGAAACAGCTAGCTCATTGGGAGAAGAAGAAAAAGCCAAAAATTATAGTACCCTTAATACATTATTTCCCCCCCCCTCCCGAAATGAAAACAGGACTTTCCTTGAGTAAGTTATTTTAACACATTTAGATACATTTTAGGTGAGCTAACTTGGAAGCTCTTTGCATAGGGTAAAGTGCCTGTCATATTTTGGTGTTGTAACAACAATCCATTTGTTGTAATTTTTGCTCATTTATGCACTATATACTCTGCCTCTACTTACTCTATTGCACAGGTCACATTGGAATTGCAGTCCCTGATGTAGCTGCAGCTTGTAAGAGGTTTGAAGAGCTGGGAGTGAAATTTGTAAAGAGACCAGATGATGGTAAGTCTTCACCAAGACATCTTATCAATATGATTTGATTCTTGATTCTCCCTCCCCCCAGTAAACTGTGAATTCGTCTTTCTTTCATGTATTGTTAGGGGAGGAGTCTAGGTGATATGGGTTTTTATTCGCTGCTGTCACTTCTTGAATTCATTCATCAGCCTCGGGTTTTGCTAGAGCCAATCAGTTTTTTTTTTTTTATACACTAGGAAAAACTTATATTTGGTCTGCCCCAGAGTGACTTCTGGAAATCTGGCCAGCTATCTATGGCTAGAGTTTGTGCACTTTTGTTGCTACTTCAATTGACCATGTGTTATCTCCTCTATTCCATATAGAATTTTGTGTGGCAGCAATCCTATGATTGGGAAAGTTTGTCCTATGGGCCAGACTCACATGTAACATCTGTGTTGTCTCATTTTAACATTCTAGAAGCCTAATGAAATACTCTATTAATCAAAACTGGGAAGGTTCCACAACTTGTCATACACTGCAACCCTAACAGTCTACTCTTAATTATCTTTTCTTCCAAAGGATACAGATGTGCTATCTCTTTCCTCTTTTTAAATACAAAACTTTAGTCCTTGTATCATTCTGGTTACTTTCTGCTGTTTCAATTCTAGATAATTAGGGCCAGCTCCAGGCACCAGCATAGGAAGCTGGTGCTTGGGATGGCCAATTCAAAGGGGCGACGCTCCATCCAGGTATCGGGGCGGCACGTCTGGGTCTTCGTCGGGAATTCTGCGGCAGGTCCCTCATTCCCTCTCTTCCTCTTTGAGCTGCTGCCGAATTGCTGCCGAAGTGCCACCACTCGTCTTTTTTTGCCGCTTGGGAAGGCAGAAAAGCTGGAGCCGGCCCTGATTAGGGCCCTACCAAATTCATGGTCCATTTTGGTTAATTTCACGGTCATGGGATTTAAAAAATAGTCAATTTCATGGTTTCAGGTGTTTACATCTGAAATGTCATGGTGGTGTAACCGTGAGGGTTCCAACCCAAAAGGGAGCTGTAAAGCTGTTGTAGGGGGGTTGAGAGATTGCCACACTTACTTCTGTGTTGCCTTCAGAGCTGGGCTCAGGGGAAGCCAGGAAGGTAGAGGGTTGTGGAGTCTCTCCCTGAGCAGTAGTGTAGTAGTGGTGGGATATGACTCTGGAAGAGTCTCAGCAGAAGCAGCTGCAGCAGCCACTGTCTGTCTCCAGCGTCGCCTGGCCTCTGGCTGGCTGGCTGCCCCATCTCTATATATATATATTTTTTATATTATGCCTATGAATGAATAAACAAAAAAAATAAAACTCTAAAAAAGAAAAACTAAAAAAAAAAAAAAAGAAGAAAGTTGTGAAAGTTTTGGAAAAAAAAAAAAAAAAAAAAATGGAAAGGAAAGGTAAGTTAAAATTACTTGCCTCAGTGAAATTAAATATCAAAAAAAAATTGCTTGTGTGCTGTGCCTGTACTGGGGCTTGCTCACCTGCAGCTTCCCTGGGGAGGGGGCGCGAGCCTCAGGGCAGGGCTCCCGGCAGCGGGAGGGCGAGGAGGGAGGGAGGGGGCAGAGGGCAGAGGGGAGAGAGGAGCTGAGAGAGGGAGAAGGGTCTCTGGGGGCACCTGTGGGGGTGTGTGGTCATTCTCTGTGGGGTGAAGTGAGCTGGTGCCCTCTCTGGGCCTCTCACTGGGCCCCCCCTGCTCTATTCCCCCCTCCCACCCCCCTTATATATTATATCAATCTGTATTTACCCATCCAGCCCCGGGGTATATATATATATATTCCTGTCATTATAATCATATATATTATATATATATATATATAATATTATTATAATATATATTATATATATATATATATATATATATATATATATATATATTATATATATTATATATTATATATATTAATATATTATATATATAATATATATATATTATAATATATATATAAGGTATAATATATGGAGCTAAGAGGGGCCAGGATTTGACAGCTAAGAGGCAGAAGGGTGATGCAGAACCCAAAGGACGACATCTGCTGCTCAGCAGAAGAGATAAAGCAGGCTCAGGATCCATCACTCTCCCTCTTTTCCCTGATGCCTCCATCCATCCTCTCCTGTACCCCTACCACTCCCACTGAGGAATCCCTGGGTCCGCCTCCTGCCTCTCCTCCCTCACTCCTGCTCACTTGTTCCCTATGCAATTCTTCCTGAGTGGTTGGAAATTTCAACAGGAATGATGTAACTTTGTTTGTTCTTTGTAATTTCTTACAACTTTTTTTTTTTTTCTGACTTTAATTTTACTTTTTTTTTTCAAAATTTTCTATTTCTTTTTTTTTTAAAATTTCTTTTTTTTTTCGCTTTTTTCTTGTTAATAGGCAATTTAAAACGTAAATTTTTTTTTTTTTTTTTTTTTTTTTTTTTTTTCATTTTTTTCCATTTGAAGATGTTAGCTTTTTTTTTTTTTTTTAAACCCAAACCCATATGTGGAAACATTGTAGGTGTGTACATAGCTGCTGCCCAATAAAACCACAAAATGTCACCATATAGAGGAAGCGCTACCAGCACTGATTTTCCAAAAGTGTGAGTCATGTCTGTCTGTCGTGTCTGCTTGTCTTGTCTGCCTAATTGTAATAATTGAACTGAATTGGTCTAATTTTAAATTGGTTTAACTTTTTTTAATTTTTTTTTTTTTAAACTTAACTTAAATTTTCTCTAAACTTTTTTATTTTATAACTACTAAAGTTGAACACTTATAATTATATAGAATATTAATTATATATATTTCTTTATATTTTCTCTTTTAATTTATATTTATATAATCTTTTGTTAGATCTTTATATAATTCCTATCTCTTCTATAAAGAGAGAGATAAAATAATTCAAAAAAAAATCTAAAAAAAATCTGAAAAATCAAATCAAAAAAAAAAAAAAAAAATCTTTGAAAAATCTAAAATTCTTCTTAATCTCTCCTTTTTTTCACTTTTCTCTCTCTTCTTCTCTCTCTTCTTGAATTTTTTTCTTTCTTCTATAACTCTTCATTAAAACTTTGTCTTGTCAAAAGAAACGCAATGTGACTTCAATTGGAGTGTAACATCACGGAGGACACAATTCTCTCTGTGATACCCCCCACTTTCTGTTCACCACAGGAAGAAATAGACCCTCTACCTTCACTAGAGATCTTTTGAAATCACACATAGTGATGTAACTGAAGCCTTATGTTTCTTTGGCTGGAACTAGCATTGGTATGTGTGACCCTAGTGCAGAGGCTGGGAATCAACTTTTTAAATACCCTGATGGATAGTATGAGAACAAGTGTTTGAAAGACCTTGTATAAACTTTTTCCTAGTTCATCAATTTCTCTGTCAAAGCAAATGGCAATTAAATGTCTTTGCTGATAAACTTAAATTTAAAACAATCATGAATTACGTAACATGCTGGCAGTATTTACCTGAAACTTTCCACCTTGTTAGCAGGTGTTGATGCTGCTAGTAAAGGGTTAAGCGAGTGCTGTTGACTTTGAGATAGGTGACTCAATACCATCACCTGGGCAGAAAGAAAGGGGGGAAGGGAGAATCTAGATGTGAGTTGAATAGTCCTCAGGGAGGAACCCTAGGATCAGCCACTCCTGGGGAAAAAAGTGTGAGCTGAGTTTTGGCTTTAACAAACAAAAGTACAAAAATACAACAGCCACCAGGAAGAGCTGGTGTTTGGACTTCATATTGATTGTTTGTATAGATGGTTGGAAAAGGCATCTGATGACATAGCAGTGCAGCAAAAAGCAATTTTAAAATGGCAATTTTATAACATTGGTTCCAACTTTTGTAGTTAGGCTGAACTAGAACACGATATGGTTATAGTGTCACTTCAGTTATGTCAAGTATGATATGATGTGCAAACTTGCAGAAATACTATCTGCTTCCCTAACTGCCTTTAAAAGTCTGAACTGGATCCTCAGGGTCGGTGATGAACTGTGATCTTGAACACATTATTTGAACTGTCTACTCTGTCTGCCATGCAAAGACAATAGGAAATCTTGAAACCATAAATCTGTGTCGTTCTTGTCAGTGTAAATCTTTAAAAACTATTAAGGTTGTTTTTAACTATATCTGAAAATATGTATCTTTTTATTGTAGGTAAAATGAAAGGACTTGCATTTATTCAGGATCCTGATGGCTACTGGATTGAAATTTTGAATCCTAACCACATGGTGACCCTCATCTAGTTTTAAAGTAACATACTGTACAGTAGGTACAAGTCTTCTCCAGGAGGCAGAAAACATGTAACACACTATTTATGAGATGTATACTTGATTGAGAGGAATTAACCTCATCCACAAATAGTTCTTTACCAATCCTGTTAGAACCTCATCTTGCTTGGATTCCGCTTTATATTCTTCTTTTGTTTTCTTTTTTGTGATGCCACTGCTTCCTGTTTCTAATTAGGAGAGCATAATACCATCTGTATTCTGAAAATGCACTCATGCACATTCACCATTTATGCCAGTGGTCCCCAACCTTTTTTGTTTGGCAGGTGCCAGACAACGAGCCATGGAGGACCGTGGCGGCGGACGAGCATCCGCCGAAATGCAACGTCAATAGGCGTCGCCACCGAAATGCCGCCGACAAACAAAAATTGGCGGCACTTCGGCAGCGACGCCTCTGGATGACGCTGCTTGTCGGCGGCATTTTGGCGGATGCTCGTCCGCCGGCCAGTATGCGGGCACACTTAGATGCCCCGGCAGGCGCCATGGCACCCACGGGCACCACGTTGGGGACCCCTGATTTATGCAAAAATTAGTATATTCTCCTCTTCGGGGCTGATTTGAGTTAGTGAAATTTTGGCTGCACAATATAGCTATGTTTGAACCAGCCTGAGAATTGGTATATTGGGGGTGGGATATGTGAGTAGGAAGATTGCTGTATCTTATGTCGTGTAGGTCTAGCACCAGCGACAGGTTTTTTGTTTGTTAAACTTGGGGAAGGGATAAAACACTTTTAAATTAGACTTTTGGGCTACATCTTGCTTACAATGAAGTCAATGGCAAAATTTCTTTGGACTTCAATGGAAGCAGGATTGGGACCTTTGTGTGTACAGTTATGTCAGTAAACAGTAGACATGCAGGAGTAACTTGTAGGTATCCAAGCTGCTTGAGACTAGAAACTTAATGGCAGTGGCATATCGAGTCCAACAGAGAGAGAGTTCAGTCTGCGTTGCATTTGAGCAGCTATGACTGTTGACTGCAAGTAGGCAGAGGAAGTCAGCAGACTTGCCACTTGCTCTCAAGAGTGGGCATCTAAGAGCACAGACTCTGAACATCTATTTTGAAAATCAAGGGCTATACAGCAATTAGCTTACAACTAAGAAATAGCTGAAAATGCCATGATTCCCTATTCAGTGGCTGAGAGCTGGCAGACATACTTATCCCTTATCTATGATTGTATGTGATGCCTGGGCTTCTGCTAAATATAGTGCATTTAAACCACATCTTTTATATCAAGCTACAATTTGATACAGGAGTCTGGTTAACTAAAATCCTAGTAGTTTGTGAAACCATGACTACCTGCTGTTATGACAACTTTTTATCTGCCTTTTTAAAAATTTAAATAGTAGTAGTTGCAGTTACACTGAAGTTGTAAATAACAGGAAAACACTTCAAGTTTATAAATCCTACATGTGAACCAGTTTCATGTTAAAGTGTTTCAGTAGCCTTCAAATACTCACTTTACCGTCCCCCTGCCCCCACCAAAAAACCAAAACCCATAACAAAACTATCTTGGTATTTAGTGCGTTTCTAGAAGCACTTTATAATTCCTTTTGGGACTGAACAGCGCTGAGTGATGTGACTGTTAAATCGGATAGCCCTGTGGCATCAAATACAAGTATTTATTTCCAAATAGTGTCTGCAAAACTTTGAAAATGCTTCTCTAAAGCTGTATGACATACAGTACTTCACTACCCACTAAGGCCATGTCTATACTACAAAGTTAAGTCAACTTAAGTTACGTCAATGATCATCCACTGCTGTAATTAAACCACTTTTGCACATCCACACAGTGCTTCTTGTGATGGCAGAGCGCGTCCACATGTGGTGCTCTTACATTGACAGAGCAGTGCACCATGGGTACCTATCCCACTGTGCAACTTGCCACCATCTGCTGGTGTGTTCTGAGAAGGGCTTGCAGTGCCTCCTGGGGATGAGCTCACTGTCCCATGATGCAGTTTTCTCTGTCCCATTCATGGGCTTCCGAATACATTTCGTGCTGCTTTTCAACAGCCCCTGTAAACTGTGCCCACCATCTCTGTCTCAAAATATGGATCCTGCATTGCTCTCCAGTATCATGATGAGCATTATGAACACAATGCAGCTGATCCTGCAGTATTTTATGAGCTGAGAATCAGATAATGACTCTGTCATGTCTGCTTTTCTGTGTGCCAGGAAAGAAACAATTCAGGGTTGCTTTTGGCATTCACAGAGCAGCTGCACACAGTGGATCATCAGTTCTGGGCATGGGAAACAAGCACTGAGTGGTGGGATCGCATTGTTATGCTGGTATGGGATGATGAGCTATGACTACAGAACTTTCAGATATGCAAAGCCACCTTCCTGGACCTGTGTGCGGCACTTGCTCCTGCCCTCTGGCACAAGGACACTGAAATGAGAGCTGTCCTAGTGGTGGAGAAGCGAATGGCAATCGTTGTGTGGAAGCTGGCAACTCCAGACTACTACTGATCAGTTTTGAATCAGTTTGGAGTTGGGAAGCCCGCTGTGGGGGTTGTAGTGTTATAAGTGTGCAGGGCCATCAGGGCCATTAATCGTCTCCTGGCTCAAAGGACTATGATTTTGGGCAATGTGTGGGAAATAGTGGATGGCTTTGTGGCAATGGGATTCTGTGATGGGATCCCCGGGGTACAACCTGGAACTGTGGGACTACTATGCCCCCTTAACTGTCCAGCCTGGGCTGTCTCTCACAATGCTTTGCCCGTGACAAGCGGCAACCCTCACCAGGCACTGTTATCACTTAGCCACCAGCATGCAGAGGCATACCCTGCTGAGTTGCATGACTACTCTTCAAGCCACTCATGAACTACACACAGGGAAACACCAGTAAATCTCCCACATCCCCAACCTTGCATCTCAGAAATATACCATCTTACACTGCTCAAGACCTCTTGAACTGTACAAGCTTATTCATTAGTTCATCGCTTTGTCAAAGGAAGGTGGACATTCACCAGCCTTTGTAACCTGAGCGGATTTCCCAAGCACTTTAGATAAACTCACTGGTAACGATAAAACATTAAAGTAAGTTTATTAACTACAGAAAGATTTTTTTTTAAGAGATTATAAATGGTAGGCATAAACATCAGAGAGGTTTACTTTTTATTTTCTCAAAATAACTAGGCATTCTAATTCCTAAACTTTTAGACTAAGCACCAGTTGAATCAAATAGCTTTTCACACCCCACTGGATGTTGCAGGTAGATTACAGTTCTTAACACACAGGCTGAATTTCCTCCCCAGTCTCTTCAGTTCTAGTCTTGGTCTTCCCAGTGTTCTTTCAATCCATGTCTCTGGAAAGGTCCTGGTGTGGGCATGTCCTTGCAGAGTCACAGGTTGAGCAATCCCTATTGTGTGGTGCTTGCATAACTGAGTCAGCATTGAGCAATTCTCATTGTGTGGGGCTTGTGCAACTGTCTTATTGAATTGTAGATCTCGCTTACAATTTCCTCTGGTCAATGGTCATAACCCACTCTGCCTAGGTGTGGGTTACCTGTTGTCACTGGAGAACTAGCACTAGATGACTCCCAAACTCACAACATAATTCAGTAACAACCATATAGTACAATGTCATAATTTCGTACACGCTAATGATATGCATATTTTGACAAAACGATGGGTTTCAGCAGATCATGAGCTTTCATATGGTATCTTACATGGCATGCTTTATGAAATATAACCATATACAAATGATGAATATGGGGGTTACAGGGTGCTACACTGTGCCTCAAAGTGTCACAGATTCCTAAGCTACAGTGAGGTGACAGATGGCATGCATATCCCCATTTTGGCCCCACATCACCTTGTGAAGGAGTACATCAACAGAAAAGGGTACTTTTCTAGGGTATTGCAAGCTCTGGTGGATTGCCGGGGTTGTTTCATTGGCAAGGTGGGGTGGTCAGGGAAGGTGGATGACACATGCATCTTCAGGAACACTGGCCTGTACAGAAAGTTGCAAGCTGGGACTTCCTTTCCAGACCAGATGCCAATAGAGATCCTTGAAGGCCCAGCCTACCCCTTGCTCCTGTGGCTCATGAAGCCTTACACTGGGAACCTTGCCTGCAGCAAGGAGCGCTTCAACAACAGGCTCAGAAGGTGCAGAATGACTGTTGAATGTGTCTTTGGCCAATTAAAGGGTCACTGGTGCTGCCTTTTTGGCAAGTGAGACATCAGTGAGGAAAATATTCCCATGGTCATAGCAGCCTGGTGTTCTCTGCATAAGAGGAGGCATTGGTCATTTTGGGAATATATATGTTTTGGTGCTTGTCCTGTTTTTCTGTAGCTGTTTTCTCACTTTTTGTAGGCATCACCGAAGTTTTTAGGAGGAATTTGAAGTCATGAGAGTGTCTTGACAGAGTAGACTCGAGGGTGTAACGAGAATAGGAAACAACATGGAAACAGTTTTGAGAGCATGATCTGCTCACGCTGTCAGTGGTTTTGCACTCTCATGTTCCTGGGCGTGTCTACGCTGCAACCAGAAGTATGATTGCAGCTGGTGTATGCATACCCACACTAGCTTTAATATAGGTAGCATGGTTCAAAATAGCAATGAAGATGTGGCAGCATGGACCCCAGGGCAGGTTGCGAGAGTGAGCATGTATTCAGGGTTCCAGGTAGGCTTGTGTAGCCCATGCTGAAGCCTGCACCACCACATTTTTGCTGCTATTTTCAGCCGCTCTAGCTAGATTAAAGCTAGCACAGGAATGCCTATGCAAGCTGTTGCCGCACATCTGATTACAAAGTTGAGATACCCTCAGTCACACTGTTGCTATGATGGGAACGCAGCCTCTGCACTAGGATCACACATACCAATGCTAGTTCCAGACAAAGAAACATAAGGCTTCAGTTACATCACTATGTGTGATTTCAAAAGATCTCTAGCGAAGGTAGAGGGTCTATTTCTTCCTATGGTGAACAGAAAGTGGGGGGTATCACAGAGAGAATTGTGTGCTCCGTGATGTTACACTCCAATTGAAGTCGCAATCAGTGCTCTAAAAGGAGAGCCATTTTCATTCCCTGTTGGAAGGACTGTATCATGACAAAGTTTTTCATGAAAGGTTCTTACTGACAAGAGCAATTCACAGAAGAGAGTTATAAAGGGAAAGTGAGGTCTCTCTTAGAGCTGTGAGATCTCTTCATATAGGAAAGGATTTGATAATACAGATTTTTCTTGATTTCCTGCCAGATTTTTTTTTAAAGCAGATTATGCAATGAGATTCTCTCTCAATATAGACCTCAGAGGAATATTTTAACACTCTCCACTGCATGAAATATAAATGATTATACAATTAAAAGAAAAAAAATTGCCCTCAATATTCCTATTCTATACCACTATAACTATTCCTGCTGCCTGTTAAAGTGTTCTGTCACTGTTTCTGCTCCTCAAATGAGCCTTGAGTAAAATAACTGAAGTAGGAGTGCTAACTGGGGTTTCTTCCTCCTGCATTCCCAAAATCTTCAGGCTTGCCTTGGTGCATTAGGAGATTTAGTCCACTAGTTGCACCAGTGGTGCGAGTGGAGTTTTCTACAATGAACTAACTTACCTAGTTTTTGTGGTACTAAAGAAAGAAATCATAACTGAAAGTCAAAGGAAAGCCTAACCAAGGTCAAAATGACATATCTTGTTAATATTTCAAAATTAGATGCTTATGAGCACAGTTTACATCAGGGCTGGGCAAACTTTTTGGCCTGAGGGCCACATCTGGGTGGGGTAATTGAATGTAGGGCTGGGGTGGGAGATTGGGGTGTGGGAGGGGGTGAGGTGTGCAGGAAGAGACTCAGGGCACGGGGTTGGGGGGGGAGGAGGGGTGTGGGGTGTACAAGGGGGCATGGGTGCATGGAGGACTGTGGGAGGGGGCTCAGGGCATGGGGTTGGGGGTTCAGGGCAGGGGGTTGGTGCAGGAGGGATGCAGGGTGTGGCAGGGGGCTCAGGGCAGAGGGTTGAGATGTGGCAGGGGGTGGGGTGCAGGAGGGGTGTGGCAGGGGCTCAGGTTTGGGGTGTGGGATGTGGCAGGGGGTTGGGGTGCAGGAGGAGTTGGGGGGTGGGCTCCAGCCTGGCACTGCTTACCTGGAGTGGCTCTGGGGTGGCAGCGACATGCGGGGGGGCTCAGGCAGGCCCCCTGCTTGCCCTGGCCCCGCGCTGCTCCCAGAAGCGGCCAGCACCACGTCCCTGAGGCCCCGGCTGAAGAATGAAATTATTTATTTTGGTTGTCACTGTTTTACATTGTAACTCCTGTTTACTGTTTGCCTCTCAACACTGTAAATTATTCATTACCCTTGTTTTAATAAGACTCCATATTGTAAGTCAAACTCCACTTTGAAATGCTCACTCCATTTTGTAAAACCCTGATGTAACCTTCATTTTGAAAAACCCTGCTGTAACCTTATTAGTTTAGTTTAGATGTGTGAATGAGGTATGCATGAATAATGGAATCAACCTCCAGCCCCAGCCTTTCCTGATAAAGTTAAGTGCAAACACCAAGGGCTGAAGATGCAAACAACAGCCCTGACAAAGTAAGAAGAGTCCACCCTAAAAGAAAAGAACAAAGGTACAATTAAAGTAAGATCAAAATCAGGTCCGAGGCTGAAAGTCATGTCTGCAATTGATGGGTGATCAATCACACCGAACCCAGAGACAGCGTATCACAGCAAGACCTATAGATGCTTGATTCATACTAAAAGCCTATAAAAAAGATGGGTGAGATGGAAGACTTTGGGTAATGTTCTGCTGCCAACATCGAAGGGCATTGGTGCGCACCCAACAGAGACCCAGCCCTTCCTTGTGCCTGGTTTTCCTGGCCAGTTAGCTACCACGAGCTATGAACCCAAGCTGCGAAATCAAGCCACAGACCCAAGCACCTTCATATTGGTGCACATTGGTGTCCATCACCTTCATGTTGGTGCACATAACAAAATTCATTCCACACATGGTTGTAAAAAATTAGAGGGAACACTGCTTGTAACCATTAGCAATTATCTTTGAGAACTTATGGAGGAGTACTGGGAGAAAGGCAATCAAAGTAGGTACCTAGTCTTAAAAATGTGAAGAAAGAGGACCTGAGGAATTACAGACCGGCCTACCTAACTGTAATACCTAGAAAGAAACTGGAACAAATTATTAAACAATCGATCTGTAAGCACCTAGAGAATATTAGGGTTACAACGAATAGCCAGTATGGATTTGTAGAAGATTTATGCCAAACCAACCTAATTTGCTTCTTTGACAGGGTTACTGGTTTAGCAGATGAGGGGAAAGTGCTAGACATGATATATCGTGATTTTAGTAAGGCTTTTGGCACAGTGATCCATGATGTTTTCACAAGCAAACTAGGGAAATCTGGTCTGGATGAAATTACTATAAAGTGGATACGTAAGTGGTTGAAAGACCGTACTCAAAGAGTAGTTATCCATGGCTTGCTGTCAAACTGAGAGAATTTATCTAGTGGGGTCCTGCAGGCAACTGTCCTGGGTCCAGAAGTATTCAACATTTTAATTAATGACTTGGATAATGGAGTGGAGAGTATGCTTATAGTATCTGCAGATGACACCAAGCTGGGAGGGATTGCAAGCGCTTTGGTGGACTGGATTAGAATTCAAAGTGATCTTGACAAATTGGAGAATTGAAATCAGTATGATGAAATTCAATGAAAACAAGTGAAAAGTACTACACTTAGGGAGAAAAAATTAAATGCAAAACTAAAAAATGGGGATGAACTGGCTAGATGGTAGGGTCCGTTGGGGGTTATAATGAATGACAAATTGAATATGAGACAACAAAGTGATGCAGTTGAGAAAAAGGCTAATATGTGGGGTATATTAACAGGAGTGCCCTTTGTAAGATGCTCCTCTACTTTGCCCTTCTCTACTCCGCACTGGTGAGGTGTCAGGTGAAGTACTATGTCCAATTCTGGATGCCACTGTTTAGGAAAGATGTGGACAAACGAGTGAGTCGAAAAGAGAGCAACAAAAATTATGAAAGGTTTATAAAATTTGATGTAAGAGGAAAAGTTTAAAAAACTTGGCATGTTTAGTCTGGAGAAAGAAGACTAAGAGCAGACCTGATAACAGTCTTCAAATTTGTTAAGGGCTGTTATAAAAGAGGATGGTGGTTGAGTCTTCTTCTTCTTCACTGAAGGTAGGATAAAGAGTAATGGGTATAATCTGCAGCCAGAGCGATTTAGGTTCGGTATTAGTAAACGGTTTCTAACTCTAAGGTAGTTAAACTCTGGAATAGTGTGGTAGAGGGAGATTGCGGAATCCATGTCACTGGACATTTTAAAGAACAGGTTAGCTAAACACCTGTCAGGGACGACCTAGGTTTACTTGGTCCTGCCTCAGCACTGGAGGACGGATTTGATGACCTCTTGAGGTTCGCTGCAGCCCCACCTTTCTATGATACTAGGCCATAGACATTCCCCAGAAATGACAGTGTGTCATCTTTGTTGGTACCTCACAACAACTTACCCAGCCAGATAATGGTCCTTCCAGTGCTCCCGTGAAAACGGGTGGGGTGGGGGTTATCTTGGCACCTTGGGAAGGGTGGGAGAGCGAGGGAAGCAGCGGGAGGCACCTTAGGTGCTTATACAGCCTGCCCCTAAGCACCGCGAGCTCCTACCCAGCCCCACTGGCTCCACGGTCTCACTCGTTACGCCCCCGCCCGGGCCGCCCCCCGCGGGTTGGGTGCCAGAGAGCGAGGGGTGCTCAGCCTTTTCCACGCGCTGCGCGGCTCCAGGCTAAACCCCGCAGGTTGTTACTGACGGTCTCCAGCGGGGCGCCGGGGCCGCAGCGCTCGCGCACAGCTCCCGAGGCTGGGACGTCCCGAGGCCCCGGCGATAGAACCAGCCACCCCTCTCCGCTCGTTGCTGTGTACGTCAGCACGTAGGGGCACGTCTGTCGTTGCTAAGGGGAGCTCAACGTTCAGGGAGGATGACGTAGTGACGCCGCAGCGCTGAGTAGAGGAAGGGGGAGGGTGCTGCTGCTGCTGTCGCTCCGGCCGGTGAGTCCTGGGGGGGCTGTTGCTGACCCAGCGCTGCCCTCTGCCCCCGCCCGCCCTGGGGGCGCAGAGCCCCGGCGAGGGGTGGTGCGGGGCGCTCACCCCGCCCCGAGGGTGAGGGGGGCGGGCTCCTCCCCCGCGGGCCCGTCGCGCTCCTCCGCCCCCTGAGGGCTCACGTGCGTCCTTTTGGGGGATTTCGGGGTCCCGGTCTGCGCTAGGGCCGCGTCCAGCGCTTGGGTGCCCGTGCGGAGCCCGACGTCGGGCGGCCGCTCTCCCGTGTGTCAAAGGTTGCGCGTCGCGCTGGCTGTCCAGGCTGCTCCGTCCCGACCGGCCCTTGGCCGAGCCGCTGCCTCCCGTCCCCTCCGGCCGCGGTCGACACCCACCCGCCGCCGTGTCAGGGCCGGTGAATGCCGCCGGTGCAGAACAGCGACCCCGGCGCAGCGCCGTGAGGCGCTAATTCGTGGTCCCAGCACTGGGGAACACAAACGGGGGCCAGCTGCCAGGGAGGGAGTGCACCTGAAATGGCTTGTGGGGAGCAGGAAACGGGGGGTGGCGGAAGCAATATCCAGTATGACACTTGTTTTAGTGCCCCGGCAGTGGCACTATAGTTAAAGTTGCTTTATGACTTCTATTTGACCTCTCCAAATACCCTCAAATTGACGGATTTAGTTGGATTTCTTTGGAATTTGGTGTGCCCGAGGAGAGTGCAGGGTAGCGTTAGTGACTCAAATTGTTGTGGTCAGCTGAAGTAGGAGTTATGGCCACATAAGCCTAGAAAAAAAGTAGCTGTTTTTCAGAGTTTCTAGGTGGCTTTTGGGAGGTGGGGTGGGGGGCTTGGAGCTAGAGATGAAACTATTGATGTGATGCAGCTCAAAATGGTCTCAATCTGCTAAGTTTTACCTAAGTTAGTGCACGGTATCTACTAAGTATGTGGGGAACCCAAATTGAGGAGTGTGCATGCACCAATACAGAAAAATGGCACTATTTACAGGCGTTGAGTTTTACAGCATATCAAGTGCTCTGAAATCCAACGGGTTACTCATATTTCTTTGAAATTTGATGTGCCTCATGGGGGTGCAAAGTAGCATTAGTAATCCAAATTTGGGATCATTTGAGCAAGGTTTGCAGTGTTACAACCCCTCCCCCCATGATTTATTTTGCCTTGTACTGTTAAATCGAGAGGTACTAATGACTGAATGAATCACAGACCTCTTTGAGACAGGCTGTGAACTAACCCTTCAATTAACATAACTAAGGATAACGTCCGTTGCAGTGATGTTGTAGCTGTGTAGGCAGGGGCGGCTCTATGTTTTTTGCCGGCCCAAGCACGGCAGTTAGGTGGCCTTCGGTGGCATGCCTGCGGGCGGTCTGCGGTCACGCAGATTCGGTGGCTTTTTTGCAGGTGATCTGTCGGTCCAGTGGCGTCCGCATATCCGCCGCCAAAACCGCGGGACCAGCGGACCTCCTGCAGGCACGCCGCCAAAGCCCACCTGACTGCCGCCCTCACAGCGACCGGCAGGCTGCCCCCCGCGGCTTGCCACCCCAGGCACGTGCTTGGTGCACTGGTGCCTGGAGCTGCTCCTGTGTGTAGGTCCCAGGATATTAGAAAGACAAAGTGGGTGAGGTAATATCTTTGATTGGACCAACTTCTCTTGGTGAGAGAGACAAGCTTTTGAGCTCTTCCTCAGACTTCTGTGTAGCTTGAAAGTTTGTCTTCACCAACAGAAGTCGAGCAAATCAAAGATATTACTTCACCCACATTGTCTAATAGCAGGATAAGTTAATCACAAGTCCCCTTGTAAGATAAAAGGAGTGTATGGGTTAAGTG
The DNA here is from genome assembly GCF_016161935.1 of Mauremys reevesii. Taxonomy (NCBI): domain Eukaryota; kingdom Metazoa; phylum Chordata; order Testudines; family Geoemydidae; genus Mauremys; species Mauremys reevesii. The sequence goes on from NC_052625.1 coordinate 62,331,173, forward strand.
GTTGAAGGTTGGTGTAACTTGTGAGTGGTATAATTGTGGTGGCAATTTCATTTTTTGGGGGGTATAATCAAAGTCTTTAGGAGGAAAAAATTAGCCACAAATGCTTTCAGGGAGAGGTATTAGGGGATGGAGGAGTGAGGGATAGGGGGAAAGAGGTTTGGATCTCTAGCAAATGGAGGGGGATAAATAGTGGTGAATAGTAGAGGAGCAGTGAGAGAGGCGTGGGGATTATGGATTTGGAGGGGTGGGATGCTGGGAAGGGGGACATGGGGATGAGTGTCAGCAGGATTGGTGTAGAATAGAAGCTGGGGCAGGGGTGACTCTGTGTATTTTGCCGCCCCAAGCACGGCAGTCAGGTGGCTTTCGGCGGCATGCCTGTGGGAGGTCCGCCAGTCCCGCGCCTTTGGCATACCTGCCACCAATTTGCTGCCGAAACCACGAGACCGGTGGACCTCCCTCATGGCGACTGGCAGGCCACCCCCCGTGGCTTGCTGCCCCAGGCACGTGCTTTGTGTGTGTTGGTGCCTGGAGCTGCCCCTGGGCTGGGGTACCTGTCAACCCCACATTCTCCCCTTCTGTGTGTGTGTCTATATCTGGAGAGCTCTTGCCCCCCTGTGGGGGTCTGAGCCACCCTCCCTGCCCCTGGGATATAGGGGGCTTGCTCCTCTTGGGGTGACTGAGCCCCTTTCTTTGCTGTCTGTGTATGCCAAGATCTACAGGGCCCGTGGCCATATACAGAGGTTGGACACCACCGTCCCTACCCTGCTCCATGTGAGCCAGTTTTGAGGACTGGGGGGAGCTTTACTTTTTGGGGAGAATCTGATCTCCTTCCTGCCTCCATGTGAGCCAGGATATAGGGAAATCCTTGCTCTTTGTGTTGAGTGTGAGAAAGGGCATACTCAATACATATCACAGGCTCTGAAACACTTAGGAGGGACATGCGAACCTATACTTTCACTAACCACTGGGATAAATGGAGTGGTTCTCATGTCTGAGGCTGTCTACACTATGCAGATTTTTATCAACACAGCTGTGCTGCTAAAAGATGTTTAGTGTAGCTGCTGTTTGTTGGCTGGAGAGAGCTCTCCTGCTGACAGAAAAATTCCACCCCCTATGAGCAGCAGCAGCTTTGTCAGTAGGAGAGCGCTCCTGCTGACAGCATGCTGTTCACATCGGTGCTTTTCATTGGTAAAACTTTTGTCGTTCAGGGGTGTTAAAAAAACACCCCACCCAAACGACAAAAAGTTTTGCCGACGAAGTTCCAGTGTAGACAAAGCCTGAGTTATTGGTTCAGGTTGTATTCATCTCCATAGCGTGTTCTTATTCACACCTTTCAGAGCCTTATATGCTGCAGATGGATGTGTAGAGGACGACACTTCTAAGTGCTTTAAAACAGGGATTTGGAGCAATCAATTTTTTTAATTGCTCCGCTCCAGCTCTGCTCTGGCACCAATAGTGACTTCTCTGGCTCCGCTCCAGCTCCGGGCTAAAACCTGCAGCTTCACTGCTCCGCACTCCAGCTCTGGGCTCCGCTCCAAAGCCCTGCTTTAAAATCCACTTGTTTTCATGGTTTTTTTTTTTAAATTTGCTGGGCCTTATGGGAATACAGAGTAGGATTAATGACCCAAATTGGAGGTCATTTGAGCCAACGTTTCTGGAGATATAATCTCTGAATAAAATAGCTGGGTTTTTTTGTTTTTTTAATTCTAGGGTGGTGTTTTTTGTGTGTGCAGAGCTAGAGATCAAACTGTTGCTGTGATGTGGGTCAAAATGGTCTGAGTCAATTTTTACCTTTGGTAATGCATGGCACCTACTAAGTTTTTGGTGGCCCAAATTGTGAGCAGTATTTAAGAACAATTTCAACAGTTGGTGAAGAGCATGTATGTTTCAGCTTCTTTTACAACCCATTCACTCTCACCCACAGGATTCCATCTAACACTGTTAAAGGATAAAAAGGGAGTGGGGGAGAAAGGTTGCCCATGTCACCTTCCCTCTACTGTCTTCAAGCAGTGCCTCAGTATGCACGTAGACACAAGTAGCGTTAGCTCTTGGCACTAGAAAGGCTTGTCTTCACATATAGCACTACAGCTGCATGGCTGCAGCACTTTAATTAATCCCCTCCTCCCCGAGAGGAGTCTACGCGAGGAGTTAGGTCAATATAACGGCGTCGCTTAGGGATGTAGATTTTTCACACCCCTGAGTGGTGATGGTATACCAATGTAGGTGTGTAGCGTAGACCTGGCTTAAGATTCAGGATGTTCCAGGTCCAGACCTCACACAGACACTTAACCAACTCCGCAGAAAGAATACCACACATGTATAATTTAAGAACCACCTCACAACCTTTTGCAACCTCCTTACACTTATTCACAGGATACCTTCTCAACCTACACTTTCACTATACCATCATAACATTAAAATCTTCTCATATTCCACCTCACTGCTGAAAATAATTCTTGTAATGAAAACCTTATTCCTTGCTACTGACAAATCTACATAATTCTGCATTGAAAGGATGCATAGTGGATCCCAAAGGTGCACATGCGGCTCTTCTCTTTGCTCATATACACTGAAGGGTACAAAACAGATCTCAGAGCATAATCACAGCTCTGTCACACACCTCAAGATAGTCCACACATGTCCTTATATCACAAACACACCTTTACCAACAGGGCCCAACTACTGCCTCCACCCTTTAGTGAAGGTACACCTAATGCCTGACACACTGATTGTACCTGGAATGTATGCAAATAATTCCCATTGGCTACTGCCATTTCCAGGGGACCAGGAAGGATGTGGCATGGGCAACTTTTTTTTTCCTCCCCCCCCCCCTTCATTTTTTGTTCTTTAAAAGTGTTAGATGGAATCCTGTGGATGAGAGTGAATTGGTTGTAAGAGGAGGTGAAGAGCTTGTACATTTCAGCAACTATGGCACTGGCAGAGCAAAGATATGGGTGTTAACGAGACCTACTGGGGCATTGCTGCAAGAAGGGAGAGTTAAGGTTCCATGGGCAGCCTTAACTGTGCATTTCCTTGGTTTCAGAAATTTGAGTTTTGCTCAACTGAGCATTCCTGCAGGGGGACAACATAAGAATGGCCATAATGGGTCAGATCCATGGTCCAACTAGTCTAATATCTGGTCTTCCTACAGTAGCTAATGCCAGGTGCTTCAGAGAGAATGAACAGAACAGACAATCATCGAGTGATCCATCCCCTGTCATCCACTCTCAGCTTCTGGCAAACCGCGGCTAGGGACGCTCAGCGCATGGTGTTGCATCCCTGCTCATCCTGGCTAATAGCCGTTGATGGACCTCTCCTTCAGGAACTTATCTCATTCTTTTGTGAACCCCGTTATAGTTTTGGCCTTCACAACATCTCCTGGCAAAGAGTTTCACAGGTTGATTGTGCATTGTGTGAAGAAGTACTTCCTTTTGTTTGTTTTAAACCAGCTGATTATTAATTTCATTTGGTGACCCCGAGATCTTGTGTTATGTGAAGAAGTAAATAACATTTCCTTAATAACTTTCTCCACACCAGTCAAGATTTTATAGACCTCGATCATATCTCCCTTTACTTGTCTCTTTTCCAAACTGAGAAGTCCCAATCTTTTAAAGCTCTCATTGTATGGAAGCTGTTCCATACCCATAATCATTTTTGTTGCCCTACTATGTACCTTTTCCAGTTCCAATGTATTTTTTTTTAAATAGGGCAACCAGGTCTGCATGCAGTATTCCAGATGGGGTTGTACCATAGATTTATATAGAGGCATTATGATATTTTCTGTCTTATTATCTATCCCTTTCCTAATGGTTCCTAACATTGTTAGCTTTTTTGACTGCTTCTGCACTTTGAGCGGATGTTTTCAGAGAACTATCCACAATGACTCCAAGCTCTGTTTCTTGAGTTGTAACAGTGAAATTGGACCCCATCATTTTGTATGTATAGTTGGGATTATGTTTTCCAGTGTGCATTACTTTGCATTTGTCAACATACTACCAAGCAACCTCAACTTTATGTTAATGTAGCTTTTTGCCTTTGAATTGTATAGATATAATTACTATAGTGTCTAAAGATTTTGGAACTCCTGGGAGACTTGAGTTCAGATCCTGGCACTTAACCTCCGTGTCTCAGTTGTCCGACTTCTGCTTACATGTTGCGTTCCTTTCTCCCACACTTTGTCTGCTTTGTCTGTTTAGAATGCAAACTCTTCAGGCTGGGATTGCTGCTTACTGAGAGTCAGTACAGTGCCTAGCACAGTGGAGCCCTAACATTGGTTGGAATCTCTTAAGTGCTTCTGGAATATAAATAACAAGGTGTATATATAATATTAACAGGTGCTTTCAGGGTCTAAGTATCTGTTACAGAGGTGGGCAAACTGCAGCCCGTGGGCCACATCCGGCCCGCGGGACCGTCCTGCCCAGCCCCCGAGCTCCTGGCCTAGGAGGCTCACCCCCGGCCCCTCCCCTGCTGTCCCCCCTCCCCCGCAGCCTCAGCTCGCTCACTCGCTCCGCCACCCATGCAGTGCTCTGGGTGGCGGGGCTGTGAGCTCCTGGGGCAGCACAGGTGCAGAGCCCAGCCTGACCTGGTCTCTGTGCTGCGTGGGGGCATCAACGGCATGGCTGTAGCGCCACCAGCGCTCCAGGCAGCACGGTAAGGGGGCACGGAGCAGGGGGGGTTGGATAGAGGGCAGGGGAGTTCGGGGTGGTGGTCAGGGGGTGGAGGTGTGGATAGGGGTTGGGGAGGCCGGGTGGGGAACAGGGTGTTGAATGGGGGCAGGGGTTCCGGGGGCAGTCAGGGGACAGGGAGAAGGGGTGGTTGGATGGGCCAGGGGTCCTGGGGGGGGGGGGCGTCAGGAATGAGAGGAGGGGTTGGATGGGGCAGGAGTCCCGGGCGGGGAGAGATAGGAGGTGGGGGCCAGGCCATGACCCCCTCTCCTAACCGGCCCTCCATACAATTTACAAAACCCAATGCAGCCCTCAGGCCAAAAAGTTTACATGCCCCTGATCTATTACCACTGTACATTGTGGAATAGCTGCTACTCAGAAAAAGCTGCTCTGGACTTATCTATGTGGGAAAGTTAGTGCAGAGTAAATTAAGGTGTGAATTTAGTGCGGAATAACTAGTGTACATTAATTCCCCATATGGACACTTGGGCCTTGTCTACACTACACAGTTTTGTCGGCAAAAGGCAGCCTAGTGGAGAGAGACTAGTGAGCTAATCCCGTTTTTTTCCTTTAATTTCCCCCTCCCACAAGAAGGGAGTAGGGAGCAAGGCAAACTAAAACTTTTTTTTTTTAAATTGTAACACTGTTACATTAATTCTCAGAAATCGGGAGATTTCAGAATGTCTTAACTTCTGTGATGTACATACTGTATGGATTACTTTGAGTTACTACTTGTCATTAGCTAGAGCCAGTTACACCCTCAGTTATGCAGACACAGCTCCAGTTGATGTTAATGATAATTGCAGGGATGTATCAGGATAAAATTAATTGCTGTTCCTGCAGAATGGAGAGACATAATCTGATCTGTTTTTACAGCTTGTTTGTTGATTACAATTATAATGATACTGTGATGGGTTGCCCCCCCCCTTTTTCAATGTGCCACCTGATGTATTGAGGTTTGACTGAGCCAGCCTGCTCCACTAGCCTGGGCTCCCTCTCCTTGTTTTTCTGAATCAGGCTCTTCGGCCTCTGGCAGCACACAGACACAGGTAAGGCCGCACCAGCTGTAGAATCACACAGAGTCTGCAAAGCAGCTCTCTTTGGAAAGATTCAGCTAGGAAATTGCTCAACACTCAGTGTGGAGAGAAATGCGCAGAGCTTCTTGGCCCCCTTTTCCCCCCATGATATGAATGGCAAAAACTGGGTTATGTTATAAATAAGAAATAAAATTTAACTTTTGTAGTTAATAAACTTAAGTGATTATAAGGGATAGCAAACAGAACAAAGCAGATTACTGAGCAAATAAAACAAAACTTGCAAACTAAGCTTAATACACTCAAGAAACAAGTAAAATGTAATTTTTCACCCTAAACGTTGTTTTAGGCAAGTTGCAGAGTTTCTGTAGCTTAGAGTTCCAGTTATTTCTCTTTACAGACTAGACTCCTGTCTTAATTTAGACTCAACCCTTGCCTTTCCCACAGCTCAGTTCCTTTGTCTCTTCAGGTACTTTCAGCAGTATTTCTTCTCTTCTCCATTGCCTTCCTGCCCAAGACCTGTTTGCCTAGCCTTAAAAAGAATTTACATAAGGCAAGAAGCCTTTGTTTCCACTGCAAAAATACCAGCAGTGTCCAAGGTGGTACTTTGTAGTAGGTGACTTTATCACCTGACCTTGCAGTGTCAAAGCAACCATGAAACCAGTTTTATTTGCAGTGTCCACAGGAAGGAACTCCTGGAAGATGGGAGATCCACATCTTCAAAGAGTTTTTCTAGTGGCCGATCAAAGCTGATTGGTTACTGTCTGGTGGGTGTCTCCAAGTATAACCACAGTTGTAATTGTTACATAGTCAATATTCCTAACTCCAGATACAGAAATGATACATGTATACAAACTGGATAATCACATTCACTAAATCATAACCTTTCCAATGATATCTTACATGAGCCATCTTGCATAAAATATATCTTAGTTATGCCATATTTATATAATACTCATATTTCTATAAATAATATGGAGCGTCATGTCACGTATAGCAACACAGTATTTTTTGTTATATTTATAGTAAGGTTTTCATACAGACTGCAGATGATACCAATGATATCTTCTATAGTAAAATTTTGATTTAGTCTGGGTCCTCTTTTTTTTTTTTTTTTTTTTCCCCTTTGTACCTATTTTGAAGATTCCCAGAGAACCGGTATCAATGACAGTGTACTGTTTATAATTCAGTGAGATTTATAGTTTTATGGATTGCATTTTAAGGACCTCTAGACTTGATAGTGTCAATGGAAAATTTGTTTTTTATTTTTTCCAATGAAATGTCTTAGATTTTTTGACTTCTAAGTATTCCATTTGTGTGTGAGATGAATTCCTATTTTTTCCACTAGTGTTATCAACTTCAAAGAAATTAAGTACCAGAAAGATACATTAAAATAATTTTGACAAAATGACTTAATCCAGCAAAATCAAAGACATTCAGAATTAATTATTTGCTAATGCTTCATTTAAAAATATAAGAAGACATTCTGGTTAAGGATCATTTTGTTTACCTAAAATATTTTTTCTTTGTACTTTTTTACTAGAGACTTATTTATATGAAAAAAGGATCTTTAAGATATTACTTGTGCCTGTATAACACTTTAGATAATTTCTGTTACATAACTATGGTTCTGACTGTTGGGTAGGATAATGACTCCAGAAAAGAGGATATGTAACAAAGATTTTGTTTCCAGGTAAATATCCCAAATAATATGAAATTACAGAAAAGGAAGAATTCCTTTTCGGAAAAAATATTGAGAAGAAAGAAAGAAAAGATAAGCAACTGTAGGCATTGTCTGGCTCCTGTTTCAAGGGAAGAATTGCAACTGTCTTATCACTAAAGCAGAGTAAAACAGTGATGGTGTTATGAATTGAATCCTAAATATCACCACTGTATTTATGGTTTTTATTTAAATTCTTGATTAGCTTTATCACTGATAACCAAAATCATGTAGGGGTTTCAAAGTTTTAATGCAGACCAACCCTATTCACTAACAGTGATGTGAATTAAGTACCAGCATGTCTCATGGATTTGGATCGGAATCTTAAAATTACTGATTTTATTTTTAGTTTTTAATGTATGTGGCTTGACCTTAGCAAATCTTAAATTTTGTTAAAATATTAAGGTTCAGTAACTTAAATAAAACCTTTACAATTGTTCAGGCTAGCGTTAGAGCACATATGATTCTTGCTGTTAATGGTTTCTCATCTGTAGGCAGTGTTATATACTCTGCCATTCATATATAATATAATAAAAATATATATTTAAGCATATGGATTTCAACACTTAAGACACAGTATTAATTCATTTATTTGGTATTTCCTGTGTGTTTGTGTGTTGAACTAAATCCAGACAATTTCACTGTTTTCTGATTTCCTGAGATGCTGGCTTATTGTATTGAAATATTTTGTTTTAATATTATGCAGTATGTTTTTTTTATATAACAATAAAAGTTCTGGCTCTTTTTCCACTGACACAATTCTGGGGTTAACTGCACCTCTGCTCCTCTTTTTGCCTGCTTAAGAGTACCTATTCAGATTTTTATAGGTTCTAAAAACAGAAGGAACCATATGATCATCTAATCTGACTTGCTGTATAGCACAGGCTATAGAACTTCTCTAGAATAATTCTTAGAGCATATCTTTGGCTTCTTAGCAATCAGCTTTGTTAGGGTGTGGACCCATGTCCCTCTTCTTCCTGGCCAGGTATTTAATAGTGCAGTGATTATCCTAGAAGGTCTGACCTTAATCCACCACCTGTGATTCTCTCTCAAGGGACAATGACAAAGTTAGCAGCTGGGTAGGTAAAAATCTAGGCTTTAAAAAAATTATTTTTAATACATTTTTAAAAACAAACCTATTTAAAATTTGAAATTGACAACCTATGTTAAAGCCTACATTTACTATAATCTATTAAAATCACTTAATATTATCTTTTATTTAATTTGTTAGTACATGTGTGCTGCTGAAGTTTTAAAGAAAGTCAAACCACTGGACTGGTGGAAGTCACTGTTTAAGCACCTTGAACCAGGGTTTGTTGAAGTGCTAAACTAGTTTTTGATAGCAGTAGCCTTTTCTACAGAGAGGATATTTTCAGAGAGGTACAGAGAAAATATTTTCTTCATTTCAGTTTATTCAACTAGTTCATTCAAAGCTAAACTGATTAGGAGTTGAAAAAGCAGGACAACTTGTCTTCCCCTTCCAATATAAGACTAAAATGTGCTCTAAGATTATATCTACTAGTTCTAAAATATTGAAGTATATGGTAACCAGAAACAGTCAATTCAGTTAGTTTTCTTTTATATTAATGTTTAAAGTAGTTTTATTTAATTAATACGTTATTTTTGCACATTTTAATTGAATCCCAGTTTCTATCCAAATGCAACTTGACAGAAATCACAAGTGTTAAAAAAAAAAAGTATGATTCACTATTTTGCAAACATCATAAAACATGTAAAATTAAAAACCTGAATAAATATATGTTAAGCTATGTAATTGCATAAATATTATAGATATACTTTGTTCTGGTTAGCAAAAAGATACCAGTTTTAGTGTAAAAGCTATATTTAGATGCAAATCAACGTGTTTTAATGGTTACTGTGACCCTAGAAACTCTGGATGCCAACTGGCAGAGGGCACTAGTGTATATAGGGGTATAGGATCCTCCTGGATTCAACAAAAGAATGCAGTGTAAAGTGTCTAATTAAAGCATGTCTTACACTGGTCCTCATAACCACTGTGAGATGTATGTTTCGAAAATATGTTCAGAATTGTGTGTTTTATACTAAAAATGATGTTCTCTAGATCTGTAGTTAAAAACAGGTCACTGAAAGGTAGTGTGTCTTGAAACAAACTCCTTCAGACAGAGGAGAGACATCTCCTGTGGGGACCATTGTGTATTGTATGTGATACAATAGGATTGTATTAGCATTCTAAGTCAAATGCTAATGAAGAGCTGGGGGAAACTTCAGAAGAAAACTAACATAAAAAGTAAATAGCGGGGAGGGGGAGAATGTTACCTTTTTTGACGTAAACATAAAAGATCTGTATTGGTATATTTGGGAGTGAAAAAATATACCCTGGTATCCTTCACCTACTAAGTAAACTGACAGTGAGTTTGCTTCATGAAAAGGGGAGCTCAGCAAGGCTTAATTGAAAGTGCTGGAGAGTACTTTGGGTGAGAGAAACTTCTTTAGACAGTTTCCTTAGGTTGACAATAACTGGTTAGTTTTGTATTTGGAATGTGTATTATGATATTTTATATGTAATCATTTGTTCCTACCACTCACACTGGTTTTTATCTGAATCTCTATTCTTTCTTAAATAAATATGCTTTTGGTTTATAATTGAACTCAAGTGTTGTGTGTGTGATATAGGAGCAGTGGTCTAAGGTAAAACTGGTAAACTGTGGTACACTGTACCTTTGGGATGAGATGATCTGGGATTTCTGTCAGTATCCAGTGATCAGGGGCTGGACACCACAAAGGTACACTTTGAAGGAACTTGGGGGCTGGGGTGAATCTATTGTCAAACTGCCAGGCAAAGACAGAGCTGGTGTAGCCCAGAGAAGAGTGCTTGAGTGGCTGACAGACTAATTGTGTTTGTTAGCTAACAGCCAGCTAACACAGGCAAGACTCCCTAGCACTGGAGGCAGTTGGTGACAAGGTGACTCGAATACCCCAAGAAGCATCACAGTTACCAACTGTGAATCACTGGGAATCAACTTTTCTGTAGGACTATAACTAAAAAGTGTGAATGCAAAGTTAGATCAGAACTAATGATTTACATTAAGGTTTCCTTCTTGCTGATTTAAGTAACAATTAAAATTGGCGGTTTAAATTACTTTGATTTAAATCAGTCTATCCTGATTATCAGTACCCAGCCAGAGCACAATACATTTATTTTAGGACAAACACATTGCTGAAAAAATATATAGTAAAACAATGTACATGCTAGTTTACCAGGTGCTGTCCATCTTCCACATGGAAACACAGCAGGTTTTCCATTCCTTCAGACCCTTCCATCTAGATTTTCCCCTCTTGGTTACAACCTCATGTCCATTTTTGAATCAAAATGGAGTACATTTCTCAATTCAGGCTAGCCCTTTATATCACAAGCTCGTTCTTTGTTTCTGGGCCTCTTGAACTCAGTCTGAACCAGTATATGTGATTCACCCCGGGAGGTAGTACTTCTCTGAAGTTGTTTACCTGTTCCTAGGTCTACAGTATTTACTTACCACTGGTTTTAATTGCTGGAGCAAACTCTGTAACCTTCTTCCCTGGAGCTAGAATGCAGTCCTTGGCTCTCAAAAATAGAGATTTCACTTAAAGTGAATACAATACTTTCAAGATACTGCATGTGTCCATATCTGTCACATTAACTAATTGTCAAGCCACATGAATTGAAGCAATTTTGTCTTTGCAGTAAAACAATTGTATAAACATTTGCTATGTAGTTAGACTACAATAATGGAAAGTAGCTTTATATTTGAAGAATTTAACAATGTTCTGTTGTGTGCTTCTTAAAACGTATTTAGTCTCCAAAACAGCAAAATACTTTGCCAGTAAAAATAGAAACTCACCCAAGTCCTTCTCTCACTGACTCTTAGCCCCCAATTTTCACTTACTTAGACATAACTCTCTTTTCTAAGAAAAGGTGGTAGTGAGGGATAGGGGATAATTGAATTTAAGAAAAATTCTTGTTTGTAACACACAGCAAACTAAGTATAATCTGATAAAGACAAGATCACAGCCAGCATTCACTGCTCTGATTATAAATCAGACTTGGTTTATACATAATTTTGTTTTGTGCTTTGCGATTATTCAGTTTACTTGTTAATTGAATTTTCTTAAACTTATCATCATTCACAAAGGACTTCACATATGGGCATCAATAAGCCAAAATTTAGTACAGAATTTATATTAAAACAAAAAAACTTAAAAATATTCACAAATCCCTCATCTTCATGCCACTCCAAGAAGATGGCATGTAAGCAACCATTCTGTCTTACTGCTGGTCTACACTAAAACTGTAAATTGACCTACTTACAGCTGTGTCTACACCGCGCTATGTTGACGCGAGACACTCTCCCGCCGACTTATCTTCTGCCTCTCGGGGAGATGGAGTACAGGCACAGGAGAGCGCTGTGCCATCTACTTAACTTGTCTTCCCCAGACCCGCTAAATCAACACCATTGCATCGATTGCAGCACTGCTTATTTAGCCAGAAGTATAGAGAAGTCCTTAGTAAAAGCAGCATTATTTTTCAAACATCTTCTGTTGACACTCTCTGCTGGTATTTTGAATGGGAAAAAGAGACTCATGATTGACCTTTTTTGTTGTTCCTGTTTGAGAGTTGTATGGTGAAAATTCTGCAGATCATGATTTTGGTTTTGTGCATTGCATTCCTACTTTGTATTTCTGCGCAGCATTACTTATTCTGGGTAAATGCTCAAAAAATGCTAAATAGTTTACTGAATGTTATTTAAGTTCTTTATTTTTTTTTTCCTTTTCCAGCCATGGCATAAACAGTACTAATACATTGTGTAACCAATACTTGACTTCATTTTTCACAGGTTCTTAGCTGAAAGAGGTACCCACCCAGAAATGTATATGCCCTTTTTTTAGTATTGGAGGGGGGAAGTGATTGAGGGCATTTCTGGTTTAACAAATTAGTATTTGAGATTGTGTAGGTGATACAAAATTAGTATGTCCTTAGGTTTACTGAACAGAACAAAATTTTAGTTAAATTTCTGTGGAGTACCCACTACTATAGCATCTTGGTTGTTGAAGGTACAATTAAACCAATCAAAGTTTGGAAGACCAGTTGGAGTAAATTGTAGGTCTATCATGATGTTTGTAAACAAGGCCTTGTAATCTGATAGACCTTGCTTTTTGTGCTAAAGCTTGCTAACCTCAGGGAACGGCTACACAAGAGAGTTTACAGTGATATAGCTGCACCACTGTAAGCTTTCTAATGTAACCGCTCTAAGCCAACAGGAGAGAAGCTCTCCTGTTGACATAGTGCTGTACACACTGGGGCTTGGGTTGTGATTTATTTACCTTCCTGAGTGACATAAATTATGCCGACATAAGATGTAGTGTAGACAATCTGCTAGTCTCTGGTGAACCACCAACACATGCAAGTTATAGCCTTAATGCCCTACTACTGTTCTTGGCAATAAAACTACAAGAACAATCAGAAAGAGCTACCCAGCAGATATTTCCCACCATGATGGGATAGAGACAAGTGAACTCTTCAGATCTCAGACTATTTCAGGCTTTATAGATCACCTTAAATTGCATCCAGAGTTAAGTATTTAGCAAGTGCAGAGCACTACTGTAATGGGTTTTTAGTAGTTTCACACATTTTTAAGATAAACTACTTCCAAGTCACTTCAAAGGTAACCTGAATTAAAGCCATTCCAGTAATCTAGCCTAAAATTTATAAAAACATAGATCACTATAGATTTTGTGTTTTGAGGGGAGAGGCCACCATTGCCTAACCAACCTTGGATGAAAAAGTGATGCTATGAATGAATGCCACTCTGTGGGAATCCCAAAGTAACAATGGAAAGAGTATGAATTCTAAACAGATACCAGGGTCAGAAATGCATATTCTGCCCTCATCCAGCCATTTCTCCTCTTCATGTTTATTCCTATTAACAAGTTTGATTCATTAGTATCTTCGTTAATTCAGTTTTGGAATTTGGCACCAAAGTGGTGTACATTTGAGTGTTGTGTGCAAGTTGGTAGTGGTATAATTGATAATGTTTCTTGCTTTCATTCAGTGGCCATAAACAGACAGTGAACAGGAGTGGTAACAATAGAATCTTGCATACGAGAACCAGTGGAAAAAAAGGAATAATTATAATTAAGTACATCCATCTGTCCCCTATGTAAGAAGAAAGCATGAACTCATCAAAAGGCACTTCCACTATTGCTTGCGTAGTACTATAGATGATCCAGAAAAATTGTATACACCAAATTAAAAAGAATAGTAAGAGGACCAAAAAATGCTATCATGGTTAAACAGAGTAAAAGAAACAGGCATCCTTTAAAAACTGGAAGTCAAATCCTAATGAGGAAAATAAAAAGGAGCATAAACTCGGGCTAGGCAAGTGTAAAAGTATAATTAGGCAGGTCAAAAAAAGAATTTGAAGAGCAATTCGCAAATATTCAAAAACTAACAGCAACATTTTTTTTATAAGTACATCAGAAGCAGGATGCCTGCCAAACAACCAGTGGGGCCACTGGACAATCAAGGTGCTAAAGGAGCACTCACGGAAGACGATGCCATTGCATAGAAGCTAAGTTAATTCTTTGCATCAGTTTTCACTGCAGAGAATATGAGGGAGATTCCCACACTTGAGCCATTTTTTTTTAGGTGACAAATCCTGAGGAACTGTACCAGATTGAGGTGTCGGTAGAGGTGGTTTTGGAACAAATTGATAAATTAAATATTAATAAGTCACCAGGACCACATGGTGTTCACCCAAGGGTTATAAAGGAATTCAGATATGAAATTGCAGAGCTACTAGCTGTGGTATGTAACCCTTTGCTTAACTTAGCCTCTGTACAAGATGACTGGAGAGCTAATATAAATCTGATTTTTAAAAACGGTTCCTGAGTGATCTTGGCATTTACAGATTGGTAAACCTAACTTCAATACCAGGCAAACTGGTTGAAACTATAGTAAACAGAATTATCAGACACATGGATGAGCATGATTTGTTGGAGAAGATTCAACTCAACTTTTGTAAAGGCAAATTGTGCCTCACCAAGCTATTAGAATTCTTTGACTGTGTCAACAAATGTGTGGCCAAGGGTCAGGGTTGGCTCTAGACCTTTTGCCGCCCCAAGCACGGCGTCATGCTGCGGGGGACGCTCTGCTGGTCGCCGGTCCCGCGGCTCCAGTGGACCTCCCACAGGCACAGCTGCGGGAGGTCCACCGAAGCCGCGGGACCAGTGGACCTCCCGGCGACCGGCAGAGCGCCCCCCCCGGCATGCCGCCCCAAGCACGCGCTACCTCAGCCAGTGGACTGATGTAGCCTTATCACAGCAGTGCTGCAGTTCCTCTATAAGCTGGGGGGAAGGTGCTTTCCCATTTTCTCTCCTTCATATCTGCTACTCAGGCACGCGCTTGGCGTGCTGGGGCCTGGAGCCACCCCTGCCAAGGGTGACCCAGTGGATATAGTGTACGTGGACTTTCAGAAAGCTTTTGAACAAGGTCCCTTACCGGAGGTTCTTAAGCAAAGTAAGCAGTCATGGAATAAATGGGGGAAGATTTTCTCATGGATCATTAACTGGTTAAGAGACAGGAAATAAAGGAAAGGAATAAATGGTGAGTTTTCAGAATGGAGAGAGGTAAATAGCAGGGTCCCCCACGGATTTGTAGTGGGACCAATACTGTTCAGTGTTCATAAATGATCTGGAAAAAGGAGTAAACAGTGAGGTAGCAAAATTTGCTGACGATACAAAATTACTCAGGATAGTTAAGTCCAAAGCAAAAGAGTGAAGAGTTAACAAAGGGATCTCACAAAACTGGGTGACTGGGCAACAAAATAGCAGATGAATTTCAATGTTGATAAATTCAAAGTAATGCACACTCGAAAACATAATCCCAACTATACATACAAAGTGATGGGATCTAAATTAGCTATTACCACTCAAGAAAGAGATCTTGGAGTCATTCTTGTTAATTCTTTGAAAACATCCACTCAGTGTGCAGCAGCAGTCAATAAAGCTAACAGGATCAGGAACCATTAGGAAAGGGATAGATGATAAGACAGTAAATATCATAATGCCATTATATAAATCCATGTTATGCCCACACGTTGACTACTGTGTGCAATTCTGGTCACCCCATCCCAAAGATATATTAGAATTGGAAAAAGGTACATAGTAGGGCAACAAAAATTATTCGGGTTATGGAACAGCTTCCGTATGATGAGATATATTAAAAAGACACACTGTTCAGCTTGGAAAATAGGTCATGGGGGGCGGCGGGGATATGATAGAGGTCTATGAAATTGTGAACGGTGTGGAGAAAGTGAATAAGGAAGTGTTGTTTAGCCTTTCATATAACAGAAGAATCAGAGGTCACCATTAATAGGCAGGAGGCATAAAACAAATAAAAGGAAGTTCACGCAGTGCACAGTCAACCTGTGGAACTTGTTGCCAGGGAATATTGTGAAGGCCAAAACTATAACCGGATTCAAAGGAGAATTAGGTAAGTTCATGGAGGATAGGTCCATCAGTGGCTATTAGCCAAGATGGTCAGGGATGCAACCTCATGCTCTGGATGTTCCTCAGCCTCTGACTGGCAGATGCTGGGAGTGGATGACAGGAAATGGATCACTTGATGATTGTCCTATTCTATTCATTCTCTTTGAAGTATCTGGCAGTGGCCACTGTAGGAAGAGAGGATACTGGGCTAGATGGACCATTGGTCTAACCCAGTATGATCATTCTTATGTTCTTAGTTTCCAAACCAATTCTGAATATCAAATTAAAAGTGCGCTGACCAATACAGCTTGTGCCTGAAACTGCTTTGGGTACTCTTGTAGCTGTTGTGCAAGTGGTGAGATTGCAAAATTGCATACATGAGTCATCCTTGGTAGTAACATCATCTAGGACTGTTAGTTTTAATGGCTGTAATGCAAAGCTGAATCATCTTGAGAAAAATCTTAGAGTTGTAAGGTGGCCTGTATATCACCTTGATCTCTAGATTTATTTGATACTAGGGTGTATTCAAATTCATTTTCAAGGGTGTCACCTCCTGCGCTGCATCTTAAAATTAAAAAGTATGGGCATACACTGTCACTGACCCTGCCTGGATTTATATCTCATGAAGTAACCAGCAGGGCAGAGATCAGCCAGTTGGCGTCATTGGCAACTTCCTGCAATGTCTCTGCAATGCAGGCGTGATCAGGCAGTGCCATTTATGATTAAATAATGGCTGTACTTGGCCTAATTCCAAACAGATTATGCACTGAATGTGACCAGAACCTCTATTTCAAACCAGCTTTAGTATCTTACAGTGCCCTACTCAAGGTTGAAAGGTAAATTCTAACCCCCCAACACTTGATCTATATCAAGTTATCAGTCATCTCAATCCTTTGTTGCTACAGAATTGGAAAAGTTCCCACACCGGTAGCCAATCCATTTCTTGGAACTCTGCATCTCCAGCAATCAGAATAGTTGTAGTCCATACTCTTGACTAGCACAACATTGTGCCTTTCAGAGGGCAAAATCCCATCTATTGGGCTAAATGGCAAAGCCTCCCAGAAATATTCCCTGAAACCAGATTCTACCTATCATCCTGTACACCAGTGATACTCAGACTTCAGTGGTTCAGGAGCCAAATTAGTGGTCAGTATTACCCAAAAGAGCCACAGTAGTGTGAATTCACCATTGCATTTACTATAGTACTATGTATTCATATTTAAACAGAATGATGGGAAATATTTAGTTATTCTGAGGAGCATTGCATGTCCCCAGAAGCTGGGCTGCACAGAAATAAACGTTAACTTCTAAAATTCCCTTGTCCCCTCTGTGAAATCATTTTGGTACTTCCTGGTTCACAGAAGGTATCCCAGAATACATCAATCTGTGTTATCACAAATATTGTGGCTTGTGTTTAGTTGCAATGAGAACTCTGGTATTTGTGGTACTGCTTTCTTGGATACGTTCAGTGAACAAGGAAATTCCAAGAGGGTATCAAAGAGGGAAAATAACTCAAAAAAAATTAGTAAAAAATTTCTGAACTGAATGCCTCCTAAAGCCCAATGGTGGAGGACACTCAACACACAAATCTAACAAATTTTGCTCCCCCACATTTTTTGGGGAAGTTATAGGAGACTAACAGTCGAGGCTTAGAATAGAATGGCCATCACCCCCTTAATTTATGGTATAATATTGAAATTTCCTATAATAATGTTAATGAAGTCAAGGACATATCACCCTTTATGGCGGGTTTCTCAAACAGGGGTCGCCGCTTGTGTAGGGAAAGCCCCTGGTGGGCCGGGCCGGTGTGTTTACCTGCCCCGTCCGCAGGTCCAGCCAATCGCAGCTCCCACTGGCCACGGATCACTGCCCCGGGCAATTCTCGGCCAGTGGGAGCTGGGTTTGGCCGGACCTGCGGACGGGGCAGGTAAACACACCAGCCCAGCCTGCCAGAGGCTTTCCCTACACAAGCGGCGACCCCTGTTTGAGAAACCCTGCTTTATGGCTATCTGCATGTTCAATTTAAGCTTGTGAATTTCCAGAGGTAAAGTATATGGCCAGAGAATCAAGTGGGGTAAGTTTCTGGTCTGTTAGGTGAGAAGAAATTATTCAGAGGTATATTTTCTGTTTAAGTATAGACAGCATGTTTCTCTCCCCAAGTGATATTTGACGTTTAAGGAATGTTATTTCAAATTATACACCGCATGGGTACACATACTGAGTGAAATAAATAGCTAAACCATATGCCTTGTAAATGCCATTTCTTCCCTCAAGAGATCTTCTAGACTCTGCAATTGAAGAGTAGGTCTTTTTTTCTCATAAAGCCTCTTCAGTCTGAAAATACACTTAGTGGAGATGGCTTCCCAGTGGAGTCCTCTAAGTCTTTCAAGGATTTACTGGAATCTCTGCCTGGTAGAATTTTGCTCTCGGAACAATCTTCATATGTTAGTCATTAAGAATCACTAATTATTTCAGTTCTAGAAAGTTAATCTGGATCCAGTCAGAATATGTCATGAACACTCATAATCTGGCTAATTACTGATGAAAACACTTTAGCATAGATTTTAGTATTTAGACTAAGCCAGTTTGGTCAGATAATGATTTCTCTCTCCCAGGTCAGTCAACTAATTTTTAATATATACAGAGTTTTGTCATTTGTGAATCATTTAGAAGTGCAGAAGCTTTATAGCCCATTCAGTTACTTTGATTTGATTGATGGCATCTTGTTGATTTAGAACAGATGCATTGGCAGAATAAAAGTATGGTGGAGATATCTGAAATCAAACTGAAATATAATTTTTGAAGCAAGTTGAGTGGGTTCCCATTGTAATTGACTTAGCAAAAACCTCACTAAATAATTGTTATCCCTTGTAATTATCCAAATTCCATCTACATTAGCTTTTTTGTAATTGTAACTTGTTCTCTGAGGTAACTTCAGTATCCAGTTTTAAAAATGCTTATAGTTCTTTTCTTTCTTCCTATAGGCTGCCAATACCATCACTTCATCAAGATGAGTAATAGTCACCCACTCCGTCCTTACACAGCTGTGGGGGAAATTGACCATGTTCACATTTTGTCAGAGAATGTTGGCGCTCTGATGAATGGGGAGGAGTATAGTGATGTTACCTTTATTGTAGAAAAGAAACGTTTTCCTGCACATAGAGTGATTCTGGCTGCTAGATGCCATTATTTCAGGTGATGTATTGCTTCTTGTCCAGCTTACAGGAAACTTTGTGTATGAAATATTATTATTATTATTTATTATAATACCCTGGGAAGTTCAGAGAAATACTCTTATAATTGGCTATTTACTGAACATGACCTTTCTTGTGTGAATGCTTCCCGTGCATCAAACCATTGTGGCCAACTGTAAAAAGCTGGAAAATACCATGACATCATAATGTTTTTTACTTTCATTAAATTGAGCTCTCAATTTACAGATTAAAAAGAAATAAACTTCAGAACACAAATGGGATGATGTAAATACGATGTTGGTTTCCTCTGTAAAATAAAAGTGTAAATACAGGTAACATGCTTGTATCATAGAATCATAGGACTGGAAGGGACCTCGAGGTCATCTAGTCCAGTCCCCTGCACTCATGGCAGGACTAAGTATTATCTAGACCATCCCTGACAGGTATTTGTCTAACATGCTCTTAAAAATCTCCAATGATGGTGGTTCCACAACCTCCCTAGGCAATTTATTCCAGTGTTTAACCACCCTGACAAGTAGGAAATTTTTCCTAATGTCCAACCTAAACCTCCCTTGCTGCAATTTAAGCCCATTGCTTCTTGTCCTCTCTTCAGAGGTTAAGAAGAACAATTTTTCTCCCTCCTCCTTGTAACAACCTTTTATGTACTTGAAAAATGTTACCATGTTCCCCCTCAATCTTCTCTTTTCCAGACTAAACAAACCCAATTTTTTTTAATCTTCCCTCATAGGTCATGTTTTCTAGACCCTTTAATCATTTTTGTTGCTCTTCTCTGGACTTTCTCCAATTTGTCCACATCTGCACTGAAATGTGGCACCCAGAACTGTACACAGTACTCCAGTTGAGGTCTAATTAGCATGGAGTAGAGTGGAAGAATTAGTTCTGGTGTCATGCTGTAACAATTCTGGTTCTGGTAGGACCCAACTGAGAGAGTCAATTCAGGACAAATTGCTTAAAGCAGAGCAGTTACAGCCCAAGGCTGGGGTTTCTGTGCACCAAGCCAAACCAAACCAGCCAAACAGCGAAGACTTTGGTTTTACCCCACTGGCTAACTGTAAGTCACACAAGCAATTCCCTTAGACACTCCAGTGTCCCAGTATCACCACCAGTGCCACTCGTTATGGGGACAAATAGTTATGAAAACCAATACCCCAGTAAAAGAAAAGATGTTCTCTCAATCCCAAAGGACCAAGCCTCAAACCCAGGTCAATATACAAATCAGATCTTACCCACAAATCACGCTGTTGCCAATCATTTAGAATCTAAAGGTTTATTCATAAAAGGAAAAAAGATATAGATGAGAGCTAGAATTGGTTAAATGGAATCAATTACATACAGTAATAGCAAAGTTCTTGGTTCAGGCTTGTAGCACTGATGGAATAAACTGCAGGTTCAAATCAAGTCTCTGGAGTACATCTCCAGCTGGGATGGGTCATCAGTCCTTTGTGTAGAGCTTCCGTTCGTAGCAAAGTCCCTCCAGAAGTAAGAAGCAGGATTGAAGACAAAATGGAGGAGCTACAGCAACTTTTTATAGTGTTTTGCCATGTGGTCTCTGCTTTCTTTGTCCCAAAGACAAGCTGTCCATCACATGGCATGGAAAACCTCAGTCACAAGCTGTGTCTGCCTTCTTTCAATGGGTCAGTTGTATAGCTGATGGTCCTTAATGAGCCATCAAGCAGGCTAGGCAGAGCTGACACCAACTTGTCTGGGGTGTCACCCAGAAGCATAGCATAAGTTTGAAATACAGACAGTATACAGCCAATATTCATAACTTCAACTACAAAATGGTACACATATACAAATAGCATAATTATAACCAGCCAATCATAACCTTCCCATGGACACCTCACACAACAACCTTTGTACAATATATGCTGCAAATATATAACAGCGGTTGCAACAGTGATCTATACAGTTACAGATTTTGTCAGTAACGTCACACATGCTTACAACACCTGCTAATACATCCCATAATGATGTTTGCTTTTTTTACAAAAGTGTTACACTGTTGATTTGTATTTAGCTTGTGGTCCACTATGACCCCCAGACCTGTTTCCACAGTACTCCTTCCTAGGCAGTCATTTCCCATTTTGTATACTATTTATTTATTACAAATGTTTAGTTTTAGCCTTTCTTGTTGAAATTGTTCATTTAAAAGGCTCTTTCTGCTGCAATATGACCTAGGAAAATATTGCATGTTTAAAAATTGGGTTGAAACTCATGTCTCCTTTTAACACAGCAGATCTACTTCCCATTCTTAAACTGTACATAGTAAAATTTCAAGATAATTCTTCTCTCATATGAATGCCAGAGAGGCTAGTGATTAAACTAAGATGTATGGGTACAGAATGCACAAATTACCTATTATCTAGAGCAGGGGTCTCAAACTCCAATGACCACAAGGGCCACATGAGGACTAGTACATTGGCCCGAGGGCCGCATTACTGACACCTCCCCCCTGCCGCCCTCGGCCCTGACCCCACTCCACCCCTTCCATGAGGCCCCGCCCTTGCCCCCATTCCAACCCTTCCCCCGAAATCCCCACCCCAACTCCGCCTCCTCTCTACCCCTAGGGGGTGCAGGAGGGGTGTTGCAGGGGTCACGGGGAGGGAGTTAGGGTGTGGGGTGCAGGAGAGATGAGGGGTGTGGCAGGGAGTCAGGGCAGGGGGTCGGGGTGCAGGAGGGGTGCAGCAGGGGGCTCAGGGCAGGGAGCTGGTGTGGGGTGTGGGGTATGGCAGTGGGTTCAGGGCAGGGAGTCAGGTGCAGGGAAGGGGGTTGGGATGCAGAAGGGGTGTGGGGTGCAGGAGGGATGAGGGGTGCGGCAGGGAGTCAGGGCAGGGAGTTGGGGTGGGGTGCAGGAGGAGTGGGGTGCGGCAGGGGGTCAGCGCAATGGGTTGGGGTGCAGGAGGGGTGTGGGGTGTAGCAGGTGGCTCGGCAGGTGGCTCAGGGAAGGGGACTGGGGTACAGGGGTGTGGGGTGCAGTAGGGGGTTCAGGACAGGGGGTCAGGTGCAGGGTGCGTCAGGCGGCTTAGGGAAGGGGGTTGGGGTGCAGGAGGGGTGCGGGTGCAGCAGGGGGCTCAGGGCAGGGGTGCGGGGTGCAGCAGGGAGCTCAGGGAAGTGGACTGGGGTGCAGGGTGCAGTAGGTGGTTCAGGGCAGGGGGTCAGGTGCAGAGTGCATCAGGCGGCTCAGGGAAGGGGGTTGGGGTGCAGGAGGGGTGCGGGGTGCAGGAGGGGTGCAGGGTGTGGCAGGGGGCTCAGGGTAGGGGGTCGGGTTGTGGCAAGGGGCTCTGGGCAGTGGGTTGGGGTGCAGGAGGAGTGTGGCAGGGGTTGGGGTGCAGGGTGTGGCAAGAGGCTCAGGGCTGCAGAAGGGGTTTGGGGGTCAGGCTCTGGCCCAGCACACATCGGGGTCAGGGCAGGCTCCCTGCCTGCCCTGCCCCCGTGCCGCTCTGGGAAGCGGCTGGAACGTGGGGGAGCAAGGGCACAGGAGCGTGTGTTGCTGTTGCTTCAGGCACCACCCACAGCATCTCCCATTGGCTGGGAACGGGGAACGGTCAATGGGAGCTGCTGGGGGCGGTGCCTGAAGCAACAGCAACACATGCCCCTGTGCCTCTCTTCCCCCACGTTCTTTCTGCTTCCCGGAGCAGCACGGGGGCAGGGCAGGCAGGCAGGCAGGGAGCCTGCCCTGCCCCCAGTGCACGCCGGGCCAGAGCCGCTCTAGGTGAATGCCGGGGGAGGGCGAGGGGGCTGTGAGGTGCTTGCGGGCCGCGTATTTGAGACCCCTGATCTAGAGAAAATGTGAAGAATCAAAAAGTTTGCAACATAAGTCTCATCACCTAGGACTCCAAGGCTGTTCTATGCTGTAGTTAATGGATAGAGAAAGGAAATGAGCATTTACACTCCTGGGTTCCATTGCCAGTTCTACTATTCTTTCATAATATGAGCATTAGCAAGTCATTTCACCTGTCAGTACTTCTGCTTCCCCAACTTTCAGTGGGGCTGTGCAGGTGTCACTAAGGATATAATTTGGTCTGAAAGTTCTGGTGGTGATATGTCAGTAGTAAAGAACCTAACTTAACTGTCAGATCCCAGGGTAAATTTTCAGAGCTGAAATTTAAAAAAACCCCAAAAACCTCAGATCCCATTCTTTTTACCTGTAAACTGACTAAACTTGAGGTAGAATAATTGAGATAATAATGAAGAGACCCCACAGTGCTACTCCTATGTAGACACTATCAGAGTAGAGCTGAATTTTAAGTTGTTCACATAGCTTCCATTTCAAATTTTCAAAACCATTCTTTTTCATTTTATATGGCCTCTTCTGAGGAGTCATTGCAAATATATCTTCATTTATTCTTTTCACCTGGCATTTGGTTGCACTCTAGGCCGCTTGATTTATTTACTGTTTAAATATATATAACAAGGCACCCATTATTAGGGTGCAAGTTTCTCACATTTTCTTTCTGTCTCTAGAGCATTATTATATGGTGGAATGAGAGAATCTCAGCCTGAAGCAGAAATCCCTCTTCAGGATACCACTGCAGAAGCATTTACAATGCTGCTGAAATATATCTACACAGGCCGTGCTACATTAAGAGATGAGAAGGAAGAGGTCCTCCTGGATTTCCTGAGCCTGGCTCACAAATATGGATTCCCAGAATTGGAGGATTCCACCTCTGAGTATCTTTGCACCATACTTAATATTCAGAATGTTTGTATGACCTTTGATGTTGCCAGTCTCTACTCACTCCCTAAACTGACTTGTATGTGCTGTATGTTTATGGATAGAAATGCTCAAGAGGTGCTCTCCAGCGAAGGCTTTCTGTCACTTTCTAAGGTGCGTCTTTGTACGTTCTTTCAGACATTGGTTGGTTGTGATCTATAAAAAACACTATGATAAAATACTAATAGTGGTCTGAAATGAAGAAAAGAGAAGTATAGGTCAAGTAATAGGAAACTTTAATAGTAGGGTCAGTTAGCAGTGAAATTGCATTGCTGGAGTTACTCAAGTCAAGATGAGATGAATAACTAATATTTTGTAGTACTCTATAAACATTGTGGTAATAAAGAGACCCTAAAGATCATTCCTAAATGTAATATCCATTAAGCTAGTCAACTGTGACCAATTATAAAAGTTAAACATGACTCCTAACAGGACATTGTAAAGGATAGGAGCAAAATATTTACCTTCTTTTCTTATGTATGTTTTCTTACATATTTGTAAAGTCTGCACTGTCCTTTAAACAATATAGTCTGGCATTTGAAGCCTGGCCAAAGTGTACGCAGTAAAGGTTTGGAGGCAGGAGCTGCAAGGATGGCATAAAACTCAGTTTACGTTCATTCTCCTGATCCTAGGTCTCCTACATGCAGGATCATTCTCCCAGCATAAGTTGGAGCAACCTTTGGGCTGCTGCAGTTTACACCAGCTGCTAACAGTCCCAATGGGCTGAAACCACAATTGTGGATCATTGCAGAGTAGGGGTATTCTAGTTATGTCCCGTTCTCTGGTCACACCCCCTACATTGTACTAGAGGTAGTATATGAATGTGCATAGGAATGTCTGTGGTAGCTCTGTGCCACTGGAGTTCCCCCATGCACTAGAGTGAGCCTTCTGGGCTGGATACATCAGTGGTACAGTACCAAGTGGCTACACTGCACCAGAGGATTTAGTCCTAGATGTCTTTTTTTTTTTTCTTACAGTAAATACTCCCATATTGTTTCATCTGCCTCAAAACTCAGTATTGGTAACCCAGCACTCCAACCACGGTACATGTGAAATAGCAGAATTTTTTTGTAAGAATGCACGTTTCAGTTTCAAGCTTTCAATGAGTGGTTATAAAGGGATATTGAAACGTGTATGAAAAATATTTCAAGTCCCTTTTACTGTAAAAAATATACTGACTTTTTTGGCAGGTTTAATGAGAACATCTATTCTATGAATAGGGACCAGAGACCTTACAGAGCTAACTAACTCGGTATCTGGTTACAGAGGAGATTATAATTGCTCCCCCTCCCTTTTGACACTGAAGCCCTCACTGTTAACTACTTGATGCCAGATATAATATATCAACTAAGAATGCATTGGAGATAACATCAGTGTAGAATGGAACAAATCAGCAGACTCCTTGACCAGGAAACATGCTACCTCCTTTACAGTAGCTGGAGTTTGTGGGAAAACCAGTGTTGCAGGAGGACTTCC
The DNA here is from genome assembly GCF_016161935.1 of Mauremys reevesii. Lineage (NCBI taxonomy): Eukaryota > Metazoa > Chordata > Testudines > Geoemydidae > Mauremys > Mauremys reevesii. Next base: position 62,356,504 of record NC_052625.1, read on the forward strand.
TTGTTCGAAGGCTCATTCCTACTTATACTGTCTGCAAAGTGAAAATGCAAAAAGTTGTTCAATTCTGGTTGGTTTCATTTTGCAATCAGTGCGTGTTTGTGCTTCTGTCCAGGAGATAGAGCTATGTGAATCTTTTCTGCAGCTTGGCCCCAAAAAAGAAAGGAGGAGGGAAAGAGCTTGGAGTGGGTGATACAAAACCTGCATCTCATTTTCACACCAGTGATCATATAGCTAAATTCAAAGGTGTGCTACCAAAATTTTATTTTAGCAGCCCACTGTACTGCCAAATCTAAAAATCACCTTTATTTACTCCTTGACCCATCAGCACTGAGAGTTTAGAGTACATTGGGATACAATTAATTTGAGTGGCTTGACACACTTACACATTCTAAGCCTAGTTCTGGTGGTGGTGGTACAATCATAACCTATTATGTAAGTAGAAAATCTAGAATTCTTGCATAAGTGATTAAAATGAGTAAAAGCAAGTAAGCTATAACTGAATACAATACTCAAAATAAAAACTGAAAGGCCAGGGAGGCTGCTCAGTAAGAGTATCATAGTGAGCCAGTAGTGGTTTTGCCTCTGACCAAGAAGGTTAGGATTCAAGTATGAGGACTTTGCCTTATACTTTGATCTGACAGTGCAGGGCATTCACTCCTTTGGGGATGTTGCTCTGTTAGAGGTGCCATCTGCTGGATAGGCATTAAACCAAAGTCCTGACCAAAATTCCTTTTCTCAGTAAAATACTTTTTAATGCTCTGGCTACATCTGAGCTAGTTAATGGCTATAATGTTTGTCTACAGAGTCACTGTCCCACTAGTATAATCAAGTTTTGAAAGAGCTTTTATAGCTTTACCAGTTAAAGATCTGTTAATTTTTGCTGTATTTTAGACATGAATTTACTTGGATGTTCTCTATTTAGGCTGCTCTTCTAAATGTTGTGCTGAGGGATTCATTTGCAGCACCTGAGAAGGATATTTTCCAGGCTTTGATGAACTGGTGTAAACATAACCCCAAGGAGAATCATGCTGAAATCATGCAGGCAGTACGCTTACCCCTGATGAGTCTGACAGAACTACTAAATGTTGTAAGACCTTCTGGATTGCTGTCGCCTGATGCCATTTTGGATGCCATTAAAGTTCGTTCTGAAAGTCGGGACATGGACCTCAACTACAGGGGCATGCTAAGTGAGCATCAGTATTTTTTTAAACATGTTGGGGATGGACTTTCAAAATACAACTGTTCTATGGCAAAGGCCCTGCCATATCCACAGCCATGAAAAAATGTGTCACGGACTGTGAAATCTGGTCTCACCCTGTGAAATCAGGTCTTTTGTGTGGCTTTTACCATATGCTCTACAGCAGGGGTAGGCAACCTATGGCACGCGTGCCGAAGGCAGCACGCAAGCTGATTTTCAGTGGCACTCACACTGCCTGGGTCCTGGCCACTGGTCCGGAGGGGCTCGGCATTTTAATTTAATTTTAAATGAAGTTTCTTAAAGATTTAAAAAACCTTATTTACTTTACATACAACAGTAATTCAGATATATATTATAGACTTATAGAAAGAGATCTTCTAAAAACATTAAAATGTGTTACTGGCACACGAAAGCTTAAATTAGAGTGAATAAATGAAGACTCGGCACACCACTTCTGAAAGGTTGCTGACCCCCGCTCTACAGATTTCATGGGGGAGACCAGTGTTTGTCAAATTGGGGGTCCTGACCCAAAAGGGAGTTGCAGGGGGTCACAGGGTTATTTTAGGGTGGTTGCGGTATTGCCACCCTTGATTCTGCGCTGCCTTCAGAGCTGGGTGGCTGGAAAGTGGTGACTGTTGGCCAGGCACCCAGCTCTGAAGGCAGTGCCCTGCCAACAGCAGCACAGAAGTAAGGGTGGCAATACCATACCATGCCATCCTCACTTCTGCACTGCTGCTGGCAGCGGCTCTGCCTAAAGGGCTGGCCTCCCAGCCAGCAGCCATTGGTTTCCAGCTGCCTAGCGCTGAAGGCAGCGCCACCACCAGCAATAGGTCAGAGGTAAAGATAGCAGTACTGCAACCCCCCTACAATAATGTTGCGATTTCTTCCCCCCCTCCCCCCGCAACTCCTTTTTGGGTTAGGATCCCTACAATTATAACACCATGAAATTTCAGATTTGAATAGCTGAAATCATGAAATTTATGATTTTTAAAATCCTATGACCTTGAAATTGACCAAAATGGATCATGAATTTGGTAGGGCCCTATGTTTGGATTTGTAATTTATCAGTAGAAATGAGTGGTATATTACTAATTGGTAAATACCTATACAATTAAAATGCCTAAATCAACACCTTGGGAACACTTGAGAATATCTGAAATTGGTTTAAGTGAGTGTGAATTTTTATCTGGCCCTGGAGGCAGAAAGAGTAATGAAAAATATAACTGGAATAGTTTCCTAACTTCCATTTGTTCTTTTTCTGAAGAATTGCAATGGCAGGGATGACAAACATTAAATAGAAAACAGGAAAATATGTTAACTTCTCACAGTCTAGATGTTGCTTCAGCATGTAAATTACAGCAAAGTGTATTTTTATCAAAATGCTTAATTTTTCCTCAAGGAAAACCATTTGCAGAACCTTTATATCTAAAAAGTAATCAAACTTTAATGCAGGTATCTGTCAGATTTTTAATGCTAATTTTGTAATAAAAATAATAGTTTTGCTGTTTAGTTTAAAAATATTCTGTATCTGATTTTTTTCACTTCCCCTTTACATTGTTTGCCCACATAATGTGTAAAATGAAAATCAGTCCCTGCACCAGAGAGCTTTTATTCTACGTATGAAGAGAGAGGAAAGCATTTCCCTTGTGTTTGCTGTAATAAGAACCTATCTCCCCCATTGTACTAGATGATTTGTATTATTTGTGAATTAGGTTTTAACCTTTTACAGTTAGCCAAGTGTTTTATAAAAACATTTGTGTGCTACAAAGTAACAGTTACATAGCACAGAATATTTACCCTGCAATTGAGAATAATGTTGAATACTCTTAGAGAATATTCGGTATTGTGGTCTTTTAAATCATGTGGGAATAAGCTTTTCATTATGGGAAACTGCTTTTTTTAGCAGCTGTCCCTTCAGGTTTTTCACTTTGGAAACTACAGGCTTTACTGGTCCTCTGCATTCATGTTGGGATTTTTTTCAATTTTTTCATAAAGGGGCATTCTTTTTATAACACTATGAAACGGAAGTTTACAAAGCCTGGATGTTGCCTGCTGATTTCCTTTTCTCTATAGTCACTTGGCCATTGATAGCAGGCACAGAAGCTCATGATTTCTCACCCTGTCAGTAATGTAGCTATTTTAAGAATTGAATTCCTGTGGCTTTTCCTTAAGTACTAAGTTCAAATTAAACTGTAAACTATCATCAGAAAACTATTCACTTCAAAGTATTAAATAATGCATCATGAAATGTCTAGAGTTAGCCCACTTAATTATTACTACTTTCAGAGAATAGGCAGATTTCCAGAAACTTCACAAACAGTTCAGGATAGAAAGACTACGATTGTAACAGATCCATGTACATTCTCTCAAAGTAGAGGCTGCCTTGTTCTGCACAAGCCTTCCTCCTGTCAATAAATACCTGTGTTTCAGCCTTATGGCCTGAGACACCATGAACTCAATAGCAAGCTGGACCTAAATTTTGCAGCAGCTTCATTTAAATCTTAACAAGTTTGAAAAATTAAATATGAACTTAAGTAATACTGGAAACAGTAGCCTGTTATATTAAGTTAAATTTATTTTATGCTGTCCACTCATGTTTAGTCTTCAATATGCTTGTAAATATTTGTATTGACAATACAAATGCTTTGTACAAATTAGTGTGGAGTGGGTGCAGCTGGAGGTTGTGACAGATGGATAAAAGACAGCTAGAACTTCTGGCATTTGTGGAAGCAACAGAGGCTGTTTGCAATTATGGGGGCAGCATCTTAGCTGGGTGTTTCTGCTAACAGGTTCATCAATGAAATAGTTAAAATGTTGACATTTTAAACTACATTATCTAGGTTTTAGACCTAACACCACATTGAGATGAATGGGAGAATGTACACTCAAAAGCTATTGTCAGCCTGTCTGCAGAGTCAGGAAGACAACATAGTATTTGGAATTCAGGTCATGTTTTCAGCATTTTCTTTACAATTATGAGGGGTAGAAACATTTTTTTTTGTAAAGCAACAGTACTTTATCTCAATGTTTTTCAACCATATATCTCAGTATTTTACAAATGAAGTTAAGGATCAATATCTCCAACTATTTTGATAAGACTAGATTTTGTTGCACAATTCTGTGGCAAGGGTTGGATTTTGCTGCTTTGGCAGACAAGGGGCCCAACTTGTAGGCCTGATTCAAAGACCATTGAGCCAATAAATTCCCATTAACTTCATTGGCCTTTGAATTAGGCTCACACAACCCTGAAGCAACCTGAAGGGTTGTGTAGCCACCAAATCATCTCTGCTAATTTGTTTGTGCTGTAAAATCATAACTGGTAAGCAACTCTCTCTTTCTCCTTTTAGTACCAGGTGAGAACATTGCAACTATGAAATATGGAGCCCAGGTTGTAAAAGGGGAGCTGAAGTCTGCTTTGCTAGATGGGGACACACAGAATTATGACTTGGATCATGGCTTTTCCCGACACCCGATTGATGATGACTGCCGTTCTGGCATTGAAATTAAACTAGGTCAGCCATCGATAATCAACCACATACGAATACTACTCTGGGACAGAGATAGCCGGTATGTGACAAGTCACCCTGATTTAAGAGAAATTAAAACTGATTATACCCCACCTGCCTCAAAGATAAAATATTGAATTATTAACTTTTATTAAATGCCTATAAATTGCACAGTTTCAATAACATATCATGGTTGGGATAGCATTGACCACTTGAATTTAAATTCTAAACATTTGAATAGGCCTAGGAGGTTTTTTTGCTTCATACTTGTTATTTATGTAACAAGTCACATTCACTTTGCACTGTTAAAATGACTAATATTTTAGTCATCTGCATGCTTTAGTTAACTATATAAAACTGCTTTTACGAATAACTGCTTAAATTATTAAAATAATTTTAAACAAGCTGTTGATTTCTCTCCATTTATGCTGTCTATGTTTCCCATTTGCATTTAGATAATGACACTGGGCTGATCAGTTTCACTTTCTGGTTCTCCTGCAGTGACATGATATTCTTGTGTTTCGGTTCACAACACTGCAAGAGAATTTTAAAATGAATTCTTTTGGTTAAAATGGGTCAGCAACCTTTCACTAGTGGTGTGCCAAGTCTTCATTTATTCACTCTGATTTAAGGTTTTGTGTGCCAGTAATAAATTTTAATGTTTTTAGAAGATCTCTTTCTATAAGTCTATAATATATAATTAAATTACTGTTGTATGTAAAGTAAATAAGGTTTTTAAAATGTTTAAGAAACTTCATTTAAAATTAAATTAAAATGCTGAGCCCCCCTGGACCAGTGGCCAGGACCTGGGCAGTGTGAGTGCCACTAAAAATCAGCTCGCGTGCCGCCTTTGGCACGCGTGCCATAGGTTGCCTACCCCTGGGTTAAAATAATATCATTTTAATGAAAAACCTTTCTGTTTTTGTTAGGTTTGTGACAGTAACCTATGTGTAGTAAAATTGCCCAAATTGGTGATTACCAAGTTATGAATATAGTTCTTAGAGACCTGTATAAGGAAACTTGTGAAATTTGAAGTTCGGTGAAACAGTAACTTTGGAAATTCCAAGCCTTATTTTCTATTAGCAAAAATATATCAATTTAATACTAGCTATCAGGAAGGGGTTTTTTATTTTATTAATAGTTCTCTAAATCATACAGCTGTTTGCAAATATCTTTATTCTGTTAAGCAAGAGGAAAGTTTTCATGCCTTTTGTTTTTCACAGAGTATTACATTTAGTATACAACAATGATGAGCTTTTCTACATTGAAATGCTTCCGTCAACCTAGTGTTGTCTGCATAGGGACTTAGGTCAACTTAACTACATTGTTCAGATGTGTGGATTTTTCACACCCTGAGCGATGTAGTTGGTTTGATATTATTTTCTAGTGTAGACCATCCTTGTGTTAAACTAATCCCAGTCCTTTAACAATATACAGTCAGTAAATTGTCACCCTGCCACTGGATTTTTGTAACCAACTCTCATTATTTTAGAATAGAAATTATTAACATTACCAATTCTTTCAAATAAACTCACTTATAATCTCAAGTGCAGTTATTGTTCTTTCAGAATAACATATACGAATTTTAAGAAGTGACCTGTTAGTTTAAAAGCTTAACTTTTATTGTTGAACAAAAGTTCCATCAACTCAGGACTACTGGAATTTGTGTGTTTTTTTTTTTCTCCCTTGGAAACACTGAAAGGCAACAGATTTAAAACTTCTGAAGAAATAGTTTTTAGTCAATGCATAAATAACCTATTGAACTAATTGTGACACTATATGAACCAACTAAGTAAAAAACTTTGTAGAATTCAAAGAAGGATTAGATAATTACGTGGATAGAGAGGCAACAGTACCTAACTAGGTCAAGACTGATAACATCTTTTTCATTGATTTTCTTTATCACACAAAATAAACTTGCATTTCCCAGTTAAGGGTTTCAGGCTGACATTTATGATCTGCTAAATTTTCTCTGATATCTTGTTAATATTTCAGCAGAAATAATTGCAGTGCTGGTTTTAAATTTAGCTCATTTTATGAATGGGAATTATTATTTTGGTCATTTTATGTAATTCTGAAAATATCTTTTAACATATGATTACATTAAATTTATTTTTAAAGTGATTTGTAATGCAGCCTCCTTACAGAAGTCTGGATATGGGTCCCTTTTGTGAAAATACATTTTTACATAGACACCAACTTCCAGAAAGCAGGTTATTTCATAAATATTGAATGCTTCTATTCTAATTATTATTTTTGGCAATCCACAGGTCTTATTCCTACTACATTGAGGTGTCCATGGACGAGCTAGACTGGATCCGCGTGATCGATCACTCTAAATATCTTTGTCGGTCCTGGCAGAAGCTGTATTTTCCTGCCCGTGTCTGCAGGTTAGTTTATATGCATAATACTATATGTGTATTTTTCCAATTCTTAGGCACCTAAATAAGCGGCTTGATTTTCGCAGGTGGGTATGAGCGCCCACATCAGATAGTAATTTCAGTGAAAGTTGTGGATGTCATTTATCTACAAAAATCAGACTAGCTCTGTAGATGCATAAATATGAATTTAGTTGCTGAAATTTAGGGAACCAGGTTTGAAAACTTTGGTGCTCTTCTCTCTCTCTAAATATATTTACAGCACAGTTGAACAATAGTTTGCGTATTCTTTTCTCTCTTCTTCTAGTTATATAGTCCAATGAGGTAAGACTGTTAGTATTTTTTCATTCAATAAAAGTAGCACTCAGCAGCTGTAATTTAGGCCTCTCTATGATGAACAGTTCTATGGGGTGTCTTTTTGTAAGTTGTCCCATCAAGATGAGCCTCTTCTCCAGGTAGCCTCCATTATCAAGAAAACTTCAAGGAGAAACCTCAGCCAAGAGCTAATGAGGAAGTATCTCCTTCCAACAAATCCTAGTAATCTCTACATGAAGCTATCATACCATCTCCATGATCCTATGCAGTTGAATTTAAAGTTTTTCAGGACTTGATGAAGAGTGTAGCCAAGACCTTACAGGTTCCCTTGGAGGAAATACAGGCGCTCCAGTGCTCCCAAGTGGATATCCTCCCTACCACATCTCAGGGCAAACTAGCACTGCCTGTCAATGATGCTGTCTTGTAATCAGCCCACAACATTTGGCAGATTCCTGTCACCGTTGCACCCATGTATATGAAGACTAATTAAAAGAAAGAAAAATTCCAGCCAAGGGCTCCAAATACCCTTTTTTCTCACCCTACTCCCAACTCCTTGGTGGTTGACATAGTCAACATAACATTCACTTGAAGAAGAGAATGGTTTCTTCCCTGCTGATCAGAGTCCTACTTCTATGGGAGTCTTATCAGTGAAGGAACAGAAAGTGTGGCTTGTGTTTACCTTGACTTTTTGCACTCCAGAGCTGAGAGCATAGAGGGCATTCAGGGTGCAGGCGTGGCCCCAATAAACACTGATTTTTCAAAAGAATCTGATTTTGCATGCAGAGGATGCGTGAACTCCAAGAATGGGATCTCTGTGGACAACACATCACAAACCACAGTTCCTGTAAGGTACATAACTGTTCTCTTTGTTTTGTTCTATATATATATATATATATATATATATATATATATATATATATATATATATGTAAAGGGAGAAGAAAAGGAAAACTTAAACTAAATATCGGGGTAAAGTTCATGACATTTTTGTGGAAGTCCAGTTGTTTGAGACCTTTTTAAAATAGTTTGGACACTATACTAGTAAATGTACTGTATAAAGGGAGCAATCCTGCATTGGGAGGCAGAAGGAGCAGATTATTCCTTTTCCATGTAATTTCGGTGCTTCTATGATGATATGACAGATAAGGCCTTGTTCATCTTTTTTTCTTATTCTAAATTGTTTTTAAACCAATTCTCCATACAACCAGAGCAATGCAGTAAACATACATGCACAAGAAATCTTCAGCTATAAATAAGTTCTTTGGCATCTGAATGAGGTGTGGCCAACAGTGTCCTTCATTACAGACTTAAAATATGGACAGAGAGAACCTCTTCTGATCATATAAGGTTACTGTCTAAGTCTGAGTATATTCTCCCTTCACAGCACATGATACTCATTTTTGTTAATAAGAATTATGCATGTCTGTCAAAAGGCAGATGTACTGCTTTAAGTGGACTGTGTGGTTTATCCATCAAAGAAGCTGCCTCTGTCAACAGGTGGATAAGAATAATTGGTTTTGTATAAAAATATGAAAGAACTTTTTCAAAGCAAAACTGTGATGTAATAGAGAAGAACTTTGCTAATTAGCACACACTGTCCAACTGTTGTATACAAAACAACAATCTCTCCACACTGCTCAATAATGATTTAATAGCCAGCACACTTTGTGAGGCCTTATATAAAGATTTTGATGATTTAAAAAATACTACATTTCGTATTGTCATATGATCTGAAGTTTAGCTTTAAATATTAATAGTTATCTGATGAACTAAGTACATTTTGTGTTGGGGTATCTTAGTTTTTTTTGTTTGTTCACTTGCTATTTAGCACGATTCAGTAACGTATTGGGTCTCCTAGTCATTGGTGAGGTTATGCTGTTTAAAATATATTGTAATCTCTGCATCTAATTGCAAACAATAAATAATTTTTAAAGCTTAACACTATTTATAGTATATGTTCATAATTAAACATCAGTGATAACTTTCTAAAGAAAATATACAGAACAAAAATCAAAAAATCCCATCACAATTTGGAAGCTTGTCAGACACAGTCCTCTAAACATATTAGGTCAAAGAACAATCTGAGAAACAGCTAGATAGTTTACCAGCATAGGAACTGGGTAATTATCATAAACATGGTTGATATATAAAAGTCCAGCTTATAAAGCAGATAAAGCACTACTGTAAAAGTGCTTTATTTTTTTTCTAATTTAGAACTATATAGAATCGGATGAAATAAAAACTTCATCTTGCCAGACAGAATGCTAAACAAAGTTTTCTTTAACCACCTTAAGATCTGTTTCTTTATCTGGTGATGGTGGGTACTGTTAGGACAGGATTGCCTTCTTAACTGTCCAATATTACATTATTTGAATGCAATTTTGATGGAATGTGAGGATGTGACTTTCTGCTTCTTGGCTATTGGCTGCTGCTCTCCTAATATGGCTGCAAACAAAGGCCTTATCCTTACATATATGGAAGGTAGAGTTGAAAAAAGTATCTGTCTTTCCTGTGCACTCCAGTGGTGAGCCGCATTTTCTGACCTCTTAACACATACTTTCAGCATGGGATCCAGTCTGATGTTGTATTGGTAAAATAAACACACTCTCAGGCACTAGGATGATTTATATTTTCTGAAATGTTTAAAAACTGGCATGTTCACTTTTAAAATTCAATATTTTATCTTTTCATCTTCTTCAATTTGCATCTGTTCACTCATGAACCTGTGTTTGTCAGTATCAATGCCAGTTTCATATGAGCTTAATTAGAAAAGCATGCTGTGTGTTCCATCCCCCAAATTCTGGTTAGAGTAATATTTAAATGTAAAGTTTTTCACAAAAAACAGAGACTAATTGAGTCAGCCTCATCAGTCATTCATTACATTTCTTATGATGTATTGTAGCCTCTATTAAAGCCTGAAATTGTTTTTGTATAGCACTTTAAAATATCAAAATTAACTAGTGAACTAAGGGTGCTGTTGTACTTCCATGCGTAATATCTCTCAGTTGGCAGTACACTGAGCTGTCCAAACTGGTTAGTTATACTTTGACATCTTAGTAACTTAATATGGCCAGTGGTACTTTTCTGATTCAACACTAACTGCTTATGTTTTCCCTCAAGCATGTATGGTAGGTGTTTTCTAGGTCTGTAAGAATTTTCTTGTCCTGCTGATAGGCTCAATTATCATACTAAAAATAAAGTGATGGTGAACAAACTCTCTAGTGTGACTTTTCTTGATGTTAAAATGGGAAACTTGCTTATGCTTTCGCAAACAGAGGCGTTGTTATGTTTTACTCTTGCTTTATGGGATATGATCACCATCTTAGATGTTTACGTTCATTTAATGTACAGGGAAGATCATGATAGTCTTTTTAGTAGGGGAAGCTTCTATATATATGTGACAGTCTATACTGTTATGTTCACCACTTTTACAAGATTATGATAAATTTTGTACAAAGTATCATTTGAAAAGTCATAAACCGCTGAATATCATTATCCTGTTAAAAAAATGTATAACCTCCTCTTTTCCTCCCTGGGTTACTTGGGAGCAAGCAGCACTCACCCATGTGCCTGGACACTTGATGTTGTTGGCAGTAAAGGAGATCCTGAATATCCTAGTGATGATGTTGGATAGGTGGGAATCTTCTATCCACCCCTCTGCTGCAGTCCTTTTACTTGTAAAGACATTAAAATGAGCAGTGCTTCCACCTGGCTGGCCCTGTACACTCTCAGTAGTGTGCCTTCAGAGCCTCCAGGAATAAACCTAAGCTAATCTGTGCAATGGGTCTAACTCTAAAATACCAATTATAAACAATATATGCCCAATAAACACTTAGATTACAGTTAACACACGTTTACTTAATAATTTAAGGAAACATGGCATAATAGACTGACATTAAATGTCTTTACTAATTTAGATCAGCAGGGGGCAGTTGGATAAATCAGTTAACAAACATATCTAACTTGCATTTATACTGTCACCGTTTACCCCACCTCTGAGTGTACACTCCTATGGATTTCAGAGTTCTAAATGCTTGTGTGAGTGTGCTTGAAGACTGTGAAGCTGGGGACAGCATTCTATTGGTTCAGTAAATAAGTCCAGCCAAGGCAACAAGGGGCAGAACAATTCTAATTTGGAATCATTCCAAGCTGCACAACCCCTCTGAAGATTGGAGTTGTTTTAACCAGATGTCAGTAACCTTGATTCTGGTTTGATGACAAGACCTCTTTCCCTCTTCTGAGACTCAGATAACCCCTTAAAGTCTCTTTTCTGTCCCCCTTCCCCTTGCAAGTACTTTTCTAGATAAAGGTGGTTTTTACCCATACTGCCTTCACTTGCAGGACCATCTCAGTCAGCTCTGGGTACAGCAACTGTCTCTGCCCTGGCTCCAGTGAAGCCCATCAATAGCCTCTGAGGCTCCCTGCTTGATCAAACCCCCAGAAGACTCTAAGCAGCAGTTTCTGGCTTTCTAGCAGCAGTTTAGCAGCAGCTTCTGGTTTGGACAGAGCTTCATAAAGCAATCTCAGCTGCTCTCCAAAATGGAGCCCATCACATGCTCTCCCTGCATTCCCTAATAAAAGAAGTCTCTCACTCTCTTCCCCAAGCCATCATGGGAGTTGTAGCCTCGAAGGCTGGATTGCAGCATTAAGGATCTTCCCAAGTGGAACACTCCCAGTTAAGTTCAGAGGCCCCCCTAGTAAATGATGCCTACATATGTGTAGCAACACTATATGTGAAGGTATGAGATTCTACTGTATGATGGTTACTGAAATATGGTTTATTTCTGGATAACACCCACAAACCAGTTTTTCAGAGGCAAAGACACACTGGCCCCAACCAAGTGTTAAAGGGCTATCAGTTGCTTAAGTGACCATTCTCCAGCAAGGGGACGGTGTGAATAAGAAATTTACATTTAATCACAGGGACAATGTGACATCACCCGGGGTACAAGATGGACTTTTGAACAACAGGCAGTTCACAGTTTCTAGTACACAAGCCGGATCCTTTCCCAACTTGGGACCAATCTCCCCAGTTCAAAGGTTTTCAAGCAATCTTGTTTCACTACAGATGGTGGAGAAGAGAAGTGGTCAGAGACCCTTCCCTCCCCCCCTTTTGTACTCAGAGACTTTGTACTGGAAAAGCCTCTACTGGGTCATGGGAGTCGGGCAGTTCCATGGCATATGTGAGTTGCCAAGTTTCCTTCATATGAACTGCAAATTCTTGCTTGCACCTTTTATGTACGTGTTAATTGAGGTATCTCTGGGGATGACATGCAAGTCCTTTGTTTATAGTTCCTTTGTTATTTCTAAGGAGCTAGTCTGTGGTTGTTTCCTAGACTCACAGCATGTTTCAGTAACAAATATATAGCAAAATTTCAGAACTTCATATGCAATAATAATACACACATTTTAACGGGACATTGCTGATTAGCAAAGCATGACTTTTCCAATGATACTTCACAAGGCATACTTTGTACAAAACATATAATCGTATTACAGTGGTGAATATGTGGGTACAGAGGGTTACATGGGGCACAGTGTGTCACAGATGATTTAAATCTCACGTCCACAAGAAACTGCTTGTTGCCTGCATCCCAGCTGGGGGTAATCCTCAAAGAAGGGAGAGTGGCATAAGAATGAGAGACAGTGGTCTCCAACTCCTTTATCTCTGCTCATGACCTTAATGACTCTCAAAGAACTGAAGTAAAGGGGAAGGGTCCAGGCTGAAAGGGACCCAGCCTGTGAAATTTACTGCAGAGTATGGTGAGGAAAAACTTTTGCTTTTAAGTTCACTTAGCTTATTAGGTTAGGTATTAGCTTGCGTTTTGCTCTTTAATTTCTTTTGTAACCAATCCTGACTTTTATGCATTATTACTTGTAATCACTTAAAATCTATCTTTCTGTAGTGCTTCTTTTATCTTAACCAGTGTGTTTGGTCTAAAGTATGTGGGAGACTGTATTTGGGATAACAAAGATGGTGCATTATCATTTTCCTTTGATGAAATGATGAACTTCCTATGAGCTTGTACAATTCAGAAGGGTACTGAGCAGTACAAAATGCACATTTCTGGGGGGACAAGGCTAGGACTAAGAATTTGCTCCCTGTATGTAATTCATGAGTGACCGGTCAGAGTTCTCAGCATTTTTCTGAGAGTTAATTTACATTCTAAAGGCTGCGTGAACAGGCCAGGAGTGGATGTTCTGACAGCAAAGCAGTGTAAAGGCACCACAGGCTAGAGAATTAAGAGGACACAACTATTCAACTATCCAGATTGTGCACTGGGGAAATGTCACAATATACAAACCTTTCTTTTTTAACTACACAAAATAGTAGTTGTTTACTATCGTTGAGTTTTTTCATTTTGCCATAATTAAATTTTTCCTGACCCCTTAACTGCTACTTGTTCAATCCCCTTCACTTCAGTGGTATAAATGTACCATTTACTGCACGGAAAAAGCAAATAAGAATGAAAATACACTACAGGGATATTCGTTTTAAAGAATCTGTCTCCTTATCCCTGAGAACAAGCAATCTCTGTCTCCATTTCATAATAATACTTTGCACTTACATTGCCATTTTTATCTACGGATCTGTGAGGTCTTTACAAAGACAGGGAAATGAAAAACAGGTTAAGTGACTTGTTCACAGTTATATAGCAGAATCAATGGCTGAGTTAGGAATAGAACCCGGATATCCAGTTTCACAGTTCCCTCCACTAACACTTAAAGAATGCAGAAATCTCAGAGTATGAAGACTTGCGCAGTGGGTATCTTTTTTGTAATCCAGTCTTTGTGCTTGAGAAATTAATGTTTCTATTATCTCCTTCATATTTCTTTTCAAAATACATTTTACTACATAACTTATTACTAATTCAACACGCTAAACAATGCTGCCATTCACATAACAACAGGAATTCTGTATTGGTTCTACTGGAAGCTCCTTGGGGCAAGGTCCTTGTCTGCTCCATGTTCTTGGCAATGCTCAGTTCATATGTCATCTCCACAAATTGTTACAACATTCACAGAGAGGATCTATATTGAGGATATTCTCGGTGGCTTGTGAGGCCAATAAGTCAAACACAGGGCCAGAAGCAATGACTTTCTTCCAAAAATGTAGGGCCTTCTCAGTCAGTAGTTACGGAAGTAATAATGCCCTCAGGGACAGTACCTGTGATTCTGACCCAGTGCTCTTCCTGTGTGGAAAAAGAGAGTAGAGGTGACCTGTAACCCCTACAAAGAAACTGTCAATATATCCTTTAAAGAAAACCTGCTACCCATGCTGCAATGTGCAGTGGTTGACCAGTATTAAAGAAACTATAACTTGATGCCAGAGAACTCTCAAACTACTTCGCATTGCCTAATCATCTTTTTCTAAGTAAGCTAATTGTGAAGCTAGCAAAAAAAGTATCCAGTGCCATATGCTAGTGGCCAGTATCCTGGATCCTTCTCAGTAAGGCTTCAGGCCAGGATAAAGTACAGGGAGGGTATTCGTTGATTTGGTGGATAATCATCTCCTAGTTATAGATATGGTAAATATTAAAAGATACAGGCAGAACACTAATGTACTTTCACTTTCTTCTATAATCCCCTGTATAGTGGTCTAAATTTTGGGGAAATTGGAGTTTGGATAGAAGATTTGACTAAACCAGAGCGACTCACTTCACCTTTGAGATATTGCATTTTCTTCAATCCATCTCTATTTTTGTTTTGTAAGCAAGTTTTTTATTTTGTTCTGTCACACAAATTTGCAAGAAATCTGGTTGGGGTTTAGATTTTTAAAAGACCGTGCCAAATGTACTGAGAATAATGTCCCAAAATAATATAGAGCAAAATGTAGCCACATGGTGTCACTATGGTATACCTTTTCTTTCACTTGTAGTTTGCTTTTTACTGTTTTTGATGAGAAACCTTTGAAATGCGTTATATGTAGTAGTGTATTTAAACTATTGTGTGTATATGGTTCTTCCTTGCTAGACTTCTGAGCCTTCTATTTTTGTCATCTTGCTTTGGAAATTAGAAAGGGCTGAGACAGAAGATTAGAGCATCAGGGAATCCTCAGAAGTATTTATCAGACCCTTCTCTTAACATAATACAACACTAATTTGGAGGTTTTAATAAAGTTTACACTGGGAAAAAATATAGAAAAAAGTAATTGTCCTAGTGGACGAACTTACAGTATAGAAAATAGTGTAATCGGTGTAGAAATTCTGGACTCTGCAAAAAGGTTTGTGTTAAGTAGAGAGAGGTCTCCCTGCCCTCCCCCAATCATGTTGCTATTTTATTGCCTTATTCATATAATAGTCATTTTTGTATTGAGCATTTTTCTGATTTTTTTTAAAACATGGCTTAACAGATCATAATTTGAAAGTAAATATTCTTTCTTTATTTCTATATAGGTATGTCCTATAACTAAAGCCCTTATTAAACAAAACTGAAGGATGGCATGCAGACAGTTGCGGAAAATAATGTAATTGTAGAAAATAGTTTTAAATGTGTTTTTCTTGTTTCATATTTTGACAACTTATTTAGATTTTGATCTTTTAATATTTCTATTTTTTCTTTTGAAATGTCAGATGGTTTGGAGATGTCATATGATTAAGTACTCCTTGATTTATTTTTCTTATTAAGGTACTTAGCTTCTGTGGCAGTGAGTGCAGTACAAATGACCTGATAAAATATTGAATTTTAAAATATTGAAATTTTAAAAATTAGAATCCATCCATCCATGAACAGGAAATTCCTTTCCTTTCTTATTATGAGACAAATGGGCCAACAAGAACTAAGAATGTTTTGTCTCATGCCTCCACAGCTTATTCCACAATAATCATTTTATGCCCCAACCTTGCAACAGATGAGTTAAATGGGAGACCATGTTTTATCTCCCCCTGGCCTTGAAAAGACAGATAAGAGAGAGCAAAATAGAAAAGGATGCAAATACTTATGTTGCAACACAGATAACTGTTGGGATGCCAGATAATTGTTCCTTATCTACTGTGCAGACCTTCCGGTGAAAAGCTGTGGCTTTATGTATGGACCAAAAAGGAAGTGTAATTTTTTTTCCCATTCTTTATCTGTTCTTGGACAAACAACCTCAGAGAAGGTTCTGAAACTACTGCAGTGAAGTGCAGTCATTTTTCCTTCTACTTATGGGAGCCAGTGCAAAGCAATTATTATTCAAGAAGCTATGTTTCACTTTCAGGCTTATCTCTAGGGTTCTCGTACTCTTTAAGTATAGCAAACATAATTTTAGTACAATGATCCTATGCCTAGTGGATAATCAGAGTGGTGATAATTTGTATACAGGCATTAAGAAAATGGTTCAAATTAAGTATATGTTGAGGGATGCTAATAATTCCACAGAACTAGAGAACCTTTTACAAGGATTTAAAAACAAACCTGGTGTTTGGGGAGGAAGGCAGTGACTACAAAATGACGTAGCACTAGTTACCTTCAGCAAGTGATTTGTTTCTGTAGAAGGTGGTGGTGGTTACTTGAAAAATGTATGCAGCACTCCAAAAGAGATTTGATTTAATTTATAATACCTCTCTAGAAGACTTGTATTCTGATTGAAAAACATGCAAAAGGAGTTGCAGGCAAGGAGCTCTCTCTAAGACCTCAAAACAGCCCAAAGGCATTTTAAAAGCCTTATGATAAAGTCTTGTCATTAATGCCATAGGACTTTTGCCCCCCAAGTTAATTCAGTAGTAATAAGAATAAGTACCTTGATATCAGCTGACTAACTGCCTTCATCTCTCAGTTGCCTTAGTCTTTCCAGCCACTGGAATCCTGTGTACTTTTTTCCAAAGGCTCACCAAAGTTGACTTTCTTCCACTGACTCACCTTGGGGCCTTGGGCAGGTGGCAGTACATCTTTGACTCAGTATCCCCATCTGTGAAATGGGAATTACTTGTTAAACATGGGTGTTTTGAAGACTAATTCGTATTTTGTTTAGTGCTTTGGATGTGTTGACTACTATGTAACGCGAGGACAGGAGGGCCGAGCGAGATGAGAGGTAGCGTCAGCGCAACGAGAGGACGCAGGATGCAATGCTGAGGCTATTGGGCGATGAAACTGATATGCTCCGACGTCTGGTGGAGCTGCAGGGAAGGCAACAGGAGCACAGACCGCTGCTGCAGCCCCTGTGTAACCGCCTGCCCTCCTCTCCAAGTTCAATAGCCTCCTCACCCAGATGCCCAAGAACGTATGTGTGTGACGGGGGAAGTGGCGCTCTGGGCACCCAACCACACCACCCCAGAGGACTGCTCAAGTAACAGAAGGCTGGCATTCAATACGTTCTGAAGTGCAGTTTGACCTTGTCCTTCCCTCCTCCCCCCATCTGTGAAATGGGAATTACTTGTTAAACATGGGTGTTTTGAAGACTAATTCGTATTTTGTTTAGTGCTTTGGATGTGTTGACTACTATGTAAGTACGTTATTATTTTTCATCCTGCCATCTCAGCATTAAGAAAGCAAAAACTAATTTGAAAAATGGAGGTGATGACTAAGGCTACAATTTACTCATGGGTCTTCTTAGTAAAAGTAATGGACAGGTCACGGGTAAGAAACAAAAATTGTTTGGGGGGGCACTGCTTGGTGGAAACAGCCGGGGGACGCTGCTTGGGAGGGGAGAGGCGAAGCCAGCGGCACCAACTGCCACGGACTGCTGAGCAGTGGCAGCTCCGACTGCCCCCGGGACTGCTGCTCAGCAGTCCCCTGGGCCAGCCGCACTGTCTGCTGCTTGGGCAGTCCTGGGGCCAGCTGCCCGGGGCCGTCTGAGCAGTGGTCGGTGCGGCTGGCTGCGGGGCCGCCCAAGTGGCTGGCTGCAGTGCCGCTCCGGTAGCAGCCGGTGTGGCTGTCTCCAGGGCCACCTGAGTAGCTGTCCCAGGAGCCAGCTGCTTGGGCGGCCCTGAGGTCACCCACACTGGCCACTGCAGAAATTTGGAGGTCGTGGAAAGTCACGGAATCATGACTTATGCGACCACAATGACAGACACGGAGCCCTAGTGATGACATAGCCTCAGTCTTCAAGATAGTACAGTGTCTCCCTGCAAACACCCACAAGCTCAGGCAAGTTAAAGCCTTGACTAGGAAAGTATTCACTGATTACAAGGTCTTCGTTCATCTGACTTCTTGTGTACATTTGATCTTTGGCTTCGTCTTTCAGTTTGTGCTCCAGATGGGTTGCTTCTACCTCACTGATATCAAAAGAAGATTTCTCTGAAGCCTATGATCATAATTAATAGAACAGTCACCAAGAACTTTCTCGAAGGTTTCTTTGTTAGGCCCCTTATCAACCAACATCATAACATATGCTGATACTTTAGTAAAGGGAGCCCTTATTAACCCATGGTCAGCTTGGGGGAGGAGCAAAAGCCAGTTTGCCTATTGATCATCAAAAGCTCTAGTCAATATGCCAGGCTGTACGCTTTCTGAACATTTTAATCTTTCAATCTGAAAATAAGACTGTCTGTGAACAGATTTGCTGGTATGAAAATACTTGATTTCAATTGGCCCGAGTATCATATTAAAACCAGCAGAGTTCTTGTTGGGTCTTATCTAGCAAAGAAATCTAGTTTGGACTATTTTCTGTTACGTCTTATGTTTCAGGTTATACTTTCATGAGTTATAATTATTCTTATAAATGATGTAGGCCATACATATTTTGCATGATGAAAAGCTGTGAGTTTCATTTCTAATATTCATAGGAACTGTGTGCATTCATTGGGAATCTTTTCAAAATGTAGCATCTGTTGTTCGATCATTTCAGCCAGAAAAGAAATGTGGTATGGACCAAAATGATCAGGTTATACAGTAACCTCTAGTTACCCAGTGAATTAATTTACATATTGTAGATAATAATTCTACAGTATGTCACAGGTTTTGATGTTTCTGTGCAAATCTAATTTTTTACAGGAAAAATATTATAAAGGAAATCTGTTTTGCTGGATTCATAAGTATTCTAGTTTACTTCAGTTAGCTGATCAGTGAGGGCCATCTGTTGAATTTGTTTAATGTCAGTGTCTAAAGCAAACATGCTTTTCCTTATTTCTAAACAGATGATGGGTATGGTTTGTTGTTTATCTAAAACAAACTATACAACACTTAAAAATCACACTTGAAGTGCAAAGCAGATAATGATTCCATTTCTGGATTGTTGTGAATATTCAAATTTTACGTGCAAAAACAGAGGCATACATTGATGTGGATTTACTCTTCAGTTTCAGGATCCAGGTATTTTAAACCCAGCTGTCAACTAACATTGGGCCAGAGTCATCTTTGGTGTAATTCAGTTGAAGTTAACTATATAATTACTAGGAGTAAATTTGGCCCATTGTGTTTAAACTTGGTTCCCTGTTGGGAAGGTTCAGGGCACATTCTGTGTATAAACATATTCCTTTCTTTGTTTTTAAGGTAGAACCAATATGGTGAATAGGAGTGTCACATTAAATGTATTGTAACACACAACAGAACTTTTTCCTTCCAGGAAACTTAAACTTGACTGTTTATTTTCTCCTTGAATAGAAAATCAGCTGCATTTTAAAATCATATTATAGTGGTGTAAGTTGGAAAAGTGCTATTTACAGGATTATTAGTTTATTATCTTGCTACAGATTTTGAAGCAGAACCTTCTAAGGATTTCGTTAGTGTCATTTGTGTGAAATCTAATCCTGATATGACAAATTACAGTTGCTCTTAATTTCTCTGTTCTGATTAGGTAGTGCTATTTGGTTTAGCACAGTATCAAGTCGCTTTCTTTCATGTCCACTTGTAGAATAGAGTAGTGGTTAGACTCAGTGGTTCTCAGACTTTTTTGTATTGCTGACCCCTTTCACACAGCAAGCCTCTGAGTGTGACATCTCTTATAAATTAAAAACGGGGGGAAGGGAGGTTTAATTTAAATGTTATTTAATTTAATGGGGGCTTGGGGCTGTCAGCCCTGTACGTGGCTGGACTTGGGGCTGGACTTGGGGCTGTCCAGCTTGTGATCCCCATGTAAACACCTTGCAACCCCCGGAGGAGTCGTGATCCCCCTGTTTGCGGGCTATCTCCACTTTATATAAGACCATATGATTGTCTAAGGTTGCTTTACTGAGAGGATATAAAAACTCGTTGCTGCAGTTCCCTCTCACTGGCTCTTCTGCCATATCATCCTTGCAGCTCCCTAAGTTACTGCCAGTCCTTTCTTCTCCACTCCTAGGTTATGTCTACACTACGAAATTAGGTCGAATTTATAGAAGTCGATTTTTAGGAAGCGATTTTATACAGTTGATTGTGTGTGTCCCCACTAAGCGCATTAAGTTGGCAGAGTACGTCCACAGTACCGTGGATAGCGTCTACTGTCGGAGCGTTGTACTGTGGGTAGTTATCCCACAGTCTCTGCTGCCTATTGGAATTCTGGGTTGAGCTCCCAATGCCTGATGGGGCAAAAACATTGTCGTGGGTGGTTTTGGGTACATGTCGTCCGTCGCCTCTCCTTCCTTGAAAGTAATGGTAGGCAATCGTTTCACGCCTTTTTTCCGTGCAAACGCCATACTGCTTTTCAGCAGACGGTGCGGTCATCCAACCACCGCTTCCGTGGTGCCATGAATCCACCTCGCAGGTCCTCTCATCATTCTTTATAAATATCTGTTCTTGTGGCATCCCGTCGTCATCCACCGCTTCCACTGCAACTCTGCTCTCCTGCTCGTGTCTCAGTAGCGAATTTCTCCATGTTGTCTATCATGGGCTCCCGGGAACATGTGTTCTTCCTCAGTGGCTGCAAAACTTTCACATGCATAAGGGCACTTTCATGGAACTTCGTGAGTTGCTTTCTCCTGCCCTGAAGGGAAAGAATACCAAGATGAAAACAGCCCTTACGGTTAAGAAGCGAGTGGCGATAGCTTTCTGGAAGCTTGCAACGCGAGACAGCTACCGGTCAGTCGGGAATCAATTTAGAGTGGGTAAATCTACCGTGGGAGCTACTGTCATCCAAGTAGCCAGTGCAATCACTGAGCTGCTGCTATCAAGGGTAGTGACTTTGGGAAATGTGCAGGTCATAGTGGATGGCTTTGCTGCAATGGGATTCCCTAACTGTGGTGGGGTGATAGACAAAACGCATATCCCTATCTTGGGATCGGATCACCTTGACAGCCAATATGTAAACCGCAAAGGGTACTTTTCAATGGTGCTGCAAGCACTGGTGGATCACAGGGGATTTTTACTGACATCAATGTGGGATGTCCGGGAAAGGTACATGCCGCTCGCATCTTCAGGAACTCTGGTCTATTTGAACACCTGCAGGAAGGGACTTACTTTCCAGACCAGAAAATAACTGTTGGGGACATTGAAATGCCTATAGTTATTCTTGGGAACCCAGCCTACCCCTTAATGCCATGGCTCATGAAGCCATACACAGGCACCCTGGACAGTAGGAAGGAGCTGTTCAACTATAGGCTGAGCAAGTGCAGAATGGTGATAGAATGTGCATTTGGACGTTTAAAAGTGCGCTGGTTCAGTTTACTGACTCGGTTAGACCTCAGCGAAACCAATATTCCAATTGTTATTGCCGCTTGCTGTGTGCTCCACAATATCTGTGAGTGTGAGTGTAAGGGGGAGACGTTTATGGCGGGGTGGGAGGTTGAGGCAAATCGCCTGGCTGCCGATTATGTCCAGCCAGACACCCAGGGCAATTAGAAGAGCACAGCAGAGCGCGCTGTGCATCAGAGAAGCTTTGAAAACCAGTTTCATGACTGTCCAGGCTACGGTGTGACAGTTCTGTTTTTTTCCTTGATGAAAACCTGCCCCCTTGGTCGACTCTACTTCCCTGTAAGCCAACTGCCCTCCCCCCTTTGATCGCCACTTGCAGAGGCAATAAAGTCATTATTGTTTCAAAAGCATGCATTCTTTATTAATTCATCACACATATAGGGGGATAACTGCCAAGGTAGCCCGGGAGGAGTGGGGGAGGAGGGAAGCACTGGGTGGCGTGGGGGAGGAGGGAAGGACAAGGTCAAACTGCACTTCAGAACGTATTGAATGCCAGCCTTCTGTTACTTGAGCAGTCCTCTGGGGTGGAGTGGTTGGGTGCCTGGAGCGCCGCTTCCCCCGTCACACACATACGTTCTTGGGCATCTGGGTGAGGAGGCTATTGAACTTGGAGAGGAGGGCAGGCGGTTACACAGGGGCTGCAGCAGCGGTCTGTGCTCCTGTTGCCTTCCCTGCAGCTCCACCAGACGTCGGAGCATATCAGTTTCATCGCCCAATAGCCTCAGCATTGCATCCTGCGTCCTCTCGTTGCGCTGACGCTACCTCTCATCTCGCTCGGCCCTCCTGTCCTCGCATTACATAGTAGTCAACACATCCAAAGCACTAAACAAAATACGAATTAGTCTTCAAAACACCCATGTTTAACAAGTAATTCCCATTTCACAGATGGGGATACTGAGTCAAAGATGTACTGCCACCTGCCCAAGGCCCCAAGGTGAGTCAGTGGAAGAAAGTCAACTTTGGTAAGCCTTTGGAAAAAAGTACACAGGATTCCAGTGGCTGGAAAGACTAAGGCAACTGAGAGATGAAGGCAGTTAGTCAGCTGATATCAAGGTACTTATTCTTATTGCTACTGAATTAACTTGGGGGGAAAAAGTCCTATGGACATTAATGACAAGACTTTATCATAAGGCTTTTAAAATGCCTTTGGGCTGTTTTGAGGTCTTCTGCTTTCCTGGACTCTGACATTGTTTGCCTCCACGCATTCTGCTGAGCTCTTTCAGTGCAGGAGGACTGCATGAGCTCAGAGAACATTTCATCACGGGTGCATTTTTTTCGCCTTCTTATATGTGCTAGCCTCTGGGACAGAGATCATAGGGGGAGCATTGAAACATTTGCAGCTATGGGAGGAAAAATAGAGAGAGTAGTATTTAAAAAGACTCATTTTAGAGAACAATGGGTAGACTCTTTCATGGTGAATCCAGCTGTTAACATTACATAGCACATGGCTTTCAGTACAAGGTCGCATTTTGCCTCTTGTATTGAGGGCCTGCCAGTTTGGTGTGAGAGATCACACACACAGGACCGGGCAACAGAATTCGGCTTGCAGGCAGCCATGGTAAGCCACAGTCTTTTGGCTTCTTCAACCTTTATAACATGTGGGAACGGTTTCAAACAGCAGCATCCTCCTTTCCCATACCAAGCACCCGTTGGGTTGGCCATTTAAAAGGAGGGGCTGTACGGCCGCGAATGCATCCCAAGTCTTCAGGGCAAATTAATCATTAAACACACTTGCTTTTAAATCAGGCATTATATTTACAAAGGTACATCACCAGAGGTACCTTCTCTGGCTTCATGGTCCGTGAGCCCCCGTTGGGAGGGTATTGGCTCCAGGGTGATAAACAGTTCCTGGCTGTTATGGAGAATGGTTTCTCTGCTTGCGTGCTGTGCCCTGTCCTCATCCTCCTCCACCTCCTCATCTTCCTTGTCCCCAAAATCCTCATCCCTGTTGCATGAGACTCCCCCCCTTGCAGGTGTCCACGGATAGGGGTAGGGTAGTGGTAGGGGCCCCTCCTAGAATTGCGTGCAGCTCATCATAGAAGCGGCATGTCTGGGGCTCTGACCCGGAGCGGCTGTTTGCCTCTTTGGTTTTTTGGTAGTCTTGCCTGAGCTCCTTAATTTTCACGCAGCACTACTGTGGGTTCTTGTTGTACCCTCTGTCCATCATGCCCTTGGAGATTTTTTCAAGTATTTTGGCAGGGATTTGGAGCAATCAAATTTTTGAATTGTTCCGCTCTGGCTCCACTCCAGCTCTGAGCAAAAACCTACTGGTCTGTGCTCCAGCTCCGGGATCCACTCCAAAGCCCTGTATTTTGGCATTTTGTCTTTTGGAACTGAGTTCTGATAGCACGGATTCGTCTCCCCAAACAGTGATCAGATCCAGTACTTCCTGTTTGGTCCATGCTGGAGCTCTTTTGCAATTCTGGGACTGCATGGTCACCTGTGCTGATGAGCTCGCTGGCCAAACAGGAAATGAAATTCAAAAGTTCCCGGGGCTTTTGCTGTTTACCTGGCTAGTGCATCTGAGTTGAAAATGCTGTCCAGAGCAGTCACAATGGAGCACTCTGGGATAGCTCCTGGAGGCCAATACTGTCAAATTGCATCCACACTACCCCAAATTTGACTTGGCCATGTCCATTTCAGCGCTAATCCCCTCATCAGGGAGGAGTTCAGAAATCGATTTTAAGAGCCCTTTAAGTCGACAAAAATGGCTTCTTTGTGTGGACGGGTGCAGGGTTAAATTGATCTAACTCTGATAAATTTGACCTAAACTCATAGAGTAGACCAAACCTATGCTGAGCATGTAAATGAGGCTTGGTTCACTCTTTCTTGTCTCAGACTAAACCAGGTATAGCAGGCTGAAATAATCAGTCCATCTGGCCTGCAAACTGAGCTGAGTGTCTCTGCACTCTAGATGCAGAAGGACCTTTTATTGTGAAGATGGGGGTGAGGGAATACATGTGTGGGTGTCCCCTGTGGCAAGGACAATGAGTGTGAGTGGAATGATGGAGAGGAAGAAAAAGGAGGTGGGATTGAGGGGCAAGATGATAAAGAAGAATGGTGAAATTTAAGGGGAGAAGAGAAATGGAAAGAACACTAAAAAAGTCAGAGAAAGGAACAGGTTTGAAAGATACAGAAATAAAAATGGAAAAAACAATAAAACTTTCCTTTCTACAGTGTATAGGAAATGGTGGGGGAAAAGGGATGAAAAATATATTGGTGTATATAGCTAATGGAAGAAAACTAGTGAAGGAAAGGAAAACGGAAAAGAAGGAAGAACATAAAGGAAACATAGCAAGTCTTTAAAAAAAAGTTCTGCATAATGAAGGGGGCAGTGTGTGGTGTATTTTCTGGGACTTAATACTGTACTTATAAAGAAATGATTTGTGAAAACTCCATTCTTACCACGGAAGTAAATATTTTTCTAAGCAACAACATGGCAAATACTTTAACAAAAATAATCAGTTATAACTAGGGTTTGGGCAAGTGCCTCTGCTAGGTAGCTTAAAACATACCTTTTCAGTGACAGAGAATTGCTAAAAGGAAAAGAATATTAAAGATGGCGATGGGTGGGTTGAGGGGCTAACAAGTTGAAATTTGCCTTGCACAATTTATCATTTTCCCATGCTACCACTGGAAACAATTTGTTGGGTACTTTCAATATCCTGCTAAGGAGTGGAAGGATGACCTTTGGTTAAATCACTGGATTCAGACTTAAGAAATCTGGGTTCAGTTTCTGTTTCTGCCACACTTCCTGTGTGACCTTCAAGTCACTTAATCTTTGTGTCTGTTTCTCCATCTGTAAAGTGAGGATAATAATTCCTTACTTCATAAAGATGTTGTGAGGATAAATTCATTAATTTTTAGAAGGCATTTCATTATTATGGCAAACACTTAAACCAGTGACCTTAACAAATTTTCACTGTACACTATTCTTAATGGTTCACATGAGAGAATGACTGTATGTAAAGTCAAGAGTGGCAGAGCCTGCCCAAAAGTGTGTGTGTGGGGGGGTCAGGTGTCATGGCTCCCCACCCCTCCTCTTTTGCCTGAGGCCCCACCTCCGGCCAAGCCAGAAGCCGCAGCGGGCCAGGATCCACAGACCCTCCACCTGCCCAGGGTGGGGGGGGCCAAGAACAGTCCCCAGCCCATGTCCCCGGACCCCTTGCCCAGGGCAGGAGGATCTGTGACTCCCCACAGCTGTTCGTGGCTCTTACCCCGACCTGGCTCCAGCTGGGTGCTGCAGCCCAGCCATGGTAAGAGCCATGTTGCGGACCCTCCACCTCTCCAGGGTGAAGGGAGGTTGAGAGCAGTCCCTGGCCTGTGTCCCCATCCCGGGCAGGTGAAGGGTCCACAGCGTGGCTCCCCACAGCTGCCCGTGCAGCTTTTACCATGGCTGGGCTGCAGCCCCTCAGCTGGAACTGGGTCGAGGTAAAAGCTGTGCACGGGCAGAATTAGGGAGCCGTGGACCCTCCTGTCCTGGGGGGGAGCAGGGATATGGGCCAGGGGCTGCTCTCCACCCCCCCCGACCCCGGTCAAGTGGAGGGTCCGTGGTGTGGTGCCCCACATCTGCCTGGGCTCCAGCTGCTGGCCTGGCCAGGGGGGCGGGGCCTTCTGGGTGAAGGGGATGGGGCCCTGGCCTCTCTTATTCCAGTGCCCCTGCATACAGTATGTGCATTAAATATTGATTTTTAAAATCTGTATTCCATTCAGGAGTATTACACTCTCTTTTCATACAGAGCTTCAGTGCTGATTAATCAAGCTTTGTGTGGATTTAAGTTTGAAAGATCCCTTGCACAAATCTCATCACTTCTATCTCCTTCCATAGTTGTATACTCTCACATTGTGGCCTACTTTTGCATTTGAAAGCCTTTAGAACTGATAAGAATAGAACCCATCCCCATGCCCTGCTGGCTGTATTCAGTTATGTTGTGAAATTGACTCTGCTCTTTCTCTTGGCAGATGTTAATGTATTGATTTCTTTTCACACCCTCTTCTGTAGTGTGGGGAACATACAAAAGCTGAACTGGTGTCAGAGGTTTTCCAGCTTACTGTACTGTGTGTTTCTGTGGTTATAAAAGCTCTGCATAATCAATAGGGCAGTGTGTGGTGTATTTTCTGGGACTTAAAACATAAAGAAATTATTTTTGAAAACTCCATTCTTACTTCAGAAGTAAATATTTTTCTAAGCAACACATGGCAAATACTTCAACAAAAAGAATCAATTATTACTAGGATTGTGCCTCTCTGGACTTTTAGTGTCTGGGCTGCTGGGGAGTGGGTCTGGAGCAGAACTGGGGGCAGAGTGAGTCTGGGTGGCACTCTCTCCCCACCTCCCAGGAGGCTGGCCTGGGCCCACTGTGCCCTCCCAGACATTCTTCTGTGCCCTGCTATGGGGCAGGCCCCAGTGTGGGGACCACTGTATTATACCAATTTTACAAATGGGAAACTGAGATACAAAGACTTAATAATAATAATAAATGACTTACCCAAGATCATACCAGGAAATCTGTGGCTCATGGTAAATTGAATTCAGGTCTTTTGAATCCCAGTGAGTGCCCCAACCATTGGACAATCCTTCCTCGTCATCTGACATGTCCTCTGATAGGTATAGAATTCCCATGGTGTAGCTTGCAGGATTTTATGGAATTCATGTTTTCTGTGGAGCAAAAGCATGTTGTGAAGCCTGTGTTCTGAGTTGCTATATTCTATTCTTTGTTCTAAATCAGTGGTTCTCAACCAGGGGTCCTTGTACCCCTGGGGATACATAGAGGTCTTCCAGGGGGTACATCAGCTCATCTAGAAACTTGCCTGGTTTTACAACAAACTACATAAAAAGCACTAGTGAAGGCAGTACAAACTAAAATTTCATACAATGACTCATTTATACTGCCCTATATACTACGCAATGAAATGTAAGTACAGTAATTATATTCCATTTGATTTATAATTATATGGTAAAAATGAGAAAGTAAGCAATTTTTCGGTAATAGAGTGCTGTGACACTTTTTTGTATTTTTATGTCTGATTTTGTAAGCAAGTAAGGTGAAACTGGGGGTATGCAAGATAAATCAGACTCCTGAAAGGGGCACAGTAGTCTGGAAAGGTAGAGAACCACTGGTCTAAACAGCTAGTCTTGGAAGGATTAGATTTTTACTGGTAAATGTTGGTAAACATGGATTTCACCATGTAGCAGGCTTCACTCGGAGGCCAGCAAGTCTAGTGGTCACGCTGTGGTCAAACAATCTTTCCAAGCCTGGAGACGGCTCTCTGGGGCAGTCTGGGGGTCAAGCACCCAAGCCACAATTCATTTCCCTGCCACAGAGTCCTCTGGGACTTCTCAGGAGGATGAGGGAAGGATAAGGGGAAGCCAGCCCTCACTCTCCACTGGATCCTGGCCCAGGACCCAAAGAGAGATAGACGAGGGGTGGCTCAGTCCCTTCTGGCTGCCACTTCAGATCAGTCTCCCCTGGACTGCTTCCTATGTTCCCTGTTTCTCTTTAGTTTGGGGCATGGCCCCAGTCTTCTGTTTACACAGTCTCAGTAGTTCAGGGCTTCAGCTGGGGTTGGTGGGAGGGAAAGGAATGTTTCCCAGCTCATTCTCAGAGTCCACAGTCAGGGGAAAGAGGGATCCTGCCTGAGTCTTACTCCCAGTCCTTCCCCTGTAGATTACTCTGCCCCAGCAGCAGCAGCAGCATGCCTGCCTTCCTGAAGCTAATCAACTTCATGCTTCCCCCTTTGCCTGACTGCCGCACCTCCCCTTTAAGCAGGTCCTTCATAGGGACCATGCCTGGCAGCTGCTGAGGGGCTGGGCCTTTTTGGCCCCGTACTGTTCCATCACTCCTTTTGCCTTAGTGTGGGGGTTTATAAACCCAACCAACGAAAAAATATTTCCATCAATGATCAACAATATTTACAGATAGGTAAAGTGAGGAAAATTGATACTTGTGAATGTATTAGCATTTGATTTAAGGATCCTCACTTTGTGTATTTTGACATCATGTTGAGAATTTGTGTTTTAACAGTTAAAAAGCTTGAATTCTTCTTCGAGTGCTTGTTCACATCGATTCCCATCAGATTTGTGCATGCTGCGTGCACGGTCATTGGAAAGTTTTTCCATTAGCAGCTCCCATCGGGTTGGCTGTGGAGCCCCTTAGAGTGGTGCCTTCATGGCGCTCAATATATGACCCTGCCAACCTAACTCCCCCACCCCGCCCTTCAGTTCCTTCTTACCATTGGGGCAAAGTGGAGGTAATTCTGCTGGCCTCAGCGTGGCCCCATCAACATTGGTACACCACGCTTCTGGAGCTGTCAATGGACATCCTGATCGTGTTACCATTTTACCCCAATCTGATCACTCAGGACCATGGTTGCCTTCACCATCCAGACCTCCAGTCCCTCCATCTCACAGCCTGGAAGCTTAATGGTTAAATCCCATGGAGCCCCTGTGCTCAGAACCGGTAAGGGAGGTTGTACTTGGCAGCAGGAAATCATCCACCAGGGCAACTTATCTAGCCAAATGAAAGAGGTTCACTCGCTGGTGTGCCCAGCAACACACACCTCCACTCCAGAAGTCTATACCACTCATCCTGGAGTACCTTCTGTACCTCAACCAACAAAGCCTGGCAACGTCATCCATCAAGTTACACCTCATGGCCATCTTGGCCTTTCATCCAGGAGAGTCTGGCTATTCTCTGTTTGCTAATCCTATGGTAGGACATTTCCTTAAGGATCTCGAATGGCTATATCCACAGGTTAGACAGCCTGTTCCTGCATGGGACTTTAACCTGCTCCTCTCCAGATGAATCGGGCCCCCATTCAAACCATTGGCAACATGCTCCCTTCACTATCTGTCGTGGAAGGTAGCCTTCCTGGTGGCCATCACATCACCTAGGAGGGTGTCCAAGTTAAAGGCCCTTACCTCTGATCCTCCATACATGGTCTTCCACAAGGACAAGGTGCAACTAAGACCTCACCAAGCCATTCTTTCTTAAGGTAGTGTCACAGTTGCATACTAGTCAAGACATTTTTCTACCCATCTTTTATTTTAAGCCTCACAACAATACCCAAGAGCAGAGACTACATTCATTGGATGTTCAGTGGGTGATATCATTCTATATCAAGCTCACAAAGCCATTCAGGAAGTCCAACCAACTATTCGTGGTGGTAGCAGACCGGATGAAAGGTCTCCTGGTCTCATCTCAAAGAATATCTTCCTGGATTACAGCCAACATCTGCACTTATGAGCTGGCCAAGGTCCCAGCCCTGGCTATTAAGGCACATTCCACAAGGGCACAAGCCTCAGCAGCAGTGTTTCTGGCCCAAGTACTGATACAAGAGATCTGCAGGGCAGCAACATGGTCATCGGTGCATACGTTTACCTCTCACTACGTGATCATCCAACACGCCCGAGATGATGCAGCATTTGGTAGAGTGGTGCTCCAGTCAGCTATTCCTTAACTCCAACCCCACCTCTGGTGTGGAGCGTGGGAGTCACCTGATTGGAATCGACGTGAACAAGCACTTGAAGAAGAAGAAATGGTTATTCACCTTCTTGTAACTGTTGTTCTTTGAGAGGTGTTGTTCACGTCCATTCCAATACCTGCCCTCCTTCCCCTCTGTTGGAGTAGCCAGCAAGAAGAAACTGAAGGGGGGTTGGGTCGGCAGGGTTATATATTGAGCGCCATGAAGATGCCACTCCAGGGGGCTCCACAGCTGACCCAATGGGAGCTGTGAAGGGAAAACTTTCTGATGACCGTGTACGCGATGCGCACACACCTGATTGGAATGGGTGTGAACAACACATCTCAAAGAACAACAGTTACGAGAAGCTGAGTAACCATTTCTTTCTTGAATCTCAAGATCAACTGTAATTACAGTGGTGGTGGTGGTGGGGTTCAGACAATTATTTAATATCTTGCAACTGTAGAAATTTAACTAGATAAAAATGCTTAAAACCCATAATTCTGCGCAACGGTGAAAATTTAAATCAGTGCAAATAAAAATGCTTAAAAATAAGCATCAGGATCAGTCAAAATTGTTTTTAAAAAAAGAAAATAAAGTAAAATCCCAAAGCATAAATATCAGTCAAAATTATAGAAAAAGATTATTTTTTTTTGCCAAGCCTATAAATAACACATAGGAGTTGGTTGAGGAAACAACTAGAACGGAGTCAGTAAATAAATTCAAGATTCTCAAGAGTGGAATTATCAAAGTCTAGCACTGTGACATTAAACTTTAGAAAAGGGGAATTTAAAATATTAGGAAGCCTGTCAAAAATTCTCTCATTTATATGGCCCCGTATTATCTGAGCATGTCACAATCTTTTTAGTAATTTATCCTGCAATACACTTATGCTGTACTATAATCCTAAATTTGCAGATGGGGAATTGAGGCAGAGAGAGGCAGTGAATTGGTCACGGTCAAATAAGTTTGTGACAGAGCAGAGTCTTGAACCCATGTTTACCAAGTTCCAGACTAGTGTGCTAACCCCTAGATCAAAGTTTCCTCTGTCAAGACTTAACAGTCAAAAGTAAGGATATTTAAAAATCATGAGGTTATAGAAGCTATTTTAGTATATGATGAGTCACAGAAAGTATACATCCATCTGAACAAGTGGAAAGCCACAGAGGATGTTGGGAGATTGTATATTTTTGCTAGCACCTCAGCTACTGGCCTTCTTAAGTTTCTTCACAACTCTTGGATGTACCACCCAGATCTTGTGGCCTGTTGCTCTTTAATTTATCACTTTGTTCCAGCACCTCACATTAGACACCTCAGTCTCGACAGCGCCTAATCTTTATTACCTGAAAAGAGTTTAGAATAACAATCTCTCATTAAAATCAGCTACTATTCCAGAGAACTGGAGTCTCACAAAAGTTGTACCTGTCTTTTAAAAGGGCACGAGGAGTGATCCTGAGAAAAAGAAACCAGAGAACCTTTATTTCAATATGAGGAAAACGAGTTGAAGCAATAGAATTATAAAATATCATAGAATCCCATTTATCTGACCCTGCCTTAACTGACTCTCTCCATTTACTGAACAACAAGGACTCCAGGGCCAAAGCGGTTCATCTTTCCTGTGGCTGCTAGATGGCACTGCAGCACTGCATTTTCCCATTCTCTGGTTTATCCGGCGTTTTGATTTATCTGATCTGGCCCTGTTCCAATTAGACCAGATAAATGAGTTTCTGCTATACTTAAATAAGCAAAATGGAGAAATGGTCTGAAGTAAATTGGATGACATTCAATAAGGACAAATGCAAAGTACTCCATTTAGGAAGGAACAATCAGTTGCACACATACAAAATGGGAAATGACTGCCTAGGAAGGGGTACTGCAGAAAGGGATCTGGTCGTCATAGTGGCCCACAAATTAAATATGAGTCATTTGTGTAACACTATTGTAAAAAAAGTGAACATCATTCTGGGATGTATTAGCAGGAGTGTTGTAAGCAAGACATGAGAAGTATTTCTTCCGCTCTACTTCACGCTGATTAGACCTCAACTGGAGTATTGTGTCCAGTTTTGGGTGCCACATTTCAAGAAGGATGTGGACAAATTGGAGAGAATCCAGAGAAGACTGATAAAAATGATTAAAGGTCTAGAAAACATGACCTATGAGGGAAGATTGAAAAAATTTGGTTTGTTTAGTCTGGAAAAGAGAAGACTGAGAGGGGACATAACAGTTTTCAAGTATGTAAAAAGGTGTTACAAGGATGAGGGAGAAAAATTGTTGTTCTTAACCTCTGAGGAGAGGACAAGAAGCAGTGGACTTAAATTGCAGCAAGGGAGGTTTAGTTTGGACATTAGGAAAAAACTTCCTATCTGTCAGGGTGGTTAAGCACTGGAATAAATTGCCTAGGGATGTTGTGGGATCTCCAGCATTGGATATTTTTAAGAGCAGGTTAGACAAACACCTGTCAGGAATGCTCTAGGTAATACTTAGTCCTGCCATGAGTGCAGGGGACTGTACTAGATGACCTCTCGAGGTCCCTTCCAGTTCTATGATTCTATACGAATAGGCAAATTAAAATAATTTATATAAAGGAAAATTGTGCTTCTCTAGGATAGTGCTATTTGAGCATGGCAATAATATACTTGATAAACAATACCTGGCTGACTTAATTTGGACTTTCAAAAAGTCTTTGACAAAATTCATCTACAAAGGTAAACTAAATTAATGGGGTGAGAGATGAAGTACAGTCATGGATTACAGACAGAAAGAGCAGGAATAAATGGTCATCTTTCAACATGGTAAAAGGTTAACAGTGAAATGCTCGGCAGGATTGGTGTTTTAATATATTTATTAATTACTTGGAAAAGGGGGTGAATGCTGAGGTGACAAAATTGGCCGATAAACAAAATTGAAGCTAGTTGAGACTAGAGAAGGCAGTGAGGAACTTCAGAGGGACCTAGTATAACTAAATGAATAGGTAGAACGATGGCAGATGAAATTCAGTGGTGACATGCTACATAATGCACACTGGAAAGACTAACTTGAACTTCTCATATACTTTACTGGGTTCTGAGGATTTGTTGCCACATGGAATTATTCAGGAACAGCTATTCCTGAATATCTCTGCATGTTGGCACTCTTATTCTGGAACAGCAGGGCCTTGATCCTGATAAGAATAAGAATGTCCACACGCAGAGTTGCTAAGGAATAGCGGTTGATGAATAGCTCCATACGTAGACAAGCAGTAAATTAACTGTAACCATGCAAGAAAAAGACCTGATAGATACTGTAATAGGGCAGTGGGTCTTGAGGGCATGTGCACATCTCAGTGTGCCTGTTTTGGTCTTTCTCTCTTTTAAAACTTGGAGCTGTTTCAAGGATGTAAGCTACCACCGACTAAGACATTAGGAAGACAGTTTGTTGATAGGTTATTCTAGAACTGTCCATAAGTGGGTTCTTGCACCTTCCTTTGAAGCATCTGGCACCTGCCACTGCTAAAAACAGGATACTGGGCTAAATAGAACGACTAATCTGATCTTTTTTCAGAGTAGCAGCCGTGTTAGTCTGTATCCGCAAAAAAAACAGGAGTACTTGTGGCACCTTAAAGACTAACAAATTTATTTTAGCATGAGCTTTCGTGAGCTAAAGCTAAATATCTCCTGTCTGTGTGTTCCATTCTATGCATCCGAAGAAGTGAGCTTTAGCTCACGAAAGCTCATGCTAAAATAAATTTGTTAGTCTTTAAGGTGCCACAAATACTCCTGTTGTTTTTTTTTTGATCTGATCTTCTAAGCCATTCCTATGTTCTTAGTTAACCATTATTTCCACTAGGTGGCAATGTGTGTCACTGGTCTCTTATTTTACTGTAGATCATGAAAGTTTTTTTTTTTTTACCAGTCACTGGCATTAAAATCACTGTTTCATTCAAGAGTCATGTTTAAAAAACTAAACAAAACAAAAAAAACCCTGAAACATTTAATTTGTACATTGGAATTTTATCATGTTGTAAGATGGAGAGGTTAATTAACTTTTGAACTGTTTATTGACATAAGATTTAGAATATATTTTCCCTTTAAAATACTTAATCAGTTAGAAGGAACACCTATACAATGCTGCCTTAATATATTCAATTTGCTATAATGTAAATATCTTTATTCCTGTTCTGTGTGTGCTTATAGAAACTCAGTTAAAAACACAGCTCTCACAAATTGATTCTAATGTTGAAGTGTTTCTTAAATGATACATAAAAAAAAGCAACTGGACGGCCATTTTTAAAACCCAGTGCTTTTTTTATGAGCTGCCCTAAAGAGATCTTTCCCTAGCTACTTAGAAGCAAGATCTATAGCGTCTGTGCAGACCTCATGACATTTCTCTTCTTGCATTAATGATGCTCTATAAACTGAAGAATTGCTTTGGCTGTTGAAGTTTCTTAGGTGGTGACCTACAAGAGACTGGAAGCCTTAGCACAACTCTTACCATGTTTAACTTTAAAAAGCAGGATTTTGGAGTATTTCTTTGGGATAAACTCAGTGCACTGTTTATAAAGGTAGATGCTTTGGAGTTCTTTACAGAGCTGTGATTTATTGATTTTTATTTTTTCAACAACCTCAGTCTGTTAAGATGATCCATATATCCTCTTACGTTATGTAACGATGTCTTTAAAAACCTGAGCTGTACATTTTGTATGCTTTTTTAATTAGCAAGGGAGACAGTAGATCACTTAAAAATTAATGGGATATTCTGAAGTTCAAGTTATTTTTTTTTCAAGTCCTGTGTATTTATTATCCTTTCATCTGAAGACTGGGAAAGCTTTTTCTTGGTTATTTGTAACCAGTCATGTGGAGAGCTCTATCATGGATAAATAGAAATCTGCAGGAACTTTTGACAGCATATTTGAGGATTTCTCTGCAGGCTCAGAGGAATTTTTGTAGCATTTCATTCTCCAAATCTTCAGGAGTTTTGTACATGGGGGAAGTTATTTTAACTTCCTAATCAACTTGGTCCTATTTTTATATGCTCAGATAACCAAAAATAAAACAAAACCTTGCTTTAAATGGAGTTAAGATTGAGAGTATATCTGAGTAATATACAGGTTAAAAAATAATTACAGGGGTGCGTTAATTATCCCAAAACAAGTGTTACAAATAGTGGAAATTTAGTTACTGTTGAAATTTTAAATATCCAAACATGTTAAGGTGTGCCAGTGTAGTATTAAGGCACCCAAACAACCTTAGCTGTGCTCTGTGGTGGTGCCAGGCAATAACTAATTATGCTTTAATGTGTACTAGTATGTTTGTTACCAGGTAAAACTAACTTTTAAAGACCTTTTTGGATTTTATTTAATAACCTTATTCCCCTTGTAGAATCATTAGAAGAACAAATCTGTTTGACAACGGAGTGTGTGAGCATTAAAATGTTGGCCTGGGAAGGGGGCATATAAACTAACCTTTTTTTTGCATCTTAATTTAGTGTAGTGTCTATGTGGGGACTTCTTTGGTGGCTCTCTTCCCCCCCACCACCCTGGATAAAAATGCACTTGAGTATTCTTAATTAGTTAATGCACACTAGGGAACTTTTAGATGACACCAGCAGGGTCTACACAGGCCAGTGAGTGTGGAACACATTGGTGCACTTTAGATTTCATACTCCTCTAGTGTGCATTGCTATACTATGTAGACAAGCCTTATGTTTACCTTGGGGGTGGGAGGTTGTATATATGTGTACACACAAGAACCACTTTCTGTTCGGATTTCATTTTTCCTCTAAAGAGCAGAAGAAAAGATTTATAATATATTTTGGTAAAAATCTGATTAGAAAACCTCAATAGAAACAAATATAATAGAGTGAAGGACGAGAAGAAATTATTGCTGATGATTTCAACTTCTAATAAATTATGAAGCATACATAACAGGCTGTAAAGAGAGATGTTTTCCAACGCCATACTTCATTCCACCTTCACAGGTAAATGTGTGAATGAAGGTGAAACAAATTGTTGCAATACAGCAAATTTATACTATTTTGGGGATGAAAATGAATGAAATTCAAATAATTCACTCTTAGCTGAAACTAAAAACTATAAATGTATTTTATCCCTTACTCTGGATTGACATACTATATATTAGTAATAAGAGAACATTGTATCATCAACAGTAGGCAAGAACATAGTCATGAGTTCTGAATTACAGTCACGAATGGGAATGCACAACAGTTTCATGTATTTTTTCAGGGAAAAGTGAAGTATTAATCATTTTCACAGAAACTACTGTTTTACTGCTAAAAAGCCTTGTTTTTCCAGACTTCTTAAACCACGTTATCCCATCGTATAATGGGAAATTACATAACAAGAAATTTCTGGTCGCCTTATAAGTCCTCCTAGATCATCTGAGCCGTACAAAAGTATTAGAGTGTGTTTGCAACCCTTTGGCATGGAATTCCCCCAACATGGGAATTCCACAATGGGTAAAGAGCCAACTCCTATATAATCCTTCCCACCACCCTCTGGTGCAGAAAACATGTCATGGCAAGGAGGTTTGGGCTGAGCAGCATGCCTGGAGCACAATACACTTCAGCAATCCTCAGCTGGTGAATAGTTCCTTGGAACCTGGCAGAGAATCAGGGAGCTGTACATGGCAGCGATTGCATCATCCTGTCTCAATTTAGAATGTATGAGTTGGGCTTCTAATAGTTATAGTAATTATATTTTTCCTCTACCTTGAGGGGTCCTTGTTTGTGTGCTAAACTCTGCCAGCTACATGATTTTCATATCCACAATATAGTGGCAGAAAGGACTGAGTGGAGCTATCTTTGCTGGTGATTAAGGGAACAATTTTCAGATGTTTGGGCTCTTCAGTCTCTGTATTAGGCATGAGGAGACCAGGTAGAAAGAGACCATCTTCTAGACAGATCATAATATTTCTCAGTTCTAGTTGTTTTGCTTTTAGAGCCCAAGGCATTAACTGTCAAGGACCATAATCAGCAGTTCATACTATTTGGAGCAAGGCCGGTTAACCCTGTTAACAGTTATCCATGATTTACACATCATCCTGAATATTTGTATTATTAGAAATTTAGAAGGCTCCTTTTTTAGCCATCTTTTCTCAGTTGGGTGGTTTGTTCACCATGAGCATAAAGAAGGCTAGGGAACTGAGAATGCTCACTTGAATTTGCATTTGATATCATATGTAGTGCTCCACACAAAACTATAGTCAATGTGTTTAACCTCTATCTGGTTCTAAAGGGCAAATTTGGGACCACTACCATCACCCATCTACCTCTGCAGATAGATGTCCTACACTTCCTGGATAAAGTCAGTTTAACTTAGACTGGCTTGGCAGAGCTATTTCTAGGGGAAGCAAATGCAATATTGGCCTGTGTCAGGGTTTTGTTTACTGAGGTTCTGATAATGGTTTATATCCATCACCCACCTATTAAAATTTTAAACCAGCACCTGTGTGCTTTCTTCCATGTTGCCCTTCATGCTTGTGAAGAACTACCTGTAATCATCTGCAGAGCTACCTAATTATCCTTCTTCAAATCTCTTTTTAAAATACTTTTGCCATGATGCCTACAAAAAACTTGATAATGGTTAAGTTGCTGACACGCTAATACCATGGCCTATTATGCTGACCTGTACTGTCTCGTTTCCTTGCCCTCTCCTCCCCCCTCAATCCCCATCTGAGTCATCTGTTGTCTTTGTCTTCTACTTAGATTGTAAGCTCTTTGAGTCAGGGGCCATCTTTGTTTGTTTGTGCAGTACCTAGTACAATGAGGTCCCAATCTATGACTGAGCGTCCTAGGCACTGTGGTAATACATGAGTTGAAAAGAGGGGAGTTTGGAGGAGGGTATATGTGTGGTTTTTGTTTTCTTTTTTCTGTTTTGGATGGGTTTTTTGTTTCTGTTTTTTCCTTCTTAATGGGAGCTTAGAAGGGAAGGCTGTGACAGCTACAGAGGCAGAAATGGTAGTGACCCAAAGAATGGAAGAGACAGTGAAGATGACTGGATGTGGAAGGCCTGAGATGTACATTATTCCGGAGGGGGTACCTGAAAGGTGCTTCATTTGCATGATGTGCTGTCTGATAGATCTGATGGACAAGAAGATCCGTGGTTTGGAAATACAGATAGAAACTATGGATAGGTTTTGAAGGGAATTTGAACAGATGATGGCGGAAAGAAGAGAAGAGGCTAAAGGGAACCCCCAACACTTGCAGATGTATGGTGGACCAGAGAACTGTGAGGGTAGACTGCTGGATAAGGAAACGGGACAGTGGAATCATGTGACTACAAGACTACGGCAGAGGAAAAGACCAGTTAGAGGAGGAGAAATAGAGCTGAAAAACTGGTTTGCTGAGTTTGAAAATGAAGGGAAAAGGCAGGAAGTAACAAAAGATGGGAGAGCAAGGAAGAAGAGAAGAATAGCTTTCTACAAGTAGAGGGGAAGACACATGGAGATAGTCAGAGTTTGGAGCTCCAGGAGGATAGAAGATGACTCTCGGAAGATTGCAAGAGAGAACAAAAGGCAAGAAGACTTGCAATTAGAAAAAAAACAGGAGGGAAGGCCAGAGAATGACACAACTATTAAGAAGAGGCAGGTCTCCGTGACTGGGGGATCCCTAGTAAGAAGAACAGACACGCCTGTCACTAGAGCTGATCTGGAGTATGGAATGGTGTGTTGTCTGTTGGGAACTAAGATATGGGATGTGGACCTGAGGCTGAAGAGGATCATAATGGGAGCAGGAAAGAATCCTCTTGATTGTCCTTCACATAAGAACAAATGATAATGCTATATTCTTGCTGGGACACATCAAGGAAGACTATGTTAAGCTGAGGAAGATGCTTTAAGAAATAGAGATTCAGGTGAACTTCAGTATGATTCTACCTGTTCCTAGAGGAAGAGAGCGAAGGTGAGACAAGATTATGATGGCGAAGAGATGGCTCAGACAATGGGGCTGTAAGGAGGGCTTTGGAATGTTGGTCGAACGTTGCCTGGGAGGCATTCACAGATAGAGGAGTGTCCTCATGGGATGGACTGCACCTGAGTAGGGAGGGAAATAAATTTCTGGAATGGAGGTTGGCACAACTGATTAGGATACAGCAATGGCGAAAGGAACAACAGAGGGTAGGAGAATGAACAACAAGAGGAAAGATATTGTCAGTACAGTTGATAGTGACAGTCAGGTAGGCGACGCTGACAGTAAAATGACTGTACCTAATCAAGTGAAGAATCTGTGTGAAGCCAAGCAGAAACAATTAAGATTTCTGTACACCAACGCAAGGAGCCTGGGTAACAAAGTGGAGGAACTAGAATTACTAGTGCCAGAAGTGAAAATAGATATTATAGGGATAACAAAAAATGGTGGCATATTAGTCATGACTGGAATACAGCTATTGAAGGTATGTACTGTTCAGGAAAGACAGAAATAAAGGTATAGGTAGTGAAGCAGCACTGTATATTAATAACAAGGTAGAGTGTAAAGAACTTGGAACCGATGGGATGGCTAAAACGGAATCTGTTTGGGTCAAAATCACTTTGGGGAAGAAGGGTAACAGAGGCTCCAGTGGGATAGTGCTTGGGGTCTTCTGCAGAACCCCAGCATCCCATTTGGATATGGATAGAGATTTCTTTAATATTTTAATGCAATAAATTCTTCTAGGAGTTATGTGATTGTGGAAGACTTTAATTTCCCAGATATAGATTGTAGGGCAAATGCTACTAATGGTGGTAGGGCCCAGATATTTCTGGATGTGACAACTGACAGATTTTTTTTTCACCAAATAGTCACTGAACCAACAAGAGGTGAAGCCTCTTTAGATTTAGTATTGGTAAGTAGTGAGAACCTCATAGAACTGGTTGAAGAGGACAACCCTTGGGTTGAACGATAATGAGTTAATTCAGTTTAAACTAAATGGAAGGATAAACAAAAATAAGTCTGCAACTAGGGTCCTTGATTTCAAAAGGACAAACTTTAAAATATTAAGGAAATTAGTTAGGGAAGTGGACCGGTCAGACAACCTCTTTAATGTCATACCCTCCTCTAACCTGTCCCAGGTTGCGTTGCCCATCCACCCAGGGGTCCTAAAAATTGCTAAGTCTGCGTGGCAGATCCCCTCTTCCATTCCACGTACCACCAAGAAGGTGGAAAAGAAGTAGTACTATGTGCCGGCAAAGGGATTTGAGTACCTGTATACCCACCTTCCAGCAAGATTCCTGATTGTGTCCACTATCAACGAAAGGGTCAGGCGAGTGGCACATCGAAAAATAAAGATGCCAAGAGGCTGGACTTCTTTAGCAGAAAAATTTATTCGACAACCAGCCTGCAATTTCAGATGTCTAACCATCAGGTCCAGCTAGGCAGATACAGCTTCAACCTGTTGGGACTCCATCAGCAAGTTTAAGGAGGCCTTCCACAGGACTGAGCCCAGTAGTTTGCCACGTTGGTGTAAGAGCGGTGGTGAGAGGGACCCTCCAGATGGCCTGGGATGCTAAAGACTCTGCACCCAGGGTGGTCACCTCTGTGGTGGTCATGAGGCTCAGCTCCTGATTACAGTCCTCCAGGCTGTCCCAGGAGATGCAGACTACCCTTCAGGACTTCCCGTTTGAGGGAGCCAGGGGTCTTTTTTGGAGCTGACCGATACACGGCTCCACGGCCTTAAAGACTCCCATGCCACCCTCCATTTCTTGGGCTTACACACCCATAATCAGGCTAAAAAGCCATTCCATCCCCCTCCACCTCCATCAAGGTCCTGGGGTGTCCCCTGGTCCAGCTCCTACAGGAAGAAGGACAGAGACAAAGGATTTAAACAGCATCACTCTTCATCTTCCTGTTCCTCTGCCCAGCCTGGTTCTTGGAGGGTGCTCCCGAGGATGGCGCCCCAGTCACTTCCTAGGATCCACTCCCCCTGCTCTTTCTTCAACTGCCTTGCACTCCTTCTGGTCGGCCTGGTTGTGGCTGACCTTGAACCGCTGGGTTCTCGACATAATATCTGCAAGCTACACCCTGCAGTTCGTGGTCAACCCTCCCTCTCACCCTCTTCCTCTGTCCTCTTCAGGGACCCTTCTTATGAGCAACTATTCATTCAAGAGGTCAAGAACCTCCTAAACCCGTGGTAGAGGAGGTCCCTCCAGATTTGAAGGGGAAAGCGTTCTACTCCCACTATTTCCTAATCCCAAAAGCAAAAGGGGGTCTCCGACCCATTCTGGACCTGCACCGCCACAACAAGTCTCTGAAAAAGTTGACGTTTTGCATGGTCTCTCTGGCCTCCATTATTCCTTCCCCAGATCCGGGAGACTGGTACGCTGCCCTCGACTTATAGGACGCATATTTCCATATTTCCATTTTCCCAGGGCACAAGTGTTTCCTCTGTTTTGTGTTGGGCCACCGCCATTTCCAATTCACGGCTCTGCCCTTTGTCTCTTGTCAGCCCCGACAGTGTTTATGAAGTGCATAGCACCAGTAGCCGCTTATCTGAGGCGCTGAGGAGTGTCCGTCCACACAACCCATTACGCACTTACCCAGCA
The DNA here is from genome assembly GCF_016161935.1 of Mauremys reevesii. Taxonomy (NCBI): domain Eukaryota; kingdom Metazoa; phylum Chordata; order Testudines; family Geoemydidae; genus Mauremys; species Mauremys reevesii. The sequence goes on from NC_052625.1 coordinate 62,398,400, forward strand.
GGCCCGGGATGATGCTGGCTTTAGTAGAGCTGTGGTGCAAGCCGCTAGGCTGTGAACTCTGAGCCCACTTTCAGAGATACTGCCTGTGAGTCACCTAGAATGGAATCGACATGAGCAAGCACTCGAAGAAAAAATGGTTACCTACCTTTCTGTACCTATTGTTCGAGATGTGTTGCTCATGTCCATTCCATTACCCGCCCTCCTACCCGTCTGTCTGAGTTGTTGGCAAGAAGGAACTGAGAGGGTGTAGGGTCACCGGCGCCTAATATACCAGCGCATGAGCACGGCACTCAAGGGAGCGCCATAACTGACCCTACGGATACCGCTAAGGCAAAAATCTTCAATGACTGTGCATATGGGCATGCACACACCTAGAATAGAATGGACATGAGCAACACATCTTGAAGAACAACAGTTACAAAAAGGTATGTAACTGGTTTTTAACCCCATTTTGCAGATGGGAAAAATGGAGGTACAAAGATACTGACTTGCCTGAGACTAAGACAAAGCGAATCAAAACAAGGAGACTCTCACTTCTAGTGCTCAAATAAACAAAGGCTAAAAAACTAATAAACAGAAGAGTGATAAGTATGGGTTGCTAGATTATGGAAGTAGGAAATAAAGGTGAAGCAAGACAAAAAATGGAATGAAGATGTGGAAGTAGAGAACTGACAAATATCAGATGATTTTGTTTCTGTAGCATGTGAGGAACAAACAGTTAAGAAATCTGGTGTCAGATGTTGTTCTACAGAAGGTTATCCTCTAGCCCATGTTGAGACAGAATATTTTACAGTCCCTGCCTTTGGTCTATGACACCTTTTGTTAATCCCAAATTAATCCGAGATCTAGCATCATTTGGCTCTGCATGGAATAACAGGAATGATTGATGAACCTGCAAAGATATAGTTTCTTTTTGAACTGTTAGTCCATAGAGGTTATAGTCTTTATGGGACTGGAAACTTGACGAAAGCATATTGCAGTGAGAGAGTTAATAGTCAGCTAAAAAGAAGTGGGATAGTGGTAATAGTGCAAGGGGAGGAGTGAGAAATTAAATGGTATCTTTTTAGAAGTCTGCTTTATTGCTGACTGCATTGCTCCTCTGGGATTTTTCTACTGAGTGCAAGAAAATCAGCAAGCACTTTTTGAAAAACCTAGATGAAATTACTGCCATAAATTTTGATTTTTCTCATGGTGTAAAAACTTAATTTAGGTGGGGAGGGTTTATTACCAATGTTTTCTTGGCATGGGTAAGTTCAATTAATTTCAGATGACATGCTCCAGGGTTTTCTCGCTCTAATTTTTTCTTTCCTTTTTCCCCCCCACTATGTAGAAAGTACAATTTGTTATTGGTTTGCCTTTGGCTCTGGAGACCTCATTAAGGGCTCAGGAAAGGGTTTCTATCTCTTTCCTTTGACACCTTTCTGTTTTCTGCTGAACTTGGGCCATTTGCATTGTCACATGGAAAGGAGTATAGTGGGTAGGACTATAAAAGCTGTTGTGTTTATACCGCTTGCTTATTGATTAGAAATGAGTATGGTAAATTAAAAAATTGCTACTCTTTCAGTGTTATACTAAAATATGCATCACACAGTCACATCATGCCTGCATTCCCATTTTAGAGCTGTTTAGACATGAGAACTGATGCAGTTTTTGTTGTTCTGACAGTTCATATGTAACATATCCATTTGTTTGATAGTAGGGAAAAGATGTGTAAGTAAATATAATATTATGTTGACTTCTGAGACATCACATGCTGCTATTTCAAGTTCTTGTTCCTATTAAAATACTTTAAGAGCATCTCTGCAAGCAGAAGTAATCTGTGAAATTTTTTAGACTGCACAATAATACAGGATGTATATAATGGTACTACGGAAGAGTCACAAGACTTGTTACGGTTTGTAAAGGGTGTATGCATACAGTGAATTTCTGCAGCAAAAGTGAATGTGTATGTGATAATAATTTACTTGCTAATAAAATTTAAATGAATAAATAAAGGCACGACTGAACCCTTAAAGGCATAATCTTGCATTTGTAACTGCCTATAAATGTCTCAATAGGAGATTTGGGAACCATTGTGCTGCAAGAACACTAAAAAAATGTTTCCTGGATCTGTAGGGCACTTCACTAGCTGATGAGGTGGGAAGCAGTAGGGTTAGCCCTCTTGCCTCTCTCTTTTTCACTCACTCCAGTCCCTGTTGGTGGTAATATCATATAGTTAGGGCCCTACCAAATTCCGGCCATGAAAAATGCGTCACAGCTTGTGAAATCCAGTCTTCTCCCATGAAATCTGTTTTTGTGTGTGTGTGTGTGTGCTTTTACACTATATTGTATAGATTTCATGGGTGAGACCAGCATTTCTTAAATTGGGGGTCCTGACCCAAAAGGGAGTTGCAGGGGTGTCGCGAGGTTATTTCAGGGGGAGTCATGGTATTGCCACCCATACTTCTGTACTACCTGGAGAGCTGGGCTGCTGGAGAGCAGTGGCTGTTGGCTGGGTGCCCAGCTCTGAAGGCAGTGCCCTGCCAGCAGCAGTACAGAAGTAAGGGTGGCCATACCATACCATACCACCCTTACTTCTGTGCTGCTGCCTTCAGAGCTGGGTGGTGGGAAAGTGGTGGCTGCTGACTCAGGGCCCAGCGCTGCAGGCAGCAGCGCAGAGGTAAGGGTGGCAATACCATTCTATGCCATCCTTAGTTCTGCACTGCTGCAGGTGGCAGGTCTGCCTTCAGAACTGGGCTCCTGGCCAGCAGCCGCCGCTTTCCAGCTGCCCAGCTCTGAAGGCAGCCCTGCCACCCGCAGCAGCACAGAAGTAAGGGTAGCACTACCACAACCCCCCCCAATAACCTCGCGACCTCCCAACAACTCCTTTTGGATCAGGATCCCTACAGTTACAACACTGTGATATTTCAGATTTAAATAGCTGACATCATGAAATTTACTATTTCAAAAATCCTATGACTGTGGTGAAATTGACCAAAATGGACCATGAATTTTGTAGGGCCCTACATATAGTTCTTGTAATCCTGAGTACAAGGACTGTGTCGGTTCCTGCCCTTTTATCATGATGCAAGGGAACAGGAGGCTGCACCTGCACAGGGCCAAGCATACGCTCGCTCTAAGGTATTTTGGAAGATAAATGTCATAAAAATGTTATTTATTCCATTTATAAAACTACTGTAGAATATCAGTTTGTGAAATATAAATGGTTACTTCTCTTGTTAATAAGCAGACAAATGGAGTTAAATGCGCTGTGCATTGACTGGTTGCTGGCCCATGTAGCGTGGTGTAGTCTAGTAATGAGGTTTAAACCAATGTTCCTATTCCAAAGGCAGCATATTGTGTTTTACATGCAGTTGCTCTCAACCTTTCCAGACTACTGTACCCTTTTCAGGAGTCTGATTTGTCTTGTGTACCCCCAAGTTTCACCTCACTTAAAAACTACTTGCTTACAAAATCAGGCAGAAAACTACAAACGTGTTGGAGCACACTAATACTGATAAATTGCTTACTTTCTCATTTTTACCATATAATTATAAAATAAATCAATTGGAATATAAATATTGTGCTTACATTTAAGTGTATAGTATATAGAACAGCATAAACAAGTCATTGTATGAAATTTTAGTTTTTACTGACTTTGCTAGTGCTTTTTATATAGCCTGTTGTAAAATGAGGCAAATATCTAGATTAGTTGATATACGCCCTGGAAGACATCTGCGTACCCCCAGGGGTATGTGTACCCCTGGTTGAGAACCATTGTTTTACTGAAAAGATGATAGAGTTAAAATATCCCAAGATTTTGGCATAATTGATTCTGATTCTTTTTCTTGATTCTCCTCTCCCCGTCCCCAAGTTGTTTCTGGCAAGAGAGAGTGATTTTTATGGTGAATGCAGAATAGTCTATATGTGTGAGCATTATGTACAGTGAGAGCATAATGAATGTATAAGGCTTTTCAATATATTATCAGGAAGACTAAAAGGCCCTTTAGAAGTGAAATGAATAATTTGTTTTACTCATTGCAGTACGTTAATTTAAAACATTTCCCAAAAAATCTACTTAACAAAATTAAGAAAAAAATTGAGACTGTTGAGAATTTAATTAATCAGGTACCACATATACTGACCCTTTAAAAATATCTATTTTGATAATGCAAGTTATAGAGATAGGATTTGTTAAAGTTATGGGTAGCGATTTCACGCGAACTTCATCATAGTGTATACACAGTTAATATCTGTATTAGAAAGGATAAAAGACCAAGTCATAAAGATGAATGTTAAGTCTCTTTGAAAAGTGAGGCTTCAGACAGGAAAGACTCATAAATTGCATGTTAAGACCATTTGAAAGTACAATAGAATACAAAATCATAATGGTTAATAAGGAGGGGAAAGGATGTTGAAAAAGTTTGTTTAGAAGAGGTCGGCTATCATAGATTATTAGGGACCTCAGGAGATCATCTAGTCCAACCCCCTGCTTAAAGCAGGACTAATCCCCAAATGGCCCCCTCAAGGATTGAACTCACAACCCTCAGTGTAGTATGCTAATGGCTCAAACCACTGAGCTATTCAATATTTCAGCGTAATATCTGTAAAATAATTGCTAATAAAGATAGATACATTACAAAACCCACTATTTTTCCAGAAAGGATTTTCAGATGCTTAGTTTTTATTTTGTCAAAAGAATATATTCCTAAACATTGTGATAATCAAAAGGTGGATGGTGATAGTAACGATTTAGAATTGCTGAGTTGTTGAATCTGTAGTGCTTTCAAGTCTTCTGATATTAAAGTGTGTGTGTTTGGGGGGAGGTTGGAGGATATTTTCAACTAACAAAATTAAGATCAAATGTTAAAATTACCACAGTCAAAAAACCTTAATCTCAAAATAGTTTCCAGAAAATTCTGCCAGTCTCCTGAACATTAAAATATGTTTGACAAAACTTGCTGCTTTGACCTTTAGTTGGGTGCATGCTGTAGCCAACATTTGTTTAAGAATTAAAATGCACCTCCAGAACCATAGTGAGCTGTGATTTTACATAATAATCTTGAATGCTGTGCACAAGATAGTTGCTCAGCATCCTAGATGTCCATTAGCAACTGATATACTCCATTGTCTGCTGTCAGTTTATTGTTTAGTCTATTTATTTTGTTATATGAGGAATGAGAACTCTGAAGCACAGGAGAATCCACATTCTCCACTATGGAAATAGAAGGAAGCAAAAAATCATAGAATAATACAGTCGTAGGAATGAAGGGCTAGAAGGGACCTCGAGAGGTTATCGAGTCCACCCTGTGCATTGATGCAGGACCACATATATTTAGGCCTTCTAACTTGTTCTTAAAAACCCCCAATGACAGAGATTCCACAATCTCCCGTGGAATTCTATTCCAGAGTTTAAAATATCTTTATAGCTAGGAAGTTTTTCATAGGATCTAACCTACATCTTCCTTGCTGCAGATTAAGCCCATTACTTCTTGCCCTAACATGGGCGGACATCAAGAACAATCGATCACCATGTTCTTTATAACCGCTTTAAACATATTTTGAAGGCTATTAGGTCACCACCACTGTTGTCTTTTCTCAAGACTAAACATGTCCAGTTTTTTTTAAACTTACTCACAGATCAGGTTTTCTAAACCTTTTATTATTTTTGTTGCTTTCTTCTGGACTCTCTTCAGTTTACCCACACCTTTCCTAAAGTGTGGTCCCCAGCATTGGACACAGTACTCCAGCTGAGGCCTTACCAGTGCCTAGTAGAGCGGGACCATTACCTCTCATGTCCTACATATGACAATCCTGTTAATACACCCCAGAATGATACTAGCCTTCCTTGCAGCTGGATCACATTGTTGACTCGTATTCAGTTTGTGATCCACTATAATTCACAGATGTTTTTTAGCAGTACTACCATCTAGCCAGTTATTCCCCATTTTGTAGTTGTGCATTTGATTTTGCCTTCCTAAGTGAAGTACTTTAAACTTTGTTATTGAATTTCATTTTGTTGATTTCAGACCAATTCTCCAATTTGTCAAGATCATTTTCAATTCTAATCCTGTCCTCCAAAGTGCTTGCAACTCCTCCCCGCCCAGGTATAAAATCTACTTCCCCCCTCTTACACTATGATCATAATAAAAACTAATATTTTGTTTTCCCATCAGAAAAGTTGCTTCGTTCAGCCACATACAGTTTTGCAGTGTTGAACTAAAAATTATACCATAAATGAGAACTTTTGACCCATACACTTTAATCAAATTAACAGGTTTGGGTCATTATTTAATGAGTTAGCACAGAATATAATAGACTGGTGATGTGTGTTCTGTTTTGTATAGGTATATTAGAGTTATTTTCAAGAGCAGTAGAATTAAAGACTGAAATAAACAAGACTTAATTTATTTCATAATTGTGCCACTGAGGTTTGGTCTTGCATTTAAAAACTGCATGTGGGGTTTTATCAGTATGGCCCTCATCTTTAATGGGGAAGCTTCATGACAGAGATGAGGCACATCTGTTGAAAAACTATGTTCCTTTTTTTTTTTTTTAAAGGCAAGGCTTTATTTGAAGATAAATAGATACCTCTATTGGACTCTTGTAGAAATCAGAAAATGCACTTTATTTTCCTTCCAGTGTCATATCTCTCTGTTCCCAAATGAGGCAAACAATTTTTGTGTATCATGTGTGTACAGCAGCAATAGCATGATTATTTTAATAAAGAAAAATTATAATCTTTAAAACAAATTTCATTTGTTTTATAATTAAACTTCTTTCCATGGCTCAAAGCATTTTCAAGCAGATTAGTGGAAATAACTATTTTATATATTTATATACATACAGAATATCATGTATCATATTACAAGGCAGAAGCTGGTTACCTATTTGTGTCCAATTCCTTATTCATAGCCTCTAGCCTCATTCATAGTGCTCTGTTTGGGTGTCAGAAGGAAACATACCATTTCATAATCTTGGCTGTCTTCAAGTGGATCAGTGAGGTTCTTATACATGTGCTTGATGAAGAAAAGGATTGTGAACTCTAATAACAACACAAAATGCCATTTATGCTGAGTTTGAAAAGAAGCTGTACTCACCCTGGTAGAAAATAGCAAAAATGGTTTAAAATGTATTTTAAAAAATTAGTAAACCTTCACCAAGAAAAACAAAAGCTGATGTTGAGAATTTGGTATTCAAATGGTTAGAAAAGTTGTATTGCAGGGGCGGGTATCTTCCTGTCTGTTTGAAAAGCACCTAGCACATTTGGGGTACTACTTTAATAGAAATAATAAAATATTTTCACAGTCTGAATGTGAACAAATTATTAATTTTACTTCAGAGATCTTAGTTATTTTGAATACCTTTGGCCACTGGAGTGTGCTGTGCAACTGCAAACCTCTTCTCACTCAAGAACTGAAATTCTCTCTTCATTCCATGTTCTCACTAAGCAGATAAAGGATTTATATTCTTGTAATGCCAAATCAGTTCATACATAACATGCAGCCTTTAACTGTGGAAACTTATTTGAATGACAGTAATGGCTTCATTGCAAGTTACTTAAATGTTGTATAATTTACTGAAATGTGTATAATCCTTTATTTAACTAGGTCACAATAATACACTGTTAACATTGTTTTTAGCATTAAGTAATGTGGTTAATTAAACTTAAAACACTATAGCCAATCTCAGTGGTTTAGTTCTGTGTTCATTCTTAATGAGAGGTTATTTGGGTAAAAAGTTTGAAGTTAAACATGTTTTGAAGATTTTTTTTTTTAAAATAAGATTTTTCTGATTGAATAAATTATTCTCTTCCTTCCCCCTTCACTTTTCCAAGGCCTTGCTATGTTGCTAACTAATTCTGTTTTGGTGGACTGTCAGGTGCCATTTAAGGAAGAGGTTGATTAACTGCAGATTCCCCTCCTCCCTTCTTGCTAAATTTTAGTTCTGCAAAGCAGTATTGTAGACATTTTTGATCTGTGTGCGCCTTCTGTGGAGCAGAAGTAAATGCTATGTTGACTGAAATATCAAAATTAGCGTAATTACCAAATAAGGGGAATAAAGTGTTGCCTTATCCAACAATGGTGGTTCTTTATTTGTCCTCTTCAGTCACAAAATGTGTAACTTCAGCATTAGAGCCTAGAGACCTCATCAACACTGCTGCTGTATATGTTACAGATTCCAGATAAAAAAGGTGTACAAATGCAGTTTACTGTGTATTTTCAAATGTCTGAATTTACCCTGTGAAATAAAACAAGCGATAGAGAAGCCAGCTAAGATCACTGTGTTGGTATTTGAAATGCAGTAAGTTAACGTTGTGTCAGCACTTCCTATTACAATATCCTATTTTCAGGAGATCATAACTATAGTATTAAAAATTTCATTTTTGACAGATGTCATATTTGTAGATGAGTCCTTAGCTAATAGGAATGTTGCATCTTTAAGATGCTTATTTGTGTGGGACCATTAATTATAATGTGGCAGGGTGGATTTGATTTAAATCACTAGTCAGGGAGACTCAATTTAATTATGGATTTCTACATAAAAGTGCATTATTTTAGGTTGTTATTAACCTTAATATCAGAAAATGAATGATTGTTTGGTTATTTCATTTACCAAAGGTAATTGAACTAGATATTTATGAAGTCATTGGGAGGTGAACTATCTCCAATTCAACAGGTTAATCATTAATATTTGGAGGATTTTCTTGCCGTGGTGTATTAGAAGGAAAACATCACTAGACAGACATGTAAATTGTTTTATTTAACTAAAACAACAACGTTATGTGTTCAGGATTTTTTTTCTTCAACAGCAAACATATAATATTTTAACAAAGTAGGCATATGAATTTTTGAATTTAGTTAAACATTCAAGTTTTTTAAAATCAGGTTTGTTTTTGTTAAAATTCTTTTAACTAAAATAGTTAAATGAAATATTAAAAAAAAAAAAAAACCTAAATTGACTATGTCAGCCAGGTCAACATAAGAAACTTAAAATATTGGCTTCTGCAGCTAACTCAGTCATCTTCACCTTCATTTTCCTGTTGGTTTGTAATCTGGAAAAGAAAAACAAGCTTTCCTGTTTTTCACGTCCCAAACGATTTGTCAATTTGGAATGAATTAGTCCAAAGGAAGAAAATATTCTTTCGACACCGGCAGAAGAAGCTACTACTGTTTAAAAGTGAGATTATCACTTCAACAGTCTCTGAATCCAAGTGCTTAAGTGACTTCCACTAGTTCACTGGTGTGACTTTCTTTAAAACATCATCAGCAAACATATATTTATTGAATGGTTCACCCTTAGTTCTGAAGTTTATTATAGTTGGCATTATGGAGGGATGATTGCTGGATGTCCATGTCACAGCCAACTCCTTTTCTTCAGCAGTTCAGGTTTGACCCTGGTACCGAGTATTGAGAATATTTTTTTAATGCTTTAATCCTTGTAATGTTTTTTTAATATTTGTAATTTAAGTCTGTTATTGCATCTTTATCTTTTTAAGATCTCACTCAATTCCTTCCAGATTTCAACAGCGTCAGCAATAAAACAGCTATTTCCCTGCATTTTGTTCAAGGCTACAGAAATAGGCCTCCGGGTACAGAGCATGTGTTCAACATTTCTTTTAAGCTCAGTGTTGAGAACTTTGGCTGTGACAGTGCCATCTATTTTTTCACAATTTTGTTCACAAACTGTCATCAGATTAGGCCGGTTCTTGATATAGTGCTGAAAACAATCCACTACTAAGTTTCATCGCACATCTTGTGGGAGAGTTAGCTTGATTCCTCCCACTTTTTTCAGAGCAGCTGCTGCAGAGTGGTTGTTACGGAAGTATTTTACAATTTCAGCAACATTAGCCTTTATTTCTGGAACACTGAAGTCTTTGGCTAGGAGGTGCATCAAATGAGCACTGCAACATATGTTATTAGCTTGGGATTCTCTTCACTCTCTTCTAAATTTCTTCTCATCTTGGATACATTTGCAGCATTGTCTGTGTCCAAGCTGCGTACTAGACATTTGAATTTTTTTTCATGGTTGGTGACAGCTTTTACTGCTACTTCTTGTAAGTATTCTTCTGTGTTTGCATTTCCTGATGTATCAATTGTTTCTGTAAGGAAGACATTCCCTTCTTCTGTTGTCACACAAGCACATACAACAGGATCATTGTGAACATTGCTCCACCCATCAAGACTCAGGTTAACAATTTTACCATCTAGACCTTTTGCACACTGCTCAACTTCTTTCATATACTTTATCCAGCAATTTGTCTGTGACATCTGCTCTGTTGGGTGGACTGTATCCTGGTCTTAATGACTGAACCATGTTAATGAAGTGTGGGTTCTCAATCATACAGAAAGGAGAGTTTGTTGCATAAACAAACTTGGCCATTTTTTCATCAATTACCTCCTTTTGTAATCTGCTGGTTCTTATCGCAAACTTATCTGTGGTGTTTCTGAATGAGGGAGATTTTTTTTCCTTTTTGCTACAGGTGATATACTGTGGCTATGTGACATACATGATGTGACTGAAACTCTGTCAGGGGCAGATAACTCTGAAACTATAGAAAATGATGGTGATCTTGAAGGTGGATAGTCTTCAGAATTCTGTATATTGAGGATGGATTCTCCTAACCAAAATAAGTCAATGCAGTTATTTAAATACTATTACCATACTGATCATTTAGTATTACTCATTGCATTCACTGACACACAGTTCTAGTTTAAAAGTGAAATTGTAAAAGGAAGATCTGCCTATTTCAGCTATTTATTTTTTTATCACAACTGCATCTAAAATGATAGTACCATAGAGTAACAACTATATTTTTGGCTCAAATATGAGAATTCAAGAATAGTCCAGAAGGAAGACAGGCAGTCCTTAAGAAAGAAGTATGTAATAAAAAAGTTTACCAACCTGGGTCTCTTTTACGGCTTGCTGCCATTATAGGTTTTCCTTTGTAGTCAAAGAATGGTATGGTAGATCTCAAATCAATGAAGGCTACACTCAGATCTCAAGACTTCTGGAATATGCTGCTCAAACAGTTTAACTTTTGTTTCTGCTGCCTGTCCCTCCCTTCTCACATTTATCTCCAGATTTCTTCTCCTTGTCCAGCTCTATTCCGCCCACAACAATCTTCTATTCATCGAACTTTTTGAAACTTTGCACTTTTAGAGAGAGGTAAGGTACTGACTATGTGTACACAAATTTGCAGAGGGACAATAGGGTTGAGGTCTGTTATTTCTCACCTCTATTTATTATTTATTTTTTTAAAAACATTTTTGCTGTTAACAAGCCTGTTATTTCTGGAGACACAAATCCACAGTTTGAGAACTGCAAAACTAAGCATCTCTGATGGTATCTTCTAGACCAGGGGTGGGCAAACTTTTTGGCCTGAGGGCCATATCGGGTTTCGGAAATTGTCTGGAGAGCCCCCGCCTCCTATCCAAACCCCCCTGTTTCTTGTCCCCAGACACCACCCCCCCGACTGCCCCCTGCCACCCTAGTCAACCCCTCCTCTCATTCCTGACTACCCTCCGGGACCCCTGCTCCATCCAGCCACCACTTCTCCCTGTCCCTTGACTGCCCCCTGCCACCCCTGCCCTGACTGCCCTGCTGCCCCCTCCGAGTCCCCCTCTCCTTCCTGACTGCCCCCTGGGGACTCCTGCCCCCATTCAATCCCCTGTTCCCGCCCTCTGACTGCCCCGCCCCTATCCACACCCCTACCCCCTGACCACCACCCCCAGAACTCCCCAGCCCTCTATTCAACACCACCACTCCCTGCCCCTTACTGTGCTGCCTGGAGCACTGGTGGCTGGCGGCGCTACAGCGGCACTGCCCAGAGTACCAGGACAGGCCGTGGCTCTGCAGCTGCGCTGCCCCAGGAGCTCACAGCCCTGCCACCCAGAGCATTGTGCTGGCGGAGCAGTGAGCTGAGGCTGCAGGGGAGGGGCCGGGGGCCAGGGTCCCGCAGTTCGGATGTGGCCCGCGGACTGTAGTTTGTCCACTTCTGTTCTAGACTGAGCACTGAGTCCCATTAGGTAGATAGAAAAATTAACCTAAATAATCTATACAGAAGCCCCTGGAATCCCATAAGATTGGGTCCCTAATCCATGAACTATTGGATCTCATCTACAAAACTTTTTTTAAAAATTACATGAAGATATTGTTTCATTCTATAGAATTAGAATTTATAATCCCTATTCCATTATAGGTCAAAGATATATCTTAATTAAAACTATCTTTAGATAGGTTTTTTTCCCTCAAAAAGCATTTTATCAAATAAATCCGATTTTAAAAAAAATAATTGATTTTTATTCACCCTGTATTTTTATTCACCCTGTAATGTGGGCTAACTGCATGCTCTCCTTCATGGAGGTAAAAATAATACTTCTTTTTGTAAGTTTAAAGAAATTACTTACAGTAACTTGCTCCCCAGCAGAAATCTTCTTAAAGGTCCAAGTACATATGCTCTTTCCCTGCTATCCTCTAACCTCTCCTGCCAATCTTTGATCTCAAAATTACATATTAGTTTCCAAATGAGGTTTTTAATCTGTGGTCTATGGCTTTATTATCCCATTTGCTGAAACCCTTTGGTATGACCTCACCCATACCAGCAAATGTCTTTCCTCTCCCTATCAGAATTCTCAGGGACTCCTCATTTGCCCTACTCTCAAGAACCCAGATGGTAACCATCGTCTGTTTTTCAAGTTCTCCTTTACTGAAACTCCCTTTGGAGCCAATCAGTGTCACTCTTTAATTTACTGCAGGGGGTCATTGTTTAGCAATGAAGGTGCAGCCCCCTCACCCATCAAGGAGTTCAGGGCACTGCAGCATGACCTTTTGTGTTTCTTTACCCTTATGGTAAAAGAATGCTAAGTAGAATCAAGAGAGAAAACAACAAAAGCAAAGGTAAGAGTGAAACTTGCCATATGTCCTCCCACATGTAGGCACAAGGGAACATCACCGTAATGGTTCTCTTAAGGCAACCCATTGTGATTAGGTTTTGGGAGGATGTATGATGTATTTCTTCCTTAACTGTAAATTTCCTTGCTTTTACTATCATCTGTCAGAAGTGTAAGGTTCCTTTTTAATGTGGTTTTTGGTGTGTGATAATAGATAAGATTGTTCTGTTTAAGAGATGCAGTGTTAGCAGTGTTTGACCGATAAGACTAAATTAAGCGGTAAATTAGGACGTAACATTTCCTAAAGACATTTTATGTTTTAATCAGGACTGAAATTATATAGGATACACAGCTACTGAAGTGGTAACAAGACAGGAAAACTAGCAGGTGGTGGTAGTTTTTGGTAAGGGATAATATTGCATTTAAGTATTGTTTCTATGTTTAATTGTTCATCCTGAAAAACCAAAGCTGTGCTTGAACGTACAAGCATTCAAGCCCCTCTGAATGTATGCATTAAAAAAATTACAAGACAATCGTTAGTTGTATCTTCACATACTGTTCTTAAATAATACAATATAACATTGTGTATGTTTTCTTCAGCTTTAAGTACATTTGTGTAGTATTTTGTAATGTCTGTTTTCATTATTTAATTATATTACATTCATTATTATAATGCTGTAGTATATGTTTATTGACATAGTCATTTTACATGATAAGTTCCCTTATCTGTCTGGTATTATAATAGTTCAGTCAGCATTCATCTATTTACTATATGTTTTCTTTTCAACCAGCAGTGCCCCTGCAGTATTCCAGTTCAGGGGATAAGGAAATTAATGTTCAAGCTAATTTAGCTCTGAACTAGCCTATGTAAGTCAGCAAGTTTTCACTGCTATTTTGTTTTGTTGTCTATCATGTTGTATAAGTATGGTTTAGTCCAGCATTTCCCAAAGTGTGGGATGCATCCTTTTGGGGGGCGAGGGGAAATGCAGAAGATCTATAAATTAATACGAGTAGGCCTTCAATGCATAAACGGACTGTAGGGGGACGTTTGAGTTGAGCTTCACTCCCAAAACTTTGGGTAATGAAAGTTACTTTGTATTTCTTATTACAGAGGCACTGAGCACAACTCCACGTTTAAGATTGAGCTCTAATTTGCACTTAAAACAGTGATACAACCTCTTATTTGTGTGAAAAATACTGTATTCCTGCCCATACTTACAACACTTACACTGGGTACAGAATGAATTGTCTGAGAATTAACAAGTATATTTGTTAGTCCCTAAGTAATCATTTAGTTAAAATTGTCCTTTAAGTAATTTAACATCTGTCAGTCTTTTCTTTGGTCCAAATGATCTTAAAACAATAAGGCAGAGTCTTAAAACTTTCCATATAGTTAATGTTAATTGAAATTGTACACATAGGCTATATTTGAAAAAATTTGGTTGTAATTAAACTAAGTTATTAATTATTGTTGTATTGAATTGCTTTGGTAATATAGGCTACAGACTGGTTCAGGTAACTCTTAAATGGGACCATTGTGACATCAGAGGTAATTCAACCATCGCACCCTTTCAGTACAATTAATTTGTGTGCAACATTTCTATTGGTTGTAATGAATCAGTCATATGAGGAAGATTGGACATGTATCAAGACTACTCACTGGTATTTTACTTGGCCCAATTGGCTCTGCCGTTTAAAGCTTCAATGTCCACATACTAGTTTTACTATCAGTGCTTGGAAGGCTCTCTGTGGTCCTACTGCCTTGGCTCCACTGTGCATTGAGATGGCAGTGGTGGGGGAACTGGGACAGATGTGCAGGGGAAACCCATAAAGAACAAACATATTGGGGATTGGGTTCTCTCTTCACATTGTGCCAGTTAACATAGCCATCTATAGCTATAAGTAAATGAATATTAAGGGCCGCATTTGCCAGATGCTTCAGCTGCCTTTCACAGCACTGTCAATGCAAAGCAGCTGTAAATCCAGTTTATCTGGCTGGGACACTCTGGCAACTTCCCAGTGCTTCATTGAATCTGCTGTTTAAAGCTTGAAAAAAATATTTAAGGGTGATACTACATATCATCCTATTACTAGAAATATTGCATGGTAACATTCTCTTTCAGTCTCTTTGGTGTTCATGTAAGATATTTTAAATTATTTTTTTTAAAACTAGGGAAACTCCCACTATTGATATAGGCATACTATAAGAGCTAAAATATGGGGGTTGAGGGATTTGGGCCATAAACATTATTCTACCTTAATTCAATGGTTCTCAACCTGTGGCCCACAGGCCACATGAGGCCCAAGTAGCAACAGCTATATGCTAAAGGGTGGCAGGGTCCAGGGCCGGGGTTGCCACACAGCAGGGCCCGGGGTCAGGACTGTCGCTGGCCCCCCACAACAGGGTCAGGATTGGAGCTGCCGCACGGCCCTGCACAGCAGGGTTGGAGTCAGGGCTGCTGCACGGCAGAGTCTGGGGTCGGGGCTGTCACCCAGCCCCACACACCAAGGTCTGGGTTCGGGGACAGGGCTGCCACCTGGCCCCACACAGCAGCAGTCAGGGTTGGTGGCAGGATCAGGTCAGGGCTGCTGCCCAGCCCCATACAGCAAGATCCAGAGTCAGGGCTGCTGCCTGGCCCCACACAGTGGGGGTCGGGGTCGGGTTTGGCGTCGGGGCTGCCACCCAACTTTGCACAATGGGTTCCGGGGTCCCTGCCATCCAGCCACGCCACCAGGGCTCCGCTCCTGGTCCCACTCTGTGGAGGGGGTCTCTGGGCTGGGGGTGCTGGGCATAGCTGTGGGGGCTGGGGAGGTATGAAGGGGTGCTGTGATTCTAACCTGTGGCCCAGGTAACAGATTGTGGGCTGCATATGCGGCTCACAATGATTAATAGCTTGAGAACTACTGCCTTAATCATAATTGCATAGTTATGGCCCCTGGACAGCACTGCAGCAGCATGGCTCCGGCAGGACCGGATCTTGCAGCCCCACCCCCTTATCATGCGTCTCTGAGTGGGGAGGAGCTCAGGCCCCGCCCGAGCCACGCCGGGTTAGCTCTGTCCACGGCTGCTCCTGGACGTGGCGCGCTGAGGTGCCGGGGGATGGGGGAAGGCGGGGCCGGGGCTGGAGCATTCTCGTGGGGGCCCCTGTGGGACCCACGGCCTGGGGCAAATTGCCCCACTTGCCCCCTGACCCCCGGGCGGCCCTATTTGTTGTTGTTGTTTGAAGTGTTTTATGTTATTTGAAAACATACATGCTTTGAAAAGGTACCTTATTATTGTGTAGCCAGTAGAGTAGAATCCATAGTGCAACAAATGAGTTTACATCATAACTGGCATTTAACTATTTTTTATTCTGACCTTTAATCTATCAGATGACTAGGTCATCATATTTAGTGCTATCTGCAATTTTGATTTCTTTTCTGAAATGCAATGATAGATTTTTCAGCTCTTTAAATGAAACAGTTACACTGCAGGACACCAGAAGCCTAGAGAGAGAAAGTACCTCATTTAGTTTATGTTCCTGTGTAATTTATGTTACAAATATAGATAAAAGGCACAAAATTATTACCATGGAACTTTTAAAGTTCTGTTTCATCACATGTCCCAAGGCCTCGTGTCTTGACATATCAAAGTTTTCTTATTGTAAAAATGAGAAGAGATTTTTAAATGCTGGAAAGAGTTGTTGGTAGACAATTAATTTATTCCAAAGCGAATTATGGCTGAAAAGAATTCCTGAATTATGGATACAGAAGGTTTTGTAAACCAGTAGCTGAAGACATCTTGCCAGTCATGAACTTTAAAACAGATCAAAGCTAGATCAAGGAAAATAAAAAGGACCACTGATAATGGAAGTGTTTACTGAAGAAGAAAGGATATCTAAAGTTGATGATATAGAACAACAGTATATTGCACTGTCACGCAGGAGATCTGGGTTCAACTTCATGGCTACCATTTTTCAGGCTGCTATATATCAACTATGGTATGAAAAAGACTTACACCCTGTCCCTCCTGGTCTGTAGGGAGGCATTGACAATGGTTTCAAAGCTGGCTTAGAGAAAAAGTTTCACGATGAAGGGACTGAGTTAAAGGATAGCCTACAGAAAAGGGGCCCTTGTATGTACAAGTGTCCAATAGCTCTCTCCAACAGATAACTGTGTGCATGGAGTCTGCCATAAAATTGAAAAAATGTAAGTTTTCCTCTCAACATTATACTAAGTGCCCCACATGAAAAAATATGCTTGCTGTTAAAAGCAGCCCTTGGCATACAGAACTGTTAGAGTATCATCCCAGCATGCACATTGAAATTAATGTTCCACACTAGATGGAGGTTTGTGCGTAAAGTATATCAAAATCAAAGGTTCTTTTAACTGCCTCCATTAAGTGTTATATGAGAAGCCCTATCAGGAAAAACACAGGTAAAGGGCTTTTTAATTCTTTAATAACTCTTTAACCCAGAGACATTACCATTGTTATGATTTTCCACCTTTTTCCATAGACTTCAAGCCCAGAAGGCGATCATCATGATCATCTAGTATGACCTGCACATTGCAGGCCCCAAAACCTTACCCACCCACTACTGTAATAGACTCATAAACTCTGGGTGAGTTACTGAAGCCCTAAAATCGTGATTTAAAGACAAGATATACAGAGAATCTACCATTTACACTAGTTTAAATCTGCAAATGACCCATGCCCCATGCTGAAGGGGAAGGTGAAAATCCCCCCAGGGTATCTGCCAATCTGATCCAGGGGGAAATTCCTTCCCAACCTCACATACGCTGGTGAGTTGGATCCTGAGCATTTCAGGAAGACCCAACAGCCAGACACCTGGGAAAGAATTCTCTGTGGTAATTCAGAGCATTCTACATCTAGTGTCCCATCACTAGCCATTGGGGAAATATTCACTACTAGCAGCTGCAGATAGGCCACATCTGTCCGTGGTGTTCCCCTTTGCTGTTATCTGGACCAGTGATCTCCTAGGTCACTCCAATCCTTGACTCTGGGAGCTAGCCTTACCCTGATCTGCTGTGAGAACCCCACTTCTGGGCTGTTCACGCAGAGCCTCTGGCATGTAAGCTGCTCCCGGCTACCTGAAGCCAAATGATGCTAGCCAATATCTCCTGTCCCAGACACAACCCTAGGAACCTCCATCTTGCAGTGTCCAGTTATGCCCGCTGGACACTGCAAGCTTATATGAGTTCATCAATTTAACAAAGAAATTGATATGTACCAGGCTTGTTATCCCAAAGAGAGTCTCTGTCATGCTTCAAACCAAATGCACTGCTTCAGGTAGAATAAACAAACAGATTTATTAACTATAAAGATAGATTTTAAGTGATTATAACTCAAAGCATAACAAGTCAGATTTTGTCAAATGAAATAAAAGCAAAACACATTCTAAGCTGATCTTAACACTTTCAGTGCCCTTACAAACTTACATGCTTCTCACCATAGGTGTCTGGTTGCTCTTCAGCCAGGCTCTCCCCTTTGATCAACGCTACAGTTGCTTAGTGGTTGTGGTGGTGGTGTCTGTAGATGTAGGTGGAAGAGGGAGAGAGCATGGCAAATGTCTTTCCATTTTATCACCTCCTTTCTACCCTCTTGGCTTTGCTTCCCCCCTTCAGAGTCTGGTGAGCATTACCTCATCACAGTTCCAAAATGACCAAAGGAAGGGGGGTCTTAACAGAGTCTTCGAGAGTCTTAACAGATTTTTTTGTTGCTGCCTAGGCTCGCGTCTTTTGTTCCTGTGAGGCTGGGATGGGTTTGTCCCATATCAGCCCTGATGAGGGGTGAACTACCTCTCTGCTCTTGGAGAGTTTTTGCCTGGGCTTATTTTAAGCCACAAGGTTATGTTTTTGGCCTCATAACTACATACATGAAATTATAACCTATAACATTACTATAACATTATTGTAACAATTACTATAATATCACTATAACAACAGTGCTCAGTGCATCATGAGCCTTCCAAAGACACCCAACATAACAAACTTTGCATTGGATACCACACAATCATTTTATAAAGATGAACATGGGGGTGTAGGGTGTTCCCCTGAGGTACAGAGTGTCACACTGTCTAATCATGCCACCTCTCCATAAACTTATCAAGTTCGGTCTTGAAGCCAGTTAGGTTTTTTGCCCCCACTGCTCCACTTGGAAGGCTGTTCCAGAACCTCACTCCTCTCATGGTTAGAAACCTTTGTCTACTTTCAAGCCTAAACTTGTTGATGGCCAGTTTATATATATTTGTTCTTGTGCCAACACTGGCTCTTAACTAAAATAACTCCTCTCCTTCCCTGGTGTTTATCCCTCTGATGTATTTATAGACCGCAATCTTCTCTCCCATCAACCTTCTTTTGGTTAGGCTAAACAAGCAAAGCTCTTTGTCTCCTCTCATAAGGGAGGTTTTCCATTCCTCTGATCATCCTATAGCCATTCTCTGCACCTGTTCCAGTTTGAATTCATTATTCTTAAACATGGGAGACCAGAATTGCACACAGTATTCCAGATGAGGTCTCACCAGTGCCTTGTATAATGATACTAACATTTCCATGTCTCTACTGGAAATACCTCACCTGATGCATCCTTAGATTGCATTAGCCTTTTTCACGGCCACGCCACATTGGCGGCTGCTCACTTGCTGCTGTCTCCCCACTTCCCCACTGAGTCTACCTGAGCATTCATGATATGATCCACATATACTCTCTAGTCTTCTCTATTAGGATTAACTCCCAGGCCTATTCATTATACTGTATGACTTTTCCAGTTCTTTCTCTGACTAACTGGTAACTAATGTGGTGCTTTTCCATGCTGAAAATGTCTTTGGATTGCAGTCCTGCCTCCTCCCCACAAGACACAACCAAATTAGTTTAGCTTCTTTGGATTCTTTTTGTCTAGAGAAAAAGACCTGTAGCTGTTGAAGCACTTCATCAATGACTCTTTTTCTCTAGATATACGAATTATATGTCTAAAGGGGTGGAGGTGGGAGGGGTGAGGTGAGTATATTTCCATCATCCAGTTTTCCCGGCTTTTAATTAAAGGTAGACAATCAACTAAAAAAAAAATCACATATCCATCTGAAAACTTTGCACCTGCCTGTTACAAATAAACCTTATGAAGTGAAATAGATGTGAACATTTTTATTTTTTCTTTCATCATTTTGTTTACTCTGTGTGTTTGCTAGTCCTTTGCGAATATCTACTTTCACCATTTTGTAGATAATGCACATCTTTCCCCACATCTTTCCCCAAGCCCTGAAGGAGGATGTTCACTGGAAACAGCAGCAGCAGAGCTGAAACTAAACAAGCAGCACAGATGGTTGTGAGCAGAGGAAAAAGGAAAGGGAGAGAAGGTGGGCCTTAAATATGTTGTTTTATGTTTCTCTTATGCTTGCCCAAAGAACCTTCTAAACAGGGAACAGGGGTACAGAAAAACCCTTAACTTAAAAATGCACATGCATGTGCGCTCTTTCTCTCTCTCTCTCTCTCTCTTTGTCCAGGTATGCTATCTATTTAAAATATGTCCATTTTTTTATATAACCAGTTTTTAAACACTCAGATTAACTGTCCTTTTTTTAATGATAGCAAGCTTTTCTCCAGTGGATGGCAACCCCATTACATTTTTATGTTCTAACTCCTCTCCCTCATTGTGATATAGAGGCTGTATGTAAGTTTATATGATGAATTTGACTTGCTGATGCTTCTTAAGGTGGTGGGTTTTTTGTGTAGTTGCACTGGAAAAGTTTCAATAGCCCAGAATTTCAATAGCAACATAAAATTTGGGATGACATCTGTGGACCCTTGTTATCAAAGGAAATAGAAATTCCTCTGACTGGCTTTTCTATAAACCCCTCTGTTAAAGAGGCTGGCGGAGTACCTCTGTTTTCTTTCTTCCCTCCCTTGCAAGAGAACTTTTATAATTATGGAGTTTGTTGAGAGAAATGAGTCTCTAGTACCATCTCCTGAAGCCATCATAGTCTTGCTGCCACTATTTCCTCTCCTGACTTTGGGGTTGAGTGGGAGTGATTGTAATTGTTGTTCAACCCAAAACATTAGAGCAGCAGAGGAACAACATCTTCCTCAAGATGGGTTGGCATTTCCTCAGGGAGGCACATTCCATAGCTTAAGAATAATGCTTTGCTACATTGACTGCAACTGAGTCCCCAAGGTATGCCATGAGCAGTGTAACTGTTCTTGAGGGTCTGAAAAGTTGTCACAGCTTGATTTGACCTCATGTCTTGTCCTTAATGCCAGATCTTTTAAAAACACTTCTGCTTGTCCACAAGGTAGCTTCTCAGAATCAATTAGAGAAAAATTCTATTAAAAAGGCTGGAAGAAGAATTAAAGTACAGTAATAACATTTTCATATTAGTTGCCATATTGGCATTGATGCAGAGAAATCTGTTAGAAACACTGTTTGCTCTTTTCCCATGTGTCCACGCTGAATAACTGCAGAGCTGGGTACGCTGTCTTTTTCTAAAAGCTGTCATATGCTTTAATAACTGGCTTGACACTTATTATCTTTTTTTAATGCAAAGAGGAAATTGTCAGAGTTTGCAGCAGTAAAATGGCTCCTTTGTTACTTTCATTATTTTCAGCATGAAGTCTTCCTCTCCCCCTCCACCACCCCACACTTCCCCTCCCTCTAGTCGCTTGATAAGATTGGCGTTTTCTCGGTAAAGACATTGGCAAGACATGAATGCAAGTAATGTGGACAGTATCAGGGCAAACAGGAGTCAAATAACTTACTAGTTGCTGTTCTTTTATTTTATTATAAAGGAGCAAAACAGTCTGATCAAAGCCTCACTTAACTCTTTACAGGGCAGTGTAACTGTTTGTAGGCCATTTTATTCTAGTAAAATTGTCCTGTATTGTCTTAGAAGTGGTGATGGGTTTTTGTCTGTTTCACAGGAACATCATAGTTGCTTCCCCACAACAATCGTCTGTCTAGTTAGATATCGTCTCTGGAAGTGCCCTATAGAATGTACATCAGAAGACAGCATAAACTTCATACGTTGTTTCTCATTTTACAATAATCTATGGGGAGAATTTCTTCTTGACTCCAGTTGGTATTTAGTGTATGCTCCCAAGTATGAATAGCCCTTGATTTCTATCCCATCTACTCTCATGGCTGACTATTATTTGCATGAACATTTTTACTAAGCAGCAGAGTCCTGTGGCATCTTATAGACTAACAGACGTATTGGAGCATGAGCTTTCGTGGGTGAATACCCACTTCGTCGGATATTCACCCACGAAAGCTCATGCTCCAATATGTCTGTTAGTCTATAAGGTGCCACAGGACTCTTTGCTGCTTTTACAGATCCAGACTAACACGGCTACCCCTCTGATTTTTCCTAAGATTTTTTTTAAATAATTTTATTTGCCTTAATATCCTGCAGAAGCTTATTTAAAGTAGTTGATTTTTAAAAAATGATTCTGTATTTAAATCAGATTATTTTTATAAATCTATTTTAAAAAAATTTAAATCTAATTTTATATTTTCATGTTATTTCTCTGCTTGCCATTTTATAGTCTCGAGCTGATTATATATGGATGTTTTGTATTTATTTCTTGAATTAGTTTTCTAATTGTTCATAGAATTTCAGATTTTATGTAGTTTTTTTTTTTTACTGCTGAGAACTTTTGCACATAAAATGTTCATTTTTGCTGAAAAAACACAAATCTAGACCCTCTTTAGCATACTTATTATGAGAAAAAGACAAACTCTTAACAGAAAATTTGATAAGCATATAGCCCATCCTGCAGTTACAACCACCACCTTCCTTTGTATTAAAATCCCACAAGTGAAGAAATGTGTGATGCTTCCACCAGACTATACACCAGCATCAGGGTATGCAGTTTCAAGACAGTGGGACATATGCTCCTCCTGAGTCACGTGGGGTACCCTTGACAGTCCCACTCTTAGATGCCTAAAAATGGACTGAGGGGCCTACTTTTCAGCTCTTGTTTTTAAAAATGTTCTGTTTTAAAATGTTCACAGTAATTTTGTTCATGTATTGAAAGTCTAACGTTTCATTGTGAACGGTAAAGCATTTTTGTTTTGAGGTGACATATTTTATGCCACTGAGAGAAGTTTTTTTTTTTAATAAAAAATACAGTTTTAGCCCATGATGATGCAAACATTTATATACATATGTAATCCCATTGAACTCAATGGGAGTATTTATAGGAATAAAGTTAAATACCTGCTTAAGAGTTTGCAGTATCAGGACCTTAATTGTTGATTTATTTTTTTTACCTTACCTTTAGCAGTTTTGTAAAATTCAAATAAAATACCCTACCAGTAGCAGCACCTAAAAAACAAAAAACAATATTTCCTGTAAAAACGAAGAGGGACCTTACTGAAGTTACAAAGGAAGCATCTCTTACTGTATGATCTTTCTCATTCATTTATTTATTTAGATTTAGAGAAAGAACAACCAGGATCCTACTCAAGGCTTTAGGCATTCCTGCTATAAATTAGAAAAACAAACTGCCCTCAGAACACACAATTCTGATTTCTCTCAAAAGCCCATATTTCCAGCAGCCCATGTAAATAGGATTTCGGTGTGCACGGGGTGGTCGATAGACTTGTGCTATTTCATAAGATGGGGAAGCCTGTTCCAGAGCTGATGACCCCTCATACAGGTCTGTCGCATCTTACGCTGGGGTTACATTGCGTGGTCAGCGCGTAAAGCGAAAACCGCGTATAGTCAAAATGACTCTTGAAAATCCCTCAAATCACCCATAAAGTACAATTTTGTGTATACAACCCTGTACAGTACTATGTATTGTATACAGCAATGTGCAGTCCAGTATATAATAGACTACATATGCAAAATATAATTTTATAGTACTTTTAATAACATAACAGAGAAACAGAAGAATGAAAGAATAAAAAATGAAAACAGTGCAGTACTGTAAACCTGAACGGTCACCAGTCATCCTGGATATTCTTGTTAGTCTTGTACTGTACACACTCCAATGATTAGTCTTTCTCTTCCTCTGACAACACTATTACTGAGTCGTCAGGGCTTGATGTTGATCCAGGAGACGATGGGCCCGGCTTGGGTGATGGAGAGCGAGTCGTAGACGAAGTGGTTGGCTCTGGTTCAACTGTAGAAGTTGATTGTGTAGGCTCTGCTGCTTCTAGTTGTTTTTTCTTTAAAAACATGGTGATTGGCAGCTGTCGCTGTTGTCTCTTGAGCTCCTCAAACACTTCTTGGTATGGTCTCAAATCATCCGTAATATACGTGTGATTTTGAGGCTTCGTTCCATAGAGGGATCATATTCAGAAATTAAATCATTCAAGTGTTTCGCTGCTTGGAACACTTCAGCAAATTTATGAAGATTCCAAGTTGCTGGCTCTTCCTGTTCGTCATCATCTTCATCTGCTGTAGATGATTTTAACAGTTCCTCTAACTCTTTGTTAGTCAATGTTTCTCTATGGCCCTCAATTAATTCCTCAATTTCTTCCTCGAGGATGTCGACGAAGCCATCACCACCCACTTGCCTGGCCACCTGAACAATGAGTTGCACTTCTTTATCAATGATCGGAAAACCCTTAAAATCACTCACACAGTCTTCCCATAGGTTTCGCCAACATGCATTGACTGTTTCAGGCTTGATTGCATCCATTGCCTGTTTAGTATAAGTGATGCAATCAGCAATGTTGAAGGACTTCCAATACTCCATCACATTAACATTGGGATCAGCATCCATAGTGGTAAGGATCCATGAGAATGTAAGCCTCATGTACGTGGCCTTGAAACAGCTAATGACCCCTTGGTCGAGAGGATGGAGGTGGTATTGTGGGGGGGAGAAAGACGACTTCAATGTTGTTATGCGCAAACCGGAGTGCCGCAAGGTGGCCAGGAGCATTGTCTACGATCAGCAACACTTTAAAGTCAAGTCCTTTTTCTTCAAGGTACTGCTTGACCTCCAGAATGAAACACTTGTGGAACCAATCCAGAAATAATGCTGCTGTCACCCAAGCCTTTTTATTTGATTGCCAAAACACAGGCAGGAGATTTTTGTTCTTGCCTTTTAGGGCTTGGGGATTTGCAGCCCTGTAGAGCAAGCCCGGCTTTATTAAATGCCCAGCCGCATTGCCACAAAGCGACACAGTCACACGGTCTTTAGCTGCTTTGAAACCAGGGGCTTGTCTTTCTGATTTCGAAATGTAAGTGTGGGTGGGCATTTTTTTTCCAGAAGAGCCCAGTCTCGTCAGCATTAAAAACTTGTTCTGGAAGATAGCCCCTTTCCTCTATGATTTACTTTAATTGTTCGGGATAGGCTTTTGCTGCGTCCTCATTGGCAGATGCAGCTTCACCAGTAATCTGCACGTTTTTGAGGTTGAAGAGGTTCCTAAAACTGTTAAGCCAACTTTGGCTGGCTTTGAATTCCTTCTTATCAGAAGGCTGTCCCTCTTCGGCGGGAGGTTTGAACAGCGCATAGATGCTAAGAGCCTTTTCTCGCAACATGTTGCCATTGATAGGCACACATTTACGGTTCATGTCTCCCAGTCATAAGTTTAATGCCTTTTCAGTCTTCACTAAAGTCTTATCACACTCTTGGCTCGTCACCTTAGCAGTTACTGGAGCACTTGATGCCACGGCTTGACGAATTTCTGTCTCTCGAATCTTGATGGCACGGATGCTAGATTCGTTGCGGCCGTATTTACGCGCCACGTTGGCGATGGACATACCATCTCTCAATAAGTCCAACACAGCCAGTTTTTCCTCCAGCGTTGGAACACATCGCTGTTTCTTCGGTTGAGCACCAGATGAAGTAGGTGCCTTGCGTTTAGGGGCCATGTTATACGGTACGAAAAATACGTACTGTCTCTTTAAACAGTCTCACTCAGCGCAGCGAGATACACACAGTCTGAGGGGTACGGGGGACTGAGTACTGTAGTGGGAACAGCAGATTTGCTTCTCCCATCTCACACTCATTCTGGGGCAGACACACTATTTAACCTTTTTTTTGCCAACCCTTCAGGGTTATTATAGGGGAGAACCTTATCACAGGCCTAAAGACATGCTGTTGCTGTCAAGTCCCCCCCAAAAAATATTTTAGTGGGAACAGCAGATTCGCGTCTCACGCTGGTGGAATTGCCTGTTTTGTTTTTTTTCTTTCTCCTGACCGCGCAAAGCTGAAATCGCGCATGTTAAATGTGCATAAGATGCGACAGACCTGTATATGTAATAAAATAATTTAGACATATCAGAAATGTATATACACAATCCTGGATTTCATTCATGAGGTTATTTCTCCCATCCATTTGTGAATGACCTTTTAGGCTATCCAGAATGATGTTGACACGTGTCTCTTCGCTCCTGCATTCAAAGACCTGTGTTTTAAGTGGGGCTGCTAGCACCATCTGTTATTAAGGTTGCCCAGCACTTCCCATTATAAGGCCTTGTTTTCAGTTGCTTATAACTTTGAAAATTAACTATTTGGGGTAAAATATTCCATATTAGGTGTCTGCCTCAGGCTAAATATTTGGAGAACTTCTGCCGAAATGGTTCAATGGTTCAGTCATTTCTGAGAACAAGTTTAGGAAAAAATATGTTTTCCTCGTGTTAAAATATCTATCCTGGTAATCTTTGTTTGAGAAGCTCTAGAGTTCCCATGCTTTGGAGCAGAGACTTGCAATTTTGCAGAGGGGTGGCCTTTGTGTCAGCAATATGCTTTTTGTTATTCTCATGCAAATCTGCCCAAGTCTGACCAAATTATAAACCTTTGAAAAAGCACAGTCCACTCATACTTAGTAGAGACTTGCTAGAACTTTGCAGCTAAATTCACTGAAGATTCTGCCTATACTAGGCATGTTCCAGCCCAAGACTGAGCAGGACTTTCCATGCAATTGCAGCTGTGGGTTGCTACTGCCCATGCTGGGTCTGGGTGTCTGAACTGAAAGTGGGGGACTCAGACAGTGAAGAAAACATAGGAGAAAGCTGCCTGATTTGAATTTAGAGGTGACAGGAGCCAGATCTGCTGCGGGTCAGGGAAGATGATCAGGACAAGGAGTCTATGGGGCACAGAGGAAAACTGAGACTGAAAGTTAAGGGTGTGGGGACACTGGGTCCTAGGGTGTGGGAGGCTGGGACTGGCTGGGCAGGGAGACTGAGTGGAAGAGAGGGAAACTGAATGGAGGAGATTGGAAGCCAGTAGGTTGGAGGGAGGCTGAGATTAGATGGGGGAAGAAGGTAAGTGGGGATGGACACAGGTTTGATGAGGAGCCAGGTATGAGGTGGAGAACTGGAACTGGCTATGCAAAGAGACTGGGACAAGAGCCAGGGTCAAGTAGGGAGACACTGAGACAAAATAAAGAGCATGGAGAGAGAAATTGGGACTGGGAGCAAGTGCGGATGAGGAATGTGGATGACGAGGCCAGAATGAATGGGAAAAATAGATCAAGAGCCAGGGCAGGGAGGAACTGGGACTAGTAGTGATTTAGACTGGGTTAAGGAATGAGAGACCGGGGTGGGGGTGGTAACTAGCAGTGGTCAGGTAAGGAAATTGGGGGCAAGGAGATGTGAGGGGTTACAAGGAAACTGAATAGTTTGAGAAGGAGACTGGAACTGGGGGGTAGGTTGGGATGGGAGTCCAAAGGGGTGAATCAAGGACTTGATGGGACTGGAATCAGAAGCCTGAGGGGTGGAGACTGGGATTGGCTAGGTGAAGAAAGTAAGACTGGGACAAGGAGCCAGGGTGGGAAAGAGACTAAGACTGGGATAAAGACAGGGTGGAGTGGATTGGGCAGAAGAGGTCATGCTTAATGGAAATGAGCAGATGTGACATTTCCCGTCAGAGCTTGGAATGGAACTCAAGATCCCAAAGTCTCACAATTCCTCTGCTCTTGGCAAATATCTGGGAAACTCACTGGCATCCCCAGTCCCATCCGCCTCTAGAGCTGGTCCACATAGATGATGATAACCTGTTGCTGCTATCAGTTAATCCATTAGCTCAAGCTGCAGAGTGCTGTGCAATGGATCTAAAGGTTCCAGTCCTGCTGATGACCCATGTGGGTGTCAATATGATGTCACATGATGGAACTTGATTTTTTCAGTTAGATTTTTTTTTAAACTTAGTAAATTATGGACACACAAACTGTGTTAAAAGAAAATTAGTAAAGTCAGAAAAAGTCAGAAATTGGGAAATGTCAGAATGAAGGTTGCTTGTGAAACTTTAATTTGACTGTCTTGCTCATATATATTATGATGCAGTGTGTAAATACATGATGCCATACTGTGCATGATACTTGAGAAATGTAAGATTCCTTGCGTAGGGTGTTCAACATAGGTAACCCATTAGGTGTACAACCTCACGTACAAACTTCCGGGAGGCACTGGAGAACACACATTTTGATATAAATCCATTTTACATTTTTTTTTTACATTTAATGCACTAGACCCTTTATCTTGTTCATAATTGTTTTTAAAGATAGTTCAGTGCTAAAAAGTATGCTAATGCCAAAGTTAAATTGATAATTTAAATAGACAAAAATTAGGAAATGTGTAGGTTATGGCTCCCACAATAGTGTTAACTCAGCCACATTATAGTTATATGCAGAACATAGAATATAGTAGTATTCTATGCAGAATATAGTAGTACCAAATTAGATTGATACTGTATGCAATCTATGAGTTATGATTGCTGTTGGGACCATACATTAAAAGTTCCAGACTTCATTATGTTTAAACTTTCAACCTTAAGATTTTATTAATATAGGGTTTTTTAATTTTAAATCTATAATACAGAAATTTGAAGTCTTAAAGCTGACATCCACACAGCTGGTTTCCAGTTAAACATTTATAACAATGAAAAATAAATCTGTTTTGTAATATTCTTGTAAGTTTCAATAGTACTAAAATACAATAGAAATAATGAATTTTTCTTGTTGACACAAAGCTTAAAAAGAAAATAATTTTAATGGAACAGACTGTAGAAAATGTTTTCTAATTTATTTCCTTCTTCATTGCATGTTAAAGAAGAAGCAGTGAATCATATAATTAAATGTGACTGTAATACTTCTCTGCTGTGGATTTCAAATTGTTACCCACTGGCATTTTAGTTAGTCTTTTTGAGGCAGGAGCTTTTCAGAAGAGCTACCATTCTGAAAAAAAGGAAATAAATGAGGGAGAATCATTTTAGCACAGTTTGATGCTAATATTGGCTTGACTTTGACCCAACATTAGTAGAATTATTTATCCAGAATCACCCATAGCTCCATCCTGTTCTTTGATGAATTTTTCTGTGTATTATTGAAAGTGCACAAACTAAAACAGGAACTACTGTCTTCTGTGTTCTAGACAAAAGAGTAAGACACCAGTGTCTTTTCCAATCTTTCTGTGTGGTCATGCTTAAAGAATAGGTAGCGTAGCTACAACCTGTTTTCAACTATTTTGAGCATTACTTCCTTTTCTGTGCATTTTGAAGTTGTTTTTACTTCTGAAAGAGTAAGAAATGGGAAGGGTCTTTTCTGGGCTGTAAACATGGTGAGTGGTAGTACTTGGTTGAGCTTGCAAGGCCTTACACTCAACTTAATGGCATTTCTCTGGGTGTAATGCTATAACTTCAGAATGCTGTATCCCATCAATTCAAAAATTTCAGGGCTCATTCTAGATATCAATGGGCAGAACTGTATTGATTTTGGAAAAAGCCAAGATGGGGAAAAAAGAGAACGCATGAAACCTGTGGCATCTGGTTAGCAGAGCTATCTTCTTCAGCCATCTATGTATTGTCTGTAGATCAAAGAACTGGTTGATGGCAGTTATTAACACATTCTGGCATAACAATACCTCTTATTTTAGTTACCTCTATTGAGTGTTTTAAAATTACACCCTGAAAGAGAGAGAAATTGAGAATAAGAATGGTGGGGGAAACGGGGAAATTGGGGATTCACACATAGTGATCCTGGCATGGGTTGTGGGGGATGGGAGATCCTGACAGGTGTGTTATGGGGTGTGCACTGCCCCGGGCTTGGGGAGATGGGGAGCACCTGGGGTGCACACAGTTCCTGGCATGCATGAGGGAAAGAATGATGGAGCTCTGATGGAGGGCATTCAGAGCCCATGATAGAGAGGAGAATGGGTGACCCTGGTATGGAGGAAAGTCAGGGCTGGATTAACCTTTTGTGGGCCTGGCGCCAAGCATATTTGTGGGCTCCCATGGCTGAAGGGCCAGCTGGAGGCAATGGGACATGGCGCTGGGGGGGGGGTCCCCAGAGCAAGGGGCCAGTCAGGGACAATAGGGCACCGGGGGGTGGGAATTGTAAGGGGCTCTGTATAGGAGTGAGGACGGGGGTGTCTCTTGTGGGGGGTTAGGAGTGGTGGGTCTCTTTGGGGCTATGCTGTGCTGGGGAGCTGTTTGCAGGGGGACGGGGCTGGGGGCAGTGGATCTCTGTGGGGCTGGTCTGGGGAGCTGTGTGGGGGGGAGAAGGGCCGGGGGGACCAGTCTCACTCTCTCTCTCTCTCTGAGGGGCTGGGCTGGGGGTGGTGTATCTCTCGGGGGCTAGGCTTGTGGGGGTTTCTGGGGAGCTGTGTGGGGAAGTCTGGGGGGGAGGGGTAGCTCTCTCTCTCCATGGGGCCAGCCAAGGCCCTGTTTGTGGATGGAAGCAGCTGGGCCTGGCCAACCTGAAGACGCTGGAGCTGTGTCATTATGGGCCCCTTCTGAATGTGGGAGTCCGCCTGGCGTGTTGGTGCCATGGTAAACCCGGTAACATAGGGGGATGAATGGAGACCAGGGAAAGGGGGAGGCACAGAGAGCACCTGGAATGTGTGGGAGGAGGGGCAGGGTTGCAGGGACTCCCTGAAACAGATGGGGATGGGGTGGTGGCACACAGGGAGCTTATGGAGGAGAATGGAGTGATGAAGGAACACCTGGTGTATGAAAGGAGCTCTGCCTAAAGTAGCAACAAAGTGTGTGACTCCCTAGTGGACCCAATTCTGCCACAGAAGTATAAGGGTAGCAGAAACAGGCCTTCTAGAAGCATGAGGGGGAGGGATAGCTCAGTGGTTTGAGCATTGGCCTGCTAAATCTAGGGTTGTGAGCTCAATCCTTGAGGGGGTCATTTAGGGATTTGGGGCAAAAATCTGTCTGGGGATTTGTCCTGCTTTGAGCAGGCGGTTGGACTAGATGACCTCCTGAGGTCCCTTCCAACCCTGATAGTCTATGATTAAAGCAGTGATGTCCAAAGTTTTCCCAACCAAGGGTATCATTGATATTTGCCAAGATTGCAGCTAACTTATATAAAACAGCAGATTACTTTCATATGGCTGTTGAGGCAATAGGACTGCAGGTCCCTACTTGCAGTGCAGCCTAAAATGGAGATTACATTGCTATGATTTTAGTCTTCATTGTTTAAATTTCAATGTGAATGATGGAGGAGTATGGGTAGCATTTTGGAATTCCAGGGGCCACACTTTGGCCAACTTTTCTGTACAGAGATAATCAAGAGAGAGCCCTTGGCTATTGGATAATGTCGTGATAAGTGTTTAAATTATATTGTGGCTCGCAGCAAGGTTCTTCTCTTTGTCATTTGTCATGCATAAAGTACAACAGCCAGTTTGTTTTTGGTAATCCAGCTAAAGACTCCTTGTAGACTCTCCTGGCAGCAAGTATGCAGAGACAATGCATTCTTGTATGGGGGGGGGGGCAGGGTAGGGGAGGAGCAGGGGGCAACACAGTTCTCATCATTAGTGTTAGTTCTCTCTGGCATTAAGAAGAACAGATGTTACATGCAAGTAGTATATAAAAGTTTACACTTGCAGCAAATGGTATAGCAAAGGAAATTCTGTGAGGAAGGGCTATTTCCACTTTGTGAGGAGCTGTGGCCACAAAGATCAAAGAAGAAATACTTCTCTTAAGGAATTTCTTTGTGAGCAGTGTGAAGAAGTGATAGATTTTCTTTAACACCTACCACATACCTTGTTACTCATACTCATGAATAATAATTCTTTGCTTCAGTCTTAGGATTATGACATTAAGAGGTCAGAAATAGATGAAATATCTTAAAAATAAAAAAGCAAAGATCATAATTCAGTGACCTGGGTGCCCTCCCTCTCTATGTTACACACACTACCATATTATTTCTGCTTTCTATGTACATTTTCTTACAGAGAAGTGAGCATAACCCATATAATGAGGCAGATTTTCTTAGGCTCAACAATAGTCTGCAGATCCATTGAATACTAGTGACAAAGATACTGGAACAAATTATTAAACAATCAATTTGAAAGCACCTTGGAGATAACAGGGTTATAAGGAATAGCCAGTATGGCTTTATCAAGAACAAATATTACCTAACCAACTTAATTTTCTTTTGTGACTGGGTTTACTGGCCTAGTATATAGGGGAGAAGCACTAGATGTAATGTATCTTGATTTTTTAGTAAGGCTTTTGACACAGTTCCCCATGACATGCTCATCAGTGAACTAGAGAAATGTGGTCAGATGAAATTGCTATAAGGTGGGTGCACAATCAGTTGAAAAGCCATACACAAAGAGTAGTTATCAATGTTTCGCTGTCAAACTGGGAGGACATATCTAGTCGGGTCTTGCAGGGGTCAGTCCTGGGTCTGGTACTATTCAATATTTTCATTAATGACTTGAATAATGGAGTGGAGTATATGCTTTTAAAATTTGCAGATGATACCAAGGTGGGAAGGGTTGCAAGCATTTTGGAGGGCAGGACTAGAATTCAAAATAACCTTGACAGATTGGAGAATTTGTGTGAATTCAACAAAATGAAATTCATTGAAGACATGTGCAGCATAGTTCACTTAGGAAGAAAAAATCAAATGCACAACTACAAAATGAGGAATGACTGGCTAGCTGGTAGTACTGCCAAAAAGGATCTGAGGGTTATAGTGGATCACAAATTGTATGAGGGTGGAACTTGTCCCACTCTACTGAGCACTGGTAAGGCCTCAGCTCTAGGTCTTTGTCCAATTCTGGGCACCTCACTTAAGAAAGATGTGGACAAACTGGAGACAGTTCAGAGGGGCAGGGGGACGGACCTGGTCCAGCTTTCCAAATATGTTAAAGGCTGTTATAAGGAGGATGGCAATTGATTGTTCTCCATGTTTGCTGAAGGTAGGACAAGAAGTAATTGTCTTAACCTGCAGTAAGGGAGATTTAGAATAGATATTAGGGAAAACTTTCTAAGAATGAGGATAGCTAAGTTCTGGAATTGACTCCTAGTAAGGTTGTGGAATGCCCATCAGTTTTCAAAAACAAGTTGGACAAACTCCTCTCAGGGATGGTCTAGGTTTACTGGGTCCTGCCACAGTGCAGAGGGGTGGACTTGATGACTTCTGGATGTCCCTTCCAGTCCTACATTTCTATGATTCTGTGACAACAAACTATATTTTTTAAATATATGGAATTTCTCCACAGACTTTCCAGTTAACCTCACATCATTCTGGTGGTACATAGTATTTTATAAAATATCCTGATGAATATGAATGGTGCATTGAAATTAGATTTTCAATATTTTTTTAAATATATATCCTGCAGAAAATAAACTAGTTTAGTTTAACAATTAGAATTTTTTTTTCTTATTTTAACATGTAAGTCTCCAGTAAGTATTTAATCTGTTGTTTAGTGTGCAAGCTCCATAAAAGTTTCATGGCTATAACTAAATCAGTATAGCAGCAACGTGGATGCGCCCTTTGTTTGTCTTGTGCCCTATGGTGCTTTTAGCCTCTCATAAAAGGGCTTGATTCTGTGAGGAACTGAGCACTTTCTGAATGGTACTGAGTCTCCCTTCACCCAGTGAAGTCAATACTGTTTGAGGGTGGTCCAGCAACTTCCATTATGTCAGCAGCACCTCACAGAATTGAGGGGTTTATGGTAAGGGCAAAACAACATACACAAAACCGTCATAAATTTGAAAGTGATCATTTTTGGGGGTGGAAATCTCCTGTGAAATGCACATAAAAATGCTTAAAGATATATGCTATAATGAAGCTACAAATAAATTTAGTTTGGGACATAACACTAAGAAGAATCAAAGATCCATGTAGGGATAAAGTGAGAAAGGCCAAAAGCCATGTAGAGTTGGACCTTGAAAAGGGAATTAAAACCAATAGTAAAAGGTTCTATAGCCATATAAATAAGAAGAAAACAAAGAAAGAAGAAGTGGGACCACTAAACATTGAGGATGGAGTGGAGGTTAAGGATAATCTAGGCATGGCCCAATATCTAAACAAATACTTTGCCTCAGTCTTTAATGAGGCTAATGAGGAGCTTAGGGATAATGGTAGGATGACAAATGGGAATGAGGATATGGTGGCAGATATTACAACATCTGAGGTAGAAGCCAAACTCGAACAGCTTAATGGGACAAAATCAGAGGGCCCAGATAATCTGTGCCGTATGACTGGAGAATTGCTAACATAACAATAGTTTCTATTTTTAAGAAAGGAAAAAAAAAAGTGATCCGGGTAACTACAGGCCTGTTAGTTTGACATCTGTAGTATGCAAGGTCTTGGAAAAAATTTTGAAGGAGGGAAAGTAGTTAAGGACATTGAGGTCAATGGTAATTGGGACAAAATACAACATGGTTTTACAAAAGGTACATCATGCCAAACTAACCTGATCTCCTTCTTTGAGACGGTAACAGATTTTTTAGACAAAGGAAACGCAGTGGATCTAATTTACCTCGATTTCAGTAAGGCATTTGATATGGTTCCACATGGGGAATTATTAGCTAAATTGGAAAAGATGGGGATCAATATGAAAACTGAAAGGTGGATAAGGAACTGGTTAAAGGGGAGACTACAACGGGTCATACTGAAAGGTGAACTGTCAGGCTGGAGGGAGGTTACTAATGGAGTTCCTCAGGGACTGGTTTTGGGACCACTCTTATTTAATCTTTTTATTACTGACTTTGGCACAAAAAGTGGGAATGTGCTAATAAAGTTTGCAGATGACACAAAGCTGGGAGGTATTGCCAGTGCAGAGAGGGACTGGGATATCATACAGGAAGATCTGGATGACCTTGTAAACTGGAGTAAAAGTAATAGGATGAAATTTAATAGTGAAAAGTGCAAGGTCATGCATTTATGGATTAATAACAAGAATTTTAGTTATAAATTGGGGACACATCAATTGGAAGTAACAGAGGAGGAGAAGAACCTCAGAATATTGGTTGATCACAGGATGACTATGAGTTGCCAATGTGATATGGCCGTGAAAAAAGCTAGTGCGGTCTTGGGATGCATCAGGCGAGGTATTTCCAGTAAAGATAAGAAGGTGTTAGCACCATTATACAATGGTACATGCATCCGACGAAGTGGGTATTCACCCACGAAAGCTCATGCTCCCAAACGTCTGTTAGTCTATAAGGTGCCACAAGACTCTTTGCTGCTTTTACCGTTATACAAGGCACTGGTGAGACCTCATCTGGAATACTGTGTGCAGTTCTGGTCTCCCGTGTTTAACAAGGATGAATTCAAACTAGAACAGGCACAGAGAAGGGCTACAGGGATGATCCAAGGAATGGAAAACCTGTCTTATGAAAGGAGACTCAAAGAGCTTGGCTTGTTTAGCCTAACCAAAAGAAGGCTGAGGGGAGATATGATTGCTCTATAAATATATCAGAGGGATAAATACCAGGGAGGGAGAGGAATTATTTAAGCTTAGTACCAATGTGGACACAAGAACAAATGGATATAAACTGGCCATCAGGAAGTTTAGACTTGAAATTAGATGAAAGTTTCTAACCATCAGAGGAGTGAAGTTCTGGAACAGCCTTCCAAGGGGAGCAGTGGGGGCAAAAGACATATCTGGCTTCAAGACTAAGCTTGATAAGTTTATGGAGGGGATCGTAAGATGGGATAGCCTAATTTTGGCAATTAAATGATCTTTGACTATTAGTGGTAAATATGCCCAATGGCCTGTGATGGGATGTTAGATGTAGTGGGATCTGAGTTACTACAGAGAATTCTTTCCTGGGTGTCTGGCTGGTGAGTCTTGCCCATATGTTCAGGGTTTAGCTGATCACCATATTTGGGGCCAGGAAGGAATTTTCCTCCAGGGCAGATTGGCAGAGGCCCTGGAGGGGGGCGGGGCGCGGGGGGGGGGGGTTTGCCTTCCTCTGCAGCCTGGGCCACAGGTCACCTGCTGGAGGATTCTCTGCACTTTGCAGTCTTTAAACCGTAGAAGCAGCAAAGAATCCTGTGGCACCTTATAGACTAACAGACGTTTTGCAGCATGAGCTTTTGTGGGTGAATACCCACTTCTTCGGATGCAAGTAGTGGAAATTTCCAGGGGCAGGTATATATAAGCAAGCAAGAAGCAAGCTAGAGATAACTAGGTTAGATCAATCAGGGAGGATGAGGCCCTGTTCTAGCAGTTGAGGTGTGAAAACCAAGGGAGGAGAAACTGGTTCTGTAGTTGGCAAGCCATTCACAGTCTTTGTTTAATCCTGAGATGATGGTGTCAAATTTGCAGATGAACTGGAAAGTTCAAACATGGAGTCTTTAAACCATGATTTGAGGACTTCAGTAGCTCAGACATAGGTTGGGGGTTTGTTACAGGAGTGGGTGGGTGAATTTCTGTGGCCTGCATTGTGCCGGAGGTCGGACTAGACAATCATAATGGTCCCTTCTGACCTTAAAGTTTATGATTCTATGATCAGCTTCACATATACAGAAGTATTTGGAAAAAAAGCAATGCAATCCCCCTCTCTTTTGTCACTCCCTGGAAAGAACATTTAAAAAGGAAACTCTTTAAAAAGTACTGTGTTTCTGGAATTCAGTAAATGGGAACTATTGCTGAAAGTTGTGTGATGAACTTTGTATTAACACTTTGGTTTATCTCTGGCTAGGCATCAATAGTAAGGTGATATTTTGATGGACATTACAAAGACACCGTTAAGATAGGTACAGACCAGAGAAATTAATTGGTGATTTATCTTTTAGCACATCAAAACCATAGACTGTATTCCAAATTAAAAAGACAATATTATTACTAGCAAAACCTATACTGGATATGCTATTAATGAATTTGTTCAGTTCCCCGGTTTGGTGCAGGGGAAGAAGAAATGACCAGTAGACGATGTATTAATTGGGTATTGTTTCCAAGTTATTTGCTAGGTAATTTTCTTCATTTTAGCACTGACATTGAACTCTCATAAAGTTCTTTTCAGAATCTCTCTTGTAGTGAATGGACTTATTATATTATTTAATTCAATAGTCTGGACTTGGTTGGTGTCACTAATACTTCCTTAAAATGTCAAAGCATCTCTAGAGATTTTCCTTTTTAAACTTTTTTGTCAAGCAGATTATTTGAAAGTGTCTCTCTAAGGTATTAATTTGTTACTTAATATTTTTTTATTTTATAAAATGTTACAGTTGGTGTATTTATTCAGTGTCCCTTCAGTTGATGTGATATGTGAAAAGGAGCGAAGTTTGACCATGAAATGTGTAGAGAATGCTTAGTGGTAAAATGTGTTCAGGCATGTCCTGTTATGAAATTCTCAAGATAAATCTTATGTGTGGTTCAGAGAGGAAAAAAGTGGCATGTGTTGTTGAATTATTATCTTGTTTCCCTATAAAACAAAATGACTGAAGGAAAGATTGGGGGGGGGGGATTGTGTACTGCTGACAGGTTCATTGCAGGTTCTTTTATAATAATTTACATAAAATCTTCATGAGTATTTGTTGCTTTAAATCAAAGGAAAAAGGAGTCTGAGGTGGCTGCATCATTGACAGGCAGGGTCCTTCTAAGTTTTCCAGAATTTCAGGAAGATTGAGTGTCTCTACATTTGATGACTTTAGTCTCGACAGTCTCTCTCACTTTAGCTCCGTCAGCTGGCTTGTCAACTAGTAAACTCTGATAAAAGGAAAGAGTTCATCATTTCACCGAGAAACAGCTAGCTGGGAATAAAAAATAATAAAAAGGCCATCTGAGAAGTTTCTCAAGGCCATCTGAGAAGTAAGAACCAGGTGTTTCCCACCTGCAAAAGTGTACTCTGATCTGATGCTGGTGTGCCATAATTAACCTCCTCCATCATGCTAGAGCTGAGTATTCATCACTAAAATATTTCCTGCTATGGTGAATGATCTATGTATCTAGAAAAATGATCAGGTATCGGTGGTGACCAGCAGATCCATCATATTCAAGAATCTTCATTATTCAACTGAAACATATCTTTATTTATCTAATCTAGTGATGGTATTTCTAGGGTGCCCATCATCACTTTAGCATCTAAGCCCCAATATAATGCGTGTGTTGCTGTGAATTGCTATATTTCATTTATGCAGAGATATGTAGTAGTTCCATGTCTGACTCAATGCCCTGTTTTCTCTTGGCCTTATATAAGTCCCAAGTTCTCATTGATGAGCATTTTTTTTCTTTTCCTCTAGTAGTGATATCATTGTTGCATTTTCTTTCTGGCTGAGACATTGGTGAGTGGCTCCAGAGCTGCTGGATGGATCAGCCGAGAGGGTTCTAAAAATTTAATGGCAACCCTTCATACAGAAAAATGAGCGGTCACCTTTATGAATAGGTTACGTGACCTAGAGTGCCTAGCTGTTCCAACTACCTCCACAGCAGGTCACTTCTAGAAAATCTACTATTTTAAAAGCATTGAACCTGTGATATAATAGAACAGCATTTTAAATGTTTATCTTGCTTTGCATTACCATTGGTTTTGTTATTTTAATGAATGCTATATGGGAATCAGTAGTTAATCTCATCAGTACCCCATGAAATATACAATTAATTGTGGAACAGAATAATTAGATCAGTAGATAAAGAGTGTTGTTTCAGTTGAATTCATAATAATGGAGAGGTTGCCCAGAAAGCTATATTAAAAGTAAAACCCACATTTTGAAAATAAAACAAAGAAGAACATCTTGCAGGAGAAAACTGTAATGAAACCCATAATAGTTGAAAAAGGTATGATAAATTCTGAAGAGTGCTTTCCATTTTCAGTCCCTTTTAAAATTCTAGTACTATACTCTATTAGTAGTCTATATAAAATAATGAGAGATGCAACCCAGCTGGTATAGAACTATTACTAATCTGTTACTTTACATAAATGTGTACTTCAAAGATTGTCTGAGGACTTCTCAGTAAAGACCTGTTACACTGTTTCCAACTAAACAGATGAGACCTATTACTCATCTTTGAGTGGTTCAAACTGGAATTTGCAGACTTCACATTTCTGAAAGTAGAGTAAAACATATTGGGAGAGAGAGAGAGAGAATTTTTTTTCCATTTAGAAATAAAATATACCCATATCAAATTAGAATACTGTAATTATCTCTAGTTTTAAACCATTTTATGTAATTTCTTTTACTAGGGCTAGATGTTGGGAGAAGAGGGAATAGATTTTTTTGTCAGTTTTTTGCAATATAATTAACACAAATGGTTTCTGACCACTAGTGGTTTTAGTTTTTGAGACTGGTCTTGCAGGCTGCCCTTCTTTACCTTGATGACCTTCTGTGGTAGGACCCAAAATCTCTTTGTTGCCCATCTCACATTCAGTTGCAGAGTTCTAATTCATAATGGAG
The DNA here is from genome assembly GCF_016161935.1 of Mauremys reevesii. NCBI lineage: Eukaryota > Metazoa > Chordata > Testudines > Geoemydidae > Mauremys > Mauremys reevesii. The sequence goes on from NC_052625.1 coordinate 62,437,805, forward strand.
CTTGGACTTCTTTTTCTCATTGCAATTTGGAAGTGTGGAATCTCACTGTGGGCTACACTTAGAATTAGAAGCAGCAAGATCTGGCTTGCTGGCTGGTACAAGCAAGGTTTTAATCTAATAAATTAATAGTTGCCTGAAAAGGTTGGGAACCATTGTAGTAAAAGATGTTGATGTCTATGCTTGGTCTAATTTGTTACAGTGAACATAATGCAAACTCTGATCCTTGTAAACCGATCAAGAGTCAATAAGAGAAAAGAGAGACTATTTGTTTCTTTCTGTTTGCTTGCTCAGTTTCATTATTTGTAACTGTGTAAACCTTGGAGGTGCTAATTATCCGTGTGTCCTGTGCTTAGAATTCACTTTTATAGTAAATGGTCCAGATAGGAGCAGCCAACTCCATGTGAATAGTACTGTAAATGTAGGTAACTTGAATTCTGTAGAAGATTATATGAAATAAACATAGAATATGGTAACCTTAAAATTCAGGGCTATTGAACTAAAGTTACGTGAAGCCCACCTGAGCTTCAGTATGCTTTGTGCTGGGCTTTATGTGCTGTACTTCTTTCTCGGCTTTTGTAGTTGACAGAATTTTACATTATACCCTCAGTAGAATTGGAATACTAAGAATCTCAACTCAATGTGAGATTTTTTTCAGAATGATGCCCCCCTGAGGAGGGTTTCTCCTTTTCTCAGCATTGTTTTGCATGGTGTTTTTTCCTTCATCCTGTTACTTTGGCCCCTCAGAAAAGATGCCCAGCTGTCAGAGATGGTGCCAGAGTGGAGTTGTATTGTAAGTAATCCCTACGGAAAGTTGTCCTTGATTTTTTCCTTCCTCACTCCCTCAGCACTATACTAACTTGTTCCTGTCTGTTACATTTGTTTATTCTTCCTCTGGTGCCTTTTCACTGGCATAAGGATACCACTGGACTTTGAATCAGCTCAGACACAATTTCAAAATATAACTTTTAAGTTTTTTTCCACCTGGTTGGAACTATTTGTTTCTTATGCCTTTTGGTGCTTTGATTGAGCAGTCCATTGAGCTCTTTGATCCAGTTAAAGTTACTGGTAGCTGAGCTGAAGCAACACTCTTTATAGACTGGCTCAAATTCTACACCAGGGGTCGGCAACCTCTGGCACATGGCTCGTCAGGCTAAGTACCCTGGCGGGCCGGGCCAGTTTGTTTACCTGCCGCATCCGCAGGTTCGGCCGATCGCGGCTCCCAGTGGCTGCAGTTCGCCACTCCAGGCCAATGGGGGCGGTGGGAAGCGGTGTGGGCCCAGGCAGGTAAACAAACTGGCCCGGCCTGCCAGGGTGCTTACCCTGGCAAGCTGTGTGCCAGAGGTTGCCGACCCCTGTTCTACACCATTAGATAATGAGATGTATTTCGCTGACTTGTTTAACTATCAGCAGAACTCTTTCTGTGGCATCACTTTGGTGCAGTTTATTAACTAAAAATATTGATTGGCTTTTGCCTAAGACATTTGGTTTACAGTGTTTAATCTTGTTCCTTCCACTTACTATTATAAGAATCATTGACAGAAGTTCCTAGCAGTGACCACTCTTGAGTCAGTTATTTTAAAACTCTGTCAACGGTAACTTAATTTTTGTAATTTACTTTTTAAAACCAGAGGTTTTTGGATGATCAGATTTAGCTTGATAATAAAGCTGGTGCTGAACAGTTTTGTCTGCATGATTTAATTTGTGCAGAATTTTTGTTTTAGTTTTGAGTAATGCACTGTATCCTGATGGAACCTAAAAGATATTCTTCTCTTAATTCTCATTTTAAATTCCCCACCCTACATCAGTGTGTGTTTCACCTACAATCCTTCCCTCTGAAGAGGACGAGACAGACTAGCCTTCAAAATTACTCCTCAGTCATATTTTTGGAGATGCTGATGTTAAAGATTTATCTCTTCCCAAGGGCTAAACACCATGCCTCTATGGCAGTCTTGGTCTTCAGTGCAAGAAAAACAAACCCAGATCTCCTGCATTATATGACAGGACACAGCTATTAGGCCATCAGATCAAACAGGTATTTTTATGTTTAAACATTTTTTGAACCGCTCTGATTTTTTGAAATAGCATTTTATTGTGTTGGGTTCCTAGAAAGTTATGTATAGATTCATGCAACAGATAGAGAAGAGGGAGAGAACATGAAATAACAGGATTATGGAATGACTGAAACCTTTTTTAAATAAGAGAAGCATTGACTACTCATCCTGTTGAAAGGAATTAATTCAGTAAAACATTGATATTTCTTTTACTGTCTGACTATTGCTATCAATATACAATGTGTAATTTGTTAATAAGACTTACTAATGAGTACTCAGTCATTTTTTAAGGAATGTAAGAAAAGATGAGATCTCTTAGCCTGTGAATTTTTTTATATATTGCTATTTGTGACATATGTTATTTCTAGTAAGCATACAGTATGTCAGGGTCAGCAACCTTTCAGAAGTGGTGTGCCGAGTCTTCATTTATTCACACTAATTTAAGGTTTCGCGTGCTAGTAATACATGTTAAAGTTTTTAGAAGGTCTCTTTCTAGAAGTCTGTAATATATAACTAAACTATTGTATGTAAAGTAAATAAGGGTTTTTAAATGTTTAAGAAGTTTCATTTAAAATTAAATTAAAATGCAGAGCCCCTCGGGCTGGTGGCCAGGACCCGGGCAGTGTGAGTGCCACTGAAAATCAGCTTGTGTGCTGCCTTTGGCACATGTGCCATAGGTTGCCTACCCCTGCAGTATGTCATGTCTGAAGTCCTAGACATTAGAGTCTCACATTACACATGCATGCATCCAGTGAAGTGGGTTTTAGCCCCCGAAAACTTGTGTACTAATTAAAGCAATATTAAAGATCATTACATTAGAAATGACAATGAAAAAGTTTCTTGCTACTGTAATTTCTTTTTTGTGTCTGCTGTTTCTTAGAAATGTTGATGGACATTCTGCAGACACAAAGCATATGACATGTTCATGCTTAAGTCTAACTTTAAATAGAAAAATTAAGTTGACTTCATTCAAATGCAGACTTTGTGTGTTTATACTTAAATTTCTGTGATATTCTGTTATTTTTATTAGTATTTAAGGGATTTGGAGGATGAGCCTATGTTTTAGGACATGCGATTTAGAGTCAGACTATCTTTGCATTGAAATAAGTTAATTAATAGAGAACGTACACTCTATGCATCCATAAATCATACGCAACCTTTTTAATACCTAACATTTGGATGTTTTTCTGTTTCCACATATGTTTGAAAATGAATTATTGGTAGGGCTCCATGTCTGTCAGAGAGGTTGCAGGAAGTCACGGATTCCATGACTTTCTGCAACCTCCGTGACTTTTGCAGTAGCCAGTGTGGCTGAGCCCAAGGCCTCCACACAGCTGGCCTCGGGGACAGCTGCTCAGGCAGCCCCAGGGACAGCCACACTGGCCACTGCTGGAGCGGTTCTGCATCCAGCCATTCAGACAGCCCTGCACCGAGACGGACTGGCTGCTGCTGGAGCTGCCCCGGGGCCAGCTGCTCTGGCCACTACTTGGGCAGCCCCAGGCAGCTGGCCCTGTGGACCGCCCGAGCGGTGGCCAGGGCAGCTGGTCCCAGGACCGCCTAAGCAGTGGTCCCGGGGGTGGCAGGAGCAGTGGCGGGTGGGCAACATGGGGGCTGCCGGAGCACCTGCTGCTTGGCAGGCCCCAGCAGCTGGTGCTGTTGCCCTGCCCCCCGACCCTTCCCAGAGCAGCTTCTCCCTGAGGGCACCTCCAAGTAGCGGTCCTCCTGGGCAGTGGCTCCCCTTGGGGCCTGCCCCCAGTTCCTCCCAGCAGCAGCCCCCCAACTAAGATTTTGTAAAGGGTATTTATAGTACAAGTCATGGACAGGTCATGGGCAATAAACAAAAATTCACGGCCTGTGACCTGTCCATGCTTTTATTAGAAATACCTATGACTAAATCGTAGCCTTATTATTGGAAATCATCCCATACTCCTTCCCAAATGTTACATGTGTAACATGAAATGAGTACAGCTATATATTTGTATGTCTTGGATGTACTTTAATTTAAGAGTCAATTTGCTGGTACTCAATAGTTGTTGTGCATTCTGGTTTTAAATGTGTTTTTACACAGCACCAATAAAAGTGAAGCCTCCCACTATTCTTGCTTGCAAAGCATAGAAAAAGGAATGGTTGCTTATACTGGCACAGTCCAAGGATTTGGGTTCATTCCTTACAATTGGGCCCGTGAATTTTGAAATTGCAGTGAGAAGAACATGGGGGTATTTGCATGAGGCAAATGAACACAACAAAGTATCTTTGCCTCTTCTTTTTCTCCACTCAACCCTGCTATAATATGTGACTTTTCCAAGGGGAACAGTTTCCCCAGACCGTAATTTGTTTGGTTTCTTTTACAATGAATCAGGGCTACATGGCTAAATTGTTTCACTCTGGGTACTGCATGTTTGATTTTACTCTCCACCACCCAATTTCCTCTTTTGTAATAACACCCTTTAATAAGTATTATTATTATTATAAGCTTTTTATAATGTGCCATACAACACCATTGTGCAAAGTGTGAAATGACTATATGAAATACAGTACAGCCTTCTATAGCCCTAAAATGAAGTCTATAGGCAGAAAACATGAACTCTGTCATGAATGATGGATAAACTTTACAAATATATTTTCATGTAGGCCAACAGGTCGTCTGTGCAGTTTTCCAGAGCTTTCAGTTAACCTACATTGTTGCTGAATATGATTGTAATTGACTGTTCTGTATAGTCCATGCCAGTGTGGTGGACTTTCAGGATTGGGTTATTTTTGCTTATTTGTGTTTTTTAAATGATTCATTAAGTGCCACAGGCAGAAATGTTTTCTTGGTATTTATAGCTGAGTGCTTGGCGTCTTTTTGTGGGGAGGAATATTTCCCTGGAAGGCATATTTTGAAGGCAGTATGTAGTTTTCAGTTAAGGTCGTCTCGCCTTTATCCACTTCCCCCTACAGTTTTTAATTTGGGTTGCACTTAAATTTTTTGACACAAACCAGTCTTGCACATTGAGGTCAGGGTCTCAGGTTGATCTAGAATAGATCTGTCCTTTGTTCTCACCTCTGGCTCATACAGCCACCTTTTACTACCACAAGTTGAAGAAGATTCTCACTGAAACGTCTCCTTTACAATAGTTAAGTGCTTCAAGTCACTCGTAAAAAGAAATGTAGTCCACAATGCTACTTTATGTATTCTTCTTGGTATCTGTTCTATACCTGTTTGTGCCTTCTAGATTGTAATCTTCAGGGCATAGCCTTTCTCATTTGTTTTGAAATGTGTGTACTTTTTCTACTGTCAATTTCTGATCCTAAATAATACTAATTTACATTTTTAGCATTTACTTGAACAAAGAGGGATTCATGATTTACTTGCAGCTGATATTAAATTATTTTTCTAGATAGTATAATGTAAAATTTAAAAATGACAAATTCTGAATAATTTCCATAAACATCTTACTATTAAGTAACAAAGAACTGTAGATGGTAGAGATGGGAGGGGCATGGGAGAGGGAATGTGTAAGCCACCAATTTCTTGCAAGCAAAAATAGTAATTAAAAAATACATAGTTATAGAGCTGGGTCCCAGGAAATTAAACAGTATCTGGTCTAATATTTAGATATAATAGCAACTAGTTTGGACCATAAAAATAAATAGATATAATATCTTACAGTAGATTGTCTCCAGAGCTTTTTGGTTTGAGGTTGATAATTGATAATTTCTGGTAACAGCATGCTGAAGAACAATCATTGGCCTGGTCTACACGCGGGGTGGGGGGGGGGAATCGATCTAAGATATGCAACTTCAGCTACGAGAATAGCGTAGCTGAAGTTGACGTATCTTAGATTGACTTAGAATCACTTACTTCATGTCCTTGTGGTACAGGATCGACAGCCGCTGCTCCCCCGTCGACTTTGCTTCCGCCTCTCACCGAGCTGGAGTTCAGCAGTCGATGGGAGAGCGATCGGGGATCGATTTATCGCATCTACACTACAGGCGATATATCGATCCCTGATAGATCGATCGCTACCCGCCAATCCGGCGGGTAGTGTAGACATACCCATTGTGTCAGTAAACACTGTATCCTGAATCTCCTCTTCCTCAAAACCTATTCTGATGCTCCTCTTTTCTACACCCTCTCAGCTTCACATCACGAGTTGGAAATGACCCATTAAGTCATCCAGCCCATTCCTAGGAGACTGAAGCAGGATTGGTTCCTACAATATATTCCTTTAGTGGAGTTTCAAATAACTCTGTTTATAGGACTTTCATGACTATCCTAGTACAGTGTTATAGATTTTACCATTAGTAACTGTTTTGTGAATTAATATTTTCCTTTCTTTCATTTCATTCCATTAGGGGTTTCCACTGAGGTAGAATCAAGACTAAGGCAGGGGTGGCTAACTTGAGCCTGAGAAGGAGCCAGAATTTACCAATGTACCTTGCCAAAGAGCCACAGTAATACAGCAGCAGTCCCCCATCAGCTCCCCCCGACCCCAGCTCCCAGCGCCTCCCATCCACCAGCAGCCCCGCTGATCAGCGACTCTCCCTCTCCCCCAGCACCACCCAATCAGCTATTTTGTGGCGTGCAGGAGGCTCTTGGAAGGGGGGGGAAGGAGGAGGAGCGACGATACGGCAGGCTCAGGAGGGGGCGGGAAGGGTGGAGTGGGGGCAGGGCCTGTGGCGGAGCCAGGGGTTGAGCAGTGAGCACCCCTTCCCCCACCCCCACCCCCGGCACATTGGAAAGTTGACGCCTGTAGCTCCAGCCCCAGAGTCGGTGCCTATACAAGGAGCTGCATAGTAACTTCTGAAGAGCCACAGGTTGGCCACCCCTGCCCTAAAGAGTTCCTCCTTGGTGTTCATACCCTGCAAGATACTTGTTGATTGTTTTTATATTCTTCCTTAAAAACCTGGATAACTCCTAGCCCATTTCAAAGTGGGCAGTAATGTAGTGCTAACAGCCATAGTGTAAAGTACTGACAAATACTGAAAACTACAGGAAATTGGGCTTTTTAGGTTTTAATTTATTTAATGAAAAATATCCCTAAACAAGTGCTGGCATTTCTGCACAATGAAATGTGTCCTAATTATCTCATGACAGTGACCTTCCTCCATACTAAACTCTGGCCTGAAATTACAGCTGCAATTCTTTAATAAAAAATAAATAACCAATTGCTAAATTAAAAATGCAGGCTCCAGATGGAAGATTTCGTGACTGAGCTGCATTTTTGTTATGATATGCAGAAGATGGGGCCTCTGAGTAAGGCTGTTGTCCTTTCAGAAGTCTTGTATGTGCTAATGGATTGAGGAGAGTTACTACAACAATCACTCAAGGGTTAAAATAAATAATCAGGACCTATAATTGATTTTTACCACTGAAGCTTCCGATATTTACTATTTTTGAATATGTTTATTATTTTTTATTTTAGTCTTCTGCTGTGAGGTTTATTGAACTGGGAGCAAGTACTAACATTTTCTCGAATCCGTTCAGATCTCCATTTCCAGCAATTTAATTTTACTTTGTAATTAATAGATGTGATAGTAAATGGATATAAATAGGAAATAAAAGAGAAAATATCATTGAACTGAAATAGTAATGAAATAATGGTTCTAATATTCATGTCTATTATGTAGAAAACAAAAATATGGATATATACTCATGTTTGCTGTACTCCATGACTCCTGTGTGTTCAGTTCATGCTGAAATAGTTGTCAGTATTAATTTGTTCTTTTCTTCTCTTGAGAGACAGTAACCATATTTGGCCATTTATAAAGAGCTACAGCTGAAGTAATTATGCCACCAGGTTCTGCTGCTCCATTTGCTCTCATTTGGCCCCCTTTCTTAAGTCTTCTGTTGACTGAGACGATTCCCAAGTCTTCTCCACTTGGACTAAGATGTTAAACCTCTTTACTAGGGCTGGTTGAAATTTTTAGTACAAAATGATTTATTGAAAAATGGCTTCTTTAAGAAAATGAAAATTTTAATTAAAATAGTCGTTATCAACATTTTCTGTTTCACAAAACTGTCTGCAGCATCTGCATTAAAATTTTATCAATCATTTTCTAAATTGTTATTGAAATTTTTAATTTACTAAAAATGCATTTTCACATGAGTCACAATGGAAGGAATTAAACTTATTTAAACATAGTGTTATATCACAGGTTCACTAATAGGTTTAAAAGACCAAAACAAAAGAGTATACATCACATTTAAAATAAGTGAGTGGGGACAGAACTGAAGTAGGTAGTATCAGTCAGGCAGGCCCATTATGTGAAAGACTTATATAGACTAAGAAATTATTATTTAAATGCATACTGTAGAAGAGTGTTGTAGGTTTGTTTTTGTTTGGGTTGGGTTTTTTGGGGGGAGTGGGAGGTATTGGATTTAATTTACTGTTTGTCCACAAATATGCTTATACTTAGATATAAGCAATTTTCCATATGCAAGCCCAAAATGGCAAGGATCAGTGACCTAATACCAAGCAAGCATTACAAAAAGTAAAAGGAAATCATTGCACACTGGTTAATATGTGAAGATTCATCTTTTTCTAACTTTTCCACGTTAGGACAATTCCCCTCATCCCCTTTCTTCTCTCTCATTTTCTTTCTATAAAGTGGATATATCCTTGGAGAGGTCTCTAAGGCACATTTCATAATGTTTGGTGTATTAGGAGGATGTGTTAGAAAAAAACAAGGAAGATCAAAATAGTAATAAAGAAACATGGCTGTGTATGGGTCCCAGTTTTGTGCTTGTTTCCAGATATCAGCTGCCTGCTCCCAGAAATCAGTCAGATGTTCAGCATTCAGAGTGCTTGGAGGCTTTGAAGCTGTAAATAGCTTGATTTCATCATGAACTTTCAATAATTTTAGCAAGGGTCTGTTGTTCTCTCTTGTGTTTTGCTTCTATTGCAGAAAAGAGAACTTTGCAGACACATGTGATGTAAACCATTGTTGTGTTTGTCAGGGCTTAAAATTCAAGGAGGAAAATTATATACCTAGTAAATCTAGTTACAGGCTGAACAGTAGGGGCAGACGTTTGGCAACATAATTTCGCCTTCAGGATCCCCAAAATTAGTGGAGTTATGTGGGTAGCATTCCAGAGACTGAGAATGGAATGTAGCCATTAACATTAAAAGCAAAAATATTTTTGTTACCCTACATGGTTTGTGTCTCCTTTCTCTCTCTCTCTCTCTCTCTCATTTTTTTTTATTTATAATTTTTCTTTTCCATGTCTGTTTCTTCCCATTCTGTCCTACAGATTCCCACTTGACCTGGGGATGGGGTAGAGTGTGATGAACAGGTGTCAAGGAGTTGTGACCACCTGTCCTTCCTATTTGCTAAATTGGAAGGCTGTCATGGATAGATTCTGGCTAAATAGGGCAGGAGTCCTGGTGTGGAAAGGGAGAAAAATTGAGAACCACTGCCTTATTCCATTTATTCTTCTGGTTTTATTTACTCATTCCTCTTCCTCCTTTCTATATTCCCCAGTCCAGTCACTGTCAATTTCTTTCACTGGAAATTTTTTATAATCCACAGCAGCACTCCTTTCCTGTGGTAGTCTTACTCCATTTTTCTTTATCTGTTGTCTGTTCTGACCTGTATTTTCCCCGTACTCTCTTCTCCTTTCCTTACTCCACTTTTTGTTTCCTTGGTTTTCTCTCTTCCTGATTCCTTTACTTCCTGTTGTACAATCTTATGCTTACTCTCCTTGTTTTCCCTCCTCATGGTCTTGGTGGTATGAATATGAATTGAGAATCAGATAAAATGCATATGCATGGCACTTTAGGGAATGTGGGAAAGGGACAAAACACTCTGCAGACCTTAAAGTTTCATGTAGAGAAGACAAATTATGGGACAACAGCTTAGGTAAAGGTGTATGTGGAGCTTTAAATGGTGAAGATCCCAGTGTAGGTAAAAATTATGGAAGAAATGTGCTTTTAAGGAGTGACTTGAACAATTAGAGAGCATTTAGCTGATAAAATGCAGGGAACTGTTCTAAGCATGGGGGCCAACATAAATGAAGGCATGGAGCTGAGAGTAGAAGAAGAACAAGGGAGTAGTAATGAGAGATAATTGGAGATGAGTATTAGGAAGCAAGTAGGAGTGTAAGGAATATGAAAGCAGAGGTGTAGATAGAAGTGAGATTGTGCAGAGCCTTGCAGGTGAGCATTGGGTGCTTGAATTTGATCAGCTAAGGCAGCATTTCTCAACCTTTTTATGCTGTTGACCCCCTTCGGACTTAAAAAAAAAAATTGTGACACCCCTCCCCCCGCACTAAGACTTGAAAAAATTGAGACCCGTACCTTAATTATCATTAAGTAAATTATGGGTAATATTCAGAGGCAGCCTTAGGGGTGGCAGGCAGGGCAGTTGCTCGGGGCCCCATGCCACAGGGGATCCTGCAAAGCTGTTACATGCTTCAGCCCTGGGTGGCAGGAGGGGCTTGGGCTGGGGCTTCATTCAGCCCAGGGCAGCAGGAGAGGCTAGGGCTTTGGTTTCAGCTGGGGGGCAGCTCAGGCTTTGTCTTCAGCCTTGGGCAGCGAGGGGCCTTTGATCTGGGGCCCGGGGAAGTTGCCCTGCTGTTTGCCACTCCCTGAGTCTTTCACTTACGACACCCCTAAACCCATCCTTTGCCTCCTCCCTGGGGGGCTTACAACCCCCAGATGGGGAAACACCGGGCTAAGGAATAGTGAAGCCAGTGATGAGTTTGGGGGTTAGTGGAGGAATATTCTCTCTTGCCTTTCTCCATTTGGTTCTCTCCCTGATTGAATTGAATTCTTCACTATACAGAAGATTTCAAATTAGATGCCCTGCTCCAAAAAAATCCTGTTTTAGGGCAACTAACTGATAGGGATGTATTCTGAGTGCTACATTGAGCTTAAATTTGGACTTTGTTAAAGGATGTAGCATTTAGATTTCTCTCTCTTTAAAAAAATATGTGGAAGGGGACAGGCTGCAAAGATAGAATTGGGATACCCCAAATATTCTTTACTTCAGTGACATGTTAAAATCATTCTGAGTCAGAAGTGATGAATAGTTTTTCTGGGTTCTGAGCAGCTTCCAGATCGATTGGCTGCTAGTTAATGAGGGAGAAGCAGGGTAAAAGAAGATGAAGTCCAGCTGCCTGTGCAAGAGCCCACCTGCCTTTTCTCTTTACTTCATTTTCTCTCTAATGAAAGAGCCAATTGGTTTAGAGAGATCAATGCTGACCTGTTAGGATCAGACACTGTTCTGGCAATTAAATTTAGCAGTGCAAAGATTTTTTTTTTTGAAAGCCAGAGACTTTGAATTGAATAAGAACTATATTGATGTTGAAGACAGGGTTAAAAAAAGTGTAGTTGAAACTCTGTTCATGAGATCAGGAATCAGAAGATCATTGCCATTTTTCCTTAGATTTGAAAATCACTGGGTCCTGCTTCTAGGACAGGGGTTTTCCATGTATTGCTATATACTGTATGTACTTGGAGGAGTTGAGTCTGCTTTAAATTTTTACATTAGTTTTTTCAGAACACTCAGTATACACTATTAAAGTCTTACTCACTGTCCAGCTGCACCACACAGTTCATTGTTAGGCATCTAACTGAAAAAGAAATCCTAATAAACTGTCCTTAAATTGACTCACTGTAAAGTGATATGTTCAGAAAGTAGTGAGTTTTCACTTCAGATGTGAGTGGGAGTGAAGAAAGACAAAGAGCTTGAGTATCTGGAAACTTTTCTATTAATTTTGATGCTCTTTTTAAAGGGAGGGATCCCCGTCTTCTGGGATTTCAGGCTAGGCAAAACATATGTTCTGGGGAAGATGGAGTTAACATATGTGAAATTCAAGGTGATTGATACGTCGTCTTCCGGTACATCATCTACCCTTTCAGAATTTATTGAACTTGGACATTAGCTAGCAATAACATTTATATCACAATATCCAATGAAAGGATGTACCGTTTATGCCTCCCTGTGTGTTTGGAAGAAGACTAATACATCTGTGCTGTGATAAAATTCATGAATTCTGAATCCACCAATTTTTACAACTACGGAGAAACCTGCATGTAATCCATACTTATAAATATATTAGATATTTCTTGTGTGTCTCTGACTAATATCTGATCAACAATATAAAATTCTGTATTTCACAACTATGATGTCATCAGATGATTTTGTGTCATTAGAGATACTGGAGAAAATTATAGTCTTGTTCTCCCCAGGACCTCAGAGCTATGCAGTAGGATTTTTTTTTGTATGTGTCCAATGTCCTTTAGCGTACATATGGTCTTCAGAAAGATTAAGACCCCAATGTCATTTTTAAGCTCTTTTTGGTTGGGATATGGAACAGCTTCCATATGGGGAACGATTAAAAAGATTAGGACTTTTCAGCTTGGAAAAGAGACAACTAAGAGGGGATATGATAGAAGTCTATAAAATCTTGACTGATGTGGAGAAAGTGAATAAGGAAGTGTTATTTACATCTTCACATAACACAAGAACCATAGGTCACCCAATGAAATTAATAAGCAGCAGGTTTAAAACAAATAAAAGGAAGTACTTCTTCACACAATGCACAGTCAACCTGTGGAATTTGTTGCCAGGGGATGTTGCGCAGGCCAAAACTATAACAGGGTTCACAAAACAACTAGATAAGTTCATGGAGGATAGATGCCTCAATGGCTATTAACCAAGATGGTCAGGGATGCAACCCCATGTTCTGAGTGTCTCTAGCCTCTGTTTGCCAGACTCTGGGAGTGGATGACAGTGGCTGGATCACTCAATTGCCTGTTCTGTTCATTCCTTCTGAAGCATCTGGCATTGGCTACTCTCAGAAGACAGGACTGGGCTAGCTGGACCATTGGTCTGACTCAGTGTGGGCATTTTTATGTTTTGATTTTTGATGGAAACTGCATAATTGAGTGGTGTGCTAATATTACTACACCTCTTTGAATGCCTGAAGTTCAGAACTGTAGTTCACATATGCCATCTTGGATTTTAGACTTTTTTTTTTTAAAGCAAGTGCTTGTGACTGTTTTTGAAGCCACAAGAGCTTTTTATTTTAGATTGAAAAGTCCTCTTTGAGCATAGTCAGGCCTTTCCAGAATGAAAAGGAAGATATTAAACCAATTCTATTGCCCAGTGAAACTAATCTCCAGTGGCGATTTAAACAAAAATAAACACAACTCAGGAACATTTTGTGAAATATGACAATAAAGACATCTGGTGATTCTGAGGACCTTATTGTTAGCATGAAAGCAAAGTCTGAGTGGTTTATGAGGATACTTTGTCTATGGTCTACATTGTAGTTTTATCTACATTCTCAAAGGCAGACGAATTTAAGGAGTCTTTTTCCTGCTCTTGTGCACCCTGTGCAACAGTGAGCCACAGTTGTAGTCTAGTCTCTAATGTACTATTGTTTCTTTCTCTGCTTATATATGTTTGACCTTCTGTAAAAGTTCTGTTTTAAGATAGAATAGCAAATGTGATGCCTTATAAGGATACTTTTGTATTATAATATCTGAATTTGCTATTTAAATGGTGGAGTTCTAACTGTGATAAAATGTCCTGAATGACACCATTTTAAGATGTAATATCACACTAACCTCCAAGGCTGTACACAATATTTATAAGTCTGTACAGTTACCCAAGTATTGTGGTAAGAGGGATTATGTTAATGTTCATTCTCAGACCATATTAGACATACAGTAAGAACACTGGAGCATTTGCATTAATTGTGAACTAATAATGTAGGTGTCATGCTGTCTGGAGTGGCTCAGAAGTGTGAGTACCAACCTCAGGACAGACTGTTAAGAAGCAGAGCACAAACCCCAAACTGGTTATGAATGTTATACTGTACTTACATTTCACCAACCAAGTATCAAGTGTGAACTCCTCAAGCACTATAACAGCCTTGACATGGAGTCACATGTTGGGTACTCTATTCTATCTTGCCACCCAGGTAAGCTTTCCTTTGTGATAGATGGTCCCTTTACACCAAAAAGCACAATAATATTCAGGTTATTTCCAGTCCCAAAGGACCAGTCACTTACCCCAGGTCAGTAGCACCTTAGATCCTATACCAAATACAACGCATGTAGCCAATCCTATAATAAATTAACTAAAGATTTATTAACTAAGAAAAATAAATAAGAAAGTTATTTACAAGTATAAAGCAGGTAAACACACATACAAATGGGTTACAGTTGTAGGTTTCAAAAGGTGATAGAAGCTGCTATAATATGCAAGCGCTATATGTCCTCTAATGCTACCCCAGGCTGAGCAGCTGGGGATCCCTTGTTTATGCTTAGAAATCTTGCCTTCCCAAAGTCCAAGCAGCATAGAGATCGAGTTTCCTCCTGTCAGGGATTTTTATTCCTTTCCCCAGTGTTCAAGCTGATGGGATGAGTTCACTTGTATGTCTCATCTGCATGGATGTGGGGAGAGAGCAATTAGCGAAGTCTTTGTTCTTTGATGTTTCACAGTGGCTCCTTTGGTTTCAGTGGACCATCTTGGTGGGCAGGACCTAACACCTTCTGTAGGAAGCCAGTATTTTACATTTGATAACCTGTTTGATGTCTTACACAACTATAGAGTTTTACAATGCAAAAACTTAATATAACCTTATAACATGAGATACAGATGTTATAAGTGAGATTACTACATGCAGCATCCCACTAGCATTTCATCAAGGCTAAACACTGAACACATTCTTATAATCTTAACATCTATTTTAACAATGCTAACACAAAGGTGAGCCACACGGGTCTACAGCTATGTATTGGTCAGTGTTCAACCTAGGGGCCTTGGCATGAGTGGGCATCTGGTCTGCCGGCATCACAGTAACAGTGATTCATTCTAACATAGAGAAGAATGATATAAAACAGATTTCCCATGGCAGATGAAAAGCCAAACATTACATATTTAATTGGCTACATTAAAGGGAATAAAATTTCCTGCTTTCATAGTGAGGAATTTGAGGGCGGTCTTGTTATACTACTTAAATATGTTCTAAATACAAAAGAAAATGAGTACAAAATATGTTTAGGAGCCTGTAGCGAGGCCGTGGGACACCCCCTGAGGGACGAACCTCCCCCAAGCCCGCTGTGGGCAGAGCCGCGGGGTCCTGCGCCCGCCCCTCAGAGGTCACGGCGCAGACCTGGAAGTATAAAAGCTGGCCTGCAGAACTCAGTAGGGGCGCAACCACCGCAGGGACCAGACGTCTGCGGCCGCGGCCCGTCAGGGCGCATGCCTGCCCAGCCGAGCCTGCCCCGCGCTCACTACCCGGAAGAGGACTGGCTGAGCCTGCCCCGCGCTCACTACCCAGAGGAGGATTGGCCAAGCCTGCCCCGCGCCAGCTACCCCAAGGAAGACTGGCTGGGACCACTCCGTGCTGGCTACCCCGAGGAGGAACCGAGCCTGCCTCTCACCAGCTACCCCGAGGAGGAGCCGAGCCTGCCTCTCGCCCGCTACTCTGAGGACCCGCCAGGCCTACCCTCGAACTCTTACCCCAAGGAGCCGATGGTGGTTGAGACCGCCGGTGATACCACAACGACGCAGGTACTCGACAAAGGGGAGAGTGGAAGTAGCCTGGGGGTAGCCGACCCCAGTCTGGCTGCAGCACTGCCAGAACGAATGTCAGTGTGTTGCGGCCAGGATCCCCACTGACACAGCAGCAGGCTCACGGGTGGCAGTCTCCCCCCTCACCCCAACGCTCAGGCCCCGGAGCCTGGGCTTCTTGGCCTTAAAACTGTTGCTGCTCAGCCCCTGCCCGAGGGCCTGAGCATATTGACTCACTGTTTGCTGCCCCGCCCTGACCTAAGGGCTGGGCCTTAAAACTGTTGCTGCTCAGCCCTGCCTGAGGGCCTGAGCATATTGACGTACTGGTTGTTGCCCCGTCCTGATCGAGGACCGGGCTTAAGGCTATTCGTAGCGAGGCCATGGGACACCCCACCGCCCCGCTGAGGGAGAAACCGCGGCCGAGCCCCGTTACAGAGCCTTTCCTGTATTAATCTATATAATTTTAATAGGAGACAGACAATTTAGTCAGGCATGACCTCTTCCTCAGTTGAGAGCAGTTCAGACTGCACTTCCACATAAGTAAGAGTGGTATATTCCAGCCCAAAGAAAACATTAATTTACCAGTCTCAGCCTTTCCTTAAGCAAGTTCCAGCTATAGTTCAAACCTTTTACTATAATACAAAACTGGAATTTCACTCTCTAGAAAGGACACCAGAATGCATCATAAAATAAAATGTATGTAATCCCTTTTAAAATGTATTTTTTATGATGATGCTTTAATATTTCAAAAGTCATGAAGGTTTTACTCTGAGTTCCATTTTAAATATTTCTCATGCCTTTGGGATTAGTATGTATGAGAATCTGCATCATTTCAAGGTTGAAGTTTTAGTGGTAGAATAGGCATTTTCATATAAAAAGACTATACAAGCTTTGAACCATAGTGTAGATGCAATTACAGTGTTCTCCAGTTATAGTGTGCCAAAACATATTCCTCTACTATATGAAATTCCATAATTTTTTTCTTTTCTATTTATATATGGGCACTACGAATGCAGTGAAAAGATGGCAGAAAACTCGTACAGTAGGTGCAGAAATCAAAGTGTCAACATAGGGTTTTCCTGATTACAAAATTATCGTTCTATAGATATAGACAATTCTAAGTAATAAGAAAAATATTTAGATGCTTCTCAGGCAAACATTACTGTTAACATCTGGTCCAGGTATTGTACAAATTGTACTCTGTTTCTGGTTCAGGAAAACAACTGTTTTTATTATGTTACAAGGAATAAAGGAAGTGTAGGAATGCCCCTTCAGTGACTTTTTTCACAAAATTCTGTAAACATATGAAAATTTAAAGTCAAATATGTTAACAGATGTCACTTTTTGCAAAGAAGGACTGTAAAATCAGATCTCACTTGAAAGAAGGGAAAATATTTTTTCCATGATTGATTTTTGAACCTTGAGATTATATTTCACTTAACACCAGCCTTTTTTGATGTTTATTAAAAGAGATGTTTGAGAAAGGAACAAGTCCATATCATCTTGAGTTTATATACCATAAGTATTTTTAAATGAAAGCTGTGCTCCTGGGCACTGAGACATTTGGAATGCTGTGGACGTCCATTACACCAAATTGTTTACTCTGCTTGTTTCACTCCTTTTCTCCCCATGTCTATTTAGATAGTAAGCCCTTTGGGGCAGGGACTGTCTATCCCCTTTGTGTTTGTACAGTAACTAGTGAAAAGAGGCCCCATTCTTGGTTGACCCGTAGGCACTTCCATAACAAACATGATTAGTATCAAAGCTTAGTCTTGGTGTGATTTTCATTTTTTACATTTTCTGACACTTCCCAGTAGTGCTCACTCCTTCAGTTGTATTCTATGTCCTTGTTTTGAATTTGGAAGACAGGTACCTTCCCTGATATTTGAATAGATAACAAGTCTATTACAGTCACTAGTTCTTTAGTTACTTACATGCAGCAGAATGGATAATGCTTTTTCCCAGCCTCTTATGTACAGATATACCCCTTTAAATAAAATCAGATTTAATGTAACATTTTCATTTAGTAGTTGCTGTCAGCGGCGGCTCCAGGGACCAGGGGGAGCCCTGCTGGTTCCTGCAAGGGCGGCAGTCAGGCAGCCTTCGGTGGCATGCCTGCGGGAGTCTGCCAGTCCTGCGGATTCAGCGGCAATTCGGTGGTTGGTACGCCGAATTCGCGAGACGGGCGGACCTCCCACAGGCATGCCACCGAAGGCAGCCTGCCTGCCGTGCTTGGGGCTGCAAAAAAGCTAGAGCCACCCCTGGTTGCTGTATAAAGTGATAATTGAAATAATTACAGATGATAGAAATCATGCTTTGGGTAAATGATTGTTACTATTCCAGTTATACAAAGGTACTGCCGTTGAAATTTGTCTGGATCTAGCTACACAAGTAATTCTTGAGTCTCCTTCTTGAAAAATCAAGTACTGTTGAATTCACAAGCAGAGTAGATAATTTTACAAGCTATGCAATGACATATGCCATTCAGATATGGATCAGTCTTTTAGAGTCTTTGCTTGAGACCAGATTTAAAATGTTTCCATAAACAAGTCAGATAGAAGAATTATAAATTCTTTAGGGACAATAAAAGGAATTTATGTTCAGGATCTTCTTCTACAGGAAAAGCTAGATCAAGAAAGACTATAAGGTTATACCTTTAAATTGGATGAGATCACAGCCATTTCACACTTTGAAAACTCTGTAACCACATTTTAATTCATCAGCAAAGAGAAACTCCAGTATCATCGCTTATGAAGAATTCGTTTCTTGGAAAAGAATGATTGTTCAATACTAGATAGAATTTCTAGTGAAGACATAATAGAACAGTTTGAAGGGCCATGGGCTTGCAGAAAACATAAAAGTGAATTTATATTTGACAGCAATCTTTATCTTTTTTAATATTATTTTATTGAATTCTTCATAACAAGGAACTGTTCATTGAGGCAGAAGATACAAAATGTGGAACCAGGAGTTCAGCATACTAGAAGTTAAATACAGTAGAAGGGTAGTAAAAATATGATGCAGTACAATGTTTTTTGTTTGTGTATAGTTTAATATACTAGATTGCAAGATGTTTGCAGAGAGACTCAGTTGCAAACTAAAGGGAATAGAAAGATGTTAATGTGACATTTTAAAGAGGTAAATTGGTTCATTTGGGCCAGAGGATTGTGTGGCATCTCCAAACACATGTGATTATACAATTGAGAGTGACCCTAATGTGAAACATTATGGGGAGGTGACAGAGGGAGACAAAATTAGAAGCATGGATGAAGGGGATTGGGAAGTGAGAGTTGATGGATATAATCTCAGAGGGATTTGGTGGAGATTGAGAGAGTTCTATGATTAGGTAATTGAGGAGGTAGACACAGTTGTGAACACTAGTCTGGTTTGGCTTCACAGCAAGAAGAAACTGCTAAATTTGGAGGCAATGGCTCTAGTAATTGTTATAGTGGAGGTACACAAGTAAATCGTTAACTTCAGACTGACCTCAAAATGTAATATAAGATGATGTGAGATATTCATTCTGACCATATCATCTACGCTTTATACTTGATAACTCTGCGTGATTGTTACTTTACACCTGACCTTCTGGGAAGGGAGGGTGGAAATTGTAGGAGATAAGTGAACAGCCAAGGGTAGAGGAAGTGGATATGAGCTCAGAAGAGTGGAGTAGATTGAGTCAGAGTTCAGAAAATGAAAACTGAAATTTTGAGCTGGCGCTGAGATAGATAGGAAGCCAGGGAAGCTGATGGAGCAAGAGAGGAGCTATGGTCCCACTTTCTGAAGTAAAAGAATAATCTGATCACAACTTTATAACCCTTTTGAAATGTATCCAGTGTTACCCTGTAATTGTTCGCTATTCAGAATATGGCAATAAATAATATTGAGTATCTCTGCGCTCAAATAGGAGGGATTATTTCATTAGGCTGAGAATAATAATATTCAAGCGGAAAAGATAGTGTTAGTCCCATAATAGTTTTCTTGTCATAACTGACATCAGTTACCACTGGGAATAAAACATTAAACAACAATGAATAGCTGCCTGCTGAAATGTCTTCTGAGAATTAATATGCACGAATACAAGCCACAGAACTCTTCTACTTCAGTTTATCTATATATTGAAATAAACCAGTGCCAAGTTCAAACTTAAAATTTGTGTGCTCACTAAAATGAATAGGATGGTTATTAAAAAGGTAATACAGAAGATTCAGAAAAATAGACATGACATGTTAATGAAGGTGAAGTCCACAGACTCCAAATTTGCGCAGTCTTTGTGATAAGTCTTTTAGGCTATGTTTGCACTGGCGTGCATGCTCGAGTGTTGGACCATGCAGATGCGCATGCATGCTCCCCACATTATGCTGTGCTGGACACAGCTAGGGTGACCAGACGTCCCGATTAAAATTGGCACTGTCCCGATATTCAGCTGTTTGTCCCGCGTCCTGATGGATGTATGGTCGAGATGCTATTTGTCCCGACATTTGGCTTCGGCGCTGCTTTGGTTTTTTGTTGTTTTTTTTTTGCTTTGGCGCTGCTCTTTTTTTTTTTTTTGCTTCAGCAGCGCCCTGCCTTCCCATGTGTCCTGATATTTTTTTTCTTATTATCTGGTCACACTAGACACAGATATAATGCTGTGTACAAGCGTATACCTGTGTCCATATGCTGCTGCTGTTATGTGACATTAGCGCTGCCATTTCAGGAATGGTATCCCAGCGTACTTTGTGGATAGCGAGACACTCTATTTGTACCTGTGACATTGCACATATTAAAGACAATTGTAACAGTGCATCTCCACTGGATTATCATGTTAGGGTTGGGTTTGTGCTGTGGAGGGTGGTGGCCGAGTTAGGATGTGGTTATTATGCAGTGCTTTTGTCTTTACTATTCATGCTTGTTTACAAATCCCTCTTTCTTGACTATATGCATCCAGACAAAATTCCAGCTATGATTTCCAAATGAAGAACTGAGACAAATTACTGCTTTTGTGTTAAACAGGGTTTGGTTTTGTTTTTTCTGTTTAAGATTGTCCAGCTCAGGAATTTACGGAAAGTATCTTTTCAGTATTAGATGTCATTGCTTGTCTGAAGGGAATCTTGCCACTTCTGTTTTTACTTTTGTTTTAACTTGCTTAAATGAAGTAGTCAAATGGGTTTGAGGATATAGATTTGCAGTCATAAATGTTGCGGGTATTGAGTAATTAAACACTGCTAACTTAATTCCTCTTTTGCTTGAAATTACTACTTTTTTAGTCAAACATCTGAAAACATTCTTGTCAAAATTTGTTTGATTGCTTGGAACTCTTTGCAACAGGTGTCACAGTTAAGGGAACTGCACCTGTTTCCCCTCCGCGTGGTCTAGCAAGGGCACCCCCTTTTAGGATACCAGCTCCTTACCCATCACCTCTCCTAGGTGGAACACACATCTCACTCCCTGCTAACTGGGTTTTTTTCAAACTGCACAGTTGCCTGCCTGCACTGTGAATACCCCAGCAAGTCAGACTATCTGCTTTGCTTTCTCCTCAGAGGCTATAAATAGTGTAATTGCCCACAATTATAAGGTACCACACAGCTTTTCTTAAACAAGAACATTTATTCTTAAGTGAAAGCATTACAGGCGAAAACATATTAAAACAATAAAAGAACCTACACACATGCTAATGAACTTACCGGAGATCACCCAACCCCAACAAGGGCTCTGGTTGGAATCAGTTCTTCAAATCCTACACAGGGGTTTTCTGTGCTTATGAGTTCATAACACCTTTTGCTCAGAACAGGCACACCCATGAATCTGTGAGTCACCTCTTTATACATTTTGGGCCTCTGATTTTGTCCTCATATAACAGGTGATCAGCAGAGAAAGTTCTCCTCCTCAGGGTGAAGCTTCAAAAGGCTGAGTTCTTGCATAACCAGAGGGGTTACAATTGCATACAGCTCCCACTAGAGATTTCCTGGAAAACCCACTTGACTTTAAAAGTTTATTCTTGTCTGGTAAATTGTTTCAAATAATCCTTTGACGTTCATAACTAGGGCCCTACCAAATTCACAGCCATGAAAAACCCATCATGGACTGTGAAATCTAGTCTCCCCTTGTGAAATCTGGGCTTTTGTGTGATTTTACCCTATACGACACAGATTTTATCTGGGAGACCAGCATTTCTCCAATTGGGGGTCCTGACCCAAAAGGGAGTTGCAGGGGGCTCACAAGGGTATTTTAGGGGGGGTCATGGTATTGCCACCCTTATTTCTGTGCTGCCGTCAGAGCTGGGTGACCAGAGAGCAGTGGCTGTTGGTCAGGCGCTTCGCTCTGAAGGCAGAATCCCACCAGCAGCAGCACAGAAGTAAGGGTGGCAATACCATACCATGCCATCCTTACTTCTGCGCTGCTGATGGTGGTGGTTCTGCCTTCCTTCAGAGCGGGGCTCCCAGCCAGCAGCTGCTGCTCCCTGGCTGCCCAGCTCTGAACGCAGAGCCGCCACCAGCAGCAGTGCAGAAGTAAGAGTAGCAGTACTGCAACCCCCCCCCCCCACACACACACACTCACAATAACCTTGCAACCACCCCACAACTCCTTTTTGGGTCAGGACCCCTACAATTACAACACGTGACATTTCAGATGTAAATAGCCAAAATCATGAAATTACGATTTTTAAAATCCCATGACCATGAAATTGACTAAAATGGACCTTGAATTTGGTAGGGCCCTACTCATAACAATTCCCAGTGTTTACATTACTCATGTCTTCCCCCAATCCTGAGATGTTACATACAATTCCCCAGTAATACATAAAGATTTGCATTTTTAATACAATGAATTCCAAAGATACTTAAAATAAACCTTACCGAATTAAATTTAATTCAGTAAAGTTTTTTCAGGATATTGCACAAAATTGCCATATCTTTCACAATGGATATATAATTTTTGTCTAGAATTAATTGTTTATGCTGTCTGAAGAAGGAAATGATTGTGTATTTTCAGTTATCATGAAACAGAAGTATTTCATTGCAGTCGTCATAATCATCCTTAAAGTTGTATGTATATTTCTGAACAGGCAGGTAGTGGCTCTTTATTAATGCTCTCTTTGATTTCACATAAGGCTCTGCCACTGAGTAGCTAGTCTGTTGAAATATGCAGTACTAAAGAAATCATTCAAGGTGGATCCCTTTATATTATTGGCACAAATATGCAGTTTGATTCCCTTTGTCTGGGCTTGGTAGTCTAATAAAATTTTATTTTTAAAGGTTCACACATTGATTGTGCACTCCACTGCAACATATTTTGTAAAATTTTGTTAATGCTATGGCATATCATGTCAGGCTATAGTTACCTAAAGGCATTGTGAAAGTCAGTGCTTCCTTAAGTGTAAGTCAAGGAGCCATGAGTATTTGGAGAAAAACATTGTTAATCAATATGCTGTTTTTGTTTTATTTTGTTTTTTTTCTTCAAATTAAGAGGCTATTAAACTAGGCTTAAAAGTCATCTGTGTCTTGTGCTGCTGCTGGGGCCAGGAGACTCTGCTCTCCACTCCTGAAGAGAGTCTCCCTGCTAGAGGGAGCATTCAGCACAAAGTCTGTTGGCTGAAAGCCTCCTGCTGGTGCAGAGGGCAAAGAGAGGCTCCCGGTTCCGGTAGCAACAGTGTCAGCACTAGCAGTTAGGAGAAGGGGTCTGAAGAAGAGACCAGTGTGTCTTATCTTTATAATGGAATGATTTTTACCAAATGCTAAGTCTGTATGTAGCAAACGTTTAGCTGAAGATGATGATGATTGTAATAAAGTTAACCAGAAAAGGGTGAAAAGTAGACAAAATAATTATATCTACATTATGTTTGGATTTTTGTGTTTTGAGATTACTGCAGAAATTCCACATCCACAATGTGTAATTTGTTTTCAGGTGTTAGTAAATTAAAGTGTGAAGCCAGGTAATCTGCAGAGACAATTAGAAACCGAGCACCCAGAATTCATAAACAAAAGCCACAATTTTTTCCTTCAGAAACTAGAATTATAACAGCCTCCCCCCACCCAAAGTCATACCTAGAGAACTAGCTGTTCCTCAAAAAGCCTGAGAAGCATTTTAGGTTGTAGCCATGTGAATTCCAAAATGCAGGTGAGCACTCGCCATTGGCAAGACCCTTCTACTTCTAGCAACAGTGAACGTATAGAATTATGATTGGGGAAACAATAATAATAATAATTAATAATAACCAACAATAAACAAGTAACCATGGCACTGAAAACCATTCCTTTGTCAAATAATACCATCTGTTAATGCACTGATGATCTTGCAGACAACGCCCAGGACCAGTTGATAGACAAGTTAGGAAAAGTCAGTATTTTGTAGCGCAGCTTGATGAATCCAGAGATGTAGCCGACATAGCTCAGTTTCTGCGCTATGTGAGATTTTTCAAAGAAGGTACAATAGTTGAAGAACTCTTATTTTGCAAAGAAATCCCAACCCAAACAACTGTGAGGAAATATCCAAATCCTTGATAACTTCATGATAGATGAAGGGCTAAATTGGGCTACATGTGTGGGGCTGTGCAATTATGGGACAGCAGACATGACCAGAAAGAACAGTGGGGTTGCATCACAGGTTAAAAAATGGCACCAGCAGAAATTTGGACACACTGTATGACTAATCGCTAATTTTTGGCACTGAAGAAGTTGCAACCTGAAGTGCATGAGGCCCTCTACATAGTTATTAAAATTGTTAATTTTATAAATTTTCAGGCAGTGAAAATACATAGTTTTAGCATGCTGCACAATCAGATGGGCTCTGACCAAACTCAGCTTCCGTTTCTCAATGAAGTCAGGCAAAAGTTATCTAGTGGGAAAGTGTTACAGTGCATCTTTGTATTGCATGATGAAATCAGAATTTATTCCTGGAGGAAAACCACAGAACACGAATGGGAATTGCACTCTGTGATACTACAACAGCTCTTCTCCTACTGGGGCACCCCATCAATAGACCTCTTTGCTACAGCCCAGAATCGCAAATGCCACCTATTTTGCTCCACAGCGGGATTCGGGACTGCATCTCTAGGAGACGTGTTCCTCATTCCGTGGAACAACTCTCTCATGTACGCCTTTCCACCAATCCCTCTGATACACAGGCTCCTGCACAAGATCAGAGACGACAAGGCCTGGGTCATACTTATTGCCCCGGCTTGGCCGAGACAGACATGGTATCCTTACCTGCTCCACATGTCCGCCCGTCCTCCATGGACTCTCCCCAACAGACCAGATCTGCTTTCTCAGGACAACAGACGGATTCTTCACCCTCAGCTCCAGAAACTCATACAAGGCAGCTTGGTTCCTTCATGGTTCCAGACCCATGAACTAGCCTGTTCTGAGCAAGTCTGATATGTCCTCCTGCATAGTAGAAAAGACTCCATTCGTAAAACTTACCTGCAGAAGTGGAAGCGCTTCTCCCTGTGGTGCTCAAATAAACACTTAACACCCCATACTGTGACCCTCTCTAACATCCTAGACTACCTTTTGAAACTAAAACAGGACGGACTCTCGCTCAGCTCCATCAGAGTATACCTCGCGTCCCTCACCACCTTCCATGATTCGCTAGACGGCTATTCACTCTTTGCCCACCCCAACATAAAATGCTTTCTCACAGGCCTACAAAATCTCTACCCTGAGATTTATCCATTGGCAGCTGCATGGAATCTCAACCTCATTCTTCGCAGTCTTATGAAACCCATTCAAACTCTTAGCTACCTTATCTCTTCTTCACATGTCCATGAAGGTAGCTTTCTTGGTTGCTATAACATCAGCAAGGATAGTAGGGGAAATAAGCGCCCTGATGGCCTACCCTCCCTACACAACCTTTTCTAAAGACAAAGTTACCCTACAACCACATCTTAAATTTCTCCCTAAGGTGGTGTCCACCTTCCACCTTAACCAAACAATATACTTAGCTACATTCTGCACAAGGCGATGCTGCATACCCTCAACGTTAAACGAGCAATTGCCTTCTATTTAGACAGGACTAAATCATTTCATAAGTCCTTGTGACTATTTGTCTCCCTACCGAGAGATCGAAGGGTGCAGCCATCTCTAAGCAACACCTTTCCAAGCGGATCTCTGACTGCATCAGATCCTGTTACCACATTCAGAATGTCCAACCACCCGAAGGCATCAGAACTCATTCTACTCGAGCTGTGTCAACATCCGTTGCCTTCCTCCATAACATACTGTGATAGACTCAGGCCAGTTGGGTACAGCAGAATAGCTGAAGGCAGATATACTGGCCACTGGATTAACAGTTTTCTGTTCCCTGACTGACCAGAGCAGGGGCTGCTCCAGGCTAATGAGAACACCTGACTCTAATTAACCCGTAAAGAGTCAGGTGAGGCCATTCAGTTAATGTGACCACCTGACTCTAATTAAGGCCCTGCTGTTACTATAAAAAGGGCTCACTCCAGTCAGGCAGAGGAGCCAGGGAGCCAGAGGAGAGGAAGTGCGGCTGAAGGGCTGGTTACTGAAGACACCCTAAAACATCATTAAAGGAGCCCTAAGGTAAGGGTGAAGAAGGGAGAAGCAGGAGAGCTGTGGGGAAGTGGCCCAGGGAAATGTAGCAACTCTGGCAGTGAAAGGTTGGCTGCCAACAACTGCTACCATTAGGGTCCCTGGGCTGGAACCCGGAGTAGAGGGCGGGCCCGGGTTCCCCGCAACCCACCACTACAGGAACAGCTCCTGGAAGGGGAAGTCAGGTCCCTGTCAGGACAGGAGGCTGAACAGAGACTGTGGGAGTTCTCTCACCAACCTCCTTGCAGCCTATGATGAAAAGGGCTCAGTTGACTGTAACCCTGGCCCTAGAGAGAGAAGGGCTACGTGGAGGGTCACAGTGAGCCACTGAGGCTAAGCATAAACCGCCTAGAAGCGCAGGACCTACAGGAGCAAGGTCAGAGCTCTGTCACAATACCCATTCCTGATTTCTAAGTGGTCATCTGAACACACATTTACCAAACACTATGCTATCACGCAGGATACCACGGCAGACGCCATAGTAGGCCATACAGTACTGTCTACAGTACTCACTGCCACAACTCCAAAGTCCCACCAGCCATAGTGGGTACTGCTCCACATTCATCTGGAGTGGATCACCTACAGGGATAGCACTCGAAGAAGAAAAGAAAGTTACTCACCTTGCAGTAACTGGGGTTCTTCGAGATGTGTGTCCCTGTGGGTGCTCCACTCCCTGCCCTCCTCCGCTCCGCTTTGGAGTACAATTCTGATTTCTCCTCAGTAGAGAAGGAACTGAGGGGGGTGTGGGACATGTGCACTCAGGCAGACTCTAATGAGACCGCGAGACAGCAACTGAGCTCATGTGTCCCGACCAGGCACAGCTACCAAAGATCTCCAATCAACGGCGCCAGGATGCACCGTCACCTGGAGTGTAGCACCCACAGGGACACACATCTCGAAGAACCTCAGTTACTGCAAAGTGAGTAACTTTCTCTTCTTGAGTATGTTAGCTTACCTGGTGGACACACTTAGAAAACTGAAGGTGCTGAAAGTAAAACTTCAAGGTAGGAATACAAATATACTAGATATGGAAAAGAGAATTGGAGATTAATGAAGTAGCTTTGGCTTTGGATGTGCCACATCGAAAAGGGAATTACCGAGATATTTCCAGTGTAATCAGCCTCTTTAAAAGAACAGAGTGAAAGTGGTAGAAATGCTGTTAAAGACCAAATATTAATTCATTTGTCCGGATTGTATTCCTATTTTGATAACTTTTTCTGGAGTGGAACAAGATTTTCCAGATATCGACTGGATTAAAAACCTGTTATTGGTAAAGAGTTGACTCTGTTCCAAGTCTGATCACATGCTGAAGACCAAGTTTTCAAATCTAACAAGCCAGGAATTCTGGATTTCTGTTAAAGAAGAATACAAAGAACTCTGTGATGACACTATGAAAGTGCTGCTTCCATTTATCTCTGTGTCTTAGTTTTCAGTAATGATTTTGTGAACTGTAAACACAGACATCATTTAAACTTGGGAAAACAACTTGCATGTGGTGCTATCAGAGATTCCACCAAACATTGCACAATTATGCAGTTTGAAACAGGCCCATTCTTGTCACTAAAATCTTTGGCTGTGTCTGAACATGTCAAAAAATCATTATTTTCAAATTATAGTTTTAAAAACTCGGAATACATTGGGTTGTATAATTTAAAAAACTGTATGTAGTTTCATAAAGTTGCAAAACCATCCAAACTCTGGTGTTCTGAACTCTTGAATCTAATGTTGTGAGTTGGTTAAAAACAAAACAAACAAAAACCCCAGCATTTGGTTGTGGGGAGTCACCAAGTTTGAAAATAGCTGTTAGAGAGCCACAGTACTAAAATGTTTGGGAACCGTTGATGTAAGTGACAAATTACTGCATTCACCCCAAAGGAGTCACATTCTTTTCTGATAACATGAGCATGGGTGGCAAGTTTGTAGAAACTTTGGTGGAGCCCAGAACCCGCCCCCCCCAAGACTCTGCCCCCACCTGCCTAAGGCTCTGGGTGGGGTTTCAGGGGGAGGTATGGGGTGCAGGTCCTGGGCTGGGGATTAGGGTGCAGGAGGGGTGCAGGCTTTGGGATGGAGTTTGGGTGCAGGCTCTGGGCTGGGGGTGGGGATGTAGGAAGGGGTGAGGGGTGCAGGCTCTGGGAGGGAGTTTGGGTGCTGGGTGCAGGCTCCGGGCTGGGGCAGGGGGTGGGTGTGCAGGAGGGGGTGAGGGGTGCAGGCTTTGAGACGGAGTTTGGATGCAGGCTCTGGGCTGGGGGTGGGGGTGTAGGAAGGAGGAGGTGGTGCACGCTCTGGGAAGGAGTTTGGGGATAGGGAGTGCAGGGGTGAGGGCTGTAGGGCTGAGGATGAGGGATTCATGATGCGGGGGGCTCAGGGCTGGGGCAGAGGATCAGGGTGCAGAGGGATGAGGGTTGGGGCTGAGGATGAGGGGTTCATGCTGTGGCGGGGCTCAGAGCTGGGGCAGAGGATTAGGGTGCAGAGGGATGAGGGTTGGGGCTGAGGATGAGGGGTTCATGCTGTGGGGGGGCTCAGAGCTGGGGCAGGGGATCAGGGTGAGGATGGATGCGGGTTGGGGCTGAGGATGAGGGGTTCATGATGGGGGGGGGCACAGGGCTGGGGCAGAGGATTAGGGTGCAGGGGGATGAGGGCTCTGGCTGGGGATGAGGATCAGGGTGCAGGGGGGATGAGGGTTCTGGCTGGGGCTGGGGAGGGGTTCATGATGCAGGAGGGGGCTCAGGGCTAGGGCAGAGGTTTGGGGTGAGGGCTGTGGGGCTCATGCTGTGGGGGGCTCAGGGCTGGGGCTGAGGATTAGGGTGCGGGGGGATGAGGGCTCTGGCTGGGGCTGAGGGTTTGGGGCATTGGAGAGACTCAGGGCTAGGGCAGGGTAAGGGCAGCCTGCCTTGCCATTAGTGAATGGCGGGCGCTAGGACCCTGGGGCAGCACACAGCAGTTCTGCCGGGAGCCGATCTCTGGCAGCAGAAGCAGGCAGGGGAGAGGGGCGCGCTGCTTTCTGTCAGGCAGGGACACGGTGGGGGGGGGGGGGGAGACACGCGGGGTGGGTGGCAGGTGGAGGCTGGGACCTGCTCCAGGCAGGGACGCGGCGGGGGGAGGGGGAGGCCCGCAGGGGCCGGGGCCCGATCCAGGCAGGGCCAGGGGAGAGAGACAGGTCCAAATATTGCTGGAGCAGGGCACCCAGCCCTGAATATTCCTGGAGCCCGAGCACCGCAAACATACATAACCTGCCGCCTATGAACATGAGTGATAATTTGTGACACTCTTTAAGCCAGCTGCTTTTACAGGGAACAAGGTTATACTGTAACTTCAGTGAAATGTCAGACTTCTCAATTTTCCAATGGAAATGAGTGCTGTACAGGGACACTGTCAAACAGAAATTCTGTTGTTTAATGCCTAGAGACAGTGAAAGGGGAATTTGTTCATTCGGCTCCCTTTTCTAAGTACATTTGGTAACAGATGGGCTTATAGGGATTGAGTTGCATACATTATCAGAGTTTGTAAAAGCTTTTTGGTAAATGTTTGAAGGAGGCTACGTTAATGTGGCGTTACATGTGAAATTTTAATTTATTTCACTGATGCTTTATTGCACCTATGGGTAAAGATGCTCAGTCTTGCTTCACCTGAGTTGTGGCCAACAACATATTTGTACCAAATAGAAGCATGTGATTAGTTTAAAAAATAAGAGATGCCAACCAAGGACACAGACAAGGGCAAACTGACTTCCAGAAATATGTATTCCATTAATTTTCATAATTTTGATAAAAACCTAACAGCTTCTGCTCTTCTCATTCATAGTACATGTTTTTAACAGAATGAAACTGTCTGGCTAATTCTGAATACCAATTTAGTTAGATAATGACTAGGTGATGTTAATCTACATTTGAAGTGGGACAACCTGAGTGTAATTATTCTGCAGGTGAAGAAATCATAGAACAATTAGAAAACTAAGAAATTTATTTATTTCCTATTACATACAAAGCAGGAGTGTTCTGGTCAAAAATCCTTTCTCCCTTTTTTTCAGTGATTAATAGTCCTTTTGGTCTCTCCCTTCCTTCACAATGAAGTGAATATTGGTGGCATTATATTAAAAACATTTTCTTAGAATATTTGGCCATGTGAAGTTGGTAGTTAACATTGGTGTGGCTTGTAGAGAACAGATGATCTTTTGCTTAAGGCACTGCTCTAGGACTCAGGAGATCTGGGTTTAATTCCTGGTTCTTGCATAGACTTCCAATATGATATTGATGATCAGAGATATTAGGTAAATTGCCCTATGCGTAAAACCAGGATGATACTAACTCTCCCCCCCCCCGACCCTCCCCTGGTGGTTTTGTCTATTTAGACTGGTAGCTCCGTGGGACAAGGGTTGTCTGTTGCGTTGTACACAACACCTACCACAATATGAGGTTCCAATCTCAGTCTGGCATCTAGGTGCAACTGTAATACAAACCGATTATGATAGGAGGTACTTCCTGAACTTGAGTCAGCTACCTCTGTGCTTGTATGTTTTACTGTTACATGTTGTTAGAATGGTTTTAATGCTAGAATATTTTAGGGTTGTAGAGACACAGAATTGAATTTTAGCAAAAGAAAATTCTCTCGTGTACAGCGCACAAAACACTAAACTATTTTAGCCTGATGAGTAACCCCTCAATGAATGAATACCCACTGTAATCCATTAAGTTGGTGAGGTGCTGCCAATTGTTCCCATTGTGGATTCATCAACTTAGTTTTTTTGCTGACCCTTCATTCAGTCAGCAAGAGAAATGTGATGAGCTGTAGATGATAAACATGATTTTGTTCTACAACTAAAAGGGATCATGGCAGAGAAAGAAAGATATTTGAGTTGAGAGAAATAAATAGCAAGGACAAGGACCTTTTATGTTAAGTAATTGTTATTCCTGAATATGTGCTCTGAAGAATACTTTAATATATGTACATGTGTGTGTGTGTGCGCGCGTGCGTATATATATATAAATAAATACTCCCTCTCTCTCTATATATATATATAAATAAATACTCCCTCTCTATATAAAAATACACACACGTGTTCACATATGTGTTCATGTGTAATAAAACACACACACACACATGAACACACACAACTTGTTTTCCAGGAGGTGGATTTTGGAAGGATTTTATATAGCTCTTCACAAACTATTAAGATGTAGCCACCATCCTTCTCTACCATCTTTCTGGTTGGGAAGAAACTGCTCTTGCTGAGGTAGCTGGAAATGTATGTTGCAGGTTAATATAGACCTACTGTTCATGTGAATTTATTGTGTTCTTTTGCCATGCCACCATTATTATTTCCAGTAAAATACAATTTGATTTAAAAATAACTGGTCCTATGACACTTTCAAGGTTAAATCCAATGCACTGTATCTGATGAATAACCCCCTAAATAATTTATTCCTTTTGTCATTTGTGTGCTGCTTTTTGCAGACTTGCAGTAATTAGCAGCTAGTTCTTGAGTGTACTGGAAAAGTAATGTAGACTAGAAAACACTTACTGATTAACTGGAATTGACAACAGTAAAAACTATAGACAGGTAGCCAATGACTTTACTAATTGGTATAATGCCAAATTTGTTTAATAAGACACAGAAGTTCAAAGCTATAGAAAAAAGTAATTGATATTTTCTTTTATATATTTTGAAGGACTTCTGGAAGTTTAAAGATAGGTTGCCTTATCTGAAAAGGATGCTTTTTAGGGCTTATAATGAGTTTTGCCTCCATTTTATACAGTGTGTAATGTATACTTCCATATATATTTGAGTCCTCTGTTAATCCTTTTCTAAACTACTTGTGTTAAAAAAAAGAAGTCAGATTTACCAAGTTTGGTTAATCTGGTTAGTATGGTTTGTTTTTTTAATAGATAATTTTGTGTTTTAAAAACCCAAACCTTCAGCGAGAGTTTAACCTGTAAGGCGCAAGTTCTACAAATGGGAAAGCAAGATCAGCATTTCCAGATACTGTAGCTCATTAAGTCTGAAATTATTTGTCTGTATTAAATTCATTTGAAGAGTTTTAATATATCTGTAGAAGATTTATGATCATTTACAGGAAAGTTCACAAAACCAAAGCAATAATCTATTGAGAAAAATCTTAGATGACTATCGACCCTGTAAACTTTCAGAGATCTTTACTATTGCTACTGTAAATGGCCATACAAAATATCTAGACTTTGGTTTGTTTATTAACCACAAATTGGGATAGGATACGCTCTCATAGAACTTTGAAGGAAAGATTACTCTGTGGTTAAAAACATATCAGAGATGAAAATTTTAAATTTAAAACTGCATGTAGAATGAAAGGCTATTTAGAGACAAAATGAAATTTTTGTATTACAATGACTCTGCTTTTTATTTTTTTATTCCTCTTTATTTATTTTTTTACTCATTCATTTACTCCGCACATGGAAAAGTAGGCCAACCTTGCCCTATCAGTGAGTTCATCTCAGACAGTTTAGAAGCAAGAAACCCTTCAGTCAGACGCTCTTAAAAGTTCTTCTTACAGGGTAATAAGCATAATTGCTGGTGGAAACATACCACAAGCACTTCCATTATAGACATCTTCCGTGAATGAAAATGTCACAATAGTGGATTGTAAATAAGTCTTTTAAGGCAGGACGTAGTCTTCAACACAGTTCTTTTGGCTTAGGAAATCTCAAAGTTGGGCTTGTGCTCCCTGGTCTCATCCAAGAAACACAGGATGCAGTATTACGTATTTGACACACTTCTGGGACAAAATTCCTCTTCACATCCTGCTTGTGTCAATAAGGCTGGTAACTGCAGTGCTGTGGACTGAAGAGGTTCCTTACTGGCTCCAGGTTGCTGTCAGCTTTCACCTGCAAATGTGAAAAGATCTTTGAAGGAGAGCAGTATAAAACTACATATTTCTTGCATGAAGCTGCTAAAATCCAATCTGATCACAATAAAAGAAGCCAGTTTATAAACAAAAAATATCATTTCATTCTCTCAAGATGTTAGCTATCAAATTTCATTCTCTTTCTGTTTTTTAAGTTTTCAAAAATCATAATCAGCCCCACCATCAGAACAGGTCCACCATTAAAGGAATGAAACCCCTCCATGTGTTGACTTAATAGATATAAACCTCCATGCTTCAGAGTATGAAGCCTGGTCTACACTAGGCGTTTAAACCGGTTTTAGGAGCGTAAAACCGATTTAACGCCACAACCGTCCACACTAGGAGGCACCATATATCGATTTTAATGGCTCTTTAAAACGGTTTCTGTACTCCTCCCTAACGAGAGGAGTAACGCTAGTATCGGTATTAACATATCGGATTAGGGTTAGTGTGGACGCTGATCGACGGTATTGGCCTCCGGGAGCTATCCCACAGTGCAGCAGTGACCGCTCTGGACCGCAATCTGAACTCGGATGCAGTGGTCAGGTAGACAGGAAAAGCCCCGCGAACTTTTGAATATTTCCTGTTTGCCCAGCGTGGAGCTCCGATCAGCACGGGTGGCGATGCAGTCCGAAATCAAAATAAAGAAAGAGCTCCAGCACGGACCATGCGGATGTGATCGCTGTAAGGGCAGGCAAATCCGTTCTATCAGCGCTCCGTTACAGAAGATGAAATTCAGAATCCTTTTTAAAAAATCTCCAGACAGATGCCATAGCAGGGACTCAGCGCACTGCAGCGTGACAAGCATAACGGAAAGCCAAAGAATCAAATGGACGCTCATGGACTGGAGGACTGAAGCTATCCCACAGTTCCTGCAGCCTCCGAAAAGTATTTGCATTCTTGGCTGAGCTCCAAATGCTTCTAGAGTCAAACACAGTGTCCGCGGTGGGTCAGGGCATAGCTTGGCAATCTACTCACCCCCCCACACCCACCCCCAGAAGCGAAAGGGAAAACAATCCTCTGACTCTTTTACATGTCACCCTATCTTTACTGAATGCTGCAGATAGACACGATGCTGCAGCCGTCAACACCAACATCCTCACTCCCCCCCTGCCATGGGTGGCTGATGGTACAAAAGGACTGGTAACCGTCCTCGTCATCAGCCTATTGGCACATGGGGCAGTAACCATGCTGATTAGCATCCGTGGGCGCCTGGCCCTAATTTTTTCTGGTGGATGGTGGATGGTGCAGTATGGCTGGTAACCATCGTCATCATAGCAACAGGGGGCTGAGCTCCATCAGCCCCCACCCTTCATGTGTAAAGAACAGATTGCCCCTGGACTAGCAGAGGGATGCTGGGCTTCTCTCCTACACACTGCTTAATGTCCTGTCTGGACTATCATAGCAGCTGGAGGCTGCCTTCCACTCATTTCTCACTAACAAGTCACCATGTCTTTTTATTCCTGCATTCTTTATTACTTCATCACACAAGTGGGGGGACAATGCTACGGTAGCCCAGAAAGGCTGGGGGAAGAACGGAATCAACAGGTGGGGTTGTTACAGGAGCACCCCCTGTGAATAGCATACAGATCATAGTTTCTGCAGGATCTGACACAGAGCAGCTGTGCTCTCTGGTTCTATGATACAGTGGTTATCTAGTACACTTGCCTATATTCTAGGCAGGACTGATTCTATTTTTAGATACCAAAAAGGAGGGATTGCCTCAGGGAGTCATTCCCAATTTTGGCTTTTGCGCCCCTGGCTAAGAGCAGCCAGGGGCACTTATGACAGCAGCAAATGGTACAACAGGACTGGTAGCCATAATCATCCTCACCAGTTCCAATTTATGGAAGGGTTTGGATGGTGCAGTATGACTGGTAACCATCTCTGCTGTCATGCAAAAGCAAAAGCATGCTTCTGTGTAGCGCTGCTGAATCGCCTGTATGAGCGGCATCTAGTACACATACGGTGAGAGTCACAAAAGGCAAAACAAGCTCCATGATTGCCATGCTATGGCATCTGCCAGGGCAATCCAGGGGAAAAAGGCGTGAAATGCTTGTCTGCTGTTGCTTTCCCAGAGGAAGGAGTGACTAACGACATTTACCCAGAACCACCCGCGACAATGATTTTTGCCCCATCAGGCACTGGGATCTCAACCCGGAAGTTCCAAGGGGCGGGGGAGGCTGCGGGAACTATGGGATAGCTAGGGAATAGCTACCCACAGTGCAACGCTCCAGAATCCGACGCTAGCCTCGGACCGCGGACGCACACCACCGAATTAATGTGTTTAGTGTGGCCGCGCGCACTCGATTTTATAAAATCTGTTTTACAAAACCGGTTTATGCAAATTCGGAATAGTCCCGTAGTGTAGACATACCCTAAGACAGCCGCAAACTGACGAGCATTGGAAAGAACTTCCTCTGTGACCTGGTTACTCCAGAATTGCCCTTAACAGTGTTTTTTTACTTTTTTCTGTTGCACGTGTTACTGGCCTCTGTCTGAGACCTCTTGTTTCACCATTGGTCTGAGCCAATAACAATTTTTTTGTCTCTGTGCTTTTATTATTATTTTATTATTTATTCCGGCAGCTCCCAAAGGGCCCATTCAAGATTGGGTAATGATTGTGCTGGGTGCTGTACAAACACAAAGGTGGATGAAGTTCTTGTCCTGATGCAAACTAAGGCCCTAGTCTTAAAATCAGATCCATGCTGGTAGACCTTTGTACTCATGCAGAGTCCTGTTGACTTCAATGATGGGGCTCTCTACAGGCATAAGATTCTACCCAAGCAGATTCAGTTACAGCACTGGGGCTTTTTTAAAAAAAAATAATTACGAAGAGATAGTGGCCATCAAGCAGGGCACTTACTGGCAGTTATTGGAGGATATGAAGACTTTAGTTCAATCTCTTAAAAATAGCTATATGAAATAGAAACAAATAATAAAGAGTTAAACTACACAGTATCACAGAGATGGTGTACAGCAGGGGTAGGCAACCTATGACACGCATTCCAAAGGCGGCAAACAAGCTGATTTTCAGTGCCGCTCATATTGCGAAGGTCCTGGCCGCTGATAACTGTAGTCACTTAACAGTATGGTACTGTTTCCTGAGATTTTATTGCCTACTCAATATTATTTGTAATAATCTGAGTCTCTTGCAGTCATAATACCGGCCAGTGTGAAGTGACACCTAATTTTATAGAACCTAATACCAATTTCATCATTAAGATTGTATTCAAAACTGGACTTAAAATAGGGTACAATCTCTTGGGTGTTTTTTTGTGTGTGGGGGGGTTGGTTTTTTTAGGAGCGGTTGGGATTTTTTTTTTTGTCTGGTTGGTTCCTCTCCCTGCACCCCTCTCCCCTCCAACACTAGCCGGCCAATCGGTGTGAAATTTCACACAGTGTTAATTTTTGTACCCTTTGAATATTTTGTAGATTTAATTTAATTACTTTCATAATTTTAATGGGATTTTTTTTTTAAATTGGGCTCTGGCTGAAATATGTCCTTGGCACTCCAACCTTTCATTTTGACTGATACCTTAAAAAATGTCTAATTAGAAAAAATTTAGTGGAGAGGTGTTTCCTCAGTAGATCTGGTGCAACGTGTATGTGTGGGGGGGTTTAATGTCTGAATTTTGGGTCATTTAAGACATTATTTGTTGTAACTGAAAATTTATGTGCCAGCTGTTACCAGCAGAGAAATTTTATGTGCTGTATGCCATGCACATAAACTTCTTATGCATCAATTTTATTTGTAGTGTGCATACACTTTGTGTATGTGAACTTTGTACTGGTGCACACATAAAACCTTCTAACTTATATATATCTTCTCTATGCATTTGTGTTAGATTTCATCCTGTCATGGAGGTTTTATATGTAGATTAGCTTTGAACCAGTGCTGAACCAGAATTCTGATTCAAGTACAGATTTGCTGGCATCAAAACCTCATTAGCTACTTACAAGATTTCTGCACTCAAAGGGCAGAAGTCATATGAGATCAGCTGATATTACAGGACTTCTGCTTCTTTGATCCACATCCAAAGGTTACCAGGAGAACAGGTCCGTTCCATTTTGGGATCTCACCTGAAACTAAAATGCCAGAGACCGGTTCAGATCTGAGGATTTGAATGTCAGCGCATATACTCTCACACACAGTTTGGAAGTTCAGATTTGAGCAAGTTGCATGATTTGGGCTTCTCGCTTGTATTTGGCAGGTTTATTCCTTTCTATTTAAAAAATTAATCTAAAGTTAGAAATGAAGAATTATTTTAAAATTTTTACTTCCTTGCAAGCTCATCATTCTGACTTGAAAATGGAAAATTCACCACTATGTCATATCACTCTCTGTCCCTTAACTGTGCTTCTGTCGGTACAGATGCTCAGTTGTTTAAATTTCTCCAGAACCATATCTGTTGCACAGCTTGGTGACTGTTAAATACAGTGTGTAGTCACTTGTGCAACGGCACACTGTATATAACCATCACACAAGTGCATCAGTGTTTTCATTCCTTTAACTGATCCAGGCAAAAGCAGCACTATGAAGGGTTGGGGTAAACAGTTTAGTGAATCTACTAGGAGGCATGCATTAGGTTAATGAAACCACCTATTGCACTGCTGCTTGTATCTGAATCAGTTGCATAGATGAAAATATATTTGCTCCTGTGCAACGTTTACAGGTTTAGATATGTTTTGCCAGCAAGTGTTAAATGGTTGAGTTTTATGTAAGCATTTTATGTGGTTCACTGCCATTATGAGCTATTTCATATCTTTGTAGCAGGGATTTCCAGTCAGGTAAAATGGACTTGGTGTATTTTTTAAGGAGATTTTCTGTTCCAAGTGTATTGCTTTCACATTTGTTCTGGCTTCATACCTTTTTACGGTATGATGTGCCCATTTTGCATGTTGTTTAAGGCTAGTAATCCCCCCCCCATTCTTTTATCTTTTTGCCATGAGTCTGTTGGTTCAGCTGTGTGAGTTTGAAGGATTGTGCATTTGACAGAGTTGCCAAGAAGAAGAAGCATAGATGATTGTGAATGACACTGTTTCCTTTTCTAGTGAGAAACAAACACACAATGACCTTTTAATGCCCTTGTCTGCTGGGCTGTACATGATATAAGCTGAAGATATACCTCTGAAGCAGGAGCTTTGCAAGATAAGGAAGGTAATGATCAGAATGTGAATGCTACTTGTTTCTAAATAGTTATAAGGGATATGAGCTAGGTAGTCCTGGTAGTGGCATTCTTCCATAGATTGTCAGACGCATGGAAAAGGAAACCCAAAATTGGCTTGGACCTATTTTTTATATGTATCAAATATATTTTTCTTTGGCATTAACCTACTTTGTCAAAGGCAAACAAAACTTTATCTGGTCTCTGTGCATTAGCTAGTAAGCTAGTAAGTTAGAAAGGATATTGATGCAAGATATTCCTCATTCACACATTCTCCACTTTTTAGATTGTCTTCTTGTTCACTGTTTTTAGGGGATTAGAATTTATGCCTAAGCAAAACTAGCGTTTGTCTCCATTTTATTGCTCCTGTTACAACTCTGTGGATTAAAAGGGATCTACAATAGGTACATTTTTGTGCTTTGGCACACATGTTCCAAGTACTGTTCTGAGGCAGCGGACTGAAGTGTGGCATTAGAAGTCCTCTGGGGTATCCACAGCTGAATTAATCTATAGTGTACTCAGCAGCAGCTGTTATGGGAATCAAATGGGTCAACTGTACAAATGAAAGCAGCAGAAGTAAAATGCATTGCAGTTGTTTAGGAAAATATCAGAAGCATTTGTATCTGCAATGAAGTGTGCAAGTCATGATAGTTGCATGTGCATGTGAGGGGATTGTCCTCCTAGAGCTGATGTGTATATCAGTCCATGTAGTCCATTCAGTTATTTATGGATATGTATTCTACCAAGTGGCCAGCAGACCACTTTAATTGTTCTATGCAATTAAAATAAATGCCTTATTTATTGTATTCATATTAACCTGAAACAAGTGTTTTATTAACATAAGGAAAGTTTTAACGGTAGATCTCCATGGCGTTGCTGTCACGGCAATTGGTGGGCAAAATGGAACATGACCAACTAGGAGTAGAGGAGTCTGAAAAAAATACAAGCAAAACCTTTATAACTTATAGGCAGCTAGAAGTATCCATTATTCTCAAACAGGATCAAACTGCAAAATTAAATGTTTTGTCAAATGGCAAAGATTTAGTGGTTCAGTACAGTTCCTTTCACTACAGGAACATCTTTTAAATGCCAAAGTGATAAGGGTTTCCTTTTATAAAGAAGTATTTTTTTTGTATTTGCGGTGGGGTGGGAGTGTCAGTCGACAGGAGAACTAATACAGTCCTTGAACTGTAGTTCTTTTCCCCTTTAACCACTGGAAGATTTATAGAAATTACGTGCTGTATGTAACTGCTGCATTTCTGACAGGAAGGTAAACAGTTTCTAATTTCATTGGGAAAACTGCCTGTAGTGTTTTTAGTGTCTGTACTCCTCGTTTGTGTGTCATTGCTCTGAAAGAGAGAGACGTCATTAAAATTCACAGTTTGGCCCCAGGTTTTTTGGCTGTACACTCCATTCTTTACCATTCCTGTCTCGTAGACCAAATCGGTTATGCCCAAGTTTACATGACTCTCTAACACACAAGTACATAGTGTAAGGATTTTTCCCCTTCTAGTTGGGAATCAGACCTTTTAAAGGAACTTATGATTCAGGATGCACAAGTTAATCTATGCAGGGATCTTGTGTACAAAGACAGAAACTTTTGTTAGCCAGTGATACACATCACGCATGGGGAATGGCAGAAGAATGAGTTTGCATGGATATAGGTGATGATTAATACATCTATTAATTTATGTTGATTTAAGCAGGATAAAAGATACCTGTCCCAGACTTCTGGCACCATGCATCAATTAAAAATATAGTCTTCGTGTTTTTTATAGTCCAAAACTCTACAACAAATGCAAACGCGTATCTGATAAGCTGTGGGAAGGCTACCCCATTTAAAGCTGAACCTATTTGTTATTCTGAATACTTAAGTTGGTGAAAGTGTAATTATACCTCTACCCCGATATAACGCAACCCGGTATAACACGAATTCGATTATAATGCGGTAAAGCAGTGTTGTGGTGGGGTGAGGCTGCGCACTCTGGTGGATCAAGGCAAGTTTGATATAACACGGTTTCACCTATAACACAGTAAGATTTTTTGGCTCCCGAGGACAGTGTTATATCGAGGTAAAGGTATAATAATAAAAAAAACCCAAAATACTGAACTTTTTACATTTTACTTTTAGTCTTCAGAATAGGTAAGATTGTTCCAAACATATTTTGAACAGTAAAAAAAAGATTTAATGTATTCCCACATGGGTAGATTTGTTGTCCATAGCACAGAATGGATACAGAAAAGGGAGCAGTTATTGGTTCCTTACACTTCCACCCCTGCTCATTCGTCACCTATTGTTTCCAAGCTCCACAGTGTTAGCATGGGTTACAAGTGCATCTTTTCAAGTCCTATAGAAAAAGAACTGTGACATTCTGTCATCATAACTTATGTTGTCAGTACCATATGTCTCAACTTCAGTTCTGATTATGTATGTCATGAGCAATCAAAATGTGAGAAATGATCAAAATGTGAAACCTCTGTATTTTCTTGTCTTGCAGCATAATTTACTAATGATAATGTTTTTAACTATAAAATGTGATTTAAATAGATTTTAGAGAATTTAATTTTCCTTCTTAAAATGGAAATCTTTCTGAAACCTTAGCTATGGGTGCATTACCACACTATCATTGATACATTTCTGAACCATCTCTCCAGTGTTTAGGCAATTGTTTACAATTATTTACATGAAAGCAAATTTCTTCAGTGTGACTGGTTGAACAGTGTTCATAGGAGGCTTTTGAACCTATCTGCTTATTGAGTATAGCTGTGTATTGCTGGTATTTATCATTCAGACATAGTTAGTTTGTCCATTACCAAGATGTACCAGACATTCTGAATCTATTCTGCTTTGCTTGGAGGGAGATCATGTTTCCAGTGTCAGGCAATGACATTTTTTGCCATTTGGATCAAATGAAACATAGACTTTAATTTATACTCCTGAGCTGAAAATATGATTTTAAAAATCAGGGTGCTAGAGTAAATAGTTAAAGCTGTGCATTTAATGATTTTATATCTAGAATAAATTCTTACCACATGGAAGAATGCAAGATTAAGGCAGGAAACAGTGCTGCTTTTTAACCTAATGAGAAACCCGAGGGGAACAAAATACAGGATTTATTGGGAGAAAGACTGGGTTCTTATTTTATTAATTCCTTATTGTAGTAATACCACAGTAAGTACCTTTTGTGATAATAGTATTTAAATAATCTAACTATGAAGATTAAGATAGAAATATATAACCATTAGCTGATGGAATAGGTTTTATTATAGATGATCACTAGTGTGAAATACTCTTAGCTATTATTCAAGATAAGATACATTCTTTGGTGTGTAATTATAATGTGTTCCTATCCCTTGTCAAATGAGAACACTGCAAACCATTTATTTTATGTTATATAGAATATTCTTGGGTCATATTAAAGCTGCTGTTGCTATCTCAAACTCTTTAAAGTTGGTGGCATGATACTGTATGAGGTTCTCTTGCTTACTTGGTTGATATTTAAATAAAGGGCAAGAAAATTTCTCTGTTTTTTCCTTTCTTTGCCAGGTTTAATGAATGACATCACTTGATAAATATTATACAGCAAAAAATTAAAACACAGTAAGGATTTTCATGCTTATGTGAAGCAGTATCTAATGTCAGTGTAATCTTTTTCTCTTATTTTAGTTTATTTTTCTTCCTTTCCCAGATTTCTTAAACCAGAAGAGCAGAATCTGTGATTTCTAATTATCCCAATTAGTAATGCTCTGTTGATTAGCCTAGAGAGGATTCTGTACAAGCCTCATTTCTTGCCTATTGCCACATTCTTCCCACAGACAGAGTTGGATGTAGCTACAACATACCAATCTCCATTTGGCTTAGGGACAAGAGTTTCAAGGTCACTCCCTGGACCTAGATCTTCAGCTTGGTAGTATGCTGCATTACTCCCCCTCCATGAGCTAAATGGAAAATGTGACAATTTTGAATTGCATTTTAGTAGGTACAGTTATTTTCACTTCAGGATTGCAGGTTATAAGATGACATTGCTGAGACTAAGTGTTTGATTAAATAGTGCACTGCAACCACATTGAAGCCACAATACTTCTGAACTCTACTTTGGGTGCTCAGTGAATACAGAACGCTTAAATTATTACAGGCAGTCATTTTCATGAGTAACTGTCCTTATATTGCCTGTGTAAAGAGGTGTGTCTGTTTGTGAATTGGGAGAGAAACTGATTTGCAACATTGTACAAAACAACATGCACCTGTAATTCCCAAAGGAGAGGTTCAAGCTAATATGCAGAAATGTAACACAGCCCCCAGAGCTAAACATTCCTCCAGACTACAGGGGAGTTTACTACTGAGTGCAAAGCAGGGCAGACACACTTTTAGTTCCATGTTGACTTTAATTATAACCTTTGCATTAGGACTTGCATGTTGGACTCACAAAGAGATGCCTCTAGTCTAGGCCTCGCAGTGCTTAGATCAGGGGGTCTTAAGATTCTCCAGTATCTGTACGAATGCCCACTGCTTTCCATTCAGTTGTGTACAATCTGAACTGTGATGAAGTATGAGCTGCTCCAAACCACAGTCTTCATCTCAGATAAGCAAAGCTATATTTTATGTTAGAGTTTAAACCAATGAATGGAGGAGGCAGGGACTGGAGGTACAAAAGCGCACACCATAGATAGAAGCTTTTTGTTAAGGGAGGGAAGGTGCAGTCTCTACTGTGGCTGCTAGAAGTATAAATACATGTATTTTTGGATGATTGACCTCTGATTTAGATACTCCCAACTTTCACTTTGTTCTGCCTCTCATAATTTAAACTAGCCTGAAAGTTCAAGTACTCTCCAACCTTTTCCTGTTTGTCTACTCTGAACTGTATTTCTTTCCTGCCCTAATCTTCATGTGTGCACCGAACCCAGTTATTGTGTAGAATTAGTTAAAGAAGAGGAAGATAAAGATGGAATTCTGGATAGCTAGGTAAGGATTTATGCCTTTAGCATTCATTTGCATCAGAGGTGGTCAGTTTGTTGCATATGTATCTTCCCTATCCTTATTTAAGTTTTAATTATCTTCCATCTGGCTAAGCTCTTGCAGAGGACCTTAGAGATACTGAGGAACATCCATTCTATTTTTCCAGCAGTGTCCCTCTACAGACTTGATAAAGTCAGTTGTCTGCAGTGCCCTTATTATCAGCTTAAATCTCAGCCTCCTGTGT
Source organism: Mauremys reevesii (assembly GCF_016161935.1). Taxonomy (NCBI): domain Eukaryota; kingdom Metazoa; phylum Chordata; order Testudines; family Geoemydidae; genus Mauremys; species Mauremys reevesii. Next base: position 62,481,147 of record NC_052625.1, read on the forward strand.
ATTTGAGAAATGACATTGAAAGGGGAAGAGAAATAAGTAAAACCTCCAGCTTTCATTCAAAAAGAATTGTCTAGAAAGTGTGGTATCTGTTGTCATTGTTCCTGTGTCATGACCTAGAACAGAAAGCTTTGAAAAAATTCATTCTTTTTACTGTAAATTGTCTAATAAGAATAAATGTAGACCATTTTATTGATTGCTGTAAGTTACCTATGGGTTTATTTCAGGAGTAAATGGATGATGAGACTTAGGTTTTGATGAAGGCTTGGGACCTGGCATGAATTTTGCATCTCAAGTGCTGAGCTGTATAGACTGGCTATATTTCAGTGGGGATGCTATTGATCTTTTATGGAGATGATAAAAAGCGACAAAGAGTCCTGTGGTACGTTATAGACTAACAGACGTATTGGAGCATAAGCAGACTGATTCTTGCCTGCATATTTATACCTGCCTCTGGAAATTTCCACTACATGCATGTGACGAAGTGAGTATTCACCCACGAAAGCTTATGCTCCAATACGTCTGTTAGTCTATAAGGTGTCACAGGACTCTTTGTCGCTTTTTACAGATCCAGACTAAAATGGCTACCCCGCTGATATGGAGATGGTGTTTTTCATGTAGCACCTCCTGCTGGCCAGGTTACAAAACATTCTTTCTGTTTGGTCAGTTCGACTGGTAAAGGATTGATGATGTATTTATCTATTTATAAGGAGGAAGTTATTTTTAAATACGTCATACATTTTGTGAATTTTACATTTTAAATTTCCTGAGAGTACAATGAATGTTAAAGGTGAATAATTAAATCCGTACTAGTATAGGTATTGTATTCACAAGATAGGTGAGTGTAGTGGTAAGATTATGCATTTAAGGTAATATACGTTAATAACTTTCATTTATCTATCTCTTTACATTTTGAAATATTCTCAAATGCTTTCCAAATTTTGTATAATATATTGTACGTATTCTGGAGGCACTGGTTGTAACTCCATAGTTAAGATTGAGTTCTGTTTTGCATTTAAAACGGGGATTCAGCTTCTTTATGTGTGAAAAATATTCTGTGTGTGTGTGTATTTTTCATATATAATGATACTCTCTGTGTGTGTGTGTGTGTATATAAAATATGACACACAGTATTTTTCATACAAAAACAAACACTATTTCATACTGAAATAAAAAGTTTCCAAACTTTCCACTTAGTTAAAATTAATTTAAATCCTGTGCATAGGCTATATTTGAAGAAATTTAATTGTAATTAAGCTATGTTATTGATGATTTTTTATCTCAGTGCTTTTAAGTAAGCTACAGAAAGGGTAAGGTGAACAGCTTAAGTAGCTTTTAAGTGCGATCTTTGTGACATGAGAGAGAGCTCTACCAATCACCACCCTTCATCTTCAGCTAATTTGCACACAGCAGTTCTCTTGGTTGTAATTAGTAAGTGGTCTGAGGGCGACTGGACAGATGAGAAGAGTTCTTGCTTGTAAATTACTTGCCCAACTGTCATTGCTCTTTAAAGATTCCTTCACCAAATGGTAACTTGGGCATCAGTGCTGGGAGGTTCCCCATGGCCCAGCTAGTTTGGCTCCACTGCCAGCACAAATGAGCCAGGAGAGCAGGGAGACATTACCCCTTAAAACACAGAGACATTAGACCCCAGGGACGAGGCACTGAGCAACCTTCCTTTCACACAGCATCAGTGTCTGTAATACAGCTCTCTAAAACATTTAGTCAGTTGCAAATTAAGGGCCAGATTCACCAGTAGATTTCAGTAGCTTTGTGTCTCTCTAGAGATGTGAAGCAGCTATAAACCCAGCTTAATTAGTTTGGTTGCTTTGCAGTGCTCTGGTATACCAATGAATTTGCCCTTTGAAAGTTAAAATTTAAAAAAATGATTCAAGGTTGATACTACATATCATCAATCTATTAGAAATATTGTATAGAAATATTATGTTTGGTATCTTATTTAGAGTTCATGTATGAAACCTAATAACTTTAAAAAAAAAAAAAAGGAAATTCAGGCAAAACTGTGATAAAATGGAGTTAACCTTGAAAGTTAATGCTAGAAACTTAGGGGGGAAAAATATTACAGAAATGTTGCTATTATTCCAAAACCAGGTATTTCAAACCCAGAAACTTCAGACCTAAAATTAGACTTAAAAGAAATCTAGACATGTTAAAGTATGGAAATGCAGAGTTAAGGCATCCAAAAAACCTTAACTTTGCCCTGTAAATACATCAGGAGGTAAAAAAATATATATTTTGCAGGAGAACAATCTTTAAAAATCAGTTTAATCTGGAATCAAAAACTAAAATGTTCATTGCGTGGCATCACTAGGAGGCAGTAAGGGTTGTTTGGGTGCCACAACTCTCCCTTTCTATACCTTTTAACATATTTGAATTTATTTTCAATGCAGCCGTATCTCTGAATTTCCTGGGGTTCTAATGCTTGGTTTTTGGGATAATGGCAACATCTCTATAATGTATTTTACCCTTAAGTTACTTTTATATACCCTCAACCTTACCGCCATTTCAGCATAGTTTTGTCTTAGAATATATATACACTATATACACTATATATGGTGTAGAATGCAGTGACTATTTAATAGTGCACACCATCAGTACTGAACTGTGTAGGACAGGAAGTGAAGAAAAATACCATATCCAGCTGAAACTGTTGGGGGAATTTAAGGAGGTAAAATTTAATTGCCTGTGTTGGAATTTGATCATGATGCACAAGTTAACACCCTTGCTCTTGGAATATTTCCATGGGATCTTTTAATAATTGTAGGTAGTCAAAACATTGTTTTTTATAGTTCATACTAAAGATAGCACCTCCCTTAAGCGATGTGCTAATAGCAAACAATGTGGGGGACTTGCTCAGTACTGACTCAGAAGGAAGAATGTTGCCTACTAAATCAGCTGTTTCATGTCCTGCAACCTGGGCTTTTCTTTGGAAGCATCCCATCCAAATGCTGATCTGGTTCCTGTTAGCTGGTAAGAACTGGCACAATCACAGCACAGCATGATACGTTAGTTATTGCTAACCCTAAAAGTTACAAAATCATGAGTCATACCCTGCAAAAAACTCAGGATATTAGCCCCAAAATCATGAGATTGAAATAAAAATAATATTTTTGGCTTGTCTTCTTATTTTTGAACTCCCCGCCAAACCCCAATATGTGTCTGACAGTTACAATGTTGTCAACTGTTGCAACTCTACAGTGAGTTATGCGGTGTTGACCCTCCACTGCAGGAGCTTTTACAAGGACTCAGCTGAGATTAGGGGCCCTCTTGCTAGGCACTGTACGAGCACAGTTTAATGTTAAATGTAGTGGTGAGTTTGTGATGTGGGAGCTGGCACTGAAACCCAGGGCCAAACATCTATAGATGGGAACAGTTTTTAATCCGTATTGAACTGAGCAGGATTCAAACTGAAAGGCTAGGGAGCTCATTGGTAAGGCCCTTCATTTTGGATTTTTATGGTATTTTTTTTTCAAAATGTCCTGGGAATTTATCCGTGTTTATTCTAAATTTTAAAAACAAAGAAAGTAAGTAATCTAAAACAAAGGCAATGGGCAGAGAAGGGGTGCCTGGGGAGGAGGTTACTGATGTGGTTGTTGTCGGGTAGTCTCAGCTGCCAGGAATGGGCTCCCTGCTCTTCTTGCTCCCTCACTACACAGAAGAAGCAGAGTGGGTTGTGCTGAAGGGCCAGGAGCATTGACCGTCCTGCCACAGAGCACAGGGTCCTATCTTCAGCTCCCCATGCACAGAGTCCTTGCTGGCTTCCTGCACAGAGTAGGCTAACTGCCAATTGATGGCTGCTGCACCTGCACCACTGGAGAGCGAGATGGGCAGAGAGCCTGGTCTGGCAGTAGAGACCACCCATAAAGAGTCCATCTGCTTCCTCTGCTGGACAGCGCCCACTCCTGACCCCAGCCCTTCAGCGTGGCCCTGGGAAGTGGACATGGCTGTGCCAAAGGGCTGAGATCAGCAGCGGGGTCAGTCTATGGGTGGGCGAACAGTACTCATGGAGTGCAGCCTTCCGTTACCCTCCTGACCCTTGCCCCTCAGCGTAGCCATGTATGTTTCCTCCGCAGAATATTTATGGGTCCCCAAAAATCCAAAATTTGGGTGAAAAATCAGTAAAACCTGAATATTGGCTTTTTCAAAACCCAGAAATTTTTTCGAGAAAATCAGTAAATACCAACAGCGAAGGGCTTTGTTCATTAGCAATGCCCTGAGACATTCAGTCCCCTGTAAGTTTTAATGTTATACTTTAGATAATAACACTTGCCTTCTGAAAGATAGGTTTATTATAAGTTCTGAAATTTGTGGAGTTTGAACGGGAAGGTTCTTCCCCTCTCTGGACTCACCAGCAAAATCTCTTGCCCCTGGTTCTCAATCTGAAAGACTAAAGAAGAGTATCACACCCTATCCTTAAAGGGAAAGGTACAAACACCAGAAATACAACAATAATACAACAACCAAATTCACTTCTAAATACAGTGTTTTGCAATATAAAATCATGCCAACAGTTACTCCAGGGTTGTTTCACTAACTTTTATACATATATGTATATGTTTTTTCACCCCACATGGGTCATAAGCAGGGTTTGATAACCTTCAGATTCACAGTACTGACCTCTCCTACTACACCGGTACTTTAGAAGTAACTGGTGGAGGAAAAGGGCATACTGCTGTTCTCTATGTGGACCAGCCTATACAGGGAGACAACACACACTTTGCAAGCAGGGGCGGCTGTATGTATTTTGCCGCCCCAGGCACGGCAGTCAGGCAGCTTTCGGCGGCACGCATGCAGGAGGTCCACTGGTAACACGGATTTGGCAGTATGGCTGCGGGAGGTCCTCCAGTCCCACACCTTCGGTGTACCCACCGCTGAATTACCGCTGAAGCCGCGGGACCGGTGGACCTCCCGCAGGCATGCCACTGAAGGCAGCCTGACTGCTGCCCTCACAGCAACCGGCACGCTGCCCCCCTGCGGCTTGCTGCCCCAGGCACGCGCTTGGTGCGCTGGTGCCTGGAGCCGCCCCTGTTTGCAAGTATTTTTGAGACTGCAGTAAAATTCTGAGCATCAGTATTTTGGTTACTGGCTCTGGCTGTGGGAGCAGTGTGATCTAAGAGTTATCGTCAGCAAAGTCAAATGTGACAATGTCTCTGGGTAATCTGAGAGGACCGGACCTGGGACTGCTAGATGTAAAAGCATGAACTTCTAAAGAACTAGAGCTCTTTGTGTAGAAGCAAGTAGCAGTCATATGCTTTTACATATGATCTAGCCACTTCAGGGTGAAGCCGAGCCACACTGTGTTAGCATTAAGAGTGGTTCAACAAAAAAAACTTCAAAAACAGACTCCAACGAGAAACCGCAGAACTGGAATTAATTTGCAAAATGGACACCATTAAATTACGCTTGAATAAAGACTGGGAGTGGATGAGTCATTACACAAACTAAAAACTATTTCCCCATGCTAATTTTCCCCCTCCTGTTACTCACACCTTCTTGTCAACTGTTTGAAATGGGCCATCCTGATTATCACTACAAAAGCCTTTTTTCCCCCTGCTGATAATAGCCTACCTTAATCGATTAGTCTCATTGGAGTTGGTATGGCAACCCCCATTTTTTCATGTTCTCTGTGTGTATATCTTCCTACTGTATTTTCCACTGGATGCATCTGATGAAGTGGGCTTTAGCGCTTGAAAGCTTATGCTCAAATAAATTTGTTAGTCTCTAAGGTGCCACAAGTACTCCTTGTTCTTTTTACTGTGTTAGCATAGTTTACTAAGCTCCTGATTTGACTTATTTCTTCTGAAACGCTGTGTGGCAAAGTGTATAATATTTGGCTCTGTTATATTCTGTTCCCAGCCTGAAAAGACCGTGTGTGTACTCTCAGGTATATATCTGTGAAATGAGTGAATGATAGTTACCCCCAACGTAGTGGCATGAAGTCTTGATTCATTATAAGGATTGTGAAGGCTTCAGAAATATTTACAGCAGTCAGTAAAAGAACTGGGACTAGGACTTTGGTCTCTAGGCATGCAGTATCATTTTGAAGTAAGTGACCACTTTGAAACAGTCAGCCGATAAAGTAAATAAATGTATTTGCTGGCTGCCTAAAGATAGACTAAAATTCTGTCTGCAACATAAAATCACAATGTTAGGAAATTTATTTCAAAAGTTGATCTTTCAAATGTTTTCAACTTATGTAGTTTAGCCACCTTTGTGGATGGAGTAAAAAATTCGTAAAATGCTTATTTAAAATCGTTTTAAAGAATTCTGATCTGCCTACACTAATGAAAAATACATATTAGTTGAAACATTTATTAACAGTGATTTTTAAGAATTGTTCCTCTAACACAATCATTTTGGTATGTAGATGGGACCTAAATAAAACAAGAAGGGAAAATAGCTCTAAGTACAAAAAGCTTTCTTAGTTAAGGGCTAAAAAGAAATAATCATTTACTTTACCTAGTTAACCTGGAGTGATGAAGAACGTGAGACAAATTTACTGTATTAGCGAACAGCCATTAGATTAGAACTAAAATTACATTAGATAAATGAAAGGTTATTTTACACAGCAGAAGGAAAGCTATTGCCTAAGTCTTACAGATTCTACTTTCTCTTAATTGAAATCTGTTCATTTAATATGCACCTTCTTTCAGTGCGGATAATTCATAATTGGAGAAATGCTATCATCTATTCAAGTCATTTTCGTGGTTGTTTTTTTAGATCCACCAAGAAAGCGTATAGTATCCCATTTGGGATTTTCCAGAACTCATAATAATGACTTCAGCTGTTCATTAACCTCTGAACTGTCGGATCCCTTTGGAAAATGAGGGGAGCAGATTGATTCAAGGTTAATACTTGTTTGTAGAAGGTGAAGCCTCCAAGGTAATGCAAAGGTTGGATAGGCCACTTTGTTCAAGAGCCACTGCCTGTGACTTTGCGTTAGCGTTCAGAAGTTCAAACTATGCAACCAAGAGTGAAACCCAGAGGTAGCTTTGTCTAACAAAGCCTGACTATTCAAATAACTTTTCTGTAATTAATAAAAGGAAGTTGGTGTCTGATGTGTCAAGAGTTAATTTAGCAATATGGAATTAGAAGTAGCATTATAGTAAAAGAGAATTTATGGCTTCTGTAGGGAAGCAACATTGATTTATTGAGTTTGTTTTTAGTGTATGAAATCTTTCATGGTGGTGGAAAGTTGTTGATCAGTCTCCATAGCCATTAGTAGAATCAGGAAGCTATTTGTAGTTCTCAAATGTGGTTGTATTACGGACAAACAGTTGTATGAACAGCCAATGTTAGAGGTGGATGATGTCTTGTTTTGATTTTCTTGATAAATCTAATCCAAATCCTGTAAAATTCTGATAAATTTCACAACTCTTAAATTTGCTGTAATTCTCCTAAGTTCTGTTGGAGCCAGCACTTCTGAGTAAGTGCAATATCTGTAGTTAAATCCATAATCTTCTTTACAATTCTCCGGTTCTTGTGGCTGGGCAAAATATTTTGCTAGGGCAAGAGCACTGACAGTGTCCTAATGAATCATTGGTAACTTGGGAAGGGGGTCTTCCTTGTCTTTAACTTGCTTTTCCTCTCTTTTCGCGTAGGTACATCCGAATAGTTGGCACCCACAACACGGTGAACAAAGTTTTTCATATTGTGGCATTTGAATGCATGTTTACCAACAAAACCTTCACTCTTGAGAAAGGTCTTATAGGTAAGAAATACAACTGTTTTTTTTAATTCTATAGTTATCTCTACTGTCTATAAATTACTAAAGACATTTTTCTTCTCAGTCATTTCAGGTTTATTGCCTGAACTCGTCTTGTCTTTGCAAGCCTAGGGTTTCACTCATACCGGTAGAAGCGAAGCCCATTTGTTTGTAAGAATATTCCTGTGCTGTCTTCCATTGTAGGTTGGCTAAATGACTTTAAAGACGTGTCTGCACTACAGAGCCTATGGTGTCAGCAGTGCCTTCATAGCCACCTAGTGTAGACACAGCATACATTAACAGAAGGAATTTTTCTGCTAAAAGAGGAATATGACCTCCGCAAAGAACATTGTCTGTGCTTACAGAAGCACTTTTCTGGCTGCGTCTACACTGAGAGTTTTGTCACCATAATTATGTCAGTCGGGATGTGTTTTTTTCATACCTCTGCCTGGCATAGCTATGCTCACTCAAATTTTGAGTATAGGCCAAGCCTAAAAGATTTACTGTGACTGTCTGCTGGGATTCTCAGCATTGTGAGTTACTATGTTATCCCTCTCAAGCCTCAGCAAATGCTACAGCTAAGCTGTGTGACAACTCCCTGACACACCAGCTTGTCTGCCTTGCCAACAAATTCTTCAGGACTCTGCCAGTCCAAACCTTACCTTGCAGGTAACAAACAAATTCTGAATTCTTCAGAGCCCCAAATTATGAATTCTTCGGAGATGTCTCTCTGCAGTGTCCAGCCCTCTCACTGGACACTTACTGAAGTTAATTGTGTTGCTCCTTTAAAGAGATAATATACTGTAGCTCATTAATTTAACTGGGGTTTGACAAATGCTCTTATTTCAATCACAGCACCGATTTGGTTTATAGTAAAATAAAACAAGTTTATTTTAACAAACGAACATAAGATTAAGTGATACCTAGTGTAAGGAAAAAGAGAGAGAGAGTTACAAGGAAACAAAAGTAAAAATACTTTTCTACCACTAAACTTAATTTCAGGAAGTTACAATCTTTGCCTAAGCAGGTTTCTCACCTAAACTCAGTTCCCAGAGACTTCAGCCCCCTTTGGCTGAAGAATTCAACATTCCGTGATTTCAGGAACCCTGGCCCCTTTAATCCCCCAAGTGACGGATACCACAATGGCTTTCTGTTTCTGCTTATACCTTCCAAAGTTCATTGACCCTGTTACAAGAGACAGCTACCTGCTATTCTTCCCTTCCTGTTGACTTCCCATCCCCCTGCTGATTCATATGTAAATAGGGGTTCCATTGTGTTGATTCCATAATGCTTAATTTACACTGGAGATCGGTAGATAGCTACCTTCCCTCCTGTCTGGGAGTAAACCTGTTTCTCCCTGTGTTTAGTCACAGACTTTAAAGCATAATATCAGCCAGTATCCATAATTCCTCATATAGTGTTAACGCATACATTTCACTGTGCCTCCCCAAACAGCCAGGTGTGGCCCGGCCACTGACCCCTATCTGACCCCCCCTGCTTCTCGCCCCCTGACAGCCCTCCCCGGGACTCCTGCCCCATCCAACCCTCCCTGTCCCCTGACGGTCCCCCTGGGACTCCTGCCCCATTCTCCTCCCCCGGTCCCCTGACCGCCCCCTGGACCCCATCCAACCTCTCCTCTCATTTCTGACCACCCCTGGAACCCCTGCCCCTGACTGCCCTCTGCTGCCCCATCCAACCCCCTCCTCCTTCCTGACTGCCCCACCAGGACCCCTGCCCCCATGTTCCCTGTCCTCTGATCGCCCCAACCCCTATCCACACCCCTGCCCCCTGACCACCAGCCCGAACTCCCCTGCCCTCTATCCAATCGCCCCTGCTTCCTGCCCCCTTACCGCGCTGCCTGGAGCACCGGTGGCTGGCGGCACTACAGCCGCGCTGCCCAGAGCACCAGGACAGGCAGCTGCACCACCTGGCTGGAGCCAGCCACACCACCGCGCAGCACAGAGCACCAGGTCAGGCCACAGCTGTGCTGCCCAAGGAGCTTGCAGCCCACCACCCAGAGCATTGCGCTAGCAGCGCAGTGAGCTGAGGCTGTGGGGGAGGGGAACAGCAGGGGAGGGGCTGGGGATAGCCCCCCGGGCCAGGAGCTCAGGGGCTGGGCAGAAGGGTCCGGATGTGGCCTGCGGGCCATAGTATGCCCACCTCTGAATAAGAGGATCAATGTGGGTGGGTATATGTGTGAGCTTAGATCCTAATTCACTGGTCTTTCAGATAATATCTCTCTGATACTTGGTTTGGTTTTACCATAGTTTTGGTGTGACATGTTGCTGCTTTCTTTGTCTGTTTTAGTAGTTGCATGTCAATGGATGCCTTATAAAAGCAGTTGCATTTCAGTTTCAATCTAGTAGTGGAGACTCTTGGTTTTGCTCAATCTCTGTTGCTAAAGGTTGTAAAGACTTAAATATCTTTTTTATAGCAACATTAAATGGTAAGTTACCCTGTTAAAGTTACAGTTAGATTTTAGCAAAGAATAACAGTATATTGAAAGCATGACATTATCTGTGATACAATTAGCATATAAATGGCATAGAGTTCTGCCAGGAAATTATTTGAATTCTAGCCTGATGATAACAGGAATAACTAGCCTGATCTTTATTGACTTTGTTTTCCATGTTACTGTTATAAGACAAAACTGAAAGTGCAATAAATTGAATTGTAAATGTTTATATTGACCATAGGAAGTCTGAGATTTTTTTCTAATGTTTTGCAAATTTCCATGGAACCTCTTAGGGTTGTTGAAATGCATTATATTACAAAAAAATGAAAAACGTTAAAGTTTCAATCAGAAATATTTAAATCGTATTTGCATACTCTTTCTTCTAAGCTTTGTTGGAACAGGAGGGACATGTTCTCACTCTAACTTCAGTTGTGTGTTTTGATAGAGCTGGGTGACAATGCAATTTGATGTTTTTTATTTGTGCATCTTATTAATAATTAAGTTTAACACAGAGCTCAAGATGGCTAGATTTTCAGTAAGATCTCAATCAGAAGGCTCTGCAGATGATACATCTCCCCTGCATCCATTGAGACAGGCTTAGACTCCTGCTCCTTTATGCTTTTCCAGTCATGTGTCCTCTGCTTCTCATTACAGAAATCACAGGCCAGATTTTATTAAGTTTTTGGATTGTGCTTTCCAGTCCTTTTGAAATGAAGCAGAGGAAGAGGAAACTAGACAGTTTCCTTTGCCCCCTACAGCTGCTGCACTCCCCCTCTGCCTGGGGAACAGACCATGGATTATGTCATCGCAGATTTAAAAGCCCATATCTGATCCTGTCCATGATCTCCCAGGCACAGAAGGGTCTGGGGCCCCATGCTCAGAGATTGCCTACAGGATCAGGCCCCATTCAATATCTGGCCAGAGGAGGAAGGGGTGGTTCCCACTGTATAACTGTTAGTCCAGTGGTCAAAGCACTCACCTAGGATGTGGGAAACCCAGATTCAATTCCCCCTCTGCCTGAGGTAAGGAGAAACAGTTTGAACAGGGCCTCCCACATGCCTCAGGAGAATGCTCTGACCGTGAAGCTATGAGATATTCTGATATGGGTCTTTCTCAGTATCTCCTGTTGAAGCTGTTCCACTTTTGATAAATAAAGAATGCTTGGAGTAGAGGGACTGGACCTTGAGTCTTGCACCTTGCAGGTGGCTGCCCTAATCACAAGGCTGGAGAGCCATTCTATTTCTCTCTCTCTGGCCCAATGACTATTTAGATATTTATCCACAGTGCAACAGCTTTCACAGACTGAGAAACACCCTCATCAAATTATCCCGTAGGTCAGAGGTTAGCGCTAGAGCCCTGTGCGGATACAAAAATGTGGATCCACATCCGCCAATATCAACCTGTGATCCGACCTGCGATCCGATAGCCATCTTTTACCTGTCTCCGCACCCGCAGAAGCAAGTCATCTCACAAGTGCTAGTGAGTGGGGGTGGGGTCTTGCAGGAAGAGGCAGTGTGAGGGTGAGGACTGGAGATAAGGGAAGGTGCAAGGGCGGGGTCTTGAGGGGAAGGGGCATTGCATCGTGTGCTGCTCCCAGGGGCTTGCGAGCGACAGCACATGGCAGCAGCAGTGCATGATGCATCAGAGTGGGGCAGAGGGGTGGGGCGCTGGGGCCCCACATGCTCCAATCCCTGTGGCTGGGGGTGGGCCCTGTTGCCCAAGAGTCAGTGGGCTGGTCCCAGGACTGGGAGCACAGCCAGAGCTGCTGGGCCAGGCCATGGTGGGGACGCTGGTGCTGCCCCAGGGGCCCGAGCTGCTGGAGAAGAAGTGGCGTGGTGAGTGGGTGCTGGACAGCCCCGACTCTGACCTGCCCCCTGGCCCCAAGCGCCCCCTGGGCTGCCCAAGCTGGATGCCACAGGCCAGGCACCACATGTGAGTAGAGCCCTGCATGGATGTATTTGCATCCGATCCACTGTCTGCAAAAATGGTCTGCAGATATGAAGCGGATATCCGCAGATTTGCAGGGCTCTAGTTAGAACACTCTTGAGAAAGAGGAGATGCCTGTTCAAATCCTTTCACCTCCTCTCACCCTATCAAGCCGAAGGGGTGGAAATTCAGTCTGGTTCTCGCACTTTTCAGCTAAGTGCTCTAATCACTGGACTAGACGTTATAAGGAGGTTGCTGCTGCTGCCTCCAGTGTTTTTTGTGAAGTTAGGCATGTGCCTAACTCATTCTCACAAGAAACTGCTTAGCTGCCTAAGCTGCCAGACTCCAGAAGAGGGGTTCCTGGTTGTGGATCACTAGCGAGATAGGCATCATCCTGCAGCCTGCAGCTAGGTGCCTAACTCTGTTAGAGGGGAGGGGCTTAGGACACCTCTCTTGTCGACAGCTCCCATTGGCTATCTTAGGCATCTCCCCACCTAGCATGCTGGCTTATGTGCATTGCATTCTTAGGCACTCATCTCTCCCTGTTCATTGCATAAGAGCCTAGGCATCTGACTCAGGAATTTTAAATTTCTGTGGTTTTTTTCTAGTCACCTAAAAGTTAGGTGCCCTGATACTCAGCATTGCAATGCCTAAATCCCTGTGTGGATCCAGGCCTTTGTGATGCCACTGGGAGGGCTGGCACAGGATTTAGCTCTTTCTGTGCTGCTTAATGAAGATCTTTCTCTTAGTGCCTCCCACTTTTCTAAGTGATATTGCAGTGTTCAAGTAACTCAGAGAGCGAAGGACCCCACAAGAACAGTTCTAGAACTGTATGAGGGCACTAAGGCTAAAAGTGGATAGTTTAGAAAAGAATTTGGTTACATATAGCACCTTGCATTCTCAAAAAACGTTCAGAAGCAATGTGTTATGGCTTGTCTAGGGGGGGCGCAGAGGAATATTTGGGGGGGGGGGTACAGCTGGGGCCTGGGCCAGCCCCCACAGGGGCAGGGAGGGAGCGCCACCCAGCTCCACTCCTGGCTTAGCCCCGGCTGCTAGCCCCACACCCGGGGCCCCAGCTGTCAACCTTGGCTCCACTCCCTCCCCCTGCCCCCAGCTATGGCCCCAGCCTCAGCCCCCGTACCTCTGTCCACGTGGCCCCGCTCCTAGCCCTGGCCCTGGAAGTCGGGGGGGAAGGGCAGATAGGGGTAATGAGGGCACGAGGTAAAAAGTTTAGGGACCATTGGTCTAGACCAGAGGTGAGCAAACTATGGCCCACGGGACCGTCCTGCACAGCCTCTCAGCTCCTGGCCGGGGAGGCTAGCCCCCTGGCCCCTCTCCCGCCATCCCCCGCTCCTCCACAGCCTCTGTGCACCACACTGCCAACCCTCTGGTCCACCATTCCTGCCGGGCAGCACGGCTCCAGCCGGGCGGCAGGACTGTGAGCTCCTGCTGCTCTGAGCAGCGTGGTAAGGGGGCGGGGAGGTTGGATAAGTGGCAGGGAGTCCCGGGGGGCAGTCACGGGACAGGGAGCAGTTGGATGGGGCGGAGGTTCTGGCAGGGGGTCAGGAAGCGGCTGGATAGGCGTGGGAGTCCCGGGGGGGCCTGTCAAGGGGAGGGGCAGTTAGGGGATGGGGAACAGGGGGGTTGGATAGGGGGAGGGTCCCAGGGGGCAGTTAGGAGCAGGGGTCCCTGGAGGGGGCAGTCAGGGGACAAGGAGCAGGGGGGGTTGGATGGGTTGGGGGTTCTGAGGGGGGCAGTCAGGGGGCGGGAAGTGGGGAGGCACAGCCTTCCCTACCTGGCCCTCCTTATAGTTTCGCAACCCTGATGTGGCCCTTGGGCCAAAAAGTTTGCCCACCCCTGGTCTAGGCAAACAGTTTGTGCATGGTAATCTGGGGTGTAAATATACAGCGCATTAGCCTGCCCTTCACTAACTGTCTGTGTGGACCCTGCCACCATGTTACGTTTCCTAGTGAACACTGACCTCCTGTTTCAATGTGGAGTAGCTCAAAGTGCACTAGGGAACTTTTAGGGCATGATAGCAGTGTCCACATGGACAATTAGTGTGCGGCAGACTAGTGCACTGTGGATTTACACCCCAGCTTGATGTGCACTGTTTATTTAGATTAGCTATTAGATACAGTTACTGCATTGACTGAGTAGACAGTGTGGCAGCCATTAAATACTAAATAAGAGATTACAATGCAGTCATTATAAGAGCCTGTTTTACTAAGAAAATGCATGTTGGCTAGTCCATCAGGGGGACACTATTTTAGGAAGAGCTGTGTGACCTTTAACAACTTCCTGGACAATTGCCAGGGATACAAAAGGGTCCTCTTATTTAAAGCATCAATCAAAGGAATAACAAAAATTTGGATCAGTGAGAGGCTTTTTGGGGTTCTCATGCAACGGCATATAGTCTGTTATTTAATCTCTTTATTAGACTTATTCAATTGGATCAGGTAGCTATCCATACAGGGAGGAACATTTGTCAGACATATTATTTTCAAGTGTGTAGCGTCTACATAATAGCCATCGCTGTAAAGTGGAGATTAGGAGCCTGGCAAACAAGTAATAAAAGTGAAGTGTAATTTCATGTAGTAGATTGATAATAGCAATTTTATGTCACTGTGTTTTACATACAACATTTTCATGTCAAAACCATTAGCTCCCAACGTATGACATTTAAAAGTTAATGTGAGAAGAGAGATGTAAAATAGGTACTGTAAGCAATACCCAAAAAGCTTTAATGGCAGTTGTCTAGCAGTTTTAAGGGAAAGCTAGATAGAATTGCTCTTTCTAGCACTGCTTGTTTTAGTGCCAATTTACAATTCATTGTCCTGATAAACAAGATAAGTAATATAAATGAATGAGATCCTGTGAAATTGTTCCCCAATGCAGATGTTTGGGCAGAGGTTTAATTTTCCTTATAGCATGTTGTTAGTTTGTAAGTGCATATGTTTGTTAAACAGCCCAACATACATCCTTATAGAATTGACATAAATATTTTGCTTAACAAGAACAGAAAATTTTAAAAAGAGACAGTGATTACTTTAATGAATTTTACCATCAAAAATTTTGAACAGCATTAAGTCTGAGACTTTATTTAGAAATTTAAAGCAAAATATACCAGTGTCTTAGCAAATGACAGAGCTATTAGTTTGGATGCAGAGTCAGGACGCTGGGATGTGAAGACCTTGCTAGAGCTCTTTAACTATCCAGTGACCAGGATCTACTACAAAGGGTCAGGAGCTTCCTTATATATTTGTTGTCTTTTCTTGTCTTGGAGCTTGCTTTTGCCCTTCTCTGCTTTGGAGTGAAGAGAATTTGATTACTTAAACTCAGTCCCAGGCGACAATAGTCAGTGTTGTTATATCCCTGCTGTACTAGACACATAGACTTTAAGGCCAGAAGGGACCATCATGATCAGCTACTCTGACTTCCTGCACACTGCAGGCCACAGAACCATGCCCACCCACTCCTGTAACAGACCTCTAACCTCTGGCTGAGTTACTGAAATCCTCAAATCTGGCATTATTGGCATCTTCTGCTTAGGGAATGTCAGGGACCATGCAAGCATGGGGGTATGAGCAACCTCTCACCTTACCTTGAGGTCTGGTCCAGGTCATTGGGAGTACAATCTGAAAAGTCTATATTATATGTTGTTGTACTTATCTCTGGCTTTTCAGCTCTGTCTCAATTTATCGGCCTATCTACTTCTACATAACATACCAGGGGAAAACGGTGAATAATGGGTAAAGAGCAGGAGATGGATATAAAAAATAGAATGCCCTTGGTTACCCTCTGGGGAATGCTATTCAGAACTTATGAATCATTGCGAACCCTCATTTGCAGACCATTCTGTACCTTATGAGAAATTGTTTTAAAGAAAAAAGGAAGGAAAGAAAGAAATGGAATAAATAATCATTCACTTGTCTTTTGCTCAATGGCAGTTATTTAAAAAAATCATTTAAGCATATAGCAAAGGGGAAACAGCCAAATCAATTTCCTAGTAATGCAGTTCAGCTTTGTGAAATATTACTCTCTCCCCCATATTGAAGCAGTGAGAGGGGCTGTTTTCTTGTCCAGTTTAATGTCAGATCAACACAAAGCTATCGTATCTTGTTCCCGCTCCCCTTTTTAAAGGTTAGCTTTTTTTCAAAGTTGAACAGGTTTTCCCAGCAACATCTGTCAGCTTTGCACTAAGCATACCCTTAGGAAATTATGAAAATTTTAAAAGTATCTAAATACTGCTGGGAATTTTTTTCCCTCTACAGTAAAGAACAGCCACATGCCCAGTTTTATTTACTCCTGTCCATTTCTCTGTAGATCTAAAGATCTATTCCCTTGGTTTAGGTTTTCTTTCTTCCCTGTTTCCAGTGCTGCAGCAAACAATGCTCATTTCCTAAATTTTTCTGAAGCAATTGCTGTGTCTGAAAGCAGGCTACAGGTAGGTCCTCACGTTTAATGAAAGAGCTCTATAGCCACTATGGTGTTAGTTAAAAGTCTGTTTTCTTCTAATGACTTTTTTTTTAATGGAAATATACCTATCTCATAGAACTGGAAGGGACCCTGAAAGGTTATTGAGTCCAGCCCCCTACCTTCACTAGCAGGACCAAGTACTGATTTTGCCCCAGATCCCTAGGTGGCCCCCTCAAGGATTGGGATTGAACTCACAACCCTGGGCTTAGCAGGCCAATGCTCAAACTACTGAGCTATCCCTCCCCCAAGAATGATCTTGATCTGATTCGTTGGGTCAGAAACAGCAAGCCCCAGCAGATATTGACCTGTAAAAGCAGACTTCTCTGTTGTTATTCTAAACCAGCCAATTGCATGCAACACTAGCAAGTGTTACTAGTTTCTCTCAGGTCAATAGAAACCTTTTTTATTCTAACTTCCTCCGTCTTTTCTTCCAGGTAGCAAATCTACTACATAGCAGTGTATGAGAAAATTCACATTCCTTTGTAATACCCAGGGTGCTGACTGGCTTGTCTAACTACTAATGGTGGTAAACATAAAAATTGCCATCTACAGCAAATAATTTGTCAGACCTTGGGTTTTCAGTATTTAAAGGTGGGAAGGACTGTTGTCAATTTTAAAAGTCGGCATTATTTAGTGGCTTGAGCACAGGACTGAGAGCCAGGATCTCCTGAATTCTAATCCCAATTCTGCCATTTACTCACTGAGTAACATTAGAGAAATATCTTAATCTTTCTGTGTCTTTCTTCTTGTGAAATGGGGCAAATGACACTGTAGAGGGGTTTGGCTGGGGCTCGTCCCTCTCCGGGGCGGCGGGGAACCACACCGCCTCAGTACTTCCTTTCAGTTGTGATGGGGAATTAGCCTCGCCGTGGGGGTCTCGTGCCACGGCAGTAGTAGAGGCAAAACATAACAGTTACTCACACCTGGTCGGCGGATAGTAGTGAGTCATGGGCTCAGGTCCTCAGAGAGGAGCTGAGCAACTGTTATATAATGAGCAAGCCCAGGCCCTGGGTCAGGGTGGGGAGCAAAGAGTCAATGGCTCAGGGCCTCAGACAGGGGCTGAGCAAACAGCAGGCCCAGGGTCCTGGCTCCCAAGGGCCTGCGAGAGGGGGAGACTGCCACCCACAAGTTGGGTGGCAGGGGGACACAGGCCCATCCACTCCACTGCGTCCCAGCTTAGGGCCCTAGCAGCGGCAGAAGGCCTACTGCTGTGTCAGTGGGAATCCTGGCCGCAACACACTGACATAGGCTCAGGCAGTGCTGCAGCCAGACTAGAGTCGGCTGCCCCAGGCTACTTCCTAACTCCCCCACTAGAGGTATCTGGGTCTGGATGGTGTCCTCCAAGGGGTCAAGCATCATGGGCTCCTCTGAGTAACTTGCGAGGGACAGGCTTGACAGCTTCTCCGGGATTTGGTCGGCATCAGGCATCAGCTGGTCTGGCCAGTCCTCGGGTTGGCCTCCGATTGCCGGTGTCTCCCAATCAGGAGCTAGGCCACAGGCATCTGGCCTCTCTGGTGGCTTTTCTTCTAGTGAGCTCTGGGGTTGGGCTTTTATACTCCCTGTCCTGCATTTTGACCTCTGGGGAGGGATAGCTCAGCACTGTTTGAGCATTGGCTTGCTAAACCCAGAGTTGTGAGTTCAATCCTTGAGGGGGCCATTTAGGAATCAGGGGAAAAATCAGTACTTGTTCCTGCTAGTGAAGGTAGGGGGCTGAATTTGATGACCTTTCAGGGTCCCTTCCAGCTCTATGAGATAGGTATATCTCCATATATTATTATTAAGCGGTGGGCCAGCTTTGAGAACCACTGATCTAGTTTACATAGATATAGACTCAGATGTAAAGAAGGGACCATCATGATCATCTAGTCCAGGAGTCTCAAACTCCTGGCCCACGGGCCATCTGCGGCCTGTGAGCCTCCCCATTGTGGCCTGCGGGGCTCCAGCAGTTTTGGGGCCAAGTCTCTCCCTTGGCCCCACCTGCTGCCCCCGGGCACTTCCCCCTCAGGGGCCCCAGCAGATCAGTGGAGCTGAGCAGCGTCTGCCTGCTCGCTCCAGCGGCTGCCGGCCCCTCCCTGCAGCCCAGGGGTGGGGCTGTGCCTCCATGCACTGCCTGCGCCCCAAGCGCCCCTGGGGCCAATGGGATGCTGCGGGGGCGGGGCCTGGGGGCAGAAAGGGCGAGGAGGCCCCCCGACACCCCCTGCCTTGGAGCCCCAGGTAAGCACCGCACCCTTGACCCCCCTCCCAGAGCCTGCACCTCCACCCCTACCTGCCCCCAAACTCCCTTCCAGAGCCTGCACCCCTTTCCCATACACCCCTCCCACCTCCAAACTCCCTCCCAGAGCCTGCGCCCTGTCCCCACACCCCCTCCCACCCCCAAACTCCCTCCCAGTGCCTGCACACCATCCCCAGGCCTCCCAGCCCACAAACTCCCTCCCAGAGCCTGCACCCCTCCCTCTTCCCACATACCCCCTCCTGCCCCCAAACTCCCTCCCAGTAACTGCTTCATCCCCCCTCTTCCTTCCAGAGCCTGCAATCCCACCCCTCCTCCTGCACCCCCACTCCCTGCCCCAGCCCAGAGCCTGCACCCAGCTCCCAAACTCCCTCCCAGAGTCTGCACCCAGTCCCCACACCCCTTTCCACCCCCAAACTCCCTCTCAGTGCCTGTACCCCCTCCCCAAACCTTCCCCAGCCTCCAAACTCCCTCCCAGAGCCTGCACCCCAGACCTCCTCCCCAACCCAAACTCCCTCCCAGAGCCCAACCTCTCACCCCTTCTGCACCCAAACTCCCTCCCAGAGCCTGCACCCCAATCCCCTACCCCAGACCTCCTCCCGCACTCAAACTCCATCCCGGAACCTTAGGCTGGTGGGGGGTGGAGTTTTGGGGGGGGCGGGTTCTGGGCAGCATGAGTGACATTGGCCCACTGGGAGGATTTGAGGACCTATGGTAAATTGAGTTTGAGATTCCTGATCTAGTCCGACCTCCTGGACATTGTAGGCCACAGAACTTCACCCACCCACTCCTATAATAGACTCCTAACTTCTGGCTGAGTTACTGAAGTCCTCAAATCATCATTTAAAGACTTCCAGTTACAGAGAGTCCACCATTTACTGTACTTTAAACCTGCCAAGTGACCCATGCCACAGAGGAAGGCAAAAACTGCCTAGGGTCTTTGCCAATCTGACCTGAGAGAAAATTCCTTCCAGACCCAAAATATGGCTGTCAGTTGGACCCTGAGCATGTTGGCAAGGCCCAACATTCTTTGTAGTACTTCTTTATAGTAACTCAGAACCCTCCACATGTAGTGTCCCAGCACTGGCCGTTGGGAATATTTGCTACTAGCAGTCACAGCTCAGCTACATGCCATTTTAGGCAGTCTCATAATACCATCTCCTCCACTAACTTTTCAAACTCAGTCTTGAAGCCAGTTAGGTTTTTTGTTTCCACTGCTTCCCTTGGAAGGCTGTTCCAGAACTTCATTCCTCTGATGGGTAGAAACCTTTATCTAATTTCAAGCCTAAACTTGTTGATGGCCACTTTAAATCCATTGGTTCTTGTGTCAACATTGGCCCTCAACGTAAATAACTCCTCTCCCTCCCTGGTATTTATTCCTCTATTGTATTTATAGAGAGCAATCATATCTCCCCTCAGCCTTTGTTTAGGCTAAACAAGCCAAGCCCTTTGAGTCTCTTCTCATAAGGTTGGTTCTCCATCCCTCTGATCACCCTAGTAGCCCATCTCTTCACCTGCTCCAGTTTGAATTCATCTTTCTTGAACATGGGAGAGCAGAATTGCCCACAGTATTCCAGATGAGGTCTCACCAGTGCCTTGTATAATGGTACTAACACTTCCCTGTCTCTACTGGAAATACTTCACCTGATGCATCCTAGGATTGAATTAGCCTTTTTTCTTGGCTGCATCATATTGGTGACGCATAGTCATCCTGTGATCAACCAATACACCCAAGTCTTTCTCATCCTCTGTCACTTCCAACTGATAAGTCCC
This sequence comes from Mauremys reevesii, assembly GCF_016161935.1. NCBI lineage: Eukaryota > Metazoa > Chordata > Testudines > Geoemydidae > Mauremys > Mauremys reevesii. The sequence goes on from NC_052625.1 coordinate 62,501,733, forward strand.
CGGCTTATAGAAAAAAAAATTGTTGTTAGTCCCTAAGTGCACCTTGCGCTTTGCCCTATTAAATTTCGTCCAATTTCTGTTACTCCAGTTTTCAAGGTCATCAGGATCTTGTATGAAATTCTGGTCCTCCTCCATATTGGCAGTATCTCCCAACTTTGTGTCCACAAATTTTATTAGCACATTGCCACTTGTTGTGCCAAGGTTATTAATGAAAATGTTGAATAAGATTGGTCCCAAGACTGATCCCTGATGAACTCCATTAGTAACCTCCCTCCAGCCTGACAGTTCACGTTTCAGTATGACACTTTGTAGTCTCCCCTTAAACAGTTCCTTATCCACCTTCCAATTCTCATATTAATCCCCATCTTCTCCAATTTAATTAATAATTTCCCATGTGAAACCGTATCAAATGCCTTACTTAGATCCAGATGGATTAGATCTACTGCATTTCCTTTGTCTAAACAATTAGTTATCTTCTCAGAGAAAGAGATCAGGTTGAACTGGCATGATCTACCTCTTATAAAACCATGTTGTATTTTATCCCAATTACCATTGAGCTGTATATCCTTAACTTAGGGTGACCAGATAGAAAATGTGAAAAATGGGGACATGGAGGGGGTAATAGGTGCTTATATAAGAAAAAGCCCTGAATATCAGGACTGTGCCTATAAAATCTGGACATCTGGTCACCCTACCTTTTTTCTCTTGCAAAATTTGTTCCAAGACCTTGCATACAACTGAGGTCAAACTAACAGGCCTGTAGCTTCCCAGATCACTATTTTCCCATTCTTAAAAATAGATACTCCATTCGTAATTCTCCAGTCATACGGTACGACCCCCGAGTTTATTAATTCATTAAAAATTCTTGCTCTTGGGCTTGCAATTTCATATACCAGTTCCTATAATATTCATGGACGGAGACTATCCGGGGCCCCCAATCTGGTCCCATTATGCTGTTTGAATTTGACTTCCACCTTAGATGTGGTAATTTTCTACTTCCATATCCACATTTCCATTAGCCATCCTGCCACTATCACTTAGCTCCTCATTACAGTTATTAAAAACTGAGGCAAAGTATTTGTTTAGGTGTTGGGTCACACCTAGATTATCTTTAATCACCCCATTCTTGGTGCTTAATGGGCCCATTTCTTCTTCCTTGTTTTCTTTTTATATGGCTATAGAACCTTCTATTATTTGTTTTAATTTCCTTTGCAAGGTCCAACTCTGCTTGACTTTGGCAGTTCTCGCTTTTTCTGTACACTTTCTGACTTCCAAGGGGTAGCTTTCCTTACTGATCCATCTTATCTTCCATTCTTTGTAGGCCTTCTCTTAACCTGTTTGAGCTGCTTGCTCATCCAACTTGGTCTATAACTCTTCCGTCTGCATTTTCCCCCCTTGCCTGGGATGCAGGCCTCAGATAGTTTCTGCAACTTTCACTTAAAGTAATTCTGAGCTTTCTCCACATTCAGATCCATGAGTTCTTCAGTCTAGTCCAGTTCACTAATTCCCTTAATGTTTTAAAGTTTGCCCTTTTTGCAAACTTATTTTTGTTTATTCTTTCATTTAGTTTTAACTGAATTAACTCATTATCACTTGAGCCAAGGTTGTCCCCTACATCCAGCTCTTCTATGATGTTGCCACTACTAACTAATAACAAATCTAAAATGACATCATCGCTTGTTGATTTGGTAATTGTTTGGTGAAAAAATCTGTCAGCTATCACATCCAGGGAAATCTGGACCCTACCATGATTAGTAGCCCTTGTCCTTCAATCTATATCTGGGAAATAAAAGTCTCTCATAATCACACAATTCCCAGTAGTATTTATTTCATTAAAAGCATCAGAGGTCTCCATCCATATCCCGATCAGATCCTGGGGGGTCTGTGACATACCTCAAGCACTTTCCTGGGGGAGCCTCTCTTCCCAAAAGTGATTTTGAATCTGTTTTATCCATTCTATCACTTCTCATTTCTTTACAGTCTACCTTATCATTAATATACAATGCTACTCCACCACCTTTACTTCTTTCTTTCCTGAACAGCACATAGCCTTCAATACCTGTACTCCGGTTATGACTACTATCCCACCATGTTTCTGTTATCCTTGTAATATCTGGTTTCATTTACTACATCAGTAGTTCTAGTTCCTCCCTGTGTTACCCAGGTTCCTTGCTGCTTCTTTCTTGGGACTAATATACCATCTATCTCTGCCCACACTGGCACCTCACAGTAGAGACTGGCATAGTTGAGGAGCACACTGTGCTGAACTTTGCTCAAAGCAAGTGTAACCTTAATGGTGGTTGCAACATTTGTTCTCTCTTGGGTACACTTTCGTGTGTGGTTGCAAGGTGTGTTTCAGGTGTGCTTTAGAGACCACATCAGATTTCTCTTAGGAACAAGAGACAAGTTGATTGACACTAAAGTGATTTTTTAATTAATTCAGAAGCAGGCATAATTTGGGTGTTTACATTCCGGGACTGAAAGATGAAGCAGGCTAGAATGGCATATCACACCTCAATAGGGGTATGGCTGGGTACAATGTGGACAGCACCCTGGCCTCTTTTGCACTGGCTGTTACTGAGAAGTAAGTGTGTGTGTGGTGGAGAAATAGAGACTGCACCCTTTAAAAGGCTGTAATCCTTGCTGTTCCTGAGCACGTTCTCCCAGTGTCCTGGATATATTCCATCTGCCACAACAGCCCTTAGGCAGAATTCCTCCAGAGACTGCTACCTGAGTGTTTTTTCTCTGCTCCCCCCCCCCCCACACACACTGTGGCTGCAGTTGCAGAAGCCACCATCTATCCCTACATATCTAGTTTTAGAAAACAAAACCTACACCTTCATTAGAATAAGACAAAAACCAAATCTGAACAAACAAATAGCTATATTGTTTTGTAGGGCTCATTAAAAGAAAAAATGCATCTGTATAGCAGAGGTTAAGTAGCAAGTACACTCTCCCCAGAGCTTTGCTGGCATCTTTGATTTTCATGCTCAAAAATGTTTTGGATGAATACAATATTATAAACTAGCATCAAACAAAAGCAACTATGTTAATGTCTTATGTACTGTGGTGTTGCAACAGGGGCCGCACGTAGGAGCCCCCAACCAGAGCCTATTGTGCTGGGTGAAGTACAAACATATCATACAGTGCCTTCCTGAAGGAGCTTATGATCTTAATAGGGACCAGGTGCAACAGATGGGTATAAAACCCTGTTTGTGGGAGTCAGGAAGGACAGGGGTGACAGCAATAGGAACACAAGTTTTCATACATTAGTTAAATGTACAGTCTGGATACTTAATGTTATTTATTTTTTAATAAATGAACAAGAAATGTTCATTTCATCTCAACTCAAAATACTGGTAAAAATCCCTATGTTTGCCAATTGGAAAAAGATTAAAGTAGTGTGCCCCAACATCATTTTAATTTTTTAACATAATAGGAAAGAGCAAAACTAGTTACAGCAGTAGCAACCCTAATTTCCTTTCTTTTCTTTGCCCTCAGCATTAAGTGTTTACATGTGTAGCTTGCCAGCGAGGACATTTTAACCTACTGTTAAATAGAGAGAAAATACAATTTTGCCACTGATATGAGGGAAGGTAAATGGGCAGTCTGAGAGGCAACAGAAGGAGAAGGAATGGTTACTTCACATTTAAAAAAAAACCCGACTTTCCTCTAGTGTGATTGGATGTTGATTGTTGTCCTTCCAGTCTGTGGGAGAAATAAAGTCATACAGTACTTTTAACTGAAATAATAGCTCTGCAATGGGTTGAAATGTATTCAGGTACTGTCTCTGAGAAACCCCTGCTAGCATTTGTATACCTTCTGGACTGATAGCAGCAGCACAGTTCTGTGGAATCTGAGTGATACGTTCTAGTAATTGAACTTTTTAGCCCCAAACCCCTGATTGTTGAGTTGAAAGGAAAGCCTAGATTTCATCAGAAACATGTCCAACAGATAAAGTCTGCAGTATCTTAAAGTGAGTTCTCTTATGAAAACAGATTACATAAAAATGGTACCTTCTTACTTGTTGTATCTGCTTTCTCTGTGTAGAGTCGTATTTACTTATTTTATTAACTACATTATGTTTTTATTACTCCTGTTAGCCCTGAGAGCCAATAGGAAAATCAGATGAATTATATCTATTCCTTCTTGTTCATCAACAAAATTGTTTGCTAATTACCAATCACTTACACCCATGCTAGCCAGTTGAAGACATTGAAGGTGCACTGGTTTCACTGACGGTAGAACTTGGCCTGAACAGACTATTACTGGTGGTGATGCTTGATATGGAAAGAACCCAGCTTTAGTCTCAGCTATGGAAGTCACTGAGATATAAATACGGAAATCCACAGTGTTACTTTTGCAAAGTCAGAACTGTACCTTAGGGACCAGTTTTTCCTACAGAAAACACTGGGTGTTAAAAATAGTTATTTAAAAAAAGAATACCTCCTAATAAAAAAGAAGGGGAAAATATACATATCTGACTGACATTTTTCTCCACCACTTTCTCTCATAGGTGGAAGGTAGCTAAATAATGTGTCAGTCTTATCTTTAAACATAGTTGGTATAGGTGGCCCTCAGCTCATGTCCTGGAAATAACACTGCCGTTCAATATACTGGCAACTGTTGGTCACTCCATGCTGCAGCATAAGAACAGGGAACAGAAAAATCATTTAAGATAAGTATTTTCTTGCTGTTATCCACTGCCACAGTCATTTTTACTCTGCTTACTGAATGTGCACACTTTGTTAACATGCATTCTTTGCATTCCATAACAGCAAATTAAATTTGTCTGAGCAAAATTGCTATGTGCACAGAAGGTGAAAAAAGTAATTCCCATCCATGTAGTCATTCCTCTTTTGCTTTCTCTTGCAGCTTGGGTTACTGTAATAGTTGGATAGCTGAAGCATAGAAAAAGAAAAACAGAAATAGATAGAAACTAGACTGTTGTTTTTGGCAGTGCATTTTTGTAAACAAAATGACACAAATTGAGGCAGAAATTCCAGTGGGAAAAAGGAAGAGAGCCGGAAGACTGAAAATACCACACAGAGCAGAGTCCCATCCAGATGGTGTTTTTAATAAATTTATCAGGCGGGTATGAAAGATGATAATGAACATTCAAAATGGGGAGTGGCAGACTCCCCTTGGGAGCAAAAACAGTATGGCACCTTCTGTGTGTTGCAGTTAGAATCACTGTTTAATTTACCACTGTAAAAAGGACCACAGTATTGCATTCAGTGTGTAATGAAACAGGTTTCTAGGCAATTATTGGGAAGTTCAGCTAGGCAAGGTAATAGTTTTTTAGGAGTTAGGCAGTTGTGGAGTAGATCAAAAATCATTCAGTGTAAAAGAGGGAGGGTAGGGCTTGGTGTGTACAAGTACATTTTTAAATAGAGTTGAGGTGTGCAGTGTTAATAAATTAATGTCTTGCATAGTTTACAAAGTATCTAGAAATGGTATATAAAGCCTCAAACCACAAACTGAAAGCATTATTGTCACACTGGCATTGCCCCCCTACCCCTTTTCTAACCCAAAGGTCAATAGTTTCCCCCCTTAAACTGAAAGCAGCAGTCTATATGTTTTCTTAATTCCAAGGAAGTCTCCTCTGTCTGCAAGGCAAGGAGGGGAGAGAAGAGCCAAATAACATTCTTTTTTGGTGCCAGCACTTGCAGTTTTTACTATCAGGAGAAGGGCAATTTCATGTCTGTCCACAGTAACACATTTTGAGTCCTTCCTATTGAAACATTTCCAGTGTTTGCCACAATTTTATTTATTTTACTTATAAATCAGAAATATGGTGAATGACTGTTTTCAGGCATGAAGGACCAGATGGTTTTTTGGTTACCATGTATGGCCACTTGGTAGCTTTTGATATGGCACATGAACAGAGGGTACTTGGTAGCTTTCTGTCATGGACCATAGGGTTAGTGCAGTGGATTTCTGGCATAGGGATTGATTTTGTCTCAGCAGCGTATGGGGGGTTGTCTCAGCAATAAGAAAAGCCATATTCCCACTCCTTTTTACAAAAACCATGAGCAGCATAGTAAAAATGGGATTCTAGGGATGCTCTTCATTTAAAATTGATCTCAATGATTTTTTAGAGCTGTAGAGTTTCATGAGTAGGTCTCAAGTTTCACATGACTGTGTTTTAACCATTTTCAAACAATGCAGTAGTTTAAAAGCACATTATAGAAGCAGCAGTTGCACCTCTATAATTGTTTGTGTTCTGACATGGTCTTAAAATAGAGCATTACATTCCTGATTTTACCTCCTTATAGGTGGTCTTTCCATGTGAAATTAGTTTATTATGCTCTAAGAATTTTCTGAGTAGTTCTTCTTTGGTTTCTTTTCATAATTTTTTATATGAATTGTTTGAAATTGGTCTCCAGGAGAAATTTATTTTTCACCATTAGTCTTTTAGTCAACTGATATATTAGAGGGGAAAAAAACACTATTAGCTACACAAAATTGGTTAAGTAATGAATTTTCAGTAGATCTAGAGCAGTAGGTAGTTTCAGAAAATAAATATTTAGCATTAAGGATAATATTTTGTCCTTACTCTTCATCAATGAAAGTTTGTCCTTCATCAGGGGCTGGCACATAAAATCTTCTATTTCAGATAAATTAATCATAGACTTATAGAAGGTTAGGGTTGAAAGAGACCTCAGGAGGTCATTTAGTCCAATCCCCTGCTAAAAGCAGGATCAACCCCAACTAAATCATCCCAGCCAGGGCTTTGTCAAGCCAAGCCTTAAAAACCTCTAAGGCTGGGGATTCCACCACCTCCCTAGGTAACCCATTCCAGTGCTTCACCACCCTCCTAGTGAAATAGTTTTTCCTAATATCCAACCTACACCTCCCCCACTGCAACCTGAGACCATTGCTTCTTGTTCTGTCATCTGCCACCACTGAGAACAGCGTAGCTCCATCCTCTTTGGAACCCCCCTTTAGGTAGTTGAAGGTTGCTATCAAATCCCGCCCCCTTTGCAAACTAAATACGCCCAGTTCCCTCAACCTCTCCTAATAAGTCATGTGTCCCAGCCCCCTAATCATTTTCGTTGCCCTCCGCTGGACTCTCTCCAATTTGTCCACATCCTTTCTGTAGTGGGGGGCCCAAAACTGGATGCAAACCTCCAGATGTAGCCTCACCAATGCTGAATAGAGGGGAATAATCACATCCCTCGATCTGCTGGCAGTGCTCCTACCAGTTTAGCCCAATATGCTGTTAGCCTTCTTGGCAACAAGGGCACACTGTTGACTCATATCCAGCTTCTCGTCCACTGTAATCCCCAGTCCTTTTCTGCAGAACTGCCACTTAGTCAGTCGGTCCTCAGCCTGTAGCAGTGCATGGGATTCTTCCATCCGAAGTGCAGGATTCTGCACTTGTCCTTGCTGAACCTCATCAGATTTCTTTTGGCCCAATCCTCCAATTTGTCTAGGTCACTCTGGACCCTATCCCTACTCTCCAGCATATCTATCTCTCCCCCAAGCTTAGTGTCATCTGCAAACTTGCTGAGAGTGCAATCCATCCCATCATCCAGATCATTAATGAAGATGTTGAACAAAACTGGCCCCAGGACCGACTCCTGGGACAGTCTGCTTGATATCGGCTGCCAACTAGAAATGGAGCCATTGATCACTACCCATTGAGCATGACAATCTAGCCAACTTTCTGTCCACCTTATAGTCCATTCATCCAATCCATACTTTTACTTGATGTCAAGAATACTGTGGGAGACCATATCAAAAGCTTTGCTAAAGTCAAGGTATATCAAGTCCACCACTTTCCCCATATCCACAGAGCCAGTATCTCATCATAGAAGGCAATCAGGTTGGTCAGGCATGACTTGCCCTTGGTGAATCCATGTTGACTGTTCCTGATCACCTTCCTCTCCTCCAAGTGCTTCAAAATGGATTCCTTGAGGACCTACTCCATGATTTTTCCAGGGACCGAGGTGAAGCTGACCGGTCTGTAGTTCCCTGGATTCTCCTTCTTCCCTTGTTTAAAGATGGGCACTATATTTGCCTTTTTCCAATCGTTCAGGACCTACTCCGATCGCCATGAGTTTTCAAAGATAATGGCGAATGGCTCTGCAATCACATCAGCCAGCTCCCTCAGCATCCTCAGATGCATTAGATTTGGACCAATGGACTTGTGCATGTCCAGCTTTTCTAAAAAGTCCTTTATCTGTTCTTTCACCTCCTCCCCATACTGTGCTGCCCAGTGCAGCAGTCTGGGATATGGCCTTGTCTTTGAAGACCAAAGCAAAAAAAGCATTGAGTACTTCAGCCTTTTCCAAATCATCTGTCACTAGGTTGCCTCCCCCATTCAGTAAGGGTCCCACACTTTCCCTGACCACCTTCTTGTTGCTAACATACCTGTAGAAACCCTTCTTGTTACCCTTCACATCCCTTGCTAGCTGCAATTCCAATTTTGCTTTGGCCTTCCTGATTACACTCCTGGCATGCTTGAGCAATATTTTTATACTCCTCCCTAGTCATCTGTCCAAGTTTCCACTTCTTGTAAGCTTCCTTTCTATGTTTAAGCTCACTGAAGATTTCTCTGTTAAGCCAAGCTGGTCACCTGCCATATTTGCTATTCTTTCTGCACATCAGATTGGTTTGTTCCTGCACCCTCAATAAGGCTTCCTTAAAATACAGCAAGCTCTCCTGGACTACTTTACCCCTCATATTAGTCTCCCAGGGGATCCAGCCCATCAGTTCCCTGAGGGAGTCAAAGTCTGCTTTTCTGAAGTCCTGAGTCCATATTCTGCTGCTTTCCTTTCTTCTTTTTGTCAGGATCCTGAAGTTGACCATCTCATGGTCACTGCCGCCCCGGTTGCCACCCACTTTTACTTCCCCTACCAATTCTTATCTGTTTGTGAGCAGCCAGTCAAGAGGATCATGGCTTCTACTTGGTTTCTCCAGCACTTGCACCAGGAAGTTGTCCCCAACTGTATTGCTCTCCCAGTAGATGTCAGGGTGATTGAAGTCCTCCATGAGAACCAGAGCCTGTGATCTGAAAACTTCTGTTAGTTGTCCAAAGAAAGCCTCGTCTACCTCATCCTCCTGGTCTGGTGGTCTATAGCAGATGCCCACCACAACATCACCCTTGTTGCTCTCGCCTCTAAACTTAACCCAAAGACTCTCAACAAGCTTTTCTCCAGTTCCATACTGGAGCTTGGAGCAATCATACTGCTCTCTTACATACAGTTTAACTCCTCCACCTTTTCTCTCCCACCTGTCTTCCTGAACAGTTCATACCCATCCATGGCAGTGCTCCAGTCGTGTGAGTTACCCCACCAAGTCTCAGTTATTTCTATCACAGTTCCTTGACTGTGCCAGGACTTCAGTTCTTCCTGCTTGTTTCCCAGGCTTCTTGCGTTCAGGTACCTAAGATAACTAGTTGATTGCCCTAGTTTCTCAGTATGAATCAGGAGGCCGCCCCTGTTGCACCCTCCTCCTTGTGTTTCCTTCCACTTCCCCACTTACCTTTGGGCTTAGGTCACCGTCCCCCGGTGAACCTAATTTAAAGCCCTCCTTGCCAGGTTAGCAAGCCTGCCTTTGAAGAGGCTCTTCCCTCTCCATTAGGTGGACCCCATCTCTTCCTAGCACTCCTTCTTCCTGGCACAACATCCCATGGTCAAAGAATCCAAAGCCCTCTCTCCAACACCACCTGCATAACCACGCATTTACCTCCACAATTCGATGGTCCCTACCTGGGCCTTTTCCTTCAACAGGGAGGATGGATGAGAACACAACTTGCCCCTCAAACTCCTTTATCCTTCTTCCCAGAGCCACGTAGTCTGCAGTGACCCACTCCAGGTCATTCTTGGCAGTATCACTGTGGAGAAGTAGGAAGGGGTATCGGTCCGAGGGCTTGATCAGTCTTGGCAGACACTCTGTCGCATCCTGAATTCTAGCTCCAGGCAAGCAGCACACTTCTTGAGTCTCCCAGTCTGGATGGCAGATGGATGACTCCATCCCCCTTAGGAGGGAGTCCCAACCACCACCACCTGTCTCCTCCTCTTGAGAGTTGTGGTCATGGAACCCCCAATCCCTAGGACAAGGAGTGAATCTAACTTGCCCTTCTGAAGAGTAAATGAATATTAGAAGGCAGAAGGGAAATGTGGAAGACAAGATTATGGGAGATCATGGTGAGGGCATATGAGTGGGATAGAAGACTAGATAAACTAAGGAGAAAGACAGAAAGGGGTGGGCAGGGAGGACCAGGTGAAAGGGAGACAGTTATAGGGGCAGGGGATGTAGAAGGACAGAATTAGAAGACAGTAAATTCAATCCCCCTTCCAGTAGCCAACAGGGAGGATTGCGTTAATGCATTTAAACTTGGCTTTTGAGCCTGAAATGATCCCACACTCATTGCGGGTGGGTACTTCTCGCTATAGGATATGTCTTCTGTGCAGAGTTTTTACTTCGGTTTTGCACTGACCCCTCCCCTCCTATCCACACACCAAACCCTCTCAGCCAAGTTTGGTGATGTTTTCAATCTGGGCTTGGTGGCTCATCAGAGGCTATAATTATAGCCCAAGTGAGGCTTTCACTCAGGCTGGTAACATGCCCACCTTGCAGAGCGGATGCAGGCTAAATCAGTTGAGTGCTGATAGTCATCCACTGCCTTCCCTTAATTCCCCTCACGTGCCCAGAAAAACAGACATGTCTCCCACGATTCATTGGGAAAGTATCATAGAGAAGCTGAGCTTGCAGCAGCGCAAAGTGCCATGGGATATGCCTCCCAAATATCCTATCAATATACATAGGTGTACACAGCACCAGTGAAGACACAGTAACTCAGTTGTGGCTTTGTAGCGTGGGTACTTAGGACCAGGTGCTGACCATCAATGTTAACACTGCAGTGAAGACATAGCCCTAGACTCAAAAAGAGGAAAGAAACAAACAATGTGATTTAAAAAAAAATACATATGCATCTAGCAGTTTAATCCAGTCTCATGAGTTTTGGGGGATCTGTTTCATGGTGTTTAAATGCTTGTAGCAATACTGGGGGTTGCCCTTCCTCATACCCTCAACCACAATCCACACTTGCCACTTTGGGCTCTCCAGGTCCTGTTTATTGTTAAACAGTTGCTACATACATAATACACCTCACAAAAACCACAAAAGCAAGGAAATGAAAAGATAGTCAACCTCTACTCCTCTACCCCAAGCTCACATATTAGTACCACCACAGCTAAAATATGCTACAGATCACAAGCCACAATCTTAACTCTGTCTCCTTAGGGACACCAACTTTCCAGTACGCCCTATACAAAACACCCACAACTAACAATATTTGGAGCTGATAGTTTAGTGAAAGGAGTGTGCTGAAGGGAAAGTTGAGGGGAGTAGTCTGGCTGCGGTTGGAGGGGGTAATTTGGAAAAGGTGGCACTGAACAGATGGCATTCCTAGTGGGGCAGAGTTAAGGTTGTGGGGTTATAATAGTTACACTAGTGGTCCAATTCTAAAGGATCTTTTTCATTTGCTCATAACTTGGTTAAATTTTTACTCTTTGGGCTGAAATTTTGCACATTTGTTCTTAGTTTTAGTGTGAGGAATGGGGATAGGTTGGGCTGAATTTTTGTTTTGAAGACTTGAGCAAAAATGATTCAACTGGTTTCAAGAATGAAGTAGTACTGTACACTTTTGCCATTATGAAACATTTCACCCTCTCCACCTTTTTAAATAGGTATAGTACTTCAGCATGAGCTGGTTTAAAAAAAAACAACAGGAACTTGAATGGGACAATAGGTCACGGATGTGCCTTTTAGAGGTCTGAGAAAATTCAGTTTTGCTTTGCTTTAGTTGTAAGAGTTAACAAAGTGTATTTTGTGTATATGCTCGTCCTTTCGATTATATATTATTGGCACTGCACATACACATGTATGTAAACAGATTAGAAATTTTCAGGCAGTACATGATCGCTGAACAGCTATTGTTTCTGCACAGGAATATGTAAAAGTGTCAGGTGGAGATATTTTATTTTAAATGTGTATGTACATGTGGAATACAATTTGTGAGGGTACTTGTGGAATGAGGCAGGGATGTGAAGAAGCCCGGTATTTTTCCATACAATAGGTTTGTCTTCACTGTGTTTCCCCCTAAGCTGACCTCTCTTCACATACAAAAATATCTAGCTTGAGTTAAGTGGTGCTTTAAACTTGAGCTAGCTGGCCCCTCAGGAGGTGTGGGTTAAAGCTGAGAGCTGCTGACAATTGCTCTGTTCTGCTAATCTAAATACTCTGTGCAGCTTGAGTGATGTTTTGTAGTGTGACCACTCTCAGTTGAGCTAGATTAACTCAAGTGGAGTTAATTCAAGTGTTGATAAGTTGAGCTAACACTACAGTGAAGACAGGACTAATATATGAAGATGAATATGGAAAGAGGCATGCCTCATGCTGTATAATAAGTGAAGGTGCTTATGAAGGGATGCAGGATTATGGTGGCTCACAGAACATGTTAGATTGTGTGTAGCAAAACAGGGAAAGGGCCTTATAGCATGCAGTAAATAAGGCAAGACATCATCTGTTATATACTGAGGCTCTATCTATCTATCTATCTATCTATCTATCGCTGAACAGCTGCTTTATTCACTGAGTAATATCTCATCTGCATATCAAAGGAGGCAGTGGCCCTGTCAAAAATAATATATTATATAATTAAACTATGTATCATAATACATACATACAAGTGGTCAAGATTACGGTTCAACAAGCAACTTTAATTTTTACATTTCCAAACTTGAGAGCTTAATTTTGCAATCCAGACATTCCTTTACCATAGTTTTTTGCATTTGAAGTGGTGTTAGATACAAATCTGAAAGGTTTAGCTGAAGAAAGAAGGAATATCTTAAGACTCATGTGTCCACTGTTAAGAGGGCGCTGGACTTGAATAGTATATCTCTAATGAAGGGATTTCTGCCATCTTTATAAATGTAAAAGTGTATGTATTTGTCTCTTTACTGTCAAGATGAAGTTTGAAAACTTGACAGCAGCTTTTAGGCTAAATGAATTATAGAAAGGAACTAGTTAAGAAAGTACTTTACCTGCTTAAATGTTGCTTAAGGTAAATAATGGGGAATTCAAGAAATAAGAACTTTTTGTGAAAACACTTCGTAAAACACAGTGTACAAAAAAGCACTCCGTGCACACACAAGCCCACCCCATCCTTTCAACATGTTCTGAGAGGAGTTAAAAGCCTTCACATTATTACTGTTTTGATCTTTGGGGAAATTGCTTAAATGGCCTCTACCCATAAATAAACTATTACTGTAATGATCTGTGTTTGCTTTGGAAAGATGGGGAAGCTATTTCAGAAGGGTGAAACAGATTGGAGTCCACTGAGTATGCAGTCCTAAACAGAACAGAATGAGTAGGAAAAGAACCAGTCCATGCAAAGGAACAATCTCTAATAAGATGTCTTTCCTGAATCAGAGGAAAATGCGCTTAATATTCAAACATTGTTTTATTCTGGCACAAATGAGTTTGTAAGCTTCCTAAACCTCTAAAAACATTACAGAAAATATTTTAATTCTAGCTTTTAGTTTGTCACAGAATTGCAGGCTAACCTTGATTATTTGAAACTCTCTATTATCATATCAGTCATCCATTCATTACATTGAAGGTTCCCTCAATTTTCTGAACTTATTCATGGTTGCTGTGACTTTCAAATAATTGCAGTTCTACTACATAAGAGATAGGTATTTTATTAATATTTATAATTATTGTGTTACCCAGGCCCCATATTCTCTGGTAAACTCTTTTACTTTGTGACAGCAGTGGTGCAGTGGCATTTTTGCAGTCACATATAAATGGACACATGATCCAAAATGAGTTTTGAATAAAAATCCATGTAAAAAGGAAAACAAAACTCTCATAATACTGCAACGCTACCCCCAGGAGGGAAAATAGCATCTTATCTCTTTTCCTCCACTCCCATTAAGTTAAGGTCTATATGGTCTCTGTTTTCCTCTCCTTGCCAAGAGACGTAACTTCTTCTGTGCAGGATTTTATTTTTACTCCTACCTGTCTCTGCTTGATTGGTTGGGGAATGCTCCTGTTATTGGCATTCCATTCACTTTGCCTGAGCCTGGGCATGCTTGTCTAGGGGAAGCTATCAACAGGTCCTTCACATCAACAGGAAAGAAAGCAGAATGTTACTGTCCCAACTGTGATATCCCAAATGGTAGTTATCCCTGAATGTTAGTTATCAATACTTATTTTGTCACACGACTACGCTGGAATCAGTGCTGTAAAAATTGTACTGCTTCGGTTCAGAGAGCGCAATTGTTTTTAATTTATGCCATGAAACAGATGCATAGCTCCCTGTGTTAGCAATAATTCTATGCTTATTTTTTATTCTTCACCAGAAATAAAAATTGTTAAAACTGGAGATCTCATTTGCTGTCCATTTGCTCTTTTTGTGTTTTAATTCATAGTTCCCACTGAAAATGTTGCAACAATTGCAGACTGTGCCAGTGTGATTGAGGGTGTAAGTCGAAGTCGCAATGCCTTATTGAATGGAGATACAAAGAATTATGACTGGGATTCCGGGTACACATGTCATCAGCTAGGCAGTGGTGCTATTGTGGTACAGCTAGCACAGCCATTCATGATTGGATCAATACGGTAAGGGGATTCTTCTTCTCTAAAGAACTGGTAACAATGAGGCTTCAGCAGCCTTACAGATAAAATTGCTTTCTTGTAAATCGACTCTGAAACATGCAGAATTTCCTGGTCAGTAATTGTATCATTGGAGATATTTTAGTATTTATCCATTTGTTTTTTTTATTTTTGTTCCAATATAGCATAGTATGTTTAATTTCTCAACATCTATCAAATTTTATGTCAAAATACAGTAATACAATATCAGAACAAAAGTAAAACTTACGTGATGTCAAATGACTGCCTTGTACATCTGTATGGATAGCACCAAAATACAAAAGTAAGATTTTAAAAAAGTTAAAAAAGAAAAAAAAGTCTACTGTATTAAAACAGAAAATTAGTTTCAACCTTGACTATGGAGCAGCTAGACGCTCTGTAATACACATTATTAGATAAAAATGAGAGCAGCAACTGAAGAAAGGAGAGAGTCATCTTAAGATATGTCCACTCTTAGGGTATGTCTTCACTGCAGAGTTAGGATGGGTTCTGATGCCCTAGGCTAGAGAGCCTGAGCTCCAGTTCAAACCACTATGTCCATACTGCTATTTTTAGCACGCTAGTTCAAGCCCCACCAGCATGACTCTGTCTTCCCCGGGCTGGGAGGCTCGCTATTACCTACAGAGTAGAGTTATCGCATTGAACTGATTGTTTTCACACTAAGGGATTGTCTACATGTGAAAGTTAATTTGGATTAAAATAGGGTGGGAATTTAAAGTTCAATAGTTATTCCTGAAAAACTCCATTATTTTGGAATAAGAGTAGCTTGTTCCTGTTTCTTATTCCACTTTCAAAGTGGATTATGCTGAACTAGAACAAGGCTCTCTTATTCTGGAATAAGAGTGTATGCACATGGAGCTATCCCAGAATAGCTATTTGGAATAATTCAATATATAGACAAGCCCTAAGAAAATCAGGTAATGTTCTTGTATATTGTCAGGAACTGCAGTTGTATCTTATGTGACATGATGAAAAAGAAGAGAGGTTTCTGAATTTTCAGTGCTTGTGGATGAAGCTGGAAATCTGGCACCCTCAGAGGTTAGCAATAGCTGATCTACAAAGGCAGACGTGTATTGCTAGAAACTAGATCTGTGCCCTCTCCCTATTAAGACAGGTACCTGGCTGATTAGCCAGTGAGATTCAAATGCGTTGCGACAATTGATTCTTTTTTTCTGTCTTTTTTAATTAAAACAAAATTTGAGACATTGATCAAACCTGAAGGAGAATATCAGTACAGGCACAAGGAAAAGGAAAAGGTCTGAGACTTAAGGATTTTCTCTTGTACCCTGTCCTCCTCTTATTCACATTATACACTAACTGTCTGTACATTTGCATTTTTTTTTAGAAGTGAGCTATTTTTGGATGAGTGCAGAATTGATTAACCACTTAGTTTAGTACTCCTGCACCTTATAAATTTCAATAAATATTTATTGTCCTCCTGATAAATTTGTGTTTTATAGTTTCAACTTGTAACTAAGTATTATGGCAGTTATAAAACTGAAGTTATCTGTGTAGGGGTTAGACACCCTGACAGGTTCTTAACCATAACATTAGCAATTGCAATAATACTGCTATAGAAATTACACTGAATTTGAGTCCAGAGATGCTGCTGGTGAACATTGAATGAGCAATGATATTAAAGTCAGTATCTTTGTGCAGTGAACAATTCACACTCTTCAGTTTGGGCTTTTATATCCTCAACCAACTATCACAGCTTACATAGAAAAAGGAAAAATACAGTACTCAGAATGTCTTAGAAGTTGGTGATTGAGAAGTAATTACCTCATTTTCATACCAATTTAAAAACATTAACATTTAAGAATAAAAAATCTGCAGAGGCCTGACAATATAAAAGATATGGGGACTAATCACTAATTTATATAATTTCTCAGTTTATAGTTCCTTTGCCTATCATCTTTCAATTGTCTAATCATTATATCCTTTTCAGTATTTTCAGTTTAGTGCAAGAAATTGACTATTTTCTGTAATTAAGCTCTGTGCCACCCTCTATTGTCTTCCAGCAGAACCAATTTTAATAATTCTCATTATTAAACAGTTTTAGAGGAATGGTAGCTTTTGGGACCAGAAAGTGATGGTTATATAATTGGTTTGTGTAATAGTGTAAATTAAAATATAAACTATATTATTCCATATTACAAAATTAATAGTCAGTTGTAATGAGAGTGAACTGTGAAAACATGGGGTCAGTTTCTCAACTCAGACTCTGCCAGCTTTTTGGTGCTGCAACAGAATAAACCAGATGGAAAGCTACTCAAAAGGGGCATCCAGGGATTCCTCTGAGAGAGGTGAATCCTCGAGTAGTGTAGAGTTAAAGAGGTAGTGCTACACCACCTATATCCCCTCCAATCTCCCCACCCTCTTTAAAAGACAAAAGAAACCACACTGCCTCCTCATAGACCAAACTAAAACCAGATACATATGGGTTTAGCTTATGAAATTGCATTTGCTACTGCAGGAAAATTCACCAGCCCTAACAGCAGCCGCCAATGAAATGTCCATTCAGTCATCTTGGACAGCAGCATTTATTTCAGAGTTCATAAACCTCTTAACCTCTTGATGCATGTCCAGCATTTAACCTAACATCAGACTTTTTAAAACAAGTGTGAAAAAAATTACTCTCTCCCAAAGTAGTGCAAGGCAACCACAGACAAATGTTCAGTCTCAAATGCTGAAGAAGCAAAACACTGCCTTGGTCACTAGTGAAGTTGTCTTGTCCCTGAATAGTATGACTATAAACATAGACCATAGAGGTCCTTCTTTTGTCACCATTCTGCTACATCAGCATTACACTATTGCTGTCCATTCTCATATTGTTTAGCTGCTATTGCTGTCTAGTAGCTTCCCATAGTGTGAATCCTGAAAGGTCAAAGGTGCTGCTATTATCAGGAGTCCCAGAATGAGGAACCAGAATTGAGTTAAGCTGAATTTAGTACAAAAATTTAGTCAGTTATGTTTCCCCTTCATTTAAACCTGCATTTTTTTTTAGCAAGATGGAGGATCCGCCACAATCTTTGTCTATTCTTCTTTAGTTACCTCTCTCAAGGCACTTTGAGTGATCCCATTTTTCTAGCTGGGAGAGGAGGATCCTTCCAAAGTCCAGCAGCACTTCTCTTAGTTAGGCTATAGAGAGTCAATATAGAGTGAATTGCTCCTTCCTTGAGAAGCTGAGTTTGTTACTAGACCAATGGGCTGGGCCCTAAACTGTTGATTAGGAATGAAAACATGTTTTGAGTTTCATAATCATGACTATGTTCAGATTACATCGTAAATCCTAAGAGATCAAGAACAGCGATTTTTAAAAAGAGTAGTAGATGCTTGTAGTCTACAGAAACTGGAAGGAACTCCATGAAAGTCATATTTCAGGGTTAGAAAGTATTACCATGGCAACTAAATTGTGTCTCTATGAAAACAGAAGGGCTGTTGAAACTCATATGCATTGGAAATGCAGAAGGTTAAACCTTTAGGAACCTGTTTTGTGCTTGTGATTTATTGCAGATTTAATTTATTTGTCTCCTTCAAATGATTGTTTATAAACTGAGAAGCACTTGACTCCCAGATATAAATATTTAGCAAGAAATTCTAATGAATATTACAAGCTTAGAAATATTTTCATAGTAATCAGCCATTGCAACAAAATACCTGTAAACATTTTGAATTTTTTTTTAAAGAAGAAAATGAGTTTATTTGTATCTTTTAGATTTTGGATAGGAAATACAAAATTATCATTTATGAAGTTTATCTAATAAAAAGTTAAGGCTCACACGTGGCAGATAATAATATACTTGAAGCAGATAGCTGATGCAGAACATAAAACATCCCTTTAGCCAGTTTCTGATATGCTGTTTTCTACTTGGACTGAAAATATCTTTTACATTTTCCCCTCTGATTGGTCCTTATCAATAACAAAAAAAAAGTTATCCCATGAGGAGCAGAAATGTAGTAAATTGTATATTTAACGTGGCAAACACAATACAAGTGCCTTCCTATTTAGCTGCTAAAATCGTTTTTAGTAATGAAAGTGCTGCAGTATCAAAATCAGCTGAGTAGCTGTAACTCTAGTCTAGCAATCCTTGAATTGGAGGTTTTAATGATATTATAGTTCCATATTTGACTGATAACCCTATAGATTTTTTTTCTACTGGTTTCCCAAAGGAGTAGAGGAGGCAACCCACAAATACATAATTTGTAATCGTGTATATGGTATTCACCTGCATCTTAATTTCTTTCTCATGTTAAAATAAATAGGCTTATTTTATACCTCTGTAAACATATATTAACTACTTGTCCCTCTTTAGTAATAGTAATAGGCACATATATGGTGCTTTTCATCTTCAAAGTACCTTCTAACATTAAAGGTTTTGTATTAATTTGTTAATGTTTTCTCTGTATTTCATCATCCCAAACACCTATTATACCGGTATTTCCAATTATCCCATGCAATTTTTGCTAATTATCACTTTCTTCCCTTACTGCTAATCTTCGATGCTTTCCTGATCCTGCAGTGAAGTCATAACTACAAATACATGATGATATAAGCACAAAACAAGTGTGCAGGATTATGGCTCCTCTGCAGGATCCAGCAAAGGGACCTGGCTGGCTGCAGGAAAACCTATTCAAACACAAATAAATGCATTAACAGAAAGCGAGATTACAGAAACTGTAGGTAATTTAAGTGTCTTTCCATAAAAATATTCTGTTTATTAAAGCTTGCCCATTAAATCTTTCTTTAAGAGTGTTGTTACCTTGTGCTTGAATATTTTCTGACCCGCAGCTGATTTTCTAGCAGACTGCACATACTGTATGGACATATTATAGTTTGGTATCTGTGTTTAATGAACTGCCGTTAATGTATTCAAGAAGGGGATATGTTCTTGTAAGGTGGATAATTATTAAGTATTTTCTCTGCTCCCTGTGAGTACACAGTTATTTACTATACTTAGAACATGCTGTTCAGGGAAAAAAAATCCTTCCCCAGAAAGCTGACAGATTAACAGTATAGACCCATAGAATTATAGGGATGCTCAGGATCTTGAGAGGTTACCTAATCCAGCCCCCATGCACTGAGGTAGAACCAAGAATATCTAGAACATCGCTGACAGTTTTGTCTAGCCAGTTCCTAAAAACCACCCTTGGAAATCTAGTCCAGGGCTTAACTATCTTTATCGTTGGAAAACTTTTTCTAATATCTAACCTAAATCTCGCTTGCTGCAGATTAAGCCCATTACTTATCCTACCCTTGGTGGACACAGAGAGCAATTAATCACCGTTCCCTTTATAACAGCCCTTAACATATTTGAAGACTGTTATCTGGTCTCCCACCAGTCATTTCCTCTCAAGACTAAACATGCCCAGTTTTTTAATCTGAGCAGCAGCAATGTAAAATACTGACTTAAATGTGGTACAAATAATCACAGGGGTAGCATATGACACTTTTAGCTGTTTTGAAAAAAAGTATTGTTGCCTCTTTTGGCCTGAAGGGTAGCCAATATTTGGGGCCTTGCACGTTTGTTCCATTAGGGGGAGAAATTGATAATACAAGTCAGTTATTTCTTTGGTGGAATCCTGTTTATTTACTAAGAGTGTACCCAAATCTTGTTTTCCTGAACACAGTAGAAACAAACAGCATGCAGCCTCCCTTCTCAGAAATTCCGAAGCCTGCCTTTCCAGCAAGTTCCATGCCCAAGGAGATTTTTGTCTCTGCTCCCTCTCAAGGCTCACAACTGCTTCTTTCATTGTGTGCTGGTATTTTTTCTCCTGCCCTTTTACTTCTCTCACACACATCTTGCCAAATAATCCCCTAGCCTCTACAATTGAAATCAGGAAACCCTTTAGTAGGTTTAGTTTCTGATCAGACCATAACATAGGACCCATTGCCTTGAGTGGCAGCTTCTGCTGTTTCCAGCTATGTCACTACATAAATGGGCTTAATTGCTCTTTTTATGGATCCTGACAGAAGGGTGCTTAGCATATCTTATCAGCTTTAACCAGGTCTGTGATTGTCTGTAGATGAAAAACCTGTTTGGTGGCAGCCATTAACACCTTCCAGCATATCTATATTTACAATATATATTTCTTGAGCTAGAGGACAAGGTATAGCAGCCCGATGCCATTTGCTGAGGGCATGTCTACACTTGCAGATGTAGAGCGCTTTGCGTTAAACCAGCCTTTGTAGAGCTCAGGAGGGGAAAGCGCTCCAGTCTGTCCACACTGACAGCTTCAAGCGCACTGGCATGGCCACATTTGCACTCTTGCAGCGGCATTGGGAGCGGTGCATTATGGGCAGCTATCCCAGCATGCAAGTTACTGCAATGTGCTTTTCAAATGCGGGGAGGGGGGTGGAGTGTGACAGGGAGTGTGTTGTGTGTATGTAGGGGGAGAGAGAGTGGGTTTTGTGGGGGCTGAGAGCATGTCGGCATGCTGTCTTGTAAGTTCAGACAGCAGCAGACTTCCCCCCCATCCCGCCCCCTCTCTCACTGACAGCATTCCACACTAATGGTTGCTTTGTCTCGGGGCAGATAAGCAGCCGGCTGTCAGAAATGGAGCTTTCAAAGGGCCTATCCGTATTCATGCTGCGATTCAAAACAAAGACAAGAGTGGCCACTTGACTTAAGGGGATGATGGGACGTTTCCGGAGGCTGATCAGTGTGCAGTAATGCAACACCCCATTCACACTGGCGTTGCGGCGCTCCAGCAGGGGCGCAGCAAACATTATTCCACTCACCGAGGTGGAGTACCAGCAGCGCTGTAGCTGCGGAGTCAGAGTGCTCTACGTGCCTTGCCAGTGTGGACGGGTAGTGAGCTAGTGCGCCCTTTATTGTGCTGTAACTCGCAAGTGTAGCCAAGCCCTAAGACACTCAGTAGTGAATGTTGCATATACCTGTATGAGAATATTAGGGATACTGAATGTGATAGGCAACACGGTTACTCTATGCCCAAGGCTAGGAAAGAGGACACTTGGATTCTAGACAAGGCTTTGGCCAGGCTGCAGGTGCGGTGTTCTCTGTTCCTAGCAAGCATGGGGCCTGCCTAGTGCCCAGCAGGGGAGAGAAGCTGCGGCCCCGCATCTGCCGGGGACAGAGAACTCCAGGGCTGCAGGCTGCGGGTGCCAGTGTTTTCGGTCCCTGGCAGGCGCGGGGCCACGGCTTAAGCCGGAGAGAAGCCGCGGCCCCACGCCTGCCGGGGACAGAGAACTCCGGGGCTGCAGCCTGCGGGCGCCGGTGTTCTCTGTCCTCGCGGCTTCTCTCTGGCTTCTCTCTGCGCTGTCCAGAACTGCTGCCAAAAAAAAAAAACAGCTCCGACTCTGGTGCCTGGAGTTGGCCCTGTATGTGAGTATTCTTCCGCTGCACTGATACTGCTGTTTTCTTGTGTTTTGCGATTTATTATTTTTTTAACATCTTGCTCTAAAATGAGTGATTCAAATAAAAGACAGCATACGTATTATTTCAACGCAGAGTGGGAAGAATCCTATTGTTTTATTAAAAATAAAGGGAAATGTGTTTGTTTATTGTGCGGGGGTGCTGTTGCAGTGCTGAAAAAACATAATGTCGAATGTCATTTCCAAACTAATCACGGCTCTTTTGACATTAGCCATCCACTTAAATCTGAGTTGAGAAAGGTTTGATTTGAATTGGTTAATTTTCTTCTATCTGCCCAGCAATCTGTTTTCACTAGACAAGTGGTAAAGTCTAAAGGTGCTACTATTGCTTCCTTTAAAACTGCTCATCTGCTCGCAAAGAAGAAAAAACCCTTTCAAGATGGTGAATTGTTGAAGGAAGCATTTTTTACTGGTGCTGATTGCCTGTTTCAAGGATTTCCTAACAAGGGTGAGATTTTGTCGGCAGTTATCGGACAGCACAGTTATGAGGAGGATACATGCAATTTCAAGCAACATGCAAACTCAGCTAAAGGATGACTTTGAAATATGTGACTGCTTTTCACTGCAATTCGATGAGTTGACAGATATATCGGATACAGCGCAGTTGGCAGTTATGGTGAGAATGGTATTTAGTGACTTCACCATAAAAGAAGAGTTACTAAAAGTATTGCCTATGAAAGGGCGAACAAAGGGTGAGGACATCTATAATTTATTCAAATCATATGCAACATCAATTAGTATGCCACTACACAAGCTGTCTGCGATCACCACTGATGGGGCACCAGCAATGATGGGCAGCGCCAATGGATTCATTGCACTCTGTAAGAAGAATGAATCCTTTCCAAACTTCATGTCTTATCATTGCATTATTCACCAAGAAGCTTTATGCGTCAAAGTTCTTTCTTTTCAACATGTCATGAATGTCGTTATTCAAATAATTAACTCTATTCGAGCAAAACCTTTGCAACACCGACTTTTTAAGGCCCTGTTGGAAGATGTTGATGATAAATAATCTGATCTTATCTTGCACACAGAAGTACAATGGCTCAGCAAAGGTAAAGTTCTTGCATGTTTTTTAAGCCTAATTGAAGAGATCAAAGAATTTCTGAAGTCCACAAATCAGAACTTCAAGCAACTAGAAGACTCCAGCTGGTTAATGGACTTGGCTTTTCTTGCCGACATCACTGACAAATTGAACATTTTAAATCTTGAGCTCCAGGGAAAAGACAAACATGTGGCTCAAATGATAGGTTCTGTAAAATCATTCAAAGCAAAACTGATCTTGTGGATGTCACATATGAAGACGAAGTCTCTTGTACATTTCCCAAGTATGAAGAAAATGGTATCTGACAGTGATTTTTAACCCATCACCATTTGTTATCCACATTCAAACACTTCTGGAACAATTTGAAAAGAGATTTCAACAGTTCACCATCATTGAGCCTGTAGTTGCCTTTCTTGTGAATCCTTTTACTTGCCAAATACAGGTAACTTGGGGGAGGGATAGCTCAGTGGTTTGAGCATTGGCCTGCTAAACCCAGGGTTGTGAGTTCAATCCTTGAGGGGGCCACTTAGGGATCTGGGGCAAAAATCAGTACTTGGTCCTGCTAGTGAAGGCAGGGGGCTGGACTTGATGACCTTTCAAGGTCTCTTCCAGTTCTAAGAGATTGGTATATTTCCAATTATTATAAATGGCTACATCAATTGCGAGTCTCATTCAAGTAAGAACAGAAGATGTGGAATTGGAGATTTTGGACCTTCAAAATAATATTGTTCTAAAATCCTGCGCAACAGATGAAAACTTTTGGAATCTGGTTGACCAAAAAGTTTCCTGCCTTAAAAAATGCATCATACAAAATAAAATCTTATTTCAGTTCTACTTATCTATGCGAAGTTCTGTTTTCAACAGTGAACATCATAAAATCAAAATACAGATCTCGGCTTACAGATGCCCATCTTGGCAATTGCTTACGAACAGAAATATCATCCTACTCTCCCACCTATGAAAAATTGGCTGAAGAAATGCAGTGCCAAAAATCACACTGACTTTATTAGAAAAACCACATGAATTAATGATACCTATTTTCCATTAAGTGCTGATGAGTGCGTATGATTAACTTGTGTTTAACTTTTTTTCATAATTGTTTGTTTATTGAAATCCAGATACGAGTAACAAATCAAAGAATATTTTTAATTCACCATAACTGGCTATCTATGTTAAAGTAAGAATAATAAATATATTTGGACCAGCAGTTCAACAATGTTTTACTTTTTTAAAATAAATAAGATGAAAACTATTAAAGAGTTTTTACAAAATAAATATCATAAATTGTTTGTACAAGTAGATAAAAAAGAGCAAATTCACATGGTAAGGTGAAAGAGTAATTGCCGAATAATTTAATTAATACCTTTTACATGTAAAATTAGCTTTTTTATCTTATGGATTCATATATTATGTAATATTAAATATGATGTTTTTCATATTATTTAATGTACAAATACAAAATAAGCCTTGAAAAATTGTTGGCACCCACCACACTCTTCTGAAAACATGAATGTGCTACTGGCCACAAAAAGGTTGGGGACCACTGATCTAAATAAACACTACCTGGTTAAGTGAATAATAGGGGAAGCCTTGGGCTCCTGGGAATGTTGATATAAGAGAAACAAATGTTTAATGCCCCTGATATTGCAGGGAATGAGCTGGAAGGACCTTCAATTCACTCAGCATTTCTCTCTCAGCCCACAGGGCAAGATTTACTAACGAAAGCTAATGTAAAACTTTATTCTAATATGGGAAGCCACAGTAGCATCAGCAGTTTTACCCATGACTGATGTATTCCTGTGGTGTATGCAACTCTGCCTTCTGTAGTTAGACATTCTCCTTTCGACCATCCCATATTCATCACAGCAAAGCACAGCTTCTCTACAGAAGTTTACCCTAGTAGCTTGCCTGGCATACGTTTGAAGGATTAGTACATGTGGCATGAAAAGTGGCCCTTGTGCCCAGTGTGCACTGGTGAATATTCATGCAAGTGTCTGGCAGGCTTTTGCTTTTTTTCTCTGAAAAGGCAGCTCTTGCAGAATAAATTCCAAACAGGGTGTATTTCTTTTCTCTCTTTGTTCTCCCCCCCCCCCCCCAAAAAAAAAAAAGTGTGGCAGGAAAGGCCGAACCCTTATTTTGCATCTTTCACAAATCCCAAAGGAGGAAGTGTCTATTTTTATCATTCATGTTAAGTCTCTTTGGGAGTGCCTTAAATTAATACACTGTTTGTTAATGATAACCCAAAGCCAGGTCCTCTTTCCAGCAGTTTAACCTGAGCCAAGTACTGCTGAGATAAGAGCAACTCATCTCCTCACAAAAAAAGAGCTCTGTCCACTTAGTCTTTTGATCTGAATCCACACCACTTGTGTTTTAATTAGCGCATTTAGCAGTTAGAATAATTATAATTACCAGTGTGCTATTGGAAATATTTGAATTTTAAACTCCTGACTATAGCTTTGAAGACCTGGCACAAGGAAACTGCATTGAGTCCCCAATAATGAAAGAATTCCATTGAAAAACATAATTAGCCAATTTTTTTACAGACGTTTTAAAAGAAAACAATTTACATATGTTTTTGCATTTTTCCCCTCTTTATAATCCTTCAGAAGATTTAGCCTACAATTAGAAATTGTTAAATAGATTCAGTATCTGTTGTTTATAAGTACTCATCACATCTAGGATTCTACCCTGACATTGTCAGACTTTTAACAAGGAAGTCTGCTACAGTCTATCTTGCCTTGAGCAGGCAAACGACCTTAACAGCTGTAGAAAAGCAGGATGGGTGAGGATCTGAGGAAGCAGAATTTCTGATAGCTGAATCTTTCTTCTGACCAAGTCCTGAAAAGATGCCTCTGGGAATTTGACAGAATCAGCTCTGAATTTTTAATTTGCAGATAGACAGCACTAATGAGAACTAAAAGGCTTCTTTTGGAAACCTTTTATTTTAACTTCTTAAATTATTATTTATTAATAATATTAGCTGCCTGAGATTGAGTTGAGAGATTCTGAAGTCTCTTTTTAAAATCTGTTTGTCCAGCCTTCCTGTGCCCAAATTTTCTGAGATTCAGAAATAAGAAATATAATGTTAAACCTAAAGTTTTACCAGGTTGTGATTTGCACAGGATCATGGAAGCACAAGGCCTTAGCACTATTCTTGGGTAAGGGATTGGACTCATATATTCCTAGTAAATTAATTCCTACAGCAAGTCAGGTTCAGCCATGGACAGCATTTTCCCATAAGGAAAAGGGCTCCACGTTCAGCTTCCAGATAGGTCATTTTCACCTCTCTAACAGCAGCGTTGTTTAACTCTGAAGAGTGGAATAATTTTTGAACAATAAAATTTGTCACAGCAGAGGTAGCAGCTGAAAGCAAGAAAGATTGCCTCACTGGGGAGAAGTGAAATTACATGAGACTTAAGCATTCTGGTAAGAGATCCTTAAAGACACAGAAGCTTGATAGTTTGCTACTAGAAAAGTGTTTAAATGTGACCAAGTTTATTTTCTTTTAGAATATAACTGGCTCAACTTGGATGTTTCTTGATATTTTCAGTTACAGGCAACAATCCCTACCCACTGTAGTTTGAAAAGGGTTTGCTGTGCATAGTTGAGGAAAGAATCCTGACTAGCCCCTTTTGTTAATTGTGCTAACTAGATTTCACAGTTTTCTTTTTACTTGTATGTATAGCTCTACTTATAGTGATTTAGATGGTCAGTGTAGTTCTAGCTATTTTGATTGGTTAGTTGTGCTCTGATTATTGTGGTAGGAACAGGTCCCATTGGATTCCATAGCAAACAGCAGGTGCAATCAAAATATACCAAGTGTTCATTACAGTTAGGGCTTGTCTGCACTTACACCAGTGCAGCTGTGACACTGTAGTGCTTAGTGAAGACACTATCTGTGCCAACAGGAGAGCTTCCCCCTTCGGTATAGGTACCTCACCTCCCAGAGAGGCAGTAGCTATATTAACAGGAGAAGTGGTCCTGTCAACATAGCGCTGTCTACACCAGGGATTAGGTCGGTATAACTGTGTTGCTCAGGGGTATGGATTTTCCACATAGTTATACCGACATAAGTTCCTAGTGTGCACCAAGCCTTAGTGTTAGCAACATTTGCTGACAAGAATCTGCTAGCCAAATTATCACAAAGGCTGAAATATTTACACGAGTGTATTGCACAAATTTAGGCATGTTGCATAAACAATACAGAGCAGGCATTTTCTATAAGCTTTTAAAGGGCACCCAGTTCAGTGAATAAGCAAACGACTTCAATCTTTGTAACAGTTAATCTGATAGAAAATAAATCCCTTAAGGAAATGAATAGAAGATTTAAAAAAAACCAAACATTCAGCACAACGTAGTTTACCATAACATGCATTATGCAGGCGTTCCAATTAGAATGTTACAATTTAAAAACAGGCTGATGAGAGAGCAATTATTTTGAAGAAGGGGAAGTGCAGTTTGTTGAGTTTGTCTACAGTCACTCCTAATTCAAACAGCAAAGATAAGAGTTTTGAAAACATATTTGCTATTGAGTTTGTATCAAAATAACAGCAAAGAAAGCAATTAGTTGTAAAGCGAACCCCTGCTAATCAATGGTATGTAGCCAGCCCAGGCATTTATGTAAGATATAAACAAAATCACATCTGATAATCAATTTTTAAAAATGCTTCACTGCTTCTAAAGAAAAATATGTAATGAGATTGCCTTCCACCACCCACAAGCCTTTGGCCTGGTCTACACTTAAAATTTAGGTTGACATAGTTACAGTACTTGGGGTGTGAAAAAAAAGTACAGTTTGAGGGCCAGAGCTATGCCGATCTAACCCCCCAGTGCAGATGCAGGTAGGTCAATAAAAGAATGCTTTCATCAACCTCAGTACCTTTGTTTGGGGAGGTGGTGTTCCTACTGCAATGGAAAAACCCTTTCAATCACTGTAGCCTGCGTCCACACTACAGGATTATGTTAACATTGCTACAGCACCATAGCTATGGTATTCTAGTCCCTGTAGCATAGACTCAGCCTCAGAACTGGGAAAATTTTGTCTGGACTATCAGGGAAAAGAAAACCCTTGGCCCCTTCAAGGATTGCACACACACCCTCTGCTCCTTGGCTTGAAGAGAGAAGGAGGCGGAGCTCCGTGGCTCATTGGTTGGACAAGGGTTCAGTATAAACCAGGGGTCGGCAACCTTTCAGGAGCGGTGTGTCGAGTCTTCGTTTATTCACTCTAATATAAGGTTTCGCATGCCAGTAATACATTTTAATGTTTTTAGAAGGTCTCTTTCTAAAAATCTATAATATGTAACTAAACTATTGTTGTATGTAAAGTAAATAAGGTTTATAAAATGTTTAAGAAGCTTCATTTAAAATTAAATTAAAATGCAGAGCCCCCCAGGACCCAGGCAGTGTGAGTGCCACTGAAAATCAGCTCGCGTGCCGCCTTGTGCCATAGGTTGTTACCCCTGGTATAAGCCTACTGACTCCCATGCACCCACAGGGGAAGTCTATAAACCTTTCATCCTGTCAGAGGGTACCATTCTGCAGTGGTGGTGGTGAGGGGGCTCCTGCTCCATGCACCTCTTTTCTCTCCCCCGCCCCCTCCGGCATTATGGTAGGACTGTGCTTGTGAAGCTTGTTGTGGACATCATGCTAGTTGCCTTTTTAGTGCTGGGAAAGAATTTATCTCACTGCCAGATTGGATTGAGATGGGTGTGGTTTCATCTTCCTGTCAGCAGCCCAGGGACTTAGTGGGTACGTTAGATTGTAAAATTCATTTTTTTCATGGGTGCCCAGTGCAGGTAATTGTTGAGCAGGGGTTCAGTTACCTAATAAACCAGAACTAGAAGAGAAATAGCGGAAGCCATATCTCATAAAGAAGGTGGGAAATGGGGATGGGGCTTCTAATGTTTGGTACAGTGAGGCGATGACCCTCTCTTTCCCACTCCTTTAAACCTCACATTGGGAGGGAAGGGCAGTGGAGTCCCAGAAATGGTGCCGAGAAAGGTTAACGGAAGCTGACAACAGCCCTACAGCAGATGGAACAGAGAAGTAGGGGCTGAAAGCCACCTCTCTCCAGGTGGTCCAGGTTACAATGGAAGGATGACCTGCACTGGACAAGCTTTTGCCGGATAGTTCCCAGATGTGTTTCACTTGATAGAGTTGGAGCTTAGTTAAACCATATTCCTGGTGCCTTGTTTTCCTGCAGTGTCCAGGACACCCAAGATAAGGCGAAGGGAGCTCCTTAACAATGCATTTAATGTGTTTCCTGAAGGACAGCACACTCATTAGGTAGCATGAGTAGAAGAAGGGATCCTTCTTAAGAGCTGAGCTGACCTGACCTGACCTGAATAGGCCAGTTTTACTTTTTTTTTTTTTTGCCAATTTGATCCAAGGCTTCTCATTTTATGAAGCATAGAGAGGAATGCCCATTTCATATGCAGGCCTTGAGTTCTCTGTTAGTGAGTAATCCTTGCGTGTTTGCCACAATAAGAGAATATGTGCAAGAGGACAGTAGTCCACACCATCAGTGTCTGCTTTATTTTTCTTCTGGCCCTTGAGCTGTGCTTTCTTTACACAGCCACGTTATCCAAACAGATCTTCAAGCCAGTGATACACTGGCAGTTTCACTTGGCAATTGAAATAGAGTATATATAGATTTGTAAATAAATTTAAAATAAACTGGATAAATGGTGTAGAATGACTATAGGGAATATATTATAGATTTTTGTTGGCTTTAACATAAAGTAGTATGAATAGTTGGGACTTGGAGGAACACCCGAAATAATGTGTGAAAGAAAAAGGGTATCAACAGGGAACACTGAGCATTAGAGACACGTAGAACAAACAATTTAGCTAAATAAGGATTAAAGAGAAGATAGAAAAGACTGGAAAAAAAATGAGCAGCTTGGTTTAGTGGTAATTTTACTGATCACTTCTCTATTCTATTTCTCCCTGTCCAGGTTACTTCTCTGGGACTGTGATGATCGGAGCTATAGTTACTACATTGAGGTTTCCACTAATCAGCAGCAATGGACCATGGTGGCTGATCGAACAAAAGTTTCCTGCAAGTGAGTTTAATTTTTTCCACTTATTTGTGCAAGGGAGAAACTAAGCAAACTATTCTCCCATTGATCTGTGTGAGATTTACATGGTTACCTCTCACTAACACTGGTTGGAATTATACCATTATAACTTGAAAATAACTGAGACTAGACCCCTATAAATGTGATTTTGGGGAGTGGAGACTTCAAGTGTAGCTCAAGAGCCATCCTTTCAAACCAAAACCAACTTTTGAGGATGCTGCCGATCAAGCCAGTTCCACATTTTTCCAGACTGGTTTTCCAGTGTAATATTTATTAACAAACAAAAACAATGTTTAGTTACAGTTAAGGTTGCAGTAGGACACACCCTGTCTACCCAAAACCTTACAAGCATGGTGTCACAACCTGGCCCAGGCTACCTTTCTGGATGGACACCAGTCTGTTGTAATGGGTCCCAAATTCTGGGCCCTTATGTTTCTAAGAGCCCTTCATCAGGGTAGTGACTGATCACTGTCCTAGCTCTGGGTCCCTCCAGCACACTCCCACATACAGACCCTGTGTCTGACAATACTCCCAAGCTCCCACTTCAGTAGATGCTTTCCCCACAGTCCTTCAGGCTGTGGGAGCTCTGATTTCTCAGTTAGCTCTTCAGGTACAGGAAAGCAAGGAACAAAGGCCTAGCAAAAGAATTTCTTAACCACTTGCTTCTTAATAAAGTACATGCTAGAGAGTTACAGATCTTTGAAAAATAACAAAATCCTGAGCACACTCCCCTAGCCTGACCTTACACCCTCCTATGAGTCTGAGGCTTGGTCTGCATCCTTAGGCTTGGCAGCTCTTTCTGCTCTCCTTAGCCCAGTGGTCTTGCCTGTCATGGTGGTCTGGCCTCTGGCTTAGAAAAACACCTTTTAAAAACAGCCTGTATCCTCCGTTTACCCATGTGCTTCTTCCTAGGAAAGTTTCAGGCTCCATGTCCCCCTTCAGCTTCTGGGCTGAGAGTCATTCAGATTCAAGGGTCCTACCCATAGAAAACCCAGTAGGG
The DNA here is from genome assembly GCF_016161935.1 of Mauremys reevesii. Taxonomy (NCBI): domain Eukaryota; kingdom Metazoa; phylum Chordata; order Testudines; family Geoemydidae; genus Mauremys; species Mauremys reevesii. The sequence continues at coordinate 62,532,926 of NC_052625.1, forward strand.
AATAGTCATTCAATGATGTTGGCCCTTGATTGTTCTGTCATAGCTTCTCAGACATAGGTCTCAAACCCCTGTGTGATAGGTCGCTTGGAGGGCCAGACAGCCTAGCAGGTAGTGCCATTGGCCCTCCAGCCCCTTGTATCTCTTTCAGGATAGTAGAGGTTCCTGGTTCCTGACCTTAAGGTGGACCCTCCTGATTTCCACCCACATCTGGGCCACAGATCTTAAAGTAGTGTGGTAGGGGGATCCAGACCCAGGCCCTCCCACTCCACTGGGTCCCAGACCAGGATCCTCCCTGCAGCAAGTTTGAGTCCACTGCCCTTGTCTACTTTCTGCCTATATGTCCCTTCAGTTTGGGGCATGGCCCCTAGAGTCCAAACAGTCAGTCAGTTAACAAAGGAGACAAAAGGAGCAGGGCTCTGCAGGACCTCAAAGGGAGTGGTGGTTGGAGAAGGCACTGTCTATGAGCCTTACCCAATCTGTGTGCCCTCTTAGGCAGTCTTTTGTCTGGCTTCCCAGAGGAGTCATCTCTCCTGCAGCTCATCCCCTCACCATTTGCATGGGTTTCTCAGATCCTTTCAACCCACTTCTCCAGCAGGACCGTGCTCAGCAGGCCTGGAGGAGCAAGTCTATTGGACCCAGTATTGCCTTTTAACCCCTTCAGGCCCATTGTGGGGTTTGTAAACCCCATTATATCTGGCTACAAAATGGATACACAAAGGAGGTTATGGTACAAAGTAGAGCCGCTGAACCAAAATGAGAGTCATAAAACAAAATGAAGTTTACAAGTTGACAGATATATCCACAATCTGTCACACATGGAAATAAGAAAGGGATTGACTGGTACATTCCTTTCTACCTTATTGCCTACACACTGTCAATAATACACTCTAATGTTCCATAGGCTTTCATTTCTATCTGCAACGGATACACATACGCAATACCCAGCTTAATCAAACTTGTCCTATAATGCAAAACCTTAATAGTGACTTCATATGTTTTTATAACAATTATATCAACAGATCAGCACATCTGACTTTCCCAATCTCCATGCATTTGGGAAATTATTTTGCCTGAATGTCACTCCAGTCACTGTTATGGTTCTTAATTACAACACCTGTTTGAAAGTGTCCTTTTCACTGTGTGAATCACATGCAACCATGCCATCCCCCAACATAGATCAGCAGTAGGGTTTGAACTGCTTGACCTACACATCCTTATTTTAGGCCCTTACTATTTGAGCTACACAAGAATTGCTAGACCCTTTCTAGACTTAACACGGGAGGGGGACTTGACACACACTTTTACAGTGAGTAACAGAACTATTTACTAGTCAACAGAAGAATGATCAGGAATCCTGGAGTCTATGCCTGGCTCTGGGATATAGGATATGATTTATAATGTTTAGTGAAAGAATAACTGGAACTGGTTTAGTCCCTCTAAAAGTCAGTGTAGTGTAGTGGATAAGACTGGTTACTGTCATTTTAAGAGACCTGGGTTTTCTGCCTGCAGTGTTCTTGCATAATGTCTTTGCTAATTTATTTTTGAAAAAGGGTGTGGGAGGGAGATCAGCATATCTTCCCTAACTGTCTTGTAGATTGGGGTTTATGGCTGTAGTCTGTCATAAGGGTAGTGAATTGCATGAGAAAATAAAATAGCATTTAGAAGAAGTGAAATTTGAACTCCTGATCTCCTCTTTTGTAGCTCAGAAAACTTTTTTGGGGGTTACAGGGATATTTGCAGAAGGTGTGTGTGTCAGTGAGTGACAGCATTCATGCTACAGCAAATTTGTCATCAAATTAACATTTGGTAGATTCACCTTGGCTCACATATTTTCTGTGATAGGTAAAAATGTATAAATTATATTCTTGGAATCAGCACATGAGGAGCAACATAGTCGCCAAAGGATGGGTTCCAGTGTGTTTTGTTTCTTGTAAAAGGGGTGAAAGTGAGAACAATCCAGTGAAAAAATTGCCCAAAAGGGTGATTTTTGAACTCTTATTCTTTCCCTCCCACCCAATTTCAAACCCTAGGTCCAAAGCATAGAAGTGCTAGAAGTTCTCAAAGAAATGGATTTATTGTTTTAACATGGGCTAAACAGTGTATTTTTCACTACTCTCATGCTCTGAAACTGCTGAACCTTTTTTCCTGAAAGTTTCCAAAAGAAATTATCAACCTGAAGCCAATACCTGGCATGGAAAATATCAGCCTGAACAATTTAAGTTTGGCAATGATATAATCAACTAAAAAAAGGTCAAGTAATGGGAAGTGTTGGGCATTAAGTATAGACAGTTCTATCAGCTCCCCTGATAATAATCTGTGCTAAACAAATAAAGATCTCTGCCCTGAAGCTCAAACTTACAAAAGCACAGTGGATACAAAAACAGTACAATCCAATGGAGTTAATAACATTTAAAGGAACACCATCAACTTGAAAAATCTCCTTTCTGTCTGAAATGTTTGTACCTACTATAGTTACAAATAACTTCTAACATCAATATACATGAAAAAAGTTAAATGTGGGGGAAGGGGCAATATTTTGGGGGGGGGGGTTGTCCGGTTAATTTATTTTGTATTTGACTTTGTGTACAATCATGTTCACTATCTTTACTCCATAGTCAGTCATTTAGTCAGGTTCTCTTTTCCAAACAGTCACAGGAGAGCTGAAAAACCCTTGCATTATCTTTAAAGTAATTTAAAAAAAAAATTGTGGGATTTTTCAAAAGTGCCTAGCTGACTTAGAAGCAGAAATGATTTCCATTGAAATGTGAGTGCCTAAGTAACTTAGCTACTCCTGGAAATCCCACTTTGAGGGCATAGATCTTAAGCCTGTAAATACACAAGACTAAACATGCCCACTTTCTTAACTTTTCCTCATAGATCAGGTTTTGTAAACGTTTATTATCGTTTTTGTTGCTCTTCTCTGGACTCTCTAATTTGTCCACATCTTACTGAAAGTGTGGCGCCCAGGATTGGACACAGTACTCCAGCTGAGGTCTCACTAGTGCCAAATAGAACAGAACAATTACATCCCATATCTTACATATATGATACTTCTGTTAATACACCCCAGAAAGCTATTAGTATGTTAGTATTATATTCAGAGATTTTCACTGAATTAGTTTGTGTCTGATAATTGCTAATAATTTCATTGAATGCAGAATAGTGTTTTTGATAGAATACCCAGTCATTTAGTTATTCACTGAATAGTGACATGCTGTCCTCATTGAAAATTAGTTTGGACAGGGTGTTAGTGTTCGATGAGGGAAAGAAATCTTAACAAAGAGAAGAAAATGAACTAGTCAATGGTGTACAAGTTAAAATGGTGTCTGTTTGCACTCCTTTGTTAAGGAAAATAAGAGACTTGTCACCAGATCAGGCGTGTTGGGGCTGTGTATATTTTTCCAGGGCCTTCTATAGCAACACTATGATTAAGGATCTGTTAGCAGATGACCATTTAAGATATAGTACACACTATCTATAATGCCTTTCATAATTACGAACCTTCGGCTATAATAATCCTGGTCCCTGGATCCCAACTACAGTATTATAAACAAACAAACAAATAAATAAATAAATAACAAAAGGATGTTGCACATACATGCACAATTTTTATCCAGTGCCATATATTCATGCTGTGCTTCCAAAACGGAAGTGTCACGAAAGTCACATTGTGCTTCTGAAACAAAAGTGTCAGTAAAGTATGAGCCATGCCTCCAAAGCGAAAATCAATTTCTGTTGCAATAAAGCTAGAAATTATTGATCATTTGAATAAAAGAGCAATGCAGGCAGATCTCTGATGTGAGTATGGTCTGTAAAAAAGCACAATTGGAACATTAAAAAAAACCCAGAAAAATCTCCAAGCATTTGTCCATAAAGTCATCACTGACGAAGGACGGTCACAAAAGAAATTATGAAAATCTGATGATGATGCACTAAATGGAGCAGTCTTGTGGTTCTAGCAGTGCAGAAGCAATGGTAATCCTGTATCTGGACTGATCATTTGCAAAAAAGCCAATCATAGAATATCAGGGTAGGAAGGGACCTCAGAAGGTCATCTAGTCCAACCCCCTGCTCAAAGCAGGACCTAATCCCCAACTAAATCATCCCAGCCAGGGCTTTGTCAAGCCTGACCTTAAAAACCTCTAAGGAAGGAGAGTCTACCATCTCTCTAGGTAACCCATTCCAGTGCTTCACCACCCTTCCTTCAAAAACGTTTTTCCTAATATCCAACCTAAACCTCCCCCACTGCAACTTGAGACCATTACTCCTTGTTCTGTCATCGTCTACCACTGAGAACAGTCTAGATCCATCCTCTTTGGAACCCCCTTTCAGGTAGTTGAAAGCAGCTATCAAATCCCCCCTCATTCTTCTCTTCTGCAGACTAAATAATCCCAGTTCCTTCAGCCTCTCCTCAGAAGTCATGTGCTCCAGTGCCCTAATAATTTTTGTTGCCCTCTGCTGGACTCTTTCCAATTTTTCCACATCCTTGTAGTGTGGGGCCCAAAACTGGACACACTACTCCAGATGAGGCCTCACCAATGCCAAATAGAGGGGAATGATCACATTCCTCAATCTGCTGGCAATGCTGCTACTTAACAGCCCAAAATGCCATTAGCCTTCTTGGCAACAAGGGCACACTGTTGACTCATATCCAGCTTCTCGTCCACTGTAACCCCTGGATCCTTTTCTGCAGAACTGCTGCCTAGCCACTCGGTCCCTAGTTTGTAGCAGTGTATGGGATTCTTCCTTCCTAAGTGCAGGACTCTGCACTTGTCCTTGTTGAACCTCATCAGATTTCTTTTGGCCCAATCCTCTAATTTGTCTAGATCCCTCTGTATCTTATCCCTACCCTCCAGCGTATCTACCACTCCTCCCAGTTTAGTATCATCTTCAAACTTGCTGAGGGTGCAATCCATGCCATCCTCCAGATCGTTAATGAAGATATTGAACAAAACCGGCCCCAGCACCGACCCTTGGGGCACTCCACTTGATACCGTCTGCCAACTAGACATGGAACCATTGATCACTACCCGTTGAGCCCGACCATCTAGCCAGTTTTCTATCCACCTTACCGTCCATTCATCCAGCCTATACTACTTTAACTTGCTGGCAAGAATACTGTTGGAGACTGTATCAAAAGCTTTGCTAAAGTCCAGAAATAGCACATCCACTGCCGGTTATCTCATCATAGACGGCAATTAGGTTAGTCAGGCATGATTTGCCCTTGGTGAATCCATGCTGACTGTTCCTGATCACTTTCCCCTCCTTTAAGTGGTTCAGAATTGATTCCTTGAGGACCTGTTCCATGATTTTTCCAGGGACTGAGGTGAGACTGACTGGCCTGTAGTTCCCTGGATCTTCTTTCTTCCCTTTTTTAAAGATGGGCACTACATTAGCTTTTTTCCAGTCATCCGGGACCTCCCCCGATCACCATGATTTTTCAAAGATAATGGCCAATGGCTCTGCAATCTCATCGGCCAACTCCTTTAGCACCCTCGGATGCAGTGCATCCGGCCCCATGGACTTGTGCTCGTCCAGCTTTTCTAAATAGTCCCGAACTACTTCTTTCTCCACAGAGAGCTGGTCACCTCCTCCCCATACCGTGGTGCAGAGTGCAGCTGTCTGGGAGCTGACCTTGTCTGTGAAGACAGAGGCAAAAAAAGCATTGAGTACACTAGCTTTCTCCACATCCTCTGTCACTAGGTTCCCTCCCTCATTCAGCAAGGGGCCCACACTTTCCTTGACTTTCTTCTTGTTGCTAACATACCTGAAAAAACCCTTCTTGTTACTCCTAACATCTCCGGCTAGCTGCAACTCCAAGTGTGATTTGGCCTTCCTAATTTCACTCCTGCATGCCTGAACAATACTTTTATACTCCTCCCTGGTTATTTGTCCAATCTTCCACTTCTTGTAAGCTGTTTTTTTGTGTTTAAGACGAGCAAGGATTTCACTGTTAAGCCAAGCTGGTCGCCTGCCATATTTACTTTTCTTCCTACACATCAGGATGATTTGTTCCTGCAACCTCAATAAGGATTCTTTAAAATACAGCCAGCTTTCCTCGACTCCTTTCCCCGTCATGTTATTTTCCATGGGGACCTTGCCCATCAGTTCCCTGAGGGAGTCGAAGTCTGCTTTTCTGAAGTCCAGGGTCTCTGTTCTACTGCTCTCCTTTCTTCCTTGTGTCAGGATCCTGAACTCGACCATTTCATGGTCACTACCTCCCAGGTTCCCATCCACTATTGCTTCCTCTACTATTTCTTCTCTGTTTGTGAGCAGCAGGTCAAGAAGAGCTTTTCCCCTAGCTGGTTCCTCCAGCACTTGCACCAGGAAATTGTCCCCTACACTTTCCAGAAACTTCCTGGATTGTCTGTGCACTGCTGTATTGCTCTCCCAGCAGATATCGGGGTGATTAAAGTCACCCATGAGAACCAGGGCCTGTGATCTAGCAACTTCTGTTAGTTGCTGGAAGAAAGCCTCGTCCACCTCATCTCCCTGGTCTGGTGGTCTGTAGCAGACTCCCACCACGACATTACCCTTGTTGTTCATACTTCTAAATTTAATCCAGAGACTCTCAGGTTTTTCTGCAGTTTCATACTGGAGCTCTGAGCAGTCATGCTGCTCTCTTACATACAATGCAACTCCCCCACCTTTTCTGCCCTGCCTATCCTTCCTGAACAGTTTATATCCATCCAGGACAGTACTCCAATCATGTGAGTTATCCCACCAAGTCTCTGTTATTCCAATTACATCATAATTCCTTGACTGTGCCAGGACTTCTAGTTCTCCCTGCTTGTTCCCCAGGCTTCTTGCATTTGTGTAGAGGCATGTAAGATGACTCCCTGATCATCCTGCTGTCCCAGTATGGGGCAGGAGCCCTCCCCTCTTGCACTCACCTACTTGTGCTTTCTCCCGATATCCCACTTCCCCACTTACCTCGGGGCTTTGGTCTTCTTCCGCCGGTGAACCTAGTTTAAAGCCCTCCTCACTAGGTTAGCCAGCCTGCTTGCAAAGATGCTCTTCCCTCTCTTCGTGAGGTGGAGCCCGTCTCTGCCTAGCACTCCTCCTTCTTGGAAGACCATCCCATGGTCAAAGAATCCAAACCCTTCTCTCCGACACCATCTGCGTAGCCATTCGTTGATTTCCACGATTCGACGGTCTCTACCCTGGCCTTTTCCTGCCACAGGGAGGATAGACGAGAACACCACTTGCGCCTCAAACGCCTTTATCCTTCTTCCCAGAGCCACGTAGTCTGCAGTGATACGCTCAAGGTCATTCTTGGCAGTATCATTGGTGCCCACGTGGAGAAGCAGGAAGGGGTAGCAATCCGAGGGCTTGATGAGTCTCGGCAGTCTCTCCGTCACATCATGAATCCTAGCCCCTGGCAAGCAGCACACCTCTCAGTTTTCCCGGTCAGGGCGGCAGATAGATGACTCAGTCCCCCTGAGGAGAGCGTCCCCGACCACCACCACCCTCCTCCTCCTCTTGGGAGCGGTGGTCGTGGAACCCCCATCCCTAGGACGGCGCATCTCATGCCTTCCAATCAGTGGAGTCTCCTTCTGCTCTGTTCCCTCAGATGTATCATCCACTCCACTCTCTGCACTAGTACCTGCGGAGAGAACATGAAAACGGTTGCTCACCTGCATCTGTGTTTCTGGTACATGGACATTTCTGGTACTCTTTCCTCTTCTGGAAGTCGCATGCCACCAATTATCCTCGCTGGCCTTCTGTCCCCGCTGCGTAGCCTGCTCTGAATCTTCGGAACATTGTGCCCGCTGAAGCTGATCCTGACATCTATCCAGGAAATCCTCATTTTCTTTTATGGAACGCAGGGTTGATATTCGTTTCTCCAGACCTTGAATCTTCTCTTCCAATACGGAGATCAGCTTGCACTTTGTACAGACAAAGTCGCTTCTATCCTGTGGAAGGAAGACAAACATGGCGCATCCTGTGCAGGACACAACAGCGGATCGCTCAGCATCCATGGTCTCTTCCTTCTAGGAGCTTCCTTACTTGTGGCAGACGCGACTCAGAGAAACCTGCGAGAGGGGGGCCTCAGTAGGCTCTCTCCAGGCGAACTCCCAGGCAAACTCCTTCTGTTTGCCTCTCTGCTGTTCGCTGCTCAGCTGGTTCGCAGCTGACTGCCTTTTTATAACAGTCAGGCCCAGCTGGAACAAAGCACTCCCAATTCACACTGTCCAAACAAGCAAGCAATCAAACAATCAAGCACATGGTCAAACTGCCAAACTGTCCCCTCAACAGACACTCAGATACTCACCAGCACAGTCCCCCTAATGCAGCACTTCAGTGAATTAACGCAAAATACCGGATGGTTGTTGTTATAATTAATTAATTTAGCTAACGCGTTTATCCAAAGCAACTTCATTAACTTACTCCAGCAATTTATCGTTCGTTTTGATTTTTTTTTCAGTATAATGAATCCCTGGCTATAATGAACAAAATACTTGGATTCCAACAGGCATTATAGTTAGGGTGTATTATATTATTAACCACATGTAAATATTTACTCTCAGTTGAAACTTGGATATCAATTCTTATTCTGAAAGAGCATTTATATTTAAAAATAAATAAATCCCTGTAGCAGAGTATGGCGGGACCCCTTTGGCTTCTGCCTCTGCTAGGTTCACAAAGTCTCTCAGAGACCCTGGGTTTAGTAACCACTGGTGCACTTTATTCTCAGGCTTGTTCCCACCACTGTTTCACCATGTACAAATCATCCTTCACCATCTGCAGGCAGGAGGGAGGGGAGAGCTACCTCCCTGCTTTCATTCCCTGCCTTTTGCCTTTCCTCTTGCTTGCCCCAATTAGGTCCAGATTACCTCCATCCCACTCTAATTTGTTCCCTTAACGAGGAGCGGACATGACAGAGGACTGAATCTGCAACCCTTTGCCCAGCACTCTGTCACACACCTCCCCTCCTTCTAGAACCGCCAGGTTCACCCCTCCTCTCCTTCCTCTGCCCCAGGGTGGGGGGAGGGCTCTAGGAGGGAGTCTTTTCCCCTCTTTCAGGTCAATCCCAGGGTTTTCCGTGTGGGTTTCCTTCATCTTCCCCCCTACCCCCCCGAAACTACATTGTGTGGGGGGTGGATGGCCCCACAGCTCTACTGTGACATACAGGTCTTCGCACCATTCACAGCCCCTTGGGTGTTCCCCTGTCTCCCCCCCCCCCGCTTCCTTTCCATCAGGGGTTCAGGGTTGGTCCTGACCCCGTCCTGGACACTCAGGGCTTCCCGGTCCCCCACACTTGTCCAATGGGGCCGGTGTCTCTTCCCTTGAGGGTCCGCTAATAAGGGCCTCCACCGGGTCTTGCACTCTAGTCAAGGTCCCTGGGGTGGACATCTCGCCCATAGATTCCCTCTCCCTTCTCGGGCTTTGTTCTCTAGGGGTTTTCTGTTCGGGAGTCTCTATCCCTTCTTAGGGGAATTTCCCCTTTTCCCTATCTTGGGCTTTCTCCCTCTGCCCACCTTCCTGCTTGGGAAAGGGTCCCAGTCTGTGCCCACTACCCCAGGCCCTTTACTACCCCAACCCATTGCCGCTTAAACCTGTCCCGAACCTCAAGGGGCACCTGGGCCATAGTGTATTGCCTCCTATCCCCATGGACACATTCTATGTCCATTTTCACTCTGGGACTCCACCAGTGCGGCCTCACCAGCTTCCTTTGTACCAGGAAGCAGGCTGAGGCCAAGTCCACCAGGCCTCACTGGAGTTTCCTCCCCACCATCACTGGAATGGTGCGCAATGCCCTCCAGTGCCCTCTGGTACTACATGCTCATAATGCTGGTATAAAGGGGCCTGCCTTAGTTCCCCCTCAGTTCCTTCTTAGCAGCTGTGACAATAGCTGAAGCTTCTCATTGCTCAGGCAATTTCTCCTAGTGACTTTTTCCTACCTCTTAGTGTAAATAGTTATTGTAGTTTGGTAGTAGTTAATTGTAATAGTTAGATAGTTTTGAATGCCTGTGCACTTAGTCAGCAAGGCTGTTCACCTTCTGGTGCTGGGTCATGCCTTGGTTGCCAGACTTCAAGCAATATGCTTCCTGTGGCAAGTCGATACCACTGAGTGACCCGCACTTGCATTGTCTCAGGTGCTTAGGGGAATCTCACAGAAAAGACCACTTCCAGGTTGGCAGGGACTTCAAACCCTGCACCAAGAAGGACTGGGGAGTGGGGTGAAGGTGCTTCTCATGGAGGCAGCTCAGACTCAGCATCAAGCACCTCAGCTTCAGTGCAGAGCACTCTTCTCACCAGCTGAGAGTCTGGGCACCAATCTTCTTCTCCGTTGCCTAAAAAGAAACACAAAAAGCACCAGGAGAAGAGCCGATCCTCGGTGCCAAAGAGAAGCAGGCAGGGGGACAGCGATAGAGCAAGACCCACATCGGACAGCTCCAGAGATTTCCCTACATCCCCCCTGAATTTCCCCAACACGCCCCCCCCACACACACACATTTTGTGAACTAGTTACATGCAGTGTTGCCAATTTAGTGATTGTTTGGACATTTGATTTGAAATTGAAACATTAATACACACTTTAAAAGCATATAAAGTGTATGATAAAATATGTGTATCTGAAAAAGTATAATAGATTTGAAAAGTATGAACATAGACTAGCTTTATTATACAGTTGTTTTTTATGACAATATCAGTGCATTCATTTCGGTGATGTTGGCCATCCTAATAATTTCAAATTACGATTTGTAAGCAAAGTCTAAATGTGCTCTCCCTGACAGCTAGTGATGAGCTGGGGGGAAAGGCTTCAGGACCAGACTGTATTTACATTCACACCTAATCTACCTAGGTATCCAGCAGATAGAGCTGTGTGGCCCAAGTGATAGATTTTGGCTGAGATTGGGTTACAAATCACTTGAATGGGGAGGGGGAGGTAATAAAATATTGTTATTCTTAGTGTATGAGTAAAGGGCAGTAGAACTGTAACCTGTGCTGATTGAGGGCATCAAGAGCGAAGGTGGGGGCGGGTGTTTTGCTTGATGGTCTGCCTGAGTCACAAGTACTATTTGACCTGCCCCTCTCCACTGTTTAAAGACAGAGCTGATTAGGCTCCATAGATAGCCTTTTGTTTTGTTAAGTGACCGCTACAGCTGAAGTCACTGATAATCAGGTCTAAGTGCTTAGACCTGCTGTGGGACAGTGTTTCTGTGGAAGAGATGGCCCAGTCTGCACTAGCAGCAAGGTTCCCCCACTGAGAGCTCAGCTGAAATCACTGAGAGCTGGTGGAACCTCAAGAGACCAACTCACAGAGGTCACAGTGGCAGGTGACAGCAGAAGGTGACTGCGCAGGGCCATTGGCAATAGAGTGGTGGAGTGAAAAGTGGCACAATGAACCACAGTGGCCAGAGCGAACAGTGAGCAGCTGGAGGAATGACCAAGGTGCCTTTTTGCGCCCTACCTGGGAGGTGAACTCATGTGAAAGCACCTCTGAACTCTTGAGTCTCCACTGACCAAGGACAACACTGGTGAGTGTTAATGAGGCTGTTAAGAATGCTGGAGACACAACACAGTTTATGCAAACAAACATGACTGTGGCATACTTTCTATTTAAGCAAGAGATACCACACACTACAAACTGGAGGCTAATGTTAAGTGCGCTGTCACTTGTTCATCCTGAAGTTGAACACTGGTTCCGAACAAGACTAGCAAATGCTCACTATCTTTCTGCAAGAAACTCAGCTGACTGGCTAGAAGCGTGTTGTACAACAGTGAAAGACTCAACCGTTGAAAAAGTGAAGAACTCTCTAACCAAAATTCAAAAAATTTGCACACATGGCTGATGAATGCACCAATGCAAATGGGCATCAAGTATTAAGTCACTGCGTACGTTATCTTGATGTCAGTGATAGGTCAGTAGATGCATGTCTAGATGTTCAAGATATAGAAGACACATTGGCTGCATCTGTGACTACCCACATCTTAGAAGTGTTAAATGCTTGTCAATTAGACCCCAGACAGATGGCTGCTTGTGCATTTGCTGGAGCTGCAAACTTCTCTGGAAGACATGGTGGAGTACAAGCTTTGCTCAGAGAAAAATGTAACCGTAATCTCTCCTATACACACTGCAGAGGCCATCTACTCCAACTAGCGCTAGTACGAGCTGCAGACTCTTCAAAAGACATTTAAAAAGCTATAAATTTAATGTCTTCATTATATTCTTTTTTTCAGCAAGAGTACAAAAAGACTGAATATCTTGAAAATACACTGGGACTGAAGTTCAAATTAGTCCAATCTGGGAAAACCCTCTGGTTTTCTCATGAGCGATCCTTGGCTGTTGTCTTAAAATTACTCCAGCCATTATTACTGGCTTTGGAAAGTATCTACCAAGATGGGATGAATCTAGCTAGTGAGGCTGGTGGATTACTTTTGATACTACGTTCAGAGAAGACTATTGCCATTCTCTGTCTTGTAAGTTTCCTGTTGAAACCACTTGGGTCATTAAACAATGCCATCCAGGCATCTGCTACCACAGTAGTAGATCTTTGTCCAGCAATAGAAGCTACATTTGGATCAATCAGAGAGCTATCCATTGAAAAAGTACTGGAAGAAGTAAAGACTTCAGTCCAGAAGTTGACTAATGAAGGCATTAATATTGAATCCTTAAGTGAAGAGGACAAATTGTATGGCAGTCCATGAATGCTCACAAAATTGGGGTTGGCGAGGGGTTGCATGCTCTAGTTGGGGGTTTGGGCTCCGGGATGGGGCCAGATATGAGGAGTTCAGGATGCTGGGGTGGGGAGTGGGGTGCAGGGGAGTGAGGGTTCTGGTGGGGGCTCAGGTGGAGGGCTGTGGATGAGGAGTTTGGGGTGTAGAAGGATGCTTTGGGCTGGGACCAAAGGGTTCAGAGGGCAGGAGGGGGATCAGGGTAGGGGGTTGGAGTGTGGGAAGGGGTGCAGGCTCTGGTTGGGGGTGCGGGCTCTGGGGTGGGGCTAGGGATGAGGGGTTTGGGGTGCAGGAACATGCTCTGGGCTGGGATCAAGGGATTCAGAGGGCAGGAGGGGGATCAGGGAAGGGGGTTGGGGCATAGGGAGAGGCTCAGGGGTGCAGGCTCCGGGCAGCACTTACTTCAAGCAGCTCCTGGAAGCAGAGACATGTCCCTTTTCCGGCTCCTATGCACCAACCTTGCAGCTCCCATCCGAACTTTAGCTCTCTTCATCTGATGGCCTGGAAGCTCTATGGCTGAATCATGAGGAGCAAGTTTGTAGAATCCTACTAGGCTGTAGAAAACCCTCCACCTGGGCCACCAACCTTGCAAAATGGAAGCGGTTCTCCATCTGGTCCTACTAACAGGGAATTCAATTATGCAGTCCTCACTGCAGCTCATTTTGGAGTTCCTTCTGCTTCTGAAACAACAAAGTCTGTCCCTCTCTTCAGTCAAGGTTCACAAGGTCATTTCAGCCTTCCATCCCAAGGTCAACAACTGATCCATTTTTTCGCACAAGATGGTTATCTGTTTTCTTAAAGACCTGGAGAGGATATCCCCCCAGGTTAGAAAACTCATTCCTCCCTGGGATCTAAACCGTGTCCTGTCAAAACTCACTGGTCCACCGTTTGAGCCACTAGCAACATGCTTGTTGTTACACCTCTCCTGCAAAGTGGCTTTCTTAGTAGCCATCACTCGGGCCTGAAGGGTTTCAGAGATCCAGGCCCTTCCATCGGAACCACCATATGTGATCTTCTTCAAGGATAAGATTCAGCTGAATCCACACCTGTCATTCCTCTCAAAGGTGGTTTCACAATTCCACTGCAGTCAAGCAATCTTCCTGCAGCTATTCTACCCTAAATCGCATGTGAACAGAGAGGAACATGCCTACACTCTTTGAATGTTAGACGGGCTCTGGCTTTCTATATATAAACTACCAAACCATTCCACAGATTGACTCAGCTGTTCATAGCATTAGCAGAGATAATGAAGGGTCTTCCCATCTCCTCCCAGATAATTTCATCCTGGTTTATTTCATGCATGTTACAAACTCACAGGCATCTTGCCCCCAGCTAACATTACTGCTCATTTCACAAGATCGCAGGCCCCCTTGGCCGCTTTCCTAGTGCAAGTCCCTATTCAGGACATCTGCAGAGCAGCAACATGGTTGTCAATGCACACATTCTCAATGCACTATGCCATCACCCAGCAGGCTAAAGACGATGCCAACTTCAGCTGCGCAGTCTTGCAGTCAGTCTGTCCTTGAACTTCAAGCCCATCTCCTGTACAACTGCTTGTGAGTCACCGACATTGGAATAGACATGTGCAAGCACTTAAAGAGGAAAAAATGGTTATTAAGCTTTCTGTAACTGTTGTTCTTTGAGATATGTTGCACGTGTCCATTCCAAAACCCAACCTCCAACCCCTGTTATCGGAGTCAGTTGGTAAGAAGAAACTGAGAACGAGTGGGTCAGCAGGGCCCTTTATACCAGCGTTATGCGTGCGGCACCAGAGGGTGCTGGAGCCGAGCCGACAGATACCACTAGGATAAAAAATTTTGGCAGCTGTGCTCAGGGTGCACATATACCTACATTGGAATGGACATGTGCAACACACCTTGAAGAACAACAGTTAGAGAAAGTTTTATATAATATCACCGTTTTATGTTTGTGGTTGTCTGAAATTCTCCAATTACTGTCTTTAGCACAAGTTCTACAGCTAATACGGTTCTCTGTAGAACCGTAGAAAAATGAGTGATGTCTCTTACAATGCGGCATATGTTGCAATAGCAAAAGAAAATGGGGAGAATTAGGGATGAAATTTCAGTTTTAGAGAGAGAGACTCACAGTGTAGCTGAGTTGGAAAAAAGGTGAACATTTAAACCAAAACAATTTACTTTGCTAAAGATATTCTGTATTCCCTTTGCTGTTCTTAAAGATGTGCTTGGATAAGAGCCTTTTCCCTTGCAGCCTGACTTGTCTGTCTGCCTAATCCTGTACTGAAATTCTAATCCTTTGTAGACTGTTGCCTTGAAAATGATTTTGAGGTCCCCAAACCAGCCTGCTGGATTCCCAGCAGGAGGAGTAGAACAAACTATAAAGGAAGCAAACTCAAACTTCAACAAACATCTTTGATGATCAGTAAGAATGTCAAAGAAAATAATAAGAAACAAAAGGAAAGTAAATTGAATTTTGTTTAAGTAGCATATACTGTATTTGATAGTCTACCCAAGTGTGAAAGTTCCTTTTAAACTCTGAATGTGTTGCCTTTGGTCAGCGTAATGGTATTTTAATGAGTATTTTGCCTGAATTAATAATTCAGTGCTCAAAGCCTCCAGTGACAGGCTATTCCTAACCTCCTCTTTTCTCTCACTCAGTCTCAAAAGGCTGAGGACAGAAGCCCGGGTGTTGTTATCTTCACAGGGAAAGCTTGCTGTCCTTAAATGGGAGCCAATTAATGCACACTGATTGTGTAATTGTCATTTTAAAGATGCTCCATGTAGGCTAATTTTTTTCCCTTTTCAAACTAAACCCTGTTTTTCTCTACGCAGTATGACAGTAATGAAAACCAGTCAGGTTCTGTTTTGTTTTGGTTTTTTTTTAAAGGGCAGACATTTGTGACAAGTTTGCCTGAGTTTGTTAGTTTTGAACAATGGAGACATGTACTTGTTAGAAGAATTTACTGACAAGAAGTCTAGAATTCATATTAAAAACAAAAGAAACGAAAGGCCAGACGGAATCATTCCTTGAGGTTAATGATTCCTACTTTTGATAAAATAAGTACCATGATTAAAAAAACAAAACAAAACAGACTATCACCAAGATTAATACCCACTGAAATGTTGACCTTAGAAGTTCTCTCTTGTATTGTTATTGTGAAATGGATTCTAATCTATGGTAGGTATTTTATAGTGCTCAGTTTCCCAGTGGAAAATTCTATCCACAGAATTATTTAGTAGATAAGATCAAATGTATGGCTTATGCATATGCAATTCCTAGAAATTTGACACCAATTATCTGTGTAACTATTTCAGTCCAGTTTTATCTTTTTATAATAATAGGAGATATACCAATCTCCTAGAACTGGAAGGGACCTTGAAAGGTTATCAAGTCCAGCCCCCTGCCTTCACTAGCAGGACCAACTTTTGCCCCAGATCCTTAGGTGGCCCCCTCAAAGATTGAACTCATAACCCTGGGTTTAGCAGGCCAATGCTCAAACCACTGAGCTATCCCTCTATTTTTCATAATGGAAGGTACTGTTTCATTATTGCAAAACTAATGGCACAGTGTCTTTATTTACCTTTTTTCCCACTTGACTTTTGTTTATCTTCCATACTACAGTGCTTTGTTGTGGTATATGTTTAAAAGTTTCCAGACCTCTTTATTGTTGCAACATGCTCATACTGCTTACTGTGGCTATTCCACTTCCCAAATTCTGAGCTCATCTCCTAGCCTTCATTTCCTATGTAGATGCCATTTGTACTGCCACCATTAGGACTGAATCAGTGAATCCCATGTAAAAATCCATTGGGAGGAGACTTCATAAATCCAATTATTTTTGTAGATTACATTTTCTGAGTGGGATTTCAGTATACTTTTCCAAATGAAGTTATTTGTCCATCTACAGTGTTCCACTTTTCTGTCCTTTTTCCCATATATAGTGATAGTAAATCATCGTGTGTCAAGAATTGCAGAAAGGTCAGTGGCTAAAAGCCATAATTTTTATCCATATTTCAAAAAACATGGTTTGGCCTTTTTCAGATTGTTCAAGTACTTAGAAGAAAAAAATACTTACTAGTTGTTGCAAACTGGATTTTGCATTTAATTTCTGAACATAAATTTGCCAAGCATTTATAATCTATAACTTGGTGTGATGAATTCTGTTGTTCTACAGAGAAAAGGGAGACAAACAGCCCAGATATCCATGTTTCAGAGTCATGTGTTGCATTTGTGTTATGTATTCTCATATATGGCTTATAGTCCAATGGAGCAGAAGAGAAGGAACTGCCCTGTACCTCTGGAGTCAAACATTGTAGGTTCTGACCATAATTATGTCTTTTTTGCATTGAATTATCCTCACCCCAGTATTGTGTACTCCCGAATGTGTTGCCCAAGTTTCTGAAGATTCACTGTTAGCCTTGTTTGTTGAATGAAAAAAAATAGCATAAATTACAGCAAGAGAGCTGGGAAATTGCCCCATTGCTTAGCTTACGTTCAAGTCTCACTTGACAAGAATAAAGAAAGTTTTCTCATTAATCTGTTCATTACACCACTGGCAGTGTTTGTGTTGAAACAAGTCAGATAGGCATAAAGGGGTCACTTCGTTTAATTATTGAACATAAGATCCTTGAACAATAGAGTACTGAACTATATATCTGTTCTTTGTGCTAATGTGGTCACACTGTAAAGAATTCTCAGGGAAGCAAAGGGAAAGAAAATGAGTACCAGCCTCAAGTACCTGGCATATTAAAGGGAGAGGGTATTCTATAATAAGGTTTCACAAAGAGAAAATAGACCCGTATTACATTTCAGTATTTAAGGTGGCACGCAGAATTCTGAATATTCTGTGTTTAAAGTTGCATTTGATAGCTTTTATTTTAACCAATTCTAGTTAATGTCTAGCATCCTTTTCTCTATGTCCCCTAACGGTGACCCAGAGAGGGTACGGAAAAGGTTTTCCAGTCCCTGGTCAGTCTCAGATGCTGTTTTTTTCTTCATTGCTGCTGTTCAGCTACAAAAATCTTGTGGATTTTCTGCAGGTGCAGTATAAAGAGGCAGCATAGAGGTGAAAAGTATTGCCATTAAAAATAGTCAGGTCCTTGGTTTTATATCTCTTCTGAAAGACAGCACAGTAACCCTAGCACCATGCTGGGGTATTGGTTCAGTATTGTCTCAGAGAAAAGAGGGCCCTTGACTGAATCAGAAATACAATTTCCTGCAGGTATTAGATTTTATTCTCACCAAACACTGACCTGGGCTTACCCTTACAAGCATGTAAAATCTGACAAGATCACAGCTGAAAGTGGGCTGGATGCATATGTTTTTTTAGTGTTTCATGACAAGGAATATGCATGAACTGAAATTCACAGATTTTTTAAAGGAATCCATTTTGATGACGAAAAGCAAACTTTTAGTTAGTTAATATCCCATAGGAAAGGAGAATGTAATTTATTTACCCAAGACAGTGTCACTGAAAAAAGATGATGCGGTGAGTGCATCTGTACTGGCTGGGGAAAATTATATTTGTTCCTCCTCTGGACCCACAAGAGTGAAACCCCAGGGGTCTCTCCAAAAGCTCTGTGGTAACAGACAACATTGCTTTTACAATACTGACTCAATCCACAGGCCATTATTGTTACTTTTGTTGTTTCAAAAATAACCTTAGCCACATGAATCCGGAAGAACTGAATATGTTTTAGTCCTGCAACAGGATAAGTGGGATGTTTAGTTTGTAATACTGCAGAATAATTGGTAATTTTCCACTTGTCTTTGATAAGAAGAAGTTTGTACTTTCTTTCCGTGGTGGTAAATAGATCAGATGTTTATGCTTTTTTTCATCTACTATGTTGAATTTTTAAATCTATTTTTTGCAAAGATTGATGAGAAATTGCAAAGTTTAAATATGTCCAGCATGTCTAATGCTTAATTTTGCATTTAAAAACAAAGTAAAAATATTCAGGGGGGAGATGTTTTAATTAAGTCATTTTATACATTCTTAAACCAGCTTTAACTTTCTCTAGTGGCTTTGACTGTCTGCCTCTCATGGGATATGAATCTTGAAGATCCGCTCAACAGCTACTATGATAAAACTGCCAACTCTTAAGTTACTGTTTTTATTTTACTACAAGAGATTATATCTTAAATACAAACTAGCTCCCTCTCTCCACAGTTAGCTCCTGCCAAGGGCTTATCTACACTTAAAATGCTGCAGTGGTGCAGCTGCACTGCTGCATTGCTTCAGTGAAGACACTACCTACACAGATGGGAAGGTTCTCCCGTCTGTGTAGGTACTCCGTCTCCCCGAGAGGTGATAGCTCAGTCAACAGGAGAATTCTTCCATCCACCTAGCACAGTCTACACCGAGGGTTAGGTCAGTTTAACTGCATCATTCTGGGGTATGGATTTTTCACACCCCTAAGAGACGTAGTTATACTGACCTAATCGTATTGCTCATACACAAACGCATTCTCTCTTCCTCTCCCTCATTCTTCTCTTTTTTAACTTCTTATTAAACATTGGCTCATAAAGCATAATAATGCTTTGGTTTGAGTAGTGAGGAATTTATTTTTCATGTTTTGAATATGCGTGGGTTTGTCTCTCCTGCTCTCTTTGGTATCTGTCTTCAGTACTTATAGGTACATACTCTTTGTGATGATCAAAGTACAGACATCCCAAAGAGAGAACAGAAGATTTAGGCCCCCAAAATAAGCAGCTGAACCAACTGATTGAATGCTGTATTATTGTACTATGGAAGTATATCAAGTAAGGTCTTTTATGAAAGCTTGTAATGTTCTGAACTTCAAGGTCATTTTGAGTTATGTATACACACTGGTTATGAATTTTTGTATTTATGTATTTAGAGAACCGTGCCCGTAAACTTTGGCTTCAGTTCATCGCAGGCAGGGCAATGAGTGCCCAGACAGGGAGAGGCACTTCCCATGCCATGTATTTACACAAAACTGCACTCTAGTAACAATCTGTTAAATAAACTTTTTGTTTGTTTTTTATATGAAGTGGGTCTCTGGTGTGCAGACTGCACATTGTGTGTGTGTGTGTGTATGTGACACAAAGTGAATTGATAACTGGGGGACTGGTTTCGCCCTGTTAGGAGTGATGAACCAGAAGGGAATGGTCCAAGTGTCTGGTAGTTAGGAACTCTGGGAGGATGGATTTAGGAAGACTGGAACGGCTGTTGGTGTTACCTTGCATGGAGTAACTAGGCTGATGGAAGCCAGAGTGAGACCTTGTGCTTGTAGACAGGCTGGTGTCAGGTTGTTGAACCGTAGCCTCATGGCACCAAGGAGCTCCAAAGTTACAGGGCAGGCTGTATGAAAATCTGTTCCCAGTCTGGATGATCTCCAAAATGTCAGAGTGGCATAGTCACTATAGGAGTTGCACACCAATATCAGCCTACTGAGGTTCACACTCCAAACACTTGCTAAAGCATACCTTAATGGATTCAAGAATGAAGAAGTGAAGTACAAACGTATGGCTTATTATTTTCTTTTGTTTATTTTGGGTTAAGGGAAATACAACACAGAAAAAGGGAAATGAGTCAGACAGATTCCTTGTCCCTGGTCTACACTACGAGTTTAGGTCAAATTTAGCAGCATTAGATCGATTTAACCCTGCACCCATCCACACAACGAAGCCATTTTTGTCGACTTAAAGGGCTCTTAAAATCGATTTCTGTACTTCTCCCCGACAAGGGGATTAGCACTGAAATCGACCCTGCTGGGTCAAATTTGGGGTAGTGTGGATGCAATTCGACGATATAGGCCTCCATTGTGACCGCTCTGGACAGCACTCTCAACTCAGATAAATTGGCCAGGTAGACAGGAAAAGGCCTGCGAACTTTTGAATTTCATTTCCTGTTTGGCCAGTGTGGTGAGCTGATTGGCACAGGTGACCATGGAGTTCCAGAATCGCAAAAGAGCTCCAGCGTGGACCTAACGGGAGGTACTGCATCTGATTGCTGTATGGGGAGATGAATCTGTGCTATCCGAACTCCATTCCAAAAGACTAAATGCTGGAATACACCGCTACCTCGATATAATGCCACCCGATATAACACGGTAAAGCAGTCCGGGGGGGCGGGGCTGTACACTCTGGTGGATCAAAGCAAGGTCAATATAACACTGTTTCACCTATAACACGGTAAGATTTTTTGGCTCCCAAGGACAGCATTATATCGAGGTAGAGGTGTATTTCAAAAAATCTCCAAGGGCATGAAGGACAGAGGTTATAACAGGGACTCGCAGCAGTGCCGTGTGAAACTTAAGGAGCTCAGGCAAGCCTACCAAAGAACCAGAGAGGCAAACGGCCGCTCCGGGTCAGAGCCCCACACATGCCGCTTCTATGATGAGCTGCATGCCATTCCAGGGGATGCCCCTACAACTACCCCACCCCTGTGCTTCCGTCCTTCTCTACCCCTCCTGGGCTACCTTGGCAGTTATCCCCCCATTTATGTGATGAATTAATAAAGAATGCATGAATTTGAAACAACAATGATGTTATTGCCTCTACAAGCAGAAATCAAAGTGGGGAGTGGAGTGTGGCTGGCTTACAGGGAAGTAGAGTGAACCAAGAGGGCGGGTTTTCATCAAGGAGAAACAAACAGAACTTTCACACCGTAGCCAGTCCAGTCATGAAACTGGTTTTCAAAGCTTCTCTGATGCACAGCGAGCCCTGCTGTGCTCTTCCAACCACCTTGGTGTCTGGCTGCGTGTATGGCCAGGCGATTTGCCTCAACCTCCCACCCCACCATAAACGTCTCCTCCTTACTCTCACAGATATTGTGGAGCACACAGCAAGCAGTAATAACGATGGGAATATTGGTTTCGCTGAGGTCTAACCGAGTCAGTAAACTGTGCTAGTGAGCTTTTAAATGTCTAAAGGCACATTCTACCACCATTCCACACTTGCTCAGCCTATAGTTGAACTGCTCCTTACTACTGTCCAGGCTTCATGAGCCATGGGAGCAAGGGTTAGGCTGGGGTAGGTTTGACCATGCAGTGCTGCTGACCGGGAGAGCAGACTGAGGCAGAAGCCTCCAGCTGGCATGATATTCCAGGCAGGACTGAATCTCCATTAGACGAAACTTAAAGAAGAGAATGACCTGGAGTCATTCTCATTTTTGTCCAGGCACCCCTGACCGACCTCACCGAGGCCGGCCAGGAGCACCCATGTCTGCCCAGGCGCTCCCGACCAACCTAACTGAGGTTGGCCAGGAGCACCCATGGGACGATGACAACGGTTAGCAGTCGTATTGCACTGTCTGCCATCCGCGAGACAAGGCAAGGCAAGAGGATGCAGTTGTGTAGCACTGCAGTACCGGATCTGCCAGCAGTACCCGGTGACAGTGAGCTGAGCAGGCTCCATGCTTGCCGCAGTATGTCGTCTGCACGGGTAACCCAGGAAGAAAGGCGAGAAACAATTTTTGCCATTGCTTTCATGGAGGGAGGGAAGAAGGAAGGGAGGGGGGCCTGACGACATGTACCCAGCACCACCCGCAACAATGTTTTTGCCCCATCAGGCACTGGGAGCTCAACCCAGAATTCCAATGGGTGGCAGAGACTGCAGGAACTGTGGGATAGCTACCACAGTGCAACGCTCCGGAAGTCGACGCTAGCCTCGGTACTGTGAGCAGGGGGTTGGACTAGATGACCTCCTGAGGACCCTTCCAACTCTGATATTCTATGATTCTATGACCACACTGCTGACTTAATGCGCTAAGTGGGGACACACACAATTGACTGTACCAAATCGATTTCTAAAAAATTGACTTCTATTAAATCGACCTAATTTCTTAGTGGAGACATACCCTTGGACTCAATGGATATAAAGCAGCTTGGGAGCTAATGTTTGAAATATGGTTTACTGCAGCAAGAGAGATCAGCAGAGGATTTGAGAACCTTGTTCATCCAGTATTTTGAGCAGCAGCAGGAGTAGGAAAAGGAAGGTGACCCGGGGTTGGGAAACGAGCCAGACACTAAACCCCTGCAAGAGACAGCCGCGCAGGTAGAGCTGGCCAAATTGCAGCTCCACAGAGGCCTGTGTGCACCAGGTGCAGATGGCAAAGCTGACAATCCGAGAGATGACTGCATGAGCTGCAGCACAAAAAAGAAAAGCTGCAGTGGTAGCAGAAGCTCACCAACAGTGCTTAGAGATGATCAAGGCAGCCAAAGCCAACAATGAGGCAGAGGAGCAGGCTCACCAGTGACGAATGGAGGCAACCTAGGCAGCCAAGGCCAACTAGAAGGGAGAGGACAAATGGCAGCAATCAAAGTAGAAGAGAGAACATACAAGTGGCAAGTGGAGGCACAGGAAATGCAGATCTGAGTACTAGAGCAGCAGAAAGGTATTCCCCAGCCTGTGGGTAATCCATCCGAGAACTCACCCAGCTGGGACAGACTGTGCCCACCTTTTAAAGACTCAGACTGTATAGAACAATATTTAACTGCTTTCAAAAGAATATGCCAGGCCAGTGGCATCCCTATGGACAAATGAATGTCTGTACTGGTCCCCAAAATTTCAGGTTGAAGCTTTCCAAGTCTAGTGGCATGGAGTGGGGGAAGCTGTGAGCTATGATAAATATAAGGAATCTGTGTTGCTAAGGTTTCAAATTACCCCAGAATCATGCAGTTTGAAGTTTAGAAGTCTAAAGGATCATGACAGTATCAGTCATGAGGAGTTTATGCATAAAATATGTGATTATATGAAAAAATGGGTAAAAGGTAAAGGGGAGAAGGGAACGGTGGGAAATTTTGATTTGTTTTCCAAAGAACGCTTTCTTGCTTGCTCAGATGAAATCAGAACTGCCATGTAGGAAAAGTCTCCTGACATAGTGCAGGTGACTGCTTGGGTTACTGATTTACATGTGCAGGCCAGAATGGGTATTGAAAGAAAGCCCCAAAGGGAAGGCAGAGGCCTCTTGTAAAAGGGGTCCCAGCTTTGTTCATGGGAAGAAGGAGGGAGAAGGCAAGGCCAAATATATCCCAAACAGGTACCCTCTAAGTAATACAGTTACAAACTCCCAGCCCAGGACGAGGGTCCAAGAAAATTCTTTGTGTATGACTCTGCTGAGCACGTAATGAGGTATTGCCCCAAACTTAAACCCATCTAAGTTCAGGGCAGAGTTAAAATCTGTTATGGAGCTGGTACAGTATAATCTGCCAAGAGGCATAAAAAACCCAAACTGTACAAAAAGCATGGTATGACAAAAAGGAATGTGAAAAAGCCTTTGATATAGGTCAGTGGTTCTCAACCAGGTGTACGCATACCCCTGTTGGTATGCAGAGATCTTCCAGGGGGTACATCAGCTCATCTAGATCACTCATCAGACTTGTGTTTCTCAACCAGGGGGTTGCAACCCCCTGGAGGGTCGTGAGATGGGTTTGGGGGGGGGGTCACAAGTGCAGGGCCAGCATTACAGGGAGGCAAGCAGGGAATTGCCCAGGTTCCCATGCCACAGGGGGTCCCCCGAAGCTAAGTTACATTCTTCAGCCCCAGGCAGCGGGGCTTCAGCTTCAGCCTCACTGCCTTGAGCTCAGGCTTCAGACATGGCTCAGAAGTGAAAAACAGGCTCAAGTATCACACTGAAATGTAAGTGCAATATTTATATTCCAGTTTATTTATTTTATAATTATAAGGTAAAAATTACAAAGTAAGCAAGTTTTCAGCCATAGTGTGCTGTGACACTTTTGTATTTTTATGTCTGATTTTGTAAGCAAGTAGTTTTTAAGTGAGGTGAAATTTGAGGAACACGAGACATCAGACTCCTGAAAGGAGTACAGTAGTCTGGAAAAAGTTGAGAACCACTGATACAGGTGATTTGTTTCTGGTATTAGTCCCTGTAAAAGAGCAGAACTCATGGGAGGATCATTTGAGTGATAAAGAGACTAAATTAAGTGCATGAACAGAAACCTACCGTCAGGGCTTACCCCAAACTGCTCATATTAACATATTGAAAATATAACAGAGAGGCTATAGTAAACATGATATGCTGTGCAGATGAGGGTTGCAGAGTATTGCCTCTCTTAGGGCTGGTCTGTACTGGCAATGCTAAAGTGCTGCTGAGGCAGCGCTTTAACGTGTCTTGTGTGGTTGTGGCGCAGGGGCATAGCTATCAGCTCTGGGAGCCTGGCTCCCAGTACTGGTTCACTGTCTACACTGGTGCTTTACAGCACTGAAACTTGCTGCGTTCCGAGGGGTGTTTTTTCACACCCCTGAGCCACAAAGTTGTAGCGCTGTAAATTACCCGTGTAGACAAGCCCTTAGACTTAATGTCTGAGAGTAAGGGGGGAGACCCCGTTAGAGAGTGTTAATTGAAGTGAAAGGATAACCCTACTAGAAAAGAGAGAAGTCAAGGGTGTGTTACAAAGCCAGAAAGGGGTGTTTTCTAACAAATCTAGCCTGACTCACATGAGAGAACATCACATTAACACCAACGAAGCACACCCAATAACCAGTAGGGCTTACAGGACAACAGGGACAATGAGGGAATAGATCAAGGGGGAGATGCAAAGCATGCTAGACATGGGAATTGTAGCAGTCTCAGACAGCCCCCCTGGGCTTTCTTAGTTATCCTAGTGTCCCACAGAAAGATTGGACATTAAGGTTTTGTGTGGATTATAGAAGACTTAATGCTGTTACAGTCCCAGATGCTTGTGTGGATGATACGTTAGATATACTTAGCTAAATATTTAACTGCTGTGGATTTAACCAAGGAATCCTAGGAAGGTCCTTTGGATACTGAGTCACAGAAAATGTCTGCAATCATTACTGATTTTGGGCTTCTGGAGTTTAAGATACTATCCTTTGGATTAACTGATGCAGGGGCAGGGGCAGGGGCGGCTCCAGGCACCAGCACGCCAAGTGCGTGCTTGGGCCGGCAAGCCACTGGGGGCGCTCTGCCGATCGCCGCGAGGGCGGCAGGCAGGCTGCCTTCAGCGGCATGCCTGCGGAGGGTCCGCTGGTCCCGCGGCTTCGGCAGACCTCCTACAGGCAAGCCGCCAACGGCAGCCTGCCTGCAGTGCTTGGTGCAGCAAAATGCCTAGAGCTGCCCCTGTGCAGGGGACACATTCCAGAGGCAGTTAATCAGATATTATGTGGGTTCCAGGACTTTACTAGAAACTACATAGATGATATTACTATATTTAGCAACACCAGAGAGGAACACAAAACACATGTGGGGAAAGATATAGAGAAACCTCGAGGAGGCAGGCCTCATAGTGAAGGTGTCAGAATGTATGGTAGGGGGCAGCAAAGACCTCTTAACCAGGGTCAAATCTACCCAAATCTCCTGAAAGTGGAAGCTATTGTGAATTGGCCCAAAACTAAAAAACTGGTTCAATCTTTCATAGATCTATTATCAAAAATTTGAGAGAGGTTTCACTAACATCATTGGTCCTATCACAAACCTATGCCAGAATACAAAGGCAGAAAAAGTGGTTTGATTAGACATCTGTCAAAAGGGTTTTGATGCAGTGAAACAAATTTGATCAAAGACACCCATTTTGGCCAGTCCAGATTTAAGAAAATTTTGAATTGTGTTCTGATGCACCCAGTACATATCTTGAAGCTGTAGTGATGCAAACCAGGGAGGATAACAAGAAACACCCCTTTGCATTTCTGAGCAAAAAACTGTCTCCCACAGAACAGAATTATTCTGTAATAGAAAAGCAATGTTATGTCTTTGTGTAAGCTGTAAAACAACTCAGACCCTACGACATATTCAGGGGTTGGAGAACAAGATAGCCACACTCTGCATTAGCCATTCATTCACGTATATATATTCATCTTTGCAACTACTTATCCCTATTGGGTTTGAACAAGGCCAGCTGCTGCCAGAATTGTTGATTTTGTGCTACCTTGTAAGTCTTGTAAATCATGATGATGAGATGCCATGGCGCTTTCATCACAAGCCATTGCTGTCGTTTATCTGTCTTGTACATGGCCCTCCTGTAGATTTCTTGCCTGCCGTTTTGATGCCTGTGACTTTTTAAAAGTATTATGCCAACATGCAATTGATCCATTGAATTTGTATGAGTTGGCCATGTTCTGCTGATAACCTTTTAAAGCAAAATCATGGATTATAGAGTCAAACTTGTTCCTTCTATTATTTCTTTGCATATGGCTCATTATCTTCCTTTCAGACTTAGTGACTTTTCTCAATCACTGTCCACAGAAGTGAGGATTAAATACTTTCTCTCAAACTCATAATTTAGCAGAATGTTCTGCTTTGACTACCTGAATTCAGGTGCTTTTAGAGAACATCTTTTTTTTTTGTTAGTTTTATGAGACTTATGATTTCTCTTCTATTTTCTTAAATAAGATAAGCAATTTGCATTTATTTTAAACTACTTCACCAATTGTATTTCTTATGCCTTTGATTTTATACAAGTAGACTTGTTTATAGCTGAGAGATACCAGCCATATTATAGGCTTCTTGCTATATTGTCCACATCTGCATTAGGCAAATTTATATACTCTTCTCTTTCTATGTTGCTTCAGGATGTCCACCTTCTTCCTCACTCTATTTTATTTCTACTTTCTCATAAGGTGTATTGATTTAAATAATCAATTTTAATCTTGTTTTGCATTTGTACTTTTTAGTTATTTTCCTAAAGAAAGATTGATTCTTACTGGTTGATAACCATTAAAACATGTTGATTTTGAACTAAATATAGGCTTTACACTAAATTTGGTACTTCTTTTTGCGAACCAGGAGGATTCATGACATCTATACACATTTATTTAAGCAATGAGATAGCTGAACATATATTCATTCAGATTCTTGATTTTTACATTTTTATTATATTAGAAAATGGTGAATGATGCATTGCTTATTAGATTTTTTTTTCATGATTTGTGTCAAGCTGCATTTAGATGGAAATTTGAATTCAATTAAAAATGCACAAAAACAGAATTTTAAACTTGTTTTTAATTAAATAAGTAAAACTAAATTACATGTGTGTGATACATAAGGGGAAAAAGCAAGTTTATCAAACATGATTTGCTTTTTAAACTAGCTGATTTATTAAACAAAAGAAGAGTTATCAGTAGATAGTGAATTGAACTGATTATTTCTAGTCACCATGTCCTCCAAGATTTTAGAATTAGTAGATTGCATCCTATCACACATCACTTTTATTCACAGATGGAAAGAGGAGAACAAGCTTTCTTGCCTAGTCCCATTTGGTTTCTCAACTATGAACTGAAATGAAAAAGTTATTCTCTCTGCACCTGTAAAAGTAGCTACTGTTGTCAAAACCTGGTTTATCTCTTCAACAAACTCTGGTTCCAGGTGCTTAGACAGTGACTTCCTCTACGTTAAGGCATTCAAACATGTACTACTTGAATCTTATATATTTATTCAATTTAAATAATTTTAATAGACTGAGGTAAGATTATGCCTTAACGTAGATTGTCATAATTTCTATCAAATTTTAAATGGGTTTATTTTTACAAAGAAAATGTGTTTAACTTAAATCTAAAAAATCCTATTTAAATTTATAAAAGCTTTCCCCCACTTAAAAAAAGTCATTGGGTTTTATCCAGCCTGCTTTCTGATGCTGTCTGTTTGAGGGAATACTTTTCAGCAGTTTAGATCATTTCACTTATTCTGTGATAGCTTTGATTTATGCAATGGCTGAAATAAGAAATGCAAAGGTGAAAGGCTGAGAGTCCAAATGTTGAGTCATTCAGACCTCATCTACAGACACCAATAAAATAAATCTAAATAAATAATATGTATGGTGAAAAATAAATTAGGTTATTAAAATATGTTCAGTGCAGGCACTGAAAGCATAATAGGTGTCCATTTTCAACAAATATGGAGCCTGATTCTCCAATCTTTACTCAGGCAAAATGCTCATTAAAATCTGAAATGTTCTATGAGTAGACACTACAGGGTTAGGACCATGATTTTTAACCTGTATCAATACTGCCATCTTTATATGGGCAAAACTCTGGAATTCCGTGGAAGCTTGACCCAAGTAAAGGACTGTTGGATTTGGTCCAAGTGAAAGAGCCAAAGCCTTCTATGGAGGAAGTGAGAATCTTGATGCAGCCAGGCAACATTTTCCCTTTATCACAAAGAAAATGGATCATTTAATCTACAAACTGTAATTTTGGGAAAAATTTAGGTATAACAAGAAATCTCAAACTTGAAGGTCTCATTTCCTTTAAAGAGCAATAGGTTCTCAAACATGAGGCTACTAAAGATCGTTCACTGAAAAAGGGCAAAGAGGTTAATCTGTCACTGTATAAAATGATGAGTTTCATTCACTAATTGGTCCCTAACAAAAGTGGTATCTAGGACAGTCTTCCTGCATATTTTTAAAATTATATTTATTCCCTCTAAAAAAGTATGTTTTATGTTATTACTGGTTTTATCTGACCTGAAATAAGTTTGGATGTTTATTAATGAACTAAGGGTACGTCTTCACTACCCGCCGTATCGGCGGGTAGCAATCGATTTCTCGGGGATCGATATATCGCGTCTCATCTAGCCGCGATATATCGATCCCCGAACGCACTCATGTCGACTCCGTAACTCCACCAACGCGAACGGCGGTAGCGGAGTCGACATGGAGAGCCGCGGACATCAATCCCGCGCCGTGAGGATGGTAAGTAATTCGATATAAGATACTTCGACTTCAGCTATGTTATTCATATAGCTGAAGTTGCGTATCTTATATCAATTTTCCCCCGTAGTGTAGACCTGCCCTTAGTGCATTGTCATCAGTTTTTATTGAAAGATAGTTATTTGACTGCTGAAGTCTTTCATATCAATGTGATTTTATTTTTTAAATATGTTGAAAAGAATTCAGAAATTCTTGGCTATATCTCAAGTATATAGAATAGTCATACTTTTCTGTTAGCCTAAAGAACATGACCCAATATTTGGTGGTCAGATACATTTGGTGCTCAGATACATATGTAACATTGGATTTTTCCAAAAATAGATGAAGAAAACTTAACACAGAGAGTTGCATCCTGATCACTGCTCTTCTCTCACTAGAACACAGTACTTGCCCATTTCTACCACCTTGCATCTAAAGACCTCAAATTACTTTACAGTTGTTAAATGACTTAAGCTTCACAGAACCATTGTTAGGTATGTAAATATTATCATCTGCATTTTATAGATGGGGATACTGAAGTACCCTGTGGTTGTGACATACCACATTTCTCACAGAAAGTCCGTGATCATCTCATTCCTAGTCCTGTGCTTCAACCACAGGTTTATCTTTGGCTTCTCCTCTTTGCACTTGTTTTACAGATTGGTGTCCACTTCACTCAATCAAGTGTCTCTGTGACTAAAAGGAAAATCAGTACAATGTGAAAACCTGATTTTATTAATTCAGAGACAGATGTGTTAATTACAGGGATATTAAAACGTAAACAGTTCCCCCAACCAAATCAACTTTTAACTTTTCATATTTATCAAGTATAGGGTTTGCCAAATTTCTATCTATGAAGCTTGTTCTCCTGAAAGTTGAAATAACCCGATGTCTGATTACCCTCTTAGCCCCCCCAAAAAGAAAAAAAATAAAAGAAAGTGCCCTCCTCCTGATTATCCTTATTACATACCATAATGAGTAAAACATTTTCAAAAATAATTTCAGAATCAAATGTCTCCCTTGGTAACTTCATTTGTAGGTAATGGAGAACAGACTTTTACCAAGAGTACTTTTAAATAAATCATAATTATGTATGCAGAAGCCTCAACTAAATTTGGGTACTCAATGACTAATCACAGTTGGGAAAGGTTGAAATATGTAATTTGTTTAAATAGACAGTCCCCAGCCACTCCTCCCCACACGTATTTTTGCTTTCTTCTTTTGGGTTACAGTAGTTTTACTACTAAATGTCACCTGGAGAGAATTAAAAGCACTCCTAAATGCAACTTGCACACATCCATTTAAAGATGTAATTGATGCTTTTACATTTGCAACATGAGCAGATCTTTTGGAAAATATAGCCTCCAACCTTTTATCTTCTGTTTTGTTCTTTTGATATTTGTAAATGTTAAGCAATGTAAATTATGGGGCTTGTGAAATTGAAATATCCACAGTGAAGATCAAAATGTTAAAAAGCCTTTCAAGGGGTATAATATCTCTTCATACCATTCCCCCCCTCCCCCCCATTTCTTGATTTAACCTGTTTTCTCTTTAGATTATTATAGCAGATGTAGCAGCAGCAGCTGTAGTTAAGATTGCATAAGCATAACATTGTAACTGTAAATTATTAAAATGTATACGATAGAGAGAAGAGAATTTAAAGTGTAACTCAATAAAGATACACTGGACCATTATGACAATGAAAGTAAAGTATGCAAGAATGAACCGTATTACAGGATGCTACTCATGTATGTCTTAGGTTGTAGGAAATACTTCAAGAGGATATATGGCTTTATTTGAGCTTTCTGTATAAAAAAGCTTTTCTATAAAGCTGAGAAACTGCCTTACTTGAAAGTACTGGTACCAGGAGAGAGTGGGCCAGTTATAGTCAGTTTGCTCTCTAATTAAGTTAGAAAAGTTTCTTTACCAAATAGCTAGTTAACTGTGAGTATGCCATGATTCTCCCACTCTTTGAAGCTCTCTGGTTTGCAATTTGGTTTAAGATGCGGATTATTAGCAGTGGCAAGGGAAAATAACATATCTGTGATTATGTGACCAATGTCTGTATTATAATGCATCTGAAGAATAGGCCATGGTTAGAGTTGCAAATATAACCTTACCTTTGACATTTCTTGACATTTGAGTGCTTAATCATGCAGTCTTAACATCCTGTTTACATAGTTTTTGGATGCAGTTTTTCTTTAGGTGTTACAGATCAAGTTTTTGAGTGAGTGACCCATGAAAGAACTCTTTCATAACTCCACCAAGCTTTTGCGCTTCTTGATCATATCAGACAATCTCAGTTATACATGTAAAGCTTCCAGAGCTTTGGAAGATGGTGAAAGTGGTCTAATTTCAGCTGAAAATATTGGCTGTTCTGAAACTATATAAAAACACATATGTTTGTTTACTGATTAAATCTGTTTCTGTAATTGGGTAACATTACAATAGCACATTTAATTACAAATATCTCCCCTTTACAAACCCATTAAATAGGGGGGACTAGCTGTTCCAAGTATTCTATGGTACTATCAAGCCAGACAGCTCTAAGCAGTAGTGGAGTAGGAATGCGTTAACCCAGCCAAACACTAGGTCTTCATAGAACAAGAAAATTGTGGCAGTGTAAATATTGCTATGCTACCATGGATTCATAAAAATATCATGCCCACCAGAAATTTACACACATCCTTTAACAAAGGCTACTCTGTAGGTTTGGGATAGAAATAAGATCAGTTCTTTTCCTTCACCAGTGACACCTACTGCTAATAATCCACATCTTAACCCATATCACAAACCAGAGAGCTTCAAAGATTGGGAGAATCATGGCCATTCATGGTTGACTAGCTATTCAGTAGAGAAACTTTTCCAACTTAATTAGAGAGTAAAACTAACTATAACTGGCCCAGTCTCCCCGGTTCCAGTACTTTTGAGTCAGGCATTATATTTCTCAGCTTTCTAGAATACCTTTTTTATACATAAAGCTAACTTTAATAGGTAGCACAATAAAAGAATAAGATTCTGATTCATTGGTACCTCATACCAGTTAGGTTAAAAATATATAGAGAGATTGAATGGGAATGCATGTTGGAGAAATTGTGGTGAAAGAGGAGAATTAATGCATATATAGTGGACATGTCCAGTCATTAGAGAGCTCTGGGATGCAATCCGTAACCAAATATCACAAATTGTTGGATATTTATTACCGAAAGATCATTTGGTAACCTTCCTTGGGCTTGCTAGTGGAAATGGTGACAAGAGGAAATGAAGAATTATTCTCATCAGTTAGTAGCCACTCAGCTATTGGTAGCCTCTCATAGGAAAGAGAAAAATAGTGCAAATATAGAGGAATGGTTCAAAAAATATGGGAGGTTGTGGTTATGGAAAAATTAACACACTATGTACTGAGCAAAACAGACATTGATACTTAAATATTTATTCAATACTCAGACACAATACATTCACCTTAAAAAACCCAACACACCTGCCAATTTTTTTTAATAATAATATTTGATAGACACATCTCTCTGTTAAATATGTGTATATTGAGATTTCACTCAATAAAATCCTAGAAGTGACATATTATATGTGTCATAATGGTGCTCACTTTGTAATGTGGTAACACCCCGTTAAATAGAAAGATCTCATGACTGTATTCCTATATATAATGTTTGTTTAAACAAAAACAATTGTTGTAATGATTGTTTTGTTTTTTATATTTACATGGCAAGAATTTGTAAACTTGTTAAAAAATCCTAAATAAATAAATAGTTTATATATATATATATATATATATATATATATATATACACACACACATATATACACCCTTTTAGAATTTGTTTAATCGGTTAAAGTAGATTTTTTCTGAATTAAAATTTAGATTATACAAAAACTTAAACCAGAAGCTGTTGAAGAAGTAAAGAAATATCCTGATGTTTTAATCAGTCCAATATTTGACTGATTCTTATCTAGTTCAAATTCAGCAGAAATGGATATAGTGTTCCCACAGTGGTGTCCATTGGAGCTATAGATGTCACATTGTTGCCAGACAGCTTCCCACTTTATAAATATAACCTAAGAGTTAGAACTATATGAAAGCAGAAATGACTTGTGCTGACACACAAGAGATCATGGCCAGTGGCATGAACAGTTCATTAGAGAAGGGAAGACTAATGCACTGACTGCCAGATGTACAGCTGATCTGTCATTAAACAGAGAGATTCTGACTTAGTTGTTAGCAGTCTCTCAGGCTTTTCAAAACATTATATATTCTGTGCAACAAATACTGGAGTAGGGAACTGATCTATTTTAGAATACTTTTAACTTTTTGTAGTCATCATTTTCTTTTTTTACTGTATGAGCTCTCACTGCAATTATTTAGATCTTCTTCCCTGGTGATGAAGATAAGATGTATGAGATTTAAAACAAAAAAAAAAACCACTTTCCCCTCAATATTTAATCCTCTCAATTTTGCTTCTTAATCAGCTAATGAGGGCAAAAGACTTACCCTCCCAGCTGAATGTGTTGCTGCACTCAACCTCTTCTGGCTTACAGTATTGGATTAATTCTTTATCACTCTCGGGATTGCTCATTGCACAGCTCTGGGCCATTAGAGAATAGTCTTATATTTAAAATCAACATTCTGTAGATGTTACTCAGAGGTTTAATATAGTTAAGACCTTAATGCCTAGTTTGGAAAAGACATTTAAAGATATTGAAGAAATGGTGCAAAGCAGATAAATTTATGGCCATTTCTGCAGATATTAAAGAATTAAGATGTTGAGGAACTGATATGGCCACCTGGACAGACCACTCCTGTGGAGAAATATGAAATTTGTAGAGGCGTACTTTGTGATCTGGAGGTGGAAGGAATTGTACATTTCTTGGAAATTGCATCATGAATACATGTCTTTCCCTTTTAAATTGGCCTGTAGCCAGTCTAATATTTGAGAAACCAAGACAGGTGGAGCTTTACGTATTTTTTGTGGGATACATAACTCTTTTTGGCATATACAGCTCAATATTTTGAAGATGACAGTAAATTATGAATACATATTCCAAGTCTCATGAGTATTGTGCTAGCCTGATTAGACTTATAGGTCACTTTATGAGCAGGCAGCAATTATGTCTTTCAAAACTGAACTAAAATCAGACTGTGGCCCAGGATTTTGCACTGATTTCTCTTTCAATATGTAGAATTATTTTCAGTCGCCAACTTACTTTAAATGTGTTTTAAGTGTTGGTATTTTCATTAATTCTCATTGAGACTTTTCTACCATCTAATACAATTTGCCTTCAGTAAGTTTTTTACTTTCTTTACTTCATCCCATTACTTCTAGTTATGCTCCCATATATCATACTAAATAATATCTCCTCTCTCTTTCAGATATTTTAACCCTATCAGGGCCAGTGGAGGGCAGGCGCCCCATCACATAGCCCCTAAGTATGTACATTACAATAACTTAGACTCATGGACGTATCATGACATCATATTGGAGATTCAGGGAACTTCTATGGCCTGTACTATACAGTAGATCAGACTAAATGATCACAGTGGACCCTTCTGGCCTTAAAGTCTATGAATATATGAATCTTACTGACTTGTATGTTTCACCTTTAACACATCACATTTCAATTTGGCTCCCAGCCTTGAGCAGCTCTGGAGATGTCTGCTAAACCTTGTGCAACTATTTCCAACTCTGGTGAACCTAACAAATACTAATAGGTTGCTAAACTAATCTATGTGTTACTGAAACCTGTGCACCTGAAACCTGAACACACCATTTCCACTAATCCAGCTTCCCATCCCCTTGTCAAGGGCACACTCACAGTTGGTGGAATAGGGGTTGGAGAGTACTGGTGACTGCCTGCCCATATCTGAATAATTGGGAAAGTACTGAATGGAGTTCCTGCTCTTATAGCCTCAAAACTACACTGGACAAAACACTAGAAAATATAATAGAAACAGTCCTGCATTGATCCCTGGGACAATGGCCTAGATGGGACCTAAAAAGTCTATTTATATCATTGGCTTTTTTCACAAATACACTTTTTATTTGCTAATTTCTTTATTTCTTTCCTTCTTCCATTTGATGGTTGCATATTTTAAATAATGACATTTTGGCTACATTTGGATCTATAAGGCATCTCATGGCCAACCATATCTTGAGAGAGAGCTTTTGCTGAGCTGTGATATTCTGGAAATAAATATTTTTCATCCTGAATATAAATAAATACACATACCCCCATAACTAATGTTATTGTGATTAATTGTTACCACAAAATAATAATCCAAACATCAGGCATTCCCTATGAGAGAGGGCTGATTACCCTTTGGTGTAAGGAAAGGGCTGTCTAATGTTGGAATTTTTATTTGGTGGTAGCGTTTATTTGCTGTGGAGTTGTATTGTTGTATTAGCAATCTAATTAATAGAAACTGCCTGAATGTTCACAAACTAGGTGATAGGTTGCTCTTCCAATGCCTAGTGCCCCTAGTGTTTGCAGCTGCCCTTTGTTACACAAGTGGCCATTAAACCACAGTGACTGTTAGAATCACATGTACAGACAAGAACCCAGTTGGATGTTAATATATCTTGTGCTAAAGGTGGCATTTCTGTTCTCTTCCGAAAAGATTTGTCCTAATTAGATTGCTGACATGCAGGATCTAATTTCATTACACCCTTGAAAATCACAGTTTTGCCTTGGCTGACCAAATCACGTGTAGCTTTTGTAGCATTGTAAACACCACCTGGCTGGCACAAAATGCTATAACGCATACAAAATATTAAACTATTGATTCATTCCAGGTAAAGTTTGTATCAGTACAAATTAAATACATGAATCATAGAAATCAGAGATGGAGCAGAAATATTACATCTTCAGATTCATCCCTTGGGGACTGCTGCAGGATTGTTCCCTACAGTGTAATTTGCTAGAGTTATATTCAGTCAGTACAATTTCATATGACTCAAGTGATGGGGCTTTCACCCCTTTCCGATAGTAACTACTCCCCAATTTACTAGATTTCTACCATTAGTAATCTTTCCTGATATTCAGTCTGAATGTGTCTATCTAATTTCACTTAATTGCTTCCCCTATATCACACTAAACAATTACTCTCCTTTCTTGAATTTCACACACTTCAAATAGCATATTTATATACAGTTATTCTGTCCCTCGCACCACCTAGGTTGTTACTTAATGAAGTTTAGCTAATGTTTAGTTTTTAATATTTCTTCAAAGTCAATCCCTCCAGCCTCTAAATCATTTTTGTTATCTGCTCTGAACTCCCTCTAGTTTTTCTATATCTTTTTGGTGTTGAGATGCAGGGAATTGAATGAGTATTCAAAGTTTAGTCTCACCAGAATCATATGGAGATAACCTATCATCGCCCTGCTCTCTGACATGATGCAAACCAAAAATTGCGCTCATTTTTTTGGGGCTGCCATATTTCATGTCTAAAATAGTTCAAATTTGAATCACTATGAACTCGGGTCAGTGGTTTTGCTGTTCATATTGGACAAGACTGAATTAGAAGCTGAGTGGCCTTGTTTCCCAAGCTCAGGTTAATAGCTAATTCAGTGTGGTGAGAATAGTGGAAGAAGAATTTTCTCCTTGATTAGTGATCTCTAGCATGTTTGTATGTTGTTACAGAGAGACAGATGCTGATTTACCTTTTTACCAGTTTATTTTTTTCTTTGAGGTGGTGCTACAATTTACTACATTCCTTGGAGTTTGACATGTCAATTAGATGTTATCAACAGTAATAGAGGGTTGGTTCCTGTAAATGTGAAGTTTTTATGGGTAGGCACCCCAAGGAGTATGTGAGAGTAGAGTGATAAATATCATGTTACCTTGCACACCACAAAGGAACTGATTAATAAGGAACATGATTCTCTCTCTCATACCAAAGTGTTACTTATTTAATTTTCTGTCAATCAACTTTTCTGTTCTAGTTATCTGAAAAGTTAAATAATCAAAATTTGATCACACAGTGGGGATTGGGTGAAAATCGGCTCTAAGTCATAAGCAACACCCTGTTCATTCATTGTGTTACGGCATATATTATTACCTTATTAGAGCCCTTCATTACCTTTTGATAGTTACATGAACAACCATGGGCTACAGGTACACAATCCGTCAAAAATAGTGGAAATAAATATACACAACAAAATGTTCAATATGGGTTCTGCTTATCCTCCAAAATTGTGCTTGCAAGTCTTCTGCCTGCAAGATTTTGTGTGCACCAGGGGTGTGCCAGTCAGCTGGACACTCTCTCTCTCTGTTTGTGTTTGCAGACACACAAGTGAGTGTATATGTATATGTACATTTTGTGTGCATAAGTTTTGAGGCAATACTGGAAAATTTGACTCCCAGTGTTTTGTTTTACAAAGTTACTTAATCAGGAACAGTAAGTTTTAGGGCCAGATTTTCAAAGGTATTTAGGTGCCTAAAGATGCAGATGGACACCAGGCTAGATTTTTAAAAGCTCCTAAGCAGGTTAGGTGCCTAACTCTCATTGTCACTTTTGAAAAATCCCAGTAGGCATCTATCAGCATCTTTAGGTGTCTGAATATCTCTGAAAATCTGGCCCCCAGTGACCTGGTTCTGTTTTACTATTGCTCTGCTTTGACTATTTTATAAAATTTTCTTTGTTGCATTTAAAATATATATTTTTATTGTAATATATTAGTTTATTGTATATTATGCTGAAGTTGTGAAAGGAGAGATTATGTTAAAAAGAGAGGTTTTTTTCATTAGCGACTTTTTAAAGATGTCAGGGAGTCAGTATAGACTTCATTAAATCTCTTTCATAAGTCAGTCTTCTTATTTTAATAAATATGCATTATCAAGTCTGTGTTTTATGTCTACAATAAATCACACATTGTAAAACTTTATATCAGTTCATTAAAAGATCCCTTGTTGATAGTTAGGGCTTTTTTGTTTTGGTTTGGTTTTTTTTAATCCAAGCAGGAGTTATAGCTTCAAATCCATGTGCAAATGCTTACAGGATTGCATATCTTCCACACGGGAAAAATATTCAGAGTAAAAACCTTTTGGGGGATTGTCAGAAGCTTTTCTCTGTAAGGAAATGATAACAGTAACTTAATCTTAGAAAGTCCAGAATAAAGCCCAGTTCATATTGGACCGAATGCCAAAATTAGATTGTCTCTGGTTTTGAAGCCTCAAATGTAAATAATGTAGCACACAACTTGTATCCTGGGATCCAGTAAGTCTACGTACAGGAAAGTAAAATATGAAGAAGTGTGGGTCACTTGCATCCGAAGAAGTGGGTATTCACCCACGAAAGCTCATGCTGCAAAACGTCTGTTAGTCTATAAGGTGCCACAGGATTCTTTGTTGCTTTTACAGATCCAGACTAACACGGCTACCCCTCTGATAAGTGTGGGTCAGTTTTTTAGACCAGGTCCAGGGTGCATTAACATCTCATCCCACATCATTCTCTGCTCCTGGGGGAATTCTGCGTCACTGCACATGTGCAGAATTCATGGCCCCCACAGATTTCTGTGCTCCGCAGAAAAATTACTTCTGATGGGGAAGCAAAGGGAAGCTACAAGAGCAGTCATGCACTGCTTCCCCGGCAGTGCAGGCAGGTTGGTTTGGGCACCCAAAGCAGCTGGTAGAGACATAAATCACCACGGGGGAAGGGGGAAGCTGGGCAGTCATACGTGTGTGAGAGAAAGAGACTCTGTCCCTCTCGCTCACTAGTGCAGCATGCTCAGCGTGGAGGGGCAGGGTTTGGAAGTGTTTCTGAAGAGGTAGGCATGGGGCAGGCTCTGTTCCCTCAGGCAGAGCAAAATGTAGCAGCCTGCCTGCTTAGTGAATTGTTCCCATTGTTTTTGTGAATTCTCCCAGAAGTATAAAACAGGTGTACAAATTTTAAGGCTCCTTTACATTGCCAGAGTGGTGTAAAGGAGCATTATTGTAAAGGACGGTATGGCCTTATAAATGCTTATGGTGCTTTAGTGATTAGAACTGGTCTAAATTTTTGGACTGAAAAAATTTCCTATCAAAATGCTCCATGAACTGTTTGCTACTGACCTTTTTGGAGATGGTCAGTAGCCAGTATAGATTGTGAGTTTGAGTCTCCAGCCCTCATTTGCTCTTCAGTTTCCTGTGATCCAACACTGAGCATATGGCTGCATATATTTGTTGACTAACAACTAGAAGTAAAGGGTCAATACTAGTTACATTACTATTAGACAGAGGGAGTTTGGGGATTTCCTTGAGTGCTCCCCAGTCCCATTCTCCATCCATTGTATTGTAGTTTAAATAAATTACCGAAATAATTGAAACCAACTTGATTATATTGTATTATTTTGACCAAAAAAATGCAGAATTTTGCTGAATTTTAAAATATTGTGCACAGAATTTTTAATTTTTTGGTGCAGAATTCCCCCAGGAGTAATTCTCATTCACTTCACAATGGCATAGTGAACTCTGAATGAAAAGATACTCCAGTGATAATCAGTGGACTGCTTTTATATTATGTTCATTTATAAATAAAGTAGTTTCCTGTGTTGTTTGTCAGAGTATTTTAAACACAGACAGCTGGCTCAATACATGAGTCTGATAAAGTGTATTAAAAATAAATTAGCCAAAGAGAGGCTAATTGGTAACTCTTTAGGGAATGTAGATCTTTTGGTATCCTGGATGGAGTGCCACCGACGAATGATGTATAATGTTTACTGGAATGCCAGTCTTGTTGGTGTTTTTAATTAATTTATATTTATGTATTTTAAAGTTAAGGTACTTCTTCAAAAGAGGGTAACATGCTTATTTGTTAATACATACTGCAGTTATGTAACAGGTATTGCCATGACGAATGTGTAGTGCTTATTCTTCTTGCATTTACTTCAGAGATTTCATGATATCTTTCTTCAAAGACTTCTATTACCATTTCAAGTCCTCTTGCTCTACTTTTCTTAATTGTTCATTACTATCACGTCAAGGAATATAACATAAATGTAACCAAGATGCACTATTAGATGTCTTTTAGCTTTGTTTCTACTAAAATAAATTAGCCAAAGAGAGGCCAAGAAAAGAGAATTACATAGGGAAAACAACTACTTGAACTGGCATCCTTATTGCTCTTTAGAAGTACTAGGTTTGACAGTCCTCTTTTTGTGGGAGAATTTTGCCAACCTCTTTGGAAAACTGTAACGATGACATCACAAATGGGTGGAATCTGAGCTGAAGCTCTCATAGTCCTCAACTGAGGGAGGAGAGCAGAAAAGGGATGCTGAGTTTTACTTTCATTAAAAAAAATAAAATTAAAATTGCCTTAGCTTTTATTATGAGGGTCCCTTTACAATATAATTTTCTCCCTTCCCTATGCCCCATCCCAGTCCCTGGTAGTCCCCTAGAGAAGAGGACTGAGCTGATTCCTTAACATAGGTGTCTTATGTCGTCGTGCAGCTGCTGGCTGGATAGCCCCCGTTCTTACGTTAAAGTGCTAAATTAGAGATTTCTCAGAGTGGGCAGATTGCTGGGTGGTTTTTGGCACCACTATACCTGAAAATGAGCTTTCTTTTTAAACTGGAAATTTACAGGCAATTTGTCTATAAAGCGGATTAGTCTCTTTTGGTATTTCAAAAAGGAAAAGGAAAACTGCCAACTTATTAACATTTGAAAATTGGCTGCTGTTGAGCTGCAATGACTGTTTTCATAGCATTTTTAGTATACATACCCATGTTCATTTTGTAGTTGTGCCATAGTAGAAATTGATATAATATTGGTTATAATACAGGAGGAATATTACTTGTACAGAACATGCTGCAATGCTTGCTGTAGACACAATGGGCTTGCCTTTTGTGTGGTACACACATTTTTGTGTTTACAAATGGCAGTTTGCACATACTAGTTGGGTGCTTGATGACCCATTTTATGTTAATGCAATTATCAGATTTATGTGTGCACAGACAGGAGGCCATTTGAAATTTTTTCTGATCCTACTGTCCATTTTTACCATTAAGTCTCCTTATCACCACAACTCCAGTAGGAGCTACTTGTGCATACCTCAGCCACAACCATTGATTCATTCATCAAATTTTTGAGGCTGGTTCCCTGTGACCCCAGAGACCATCTAGGAGAGCATATGAAACTGACATCCCACTACTACTACCTAGCCTGGGGACTGGCACCTCTGCTTCTGTCCTGCCTCACTGAGAATAAGTAGAATTTGGATCTCCAGTTTAGCACCATAGATTGCAAATAGGCTGGACGCATGAAAGAACTCCATGTTTGATGTAAATTCAATTTGTGTTCATTCACGTTTTAAAGGGGAATTTGTGCTAGTGGATATCAGTAGAAATTAGGTGCATTAATGCTGTTGCTTGGGCCCTGTCTGTGTTATGGAAAGGTAGCATATTGCTAGACTTCATTACAACATGGTAGTATCTTACACAGTTAAAATAGGTTTGGTCTTGCAGTGTAGCAAGAACCAAACCATATTTTAAGTGTTCTTGTCTCATGCTAAACTCTTGGAATTAGCCCAGTTGAAGCATAATTCTGAAGTATGGTTCAGTCCTTTCTACACTACAAGAATGAATTGGGTTTTAACCACATCCAGCGCTACTGTGTTGTAAGTAGATCCTGCAATATAGTAGTATTTCATAGTGTCAGTGGATCCTTAGAAAACCTCAGCAACAGATATGTTTCTCCCTCTTTCTTAACTTGCTTCCTTCTGGAGGGGAACACAAAAAGGGGAAAGGTCATTATTTAGATTCCTCTGTGTAATAAATCATATTAGAAAGACTGCAACTTTTCAGATGACTTACCAGGCAAGAGTTTAAACCAGTGAGAAAAGCCATTACACCTTGTAAGAGGTAAAGTGCCATAATGGAGATACAGGCTATAATTTGCCTGGATAGTAATGCCTCTTCCATTCTTCTTCTCCCACCTGCCCCAGTAAATAAAGAAGTAGGAAGAAACATGAAGATTTTTTTTCCTGAATCGATTGTGGGATGCGCAAAGCCATTGAGTTTTCTAGTGACAGCTGTTGCTATTGGAGAGATGAAAGCACTTGGCCCGAGAGTCTGTTTATGTGTTTGAGCAGAGAAAGCGATTTTTGTTGCAAAGAGCTTTAAGTGAGTCAGACAGAGTAAGAGAATAAGAGAGTGAGAGATAATTATCTAAATTATGTTCGGGCTATTATCGAAGACGAATATAGTTAAAATGTAATTAAATATGACGGGCTCACAGGATGCAAGCTTGGCTTTAGAATGCTAATTATCAATTACTGCATCTCCTTAGGGGAGTCAGGCAGTATGAGAGAGTTGGGTGTGTGTGGCTGAGGTGAGATGTAGAGTGTTAAATAAAACACCCTAGGGCTGTAACAAAGCTAATTTCTTTTTAAAAATGAAGCTGTGGTTCCAGGGGAATTCCGCAGGCCAAGCAGCTTGCACTGCTGCCTTTCAGCTTGAGGACCCTGGTGTAAGTCAGTGTATGCTGCTGGTCCCTAGTCTTTTCTTCAAGATGTAGACCTCAGCTGGAGGTAATGATTATGTCTACTGTTAAAGTGATGACCAGGGCTACCTCAGCTTGAGCAGCAAATCTAAAATGAATCAACCAGTCAGACACTGTGTGAGGGTAAAAAAAGATCAACACTTCCAGAAAGTTTAAAAAACAAGGAGGAAAGACACCAAGGTTGCATGCTCAGCAGATTTTTATATCAGTTCTGGAAATGTTTGCTGCTGAGTGATTGTACTGTATTAGTAACTTACCTTGGAGGAATCCTTATCCCAGCCCTCTCAGTTATAATTAGCCACACAGTGTTAGAGCCTATCAGTAGGTTAGGGAAAAAATGGTGGTGGATACTGGGAGGTTGTTTGATTACTATGAAATTTATTCTCTAATGTTGTAAATAAAGTGTTGAACCAGCATGGAAATAGTTGTTGTATGTACCAAAAATGGTAAGATGCTCTGGACCAACTTTAATAAAATGTTAAAAACCCTGTCTCCCCTCAAATCCTCAAGAAAATCTTCAGATTTGTTACATCATCTTTCAATATGCTTAAAGAAGTGATTGTGGTACTTTTCCAGTCACAGCACTGTGGCAGCCAATAAGGATTCCCTGACCTGCCAGTGATGGCAGCAG
Source organism: Mauremys reevesii (assembly GCF_016161935.1). Lineage (NCBI taxonomy): Eukaryota > Metazoa > Chordata > Testudines > Geoemydidae > Mauremys > Mauremys reevesii. The sequence goes on from NC_052625.1 coordinate 62,576,336, forward strand.
TTGTGAGGTCACTGCAGGAAGCAATCACATAAAATGTTGTTGAAAGGATCTTCAGTGGACTTCTACCACTTGTTCAGTGCCTTTTGATATCATTCACATCCTACTGCTGCGTGACTGGGTGGATGCGTCTGCCCCATTGTCCCCACTTCATCTGAGAGATGACAGTCTTTGTTACTTATTCTCATTTTGGGGGGAATCTGCATTGAAAGATGGCACTATTATTTGACCTGTGCTCAGAATGACTATAAATAGATATATTTCTACATACATTGTATACTAGGATCCCTGAACTAACTTTTTCCTGGTCCCATAACTACATATTTCCTAACTTGGGAAGCCACAAAGGCATAGCCCCTTCCTAATAACTTTTCTTAGTATTTTACACTCCTTCACATAGCATAATTTTAGAATATTTTCCAGATCACTGGAGAGAGGCAGATTTAGCCTTTCCATGTTGCTTTTTCTTCTCTTAATGTTCAGTCTATAAAAATAAATATTTATTTTTCAGTGCATGAATTGCATATACATATATGTGCAAGCACGTGCATTAATGCAACCTGAAGTGATGGAATATTACTAGTAAGCGTGCCACAACTCTCCAAAATAAAACAGAAACTTGACTTTGGCAGTTTGCACCTCATACAAAAGCATAAGTGAATATGTAGGACTTGCAATAGGCTTTGAACGTTAATTGACTCAGGCTCTGTCAGACTAATAAGGGAAGCAAACTCAAGAAGCAAGGATACCCCACTGAGAACATACTTGCACTCCCACAGACATACAAGGATAGGGATAGTCAGTGAAAGAATCCTATCTGATTTCATGTTTCATTTAGAGCATGAAGAGAAAGCCAAATCTCTATAATAGGAGGGACCCAAACCACATAAGGAATACAAATAAACAATACATTATGTGCAGGCCATGAGTGCAGATAGATGCTGTGCCTTGGGGGAGGGGGAGCAGATTCATAACTCACTTAGGTAAATCACAAATAACTCCACTGAAGTTAATGCAGTAAAACTGGTGTAAGTTAGAACGGATTGAGATTCATAGTCTCCTTTAAATGAATACAACCTCATGATAATAAAACTAGTAAAACCTAGACATAGTAATACTATCTTTGTGAAGAAGAGATCAATAGTTTACTATCAGGATAAAACTCTAGTTCAAGTCAAATGGCCCTGTGAGCAGCAAAGCTGTTATAACAGACTGGCTCTGATGTGCCTGTCACTTTTTCTGTTGCTATCTTGTTTCTTCTATGAACAACATTTGAAGTTATTCCTAATAAATTCAGGAAAATGTCTGATTTTTTTCCTCTTCAGGAAGTTCATCAAATTGTATTAATTACTTTTTTAACATTCAAATCCCTTTGTAATGGTGGTTTTAATGAAGGTTAATTTTGTATCTAGCATTCAGGTTGTATTATTGAAAATAAATTCTAATGCAATTAAGTGTTAGTCCAGTACAATGTTTGCAGTGTTGCTGAGCTGAAGAAGAGCTCTGTGTAGCTTGAAAATGTCTTTCACCAACAGAAGTTGGTCCAATAAAAGATATTACCTCACCCACCTTGTTTCTCTAAAATCCAGTATAATGGAAGATTGCTCTTAAACTGAGACCTTCAGATCCTATTATTCTTTCCTGTTCCTCCTCCTTCACTTTTAGCATGATATAGGAGCTTGTCGGAATCAGAGTGCTTTGCATATTGTTTATTGGGCTAATCCTGCTCTATATTATTAGGAGGGAGAGATTTCACAATCCCATGCAAAGTCTGCTACACAACATTACGACCCCCACAATGTTTGCAAATCAAATATTCCTGTTCAAGAAAAGGATAATGATGTAAAAGTCAGACTCCAAGGCAGTAAGTTGAGGAAGCAATTTTCTTTTTAAAAATCAGAATGCAGGGATGATTTTACAGTATATCATAAAAATTGAAACAAGGTTTCTTTCCTTATGGGAGCTGATTTGTCCTATTGCATGCAATTTTTCTTTATTAATTGTTGTAAGTAAACCAGATGGAGTACAGGAGAGAGTGAAGACAAAATATAAATTGACTGCAGTTCCAATTTACACAATTGGCTGCATATAAAACGTTTACATAAAACTAAGGCAACTGTATCTCTCTGGGATTCTGTAATGAGTGGGATCCCTAAAAATGAGATGAGAGTAACTTGTTACCATTGACTGCCAGGGTGTCACTTCTATTTTAACTCGAGATAGCTCTGATATAGCTAGATCAAAGCTAGTGTTGGTATGTGTGAGTGTGCTTTCTACCTCTTGCCTTTCTTAATAGCTGATATATTTCACTTTGTTACAATGAAGAATAAGTACTAAGTTAACGTGTTGAATATGTGGTCTTCTTTCTTTAAAATTGCTTTATATTGCTATATCCTTTATATAGGATTCAGCAAACGGTCCAAGAACAATGAACTTTGCACCTGACATAAATCTAAATATAAATAATTTTTGATCATTCATTTGTAATTAGCAATAATCACTGAAAAAAATGTGATTGCAACTATCTGATGTGGAAGGAAGAACTCTAATTATGGACTGCAAATCTTTTAGATAAAAATACTATGTGATTTTTACAGTTGTGGGTGCCAACATACTGATTAGAAATATGGTGTGTAAACTGCAATAATCATGATACTAATCAAGGATTTATGGGACCAAGGTACCATGGTCATGGATGCACTAAAAATGCACAGACAAATGACTGAAGCTTTCAAGAACCAAGCAAGCAAAGTGTAACTAAGGGTGTATCTACACTGCAGTTAAAAACCCGGGGCTGACTTGAGCAAAGAGGCTGTTTAACTGTGGTGTAGACATTCGGGCTCAGGCTGGTGCCTAGGCTCTAGGATCCTGCCAGGTGGAAGGGTCCCAGAGCTTCGGCTGCAGCCCGAATACCTACACTGCAATTAAACAGACCCTTAGCCTGAGCTCTGCCTGCTTGTGTCTGCTGGCACAGGCCAGCCACGGGTGTCTGATTGCAGTGTAGACATGCCCTAGAAGACTTGGGTGGTTCCCAGGGCCAGATAAAGGCATAGGTACTAAAGACCAATATTAGGGCCCCAGCACCTTGAATCATGTGATCACTTCAGAAGAATGTTTCTAGCCCTTACCGTTGCAGAGAGCCTGTGCATCTCAGTGGGGTTTTAATTTCTAAGATCCACTTCTCTGTGGGGCCCCACCAATACTCTTCTTCCCTAACCCCCAAAACAGAGGACCGTGTATGTGGCAGGAGAAGAGTACAGTGGACTCAGTCTTGCCCCACCTACCCAATGTTTACACCCCAGCTCCTGCCCTTCGGAGGGGATAAGGGTGGGGGGGCTGCTGTTCCCAGTGGGAGGGGCTGCTCCTGCCACTCCTGGCTGAATGAAGGGGACCCCATATCACTGCCTTTAGAAAGGGAGGGTGGCACCACTGCCATTTGAAATGGAGAATGAGGCCACAGCACTGGGGTGAGACCATGGAGTGGAGCCAGGCAGGGGGTGGGGAGTTCATGTCATCATGTGCCTACAACTCCGATTTGCCTTAATCCAGCCCTGGTGATTCCTTTGGTCTCTACAGGTAGCTAATGCTAACATCCATTTCCTCCTGTATATTTCTATTAGTAATACTGTCAGAAATTAATACAAAGGAACTTCAGAATTCTGACCAATAATTTTTTCTATTACAATTTTTCTTAAAGGTCTTTAACAATAGTTAGAGCTTAACTGTATTAATTTGTATACTGAATTGTGTGTGGAATACACCTAAGTAGAGTCAAGGCACTTAAAAAATCTAACCTGAACAAAGACTGCTGGAAATTCAGGCCATGAAAAGTGTGTCCCCTTCTGGTCCCATTAAATGACAGCCTGTTTTGTCACTTCAATGGATTCTTTCTGTATTTCACTGCAACCTGTGGTGGCTCTGCTTAATACTGTATGTCCCTCTGCTTTCTTTTGTAGATCTTGGCAAGCAATAACTTTTGACAGACAACCTGCATCCTTCATCAGAATAGTTGGAACTCACAACACAGCTAATGAGGTATGGGACAGTTTTTAAGAGAGGAAAAGCTATTATATTTTTGCTGAATATACAGATTTAATTCTATTTCCATAGTAAACTGCTATTGCTGCCTAAAATGTACCTATGTTTATTGCTGCTGTAGCAGTCTAGTAATGAAGAAAGAGTATTTTCGTCACTTAGTCATTATCTTTCCAGACTGTACAGGTTTCTTCACAGCCAAATGTAAAAACCACTGTAGCACTTTGAGAGGTGGTAGCTAGGTTGACAGAAGAATTCTTCTGTCGCCTTCCAGAAGAATTCTTCTGTCGACCTAGCAATGTCTACACTGGGGCTTAGGTCATCTTAATTACATCACAACAGGGTGTGAACTTTTTCACAGCCCTGAGTGATGAAGCTAAGCCAACCTAACTTTGTACTGTAGACCAGCCCAAAACATTTGTCTGGCCTTCATCATAGCATTGTTGAACATTGCTGTAGATTAGGAGTAATACTTAGCATACAAATCTTTATTTTTAGGAAAGATCACACAATTATAAATGCACTGGGGAAGCAACATAGACTCTGACTGCTTGTTTTTTATCACACAATATTAAGATGCCCTATAAATAATAATAAAAAGTCTCATTTTCCAGAAGAAGGTCAGGTATAAATAAGATTATTCTACGTATAAATCAGTGAGCCACGCAATCAGTCAGCAGTGAGTATGCTGTGTGGTAATCAGGGTAGCTGATTTTATTTATTTATTTTGAATTCAGAATATTTAGAAACATCAACTTGTGCACTACTTAACCTGCAGTATGTAACCATGTGATCTTTCTGTTGTTACCCTGCTCCTCCCTCCTCTCCACTAGTTTGAGACTCTCATTACAAATTGTATCAAATCAGGCCCTGATTCTGCAATTAACTTGGGGGGGGGGGCACTCAGAATGTGTAAAGTTAAGTGAGTACAAGTGTACATCTTAGCAGAATTGGGGTCTTAGATTGTAAGTTGTTTGGGGCAGGACCCATGTCTTCCTATGTGTTTGCAGAGCAACACAATGTTGTTCTGATTGTGTTTGTGGCCCTTTCAGCACTATTATAATACAGCTATAATACAGACACTGCCTCTGTCCTCTCTTACAGAGGATTTTTACACTCCCTGGATCAGACTGTGGTGAGGGTGTTGGTCTTCTCTTCCATTCATGCCACTTCCAGCACCTCCTTTTCGCCTCTTTTGAGCAACACTGCATCTGACACTGTCATAGGTCTCACCCCCACTTAGAGCTGTTGGGTTCCAAAATGGGGACCTGCCTGGACTCCTCTAAACTAAAATCCTAGTTTAGGTCTGGTTCTTGCTGCCACCAGTCAGGTTAAAGTGTCTGACACACTGCCTGTCCCCCAAGCTTCCCCTGGGGAACCCAGATTCAAACCCTTTGAATCTCACCAGAGAGAGAGAAACAGCCAGTTCCCCTCCCCCACCCCCTTCCCACTCTCCAGCCTGCTCCGGAGAGAGAGATACCTTGATTCAAACTCCTTGAATTTCTACACACAGGGAAGCAGCCCACTTCCCCTCTCCCTCTCTCCTAGCCAATCTGGAGAGAGACACACCGATTCAACTCTGTGAATCACCCTCAGGAGGAACTCACTCTTCCCCCCTCCCCTTCCCTTGAATCTCCACAAGAGAAGGAATTAACCAAGTCCAAAGAAAAGAAAAGAATTTATTAAAAGAACAAAAAAAGAAAGTACACCATCTCTGTCATACCAGGATGCAAAAATACAGGGTCTAACTTATCAATCTCTGTAGAGAATCCCCCCTCCTTTCTTTCTCAGTAAAAACAAAGTAACAGCAAACAGAAATAAAGAATTTCCTTCAGCAAACACACAATTGCAAATGTAGAAATCAAATTATAAGACTAATCCGCCTTTCTAATTAATACTCACTATTGGATAGTAGGAACTGCTCCAGGAGAACTTGGAGACATGACTGGCCTCTCTTAGATCCAAAGAGAGCACACAGAGCCAACAAGGAACACAGACAAAGGCTTCCCTCCACAGAGATTTGAAATTATCCTGTCCCTTGATTGGTCCTCTGGTCAGGTGTTTCTCAGGTTACTGAGCTTGTTAACCCTTTTCAGGTAAAAGAGACCTTAACCCTGATCTGTTTATTTATGACACGCCCCCCAAATCGCAGACAGTGGGGGAACCACACTGGCGGTGATTTCCTTCTAGAACTTTGAAATAAACAGATTAACAAAACCCATGCACTATTACATATACTACTAAGTATGTAAACAACAAGATATTTGACATTCAAGAACACTTTAACCATTTGACCGGACATACTTGGTAATGTCCTTGCCCATCCCCTCCCAGTGGAAGGACTTCCCCAACCTGTCCTTGGTTCTGTTTACCCCAGAATGACCACTGGGATGTCATGGCCCAAGCTTAAGAGCTTGTCCCGGTACTTAGTTGGAACTACCAACTGTTTTTGAGGATGCTGGCCTTTCTGGTGTCCACCAGAAAGAATCTTCTTATATAAAAGTCCTTGTTCTACAACAAACTGGGATCGATTAGAAGAGCTGAGAGGCGGTGGGTTGCTCTGTGCCGCCGCCCAAGCTTTTTTAAGGCTGTTATCGGCTTCCTGCTCAGTTTGGAACTGTTCCCTTGAGGCTGGAGACACCAGTTCCTCCGTAGACTGTGGACTTGGGCTGGGTCCCTGTGGAAGCGATGTAGGTGATGAGGTTGTTTCCGTTGACTGTGAACCGCTCTCCACTGGTGCACAAGGTGATATTTCAGGCTCTGGCTGAGCCTCTTGGGTAGGGTTGTCTGCTGCTTCTGCCAGTTCAGGCCCGCTGGCGCCCTCTGGCAATGAGGTTGGTGACGGGTTTGCAAGCGCTGGCGTCAGTGCTGGCAATGGTTCTGCCGCTGGTTGCTCTTCCAGTTCTGGTTCTGGGACTGGATGTACTATGGCTGCTGTAGTTGTTGGCATGAGATCCGGTTCCACCACCTTGGTCTGGGTCTCTGGTAACACAGACGGGGTCCTGGTGGATGGCTCAGGAACAGGGATGGGAGTGGAAGCTTGTTTGGCCTGGCTGCAGGTGACCACTCCCCCTCTCTTGGCCAGCTCCACATGGTTGGCCAAGTCTTCCCCCAGTAGCATGGGGATGGAATAATTGTCATAGACAGCAAAAGTCCACTTTCCTGACCAGTCCTTGTACTGGTCTTCAGTGGGCAGCTTCCTCACTATTCCAGACACTATTCCCCTGTCCCCCTCCATGTTGCTGTCATCTACTGTCCACCCAACTCCTCCCCATCAGCCACACACTCTGATTTCAACTCCTAGCTCTCCCTCGCTTTCTTTCCTCTCAGTCTCCCACACTCCATGTTGATGACTTCAGCTTCCAGGCTGACGATTCTTCTGACCCCTTAGCTACACATTTTCCACACCCTCAAGTCTTCATTTGACTTGCAGCCCCGGTTCAATTGTCCCACTCTCGAAAATGGCCGTTCATTTTACTTGGTCTTGCCCAAGCACCGCTCTCTCTCTGATCTCCTGTTGCTGAGTTCCCCTTCTCTGACCATTGTCTGATCTCTTTCAGCGTCACCCCACCAGTCCCCCTACTCCCCACATCCTGTCACTCAGTCTTTGTGTGACTTCCAGGCCATCAATGTGGATAACTTCTCACCTGCTCTGAGCCCTCTTTCCTTTCTTCCTTTGATGGGGTTTTTGATTCTCTCCAAGCTTCACTCTCCTCCACCCTTGACTGTTTTGCCCCTTTCTCCCATCACAGGGTCTCCTCTGTCAAGCCCCAGCCCACCCTCAACATCCGCTTCCTGCACTCACACTGCAGAGTAGAAATCCTGGTGGAAATCCTGTGACCGGGATGACTTCCTCCCTTGCAAATTAGTTCTCTCCTCCTTCAGTTCTGCCCTCTTCCTAGGTAAGCAACTTCAACTTAAGTGACTCTCACACCCAGTCTCAGCTGCCTTCCTGCCACCTTTGACTCACTCCTCAAACCCTCCCCTGCTCCTGCCTCCCTTTCTGTCTCTTCACAGGATCTTGCTGATTTCTCTCAAGAGAAAATACAATGTGATCTTGCCCCTCCCCTCAGTTTCCCTTCCCTTCCCCAGTACAACTCTCCTCCTCCCCTGTCACAGATGCAGAAGTTTATCTGCTCTCTAGCTCCTACCCCTCTATTTTGCCCCATGAACCCATCCCACACCATTTCCTGATCACTCTCATGACCACTCTCATCCTCTCCTTTAATCTTCTCCTTAACCTCTCACTTTTTTCTGGTTCTTTCCAAGCATGTTTTAATCTCTCCCATCTTAAAAAATAACCAGCCTTGACCCCACTTCCATCTCCAGCTACCTCTTCTCCTTTCATCTCTAAGCCCATTGAATATGCTGTCTACAATCACTGTCTGGAGTTCCTTTCCAATTCCATCCTCGATTCTCTCCACTCTGGCTTCTGCCCACTGCATTCCACTGAAACCGCTCTCACCAAAGTCTCGAATTATCTTTTTCTAGGCAAGTCTCAGAATCAGTACTCCATCCTCATCCTCCTTGGCCTGCCAGCTGTCTTCAGCACTAACAATGTGGGGTTCATTAAATAACAAACCAGTGAATGAGAAAGAAATAAAACTTTAATAAAACAAACTGGAGAGCGTCTCGGATAAACTGCTGCACACAGCCATGCAGTGTTCCCAATCCCCACCTCCAGGGCACATGTCCAAATTCCTATGTTCATAATATTGTCACTTGAGGGAATGTCTCTAAATTATAGTCTTCTACAAAAATATCTCTACATCTTCCATCTTAAAGAAAAACAAATTAACTCTTATATAGATATATGTAAACAGCTAACAACTATCTAATAACACATACATTAAATTTTCTACCCATGTCATGCATTTCCATAAATCCAATGTGTCAACTACCTAGAGAGGAGAGGTTACAAGCACATCACTCTGGATTGTCTTTACCACTCACTTTCTTCAAATACCCCTTCTCCAGGAAGGTTAGCAAGTGTCTATGAGTCTTTCAGAATGCTTAATCTCCACTCTGATCTTCTCAGTATCATTAGAGTCTTTCATTAGAGTCTGACTCGAGTCTTGTTCCTTGACAGTTTCTCCTTTGTGTGTTGATAATAAAGGATCAGTCAGATGGGAAATACCAGAGTCCACATGTACTGCCAATGTGTTGGTATTTTCTAGGATTACTCAGAGATCCCTTACATTACATCAAAATGTGTCCCCTGTTCTGTCTGAACTACATACGACCTCGGATACAACTGTTCTTTAATGGTACCCATTTGGCCCCAAATATTAGATGTGTGAGTCCTCAGGCACACTCTATCACCTGGGTTAAGAGATGGGAGATCACAGGTCCTTTTGTCAAAATAATATTTCTGCTTCCACTTCTGATTTTCTTTCTTCTTCCATATAGTTTCATTGTTATGAGATTTCAGCAAGTTATCAGTAATTGGTAAATTAGATTTGATCCTTCTTCCCATTAACAGCTGCACTTGAGAAAAGTCATTCTCCAGGGGTGCACTTCGGTAAACCAGTAACGCTTTCTACAAATCACTCCCGCTGTCAAAAGTCTTTCTCATAAGGTTCTTTACTGTTCATATAGACCTTTCCACAAATCCATTTGATTGGGGGGGCAATTTGGACTTGATGTTTTGTGATGAAAATCCCAATCTATTGCAAATTGCCTAAAATCTGTACAGGAAAATTGTACCCCATTATCAGTAAAGACTTCATCTGGAATTCCATGTGTGAAGAAGATACCCTTCACACTGGCTGTCACTTACTTTCCATTAGTACTGTGCAGTGTTCAAATTTCTGGATACAGACAGGGGCGGCTCTAGGCACCAGCGCTCCAAGCGCGTGCCTGGGGCGGCAAGCCGCGGGGGGTGTTCTGCCGGTTGCCACTAGGGTGGCAGGCAGGGTGCCTTCGGCGGCTTGCCTGCGGAGGGTCCACTGGACGCCTGCGGGAGGTCCGCCAAAGCCCCGGGACCAGCGGACCCTCCGTGCTTGGGGCAAAATGTCTGGAGCCACCCCTGGATACAAATATGTATTGGCCTCTATACATACATTGGCTGAACATTACCCAATAACTCATGACTTTGCTTCTGATACAGTGTTCAGCTCGGCTGTGTTTCTTTGCTACTGGACTCAACTCTGAAGCATCCCCCACCACACACACCTTAGAGTGAACAGCTTGGTAGTCATATAATGTGGAGCACCCATGGGGACACTCCTTGAAGAAGAAATGGTTCTTCTTCAAGTGCTTGTTCATGTCAATTCCAGTCAGGTGTTTGCGCGTGCATGTGCACAGTAGCTGGAAGATTTTTCCCCTAGCAGCATCTGAGGGGTCAATTTGGGCACCCCCTGGAGTCGTGCCTTCATGGCACCCAATAAAGGGCCCTGCTGACTCGCCACTGCCCTCAGTTCCGTCTTACCGCCAGTGACAGTAGCTGGAACTTCCCCTTGCTCTGCTTTGGCAAGCGGCTTAGCAGTACTTTTGGTTTTCACTGTAGATAGTTCTAGTTGGTTAGTATAGCATAGTTAGTTCACTTATAAGTTTCAGCTATGGGGGTTCCCCCCCCCCCATCTTTCTCCCCCCCTTATTTGTCACCAGGGCATGCCACGATCCCCGGGCTCCAAGACTTGCCATTCACATAACTCAAATTGCATAGCTTAGATCGACTTTTCCCTTTAGTGTAGACAAGGCCTAAGTCTTTCAGATGCTTTTGGTATAACATTTGTAAGATACAACCTTTCCTATCCATCCACAGAGCTTAAGCTCTCATCCAGGCTCTTATCATCTTGTGTCTCAGTTACTGCAACATCCTGTTCTTTGGACTTGACAGATGCTATCTTGTAGCACTCATAACCATTCAGAATGCTTCTGCAAAGATCGTTTTCCTATCCCATCATTGTGACCATCTCACCCTTCTCTTTAAATCCCTTCACTGACTCCCTATTCGCTATTGTATCAAACATAAGCTGTTTGTCTTCACTTTCAAGGCCCTTCACAGTCTCTCCCCACCTTTTCTATCATCTCTCATTTAGTATGGTAAGGTTGACTCCTGCCTCCAAACAGTCCATGATATCAGCCACTATCACTTACTTGTTGAATTTTCAAACAAGCACTTTCCGGCTTTCTCCCATGCTGCCCCTCATGCTTGGGATGAGCTCCCCATAAACATCTGCAAAGTCACTTCATTATCCTCCTTCAAATCCCTCCTTCCAACTCTCCTTTGCAGTGTTGCCTTCAAAAAAATTGACAGTGATTAGGCAGCTGGTGTGCTGAGACCACTGCCTATCATGCTGACCAATATTGTCTTGTTCTCCCATGCCAATTATCTGTATCCGTCTGTTGCCTCTTGCCTGATGCTTAGATTGTAAGCTCTTTGGGTCTTTTTTGTTCTATGTTTGTACAGTGCCGAGCATGATAGAGTCCTGGTTCGTGATGGGCTCCTAGGGTGATACAAATAATAATGATAAGTAATCAGTAAAGTGTATTAAGTGGCTATCAGGTGGACTCTCTTAACTGTAGTAGTACTAGAAGTCAAGGTTTCTGATTTTATATGCTATATGGGGTTGTTTGTCCTAGGCAAGACAACGCAAGGAGTATAGAGTGAAAATTCCCAAGTCAAGTCAATACAAATTGCTGAGGCAGTGGTTGCTATCATGCATACCTTTCGGAATCAGCAGTCAACACTGCCAACACTCAGCAGAAGTTTGGAAAGAGAATGAGCAAGAGACTGAAATGGGAAGAAATACACCATGGGAACAAAGATTAAAAAATATTCTAAACACTAAAAATGTTTTTAAAATCTACATCTTGTTGCGAAGCTCAGTTTTCATTAGTGAGGTCTCAGAAATTTGGAGCCAGGATATCTTTCTGCCTCACATGGATTTGTTGAAAGAACACCATGAAAGCTTATTCCATTTCTGCTTTATGTAGACTGTCGTATTTACACTTGTCAGTCTCTTTTAGTTATCATCTCTTTACTAAAGATCACTAATATAGATTTATTCCTGTAAAATGTGAATAATTTTAAACCACAAAATAAATAATAAATAAATAAATAATGAATAGCATCAGTAAGCAAAAGCTAGAAATGGAAGCAGATAAATTATTCAGCTTTTTAAAATGTCTGTACATTTTTCAAAATAGGGAACCAAAGCAGTGCTTTAACCTGATGAATTCTTTTATGCAAGCAGCTGAATATCTCTAAAACCAATAGTCTTTTATGTTCCTATTCGTATACTTATAACATTAGAATTCTGGGGACATTATAAATGGGACACTACATTGGACTTGGAGACTGCACCTGAAATGGTGATAAAAGTTAAATCAATTCCCCTTCCCTCCAAAATTCATCTGTACTAGCTCCTGTGACAAAGCAATAGATGAGCTACAGATACAGAATTTACTTTAAAGCTGTGAATCAATTCTGTGATTATGTCCTGTTTTTTGGGCTGAATATCAGTGAAAGAATATTTCATAAGTTTGGATGATCATTTCCAACACCTGTTTCTTGTTTTTATTTCTAACTGATTTCACTTTCACCACTGAATACTTTGTCCAGTTATACAAAGCTGTTGAATGAAAGGCACAGTATACTGCCTATAGGGAAAACTGTATCTTAAACCCTTTTTTTTGTCATGGAGTGCACCATTTAGGTGACAGGCCTGGTTTCTTGCACCTCACTTTGGGAGGAGCAATGCAGTCCAACCACTCTTAGACTGGATTTCTGGTCTGGAATCTCCCTGGTTCCCAATCGTGTTAGCGACACAGGTCCAACTTGGTGGTGTACCTGTAAGAGTTTCTTTTCGGGAGCATATGTGATAGTGTATGTTTGTACGTTCACAGAAACAGCACCTTCAAACAAGACATTATTTATTCATTCCTTTTAAGGTACAAAGCAAGAAGAGCAAAAGGCTAAAAACAATAAAAGACCTACACAAATGGATCTGTCTTACACCTTCAGCTTTCCTTGCCATCTTTTATGAATTCCTCTCAGGCCACCTAACTCTCTCTGGCAGGGAAAGCAGCCAATCCTGCAGCAGCAAGCTATGTATCTGTGTGCCTCAGTCAATCTGTTAGCTTTCACTGATACAACCTGGGTAACCACTCCTTTCTTTTCTAACATTTGTGAGGTTTAGGATCCCCTCTGATCCTAGGCCCAGCCTTGGGAAGAGTAAACCATTCTAGTCTGGATGGAGACAGATGGGATATTCTCCAGTTTATAATTCCCCCCATTGTTTCCTCAAGGATCCTTCTCTTTGCCATTGTTTTGTTTCCTGTGGGTTTCATTCTTTACGGTCTCCTTTGATTTAATTCCTGATGTTTAGGCAGGTTAATATCAAGCAGATAACTAATTCTCCACAAACCATAAATGAAGTTTGCAATCATTTAGGAACATAGGAGCTGCCATACTGGATCAAACCAGAGATCAGTTTAGGTGGTATCCTGTCACCAACAGTATCCAGTATCAGAAGCTTCAGAGGAAGTCCAAGAAAGCGTGCAGTAGGCATTTATGGGGTATTCTGCCCATAGGATAAGTTTCCTCCTGACCCCCAATAGCTAAAAGTTGGTTAAGACCTGAATTGAGGGGGCCTTTTAGTGCAATTCTCTGTAGAAATTGGTGCTATTTCTAAGGAGCGTACTGTGTTTTACATATAATTACAAATCAGGAAAGAAAATGTTAAGCATTCACATTCTGAACTTTTCTTCCTAAACTGGCTCTTTCATGTTGCACTGTATCAGAAACATTTCTTCAAGACCAAAAACACTGTTATTATTGCTTGCCTTCCCCCCCCCCTCAGCTATTTCATTTCTAAGGAGCTGTATAGTAGTTTATGTAGAGCACATTGCCTGTGGTGAAAATTCCTTCTGTATGTGCAAATTCATTGCACATTCTAGCTCTCTACACTGTAGCTTGTTTTATAGATACAGGTTGGAAAGAGACCATGGTGCTAGGGCTGGCTCCAGCATTTTTGCCGCCCCAAGCGGCAAAAAAAAAAAAGCCGTGATCGGTGGCAGCTCTACCGCCACCGCTTCATTCTTCGGCGGCATGTCCTTCCCTCCGAGAGGGACAGAGGGACTTGCCGCCGAAGAGTCAGACGTGCTGCCCCCTTCCATTAGCCACCCCAAGCACCTGCTTGCTGCGCTGGTGCCTGGAGCTGGCCCTGCATGGTACCCATTTAGGTCATTTCCTCTTTTGGCATTAAGAACTGTATTCCAAAGTAAACTTTGTGCCAAATAATTATTTTATTTCTGTTAAACTCTACAAGAGCAATATTATATGTGTTGCACCTATCACTCCGCTTGGTTGTTTTGCTATATATTAACTGCTCAGAAGAATCCCATCTAAATTCTGTATTGCCTGCCTCTTGACTCGTATTAAGTTGTGATCCCTTTTTTTTTTAATAGTAAGATGTCCAGAACATTGCACAGTATTCCAAAGGTAGCCTCAATAGTATCTTCAATAAAAATTAAAGCAGTTTCCTCTGATTTATATAGTGTTTGATCCCTCTGCTTTATATTTTGTAAAGCCATATGCAACAGGATCTACAGTGTTATTGTCTACTACCCCACATCCTCAGTGATCATTGAGGTTGTAATCTTTTTTGGTTTTCTCCTGAGTTTCATATCTTAAATTTCTCAGTATTTACTGAAATGCAATGAATTGTCTAAGTCACAGATAGTGTGCAAAATTATTCCTCTAAGCCAGTAGCCTCCTCTATCTACCTTGCACTGTCTCCATTTAGATATACCTTAATTGTTGGCACTTAATATTAATTTACACTACAGCTCTATTACACTGCTCTGACAGTGTAAAGTGGCCCTAAAATGGGAGTAAATTATATTTAAGACCAAATTTAAGACGATTTACATCCATTTTATGGCCACTTTATGGTTCCAGACCAATATAAATGGGCCTTAGTGTAAATGAGAATCAGGTCCTTTTTCTTTTATTTTAACCTCTTAGTTCATAAAAGCCATTAGCGTACTGTGTTTTACATATGGTTACAAATCAGGAAAGAAAATGTTAAGCACTCACATTCTGAACTTTTCTTCCTAAACTGGCTCTTTCATGTTGCACTGTATCAGAAACTTTTCTTCAAGACCAAAAACATTATTATTACTGCTTGCCTTCCCCCCCCCCATCAGCTATTTCATTTCTTCAAAACAATATAGTATTTGTTTGACATGATCTTCTTTCTGTGAATGCATGCACACTTCATTAATTCACACCTTTCCAGGTGTTCTCATATTCTGTTTCTGATTCACATTTCCTCTATTCTTCCCCATTGTGAAGATTAATATTGCAAATCTATAGTTCCTAGATTTTCCTAGATTGTTAGTAGGACTGGTTTAAGGTTTTCAACAGCATGTTGCTGCACGAGACCGTCAGAACTGGCAGTCATACTCCATGTTACTGGAAAACATGTAAAAATGGCAAAATGATTATATTTTATGGTGTTGAAGTAGATGTACAAGACTAATGCAACAAACTAAGGAAGCAGAATGACCTAGTATAATGAACAAAGGACTGGGAACTGTTAAGAACAAGAGGTGGGCTGTCTGGCCTATTGGCTGGAGCAGGGGTAGTGTCAAGTGGTTGGAGCAGGAGTCAGGCCAGGAATCAAAGCTGAGGGTCAGAGCTAGGTTAGCTGGAGTGAAGCAAGGCTAGGAACTGGGCTGAAACAAGTCTGGGAACAAGCAAGTGTAGGCACTATCGCCGCTGTGGGCAAATGTTTGAGCAGCCAGCATCCTGCTACTGGTTTTAAGAGTAGGTCTGGTGATTGCCTCAGCCAATCAAGCAGTTCACTTGGGGCCCAGCTGTGCTCATTAAACGGCCTGAGGATTAAGCTAACAGGTAAACAGGCTAGCTGCAGGACATTAATCCTGACAGTATCCCCTCCTTGAAGGGTGTTTCCCAGGGGCACCAGGGCCAGACTTGTCAGGAAAGATTTTGTAAAACTCCCGCAAGCTGGCCCAAGGCATGAATATTTTCCACTTGTTCCCAGGATCGTTCATCCAGACCATAACCCTCCCTGTCCACTAAGTACTGGAGTTTCCCTCTAATGTGTCGGGAGTCAAGGATCTGTCAAACCAAATATTTTTCCTGCTCCTGGACAGTGATAGGTGGGGGTGGTGAGGTGGACCAGGGCAGAAACGGGTTTTCAGTATAAGGCTTCAGGAAGGAGACATGGAACACTGGGTGGATCCCGAGGGACTCAGACAATTGTAACCTGAATGCGACTGGATTGACCTGTTCCAGAATCTTAACTGGACCCAGATACTGGTGGTCTAATTTAGCCAACGGGCACATTAACCTAAGTTTCCAAGTGGGTAGCCAAACCTTGTAGTGTATTGCAAGAGTGGAGGTAGCCTGGCAATCCTGGTGGCGTAGGGTTTAAGCCTCCTTAGCAGATATCAGGTGTTCCTTCGATTCTTGGTGTACTAGGTGTAGGTGGGAAGTTAAATCTGCACAGCAGGTACCAGAGACTTTGCAGGGATATCTGGGTGAAAACAAAGATGAAATTTATTGTTGGCAAAGAAGGGACTTCGTTGGGTGGAGGCATTATCATACACAAATTCAGCATAGAGAAGAAGGGAAACCCAGTCATCTTGATGATAGTTCAAAAGCAGCAAAGGTATTGTTCAAGGATCTGATTGACCCATTCTATTTGCTAGTTGGTGTGCAGATGGTATATAGATGAGATGAGGCATTCTATCCCAGAAGCATTCGAAGCTCCTGCCAGAAACCGAAGATTAACTGAGGGCCCTGGTCTTGGCAATCTGTAGTAATGAAAAACTCTCTCTAGGAAAAAGCAAGCCATTTCTGGGGCAATGGGGATGGCACAAAACGGGATTATTTGTGCCATCTTGATGAAAAGATCAACCACCACCAAGATCGTTATGTACCCCTGAGAGCATAGACTCATAGAATATCAGGGTTGGAAGGGACCTCAGGAGGTCATCTAGTCCAACCCCCTGCTCAAAGCAGGACCAATTCCCAACTAAATCATCCCAGCCAGGGCTTTGTCAAGCCTGACCTTAAAAACCTCTAAGGAAGGAGATTCCACCACCTCCCTAGGTAACCCATTCCAGTGCTTCACCACTCTCTGAGTGAAAAAGTTTTTCCTAATATCCAACCTAAACCTCCTCCACTGCAACTTGAGACCATTACTCCTTGTTCTGTCATCTGCTACCACTGAGAACAGTCTAGATCCATCCTCTTTGGAACCCCCTTTCAGGTAGTTGAAAGCAGCTATCAAATCCCTCCTCAACCTTCTCTTCTGCAGACTAAACAATCCCAGTTCCCTCAGTCTCTCCTCATAAGTCATGTGCTCCAGCCCCCTAATCATTTTTGTTGCCCTCTGCTGGACTATTTCCAATTTTTCCACATCCTTCTTATAGTGTGGGGCCCAAAACTGGACACAGTACTCCAGATGAGGCCTCACCAATGTCGAATAGAGGGGAATGATCACATCCCTTGATCTGCTGGCAATGCCCATGCTTATACAGCCCAAAATGCCATTAGCCTTCTTGGCAACAAGGGCACACTGTTGACTCATATCCAGCTTCTCGTCCACTGTAACCCCTAGGTCCTTTCCTGCAGAACTGCTTCCTAGCCATTCGGTCCCTAGTCTGTAACAGTGCATGGGATTCTTCTGTCCTAAGTACAGGACTCTGCACTTGTCCTTCTTGAACCTCATCAGGTTTCTTTTGGCCCAGTCCTCTAATTTGTCTAGGTCCCTCTGTATCCTATCCCTACCCTCCAGCGTATCTACCACTCCTCCCAGTTTAGTGTCATCTGCAAACTTGCTGAGAGTGCAGTCCATGCCATCCTCCAGATCATTAATGAAGATATTGAACAAAACTGGCCCCAGCACCGACCCTTGGGGCACTCCACTTGAAACTGGCTGCCAACTAGACATGGAGCCGTTGATCACTACCCGTTGAGCCCGACAATCTAGCCAGCTTTCTATCCACCTTATAGTCCAATCATCCAGCCCATACTTCTTTAACTTGCTGGCAAGAATACTGTGGGAGACCGTGTCAAAAGCTTTGCTAAAGTCAAGGAATAACACATCCACTGCTTTCCCCTCATCCACAGAGCCAGTTGTCTCCTCATAGAAGGCAATTAGGTTAGTCAGGCATGACTTGCCCTTGGTGAATCCATGCTGACTATTCCTGATCACTTTCTTCTCCTTTAAGTGGTTCAGAATTGATTCCTTGAGGACCTGCTCCATGATGTTTCCAGGGACTGAGGTGAGGCTGACTGGCCTGTAGTTCTCCGGATCCTCCTTCTTCCCGTTTTTAAAGATGGGGAGCAAGGCAACTCCACTATGAAGTCTGAGGACATGGTGATCCACAGTGGATATGATGGGGCTGGAGAAGAGCAAGTGGTTTCAAGCATAGGTTCTTGGTGCAGGCACCGAGATTGCTGGATGTTTTATCACTTTTTGACAGAGGTGTGCATGCCCAGCCACCAGAAAGTCCTTGACACCAAGTTCCAGGTCTTGAAGTTGTCAAAGTGACCAACAAGTGGTCATTCATGTCTTAAAGCTTAAGCTGTCCTGCCAGAACATGAATACAGCCTTTCTGGAAGAGGACATCATAAGAACATAAGAACATCCTGTAATCTAAACTCTACAACAGGTTGGGTACTGGCATCGTCAAGGGATGGGTAGATCTAAGCTGTGAATGAGTCATTGGGTTGCAAGAAATAGATGGAAGGCATCAGGTTGTTGTCTATTGTCCCATTAACAAAATTGGACACCTTAAGAACTGTTGAAGGAGTTCCCCTGCCAGAATCAAGGTACTCTTCCTTGCAGGACAGGTTTTTTGGCACTGGATGACAGGTAATTATGAAATTGAGCCAGGCAAACAAGAGGGACCAGCAGACCGCTCATTGGGTAAGGTGCCTGACTGTCCACAAAAACAACAAGGAGTCCGGTGGCACCTTAAAGACTAACAGATTTATTTGGGCATAAGCTTTCGTGGGTAAAAAACCTCACGGGTTTTTTACCCACGAAACTTATGTCCAAATAAATCTGTTAGTCTTTAAGGTGCCACCAGACTTCTTGTTGTTTTTGTGGATACAGACTAACATGGCTACCCCCTGATACTTGACTGTCCAGAGGTATTCCAGGTTCTCGTGATCTGTGAGGACCTGGACAGGGAACCTGGCCCCTTCTAGAAGATGGTGCCATTCCTCGAAGGCTGCTTTTATGGCTATCAGCTCCTTTTCCCATATATCATAGTTTCTTTCCACATGAATTAGCTTATGTGAATACAAGGTACGGGGATGCAGTCATCTGCTGGCTTGGACAACACTGCATCCAGAGCAAAGTTTGACACGGCCTCTACTGTAAATGGTTTTGTGGGGTCAGATGGGTGCCATACTGAAGCTCTCTTAGTTGCTTGAAGGTGGATTGGGCTTCTGGGGGCCAGGTGAACCAGGCTCCCTTACGTAGCAGGGCAATGATAGTATGACGAAACTAGGAAAGCCCTTGATAAATTTCCTGTGAAAACTGGCAAAGCCCACACATTGCTGTACCCCATGGAAGTCCTTTGGTGAGGCCCAGTTGCATATGGCCACACCTTTCTTTAATCCATGATTATCCCTTTGGGACAGATGATATACCTGAGGAATTCAATTGTACCTTGGTCAAACTCTCACTTCTCAGGCTTAGCATGCAGACAGTTCTGACAGAGTCCCTTTAGGAAGTTGCATACATGATGATTGTGAAGGGCCTAATTTTCTGAAAAGATGTGGATATCATTAAGTAAGATAACTACAAAACAGTGTAGCATGTCCCTGAAGATATCACTGATGAAATGCTAGAAGATTTTCAGGGAATTGCACAGGCCAAATGGCATAACTAGTTATTTGAAATGTCTCTTCCAGGTATGGAAGGTGGACTTCCACTCGTCAGTCTTCCTAACCCTTATCAGGTTATAAACTCTATGGAGGTCTAACTTTGTGAAGACCATGGACGAGCTAAGTCATTGAAAGAACTCCCTGATAGGGGACAGGAGTTACCGATTCTGTTTGATAACCTTGTTTAGATCGCTGTATTCCAAACAGGGCCATAGAGATCCATCCTCCTTCTTTACAAAGAAGATCAGTGCCCCAGCCAGAGATATGGATGGATGGATGAAATCATTTTGAAGGCTCTTTTGACGGTAGCTCCAGAAAGAGAGTAGGTGTAACCAAAAGAGATCTCTGCTTCCAGATAAAGATCAATGGAGCAGTCATAAGTGGATGAGGTGGCAAGGTGTACACATTCTTCTTATAAATTCTTGGTATTTAGCAGGTATCACCGAGGTGGCAGGAAGGGATGTGGATGGTACAGAGATTCCCTGTGAAATAATGGCCTCAGTTTTGTTTGAGGAGGCAGAGTGAGTACAGAGGTCTTCTGGCCCAGGGCTGTGTTTTGGGAGACAAGATTGCTGACAGTGCAGGGAGCTGAAATGTACTGCACCTGCCTGACAATGGATATGCAGATTGTGGGTGGCGAGCCAGAGCATGCCAAGGATAATCCGAGAGTGTGGTGCTCGGATAGTAACCTCCAAGGGGGCAGTCTGGTGGGTAACCAGGCCCTACAAGAGATGTGTCCCTTTGATACACTCCACCAAGTATGGAGAGCTTTCACACTGGATGGGCATCGCATGCGCTCATGCAAAGTCCAAGTCCATGAAATTACTGAAGGCACTCAAATCCACCAGCGCTTCCAGGTGGACTTCAGTCATGGTGGTGTGTCAGAGTTGGAGGGAGAGTCGGAAATGTGTCGGGTTCTGGTTAGCTGTTGCCAGAGTACTGGCAGACAACTATCAATATTGAGTACTAGGGGAAGGGGAAGAACATCAGCCCAGATGCCTCTGTTGGAGCTGAGACATGGTATTTGCTGGGGCTGGATAGCCCAATGCGAAGTCTCCTGGTTCTCTGCAGTACAGGCATAAGCCTGCCATTTTTGCTGTCTCTTTTTTCTTCAACCTTGGAAAGGGAGGACTGGGCATGGTCAGTTTGCATGGGGTCAGTCTGTGGGGGCAAAGCCAGTGGTTAGCAAACTGGGGTTAGGGAAACCACCGGGCCACAAGAGGCTGAGCTTCACTCTTAGCAGTGCTCCGTCAGACGGTTATCACTCTTAATGCACAGTTTGATTATATTGGCCAGGCCAGGCAAGGACTCCATCTGTGCCAGCTCATCTTCGTTTTTTTTCACTGAGGTAAGACTGCAAGCCTCTTTCTATTCAGTGTCTGCTACCAGGCCCTGAAATTCTGTTGCAAATTTGACAACCAATCAGCCCCATTGATGCAATACTTGAAGCGCAGCCTCTGCTGTGCATACGTGATTTGGGTCATCAAAGATTACCACCATGGCTTTCACAAAGTTTTCAAATGGACCCAAGAACGGGCTAGATTTTTCCATGAACTGGGAAGCCCAGGCCAGGGCCTCCTCAGTCAGCAAGCTGATGATAAATTCTACTTGGGCTTGGTCAGTGCTCTTGGTTGCAACGGAAACAGAAGCGAGCACAGATTCAGAAATCCACAGAATTTGCTACAGTCACTGTTGAATTTATCCAGCAATGGAATCTTTGGTTCATGTGGAGCAGGGGATGGAGCGGGAAGTTGTGCAGCTTGTGCTTGCAGGGCCACATTCTACACCTGCAAAGCAGCAATCTGAGCCTGCAGGTCCTGCACTGCACCCATTATCAGGGGCAGCTCTAGGAATTTTGCTGCCCCAAGCACGGCAGGCAGGCTGCCTTTGGTGGCTTGCCTGCGGAGGGTCCGCTAGTCCCGCGGCTTCGGTGGACCTCCCGCAGGACCAGCGGACCCTCCGCAGGCACATCTGTGGGAGTTCCTCCGAAGCTGCAGGACCAGCGGACCCTCTGCAGGCAAGCCGCTGAAGGCAGCCTGCTTGCCGTCCTTGCGGCGCCCACAGGGTGCCCCCCGCGGCTTGCCGCCCCAAGCACGTGCTTGGCGTGCTGGGGCCTGGAGCCGCCCCTGCCCATTATCTGCAATGGGAAAACATTTGTCATGGTGGGATCTAAGCCAGAGAGAACTGAACCCCTTTTCCTCTGATGGGTTCCTCTTGGTGGACTGATCAAACAGTTAGGCACTGTGAAATAGACAGTAAAGGCTGGTTGTTGCAGCAAGAGTCAGGCCAGAAATTGGAGCTGAGGGTCAGAGCCAGATTACCTGGAGCGAGGCGAGGCTGAGTCCATGGCAGGAGCAGGGCCAGAACAAGCAGGCTCAGGAGCGATTACAGCCGTGAGTGAATGCATTGAGCAGCTAGTGCCCTCCTGCTGCTGCTGGTCTTAAGAGCATGTCTGCTGATATCCTCAGCCAATCGGGTGGTTTGGCCAATCAGGAAGCTCTGTTGGGGCCCAGGCGCCCAGCTGCACTGGTTAGACTGCCTGGGAGTTAATCTGGCAGGCAAGCAGGCTGGGATTCTTTATTCCTGACAGGAGCCAAGAGCCGGTAGATGAAATTCTGGTCCCATGGAAGTCGGTGGCAAAACTGCCATTGATTTCAGTAGGGCTGGGAGTTCATTCCATGTGTTCTAATCCCAGTGTTACCCTTTCCATGTTGTGTGGCTTTGGGCAAGTTACTCTCTTCCTTCCTGTTTTCCTCATCTGTAAAGTGGGTGAGTAATACATCCTTGTGAGGTACGTGTGTAAGGATTATTACCTAGTTAGTGCTTATAAAGTGTTTTAAAAACATAAAATGCTATGTATTAGTAAGCATTAAGTAAAAAAATGTTGCACAAAATACAAAGATATACAACATTTCATGAGCTCAAGAATAATCTAATTTGAATTGCAACCTGGTACAAGACAGGCTGCCACCTGCATATGTTGAGTAAGGTGTCTTAAAAGATAAAGAATCTGATTCCTGCTTAATAATAGGTATTACATAAGCTTCCCTCCAGTCGGCCACTACCTTCCCTGTTTCCAAAAGATTTGCGATATGTCTGAAGAATGTTAATATTTGCCATTTCCTTTGGAGTTTTGGTCTTGATAAGCATGTGACTGTAAAGTATTTTTTTTTACTCTTTGGATGTTTTATTTTGTTTTAATTACTTATTTAGCATGATTCTGATTTCCTTCAGCATTGTATCTGCTTCCTCTGGGAAACGTGTGTCTACTTCTGGCTCTCATCTTTTGTGAACAATAAGGCAATTAATTCATTAAATTTTAGCAGAATTTACTACTTCTGTCAAATTCCCCTAATGCTGTCTCTTGGAGGCCCTAATGCCTTCTTCACTGACCTCTTGTTCCTGATGTACTTAGAATTGCTCTTCCATTCATTTATCTTAACTTTTTATTAAAAGTTTCTTGTATTCTCTACCTCCATTTTCCTCTCTCCCCTAATTTCACTTTGTAATCCTCTTTTGAACTTGATGTTGTATATCTCACCTACTTCGTGTCTCTTCCTTTAGTCTTGATTTTATTTTATACCACCATGTTCATTCATGTTTTCATTTTTCTTCTACTCTTACTGTGCTAATCACTAGATGGCAGGCATACATTAATATATTTTTGAAACTTCCCATTTCTCCTCTGGTCTTCCTTTTTTTATTTGATCCTATTTCACCCAGCCTTTTCCCATATTCTTCCAAAATTTGTTATTCTGTTTTTATCATGTCCTTTTATTACTCAGAAGTCAATGACTGCTCTTCTTAAAGGGTTGTGTTCTTTTCCCTTTGAAGTCTGATGGCCAAACTCCCATTGACTTCACAGAGAGAATTGGGTCCCTACTTCCTTCCTTTACATAACATGCCACACCTAAGCTCTTCTTATCACAGTGTCTATAAATCTGTTACTCAGTTTGTTCCTTCTGTTTAATGTGTTCCAGTTTGCTTAGATTATTGATATACAGGACTGTCTCATTGTTACTGCTCTGTTCTTTTCACAACTCTATTTTGATTTGTTACATGACTTCGTCATCCCTTTAATCATTCAGATCAGATGCTTTTTGGCAAATTCTTACCAGTCACTTCCTGCCTTTATCGTATTTATATTCAAGCCATAATTTATTCTGCTCCTTTCCTTTTATTCCTTCAGGATTTTTTATCTCAGTTACATAGGAAATTAATCTGGGCACATGCTTTGAAATTAATCTGGGCACATGCCACTTGTGTATGATTCTTTTTCAGATGATCAGATTTATTTGCCCATAAATAATAGACTTCTTGATTGAAACAGTGTAATTTTAAACAAAATGGGCCTGTTCTCAGTGAGGAGTCCTCAACTCTAGGATGTTCTTTCCTACTTGGTCTGTCAGAGCCTGGCTTTTATGACTTTTAGAACATGATCTGTATTTTTTCCACACTTTTCTCAGGATGGCAGTGAATGGTTGAGTGTTTTTTGTAGTTGGGAGAGTCCTTTGACATTGAGTCATTTTGTAAATGTTTTTATTTAATTATTATAAACTCTTCTGTCCATTCCTGTGTTTTCCATTTGTTGACAAAATTGAAGGCCACAGGTTTCAGATGAAATATTGTTGTTTTTTTTATATTTCAGTACAAAAAGTTTTCATTGGCTTTTTTCCTTGTACTTTTCAGTCCTTCTGTTTTTTTTATAAATAAGAAAAAATAATATTTGTTCTCCTCAGGTCTTTTTGTCATTGGTTTAATGTGACTGACAATTTTGGATGATGTCCCTGATAGACAAGTGCCATTTGTATCTTCTTTTTCCCCTTCAGCTTTAGTGGTCATAGAAAGGTGCTTCAAAGTCTTTCTGCTGCGGGAGGCCTCTTGTCCTCAAACAAATGTTAAGGGGGTTTGGCTCTCCTTGTTTGGATGCCAGAACTTCATCAAATTTCCCAAGAGAAGCACAAGAAATCCCCAGATTAGCAGATAATACTGAGTTCTTGGTTCCTGCTTTTATAAAGAAACACATGCATAATTGTTTGTTTTACTTTAACTGTGGTTACATATATAAATCAAATACTGAGTGGAATTGATACATCCAGAACTGTTCTTCTGAATCCTCTCTCCCTTTCAGCAGCACTGCTCTATATATGTTAAAGTGAAACAATGATAAAACACCTCTTGAGTCCACAGTAGTGTCAACGTCGCACCTTCTGAGGTGAACATTATAGCCTGGTATGAAAAAGAAATGGTAACAATGAAAGGTATAATTTAGGAGCCAAGTTTTTCTGATTTTATACACTTATATCAGCTAATGGTTAGTAATAGCTACTGTATAAAAAGATGCATCACTATATAAATATAAGATGACATTTTAGATGAGAAACACTATTTGCATAGACATTGTGGGAGCATGGAGTGTCTTGATTTCCAGACCTGTACCCTACCCATTTTGACCACACCACCTTGCTAGGAAAGCAATGTACTATAAAGATGCATTGGTCAGCTATAGTCCAAATTTCCTTAAATTCTGATACTTATCATGGAAGCTGGAAAAATGACAGTGGCTGTTACCTTCAAAACTGTAAAGCCTAGCAAGTAATCACAGTCTTTGAGGAATCTATTTAATGAAAGACAGCACAGCAACACAATTGCAAATGCAGAGATTAGTTGACTCTACAAAAGAAGCTAACATGTTATATATATCACACCTAGAAATGGAGAGAAAATAACAGAGGAGATGACATAAAAAATTGCAAGAATTCTGGCACCAAGAAAGACACAAGAAATTATAATAGGAGAGCTACAAAGAACATGACTGTGAATAAAGCTCTGTTGGTTTCGTACACGCTGTTGGTTTCTAAATTAGCTAGCAACTCTCAGGAAAAAGATCTAGGGGTTACTGTAGACAGTTCAATGAAGATGTCTGCTCAATGTGCAGTCACAGTGAAAAAGACTAACAGGATTCTAGGTTGTATTAGAGAGAGGATAGAAAATAATAGATAATATTATAATGATCTTGTATAAATCAATGATCTGTCCACACTTTGTGTGCTTTGTTTGGTTTTGGTCATCTGACCTCAAAAAGGATGTTGCTGAACTTAAAAGGCCTGGGAAGGGACAGCTAAGATTCAAAGAGGTTTCAATAGGTTTATGTGGATATGAGATGAGATTTAAAAGTTTTGGACTGTTTAAGAGGAGAATAAGAAGAAACATGATAGCATACAAAATAATGAATGGATTAGTAAAAACTGAGCAGGCATCCCTCTTCAGCTACTGCCATGACAGAAGAACAAGAGGACACTCAATGAAATTTATTGGCAGCAAATTTAAAATTAATGGAAGGAAAGATTTCTTTACACCAGGAGTAGGCAACCTATGGCACACATGCCGAAGGCGGCACACAAGGAGATTTTCAGTGGCACTCACACTGCCCGGGTCCTGGCCACCAGTCTGGGGGGCTCTGCATTTTAATTTAATTTTAAATGGAGCTTCTTAAACATTTTTAAAACCTTATTTACTTTACACGCAACAATAGTTTAGTTATATATTATAGACTTATAGAAAGAGATCTTCTAAAAACATTAAAATGTATTACTGGCACGCGAAACCTTAAATTAGAGTGATTAAATGAAGACGCGGCACACCACTTCTGAAAGGTTGCTGACCCCTGCTTTATACAGTTGGTGGTAAATCTGTGGAATTCACTGCCATGGGAAAATCATTGAAGCAAACAGTTTAGGACCCATTTTTAAGGACCCACTGAATAGCTACATGAACAGGTGTCATATAAGCAGCTATACTAACCTAGGAAATATGGTGAAAAATGTTGAAAGACAAATCCTCCTGTTTCAGGACCTAAGCTAATCACCTGCAGGGTTTGGAAGGAGTTCCCCTATGTACTGCTTGCACAATGATCCAGATGCATCTTGAAACATCAAGTGTTGACTGGTATTTGAAGCAGATACTGCATTTGATGAAGCAATGGTCTCCTTGGACCTGGCAAATCCTGTATTTCTGTGTACTGCAAAATATTGCAACTGCTGAGGTGTTGCTTAATACAGTAGAGGGCAGTCATGAGATAGCATCATCTGTATTACAATTTAACTTTAATTCATAGATAATGTGGATGTTCAGCCTTTCTGGAGTTTAATTAAGTCATTTTCATTGTCATTTGATGGCTTTTAGATTATAGATATGCTGCTTTGCAAACTAAAGGATTTTTCCAAATCACCAAAATGTCCCCATATGCTTCGGAACGATCTATCTGAATTCAGCTCAGCACCTCAAACTAAAGGCTACCAGACATAAAGCCTTATCAACTAAGGCCTTCTCCCCCTACACAGCTGTTACTCGAATTTGTTTCAACCATAGCAGTTGTGGGTTTTGAACACAGGCTGTTAACCCCATGATGAAACATTCCAGCTTGGATCAGCCCTTTGGCCCTGGCATGTTGCCTGCATGCTTCATTTAAGGTGTTATTTAGTTCTGTTTACAACTTTTGCTACTTTTAATTTTTTTGCTTTATCTCTTCATTTTTTCCCCAGGTGTTTCACTGTGTGCATTTTGAGTGTCCAGCACAAAACAATGCCCACAAGGAAGAGGGTAATGAGGAAGTGGTGACAACAGAACTGGGCACTGGCACACAACAGATTGTTTCTCGCCCAGTTCGAGCCTCAAGCACCAGTTCTCTGCACTCCCTCACTGGATCCACCTCACGTACACATGCTCACCAACCATAAAGGAGAGTGGAATGGAGCTTTTGCAGTCTCTATGATGCTATATGAAATTATTCACCACCTTCTTCTACAGGCACCTTTTTTCTTGTTCTCTCAGTGAACAAAGTGGACCATGCCTGGCAGCTGGAAATGCTGAAATGGAAAAGGCTTTCCAAGGACACAAAGGGGCTGCTTCACTCTCTTCAATTTGTTCAAATCAGGCTGGTCTCCGGGGGGATAAAATAGGTCTTCAATCTATATCAAGTCCCCCATTAACACCCTACCTCTCTAATCTAACCAAGGAAAGGAGAATGGAAGGAAATAAAAGGCAGAGTCACATTGGAATACAAAAATGGCATATGAACAGTAGACTGGAAGGAATATAAATTAATTATTTGTTACCTGAAGGCACCTATTAGGAAATAGAATGTTTATCTTTATGGCATCACTATGGAAAATAGATTGTTTTTATTTTTTTAAATTATTCTTAATCGATATTCCTTTGTAAATTATAAGCTGTTTTCTGAATAATTTTGACTGGGTGTCCGACTTTTCCCTTATTTTCAGCTATAGTACATACAGTACAATAGATTAAGGAAGTAACAGGCATGTATATCACCTGGTATGACAAGGAAAAAACCCTCCTGATAAAAACAAATCAATTTATGGATGCTGTATTTAATTCTGACTTTACTTGAATTGTTGAGTTACAAAATTGTCATTTTTTATCTATGTTCCAAGTGGGAAATTCCTAGTGAAGCTTCCAATTTGACAAGCAGATAATTATCTGCTTAATTTAAAGATGATTCTTCAAGTTTTACTGAAATTTCTACAAAAATTATTGTAATTTGTCAAATTTGTTGTTTGTGTTTAGAAAAGCAAAATTACAGCTGACCGCTGACATGCTGCTGATCAGACTAAGCAATACAAAAATGAGAATTTGCAGTCAAAGAATTTTTAAAGAAAATAATAGACTACAGTGTTCAACTAGGGGTTTAAAAGCCACTGATAAGCTTTTCTCATAATCTTCATGGAAAAAAATTAATTTAACTATTGTGGTTTGATCTGACTCTTCATTGGTTCTTGCTTTAGTAACTTACATCTCAGTGTTACCTCTCCTTTGTAACTTGATCAGATTATCTGTTTTTTCCTTATCTTGAGCATTTTTACATTGTTATCATCAGGATTCTGTAATCTCCAGTCCACGTGACTTAGCAAAAGCTCCACATCTCACTGAGCTTGCCAGTATGGGAAGAAGAGGTTCTGTTTTTACACACACTATTGATGTAATTTGGCAAAAATAATTAGGAAAGATTGATATTTCTCCTGAAGTACCTGACCTTTGGAGCATCTACTGTCCAAGTTTATTGACCTGGAATTTTTTTTTTCTGTTGGACTAACATACCTTTGTCAGAACAAAACAAGATGACAAGTCAGAGTTAGTCAAGTCAAATATGATTTTCCTCTGTTTGAACATAATGATATAATGAGTTATATATCAATCTATCACACTGCTTAACCTGAAAGACTTTCTTTCTGAATACCAGTTGGGCTAAAAGCATGAAGGAACAGATAGCATGATGGCTACAAAACAGCAGAGACTTGACAGAGAAGAAAAGAAACGCTTCCTCTTTCTGATATATTTCCTGTAAAGTTGAATAACTTTGGCAATTTTATCTTTTTTCCTTATTACCAGACCCATCTTCAGTCTTTCTCATGTTAGCCCCTGTATTCCCTCCCCAAACCCTTTGCCTCCATTGCCTGAATCAAGATGGTTGTCATTGGAGATGCATGGACATTACATGATACATTTTGATGAGGTGTCATGGCTACCCCTCACAGTGCTTAGCAGAGGTTCTCTGCATACAGAATGTTGCTCATGAGCGATCAGCTAGCACTGACTGCTGATTACCACATTTGTTTAGCAACTCTTAGCATAGTGGAAGTCAGACTAAGTATTGGGTACAGAGCCCTTTGATTAACTTCAAGTACAGAGGTAGAAAATTTTAGACTAAACTTTTCTTTAAAAAGAAACAAACAAAAACCCCATGACAATTGTAATCTTTGCTGGACCTTTTGTTTTGACTTGCATGGAGCCTGCCTTGCCTTTCTTGGGTTGATCCTTCAGTGTCAGAGTTGGTGACACTGGCAAGAGACTACAAATAAATTTACAACTAATTTCACCATTCTCAGACTGCAAATAAACAAATTACATCATTCTCCAGTTTTGTTAGCTCTAATTGCCACCATTGTAGGGAGTGTTGTAACATAAGAATGAAATAGATCTGATTCAATTGTCCCTGGTTTTAGACTCTCTCAGGCAAAGTGCAGGATTTTGAATGTATACTTCCCAGACATGGACAATTATTTTGTAGAATATAGCTAAGCCAAAAAAAAGACTCTTTAGAAGCCATCAGTCTACACCTCTCCTTCTGTCATTCTCTTTGATCTTGCCCTCTAAGACTTCAAAGATATCTATATAATCTAGATTTCTTATTACATCTACTAGCCATCCAGGCCTCTGTTCACCCCTGTTCTGGGACATGAAGAATTTGAAAAATTAACTTATAGCAGAGTACATGTGAGAGATTCTCAAAGCGCAGAGCAACAGGACCTGTAGAACTTCAAATACCCAAGAAAAGTATATGTTAGCCACAGCTGAGGTAAATTACCTTATCCTTCCTCACAAACAAATAGGATTTTTTTAACATTATGATTCCCAGTCACATCATGCCTCTTTCACACACCTGTTAGTCCCCTGTCTGACAATTATTTGTGCTTTGAACCTGTCTCTGAAGTAAGCCATTGTGTCTGTGTTGGCACCGAATTTTCAAACCTTTATAAGCCAAAATAACCCCACTTTGCATTTTGTGGTTTGAATCTTTTAGTCTTGTATAACAAGAATGTTAATGCTTTGGGAGTTGTATGTTATTGACCATCTCATTTTTGTTCAGTCTTTAAAAACCCATAAAATCTACTTATTGCCCAGTATGCTCTTCTGCCATAAACATTTTCTTTCAATATAATGTGCCAGTGGTGAGGCAGGAGGAGGGCATCACACAGAATTAATTTATATTTTGGTATAAATGTCCTCATCTTTTTCCAGTTTTTTTATATTTAGTTTTTATATATAGTTTAGTTTTTCTTCATTATGGGATTGCTGCTTAATTGAATTCTGGTTATTCATGTATGATTTTTGTCAACCCTGCTCTGAGTTTTTAGCTTGTTTCCTGATGGAAATAACTAAAAGCATAGTTGAGCTGCCAAGATGTACCATTAAAAAGTGTGTCCCTTCAGGATGATGGGATATATACAGTTGCTCTGAACTATATAGCATACATGTATGTTTTATCTGTGACTAAGATAAAACAGGACTGACCAGATGTTCTCTTGTCTCCTGTCAGACTATAAGAGTTTTGTTGTTATATCTCTATGCTAATAGCATTTGTTTATATTCTCATTATAGAGACATTGTTTCTATTTAGCACTTAAATGGACTTTGACATTAAAAATGATAAACTCCACCCTCAGATTTTCCCTATTTTTTTTCATTTCCTCTGTTTTCTCCCAATGCTAGCTTCAGTTTAGACTAGCGTCAAGCTCACGTGGTGCTCAGCAGAGTTACCTTTAAAGTTTCCTTTTTTAATTAAGTGTCTCTTTCTTCCAAATACATTAAAAACACTTTTATTCCCGGAAACGTCTGGCATCAAACCAAACCATATTTTCAGCAAGAGTAGGCTGTATTTGTAAAACTGATTTCTCTGGGAAAATTAGTTTTTGAATTGAGCAAAAATTGCTCAGCTCTGTGTTCCAAACCATTGTCAAGCAACCCTACAAACAAGCTCCTGAAAGATCAGTTTAGACTTTCTTTAATTTAAAAAGCAACAAAAATATAATTTTGTCTTTCTCTAGCAAAGGAAACCAGTGTACCACTGAAATAAGCAAGTATTTTTATTTTTCCATGGAGGGACATTTGATAATGCAGAGGCACAGTTTCCCATTTCATGAGATTTCATTTAAGAAGTTCCTTTTGACAATGAAGCAATGTGGTAAAAAGCAAAGAAAATTAAATTTGTTTTCTTCCAGGAATTTGAAGTGTGTACTTTTTATTTTTTGTTAACTTCTGCAAAAGTGACATGTTCAGTCTGAACTATAACAAAACAAGTGAATCCAAGGCCAATGTGAGACGTTTAGCAGAGAGGTGAAATTAGCCTTTTTCATGTAGAGGGAACTTGGTGCTTTAGTGCAGTTGGCTTCCTCTGGAGCGTCATTTATTTCTCTTTCTTTAGAAATCAGTTCTGCAGATTTTGTCCTGACTACAACTCCCACTGGAGTTCAGTGCTTATTAGTGCTGTGTAAAATTCTAATGCAGTTAATGTATCTTCACCTTAATGTATTTTGATTATTATAACATTAAATTAGAGAATTTTCTGTATGGTATCTGCCTTGATAAGATGGTAGGTTCTTCTGATAGAGGAAGAAGGGGACAGGTCATGATTAAGGGACTACTTGACTTGTGGGATGATTGTCATATAATTGTGGTTGAGTTGCAGACAATACATGGGAAATTGCGGAAAGGTAATAATGGACCTATATTACTTGCGGTAATTTGGGAAACCTGCTCCCTCTATCATCCGTGCATGGGATTGACAGTGGAAGCTCTCACTGTCAGCCACCTGGCTAGTGGATGGGGCTCCCACTGTCAGCCGTAGGTGGGACTGAGGGATGAGGCTCCCACTGTCAGTCACTCTTCTGACGGCGGGGCTCCTGCTGTCAGCCATGCATGGGGCTGAGGGCCAGGGCTCCCACTGTCAGCGCCCATCTGATGGCCGGCTTCCACTATCAGCCCTGCACATGGCTAGGCTCCTGCTGTCAGCTGCCATACTGACAAAATTGCAGTGGAAGCCTAATATTGCAGAATCCACAATTCCTGCAATATTGCAAGTTAAGTAGGGCCTTAATCATGATGTTGGTGATTCAGTACTGTAGGTATATGAAACTGATTTTTCAGGGTTTCTTAAATGGACAAAATATGAAGTTTTACTATCTACAGATCATTTAACAATATTATGCATAGCTAGAGTCAATGAAGAGACTAGAAGGTAAAGTTACTAGAGTTTATTATTGCATTGTTAGATAGAGCTTACTAGTTCTGTTTGACCAAAATGTATGGTATTCCCACCCAAGAATATAGAATATGGAATCAGAGACTAGACTAACTCAGTTATTGAACTTTTCTGGCAAATGGGAATTTTATAATTATTTTCCTTTTAGGAAATATTTGTTGTCTTTATATAAGTTTTGAAAGGTGCTCAGATACCATTGGGGTGAGTTTGGAATACGTTTTTAGGAAGATATAGTAGTGATTGTGGTAGCCTTTGGGAAACATCAAAGCCAATAAAAACAACAATCTTATGCACGCATGAAGTCAAATTAGCTGCCATGGTGCAAGGACATATTTTAGAAATATTAATTTACAGGTTCCAGAGTCTAGGGCCTGATTACCCACTGCCTCCCAATTGTGTATCTATTAATGATTTATTTAAGCTACAGACTTGATCTTGTAGGTTAATTGATTGCCTGCTCATTTGAGTTATCTAATAGAATTGTAAATGCAGTGGTGGTGTAACCACGGTAGCCCTGGGATATTAGAGACAAGATGAGTGAGGTAATATCTTTTACTGGACCAACTTCTGTGGTGAAAGAGACAAGCTTTCGAGCTACACAGAGCTCTACCTGAAGAAGAGTGCTGTGAAGCTCGAAAGCTTGTCTCTTTCACCAACAGAAGTTGGTCCAGTAAAAGATATTACCTCACCCACCTTGTCTAGGCAAGCTAGACAAGCATTAAAATTGTGTTAGTGAACTTGGGCTAATAGGTAAATTGATGAATGTGAGTTACAACAGGATCAGGTACTCTGGTCTAGACGAGGCCTTGCACCTGTGCAAGTGGGCATAAAATGCTACTATTGTGATTTGATAGCATATTGCACCCTTTTTATGGTCACTTAAAACTGATGTACACAAGGTGTGAAACAATGAACATTCAGTCCCGGGGTGTTCATGTTGTGCCCAGTTGAGGGATGTTTGTAATTTGGGTGTAAGTAACACGCATAAAATAGAGCAAATTGCATATATCCATCTTCAAGACAATAGTGCAGTCCACAGAGACTACAGGTTCCCACTTGGCTCCCTTGTATGCTGTGACCTGTTGTCTCCCTGGAGTGAGCATCCATATTAAAAATTAGGGTGTTTGTGGAAGTGTGCAGGCTGTACTTTAGCCAGCTCTCCTACACATGATTTTTGTGAGTGCCATTTGGAAGTCCACAAGCACTCATTAGAAAGCTTTGACTGATAGGAGTAGGAATTGTTCCCACGTCTCACGGCAAAATTGCGTCCTTTGTTTTAGATTTAAAATCCTTCAGTAGCAGTTTAAACTTTTGAAATTGCCATGTAGCTTATCTTAGACAAAGGGACTCCAAGATGACAACTGTGATACATGGGATTCTCATAGGGGGAACTGAAAATTCCTGCCGTTTTCCCATAGGATGGGTACAATTTACAACTGATGGAAGTTCAGTTACACATCACTTGTGTTTAGGTACTCATGCATTTTATTACTGTAACATATATAAATGATGGCAGTAACTGAATAACAAACCCTACTGAGAGTAAAAATATCCTGCTGGCATTAGTCATTATTAGCAAAATCAGAGAATTATCTTTTCCCCCACCTCCTCACCCCCAGTCTAATAGAATGATAATTATAACTTTTTTCAGAGCATTGAGCTGTATCTCTTACACAAGTGTACTGGGAATTGCAGTTCAAACTGCATCAGGTAAACCACTAAAATCCTCATATAGGGAGTAAACAGGAGCCCCCCACTGTTACTACAACCCTGAGCTATAGTAGAGGCAATGGAAGTGCTGTGGGACTGCGTTGTTGGTACAATATATAAACTAACAATGTATCCCCAGAACTTCCACTAGAACTATTTCCTTATTGATCACCTCAGCCTATCCATTATTTGTGTGCAATCCCAATGAATCAAACCCCAGTTAACAGAAGGTAAGCTTGTTTCCCAGGATTTTCAGTGCTGTCCATTGAGTCATGAAAGCTTGCAGAAACATCAGCAACACAGTATGTTTCTGTGAGGGTTCTAGGGCACATACAGAACTGACTTAAATATCCTATCAAACAAAATGCTGTTTATCTGAAGGTGTCAAATGTCTCCTGAAAACCTTTGGATAAGTGGGGTTGTACTGTACTTATTCAGGCTAGTGCCTACACCTTGAGGCCATGTGCTATGTATTCTGACTCAATAGCAATTATTGCAGCTTCTCCCTAAACAAACACTAGTAAACTTACACACCTACAAGGAAATACAGTAGTTCTTTTTCTTGGTAACGTTTTGAGACTATGCAAATACCTGTAGTCTCTGTGTGATGCAGGTGTATTATGATAAATACCTAGCATGTACATACCTTTAGGTGTATAGATAGATGGTATAAAGAGTTCCCCTTCAATTAATGTTCTCCTTTTATGAAAACATTTAGATATTGTATTTCCCTTGAAGTACAGTCAGCCACTAGAACTGTTGTCGGGCACCTTCTACATATGTTTATTGCTTTTTATTTAATTCAGCTGCTAAATTCTTCACAGGAATTTCTTATAGGAATTTGACATGTAGAAACTACACTTTCAAAGGAATCACAAATGGCTTCATTACTAAGGAGTCAAAGCAGGCGCCTTCTGCTTTCTACCTGTTGGGACTATGTGGTACAAGAGGAAAATATAGATGTGACCTGGAAAAAATAGGATTATTATTAAAAGTGGGCGGAGATGCAGCCTAGGGTGCAAAGGGAGCTTCCAGTAACAGCGTAAAGCTAGATGCTGGTAGGAGGACTGGGAAATCCAAAACTTCATAATCTGATACAGAGGGCTGATAAGATTCTGCTTTGACATTTGTATTTGTTCACTTGTATTCATTTTATAACAAAGACTTTATTAACGTTTCCTAATTTGGGACTGTTGTACAGATAAAATGCAATTTACAGGCATTAGGAGGTAAATATTTTAAATGTTGTGAAGAGATATTATATAACAAGAGTATGGGGCTTAACCTGGTTAAGAGTCAAAGTATACCAATCTTATATTAGAGAGTGCTCTCATAATGAGCCATCTGATGATGAGATTGTAGTGAAGTTGCAGACATGCACATATATACTTTCTATAGCTTAGAAAGTGTATGTAGATGTTTCATAAGTCCATGTCACCAGAATCCTGAAATTCATTTCAGAGTCTGGTTTTTACATAGACCCTCGTTCATATTCTTTTCTTTTAATTTAAAGAATCTTATAATCTAGATTTTGTTATGGAAAGAACTGTAACAAAAGTGAACATAAAGCCAGGAAGAATAGACTGTAAGGAACAATGCAGAAATAGTTTCAAACATCCCATCGACAACCCAGTCTGTTCCTGAGCAATATGGCTTACCTATGCATTTAGGGCCCAATTTCTACCAACTTACCCTGAGATTCTTGAGACACGAGGTTCTTGTAATATTTTGGGTTCCTCTCTCCTATATTGACTTCATTATTATAATTTTAAATAGGTGAGTTTTCTTTCTGGAATACGTTTTAATGCCCTTGTTTCAAAGCTCACGAAAGAAATGTTAGGGCCAGGTTTAATGCATGTGAGGCCTGTTATGAATATCTCCACTCATCTGTCAATGGTCCTCATTCCTGATCTGCAGCAGACTCTCTGGTCCCATTCCTCCCTGGCAGAGACTGCCAGTTGTGCTATATAATGGTGGTTTTGTGCATTAACCATCCTTTCCCATCTTTCCCCCTTTACCAGCTTTCTTGAGAATAGGCTTCCATAGCTTGGTTCTAAACTACCTCACACCCTGTTGTGAACAGAGATGCGCTGAAGCTAAAATACTTGCTCGGTGATGGAGCTGTTGGGTGCTCTTAAAATGCCCATATAGATGTAGCTATACCAGCCTAACATACAGTGATTTCATTTTTGGGAATACTGCCCCCAGAAAGAGGTACTTACTGGATGAGCTCAGAGCCACACCCATTCAGTACTTGTCCCTCATTCCAAGTGGAACCTTTAAGGGCATCGCTTCTGACAATGGAACATGCAAAGCAAAACACTTGCCATATCAAATCTCCTCTCTGTGTTTGGAGGAACATGAAATTTTCTGCAATGGACTATTGTAGCCCATCTTTAACTGTAAAATCTTTATAAAAATTGCTGCATCAGCCTTTGATGCCTGGCTGTGAGAAGGAGCTGTGCAATTGTGGTGATCTGTGCCGATCATGTAAGAATAATTCCATCCACAGCATGCTTTGATGACCTTGCTGACACATTTTATACTGCAGTTTATGTGCATTGCTAACCATTTTGACTAATTAGATTTGAGGTAGAGCCCCAGTCCCAGATTGTACTGCAGTTATGCAATCAATAACTTTGGGAATTGTCTGGTCTTGTAAGTAGTGCATCGATCAAGGCAGCAAACTTCTTTAGTACTGATTTCCTTGCTGCTTTGGGAACTCTTCACCAGCTGATATATATACGTTACCAAACAAACATTTTGTAACGTGGAATTTTCTGTGAACATTTACATCCTTGTACTTTGTCTCCCAGAAAGTGTGTGTATTAGTAATGAAGGATTTTAGAATTTTAAAACTGGTATAAGACAATCCAAGCATGCTCCAGAATGTCTTGTATTGAAAGAGGATGAAAAAGCTGATTACCTGAGGATTTTGGAGAGCTAGCTCTGGAGTTCTTTTTTTTTTTTTTTAAGAGTTTCAAAGAGGAGCAAAACTCCTCAGAGTGAATGCCAGACCAGACAATGCTCAAAACAAATGTAAAGTTGAAACTGTTATGCTTTGTATTTATTTCTTAGTTTGTTTCCTTTCAAATATATATGTTAAACAAGAAAATATATATATATATTTACAGTGTTGAAAACTAGAAGTGCACCTCTACAAGGTGATGTGGCTGTGATTTTAGGAATAAAGTGATCTTTTGTGCTTAATCTCTCGTCTGGAGTTTTCGTGAAAATAATGACTAGTTTTGTCAAATAATGTCTGGTGCTGTTACATGTTGTGTCTGTAAATGGAAGTAGTCGGGCAGAGTTGGGCAGAATTCCAAATTAATGGCAAGGCCCATTTTGGCATATAACACAAAATACAAGTATTCTGTTATCAAAGTGTGAATCTCTGCAGCCAATGGGAATGTTGAGTTCAACAGCTGCAGTACACAGTCTCCGTGCACTTTTGCTTTTACTACCAGAACATACCATTGTAGTCTCTGGAGGGAAAATGTGTGAGAACAATGCAGAAGAAATTGGGATTAGGTTCTATGTCTTATGAAAGAATATTCTATATTTTACCAAAAAAGCGAAACCTTTTCAAATATGGGGACCTAAATGTTGGACCTAAATAAAAATGGTTTGCTTTTTCAGAGGTGACAGTTATCCTGGAACTCTGTGAAAATTGTTGGGTGTTCAGAACTTCTGAAAATCAGGCCAGTTTAATCTGCAGCCCTAAACAGGGCTTTAAATACCTAACTTTAGCAACCCCAGGTATAAAAATTCTGGTTTGTGTGCTTTGAATGGATTTCAAAGAGCCCTGCATCTGATAGCAATTAATGCTCTAGCATCAGTGATTAATTCCATGTATCTTATGACAGTGGTGGCTCTCTGTGTATGGAGAACTCAGAGTTTTACTGGTTGTGGGGTGCTTTGCTAGTTTTTTGTCTTCTCTTCTCGTACACAAATGTGCAAACCCTGTTGCCTAAATAGTGCAGGGCTCAGATTGAGGGGGAAAAGATAAGTGATGGAATGGTATCTGTCTAATGAAGGATTGGCTAAATGCAGGCCACAGAGTTCCACCATATGATCTGAATCACATCCCAGTGCAATCAAGAGAGAGCATTGCATGCTGGACAATTAGTCTGCACAGGCTACACCTCCATATTTAGGAAAAAATAACTTCATTCTGCTCCATCTTGGCAAATCAGGGGTAACTCTTGAGGCTTCTGGGAAGTTCCCAGTGCAGCTTTAAGGCAAATTTTGGATATACTTGATATCATTACCCCTTTTTTACCTGAGCGGCTATTCAGAGTTCTTAGGGATGTTCCAGTTGTGAGTAGAAATTGATGATGGTATTTGTTTTGGTGCAGTCTTGTTTATTTATAAGGAATGTATGAAGTCTTGTTTCTCCAAACGCAGCAGAATGTAACAGCAAAAGGAGTAGTTTCTTAACTTGCAGGCCCATTCTTCTTTTCAGACAGCATTCTTGACTTGGGTGGGCGATTTGGATTCATTAATCCCTATAGTTATGTTTATTGAAGTCTGTGTTCATACCCATCAATCTCAGTGTTTTAATGCAACCCATAACAAGGTTTCACCCACCTCATACAATATAATGCTGCCCATTGCAAGTATTGCATACATGAGTATGAGCAGGCAGAGTAGCAAAAATATCCTGCGGTATGAAAGGAGGAAGAAACCTAAAGAAGGACAGTGCTGAGGAGAACGTACTCAATTTCTCACTGCTCTGGGAAGATCCCAGCTTGCACTAGTAGTCTGACCAAGATCTTTATACTGGTAAGATCACCATCTACTGGTAGGGATCCAAAGAGAAAATACAGGGGAAATGCTGCTAAGTTACCAAATGACAGCAGAGTGGAGCGGTCAGCTTTGAAACTTTAGCCTAGAGCCTTCTTCCAAAGTTTGATTGTAATTCTAAAGGATAGACTCACCTATTTTAATCAGTAGCGGTTTAAGCTTGTAACAGCATCATGACAGGTCCTTT
Organism: Mauremys reevesii; assembly: GCF_016161935.1. Lineage (NCBI taxonomy): Eukaryota > Metazoa > Chordata > Testudines > Geoemydidae > Mauremys > Mauremys reevesii. The sequence continues at coordinate 62,615,795 of NC_052625.1, forward strand.
GAATCCCATTTGGAAAGGCTAAAGGGCACAGATCTTGTTGGAAACATAATTTTACCTTCACAATATAGAACAAAATTCACATAAACAGGGAACATTTTGGTTTCAAATTCATTTTATAGCTCACCCTCTTAGTTGCTGATTAAGTACCCCTGTGGGCTGTACTAAAGAAATTCATATCTTTCGGGAGAGCAATTAAACGTGCTATGGCTGCATCACAGCTCAAGGCAAGACCAAGAAACCATCCATATAAAGATCTTAGCCTGTCTCCTATCTTCCTGAGTCCCTCTCACCCCACCCCACCTCGCCCCAATATACAGTGCTCCCGGGGAAGAAAACGTGTCCATGTTCCCCATGGGTTTCTAAAAGTCAGGTATAGAGTGCCATGGACATAGAAGCAGAGTCCTAGGGGGTCTTTAACAAACAGCAGGCACATCACAGGAATATCTTCAGGTGAAAAGAAGTCACTGGGCAGTTGCATCTGTCTAGCAGATACAGAATTCACTACAATATCAAACTGCACAGAAGATTTTTCTTTGTTTCTTTTGATTTCTAATTGTTTTACTGAGACATTCAGGGAGAAACAGAAGAAATCCACAGATTCTCTGTTCCACCAGCCATAAGATGTCTGACTACTGCATGGGTTTCTTCCTGGCCTGCAGAAACAACTCCTGCACAGCAACAGTACATAGATCAAAGCTTTGACTGAAGTATTAACAGAACTTTGCACTTCTGTAGTACCTTTCAGTCAAGCATCTCAAAGTGCTCTCTGAAGATTAAGCTTCACAAGACCTGTGTGAGGTAGGCAAATAGTATGGGGCTGCTTGACTTAACATTCAAATACAGCTATCTCTAGGATGGAATCTGTTTAGCAGTGTAAAGCAACATTGAGGAAGTGCAGGTGCATGCTGTACTTCTGGGAACTGGTAAACAGTGGCCACTTTCAGTGCTGAGATAGCTGCATTTTGGTGGTAGGCAAAATTATTCCTTTGTATGTATAGAGCCAAGTTTCAAGGTGAAGCATATGCAGATGCACACATACCTGGCATGCACAAGTGGGCAAGAGCAAATCAGGTTTGTACACATATGGTCTGTTGTGAGTGTGGTTTTGGTATTTGGATTCTAAATTATGTAAATGATTCCTACAACTGTGAACTTTGAAAATCTGGCCTGTTGTTTATAAATTAATTTATAAACTTTGTTGAGGGAGGCAGCATCACTGGACTAAAGCCACTATATAGAAGTAAATGTCTTTCATCATCACCTGACCCCAGGCACCCAGCTTTAGGTACTTCACATAAAGCAGAGCCCAGGCTGCATTCTGAAGATTCCAGCTGAGCAGACATCACACAGGTGGGACTCCTGATTTCATAAGAGACAGTGTCTGTGAGAGTGCGGGCGTGCAAGCAGAAGGTGCATATACCATACTGAGGAGCGCTCTGTGAGAACCTAACTAGAAGACAGAGGGACGGGAAACTATCCAGAGCAAGACTGAGGCTCTTAGAAGCTTTATAGGTCCATTCAGTTTAATGAAGCTGTAAACTATCAATGCATCATTGAGATGCATTAACATAATGGATGTAAGTATCAGGAACTGGAAAATGTCTTGTTTTCTAACCACTTCATTATCTAAATATATTAGACACGTACATAAGTAATTGTAATATAGCACAAATAGATGCATAGACTCATAGACTCAGACTTTAAGGTCAGAAGGGACCATTATGATCATCTAGTCTGACCTCCTGCACAATGCAGGCCACAGAATCTCACCCTCCCTCTCCTGTAACAAGCCCCTAACCTATGTCTGAGTTACTGAAGTCCTCAAATTATGGTTTGAAGACCTCAAGCTGCAGAGAATCCTCCAGCAAGTGGACCTCTAGCCTGTGTTTTTCTTTGCAGAATACTCCTTTTCAGAATACTGCACAAAAATTGTTCTATTATAGATGGCTGGGAGAAAACTGTTTTTACTAGTTAGAGACCTATCAGCTCTTCTAGTCTCCTGTCCTGAGGAACTAGTGCAGGATTGTTTCTTTCGTTGCCTTACCCCGCTCAGTTTTCAATGGCCAACATAATGGAGCTTACACCTCTTCCTTTATGAGACACTTTCACATCCTAGCAGATCTCACCTTTAGTAAATGTTTCCTGGTAACCATCTATTAATGTAAAGAAAAAATTATGTTAAGGAGATGGGCCACATTCTAGCCTGGTTCCATGTAAGGAATCAATAGGAGTCTGTCACAAATGTCCAAGTTAGACTATGGTCTTACTTGTATTTCCCTGCTTATTGGTATCAGTATTAAATAATAGCCCCAGCTAGGCTTGGAAGTGAATAATATGAAAATGGAAATGAATACTTTTGTTGCTGGTACGTAAGTTTTCTCCAGATGAAATCCACTAAGAGGATGCTGTGGCATTGGCTTGCTCACTCTATATAGGGAAGTGATGCCTCTGCAACTCAGCCAGTTAGAAGAAATGTGCTTTTCAGATGATTGTGAAGGACACAGTGGTGTGGGTAGAAGGAAACCCCCATAAAATCACAGCTTCTGCTGTCATTTTGTCCTTACAGTTCTGCACGGGCTTATACATACTTAAAAGCTTTTTTCCTGTGGATAGTGGTATTACTGAAAGCTGGACAGGATGGCACATGTCCTCTTCTGGATGCTATGGTAACCCTCATCCTAAGGACATCCCCTCAGTAGAAGTACTGTTCTCTGATTCCAGGCATCCCCATCCCCCCTCTGACTGGAGGCCACCAGAAGTAACAGGATGGAGTAGACTAAATACAGGCTGGGAGGTCAGCTTTTTAAAAGGTAGCTAGAGAAGATTTTTGTGGCAGTTACACTCTGGTGGTGCTAATTCCCCTGAATTAAACCAATCTGTGAGCACATCATTCCCTCAACTCTTGTGCTCTTGGAAGCAATGGCCCAAGCATAAATAAATGAGCCTAGACTCTGAAATACTAATTCCCCATTACCTTTTCCTTATCTGTTCAGACCAGTCCCAGCCCCTGTGACTCACTGCAAGAAATCCAGTGCTCTTCAGGCATTTGTGGGGATGAGGTTTGACTGACTGTTAATGTTCAAGAATTTTATTTCTTTACACTGAGTTCACAAATAATCTGTTTCATTGATGATGATGGGCCAGCAGTTGTGGTTCCCTGCACGTGGCTGGAGTTATTAAATCCTCTTCTCAAAGAGAGATGTTGCTGTTCCATGCATGCCTGTATTGATACTGGCAACCTCTGTCACATAAACACCTGCTTCGTGTTCACTTGTATGCCAGGATATTTCCTTTTTCCTTTTCTAACTTACTTACTTGGAAAATGATTCCCCTGTGGTAGTTTGTCACAGGGGAACAGCTATGCCAATAAGTCACAAACCATTTTCTCTTGGCTGTTAGAAGGCAGGATTGGGAGGAAAGGACCCTCTACCATCCATCAGAGAGTGATCCCTTAGTCTTATCAACTTTTACTAATCCAAGCTCATTGTATGTGGAAGAGTTGTAAGGGATCTTGGCTGGTCATTTTAGATTAGGTTGGTATGATACATAATCAAAATAACACTCTAGTGATGGTGGTAAGGGCCTTTTATTGAGTTAGGGAGGTAAGGGTGAAAGGAGCTGATGAAACACAATCATCCCTGCACTGATGTGTTTAATAAGCTTGTTCTCACTAGCGATGATCAATATTAAGTGATGTGATGGTTCTGTTCAGTTTGAAATTCTTGTTTAAGCATCCAGCACAAGTTCATCTTGGTTTATAGATTGTTGTCTCAGTCAGGTGTGACCAAACTATAGCCTGCAGCAAAAATGTACGTCGTGGCAACACACGTTTTTAATAAAGATTTTGGAGACAGCAGGTGCCAGCACTCATTGCTGTGTGGAACCATGTGGAGCCCACATTCCATGCTGGGCTTTGTATTCCCCACAGGTCACACCTCCATGTGAAAGGTGAGGTAGCAGCAATCTGGTTGTATTTTGCCAACTATCTGCAGCCGCCTGAAGCCTAGCAAGTTTCCAGTTTAGCCTCCCGTTGATAGAGTTTGGGGAGATCCATAACTGAAGTGGCATCTCCATCTTATGGCAAAGTTACTATTGATGAGTTCTGTCCCTCAGAAAACACTATATAGACATTAGACAACAGTCCCCATATGAATTCTACTTCTGGGAGCCTAGAACAGCAGCCTTCGCCATGCATTCTTTGCATGCAAATTAAATTGCCCATGTTTCTTGAGTGAGTCCGACTTTGAGGCTGACAGGCAGTTCATGTAATGTTAGCTAGTTTTCCCAAGGGGAATAATTTTATTCACCTGTCTCCTGCTCAACCATGTCCCCACTTTCTTTCCCCTTCTCTTCCACAGGCACGTGACTGGAGTGCAGCACAGACACTGTTAACAAAAAGAGATCCTTTGTGAAATGGATTTTTTTATCATGAAAGCTAAAATATTTAGGTTTTTAGCTCACTTAATCATTTTGACAGATGACAATACTAAATACCATCACCAGACAGATGACACTAGACAGATGACAATACTAATCCTACAGCAACTTCTCAAGGGAGAGTCTTATTGTAAAAATTGACATATATTGTACCAGGGTGCACATAATGCATTTAGGAGCGCTGCAGTTTGCTGCTTCACAGTTTGGTACATCTCTAGGTCTTTATTACTTTTGTGTCAGAGTTTCTGCTAATCTCTGCCATCTCCAAGTTTGGGTTCTGGTAAAATTGGCAGATCCTTTATGTCAGCCCTCGCTATTGGGGCTGTTGAGATGGTGATTGATAGGGAAAAGCACAGATGTTTGCTTAATGGTTATTTTCCCAGGGGCTTCTGTCAGAGCTGCTGGCAGGGGGCGGAGGGAGAGTTGCCTTGGATATTGCCAATTCATTTTCTCTGAGTGATAGGAAGGTAAAGCAATGTCATTGCAAAGTCAAGGTTGTGTAACTTGTCTCCACTAACCCATTTTACACCACCACGAAGCTGATGCAAAGAGGAATTGATGATAACACACACCCTTATCTAACTCCTGTCACAATTTTTAACTACTCACCCAGGCCTGTATCCAGTCTTACTGTACATCTTCTTCCATCATCTAAATACCTTAGTATGTTGATCAGATACATCAGAGGTAGAACAGGAAGCAGCAAAAATTGGATTGAGAGTAAATGCAGAGAAAACCAACATTATGCAAGTAGGAGACTGGACAACAGGTGCAAAGGCATACATGGATAGAAAAAAAATCAAACAGGTAGAAGAGTTTTCTGCTATCTGGGGAGCATGATGACATCTGAAGTTGCTGCAATAAAGATATTTATATGAGATTAAGGAAAGCAAACACCACTTCTGGAAAGATGAACAACATCTGGTCAAACAGAGGTCTGCATACCAAACTAACAGTCAGATTACACTATGTGACTGTAGTGAGCACACTACTGTTTGGAGGTAACACCTGGCCGATGACTGTGGCTAACAGAAAGTGATTGGAGGCTGCCCATCACAGGTGCTGAGGAAGATATTACGCATTTAATTAAAAGACAAAATGTGAGAGTAAAGGAGTTGACAGAGCAGAACATGTTAGAAAGTATCATCAAAGAAAGAAGGCTCAGGTAGTTGGGACATGTACTTTGTATAGAACATGGGAGAACATGCTAAGCATGTATTGAATTGGGTACCAGTGGGAGGAAAGAGAAAGTGAGGAAGGCCAAGAAAAAACTGGCAGAAGACAGTGAGAGGAGAGTATGGAATGTGCTAGCATCACCTGGAAAGAATTACCACAACTAGCAAGTGATCATAATAAATGGAAAAAATGGACTGCCAGATGTGTCAGTGGCATAGGAAGGACTAAGATCGAAGTAAGTTAGATAGGTTGGTGCATCACAGAGCAAATGGTGCGAGTTCTTAAACTTACAGAACTGCATCCAGAAAGAACAGAGCAGAGTTGCTGACTCATAGGAGCATAGGATTTGTGCAACCACATCGGTCCATTGGTCTGTCCAATCTGGTATCTTGTCTCTGGCAATGACCAGTGCCTGATGCTTCAGAGGAAAGTGAAAGAGTCCTGTAACGTACCTGGCCTATTGTCCAGTACTGCCGATGAGCGGGAGAGATGTCAGGGGCAATCCCTTACAGAATAGGGGGAGGAAAGAGAGATCTATGTTTACACTTAAATATATTTTAAGATACATAGATATCATGACAGGTTTCAGAGTAGCAGCCGTGTTAGTCTGTATCCGCAAAAAGAACAGGAGTACTTGTGGCACCTTAGAGACTAACAAATTTATTTCAGCATTGCATAGTATAAAAATATTAGATAAGCAGAAATGCCTCTTTTACCTCCTCAAGGGATCAACTGATGCTCTGAAGCATGAGGTCTGCTGACTCTTTTCTTAGCATGCTTAACTGCAATTATTAGTGGTCATAAAACTGGGTTACAGCTTGAGAAATCGAGGTGACACTGCTCCTGTGGTTTCACTTAGGGAACAGGGGCATCAGTCTGGACTATAATGGGCTGTTCATTGTGTTCCATGGATTACTTGTTGTGGCCACATGTTGAGTTGCTTTTACCTCTCGTACAAACTTTGATCTTCCATCTATTTGTTTTTTCCTGTCATTAAGATTTATTCTGTGACCTTTGTAAGAAGCACACAGCCCTAGCTGGGAACTGCCTGAGCCTTGCTGATTCCTGCCATATGTTGACTTATTCTGAGATATATTTTTTCTTGATTTCTCTGATATATTCAGCATCACAATCCCCATATGGTATTTTGTAGCTGCTGCTTTGAGTATTCCAGCAGGAGTTTATCTTTTGCTTTTCAAAGGTTTTTCACAGGGACTGTCGTTAGCAGATCAGTGTTGTGTGCCTGGTTCATTTAATTATCCTCCCTAGTTATAAATGCATTGGGGTGCTGTGTTAAATTGCTGAGAGTTTTTAAAGTTGAATATTTGAGCAATGAGAAGCTGTGGAAACATCAAAGAGTGAATAGAAGGCATCAAACACTGAACAGGAGCGTTCTAAACGAAGTTATCCCAAACAGGCTGTTTAGTCCTCCCATTAATACAGCTGTCTGTGAGGCTAGCAGACCAGGTGCCGGCTCATGCCACTGTACCCACATCTCAACTGAACACTGACAAATGCATCTCTGGAATCAGTCTGGCTCACCTGTGTGTTAGTATTGTTAAAATAGGTGTTAGGATTATAAAAATGTGTTTAGGGTTTAGTCTTTATTAAATGCTTGCATAAAATCACTTGCAACATGTATATCCCATGTTATAAGATAATATTTGAGCATTTATATTGTAAGCCGCTGTAACTATGTAAATCACCAGACAGGAGAGAGACATTGGCTGTGTGAAGTGCGGTCTCCAACAGATGGTGTTATGTCCTGCCCAACAGGGAAGACCCATCAACACCAGACAAAGTACTGTGGAGTATTAAAGAGGGCAAAAGACTTTGTTGACTACTCTCCCCTCCCCACCATGAAAACAAGTCAAGCAAGTGAATCACTCCCATCAGCTGAGTTTGCAGCTCAAAGCACACAGGAGGAAGGGAATAAAAACCCCTAACAAGAAGGAATTGCATCTCTATGCTGCTTGGACTCAGCGGGGGAAGGTTTTCTAGGCATAAGCAAGGACATATAGAGATTGCTTATTATAGAAGCTTTTGTTACCTTTTGAAATTTAAGATTATAAGTCATTTGTGTGTGCATGTTCACCTGCTTAAACCTTGTAATTGAGTCTCTTATTTTCTTTTCCTGTATAATACATCTTTAGATAGTTTATTATAGGATTGGCTACAAGCATTGTCCTTGGCATGAGATCTAAATTGCTATTGACCTGGAGTAAGTGACTGGTCCTTTGGGACTGGGAATAACGTGAATATTGCTGTGATCCTTTGTGTAGGGGACCATCTATCACAAAGGTAAGCTTACCTGGGTGGCAAAACAGATCAGAGTATGCAGTGAGACTGTCTGTGACTCCAGATAATGGCAGCTGTAGTGCATGAGGAGTTGATAATTGGTTGGTGAAATCTGAGTGTAGCACTCCCAACCAATTTGGGGCTTGTGTCCTAGTTCTTAACAGTCTGTCCTGAGGTTGATACTCATGCTCTTGAGCCACTGCAGGACAGCTTGTCACTGCCATGCACAGATTTCCTCAGCAAAACTTGGGGAATCATAGTAAAGAGGCTCCCCAGCGAAGTGACTAGCAAGTCTTTTAGTTTAGGATACTTACAGCATAATACAAGCTTAAGATAGTGTGCAGATATTCCATAATGGAGACCGTAGAAATACCTAAGAGAGAGTGATTTACAGTGCCACCAAAACAAGATGAAAATAAAGGGGTATCTGAACTACACTGTAAAATCTAGGAGCTTAAAAGATTTTTAATAAAGGAAAACATCATTTCAAATATAATTCCTTGTAATATGGTAATAAAAAGTTCTCTTCACAAACTTGGGCATTTACCTGCTGGCTCACTGATTCCATCCTGACGAACACATGGTTCTTCGCTAGGGCATGCTGTAACAACATGACCTAATGCCATTTATTCTGATAGAGGAGAGAGCATACACAGGCCTGCTTAAAGCTGATCTGGCAGCATACAGCAGCATCTTATAAAGGCAGCAATTCATACTGACCATGAGTTCCAAGACAAAGGCATTCAAGGAAATATAGACCAACTAAGGCACTTGGGATGGGAAGGGAGCTTTGAGATAGTGCAATGATTTTTCACTGCTATAGAACAGGGTTTAAGCCAACTCAGACCACAATGAAAAATGAGTTTGCTGGTTCATCCAAATAATTAAGAGACATATCACAATACAGCATGGTATGGTTTGAGGTATCTGCTCAGGATGGGAATTACAGGGGCATATGGTTGCCAGCCTGAGGACTAGAAAATTTCTCCTGTTTTTTCAAGTTATTAAAGGGAATACATTTGATGCCTTATATAATGGCATCACTGATGTCAACAAACAGCACCAAGGGGGACGTCACCATGTAGGTTGTCAGGCAATACAGTACGGCGTATCAGCAGTGATAAAACATTGTAAAAAAGAAATGACAGCATAAGAAAAATTGTTTCGCATCATTGTACGTTGTTTTCTAGGCAGTCCTGGAATGGGATATCATCCAAATAAACCAGGAGCCTCCTGCAGAAATTGGGAGTGTTGGTGGGTATACAGATTTTGCAGGTGAGGAATGAGGTGTAGCCTCAGAGCTAGGCTACTTGCATAGTTCCAGCCCATACTTTCTCTGTCAGTCCTTCCGTTTTCTAAAACACCACATGAGTAAAAGAACAAAATGGAAACAAGGGTCTAGTAAAAGACAGTATCGGAGCGTCTCTTCTGGAATAGTTGGTTGGTTATAGGTATTGCACTTGTCACCACTGTTATACAAGCCTATACAAATGGAACATTTCACACACCTTTCTTGACAAGTAGGGATACAGCTGTATGAATAAATTAATTTATGGGGAGAGGGCTTTGTATAAGTCAGCTCCCCAAGTCTCACAGATGATTGACAAAATCTCTATCACAGATGTAACAAGGCAGCTCAAACCAGCAGAGACCGTGCTTTACATTTACCCACAATTCCTCCCCCCATATAAATCACAGAGTTTGGTGGTGAAGTTGCACAAATGTGATCTATTGTAAATCCTGAGTTTTATACTAAAGTTACGCAGTAAGCTCCACTGTATTACACACTAAATCATGGAGTTTTATCAAAGAAGTTGCAATATCAGCCGCTTGCCTGCATTGTTTGTATTTATGGGGAGCATCCATCAGTGATAGATAAGGTCAGCTCACTGTTGCTGCTGCTGCTGCCCAGAAATAGAAAGGGCAGTGATTGCTCAGAATTTCTCCCACACGCTCTTTGTTTCCCTGTGTCATGCAGGAAACTAACCCTGGCAAAAGTGATGAGAGGAGCAGAACAGTCATTGAGAAGTCCCAGGAGCATCTGAGGGAAGCTTCTGATCTCATTGTAACTGCATCATTGTTTTGTTTTTATTCCATTTAATCTTAGTGAAACCTGTTACATGGTTTACTGTCAAGGTACTCAGATGGAGATGAATATGCCACTGATGCCCAGCTGGATTTGATAGGTGGGATAAGGGTGCAACTTAAAAGGATATGAAGTAATCAACACAGTGCTGAAATGTCTATAGTTTAGAAATAAACAAAATGTTTGAAAATAAAGACCACTGTAACAAAGGAGGAAATGCCAGCCTCCTAACAAAAGGCACAACTGCACTCTTCCAGGGCTGCTTGAGAGGAGTAGATATAGCAGTGTATGTACAGTTTATAGAAAAGGTCTCAGATCCTAGGAGCAGTGGGTATTTAAAGTAATTAAGGCCAAAAAAACACTAGGAAGAGACTGCTAAACAAGAGACTCTGGTGCTCAAATATCCATGACACAAGCTGAGGTTATTGTACTCAGTCACCTGGGGAGTTAATCTTTATGGGTGGGTAACAGAGGTGGCTGCTTAGCAGATGCCATCAAAGCAGGAGAGATAACATAGTCTTCTACCTTTTCCTGTTCCTTCAGTAAAAAATACTGATATATATACCATCTGCATAGCACCTCCTTTCCTCCCCCCGCCAATGGGCATGGGGTCCTGTACTAATATTATAAAATATAATTAAAACTTGGCATAAAACAAACAATGCATTAAAAATACTTTAAAAGCTCAACACAGTGGCTTAAAAATATGGTCTTCATTGCTAACAGTTTAACCACTTACAGCCTAGCACCTTTAATTCCAAGACATGCCTCAAAACACTTTGTACCAGAAGCAAACCACTGTAGAAACATTAATTAATGAAACTCTGTGATATTCTGTAAGTCAGTATGATTTCCCCATCTTCTTCTTCTTCATCATCTTATTATTATTATTATTATTTTATTTTAAATATCACCCAAAAGTGTACTAAGTACCTGGACAGTGAAAATCAGATTACATGTCCCCGCCTCAAAGAGTTTGCAATTTAATCTCAGTCATGAGGTCATAGAGGAGTAACAAAGTAGTAGGTAAGTGCTGGGGAAGGAAGGATTGGGGGAAAACAGTAAGATTACATAGTTAGTCAACAAGTATTAATAATGAAAAATAAATGTATGTCTTTGAGGCTATGTTACAGACCTGGTCACTGAGTTGTACAAAAATGAAATAACTTACTGAAAGATCTCTTAGGCGACAACAGGAATCACAGAAAACACCAGTTCCCTTCACAATACCATGATATGATCTCAGTTTTAAATCTAAGGAAAGCAGCCAGTCCTCACAGCACTGGCTTGGCCCTGCATACAGATTTGTTTCAGCTCACTGACAATTTAGCTTACTTAGCTGGGATGTTGAATTTTTTTCATTCATATCTAGAGGCAAAACAGATTATGATGGCTGCCTTTCAAATAATATGTCTGTGGTTCAATTTCTGTTTCTTCTAGATGTCCCTTATAACAGGATTTAGAGTCACTACAACAGGACTCTGGCTCTACTAAGGAAACAATGAAGATGTTTAAAATAAGGCTGTGTTGCCAGTGAAATGCTCAGCCTGGGATTATGCTTCCCCAGAAAACAGCCCAAATCTGTCCTGTTTAGGAGATGGGAACTGAAAGCCAACAGCAAGGCTGGTAAGGGATGTCTGTGGTGTTGTATGACCCTGCTGAGGTAGAGGGTGGCGGGGAGGGTGTTGCTGCTCAGAGCAGGGCATATACCGTATGTATATTCCTGCCATCTCCTCTCCCACACACACACCCCACACTCCTGGCCCTTTCCGTTGCTCTCCTGGCTGATCCTTTTATTGCACACACAACCACTGCATCTGTTGAACTGTTCCGTTGGCAGAGTGTACACCAGACACTAGGTTCTCCCAGGAAAATGGCTGCCGTCTGATTTATCCAGGAGAAATTAATATTGGTATCCCAAGAGGGGGCAAAGTATTTTCCCATGAGCAGCATTGCTCAGTTTGCCCAGTGAATCTTGACTGACCAGGTCTTTAGGACTGTAATCACCAAATTCATGACTGCCTGAGCCTCTGCAAGAAGATTCATAGCTGGCAAATGTGCTCATTCATTCATTAAAAGAGTGAGCTCAGCACAGTAAACTGTCATCACAGCTAGGATGGGATGGCAACTGTTAGTGTTAACAACTGGTAAAAATATGGACTTGTAATAACTGCAGTGAGGCTAGTGTTCATTAATGCCTGAAGCTAGAAAAACCAAGAACATAACACCACCCTTTTGTATTTCTTTCATCTTCTATTAGGTCGACTAACCTACCAACTAACATGAGGACCTATAGGTGGAAGTATCTGGACTTTGAGAAGAGGAAGCAAGGTCTGATGGTCTAAACCAAGAAACTGGAGCCAGGAAGTCCTGAATCCTAAACTCACTTTTGCATTGACTAACACTGCACGGGTGTAGGCAGGTTACTGATGCTCTCTATTAGTTAAATTTTCAAAAGGTTTGAACCCAGGCTTCCCCTCTGGTAGGGGAAGCACCTGCAAAGAGAACTGAACGAGCAAAGCAACATATTTTCATGTCTAACTACAGACTGGTACTTGCAATAGGGTAGTTAGAGGGTCAAATACAATTTGTGGGTGCCATATAATTGCAGATGCAAAAATACCAGCTCATATTTTGCAGATACAAATTATACTTGTCAAAGGGAGAGAACCATTTGGAAAATTTGGCCCCATTCCTGAATTTTGCCATCTGTGAAAGGCAGTCTGTCTATCTATCTTGGTTTTCTAAGCTATCTGTCAGTCATTTAAACATCACTGGTAGGGCAGCTATTTAAAGACTGGTTAAAAAGGTCAGTCCAGTGTCTTGAGACCATTGCTTTGGACAGTTAGCCCTTCTTATGAGCCCCAGCAAAGTCATAGTGCAGCAGATCATGGAGTTGACCCCACCTGTGAACAAAAGCTCCTGTATAAGTCTGGCTGTGTTCTTCCACAGGCATTCTTTAGTCTCTTTTGTGGCAAGTGACCATCATAGATGGCATGGAGAGGGACTTGTGCTGCCCAGCCAGTGATTGGGATAGAGGGAGAAGAATGTTTTTCACTCCAAACATGGCTAGATGGAGGATTCTTCATTCTGAACATGTTTGTAGGGTAAGGGTTTCTTAGGGCATGCCCTGGGCCTGGCTGGAGAATTAGGAAAGGAGGGAGAGAAAAAGGAGAAGAAAGGAGAGGATAGAGGAGGAAGAGGAGGAGAAGGGCAAAGGGAAATATGCAAGGAGGAGAGACCGGGGCAGCTCTAGGCACCAGCACGCCAAGCGCGTGCTTGGGGCGGCAAGCCACGGGGGGTGCTCTGCTGGTCGCCGCGAGGGCGGCAGGCAGGTTGTCTTCGGCGGCATGCCTGCAGAGGGTCCACTGGTCCCGTGGCTTCGGTGGACCTCCCACAGGCTACAGCCAAATCCGCGGGACCAGGGACCTCCCGCAGGCAAGCCGCCAAAGGCAGCCTGCCTGCCGTGCTTGGGACGGCAAAATACCTAGAGCCGCCCCTGAGGAGAGATACTATGCTGAGGGGGAGCAGTATAGACCCCTAATATAGAGAGAGGAGAAGAGATCTGGAGAGAAGTAAATAGGGAAAATAGCAACTGGAAGTTAACTAGGAAACCAGTTTTATCATCCAGCTCTTGCAAAAAGTGGATTTTTAATGAGCACAAGTAGTCAGGATCTTGATTTTTTTGTGTAATTTGAAATAAAGAGAAAAATGAGAATCTGCAGCAAAATGTAAATGCAGACAAGCAAAAAGCAAAGAAGCCCAATTTGGAAGATATAAAAAAGTATGAGAGAAAGTGAACGTAAAAGTGAATTAAAAAACAAAATAAGTTAGAGGAAAACTACACACAGCAAAAGAGACAGCCCATTTCAGAAACAAGGATGATAGAGTAAACATGGAGAAACGAGAGATTTAGAGTAAGTTACTTTTAAAAAATTATTTTATGGACATTTCCTTCCAAAGTATTATGCTTCCTTTATATGTATGTGATTTGCAGTCCTTCCTCAAGCAACTGTCTCCTTGAAGTCATTGAGTTAGGATCCAAAGTATATGAAATGCATTTTCATTATAAACTGTAGTTAGTGATTTTAACCTCCCCTGGACGGACCTGGCCCATTTCCCTCTATGTCAGTTTGGCCTCCCTGGTAGCTATCTCAGTGCTGGCTCTTTGCCTGCTCACTTCCAAGCCCCGCAAAAATGTTAAACTGGCACCACTCCAGAGTAGAACTGTCTGTCTCATTTGTGTGTAGCTAAGTAAAGCACCAGAGATAACAAATGTGCAGAGAACAAAGCTAAGTTTGATAGATCCATGTCTTGTAAGGTTCATGATTCATCATGAGTTGAGGTTACAGAGTTTTCTTTTCCCATCTTGAAAGTCCCCTAGTGGTAGGATCCGGGCTTTCCCAGACATTGCCTCTTTTTTGATCCTCTGTCCAAGCGGATTTTTCAAGTAAGAGGCAATGTCTGGGTTTTTTGTGGAGCAGATGTTGCAGCTCAGAAAGAGCCCTGATTGGTCCCTCCCCTGCTTCCTCATCTGCATCCTGTGTCTGTGCCTGCCACCGTGACAGGGAGCAACAGTGCCCCCCCCCCACCTCAAGAGTGAGGTCTCAGGTATCCCCTCCAGCACCTCCCAGGTACCTGCCGCCAGTACACACACGCCTCTCCAGCACACCAACTGTACCCCTCCTCCTGCTCCCCACCGGCAGTGTCCTCTGGGGAACCTGAAACATCATAAACCTTCCTAATGGGAAATTTAGCCAATTAAGTGTGAAGAAAGTTTATGATATGTCTCTGTAGTTACATTCTTTGGGCAAAATTCTCAGATCTCATCTCCCATATTCTGCTCTACCCAGGGGCGGCTCTAGGAATTTGGCCGCCCCAAGCAGTCATGCCTGCAGGAGGTGCACCGGAGCCGCGGAACCAGCGGACCTCCCGCACGCATGACTGCGGAAGGTCCGCTGGAGCCGGCTGCCGCCCTGCCAGCAAAATGCCGCCCCAAGCGCGCGCTTGGCGCGCTGGGGTCTGGAGCCGGCCCTGGCTCTACCCCTCCACAGAAATCCTGTTGGGCAGCGGATGTGAGAGAGCCAGTCTACACAGCATCATCCCCCGGCATACTCATGTGGAAAGAACCAAGGGATTAACTTCTGTGGATTCCAGCTTTGCAGAGGTGGGGGAGATTAGCCTCTGAGGGAGGTGTGTTACAAATGTGTTCTGGAATGTAGCATTGAAGTGCAGGCCTTCAACAGATATCCCATAGTTCCATCGATCTTGGTACATTGATGCAGTTGAAGTGCCTGTCCCCAACCCCATGTGTGGGTCCACCAACCTGCCCCACTTGCAGCATTTCCTATGTAAATCTGCCCCTCCATTGGGATTTTCTGTGGGAGGGTATGATATACGCCTTAGACATTACACTAAAATATGTATCCTGGATTAGAGGCAACAAAATGAAAAAGCATGAGAGAGAAAACCAAGGTATTCAAATATTTAGAGAGAACCAAGCTAAATTTAATTTGCTCCAGGGTACGTTTCTTTCCGTGAGAGAACATAGCAAACTACAGGGACAACAGTGTTCTGAATAGTTTCCCTCCTCCGCTAACACAAACACTAACAGGGAACTTGTTCTGCAGAAGGAAGGGAAAAGCCATTAAAATTAATAAGTAATCAATCTCTAAAACAGCTGCTTTGTCATTCTACATATTGCCAGGGAAAGCTAAGTTTTCACTCCAGCAGTGCTAACAGACCATCCATGTTTTCTGAGAGCTAAGGGAGAGTTGTCTCATGTTCAAGGGGGAACTGGAACTCAGTACCCTTGTATTTTATTCCCCCTGGCCTCCCCTGGCAGAATTGTGCCTCATTTTCCCTTTCTGTACAAATAGAGATAATACTGGTTTACCTTACAGAGAGACTATCAGGCATAATTCACTAATAGGTTTAAAGATCCTCATATGGAAGACTTTAGTGAAGGGCAGAGGAATATTGTTTGTACTCGTCACCTTGAAAAATTTCTCTCTTATAGGCAAAGCTAAACTACTCAAAATTAAATGAGTCTAGACATCAGTGGATATGCCATGGGGAAACATATATAGGGATACGCCGTAGCTAGAACATCTCCTCCTGTGTAGAACTTCATTGCTCTGTTTTTGTTGGTTTCCTCTTTTCATGTACACAGCATCAAATCCTGTCATTTCCCCTTCCCTGTGAGATTCAGGATAGAATGGGCTAACTCCCCAAACTACCATAGTTCCTCAGTACCAGTGGTCTGAGACTATTGAATATTAAACTGGGGGCCTTCTGGAAGGCTGAGAGATTAGGAATAGGATAAAGCACATTTCACCGCGAAGCCTGAGTACAAATCCAGCCTCAAAGGCACAAAGTCATTAGTTCATATGGCTGTTTGGTGGCTTATGTGAAATGACTTGGTGAATCTCAGTCGCAGTCCCAGTGGGCAGGTATCCACATCACAATAAACACCATCCCATTCAACACTAATTGTCTTTTAAAAAACCAAGGTAAGTCCCTGCAATTCAGAGCTGAGGCCAATTGATGGTGATAGTATGTAGATAGAGCATATACTGCTTCAAAGGACTTTAGCATCCAGGATTATTTGTCTCTCATTTTCACCAGAAGAATATTCACTTAAAAATAAAAGTACCTTTTTTTTTTTCCAGGAAGAGAATGGTTTCTCCAGACACCACTAGAAACGCATTTAGAAACTGCTTTACCAGGTTTGTTAAACTTTATTACTGTCATCGGGGCTCATCTAAGTGTATTAGCAAAAACTTGCTCTGCTGATTCAAATTCTTGAATTTTTGGAATCTGAATCCAGCACTAGGCAAAATATAATCCATGGAAAGAAGGACAGTCTTGTAGGGAAGGCACAGATAGGAATTTGGGATACCTGAGTAATTTACAGTTCTGTTTTTAAACACCAGGTGAACATGATATGACAAGGAGAAATCTGAGTGGCCTCTAAAGGAAAATGAACCCTCTCTAATCTAGAATTTTTGAGAATATCAAGAAGATAATGGATAAAGGAGAAACTTTATGTGGACTTTCAAAAAGGCTTTGATAATGAGAACATCCACAGCTAGACTGAACAGGGTAAATAACAGCTTTAAAGTTGGGGTATTGGGATGGATATAGAGCTCCCTGTGATAATTTGTGAATATTGTATGTTGGCCTCCTTATTGAGATGGTGTTTACTGTATGGATATAATAATTTAACTCAATAGGTGGCTGACTGGATACAGGCAGAAAGGAAAAGAATGGCTTAAGATAGCCACCTATCAGCAATCACTTAAAGAGTTGGTAAGGGACAATGTCAGAACTATTAGCTTTGATGGTTCTTTCTATGGATACACTACAAAACTGGCTTGACCAGAAATGCCAAGAAGACCCGCCAGACACAGCAGAACAAAAGGGGGAGGGAGATCTATGACAGGAACTTGTCTCAGATACAGGAACCCCTAAGGGTGTCTTGAGAAACTAGGCCTGCCTAGGTCATCAACATGGGATGGTATGACTTAAGGAGAGACACATATGTAGACTGTTGTTTTAAAATCCTTTCCCCCTAAAGTTTTGTTCCTATTGCTTTTGTTTTAAGAAGACTGTTGGTCATTGTATATCATTGGCTGCTGACTTTCAAAGGGATGAACTGCAGGTGACTGAACCCAGTTGGGCCTGCAGGGTAATAAGCAGTTGGCATAGGTGGGGTGTTGTACTGAGTCTCAGAATGGCAGAACTGTGAAATGCCACCCAGAGAGACTTAAAGGCAGGCAGACCAATGTCTGAGGAGGTACATTCAGGGAGATCAGAGGTACACTTGGCCCTGGAGCTGTGACAGATATAAACTCTCATACTTTAGGACATAAACAAATCATTAACTGAAGGGGGCATGGAAGAAGCTGCCCATGAGAGCAGGTTATTCCATAATAGCCCATAATGGAGTTTCTTACATCTATCTCTGAAGCACCTCATGATAACCACTGTCAGAGATACAGGATACTGGACGAGGGCCTTGATTCTGCAGCCTTAAAGTCAATGGGAGCTTTACTGTTGAATTCAATGAGTGTAGGATCAAGCTTTATTGGACCAGTCTGATCCAGTATGACAATTCCTATATTCCTGTTTTCTGTTCCTGCTTCTCTGACTCACTGTGTGTGTCACTTTCCTTCTGTGTGCCTCAGTTCTCTTCTCTGTAAAATGGGACTAATGGCTCTGCCCTATCTCATAGAGGTTTGTGAGGCTGAATTAATGAATATTTAATAAGTGCTTTGAGATTATTGGCTGGAAATGCCAAGCATTACTCTCAATTTTCAACTTGACTTTTAACCACAGAATTGGGCAGCTCAGCTCATGCACATTCTGCTGCCCTGTTTCAGCGAGACATGAGGGAGAAAAGCAGGTCAGATCTGATATCAGAAATGCTTGGTTACTGTTACACAAAGAATGAGGCAGACACACACACTTTCTGGTCACTTTGGTAAACAAATCCCCCAGCACTATTGTTTGTTAGAGACTGGGAACTAGATTGATACCTCTGTATCAGTGCAACTTCTGTGAAGAATCAATTATTGTATATATGTGAAACAATGAATAGAAAGAGCCCTCCTTCACCCCAGCTACTTCACTCTGGTGGGTAAGGTTTTAGAATGAATGTTAACAGGCTGGCTATAGCTAAATATCCTCCATCTCACTGAATATCTATCTGCTCTATGATGTTTATGAGAAAAAGCAAAATGCAAGAGCCAGAGGATGAGTGTAGGTTTTCCTCAGAGGATGTAAGAAATGGGAGCCTTGAGGAAGGGTGGGTGT
Source organism: Mauremys reevesii (assembly GCF_016161935.1). Taxonomy (NCBI): domain Eukaryota; kingdom Metazoa; phylum Chordata; order Testudines; family Geoemydidae; genus Mauremys; species Mauremys reevesii. The sequence goes on from NC_052625.1 coordinate 62,634,609, forward strand.
GTGTCATGGGTGTCAGAGATGAGACCCCCGCTGATCAGCATCTACCCCTTTTTGCCTGAGGGCTGGTGGAGGTTTCACTTTTTGCCTACAATAGTCAGTGGAGGAGGTTCTCCCTTTTCTTTCTCACTAATCACCTCTGCCAGGCAGGTGGCAGCCCTCTCAGCAAGGATCTGTGTACAGGGCTCAGTCAGGCACAGTAGGCAGGAGAGAAGCAGGCACTGGGGCTTTGAATCTACCAGGATCTAAAAATGAAGTCATGCAAAAGGCTAGTGCTTGTTTAATTTGGGGAGTGATATGTCGTGTACAGAACTATTTAACAGTTCTTCCTCCCTCCTGCATCTGAGCTTCAGCTCCTTTCAGACACCCCAACAAGAGTTGGTCTTGTCCTGGCCCCCAGGGGATGTAGTATATGACTTAATACTGATCTTTTCCATCTTTAACTTATAGGGTTTATATACTGGCCTCCCAACTGCCTCTCTGCCCCTCCTCTTGGCTAAGGACATCAAACTCAATCAGTGCTGTAGCACTGAACCACAAACCAGCCAGAACTGAGGACATTTTTACATTTCAGTCTCCGATACTTGCATTAGTGTGTTTTACAGCAGACATTTCCCATTGCCAAGTCACCTTGGCTTTTAATGAGTCATATTTAAAACTACCTGCCAGCATTGAAATCCCTTGTTGTTATTTCAGCTGTGACTCTGAGATAAGGCAGGTGGTAAACAGATCCAGCCGGACAGCGGATTTGTTTATAAATACATGTGCTTGTTCTTTTGGAAATGTAGAGTGTTTGGCTTGCCCTTTTGTTCTATTATCGCTCCCTGTTTCCTGCCCATAGGTCCATGTCTTATATCTGAATCAGTTGACAAGGCACTGCATTAACTTTCTCCATACCAAGGACACTGAACCTTCTGCTTCTGCTGCATCTTGATCTGCTGTAGGTGTCTTTACAGGTGTATTCTGTGGATACCCAGGAGGGTGATGTTAGCTGTTCCAGTCTGCCATATTAGAGCTGACCAAAGTATTTGCAGCAAATTATTTATCCACAGAGTTTAGCCCTGTCTTCTGTTTGTAAATTCTTTGCAAATGGATCACAGAGAGTCTGCTGTTTGAAATTACTCCTCAAATGTTTTGTGTGAACATATTTCAATCTGGGGATTGCTCACAAACTGTGGTTGTGAGTGTTGCAATATCTGCTACTCTATTTGGAATTCAGGCTTATTTGATTAGGCACGTAAATCACATGGTAGGTCACAATAGGTCATGTGATTGTTGGGACACAGCTAATGTCTAATCTGTACTTGTGAAATCCCCATCAGAACAGCATCTGGGCTTACAGATAAGTACCCTCCCTAGGTGCTGGGGTCTTTTCACACCAAGGTGATGCAGTTAGCTCACAATAATCACACATCCTGTCGTGTGCCATCTGCCATGTGGTGTTGTGGCCTGGGATCTTGAAACCGCATGATTTTTCCATCCTATTGTTTTAAACCAGACATTTTATAGCAAATAATGAGAGACACAGCTATAGCCCCTTAGTCTTATGATTAGGATAGAAAGAGGCACTGTGTATGTGGTTATGCCGTCTAATTTAACAGAATGTGGCTGAACACACTCGCCTTCCTACCTGCTGCCTCACTATTACTATCATTATTATGGTGGGAGTCACCAAGTGGTGCTGTTACACATCGATTTACAAGTTCTTTTTCTTCGTGTGCAAGTAATGTGCAGACTTGGAAGAGACGCTGCATTGTTACTTTTGTTATGTTGTTTCTTGTTGGGGGAGCTATTGGAAGCAGCAGGAGAGTTTGTTGTCTGCCTTAATCTCTCTAACTAGAGTCAATTCTTGAAACTGAGATGTTTCCTGGGAATTGGGCATTGTTGTTTGTGCTGAGATTTCTGAAAGGGTTGCCCTGGAGGGTGTTCAAAGACTGGTGTTACATAGGGCAAATAAAACAAGTCTCCCATTTTATTCATTTTATGTTGTTATATATTTAACATTTCCTTCCCTTTCAAAGACTTTCTGTTCTTGTTCTGTTTTTAACGCTAGCCTATTTATAATCCCATAAGTGATAATAGAGAAATTATCAGATCCAACCATGTCTTATTGTTTAGCCAGTCAAGGGTTGGAAATCCTTCATCAGTGTTCATCTCCTCCCCACAAAAAGATGATGACCAAAGGAGAAGAACTGTTAGAATTCAGTCCATTACACCTCCATTATGTTTTTATATACAAAGGAATTATTCTGTATGGCTAACTCATAGCTCTGGATAACAGTGATGATGATTTATTAATCAATCACATATTTGCCCATTGCCATGGCTTCTGTGTGTATACACATGTGAAAAATCCAGCCTCAGTCAGTGTTGCTCAGTTGCATTGATCAATAATATTATCCTGTCTCTTATTAACCACCAGATGGTAAAAAATACTCTGTAGTCTGAGCCCAAGGTAAAGCAAATGCTTGGCTAAAAGGTGAACCTTGTACCGTGCAATGACGGTCAACAAATTCAGGCAGCAAGAGGGAGCGAGTTCCACAGCTGAGAATGTCCTGCTCCCAGTTCTCAAGAGTACAAATTTAGGGTCAGGAGTGCCTCAGTTGATTTCTGCTTTAGTGATAGTGTACAGTGTATAGAGAAAGTGGTGATCTCATGGATAGCCAGGTCTCAGACCCATACAGAGCTTTACAGATTAAAACAACTCTGTGAATTGCACCTGGGAAACCACTATTCAGTGTTCTTCAAGAGTAGCTCCAGAAGCAGCACACTACAGTCATTCAACCAGGAGGTGACAAAGGCGTGAATAACCATGGGGAGGTTCATAAGGAAAGACAGAATCCTCTGTGCTATCTGCAGCTGTAAAAATGGTATGAGTCAGCTTTGATAGCTGGGAATCCAGGAGCAGTCAGGTTTCCATAAGGATTAGTGATGGGCTAGGGCCAATGAATCAGCTTTCTCGTCGTGCACCCTGTGAGTTCGATTCATACCAGGCAAACTGATGACCCAAGCAGCAGACTGCATGCAAAGCTCTTTCCAGAGCTGAATATTGGTAACTTGCCAGCCAACATCCCTGTTGCAATTCCACCTTCCAACGTTTGAGCCATCGGACTAGCCCTGAGAATAATGCAGCTCAACATTGAGGGACTGTCAGCAGCCAAATGAAACAGTTATGGAGTCTCTAAAAGGAATCACAGTAACAATCCTGTAAGTCTGAGGAACAAGACTTGTGAGCTTCCTCCATTCATTGTAGTGTAGAGGGCTCCTGACAGAAGACTCATCTCTTCCCCCTACCATAAGCTTCTAATTGGGACTGTGAGCCTGGCCCTGAAATCTGATCTTGCATGTGGAAAGCTGATGGTTAAAGTTTATTGGCAAATGGTTCCACCGAGTATGTATGAATATAGCCACTGGAAAAAGTTCCAGAGCTGGCAGTAGCCTATTTCTCAAAAAAATGAATGAGTTAGATAAAAACAAAATGTTACCTCTTCTAGGACTCTAAGTAAATTATTTAAACATGCAACCTGTTTATATCCTCTCCATATGAAAAATTAATGCACCATGGGCTCTTTTGTGTTTTCATGGTAAAATAAATCTATGCATAGACTTTTCCCTCTTGAGGAATAGAGAAAAGGGCTTTCCACTGCCAGTGTCAGAATTTTCAACTATCAATCGTCCCCCTGCACAGAAAGGGGACAGCTCTATTAATGAGCAGCCAGGTATTAACATAACAGAACAGCCCCATTAATTTCCAGAGCACCTTGTGGTGCTGACAAAGACGAACTGAGACAAAGCATTGTTGCTGTTAGCGTTAGTGGGGAAATGAGTGAGGATTTTCTCCACATGCAGGGCCGGCTCCAGACCCCAGGGCGGCAAGCACACGCGTGGGGCGGACCTTTCCCGGGGGGGGCGGCAGGCTGGGCCGGCGGAGCCCCGGGACGACCGGACCTGCCGCAGGCATGACTGCGGAGGGGGCGCTCGTCCCGCGGCTCCAGTGGACCTCCCGCAGGCATGACTGCGGACGGTTCGCTGGTCCCGCGGCTCGGCTGGACCTCCCTGCGGCAGCTCAAGCGGAGCCGCCGGACCTGGTCCAGCCGAGCCGCGCGACCAGCGGACCCTTCGCAGTCAGGCCCGCGGGAGGTCCGCGGCTCCGGGGCGCCTCCCGCGCATGACTGCTTGGGGCGGCCAAAAAGGTAGAGCCGCCCCTGTCCACATGCCACTTGAAACTTGTGTTGTGTATCAGACTGATGCATTTTAAAAATCCAGGTCAAAATTTTCAAACTTGGGTGCCTAAAGTTCTATCTCCATAGTTAGGCACCCAAATAAAAGTGCCCTTATTACTTCAGTGGACGCTGAGAATTCTCAGCACCTCTGAAAATCAGATCACTTTGATTTAGCTGCCTATCTTTTAGGTGGCCATGTTTGAAAACTGTGGCCCTAGTATGACAGTTCTTGGGGTGCCCAGGACTGTGAATCACCCTGTTGCTCCCTGGCCTCCGGTGAGAGGGAGAATTTCCTGTGCTTAACTAGGTGTCAGGGAGCTGACACCTCTGGTCTGTTAGTCACCCAAACAATCTCCCAAGGGCCCTTACTTTGTCTTGCAGGTTAAAAATAGATGCACCCCATCCCCGAGCCCCTTTAAATAGTTCTCCTGCAGTGTTCAGCCCCTTCTCCACTGAACACTCACACTAGTACCAGGTTTGCTAAATCCAAGGGGACAGTGTACCCATGAGTGTGTTTGATTCAACTGAGGATCAACTCCTATAAAACATCACAGCACGGAGATATATCTGTATTTATTGTGAAAACAGTCATAAGTTTATTTATCAAAGATTAAGATTGAAGAGAAGTGAAAAAGGCTAATGATGGAAACAGAAATGGTTACATATAAAACAAAATCATAAAACACAACCCTGGGTTTACACTTATAGGTTCCTTTTCCAGTATAATAAAGTAGATTCTTCCCCCAAGCTTCAGTCTTTTGCAGAACTAGCTGATTTCAGACAACCCAGGATCCAAGTTTCAAGAAGCACGCCAGGGGTTTTCCTCAGTGAAAGGATAACAACATGTCTCCCTGCATTCTTTGTATATTCTTTAAAGTTTCTCTTTTTGCCCCCAGAGACAGGACAGTATCCTGTGGTTTAGTCTCCAGTGACTTCCCATCCCTTTTTTGACTTCATATGTAAATTGGGCTGCCACTGAGTTGGTTTATAATGCTTAATATTAATGGGAACTGAGCTAGACAGTTGAATATATGTCGTTTGTCTTGCAAGAACCTGTTTGTCAACCCTGCTTTGATTCAGATTTTAAAACATATTATCAGTATATATACATCACTCTTTACATAGTGTCAGTACATACATTTCACAGTAATATTAATACCAGTGTGATCCTGGCTTTCCTATGTTCTTCCATCACATTCTTTATAGATGAACACTATGAGAGCAGTGTGCTAGTGTAATGAGTTTGTCAGGCCTGTTAGGAGTTGCTGGTACAGAACAGGGAACCCTTTGCCAGCGGGGACCAATAGACCTCTGTATCACACCTAGTTCCTCTTTCAAAATATTAGGCCAAATAATGGAGCTAAGCTGATTTATACCAGCTGAGGATCTAGCCCAGAGGTGGTCAAACTATGGCCCGCGTGCTGGCCCCCGAGCTCCTGGCCTGGGAGGCTAGCCCCTGACCCCTCCACCCCCCCGCAACCTCAGCTCACTTGCTCCTCCGCCAGTGCAATACTCTGAGCTCCTGGGGCAGCGGAGCTGCAGAGCCTGGCCTGACCCGATGCTCCAGCCGGGCACTGCGGCTGTAGCACCACCAGCCACCAGACAGTGTGGTAAGGAGGCACGGAGCAGGGGGGGTTGGATAGAAGACTGGGGAGTTTGAGTGTGGATAGGGGTTGGGGCGGTCGGGGGAGGAACAAGGGGGTTGAATGGGGGCAGGAGTCCCAGGCGGGCAGTCAGAAAGGAGTGGGGGGTTCGATGGGGTGGCGGGGGCAGTCAGGGCTGGGGTTCTGGGGGCAGTCAGGGGACAGGGAGAAGGGGGGGTTGAATGGGGCAGGGGTCCTGGGGGGGCGTCAGGAATGAGAGGAGGGGTTGGATGGGGTGGTAGGGGTGCAGGGGGCAGTCAAGGGATAGGGAGCAGGGCGGTGGATGGGGCGGGATCCGGGGGCAGATAGGAGGTGGGGGCTGGGCCACGACCCCCTCCCCTAACCGGACCGCCATACAATTTACAAAACTCGATGCGGCCCTCAGGCCAAAAAGTTTGCCCCCCCGAATCTAGCCCAATGTCTGCAATGTCTCAGTAACTAAATGTAGTACAGCAGGGGTTGGCAACCTTTCAGAAGTGGTGTGCCGAGTCTTCATTTATTCACTCTAATTTAAGGTTTTGTGTGCCGGTAATACATTTTGACATTTTTAGAAGGTCTCTTTCTATAGGTCTATAATATATAATTAAACTATTGTTGTATATAAAGTAAATAAGGTTTTTAAAATGTTTAAGAAGCTTCATTTAAAATTAAATTAAAATGCAGAGCCCCCTGGACCAGTGGCCAGGACCTGGGCAGTGTGAGTGCCACTGAAAATCAGCTCGCACGCATGCCATAGGTTGCCTACCCCTGTAGTACAGCTTTCTCCAATAATGCTCTCAATCAATGAAATTGAAACTGCAGGATATTGTATGACTACCAGGACTGGCTCCTGCATGCCCCAGTTTAGATTAAAACACCATGATGTTTGCTAGTTGTAGTCTGGTGCTGAATGGTGTTGCGGATGAGCTCCTTCATGCTGACCAGGGTCACTACACTGGCTGAATCTGTCACAAATCCCGCTTCTCCTGTTCATTTCTTCCCACAAACATACTCATAGTTCTGGACACATTAGTCTTCACTCTCCCATTATAGGTCTAAACCCCTAGCTTGTTATAGGAGTCTGAGGGCAGTGGGGGGCAAGGATGGGCTAATGTCACATAGTGAATCTCAGACCTTGAAACTGGGGGATCTAATCTAATATCTTTGCAGGGGGTGAATTGGTGCTAGTGATCATTGGACAATGTGGTATTTTTTTTAGAAGGCTAAAATCTGAGGCTACGTCTTCACTACTGGCCGGATCGGCAGGTAGCAATCGATTTCTCGGGGATCGATATATCGCGTCTCATCTAGATGTGATATATCGATCCCCGAACACACTCCTGTCGACTCCGGAACTCCGCCAACGCGAACGGCGGTAGCGGAGTCAACATGGGGAGCTGCGGACGTCAATCCCGCGCCGTGAGGACGGTAAGTAATTCGATCTAAGGTACTTCGACTTCTATTCACGTAGCTGAAGATCGACCCCCCACCCTAGTGTAGACCTGCCCTGAGTCTAATCTATCTGTGTGGGGCAGTCAAATGATGCTTATCACTGTAGTGTCTTGAAACTGATTCTCTTTCCCCAGTGTAGGACACTAAGATTTATTGTCTTAGAACTGATTGCGGCTAGACTTTAGTTTGGTGCCTTATTGCCCCCGCCCTGAAAGTAGCAGATTTCTATTCCACGTTCTTGCTACTGGATGTCAGTCTGGGACCAAAGTGGTAGCCTTTCCCTTCTTTATGAGACAACTCTCTGGGCATTCTCCACGTCTTTGTGAGCACGTCTTTCCGAGCCCTCTGCTTCCTCTTGTTACTTATTTATTGCATTTAGCAGCTTATTCAGCTGACTCTGCACTTTCTGTCCTCATACACCTTGTCCCCTTCAATATGCCTCATACATTTTAAAGACAATTTTATTAAAAAATAAAGGAGGTGAGTTAAATAACCTTTGTCCGGCTGAGAACTCAAAGGGAGATTTAAGTGAACTGCAGACTTCATACTGCTAAGGAAGTCAAAGTAGAAAATGTTTGTTTTTCTTTCTTTCACATAATTTATTGCAGAACATCACAAACAAATGCAGACCCAGTGCACTGCAACCAAAGAGTGGGAAACAAACCCTTCCAATTATTTAACTATCTCTGCTTTCAGATCTTTATCCTCTCTGCCAGACAAACGACAAGGTGATATATTGAGGTTGTCATTGTTAGCTTAATATGATTACATGCTTAAGGTTATTTTTTTGCTCTCTGATCCTCAACGAAACAAGGTGAAGGAACCTGATCAGGACTCCTTGTGGCCCAGAATGAGTGTCCTATAAAATGTGCTTTGGGCAAGTTATCTTTCTCCCCAGTGGTGGCTGATGTACTAAGGTCAGTTAATTTCCTTCATTACTATTATTTATGTCAGGCTTATACTGAGTTCTGGTTTGTGAGAAATCCTTTGGTATTTGTGTTAAATCTTACCCTTTGGTTATCACTTTCCCCACAGCAGCTAGTGTCTTGTCAGCACCAGTGTGGTGTGATTTGTACAGGCAGAATTAAAAAATGAAACAAATTATTTTATTCAATGGGACAGATGTTCAAATACAAGATACGAGTATTTGTAAAAAGAATGGTGATGTATCTATCCTGGGAGAAGGTGCCATTCTTATAAGATTACCAAGCTCATGGGCACATCAGAAATATTGATGTAGATTAGATTAATATCACCAAGCAATTGCAGGGCAAATCAAAAGGAAGCTACCTGAAGGAAGGGTGAGAAAAGTGAGATGGTGGGAAGGGGTGGGAGCAGACATCCAAATCAACAGCACAAAATTTCCTTTCCTGAATATTTTTCTTCTGAGAGCTAATCAGCTGTGTGTCGTCCCACACCTACTCACTGAAATGTTTGGAAAGTCCCTAGCACATCATGGTCACTATAATAAACAAATACATAATAATAAATAATGTCACTAGATCTATTGATTTGTCAGTAAGCCATGCTGGCTTTGGCCCCTTGCTAGTTGTTCCCCTCCGGTACCAACCTTCATTCATTGTAATGTGTGTTAGGGCAAAATGGGAGAAGGATCTATCTGGAACAGGTTTCTAGGCTCTCTGTCCTTTCAAATAGGGTTTCCAGGCATCCAGTTTTTGACCGGAACACCTGGTCAAAAAGGAAACCTGGCAGCTCCGGTCAGCACTGCTGATCGGGCTGTTAAAAGTCCGGTTGGTGGGGCTGGCGAGCTCCCTACCTGACTCCATGCGGCTCCCGGAAGCGGTGACATGTCCCTCTGACTCCTAGGCACAGGGCCGGCCTGGGAAGCTCTGTGCACTGCCCTTGCCCCGCCCTGAGCGCTGGCTCCGCAGCTCCCATTGGCCAGGAATGTGGCCAATGGGAGCTGCGGGGGCGGCGTCTGTGGACAGAGGCAGCGTACAGAGCCACCTGGCTGCCCCTGCATCTGGGAGCCGAAGGGACATATTGCTGCTTCCAGGACCCACCTGAGATGAGTGCCGCCCGGAGCCCGAACCCCCTCCTGCACCCCACCCCCCTGCCCCATCCCCTTCCCACATCCAAACTCTGTCCCGGAACCTGCATTGCCTCTGCACCCTGATGCCCCAGCCTGGAGCCCCCTCCCACACTCCAAATTCCTCAGCCCCAGCCCAGAGTCCCCTCCTGCACCCCAAATCTCTCAGCCCCACCCCAGAGCCCACACCCCCAGCCTTCACCCCCTCCTGCACTCCAGCCCCCTGCCACAGCCCGGTGAAAATGAGTGAGTGAGCAAGGGTAGGGGAGAGCGAGTGATAGAGGGAGGGGGAATGGAGTGAGTGGGGGGCAGGGCCTCGGAGAATGAGCGGGGCAGGGGGTGGGGCAAGGGCATTTGGTTTTCTGCAAATAGAAAGTTGGAACCCTACTTTCAAACCCCATTTCCATTCCCCTCACTAAGACTGCTTTCTGGCCCATGACTGCAGACCTCTTCTCTAATAAAGTGATCAAATCCTGCTGCCTCAGTCTCCCCACATTTCCTGCCCAAGTGTTCCTGTTTCATCATTCTATGCATAACCCCTCTCAGAGGATGCCCAGCTATTGCCTTTGTATCCAGCATCACTCCAGCCCTATCATAACCATACAGCCCTCTCCCCCATACCGAAAGTATTTTTTTCCCCTCAGAGGTAGGGGTGGAGAAACCCAGCAACCTGCTCTACCTTCCTGCAGAGTGGGTCATCTGTTGTAACAATAGTCACTGATCACAAAATAATTTTGGCTTGTTTAAGTGCCAGGGCTCCAGCAAGTAGTTTTGGTAACAATGTTCCCTTGCTGTCTGAGTTGGGGCCCTGCTCTGGTATAGAATATACCCCACTGGTGTGAATACTGGGGAGCGGAGGGGTGGGTTTACAGTTTCTGTTCCATGAGCATTCAGGCGAGTAGGCCTTCATTTCTTGAGTTTTCACAGACAATGAGCAGAAAGGTGGTGTGAGCCTGGCCAAAGCAAAATCAGCTGTCAGGTTCGTGTGACTCCTTTGCAGGGTTTTTGTTGTGTGATTTGCTCTGTTCTAATGAGTGACATGCCAGGGGTGTATTAAGTAGATCGCTGCTCACTTGAGTAAAGCCAGGAGTGAGCTCTAACAAACCAGCAATTGCCTGGCTGCAGAGCGGCCGAGCTACTACCTTCGCGCATGCCTAGAGAGGGCAAGACACGGCTCCTCGCCTGGCCGTGCCTGAGGGAAAGGTGTGCGCCGCCTCCACCTAGTGGCCGCTGCCGTTCATTGCAGCCTGGGCCTATGGCCGGCTCCGTCCCGCAGCGCAGCGGAAGAACTGGCCGGGGGGGGGCGGAGGGGACACACAAAAGGCGCCAGCCCGCCCCCCCCTCCCCAGCCCAGCCGGGTTATGAGCAAGGGGAAGGCGCGTGCAGCCAGGCGAGGCCTGTTCCTGGGCTTGCGGGGAGCTGGGGAAGGAGCGGCTGGAAGGGGGCTGCTGGGTGGGAGTGGGAAGGAAGCTCAGCCCTGGCCAGGAAGGGGGGTATCTGGGGGCAGGAAAGAGTAGCCTGGCCCTGGGGGGCGCTAGAGGGAAGCGGGTTGTAGGGGGTGGCGAGGGAGCAAGAGCTGGCCAGGGCTGTGGGGCAGAGGAACTGGGGGAGAATGAGCCTGAGGGGGGAGATGTTATGGGACAGGTGGCAACAGAGGAATTGAGGCAGGACCTTGAGTTTGTGTGGGGTGTTTTTAATTTCCCAGGTGGTCACAGAAGGCGTGGGGAGGAAGTGGGGAACCATTCCAGCCAAGCGACCTCCCTGATATTACACTTCAGTCGTAGCTTCGCAGGCCATGGCCAGTGGTTGGACCCACAGCGTGGAAGGTTTGAGAACCAAGGATCACCAGGATTGAGGAAAAGGTGAGACATTAATTGCGTGGTTGGGTTTGGGAGCTGGGAAAGATGAGGGACTTGGAAGAGGTTGGGGAGATGGTCTCTGGGTTGGTCTCTCTTTTGAAATGGCATGCAGAATGAGTCAGATGGGAGCCCCAGAGGATCAGGTAGCCCTGCTGATAGACTAGGTATATTGGTCCCCCACATGATGGACCTTGCGAACATTTTTCCTCTCTTGTTCCATATTAATAGCTCTATGACCAAGCCCTAACCAAGGACAGTTTAATTTAGTGACTCTTAAAATAGTCTTTAGTGTGGAAGTGAGAAATGTGGGCACTATGACTTGGAGAGGGTATCAAGTGTATCTTGTTATTTGTACCTTGAAAGAATAATATAAGGAAAATTTATCCCCATAAATATGTTCATTTTTTGTAGATAGATGAAGGGGCAGATAGTTGTTTTAGACTCCAGAGGGTTGCCTTGTTAGACTAATAATTTTTAAGATGGTCAGATTTTGGAATAAGTGGAAGCCCTGTCACTGCCTCATAGGCCTGGTCTACACTAACTATGTCAGGGGAGTGACTTTTTTTTAACTGACATTGTTAGACTGGTACAGCTCCTTGAGGGGACATAGTGATATTGGTATAAAGGTGCCTTATACCAGTGTAGCTTATTTCCCTTCCCATATGGGAATAAGCTATACCAATGTAAGCACTTTCATACTAGCATAACTGTGTCCCCACACCTGCAGGTTGTACCGCTTTGACTATACTGTGTGATAAACTCAGGCCAGACAGCTGCAAGGGAGGGGTAGGAATCAGTCCCAGAGGGTTAAAAGGCCTTCCTCCTTATCAACTGGGAGGCAACTACAGGTCAATCAGGTTCAGCTGAGAAAGGGTTACCAAGGTAGCAATTAGAATCAGCTGAGGGGGAGCTACCTGAGGTTAATTAGGATCAGCAGATTCCAACTTAGGGCTGCCTGAGACCTTTTTAAACCCTTCCCTGGGAGGAAGGAGGGGGTAGAGCAGAGAGAGAAGGAGCCCTGCTGCCAGGAGTGTTGGAGCAGCAAGCCTCACCAGGAGGAGAGGCAGTACTCTCTCCCACAAGGGAGTAAAAATACTCTAAACAGGACTGGTGGAGATACGTAGAGCAGACTTCCCCTGTGTCCCAAGGGGGACCGCATTACCGAAGCCTGTCTCACCAGGACTAAAAGCAGCAGAGACTGGGGAGACTGAGAAGGTGCCTTGCCACAACTGGTATAGTTAAAGCATTATAACTTTCATGTGTAAGTCAGCCCTTAGTGTAACACCTTTTATGTAAGCTCGTGGTGTATTATCTTGTTCTGTTGTTGAGGGTGTCTATGGGTATGTCTGTACTTCAATGAAAGCCCAGGGTTAGTGGGACTTGAGTCAACTGACCTGTGGTAAGGTATCCTAGGCTTGAGTGTCTAAATTGTATGTAAACCCTAAGTTAAGATTTAACTGGGCTTGAACTCAGGGCTATGGCTTCCACACTATAGTCTGCAGACCCCAAGTCAAAGTAGAAGTTTGAACAGCCCACCAAACCCATTGCAAACTCAGGAGGCTCTTTGATCGTGTGCTTGGAGATTGGTGATCAAAAGAGAATGGGTTAACACTGATCTGAGCTGCTGCCACTCTCCAAGGGAGTGGGGGTGGCTTCTATTTTCAACAGAGTGGAGTGCAGATTGTTGGGATCGAGAGGAGTAAGGAAGTTGTCCCATGGAATTGCGGGATACTTCGGGATGACTCCTAGGACTTGAGTCAAGCAGGGCTGCAGCTACTCTGCAAAGCAGTAGAGTTTGGACCCTGGGTCCCAGCTTCACTTGAGCTTGGACCCTCCAGCCCTGCAGGGTTCTGGGACCCTGGGTCCGAGCCCTGCGTTAGTGTAAATGCAAAGGGGGTTAGACTTGAGTCTGGGCTCAAACACAGGCTTATGCGGCAGTTTAGACATCATCTTCGGGGGCATTCCCCTGGCTTGTTACTCTGGGTGACACTCTGGCTCTTGTTGATTGGCAGGCACCTCCTGTGCAGAAGACAGATCGTGGATTTTGTCTTACGTTGGCTGCAGAAGGATGATGAGGTGTGCCTATTGGATAAAGAAGTGCTTAGTATGCTGGAGATTTCCTCTTCTTGTTTCTCATTTCATTTTGAGTAATCAATTGGGCTGCTTTGGAGCTGCTGTTTACGACCTATAATTTGTATAATTTGATTTGACAGTAATTCCATTGTCGTTACATTTATTTACAAGACATTCCCTGTGATTTGTTCATTTCTTATCTGTTATCTTTGCTTCTCTAATCATGACTTTCATAAGTCGATCATTTTTTAAAAAAGTGTTTGTCTTAATTCTGAGGGATGACAATGTTTTGCTGGCTGCAAAGATGGTGTTTAGCTGTTCATTTTAATGTCTAATGAAGAGCAAGGAACTATGGTACCTCTTTGTCTTTGCAAGCAAAGACATGATAGACTGAATTACCCATTTATAGTCTGGTGTAGCAGATACTTGTGGCTAGATCCACAAAGAGGTGCATACAGTGGCAGTGAGCCACTGAAGTCCAAGTCCAACATTTAGGCATAACTGAGATCCTCAGACCACCTGCTTAGCTGCCACCTAATCCTGTGTGCACTTAAATTTCTACTGGTGGGCAAGTGCAAAATCACTTAAGTCCTGATGCCATCAAATAGCTGAGTGCCCTAGCTCATCCGTAAGCCTCACTGGGCTTCTGAAATTAGGCATTCCACTGCATTTCTTGCCTGATCCAGTAGGCATGCTCTGAAGCTACCTACTGAATCAGGCCCCATGCAAATTACATTTGTGGCTATGTCCATGTGTGTCTGTCCAGTAGCCCAGTGGTTAGAGCATGCACCTGGAATGTGGGAGTCTCCGATTTGCATCCTCTTTCCCTGATTTGGAGCAGGGAAACGAACCCAGGTCTCCCTCATCTGAGGTGAGTGCCCTGACCATAGGCGTGCGCACAGGGTATGCTGGGTGTGCCCAGGCACACCCTAATGCCTGTGGGCCAGATCCGGCCCACGGGATTTGCCCCCCATGGTGCCGCAGGCCCCGCGCCGCTCTCAGAAGCGGCCGGCACCAGGTCCCTTGGGCCGCAGGGGCGGGGCAGAGGGCTCTGTGCGTTGCTCCAGGCACCACCCCCCACAGCTCCCATTGGCCAGGAACGGGGAACCGCAGCCAATGGGAGCTTCGGGGGAGGTACCTGGAGGCATGGCAAGGGCAGCATGTAGAGCTCTGTGCCCCCCCTCACCGCTCTGGAGCTGCGCAGGGACGTGGTGAGTGGCATGTCATGGGGACAGGGCGGGCAGCCAGGGAGCGTGCCACTGCAGGTAAGTGGCGCCGGGCCAGAGCCCGAACCCCTCCTGCAACCCGCCCCCCAACTCCCTGCCCTGAGCCCCCTGCCTGCACCCCACACTCCTGCCTGCCCCCCAGCTCCCTGCCCTGACCCTCCTGCCTGCCCCCCAGCTCCCTGCCCTGAGCCCCCTGCCTGCACCTTGCACCCCAATCCCCTTCCCTGAGCCCCCTGCTGCACCCTGCACCCCCATGCACACCAACTCCCTGCCCTAAGCTCCCACCTGCACTCCAACCCCCTGCCCTGAGCTTCCTCATACAACCTGCACCCCTCCTCTGCCCCAGTCCCTTGCCCTGAGCCCCTTCCTGCACACCGCACCCTCCCCATGCACCCCGCACTCCCTGCACCTCAACCTTTATGATCACCTTTAAAAAATAAAATAAAATTTCCCTGCATGCACACCCTGATGAAATGTGCTGTGCACGCCTATGGCTGTGACGTTACAGCGTGAGTCTCTCTTTTTGGAGAAGTTATACAAAATGAAATTAACTAAATATTCATTGGAGCAGGAACTTGAACCTGACTGTCCCACATCCCAAATGAGTGTCCTAACCACTTGGGAATATAGTCAGGGCTTGTCTACACTGCCATTTACAGTGCTGAAACTATCTTCGCTCAGGGGTGTGAAAAAACACCCCCCAGTGATGCAGGTTTCAGCGCTGTAAAGTGCCAGTGTAGACAGTGCACCAGCGCTGGGAGAGCTAGTGGAGGTGGTTTTATTACAGGGACTACACTTTAACATCGGCTGTGTAGACACACCTTCAATCTTTTGCTTTTTTTCTGGGTGCCCTGGTGAAAATTTAGTAATGTATGCAAAGTTGAACAGCTTTAACAGGAGGAATTGAGAAAAGCCCACCCGAGAATATTCAGTAGCCCAGGTAAGGGCACTTTCCTGCAGACCTGGATTCAAATCCCTGCTCCAAGCTGGGCAGAAAAGGACTTTGAAAACTATTCTCCTGCAACTTGGGTGAGTGCCTTAGTCACTGGGCTATTGGCTATAATAGTGTATGTGTTTGGGAGGGCGGGGTTGTCTCCTCTCTTCTCTCCCCTCTCCTCCTCCTCCCCCCGCCTTTTCTTCTTTCTCTCTTCCCCATGAGACAAGGCTAACCTGGCTTAGGTACCTAACTCCAGGGGAAGATTGACAGGTGTGAACTCTGACTGAAGATAGGCATTCAGGTGTCTCTGTCCTTTTGTGGATCTGGGCACTAAGTCCTGCCACCTTCCTCTGCATTTCACTCCTGGCTGGCTTAGGCAGCTCCATGCTTTGCTTGCTGACTTCTGTGAAACCATTTCTTAGACATCTAACTCTCCCCATAAATTGTAGTGGGAATCTGGGTGCCTATCTCAGGGGTGTGAATTCCACTGGACAGCAAGGCTCCCAGGAGATAGGGGTTGTGGTGCTAAGCATTGTGATGCCAAAATCTCCTTTGTGGATCTAGCTCTTAGTTGTCTTCTGCCATTTTAAATTTTTTGCTTTTGCTCAGACTTGACTCCCTACAACATACATGGTTTAACTATAGGGTGCCTGTTAATTTGGAGGGTAGTGGATAGGAACTAAACTATCGGGGCTCTTCTTAAGACTTATTCCATGTGCTACATGATCTTTCACTTAGGATTTATACAAGTAGGCAAGCGATGCCCTTCTCTAATGTATGTGTTGCCTGTGGGTATAAATGATTCTGCCCCACAGTTTAAATGGCTAGATGACTTTTTCTCACAATACAACTTGCAGCATTCTCTGAGAGTAAAGACAGGTAAACTTGTGTTCATGCTGACTTTCATTACACTCAGGCCATGACTACACTTGCAAATTTGCAGCGCTGCAGCAGGGTGTGAAAACACACCCTCTCCAGCGCTGCAAATTGCGGTGCTGCAAAGCGCCAGTGTGGTCAAAGCCCCAGCGCTGGGAGCGCAGCACGTTATTCCCCACGGGGAGGTGGAGTACGGACAGTGCTGGGAGAGCTCTCTCCCAGTGCTGGCGCTTTGACTACACTTAGCGCTTCAAAGCGCTGCCGCGGCAGCGCTTTGAAGTGCAAGTGTAGCCATAGCCTTACTGATGTTAGACTTACACTAAGGGCTGCATTTTTAAAGCTACTGTGTAAAGATTTCAGACCCACAAATGTACATGCACTAGGTGTGCCTTCAACACCTTGTATCCGCATTTGTAAGCGATATTTACATATATCAACTGGGTAATGGTGTGCACAACAGGCAGTTAGGCAAGCAATTAATAAATAATAATGATTTGCACTTGGTAATTGAAATGTATGAGATTGTGATGCCCTGAATAAAATTGTGAAGACTTCAAATACAATTGATAAGTACCATAGAAATAACTATAAAAATATGTTAAATGAATGTAGCCCCTGTCAAACAAGCCTAGTAAAATATCTTTAAATAGGTGTCTGAACATTAGTACCGTATTTTCCGGTGTATAAGACGACTTTTTATACTAAAAAACAACCCCCAAAAATCGGGGGTCGTCTTATACGCTGGGTATGAACAGCGGGCAGCCCAGAGCCCTCTGATTCCCGGCTGCGGCTCGGAAGGGGGGGTAGTCTTATATGGCGAGTATAGGCCAAAACTTATGTTTCAACTGTAAAATTAGGGGGTCGCCTTATAGGCTGGAAAATACGGTATCTCCATTCTGTAGATGGGGAAACTGAGGTAGAGGAGTTAATCACATGTCCCGGATCACCTAGGAAGTCAGGAGAAGAGCCAGGAATGGCACTCAGGAGTCCTCCCTCCAAATCCCCTGTAGACTGCAGAAATTCTATAAAAGCTTCATCTTTATTGTTTACAAATGCTATATAAAGTGATTTAATCCTGTTTATGCTCATTCAGATGCTGTCTGCCAGTGTTTACGCCTCCTGTGTGACTCACTTGTTTCCATGCATATTATAAGCTACAAGAAATCTGTTTTTATGCAGTGTTCTTCCTTGCAATTTGAATTATTTTTCCATGTATTTAGAATTTTCCTGGCTATGTGACTTCCTGCATCATTGGCTAACATTACTGCTGTGCTGAGTCTGGGGTTCAGATCTATCTCTGTTCTTCTGAAATACTGAGGTGATTATCTGCAGATCGCAAGTGTCTCAGCTCCTGTCTTTGGGATTTGTGAAGAAGTAGAGGAGTGAGACTTCTATCTCTTTAGAAGTGAGAGATCACCAGTTGCCTTTTTATTCCCTGGAATACATTTGAATGTGGCTTACTGCTTTGAAGCAGTGTTCATGTTTTTAGGATTTACATTAAAGTTTATTGCTTCATCTTAAATACACCCACAGTGTATTGAAATTTGCCTTTCTGTAGTCTTCTGTTTTCTTCTCTAGACCTATTTTCACACAACGAGTGGCAATCTTCCTCAATAGAAAAGTGACATCCTACTTACAAGTGAGTCAAGTGCTGGTCCAATTAGAACTGTTCTTCCTTTCTGCATTTTAGAGGCTCTTACAGCTGGACGTAGCATTAAGACTTTTATGCTGCAAAAGGTTCAATTTTCTGAATGTTCTTGTTGCATTGCAATGTCAGACTTTAAAGGGAGGCATGTCTGCTGTGAGAGAAGACAAAAGTACAGTGGGGTGGTCTCATTGAAGTCTCCATTTGATCATTTAACATCAGCCTGTTCCAGAGAAGCCCTAGATTGAAAGAGCATGGATTCTGCTAGTCAGAATTATTGGACTACAAGTGAATTAGCAGTGATACAGTTGTGGAGTATAGCAGGTTGGTACTGAGGTGCAATGGCTGTGCTCTTAAGAAGCGTCCAAGACTTCAGGAGAACAGGGGTTGCTATAGGTCAGCACTGAAGGTGCATTGTTGGGGGAATCTAGAAGAGAAGTAACAGTGTTTGAGGTGGTTGGCCAGGATTGACATGCATTGGCAGTGGTGCATAGAGGCTTGGAACTGGAATAGCTGCTTAATGTTTTGAGAGCTAGGAATTGGTTTATGCTCTGGGTGCCGTTCTCCCTGCCCCCTTCCCCCCCAATTCCCCCTCATACCAAGACTAAGCTCCTAATTAAAAGGAGGATGGGAGGAGCAGGAGGGCAATGCAACTAATTAACATTTTACTGCTACTCCTTTGTTGTGTAAATTAAGTACCTAATGATCCGCATCACAGTCCTGGTTTTTTGTGTGTTTCAGTGCAGACTATTACAGGCTGCGTCTCTCTCTCATGAACAAGCATATTCACACTCGACTTGACCCATTTCCAGGAAAGCCCTGCCAAGCAGAGGAATCGATCTTACAATGATATCCCAGTCAAAGGATGCAGGAGGTCACATAGGGCCCTTATTCTGTTGTACGAGAGGAACTTACCCTTGTCTTACTCATCCTAAGAGAGGTGGACTTGAAGCCTGGGCTTAAAGGGCACCACACCATAACTTTTTTTTTTATAAGGGTGGGGGGAACAAGCGGTTGAAACAGATGCTCAGAATAGAGGAGAGGTGTCTTCAATATGGAGGAAGGGAAAGATGACTTCAACAGAAACCTGTGTCTTCACATGCCTCCCTGCCTTGCCCCCTCTTTTTAATTTTGATCAAATTTGTGAATTTCCTTCAGTGCCAGACTCCTGTGTAGCAAGTTTTGATTGCCACTGAGCCTGGAAGCTCAAGCTGCTCAGTGATAACTCCATCTAGGTTGATCATCTGGAAGAACAGTCACTCCACTTCCTTCCCCGCCACAGAAAAGCTGTTACTGTACATTCCAGCCCTATCCGTCTATCCAAGGGCCAGTTAAAGCAGGTCAGGAAAATGGTTTTCCTGTCCCTTGGAAATTCTCAAGATTTTCCTGTTTTTCATTGGAATGAAACGAGAGGCACCCAGTTTCAAGTCCTTGCTCCAATAAATAGGAGAGATTGAGGAAAAACCCACTCAAAATAGCTAATAGCCTGGTGGTGCCTGAGTCAGGCCAGGGACTTGAACCTTGGTCTCCCACATGCTACCTGAGTGCTCTAACCACCAGACTATGCTGTGGTGAATGAATCTGTGTCTCTGGTTTTGACTAGGACTTCCACCTTGGATGTGAGCAAATTTTTGTCAAAACTGGTCTGTTCCCATGAAAAGGCCACAAGGCTACCACAATCCTGAACACAACCTGTGAAGTGTCATTTTTGCTAAATCAACATTTTCCAACAAAAAAACTGTTCTGTTGAAAATTTCTTCAAGGCGGAAATGTTTTCTATTTTAATTTTCTGGTGTTTTGTTCAGTCTAGTTTTTCAAAATTAGACATCTTTTTGACAAGGAACTGAATGGTATCTACCCCCCTTGTTCTACTTACACCTCTACCTCAATATAACGGTGTCCTTGGGAGCCAAAAAATCTTAGCACATTATAGGTGAAGCGTGTTATATCGAACTTGCTTTGATCCACCGGAGTGCGCAGCCCCGGCCCCCTGGAGCACTGCTTTACTGCGTTATATCCAAATTCGTGTTACATCAGGTCGTGTTATATTGAAGTAGAGGTGTGCTTCCAAATTGGGTCCTCTGAAAAGAATCTCACACAATATGAGTTGTAGCTGGTTTCACACCCACCCTTCCCTCAAGCTGGGTTCCTGGAGGGAATCTGTCCCTATGAGAGGGCAGTGAAGATTGACTGCTGCATTTAGATCTTGTCAACTGGAAGAAACAGGCTGAATTCAATGTTACCAATCATTTTGAGGGGCTAGATTTGGGAGATGACAGACAGGAGAGAGAAGGACTGTGGATTTGTGATCAACACAGACACTGGTGTCCAGGAACTAGTGTAGCTGCATTGATAGAAACCTGTAGCATAGACAAGCAAAGCTGTGATGAGTGGTGTTTGTGTTTTTTTTTTTTTTTTTTTTTTTTCAGCGCTAGCATTTATCCTAATGCCAGACAGGAGTATACTCAGCCAGTGCAAATCATGGCTATTCTTGTTTCTACCTGGCTTTTCACCAGTGCAGCTATGCCCATTGCCAGCCACTGATGGCTGAGTTACAGATAAGGCCCAGATGCCTACGTGAGATTAGACAATAAAACACCCACTTACTGGAAATAAACCCCCACCATACTGTGCACTAACCCTTTCTGAGTAACCCCATTCTGGCTGATGGTATATATCTTCCCTGCTCCAGGCCCACACCTCATGTCTAGTCTAGTTTGCAAACTCCTCAGGGCAGTTTGGGGAAGTGTTTGGTGTCACTAGAGATAAATAATAGGGAAGAAGTGGCTCAGCCTCATCTGAAATTGGAGGAGTCATCAGGGCAAAAGTTCTGTTCTGATAGAAGAAAAAATCTGGACCGAGGCACTATATCTCTCTTCAGTGGTTTAAAATATAAAGGATCCAATGACTCTACCCTGTCTGGTGGTTTAGTCCCTGTCCTGGGCCACGCGTCCCACTTAGCGATAGAGGCTCACCTGGCTTTCTGACTGGCAGGTGCTTGCTGAATGCTCACTGTGTATGGGATTCCCTCTGTCCTCATGTTCTGATGCTGAATAATCCAACCTGTTGGCACTTTGAATTCCCTACCCCAGCTCCATTCCTTGTTCATTCAGTGCATGTGAGCCCCCACTGAAGCTTGGATGCTGTGAAATGGGGAGCTTTGACAAGACATGGGTGCATCTGTCAAAACCAGTCTGGGTAAGGAGACAATCTATCCCAGTCAGGGGCGCTTATAGCTTCTCTCGGCAGCTGCCAATAGGGAGGGAGGGTAAGAGGGAGACTGTTTCATGGGCTTATGAGATACAAGAAATGTCTTTCCTTGTCTCTTCACCTCCCATCAAAGATTGTTCCACCAAAAATGGAATGCAGCACTGTGCATCTGACCTGGTGAATTAGGGAAAGGGGAAATAATTTCCAACTGATTTCCAGCCCCTCCAGGCCACACTCCACAGATCATTCAGATCGTAAGGCAGAGAAGAGAGAAATGGTGTGGGGGGGAGTTGCATAGGATAGGAAAGTCTTGCAATAACAATGAAACCTTCACGTTGGCACACAAAATTATGATCTTCTCCTGCCTGTTTCATTTCTTCATAAACATCCTGATCCCTGAACTGTGTATTCTCTGGCCAGCATGTCACTTAATTATTTTTTGCAGGATGAAAAAACTGTAATTCCACTAAATTAAAAATAGAACTGCAAATGGGTCTGGTTTGATCTCTGTGGCGTCTACAGCAGAGGAACAAGAGTAATTCCAGCAATTAGATGTTAATTGATGTCTGAGCGTATCTATTCCTAGAAACAGCAAGACCATGTATGGCATAACTAGCATCATTAAACAGCATCATTTCCCCTCTGTGCTCTGCAAGCTAGAGTGGAGAAACTCACCCAAGGACTCTCTTCTAGGCGGGAGAGCAGTGGTGGATGATTCAGGAGGAGAGGTTCATACAAGAATTGACCTCATCTTAATAATAGAAAATGATGGGGAAAGGGAGTGGGACTAATTTTTCTTTGGCTGATTAAGTTAGAGGAGGTTAAATGCAGAGAATGTCACAGACTTCCTTGTGTTTTTATTTAGCTTTTTTTAAAATCCTGTGGTGCACGTTGCCAGTGCTGGTTAGGTCTGCACAGGACCCGCACTATAATGGACTACATTTGACCATCTTGCATCAAAACTGTGTAGAGTAGAGAAAAAGAGAAATTTGCTTTAGCCTCTGGAGGCCAGTTACTAATTAATTTCGTTAAAGGGACTAAGAGATCACTGAATTTGGTATCTTTTTCTATTGTACATTACTGAAATGGCGGTATCTGAAGTTATGTGATCCTGTTTCTGAGCTGCTTGTGCTTTCACAATAAAGCACAAAGTGCTGTTTGTTTCACTTTGTTTTTCATTTTACAATACAATAAAAATCTTTTTCAACTAGAAAAAAATGCTAACCTTGGATTCTGAACTGAAGCACAGCACAGACTAATAAATCCCATGCATCAGCAAAGTGGCTTTCATGCGTGGGTCTTAAAGAGCTTTGTAAACATCAATTAATCCTCCCAACATGCCTGTCACGTAGAGGAGGAGTATTCGCTCCTTTCTGCAGTTATTGTTATGAATTTCTATTGGAATAGTACCTAAAATACCCAACTGAGATCAAGATCCCCTTGTACGTGCTACTGTGTACACACGATGATAAGACAGTCCCTGCCCCAAAGAGCTTACATTGTTATAAAACGGGGATCTCAAACTCAAATCACCATGAGTGCCACATGAGGACTAGTACATTTGGCCCAAGAACCGCCTCACTGACACCTTTTCATACAAAGATACAAAAGCCGGCCCCGCCCTCACTCTATCCCTTCCCCAAAGTCCCTGCCCCAACTCTACCCCCTCCCAGCCCCTATTCCAACACCTTCCCCAAATCCCTGCCCTGGTCCCACCTCTTCTCTGCCTCCTCCCCCCCTCCCGGAAAATCCTAAGCACTGGGAGGTAGGCGGAGAAGCAGGGACGCAGTGCACTCGGGGAAGCGGGGGGTGAGGGGAGCTTGGCTGCTGGTGGAGTCATCGCCTATGGCGGACCGCAGGAAAGGGCCGTGTGTTTGAGACCCCTGCTATAAGAGAAGAGAGAGGAGATAAAGCCATCACACCAGCTGCTCAGCTATTGTCACATGTTTTGTAGACAGTGTAGCAGAGGTGAGGAGGAATCTGGAGTTAGAGTATAAGGCTTTTCAGATTTTGGAGGGCACTGCTCCCATGTATAAGAGGGAGTATAGGAAAAAGCATGAAGGTGTTTGAGGGACATTTGGACTAAGGCAGGAGTGGGCAAACTACTGCCCACAGGCTGTGTCCAGCCTGTCAGATGTTTTAATCTGGCTCTTGAGCTCCCGCCAGGGAGTGGGGTCGGGGGCTTGTCCCACTCCGCGCGTGCGGTGGCTTGTTGTGGCTTCCGGAAGCAGCAGCATATTTCCCCTCTGGCTCCTATGCGTGGGGGCAGCCAGGGGACTTCGCATGCTGCCCCCGCCTGAAGTGCCAGGAAACGCTGCCAGTGGGAGCTGCAGAGGTGGCGCCTGTGGACAGGGCAGCCTGCAGAGCTGCCTGGCCATGCTTCCACAAAGGAGCCAGCGAAGGGACATGCCGGCTAATTCCGGGAGCTGCCCGAGGTAAGCGCCACCCAGAGCCTGCACCCCTGACCCCCTGCCATGCCTCAGCCCCCTGGCCTGGCCCTGATTCGCCTCCTACCCTCTGAACGCCTCGATCCCAGCCCGGAGCACCCTCCTGCACCCCAAAACCCTCATCCCCAGCTCCACCCTAGAGTCTGCACACCCAGCCTGAGTTCTCTCCCCTCTGCCTCCCGCACTCCTGCCCCAGCCAGAGCCCCCTCCTGCACTCTGGACCCCCCGCCCGGAGCCCCCTCCCGCACCCTGAACTCCTAATTTCTGGCCCCACCCCTGAGCCTGCACCCCCTCCCACACCCCAACCCCAATTTCATGAGCATTCATGGCCGCCATACAATTTCCATTCATGGATGTGGCCCTCGGGCCAAAAAGTTTGCCCACCCCTGAACTAGTGAATGTTAAAGACTGGTGTCATTGGCAGAGTGAAGGAAGGTTGATGGCTCAGAGTGGTAGGGGCTAAACTATGAAGAGTCTTAAAAATGAAGACAAGTACATTGTGTTTGGTGGTGGTGAAGGGGGTGCCAGTGCTTGGGTGTAAGG
This sequence comes from Mauremys reevesii, assembly GCF_016161935.1. Lineage (NCBI taxonomy): Eukaryota > Metazoa > Chordata > Testudines > Geoemydidae > Mauremys > Mauremys reevesii. The sequence goes on from NC_052625.1 coordinate 62,658,769, forward strand.
AGAGGGGTGGCACAGGCCACACTTAGAGTATGGCTACACTGCAATCAGGAGGTGCGATTTGCAGCATGTGTAGACATGTGGCTTGGTTTACCCAAGCTAGATTTGCTTTTGTAACAATAGCTTGAGAACAATAGCCATGGCAGCGACCGCTTGAGTAGGTACCCAGGTCCTGGGTGGGTAGGGCTGCCCCTTGCCACTGTCGCTTCACTGTTGTTGTTACTGGAGCTAGCTTTGAGCTTTGGTGCAATCATACCTCCCAATTGCAAGCGTAGATGTAACGTTAGTGGTAAGAACAACAGTTGTCAACAGTTAAGAGGCCACTTGAAACCTGTCTGAGTGCAGCCCATTATAGTGCAACGTAGACAGGTGCCCTGCCCAGGAAAGGTGCATGACACCTTATTGAAGGAGCTTAGGCTATGTCTATACTGTACTTTCATTGTTTTAAACGTTTGTTGCTCAAGGGTGTGAAAAAAACACCCTTGAACTGCAAAAGTTTTACTGACAAAAAGCGCCGTTGTGGACAGTGCTTTGTCAGCAGGAGACACTCTCCCGGAGACAAAGCTCTACTGCCCCTCGTTGCGGGTGGTTTTATTTTGTCACCAGGAGAGCTCTCTCCCAGTGACAGAGTGACTACGCTGCATCTCTTACAACAGCACGGTTGTAATGGCACAGCTGCGCCGTTGCAAGGTGGGCAATGTAGACATAGCCTCAGGCTGAAAGACAGTCAAGTGTTCCTAGAGAATACTGTCTGACTCTACAAATTAGGGCAGAATTTTACTTGGGGCATGGCTATACTGGAGAGCTTACAGGAGAGCTTTTGCAGTGTTGCAGCTGCACCATTGTACGCTAATGTAGCCACTTCAAGCCAACAGATGACATAGCGCTGTGCACACCAGAGCTTATGACGGTGTAACTTATGTTGCTCGGGGGTGATTTATTCACCCCGCCCCCCAAGTGACTTAAGTTATGCAGACATAAGCAGTAGTGTTAGGGTATGTCTACACTGCCCGCCGGATTGGCGGGTAGTGATCAATCTATCGGGGATTGATTTATTGCATCTAGTGTAGACGCGATAAAATCGATCCCTGATTGCTCTGCCGTCAACTCCAGAACTCCACCATGGCGAGAGGTGAAGGCGGAGTTGATGGGGGAGCAGCAGCGGTTGACTCGCCACCGTCCTCAGGTCAATTTACCTGGCCGTAAGATACGCCAACTTTAGCTACGCTATTCGCGTAGCTGAAGTTGCGTTTCTTAGGTCGACCCCCACCCCCCCAGTGTAGACTTAGCCTTAGAGAAAGCCTTAGCCCAAAGTGGTCTGCGTGCAGGCCATCATCTTGTCAGATCCCATAAGTTAAGCAGGATCAAGCCTGATCAGGACTTAAGAGGGGAGAGCTTTAAGGAATATCCAGGTGCAGCGGCTGAGGCAACTTGCTCTAAGTACAGTGCCACTACCCCTGCCTGGAGAGGTTCTGTGCTTTTGGAGAGGCCATGTTTCATATGAGAAGTGAAACTTACATCTCGTCCATGTATCATTATTAAAGATCCCAGGGCACTCTTCCCTGAATGGTGCCTGCCCTTTCATTTAGACAGGGTGTGCTTTTTCCTATTTCAAACTGAGGTGTAGTGTTGCTTTGTGCTGTGAAACAGCTGATGTGTTCCATGATTCATCTGTGCGTAATGCATAAATGAGGCTTCTGATTTTCAGTTCTAACCAATAAACACTAACACACACTCACTATATATATAAATAAGTGTTTATCCAATAAACACCAAATATGGTTACTTGTATCTAAGGGGCTTGTGTACCCAGAGCCATTATGTGGACTAGCAGGGTGTGACTTTTTTCTAAAGTGCACTAATGTGTGCATTAATTGGTCCACGTGGACCTTGCTGGTGGGCATTAAGGTTCCCTAGTGTACTTTAGCGTAGTGCTGTTTGAAACACTACTATGTTAAAGTTCACTAACTTACAGAGAGTGCTGGAAAAAAACAATTTTTGGACATCTAGGTAAAACTAAAAAAAAAGCTAAAAATAAACCCTGAAAAACAGAATCCCCATGCATAAAGCATTTGGGGATTTTTCTACATGAAATTTTTTTTTATTTTATTTTTTTAAACTCTGATAAACTTGGGTCTGTACAAGCTACCCAGCAAGACAGCTCTACCCAAAGGAGCTTTAATCCTCAGAAAAGCCTCTGTAGATAGTGCTGTACAGATGTAAATTATTTACATTTTGACTTTGTAGACACCGAGCCAGGTTATGAGAAGAGGATTGTATTTAGAGAAATAGCTGGGTATGAGGAGCATGACATGTGAGTGAAGATGGTGGGCTGATCATCTGGCGATATTCTCGGTGTACAGGATAGTGAGATGTATTGGTGCTAGTGCTCCGAGGTAACTGAACCACTAGAATGGAATAGGATGGGTTCTCAAAGTGGGGGTCGGGACCCCTTAGGGGGTCATGAGGCTATTAAATGGGGCGTCGCGAGCTGTCAGCCTCCACCTCAAACACTGCTTTGCGTCCAGCATTTATAATGGTGTTAAATATATAAAAACGTGTTTTTAATTTATAAGGGGGGGGGTCGCACTCAGAGGCTTGCTATGTGAAAAAGGTCACCAGTACAAAAGTCTGAGAACCACTGGAATAGAATAATGTTTGCAATGGGAAGATCTCGGTGTTTGGAGGAAGGCATCATCCTAAATTGCAACAGTTTATCACATCTCTAATCAGGAAGTGTAGGGAACCCAGACTTTCGCTGAGGGATTTCCATATTGCCATATTGTGGCCTGGCTAGCCCCAGTACCAGGAGTCTTTCATACAGAATTTCAGCACTTCTGTTCCTAGTTATAAACAGGTTTGAGCAGAACAATATTGCTGGTAGTTGGCTAGTCTGCATGTGTTATGGGTTGAGTTAAAACCTCGTTGAAAATTATTTGTGAATAATGCCCTTCATTCAAGGTAGTTGTAAAAGAGAGTGAAGGGGCTACACCTAAAAAAGAGAATTAATGGAGTCTTCACAGGAACTCACAACTTGTGGGCAGAGGGTTCAAGTGTGTGTGTGTGTGTGTGTTCTGACTAGGTGAGCATGTGGGCAGACAAGAAACTGAACTAGACTGAGGCAGGAAAAAATGTAAAGCCGCAGCCAGTAAATGTGGTGTGATCCTGGAGATACCTAGAGAACGGTTCTGGGTCTGGTGCTTGTTAAAGAGGCTTGGAGCAATAAGAAAAGAAGCTATCCTGTCTTTTTGTTCCTCTTGTTTGGAGAAGCAGTGCTTTGATGCAATTATGTTTGTTTACAACGAACATACAAAGAAAATACCAGATTGCGTCATCAATTTCTGCTTCCATCTGAAACATCCGAGGGCCCTGAACTTTGACTAGCTGCTCGGTTTAAAAAGGGGAACACTTGTGTGAACCATGGGATCCAGTTTCCAAGGAGAGAGAGTGTGGATTGGTATTCCCGATGAACTAAGTTAGAGCAAGTTCAAGCAATGCTTGCAGAAATCAGATTGCCAAAAGCAATATCTAAAACAGGAGCTCGAGATGTCACAAAATGAATTTAAGACACGAACTAAAACAAAGTTTCCCAGAAAGGACTCAAAGATGACTTACAGGTCTGGTGGAGTAGCAATTACAAAGAGCCTAGAGAGATTGGGAAACCAAAAGTTTTTCATGAAAACGGGGGAGACCAGTTAGACTTTGTTCAATTTCAGGGCCCTGAACTTTAAACTAGCCACTCAGATTAAAAAGGAGCAACATGTAGTGCTGCCTTTTTCTGGATCAGAACTGCTCACCTGTGCATTTGTCCTCAGAAAAAAAGGACCATTTTCCACAGAGCAAAGTGGCAAATGTTGTTATGGGGACGCTGTTTTAATGTCCAGTATCAACCAGACTGGGCTTTATAAAGAAGTTGCAAGCATTTCAGGACTTGCCCAAAGAAAGAAACAGAGGATTCCCACTGGGCTGAGCTTGATGGAGTATCAAGTATCTTCTAGAGTAGAGCATTGTTTCTCAACCTTTTTGATACCATGAACTGGCTTGCTGCCTTCCTAAGCTGTGGCAGGGAGATCTCAGAGACTGTCACCGGTCCATGGACCGGTTGTTGGGAAACAGTGCTCTAGAACAGCAAGGAGAGTCCTCTTTCTTCTAATGCTGAGTCTCTTCCTTTGCCACAGTGCTGATTCCTCATAGACTTCTGAAAGGAGGAGTCCACCATGCAGACTAGGCCATTCAGAACAGGAGCACTAGAAGGAAGGAAGGAAAGACACACACTCACTCACTCCTTTCTTTCAGCTCAGATGAATTGGGCCTTTGCTGGAGCAGAAGATCCTTCTGAAATCTATTTGCAGCAGAGTGACACTCTAGAAGTTCTAGGTGGCCACAGCCTTGTTTCATTGTTAACTGAGTATCTTCAAGTCATAAAACCAGTTTAGGTTTGGGTCAAGTTTGCAGCCAAGTTTTGGGTCACTTTTCATAATTTTACCCAGTAGGAAAATCAGCAGTTGGACATTGGTTTAGGTGGAAATGTACCACTTCCCCACCGCTTTCCCCTGCAAAAAATATTAGCGTTTGTAAATGTATTTGTGTTTACATAAAATGGAATTGGCTGCTGGCTGTGTAGGTTGCTTTGGTTAGAAATGTATGGATTGACTTCAGTTACAGTACAGCCTTTTGGAGAAACAGTGCTCAGACTTGATGAATGTGCTGAAGTTTAGAGAGATGAAGGATGGATGCCTGAGATTAGCTGGCATGCTTAGCTTAGCTGTGGAAATCACAGACCCTTCTGGATGCATGCGTTACAAAAGGAGTCAATGAAATGTTTCCAGTTGTGAAAAAAGCAGCCTCCTCAAAATACATTAGCTCTATCAAATATCCAATTTAAAAAAGAAAAAAGGGGGGAGGGGTTGATTGCAATTTACAATAATCTATTCCTTTAGTTCAAAATACCCTCCTTTCACTTCTGTGTGCTTAGTTCAGCATCTCAGTTTGATTAGATCAATGTGGTTTGATGCTGTATGTGATGTATTGATCTCACTAGAAGTATATTGGTGAAGACAAAAGTGGAACAGTTGGGGCACCAAGCCCTGAATTTTTTTTTAACAACCTCACAAGTGCTCTGCTAGACCAGACATCCTTGAAGAGTGTAATGGCCTGTAGAAATGAAACATGTTTGCAGCTGGCAAAGGAAGTGCAAAAAGACTTAGCTTTTTAAAAATGTTGTTTTTATTACAGGTTCACACACATCTTGATACAAGGAAAAAAGAGTAGTTATTCTACAAACCCTACCCCTCCCATTCCTGCACAGCTTTGTAGATGTCCCCTATTTACATACCACTGCAGAGAGCAGCCATACGGAGCGAGCACAGGTTTTAAGGCCATCTGGCACACACCACTCAACTGTCCATCATTTGAGACCCAATGCTACCTCTGCGCTCAGAGAGACCTGCTGTTATCTCAGTTTCTCTATTACTGTCATTTGTTGACATCAAGAAATGGAGGTTATGGAAAATGTTGTTTGTGAATAAAACAACCACCACCTAATTGGCAGCTGCCTTCTGTCTAGTTCCCTTGTTTTGCGGGAGGATCTGTGTGTATAATTCTGTCCTTACAGTTCTCTGTGGTCTTGTTGTAAATTGAGAGCGACAGACCTGCTCACAAAACCAAGCTTTTAGCCATTTTGGCTTAAATGCTAGGCTAGTGTTCCTGACCTTTTTGTTAATGCTAATAGCTCTGTCTTAGTTTCCCATGGTCTGCAGGAAATTAATCATGATGGATTTACTATGGTAAAATGATTTCAGAGATTCTAGTTTAGTTTTACTAGGAAAATTATTTTTGACTTTTTTTTCACTGAATAATTGCAGAGTGAGGATAGGTACAATTGTATGAGTGCAACAGCAATGAAAAATGCAGGTAGAGGGCATGAATTCACAGAATTATAGAAATGTAGGGCTGGAAGGGACCTCAAGAAGTCATCTTATCCAGCCCCCTCATGCTGAGGCAGGATTAAGTATATCTAGACCATCCCTGACAGGTTTTTTAAAGTTTTTAAGAACAGGTTAGACAATGACAGATTCCACAATCTCCCTAGGTGATCTGTTTCAGTGCTGAACTATCTTTAGTTACAAAATTGTTCTTGAGATCTAATCTAAATCTCCTTTGCTGCAGAACTAGCCAATTACCACGTGTACTAGAGTCGGTGGACGTGAAATACAATCAATTGTCATTCTCTCCATAACACATTTGCAGATTTGTCTCCCCCACCCCTCAGCCTTCTCGTTTTGAGATGAAACATGCCCAATTCTTTCACCTTTCCACATAGGTCATGTTTTGCAAGCTTCTTAAAATTTCTGTTCTTTTCTGGACTCACTTCAGTTTGTTTACATCTTTCTTAAAGCATGGCACCCTACAGTGGACACAGTACTCTACTCTAGCTGAGGCTGCACCAGCACTGAATAGAGCAGGACACTTATCTCCCATGTCTTACTTACGACCCTCTGGTTAACACATCCCAGAATGACATTTGTCTTTTTTAGCATCGCACTATTGACTCAGGGCTTGGCTACACTGGAGAGTTGCAGCGCTGGTGGTGGCTTTACAGCGCTGCAACTCACTCACCATCCACACTTGCAAGGCACATACAGCGCTGTATCTCCCTGGCTACAGCGCTGGTTGTACTCCACCTCGACCTGGGGAATAACGACTATAGCGCTGCTGATGCAGTGCTGCTCCGCCAGTGTGGCCACCAAAAGCGCTGTTATGGGCCTCCAGAGGTATTCGGAGGTATCCCAGAATGCCTGTTCAGCCACTCTGCTCATCAGTTCGAACTCTACTGCCCTGGCCTCAGGTGACCAAGCATCAGACCAGCCCTTTAAATGCCCTGGGAATTTTAAAAATCCCCTTCCTGTTTGCTCAGCCAGGTGTAGAGTGCAATCAGTGAATCTTTCCAGGTGACCATGGCTCAACGTGGCAAATGAACCCCAGCATGGAGCAATGGTGAGTTGCTGGACCTCATCAGTGTTTGGGGGGAGGAAGCTGTGCAGTCCCAGCTGAGCTCCAGCTGTAGGAATTACGATACCTATGGGCAGATATCAAGGGCCATGCTGGAAAGGGGCCATGACCAGGACACGCTGCAGTGCAGGGTTAAAGTGAAGGAGCTGCGGAGTGCCTACTGCAAAGCCACGAGGGAAACCTCCGCTCCGGCACTGCCCCCACGACCTGCCATTTTTACAAAGAGCTGGACGCAACACTTGGGGGTGACCCTACCTCCACTCCGAGGACCACAATGGACACTTCAGAGCGGGGGGAGGAGGAGGAAAGCGAGAGTGAGGGTACTGGAGTGGGGGGAGACACCCTGGAGTCCCTGGAGGCATGCAGCCAGGAGCTCTTCTCAAGCCAGGAGGAAGGTAGCCAGTCGCAGCAGCCGGTACTTGGTGAAGGACAAGCAGAGGATCGGGGTCCCAGTAAGTGGCTTTTATTTTCAGGATTGAAAGTTTTCGGGAGAGGAGGGAGGGTTAGGGCTGCATGCATGCATGCCTAGATGTGGAACAGTGCATTGATGGGGTCTATCACGTCGCGGTAATCTGCCTCGGTAATCTCTTCAAGAGTTTCAGCCAGAGCGTGGGCAATGCGCTTGCACAGGTTTCTTGGGAGAGCCACTGTGGTCCTTGTCCCAGTCAGGCTAATGCGTCCGCGCCACTGTGCCGCGAGGGGTGGGGGGACTATTGCAAGACACAGGCAAGCTGCATAGAGGCCAGGGCAGAATCCGCATTGCAGTAGAAGACCCTCCCGTGCTTCCCAGGTGACCCGCAGCAGCGAGATATCTTCCAGGATAAACTCCTGTGGAAAATGTTGGGATAGTGTTCAGTGTAGGTGCCCCTTGCAGCTGTTTGCTTTCCCCAACACACAGAAACCCCGAGGACAGTACAGTCCTGAAATAATCAGTCCCCCTTACTCAACCCACGGTATCCCTGAAGTGGTATGTGCGCTCTCTTTGGGATGGGAAAATTATGCTATTGTGAAGACTGTTACCCTCCTTAACTGCGGGGGAATAACTGTCTGGTATAAACAATGCTGCCTCTGTTAAGGTTGCATCTGTAACGGCAAAAATGCAACACTTGAGATCTTGGCTGCCCGTGTTATCAACAGCTGAGAGACTACACAACCTCTGGAAGAAGCCGTGAAAAAGCAAAGAAGACCTGCTGCAAGCAGTTATGCAGCACTCTGTCACAGAAAATCAAAAAGAGCAGGACTGGAGGGAAAGGGAAAGCAGGATCCGCCAGAGAAATGCAGCGGACAGGAAGAAAAGCACAAAGCAACTGATAAGCATCCTGGAGCACCAAGCAGACTCTATCCAGGCGGTCGTAGCCATGCAGGTGGAGCACTACTGCGCCTGTCTTCCCCCCCCCCCCGCCGCTGCCCTTGTCCCAAAGCTCTTTCTCTTGTGTCCCCATGTCAGCTCAAAACCCCCTTCCCCAGCATCCAGGTTCTTACCACCACCAGCTGCCTCCAACACCTGTATGTTCACCAACCAGCCCTGAGAACTATGACCCTCTGCACTCAACCCCCCTCACCATGCAGTATAGGCATCCTGAAGGGCAGCAGTCATTGCGCAGCACGCCAGACAGGACATATTCAAACCTGTGACTGTACAGTTCCCCACCCCACCCCCCTCTCCTTTTAGGTTCCCAAAAACTTGTGTGTCTGAAAATAAAGTTATTTTCTTTTCAATAAATGAATTCTTGGCTTTGAAAAGAGTCTTTATTATTGCAGAAAGTCAAAGATACCTTAGCCCAGGAAAGAAACAGGCACTGCAAATCAAACACAGATTCCTACTAACATTGTAACCACTGCACTTCACTCCCGTGCAAGGCACCAAACATTACTGGTGGTTTTCAGCCTCAAATTCCTCCCTCAAGCCATACCAAATCCTTGCACCCCTGTGCTGGGCCTCTCTAGTAGCCCTGCTCTCTGGCTGTGCAAATTCAGCATCCAGGCATTGAACGTCGGAGGTCCATGCCTGACTGATTCTTTCACCCTTCCCTTCACAAATATTATGGAGGGTACAGCACACAGATATAACCATGGGGATGCTGCTTTCGTCCAAGTCCAGCTTCCCATACAGAGATCGCCAGCACCCCTTTAAACGGCCAAAAGCGCGCTCCACAGTCATTTGGCACCGGCTCAGCCTGTAGTTGAACCGTTCCTTGCTGCTGTCAAGGCTCCGTGTATGGTTTCATGAGCCAAGGCATTAATGGGGTCTTCAAGGATCACAATGGGCATTTCGATGTCCCCTACTGTGATCTTCCGGTTTGGGGAAAAAAGTCCCGGCCTGCATCTTCCTGAACAGGTCAGTGTTCCGAAAGATGCGTGCATCATGCACCTTTCCGGGCCAGCCTGTGTTAATGTCAATGAAATGCGCATGGTGATCCACAAGCACCTGGAGAACTATGGAGAAATACCCCTTCCAATTAACGTGCTTGGATGCTAGGTGGGGTGGTGCCAGAATAGGAATATGCGTCCCATTTATCGCTCTTCCACAATTAGGGAACCCATTTGTGCAAAGCCATCCACAATGTCCTGCACGTTCCCCAGAGTCACGGTTCTTCTTAGCAGGATGCGATTAATGGCCCTACAAACTTGCATCAACACGATTCCAATGGTCGACTTTCCCACTCCAAACTGGTTCCTGACCGATCGGTAGCTGTCTGGAGTTGCCAGCTTCCAGATTGCAATAGCCACCCACTTCTCCATCAGCAGGGCAGCTCTCAACCTTGTGTCCTTACGCCGCAGGGTGGGGAGGTGAGCTCAACACACAGGCCCATGAAAGTGGCTTTTCTCATCCAAAAGTTCTGCAGCCACTGCTTGTCATCCCAGACTTCCATGACGATGTGATCCCACCACTCAGTGCTTGTTTCCCGAGCCCAGAAGCAGCGTTCCACGGTGCTGAACATGTCTGTGAATGCCACAAGCAATTTCGTGTCATACACATTACACGACTCGCTATCATCATTGGACTCCTCACTGTCACTTTGGATCTTAAGGACTAGTTCAACTGCCAAACGTGGTGTGCTGGTGAGACTCGTCAGCATACTCCTCAGCAGTTCGGGCTCCATTTCCCACAGAAATCCCGCTGCACAGAAACCGTTGAAAGAGGCAAGATGGCGCCAAATGTGGATGGAAAAACAGGGATTGCTGGGATGTGAAGCGATGCATCACGGGGCGTTGGGACAGGAAGCAGAATGACCCGCACCCTCTGCCCCGTTCCCACAACCCATGGCACCAGAATGGGAAGAGGTGCTCTGTGGGATAGCTGCCCATAATGCACCACTCCCAACACTGCTGCAAATGTGGCCACACTGCAGTGCTTTCTCTACACAGCTGTACGAAGACAGCTTTAACTCCCAGCGCTGCACACCTGCAAGTGTAGCCAAACCCTCATGTTCAATTTGTGATCCAATGTAACCCCGCTGCTTTTCTGCAGCACTGCTGCCTAGCCTATTATTTCCCATTTTTCATTTGTGAATTTGACTTTTTTCCTTTCTAAGTGCAGTACTTTTGCACTTGTCTTTACTGAATTTCATCCTTATTGTACAAGGGAAGACAAAAGCTTTAATCAGACATTCTGAAAATAAGGAGCCGCCCCCCCCCTCACCTAAGAGCTGCTGTCGGGAGAGGGGTGCAGGTCGGTTCCGGGAGCCACCTGAGGTAAGCACTGCACCCCTCCTGCACCCTAGCCTAGCCCAGACCCTGCACCCAATCTCCTTCCCAGAGCCTGACCCCCCACTCCCTCTCCTGCACCCTGACCCTCTGTCCCAGCTCACACCTAGCTGCATGCCCCACCCCAGACCCTGCACCCAAACTTCCTCCCAGGGCCCACCCCCCACAACCTCTCCTGCACACCTGCCCCAGCCCAGAGCCTGACCCCTCCCGCACCTAAACTCCCTCCCAGAGCCTTAGGCCAGGGGAGGGGCAGAACTTGAATGCATTCTGGGCACCACCAAAAATTATACAAACCTGCTGCCCCTGTTACCGCAGGGGCCACACTATACTATGTGGTCGATTTAGCAGGTCTTCACTAGACCTGCTAAACTGACCACCAGTGCATCAGTCGCGGCACGTCGATCCCTTCGTAAGTGTAGACAAGCCCTTAGGCATGCATTTTAGATTAACTTCCAACTTGAAATGCTCACAAACTCTTTTCATAGTGCTCAAGCCCCAGTTGTCTGTTTGTACAATACCAAGTACTCTTGAAAAGAGCAGGAAATGGCCAATGTTGCTCTCCCTGATTGCCACTCGCAATCTGCAAACCTGCCTCAAAAACACACTACTTTGGACTAGATTTGTGAGCCCCAGAGAGTGACTGTCTTCTTCCAAACAAGTTCAGTCACTAAAGTCACTCTTTATGCTGTTAGGCTTCATTAACATACCCAGCATACTAAATAGGCACCTTTTAAGCTGGTAAGGAGAACGCAGGATTGGGAAACAGAGCCCCTAGGTTCTGCTCCTAATTATGTTTGTATCTCACACTGTGCCCATGGCCAGTTTTTTTTCTCCCATGCCTCCATTACCCACCTGTAAAAGCAATATGAAAAAAATTACATTTAAAATGGGGCTCACACAGCTTTCCCCATCTTTGTAAACAGCTTTGAGATCAATGGCTGTGAAAGTGCTGAAGAAGTAGAGAGTATTGTTAGTTGTCACAAACTTTTGGTAGTGTGAGGTGGTGATGGCAATTGCGATTTTAAATCCCTCAAAAACTGCATGACCCATAGTGTCCATGCTAGCCCTCAGTCTGGCTTGCTGGTTTATGCCAACAGACCAAAGGGCAGTTATACAGGTTTTTTCTTTTTTTCCCTGCACCAGAGCTGTGGGACCCGAGAGCAGTCCATTAGTGCTCTTGCTAACCTTACAAAACAGATAAGCAGCCTTAGGGCTAGGGGGCCTCATGAGAGCATCCCATAGTGACATGTCTGCACTGAACCTTCTTGGTATTTTCTCTCATGGGACGTAGGTTTAATTTCACCATTTCTTTGAAGACCTTGATATTCACACAGCTCACAGTGGTGAGCTTGCACAATTTCAGTTGCTCCTAGTGGCTGATGGAGGTGCTTAGTACCTTTTTAGGATTAGGATCTCATTGGGAATGTGTGTGTTTGGTGTGTTCATGCATTACACATCTACAATTTAGGCATTGCATATGTTGCAACAGGGATGTTACCCTTTGCTTAAATAGGGATATTCTGAATGAAATGGTATGAAATTAAGGTTTCTTCATTTTTTTTTTAGTTTGAATTTTAGCAGAGCTGTAAAAACGTTTGTCTGAATTACTTGTATAGAAACAATTAGCACCCTAAAACTGATGGCCTAGATCATATTGCAAGTCTATGGATAATGACAGTGGTAGCCTGAGAAGGTATAACTTTTTTTATTACACTAGTGTGAAAAAGCTCACATTATGCTGGGTTCTGCACGAACGTAGGAAGAACTGGGCCTTTCTCCAGTGAGTCTATGTTCTAATACAAGATGCAGCAACTACGTTTAACAATAATTTAGGGTGAAGAAAGGAGGGCAAGGGTAACAGCAATAGGATCACATACCTACATAAACTGCCGTGTGCATAGTTGCATAGAATTGTTCAACTAGGATCTCCAAACACGACCAGCCATCTACGCCTGGCCTGGGATTGTGTTCTGTCCAGCTAAATAAAGGCACAGATACATTGGCATAGACTGGACTCCAGTTGCTAGGGATGGCTTTTCACTAAGGAGCCTTACTGTACTTCAAAGTGTTTACATACAGTAGTAACTTGGTATGAAGAAACTTGCTTCTGCCTGAAGTGAAATTAGCAAGGAGACAGGCTGAAAACTAGGTGCTTTTATGTTTTAAAAGTTTTGAAAAAAATGAATTAATGCTTTCAAGTTAAGTAATTGATCCCCCACATCAATTAAAATCTTTATTTTAAACCCAGAAAGTTATTAAGAAATTTGCAATCTATCAAAAGGTAAATTGCCCAAAGGAGCCTGTGCAAACACTTCCTGCATGGTTTACAGCACTGGGTTGTGCAGAAAGAGGTAAATTTACTGTCATTTCACTGTGAAGTTAAAGTCATTATATAGCCTAATACATTCAGAACTAGACTGCCCAGTGATTACGCTACAGCCACAAATTGCATTTCCTGACTAATTCATCTAAAACATAGTATTCACACCCTAAAATCAACATTAAGAGTGTGAAGGGAATCCATAGCCAGCAAAGAAACAGATAAGGTCAAAAGTCTCTATTTTATTACCCAGTATTTTGAGCTGCAGTGATCCTGATTTTGTTCATTATGTCGTCAAATCCTCCAATTTACCTATTAAACTGAAATGCTCAAGGAACGCTATGATGTACCCCAACACACAATACCATGCTAGAGGTGCTTTTTGCCCAGCATGCCTGGTACAGTAAGCAGCAAATTGTTTAATCCTCAGTAATAAATACTTAGCACCTTATAGAGCTTTCCACCTCCAAAATGCTGTAAACATGCTAATTAATCAGTCCTTGTCCTGGACCCTTTGAAGTGGTGTAAGCTTGTTATATGGACAGGGATACTGAGGCCCAGAAAGGCGAAGTGACTCACTCAGGATTCCACACATTGCAAGTAAATGATAGATTGCATTAGACAGCATTTAACTTTACCTTCCTCAGGATATGTAGTTTGCATAGATATAGCATCATTTAAGTTTCATTCCACAATAGGTGAAATAAGTTGCACAGGAACAATGTGTCCATGAATGAGCAATTGTGGTGTATTCTCAGAAGTGTTATAGACAATTTAATTTCCTCATTCCCTCCTCCGTTCAGCCAGATAGCATTTTGTCAGGAGAAAAGCATTGCAGCAGATAGGTTCCTTCCTAGGCCCGTCACAGATCAGGGTTGTACTGCTTAAGGTGATTAATACATTTTACTTCTTTATGCACAATCCAGTGTTTCACACAACAAATATTTTGACACTTCTTACTGTGCCTACTTAGAAACTGCAAATATAATATAAAAGGACTAAAGCTTCCAAACCCGGTGCTTTATATTTGCTAATAAAACTGTAACTCCTAGATGATGGGGTTGCCTCTGGGGCATAGAGTACAAAGGTGAGCGCTAGCACCAAGCACACCAAAAGCTAAAACATTATAAAAGTTAAGGGGCCAGATTGAGCTCAGTCTGGATTTTCATAAGTTCAATGAAGTATATTTATTAATGTAGTTATGAAAATGGGGTAAACATAGATTCATAGATTCCAAGGCCAGAAGGGACCATTACATCATCCTTTAAAGAGCAGCAGCTAAGTAATGTAGCATTTAAGAATTAAGATCTTCATTTACAAGTTGACAGAGATTGATTGGCAATAAAAGTCTTGTTGCTGTGATATTAATGGACATGATTGACTGCTCTAAGGACTGACTGTATATCACCATGCCCTCAGCTATAGTTTACTATGAAAGTGATCATGCATAGCAAGAGATGGATTTGGGGAGCACTAAGAAAGGTTGTTAAGCTCTGAAGGTGACTGGTGAGTTGCTAGTGGCACCGTTACTTTAAAACGGGAATAGCATTTTCTAGTATAGGTGCAGGCCTGTATGAGTAAGTGCAGACAGTAAAAGCTCAGACAGGACCTTCCAGTAAGTGAGGTCAATAGTAGTAGGTAAGAGGCCACATGAGAAGCCACAGGCCATAAGCAAGCAGAAAAATGAGGGAAGACGCAGGCCACTTTCCACCTGAAAATCTGTTGAGACAAGGGCTGATGATTGGATGTGTGACTATAATGAATTTATGTTTTCCTTTCAAACAGGGCAGGTCCTGCTTCATTCAGGCCTCTACTTTACAAGGAAACAAACATTTCTTTGCCTAACCAAGCCACACAAGGAATGTCCCTTTGAAACTTCCTGGAGCAAAGTCAGTAGCGATCCAGGATCAGAAAGAAACAGTATGCACACTGGTTGGTGCCTGTGAATATAAATTTGGGTAAGCAATTAATTAGTGCTTAACTAATTAGGATTTCATCCGAACATCTCCAAATGTGGGTCTCCCCCTTCATTACCTTTCTGTATATTCAGCATGCACAAACTGTCCATGTGTAGAGATGTATTCTCGGCCAACTGAGAGGTAAGAACCTTGTCTAGACTAGAGTAAAAGGTGCATTAGCTAAAAATGTTCTAAGTAACATTTAAAAAACTTTAGACTGGGCAAATTGAATTTTAACATGCATTAGGTGCTAGAGATGAACCGGGGGGGTTAGCCTTTAACATAACCAGTTAGTTTAACTAAACACTACCTTGTTTACAAGTATTTGCTAGAATGTTTTATCATCACAGCTTTAAAGCCTAGCCTAGCCTAGGCTTTAGAGAGCCTGAACGTACATTGATGTAATTTACATGCTGAAGGGAGCAGACCAAGATGTAAAATTACAGGAATTTAAAACCATCTCTAAATCCAGCCCTCGGAGCACAAGGTTTTCTCCCCTCAGAACTTTGCATTTTCTCCTTTGAAAAGTAACAGATCATTCTGTTGGGTGTTTCAGCACTTAAGGAAACATTTATTTTAGGGAAAAATCTTTATTATCTTGGCAGTGCTGATCACACAGGCCTTTTTTTCTTTTTTAAACCCCACACACAATATGCTGCACTGGCAATTACTAGTTTCAGGTGGATTTTTTATTTATTTTTTAAATTATGAAGGAAGTAGGATTAGTAAGAAAGTCTGAACAATACTGGCAGACAGAGAACAAATCTTTCTCACTTTCCATTCTCCTTCACTGTAGATCAGTTCTCTTAGCACACTCTACCAGCCAAATTTGTTTACTTAAAGTAGTTTTCTGAAAAGTCAACTGTGATCAGATCCCCATCTTCATTAGCAAAGTGACTCAGGAATTAAGAGATGGAAAAAACTATTAGATCAGACTTGTCCTCTAGCTAAGGTGGATTATTCCGAATAGTTAGGCTGGGTAGAATTCAGGGTTGGGTTTTGGTTTTTTTTTAGTAATTTCAGTGGATAATACCAGTGTTTATTTTAAAGCATTTTCTTTATTGCTTTAAATTTTCACAGTTGTAGAAAATTATGGAGGGGTGGGGTGGGGAGAAGAGATCAAACAATCGTTATTGAATCTAAATATCTACGGTCATTAAATAAGTTTAAAGCTTTATATCCATTAAAACAAATTGTCACATGTCAATATACAAAGTAAATATCCTTAAACTCTAATTAAAGTTCTCAAGCAGCATTTTTCCCATCTGTAAATTTCAGTTATCATCCAGGGAAGTTTTGTAGTTGTTGTTGGTTGGTGTGTGTGTGTGTGTAGGGTGAAATCAACATTTACAGATAAAAATCTAATCCTCCCAAGCCCATATTCAGTTTGGTTTTAAGCAGTCAGACTTCCACCAGTTCTCTAGAGGACTAGAGTCCAAGAGCTCATTTAGGAAACTTTTCCTTGGGTAGCTAATTTTCCTTTGTTTAATTTAATCTCTTATTTTAGCTCCCCCCCCCCCATTGAATAGCATCAGCTTAATTTTACCTTGAACAGACCCAACAGAAAGGAACCGTGTGCTTAAACCAATGCCTTCAAAGCTTATCTATCTAAAAAAAATGTTTTATAGAGTGCATTTACTGAATTTTTGAACATTTCCTCAATACTTCATTCCCTAATGGACAAACATATCTGTATAATACATTGTAAGTGCAGCAGCAAAACAGGAAACCTGTTGTAGCAAAATTTAATCCCTATTAAACAGTAAAAAACAATATCTGTTTTAGACCAAATATAAGCATGTTCCCATTTTACTTTGCCAATAAATGGAGTTCATGGTGTTGAATCAGACACCAGGACACTATTGAGGTGCTTTTAAAAAAAAGTAAATTCACAACCTAGCTTGGCCCTTGGTAATGTGTGCTATAACCTTTGTGATCACTGACTTCAGAAGATGTAAGTGGCTGTGACTAATATATGCATGTAGGTTTTGTATATTCTCTATTCCTCTTGCTGACTCCTATCTACAGCTTGCAGGACATGGTATACTCTAGGTGTCTGGCACCTCCAAAGGACTGAGTCTATAAAAAAGTTATAGTCCACATGTAGATAATAAGACAGGACACCTCCATGATGTGTCTGATGTCCTTGGAGCAGTACCACCATCTATATGCCTATACGACCACTTGCATCCGAAGAAGTGGGTATTCACCCACGAAAGCTCATGCTGCAAAACGTCTGTTAGTCTATAAGGTGCCACAGGATTCTTTGTTGCTTTTACAGAACCAGACTAACACGGCTACCCCTCTGATACTATATGCCCTGTGGTGCTTATAGGGCCTCATGAACATTACAGAACACAGCTCCTGGTTCAACCTGCCTGATCTTAAAGGCTGAGGGTTGCAAAAGGGGGAGAATTGATAGGTGGTCTTATTGGGAATGCTAGGGATAGCTCAGTGGTTTGAGCATTAGCCTGCTAAACCCAGCATTGTGAGTTCAATCCTTGAGGGGGCTATTTAAATCAGTACTTGGTCCTGCTAGTGAAGGCAGAGGACTAGACTCCATAATCTTTCAAGGTCCCTTCCAGTTCTATGAGATAATATATGGAGATCTACATTAATAATAAAAATAGGTATAAGAGTGCTCTAGCAGAAACACTACTTCCACAGATCCAGCTGACTTGGGGAGTACATCAACAGGAGGAAGAAGTTAACATAAGAACACAACTAACGTATATAGTCAGAAAAATACATCACTGAAGCCTACAACTAGGCCATTGAGAGTTTGCATAAAAGTAGAGCTCTCATTCTCTTCCTTCAAATGAAACTAACACACCCAGTGCTCGCCATTAAACAGAAGCAATACGTCTTGTTAAGATAGCCTTCAAATCAAATGGAGATGTGACAGAAGAGCTCCTCAGAAGAAAGGTGGGCTATGATATGCCCTTTTTGTGTTGTTGTTTTTTTTTATTTTATTTCAGAGGGCAGCATCATAGTGGACAAAAGTTTGGCTAATAAGACAAACATACTGACATCAGTAAGCAGAGTTCAGTCTAGGGAATGGTGACTTGTTTATGTAAATCTTTCTCTTTTTACATTGCTGTAGATGTGCCCAAGTTAAAGTTTAAAGTCAGAATTGAATCTGATATTCTACAGCAGTGGTTTTCAACTGGGGGTCTGCAGATCGTATCTGAGGACAACTTTTTGTGGACTCATTACCATACAACAATGGTTTTCAACCTGTGGTCTGCAGATTCCTGGGAGTCCACACAACCATTCAAAAAATGTTAGGGGGCCACACTGAAAAAGGTTGAAAAACCATTGCTCTACTGATTTGTTCTATCCCAGCCCACCTTCACTTTAACTTCCTGTTGAAACTCTGATTTGAGCCTCTCTACATGTTTTACTGTACTACTGAGTGGCAATTTCAGTTAATATACCCAGTGACAAAGGAGCATTGATTGATGGCTGTATGCATTTAATAATGTACCAAGGACCATGCTGTCTGGGTATCATTAATGATTTTGCTGATGGAGCATCTGGAATCCATTATAAAATGTGCATTTTATAACAGATTCCAGTTTTCTTCCTTGGGGGAGACTAATATTAAAAACAAACATTGCAAGGCAGAGAACTGGGTTTGTGCATGTATGTTTCACCCTTGGAGCCATAGGCACAAATCATTCACATAAGAAAGAGAGATGATTGTAGCACAAACTAAATTATGTAGAATGAGAACAAAGCCAACTCACCTCAGCACATCAAAATAGGGTTCAGAGGATTAGAGTTGGTCAAAAAAAACTGACAAAATTCACCTAATTTTGTCATTAGAAAAATTAAAATTGAATCTTTTTGACTCGCTTGAGGATACAGCACCAGGGGCATGTTACACCTTCAGACTGACATGTAATTGCATGTGTATGCTTACATAATGCTAGCTCACACCTTGCCAAGATTTAGCCAGTGCTGTCAATGCTAGCACTCTCACCAGCACTAAATTCACTTTCTGTAGTTAAAAAAGCTTTGTTGTTGCAAGACAGAGCGAGAAAGGATTTTGGAGATAGGCCTCTGCTCATTCTAGCTGAGAGAGCTCCCTCTTTTTTTCTGAAATCTTGGCTCACTCCTTGGAACTACACCAGTAGCAGCTGGGATATCTCTGATTGTGACTAACTTTGCTATACTACTGAAGTGGTGTGCAAGAACCACAATACACAATTTTATCTTTGAAAGTACAGTGTTCATTTCAGGAAAAAAAATAGGGGTACATGTCCCATGATTCAGGCATAATTTCAATTCCAAACTGAATTTAAATAGTACCAGTTTGACTTTGTCTCCTTGTTCAACACATTCCATTGTTATTCAACTAGTTCCATATTTTAGGCATTGTAAGATCCAATCTATATAGTTTAGCTCCTAATTACCAATTATGAACATCTCATAACTATGGAACTTTACATTCAGCATACAGCTACTGCAGGTGAAGAATCAGTCAAAATACATTTACTTTAGAGGACATTCTTTACTTCTCATACCACTGTAACGGAGCAGTACCATACGCATGGGACTTAAGAGCAAAGAAACTTGTTTGATAAAAGTGACAAATCTACTGTAACCTCAATATTGAGAAATCAA
The DNA here is from genome assembly GCF_016161935.1 of Mauremys reevesii. Lineage (NCBI taxonomy): Eukaryota > Metazoa > Chordata > Testudines > Geoemydidae > Mauremys > Mauremys reevesii. The sequence goes on from NC_052625.1 coordinate 62,678,395, forward strand.
GTTTTGTGAGGTTAAACTAGATTTGCTTACAAAAGAAATGGCTAAACTTGAACTCTGCAGAAGTGCTAGCTCCAATGACTGGCAGAAAATACTGCCCACTTTCAACACAATTTGAAATCACTGGCCCAGTGCTGAGGTTTTTTCCCCCATTCACATTTCATAAACAGCAGAAACAGTGCAGATCAACATGACCTGCTGGAATAGTCAGAGAGGAATTCAAACTTTAGTCTGATTGGTTTAATTTTTTTTTTTTTTTTTTTTTTTTTTAGCAGGAGGAAAAAGAATAAAGTTACAAGATTCTTTTAATATTTTCACAATGTTAAACTAAAACTGAGCTCTAGGCTACATGTGTAAGTAAATCTAGAACACAAAAGGGTTAAATAAGATTTTCTTTAAAGATACAAGAACTTAAGCTTTCTTTACGTTTAACAAACTTCACAGAACAGATACTGCAAAGGAACAACCCCTCCCCCAACTTTTTTTTTTTAAGTGAATATTGCCCATAATCCACATGAACTTTGAGTAGTGTTCTCTTAAGAGCCACCTTGAAACCAACTGTGCATTTATAATAGGGTTAAAGGAGTAGGAGGGCTAAATAGCATCATCAGTATTAATGCGGATGAGTATTGTATAGCAATCAGAATGTCCACCAAATGCTATGCTAGGATTTTAGAGGAAAAGAAAGTACATATCTCAGCAACAGCTGAAATCCATGATTTTTAAACTCTTCATGGTAAATGTTAAGAATATCCTCAGATTGCCCTGTCACCAGGAGGGAGTGGGGACCATTTCCTGAAAATACAGTGGAAATTTTGTTACTGATTCCATAACCTTGAATAATAAAAAAAAAGTTTTGTTTACATAGCTTGCATTTTATAAATGATGGAACATTTCTGATTTATTTCATGGTTAAATAACACTAATACAGTCTGATGCTGAGTGTATTTTAAAAAAAATGTCTCATTCAATGGTTTGATGTGGCTACCAAACTAAAAATTGATTTAGCCTCTATGAAATTATTTACCTTTAACACATGCAGAAAAGAGGAGGACTTATTTAAGCTCTTTTTCCCCACACACCTTTTTTGGAGTGACAATATGCTACTTCACCCCTTGGAAGTTTTACACAAGCCCAATTTTTCAAAACTATACAAAATCCTTCCCCCACCCCCTCCCAGTTTTTCTACCAAACTACCTGATTGTTAATGCTTTACTAACTTGGATCAGGGAACCATATCCACATAGGACTACTGAGACAAATCAGCATGAATCCTCTTGACCTGCATAAACTTTGTCTGCAGCAGGAGACATGCTGATTTTTTTCTCTCTTTTTTTTTTCTGCTACAAACTAACAAGATCTGTGCACTTCAGCTCTATGTGGCTCAGTGTGAAAGAGCGCATAAGTCTAAACAGATCCAGAGTTTTCCATGTAATGCATTTCACATTCACTTGCTTTGCAATATTTGCGGGCAGAGATTTTCATGAGAGCATCGAGCTGCATAGAAACAAGGCTGACATAGCCCATTTGATTATCTTGTTAAAACTCAAGCTGATGAGGGATGCTTTCCTGGTTGTTCCCCAATACTGTTACTGAATTCTGTTTGCTACAATATGTCCTTTCCCCCCCAACCCCCACCCCCCCAATATATATGTCTAGCTACAGAAAGTCAGTCTGTAGAATCCAGCCTTGGCTACTCTGCTGTGAATTAGCCTTATTTGATCAATTATCAGATACCTGCACTTAGCAAAAGGCAAACAAGAGCCAATCAGATTTCGGCCGGTGGGAATGGCAGCACTGGTCAGCATACATAACAACCGTGGAATCTGGTCAGACAATGCTTAGAAATTCTATGGATGCCATGTAGAGAATACACACTGTTTACTGCTCTAGGATGTAACCAGCTTTAAAATGAGATCACCATAATTTAAATGAAGAAAAACAGGATCTCTGCAGCAAGTTAGATATAAAATTTTTTCATAAGAATCTCTGTCCCCCTCTTTTTGGCTTCCTGGGAAGAACCAGAAAGATGTTCCCTCCCCAGCAGAATCCCTGATGCTGGTGACATTGCCTAACCTCAAAAGCCACGCGTGATGAAGGCACGGATGACCAGTCAGGTCTTCCGGGCTTAGCAGCTACCACGGCTGCACTTAGTGGAGTTTCATCTCTTCAGGATTAACTAGAAGTGAAGAGGTGAAAGGCTGCACATTAAACACAGTTTGTCTGAAAGCCGTGTGCATCGCAAACTTTTACACCAGCTTCTACTCAGCTATTTATTTTAACTCTGCAGCTGGAAGGTTTCCAGCATAAGGCTTTTAGAGTTTGACTCCAGCAATAACAGAAGCCTTTGGATTTTTTGTTTTGTTGTGTTTTAAATCCACTAGCCATGCTCGAAAAAATATTTTTTCATGTTTTAATTTTATACATTGGCTAGCAGGCACCTTTGTAACCAGCCAGAAATCAATTTCAACCACCATCAACCCCTAAACTACAGTACCAGGACGGTTGGCTAAAGAAAGGAAACTGATTGGCTGTAGTCTGAAACTTGCCCAGTACAAGGTGTCTGGCTGACTTTGTCCTAAATAAGGCTAACATTAGTGAACTAAGAACAGCATTTGGTTGCAGAGTCTCGCACTCAGGAACACCCTTCGCCAATGCGCTGGCATGATCTCCCTACTTTCCGGTCCAGTTTCACCATTTTCATAATGGCTTCCTCACGCCCACGTCCCATGTGGTCAAATGTGCAGTCATGTTGTTCGGGCAGGCGATGTAACATACAGAACACATAACCTGCCAAGGAGAAGGAAAGAATGTGTTGTGTTAAGGACTCTCTTGAAATGGCTGAATCCTATGTCACCAGGAGGACAGGAGAGCAGCATTATGCTGGGGATTAGTGGGGTTTCAAGATCAATGAAAACTTCACATTTTCATTTGTTTTCATGATATTGTCACAATAAATATTGGTATAAACAACTTTAAATTCTGTGCTGTTTTGTATCCTACACATTCAATGGGAGACAACATAGTTTACACCTATATTTACAGCATTTTCTATGGCACATCTGAGTTCAAGTCATATATTAGTAATTTATTCTTGCAACCTACCCTCTGTGCAGAAGGAAGATTCCTATTTTACAGATGAGACAGAGTAAAACCAACATTTTCTAAATTAGTCTCTGATTTTGGATGCCCAGCTGGAAATATCTAGGGTCTGATTTTCAGAGGCATTGAATACCCTCAGCTTTCTTTGACTTCTGTTGGAGTAGAGGGTGCTGAGCATGCTGTCCAGGGTGTCACAGTTTGGGGACCCAAATACCAAGGCACTCAAAATCAGAAGTTATTGTTGAAGATGTTGGCTCTGTTAGCACCATCAACCCTGTGACTGAGCTAGGAAAAGAACCCAGATTTCCCAAGTCCACTCCCAGTCCAGTCTTTAAAACAGCTGTACTGAATGTCATTCTCTTTCTGAGGGTGTCCTCTCTCTCTCTCTGTCAGAACCCAAGGATTCCCTGTCCTCACAATGCTATGTCATGCCATTATCCTTTTGGCTGCGGGTCAGTCTTCTCTCTCCCTTCCTTCCTCGCCAAGCTACTTAATACCATTCAGTCATCCAGAGCCCTACAGTTCAATAATAAAAGGCAGTCCTTTTTCAAAGATGAAGAATGAAGCCTCTTCAGCACCCAGCCTTTTTCAATCTAGGGAGAGACTGGGAACCGAACCCTCATCTAGGGCTGTGGTCTGAACATTAGAGTGAGTATAAGAAAGTCTTGACTTCAGATACTGTCTCTGACACGGATACTTTGAACAGATCTCGCTGCCTCAGTTTCCCTATCAGTAAAATGAGGATAAGAATTACCTCACAGGGACATTGTAAGTAGTGTTTCTAAAGTAACTCCTCACTTAAAGTCGTCCTGGTTAACGTTGTTACGTTGCTGATCAATTAGGGAACATGCTCGTTTAAAGTTCTGCAATGCTCTCATGATGTTTGGCAGCCACCTGCTTTGTCCACTGCTTGCAGAAAGAGCAGCCCATTGAAGCTAGCTGGTGGGGGCTTGGAACCAGGGTGGACCCTCCATCAGCTCCCCCTTAAGTTCCCTGTGCAGCAGCCGCTCAGCAGGCTACCAATTGCCAGCAGTTCAACTGTCCCTCCCCCTTCTGCCAAGTGCTGCTGCTGCCCTCTGCCTTGGAGCTGCTCCCGGGAGCCTCCTGCTTGCTGTGCAGGAGGGGAGCTTATTTCAGGGTGTCCCCCTCCCCCGCTCCTGCCCCCTGCTTATCTTTTCTCCATATAGAGCAGGGTGGGGACAGGACAGAGGGAGAGAGCTTGCTGGTGAGCTGCTGTCTCAACTTCCTGAGAGTGGTGTCAGCGTACTTAAAGGGGCAATGTGCATCTCTCCCTCTCCCACACACAGGGTGTGTGTCTCCCCCTGCCTTGCTGTCTCCCTTCCCTCCATTTGTGCTGCCTTGTAGAGTGTGAGGCTACATTAACAACAGTGTGTTAACCCTTGAGGGCTCAGCTGAATGCTAGTTCATCATTTAGCAGTAAAGCATTCCCTGGGAAATATTCCGCCCTCTTACTTCACCACCTCAACCAAGCTTCACGGTCATCACTGCTGTGTACAGTATTCAATTGTTTGTTTAAAAAACTTATACTGTGTGTATAATATAGTCTTTTGTCTGGTGAAAAAAATTTCCCTGGAACCTAACCCCCCCCCCCCCCGTTTACATTAATTCTTATGGGGAAATTGGATTCGCTTAACATCGTTTCGCTTATAAAATCACATTTTTCAGGAACATAACTACAACGTTAAGTGAGGAATTACTGTATATTACAAGACACTGCTATAGAGATGAAAGAACCTTTACACTGGTAAAATCCTTAAGAAAACTGATACCAAAAAAAAAATCTCATGAGGGATTTTTTTTTAAACTAACTTGAAGACAAGATGGATTTATTTTGGCTCGCAGTTTCAATGGCACCTGCTATAGACTTTGCTATATTTCACATCCTTATCTTGTGCAGAGTATGTATACTCGGGATACCAGCAACAAAAATGGAGTTTCCTTTCCTTTATTTCCTTTACTTATCTTATTTAACAAAACAGACAATGATTCAGCTAAATTAGGATATAAAACCTCTCTCCTCTATCCCTGTCCCCATTTATTCTCGACTGCTGATCCACAGCAGACATACGCAGAAAGTACCAAGCACTTCCAAGGTCAGATGGTAAAGATGGTTTAAGTAAGAATGCCCTTGGGTATCAGCTTATCAGGCTACTTGTCTGATTCTCTCATGTACGTTATGGGGTAGGGAACATCTCCAACTGAGATTGGCATTTCCTTTCTCCATTTGTTGAAAATAGGACATCAGACTGCTGAACCAGTACCAAGCGGATAGCATAGGAATATAGCAACTTCCATATTGGATCAGAGCTGAGGTCCATCTAGTCCAGTATCCTGTCTCTGAAAGTGGCAAGCACCAGATGTTTTACAAGAAAGTGCAAGCAACCATGCAGTAAACAGATATGATATAATCTGCCCACCATGAAGGTCTCATCCTAATCCCTGCTGGAAATTGCCTTAAACCCTGCAATATGAGGTTTCATATCCTTTCCACTTTTTTTTAAATTAATCATTAGCTAACAAGTCCAGATATTCTTGCTATCCATATAAATGTCCAATCCTTTTCTGAATCTTGCTAAAACACTTGGCTTCAATGACATTCTGTGGCAGAGAGTTCCAGAGTCTAATTATGCATTGTGTGAAACTATATTTCCTTTTATCAGTTTTTAATTTGTCACATTTCAGCTTCATTGACTGTCTCCTTGTTCTTGTGTTATGAAGCAGGGAGACCAGAAGCTTTCACTCTCTCTTCTCTAGATCACTGTTTTATGTAACTATCATGTCCTATCTTATTTTGTCTCCTTCTAAGGTGAACAATCCCATTATTTTCATGCTCTACATATCAGAGTTTTTCTAAGCCCCAATCATTCTCACCACTCTTTTCTGAGACCCCTCTAATGCTGCAACATCCTTTCTGAGACGAGGTGAGCAGTAATTTACACAGTATCCTAAATAAAGGTATTCCATCAATATTTTCTCTATTATTCTCTGATTCAATCCTCATGCATCCTAACATTTTTTTAAAAAACCTGCAACTGCACACTGACAGAAATTCATCAAACTGTCCACAAAAGGTATCCAGATGCTTTTCTTGAGTGGATTCTGTTAATTTAGAGTCTCACTATTCCAGTAGGGCAGTGAATGATCTAAACTATTTTCAGCTGTCTCTTATTGCCAGGGCTTTTGTTTTTTATAAATATATGCAAGTGAGAGCAATGCCTTAAAAACTCATATGGAAAATTTATAGACTGTTCATACAGAATAGTGATAATGCCTACAACTGAATAAATAAATAAAAATCCCAGCATTAAAAAACCAATATCCAATACAGGATTTTTAACATTTTACTTAAGACAAGTTTTTATATTATTAGCTTTTCTTTTACATTATGCATTGGGCTTTTTAAATAGGTAAAGGATAAAATTCTCAAAAGTGCTTAAGAATTTAAATGAGCCATGCATCATCCTATTGGAGCTAGGCTGTGTAACGACATAGTTCTGAAGATTTTTTTCACTAGTTCACAGCTGTATTATTGCTTCTGCATTCTCTCCCGGTTTCACCAGCCTTGGGAATGAGGGTGTGCACTACGTAGTCGGTTGTGTGTGGGAGTGCCCATTCCAGACCCAGGCTCATCAACTTTGACAGCAATTACATTATCAATTTATATGCACTAGCAGAGAAGGCCAATATGTTTATCTCTATTCTTATCCTTAAAACCAGTTCAAATTTAGAGATGAAACTGTCTCCTGAGAAACAGGAGCTCCCTCTTGGTTAGAAAGCAGAGTTAGATTAATGAGCTCTTGTGGTATATTTACTGTTAAGTTCATTACTGAAAGATACTGGATACAGGTTGTCTTTTCTAAAGGATATTCATACAGAAATGCACAAGTGCCTTTGCTAGCCCACTTTAACTAACAAGCAAAATAACTTCTTGCTGGGGAAAAATGTATCAGCTAAGGCTAGTTTAGCAAAAACAGAGTCATACCAAAAATACGGCAAAATGAGAGTTCAGCTCCGGGTGGCAGATCTCAGTGTGCTACACTTCATGTCAGGAATAGGCTACGAACTGTGCTCTCTACACTACATTCATCTAATGCAGCATTGTGGAAAGATGTATTGAGGCATTAATACCTTATAGGTGGGACCCTACCAAATATGGGGGAGGGATAGCTCAGTGGTTTGAGCATTGGCCTACTAAACCCAGGATTGTGAGTTCAATCCTTGAGGGGGCCATTTAGGGAACTGGGGTAAAAATCTGTCTGAGGATCGGTCCTGCTTTGAACAGCGGGTTGGACTAGATGACCTCCTGAGGTCCCTTCCAACCCTGATATTCTATGAAATTCATGGTCCATTTTGGTTAATTTCACAGTCATAGGATTTTTAAAATCATAAATTTAATAATTTCAGCTATTTAAATCTGAAATTTCAGTGTTGTAGTTAAAAGGTTCCTGACCCAAAAAGGAGTTGTGGGGGTCACAAGGTTATTGTGGGGAGGGTTGTGGTACTGCTCCCCTTACTTCTGTGCTGCTGCTGGTGGCAGCGCTGCCTTCAGAGCTTGGTACCTGTCCAACAGCCGTCGCTCTCCGGCCGCCCAGCTCTGAAGGCGGTACAGAAATATGGGTGGCAATAACGCAACTCCCTTAAAATAACCTTGTGATCCCCCTGCAACTCCCATTTGGGTCAGGACCCCCAATTTGAGAAGTGCTGGTTTCCTCTGTGAAATCTGTATAGTATGAAGTAAAAGCACACAAAAGACCAGATTTCATGGTCCGTGACACACTTTTCATGGCCATGAATTTGGTAGGGCCCTACTTATAGGATCTTTTAGAAGTAATTTTTGTTGTCAGAAGGGGGTCAACATGGGCTAAAATCAGTGCCTGATAAAGAACAGATGATTGAAGCTGATCCCTAACAAGACTGAGATGATGTTGGTGGGAAGAAGGAAGTACTTGGAAGAACTCACCTCCATTACAACACCCACCAATGAAGATCTCTGCACTCAAACTGTTGAACCCAATCACACCAGATGCTGATCTGGCCATTGTGATCCATGTTTTCATGCCTTCAGGCTTGACTACTGTAGGTTTTTTTTGGGAAGCTTTATAGTGATAGACTCAAGGAGCTCCATCTGTTTAGCTTAACGAAGATCAGGTTAAGGGGTGACTTGATTACCATCTATAAATACCTACCTGAGGAACAAATATTTAATAAAGGACTCTAATTTAGTAGAGAAAGATTGAACATGCTCGAATAGTTGGAAGATGAAACTAGAAAAATTCAGACTGGAGGAACTAAGATATCAATTTTTAACTGTGAGAGTAATTAACCATTATAACAACTTACCAAGAGTCATGGTGGATTCTCCACTACAGACAATTTTTAAATCAAGATGGGATGTTTTTCTAAAAGATAGTATTTAGGAATTATTTCAAGGAAGTTCTATGGCCTGTGTAATACAGGAAATCTGATTAGATGATCACGATGGTCTCTTCTGGACTTGGAATTTACTAATTCTCTTGACTGAGGAATGCAGCCAAATGCCCTGAAGAAACTACAGGGTGGTTCAGAATGAATCATGCCTGGTAAGAAGTTACCAGAGACACACAGCTCCAACTGCCACTCCCTAAACTGGCTCCCAGTTGTCGTCACTGTACTGATTTCCAAATTGGCACAGCACTGGTCCTAGCTAACTTAGAGATCGCATCTTCCTCTGCAATAATCACCTTGCACAACAGCTTTGCTCTATCAGAGTAAATTTTTTGACAAACAGATGAAAATTCCTATCCACAGAGACAAATTTCATGGTTGAATGATAATGTAAACATATATATCTAGAACTCTAAACATATAAAATATAGATTCATTCTATCTTTTCAGTAAACTGGAAACGCCTAGAAGATCAGGACAGCTAGAAGGCCAGAGAGCTCATTTTTAAGTATTTGTCTGTAACAGGAGGTAATTATAGTCAGTGGTTTTGTTGGAAAGCATTAGCAGTTCATACTCCATCAGCAAAAATACCTGGATTACATTGTGTCTACTGACCCACTACCCAAGATAGAATTTGTAACACAAAGCTATATTAAAGTATCTTAATACATTTTATTTCAATAAACCTACGGCAGGGCAGAGAAGCTGCAGGTGTTCCATGAGTAGAACAGCTCTGTTTTACATTCTCCTTCATCCCTGGGCTTTACATGGCTAAGAGAAAGAATTAAACTTACTCTACAAGACTGGAAATGACTGCCCTGTTATCCAGTAAAGTGCATGTCGGGGCAGATAATCAGCAGAGAAGAGATTACCTCCTACTGAGGATACAAAATGCTGCTGCACTGTTTAAAATAATTAGACATCATTCATAACGAGGTAGCAGTAATCCCCAAAACAGAGTATTTATGCAACTCTCCCCTTTACAAAGGGAAAGAGGACTTAATTTGTTTTAAAAGATATTATTGGCATTAAAGCTACTAAACATTAGGGGAATCCTAAAATAATCTGCTGGTTTTTCAAGTGAAGGAAAATGGACCAGATAAGACAAATGTAAAAATAGAAGAAATTGCTAAGATACAAAGCAAACCTTCTAGAGACTTGTACAGAGTACTTTAGAAACTCTTGCTCTATAGATTCCATTGTGATCCAGTTTATTCCCCTGATACTCCCCATCAGACTGCTCTAAAAGAGCAGTCAACAATGGAAACAAAATTGTGTTACAGTCCAGCTTAATGAAGCTCCCAATGCAATTTGTGCACACTGTCACTTTAAAGTTTAAAAAAAAAATGTTCTTCTGCTGACATTTTTTATTGTCTCCTTCCAGACAGTCCCATCCTTGCACAAACTATAATTACCTTTTTTCCTCTCTTCTGTAGGAACTGCTCTGTGCTGGTAACGTCTGCTTTCATTGCACAACTCCAGCAACATTCACCTTTAATGACATTTTTCAAAAAGAGGGGAAAAAAAACCAAGCCCACAAATCCCAGCAATTCACCAAACAATTGACCTTTGGAAATAAATGAGCCAAACTAATCTCCTGTTTCCCCAAACTTTATAAATGGCAGGGACTCTGAGTAAGCGTGAGGGATGAAGGTAACACTTCTGCATTCAACATGCTTTTGCTGGGAATCTTGTGTCTCTCTCTCACACACACGCACCCCCGAGAAGGAAGAGAGGTGAGTCACATTATGGTAAAGCTTTTTATCCAAATTAATATATTTTTTAAACTCCAGGAAAAATGGCCCAAGGCAGTTTTACCACAGATAGTGACATGTTCCTTCTATCATTTCTATTCCAAGAGCAGAAGAGGGGGAGTGCTAACTCCTTAGTGCTGGAAATTAGGGTATCTAGATATTAATGCAAAGCGTCAGAGCTTATCAAGTGATCCCAAGTTAATTCCCCGCTACAGAGGGACAGACAGACAGACACAGCTGCAGATGTTCCAGGAAACCCAGACAGCACCAACAGATGGGCTGGTGACCTTGTTTATTCCACAGTCTCCTGTGATCACTGTAGCTAGCCTTTCCTTGTCTTTTTAAAGATGTTCTTTTCAACTGAGTGCTCACTAAAAGCTACCAACAAAAGTGATAACTGAACTGAAATCAGCAAGAGAAGGGGAAGACATCAGAGAGCGTAAGATGCATCAGAATGTTTCTCTGAGTCTTCCTACTCATGCTTTAGGACTGGAGCACCACTAGGCTGCAGGCAAACAAGTCTCATCCTGGATTCACATGGCAAACATATCATTATTCCATGACATCTATGATATAAAGTAAAAGTTTATGCCTCAGAGCCTCAGCATAGTTAGGAAGTACTGTTGATTCACTTTGCAGTTCTAATACTGGATAGAACATATGTCTCTTCTGATACCCTTGATGGTGTGTAAGACCAAGAGGTGAAGAACCTAATGAGAAAGATGAGCATGTTTCCCTTCTGACTTGCTTTATTTTCTTCCCTCTCTTGCAAACAGGACCTAAGCCAATGCACACAATTATACATATAGGCAAAAAGCCATCAGTGGTGCAAGGCTGCCATGAGGTCAGAGGGAAACAACTGAGACGCTTGCACATGAATGCAAGGAGTTTGGTCAAAACCGATATTATAGGGATTACAAAAACATGGTGGCATTACACTCATGACTAGGATACGGGTATTGAAGGGTATGTGCTATTTAGGAGAGAGAGGAATAAAGGTAAAAGCTGCGTGTGGAGGAATAGCATGCCAAACCAACAAGGCAGCAAACTGTAAAGAAATATGAAGTAACAGAATGGCCAAAGCAGCCTGTTTGGGTCAAAATCACTTTGGGGAAAGATTGTAAAATAGGTTCTATTAGTATAGTGTTAGGAGTCTGCTTTTGACCCTCAGAGTCAAACTTAGTATGGATCGATATCTCTAATATTAGAAAGAGAAATACTGTTGGGAATTGTGTCAATGGGAGACTGACTTCCCAGACATAGATTGGAGAATAAATGCTACTAATACTGGTAGGGCCCAGTTATTCCCGGATGTGACACAGTTTTCTTCATCAAACTGTTCCAAACCAACAAGAGGTGATGCAAATTTATGGCATGGTTTTAGTTAGTAGTGAAGACATCACAGAAGAGCTGGTTGTAGGAAATAACCTTGGATCGAGTGGTCACAAGTGGATTTAGTTTAAATTAAATGGAAGGATAATCAAAACATCAGCTATGGGTTTTTTTATTTCAAAAGGGCAGACACTTTGGGAAATTAAAGGAAATAGTTAAAGAAGTCAACTGGACTAAAGATCTCAACAACTTAAATGCAGAAGAGGCTTGGAATTTCTTCAGATCAGCTATACAAAAACTATTTGAAATTTGCATCACAAGCAAGGGGAAAAAACTTGTAGAGAAAGGCTCCACACCCAGCTGGATAAATAACCACCTCAAAAAGGTTATTAGGCGTAAGCAGAGAGTCTACTGGGAATGGAAAAAGGGGATGATCAGCAAATAAAGCTACAATGTAGAGGTTAGAAAAGTTAGAATAAAGTGAGAATTGCTAAAAGTCAAGCTGGATAAAAAAAGAATAAGGATGGATGAAGTTGGGCAGCTATGCAGTGAGGTTTAGGAAGGAGATTAAAGATAATCTAGATATAGCCCCAAAACTAAATAAATACTTTGCCTCGGATTTCAATAAAGATGATAATATGGAAAATGTGCATGAAGGCAGAATAGCTAATGGAAATGAGTGTCTGGAAATGGAAATTACCACAAGTGAGGTGGAAGAAAAACTTAAAGAGCTTTAATACAACTCAGATCAGGAGACCGGATAATTTCCATCCCAGAACACTGAAAGAACTGGAATGTGAGATTGCTAGTCTGATAGCCAGGATCTGTAATAAATCTGTCTATTTGGTGATATTACCATTTAATTGGAGAAAAGCAAATGTTGTACCTTTACTTAAGAAAGGGGGGAAAGTGATCTGGGCAATTACAAACCTGTTGGTGTGATCTCAGTAATATGCAAGGGTTTAGAACAAATGGTGAAGAAAAACATGGAGATAAATGGTAAAGGGGATATAATGCAACAGGGGTTTACTGGAAGTAGATCATGCCAGTTATTTGAGAAAATAACTGATTTTTTTAGATAAGTGCAGTAGATCTAATATACTTGGACTTCAGTAAAGCATTTGACAAGGTACCACATGGGAAATTATTAGGTGAATTAGAGAAGGTGGAGATCAGTACAAGAATTGTAAGGTGGATAAGGAACTAACTGAAGGGGAGAAAGTAACTGGGTTGTACTGAAAGGTCAATTATTAGACTGGAGGGAGATTACTAGTGGAGTTCCCCACGGATCGGTCTAGGGACCAATCTTAGTCAATATTTTTTATTAATGATCTTGGCACAAAAAGTAGGAGCGTGCTAATGAAATTTGCTGATGATACAAAAGTTGGGGGCATCGTCAACACAGAGGAGGATTGATGATCTGGATAACCTTGAAGTCTGGAGTGACACAAATGGGATGAAATTCAATAGTACAAAGTGCAAGGTCAGGCATTTAGGGTCTAATAGGAATTTCTGCTACAAACTGGGGGCTCATCAGAGGAGGAGAGAGACCTGGCTAGGTGGGTCAATCACAGGATGACTATAATCACACCCGTGCTGTGGCTATGAAAAAGGCTAATGCAATGAGGCATTTCAAGTATTAATGCCATTGTACAAGGCACTAATAAAACCTCATCTGGAATATTGTTTACAGTTCTGGTCATCCATGTTCAAGAAAGTTGAATTCAAACTGAAACAGGCGCAGAGAAGAGTTATGAGAATAATCAGGGGAATGGAGGCCCTTTCTTATGAAAGGAGCTTGGCTTGTTTAGCCTAGAAAAAAGAAGGCTGAGCAAGGATCTTATTGCTCTCTATAAATACATTAGGTGGTAAATACCAGGGAGAATGAAGAGCTACTGATGCTAAAGGACAATGCTGGCCCAAGAACAAATGGATATAAACTGGCCATGAACAAATTAAGGCTGGAATTTAGAAGAAGGTTTCTAACCCCCAAAGGGGTGAGGTTCTGGAACAGCCCCCAAAAGGAGCTGTGGGGGCAAATAACTTAGTTTTGAGAGAGAACAGGTCAAATTCATGAGTGCAATTGTATGACAGGTTTTCTTTGATGGAAGGGAGCAGGGCTCAACAGTCCTGGGGCTCACTTCTGGTTTATTTCTTATGTTCCTAAAAGCTCAGCTTTTGGGGTTTCAGCTGGCCACCCCAGCAGGGGGTTATGAACAGATTTATCCCACAATACATTGGGGGATTTTTTAAAAAACCTCCTTGCGAAACACTGGGGAGGGCCAGGGCTCTGAGGTAGCACCAAGCACTTTCTTAGATGTGCTTAGCAGGCTGGTTCTTGCTAACATGCTCAGCGCCTAACTGATCACTGTATGTGGGGTTGGGAAGGAATATTTCCCCAGGTCAGATTGGGGGAAGCCCTCGGGGCTTTTTGTCTTCCTCTGCAGCATATGGGTGCAGGTCTACCAGACCACCCTGGCATGTATATCTCACTTATTTATTACCCTACCATTGTGAGGCCCTTGGGCACTGGTACACCTTGATCCCTCTCTGCCTGTGGCACATAATAGTTTAGTTTCCTGTGGGGTCTAATTTTGGTTGTTGGTTTTATTGTGTGGGTGCTGGATGGTGTTGGTGGCTTATGATATACAGGAGGTCAATCTAGTGGTCCCGGTTGTCCTTAAAGTCTATGACTGAATCAGTAGTGCTCTAATATTCCAGGGTCTGTGCCCCATATAGAGGAGCAATCACTATGTGCCAAAGGTTGAGTCTTGAGTAATAGCCTGACTTCTTTAAAAACTCTCTCTTGAGAAAGGTCAAGTCGATGGGATACAACCACCCGAGCATCTGTGCTGGGGCATTAAGTGTAAGGATTCTTGGGTGTAGAACATTTCATACTCTGCAATGACTCTGGTTTAGTATTCCTACTTCTCAAAGTCTCTGCACACCAAGTTAATCTCTACTAATAGACTCCTCCTAAAAGTTGAGGATTTAATTAAAAGCGAAAGTGTATCCAATAATTTAGTTAAAACAAGCAAGCAATACTAGGTGATCTGATAAAGTATGTATACGTTCTGTTTTTTTCAACCCAATGAAAATGGAAGTCAGATAAGGCTATTAAAGAGCCAGAATAAATCATGACAAGATTCCATGCTGAAGCACTGAGCAAGCTGCATAAATCCAGGGTATTTATCTGGCTCCATGTATTTTGACCTCAAACCTTCACGTGCCTATCAGGACTCCAGTGCTTTAACTTGCAACACGTTTTCTCAATTAGATTATTTATACCCTGGATTTAAATAGCTCTCTACAGCTGTTGCTGTAAATTGATTAATCCCCTGACAATAGTCAGAGATGCTGACCAAACCATTTGAGACCAAAAGCTCTAAATTTAGGCGGAAAACTCAGTGTAATCTATTTTATGTTCTGTTCCCCTCTCCCACTTAGGGGACTCCAAGTGCCCCTTAGGTTTTCCCTCCTGCCTCCTACTTCAGGGATCTATGTCATAGTAACCTCTCTTTTCTGGCAGAAGGCAGCTGGATGGAGTTCCATTCAGAAGCCTACTTGTGCTGGAAAGGTATGCAAAAAGAGCTGTAATGTGAGGTTACTTTCTTTCCCTCCCTGGGGAGCAAGCTGAGTTTACACAGTACTTCCAACCCTTGCTAAGACCAAGATCACACATATGCCTGAGCCCAAACTCTTAAGGTCCCTGCTCAGCTATGGCTCGCAGGGTACCAGGAGCCGAGAAGCCCTATCAGCCTTAGTGGACTGACAAGGAGCTGAGAGTCTAGAAGCCCCGGGGAGCCACAAGCCTCAGAGTTTAGGATCCAGGCCTCCCAGCTCTGTGGCAGGGAGCCTGGAAGCTCTCATTTTTCAGACAAGGCAAATGAGTCAGACTGAGTAAGTGACAACTAAAGCCACAAAAGGATCCAGTGTCAGAGTTGAAATTAGGTGGTCTCATCTACCTTTCCTATGTTCAAGCTCACTACATTATCTCTCCTGCTGAGTAGGTAAAATACAAGTAATGGCCTTTTAAAAAAAAATCACATTATCTTTTAGTTTATGTGCATACTCCCTATTTCCTACCTCAATTACACCAGTAATACTGTGAGAAGAGCCCTAAACAGGCCATCAGAAAGATGTTTGCTTTTCTACTGTGGCAGCATCCCCACAAGAAATTTGCACCAGGCTGCATATATGATTTATCGGTTTGGGGCTAACCACATATTCTTCTAGCCCAGTGTCTAAATGGGCAATCCAGATTTCACATTCCCATTCTGATAGACAACAAGAGTGACAGAGTGGCTATGAAGCAAAAAGTGGACAGATTCATAATCACATGAAGCGTGCCAAAAGCAAAACTGATGTGCATTCTTTTTGCTGTTTTGTTTTGTTTTAAAAAAAGGGGTATTATACCTGTATGTGCACTCTACTTTCCTGGCCTTTATAACCCTATCACTCTAAAACCACAAGTCAATGATGATCCTTCCAGCCGAGGACTGGACAGACTTTAACCTGCCAGGGCCACACAGAAATAAGGTTGCACTTGAATGACAAAGTACATTTAGCTTTTGCCATCAGACACTGAATTTGGGAGTCACCACTGAATCTCTACCCTGGCAGTACAGAGAACTCATTACTCTTCAGGCCAGTTTACATTCTGGTTTTATATATCAGAATACAATACCTGCCATATTGTCCAAAGTACACTAGAAAAATCATTGTTTAAACATAGTGAAACCATTGTAACTAAGGCATATTTTAAAAGGTATTTTCTCTCCTCTGTGAAGTCAGAAAAAAACATGTTATAACCATGGGAAGGGGCCACGTTTTAGCTAGATACTGATTATAACAGAGGTCCTAACAGTTATAACATGTCTTTTCTGGCCACAAAAGTGAGAAAACTACTTCTATATGACTGCTCTGCAACATTGTTTCAAAATTGTGCTTACTCATGGTTATTGTTAAAAATAGATGGGGCCTTAAATGAAAGGTTTTCACATTTCTTCCCTCCCTGTGCCCCATTTTAAGGCTAGGTTCTGGATTGACAGGGAGACTAAAGGCACCTATTAACAGAAAAGATATTGGACTGTCAACAGCAGTACAAGTCTGAGGGACCACCATGAGGGGCTAAAGGGAAGCTCAGTCTCAGTGGCCCATTCAGTCACAGCTTCTGCACGGACTGTTAACAGAATGCCAACGAGAGACACTTGTTATAGGAGGAGGAAGGGTTTGGGATATGAACAGGTATGTCCACTAGGAATTGAACACAGAGCACTAATTCATTTCACACAGGGACCACTGAACAGCCAGCAGATGGTAGTAATTTTTCTGTAACTGCTGACCAAGGCTGGATTTGAAACGGTGAAAGAGGGGAAATCCCATTACTGCCAATCCCCTAAGCCATCCTCGTAAGTCTTACAAGAGATTTTTAGTACAGAGGAGAGAAGAGAAGCTCACAGTTTTCTGTGATTTTACACCACTCCAGAAAGCCACTTTAAATCTAACACTGTTAACAAAGATTTTGACACGCTTTTAAGGTTTGACTTTAAAAATCAAGTGATACCAGGAATCAATTTTTAGTGACTAAACAGTTTACTAGTTGTAAATATTCATCTGCTGTGTGGAGAAATACTGTCATAAAATTAAGCAATATTTTCTATGCAAACAGCTTGTATGATTTAGACTATTATAATTTCAATGTATTTTTGAAAATGTGTACAGCTTCAGTTATTGGCCACATATCTTATCAAATCATTAATGTAAAGCCTGTGAATCCATCCTACAAATAATCTATTGGGAAATTTACACTGGAAAAAGGAAGAACTCTCAACTTTATGTTGCCATTTTCACTGTCTCTAATTTTAGTCAACAAGTTTGCTCATGGTTGGCAACCTTGCTCACCGCGCCTACGGAATCGGCAGCTTGATTTGCAGAGCAAACATGACCCACTGCTCAATTCTGTGTTGCTTATACTCTTGGCAGAAAGCTTATATTAAAATACACTTTAGGAGATAAGGTTCCTAACGTAATAGCTGATCTACTTGCCCACTGAACCAGATATTAAGTAACAGTATTTTTATGCAATCATTATCCATCATGGGAAACCAAACTATTCAAGGATTCACACAATGCTAGAATCATCTGTCTGAACACATGCCTGGTGTAATTGGCTTCTAGAAAGGTTTCATAGGAAACTGGTGTTACTCCGATATTGTTGATTTAAAGGTTATCCAGTCAGAGAGGCACAGAATGAGAATTCATTTTCAAACTTCACCTCCTCACTGAAGCCTGCAAAGTGCATTGGCAATTAACAATTCCTATCACTTCTCCCAGTTCACTGTGAGAGAAGGCTCAGAACTCGTCTTACAAATTGCTCTTTTGAAGATCAAAGGGAAGCGGAATTTGTCTGTGTGCACTCTGGATGAGATTGTAATTTAATGGAATTTTCAGAGAAAGCCTGGCAGTGTGTTCATATGACAGCCCCAGGGTAGAGGATTCAGGGGAGCTCTGTAACTCTTCCCTTCTGAGCGCCTTCCTTGCCTTTAATTGGCACCTCATTAGAAATTAATGAAAATGACATCCTCTGTTCTTCCTGCTTTAGGCACAGAGTGCTACAAAAAGGCCCATCACAATTCATAACACATTCAATTTATAT
The DNA here is from genome assembly GCF_016161935.1 of Mauremys reevesii. Classification (NCBI taxonomy): domain Eukaryota; kingdom Metazoa; phylum Chordata; order Testudines; family Geoemydidae; genus Mauremys; species Mauremys reevesii. The sequence goes on from NC_052625.1 coordinate 62,696,683, forward strand.
AGCAATGGCTCTTAAGCATTATTTATGAGCTATGAATTTCTTGTCAGCAGTTAATAAGCTGTACAGAGGGAAAGGGGAATGAAAAAAAGATTGTGAATATATAAAAACAATCTTTCTACAGCTGAGAAATGTTGTGTTTGAGCTTAAAGCATCTTTATTGGGATTCCCTTCTCAGTAATAAATTGTTTTTGCCCCTCCCCCACCTCTAAAGCCCTACAGCGCTGTTAAATTTGTCTGAAGTTCCATGTAGTGTCAATGAAATGGGATCTATGGTGATGCCTGTCTATCTGAGAGGCAATGGAGCAGTTCACAGAAGATCTCAGATCCCTTTCAAGGTATAAAGGGCATGTCTGGCCCCAGTTCTCTGAAGTGCAGTGTCCTGCAGGAGAGTGATTACACCTGGAGAGGTGTAACAGCCTTGAAGCATCATATCGTTAGGACTTGGAAACTGTAAAACTATGATGCAAGCTCTGGATATCTATTTCAGATGACACTGGTAAGCGAGGCCATATAAGCTCTAAGCTAATGCAAAAACCGCATTTTACAAGCATTTGTAAATCACCAGAAACTGCTGAAAGTAAAGCCATGCATTGTTCAGAATGTAAACATCTCAATAATGTTATTCTGAAAGCGTAAGTTCCTGAGTATGGGCAGACTGCGAAGGACACACATTTGTGAAATCTGCAGTGGGTAATGGGTTGCAAAGGTGTTTGCTTAGCAGACAGCATTATCTAATGAGCTTCTAGACAGTCATTTAGTGGATGATAGATTCAGAAATAGACACTGCTTGCTTCAGAACTTCAGGGTAGATGGGGAAAGATCACTGCATCTACAGCTCATCTGACTGCTCGCTGCATGACCGATAATAGCAGGAAGTATTGCATCAGATCTTGCATGCAAACAAGTTTGCTGGAGGCAGCATACCCAACTTATTGAACCAACGGCCTAATCAAATATTACAAATCCTCTCCCTATCACATAGGTTATCAGAGTGGAAATGCAATAACTACAGAAGAAAAAGCACAGGCACCTTGTTTTGGAGGAGCTGTCTCTGGAGGGTTCATTGTTAATGCTACCCTTCCAGAGAAAAAGCAGACGTTTTGGGAGAATTTTCTTTAAAAAAAATATATTGGCAACAAGATAACACACACCCAAATTCAAATAAAAGGCATGCATATTCCAGTTACCTCTCTCTCATATTTAGTGTTAATTCTAGTGCGGGGGCAGGTGACTTTATGGGAAAAAGACAATTTGTAAATGTTGAAGAGATGTTAAGCTGCCTTTGGAGACTGTACCCTTGCTGCCTCTTTTGGCATAGTAGTTTTGACAGCTAGCACAGTATCCAAGCGGTGGTAATAAAATGGAGAGTCCCAAATCTGAAAACTACAGCTCTGGAGCAGAGATAGATGATCCTGTTACCTCATTTTTGATCATTTTGCACATGAATTGACTTTGAAAGCAACAAGTCTGTTACTTTGCTTGTGAAAGAGTTCTGTGCAGAGTGCTTCTTAAAGTCTGTTGATCTGACTATGGCCCAATGTTACAGAATTAAACTCAACAGAAAGTTGTCATCCAAGCCAGTTTCCCATTAGCTGAGCAATGGAAGGCCCTTTCTTCCCATCTCCCAACTCACGTGACTGTGAAAAGAACTCATTCAAGAAAGCAAGAGAAAATGTTTTCTTCAGGAATTGAGTTAACTTTCCAAAAGAAAACAATGAGGATATTCTTTCTCTTGAAGTGGTGTGGTTCACTGCAGAGTTAGAGCAAACCACAGCTTGTCATAACAGCTTACTGATAACTCCTAATTTGCTTAAGAATTGTAAAATATTCCAATTTGTTGCTTCCCCTGTGTTCACAAGGCACACCCCACAAAGCCACAGTATTCCTGTGATATGGTTATTCTACAGATTTTTCTATTTTAATCAATGTCCTATATGTACAAGGTTCCCCTTCCACTAGTGGTGTTAGCCAGTGCACTTCCTCGAATGGCTGTAGCTCATTAGGACAAGTGTCAAGGTTACAAAAATTAGAGGAATGCATTGCCAAGGAGTGAGATAATTTTCCAGTGGCTTTTAACTCAGGCAACAAGCCAATGTGCAATCTCAGACAATGCAACTGTTCTAGTCAGTGGCCAAAGGAACCTATATTGATTTTAATCTCTATTCCAGATGGATTGTGTGCGCGATTACATAAAATCATGAGATTCATGCAATAAATTCCCTTTCTTCTGTTGCTGAGAAAAACTGCACGGTTTGTACTTTTGATCACCTTGCTTGCTTTCTGCCAAATATTACCATGAAAACTACGTTTGAAATTAAAAAACTTTGAGGCGCTTCCAAAAACACTTTTTCCTTCACCTCAAATAAGAATGAAGGATCCAAGGATTTAAGATTATACTAGCAAAGGGTCCAGAACTCTCATTAGTTTTGGACCAGTGTCAAGTTTAAGGTTTTGTATCCTGCAAATCCCTCCAAGGACACACATTTATTTTATCCCAGTAGAAAGTTTGTATTCCCGGCTTTCCAGTGAAACACCCAGCATCTATTTCTAGTTGTGACTGCTTGCAAAATGGCAACCTTAAATCATGATTTCTTGAGTTATACAACATCTTAAATAATTAGAGTTTTAAAATATACTTGTTTTATTTTTTCTATCACTCTAGCTTGTTCATCCTGACTAAGGCAACCTGACTTTAGAGGTAGAAGGACAAGACAAATAATAATAAATTCAGCTAGAACATTTTCTAAAATCAGCTTCTCTAATTGTGACAGATTACATGTTGATGAGTGAAAGCATAGAGGTTTATCAGTTTGGGGTGATCCGCATAAGTTACTGGGGACTTTTTATTTGTAGTGTGTCCATCCCAAACTCATACAAATCGAACTTTTATGCTAACACATCACGTATGTGCAATTTATTTATAATACATACACATTAAATAAAATATTATGATTGCATCGTTAAAGCCAGGCAATGTACCAGCTGAGCTTCCTGCAGTACTGTTTGTTTGACCACAGTGCACACACAGTATTAGCATTCGTTATTCCTGTTTCTCTCACTGATTGCATAGACTAAAGGTATTTATGTTATGAATAGTATATCCTGTAAATTGCAGAGGATGTGCCACGTGGCCACACAGAATCTAACTTTTCATTTCCTGGCTTATTCTACAAGAACAATTTGGCTCCAAATTTAGGTTTTGTAAACAAGCTTTTATTAACCCTAAATCTAGTAGAAACATTTGCAAACAGTTACATATATCCAGTTGAATCCATTAAAAACCCATGCTTTATATTAGGGCCCTACCAAATTCATGGTCAATTTTGGTCAGTTTCACAGTCATAGGATTTTTAAAGTAATAAATTTCATGATTTCAGCTATTTAAATCTGAAATTTCACAGCGTTGTAACTGTAGGGATCCTGACCCAAAAAGGGAGTTGTGAGGGGTCACAAGGTTATTGTAGGTGAGACTGCAGTACTGCTACCCTTCTACGCTGCTGCTGGTGACAGTGCTGCCTTCAAAGCTGGGCAGCTGGAGAGCGGTGGCTGCTGGCTGGGAGCCCAGCTCTGAAGGCAGTGCCGCTGCTAGCAGCAGTGCAAAAGTAAGGATGGCATGATATGGTATTGCCACCCTTACTTCTGCACTGCTGCTGGCGGGGCGCTGCCTTCAGAGCTGGGTGCCTGGTTAACAGCCGCCCCTCTCCGGTTACCCAGTTCTGAAGGCACTGCAGAAATAAGGGTGGCAATACCGTGACCCCCTTAAAATAACCTTGTGACTCCCCTGCAACTCCCTTTTGGGTCAAGACCTCCAATTTGAGAAACACTGGTCTCCCCCATGAAATCTGTATAATATAGGGTAAAAGTACACAAGACCATATTTCACTGGGGGGAGACCAGATTTCATGGTCCATAATGCTTTCTTCATGGCCGTAAATTTGGTAGGGCCTACGTATTATGGTACTACTTCATGAGAACCTGAAAGGATCTCCCTAGTGTGGATGTAATTATACCAGTATAGCTGTTCCCATACAGAACAGTGAATAATCTATGCATAAAGCACCATAAAACTGATATAATTGTGTCTACACTCAGGGTTGTGCCAATGTAACTGTTTCAGTAAAAAACTACATCCCTATGTGAAATAGTTATACTGGTACAAAATCTGTATGTAGACCAGGCCTTTGATTTAAATACTTTTCAATTTTAATAACATGAAGCTACTACTAAGGGAAGGAGCTTTTTTAAAAAAAAAACCCACAATTTTTAACTTCATTGTCACTTAGGTTGCAATTTTTTGTGATTATTTTGGCATTTAATTGCCACTTTTGTTTAACCAGACTGGGCAAAGACGCTTAGACCATGGCTCTCAACCTTTCCAGACTTCTGTACCCCTTTCAGCAGTCTAATTTGTCCTGCGTACCCCCAAGTTTCACCTCGCTTAAAAACTACTTCCTTACAAAATCAGAAATCAAAATACAAAAGTGTCACAGCACGCTAGTACTGAAAAGTTGCTTACTTTCTCATTTTTACCATATGATTATAAAATAAATCGACTGGAATATAAATATTGTACTTACATTTCAGTGTATAGTATATAGAGCAATATAAACAAGTCATTATCCATATGCCATTTTAGTTTGTACTGACTTTGGTAGTACTTTTTAATGTAGCCTGTAGCAAAACTAGGCAAAGATCTAGATGAGTTGATGTATCCCCTGGAAGACCTCAGCATACTCCCAGAGGTACACTGCCACTGGTTAAGAACCACTGGCTTAGACAATAAAATCTCTACCACTGAGACATACAGAGTGGGGGAGGTGTGCATTTTCACATTTGCAGTTGCTATTGTTTGGGTGGAAATACTTTTCTACTAAACTAGCAATGATAGGGCAACAGTATATTGATTGCCAATGTGATGGCTTTATCTTCATACGAGAACTTATTTTTAAACAGAAGTTTAGAATTTGCAGAATACAGCAAAAATTGCTGATACTAAAATTACACAATCCACTTATTTTTATACTTGCAAAATTCTCTTAACCTCGATGTTAGGGAGGATTTTTCAGGCAGGCATTTACGAACTCCCTCATTCAAATTGTGACAAACGCAGCCTAAGACCTGCAGCTTCTGCATCCATCATGCTGGGAAGAGAAAGTGTACCAAGCTATGTCACAGAGAGCAGGGCTGCTGTAGTTTGCTGAAAATCTCACCAGATGCCTTACTGTGCATGTCCAGAACTGAGTTTTCAACCAGCTTCCATTAAAGCCTCTACACCACAACTTTTGATTGTATAAACAGTTAGTGGCTTGTCTGATTCTCCACGTAGTTTCTGTACACATCTATGGTTAATACCCAATACCAGGGAGTTAAACATGTTTCATCCTTACCAGAGTTCTAGGCCGTACGTGGTTGTCTTTGTAGCACTTATTTTCAGGAGGCATTTCATGTTGAAGATAGGACCCCCTAACTATGCCTGCATAACCATTTTGGACAATATTTCCTCTCAGTTCTATGTAGCAGGACATCCCAGAGTGCATTGGTCCACATGCCACAGGTGTCATTGTATTTGCAAGTCCTCTGAGCACTCAATTACTGTATTGAGGCATCATGAAACAAGTAGACAGACTTCACCAAATGTATGAACATCAACAGGATTAGGCAGTGTGGTATGCAGGAAGCACAAACTTGGCTGATTCATGGTTGTGTCATGAAAAAAATTACTATTCAAATTAAAGTACCGTGTTTGTTGTAGCCAAGTCTACTGAGTGTATTGCAAATTGATTACAACAAATAAAATTGTATTTGTGTGGATGAGACATTAATTTCTCCCATGGTGTCTACCACATTCATCACTTTTCCCAAAGAACCTTTTACATGTAATAATACAAGTTCCAAAGTCCAACAGCTTTAGAGCAGTCTGAATGAGACAAGTTGGTGGTCAGCATAGGCAATAACACCCCCCCCCCCCAAAAAAAAACCCTTCAAATAGCTGAACAATTTCCTCAACTTACGAAAAAGTCTCCTTTGGGTTGACATCAAGCATAGAAATGTTCAGTGCAAAGGAAAGGTGTTTTTTGGAACATCACAGACCCATCTAAAGATAGGATTCTTATACAGGGAGAAAGGACTGTCTTGTAATTTATATACAGGACAGAGGAAGACCTGTGTTTCTGCTCCCGGTTCTTCAGCAGACTTGTGTGTGATCTTCAGCAAGTCAACTGACCTTCTCTGTGCTTCAAACTTCTTCAGCTGTAAAGTGGGGATAACATTCATCCACCTCACAGGGAGTTATGAAGCTACATTCATTTATGCGTGTTAAATGGTTTGAGATCCTTTGGTAGAAGGCTCTACATAATGACAGAGCATTAGTGGAAATTTATCTGACAGCATTAACTAACTTTTGCCACCAATGAAAGTTAGATCCTCTCTCTCAAATTTATCTTTAAAAGGTCTGAATATGACTGCTACGTTTTCCCATCCATACAACGGTACCTAATGTCATTCTGTTAGAAAGCTTAATTTTAACAGTATTGACAACCAGTACTTACCACAGCGACATGATCCCAGTTCCTGCTGTACTAGCTCCAGTTTTGTTTGGCACTGGAAGCACCTGCGTCTGCTCTTCTGTTTGGATCGACTGGTTTCCTCAGGCCTGTCATTACTGTCCTCCAGTAGCCGTGGCCGTTTCACAGGAGAAGCCTCGCTCTCTGACTGTGAATCTGTAATATTCAGAACAAACATTTGGGACAAATGTTAGAATCTCCTTTTTGAGGTCCTGTTCTAGAAAGATTAACTGTCTGTTCCTCTCATCTGGGGTCACTTGCAAGCAGTATGTTCCTTCCTGCTCTACTGCATATATACATTCTTCAACAGTCAAAACAGGCACCAACTAAGGGAGCAATTATCTTTGTTCCCTAAAAGTACCCCTCCTGGCTCACAATACTGAATATGAAATGAACTGGATAACTCCTCCCGGCCACCGCTTAGTTGTGCACAGACACATGTAGTGCGCACACCATCCTAAACAATTGCAAGCTTCATTTTTCAACTCATTTAGTTTCTCCTACATGACTTTATTCCCCCTATACACAAACCAACAGAACAAGGCTTCTGATGAATGACAACTGAAAGTGAGTTCAGCCTATTTCCTGGCTGGATAGAACAGAGGCTTTAAGGCACAGTGTGCTAGCTATAGCTCTGAAAACTGAAGGCGGAATACAAAAGCATCATACTGTGCCTCCCTTTCTCTACAAGGATAACAATCTAAATGTAAATGATTACACATCACCAAGATAAACTAAACCCATGGATGCTATAGATTCAAAGCACTCCTGGATTCTCTCTTTAAACCAGGCATGACACTACTTCCATTAATAACCTTACTTATATAAACTTCCTCTTCTAAGAAAATGTGTGGGGGAAAGAAAATAAATTGCGCTGGTGTTAGAGGATGTAAATCAGCAGATGTTGCAATTGTTAGCGTATCTATCGTAAGAATGAGAAGCGAATTAATTGTCTGCACATGACATTTTGTCATACCACAGTGATTGGCACTACAGAAAAGTCCAAGATGAATGGCTCCCACCCTCAAACCTGCCATCTTCGTGTGGGATGCTCTTCACAATACCAACTTTCCTTCAAGCTAAAAATGTTAGGTAAGCATTTTTTTTCAGGTGAGACAGTGCAAGAGAAAATCCTTGTTGGGAGTCCAGGATTCAGAGAGAACAGGCGTTCCCAGACACCACGGTCTCCCAATATTGTCAGATTCTGAGGTACCCTTTCCCCCCAGGCCTAGAAACAAAATAGTATATAAAACAAAAATCAAATCATCTTCCATTTCATTTCTGCAACCACATTCCCCCTTGATTCAACATCCACTTCCTCTGAAGTTAACCTTTCCCTGCGCACAGGGGCGGGTCCAGGCACCAGCGCAGCAAGCGTGTGCCTGGGCAGCCTGCTGGTGGCTCTGAGGGCAGCAGTCAGGCGGCGTTCAGCGGCATGCCTGCAGGAGGTCCACCAGTCCCGCAGCCTTGGTGGCAATTTGGCTGCTGGTACGCTGAAGGCGTGAGACCAGCAGATCACCTGCAGAAACGCCGTCGAATCTACGTCCCCAAAGGCCGCCTGACTGCCGTGCTTGGGGTGGCAAAAAACATAGAGCTGCCCCTGCCTGCACAGGAACAAAAGGCTTTTGTTTCCAAAAAGGTACATTAAGTGTACAATACTTTGAAGAACAGCTCTGCTGTAACATTACAGGCCTGCAATAACGGGGGGAACCCTAATTCAATAGTGCTGTTGCAGCAGAACCAAGTCTCAATCATTTCCTGAAAGTGGGTTTGTCCCATCTACACTACAAATCAAACTGTCTGCAGTACTATTTCAAGGAGATCCACTGCTGAAAGCCAGCGTCGAAATGGGTCAATATCCTAGTGTAGGATGGGGTCTGAGAAAAATCCATGTTACTGTAGCGACACCAATTGTAAAGCAGCTTTATTTTAAAATGCCTTTGCGGGTTTATTATGATGATGGAAAACATATTTAATTTGTGTGAGCTGAACCATTTTCTAAAATAAAGTTTTCATCAGCAAGAATATTTTTAGGACCAAATTCAATGCCCTGTGCGTTGCCAGAACACTCTGTAAAGGGGTAAGGAAGCAAATCATTACACAAGTAAAGCCACTCCACAGGATTAGCACAACAGCTTAAACAGTTATCCACGCTCTTGTTATTTTTCCGTATTGATTACTAGTAACCTCCTCTTTGGTTTACTTGATATCCATATTGCGCCTCTTCCCAGCCAATCTGTCCAAAATGCATTAGCCAATGTTAGCTCATCTAATTAGACCATCTCACCCCACTTCTAACTTGCACCAGTGACTTCCCATCTTGTCCATCACATGCAATTTAAACTACTCTACTTTCTTGTTCACAAATGCTGCTGTGTGTGTAGTATCCATAGGTGCCTGCCTCTTATACCAGTATACAGGCGACCTACAGCTCATTCATATCCCACCAAAAGATTCATTTCTGTGAGGCTCACAAATGAACGACTTATTACATTTAAATACGTTTACCTAAAGCGATTCCTTCTGGATTTCTAAATGCATCTGTTTTTCTCTATCAGTCTTTTAAATCTGTTTTGTGCAGGTGGCTGGTGCTTAAGTTATAAATAAATAAATATATATAGGACTGTAGTAACACTTAGCATATAGTGTGCTGCCCTCTGGGCACTCAGATATCGCAAGGAAGGAGGCCATGACAGAATCTAGCAGGGAAGAGGGAGAAATGGATGATTCCTCGTGGGGGACTTCTGCACCACTGTGCATGCGCAGAATTTTTATTCCCCACAGATTTTGTTGTTTTTCTGCAGAAAAATGACTTTCTGATGGGGAAGCAAAGGGAAGCCACAAGAGCAGTCATACGACCCTCCCCAACAGTATGTTTTGGGTGCCCAGGGCAGCTGGCAGAGAGGTAAATCATTGTGGGGCAGGGTTGGGACTGGGAAAGACCCAGCTGGTGGCACCTACCCTGCGCCAGGCTCAGCTGCTAGTGTCAGCTGGGCTGGGGAAGACGAGACTTCCTCTTCCCCTGCACGGCATCCAGGACCAGGTCAGATCCACCCCCAGATTTATCTCAGAGCTGCAGGAAGCTCTGCAAACTCCCCCCGCCCATTGCTTTTCAGCTGCAGGGGGAGGGATCCCTCTACAAGAGGCTGATTCTCCATCTGCCCAATCCCCATGCATGCAGACCCTGACTTACGCAGACTCTCCCACCAAGCCTCACCACCCCACACTCAGAAATCCCACCCCTCCGATGAGCCCCACACTCCCCCTGCACCTGGACCACCCTGACGGTGGGATTTGGGGGGGAGGGGGAGAGCTGCACAGTGATCTCCCATCTCTGTGCAGCCAGTGGCCTGTGCTCCCCAGTGCCATGCTGGAGCCTCCACATGTATTTGACAAATAAAATCTGCAGAATTTTGCAGAATTTTAAAATATTAAAATATTTAAAATAATTTTTTTGGGCACAGAATACTCTCAGGAGTAGATGGATCTTCGTAGTTATGGATCCACTGGCACCATTTTACTTCAAACCACCTTTATGCAGCAATGCAGAAGTTGTTCCATGACAAAGGCTCTTTGAACAGGTTCCAATAATCCTAACTAAGCCAGACTCCTGAGCAGCAGACTTGCATCAATTCCACTGCCTTCACTATACCTAACAACATTAGGCTGGGCATACTGGATTCTGAGGGTAACATACACCTGACGTGCTAGGAGTACTCCTTTCCACAGAACAGTAGCCCAGTTCATGCTGTGTTTAATAATGAAGTCTACGATAGTACACCTCTTCACTGCTAAATATTTGGGGGTAACGAACTATGCCGCCTGCCACCTACTCATCACTCACAGCAACATTCGACACTGCCGTTCCCAAATGGTTAACTTCACACATCTCTTTGCTCTGAAAAAAAATAAGCCATTCTGGTTCTTCTCAGTCAATTTTGCATTTTAAATTAAGTTAATGGAACAAACAGTGGCCTACTGGTTTATTATGAAGTCTTCATGAGAAATTCAAATCCATGTGCCAAGCAGCGTCTAATTTAGTTAATATAGCCAAATCCTGTGGAGAGGCTCCCCCTAAATTAGATAAACAGCTGCCCGGGGTCAGGCTTGCAACTGTATAATTAACTACATCCAAATATTAAATTACACATTTCCTGTTGATTAATAAATGACTAATCAAATATATAGATAAGATGTCTCATAACAGAAATGAGAGATGATTTAGAAATAAAGCCTTTTAGATGATCGTATCTTCCTAGCTTGCTTGGTTTAAACACTATTTTGTTAGCATACAGAGAGGTTGCTTAGCCTAATTTTAAAAGGACAGCAGCCCGTTTCTCAGTTATCTCATTACTTAGAAATTATATTACAGTATTACATGCTCAAATACTGTACAAAAACTAACTAACCCTCATGACAAAATGCAATGCAGGGAAGCACTATCCCCACTTTATGGATGAGGAAAGTGAGGCAGGGAGCTAATGATTTGCCCACACAGTCAGTGGAAGAATTGACATTAGCATTCAGAACTGTGACTCAACTTGGTGTTCATTCCCCCAGATCACCCCGCCTTCCAAAAGATTAAAGTAAAACATGTCTGAAACCTTGCAGCGGTAAAGTATAGGGAGCGGACAATGAATGGAAATAGTTTATGTATAGTTTTAGTGACAGGATAGTGAAATGCAAGACAAGTATGCTCAACAGCATCCTAGAGGAGCTGCAGGAACAGGATAAAACTGATGAAGGCACAGAAGTCAAGAGTAAATTCTAATTACAAGCAATTAATCAACAAGGGCTATAACAAAGCAGATGCTTTCAGGTGCTGATATGTTCTTACAAAACAAGGTGGCATGTGACCGACAGACAAGGATGTTTAAAAAAAAAAAAGTAAGTTTTCATGTTCATTTTGGAGGTCAGTTTGTTTCTACTTCTAACACAGCCTGGTGGAGAAAGGGAGAAGAGAGCTTTCTGTTTCCTAATTGCAGGTGTAAGAATACAAAGCCTTATTCTCGTGAAGGAAGGAAAAATTAAATAATTGAGCCATCTACAGAACAACACATCACTCTGTCCTCCATTTTCACTAACTGCAACTCCAGATTTAGAGATGGGAAATTTGGATTTTTCTAATCTACCTCTTCTAAGGATGCAGATTCTTCTAATTGTAACTTCTCTGTCAAACTCATTTGAAAGTGAGAGAGGATTGGTAATTTAGTAGAGCAAGTTTTAAATTGGAGAGTTGAGTAGAACAACAAATAGAGCAATGTTCTTACAAATTCTGTTTTGTCTCTGACAGAAACTCACAGTAGTTCCTGACTGTCATAGTTCTTGTCTTCATTACTCATGTTCTCCCCCTCATCATAAATCGTGCCTGGACTGTCAGAACTGAATCCCAGTCTCTCAGTCACTCTCCTACCACAGCAGAGTTTGCAGCCTGCACACACATGGCTTCACTAACAATCACTGTGGCTCTTTCTTGATGTTGCCGGGGGACTGTGAGGCCAGCAGAGAGGTGAGTGCTTGGAAAATGTAGAGGATGGGGGGAGAGAAGGAAAAGTAAGAGGAGAGAAAGGAAATCCCTTCACTTGCTGCTTGCTTTCAAGAAAGAAATGAATCTGTCTAATCTCTAGCTTCATGGCAGCTTTTGAGGCACTCAATCAGGTTTTTTTTGAACCCATCCCATTCTGACAGATCGACATTTATGATCCCAACTGCCTGTGCAAACATCAGTAAGAGCAATAATTAATGAACCCTCACACATCACAGCCATCTCTCCTCAGACCATTTAAAAAGGAGCATCAGCTGTTAAAACCTCTGTCCACAAAGAACCCCACATAGTCACAGGTAAAAAAAAGACAACAGAGACTTTGAGAAATATAGGCAGTTTTTTTTAGCTAGTCTGTTTTAAGGCAAGGGATTATCATTCTCCTGATATGCTGAACTACACATTAGCAATGTCTCAGAGTAAACAGCCTAATTACCTGATTTTTACAATTGCATTTGCCAGAATCTTTTTCTTTAAATAAACTATATCGTATATTTCAAGTGAAGTTAAAGTTAACACATCTGTTTGAAATAGTATTTGCTTGTTTGCCGCAGCAATGAAAGTTTAACAGTTCAAGGGGACTGGAGCATAGCAAAATTTGTAGCCATTTCTCCCAACTCTTCCCCCAACCCCTACTCATACGTATTATGATGACAATGAATTATTTTGAAACTCTGGTAATTACATTGTGGATGATGTTGCCCCCACACCACCAGAATATGCATTCTGAAAGCGGGTCAGATATCTTGGTGTTCAACTCCTTGGTATTGTCCATTTCAGTAAGGAACCAATTTACTTTTTATTTCCCTGGATTTCTATATGACATATTTTCAGGGGTTTTCCCCATAGAGTTCAGGTGTCCACGTTAGAGTCCTGTGGGTCCTCTCCTATTTTTCTCCCTACAGGATCCACATCATCCTGGTTGAGATGCAGATGGAATTGCTTTTAGAACCATCAGGGCTGCTTCTATTATGGTAGAGCAAGTCAAAGTGACCTCTCCATCTAGAATTGTCACTTAACCAATATGGGGCACTCCTCTTTTCGTTTGGATTGAATTTACTGTATCTACATAGCATTTATATTAGCTTGCCTTCACTGCCTATTCAAAGTAGAAAGGCTGAATGGTGACCTTCCAGGTATTTGCAAAACAGATGGTTGTCACAAACATACAATTCTGACCCCCCAAAAAGGCATTTTCTGTTAGACACAAACAACAAATTGAACAATGGCTGTAGAGATGCAGAAAGTTAGAAACAAATTTTATTTATTTATTACACTTCTGTCCCCCTCGCCAACAGCTCATTTGCACGTGATTGATGGGCCTTTTTAAAAGTAAACCAATGCAGGAGTACTACACCACACACCATGTCAAACAAATTTAGTGTTTAACAATCGCATAGTCTGGGTTTTTTTTCCCCAAGATTTTACCAAATTAGCCATTTTTGGTTCTTGTTTTGGGGTCTTCACAGATTCCTTCATCATAACTGTTCTCTGGTATTTTGACCTAGCACTCTAGACAGAGATGTAGGTTTTATCTGGGGTATTTGAACACTTTCCATATTAAATTTCCCATCCAAAAGTCCTACCATAACATAAAATTAGCCTGACAACTCCTATTTTATGCAATTTCTTTCAGTCTTTCTAGCCTGTAGCTCATAAACCCCTAGCCACAACACATTTCCTTACTAACATTTAATGAGAAGTCCTGCTGTGATAACTGGGCCTACAAATTTACCCTAATTGTGAGCTCAACTGTGAAAAGTGAGTGAAAGTTCATAAAGTGTTACAATAACCTATAACCATAAATGTTGATGAGAAAAGGTGGAAAAGGGAGACAAAGACTGAATTAGTACAAACAAAGGCCTCCTGACAGAACTCCAGGAGTGTGTTAAGATTATGCCTGGTAAACAAGGAAAGCACGGGACTGGAAGACAGTGAACCAAAAACCGGTGAATCAAAATTAGACCTAATTCATGGACAAAATAATGTTGCACCCATCAGTCCCTTTTGGGATTCTTAAAAATAAAATACTTTTTGTGGGACATTAGTGGAGATGAAACAAAGGTGGATAACTGCTGACTGAAGAGAGGGGGAGAGGAGCAAGTTTTACCATCATGGCTGCCAGCCTACCTACCTCTTCCTGGGACCCCGGGATTCACTAATGCTTTTGTCATCCTCATCCTAAGAGGTGCCCTGACTAGAGTCTGCCCAAGATGACATCACCACCTCCAGTGGCTCTGGCTAAATCCTGAATACCATCTGGCTTGTGATTGACACACACATCTATCATCCTCTTTGTGTGCGTCTTTCCTTCCCTACCGTATTTCTTCTCTTTCCTATTCCTCGCATTTTTTAACTCCTGTTTAATAAGAGTCAGGTTTAGGCAACCAAAACTGTGTATTTTGCAACACTGCTGTGAGCCTGTGACCAGAGAGGCAGCTGGAAGCTATGCGCTCAACAGCCCAATGCTGGTATAAGTTTGTCAGTTGTTGGAGTGGCTGGTAAGACCATGTGCTGTGTCTATGTTTTTCCAGCAGAGTCTGCAAGTGACAGTCAACACCAGAGACGGAAGCTGCATTGTGTGCGTGAGTGAGATCAAACTTTAACAGCACCCGCTGTGACAGCTCCAAGCCTATCTCACCTAACTTCTCTTTTCCCCAAAAGGACAGTTATTACAATCTTTCATACCATCTAAGAGACTGTCAAATGAGGGGGAGAGCTTTAAGAAAAACACCTCTCTCCAGCTAACGGAAAAGGGAACAAGGGATCCTGTTAAAATGAAAGCCTGATTTAATACTTTACATTTCAAATGCTTTAACTGTTTTTCCTTCTTTTATCTTTAATAAATGGTTAAAGTAAAATTTTAATGGTGTAAAAAGAACAGGAGTACTTGTGGCACCTTAAAGACTAACAAATTTATTTGAGCATAAGCTTTCGTGGGGTACAGCCCAGATCTGGTGCCACAAGTACTCCTGTTCTTTTTGAGGATACAGACTAACACGGCTGCTACTCTGAAACCTATTAATGGTGTGTTTGTCATGGTACTAAGTAGGCTGAGGTCTCTGTATACCAAACCCCAAACCTTGTTTAACACTGTTTAATGTTGGACAGTGACGGGCGTGTTAACATCTTTGACACTTTTGGCCCATATATTCCATCTACGTTAATACAACAGTCCAATTTCCCATCCTGTTAAGTATTTGTTTTCTGATGTTACTACAGTGTTCTAGCATTATTATTCACATTAATATCTGTTTATATTCTAGAAAGTTTCATTCTAGAACTTTGAGAACTTGAATAGGGTTTTTTGGGGGGGAAAGATTTAAAAAAAACTTGATGCAGTAAAACTTATGTAGAGAGTCCCTGTACAACTTAGTGTTTTCAGACTCTCCAGGAATCCCTGCAGAACTCAAAAGCTCTGTTACGCATCCTCTTCTGCTTCTGTGGAGTGAATAAAATAGAGAACTCCTCCTGAAAATTATCATTCTGGAGATTTGGGATAGCACCCAGAAACAACAAATAACTTTCACATTAACTACAAAACAGTTCAACCTGCATTTGTTCTGAGTCCTAATGAATGCAACAAGTTTGGAATTCTTATACCATGCTGTTTGAAATACACAATGAAACAATTGTTAGAAAACTTTCCAAAAGTAAAATACTTGTCTGTTGACACACCATTCAAATAGCTGGACCAATCCACTTGAAATTCTGACCCTTTCCTACCACCCCCACACAAAAATCTGTCAGGAGATCACATATGCAAAATTTCAGGCAGAAAGTTTTTTTCAAATGTAGAAGTTCTTGAGGGAACTGGGTCAAAACTGACCTGAAAATGAAACCTTATTTATTATAGCTGGAGTGACAGGAACTGCTATATTTTAACTTACTCAAGTTTTCATTCAAACCACCTCAATTGTTATTGTGTATAAGCTTTGTGAAACTCATCTTTTGGGCTGAAATTTCTAGGCTTCACTCTTTATGAATGTGAGTGGCTTTGTTTAACTAAGTTTGCTCAAAATTAATCTAGTTAGAGTAAGGGGGAAAATTTCCTCCATTATAAAAAATGGTGATGTAAAAAACCCGAAATTTCAAAAGGGAAATCGTTTTCATTGACAAGTAGTAGAGACTGAGTTTAATTGTGAAAATTGGTTTGATTTGACCAAGGGATTACTTGATGAAAATCACACTGTGCAGTGCATGCACAGTACATTTTAAAAAGGACTTTTTTCACTAAGTTCAGAAAGAGTGAAACTACAGAAGGCTGCACTGTGTGTGTGAATGGCTAACTGCAGCACAGCAAAAAATTTATCAGAGCTCTTTCATTCACTACCTATTCTGTAAAAGCTACACCTCTCAAACTTTGCAGGAGGGAATCTCTCTCTCTCTCCACACCTTATACAGTGATTGGGACAAGGTGTTCTCATAGTATAAGAATGGCCATACTTGGTCAGATGAATGGTCCATGTAGTCCAGTATCGGGTCTTTGACAGTGGCCAGTGCCAGATGCTTCTGACAGTTGGTGGTTTAGGAAAACCTGGAGTATGGGGTTACATGCTAATAGCCATTGATGGTCCTATCCTCCTTGAATGTATCTAATTCTTTTTTTGAACTCATTTATACTTTGGCCTTCGCAACATCCCCTGGCAATGAGTTCCACAGGTTGACTATGTGAAGAAGTACTTCCCTTTGTTTTAAGCATGCTGCCTATTAATTGTATTGGGTGACCCCTGGTTCTTGTGTTATGTGAAGAGGTAAGTAACACTTCCTTATTCACTTTCTACACGCTATTAATGATTTTATAGACCTCCATCATATCCCCTGTTAGTCATCTCTTTACCAAACAAACAACCGCAGTCTTTTTAATCTCTCTTCATATGGAAGCTGTTCCATACCCCTAATCATTTTTGTTGCCCTTCTCTGCACCATTTCCAATTCTAATATATCTTTTTTGAGATAGGGCAACAAGAACTGCACACAGTATTCAAGATGGATTTACATAGTGTCATTATGATATTTATTGTCTTATTATCTATACCTTTCCTAATGGTTCCTAACATTATTAGCTTTTTTGACTGCTTCTGCACATTGAGCGGATGTTTTCAGAGAAATATCCATGACGACACCAAAATCTCTTTATTGAGTGGTAACAGCTAATTTAGACTCCATCATTTTCTATGCATAGTTGGGATTATGTTTCCCAATGTAAATTACTTTGCACTTAGAAACACTGAATTTCATTTGCCATTTTGTCACCCAGTCTCCCAGTTTTGAGAGTCACTTTTCACAGTCAGCGTTGAACTTAACTATCTTGAGTAATTTTGTATCGTCTGCAAGTTTTGCCACCTCACTGTTCACCCCATTTTCCAGATCATATATGATTATGTTGAACAGCACTGGTCTCAATGCAGATCATTGGGGGACCCATTATTTACCTTCTTCCAATATGAAAACTGACAATTTATTAGATCTTTTCACCAGGTATTGATCCATGAGAGGACCTTTCCTAACTGCGTACTTTGCTTAAGAGCCTTTGGTGAGAGACCTTGTCAAAAAGGCTGTCTAAAAGTCCAAGTATACAATATCAACTGAATCACCCTATCCACATGCTTGTTGACTCCCTCAAAGAGTTCTAGAGATTGATGAGGCATGATTTCCCTTTACAAAAGCTGTGTTGACTCAACATAGTGTTCATCTATGTGTCTGATAATTTTGTTCTTTATAGTAGTTTCAACCAATTTGCCCGGTACTGAAGTTGGACTTACTGGCCTGTAATTGCTAGGATTGCCTCTGGAGCCTTGTTTAAAAACAGTAGTTACATTAGCTAACCTCCAACCATCTGCTACAGAGCGTGATTTAAGTGTTAGGTTAATAGCACAGTTAGTAGTTCTGCAATTTCATATTTGAGTTCCTTCAGAACTCTTGGGTGAATATTATCTGGTCCTGATGATTTATTACTGTTTAATTTATTCCAAAACCTCCTCTATTGACCCTCGGTTGGGACATTTCCTCAGATCTGTCACCTAAAAGAATGGTTCAGGTGTAGAAATTTCTCCCACATTCTCTGCAGGGGAGACTGATGCAAATAATTCATTTAGCTTCTTCCCAACAGCCTTGTCTTCCTTGAGCTTCTTAAGCACCTTGATCATCCAGTGGCCCCACTGACTGTTTGGCAGGCTTCCTGCTTCTGATGTACCCCCCCTTTTTTTTTTGGCTGTCAGTTTCTGTGTCCTTAGCTAGTTGCTCTTCAAATTCTTTCTGGGCCTGCCTTGTTATACTTTTACACTTGACTTGCCATAGCTTATGCTCCTTTCTATCTTCCTCACTAGGATCTGACTTCCAATTTTTCTACAGTGTCTTTTTGCCTCTAACCTCCTCTTTTACTCAGTTGTTTAGCCATGGAAGCATTTTTTTGTCATCTTACTTTTTTTTTTTTTTATGATTTGGGGTATAAATATAGTTTTAAATAGTCTCCATTCAGCTTGCAGGCATTTCACCCTTGTAACTGTTCCTTTTAATTTCCATTTAACTAGCTTCCTCATTTTTCAGTAGGTCTCCTTTTTGAAGTTAAGTGCTACTGTGATGGGTTTCCTTGACACTTTTCCCCCCTACAAAGATGATAAACTTAATTACATTGTGTTCGCCATTACCATGCAGTTCAGCTACATTCACCTCCTGGACCAGATCCTGTGCTTCACTTAAGACTAAATCAAGAATTGCCTCTTCTCAGGTGGGTTCCAGGACAAGCTACAAACAATCTAACCAAACAATTCCACTTGAAATTTTTTTTTTAACCTAAGAAACCCCACAAAAAACCCAAATACCTATTTCAGTGACTTTAAGGACTTGTCTACACTTAAAATGCTACAGTGGCAGAGCTGTGCCACTGTAGTGCTTCAGTGTAGACACAACTTACACCAACAGGAGGTACCTACCGGCAGCGTAGGTAATGCACCTTTTTGGTGGCTAGGGTGATGGAAAAATTCAGTTGACCTAGTGCTGGTGTACACTGGGGGTCAGAGCAGTATAGCTACATCTCTTAGGGGTGTGTATTTTTCACACCTCTGAGAGAGACAAGCGATACTGAAGTAAATTCCTAGTATAGACCAAGCCAAAGATGCATGGTTAAGCTCTCGTCAGAATATAGCACAGTTACAGCTGTGCTATATTCATTTTAATTATAACTGCTTCTCAATCTGCATTTTTGTGTCCTGTTTTTCAAACACACTTTTTCCAACAACCTTAAGTAAATGAGCCTTGATAACATCCTTTAGGTTCTTTATGTTAGAAGAAAAGAAGGTTGTACAGCTGGCTGGGAGGAAAATGTGTAGTAGTTGGCTGCTGACTAAATTAAGATACCTACAGAAAAAGACATTTTTTATACAAGTCTAAATCAACGGCATACTAGACTATGACGACAATGAAAATAGTATATGTATACATGAATGAAAATACAATATAAAAATGCTACGCAAACAGTTAAAATAGTACGGTATGTTTGAGAATATGTAATGATTAAATTCAAAAGTAATGCATTCATGTGCACATGGGGCAGAATTAAGGTTATGTGCATGACCTTGAATCTTTTTAATTCTAAATACTTAATTTTGAAACCTTAATTTTTTAAAAAATATATACAAACAATTTATGTATATAGGATCACTAGTTTCCATCGTGCTTTGTAGGCAAATAGGAAGATAAGGACATTATCTTTTAAATTTAGATTGTAAGCTTCTCAAGGTAATCATAAAAGGATGACAATTTGTAGAGAAATGGAAAAAAGACAAACCCAAACGGGGGGGGGGGGGGAGTGGAAACTGCAGATTCCTTCCTTCCTCCTAACTTTCAGCAGTTTGCTTTGCCCCATCCTCATCTACTGTGTGACAAAGGAAGCATATTGTAGTAGAATGTAATTTAATTAGGTTGCTACCATCACTCTAATGAAATGAAACAGACCAATCTAACTCCACTATCCAAGATGAATGAAATGAAAGTAGTAAACAGCACAGGTGAAAAATAAACTAGATATTTAAAACTCTTGAAATATTAATCTAAGGTATGATTAGTAAAACTTTGTGGAAATTTTTTTTTAACTTCATGGTATCCCTTTAAATGTTAATAAATCTTGTCAAATTGGTTTGCTTCCTACTGTCACTGAACAATTGTGACATCTTACAAAGTGCTCCTACATTAGTGTTTGTTTGGTGGTAGGAGGCATTCTCCCCCAATCCACCATGTACTTCCATTGGTGTCATGCCTGTCTTTATCTGGAACTGTTAATTTCTTACATAGTTACTTACACACCCAGTTAATTCAGTTAATGTGCATGTTCAAATGTAGTCACGAACCTGCGTTACAGAGCTCCTTTGATGGATTAAAAGAGGTATTTCAGTTAGGTTAAATGTGTTATAAGGCAATGGCCACCTGAACTGTTGCTAGTTGAAGAAAAGCTTGACCTTGTTTATAAGCAAGAATAGTCCAAATTAGTCTGGCTCATTTCCCAATTCACCTGACAGAAAGTAGACTGCAAACCTCTAGAGCCCAAAATAGCTGTTCAGTTTATGAATGTGGAGGAAGATTGAGAGCCTTCTCAAACATTCAGTCTAGCACCAGCTGTCTGTTGTCTGTTACAGGTGTGAGCAGCTGAGGTGCTTGTCTAAAAACAGCTGCCAGCTGCAAACCCATGCACCTATAGTAACAACAAGTGATTGGCAGGTACCATGCTGGGTTTGTGATGACCCTTGATCGTTCTGGGCAATATATCCAGTGTAGAAATTCCATGGTAATCCAGGGAGGTTAAAGGAAGTTGTTACAGCTGGGAAATTGAATGCCATATGATCCTTACATTCAGCTTATCAGCAAAGCAGAGAGTGACATCTCCTCAGTGGCTAGCAGACAACTTTCTTCACAGTAAACCTGAACTATTAGCTTCCCAGAAATGTTTTATAAATGCCAATGAAAAAATGATAAAATAACCTGGAGGAAGTTCTCTTTTCCATTCATAAAAATTAGTACTTTCACACTCAAAAACATTGAAACCCTTCTAAAAAATAAAAATTCCACAACGCACTAGGTCACAAAACAGTTTATAGAAAGTTCAGCTAAAAAGAGGGGCACTGGTGAGGTTTAAGGAATGGGAATTACCTGTGTCATGGAAAGCATTCAAAATAGGTAGGACAGCACAAGCGTAAACAAAAGTAGAGAGGTCGGAGAAGAGGCAGAGCAGAGACTCGAGAAAAGTGACCAAGTAAGGAGTGGGGAGGATATGAGGTCATACAAGGAGAATGGTGGAGAGTTCTAAAAAGCAACTGAATGCAATCATATATATAGCGTGCATCCCATCCAAGGCTGGCTTTAGGAACTGTGGGGCCCGATCTGAATACCCAGCGGCAGTCCAAGTCTTCGGCGGTGGGGGGTCTTTCACTTGCTCTGGACCCCCCGCCGCCAAAATGTCACCGAAGACCCGGAGCAAG
Source organism: Mauremys reevesii (assembly GCF_016161935.1). Classification (NCBI taxonomy): domain Eukaryota; kingdom Metazoa; phylum Chordata; order Testudines; family Geoemydidae; genus Mauremys; species Mauremys reevesii. The sequence continues at coordinate 62,718,261 of NC_052625.1, forward strand.
TGAAGGACCCTCCACTGCCAAAGTGCCTCCAAAGACCTGGACCGCCACCAGGTATGTAAAAAAATTTTAAAGGCACCTAAGGCGCGGGGCCCGATTCCAGGGAATCAGGGGAATTGGCCTAAAGCCGGCCCTAATCTCATCCATCTGTAGTATTTAAAGAGAACCAATCCCTGTAAGTCCTAAGTATGTTTACATATGCATATGGTTGTTAACCTCTGAGAATGGGACAAGAAGCAATGGGCTTAAACTGCAGCAAGGACAGTTTAGGTTGGACATTAGAAAAAAAACAACTTCTTTTCAGGATAGTTAAGCATGGGAATAAACTGCCTATGGAGGTTGTGGAATCTCCATCACTGGAGGTTTTTAAGAGCAGGTTAGACAAACTCCTGCCAGGGATGGTCTAGATTGGGGGTGGGCAAACTACAGCTCTGCAGATCTTTTAATCTGTCCCTCAAGTTCCCACCAGGGAGCGGGGTTGGGGGCTTGCCCCGCTCTGCATGTGCCGTGTGTAGGGGTAGCCAGGGGGCTCTGTACACTGCCCCTGCTCCAAGCACCACTCCCGCGCTCCCATTGGCTGGGAACCATGGCCAGTGGGAGCTGCAGGGGCGGCACTAGCAGACAGGGCAGCGCACAGAGCCGCATGGCCACACCTCTGCGTAGGAGCCGGAAGGGGGACATGCCGCCGCTTCTGGGAGCTGTCTGAGGTAAGTACCGTCCGGAGCCTGCACCCCTGACCCCCTGCCCCAGCCCTGATCCCCCTACTGCCCTCCGAACCCCTCTGCACCCTGGAGGGCCTGCTGCATCCCCAACCCCACCCCAGAGCCCTCACCCCCTCCCACACCCCAACCCCCAATTTCATGAGCATTCATGGCCCACCATACAATTTCCATACCCAGATGTGGCCCTCGGGCCACAAAATTTGCCCACCCCTGGTCTAGATAATACTTAGTCCTGCCTTGAGGGCAGAGGACTGGACTAGAAGATCTCTCAACATCAGTTCCAGTCAACAGTTCTATATATAAATAGGACTCAATGTTATTCAGCTTGTGTAGTACACAAATCACTGACCAACATTGTACATACAATGTGGGAACTTTGAAAAGAGTCAGCAGTGGCTTAACTGCTTCCCTTGAAGTCACTGGGAAAAATCCCATATTTATTGAAGTACTCACACGTTGTACTAACTGGAAAGAATGGGTAAGCAAGCTGTAACATTATAATTCAGCGAGTGCTCTCAAGTTTATATAAACAGGCAACTCCTTCCTGCTTCAAGATACTGGGTTCTGTGTGTAACCCATCCACATCCATATCAATCAGAAGGTGGACAGTATTCAAGGAGCTGATTTTTCAGACTAATAATAATCCAAACAAAGGTTCTGGGTAGATGCTACTTGTTACATATTGTGTGTTGCTTCCTCACCCCACCCCTACTAGAACAAAGGATTTCCAAGGCTAAACCCCAGATGCAGCAAAAGAGGAGCTGTGGAAAGCTATCCTGATTGCTACCAAGCAAAACACTTTCTACATTCTCTTCAAACTAGGGTTTGTGAATACCTATAGAACAGGTGACATGTTCCCAATGATAGTAATCTTGCAATGAGAGACTGTCACTTCATGAGTTGCTGTGTCATTAATGTCAAGAATAAAAATGTATAAACTCTTCTATTTTGATAAATATTCTGCTTAACGCATTTCAGAGTAGATTCTGAAATTAAATTGCTGATTTGGTTTCCAACTACTTTAATTTCCAATCAGCATTATCTTAAAATCACATTCTCTCTGGATCACTTTGCTGTTTTGGGGCACTATCCTTAGGAAAAGAAGCAGACTTTGCGGTGGTGTGTATATAGCTTACACTTACAGATATCTGCAGTAAAACAAAAATCAAGCTTTTTGCTGAAAAATTTATATTCCATTTCGAAGAGAGAGATTTGGGAAGCATCAACACTGATTTATGATGAAGTGCCCAGTTGTGCTAGAGGAGAAGTAGAACAAGAAAACTGAAGTTCAGGGAATACACATATGGATCTTGTTTTGACTTGATTCACTCCTGGTTCTTTATTAAGTGTTGCAGGGTCTTAGGGCTTGTGTAGTCGCGTCAGAGCACTGGGAGAGAGCTGGCGCTCCAAAAAACCACCTCCACAAGGGACGTAGCTACCAGCGCTGGTGCACTGTCTACACTGGGGCTTTACAGTGCTGAAACTTTCACACCCCTGAGCAAGAAAGTTGCAGCGCTGTAAAGTGCCAGTGTAGACAAGCCTTAAATTCAGTCTTCAGTTGCTCCCTTCAGATTACATTTGATATGCTAGTTTGTGGGAGGAGGATTGGGGATAAACGGGGAGATTGACATTGTAGATGCTTTTTTGTGTATCTTATTCAAAAATGGGATAATTTTTAGATCAGAGTGTAAAGCATACAGAGAGCAGAAGAGTAAACCTTGAGAATTATACACTTCTCAAATTTCTGCAATCAAATTACAGGAAGAGAATACCCTGCATATGAAGCATGTAGTTAGAGGGATCTCTATCATTAAGGCTCAACACAATATCTGCTACTTCCAATCCCTTCCATTCAAGGAATTAATAAACCTTGTATTTCCATTAAACAGATTTACAGAAGATTCCAAGATTACATCTGTATATTTTAAAGGGTGTCACTGAAAATTAATTCCTAAATGGAAAATAGTAAGAAGCTGTTACTTTGGAGGTCTCTGCTGCTGTCTGGAATTATTAAACTTAGATTCTGAGGCTTTAACCAGAAGTCAGATAAAACCTTTGGGACACTGTCCCCATGTTAGAAGTACAGCAATTACCTTCTACGTTGTATACACTTTAAATTTAAACACAGTACTAGAAGAAGCGAGAGATAAGTGTCACCTTTTCTAAGGGTTCCAAGATAGTTACTTAATATTGAACTGGTAAAAAATAAACTCTAGCACACTAAAATATCTCAATGAAAATGATAAAGAGCTATATTTCTCTATATTTTTTTAAGCCCACTGGTAAGAGTTATTTCAGATCTGGACAGATAATCAAGCTGCTGCTTAATAACTGCAGCACTCTGTGGTGAAATCAACTCAGCCCCTTCAGGCCGACAGTAGCAAAGTCCCTGACGGATTTTTTCAATCGGATATTGGCTGTGTTCACGTTAACGACTCAAGGATTCTTTGCTACATTCTTTATTTTGCCCTGCTAAGGCAGCCAAGACAAATTAGCCCAATCTGAAGTAAAAGCAAGCCCTCAGCTACCCCTATCTTGTACTAATATATACTTTTAATAAGTTTTGGGAAAGGGGTATAGGTGGGAAATGCATGACATGTAACTCTAATTCCCCTGTCCCTTGAATAAATGGAGATGTGGTTTATTTAAAATTCTGAGCTGTAGTTCTGCTATTTGGGAATAGCGTTCTGAAAGTCTGTGGGTGGATACTGGTAATGAAACAGAGAATTCAGAACTGTGGGGAGCATAAGGCCAAATAAGCTTTTACACCAGTATATATGTATATTCTTTAAAAATAATTACACAGCTGTAGTGGAAGGCTAGTTAACTGAACCCACGGAGGCACTGACTGTTCAGACAATTAATCTCAATATGAAATCCCCCATGGCAAAGTGCTGTAAGTTTAAATTTTCCGATTTTAACCATAACATTCAAGTTTATTGGGTAGTGTCCACTCCTCTTTCTCAATGGATCTGAGGAATGATTTTTTAATCACAATATAGTTTCTCACAAAGATGATGTCATAGTATCTGAATTATAAGTTAAAAATTTGATAGTCTCAAAATCTTACAAACTTCATTCACGCTGACTTGGCTAGGACCCCGTCACATGGATTGAAGAAGGCCTAAAGGACCATAAAAAGCGTAATGGGAAATGGCAATGTAGAGTTGAGGCAAGACGTTTAGTGAGGCGCCGTATACATTAGTCTTACCTTTAATAAATGATCTAGAAGGGGGAAAACCAGCAACATGTCTCAATCACTGAACAATCCTTTTCTCTGGCCTTGACAAAAGCAATGTTGCCCGGCTCACGTCTATTTAGATTGGTGCTGCAAAGGCCATTCTCCTAGCCCAGTGATACTCAGACTCAGTGGTTCAGGAGTCAAATTAGCCATCAACATTATCCAAAAGAGCCACAGGAGAGTGAATTCATTGTTTCATTTACTATAATATTGTATATTCATATTTAAACAGTATAATACGAAATATTTAGTTTCTATATATAATTCTCACAGCAGAATGACTGAAAGTATTATGTTATCAACTACAACTGCTTAATAACATAGTAAAAGCATCCTGACTGGTTAATAACTTAGATTGGTTAATGATTAAATCACACAGTGTTTAACATCATGTGCTGCAATGAGCTCCAGAAGACACATTGAAGAGCCACTTGCAGCTCACGACCCTCAGTCTGAGTATCACTGTCCTAGCCTAGTGCATTGACCATGACACCCCTCTCTTTGCATCCCTCCACCAGCTCCCTCTTCTCCATGTCATCAAACATAAGCTGCTTGTCTTCACTCTCAAGGTCCTTCATGGCCTACCTCCCTACTTCTCTCTCAATCAGTGCCAAAATGTCGACTCCCACCTCCAGTCGGCCCATGATGCCAGCCTCCATCACCACTTGTTAAATTTTCAAACAAGCATCTTCATGCTTTCTCCCATTATGCCCCTCACACTTATGAAGTGCTCCCCACAAACAGCCACGAAGCCACCTCATTATCATCAGTCAACTCTCTCATCGCAACTCCTCTTTGCCATAATGCTTACAAAAAACTTGACAATGATTAGGCTTCTGGTGTGCTGAGACCACTGCCTAGCAGTGGTTTGACCAATGAGATATATAAAAGAGATATGAATAAAGTAAATGTTTTGTTAGGATTATGCAAATTTAACATAAGAATAATGCAAGTTGCACCAAAACACATAACAGGTCGAGATTTCTAAAAAAATATAGATTTTAAAAAAAAGTATTTAATTTAAACTGACTTTTGGGATCAGTAACTGGTAAACAAAGGGTAGGAATAAATTATCAGTTTTCAGAATGGAGAGAGATAAATAGTGGTATGACCAGTGCTGTTCAACATATTCATAAATGATCTGGAAAAATGAGTAAACAGTGAGGTGGCAAAATTTGCAGATGATACAAAACTATTCAAGATAGTTAAGTCCCAGGCAGACTGCGAAGAGTTACAAAGGGATCTCATAAAACTGGGTGACTGGGCAACAAAAATGGCAGATGAAATTTAATGTTGATAAATGCAAAGTAATGTGCATTGGAAAACAATCTCAACTATACATACAAAATGAAGGAGTCTGAATTAGCTGTTCACACTCAAGAAAGATCTTGCAGTCATTGTGGATAGTTCTCTGAAAACATCCACCAGTCAGTGATTCCCAACATTCTGTTTGCTTTTTAAAAGAACAGGAGCACTTGTGCACCTAGAGACTAACAAATTTATTTGAGTGCAATACAGACTAACATGGCTGCTACTCTGAAATCTTTGCTTTTTTAAGAAAGGGATAGATAATAAGACAGAAAATATCATATTGCCTCTATATAAATCCATGGCCCATGTACACCTTGAATACTGTGTGCAGATCTATGCAAAAGGTACAGAGATGGGCAACTAAAATTATTAGGGTATGAAACAGGAGAAGAAATTAAAATGACTGGGAATTTTCAGCTTAGAGGTCTATAAAATCTTGACTGATGTGAAGAAAGTGAATAAGTAAATGTTTTGTTAGGATGATGAAAATTTAACGTAAGAATAATGCAAGTTACACCAAAACACATAACAGGTCTAGATTTCTAAAAAAATATAAATTAAAAAAAAAAAAGTATTGAATTTAAATTGACTTTTGAAAAGTAAGGACCTGCCATCTCATGGATCAGTAGCTGGTTAAAAGATGGGAAACAAAGGGTAGGAATAAATTATCAGTTTTCAGAATGGAGAGAGATAAATAGTGGTATCCCTGAGGGGTCGGTACTGGGACCAGTCCTATTCAACATATTCATCTGGAAAAATGGGTAAACAGTGAGGTGGCAAAATTTGCAGATGATACAAAACTATTCAAGATAGTTAAGTCCCAGGCAGACTGTGACTGGGCAACAAAATGGCAAATTAAATTCAATGCTGATAAATGCAAAGTAATGCACATTGGAAAGCAATCTCAACTATACATACAAAATGATGGCATCTGAATTAGAGTGTAGATCTTAACACTCAAGGAAGAGTTCTTAGAGATGGGCAACTAAAATGATGAGGGGTATGAAACAAAATTTTATTTAATCCTTCACATAACACAAGAACTAACTCTTTGCCAGGGATGCTGTGAAGACCAAAACTATAACAGGATTTTTAAAAGAACTAGATAAATTCCTGGAGACCAGGTCCATCTGTGGCTATTAGCCAGGATGACCTAGCCTGTTTGCCAGAAGCTGGGAATGGGCAACAGGGGATGGATCACTTGATGATTCCCTGTTCTATTCATTCCCTCTGAAGCACCTGGCCTTGACCACTGTTGTAAGACAGGGTACTGGGCTAGATGGACCATGGGTCTGACCCAGTATGACCATTCTTATGTAAAAATTAATTATAATAAAAATGTTTAGTACAGAAACTCCCCAACATAATGACCTCCCAAGATAGCAACAATGTGAGATAACAACCTTGGCAAATACTGCATTTTAAAAATCTTGGCCTACTGGGAAACATATTTATATAAGTTTCCATTCCCAGTCACAAATCTAGCATTCTGGAGCAAAGTGACTAAAATATAGTCCAACAAACAAATGTTTATTTAAGTGTTGTCCTTGGTCAGTGGAGACTCAGAGTTCAGAGGTGCGAGTTCACCTTCCAGGTGGGGACAAAAGGCACAGTTTGCTCTCCACCACTCTGTTGCCAATGGCCCTGCACAGTCACCTTCTGCTGTCACCTACCACAGTGACCGCTGCGAGTTGGTCTCTTGAGGTTCCACCAGCTCTCAGTGATTTCAGCTGAGCCCTCAGTGCGGGAACCTCACTGCTAGTGCAGTCTGGGCTGTCTCTTACACAAAAACACTGTATCCACAGGAACACTGTCCCCACAACAGGACTAAGCACTTAGACCTGATTGTCAGTGATTTTAGCTGCAGTGGTCACTTAACAGAACAAAAGACTATCTATGGAGCCTAATCAGCTCTGTCTTTAAACAGTGGAGAGGGACAGGTCCCCACCCTCTCTCTTGATGCCTTCAAATCATCACAGACTAAGTACAGTTCTACTGCCCTTTACTCATACAATAAGAACAACATTTCATCCCCCCTTCCCCCCACATTCAAGTGGTTTGCAGCCAAAATCTATCACTTGAACAACACAGCTCTGTTTGCTGGATACCTAGGTAGATTAGCTGTGAATGTAAATATAATCTGGCTCGCTCATCACTAGCTGTCAGGAGAGCTCATTTAGACTTTGCTTACAAATCATCATTTGAAATTATTAGGTTAATGAATGCACTGACATCATAAAAACAGCTGTATAAGGAAGCAAGGAAGCTAGTCTATGTTCATACTTTTCAAATCTATTATACTTTTCAGATACACATATTTTATCATACACTGTATAAGCTTTTAAAGTGTGTATTAATGTTTCAGTTTAAATTCAGATTTCCAAACAGTCACTAAATTGGTATGTAACTAGCTCACAAAACTGAAATCACTGCTGCCTAGCATGCTGATCAATTTCTCTCTCTCTAGCGTCCTTAATGGGTAGCTCTGATGGCTTGATAAGAAAGAGGAGCTGTTTCAGGAGTGGAGATCATCTGTATGTGTTCTAGAAACACCTCCAGTGTGTGCATTACTGGGTAGGGAAGAGAGGAATGCCAGAATATTCTAACTTGCTACCATGCATTTTCATTTCTAAATGTTGTTTTTCATAGCCCATGAACAAACAGTGTGAGCGACTAGTACCTGAAGTATCAGGCTGCTGGCAACTGTCTGTTTAGGATCCTCTAGTTTGAAGGCTAATTTCAACAGCATTATATTTCCTCTGTGGCTTTTCTGAAGAGATCACCAGGCATAAAGATCTATGAGATTTCAATGGAGGTGAATGATCGATGATCAGAAAAAAAGGCTTTTTTCTGGATATTGTTAAGTATTTTACATGCTCTTTAAAAGCTTTCCAGTAAAAGCCACAGTTTTGTTTCCATAACTCAGGGCTTGTCTACACAAATACTTAGTTTGCAGTTAGCTGGGGTGTAAATGTACCCCTCAGTAGCCTGCTATTCACTAAAAGTTCCCTAGTGCATTTTGATCTTTCCCACTTTGAAATGGGAGTAAATCAAAGAGCACCAGGGAACTTTTAGCATGTGGCAACCGTTACCACAGGCCAATTAGCACATGGCAGGCATGTGAAGGGCAGATTTAAACCCCAGCTTACCATGAACTAAACGTTTGTGTACACAAGCTCTCATACAGTGGCAGCTGCTGTTTGCACGTTAGCACCATTGTTGGGAATCATTTTCCGTACTAGTACAATATAGGTTAAGATACAACTCATATCTCTGGGACTTCAACTACACTGGTTAGGGAGCAGGTCCAGTCAGTGCATCGTTTAGTCTAGAAGAGGATTCAGATGAAATGGTCAGCCCACAAAATGTAGGTAGCAGTTCTGAAATCAGTTTACTTGTAGGTCAAAATTAAGCAAGAATATGCTTATAGTGATGCTGACATGACATCCTAAAATTGCAGCAATAGGCCCTTAAAGCTGTTTACATGCCTATTACAGTACTTACAATTAGGATCTTAATGTACAATAATCATAAAAATGCTCTTAGATACCAGCTTCCGAAACTAATTCAAAAGTATATGTGCAGCAATCGTCAGACCACCTTCTGGCAGTAGAGGAAGCTGATCTGTCTATTCAGATAGATACGGGAGTATGGAACAGATAATACAACTCATCTCAGAAACAGGCAGCAAGATGAGGCAGTAAAAACCCATCAACATACATCATTCGATCATGGTACAGCGTCATCTTCCAGCCTCTATTAGCCCTCACTGCATCAGTGCAAGTCCCAGACACTTTATCCTGTTTATAATTGCTGATGAGCAGTAATAAGGCCTCCATGCCTCAGCTCCCGTCCGTTCCACTTCAGCACCCACCTATTAGGTAATAACTTTTATTTACAGCCTTGCTTGATGTGCTGTTCTATTAGTACAGCCGAGAACTGAGCAGGGTAAAAAAGTGTCTCTAATGGGCACTATAATTGCCGGGGCTGGGAGATTTATAATGCAGCTCTGGGGCTGTTCTAGCATCCTATTCCTTCTGGTGAGAAGGCTCTAGGAAGGTTGGATTGCTAACACAGTGCCCTCCAACAGTCAAACACTAAAGAGCACCTTAAAGAGCACCTCAAAAGGTCAATTGGAACAACAACAAAAACCTCTCAAAGTTGTTTTTATAATAAAAAATCCGTCACTAACCTTTTTTATATTGTTAGCTCAGACACTTTACCACTGCAGAGCAATAGAATATCTAATTAATGGTAGACCAGAGCTTTTTGTCCTTACTAGACACGTAAGGGATGATAAAACGTGATCATAAAAAGGAAGTTTCAGCCACAGCCAAAGCCAAGAAGACATTCATTTGACTGGCATTTCCATACTGTCTGTGCTAGCAGCTCCCAACAGGTTGTCATCCCAGGCAACATGGGCTCAATCCTGCAAGGGGCTGAGCACTTTGGCACTGATCTAGCAAAACACTTAAGCACATGCCTAAATTTAAAGATCAGTGCTAGAGTGCTCAGCCCCTCGTAGGACTGAGCCCCAAACAAGGAGAAGCATACAGCACGCTCCTAAAACTGAAACTCTGGCCCATAAAAGTACCATCTGACATGCAAAATAAAGTTCTGATTTGTTAGCACCAAGACAAAATTACAAGTAACGTGCACATGAAAATCCTTGGTTTCCATGAACCTTCCATGAGAAGTGGAGTAAGGCACTTACAGACCCATCAGCTTTCTGGATAAATTCTGCGGATTGATTGTATCGTTACTGCAACTGATCTGTTTCTGCTGCACTCTCTTTTTCAAGCACAATTAAGAATTAGCAGAGTGCACTCAAGGAGTTCCACTGACCTTTCCAGAAAAATCTCTAAATTGTCTGAAAATGCTTTAAAATCCAGCTGTTATGATTTACATATTCAGTCTTCTTAGAGTCATATAGCAGACGAGTAATAAAATCCTTTAATGCTATTTAATACTGTACTTTCATGACACAGGCACAAGTATAAATGGAGTAAGGATGCCAACCTGAGTTGAAAAAGCTTTACTGCAATAATGTCAGCCATTAATCCAGACATGAATTCTAACTAATAAAAGACAAAATTAAGATACATAAAAAACCATTCAGCAGGCCAGAGCCCAACATCTTTTCTACACCTTTCTCACGTCTGGCTCTTCAAAACCTTTAAGGCCTCACCCCAGCTAGTCACTCTTAGACATCTCATTCTTTTCTATCATAATCCTTGTCCTTTGGATACACTTTAGAATATAAATACTTTTACAACCAGATCATCAATTCTGGCAAAGGGAGAAAAAACACTACTTGGTGTCACAATGTGACTTTTTGTCAGAGGGCTGCTCCAGAATCCAAGCTGACAAGTGCACAAGGTAAAAACTTTTATTTTTAAAAACACCTTTTCCTTGTCTTGACAGATTTATTGTTTTGATCTTTCATCAATGGTTACACTAAATGCTAATAAAATGTGAAAGGTTTATGTCTTCCTTAATATTCTCCTGATGGGAGCTAGCATATTACATAAGTAGGTCAAATTTCTAATTTTCTGTCTCAAATACTGATACTGCAGACCTAAGGGAAAAACTACACTGGGGGGCGGGGGGAGAATAGAGACAGCTGAACTCACACCAAAACATTCTTCTTTAAAGCTCAGACCTGAGGGGAAACAGGGTTCTTACAAAAGGAAGTATTTATGCAGTGTAGCATATACAGTTTTATCCACTGAACTAACCAACTTCCTAGGAATGAGCACACAAGTTGAAATGTGGCTACAGTTAACTTGGGTATAATGTGAAACATTCACCTATAGTAGCCTTATCAGCCCACCTCTCAATCCCAGCTTAGTTTAAGACTTTATATACATATGGTAAACCCCTTTGTAACCCACACTACTACTAAATATTTATATTTAACTGGATTCCCAAACACTGCCCCAGAAAACATAATTTCTTCTTCAAGCACCATTGATAAAATTTGCTTGAAATGTAAGTTTCAAAAAAAGTAATTTTAATAAAACTTAGAATTTTTTAAAATTAATTATTACAAGTAGTGCTTTAACAAAAACTTTTTTCCTGTACTACTTGCACCCAAAGAGAATTGCTTGCAGGCCAGACCTTCCCACATTGTGCAAGAACTTGAAACCGGAATTGACTAGCTTATTTCCATTGTCAAACCTAGGAGAAATGCTAAAAGTAAGTAAAGCATAAATAGTGACAAAAATGTGAAATTAAAAATACTGGTATTTTTGTGGGTAATTATGATTTTTATTCTTTAGAAAGTAACCTTTTAACTCCTGGCTAACAGGCTCAGTAGAGTGAAAGACTACAACTAAATCACACAAACCCTGAGCAGCGAATGGAAAGCAACTTCAAAAATAGGCTTGGGAAAAATAAGAAAACTACAAACAATGAAAAACAAATTTGCTTTACTCAATTGGTTGTTACACTAAAGGAGAAACTGGTAATCCAAACAGCAAGTTCTCTGTGCGTTTTTGTTGATAGCTTCTAAAAGAACATTGCATATGACAAATATACCAGAATAAAGGGACCAAAAATCTCTCTAGATTACTAGCACAGACTGGGAATAAGAAAGCTACTGGGGAAAAACATCTTAATGTTTAATGGGACATTTTTCAACATGTCTAATAGTTCCATCTGCCTTAATCTAATCTAAGGAGATATTGCTTCTCCCATATGGCATGGCAAATTGTAATCTTACTTGCCATTATGCTAATTATGATCACATTTTTAACATTCACATAGTGCTTTTCCACTATCATTTTCAAGATCATCTATCCAGAAAGTTAACCACCCTTCAATCTAAATTTTAGTTAAATATTACAGCAACTATTGTATGAAGGAAAACATATGCAGTTGAGCTTAGTTTGTGTAGCGATAGAGGCAAAGGGATACAGAGGCAAACTTACTTTCTTGTTTAGAAGCATCCTCACATCTAAATGGGACAGAAACATCTTGATCTTTTATGACTGGAAGAGGGGGATGAGGTAAGAAAAAAAGGCAACAGTAGAAGTGTCCTGTATTACCTCGTGACAAACTGAGAAATGTTTTCTGCAAGAGTCACTGCAGAAGAAGAATGCCTAGGGTGACTAGATGTCCCGATTTTATAGGGACAGTCCCGATTTTTGGGTCTCTCTTATATAGGTTCCTATTACCCCCCACCCCGTGTCCCAATTTTTCACACTTGCTATCTGGTCACCCTAAGAATGCCCTAATCCCTGAAAGAGAGGGAGTAACTATGCTCAGGAATAGCCCACATTCAACCATCAGTACACTGCAATACTTACTCCTAAATATAGAGCAGGGGTCCCCAATGCGGCGCCCGCGGGAGCATCTTAATGTGCCCACGTCCTGGCCCCTGGGAGAGCACCCGCCGAAATGGCGCTGAATTTCAGCAGCATTTCGGCAGGAACGCCTCTTGATGACGCCGCTTGCCGTTGACAAGTGACGTCATTGAGAGGCGTCGCCCCCGAATTTCGGCGGCGATGCCTCTTGATGATGTAACTTGTCGACGGCAAGCAGCAGCATCGAGAGGCGTCGCCGCCGAAATTAGGCGGCATTTCGGCAGGTGCTCCACTGCAATACAAGGTTGGGGACCACTGATATAGAGACATGCAAGGGTGTGTAACAATTGATCTAAATCAGGTTTACCCGTCTCAACTGATGCAAACATCAGTTCCTCCTTGTATGTACTGTGAGGTCAATCAGGAAGGGTGCAACCAACTCTGCTCTGTTCTTTTAAAGTGGGACTGTCATAGGCCCCATCTAAATTCAATTAAAGCAACAGGATTACTTTTATATTTTTCTATGGTTATGTCATGTTAATTGCGAAGTTGTAAATGTAGCTTCCTCCCATTTTTCATGATTTAGCTGTTACTCTCAACAGCAGGTCACCAAGCTTTATTTTCCTCTGCAATTCTCCTGGTATACTTACTACACTCACTTGTAATTGTACAACTACCTATTATGCAAAGCCTAATAGAAAGCAAAACTTACCAGAGTCACAGGATCTTTTGGTTGGTGTAGTTAACGAGACATGAGGTGTACCTGTGCATGGCCCACCTGGAAAAGGAGAATAAAGTCAGTCCCAAAACACTTTAATACTAAGCATTTGCCATCTTCTTACAGAAAAACCAAATCAGAGAAATGTCTAGGGATGTACAGGTACTGAAACATGCACATGTCCTGGGAGCTTATGGGTGTTGAGAGTCCAGTATTCATTCAGCTCTTTGTCCTCTACCCCTTCCTTCCCATTAATATCCGAATACGACTTACAATTAAATATTGGGATGACACTTTTTTATATATGCTGTAAACATTTTGTTAGAAATATCTTTAGAGAAACACACTGGCAAAGGTGATTCTACATTCCAATAGAGCTGGGATCTCTATGGTTAATCCACAAAAAGACCCTGGGATGAAATCCTGGCTCCCCTGAAGTCAGTCAATGGGAGGTTTGCATTCTGTCTCTATAGTGCTTTACATCCCACAGGACTTTACACGCAGGTTATGTAAATGGATGCAAGGTCATAGACTTTAATGAGTTGAATCTACTTTCACGAGACCTAGATTTTGTCCCATTTCTAAAAATCAATTCTCCCACCATGGGAACGTACTTTTCTTTGGGTGGAATGCAATACTATTGAACAGCACACAACAAAACTACACAATAGTTTAGGATGGGAAGAGAACAGCATATCCAACTGAAACTGCTGGAAGAAGTTATACAGACACAATGTTGACCAAAATGGAAGAAGTGTCATGGGATCATCAATCACCACAAGTGGTCAAAGCTTTGGTTTTATGAATAATCTCAACACAAGCATAATACTACATTACCTTTGTGGACAAATTTTATTTTCAGGTTCTGGACTCTTGCCCACTCATCTGGTATTTGTTTGGTGGTAAATTGCTTTTAGGCTTCCTACCATATTTCAACACGCATCATCATGGAAGAGCTCTCCAGAGATCTTGTTAAACTAACAACCCAATTCAGTATATTCACTGTATTGCAGTAAAGCACAAATAAAACCACATAGCTGAGTCAAGACAAATTGACAGAAAGCGTAACTGACAGTAATAATACATTGTAGCTTGGATAATTGGATGATATTCCACACCTAGAACCTGAAACTAAGTCTGGTCTAGTAGACTTTGGCGATGAAAATACCAACAATTCAGTTTAAAGCAAGGGGTTAGTATAAGCTTGGCCCCAAGTATTGGGATGTGCTGCTAACTGGGCTTGTGTCTATGCTGCCAGGCAGTTTGGACTATGGAGTATGAACTGCCATGCACATCAAAGTCCTGCACTATAACGTGCCTGTGTGTGGACATGAAATAAAAGGTTTCGTTCACATTTAATGTAGTCATCTTCAAACAGCACTACAGTAATGCAAACTGAGGCCTGGTCTACACTGGGGCGGGGGGGGGGAGGGAATCGATCTAAATTACGCAACTTCAGCTACAGGAATAACGTAGCAGAAGTCGACGTTCTTAGAGCTACTCACCGCGGTGTCTTCACTGCGGCGAGTCGACTGCTGCCGTTCCCCCGTCGACTCTGCCTGTGCCTCTTGCAGTGGTGGAGTACAGGAGTCGATGGGAGAGTGCTCAGGGGTCGATTTATTGTGTCTAGACTAGACACGATAAATCGACCCCCGCTGGATCAATCACTGCCTGCCAATCCGGTGGGTAGTGTAGACATACCCTAAGAACCCTTTTGTTCACGTCTGGAGCATCCACATGGGAGTTATAGTGCAACACTTTGGTGTGCACTGCTATTCACATCCCTGTAGTCCAAACTGCTGGGCAGAGTACAGAAGCCCTCAGTTGTTACTAGTCATCCAATATTTACGTGTCCTGAAATCGGCACTGTTGCTATAGCAAATTGTAGTCTTCCCTTTTCAAACCATTTCAAATGTGGACTGGTAAAAGTAACCTACAATTGAAACTAACTGTACCTTTTTGCTTCTTTATGTTTTATAAAAAGGCAGCCTGAATTTTTCTTATGTTATAATTTTACTTGTTTTTACTACAGAAATATCAGATCTTGCTTGCCAACTCTGTTTATATTGCAAAAACTCATGGGATTATAACTTTACAAAAGGTGACAGAAACATGGCCAATTGAGAAGGGAAGGCATTTTTAGTAGACCACCTACAACTCTGCTTGTTGTGTTTGAACATCTGTTTAACTCAAGCTTCTGAAAAAAACACTTGGTATCAAAGCTCTTAAAAGATTTTAAGGTTTCAGAAACCAGCCTTTCAAATGAGGGAAGAAGCAGTTCTCACTTGAGTTCCCTGGCCCTTCAAGGAATCTTCAAGCCGACGTGTGGAAAACTAGTTCAACAGCACAATTTTTATTCCCTCTTAGCAGGTCACCTTTAAAGTGATTTCAAGGTAAATCAAAATGTAAATCTAACAAGACACTGTCAAGCTGAAGTCATTTAAGAATTCAGCTTCTTTACTTGTGTTAGACTCTGTTAGAATATTAAAAATGAAAATGTTAGAGGTCAGAGTAATTTACACTATTAATGCTATTGTCCAAGATACAAAAAGATGCACTAGTGTTTTGGAAAAGGGGATGAAAGGATCCCCAGACAGACATGACAACCATTTGAAGAGCCTTTTACAAGCTGACTCAAGCACTAGTACAAAGTTCAACATTTTGGATATTTATATTGTAAAGGAATTTTTAGAACAAATATCAAAAAATCTTGCTATTGGAAATATACAAAAAACTTCAATTTTAGGTCTCATTTGACTTGTCAGTGTCCATTTTAAAGAGCAGGTGCACATCCATTGTTTACATGTCAACAACATGCAACAGTGCGCAGTTCTAGTGAAGTAATTCCATACACGTGTGCTTTGGTCTCAAGTGAAATACCTTTTTCATTAAAAAATGTCATTTAGTTAGAAAATTGATTTTCTACCGTGATGGAGCCTATGAGATCAACCCAGATTATTGTACAGTAAAATATTTACATCAGGTGGGGCTTTCAGAACCCAGGCAAATATAGGATTTTTTACTTGCCATTTTTAAAGCAGAATAAATTGCAACTGTTTCTCATTCTTTTGCATTTCCAAGAGTGCAATAGGAGTTTGTTTATTGCCTCATTAGATATTATGTTCAGATGGGTCTGATTTTTTGTATTGCACAGTAGTAGGGCTTCAACAACTTGGGATTTGCATGCAAATACACCAGAGTGCCTCATAACTGATGAGGTTTGCATGCCCTTTGCAGCACTTTCTTCTACAGCTGTTTTTTGTTCCACCATTAAAACTAGTCATGCATAATTGTGTACGGTGGGCTCGAATCTGCAATTCTATGTGAAAACCATGATGTTGAGTCCATTGTAATACTGACAAATAACTCAGAGATCTTTATTATTTGAAATAGGCAGTGTATTTTTCACTGGGCTGAAATTACTACAGTTTGTGTAGGAAAATGACGTTAAATGGAAGACACCAGAGCATGGTCTGTGCTATGTTGGCAGACTAGATGTCATGGGATTTTAAGGACCACATCACTGGAGATGATAAAAGGACTTTGTTTGGGGACTTTTGTTATGCATTTTTGTCACTATATGTTTTTGTAATGAACTGACCCTAAGGAGGAGTATTATGGAGGCAAGAAAACCTATTATGGAGTCATTGGGGGCCCAATTTGGGAAGTAGAATGGTAATCCTAGTGTTAGGGTGCCCAGCTGTAAGCGGGTGCTTGGGGGTAAGGGGAAATCATTTATAAAAATCATGAGACAAGCTGAGAAGTCATAAGATTTTAAAGAATTTGAGTTTTTTTTATGTGCCTTCTAGAGTTTTTTGTTTGTTTTTTATATGAAAGCTGAGTTTCCCTGATAATATGAATCCAGGAGCTGGGGCTTCAAATATTGCAATACTCACTATGAAGACAAGAGTTGACAATGTCATTGGGTTTGCACAGTCCAGCACTCAAAATAAAGGGAGGGCAACTACAGAAGAGAAGCACTTCATAAACACTAAAGTATATACATACACATATATGCATATACACACAAGGTCTTGTTAATACATTTGCAATGCCTGGTTATTGTTGGCTCCTGGTATCACTAGCCCACTGTGGCTGCAGTTAATATAGTGCAATAAAGACATGAATTAGGAAAAACGGATTGTGAAGCAGTCAGCTAAAAATTGTCTGTAGCTCAATAATCAAACATTTCTCTACCAGCTTCTCTTGTAACTCTCCATAAAATACTAATAAACACAAAAATAGTTAACTTACCTATTTCTTTTGCAGATTTATTATACTTTCAGTATTCTCTCTTAATTAGCATGACATTTACATAACAATATAATTAATTTCCATCTACAGGCACAGTGGACTAATTAGAAACGCATAATCCCTTTTAAATACCTTGTCAATTTCACTCCATCATAATCTGGTGGCTGATTTACCTTTGCATAACTAAACATACTAGTATGTCAAAATACTACCCTCAGACAAACAATTTTGGACCTCAATATTAAAAATAAAAGGTTAAAAAATCCACTAATATAAAATATCTAGTGACTAAGGTACTTGCTAGAATGTCCTTTAAAGTGGATCTATAAGATACCAAAGTTTGTATTTTTCTTGTTTGTCAACATTAATTTAACACTCTAATATTACAAGCACGTACAATAGCTTCCTCACCAGAATAATTTTATTTAAAATTAGAGATCCTGACATATGTAAAACAAAAATATCAAAGGAGATTATTATGTATTATTTGTTAAGTGATGACAATGTGCTATCTCAGGGGAAAGACAGACTACTCATGGTACCGTAATAACTGTAGTTAGAATAGATGGACAGCACAGATCCCCACTTTTGGGAGCATATGCATTCTTGACACCCTAGAAGCCTCTGGAAAGCAGTTCTGCTGGGGCTACTACATACATGCTTCACTGTTCAAATAGCTGAACAAGAGCTCATTTTTATGAGGAGCAGAAGCCCTGACCCATACTAGGTCCTTTCCCCAGTTATTCAGAACCCATTATATAGACTCCAAAGAAGTTCATAGGAAGGTGGGTGGGGAGTGGGAAATCTAGGCTGTCTGTTCACTGAAGGAACCAAATACTGGCTAAGTAACCTCTCTTTCTGCCATTACAGGAGGCACAGTGTTTGAACCCAGACTATTCAATCTGATGTGCTGACTCAGTCCTGGGGATTTCTCAGAGTGGTTTTCCTGGTCTACCAACCAGCAGGGGAGCTACGCAGTGGACTGAAACCAGCCCGGCTGCGCAATGACAGACAGCCTAATACTAAATACATTTTTTAAAAACTTTAAGAACCATGAATAGACTCCAAGTGTGCTAACTAAAATAGTGAACACACATGACCATGAAGTGAAAAGGACATAGGAGAACAAAGTTTCCAGATCTCCTGTTCACAGTGTTCTAAAAGGGCAGTGTACATCCGAAGCTTGGTCTGACCTTTCACTGCTGGAAGGGAGCTAGCATCCCAGAAAGTTCCTAGTTAGATGCTGAAAGCATGTGCACTCCCTGGAGGGGGTATCTAGCAATCTAAGGAGGAGTTGGATTTCTTGGGATATTAGTATAGTAAATAGGGATTTTGTGAAGCTTCAGGAAATATATTGAGGGTATTGCATTACTGGGAAGACCAGTGCTTTGAAAACTTGCCAAAACCACAAATCTAGTTGTGCATTTCCTTAATCAGTAGTGACTTACCTAATTTATCTGTATAATCAAGTTTGAAAAGAATCATTGATTCGTGGCACAAATACATAAAGATATAAACTAGAGGGAATCTAAATTTGTGCAAGTTTAGTCTGCAGAGATTGAGTGTTTTCCTGGAGAAAGTCAGTGCGGAGTTGTAAGAACTGCATGTGTGCTGCCGAATGAGTAAGCTGCACAGTAATTTTGAGTATGTCTACACTGCCGCTAGGAGTGAGCCTCTCGGGCAGATAGACGTTGCGATTCAAGCTGCAGCTTGGGCTCTCAAGCCCACCCGAGTTGACCCCCTAGGCTTAACAGCCTGAGTCACAACATCCATACAGCTATTTTTAGTGCACTGCTCAAGACCTCCTAGCACGAGTTTGTCTGCCCAGGCTGAGAGACATGCTCCCATCTGCAGTGAAGACATATCTTTAGGTTACACTCCCATTAAGCATAGATAAAAGGGTTAGACATGAATATTTTAGCAGAGTTTAATGAGTTAGCCCTAATTCACCTTGGTAGATTTTTATTTATATGAAAGTCTTCAAAGAGAAAGTCTTTGCTGCTGCTGTGCGGTAGGCATATTTAGAGCTTATAGCAAGGTATTCTGTAGGGCCGGCCTTAGGGAAAATGGCATCTTGGGCAAACTTGTATTTTGGTGCCCCGGCCCCTGTTGCCTACCCAGCATGTCCACTTTCCTATGAAGAAGTTGTGAACTAGGTAACAAACTTACACTGGCCAAGCTTCTGACCAGTGCAAGATGGTACAGTTCTGGGGTGCAAGACCAGGGAGCTGCGGGAATTGGCTGGAGCTTTTCTACAATTGGTTCAGGAGCGGCTAGGAAACCATTCATGTAGCACAGTTGGGTGTGTCCCTGCCTATGGATGTCTGTGTAAGTGCAGTGCCTGTCAGAGGCTTGTAGCTTGAAATTAGCATCACAGTTGATACTCCAAGCTAATGGGTTTTGGAGGGCTCAGCAGTCCCACAGTCCAGGGTGAATGAGGACACAGAATGTATTGCCAAATCTGCACTGTAAGAGTTGCATAAATTGGAGGAAACAACACTGGTAGCATTTTGCTGGTTTTAATTATGCTTAAAAATTAACATCACTGACATAAGGAGGAGCTCATTTCACAATCCTATATGCCATCTCCTCAGCCCGTCTACATACTTAAGGCATAAAGCAACAGTGCATATGATATGTTAAGAAGGCAGACCTACGAACTCTTTCAATGAAACTTGGATTCTAGGGATAAAAGTAGAACCCATGGAAGATCCTACCGCCATAATTGGCACAAGGCAGGTTTGGACTGCCCATAGACAGAGCAGAGGCAAGGCCTGACGTGTACATTACACTCGCTTCAAACGTCTAGTTCTGCGTTGAGTCCCAAAACCAGGAGCCTGTAACTCAAATCTCACTTTTCTAAAAAAGGGGTTTTTTTTAACCTACTCTCCCATAATTCCATCAGTTTTCAATTTTGAGAGTATATGGGTTATTTTCCAGGCAGATGCTATTTATTCTCAAATTAAGAGGGAAAAAATTGATTGTGCTAAAATTAGAAGAACGTTTGCTACCATCTAGAGATGAAAGACTGAATGATGTTTAACTTTTACATTTTAAAGATGTGCTAGACCAGGGGTCAGCAACCTATGGCACACGTGCCAAAGACAGCATGTGAGCCAATTTTTAATGGCACGCTGCTGCCTGCCAGAGTCCCAGCACGCAGCAGCGTGCCATTAAATATCCTGCCCTGCCCAGCCCAGCCCGCTCTTCTCTGCCCTCCACCTCCCCCGCCCCATGGGGGCAGGAGGCAAGGGGCAGAACCTCCCCTGCCTCTTCCCATAGTGTGCTGGGTTCCTGTCCCTCCTCTGTCTCTCCGTCCATCCCTCCCTCCCTCCCTGCCAGCCAATCAGCTAATGGCCCTTGCGAGGGAGGAGGTCGGGAAAGAGCAGAGTCAGCGTGCTTGCTACTCCCGGCAGAGGCAGAGAAGAAGCGGAGGCAGGGCCTTGGGGAAGGGGTGTGTGGAATGGGGCATATCCCCTCCAGCCCACTGCCCTGCCCTGACCCCCCCCACACACACCCAGGCCCGTGCCCTGAGCCCTGTGCCCCACACATAGCCCAGGCCCCTGCACTGAGCCCTGTACCCCCCTCATACACACCCAGCCCTCTGCTTGACTCCTTCACACACACCGCCGCGACCCCAGCCCTGACTCTGGCACCCCCACACATACCCAGCCCCCACCGCCCTGACACCTGCACCCCCCTCACATGCCCCCAACCTCTGCCCTGACTCTTGCATCCCCACATCCCCACCCCCACCCCTCGCACCAAACGGGAGTTCCTGCACACACACCTCACATTCCCACCTGCACCCCTTGCACCAAATGGCAACTGCCCAGGTAAGTGCCCCACACCCAAACCTCCTGCCACAACTCTGAGCCCCCTCCCTCATTCTAGCTCTTGGCCAGACCCTTCAACCCCAGCCCTGTGCTCAGTGCACTCCCACCCTCAGCTCAGCGCAGAGAGAGGAAGAGAATGGGCCAGAACCAGGGAGAAGCTAGGTATCCACTGTATGTGGGCAGGTCCGGGACCCCAGACTGGCAGTGGGCTGAGCGGATCCGGCAGCCAGGATCCTGGCTGGCAGGAGCCAGCGGATAGCCCACTGCCGCTCAGGGGTTCTGAGCCGCTCAGTCCACTGCCGGTCTGGGGGCCCGGCTGCCGGCCCTGCACAGCCTGCTGCTGGTCTGGGGTTCTGGCTGCCGGACCCTTGCCAGCCGGGGTCCCGGCCACAGGCCCCGCTCAACCTGCTGCCTGCCTAGGTGAACAGAACCCCAGACCAGCAGCGGGCTGAGCGGGCCAGCAGCGTAAGATCAACATTTTAAATGAAGCTTCTTAAACATTTTGAAAACCTTGTTTATTTTACAATACAACACTAGTTTAGTTATATAATATATAGACTTATAGAGAGAGATCTTGTAAAAACATTAAGATGTATTACTGGCACGTGAAACCTTAAATTAGAGTGAATAAATGAAAACTTGGCACACCACTTCTGAAAGGCTGCCGACCCCTGTGCTAGACACTGAGCATGTGTGCATCCATTTTAAAACCACACACTAAAGCATCATCCCCTAACTAAACTGTTCCACCTCTCTCACAATCATCTAGTTCAGTCAAAAAGCCTGAGAACAATTGGGCCTTACAATGTGCCCTAAAAGTCAGCAGACTACAGCACTGACCAACATTAACCAGAGAAGTATATTCTAGAGCAGGCCTGCACAACATGTGGCCCGCGGAACCTCACTGTGCAGCCCATGGGGGGATTCTGAATCCCCCACACACAGCACTCTGCGGGCAGCCTAGAGCCCTTTGATTCCCAGCCGCGGCTGGGAATCAAAGGGCTCTGCGCTGCCCGCAGCCGCGAGGAGCACAGAGCCCTTTAAATCCCAGCCGTGGCCGGGAATCAAAGGGCTCTGGGTTGGCCGCAGCCACGGGGAGCCCAGAGCCCTTTAAATTCCAGCCACGGCGGGGAATCAAAGGGCTCTGCACTGCCCGCAGCGGAGGGCAGCCCAGAGCCCTTTGAATCCCGGCCCGCAGCTACTGATTGCCCCCTCCACGGACCCCCACCCCCTATCTAACACCGCTGGTCCTTGTCCCCCAATTGCCCCCTCCCGAGACCCCTAACTGCCCCTTGGGACCCCAGCCCCTATCTAAGCCTCCCTTCTCCTTGTCCCCAACTGCCCCCTCCTGAGATCCCCCCAACTTCCCCTCAGGACCCCACCCCCTACCTGTCCCCGATAAACCCCTGGGACTCCCATGCCTATCCAACTGCTGCCTGTCCCCTGACTGCCCCCCCCCCCGAACCTCTGCTCCATCCAACCCCCGCTGCTCCCTGTCCCCTGACTGCTCAAGCTCAGTTTGGGCAGCTGTTACTTCATTTCTCCCAAATCAAATATACTGATGCACTGTAACTTGCTGTAGAAAAAGTAGGATAAAATTGAGCAAGAAATGCTTATTAGGACTGGAATTCCTATTTTCAACAGCCACTGCCTTTTTGTTTGTTTAAAAGGAAGACAGTGATATTGCATTGGCAAATTCCCCATAGAAAGAAAGAGGGGAACAAAAGAATAATAAAGGCACCTCAACTTTTCCTCATTTATGGAGGACAGTCTTATAATATGCATCCAGATATCCTCCAATCACACAAGCTGAAAATTGTTCCACTTTACTGCAGCTCTGTAACCATATGGGAACCAGTCCTGTCTGTGATTTGTGCACATCCAAAATTCCTGCTGAATGACCCACCCTGGGAGCGAGTTACTAGTGACCCAAGGCTGGGGCGGCAGGAGGTGTGGGGGGGCACTGGTGTGGGGAGGCCAGGGCTGGGGCAGTAGCGGGGTGGGGGGAGGGCACTGGTGGGGAGGAAAGGGGGAAGCCCAGCGCTGGGGCGGCAGGGGGTGTGGGTGCGGGGAGAGTCCAGGACTGGGGCAGCATGGGGGAGCCCAGGGCTGGGACGGGGGGCAGCCAATTTTTTTTTTTGCTTGGGGCAGCAAAAACCTAGAGCCGGCCCTGCCGGGTTCCCCCAGCCACCAGAGCCCCGGGCCCTTTAATTTGCCCGAGGGCTCCCAGCCACCTCTTCAGCTGGGAGCCCCTGGTTGATTTAAAATCAAGTATCACCTCCCCACCCCCAACCTTCCTTTTTGGCCCATAGCTGTTTTGGTGGGGCGGCGCTGGGGAAGGAGGGTTTGTTTCCGCAGGGCTAGGCGGCCCTGGGGCGGGGGGCGTTTCCGCGGGGCCAGGGGGTTTCGGCCCTCAGCTGTTTTCTTTGGAGGAATGTGGCCCTCGCCACATTACGAGTTGTGCAGGCCTGTTCTAGAGTCAAGGGCTCTCTGATGAGAATGCCTTAGGCCAGGGATTCTCAAACTTCATCGTACCGCAAGCCCGTTCTGACAACAAAAATTACTACATGACCCTGGAGGAGGGACCAAAGCCTGAGCCTGCCCGAACCCCGTGACCCAGGTTAGGGGGCCCAAGCTCCACCGCCCTGTGCGGGGGGGAAGGGGGGGGGAAGAGAGAAAGAGAGAATGAAGCCCTAAGGCTTCAGCCCCAGGTGGTGGGGCTCTGGCTTCAGCAACTCTAAGCCAGCCCTGGTGACCCCACTAAAATAGGGTCATGGCCCACTTTGGGATCCCAACCCACAGTATGAGAACTGCTGTCTTAGGCCAATTCCCAGATGTATAAACTTAGGTATCAGCATGTTTGCTGATGTCAGTTGATCTTGTGTGTTCACAGGAAAAACTTCATATATTGTTTCTTATGGCCACTGTTTATTTGTACTTTTTTGTCAATTATGAGTGGGGATTCAATTAATTACAGTAATAGCCATGTTGTCATAACAGGCCATTGTTGCATCCAGCACAATTTTAATAGTTGCTGCATTCCTTTTAGAGAAAAGGCTAGAAATTTGCTTTAGGAGACGTCAGATTTGTGGATTTACAATTTTATACTACAAAGTAGGGCAAAATTCTTTCCCACAATCACCATTCAGAAATCAATCAGTTCTTGATTGCTTGGCTGAGAAGTAGTGGGGGATGGAGGGGTCTATATTTGTTTACACAGTTAACACATTACAGAAGTATATACAAAATAACATATTTGTCTCTCCCCACTCTTCATATATTGCTCACAATATTTGACTGCAAATTCTTCAGGGCAAGGACCATAAACAAGATTAGCAATACTGACTAGTGTTTGTGTGCGCCCATTTGGAGACACTTTAAAGGCCTCCAATTTTAGGGAAGTGATGAGCACCTGGCTCTCTCGAAATCCAGCCCTTTTTGAGTGTCTTGAATTGGGCATCCAGAAATGGAAGCACCCAAAAAATCTCTGGCCACTTTTGAAATTCATGGCTGATGTTTACTTCTGTGTGTATAGACCAAGTAGCACAACAGTAATATAAATAATTTGTAACAGTATACAGTGGAAAGCTGTCATGTCTGACTCAGTTTATCAATTTTGCCTTACTCAAGCAAAAGTCAAAAACCTGAAGCAATTACAAATTATTGGGAACCTTGGTTTTGTCTGGTGCTGTCAGAGAGAAGATGCTCAGAAAAAGATGTGTGTATCTGTGTGCATTCTTCATACAGAAATCCTGAAAGACCTGGAATGACTGGGATGCGATTCTCATTGGGAGCATGGAAATAATGAAAATAGTCATTGCTTTTCAAGCACAGTAGGTATGCATGGCATTTTATAAAGCAGTGATTAGGCAAGTCCCCACACTAAGAAGCTCAATCTAAACATCCAACAGTTGCATTGGGAGAACAGGCAAAAACAATACACCTCACTCTTCTGATAAAGCTCTCTGATAGAGAACCTTGGCCTTCAGCCACAGTACATGAAACCCAAGTACATTTAAACTCCCTGGAATACTTTCACACTTACAAAGGCTGCTTCACTACTTCTAGCACAGTCAAAAAAATTTAGTCTAAAAGTAACATCACTAGCATGAATACTACACAGAAAACTTATTTTATGAGTCATGCAATCAAATACTCAAAAGTGGCCATTGACTTTGTGTGCACAGCTTGACACACCTAGGGCCACATTTTTCATATGCTGAGGAACCACTAAGAACTATGAACGCTCAGTACCTCTGAAAATCAGACCAAGGCATCTAAAGTTGGGCACATAAAAATTGAGGCACAGTCAGTGGCCACCACTGAAACTTCTGGCCTAAACCTTTAACAATTGTTCTGCATCTACACTACCACATCAGAGGCAAATATATCTGGTAGAAAGTTTATTTGCATATCTTAATTAAAAAACATCTTAAGCACTGGAATCTAGTGCATTTAATTGTTCTAGAAACAAAAACAATTCCTCTCTTCCCTCTCTGATTACGGTATTTTCAAATTCAAACAAGGCCAGGAAGAAGTTAAGCACATAATTAAAATAAAACCATGTCATTTGAAACTAAGAACTACTGAAATATCAAACCTGATCCAGCTGCCAAAGTCAGAGTTTTTCACACTGACATTTTTCCTGTCTTATTACAAGTTAGAGTTAGCTTTAAGCCTGCATAGTGTCAGCTTTAGCTCCACCTGTATAGAAAAAGGAAAACAATATGACAGCCCCAAAGGAGGAGATGAAGGGCTGAAATTAAGTGAAATTGTTCCATATCTAGTGTGACCTTTCCTTTACCAAAATACAGAGAACCTTACCTTAATAAGCAGATTTTTAGATTGTGTTTAGGAGAAAAAAAGCCTCCTTCAGTGCTCCCCACTCTGCCCCCTCCTCCCGCCCCCCGAGGTTAACTTCAGATAGACATCTCCAGAGCAACAGACAAATCCTATGGCTAGTGCTGGCCAAGTAATGTTAGGACAGCCTAAACAAAGGGTGGAAATGGGGATAAAACAGGAGTATCCAGATCTAGAAGAACTGATCTACACAATTTTTTACAGATTTAACTATATATCTGTTTAGAAACAAACAGATATAGTTAAATCTGTGAAACCCCAATGCAGGCAGAAACAACAAGGAGTCCAGTGGCACCTTAAAGACTAACAGATTTATTTGGGCATAAGCTTTTGTAGGTGAAGAAGTGAGGGTTTTTTACCCACAAAAGCTTATGTCCAAATAAACCTGTTAGTCTTTAAGGTGCCACCGGACTCCCTGTTGTTTTGGTGGATACAGACTAACACGGCTAAACCCTGATACTTGACATAATGCAGGCAGATTTATACTGTTATCAAAGTGCTTCTATCTGTACAGCCTATTTCAGTAAATTGACTACATTTCTAGACCAATATAGGTAAATCGATATAAAAACTGTGTTGATAAGCCTGAAGATGCCAGTGAGAAAAATGCAGTAACAACTGAAAAAGATCTTAAAACTGTTTTTTCCCCAAAGTTGTAACTGCATCTCATAAAGGAAATGTAGTGTTTCATGTACTCGAAATATAAGTGATTAAATTAGTCACAAAGCCTTTCCTCTGAGTGTACTACTGTATGCAGTCTGTAACCCTCAAAGAGCTACCTTCATTCTGCAAGAGAATTATCAATCAGCAGACTGGTTGAACCCAAAACAAACAGCACCTCCTTTCAGTGGTCAGGTGACTGTTCCAACCTTGATGTGGTAGGAGATGGAAACCTGCAGTAATCTGGCTCTGTATACAAGATGCTAGCAATAAAATGTGGTTCTCACAGGAAAAGTAATCGGAGTTACAAAAAAAAAAAAAAAAAGGCCAAGAGATCATATTTAAATATTGTCACAAACTGAACTCCTGCAAAATCTAACCCTAGGAACTTCCTTCCTAGACCATTCACTGAATATTTAGAGGATAAAAGACTCCCTTAAAGACACAAGAAAAAAAACAAAACAAAAAAACCCCACCTCTCTTCAGATAAAATATGAATCTTATAGAAGATTTGTATGGTTCTCTTTACTTGTTATAACATGATGAACAGAGTTTGTTAATTACCCAAATGACTTGCTGCAGTTTTGTTCAATCTGTTTATCCTGCAGACTCAACAACCATGGCAAATACCTCGATGTGGGACTGATTTAGAAGACATGAAAAGGGAGGAGGGGGCAGAGAGACTGCAGCCTGAGCAGTTCCTGTAAGAGAACACTTCTGAGCACTCCAATCTTTTCACACTTTGATAGGGATTAACTTAATGATCCCATACATTGATTCCTGGTGAATTACTGCAATTCTATTCAGTGCAGCACGCAGCTGTACATCATCATACTGTACTGCAAAATATCAATCTTCTAAGAACACTGCTGTAATGAGAGAGGTGTATGCTTTATAGAACTAGCTACAAAATAAGTAATGCACAGAAAAAGCCACCTTTAAATTAAAATAAAATAAGACATTTAAAGTTTGGGTATTCTTCATTATGGGAAAGAACCTTCCACTTTGAGACCATTATCCATCAGAAAAGCTCCATCTGTTGTATAATTATCTCTGATAAATGACACTAGTCTGAGCTTCATTAGAGAGGTGGGGGGGGGAAGGAATAGAGCTAACTGGAACTGTAAATAAATCTCACCACTGTTTTGCACTTAAACTAAAGCCATCCCAGCAGGAAGGTGTAAAGAATTTTTTTTATAGGTAATATTTTCAAGTGCTCTACTGGCCATGCTGCCTAATATCAGTCACCTTGGAGCATCCATTGATGAGTGTGTAGCAATAAGGGATGGAAAACATTTTATTTCTTTAAATCCCCCTTCCCCGCACCCACACACATTCTTTGTAATCCAACTCAAGTCTCAATGAAAACATTTTCACAAAACCTGGCCCAGCAGCATGGAAGAAGTGCCCTGTATCACCAAATGGTAGATCTTGGGTTATGAGTGAGCAGGGGATTGAAGGCCCCAGACCTGTGAAGGCCCAACGTGTTGTTGAATTCTCTAGGAAAGGTGTTGTAAGAACTGCTTTTACAGCACCCCACAGGTTTTTCCGTGGAGAAGCGCTGGACGGAGGGAAGTGATGGGATGGTGGCCGCCAGCAACTGTGTGTGTGAAGGAAAGACAACAATAGTCACATTGCAAATTAACTCTTATTACAGCAACTGATATCAGAGTGCCTTGGAGTTTAATTAATGGGACGTGCCCATTACTGCCTGCCATAGTACCGACAGGATATCCAAATATTGTATTTATAGCATAGTACAATCTAATTTTAATTAAAATTTATGTTACAGTTAGTACAAATAAACTATCACAATCTCATACTTGTATGCAGTAGTGTTGTACCCGTGTTGGTCCCAGGATATTAGAGAGCCAAGGTGAGTAAGGTAATATATTTTACTGGACCAATCCATACGGATACATATGGCCTTGTTCAAACCACTCAAACTAACAAAACTGAAACCCAACAAAGGCAATGTATCAAAGCTCCTTCAACCCTGGCACTCTGAGGCAACTACTATAGATAAGAACTCAAAGTGTTTAAGAACGCTGGCATCTCCAGAATCTTCCCTACTAAAAAAGATGTGGATATAAATATGTTCTCCTTGAAATGTGAATGTGTATTTGCCATTCATTAGATATCAGGGTATTAAGAGCAAGAGAGAGTTTCCATAGCCCACCTTTCAGAAAAGAAAGACTTTAGTCTGAAGAAAATGAAACTATGAATCACACATTATTTACGAGTGTAACGTATTGTAACATTTTTAACTCAATATATTACACACAGCATTAACTCATACAGAAATTTAGAATAAATTTTCCTGAAAGAAGGCAGACATTAGCCCAGAGTTTTATCATGCCAAGTCTGAACACTTTACCTCTGCCTTTAGATAGGATTCTAGCCTGTAAGAGTTCTATAAACAGAGAACCGTGAACAGGGAGATGGGGTCAAAGATCATCCCACAGTCAGTTCTGTGAGAGATTTACCACCAGTTTAACAAACCCTATGTTACAGCCAATACTGCATATAGCCATTTAAAAAAGGTTTTAAAATAATGCTATATGGACCAAATTGATAAGATTCTGGTTTCTATGCCACCACATACAATAGTTTACCTGTAGTAATGTAGGGACAGAATTTCATAAAATGGGTAAAATTGTCTTAGAGTCAAATCAAGATCAGCAGGACTAAAGCTCAAATAGCTGTACATCAGTATAAAAATTGTTTCTAAAGTCACAGTGGCCCCTTTTTTGTTTGTTCATTTTTGATTAAACCCAACTGTTTGAGTTTCATGATTATTTTCTAACTCCCTCCTCCCCAAAAGAGAGGTCATCTCTTTCTAGTAAGAGACAGTGACAAATGGCACTGAGAAAAGAGCAGATGTTTAGGTTTCCTCTGTTTTCCCCTCCTCAAGGCTCATGCACTTACATTCCTCTTTACTCAGCGAAGTTACATTCAGTTCTGTCGAAAGTTGCTGGTTGGAGTTAACAGTCTGCGTAGTTAGCGAGGTATTGCTGTTGTCACTGTTTGTTTCTCCAGAGAACAAATCTGATTGGCTGTTGCTTGTGCTGGGAGTGGAGTCATCATCTGGCTGCTTCTTTTGGAAATCTATCAAAAACAAGGTTGAGAAAGTGGAATGAGGTATGAAGGCTACTCACTTCATTTTATGCTTGAAGCAGCAGAATTGAGAGGAAAAAAAATGAGAACAGTCCAAAATGCAATGAGTACACGGTCTGGGTTAACATCACTCCAACTGATTCCATGCATATGCTGTAGAATAAAATGCCGAAGTAGCCTTAAGATTTTTGATTTATTCCAGATTTGAAACTTCACTTTAGAATTTCCTTGTTATTGACAAGTACTGACAGAATGCTTAGCACTACACAAAGACGACAACAGTCCTTGTTTCAAGGATCTTGGTCTAACAGAGCATCCAAAGTTTACTTGCGTGTTTGACAGTCGAACACTTAACATACGTGCTGTTGTATAAACAGTTAAAACGAAGTGTGGAGAAAGTATGCATCTGATGAGGTAAGGCCTGGAAGAGACTCCCTGGGTTATCTAATCCAACTATAAGAATATTTACACTATGGTTTTGTGAAAAATGTTTCCCATTGTGACCTGTAAAGTTCCACTAAGGTAGCAGTGATGGGAGTGCTAGAGTAGACAGGGCTTCTGGTTGTCCTTCAGCATTGTAAGCACAGTATGGTCTAACCTTGTTCTGAGCAGACCTACATAAACATGAGTAAAATGCCGGTGATGGATGCCTGGCACTTTGTCTACGCTAGTGCTCCCCGCCATTGTTCCCACTAATGGAGCTGAACTGGTAGCAGCAACTGTGGGAAATTTTAGAGACCGTAAACTAGCGTAAAGCCTGCCTGATGGAAATAGGCGTTGCCTTTATATTATTTTTGCTGAACATTTTATCTAGCCCGCTATTTAAATACCTCTCCTGATGGTGTCTAGGGCTACATCTACATTGCAGCACGGTGTGGACAACAGGCGTGTGACTTGCAGACCACACCCAAGTGTTGCGCTTTAACTGCCCTGTATGGACATGCTGGCAAGAATGAAAAGGTACCTAGTTTGTGTTAGCATAGTCCTGTTTGAAAGATGACTGTGTTAATGTCAACTGGACACCTTTTAGTTTGTGTCAGCAGCATCCTTAGAGGGCAGCTAAAGAGCAACACTTTGGTGTGCTTTGCAGTTCACACCCCCATAATGTGACACGGTGGAGACAAGCCCTAAGCCATCTCTTTGGATGATCGCTCCAGTACCTAGACACCACTTAAGTGAAGGATTTAACACCTAAACCTACAATTTTCCTATCACGCTGCTGCTTCTTCTAATATTTCAAATGATGAGTAATCCTCCATCCTCTACACTACTACTTCTCAAACCGCGGCAGGCAATCATCATAATCATCCCACTTTATCTGCTTTTTGCCAAGCTATATACAGTTAAGTTCCCTTAAAACAAGAGAAAACTCCTTATATACTCCATTTATACTGGAAAAAACTCAAAGATATAAAGTAAAAATATAAATGTTTTCCCCCAACTTTGCTATTTAGCAAATATGACAAAAGAAAAGATAAAATTGCGAGTATAGAAATGCCTCCCTCCCACCCTCTACCAGAGACTGCAGTGAAGTCATAGTGCTTCACATTTCAACCGTAACAACAGAATACATCATCCCCGGATCATGACTTCATTATGGGATCCAGCAGATGACCTCAGTGAACACAGAAGTGTCCTAAAAAATTGTGAAGAAAAGTTTAGAAAAGTACTGGCAATGCAAACTGTTTGCAGGTAAACTTTCATCCTTCCCGCACCAAGTAAAAACCTCAGCTTAATTTTCTCCACAGACATATCTTGTAATTCTTTTATTTTTCCTCACCTTTCCATGTCTTTTCTCTAACATACGGTGCTTATGGTACCTAGATTGTAAGCAATTTAGGACAGGTACTATGTCTTTATACTTGTATACTGCTGATGCTATACAAGTAAATAAATATGGAAATATTAGCATTAACATTCAGCTATACAGGACAACCATCTTATTTCCTCGGCCTCTCAGTCCTTAACCTTTTCCTCCATGTCTCAGACTTGGCTCATTCACCCCAGTTGTACTCCATCTGTAGATAAGAAGCAATCAAACAGCCCATGGATTCCTATGGAGACGGGCTCTCATCTTTAAAACAGATGAGAACTGGGGAAACCACAGGTCCTTGCAAGCAACGTTCCAGATCTAGCCAAGCAGCTGGGCCACTCATATCAAGGCAGATCATTGCATGTTGAGACCTGTAGCCTCCATGGGCTGCTGCATATCTATATGAAAGATGAGAGTTTGCAATCTCCTCCATTTCATCATAATTTGCTAATACTTGAAACAAATTGCAAGGGACAATTCTCCAAATAAAATGGGGTCTGGGGTCTGCTGCAAGGTAATGTTTGCATTTTGATTAATTTCAGGTTGCTTTGCTTTTGGAAAGGTGCGAGGAAAAAGCAGAGAACAAATTAAAATGCAAAGAATGCATATAAAACCCTTCAAGTCTCCCCAGATGGTTCTGCTTATCTGAAAAGTCGCAGCAGTTCTCAAACTCTGGGTTGGGACCCCAAAATGGGTCACAACCCAATTTTAATGGGGTCACCAGGGCTGGAGTTAGATTTGCTGGGGCCCTGGGCTGAAGCTGAAGCCCGAGGGCTTCAGCCCTGGATGGTGGGGTCAGGGTACAGGCCCCCTTCCCAGGGCTGAAGCCCTTGGGCTTTGGACCCCCTACCTGGGGTGGCAGGGCTTGGACAGGCTTAGCTTTGGTTCCCCCCTCCAACGGTCATGTAATCATTTTTGTTGTCAAAAGGAGGTCACAGAGCAATGAAGTTTGAGAACTGCTGTGTTAAAAAGTTGCTCCTCACAGCTTCTGCTATTCTCCCTATGTTTATGGCCTTCCACCCACCCATATCTTGCCCCGCCTGCCCTTTCATGCCCAGGGATTCTCCTAGGCCCCCCAACCTGCCCAGGTTCCTATCCTGGTAGCAGCTCATCAGTCCACAACAGAGGTGGAGCCGCTGAGGGAGAGAACAGACAAGACATGTCTAGGTTGCGGAAATGAAAGGTGTTTTTAAAAAGTGTTAGCCGATATACGTCAACATATTTTTAACCACCACTTCGCACCTAGTGTAGACACAGGGCTTACCTGGATTAAGAAAATAGATAGTATTTAAAAACATGTTACCTAACACTTATCTCCTTTCAAAAACACAGCTGAACTCTTTTAAAAAGCTTATTAGCTAGTTGTGATCACTCCTTAGGCTCCCAGTTAGCCTATCCCTATATATAGTATCTCCAGCCAGCTAATATATTTGTAAAGGAGTTACCTGTGTCTAGAGTAGCTGCAAAATCATGTTTAAAATAATGCTAGCTAATATTTTCAAACAATCTACGTTCCTAATCTAGACAGGGCCTGGGAGTGAGCTGCCAGGGGCATGAAGCTTGAGCTTCTGGTACTGAGCTAGAGAGGAATTCAGCCAGGGACTGAGGGGTCTCCTGCCTAGCAAGAAGCAGTTCAAAGGAAAACATTTCACCTGTTGCAACAGCACAATCTTGAGACATTGGCAGGGATAGCAGTTGTCACAGATGGGTTTTGAAACCTTGGGAATGTCTTGGTCAAATGAGAACTGTTGGCAGGTATGTTTCATTCACTTTGAGCATGGCCCTTGAGCTCCTGGCTGAGTACCAATCTGACCCTTTGGCTAGAGAAAGTTGGGCACTGATGGTGTACACATCCTGCCTACACTAAATGCTCTCTACCTGCAATGCAAAGACAGAGCAGAGATCAGATAAAAAATGTTCTGTGATGGATTTATATGCAAAGCACTGCACAAAAGTTAAGCTGTGTTGTACACATCTCAGAAATGGAAGTACCTACAACCCTTGAGCAGTGGAACAAAATATATTATGGTTACACTCCATATTCTACACCAGTGATCTGCAAAACCCAATTAAAAAGTCAATTTAAAGTTATAATAATAGAAATTAAGAAATGTATTAACATCCTACAAGTCAAAAATTCTCAGCTGATTTATTTTCCCACTGCAAAACAGGTACAAATATTTTGCTTTTGGGCTGTGCTGCATACTAAGTTTCATCCACAAAGAGTATTTACAGGTGAATTTTAAAACTTTAAAAATTAATCTGTATAATGAAAGTCCTGACAGACCCCTAATGACAATATAACTAACAGTGGCCCTACACTACATCTCCCAAAGCTATTTATTTGTTTAGCCTGCACACTCAGCAAGGTTGGTTTTTTTCTGAAAGGCTGTTCATTTTTACACCCCACTGATAAACTTTCCTGCTTGAAACTGGGCACAAAATGCTGACAACCAATTCATCATTCAGTAGGGTGACCAGATGTCCTGATTTTATAGGGACAGTCCCAATTTTTGGGTCTCTCTCTGATATAGGCTCCTATTACCCACCACCTCATCCCAATTTTTCACACTTGTTTTCTGGTCAGCCTATCATTCAGTAATGTCATTCCCCAGAAGCTTAATACTGAAACAGCTGGCAGATTAGAGCAGCTACACTGCAGCAGTGTCTACGTAACAATTATACACTTTTAGCCATTGTGGCCCTAGGATGTCCTACATTCAGAACTGTATTCTTTATTCATTAGGATCTGCTAGCAGATTTGGCAAACCAATTAGCTCACAAAGAACTCTCACTTGCTCCACTTTGTGTGGTAACTGAGCATGTCTATTTTTTGGTAACTGTTTCTTCCAAGCAGACAAGAGGACGCAGGAAAAATGTGGAAACTGCTGCTCCAAAGCAGCTGAAAGACATTCTAGTTCTTCCAAATAAACCACACTGCTTTTGGAATACAAATTCAACTGAAAATGGACAGCAGAAGGTTTTATAGGTCCTACTGATGACAGACTGGTGCCATTAAAAACCATCACCAAAATGCACAGAATTCAAAACATGCAAGTGGTCTAAAACAGAAACTGGGATTTCCACATGTTAAGTAGTTTGGTGCATGCAATCTTAGCTATTGGTCCATCTGAATCAAGCAGATTTTGCAGTTAGCTTTTTTTGCAGTGTTTGGTTGATCAAAGAGACAGAGGGTCCATATGGAGCTATCTGAAGAAGTGAGGGTTTTTTTACCCACGAAAGCTTATGCCCAAATAAATCAGTCTTTAAGGTGCCACCGGACTTCTTCTTGTTTTTGTAGATACAGACTAACACGGCTACCCCCTGATAAATATATCATACAAGCTTTTGGTCAAATACTGTTCTACAGTAAGTCAATAATTTCTGGATTCTGCTAGAACAATGCATGAACAGGCTGCAACACAACTTCATTGTGTACCTTCCCTAGACCCCACAGCATTTAAATGAGTTTTCTTACCTTAGAAAAGTTATAAGTAAATATCTAACAGCAGAACTCCCTAATGTCATCTACATTTCTGATTTTGGTAATAGTAGTAGTGTAATGAAAGCATGGTCTGGAAGACTGAACATGGGACTAAAAACCAGCTATTCATTCCACTGACTCATTATGTTACCATATCCAAGTTGCAATCTTTGCATCTGTAAAATGGTAATAGAGAAGGAGCCCTTAAATTCCACCATTTTCAAAGATTCTGCTGTTTACTAGAAAGACAGAGGACAGCATTGAAAAAGATCTTTTAAAATTTCTTCCTTTTTGAAAGTGTGTCCACTGTATTTACATGCCTCACAAAAATGTCTTAGTGTTCTGCAAATGTCAAATGGTAAACATTAGTTCACTATTTTAGAATCAGTCTTTCAAATGTAAAAGAGCCCCAGACCAGACCATTGTTGACATTAAGATCCCACAGCATCAGAATAGAGTTTGCATATTAGAAAACAAAATACATTAGAAGAGATCCAACAGCACAAGGGCATTAAATTACTTAGCACGATTGAACAACTGTAGTTTGGATAGAAATCAAGAGATAAAACCAACAAATAATGAAGAACAGAACACAGCTTCAGTACGTATAACTACAGGTAATTACTGAAAATTGTATTGGTAGCAGATAGTTTAAGTTTCAATGTAAGACCCATTTTTTCCATACACTTCGCATTTTTAATGCTGATGTGAACAACGTATATATTAAAAATCATGAAAGGTTTCATATTAAGTGTAGTGCTCCAATTTTTAATTGTGCAGCTGTAAATATTAATGACAAACCGAATTAGTCTTGTTAATATGTGTGTGTGTGTGTAAATATAGTATATATATTTTATGGGATTGCATTTGGTTTCTTTGAATCAGAGCTTCAGTTAATACCTCGATCTCACTCATACATCCCAAAAACTGGCAGTAAATTCTGAAATGTTGAGTTTATCTCAAGCCATGTAAGCCCAAGCTGCTAGCAAAACAGTTAGGTGGATGCTGCCAATTCTGAAAGAGTTTATGGGCTGTCAAGTTATTTAAAAAATTAATCATAATTAATCACGTGATTAAAACAATTAAGCATGATTAATCGCACTGTTAAACAATAACAGAATACCCTTTATTTAAATATTTTTGGATGTTTTCTACATTTTCAAATATATTGATTTTAATTACAACACAGAACACAAAGTGTACAGTGCTCACTATTTACTTTTGATTACAAATATTTGCACTGTAAAAAACAAAGAAATAGTATTTTTCAATTCACCTAATACAAGTACTGTAGTGCAATCTCTTTATCATGAAAATTGAACTTACAAATGTAGAATTAGGTACAAAAAACTGCATTAAAAAACAAAGCAATGTAAAACTTTAGAGCCCAAGTCCACTCAGTCCTACTTCTTTTTCAGCCAATGGCTCAGACAAACAAGTTTGTTTACATTTGCAGGAGATAATGCTGCCCACTTCTTGTTTACAATGTCACCTGAAAGTGAGAACAGGCATTCGCATGGCACTGTCACAGCAGGCGTCACAAGTTATTTACGTGCCAGATGCGCTAAAGATTCACATGGCCCTTCATTCTTCAACCACCCTTCCAGAGGACATGCATCAATACTGATGATGGTTTCTGTTTGATAACAATCCAAAGCGGAGTGGACCAACACATGTTCATTTTCATCATCTGAGTCAGATGCCACCTGCAGCAGGCTGATTTTCTTTTCTGGTGGTTCGAGTTCTGTACTTTCTGCATCAGAGTGTTGCTCTTTTAGGATTTTTGAAAGCATGCTCCACATCTCGTCTCTCTAAGATTTTGGAAGGCACTTCAGATTCTTAATTCTTGGGTCGAGTGCTGTAGCTATCTTTAGAAATCTCACATTGGTACCTTCTTTTCGTTTTGTCAAATCTGCAGTGAAATGTTCTTAAAACGAACATGTGCTTGGTCATCATCTGAGACTGCTATAATATGAACTATATGGCAGAATGCGGGTAAAACAAAGCAGGAGACATACAATTTTCCCCCAAGGAGTTCAGTCACTAAGTAATTAACACTTTGGTTTGGTTTTGTTTTGTTTTTTGAGCATCAGCCGCATGGAAGCATGTCCTATGGAATGGTGACCGAAGCATGAAGGGGCATATGAATGTTTAGCACATCTGGCACATAAATACCTTGCAATGCTGGCTACAGAAGTGCCATGTGAATGCCTGTTCTCACTTTCAGGTAACATTATAAATAAGAAGTGGGCAGCATTATCTCCTGTAAATGTAAGATAAACTTGTTTCTCTTAGAGATTGGCTGAACAAGAAGTAGAACTGAGTGGACTTGTAGGCTCTAAAGTTTTACATTGTTTTGTTTTTGAGTTCAGTTATGTAACAAAAAAAATCTACATTTATAAGCTGTACTTTCATGATAAAGAGATCGCACTACAGTACTTGTACGAGGAGAACTGAAAAATACTATTTCTTTTATCATTTGTACAGTGCAAATATTTATAATCAAAATAATATAAAGTGAGCACTGTACACTTTGTATTCTGTGTTGTAATTGAAATCAATATATTTTAAAATGTAGAAAAACATCCAAAAATATTTAATACATTTCAATTGGTATTCTACTGTGCAATTAAAGCTGATTAATCGCAATTAATTTTTTTCAGTCAGTCAATCACGTGAGTTAACTGCGATTAATCAATAGCCCTAATTTTTATTCTTTTGATTAAAATCTCAGTAAAATTCTATATGATGTTACACTCAGTTAATAGCTTTAACAAGACAAAACCATAACAAGAGCTGGTGAGAACCAAGTGGTTTGTTATCATTTAAAAAACGTTATTAAATGAAAATGGTCTGCATACAGAAGACTTTTCTTTGCGCTCTGCATTTATTGGTGCTTTCCCTATGCTGAAAAGTGAGAAGTATGTGTAAAATAATGAATGACTAAAAATCCACCTTATTACAGTGATACTTCTGTACTCTCTAGTATCCTATATTGAAATGTTATTTTGTAACTTTCTACAGAAATACCATGATGAGTTTCAACTAGTATTTAGAGGTACACAAGATAGATACTAGGTATGGGGCAATTAATTATATTTTGTCAAGGTCCAAATTTCTTGGTCAAGGTCCAGACTCCAGAGAAAAATAATATAAAAATAACAATGATGATGATGAAAATAGAAGAAGAAGAAGAAAATAAAAAAGAAGATTTTGTGGTCTGTTCAAAAGCATCTGGCACTGCAGATTTGGCCCACAGTCTGCCTATTGACTGTCCCATACTAGGTTTTCTTTCCCCAGCAGTAAGATTTTATGCACTGATCCTCCTCCCTACAGAGTACACTTCAAAGTGGAGGATTCTACTGGCATCAGTTTAAATGTACTCACTCACTCACTCTCTTTTTTCCTCTCCCCGAAACTAAAGACTTTCTGCCTGAAGGAGTAAAAGGAAATTATCCAAGAGTGATGCATAAAGTGAAGCCTGTGGGCCAGGTCCCAGTCACAAAATTCTACCATACAGCATGCAGCTGCCTTCATCTTTAACAAATGCTGCTGGCAGAAACTTCCTGTCTTCTTTACAGCCAGCAGCTGCCAACCCCAAAACAGGATAAACTGACAGATTTTGGAAGCTAACTGTATTTTAAAGGGTTGCCCCCTATATGATGTTACAGTAGCACAATTAGGTTAGTGGGGAGAGAGAAGTCTAATGCAGCCTTATCTTGTGTCAGCTATTTAATAATCTGAGAATGTCAAAGGAAGGGAAAAACTCTTGATAACTCAGGTTACTTAAGCATTTACATGCAACAGGATCATATACATACACACACTCGGAATACTATATATATATAAATGTTCTGAGTTAGATTAACTGAAGAAAATTAGAGAGACAAGGCGGGTGAGGTAATTTTTTTTTTTTAATATCCACAACATGAAGAAAATTAGTAATTCCAACTTATTATGATTATATATATATATATATATCCATACACATACATATATATAGATCCATACACACACACACACATATATATAAAATCATAATCAGTCGGAATTACTAATTTTCTTCATGTTGTGGATATTAAAAAAAAATTACCTCACCCGCCTTGTCTCTCTAATTTTCTTCAGTTAATCTAACTCAGAACATTTATTTCCAGACGGCAGAGATTCAGTTATTAGTTTAGACCCTCCACAGAGAGAATAAACTAGATTTCAGAATTTTCCCTCTTCCCATTCATCAAGTCAAAGCAACCACCAGCATGGCTTCAGGTTCTAGTCCTCCAAGTGAGAAAGACACCATACACAGCCTCCAACTGTGATTTTAAGACTACCAAACCAGTGTAATCATATCTGTTTAATCCAGTGTATGGATCTAAGGAAAAGGAAAAAGAAATGTAGTGTACCTTCCAACTTCCCCATTTAATCCTCAAGCACTAGGACTAAGGAAAAGATTTAATATGAACTGTTCAGTAGCCTTAGAAATACTATGCAAGTACTTCAAATTCTGTGACATCCCACAATAAGACAACAGTTGTCTCAGTTCCAGCATTCAGTTCAGCCAAGCATTTCAGATAAGATGCATTACATATTGTAGCACAGTATCTTCAGGCCTGACCTTGTTATTTATGAAAGTGGCTGTAATTTCTGTAATTTGCTACACTTATTTAAAACTATGTAGGATCATTGGGTTTCTGGTACATTACCTGCTAGTCTTATGCCCAACACTACAAACAATATAGGTATATCTGTCATACAACAGAGGCAGAATTCTGAAAAGAGTTGTGTCTACATTTTATAATATAAATGAATTTATACAAGCCAGTGTCTTTACCTGTTACCATATCATGAACTGAGAGCAGCACAGCTGAGACGAACAAGCCATGAATTTAAGCACTATCTTTTGCTTGCTTTGAGAGTAAAAGTTAGAGGTTTCTGATATCTGGTATTATTATAAGTATTGATGTAACCAGCAGGATGGTGTGTTCTCATAATGCATTTCATCTGTTTGAAGTATTAGTGGTACCAAAACTGAATATTTGAATCAGCCAAGTTACGTTTCTAACCAAAAGTCTTACAAGTAATTAATTAATCTGGTTTATTGCTGAAAGTACACTGTCCTTTGATTTTTCATTCCTACAGCAACTAGAGGTTTGAGGTGTAAACTAGCAAAAAAAAGTTATTTGGAGAACATTTGCTTCTTACGCAGCATTTATTGTGCAGACCACACACTTTTCCCTGCAAGAGTATCTTGTTCTTTTACAAAGCATAAATTAACATGGTAGCATTACAGTAAATGTCTAACAATCCATTAGCACCACCATAACATGCACAAGAGACTTTACCTTATTCTAGTCTAATCAGAAAATGGTTTCATGTCTAAAAGAATGCATATGTTGAAAGTACTGTATGAGAAGGAATATGAATATTATGACATTAATTGCTACACTGTACTGTTTATTTTAGGTTATTCTATCATTACATTTTTTTTAAGTGCCTGGAAAAATGGTTAATACTCTTACCTCAGATTAGTCAGGGTATTGCTTCAAGTTATGAAATATAAAAATAAACTATTTGTTGAAATTTTCTGCTTCACTGCATATTAAAAACATCTCAAGTGCCATTTATATTTGACTGCATTTAGGATAATAAGCTACATTCCATCTTCTGCTTATGTGCCCTAAATACACATTTGAATAAAACCACAGCTTCTGGTCCTGGAAAGACAACTGTACTCCACACTGGATTATGAGTATTTTTTAATACTATTCAAAAGGATGCGCTAGGCAGCTTACAGGTAAACAGACAAAGAGCCTGCCCTGAGGGGTTTATAATGTAGAATTTAGACAATTATTTGTATTACAGGGGCTATATAAACATGTAGTTAAAAAAAATAGTCCCTCTAGCAGCTGACAACAACAATAGGAGGCAATTGGGGGATGAAACAAATGTAGAAAGGGGAGGGAGGGTGAGATAACTGTAATTATGAACATGTTTTTGTTTGAACTAGCAGCACATACAGTAGAGGTTATCCGATATATAAGCAACAAATGAAAAAAACAAACAGAAGGGGTGGGGTGGGTATGGACAGAATGTGGAGACTCAATTTATGGACATTTAGTAAATGTTTATTTTTAAAACACATAGTCAATCTTTATTCATTCACTGAGTTATTAGGAGGGGTTTTAATGAAAGGGTGGCATTGTTGACAGAGGAGGCATGAAAGGAAGAGAAAGTCAAAGATGTAAACGGGGATACACAGTGAAGGGGCCTTGAAAGCACGGGTATACAGATTCCCTTACAAGAGCAGGGCCTGCCAGGGTAAATGAGGAATCCGATTTCCCTTATGCAACATACTAAAGTTACATTATGCATGTGCAGTGTGGCTCACCATACTGGGGTCTAACAAAGCTTCCAGCAAACCATTAGAGGCTTGGTTTCCTGTACTACTCAACTATCTAGTAACATATTACAAGAGCATCTGATGCAGAACCTCCATTCATTAACTGAAAGGTTCTTTCCAACATGGAGGCTTCAGTTCAGTCTTTGTTTATTTTAAGGCTGCTTACACTCCCTATGTTGTTATATTTCTAACACAATGTAGCAGCAATACTAACTTGAGTTTAGATAGGACAGTAATTTGTATGCTAAAAACCCTAGGTTTTTCACATTTAATTTTTCTCTTCAAACACCAGAAAGGGAAATAAAACAGCTCAAAAAACAAGTGATGCTACAAAGGCAATATGAAGGTGACCAGCAAACAATGGGACTATATCACACTAGAGTCAGATATATAAGTGAAAGTGATAGCTGTATTTCTGGAAGTATTTGTACTCCCGTTCCTTGGGTGCCCAGGAATCTGGCTTAAAATGTATAAAAAGTTGCTCACAAATATTGTATTTAACTTTTGTGCAATTACTGGAGACAACATAGAACATATTTATTTTTCCCTCAGTATTAAATTTGATGACACTTTTGCTTTTAGTTAACTTCCATCTTCCTTCTCCTCTCAAGAGAAAACTTCTGTATAAGTAAAACTATCAAGTCTTCTCCCTTGTGGCTATTTTACTCCCTACATAGTCTTGTGAGATTGATATTTTGGCTCAGGAAATCTTTGCTTCATTACCAGGATGCCTTGATTTTAAGTATATTCAGCTATTACTAAGGGAAGTGCAGCAATGCATAAGAGTAACTACTAAACAGAAGCAAATAAGAAGTTGGATTGAACAATGGGATTAACTGGAGAGTTTTTATATTCACATTCTAAGTAACTAATAATCCCAAAGATAGATATTTGAAAAATAGCAAGACAATAAATGGATTTATATATGTGAGCAGAAGTATCTATAGGAACTCTCTTAGCCAGGCTTCTAATATAGCTATTCTGAAAACAGTGTCATTTCCCCAGCACTGCATGCTCCTATTATCTCCACAGTAGTTGTGCAATGCTGAATGGATCGACTGGGTGATGAAAAAGTAGTTTCCCTAGCATCTGCAGAAGTATTCACTGACAACAACTATCTCACAAAACAAAGACACTGCCTGGGTTGTCAGCTGTTGAAAGTAACTTACTGTATCATTTTTGCCACTCACCAGTACCATGCAAATAAATCTAGCATTTTAACAAAGGTTGTGTCACTTTTTAAATTGCTATGCATGCACTTTGACAATATTGTTAAAGAACTTTTATCCTATAACAGGGTGACCAGACAGCAAATGTGAAAAATTGGGATGGGGGAGGGGGGGTAATAGGAGCCTATATAAGAAAAAGACCCAAAAATAGAGACTGTCCCTATAAAATCGGGACATCTGGTCACCCTATCCTATAAAACCTGCAAATGATGACAAGGAAGCATATTTATTTTTACTCACAAAACGCATTAATTTATTGAAGCTATTACTTTGGCAATCGGCATTTCTCATGTTCCCTGCTGTAGGACACTTTATCTTAAGTAGTCAGCATTCACACTGACTCCATTACACAGCATGTATGGTGGAAAAGTGCTGTATAAACACAGTACTGCACTGCAAAAAATAAATCTCATATTGCAAAACTAAAAATTTGGATGGTCAGCTATTTAACAGCTGGTTCTATTGGTGGAACCAGTAAAGATGTGTGTTCTTTTTATAATGTAATTGTAATACATGGATTCCTGGACCTGTGGCATGGGAATGACTGAGTCAATCAAACCAAAGTGAAAGGATGGAATTTGTTCTAGCTAAATTGTGAAACATGTACAGTAGAACCTCAGAGTTACCAACACCTTGGGAATGGAGGTTGTTCATAACTCTGAAATGTTTGTAACTCTGAGCAAAACGCTATGGTTGTTCTTTCAAAAGTTTACAACTGAACACTGACTTAATACAGCTTTGAACCTTTACTATGCAGAAGAAAAATGCTCCTTTCCCTTTATTTTTGTAGTAGTTTACGTTTAACACAGTACTGTACTGCATTTGCTTTGTTTTTGTCTTTGCTGCTGCCTGATTGTGTACTTCCAGTTCCAAATGAGGCGTGTGGTTGACTGGTCAGTTTGTAACTGGTGTTAGTAACTCTGAGGTTCTACTGTACCGTTATTGCGCCTTAAGTTTGGCAACAGGAAACACTTTTCTTAAACTAACATTTTCAAATATAATGGAGTGTTTACATACATCAAGGAGAGCTTTTTGCTCAGTGAAATATCTATGATGAACCATTCCCAGTGGGTAGTTTTCACTTAGTGTTAAGAGCCACTGTAAAATACAGTTAGAAGAGAGAGAACTGTAGCAATAAATAAACCTACGAACTGAAGGAAGCAGGAACAAAAGCGATTCTGAGGCTGGCAGGGAACAACTGATGAGGAAAGAGAAAAAGAACTACGGGTACATCCACACTTAAAACACTACAGCAGCACACCTGCACTGGTGTAGCTCTTCAGTGTAAACAATACCTTTGCCGATGGAGGGGGTTCTCCCATCAGCACAAGTAATCCACCTCCCTGAGATGCAGTAGATCCAGGTTGACGGAAGAATTCTGCCTACGTGGGGTGTTTGGTCAGCTTAACACCACCACTCCGGGGTGTGAAAAATCCACGCCCAGACTGACATAGTTAAAGCAACCTAATTTTCTACTGTAGACTAGGCCTGACTCTGTATTGCTTGTTAAAGTAATAACTAGGAGGTAGGGTGACCAGATGTCCTGATTTTATAAGGACAGTCCCAATTTTTTGGTCTTTTTTTTTTTTAAATATAGGCGCCTATAACTCCCCACCCCGTCCCGATTTTTCACACTTGCTGTCTGGTCACCCTACTAGGAGGTGATATGTTAATTATCTACAAGTATTTCAAGGGTATAAACATCAAGGAAGGAGAAGAATTGTCTAGTCTGGTCTGAAGGAAGAAAACAGTGAGCTATGAAACTAAAGAAAACTGAGGATGAAAAAGATCATGGAAAGTGTACTAAAAGGTTCGGTCTGCAGAACCCAGGGTGGATAAAAATCAATTATTTTTTTTTAA
The DNA here is from genome assembly GCF_016161935.1 of Mauremys reevesii. Taxonomy (NCBI): domain Eukaryota; kingdom Metazoa; phylum Chordata; order Testudines; family Geoemydidae; genus Mauremys; species Mauremys reevesii. Next base: position 62,763,067 of record NC_052625.1, read on the forward strand.
TTTAAATTGGATTTTTTTGATAAAATGCTTTTTGAGGGAAAAAACTATCTAAGTTTTAATTAAGATACATTATAGCTCAAAAGGTATCTCATCATGGAATAGGGATTATAAATTCTAATTCTATAGTATGAGACAATACATTCATGTAATGTTTAAGAAAAGTTTTGTAAATGTGTTCCAATAGTTCATGGATTAGGGACTCAATTTTACGGGGCTCCAGAGGCTTCTCTATAGATTATTTAGGTTTATCTTTCTATCTACCCAATGGGACTCAGTGCTCAGTCTAGAAGATACCATTAGAGATTCTTAGTTTTGCAGTTCTCAAACTGTGAATTTGTGTCTCCAGAGACAACATGCTTGTTAATAGCAAAAATAATTAAATAAATGGGTGAGAAATAACGGACCTCAACCCTATTGTCCCTCTACAAATTTGTGTACACAGTCAATCCCTTACCTGTCTCTAAAAGTGCAAAATTTCACAAAGTTCAATGAATAGAAGATTGTTGGGGGCGGAATAGATCTGGACAAGGAGAAGAAGTCTGGAGATAAATGTGAGAAGGGAGGGACAGGCGGTAGAAACAAAAGTGAAATTGTTTGAGCAGCATATTCCAGAAGTCTTAAGGTCTTTCTGAGTGTAGCCTTCATTGATTTGAGTTCTACCATACCATTCCCTCACTAGAAGGGAAAACCTATAATGGCAGTAGGCCGTAAGAGAGACCCAGTTTGGCAATAAGAACCATTCAAGAAATATATGTTTGCTGATGATGTTATAAAGAAAGTCACCCCAGTGAACCGGTGGAAGTCACTTAAACGCTTGGATTCAGAGACTGCTGAAGTGATAATCTCCCTTTTAACAGCAGTAGCTTCTTCTGCCGGTGTAGAAAGAATAATTTTCTTCCTTTGGACTAATTAATTCCAAATTGAGAAATCGTTTGGGACCTGAAAAAGCAGGAAAGCTTGTATTTCTTTTCCAGATTATGAACCAACAGGAAAATGAAGGTGAAGATGACCGAGTTACCTGCAGAAGCCAATATTTTAAGTTTCTCATGTTGACCTGGCTGACATAGTCGATTTAATTTTTTTTTAATATTTCATTTAACTATTTTAGTTAAAAACAATTTTAACAAAAACAAACCTGATTTGAAAAAACTTGAATTTTTAACTAAATTAAAAAAATTCATATGCTTGTTTTGTTAAAATATTATATGCTTGCTGTTAAAGAAAAAAATCCAGAATACATAATGTTGTTGTTTTAGTTAAATAAAACAATTTAAATGTCTGTCTGGTGATGTTCTCCTCCTAATATAGCATGGCTAGAAAATCCTCCAAATATTAATGATTAACCTGTTGAATTGGAGGAGATAGTTCACCTCCAAATGACTTCATAAATATCTGCTTCAATTACCTTTGATAAATGAAATAACCAAACAATCATTCATTTTCTGATATAGCTGTAAAATTAATCTGAAAAGTTCTCAAAATAAATCACTTAAAAATATATAGCGTCTACCTTCTAAAAATGAACCTACATCTGTCTCTGGGTTGTGAAGAAAATGTATTAAGGTTATAACCACCAACAAGAATGTACTTTTATGTAGAAATCCATGATTAAATCGAGTCTTCCTCACTAGTGATTTAAATCATTATTTAAATCAATTTGATTTAAATCCAATCTACCCTGGTAGAACCTACTCAAGTAAAGGGGTGGAAGCCCTTGTATATAGGCATTTAAAATGTGTACAAGACAAACTCTAGAGACTATATTGCAGGTATCAGTTCTGTATTGGATGGGACACAAAGTGGATAAAATGACCGCAGTCACTTTATCTTCCCTAAATTTCTATGGTTTCACCTCTATGATTCTTGAAGTATAAGTACCCACGTAGAATAATTGCACAACACTGATGATTTAGGATAGAAACACACACAGTTCCAAAGCGATTTCAAGGAATGCAAAGACATCCAAAATGCAGTGTGTAACAAGGGAAAAAAATCCTCTCACTGTGATTAGAATAACTTATTAAGCAAATGCACACACAAACCAAGGAGTTGGCAACATGGGAGAGTCTGAGGAAATGGACTAAAAATGAAGTGAACTTCTAGATGTATATCATAATAACTGAGGGCCCTTGGAAACTGGATTACTAATTGATGGATACAGAATTTAATTATCCTCCACATTTACTCTGGACACTTGAATCACAAGGCATGTAGAAGCTAATATTGTTTTAATAAAAAACTTTCAATTAGCTTCTCTTGTACTGCTGTTATCTTCATAGCCTGCCTTGACATGCCCTTTCTGATGTCTAGAGAGAACCCTAGAATTTCAAAATATACATCTAGTTTTTTAATTAATATATCTAGTCCAGCCTACACAGTTCCAATTAAAGCAAACGTTTGCCTCATTTTCTGTCAATGAGATTCATTTAGAGTTCAAGCATTCTCAAATATTTGCCTCAAATATGAACTGCAAGAGTTTTCACAAGGGATAAAAGGTCTTTATGTTAAATTGAATCTTTCTGGTTCTAACTAACAGCTAGCTGGCCATTTGCCTTTTTCTCAGTCCTAGTTAAGGTATTTTAACTACACAATGAAGTCAGTAAAAATTGTTATCAAGCTCCAGGTATATTATACATTCACCACAACCACCCACTTGTTTCCTTAGAACAGCAAAGGTACAAACCTATACGTCTCTCTGGAAGAGAGAAGGAAAGGAGGAAAAGGCCCAGGAATCTTAGAAAGAAAATAAGCAGAGGAGGAGAGGGAGCCACCACTGTTCTTTGTCCCACCCATCACAGACAGGGAATGTTACTTTCCCCAAGGAGAAGATCCAGGATAAAGTATGTTAACTACTCAGAGTCTCAATTTATACTCACCCTTAAATTGTGGGCCCCTTTCACCACATATCACCACCTCATTCACGTACACGTTGTGGATGAGAGAGTCAGTCACTTACACAATGCTGTTCAGCAGACAGCTACTAGGAGGGGAAAACATGCCAACTTCATCTTCCATGTTACCTCCCTAATTTTCTCAGCTCTTACAAATTCAGTCAGTGAAAACCTTGAGGTTACTTCACTGCCTTTCCTTAACTGCACAATATTATTATTTTGGGGGTGGAAAAGAGGAGCGCACAAGTATACTTCTTTCCCATTCCATTGACCATTATAGAGTTATTTTAGGATTTTATACTGCCATCTATCACCACAACATCTAAGCGCCTTGCACATAAAACCAGTAGCAACAATGAAATCTTTAATAGACTTCATGGAGTGTCTGGCACATCTCCCTTTTTAGGGAGAAAACTCACTGGGGTAGAATTTGTAGATATTTTATTAAATAGCCGCTGCCAGTGCCAATAGAAGCATCTGCAGCCTCTTCAGGCAGCCACAACTTCCCGGGCTGGTCTCACCCCCTGCAATGGTATAGGAGTCTAGCTGAGCAGGGCTCCTATTTAGGCAGAGGAAGTCAAAGGACATAACCTCCCATTCCCTGATTTGGCAAAGCACAAATAATTAGGATACAATTCAATTTAAAACAAAAGACTAAGATTGGCTCACACATCCTGACTAAAAAGGACAGAGTCAAGGAGAGAAACTAACTCCAAAATGACTACTTAATCATATGTTGTGCACAAACATTCCCTTATGCATATTACTAGTAATAATGTTGATTATTAAAAGTGACTGGGCTTTAAAGATTCATTTTTCTTGTCACTATTGAGGCTCCATTTTCTTTTTGTATTCCTCAGCTTGAACAATGAAAATAAGTTCAGTTAGGTTTACTTTCAGGTTCTGGGTGCTGCAGTGCTTGGGTTTCAGATACTTCAGGTTAATATTTATTTTCACAGGATTTATTTTTTAATTTTGGGATTATTTTCATTTGTCATTTTTTCCATAGAAACTTGTTTTTAACAAAATTCAACGTCTAGGACTAATTTACACCGATAGTGACTCTAATGTATTTTCATGGACTGTGAGGTCCCAACCATTTGGTTAAAGTCTCTCCAATATATTTGAAAATACATGAACCTATCGAAATGGTGAAGCAGTGGATACTTTCTATAAGGCAGGAAGTGAAACTAATATTTGAAGTCAAACTTCTGCTAAATATTTGAGATTATAAAAGGGCGGGAAAGGGTAGTGACATCAAAGTTTACAGTATATCTTAGAAACTGAAGCTTTCAAAGTTTAAAAAAATTTAACTCTGGAGAAAATGTTATTTTTAGGAAGTTTCCAAAAATTCAGAAATAAACTGTATTAGCAATTGAATACTGAATGTGTATGCTCAGCAATCTAGTCCCGTATGTCTGGAAATAAAGTAAACATTGCATGAACAAACTAAGAGAAGTGTCAGAAAGAGGTTGTCGGTGTCTGATGAAAATAACCCAATTACTGAAATTACTTATTCAGCCAATCTCATTTAAAAAAATAACTAAAAAGAAACAGATGTAAGCATTAATCGGAATCTTTTACATCCTGCACCAGACGTGGCTTTCAGAAGAGACAGCACTTTAATCCCTTTTACTGTTGAGAAGTGTCCTTCAAAATTCTGCTGCTTGTTCCGCAAGAAAAAGACCAACTTAATACATGTACAAAAATTTCCATACCCCATGCATCAAAGTGTCAAAAAACCACCAAGGAAAGAAAAACTGACCTATATTTATGAACCCAAAAGGTCAAGCGAAGCAAACTTTTCACTAGACTCAGTAGGTGTAAAATAACTGCATTCCCATTAAATTCTCACGGTGGAACACTATGAATCAGAACACAGCATCAATACAGACAACCTTTGCTATCACTTAAATTACTTGCTATATTTGAAGGTACCTCTCCATTTGAACATTTCCTTAGGAAAAGGACAGAACATTATTGCTGTATATGCACAGTGGTAGATTACAGAGAACTGCCCGCAGAGGATGAGAATTCTCTCAATCTTTATGGGTGTGTCTACACTGCCATGTTTTCTTGCCCACATAGCATATGCCTACACTATCAGGGAGCCAGTCTCCCAGCCTGACTTGTGTTAGTGGGGCTCATGCTAGCATATTAAAAATAGCTGTGTGGATTCTGCGGCACTGGCAGAGGTATGGGCTAGTCACCCAAATTCAGACTCAGGTTAAAGGGTGGGTCTGAGATCAGGTCACTAGCCCAAGTTTCCAGGAGTGCTGCAACATCCACAAAGCTATTTTTAGCATGTTATTGCGAGCCCCGGTAGCACAAATTTGTCTACCTAAGCTGCAAGGCTCACTCTCTGCTACAGTGTAGACATAACCTTATGTGAGCAAGAAAACATGACAAGGTGTTGTGTTATATGGAACACCTGTATGATTTGTCGTAAGTTTTGTCTATTTTAGAAAATTGTTTGCTTGGGGAAAAAAAAGAGTATGAAAATTACATTCATTCTGGTACGGATTACAGGCATTTTCATTATTATTCATTCAGTCCCACAGAACACAAAAGTAGCTTATCTCAAGTATTCCAACTACTGCAAAATGAAATATGGTACTATAAAAATAAGCAGATTTGCCAAGGTACATTTTTGGGTTAAAAAAAGAAAAGAAAAAAAGATGTTCTTAACATACCAATCACTCCCCTCCTCTCCTCCCTGCCCCCCCAAAAGCAGGGGAGGAGGGGGAATGGTCCCCAAGGATTATGCATTCTTGTCCCTCCAATGGAAAATTTGGATAATGCAACTCCTTTGGACCAAATAATTATTATACAGTAAATATGTCTGAACTCAAAGTAGCCCTTGTGATGTTGAAGGGAGCTTTTTAATCCCCAAAGCTTGTGAATAATAAATTATGTAGGATAAAAATTGGTGTCATTATCTACCTTGTTGGTATTTTCTCTATCACTGACATGACTACAGGGACAGAGTGGTATGTAGGGCTCCTCAGACCCTACAGTAATACAAATAAATAATATATCAAAGGCAAAGAAACAATTACATTTTTCATTGTTTGGAAAAGTGATCCTTTCACACACTCATGCCCTGTTAGTCTCAGGCTCAGTCTACACTGGAAAGTTATACTGGCATAGCTACATTGGTCAGAAGTGTGAAAAAAACATACCCCCACCCAATTAAGGAAGCTTACAAAACTCACAGGGTAGGCACAGCTATGTCAATGGAGCTAACATCATTTGGGAAGGTGGTATTCCTACACCAAACCCTTCTGTTGCTATAGGCTGCGTCTACTCTACGGAGCTATGCCAATGTAGCTATGCTGGTATAGTCTCTGTAGCGTAGAAATAACCTCAGTGTCACCCGAGTTCCTGAAGATGTGAAAATGGTCTTCTGGCAATTTCCAGATACCAGAGTTTTGGGCTACGAGTCTTAGCTGTTGGGCCCACTGGATCTGAAATCCCTTAAATGGAGCCTCAGTAGCAATACAGTGCCAACTTTAAACTCAGAGCTCTAAATTTGGGGCCTAAACTTTTCACTAATTAAATGACTGCAGTGTTACGGTACTGCAGATAAAACAGGACACTGAAGTCAGTGTTTCGGTTGTATGTTTCTAAAAGTGTAGCAGTCTCATGGCCATCGAACTGGGAACCCTGGTTTTATAAGGTCCACACCTGTTTTATGCTCCTCTTGTTGGCCGCGCAGCAGCAATTTACAAACATCCACTGATTGTTCTTCATTGTCACAGATGATAGAACAAACAAAGCTGACTGAGCCTTATAAGGTGCTCTCCATGTTCAAGGTGAGGCTCAAGAAAGGCAACACTTTTTTTTTTTTAAATAGAAATCAAGGGGTGGGGGGGGGGAGAGGCAGAAAAAAACCCAAAATGTTTACCAGAGAGGAAAACTGGCAGGAAAAAATGCTAGTGTCAAGCTTCTAAGATAGTTTGTAAAATTTCCTACAGTTTTATAAACAGAAAATAAAAGAAATTAAATCTTTACAAAAGTACTTGACAGTATCCTTTAAAGTAGTGTTTGTTTAACTCTGCTTACTCCTAAATATCTGAACTATTAATAATTGTTCCACGCAGCAGCTTTAGATGAATGCTAAAGATGCTACAGGAGCGTGATATGATTGATTGAACCATCCGTGGAAAGCTTTTAGGGAAAATATTAAAATATACCTACAGTACTTCGCACCTAGTAAAATAAAAGATATAGTTAAAAGCCCTTCTACTCAAACAATGGCTAACTGTGCACTATGTAAAAACAATTAGAGGCATTACAACAGGAAAGTAACAGTGGATCGCCAGGTAAAATTCAGTATAAGTAATGAAATGTAAAGTAAATTGAAGTGTGAATAAACTTTGCAGGCAGAGCTGTATCACTGCTCTCATTTTCTCTCTCTCTGACACCCAGCCACCCACACACAGAGCCAACTCTATTTAAAGTAGTTAGAATTGATCTGCAGGAGTAGAGAGTAAAATAGATCCTTTGCATTTTCTGGATAAGCAAGTATAGTAGGAACAGATTAAACTACTTCATCTGTGCCACCAGGGGAAGCCCTTCTATTAGTATCTTCATCAGACTTTTCATAAAATGATTTCATTCACTGTCTCCAGTTATCAGCATCAGTAAGGAATAAGCTTCCAAGTGCACATAAAAGAATTACTTGAATACCACCTCACTGTGCATATGCACTGTACAAGAGTTCACTTCACACTTATTTGCATAGCAAACTGAACCCACTGCAAATGAAATGTCATTTTCTATTTATCACCCCAAACACAGTAGCTAACCCAGCAGTTCAATTTCCACCTTTTTCAGCACCTAGAAAGGTCAGAGATGGTTCACTTAAACCACTACATCTCTAAGCAAGAAAATATTTACCCTCCATCCCCTCTTCCCTAGCCATGACTAAAACAGGATGACAGCTCCCAGAAAGTTCTGCAGTGTAGATGCATCTGTGTTAATGGAAGAATTCTTTTGCTGACATAGCTACCATAGTGCTGGGAGGTGGTGATCCCACACCGATGGAGAAACCCATTGTAGCAGTGAAGGCTGTGTCATAACCCCACAGTGTAAAGAGCATAGCTACGGCGATGTAGCTATGCCTGTATAGTCTCTGTAGTGCAGACATACTCAGACTTACAGCTCTTTTGGGCAGAGCACAACAGGACATGGCGGATATGGGGAAATATTGGTGAAGAGAAGATGGCAGAAAGATTTCCTGGATGTATCACTTTGAAAAAAGGGAAGACTGATTCATACGTAACTAGCTATAGTAAAGGTCTCTGGAAATATATCTAACCCATTATACATCCAAGGTCCGCTAATTCCTCTATACTTTGGACACTAAAGCAGGATTCTCTAAGTGATCCAGCAATATAGTTAAAGCTTTTCCGTTACTCTGAGTTTCTCCAATGTTAAGGCTGACCTGTCTGGGAAAGCACAAATAAGCCTAAGAAAAATGAGAATGAAAGTGCACAAACCTCTCTCTTGAATGAATTTTACTTATGGATCAGCAAAGACACATCTCATCTATTGAACAGTGAATATTTTACAGATAGCCTTTTTTCCTTTTATGTTGCTCTCCTTCACCTAAATGACCCAGAAGACCTTTTATGCTGCTGCATCATCCTCATTTTTAAAATATTGTTAAAGTGAACCTTTCCTTTCATTTAAGTTTTTCTGGGCAATAAACCCCTTCAATGCTTTTAGAAGTATTTAACTAGGAAGATGGATTGATCTCTCAGGGTCTTAGGAGAGGACTATCATGGTAAAGCTTGGGAACCTCTGCTCTATAGTCTTATAAACTCCTAAAGGTTTAAAACAAACAGTGACAAAAAGAGGGTTCTTCAGTCAGTGCAAGATGGAAGGGAAAGACTACTTTCCTCATATGAAGAGGTATAGCAGAGCCATTCACTTTCTTCATAACCTTCAATTGGCAATAGAATCCACTTATATCACTACTGAGTCTTTGTAATGTTTATTTCTAGCACGGAGTACTAACAATACAGCAGGAAGACAGGGAAACAAACTAAGCTAAACAAGAACGGGCCAAGTTAGACTCACTTATAGTTACCAGAACCCATATCTATTATATTAAATTATATATAATCAAAGAAGAAAACAGGTAACATACCCAGTGATTGTTAGGAAACTGCAATGGTAGCACCACTAAAACAGGAGTAGGTGTATTTTTCCTACATGAAGAACTTTAAGGCTACTACATCAGTCCAGTGATAGCTGAGCTCCTCCCAAAATTAGATTCCACAATGATGGTTAAAAAGACTTGAAGAGAACAAACAAAGTAAGTTTAAATAATTCAAAGTTAGTTATGTACAAGGCCCTGTCAAATTCACGGCCATGAAAAATACATCAGGAACCGTGAAATCTGGTTCCCCCCTCCCCGTGAAATCTGTATATCACGAAGGAGACCAGTGTTCCTCAAATTGGGGGTCCTTACTCAAAAGGGAGTTGCAGGGCGGTCACAAGGTTATTTTAAAGGGGGGGGTTGCAGTATTGCCACCCTTACTTCTGCACTGCCTTCAGAGCTAGGCAGCTGGAGAGTGGCAGCTGTTGGCCAGGTGCTAAGCTCTGAAGGCACTGACCCACCAGCAGCAGTGCAGAAGTAAGGGTGGCAATACCATACCATACCATACCATCCTTACTTCTGCGTTGCTGCTGATGGCAGCTCTGCCTTCAAGAGCTGGGCTCCCGGCCAGTAGTCGCTGCTCTCCAGCTGCCCAGCTCTGAAGACAGCGCTGCCACCAGCAGCAGCGCAGTAGTAAGAGTAGCAGTATTGCAACTCCCCTACAATAACCTTGTGACCCCTCACAACTCCTTTTTGGGTCAGGCCCCCTACAATTACAACACCATGAAATTTCAGATTTAAATAGCTGAAATCATGAAATTTAGAATTTTTAAAATCCTGTGACTGTGAAATTGACCAAAATGGACCATGAATTTGATAGGGCCCTATTTAAGTATTACAGATATTCCAAAACAACTCTATTGAGTCTCATCAAGCATAATAAAGATTAATCTCTGATCTCTCATGTGTGTGACTCTCTTGCACTTTGAGTTGTGGGAGCATTTCTACGGGAATGTTCTCAGTTATTTTCTAGCTTTCTTCCTGATAACTATCAATAACTAAGAATAAGCTAGCAGAGGGAACTCTGCAGAAATGCAGCTCATACATTCATTTCCACCTCCTCCCTGGGTAGCCAATTCATGACCTCAGCAATGCACGCAGGAACTGCTATCTAGATTCTGTTCCTCAATTTAAATCTCTCAGTTCAGAGCATAATACAATCTTGGCTGCACCACTGGTGTGACTGTCTACTGTCTCCTTGGCCCTCAATTCCCAAAGACCATATTCAAACCCTGTCAGCTGCAGCAGGGATAAACACTGTGGTTACAGACACCCAACTTTCTATTCTAAGATTTTATTCCCATACATTTAATATTAGGATGCGCATTCATTTTACTTTGCTATTGGATTTATACTGATAGCCATGCTGGTATCGCTGCGGCCATTATGTTCTGTTCAGAACTGTATGTATTAATAAGTTACCACAAATGCAGCAGAGGGCAATATGCTTCCCCAGTGGTGATTCCTAACTATGATACCATAATATTTAAATTTGCAAGTTTAAATAAAGTTTTGAAATACAAAGACGCGCTTGCTGCCGAGGAGGAGAAGGAGGAAGCGGTGGTGATGATGGGAGATAATAATTTACCGTCTATAGCACATTCCATCTGAAGATCTCAATATGCTTCATAAAGAATTAAATCTCCAACCCTCCCCCCTTTGGAGTACTGTCCCAACTTTACCACGTTTTACTCAGCTGAGGGTATCCCCCACCCCGCCCCAGTTGAATGACGTATTAGGTTATTCATCATTGGCAAGTAGATTTTGAGCCCAGCTGGTTACGTTTTCATGATAATTTGCAAAGCTGTATTATGTCTATTTTGCAGCTGGGGAAACTTAGGTATAAAGAGATTATGTGATTTGCCCAAATTCACACAAGAAATATGTGAGAAAGCCAGGAATCAGACAACAGGTCAAGTCAAGTACTTATTTCATGTATTTATCCTATCAGTTACACAAAGGGACGGGGTTTACAGTTAGTAGGGAGGTGTGTAAGGACACCCAAGTTGAAGTTACAGTATACTGAGGTAGTAGGGAAGATGAATGGGGTGAATAGTTGAACGACTATGGTGGGAAGGAGAACTTATTATTTAACTTTAGAAACAAACATATGTCTGCCTTTACAAATGTGTGCCTGACTCAAATTCAGATCAAACCGATTCAAGCTCAGCGAGGCCACAAACATCTCTTTTCAACTTTGAAGAAACAGGAAGGCAATTTTATTATGTTTGTCATTGTTAAGTTTGTTTTCTTTTAATTCGGCTGTACAATGCCCTAAATATCTTCGCTGGAGCAGTGCAGGGTGAAGAATATAGTGATTATTCTGCCACTGGGTGCACATACAGCATTGCCAATGCACCTGAAACTTGACTTGCTGCCACATGCAACCTGTCCAGGCCTAAGCAGAAAATTATTATTATACTAAATTATGCTCGATCATATGGTGGTTGAGGTAGGTGGAGAGCTAACTGCTAGGATGAGATTACCAAAGTAATTCATTGTCTCTAAAGAGAGCAAACTAACTCATGGTTTCTTTCCTGAGAAAGTACCGGTGCATTTCTATTGTCTTCCTTACAAGTGCAGTGAGAGCAGACTGAAAGTATTACAGTTCATTCAGCTCATCTGACACAGTAAAGAACTGAATGCTACAACTTTCAACTTGGGTGATTTATTTATTCTGAAATATCTCCAAAAGCATCATTTGTATCTGTTTTTAAAAATCAGAGTTTGAAAGTGTGTCTCTGTGCTTTAATATGTCTGCCTTTACTAATGTGTATCTTGCTCAAATTCAGCCACTTCACAGATCTTTCTCTAGTTCACATCCAGGTTACTTTTCCATTAATTATATAAAAACACTGTAGTTCAAACAAGAGGAAAATGACTGTTTGTAGGAGGTTGTGCTTCTGACCTGGGCACCAGTGTCTCGAAGTAACCTTAAGCAGATGAGAGTCCATCCTAGATCCTATGCTTGACATCTACAAACACTGATAACCTTCAAGAGCATCCAGCAAAGTAGGAAGAGGAAGTATACCAAAAATCCACAAGGGGAAACTTTACCATTTTTAATAGGGGTCACATGCCCTTGCTGAGACTCATCTTAAATCCACAAAATAATGTCTATGCAAATATCAAGTAAAAAATATCAGAACATTTGCACGAGGCATTTCTGAAAACTGCTGCTGAAACTGCAGAAATGCCCCACACTGGAAGGACACTGCAATATGTATAACCCTTTCAGAACAATGCCTGCATCTTGATAATACCCAGAGCAAACATCAGTGTCTATGCGGTTTTTTAGCTCTTTAAGCAGTGTTAGTGTCTTTAAAATATAGCACAATTTATAACATAAATTGGCAGACATAAATGGAACAGTGACCCTTCGGTTTGATTCCCAAGTATGTTCCTGGACTCAACACACAAATACAAATTCTAAAGAGATATACATAATTTAAAATTCAGTCTGACATTTAACTGACTTGTATTTGTTTCCAAATCAGAGTAAAAATCAGTACTTGAAAATTCTTCTTACCCCAAGAGATAAAAAGCACTCCCCAAGAATCATCGGGTTTCACCTTTTGAACCAGATAAAGTGGATGTGGATCAGCATGCGCAAATGAGTTTAGAACAAGGCTATCCAAACAAAACCTTAAAAATACCATTGTGTAAACTATGTTACTTTTATTTAACAAAAAACAGTCAAGAAATTTGTAGTTCTACATTTTCATTTCCTTTTCTTTTTTTAAATATGATATAAAAATAAAATTAGATGGGAGAGAGGGGTACCTATTATGAGAACTTTACACATACCAAGAACTTATCAAGACCATCCTATAAATAAGACAAAGCCTTTTGGATTTTCATCAGCTCACCCCATATTCGAATGTGCCAAAAAATTTATTTCAGTATCTCTGAAGCTTGTGTCCAATTCATCACCTTCGTAAAGTTTACATTTATCCAGCAGACAAGTGGATTCTATAAGACTTACTCACATACTATTTTAAGTATGACCTCCTGGCCTAGATTTCTTTATTCCACAAACTGAAAAATTACAGAGGATTGTAAGTGGATATAACTGACTGATTAGAAGAACAGGTAGGGAAAAGGTTTCTCTGCTTGAGAAAATAAACTTATGGGATTACAACATTTTCAAAAATAAGAACTGGATACAAAAATATAGCTGCAACCTTGTCCTGCACAGGACTTGTTAGGTACCCTTTGACTCTCAGAATTGCCACTAGCTTCAATTTCCAAGGCCCTCCAAGTGGACCTAGAAAGAAGTCTCTCAATACATATACTAACTCTCCCATCCAGGGACAGATTAAAAGGCTATGTAGATACACTTGAGCTCTTGTACCTCTGTTATGTAGCCTTTGAACAGACCTAGCATCAATACTAGATCCAGGAGAGTTTCTATGGTTTCTCCAAGACACCTCTGGCTGAAGCTACAGCTCAGAAGTGCAAAATCTAAGTTGACAGCTTCCTTCCTAACTGAGGTGTAACACTTTTGAGGGGGAAGCTCTTGAGAAGGCCATGGAGAAGACACTTGAGTTTTGCAAGAACACATCTTCTCAACACCCTAGACCAGTGTTTCTCAACCTTTTTGATACCAGAGTCTGGCTTGTTGCCTTCCTAAACTGTATCAGGGAGATTTCAGGAACTGGTGCCAGGTCCATGGACTAATCGTTGAGAAACACTTTCCTAGATGACTCCTCACTAAATCAAGGGCCCCAGAAAAGAAAAGATTTACTAGATCTTCCACTCCTAACTCATTTTACAAAAAACACTCCTCTTTGGGGTTCCAGTTACTCCTTCTGTGTATCATTCTGGATACTGTGAGCAGATACTTTTGTCCACACTCTCTTCCTTACTTTCAAGCAACCTTTATGAGTTTAGGCCAGCCTGATCCCAGCATTCCTCATGCCCCACACCTGCTAGGCGGGCAATGCCAGAAGTTTACATGTTGATGAGGAGGAGATTTCTGCTGTGTCACCTTTGACTTGGATATCTAGATGAGAAATGGCATGCAATGGCTACTCCTTAGAACTCATTCCTTTTGGCCCAGTCTAACTCCTGGCACTACTGTCGAATACAGGAAATTTTGGACAATGGCCATTTTTTTCTGTTGTCCAGGAAGAAGGTTGCCAAGAATTCTACTCCTGGTACTTCCAAGAATATAAATTTACTGGAATTTTCTTCCTATTCTGGACCTAACGCTTCTCAGCAGGAGATTTGCAGATAAATCTTCTGCAAGCAAACTCTCTCTATTGCCCCAGTAAGATTCCGCACTTGCCAAGGCATCTGTCTCCATGTCTGAACCCACCCTAAATTCTGGTCACAGTCAATTTCTTTTGAAAAAGATATGGAATTCTGGGAGAAGAGGCTAGAAATGTCCTGCCATTTAGTTATCTTAGTATCTTAAGTATTTGCCAGACTTTGGCCAGAAAGTGCTTCAAACAGCATATTAAAGGAAGCCTGTTTCTTGTAGCTTATTACTCGCTATGTCCATTGGGTCCCAGGTGGCTATTTTCTTCTCTTAACCTATCCATCACAAATTTTCTTGCTCAGTAAAGTTCTAACAAAGGAAGAGAATAGGCTGATATTCAATGTACTATACACCCTTAACTGACATGTTTTCTGCTTCTTTACATCCCAATGGGTAGAACATGGTTTGTTTTGACCATCTCAAGTAGGATGTGAAAAGTGGGAAACAAAAGGAATTGCCAAAAAGAATTCTCTCAATTATGAGACCAAGTACCATGATGGTGATGACTGTAGGAGATGGGAGAAAACAGGAGTCTCTAAAACACAAGCTATGTTCTTATCTTAAGTAAAGGTATGCCTTAAAAACTACAAAAAAGGTTCTGCTTGGTATTTTAGAACAATTAACACAAAAACCCCCAAAACTAATTCAAACCACCCATGTTTACACACAAAGTGGGAAGCTGCCAAAGCAATAAGCATCCAGAACACTCCACCGGCAGTAGGGGAAAGCACTTGGCTTCAGAGAGCTCTGCTAGCATGAATTACTTTTGCTGCCTTGGTGAGATCTCTTTTACTTTTGCTGTTTCAGAACCTTTTCCCCTCAGATATCCAGATTGGTTACTCAGCCTCCACTGAGAGCAGCAGCCTTTTGTAGAAATATTAATATTTTATACTTACCCAGGCAGCCAGCCATGAAGAACAGTTTTTCTTCAAAATTTTGCTTTGATTCTCTGTGACTCTCCCCTGATACTCAAAGTCAGATAAGTTACACAGACACCACTGGAGTTTACAATCCTTGGTACATTCCTTAATATTTTACTAATTTAATCTAAGTAAACCAAACAATATATATCTATTAAAATATATCTGTATATAAAAGAGTGTGGCTTAGAAGAACAGAGCACTGTTTATCACAGAACTTTGTAAACGAGATCTTTCAAGGTATTAAGAAGCATTTATCCAAGGTTAAAATTTCTTCTTTCAACATAACCAGACAAAGCAGACTCATAAAAAACTGCTTGCATGTCTTCTGTTGTCTGATGAAGATCTCCACATATGCATGCTATGTGCTTGTATAAATACTTTTGGGGGCAGAGAGATTTATGAAAGATAAACTTTGATGACTAATAAAATCAGGACCATCTGCTAACATATCAGCATTTAACAGCTGTCCAAAGCACTTGTTGAGTTCTAATTTGGTAAAACCCAAAGAAGAGAAGGGGAACACAGACATTGGGGGAAAAACATAGGGACATAGGATTTATATTGATAAACTCTTTGGAGTTGATGAGATCTGGAACTTCTGTCTTAACACACTAATGAATTTAGAGCAGTGGTCCTCAAACTGTGGGGTGTGTCCCCCCTAAAGGGATGCGGAGGAACATTGGGGGGGTGCTGCAGGGCCCAGACCAGCCCCCCACGGGGGTTGGGGAGGGAACATCATCCAGCCCAGCTTTGCCCCCAACCGCAGCTCCCAGCATGGCACGGACAGATTACATTAGAAGTGCGGGGCGGGGACACGACATTAAAAGTTTGGGGACCACAGATTTAGAGTTATTATGTTGTCTTAAAATCTGAACTTCTGATTTCTGAGTTAAGGTTCACTAAAGAGGAACAATGGGTGCCTGAAAAAGAGATATATCCACTACATCACAGTCTAGTCATAAGGGAAACAAAAAGCAACTCCTCAGCGATTCATAAGGTTTCAGTTACAGGTTCCTGCACTAATGAACATACTAACTCAAAACATGCTT
Organism: Mauremys reevesii; assembly: GCF_016161935.1. NCBI lineage: Eukaryota > Metazoa > Chordata > Testudines > Geoemydidae > Mauremys > Mauremys reevesii. Next base: position 62,779,362 of record NC_052625.1, read on the forward strand.
AAGTTAGATTTGTAGCTCTGCAACCAGCCACTCTGCTTGTGAATTGCACTGATTTATTAATAGTGAGACAAAGCATTTAAGATCTCTAATTAACAAAAGACAAATACTATACATAACAAAATTTTAGAAAGTCAATTACTCTCTCGCTTAGCAGTAAAACTTGAATTCAGGATTTTGACCCCCCCCACCCCACTCCCACAAGAACTGAGGGGACCTAGAACAGAGCAAGATGTTGCAGTCTCCACACTGTTTAAGGTATCTGTCATCCTTCATTGTACAAAAGCAGGGCAATAGATCTCTGAATGCTGGTTTTGGCAAATAAAAAAGGAGAAAGTGAATTCTGTATTAGTGTGCATGAGACTGAAAGCTCTTCAGGGCAGAAAACAATCTTTCTTTGCACAGCATTCAACACAGTGGGGGTCCCATTCCTGGTTCTATATTAGATAGGTAAAGGTAATAATTGGAGATATACCAATCTCCTAGAACTGGAAGGGACCTTGAAAGATCATTGAATCCAGCCCCCTGCCTTCACTAGCAGGACCAATTTTTGCCCCAGATCCTTAAGTGGCCCCCTCAAGGATTGAACTCACAACCCTGGGTTTAGCTGGCCAATGCTCAAACCACTGAGCTGTCCCACCCCCCTACACCTTAGTATCTGAGTGCCACACAATCTTAAATATATTGATCCTCACAAAACCCTTGTGAGGTAGTTCAGTGCTATTATCCCCATTTTACAAATGGGGAGCTGGGTCTCCCAAATGCTAGACTAGTGCCCTAACCACTGGACGATCCCCTCTTCTCTGACTGAAGACCTACTTGTGCTACAGTACTACTACTATTATTTGAGCCTATTCTTCTATTGATTTAGATTCTTAAATAGCCTTCAGCAAGTGTATTCCAATTCACTGTTAAAACACAAACCAGCATTACATACAGGGAAAAATTTTCAAGAACAACTAAGAAATTCAGGAACCTATGTCCCCTTGACTTAGGCAAATAGGAGCCCACAAGTGTTCTCTCTTTCTGACTGGAGGTTAGTTTAATTATAAACAGCTTTGCATTTCAACTTTTAAGAGATCTCATGAGTGGAACACAATACTGAAGTGGGTTGGGATATGCTTCCCTCTATCTGTGGGCATATAACAGCAATTAATGGTGATTGATAATATGCATATTCCTCTGGGGAGAATACGCAGATACCCGAAAGACAGCTCTTTATTTTAAGATGTAATCCAAACAAGAAAGTTTGTACAGAATAGGATTAGATGAAATTTGGGAAGGAACATAGGCAAGGAGGAAAGGAAAAGCTGGAAGTCTTTTTTGGTTCATATGGGAATGAAATGTAATGGTATTTTTAAATGTGTAGGACTGATGAAATTTAGAAACTAAAGTGGACCTTTTGACTATAACAAAGTCTGAACACGTAAAGTTCATAAAGATGCATTTCTTACATTGGTGTGTACAGCAAGCCATTTTTCTTCATTATGTCTGATGTTTCACCCATTAAACTATGAGCTTCCTCAGAGGATAGAAACAAATTGCCAGTCTTGTTTATTGGGTGAGAACATCAAGAATAATTATGAAAAATTATAGGGTATCCAACAGACAAAATTCATCTTTCCTTAGGACAGCATCTCCCACCAGAAAGAATGAAATATTGGATTTTTTTTTTATTTTAAAGTCATGCTTAAAAGGCAATAGTCTTTTTCCAAGAAATTCACAATGAACTCAAAGAATTAATAGATTTCACAACACCACAATGCAGATGACTGTTGAACTTTCATCATAGATTCATGAGACAAGGAAGCAACAATTGCTAAAAAAAGTCATAAAAAATACTCAAAATACATACACCTAACCCTAAAATACATTGTTCTTTATACAGATATTTACATGATTAGCAGTTAATTGTAGAATCAGACTATCAGGGTTAGAAGGGACCTCAGGAGGTCATCTAGTCCAACCCCCAGACAGATTTTTGCCTCGGATCCCTAAGTGACTCCCTCAAGGATTGAACTCTCAACGCTGGGTTTAGCAGGCCAATGCTCAAACCACTGAGCCATCCCTCCCAGCATGTGTGCATTCGGTAACCCGCTCATACAACGTACTGTCCTGGTGAGCATGGGAAGCCCAGTTTGCCTGAATGTTTGCTAGGTTTTCTACAAGACCACAGAAGCTCTTTCCAATTGTTTGCAGTAACAGAATTTCATCTTGCAAGATGTTTAGGTCTAATTCTGTTCTCCAATTCTTAAGACCAACATACTCAGTCAATGGAGTGGCACCTCCCTAAGCCAAAGGCACAACTTGACCCATTGTATACTCCAGGCCTTCATGTACAGAATGCTTTTTCATGTTTGCATAATAAAGACCCCTTAGCAAAAGTTCTCTGGTTCAATCAAGTCCCATAGTGATCTCTTACCAAGTGACTATTAACAATCTCAGTCATCTTATTTGAAAAGGAAAAATTAATCGCTAGTCATTTAGGCTGAATAATAAATAACAAAACTTAAAAGAATACTAATGTATTTTACAGTGTTACAAATTGCTGGATTCAAAACAGTCTGGCAAGACTAACAGTGAACTTACAATGTCAGTGTCACTTGCTAGGCCTTGTGTCTAGCAGTTTCCTCCCTCCACAGCTGGTTTGAATGTAATTCAGCTTTGGGGTTTTTTTCCAAGTAACAATGAAGCCATTGTGCCTATAAAGCAAGAGAAACCTGGCCCTAAAAAGGACTCAAAAAGCAGCAATTTAAAATTCCTTTTCTTATCTTCATTTCTTATCAAAAAGCTTGTGACAAATCAGATTTCTTATTCTCACCTCCAGGATTAAGTTTCAATACCTGTATTTGTACATAGCATCTCTGTAGGGTGACCAGATGTCCCAATTTTATAGGGACAGTCTCAATTTTGGGGGCTTTTTCTGATATAGGCACCGATTACTCCCCACCCCCATCCCAATTTTTTACACACTTGCTATCTGGTCACCCTACATTTCTGTAAAATGCAGAAACACATTAACGTGTATCTGAGTAGTTGACAACAATTTTAGACTTTTTAAAAAAACTCATTCTTTCATGACTGTTCAATGAACACTGGAAGCAGCAACCTTAACCCCTGCGGGAAAAGGGGGTTGTGAAGAAAAGTGTGCCACCATTAAGCCCCTTCGTTTTCAGTTTAAACTGATTATCAAAAAAAAATCCAGGGTTTTACAAATATTTGCCCCGCCCCGATTTTCACCCTACTTTTGTATTATTCAAATATATAAAAAAAATTACTTGTGTTATTAGGAACATGCAATACTTTGCATGAGATATATGTATTATAATACATTAGTCTGTGTGCATAGACAAAGCTATATATTAGTCTAGACGATACACAACAAATGGGCACGCATGCAAGCTCTGATGTGCCTGCACATCTGAACGTACTGATGAATCTCATGCTCACCGGGTACACGTTTCAAGCTGTTAGATAACTGTTTAAAGATCTGACTCCAAAATGGGAAGAAAACGAAAATCTGTATCAATACATTTCAGAACACAAAAAAAGCATTCAGAAGTTTTATTGGGGGATTAGAGATGTATTGTTTTCTTAAACTGAGAGATGGCATTGTGTTTTGAGTTCCATTTTAGTTGTACAGCAAACCACACTGAATTCTGTTCATCAAAGTACTAATCTGCTGAATACTTTCCCCCCGTTCACCAAAATAACCCCCGATATTTACCTAGAAAAATTATTAATTTTTGCACCAAATTTCAGCAGTCTTTGCGGTACTAATAAACACAGATAAATTCCCAGGAAAAATTAAAACAAATAAGGCACTTCATTTTCAGTTTCTGTCATTCAATGCCAGTTCCCCCAACGATTTAAAATGCAGCACTGATGACCTCCAAACAGCCTGTCATCTTTGGCTATGATGATGGATAGATAATGTGGGTCTTGAGGAAGGCGGTTTATTGGGTAAGCAGCTCAGAGCTCTGCAGAAATGTGAAGGGGTGGGGAAATGAAGGAAAGGAAAGTGAAGACAAAAATTCTTACAGCAAAAATTCTTGAGAGACAGGGTAGTGCAGGGGATAGGGCCCCAGTCTAGTTCTTAATAAACCTGCATTCTAGTTCCAGCTCTGAAACTGACAAGCTGTACGATTTTGAGCAAATCAATTTACCTGTGTGCCTGGTTCCCCTTTCATCATACGTCCATCTTGTCTCTTTAGACTAAGTTCCTCAGACAATGACTGACTCAGTACATATTTATAGAGTGCCTAGCACTATGGGCCACAATCTCGTTTAGACCTTCTAGGAAAGTAGATTTCTGAATTCAGCATTTTAAAAAAATCCATATACATATAAGTAACATCCAAATGAGTGCTGAAAAGCCTCTATTAGACAAAGCTCTTTAGCCTAAAACCTCCAGTTCTGCAAAAACACTTTAAATGCTATTTCTACCTAATTCAAAGGCAAGGTGCAGCCTCTCAAACCCACATCCAACTGCCAGAATACTTCCTTTGAAAAGCCCCATCTTTGTAGTAAACTTTTTATATGATGACTTTCATGGACAAATCATTAACCTTCTTCACATTATTTATCTCAGCTGGGATAATGTTTGATCTAATTCTAACAGATTTTCATTTCAGAACCAATCGTAAAACTCAGCAGGGTGCTATATACAACTTTAATGAGAGTGCCTTATCCAAGATGCCACCAATATGCACTTGTTTAGAGCTATACCATTTCCTTTTTGGGGGTGGGAATAGGAGGAGAGAGGTTAGTTGAGCAAAGGAAGAATTTAAAAAGAATTGACACCTCCTTTCTGCTAACCACACAGATATGACTACATATGAAATCTGACCTAACTGCTCATGGCATTTCTATTTACTTTTAGCAACCTCTATACCAACTCTGTGTTCCTCTTTTATGAATGCTTTTCATTGCATCCAGTGGCTTGCAGCAATTAATGCAGAGCAAGAGAGCAGCTCTGTAAACCTGCTGACAGCCGTTTAATGGGAGAGGTAGAAAGTGGTGGACAAGTCCTGGCAGCGTGCTTAATGGATACACAAACACCCACAGTCATCAGCCTGAAACGATAGTGGCAGAAAATTAACTTAGAGCTACAAAACTCATTTAGTAAGGAGATCCACAGCAATCTGGACAATATGAGACTTTGTAATGGGAGGAAGGGCGAAAATGGGAAGGTGCATCTTTTGCATTTGCTTTCAAGGAGATGGCAGTCTTTAATTTCACAAGTCTTTTTACTTAGCCTTGTTGCTTCAGTGCACAAGCTAGCAGTTGCTTCTATTTTGCAAAGCAAATGTTATCGTATGGATCTGTAAGTTCCATGAACAGAGTACGTCAAAGACTTGTTTGAGTTACAAGATTTTCATATTAACAACAATACAACCATGCGGCATTTTCTTCAGATACTCTTGGACGTGGCTGCACTATAAATGATGCTTCCCTTTAATTTATGACAGGTAGTAAGGATAGTCAACATCTTATAAGGTTATTTTTAAAAAATTAGGTAACATTTCACATATTGGACTGTATCCCACCCCCATACCCCATCCTTTGTATGTCACTTTTCTTAGACCAAATTCTTCAGGGCAGGGAATACCTTGTGTAGAGGCCAACATAAATGGGGCACCAGTCCTGACTAAGGGTGCTACTGCAGCATGTATATTAAGTGATTATAATATTCATGGTAATAAATCACATCCAATGATAACATTTAAGAAACTTGAGTTGGGGGCCACATTCAGCAATGCATTTTATATTTGACCATGACTGAATAAATAAATCCTCATATAATATTAAAAAATGGATGTTTTGCATGCAATAATAATAGTGGTCACTAATTGTGATTTCTGTAGCTAAGGCTGAAAAAACATTATTATAAACCCTGTTTCACGTTTTCAACTTAAAAATAATAATCACCTTTTGCAGTAAAGAATATCTGGTCCTCAGACCAAGTGGATTTTTTGTTTTTTGTTGTTGTTTTTTAAGTTGGAGCAAATCCTCTTCATTAATTTGCATTATGCATTAACCAAAACTCAAGAATATTTTTATATTGGGCAAAAATTCAGACACTTTTTGAAAGCCTTTACAGGGAAAATGAGGCTACAGTTTTAAACTTAGCCCCTAGACATACTCCTTACTATAAAAGGGCCTTTATCAAAGCTTATCCAAATCAAGCATATTTAAAAATTGTATGAAGGTAGAAAAAGAATGGACGGGGATGTGAAGGGGATTTTAATGCAAACAGGTTTTTTGTGAGCAAGAGTTAGGCTAGCTGTAACCCTAATAACGTGAGATTTGTAGAAGCGAGGATTGTGTAAGGCAAGTGGGAAAGAACTGTGTAAAAAGTTGTTGCGACCTTGTGTTAAATAAGTATGGAATATAGACTATAGTTTAAATAAAGGTAAAAAAATAAGATATTAGGATGACCTATGTGTAAACAAAATGCAACTGTTGCCCATTACTGTATGTAACAAAGGTATAAATGCTTGCTGTAATTGTTTACCTAGAGAGGCAATATTATCTAACTTGCTGCACCCAACCTGAGAGTGAGAACTCTGTTTTTTCTCTGACAGTTGTATATTGTACAGTTATAGTGGGAAGTGTTTATTTTACAGATTTGTATAACCAATTCTGTGCTGGTTGGTTCAAGGTGTTTACAAGGTCTATAATTCTAGCGCCAACATTTTTCTTTCCCCTTTCAAAAACCTCAGAAACTAAAAGGGAAAGCTATCCTTGACACATGAAGGGCCCAATTCTGCAAACATTTCTTCACAGGAGCACGTGGCTACACCTACATTGTTACTCCTGTTTAGTTTGTTAAATGTATAGCTTTAATACCATTGTGTGTTATTAAATGTATATAATAGAATACAGGATATATATATATATATATATATATATATATATATAGTATGCAGTCAAGTTTCTAACAGGAGCATAATCTTACATATCACATTCAAATCAACTGAAATACACAGTTTAATATTTTTCCATATCGGCAACTGCAGTGGTTGGTACAGGAGGATGCATGACCCCAAATGAGACAGAAGATGTCCACAAGATAGTCTTCAATATGAAGTGGAAAAGCATGGTGAGAATCCCTGCTCTCATAACAAGCACAGTCTTAAAATTTTGAAACGTCTCCATATATTTGCATGAATTCAGGAATGAACATTAGTAGCATATTCCTTTTCATTTTACATTTAAACTGGAGCCAATGTGAGGAAATTGAATGCATTTCCATGCCATATTTGCAATATTCAATTTCCTTATTCTCTCTCACACAGTCAAATCCCAAGGTGGAGGAGGAGGGGGGAAACAAATCCCTTTCAGTTCCAGCCTAACAAACTATCAAATAACCAATACTGAAAAAGGAAATACAGAATTGTGAAGCCATGTTTATCATATCTATACAGGTATTTCAGGAAGAACTGGTAGTGGCATATTAAGGCTATATTCCGAATATTTTTGGATCCTTGAGCATCCTCTTTTTCCCCCTGAAGGAAAAAAGTTTGCTTTCTGACCTCAGAGAAGACTGAGCAGAGCCCCAAAAGATGGTCTAGTAACTTCAAACCAGAATGTGATTAATCTGGATTTAGACCATCTAGATAGAGAATACTTAAATGCAGATCACTGCAATTTCATATGAAGTCTCCCTGCACTGGGTCTGGAGCCCAGAACTAGAAAAAGCAATAGATTGGTTGTGTTTGCCAGTACTTTGGGCCAAGAAGCAGCAGTCAGCTGGGGAAATCAGTAGATTTATCAGGTCTGTGGAGAGGATACCAGCCTGACCGAAATCAGTAACCCTTCTTGCTAGTTTAGACAGGCAAGAGTTGCAAGGGTGTAGTGTTAAGGAGAAAAAATAAGTTTGTTTTCATGAACAGTAGTATCTAAAAAAGTTAATCTACCATTTACATTTCATATACAGTACATACACAGGCCTTCACAGCTAACAAAACACACAGAACACAGCAAACAAAACTAGGCCTTTGTCCAAAAGAGTTTACAGTATAAAAGCACAAATCAGTGCAGTTCAAATAAGAAGGGGTGTATGAATATTAAACTGGTAGCCACCTTAGAACAGAGAGGGTTCTAGAAGTGATTTGAAGAGAGGTAATCTGTGGAACATACCATATGGCCTCTCAAGGGGATGGTTTTGTTTTTAAAATAAAACACTTTACATATGAAACCACTTTTTAACTGTCAGTTGAGAAGATTTGTGAGCATCCTGGCATCTATCCAGCTCTAAGAAGATAATACTAAGGGAAATCCCTGTATTGAAGAAAACAAGCTCCAAGAGGTTTACAATTTTCAGTTCTTTCCTTTAGGTTCGGCAGGAGATAATTAAAGAGACAAGGAATTTTATTTTGTTCCTATCGATTCTACCTCCCCTCTGCCACCCCCAAAAGATAACAGAAAAATCTGAAAAGTATGTTTATTCTGAAAGCTTTGTTTATCTTGAAGCTCTGTATGCACAAAGTGAAAAGACAAGCTCTGCTAAAGTGCCTCCAAAAACAGGAACTCTGGGTTTAGTGGAATTAAGCAGCTCAAGCTTTCAGACTTTATTTTAAAAACACAGCTACCCCAAGAATGCATGGCTCACTGGGCACACTAATAGCCAGCTTCAAATAGCAGCCAAAGTAACTCTGTAATGGAAAAGCAGCCTGACTAACTGAATGCCAAACAGGAGAGAAAGCTTATTTTTCATTTGTCTTGCTTGCTTGTTCACAGAACCCACAATGGATAAGCATACTATTTGACCTCTAATTTATCATTTCAAGAACTAATATACATTTAGTCCTGTAAATGGAATTCTTAGGAATTACAGAATGTATAGGGTTAGTCACCTGGGTAACATTTTCAGAAGCACCTAAGTGATTTGGAAATATCTTACTTAGAAGTTCAAAGTAGTTTACTAGTTATGGCCTAAACTTTAAAAGCCCAGGGTAAAATTTTAAAAAGCACTTTGACTTAGAAATATTGCAGTAAACATTTGCTAGAACCTTGAGATTCTGTCTTCCTAGATCTACCACGGTAAGGATGAGCCTCCAATTTCTTCTCTCCAGTTAACTTTTTTAGATATCCAAACACACCTACTTTTGGCCACTTCAGAGTTGCTACCCCTGTGACACAAAACACTTTCAAACCCTGGCTTGAACAGCTTTCACCAAGTTGTGGAGTGGGTGTAGGAATGAACTGAACCATGCTTCCCACATGCCAGTGCAAAAGCTAACCTCGGAAGTTACACGAAGAGTAACACAAAGACTCTTCAGACTGTTACGGTATAGAATCAAGAGATACTATATTATTTAGATTACAGCAGAGCCCAAAATATGCTAGACACTTGCCAAACAGCAAAGGCATTTCCTGCTCTGAAGAACATGCAATCTAATGACAGATAAGGTAGATGAGGAAACAGGATACAACATACAAAATCATCAGGTTGATAGGCTTAGATTTTACTAGTTACAAGGTTTTTCTGTTTGCTTGTTTTTTAAAGCTTCACCACACTAAATTCCCCTGCCTCCCACATAAATTCTCCTATTACCATTTTCCCCCACGGCAATCTCTGGCTTCAATTCTCATGCCTTCCACCCTACCTCCTATATAAGTAAGCAGTTAACTCTTAGGATAAATACATTAGATTACTTAGATTTGCATTTTAACTCCTGGCTCTGTAACTAATTTGCTGTGTGACTGTGGAAAAAAGTCATTTAACCACTTAATACCCCAGTTTCCCAATCTGTGAGGTGGGCATAACAGTCTTATACCTGAGCTCAAAATATACTCAATGGTGGACAATCTATTTCATTCAATCATAAAAAGTCCTCATCCTCAGGCAAGCAGAATATTGCAAAGCTAGCCCAACAAAGGTGGTAAAAAGCTTAATCCACTGATTGTTTTTTTGAGATCTTCAAATGAAAGAAATGCAGTGAATGCTACTGATGTGAAGAGCAGTATAACCACCACCACTTGTGAGACAACAAGCCATGCAATGGTTTTCATTATAATAAATATGACCTAATCATAGTTTTCATAGTTAAAGTGCTTAGCTGTAACAATCTCATCCTGTTTATTAAAAGCAGCAACTTGGTTTTTAAAAGGGAAGGGTGAGGGGGGAGAAAAGGGGGAAAAAAATCTAACTTTACATTCTAGCCCAGTGGTTCTCAAACTTTTGTACTGGTGACCCTTTTCACATAGCAAACCTCTGTGTGCGACCCCCCTTTTAAATTAAAAACTCTTCTTTACATATTTAACATCATTATAAATGCTGGAGGAAAAGTGGGGTTTGTTGGGGTGGAGGCTGACCGCTCGCGACCCCTCCCCCCCCATGTAATAACCTCGTGACCCCGATGGGTCCCAACGCCCAGTTTGAGAATCTCTGTTCTAGCTTGTTTTTAAGTGGTCTGATCAGTCTTTGTATTTTGAATCTATTTTGCACATATTTAGCTTGTTAATATTCTTTCATTAAAAGAATCTATTAAAGCATCCTACTCACTGAAAGCTTACAGCAACTGACCCACATAAGAAGCTCTTTTAAAAAAAAAAAGGAGGGGTTACCCATGAGGAAGTACAACAACGTTAACCTCAATGATCTTTCATAATTAAATTTGCTGGTAGAACTCAGCACAGAATTAAAATGTTCTAATGTTTCCCCCAGGTCCTGCACTGATTTTTAAGTTCCAAAACTTTTAATTGTGCAACTCATACAGAAATCAGGCTCCATTTGGTATACTCCTCCAACACCACACATTACCATTGTTGTACACTGTGTCCTGAGCCTGTAAAGACCACACTAACACTCAACTTTTGCTCCCAGAAAAACAATCAATCTTAGGATATGTCAAACTCCTTTAATTTTTGGTATAGAGAAGTTTCTCTGAATTGTTTGCAACACCCTGTAAGTAGGACTAAGCAAGCACACAGCCTCAAGTTACATGAAGTCAAAATAATCCTTCATCCATCCTGAGTTTAATATTCTCCTCACTGCAATTATCCCTCTGTCCTAAGAACCCAAGTGGGGCTCAGCAGCAGAAGAGAGAAGGTTGTGAGAGAGAGAAGCTCACATTCCCTTTCATGGGAAATGACAATGTCTAAGCTGTACCTTCCTCAGTTCATGAGAGACTACATTAACCACTTTTCTTATCCTGAACCTAGTAGTAGTATGTTCTTTCACTGCTGCAGTAATATTCAATCATCCATTAGAGGGTGCCCAAGTATGAAGCATACTTCGGTCTTTTCCTTTTCATGGGCCAAGTGTTAAATTTCAACTATTCATCTGAAGCTCGTAGTCCACTAAGGAAAACCTCAAAAGCTATTCTTGAGCAACGCAAAATGCTACCAGGCAATCACCCTGGCTTATTTAGTGCACTTATAAATATAAATTTTAGGGCTGTCGATTAATTGCAGTTAACTTATGCGATTAACTAAAAAAAAATAATTACGATTAAAAAAATTAATTGTGATTACTCGCCGTTTTAATCTCACTGTTAAATAGAATACCAACTGAAATGTAATAAATATTTTTGAATGTTTTTCCACATTGTTAAATATATTGATTTCAAATTACAACACAAAAAGTGTACAGTACTCACTTTATATTAGTTTTATTACAAATATTTGCATTCTAAAAATAACAGTTTTTTTAATTCATATAAACATACTGTTGTGCGATCTCTTTGTCATGAAAGTGCAACTTGCAAATGTCTATTATGTTTGTTACATAACTGAATTCAAAAACAAAATGTAAAACTTTAGAGCCTACAAGTCCACTCAGTCCTACTTCTAGTTCAGCCAATTGCTAAGAGAAACAAATTTGTTTACATTACGGGAGATAAGAATCATTGCACTTTTGTAGCCTGCACTGCAAGGTATTTATGTGCCAGATATGCTAAACATTCGCATGCCCCTTTATGCTTCAGCCATCATTCCAGAGAACATGCCTCCATGGTCCACTCTGCTTTGGATCGTTATCAAGCAGAACCTGTCATCAGCATGGAAGCATGTCCTCTGGAATGGTGGTTGAAGCATGAAGGGACATATGAATCTTTAGCACATCTGGCACATAAATGTCTTGCGATGCTGGCTACAACAGTGCCATGCGAATGCCTGTTCTCACTTTCAGGTGACATTGTAAACAAGAGGAAGGTAGCATTATCTCCTGCACATGTAAACACACTTGTTTGTCTGAGTCATTGGCTGACAAGAAATAGGACTTGTAGACTCTAAACCTTTACATTGTGTTGTTTTTGAATGCAGGTTTTTTGTACCTAATTCTATATTTGTAAGTTCAACTTTCATGATAAAGAGACTGCACTACAGTACTTGTATAAGGGGAATTGAAAAATACTATTTCTTGTGTTTTTTACAGTCCAAATATTTGTAATAAAAAACAAATACAAAGTGAGCACTGTACACATTGTATTCTGTGTTATAATTGAAATCAATACATTTCAAAATGTAGAAAACATCCAAAAATATTTAAATAAATGGTATTCTATTATTGTTTAATAGTGTGATTAATTGCACGATTAATCGTGATTAATTTTTTTAATCACTTGACAGCCCTAATAAATTTACATAGCTTTTCTTGGTATCAAAGAGCTACTTATACAGCCCCATCATTCTATCTATATACTGCAATCCAGATTTTATTATACATGGGACAATATTTACAGCCTAAATTGTGTAATACTGTACTTCTCTGGGAACTTCCCCATGCAAACAGATAGCATTGTATCTTGCCAGAAATTAGCAAGTCTTGGGCTCTCTTTTCCACTACAATGTTTTCAAGTGTTTCTATTTCGCTTGGGCATACCTTGAACTTTCTTCCCAACACAGCTACATCACTTTAACTATATAGCAAATTCGCTAAAATTCTGCAGTGGTTTTTGGTTCTGACTTTTAGTAATTTTCAAAGCATTTAAAACTAACCCAATAACATCCCAAAGGACAACCTTAATTTGATTTCCTAGAGAATCCCTAACAATTTTCTAGAGGGAAAGATTAAATTGGGTTGCTAACTAGGAAAAGTATTCAAGAAAGTATTATTTGTACAATAATGTGCATGAATGATAGAAAACTTTCAGATTCTGAAAAAAATTGGTGTGTGCCTATCATGGAAACAGCAATTCCTACGGATATTCTGTTCTATAAACCATCAAGAATAGGGAAAATCTTCCACAATATATTAACATATGCTAATAAACGGTCTTCAGACTGTTTCTTTTATTAGTCTTTTTGGATTTTGAAAGACTTCCACCAGCAGTTAATTTTTACTATTTTGTATTTGTACAGACAGATGCATGCAAGACATTTTTAGCAGTTCTAGTTAATTTACTACAGAATGGAAGAATCATTTAGCTGCTATTTATCTACCTAATAAGGACCGTCTCCAGAACCCCTTGGTACACACAGCAAGTATCCCTACCATGGTTTTCATATGGTATGCTGGAGCCTTCTGTACTCAAATCTTTCCTACCATCTTCTGTTTTTATTGTCATGACTATATCTGTAACTTTAGGAACAGTGATTTTATCAGTGGTTACATTTTCCCAGGATCAGCTTATTATTTAATACTGCACTGTCCCCCTCCTCCATCTACCTTAAAACACTTCTTATTTTCCTAACAATCATGGCTAACTGAAACCAGATAGATCTCAACTAGTTTAACATTGTATTGTGTGTGCTTAATTATGTGTGTACTCACACACAGAAGCAATGTATAGATGATCAGTTAAGTTACACTCATGCACCTCATCGGCCCTCTACCCACTAACATTTCCAATAAGCCAATGTACTTACTGCTATTGCAGAAATTGTTTAAATATACAAGAGCTATTTTGGCTATTTTTAGATGTTTAATGTATTAGTTATAATTCTCCTCTCTCTGAGCCTTTTAAAGTTGGACTCCTGTGTGATGGGTTGGATCACAGAAACCCCCTTGAGGATTGCTAACTGATGTGCTAAGACTACTTCTGCCCCTGCTTTCCTGCCCTGGCAGCTTAGGACTCCAGAACCCTGTCTTGTTGAGCCAGACACGCCAGTCTACTCCAACACAGACTCAGGGTCTGAACCACATGCCCCAGAGCTGCAGACTTAACTGAAAGCAACTTACAGAAGGGTTCCTGTCTTTAGCACTCAGATGCCCAAATCCCAATGGGGTCCAAACCCCAAATAAATCCATTTTACCCTGTATAAAGCTTATACAAGTTAAACTCATAAACCGTTCGCTCTCTATAACACTGATAATAGAGAGATATGCACAGCTGTTCCCCCCCCCCAGGTATTAATACATGCTCTGGGTTGTTTAATAAGTAAAAAGTGATTTTATTAATACAGACAGTAGGATTTAAGTGGTTCCAAGTAGTAACAGACAGAACAAAGTGAATTACCAAGTGAAATAAAATAAAACAAGGAAATCTAAGCCTGATACAGTAATACAACTGAGTACAGATAAAATATCATTCAGCGAGATGTTTCAATAAGTTTCTTTCACAGACTGGAGGCCTTCCTAGTCTGGGCACAGTCCTTTCCTCTGGTACAGCCCTTGTTCCAGCTCAGGTGGTAGCTAGGGGATTTCTCATTATGGCTGCCCCTTTATTCTTGTGGAAGTAGAGAAAAAACTGACAGGGATTTGTAGAGGATCTTAATGCATGACAGTCTCTGTTAGCAAGAGTTAGGTTATTTGTAGAAGCAAGGATTGTGTGAAGCGAGTGGAAAAGAACTGTGTGTAGATAATACGAAATGTAGACTGGAGTCTCTTAAGTAAAAAAAAAATATCAGGATGACCTATGTATAAACAAAATGCAGCTGTTGCTTATTATTGTCTATAACAAAAGTATAAATGCTTGCTGTAATTATTTACCTGTTAAAAAAACCTGTCTAGAAAGGGAAAACCCTATGTCCTAGTGCACTCTCTCCCTCCTGTAGCTGCTAAACATAAGAACATAAGAAAGGCCGTACCGGGTCAGACCAAAGGTCCATCTAGCCCAGTATCTGTCTACCGACAGTGGCCAATGCCAGGTGCCCCAGAGGGAGTGAACCTAACAGGCAATGATCAAGTGATCTCTCTCCTGCCATCCATCTCCATCCTCTGACGAACAGAGGCTAGGGACACCATTCTTACCCATCCTGGCTAATAGCCATTTATGGACTTAGCCACCATGAATTTATCCAGTCCCCTTTTAAACATTGTTATAGTCCTAGCCTTCACAACCTCCTCAGGCAAGGAGTTCCACAAGTTGACTATGCACTGCGTGAAGAAGAACTTCCTTTTATTTGTTTTAAACCTGCTGCCTATTAATTTCATTTGGTGACCCCTAGTTCTTGTATTATGGGAATAAGTAAATAACTTTTCCTTATCCACTTTCTCAACATCACTCATGATTTTATATACCTCTATCATGTCCCCCCTTAGTCTTCTCTTTTCCAAGCTGAAGAGTCCTAGCCTCTTTAATCTTTCCTCGTATGGGACCCTCTCTAAACCCCTGATCATTTTAGTTGCCCTTTTCTGAACCTTTTCTAGTGCTAGAATATCTTTTTTGAGGTGAGGAGACCACATCTGTACCCAGTATTCGAGATGTGGGCGTACCATGGATTTATATAAGGGCAAAATAAAGTATCTGACTTTGCTGTACCCAACCAAAAAAGTAAAAACTAAGTTTTTCTCCGACATTCTGTTCCACCCATTTATATCTCTTTTGCATGGTGGGGGGGGGGAGGGGGAGAAAGACTCCTTTGTCCCTCTCTGGGTCTCCCCCACCCCTCCTTCTCAATGGAAAAGCACCAGGTTAAAGATGGATTCCAGTCCAGGTGATATGATCACGTCATGTAAGACTTCATTACCCACTTGCCAGCACACACATATATAGGAAGACTTATAGGTAAAACAGAGCCATCTGAAGTCAATTGTCCTGGTTAATAGGAGTCATCAAGATTCCAAACCACCATTAATGGCCCACCCTTTGCATAATTACAATAGGCCCTCAGAATTATATTTCATATTTCTAGTTTCAGATACAAGAGTGATACATTTATACAAATAGGATGACCACACAGTTGATTATAAGCTTTGTTATGATACCTTACAAGAGACCTTTTACATGAAGCATATTTCAGTTACATTATATTCAAACTCATTAGCATATTTTCATAAAATCATATCGAGGGCAACGTCACATCCTGATTATCAGGAAGCCTGGCTTAGTAAGTGGTGGGATACAAGAAGTAATCACAATAAATGCTTTAACATTTCTAAAATATATTCTCTGTTGAATATGTCATATGTGAAATACATGGTGGTATGGCATGGCACAAAGAGTTTATCAATCTATCATTTGGGATGACCTATATAACTCCCTTGTGACTTCAACATTCATAAGCAATGCAGGCATCCATCCCATGAGTGCTTATCAAATCTTTACTATCACCAACTTGTATTTTACTCAGAGAACGTGGTACATTTTTTAAAACACAGAAGTATGACTATACATTTATAAACACTGACTTGAATAGAAAAACATTACAGAAAAACGACTACTGAATAAAACAGTTCTAAGAAATCCTTACCAGAGGATCACAATTCCATTTTGTGACAACTTTTGAGATTTCAAAATTTGTTTTTATTATTTCACAACAGAACAAAACCAAAGCCATTTGAACATTTTTATGAAAATGAAGTTGTGTCAAAAACACGTGTGCGCATTTGTCTGTCACATTCTACAGTTTGCCACTTCAGGCACTGGCCTGGGATGTGGGAGACCCAGGTTCAAACCCTCCCTCTGCCTGATTCAGAGCAGAGTTTTTCATCTGAATCAGGCAGAGCAGGCACTTGAACCTGGGTCTCCCACATTCCAGGCCAGTGCCGGAAGCAGCAGGCTATAGTCTCTCTCTCTCTCTCTCTAACCTTCCCAACAATTTCATCAAAGATACGTCTTTGATGAAATAGCTTATTTCACAAAAATATCATTTTGGCAAAACTGTTCTGGCCAGCTCTATTAGTTACAGAAACATTCAGTTCAAGATTTTGATAACAATACACAAAGCAGATCTCTAACGGAGATTTAAGAATGTAATATTGTCTCACTTGTTACTCCAAATTTGCAGATATTTAAACTGCAGGCTGTGGGCTGCAAGATAAATACTGTTTGCACCAGATATATGACCGTGTTGGGGAAAGGATACTGCTTCACAGAGATAGATGGTGAAAGATCACCTATAAAGCACCAAACATTAGTGCATGCAAGACAGAGCTTATGTGGAGACTGCTCTTGTCGTTTAAGTAGTTCACTTTGGCAAATATTTGCCCAGTGGCACTAAATTAACCAAGTGAAGTAATTCAGATGAGTGTGAAGAATTATTAGATTAAAGAGGGTCATTTGCTGGCTACTTTCCAGTGGCAGAATAATTATCAAACCACACCATTACCACTATTATGATATTATGCACAAGTAATGGAAATGCTGAAGAATACCGTTCAACTGAAACAATCATGGGCTCCTACACCTCAAAGGGCTGATTAATATTTAATTACTCCATTTCTCAGGATAGAGATAATGTTATGAGAGCATTATTAACACTTCATCTATAGATTCTGAAACACTGAAGAGTCCACTATTATCCCCATTTTACAGAAAGACAGTTGAAGTGCCTTGCCCAAGGCCACACCATATCAGGGGGTGCATCTGGGAATAGACCCCACATCTCCTGATTGCCTATCCAGTATCCCAGTCACCAGAACACAGTGCTAGCAAAATTGGACCATAGGGACTAACTAGTTCAAACGCATACAAATTCACAAAGACAGATGAGAGACTTTGTTCATGTCCACCCATCTATACACAAAGACACTCAAGATACTATGTCGATGGGCATGTTGCAAGTTCCTGGGTAAACAAAAAATATTTCTGCGCTCAAGTCAGTGATATTCAGAGTGATAAATTCAGGATGATTAATAGAAGACTTCAAATGTGGAATCATCCTGAATGGTATTCTGATTATTTTAAATTAAAGGAAAATAACCCCTTCACTGCTGCATTCTGCAATTATGAACCCCCCCCCCCAGAGTTCCATCTCCTGCTGGTTTCTTCCTCCAAAACTGAAGTCAATCCTCTGGACATCATAATCCTCTAACGCAACCATTTGTGAGGTCACTAGATTAGGACTTTGAGGACTTATATTAATGATTCTTCATGCCAGTTTCCCCAGCAACACACAGGAGAAGAGAAAAACCCCGAATGTGCTAAGTATTGAAATATCTCTAAAATTCAAAGAAATCATTAAAAAAATTGGGCTAGAAGGGTCCTCAAGAGGACATCTACATCCAGCCCCATTGCACTGAGGCAGGACAAAGTATATCTAGGTGTTTATCTAACCTGTTCTTAAAAGCCTCCAATGACAGGGATTCCACAACCTCCCTTGAAAGCCTATTCCAGTGTTTAACTGTCCTTATAGTGAGAAAGTTTCTTCTAATAGCTGATCTAAATCTCCCTTGCTTCAGATTAAGCCAATTACTTCTTGTCCTTCTTGAACGTAAGAACACAGGAATAGCCATATTAAGTCAGACCAGTGCTCCGTCTTGCCCAATATCTTGTCTTCAAACAGTGGCAAGTGCTAGATGCTTCAGAGGTAGCGAACAGAACAGGGCACTTTATCGAGTGATCCACTCCATCATCCAGTCCCAGTTTCTAAGCAGTCAGATGTTTAGAGACACCCAGAGCATGTGGTTGCTTTCTTGGCCATCTTGGCTCATGGAGAACAATTGACCACTATCCTCTTTATGAGCAGTCTTTAACATACATATTATCAGACATCTATTATTTTGAAAGTTTTTCCAAGTTAAATCAGTAAATAGATGACCCAGATGCACCTCATTTGTGCAAAGAAAAGAAAAGCTGTGTTTGAGTTTACCACAGTGTGCCGTTTGCAATGAAGACCTGTTTCAGTTGAGTGGTAAGGAGTTTTATATAGTACTTTCAAAACACAGTCCTGAAGAGGAGTGAGCATACTGGAAGAACACTGAGTTTGAATAAACCCTGGATTTACATTTAATTTAGAAAGGGTGTTCTCTTAATTGTGAGAGGACAATTAGAATAAATTGAAACAAAATGTGTGAAATTTCTCAGTTTCACATGCCATTACAGCAAGTGCAGACACATGTAACAGCTGGTCAATTTAACTTACATTCTCAGTTATTAAACATTACCTGCAGGTCCATTAAACTGCTTTTCTACTGGAAACACTATATAAATTACTTACTACTCACAACACAGAGGATTAAGTTGACCTTTCTCTAGGGCATGATATTCCAACTCAGCGCCTCTGAAGTATGACGCCAAAATGATATTAGCTGTTCTTAATAGTATCAGATTTCACAGCTCCACCTTTAGTGAGTGAGTTGGGGAGTGTCATAACCATTACCCATATTGCTTCCTGATCACTATGGAAGTAATAGCCATTTCTATAAAAAAAACCTACAGACTGAAGAGATATAAAACAAATGTATAAGTGAGTTGAATTCGTAGTCAATGCAAGGAAATGGTCAAAAATTAAATTGTTTTGTAATTCTCTTATTGTTGCTATAATTAACTGCTAAATGTATTTTATATGCATGTGTTTTATCTTCAATCCATATTATATAGATCAACTAATGGAAAATGAACGCACTATTAGACCACTGTTTTTAATTTTTCATCTAGAAGAATTAAAACATTGAGAACTTGATCAAACAGAGGTTCATCAGTAGTAAAAGCTCGCCTTTTGGCAAACTACAGCTTATTAATTATGCAAATTTCAATAATTATATGTTGATTAAATGATTTTTAAAATCCATCATTACAGCCAGAATAATTATTTGATTTAATATGCTCAGATCCTTGTAAAACACAGAAGATGAAAAGATGTTTGTTGCTATTAAAACCTGAAGTAAAACTCTATTCCTGCCTCAGACACCTGCATTTGGAAGGTACAAAGCCGAAGGTACAAAGCCAAAGCTCCTTTCACTAATAAATTTGCATTCCTTTTAACACCTAGACTCCCATCAAAGGACTTTAGCTAAACTGTTCTGTAGGCAGAGCTCTCAAATAGGCTGGCTCCATTCCTGCAAGACCAAGTAGTCAGTGTAGAAGGTGTAGGGGAGAATGGGCACTATACTCAGGCCAGGAGAATGAGGTGCATAGGTAGGACCACTTAAATAAGGTGCGTGACTCCATCACCCATGAACAGATCTCGGAATCTTACTCTTCCCACATAAGGGCTGTGCAAATATATAATATTAATATAATGTTAATATATAATAATATAATATAAATTATTATTAGGCTGCTTGTGTCAATTAGTCGAGGACACCACCCATATTGTTCCTCCTCCACACAGAGGAAGGCACCACTATCAGCCAGAGGTTGGGAGGTACTCCATACCTTGGATGTGAAGGGCCACTGAGGACTGGGGTACACTTTTCAGGAAGTATAGAAGGCTCTACAATTGTGGCAACCAATGGGCCTGCACATCACTCCAAAGGCTTCATGGAGCAGCCATCAAAATGAGGATTTGGAACTTGACTCCATACGTTCTGTCTATTTGATTGAGAAATAAATTTTATTTTCTTAATTTCTATGTAAGCACCAGACTTTATTCTATATTTTTATAGTGCATAGCACAATGGGATCCTTGTCCATGACTAGGCCTCTTAGGTGCTACGGTAATACAAACAAAAACAACCACGATAATAAATACACCTGGAAAACTAGATTCTTTGCTTGAGGCAGGAACATACAAGTGTGCATGCAGGTGGCACGTGTACCATTATTAGCTTTCAAGCAACTTTTTTTTAAAAGCTTCCTGCTCTGAACACTCAGAAGTCCACTAAAATAATTATTCTTTGTTAATGAAGGGAGAAGTGGGGAGATACTGACATTTATTGAGTAAAATCAATCCTCCCAAGCCCACAAGAAACCAGTGGCCATTCCATAGAATGGAATCGAAATTGTAACTGGAAGTAAACTGCTGATTTAGGTGCAAGTAAGCAAAGACTACATGATATGAAACACAATTTTCCACTGAGTTTTGTGGAAAAACGGAGTACATGAGATTCTTTCTTTTCATAGGCTGTTGAATCACTTGTTCACAAAACAGACTGAGATAATCTATTACAAATTACCAATTAGGTGGATCTGACAGTATGACTGAAGAATGGACATAAAAACAATTACTAAAACACATTTTGGACAATTACAAAAAATTAGTTTAGAAATGGGTATTACAAACGTGCTAGCTAATATGGTGAAGGTCTCATCCCAATTTCTTTGTGGCCCCGCCCCCTGATTCAATTTGATATTGCCAGGATGATATGCTGCTGCCACGTACATGTACACGTTCAAGAGTAATGGAAATTCTACTCCTGACACTTAAATCAGGCAAATTAAATGAAGGCTGTTGATGCTATGTAACCTGCAATAGACTGTATGCGGTTTTCTTTAATTGGTATACCATTTGGTAACACGCTGGCCAAAGCATTTCAGTTTAAAATATATTCTCTTCTGTGATAAATTATGCTCTGTATCCAAATTCAAATTAGGAGTTCACTCCTAAACTATTGTTAGGAAAAGGTATTTTGAAAAAATACTATGTCAACCGTGCTCTCAGGTAAGAGTGTAAGCTTCCAGACTGACCTGTGCAGGACAGCATTCATTCAGTCACCTTGCTTTGGTCAGCACTGGAATAGACAAATATATCCAAGGAAAGAACTCCTGCACATACTGCTTGAAGCAAAAATGCCTTCCCCAGCATTTAGCTCTTGAGGCTCAGTATAACTGAGGCTATGGCTACACTATGGGCTAGGTGTATGATTCTCCTGTTGTGTAAAAATACTCATGTTCGCTCTCATCGCCTGAAGCCAGTGGGTTTATACTCTTCACAGCTGAGCTGCGCCTCTGCTGCCGCTACCAGGGATACTGGGGCTACACTGAGATTTATACTTGTGCTAGCGCAAATGTGTACACCAAGCAGGGGAAATCACACTCCTAGCTCGTAGTTTAGACATAGCCTGAGGGCTGAATACGTTCATCTGAGATTCTTTGTGAATGTGTGAACAGCCTGGATTTGCTTTAGGACTTGGAACATGATTTGCATGGATGTTTGTTTGATGCAGCTTTAGTGTTGTAAAAGCTTTGAAGTTACAGAATCAAAATCTTTTATTAAAATGGCAAGGAGAGAGTCCAAATACCAGCATTGTTTTTTCCTATCTTAGGAACCCTGATTAAGAAATGTTCATCCCTTAACAGCTTAAACTCAATATCAGTCACCATTCTCATGTCCTGATGCACTCCCTCCTAAAAAAAAATAAATTGAGCACTACTGTGCAATTAGTTAACAGGCAAACATAGGTCAATATTTAGCTGCTACATCACATACATCCCCTGTGGTCACTGATTTAGCCAGAGTGATTGTGTCACTCACAAAATTACTTTAAATCAACTACCAACTTCTCCAAACCTGAATACATTCAAACAGATATTGGAGTAATAAACATGACTAGATAAAGTTGCATGGGCGAGTTACAATGGTGAAAGTGTCATAGCATGATTCCCACTCTATTTACTTTGCCTTTGGCTCCTCCTTGCAACCTTCTATCACAAATGGATTGGTACCTCAATAAATTTGTGGAGAAGCAAAGAATAGTCATATTTGAGAAACTTTGCAGATTGAGCAGCAAAGGTACTTTTGGTTTCATAACTTGCACCTAAATATACCAAACCTAAAAAATCAGGCAAATTGTATTAGTGAACAGATAGTTCACATCACAATGGACTATATACAGGCATTGGGGTTTTGTAGTACTGCGCTATCATCATGATATTAGAGCACCTGCCAGGAAAGTTAGATTACCATAGCTAGGTCCCTAGAGAACTTCAGAGACACTTTGGCTATTCTCCCCTCTTAAATTATAGAGGGGAAAATAGCTTTTTGGAAGAGGGGGGGTAGGGAGAAGACAGAGATGTGGTTGTCATTTAAGGATTTTTACCATAAAAAAAATGACACTATCAAAGTACGGTTTTACAGCACAACCTGTATAAGTAAATTTTGAAAATTTCAGATTACAGGACATCACAAGAAAAGTTGGTGAGAAGGAGATTACAATTCATGAACAAGATATAAATACATTTGATTTTATATTTTTTGGTATTTAGAATTAAGATGAATCAAATCAGCAAGCTATTACATCCAGGATAGAAGATAATTTAAATATTTAAGTTTTCAGTAGCTCCATAGTTTATATTAGGTTCCACAACAAATAGCAGATTTCCATGTATAATCTATATAATAAAACTTCAGGATTACGAATGTCTGTTGAGTCAGCGTGAAGCAATGAAAACAGCTATAAGCGTGGTTGAGAACTCTTCCTGTTCAGATCATCATCAAGTTCAATCACTGGGATTCAGAGAGTGTTACCATCCTGGTTTTAATTTCTCAGCCATGTTCAACTCCTTTACACACAATTTATTGTCAGCACAAGCTTTCAGCTACTAATATTAAATATACACCTAAAGCGCACATGGTACATACATTTGGTCTGTAATCCTAATTGTTAGGATTGTCACCAATTTGCTGCTTCCTTATTCCTTGTAAATTAGGCTGTCATCAGGAAGAAATCACTGATTGTGATTCTATCATTCATCTTTTTCCTAAACTCCACAATGAGATGGTGAACATCCTATTTGCATTCTGATCCCTTAAGAGCTGCAGTCATCCAGTTCTCTGCCAATTTTCATTCCCATCTAATCTGCTCTCTTTTATGTTTATTTTTTCCTTATTTTGTTTGTCACATTGCTCAGGGTAGGAGATTCTTCCATTAGTGAATCTATGAGGCCAAATTACATATACTTCCATGGCTGAGCACCATTTTTCTCCATCCTTCTCGTACCAATATTGATGCACCAGACAGAAACTAGTTTCTTCCATCCCTCAAATCAAATAATCAACTTACAAAATATAACTAAATCAGAATACAATCAAAAATATACACTACCAAAATAAAACAGAGCATCATAGGGGTAGAAAAAAAGCTTAGGCTGCCTGAGCATGCAGCACTATGTGTCACCTCCTCCAATGACTGGCTATACTGGTAGCTAGTGCAGGAGCAAAGATAGAAGGCTAGCAGCTTTCACAGTCCTATTACCTTCCCCATGGCCACAAGAGCATGTTTATGGACTGTAGAACTGGGCTCATGATGCTTATGTTGACCACATTTTTCTTCTCTGCACACCCATTTCTCCCCCCTTTGTGAACAGTTGGAGATGCATTATCCCTTATACTGACATTGTCTAGCTTCTTCTCACTGTGACATCTTTTCCCTTCTGTGCCCCATCCCCATTGCTCTCAGAGTAGGCCTAGCACACCCCCCCCCCTTTAAAAAAAAAAAAGATCTGGGTAGCCAGAATTCTAGTTGGGGAGGGGAGGGCCTCAGGGGTTTAAGACAATCTGCCAGAAGGGGATTGGGATCTTGAAGGCCATGGAGGAGCGGTGCGTGAATGGAGCAAGGGGGGCACTGAGTCCCTTGACAGGAGAGGATCATATGGAGACCGGCGTCGTGGAGCTCATTGGGACTGTGACCAATGCCTTGCTGATGGGTGGTGTCACGATGGGGAGCGGTGCCACGAAAAGGATCGGCGACGAGTCGCGAGCCACTGCTGTGGCGACAACCGGTGTGGGGATCGGCGCTCCGAAGGGCACCGTGATGTTGCTGAATATGACCTGGACCGTGTCCCAGCAGTCTACAGTGACCTCGAGTGCGAACGGCTCCAAGGGTCGGGGCTGTGGGACCAGTGCCGCAAGTCTAACTGGTGCCGTGAGTCAGACCGGTATCTGGAGCGGTGCCAGGACTCGGAACAACGCCGGGACTCAGAGCAGTGTGGAGATGCTGGTCTGAGGGCTGACAGTAGGAACATCGCCGGTATGCTCTTGGACAGCACCTGGACTCAGGCCAGAGCCGGTGCTTGGGTCGGGGACACCGGTGTTGTCATTTCAATGACCCCTCTTAGCAGTCTCGAAGGTATCTGGAGTGGAAGGTAATGTAATCTCTTCCACTTGCGCAGACCCTTGCGCGGGACTGGCATAAGCAGACCGGGGCCTAGAGGTCTCATCTGATTTAGAGGCCTGGTTCGAAGCTTGCTCGGTTGGGGCCGGAGCGACCGCTTCGGGCCTACCAGAGGGTCCTCCCAAGGCTTGCTTTTTCTGAGCGACTGGGGAGTGGGAGTCTTTGGGGCCCGGGAGATCAATAGTCCCAAGGCGGGCGCGGGATCTTCTGCGGTGCCATGGCCGGTACCGCTGTGGGAGCACTGCGCTCCACAGCGCTCGGTCCTGCATCTTGAGAGGAACGCAATGCGGACTCCGCGAGGAGTTGCTTGAGCCGGATTTCCCTCTCTTTTCTTGTTCGGGGCTTGAATGCCTTACAGATTTTACACTTGTCAGCCTGATGACCCTCCCCCAGAAACGTAGGGAAGGAGTCGGTGGGGGTCGCCCGTAGGCATCGTCTTGCTGCAAGAAGTGCAAGGTTTGAAGCCCTGGGACTGCATGCCCCAGAGCCCCGCAGGGCAGTCCTTGAGTGCGAAACTGCCCTCACTACTAAACTATGCTTAACATTATAGTAACACTTAACACTATCAACGATTAACTAACAAATGTAACTACTAAGATAAGAGAAAAGCTAGGGATTAGTGGAGCACTTGAGAAACAAGAGACCACTGTTCCAACAACCGGTAAGAAGGAACTGAAGGGGGGGGTCAGGCCAGCAGGGTCTTATATAGAATCACTCCAGGGGGCTCCCCAGCTGGCCCGACAGGTAGCTGCTAGGGAAAAAGTTTCCGACATCCATGCACACAAAGCGCGCGCACACCTCACTGGAATTGACATGAGCAATCACTCGAAGAATAATTTTTTTTTAAACTAAGTCAGTCTGACTGATCACTTTCCAGTGGCGCTGCCCATGAGGAGATCCTTACTGGAGTCTTGTCCTGGAATTAATATGGAGCAGGACAAAGTCATGCAAGAGCAAGCACCAAATGGAATTCACTGCACTAATGTATACTTTGAGTTGCCCAAGGCAACTCAGCTTGATATTTATTTTAAAGATTTGAATTAAAAACTCGAAATAAGGCCTGATACAAATTCATATCCTTGTACCAACTCGATAGGAGGGAGGGAAAGGTTTGTGTGTCAGGTTAACAAATTAAATTGCTACCAAGCAGCTTTCTAAATTGAGCAAAAAAACTGGTTAATGGGATCTGTCCAAGAGTCAATAGCTTCCTCTGTGCCTTTGACACAGCACAATGCATCCATAGACCTAATATTCTCTCACAAATGTCTCCAGCATTATGATACAGTCACCTTCCCTTTTCTACCCTCACCTTTCACTCTCCCATTCATTCACTGTCACATTCAATACAGCTGATCAACTGTTACTCCACTGGCAGCAGCGTAGGGAGATTTCCACTTAGAACTGTCAAATCAGTTGGGGATGTACATTTCAAGCCATACTCAACAAGTCTTTTCCTCCCTTTTTAAATGGCTGCAGGAGCTGTAAAGTACACACGATTGGGAAGGAGAGTACAGACCCTGCTTAAGTTCATCCAGGACCCTTGTAAGAAGTCTTCACTGCCTTGAATTACTGCACAGTGTGACAATATGCAGTGAAGTGCTTAATATAGATTTATTTATATACATGCTTAATAAGCATCTGTTTTGATAGAATTCACAAGGTTAGCGTCACAAATCACTTACAAATTTAAATTTCAGTAACAATGCAAAATATATGGTCTACAGATGTGGCAGCTTTTTCAGAATATCTGTTTATCTGCCAAAGAATATAGCTGGAATCCCATTCTATTCCAATTTACATCAAATCTTATATCAAAGCTAGTGAAATAGGGTTATTTTGTTTCAGTCTAAACTTCAAGACTTCCGCTGCCAAGAAAGTCGATAGCAGGTGGGAAAGAAATAAAAATGAATGCTTAATCTCAGAAAGAGCACCTTCAACTAAGACATGAGTTTGGGGATACCGTGAAGTCATGCCTCTTCTATGAAAGTCAATGGAAATTATCATTGATTTCCATGGGAGCAGAACTGAGCTCTAAGAGAACTCGGAGAGTTTGAGTAACACATCAGTATGTGCCACACTTACATTTAAATCATGTTCTAGCTACTCCAGCTTGCTAGATCCACAGTATTCAGTGCATGTTCCGCAAACTCTCCAACAATGATCGCCACACTTAGGCCAATCTAATATCAGAATTAAAAATCCAAAACATGGGAGGATATGCATCATGTCATTTCTAATGCAGACTAAGTCCCATAGAATGAAGCTGTCTCTCTCTCTGTAAAGAGCAATATACTAGTGTACAAATACTACCCCTACAGAACAAAGTAGCAGCAGCTTTGGTACTTTACCCACTTACAGGTCAAAAGTTAAGATAGCCTATTCAGTTACGTGCCTTCCTTCACCACACTTCCTACTCAGATCACAGTGGGAGAGAACATCATGCATTGAACTCCAAATAAGGACGACGGTTTATGGTTAAATTACTGGGACTAGGATGACCAGATGACCCGATTTTATGGGGACAGTCCCAATTTTGGGGTATTTTTCTTATATAGGCTCCTATTATTCCCCCCACCCCCATCCTGATTTTTCACATTTGCTGTCTGGTCACCTTAACTGGGACTCAGGAGATGTGAATTAAGTTCCCAGCTCCGCTGCAGCCTCTCCCATGTGATCTTCGGCAGGTCACTTAATTGACCCTGTGCCTCAGTTCCCCCAACTTGTAAATATAAAGATCACTCTGTTGATCATTCTGACTAGAGCTGGTTGGAAGATTTCCCAACAGAACATTATGCTGATTTCTCAAAAACGAAACATTTTGTGGAAAAGTGTATTCAAATAAAACTGTCTCAGGAAAAAATAAAATTACATTTTGATAAGGTCAAAATGTTCAATTTTGACAGTTTCAGAATGGAATGTTTAGATCTTTTGTTTCAAAAAAATGACTATTTAGAAATTTTATACTATAATTTTTTTTAAAATAAAAAATATCAAAATCAGATTCTATTTTCCTCAATGATTTTTTTCAGAATTTTGTTTTGTGGGATATTTCCAAATTTTGTTCTCATTTCATTTCAGAATGGAAAATTTTTCAAAACAGGATTTCCCATGACACAGAAAATCCAGTTCTTGCTCAGCTCTATTTGTGACCTTTGCTTTCCTGGTCTGTTGCATCCAACTGTTTTCCTTTCCCTTATACTCACACTACAAGCTCTTCATCTTTTCACTATGTTTGTACATTGGGTAGCACAATGGGCCCCATGTGTCATCACAATACAAGTGATTAAGTAGACAATAAAACTCCAGTAACTCCTTAGTCTGTTCCAAAAGGAGGATAGCAAGTGGATACCAATCCTATCATTGGTTGATTTATTAAACCTCCAGATGAAAATTTATTCAAATAGTTTTAAAAAAAAATTATTAGTAAACCAGAAAAAGAATGAAGATTTGACTTGCAATTTTCATCACCGATGATGCTACACTAAGCCAGCAATCTGACACTAATCCAACTCTATTGTAATTTACTAGTCACTGAATGGATTCAGTTTGCTTGCAGAGAGCACACCATTTGCCAGCACAGCTTAAAATTGTACAGAAGTGAAGGCCATGCTTTCATTTACTGTTCACATGAAAACATGACAGTACTAGCATGACGCACTGACAGTTTGTAAACATTCATCAATTTAGATTTTGTTAACATTTACAATAATGTTAAGATTGGTCTCCTGAAGGGATTCACATCTCCCTGAATTCCCAAAACTTTTATCTTCAATTTATACACTTCTCACCCTTTCTGCCCTGTGGAGGGAGCTCTGAGGTAAGATGTGCTCTGAGCTGTCCATCTTACTAACTCGTTTCCACTAACAGCAGAGAAATAAGAGCTCAACACCACAATATTTGTATGGAGAATATACAATTGTAATACTGACTAGAAAGAACAATTTAATTGCACACACTATTTCCCTACGGATTCACTTTAGAGTTAGTTACCAGCATCACTCTTTATCTGTTCTGATTTCATAATCAACTCCCATCCCCCAGTCCAAGTCTTTCAGTCAGAAAAAAAGTCAAATCAAAGAATTCAGACTTATTTTCTGTTTCTCTGAACAGGTAAACACAGAGACAGACAAATATTTATTCTAAACATGTCTCAGTATATTTCAAGGGTGAACAAATTTAAGCGCTTAACCCAGGAAAGAAAAAACTCAGTTCTGAAACCCCACTTTACAAGAGTTTAAAAAGGCCCAATCAATTTAAATGACAGCACAGAGTGAGAAAACGTTGCTTAAAAAATGCAAATCATAATTGCCATTTATAAATATGTGGGGAAGGAGGGCAGAGAGAAGAGAGAAGTATCAAAAATGATTTATCAGCATAGCAAAGAATAAAAATTTTTAACATTTAACTTATTTGCTCTCATATAGCATAAACAGTAAGAACATGCAGTTTAACATTTTAATACACATCTGCCTCAGTGAGGTTTCATTAAATTGTTTTACAATACCTAACAATGTGGATATGGGTTAGGGTAAATTTAAAGAGAGAAGGCTGCCATAATACCTCAAATTTATAAAGAACTCTCATCGCTGATAACTCAAAGACAGGCACCATATCACACATTAAAGATTAAAAACTGCTATTCAAAAAGCTACCAGTGATATGGACATTTCCGCCTAATGCTTATTGTAACATACCAGCAAACTGATAGATCTGTATGTATCACTCCCTTTCTGAAGCAAAAACTAAAGGAAAGGACATGAAAGCTGTTGAGTTTGAAATAAGGAAAATATATCCAAGGAGGAACTGTCAGTAAGAGTTAGCTGGCAGCACAATTCACTGTCTTTTGGAAACCAAAAGGTCACACCTTGAACTCTGCCCCTCATTCTGTGAAGTATCCTGGTTCAGTGTATTCAGAAGCTGAAGGGAGGAGAGGATCATATTGCACAACTATCACTGCTAGTTTGTTGAAAGCAATATTTACTTATATTGAATAATAAAATAATAATAATAATAAACACATCTACAGTATGATTTAAACCAAAATCCAACTGTGTAAAACTCTTGGTTCTACAACCAGATGAAGTCCGTAGAAACACACTTAGACATAATACACCTCTACCTCGATATAACGTGACCGGATATAACACGAATTCAGATATAACGCGGTAAAGCAGTGCTGGGGGGGGGCGCACTTCGGTGGATCAAAGCAAGTTTGAGATAACGCGGTTTCACCTATAATGTGGTAAGATTTTTTGGCTCCTGAGGACAGCGTTATATCCAGGTAGAGGTGTATGAATTCATGAGCAGCATAGTGGCGAAAGATCATCTCATCTAGCACTCTGTTAGTGCCATATAAGCAAAGTTACACTTTCTAGGTGGGACCTTGCTATTTACCTCTCTCCACTGTGAAAACCAACCATTCATTCCTACCCTTTGTTTCCTATCTTCTAACCAGTTACTGATCCATGAGAGGACCTGCCCTCTTATCCATGACTGCCTACTTTGCAAGTCTTTGGTGAGGTACCTTGTCAAAGTCTTTCTGAAAGTCCAAGTACACTTTATCAGCTGGATCACCCTTTTCCACATGTCTGTTGATTCCCTCAAAGAATTCTAATAGATTGGTGAGGCCTTTACAAAAGCCAACAGATCGTGTTCATTTATGTGTCTGATCATTATGTTCTTTACTATAGTTTCAACCAATATGCCTGGTACCCACGTTAGGCTTAACTGACTTGTAATTCCAGGATCTTCTCGGGGGGGGGGAGAGAGTGTCCACAAATGAATGAAAAATCATAACCCTGTATGCACTCTATTTTAAAACAGGTCTAAAGAAAAATTTCAAAACAAAGCAATGCACACCATCCTTAGTCAAAACTATGTACATGTTGAGTGGGAAATTACAGTTGCATGAATAATCAGAGAGTAAATAAGGGCCTGAAAAAAAGTTCTTTGAGAAATGCTTCCCATTTCTCTCCACATGTATAAGTAGGTCAAAGTATACTCTGCAACTTAAAAAAAAAAAAAATCTAGGTTGAGATCAAGACAAGTATATTCAGCCTAAGAGAATGAATTAGAGAAAACAGACATCAACTGATAGTGCTACAGTAGTACACTACAATAATCGCTATAAAGGAAGTCATGGCCCTATGAGATTCTTCCTCCCTGTGGGCAGATAGCAGTTGAGATGTTGTGAAGGTCTCACAATGCAGCAGGAGAGAGAAGAAAACAGAGGTAATCAGCAAACCTCTGTCATTTATGGATCCTATTCCTAAAAAGCTCCTACTTACCTATCAGTTGAAAGAGACTTTAGAAAACGCTAAATGTGTGCACAAGCTGTTCAAGTTTAATTTTTGTTATTTCCATTTTATAAACTTTCTAAAAAACAAACACATGGGGTGAGTCATTTGGCTCAGAGAAGTGTTCATCTGTTAAACAAGTTAAGAAATAAGTGCAAGTCACTTCCTTGTTGATAGTGTGATAGGCTCTGAGGGCTACACACTTCACCATTCTCAGGCACCCTCACTGGGTGGGTGCATGCAAAGCTGTATTATTTTGCTGCTACTTCACCTTCGTGCAAAAAGACGGTTACTCACCTTTGTAACTGTTGTTCTTCGAGATGTGTTGCTCATATCTATTCCAATTAGACGTGCGTGTGCCGCGTGCACATTCGTTTTAAGATTTTTACCCTAGCAACACTCGGTGGGTCAGCTGAGGCACCCCCTGGAGTGGCACTGCCATGGAGCCAGATATATGCCCCTGCCGACCCAGTGCCCCCTCAGTTCCTTCTTGCCAGCTACTCTGACAGAGGGGAAGGAGGGCGGGTTTGGAATGGATATGAGCAACACATCTCAAAGAACTACAGTTACAAAAGGTGAGTAACCGTCTTTTCTTCTTCGAGTAGTCCAAACAGGTCTTTGCCATCTCTGATTTTTATCCTATTAACTTTATGGCTTCTGACACATTGAAGCTCTCCTTCCTATAATCCTTTTCTCAGAGAGGATCACTTCTGCCTGATGAGGCTCAAAACCCATCCTTTCAGTAGAAATATTCCCAATCCTCCCATTATCGGTCTGCATTTCAGCAACCTCTGCTAAAGGAAAGGAGCAAGGTCTTCTTCAGACCAGTGTTTTCACATGTATCAGCTGGGGCTGCCATGGAAGTGAAGCAGGGCAATCCCTACTCCCTCAATCCCACCCCACAAGTCTCTTGACTCCCTTGCGACACGATTGCAAATATATATTTCTGCAGAAGAATGAGGCTTCAGACAGTCATTTTAAATGGCTAGTTTCAGCTCACGTAGGTCATAACCAAACTGAACAACTGCACTCCAGATTCTATCATCTGGTGAAGCGTGACAAGTTGCAATAAAGAAACTTTGTTTATGGAGAGAACCCGTCTCACTCACAGGTAGCAGAAACTGCATCACTTTATCAATAGCTTTATAAGCAAGTGTTTTAAAATTATGTAAACAATTCTTACAATACTTCAGTAACTGCTAGAAAGTGAAGACACCACAGTGTAGCTCATGAACTATTTAAGGGGGGGAAATCTGGCATGGGGAGGACACAAAAGTCTCACAGTTTCAGCATCCTGACAAAATTAAGGTGAGCATCCTGCTCACCTTAATTCAGAGTCTCTGGTTTCAGACCTTCTAGCCTGTACCCCACTACAGGAGCTACATGAAGCAGAGAAAAAAAACTGCATTCTTATTCCACTTGTAAAAAGGATAGTGCCACTCATACCTTTTCTTTTTATGCATTCTAATGTTAAATGACGCACATCCGAGTATGACAAAATGTTACTATAAAAAAACTGAGGCCTTTTCTACACGAGACAATGGATTCACTAAATTCAGTTTTTAAACTGATGCAAACCCATAGGTGGACACATTCACATTAGTTTAAAACTGGCTTATATTAGTTTGGCTTGCATCTGTAAGCCAGATTTGAACTGAATTCAGAGCATCCACACAGGGTTCTTCCACTAGTTTAAATGAATTGATTTTAAAAACACACCTTTAGTTAATTGGGTGCAACTGAAGACAAGGCTGAAGACAAGACACCAGAAGCTGTTACAACTGTGCTCCTTGGAAGCAGAGGAACATCCCAGTTCATATACTGAAGGCAAAACACACCTGTATTCATTACTTGCTACTGCCCATCAACTCCAAGGGAGAGAAAGCACAGCATCAATAATGGAAGGGCGTGAACAGTAAAGTATTAGAAAATAGTATGTACAGTGAATTTAGGGCTCAGAAAGGGCCCTGGATTGATCACTCTGGAAATGCCTCTGCCTCTAGAGGCGATAGAGTTCTGTCGCCATGGCTATTCAGTATTTGATTTCTCTGTTAAGACTGAAAACAGATGTACCAGTTAGTGCCAATTTGCGATGTAGAGAGCTGTCCACCAGGAAGTGGATTACAAAACCAATGTATCTTCCACAGGCCCAACACCTATTTCTTAATAATGACTTCTGCTGTCTATTGATCTAGGCTTCATTGGAGGTGGCAATCGATAGTAAAAGGGTTTGTATATTACCCAACCCCGACCCCTCCCCAGCCAAATTTTAAAAGTGTGCTTCCCTAAAAATGGGATCACCATTTACTTAATACCAATCAGTTTTCTCCCATCTCATAAATCACATGAATCTCAGGCCAAGGCACAGATCACTAATAAGCCAATAACATGTTATGAGGAAGTTATTGAAGCTGCATTGTAACATTAAGACAAGTCTAGATAAAAAATAAAGTGCAACTTTAATATCTCCTAAGAGTCACTTCTCTTTACAAAACTGGAATGGAAAGACTAGAGCAGAAGGTCCTAAGAATCTGTCCTCTTTCACCTTTGTTTTAATTTGGCTTGTGTTTTCTTTGTTCTCCTGATGCCTCTTACAGCAGTTTGTCATGCAAGAAAGCAAGCAGGAAGCAAAGAAACAAATTCACATTACAGTCTTTCTAGGAGTATTCTACTTCAAGCAAGGTATTGCTTATCCTACAATTAATTTTAATATTCTAGCAAGAAAGCTTTTTTCCTTTATGTTTTAATCTGAGGACAAGAACAAATTCAGTAACAGAACGTCAACATTAATTTGAGGGGAAATGAAAAATGACTTAATAACACTGCAGCAGGATTAATATTGTACAATAGATCATGGAGCCATAAAACTCTTGACAAATTCATTTTTGTAACACTGTATATTCTTGCTAATAGGGCAGGGCACGTCTGAGGGGCTATTAATACCTTACTGCACAAACGGATATCAATGTACACAGCAACAAATAAATAAATCCCTGCTCTCTCAGTTTCAGTTCCCCCTCAGCAGTAAAACTGGGAGGGGAAGCGGGGTCAGAGTGGCTTCATGCAGGAAGCCTCCTCTTGCTTCAAAAAATCATCAGGAAATTCACCTCCACTTTAAGCCTCTCTAGCCAAGAAATCTGAGTGAAGTATATTAAGTGGTATTATAGAAAAATAAAGGTTTGGCTTTTGGTTTTACCAAAGCCAATTGTAAATACAGACCCAGAATAGAACGTATCAGAGGTAGCCTTCCCAGAGGAAGCCTAGGCCATGTCTACACAGGAAAAGTGATAACTAATTCACCACCAGTGGTCACTGGTGCAGTTCCACAGCTAGAAAGCTGCAATGTACACAACAGAAGTCAAGAAATTCTTCTACTGTATTGTTTAACTCTGCTGAGTAGATAACTGTGGTAAAGGCACCTAAGTCTCATCTACAATACTGTTTTCTACTTGTGCTACCAGCAGCAGAGCTACACATAGGGGGCACCTGTGATGAATTAAAGGGTCCCATTTTAGCAGCTTAAATGTAGCCCTAATGACCTAATCCAGAGACTAAGATACTAGTATCATCATTTTGTACTTAAAAAAAATTCAGGTCAAGACAATCTCGTCAAATGCAAGGCAACACTGGGTCTCATATTATGCAATATTCATCACGTTATTATACGATCACATACCAATCCCATAATGGGACTGTGAACCTTGCTTGCAAAGGTTCTTTAAGATCACAGTATGAAAGATGGAGTTCTATTATCACTCCCTCTCTCTTGTACTGATAACCAGTTCTCCGGTTATCCTTTCCATGCTATTGACTTTTGCCATGTACCCAATATGGAAAACTACCCTCAGACTGACAAAGCTCTGTTTCAAATTTTCACTCAGTGTCCAACAGATTTTTCTTCATTAAGTACATGTGAAAGTGAACATTTCTGCAAGCTTTGGCCTTCACATGAGTATACTCGGTCAGAGCTGGACTGATTTATCCAGTGGGGCAAGTCTCTCTCTGCTTGGTCAAAAGCAACTGTACATATGGAAAGATTAAGCTGAGTTGGGCTCGGTCTTGAGAACAGTAGTGCTCCATGCCGCTACATGCCCTTCCTTCAGACTGTTGCAAAAGTCATGGAAGTCTTATTTCCACTGCAGTAAAAGATTCAAATAGGTAAAAACCTTTTAGACGCAAAAAGAGTTCCCATGAACTTAGTATACAAGTGTAAAGTGACTGAAGTAAACAGCCTGCAGAAAACAACCAAGTCAAGAAGAAAATTATATTCCTGAGATTTACAGACTGCTTCTGTTGCTTACAGTGGGGTTTTAGCGCTTTAAAAAAAAAAAGTTGGCAACCTTCCCCCCGCCAGCAAGCAATCAACGAGCACTCAGGCTACCACAACGGTCTCATGAAGTAAGAGGACAGATCAGTATAATATAATACAGTTTGTTATATAGCATCCTTCATATGATGGATCACAAAGTGTTTTTATCACAGATGAGTTAGAGGAGACGTAACGTGTTACAGAGTGTGGTACGGTGACTTGCACCAGCATAAAGGGAAAAGAACATACCAAGATTGAACACAAACACGAAGCTGATTACAAGTATTAAAGATGACATAACTGAAAACTAGACAGAGGCGCTAATGGGAAAAGGGACAACTGAGGATGGTAAAGATCTGTGGGGTGCAGTCAACCATAGGATAAAAGGAAGAGGTGTGTTTTAATCCAAGATTTTAAGACAGAAAGTCTTTCAATCGTTTGGAGTTATTAACTGCCTGGAAGTTTAACTGGTTTTTCATTTTTGCAGCCCTTCCAGCTTTGAAGAGAGTTCCATCTAGGTACTTATTTGACCTTCATCACCTTAGTATGGGAATGCCCAACCTAGCGATTGCCATGATTAGTGAACAGCAGGTGGAGTAGGCAAATACAAAGTCAAAGGGCTGAGTGGATTCCATGCAGAGTTTTGAAATAGAAAAGAATTCTGAAATGGATTTAGACAGAAAGACAACAAAGGGGAGGGAAAACAGACTCCTAATTCCTGGGGTTCAGGCCAGATTTAACAGAGATTTCCCCTTAATTTTAGGCAAACAACGAGAATCACTTCACCATCTAAATAAATTACCATGTATACTCGATCATAAACCAGTTCATTTATAAGCCAACCCCCACAAGATGGAGAAGTAAAAACGGAAAATTTTTATAACCCATTCATAAGCTGACCCTATAATTCATGGGTTAGTGAACTTTGACTCCCGGGCCATCAGGATAAGCTGCTGGGAGGCCAAGACGGTTTGTTTACCTTGAGCATCCGCAGGCACAGAGGTAAACTTAAGTAAAAAAGTGTCCCAGTGTGCCAACTGCTTAGCCTGACGGGCTGGGACAACAACTGGTGGGGAAATTGGGGGGGGGGGGGGAAGAAGCTGGGGGTCAAGGGAGTAACCCCTGTCACCACCGCCCACATGACCCCACTCCTAGACCGAGACCCCCACACTCTCCCAATCCCATCCCTTCCCATCTTATCTGGGGAAGGCCAGGGGAGGATGTCTCTGGCCCGGCTGGAGCTGCTCTGGCAGGGTGGGCTGCAGATGCTTTGGAGGCTGGGGGGAGAGCAGCGTGGCCAAGTGGAGAGACTCTGGCCCCGCCTCTTCCCTTCTGGCTGTGCCGCCTCTGTTGGGGGGGGAAGGGCTGTGTCCCATCTCTCCCTCTCTATACCCGTTCATAAGCCAACCCCCCCTTCTCCGGTGCTCCCCTTTTTTACTAAAAAATTCGGCTTATGAACGAATACATATGGGAAGTACTGCACCGTTGCACACTCTGAAGATTTCAATACTGATCTCTCCATATCTGGTGTTTTCCTTAAGCCCCAGATTCTGAAACCATGAGACTCAGCTTTTATTTTAAAAAGAAAAAAAATCTAATTTTCAAGCCCTCGTGGTTATGCAGAAAACCTGGAAAACGTGACCCGAGTACACCCGAAAAGCTCACAAACCAGAAAGCAAAGGAAAAGACTTCTATAGACCATTTATAAACAGTTACAGAATCAGCTGGGTTTTTTTTAAAGCAATCTCATGATTTTTGAAGGCTTGGGGTTGGCAATACTGCTTAATGGAGAGCACTAAAAAGAGGAGCAACAGCTCTGGAGACAAGTCTACAGCTTCACAGCAGGTGCAGCATAAGCAATGGTAACAAAAGATTCCTTACACTGCTATGCCAAATGGTACTTTAGCAACTACCCGAAGGATCAGAGTGGGGTTCATTCTCCATCTCTATTCAGTCCTTGCCCTCAACAAGACTGCCAACAATGTTGTCACTTGTGATGGTGTCTTTGCCAACATGGACCTCTGTCTGGCCAAAACAGTATTGTTACCAGCAACTCATTTGTCACAAGCCCATCAACAGAAATTACTCATTACAAACCTGGACAGATTCAAATTCATAGTGGAAATAAAAGGCTATAGTTCCTATCTTATAGATGGTTGAAAGAGCCACATGAGTGCCTCACAAAAATAGTTTACATTGGAAGAGAAGAATGAGAGAAATCAGAGAAACAATATCCCTACATTTTTACCTATGCATCAAAGTGATAACAAACAAGCCAGAAAAGGGAAGAATGCACTATAAGGTATTAAAAAGCCACATATAATGGAAGGGCAAAGCATTAGCAAATGAATTCTAAGAGAAAAATCCCAAACAATTAGTGAAAACAAGCAACTGCAAAAATACTTCCTTTTGAACAGTTGCCACATTTTTCTATTCTAATCAATTATCACCTTGTTAATGGATATAAAATGTTGGTAAGTTGTATGAATAATTTAGGTCCATTTTCAGTTAAGTGGTATCTTCATTAAACCATATGCTGTCCCCAACTAACAGCTCTAGAACTACGCAATGCAGTTTCCCTTAAAGACCACTAGGTATTACTTTAACCCCAGTTTACATTTGGCAGCCCACAGAGCCCTCACCTGTCTTTGCCACTTTTAGAGTGGAAAGAGAAACTTCTTTTCCAAAGGGAAAAAAGTAAAGCCTAGTATCTCTAGTAGCATGTTCTTTCCAGATATTTGTTACGAAACAAAAGATAACTGTGTACTGCTAATTAAACTCAAGCATTTTGCTGTTATGATTGTACCCAGTACAGAAATGACTAAAATAGCAAAGTTAACAAAAATAATACAAAATGTAAAAGGGAAACAAATGTATATCTAGAACTGGTCAAAAAAATTTCAGTGGAACAGGTTTTAATTGAAAACTGTTGAAATAGGAACATTTAACAGGAATGTCTGTTTTTGACAACTGAGGACGTCAAAATGAATCATTTCAATATGTTATGTTGATTCTTTTTTGACATACTAATGTACATATTTATATATTCTAGCTTATATCACAGCATTTGGACCTTATTGCAACAAAATGTTTTGACAATTCTGAACAAAAATTAAGAATCTGAATTTCACAGGAAATTTTCAAATTTCAGCTTTTCATTCTGATTTAGAATGTAAACAAATGTCAAAGTGTCAATTTCCCACAGAATGGAAGATTTGATTTCTAAACAGGTCTACTTATATCCCAATTTTAAGTCCACTGGTTATACATTATAAAACAAGAAATTACTCATATAAACCCCATCACTTAA
Source organism: Mauremys reevesii (assembly GCF_016161935.1). Lineage (NCBI taxonomy): Eukaryota > Metazoa > Chordata > Testudines > Geoemydidae > Mauremys > Mauremys reevesii. The sequence continues at coordinate 62,818,382 of NC_052625.1, forward strand.
AATAATTAAACACAGATTGGACCACACATTAGAAAAAGATCTACTGTAAGGAACAATTCTATATTAGATGGAGATAGGTGCCTGACTAGAGGACCCAAAAAGTGTTTTCCATCTCTAATATCTATGAGTTTTATTGACTTCTCTCTCCCTCACTCACACAAAGGCAGAAATGAGTTCACGCTTCTTGCATTAGAGAACTTCTAATGAAAACTGAGTTGGAGTCTAAATCATTTCGCAATGTCTTTGGGAATGAAATAACAATCTGAAGCACAGAGTCAAGTGGACAAGCATGAAGGATCCAATTCTGATCCTGCACCAGTTGCATAACTCCATTTACTTCCATTGGAGTTTTTCCAGATTTACACCACCGTAAGGGGAAAAAATAGACCTGGGCCCTTACTCTGCAGGTAAAGATCTCCGAATTGCGTCTAGAGCAGTGGCTCTCAAAGCCAGTCTGCTGCTTGTTCAGGGAAAGCCTCTGGCGGGCCAGGCTGGTTTGTTTACCTGCCGCGTCTGCAGGTTTGGCCGATCACAGCTCCCACTGGCCACGGTTCGCCACTCCAGGCCAATGGGGGCAGCGGGAAGCAGCGGCCAGCACATCCCTCAGCCCGCGTCGCTTTCTGCGGCCCCAATTGGCCTGGAACAGTGAACCGTGGCCAGAGGGAGCCACGATTGGCTGAACCTGTGGACGTGGCAGGTAAACAAACCGGCCCGGCCCGCCAGGGGCTTTCCCTGAACAAGCGGCGGACTGGCTTTGAGAGCCACTGGTCTAGAGGACAACTCATCACAGCTTCCCAAGTCAAAGCACATTCGTTGTCGTTTTTAGCAAAAAAAAGTCAAAACTAAAAATGGACTGACATTCAGCTTTAGTTATCTCACCCTGAAAAAGGGAAGCAGAAAAAAGTTTGCCCATTTCCAATATAAATATTACAGAAATTTAGGTATCTAAATGTACATAACCAATTGGATTTGGACTCAGTTACACCATCTGTAAAAGGGGGGAAATGATATTTACCTACCTCTGACAGGAATGAGCATGAAAAGCTTTACGTAGGAATTAAGACCAGTCAGTGGAAGGAACAGGAATTAGGGTTGCCAGCCCTCATGGATTGGCATGGAGTCTCCAGGAATTAAAGATTAATAAAAATTATGTCATGTGATGAAACCTCCAGGAATAAGTCCAACCCAAAATTGGCAACCCTAAACAGGATCAAACTTCAATCCAGGGGACTATGCAGAGGGCCAAGAAAGCCATATGTTAAGGCAACATTTTGGCAAGCCCTTTTCCTAGGTTACGTCTACACTACAGCTTATGTTGGCATAATTTATGTTGCTCAGGGGGGTGAATAAATCACCCCCTGAGCAACTTAAGTTACACCGATATAAGCACTGGTGCGAACAGTGCTATGTCCTCGGGAGACCTTCTCCCACTGACGTAGCTACTGCCGCTCGCAGGGGCTGGAGTAGTTAAGCCATCGGGAGAGCTCTCTCCCATCAGAGTAGCTACATTAGAGGACTTATGGTGGCACAGCTGCACCTATGCAGCTGCGCCGCCATAAACTTTCTAGTGTAGCTGTGCCCCTAGACTCTGCATTTCTCAGAAATATTTAAAATGTGGTCCAACAACATTCAGTGCATAGCTAAGTAGCTATTCGTGCACAAGGCAGCAGTCCTTAGCTGCACATTTTGCAAGCTCAGAACAGAAAAAAAACCCTACTAAATCATCTACTCCACATGCTCTGTCTGATATCCAAAGCGTCACACCTATATCAAATCAAAATCCATTTACCCTGGGACAAGTCCATATGCTACTCTTTAATAAGGGCTATTTCCCTGCCCAACTTCAACCCCAAACTATTTCTGCACTAAAACTTTGACAATAAAAGTCAAACTTTATTTTAAAATAAAGTGAATAGTTCATACACAATCCTCACTAAAAACTGCTGATTCATTTTCATTCAGACTTCCAAAATACAAGTCACCTTCAGGCAGACATCAAGTGTTGATAATTTCAAAAGGTGAAATTCCAAAGAGTTATGAGACTGAAGACAAAGTGCTATAATGGAAACTAACAGGCTGAAATCAGCTCCCTACCAACACGAGGACAGAAAAGACATTTTAACCAACTGAGAGGACAACTTTTTTTTCCTTCATGTACAAGTGATCAGAACCATGTTCAAAGTAAGAGCAAAATGACATTGTCAAGAGAATGCCAAGATAAACTGTTAAAATGAGTTTAGATGCTAATGTTATTTTGGTGGGCCCAGTCTTGAGACATTGTACAAAATCTGTGGCCAGATGCTGCTTTATAAATATTAAAAACAAACATTTACTGTTGATATACTTAACAGCCATACCAAAGGTTGATTTATAAGTACTGTATTTTATCATACTACATGCATCACGCTGATTAAAATTGCAGTGCTAAAATAAATTTTGCAAGTATAAAATGCTTGGTTAATATTAATTCATACAAGCCATTTTGTCACTACGCAAAATGCATAGGCATAATGACAGCGTTAATAAACTTAGCCAAGTTCAAATGGTGCAATTTAACAAGCATCACTGACTCATTCATCTTCCTTGTGATCACTTCAACAGTATGGACTCAGTTTGATAGTGTTAGAATCATATTAAAATGGGTTGTAGTATGGTCAAAGTGTGGATATTGGTCAGCAAAGTGAGTAAAAAGCACATCTTGATGTTGCATATGATGCCTATGCATTTTCAAAGTAACATCTGTTTAGTTTACTTAAACAGTTTTTTATTGTCACTACTGCAGAACTGTCATGCTGTAGCAAAGCAAGCCATGTTCTATTCCCCATCATATATTGACTGAACTACCAGTAAAACTCTAGTTCCAGAATCTTTATTGCTGGTGACGTGGCATGCGTAAGCCAGAAAAGAACACAGCTTGTTTTTCAGATCCAGTACCAGGCTGAGCCTGTACTGCTGTAGTTAGAAAAATCTTATTTTGACTTGTAAACTGAACAGATTTGATATGGAAGTCACTGGGGAAGAATAAATAGGGAACACCAACATATTTTTCAATTTCTTTTCTGACCATCACCAGACTTGTTATGCAATTTGAACAGCTCAACATTTGTTTTTGCATTATCTTGCTGATCTGCTCTGGTCTGTTTCTGTCTGTCTAGTGCAAGGTTTTTGCACTAAAAATCTGTGAAAAAATACAGATTGGATAACACTGGATATGTTATGTATAGAACACACTTGTTATTCACCCAGAGACATATGCATCAATTGCTGATTTGGGTGTGTTTATTGGAGTGAGGCACTGCTCTATTATGCAGAGGCTTCAACTTTTCGATATGAGCACATAACAAAGGTAGATAGCAAGCCTATACAGCTGGCTGGTGAAAGCATGAATAATTCCTGTACCATGATATAAGACAGTGTAGAAATTAAGCATTTATGACAGTAATTATGACATTTTTATCTTAATTCTTTCCATTTTGTAAAGGTATTACTGCCATTTGGGATTTGATAAATTCGCTTTTTAGAATTTTATGTTAGGTAATTTAAAGATTTGAGAGATACCAAAATTAGATGTTGGGTAAAAAGTCATGTCACTTAATTTGTATAAAACTCTCTATAGTGAATATTTAAAGATATATTTATTTAATCTCTATATGGCAATGGAGTGGGCTACGAGTCTGAATAGACTGAATGGTGTTATTTGGGTCAACACATCTACAGCGAATAAATATTGTATCAGTCTAGCATTAACATGTAATTTTGGTAAATTTGCTCAGGCACATTTGGGATCAACAGGAAAATATACATGGTACACTGCCTCAGTCTGGAAGGAGCAAAGAGTGTTAGCTGCAAAGTGGGTTTGGTGATTTTAAGATTCAAAGAAAAATGTTATTTTTGCTATTTTTCCTCTAGAACTTTTTTTTAAACATTATTCAAAATATTACTTCCAGAAAGCTTTAGAAATTCCCCTTTCCTGATAGAACCTTTACAAAACACATTAAAGAGGAGCTTGTGAAGATCAATATAGCTGCATATGCATTCTTAGCAATCTTGTTTGAAGGGGTTATACATGTTCTAGACAGCTCCATATTGCCCATACAGTAAATAGCATGTTTTACAGACAAAAGGAACCAGTAACTACTGATTTTTATTCCCTAACTGACACAGTCACTGTTGAGAGGCTAAAACTTGATTAGGTCATGGTGCACAAAAAATTGCTCCATCCCCCACCACACATTCTTCAGCAGAAAAGCTTATATCCTTAATTTCTTTAAGTCTGAAGTACACTGCTGCCAGGATCCATGCGCTTGACTGTCAAAAAATGTTTTGCATTTCAGAGCAAATAGTTTAGCTAACATATCAGTTGGATGAAGAGCTGTCCACTGAGTAGCCAGTAAATAGTACTGCACAAAATAGCAGGGTATTGATTTAACACACTACAACTCCCTTCAACTCCATCTCTACCACCATAAGGGGAACAAGCTGTCGTAATGCTGCATAAGATTTAACATTGTAAGTGCTTTTTTCTGAAATCCCGTAAGAGGGGATAAAATATCAAGTACCAATAACAACATTTTCAAAAGTCAGAATTGAGTGAGCTATGAATTTTCCATCCCTGTAGGATAAGGTATGATTTAATTTCTTAGGCTCAGGTGTGGGTAGGGAGGGGGTCACAACTGACAACTCATTCTCTACAGAGTTGCTTATTGGTGCTTGTTGTGCAGAAGAGAAAATGGTTTCATGTTAAAAACAAAACAATTACTTCTGTTCTTTTGTAAATGGACTTTTTGTACTTTGCTGTGGGATCTACAGAGAAATTAAATGTCTTATTCCACTCCCACCCCAATTTACAGAATAGGGCCAGTGGAAGACAGAAGTGCTCTCAATGTCAGATGTTTATGCAGTACTAACTCACAGTAAATATCTTAAAAATCAAGAACGAAATAGCCTTCATTCTGTCAGAGAACTTCAAATAGGAACAATACATGAAATTTGACCTTTACATCCAAAAAGCTCCCTTGGTTACCACCAAGAAAACAAAAGAGGTTTTATGACAAAAGTTTCCCACAATTCTTCATTTCTAAACCTACTCAAAGAATATATATATTATATATTATTTTTTCCTCTGTCTTAAGCACATCAAGACCCTTTTCGGTGCAAGAGTTTAATGGACTGAAATGCACCAGAGACCTAATGCTACCCCAGAGCTACCAAGTAGATTGATTTTCAGGTACTGCCGGCTATCTGATTTTGGATTAAGAAACACTCCCCCTGCTTCAGTTCAGTGGTTCACAGATTCCAGTGTCCAATTAAAAAAACGAAGAGAGTAAATGGCCCCGTTATAGGTGCCCATCCAGTTACATCTGACTAGCAGTCATGCATCAGCTGTGCTATTCATGTGCCCAGTATGTCAAAACAAATGACTGCTACTTATAACTGAAGCTAAGCCTTTCTAGTTTATCCGATTATCCATAACAATGGACTTTTCAGATATGCAACAATTTTTAAAATTCTCACACTAACAGGAAAATGGTCAAGATGAAAGAAAAAAGCCCACATTTCAATTTATTCAGGGATTTCTAACATTAACTTGCCATGGGGCAAGTAGGTGGATGTAAGCTTCCATTAAGGACTTCTGTGTTTCCAGGTTTATTTATATCTATCACAGTCTTCTCTAGATGTTAGCGAGTCTCAATAAAAAAAAAGTAGCCAGTACTGTCAAAATGTAGTTTTTAAATTGCTGCTGAAGAACCTTCAGCACAAGTCTTAAGTGGAACTGCCTCCAAGTGATACAGAAGCATTGCTGATGCACACAGAAAGTGTCACAGTGAAAGAGTGCTCTCATCTATACTGGGATCAACCTTCTACTTCTTCACACACTGCAAGGCAGCACATGTCAACATAGGTGAATGAGAGCTTGTTTAATAAAGGTAGAAAAGGCTACACTAAACACAGCTGGGATACAATGGTAGATAGCAGCACAAGCAGAAATGGATATCATTTTTCAGCCTGAAAATAAACCAGAATGTGGCATTTGCCTCCAAGTACACATCTTTCCCTTCTTTTTGCTTCAAAAGGAAGACATAAGATAAACAGCACCTTTAGGTAAAAGGGCAAAGCCTATGACCACCACCATTACGAATGAAGAAGAGAAATGGATCTCTAAATGTTGACTTAGTTCACTGAAAACAACTTTGGCTTGAGGTAAGCAGAATTTACTGGGAAATAAACAATACCTATTCTACTCTGTATATTCTTAAGTATTTCTGAGCATCTCTCTCTGAAGGCAAGTTTACTTTTGATGAAACACAAAACTGAAGCACCCACTGACCCAACCTGTGTTGCATGCAGACAGATGCTCTTCTCCACAGCTCTGCCAATTTACCTCAGTTTTGACATGCAACACATCATGCTATTGAAGGACTGGGAGTCTGCAGTATATGCTGACTTCTTGCTGCATTGTTAATGTAATACTTTACACTTATAGACCGCCTCTGATATGGAAATCGTCAAGGGTTTCATAAATATTTACTTTTACGCTGTATAGGATTATTGAAACTTATTCATTTATGTATTTATTTTGAGTTATGCTAACTATAGAAAAAGAGATCCCATCAGGCTATGGGCATCACTGACAGTTAAAAATTGACAAAATAAACAAACTCCTCAAATTTGTCCCAGGACACACATACCCCAAGCAGTTAAATGCACTTTAGCAATAAAATCCAAACAAAATTCAATCCTCTCCAATGTATACTACCCACACAATACTCAGACCATGCAAAAAGCCCCATAGTCCCCAAAGCAAGAAAATGACGAGACTGGCCTTGTAACATGCCATTAAGGTCAGCACATTGGCTATTTTGCTGCAGAGGTGGAGCAAATTCAAAGATATCGGGGCCTTAACAGAAGACTTTACCACCAGCCACCTCATTTATACCAAGGAGGGTTTCAACTCAAGCACCTTGTTGACCAAAACTGGGGCACTATGCCACAAGAAGAAAGTTGGTCTCTTAGGTAGGTCTCAGGCCATCCAGGACTTTAGAGTTCAATATCAAACCCTGATGAGAAAAAAAATCCACCTAGTGCTTTTAGGGAAGAGCACTGAGAACAGATGTAACATGCTGAGAGATATATCCTGTAAAGAGTTAAATTTTATACCAGGCCCAATTTCTGAATAGATTTAAGATGTAGCCTCAAGTAGAGTACATTGTAGTAAACCAGTCAACCCAATATGTAGGGAGTTATTCAAAGGCATGGATAATACACATTGGGAAACTGAGAGACAGATGTTAAGGTACTTGGACAAAGCTCCCCCCACTCCCACCCACCCCCACAAAATCAATGACAAAAAATGGCACAGAACCCAGAAATCCAGAATCCCAATCCTGTGCTCTTAACTACAACATGGGCTACTCCTGGGGGCTTTCTGTGCAAAAAATTAAAAATTCTGTGCATAATATTTTAAAATTCTACAAAATTCTGCAAATTTTATTTGTCAAAACAACACACTATAATCACACCAGTTTCAATTATTTTAGTAATTTATTTCAAAATACTTGTCAGCAAGTATGTCTGTAACAATACAGACACACAAAAATTACCCCATGAGTAGAGAGTTAAAGAAACTCCTATGACAACCCAGCTCCTGTTTCTCTACCCTTCCCCCACAGAGCCCAGCCAGAGGGCCAGACACTCACCCTCCCTCCCCACAGAGGCCAGTTGTGGGCCCCCAGCCCAGACACTTGTACCCTCCACAGGCCAGCTACAGGCCCCCACCCAGCCCAGACACACATAACCTCTACCCCCCAGAGCCCAGGGATCCAGAGGGAGAGAAAGCCTGATGCAGGGTCCTGGGCTTGCATGGAGTTTCCTGAGCGCTGCTGTCTCCTTCCTTTAGGGCATCCTGGAAACTTCAGCTTCTGGGAACCCTCCAGCTCCCTCCCCCGCCCCCCACCCTTGTCCTTTATTTGCAAACTGGGCTCTGCCAGGTCCAGTGGCCCCTAGGGGCAGCCAGCAGCACTGCAGCCCATTTCTGTGGGGAAAAAGGAAATTCTGCACGCAAGTTAATTTCTACAAAATTCTGCACTGTGCTGTGGGGAAGAATTTCCTCAGGAGTAATGGGCAGCACAGTTTGTTGACATACCAGTCTCCTGCAGACTTGATTGATTCCATCTAAAGAACTCAAAAAAGTATGCTTTAATCAGTGACATTCAATAAATGTGAAATGCAGTTCCCTAAACCATGGCAAAAGACAGGGAATGTTAAACACAAATGAAAGACTGATTAGCAAAAATAAGACAAATACAAACATGTCTAATACAAGTGAGTAATTTTACATGGACTTATTCAAAAGTACAATTTTGCTGCTATAAAGCACCAAAAACATGTATGGTGATTTGCAAATATCAAGTGTCAGTTCCTCCTAACTACCAGAAGACGGGATGGAGCACTCTGTAATTGCCCTGTTCTGTACACTCCCCCTGAAGCTCTGGTATGGAGACATGATGCTGGACAAGATGAACCATGGTTGGTCCAACCCAGTATGTCATCTCTTATGTTTCCTCCCTCTGACATATGATTGAAATGCCTAGCCTACTTTGCAGTACTGAATACTTTATTATTTACAGCCAAAAGTGGCAGTGCAATCCATATTTAAATTGCCTACCACTTTCCATTATAAGACCATGTTTTCAGTTGCTGAGACTTCACCAAACTTTATTGGTTCAGGCTGAAGTTTTCCATGCCATGTGTCTGCGCCAAGCTGAATTTTTGGGAAAAGTTTCAGTTAAACTGGTTGAGCTATTTCAGAGAAACGAGTTAGGGAAAGATACATTTTGTGAATATTAAATTATTGCAGCTGTATCATGGAGAAGCTATAGCGTGTCTCTATACTTTGGAAGAGCGAATCGCCCTGTGACAGGGAAAGTCACCCCAGGTTCAGAGAAGTGTCTTTTGCTCTCCCTGTGAAATCTTGAAGTTTGGCTGAGTTTCAAGCCTCTGAAAATTGCTGTTTGCAAATGCTCACTAGAAACTTGTTATAGTTTGGCAGCAAGATTATCTGACGATTCCTCTCTACAGAGAAGGCTCCATCCTGACAGAGATCCACACCAACTACACTAAGCATGCTCTACTCCAACAGAGTATGGTCCAGGACTATTCAGGGCTGAGCAGGACTTCTGCAATTGCTCCTCCAGCCTATTGAGAGTTAATGTGCCACTGGGCACCAGAACTGACAGTAGGGAGACACTCTCTCTCCTGTTTCAGAGTAGCAGCCATGTTAGTCTGTATCCGCAAAAACAGGAGTACTTGTGGCACCTTAGAGACTAACAAATTTATTTCAGCATAAGCTTTCGTGGGCTACAGCTCACTTCTTCGGATGCATAGAATGGAACACACAGACAGTATGTATAAATATCTCCTGTCTGTGTGTTCCATTCTATGCATCCGAAGAAGTGAGCTGTAGCCCACGAAAGCTTATGCTGAAATAAATTTGTTAGTCTCTAAGGTGCCACAAGTACTCCTGTTCTTTTTACTCTCTCCTGTGTTATTTATTTTTTGTATTCAGGTAGTGCCTAGGAGCCATAGTCATAGACTAGGACCCCATTATACTAGGTGCAGTACAAACACAGAACAAAAGATTATCCCAGCCCAAGAGAGCTTACAATAAGTATAAGATAAATGACAACAGATGGATACAGGCAGACCAACAGGAAAGTACAAAGAAACAATAAGAGTGCTCTCAGTGCTGTCCCTGGCACCCAGGAAGTCTGACTGGAATGTAGAGAGGAGAGGAGCCAAGAGGACAGCGATAGAAGCTGATGGGGACAGACTGTGAGGGGACAGAACTGTCTGGGGATTGGTCCTGCTTTGAGCAGGGGGTTGGACTAGATCTCCTGAGGTCCCTTCCAACTCTGATATTTTATGAAAAACAGGTCAGAAGTGTCTATAACCACTAAAGCACATTGCCCTCCAGAACATGGAATTGAACCCAGAATTCCCATATTTCAGTATTCCTCTACTCTCAGCAAATAGCTGTAAAACCTCTGGCAAAATGTGTCTCATTCCTTTCTAGTAGCTTATCCACAGAGACAACCTACTATCACCAACGCCAAGCATTCATTTGCTCAAGCATTCATGTCTTGGATTTAGAGATTTCAACTCCAACCTTGCTGATGACCACTTTGGAGGTCTATATAGTTCCATGTTATTAACTTCCATGATTTTGTCACAAATTCTGCTATTTAGTGTTTTTCTTAAAGCTCCAAGCTCCTGGAGTCAAGCGATACTAGAAGCTCAGCTTTTATTTAGACAACTGACAGCTCACTTATGGAGAAAAGACTGAAAATGTAACCTGCGTACACCTTAACAGCTAAGGAACCTGAATACAAAGAAAAAAAATGATTTTTTTAACTCTCATAATTTGAGGCCTGACTCGTGATTTTTGAATGCTTGGGGTTAATATTGGTGGTTCCACATGACAATTTATAGGTATGGGGTTCTGTTAACTTTTTGAAAAACATCAGAAATTATTACAAAAAAACCTCATAAAAGAATATTACAGTTAAGCATTCAAAAGTTAGGAAGTGCCAGAACTGATGTTGCCTGCACAAACTTTATAATTTGGCCCTGTACTGAGCTCATACACTCTAATTATCATCATATATAGTAACAAATTAATTTTTCAAAAGGACCTCTGCCTTATTCAGGACAAAAGATACATGGTGCTCCAGGAATGAAATCAGAATGAAATGAAGCTGTTGTCTTCACAACTGTTCATTTAATTTATAACTGAAGCTGGAAAGCGTGTAGTGAATGAGGCAGGAAGAATTGGATTCTATCCCTGCCTCTGCCACACAATTCCTAGATGATGTTGGTCAAGTCCCTTACACCAGAATTTTCATAGGTAGCCACTACTTGTGTGTTCCTCATTTTCTGAGGGCTACATTTAAGACATATGGATCCTGATTTGCAGAAATGCTAAACATTCAGATACAACTGAAGTCTATGGGAGCTTTAACACAGTGTCTCTCAACATCTCCATACCACTGTACCCCTTTCAGGAGTCTGATTGGTCTTGCGTGCCCCAAGTTTCACGTCACTTAAACATTACTTGCTTACAAAATCAGACACAAAAATACGGAAGTGTCAAAGCATACTATTACTGAAAAATTGCTTACTTTCTCATTTTTACCATATAATTAAAAATAAATCAATTGGAATATAAATATTGTACTTACATTTCAGTGTATAGCATATAAAGCAGTATAAACAAGTCATTATCTGTATGAAATTTTAGTTTGTACCTACTTCGCTAGTGCTTTTTATGTAGCCTGTTGTAAAACTAGGCAAATATCTATAAGGATTGATGTATCCCCTGGAAGACCTCTGTGTACTCCGATGAGTACGTGCACCCCTGTTTGAGAACCACTGCTTTAACATATAAAGCACTATGTAATGCTAAGTACACTGAAAAAATCAGGGCCTAACATCTCAAATTTGATACCCAAAATTAGTGGGCAAAGAGGCAAGATTTACCTAAAATGCCTTCTACAGAATTTAAGTGACAGACCATGGCTCCTATGGTTCATAGCTAATGATTTTTTTGAAGTTACACACATTTCAAAGGCTTTCAAGAACAAAACAGTTGTCATAATAGCACACCATGCAAGTGATCTGCCTGGCCATTTGTATTACATACACACAATCATCCATGAAGAACAGGGTTCTTGTATGCTCAAGGATTTAAGTTGGAAGCAGGTTTGACCAACATCCTATGCTTTCTGCAAAGAAAAACTCCAATATATAATATGCAATAGCTACAGTGCTAGGTTCTTGCTATATACATTTCTTCCAACATGGCCTCGCTCACAATCCTGGAGGCTGAAACAACTCTAGCATAGGAAGTCCTGGTTTCCCTTAGAGACTAGTCTCTACATAGCTACGGTTGCAGCCAGATACCATTAAGAAACTTTGTAGTCCCCATGTTGCTCTGCCTATTAAAACGATGTTGCTGCAACATTGTCAACTTTTCTCTGAAATCTAAGGGGAAATTTTTTGCAATGTTTGAGAATAGGTCAACTTTGAATTTGAAGTTCTGAAGATCTGACTTTTGAATTACAGATACTTTTAAAAGGTTAACCTGATTGGAAATGCTGACTTGTACCATTCGAGCTCAGAAACTGCTAGTTATTTATTCCTTCTTCTTTTCACCTAATTAAGTCTCCTTGTAAACCTACACATAGGCTACCTTTGAAAAAACAGGTTGTAATTAAACAAAGTTACTAATTGTATCTAACTGTAATGGCTAATGCGTTTGAGTAGTTTGCCCTCTGGTGACTAGTTTTGAGAGAACATAAGAGCGTCCCACAGCTCAAGTGGCAGTGATCTGTGTATGTAGAGCTAAAGGATAAAGCTGCTATTCCTAGATTTGAGCAGTTTAATCTAGTAATTGTGAACTGACAACCCAGTAGAGGCCTGACTTTTGAGGTGACACATAGTAGAGCGAAAGGTCATTTGACTAAAAACCGATACCTGCTGCATTGGCTGTATTCCTCCATAAGCCTGCTTCTTGTACCACAAGATGTCGTCCCGTCCCGTCCCCCCCCCCAGAGTGCAGAGGCAGACCTCTGTTAGGTATTTATATGGCTCCATTACCGTAATATTTGAGTGCCTCTCAATCTTTGATGTATTTACCCTCCCAATACCCCTGTGAGTTAGGGAGGTGCTATTACCCACATTTTACATATGGGCAACTGAGGCACAGAAAAGACTAAATGACTTACCTAGGGAGTCTCGGAAGTCCTGTGGCAGAGCAAGGAATTGAACCCGGAACTCCCCAGTTTCAGGCTAGTACCCTAAACATGACACCATCCTTCCCCTCAGCCAAACATGGATGAGTTATTAGTAGACCCCCATGTTTTTTGAAAATACAAAACATGAACTAAAATGGAAAACATAAAATTCACCACACAACAGTGGCTCCTGCCCCACAGGGCTGGGCCTAGCTTCCTGCTATGGGTGTTGCAGTGCTGCAGCACCACTCAGCTTTGGCCCAGCTGTCCCTCTGTCACAGGGGAGAGGGGGACAATTTGAGTGAGTGTTGCAGTGACCCCATGGGTCACAGCACCCGTTCCAGGGAGCTGGGCCCAGCCCAGCAGGACAGGAGTTGCCACTGCAGGCTGAATGTGAGGTGTGCTTGCTCTGCAAACACAGCCCCCAAGGTCTGCCATTCCCTCAGAGGCAGGACCCAACACCCTCCTCCCTCCATGGATAAAATGGAAAAAAACAAAATAAGACAAAATTCCCTAAGAACAAAACAAAGAATTTCCGGAGGCTCTAGTTATTGGCCATCTACCACTTACATAAGGTTCTATAACCTGATCACATTTGTCCAGGTACCCAATTCTGCTGAGCCCCTCTGGCCCATGATTCAGCCTTCTTGGTAGATGTCTAGCTTTCAATAAACCTTTTTCTTTTTTTTTTTTTTTTTTAAACCACTGAGCTAAAAGGTTTTCCCTGAGGAAAGTTTTGCTTGTAGTCTCTCCTTGCTTGTATACGTAATGGCTGCTGAAATGTTGTCTGTGTCTATCACGATGACTACTCACCTAATTTCTCTCAGTATCCTTAGTTAGAGGCAGTAAAGGGTCTGATTTCCTTCCATACCTAAGGTGTAAAAGCAGATGTAATCTAGGGGATGAGAAGGAAGGCAAAGCAGAGCTAACCTCCATGTTTTGTTGTGTCTTGATTGAATTCAGCAGGAGTTCAAATCACTGCAAAAACAAAGGCAGGCAGAACTGCTGATAGTTTTTGCAGCTGATGGAAGTATAATATTGAAGGGCACAAAACTGCTTTTTGTGGGTTACCTTAAGTAATGGAATGGCAATGAGGATTTCCTTATGGACTGGACTTGTGGACTGTCAGCCAACTGAAAAGAAACCTGCAATTTTATTAATATGCTCATTTCATTTTTTTCCCCCAAAATGAAACTAGACTCCCTGTAGGTGAACTAAGTGGTAGTTCATTAGCTTTAACAGTAGTTACTGGAACAAAGATAACAGGTTCATCTAGCATGTAGTAAAAAAAAAAAAAACACCTTATTTAGCACTTTTTGTCCCTAGATTTCTGAATAGTCTTGCAAAACACCTCTCCAGCTAGCCCCTTTTCCACTTGGTACCAATTTTTGTCCTAATGCAGACCCTGACCTGGAGAAGCAAGGGAAAAGAGGAAGTTTAGCTGCTTGTGCCCTGCATAATTTTCCACACAGCATTGGCGGCTTGGATCCTAGAAAACATGCAGTAAGCCAGACAGATATCCCATTGTATTTCTAAATACTCAACACACAGCTCTGAACAACAGGTGTCTTCAATGACAAACTAAATTCTATCCTAGTGACAAAACATGAATTTGGATCACGTATCTTAAAGGAATGAATTGAATGGTTGAAAAATGTGCTCAGAAACTGACCTCTTTCTTTTCACACTTAAACACTTTCTTTTATTCCCCAAAGGCTGCCTCGTCCCACTCAGAGGTGCCATGTTTTATTTAAAACATACTCTCTCTCAGTAACCACTTGTTCTAATTGGCAAAGCAAGACTGGGTCCCCAAAGCACACAGCTCGTTACATTCAGTTTGGATTACAAAAAACACGATGAAACAAACTGCATCGAAATGTACAAATTAATGGCTCAGGAGTGCACGACACGGACGTGGAATTAGATTGTAATATGGAACAAACTCCACAGGGAGGCTAGGGAACAAATCACTAGTGTCTCTATAAGCTACACAAGATTTCCAAATGAGCAAATACACAAAACAGAGCACAGGCTTTTCCATAACTCACCCAAATTGCTAAATATGAATAGCAGAGATTCCTTCCCCCCACCTTATGCACACATGTAAAAGACAATGGAGTTACAAGCAAGAAGGCTTAATGAATTAAACCTGCAGGTCGTACTGTCTAAATATGTAACTCATCTTTGCTTTCATGCTGACAATGCGCAAACATCAATGCAATTAAGTCATACTTCTAAACATTTTTTAAATCACCTGGGAACCAGAACACAAGGGACTAAATTAGAGTTGGTGTTTCAGCAGGCAGCATGGAGAGGTTAATGAGCTAGAAGTTAGATGAACAATATATTTATGGAATAGGAGGAAATGGCGTCTTCACTACAGACAACAAAAGGCACAAGACAAAATAAAACAACAGCTCTTTGTACAAAAATTAAACAAACACAAAGGCAAAAGGGGTGCTCTGCTCCACAGTCAGAGTTAGTGGGATTAGCCAGCCCTTGAGATAACAATAGGCACGGAAAATACGAAGTAATAAAACTGTTCAGGTAAAAAATGAATTAAAATTAAAAAAAGAGACATTGCAGTCTTTTCAGGCAGCCAGCACAGGTCACACTTCTAGTTAACTGTAAAGTGCAATTTGTAATGGTTTACATAAATGAGCCTCAAACTACCAGGCTGTCGAAGTCACAACAACTAAAAATCACTCCGATCATCTTTTGTGATCTTAGTTCCATGTCTCCTTAAACAGGAATTATGAAAAAGCGTTGAAGCAGTACTGGATTCTCAAGTGTAACAGAACTCATCACGGCCTCTTAAACAGGTAGCTTTTGTCGTTCCTCTAACACAGGGGTCCCCAATGCGGTGCCCACTGGCGCCATGGCGCACACTGGGGCGTCTAAGTGCACCCGCATACTGGCCGGCGGACAAGCATCCACCGGCGGAAAGTATCCAACAAGCAGCGGCATTCAGAGGCGTCGCTGCCGAAATGCCACCAGTTTTCGGCAGCGATGCCTCTGGATGATGCTGCTTGACGGCGGTATTTCGATGGCGATGCCTACTGACGTCGCTTGTTGGTGGCATATCGGCGGATGCTCGTCTGCCACCACGGTCCTCCATGGCTCGTCGTCTGAAAAAGGTTGGGGACCACTGCCCTAACAAAAGGGCTCACATACCTTGCATGAGAGCATTAACATTCCTGTCACGAAGAGGTTTAATATCTTCATGAGAAGCCAACATTAACCCCATTGGGGACAGCCTAAATCTACTAGCCTGTAGGAAATGTTCTTGAGTGCATTGGAGGCTTACCCGTCAATTGCTATAAAATTTAAGTTCCCATTGTATGAGTGTTGTGTTTCTACCCTTTGTTTTGTGAATAAACACTTCTTAATGTGACTAGATTAGATGCCATCTTCCTGATGCTGGGGACATCCAGATAGGAAGATATGAATTGTCCTGGGCCCATGCTCAGCTTGAGTGCCAGGCTTCTTAAAGAATCCTCCTTCCTCCCACCAATTACAGTGCAGCAGTGGATCCACTCTGTGGTGATGGCCTCCCACAATGCTTATACACCCTCTAATACTTTGTTGGGGGAAAGAAAGGGGTGGCATGAGGGGGAAGGGAGAAAGGAGAGAGCAGAAGGTAACTTGCAGATCAGCCCAGTGGCTGAGCCACCAGCCACGCTCCCAAAATCTTTGTTGCACACCTGTATATGGGGAGCCCTCATTAAGCGGGGCTCTTGGCATACAGGGAGTACACATCCCAAAAATGGGATCACCAATTCCCACCTCACACCAGTACTATTCTAATTCTGCTACAAGGGTATAGAACCCTGTAGTAATACTTCTGCGCCATGGCTATAGAGAAGAGGGCAGGATCCACCTTTGAAAGAGGTGTACATTATATTCACCTCACTGAGTAACCCAAAATATTGTATTCACCCCTCAAAAACTGCTGCATACTCCCCTCCTTCCCATCCTATACCCTGCACATACTGATTACCGGTTACACGTAGGGGGAATCTTCTACAGCATAATTTGTCACGGGTTGCCTCATCAACCAGAGCTAAATTAAATTAGGAATGCAACTATACTTGGATGAACTGATTTCCTAATCATTAGTATTTCTCCTCCAAAACATTAGGACTTTATCTTTTGTCTTGTTTGCTTATGATTTACTAATCAAGTTGCATTTAGAAGAGTAGTAAGTGCTTCCCACATGACCACAAATATTAGCCTGCTTTAATGAACCAGACAATGCTATCACCTGGGTTGTCACACTTTAGCAAGACTGAAGCCTCTGCAATGGTGCAAAATAAGGGCCAAATAGCAAGGTAAAAGAAAAAAGGAATTGAGGGGAGACAATGCAAATTAAGAGCATCAATAAACCAAATTCCAATAAAAACCTTAATTAAATGGAAGCTAAATACTTTTTCACAATCATGATTCTCCTCCTTAGTAAGTTTGATATACACTTGGATTCTCTGAGTGTTTACAAGTACTGTGACATTCTTCTCTCTTTGCATTAAAAACACAAAGCTTTAACCTGCAATTGGGGAGGGCTGTATAGAAGACCAAACAAAGATATGCTAAATAAATATCTATGATGCATCAGTACCCTGTATATGGGTATTTCCTGGCTGCCTACGTTAGAGTTATCATAATGGGCAGTGTAATTGGCTACACAATTTTCAAAAGAATGCTTATCAGTTTTAATGTGTAATACAAAATGGACTGGAACACAAAAATACTGCCAGAGTCTCAAATGCCAGTCAAGTGAATTTGCTTTAACAGTCTTGCAGTAAACATTCTGTATGCTACAAACACTAAGACAGACATGAATACAGTGGGAACCCACCACAATCAAAGATCCAGCCTAATGGAGCAATACAAATGGAGATGCCAGCTTATATTAGAGACTAACACAGACACCATACTGCAGCCCTCCAAAAAAAGGTGTCTGCATACAGACAGAGACCATGTAGCTTTTAAGCTGTAGATATTTCTTGCTGCTCTTCCAACATCAGAGCACTAAAACATGAAGCTCCACATCAGTAGAGAGGGTAAGCACCTAGACAATGCAAGCACATGGGATTTTTTGATATTTCATTTAGAAACAGAAGTTTCCTTCAGGGGCAAAGGGAGGAACAAAGTACATACATTACATTACAGGATATGAAACAGCAGTCTGCAAGATGCATGTATTTTTGTTGGAATTATTTTACACACTGCAGGCCAAAAGACTGATCGAAGGTCTGCTCTGCAGTTTACTGACACCAAAAATGGACATGGAAATGCACCCCCAATGAGTGTTTGTCAGGTCATCCCTGTGGTCGCTTTACGGCCATGAAGGAACCCTACTTTGATTCCAGCCTCTTGCAGCCTAGAAGAAGCAGAGTGGCGCTACCATTGTAAATCCAGGAAAATCACTCAGGCAGACAGATGAAAGGATAATTTCTGGTTTTACTGAAGAGTAACTCTTCCTCTCATTTAATGAGTTTCTAAACAAGTCATGTCTACCCCTTAAAAATCTGCTACAGCAGCAGGCCTCCTCAATGGAAGTGGCAGGGTTAAAGTGCATAGAAATGAATGTAGCAATTCTGCACAATCTGGGATGAAGAAGAATTCTGGGGAATAAAGATTTGCCACTGAAATGGCTTTTATAGTTTTCTATATCTACATTAAAAGATGAAAACCAAGGCAGAACGTTGGTATGTTGTATATGTGAACCCACTTTAGAGAATGCAGTGCCATTTATTTTAGCCCTCTTTTCTTGTTATATGCGTCCCTCAAACTCAAGGGAAAATAAAAATCAATACTGTGTTCGAGTAACAAAACTTTATAGTCTGACATATAGCCACTGCATATGTATTGAAACATATTGCCAGTTTGGTGGTCAGCAATAATGATTTCTACTCTATTGTAGATTCGGATTATAATTCAACAGGATTTTATTTGTCAAGATGGTAGGACATGCACACACGCACAGACTATTTCAAGCAATAAATGACAGTGAACCAGGAATCAAGATATTCAGGGCTTGTCATTTCTGATAATTTTAGAGAACTCATCACATATACATAATATGTTGTAGCACAGCTCAGAGAAAGAAGTGTATTCTTCAATCGAATTATGCTGATATAGTGGTTCAGGTAAATGTGGAAATCTTGTAGCATGGTTTAAATCAGAAGTTAGAGATGGAAGATACCTTGGGTCTAGTTCCCTCGTACATACCTTCAATTATAGCCTCAGTGAGAAGCACTACGAAGCCCCTTGAAGAGTTTTGTTAGAAATATTTTACCCCTGCTGATGTTCTAAAATTATTCTGTTCCACTTCTAGTGATCTCTGTGCATCTTTCCACCATATCATCTTGTACTGTGGCACTTACCTTTAATTTCATACATTAGCCCTTGGGCAAACTGCAACCATTACCTGCATTCCTTTTCCTTTCCTGTCTGCTCCATAACAACTACCTTCCTCTAGTCTGAGAGCAAATGGACTAAACGTGAAATATATTTATATAATTATTTAAGGAAAGAGTACACAAATATTTGGTGTTACTGAGGAGTCTTTGTTCCACAGTAGTGCTCAGAGTCTCAGGATTGAGACTTTGTTATGCCAGGTGCCATATAAACATATAGGAAAACAGTCCCTGCCTGAAAGACCCCTACAATTTAAGGGTGAGTTTTCATAAACAATCAGCATTGGCCTAACCCTGCTCCCAGTGAAGTCTATAGTAAGAGTCTCATAGACTTCAATGGAAGCACAGCAGGGCCAATGCTAGATGCTTTTGAAAATCTGACTGTCTAGTAATTCAGGCACTGAGCACTAACAATTTGCCAAATTGACAGGACAGGTTGTCGTAATGGTGTAGAACGTGGTGTCGGTGAAGTACCTAGTCTACCTATCCATTTGCATTTCCTCACTTACCATTCTACATTCGAATTTGAAAAAATATGACAATATAGCATTTCTATTTTGGATATGTGAGATGTCTGAAGTTGTTATAGGTTAGCAATCTACAGTGACTTCATCTGTGACAATTCAACATCAAGGTTTCCCCATACTGTACCTGTACTGGAGACAGTAGGGTATAGATAGCTTTTAGGCAACATTACAAAATGAAGACCAGCACACTGTAAAGTACTTTGCTGACCCAGGATTAATTTTAAGAGTCTCTGCTGAAAGCATTTGAACATTTCAGGATCTGTGATTTTTACTAATTCTTAAGTAAGATGGGTTTGATTTTTCTCAAAAAAAAAAAAATTTCTTGTTAATACCAAACTCTGGATCTGTGGTCAGGTTGAATAGTCCTGTGAACTTTCAGGCCTTTCAAGGTTAATACTTCAGTTTCTACCAGGGAGGGTTTATCTTCACATTTGTCTATAAAGTGCCTAGCATACTGCTGCCTATACAAATAAGATTAATCAATCCTTACAAATCCTGTGAAAGGTAGGGGAATACTATCCCCATTTTGAATATGGGAAAGTTGACAACGTTAGCAATCAGAAATTCCTAGCTCCTAGGCCCATGATCATGCTACTTTTCCTTTTTGACCACAAGTTAAACAAGTTGCCAGATCACCCCATATGTTCATCCCCATAGTCATTTAGCAGTTGTTAGGATTTGGCCAAACAAGTATTAAAGACAACAGCTCCTGGGCATTGCCCTTTGCTCTGACTAGGTCTGTGCCAATTTAATCCCATTTCTTATCACAACTGAAGACTAATTATGAAATACTCAAATGTGTCAGGGAAAGAAAGATCACATCAGATCATGATTATATATAATTTGGCAAGATTGAAATTATGGCAAAAAAGGTAAAGGAAGGCAGGAAGATACTGTTTCTGTAATTTATACTGCTATGCAAACCCAGCAACTATGTTTTGTTTCCTCAGTAGCATGTTTCCCTTCTCACCTGATATTTAAAATTCTACTTTCTATCAGAGTGTAAATTTTTTCCCCCCAGAGGAAGGGGATAGAAGAGATCCACCCTCCATTTTTTGTTTTAATTCAAAGTTACTTAACCACATAGTTACTAACCTTTTTCATTGTGTGGATTTCTTTTTTCTAAAAAGAAAGAGAAAGGAAACAAGGGTCAAGATAGGTAATAACACTCTGAAATTCTCCCCCTTATACAAATCTGCTACAACACATTAGTTTATAGCTTGCCACCTTATCACAAAAATGTAAGAGGAAGAATCCTTGGCATTTTAGGGTGTCTAAATTATGAACACAGATTTTGATGGTATTCTTGATAACTATTGTGATTCAATTTACAGAAGCAAAGTATAAGTCTTTGTCTTCCTATTTTAATGGTCTGACTGAAATACAACGTTACATTAAAAAAATCCACAGAAAATTAGTCAATCACTTAAAAAAAAAGAGGACAAGTATTAGAGGAAAGCATGCTAGTTATCACCTGTTAATGAATACTAGGAGACTCCTGCCATATGAAGATTATCAACAAGCCATAACGGAAACCTAAGATAGCAAAAGCAAGTTTGGCACTCCTAGATTATCAGTTCTCCCTCTGTCAATAATGACTAGTGGCAATCTGATCATTGATCCCAGACTGTCACGGTCTAATGGATATGGTAGCTTTAAATTCACAGAATTTAAATTCACTGTGTATTTTAGAAAAGAGACTAAAATGGCTCTAAGGGATCCTTGACATTTTAAAGTATCTACATATAGGTATGAACAATATCACTCTCAGTGTGAGTAACCCTTTGCACAGGCAGGG
Organism: Mauremys reevesii; assembly: GCF_016161935.1. NCBI lineage: Eukaryota > Metazoa > Chordata > Testudines > Geoemydidae > Mauremys > Mauremys reevesii. The sequence goes on from NC_052625.1 coordinate 62,839,917, forward strand.
TACTTATTCAAAGGGGAAGGACTTTTCAAACGAGACTTGCAGAACAGGAAGAAAATCAAGAAAACACATCTTAAAGAAAAATCAATAAAAATCAAGGTTTAAAGAAGCTCCACTCCATGCTTGATTTGCTGTTTGTGCAGCCTGGAGTATTCTATTAACTCCAAGATATGCAAGATTGTCAGTTTATAGCTAACTATCAAATATACAGGTTGTTCGTAGAATTGCTGCAGCCGTGTTGGTCCCAGGATACGAGACACACAAGGGAGGTGAGGTATTATCTTTTATTGGATCAACTTTTATTGGTAGTAGGTACAAGCTTTCAAGCTACACAGAGCTCTTCTGCAGGTCTGAGGAAGGAAGCAGAGTATCAGTTCCCCAGATCTGAGGAACAGCTCTTTGTAGCTCGAAAGCCTGTACCTTCCACCAAGAGAAGTTGGACCAATAAAAGATAATACCTCACCTCCCTTGCCTCACAAATATAAAGCTGTATATTTGATACTTAAACATACTTGTATGTCTAATACTTACTTGGAATCTAAAATAAGACAGTTACCTTTTCCATAACTGATGTTCTTTGAAATGTGTTGTTCATGTCTATTCCACAGTAGGTGTGCGTGCTCGCCACGGACACTGGTGCTGGAAGGTTTCCCTCAGCAGTACCCGTCGGGGAGCGCCCCAGCAACTCCTGGAGTAGTGCCTCCATGATGCGGTATAAGGGGTGCTGTGCGCTCCCCCCACCCTCAGTTCCTTCTTGCCAGACAACTCCGACAGAGGGGAATGAGGGCAGGATGTGGAATAGACATGAGCAACTTATCTTGACGAACACCAATTACGGAAAAGGTAACTCTCTTTTCTTGTCCGAGTGATTGCTCATATGTATTCCACAGTAGGTGATTCCAAGCTATATCTGTTGGAGGTGGGTAGGAGTTCACAAATTCTCAGGACGGAGCACAGCCCTGCCGAACCCGGCGTCCTCCCTGGTTGGGAGATGATTGCATAATGCAAGGTGAAAGTGTGAACTGAAGGCCACATAGCAGCCCTACAAACGTCCTGGATGGGGACATGGGCCAAAAAGGTAGCCAACGAGGCCTGCGTCCAAGTCGAGTGCGCCTTCACAATTGGTGGGGGGGGAGGGAATTCCTGCCAGAGTACGGATGCACGAGGTGATCCAGTTGGAGAGCCACTGAGTGGAGATCGGCCAACCTTTCATGCGCTCAGCCAAGGCAATGAACAATTGTGAGGACTTTCTGAACGGCTTAGTACACTTCAGGTAGAAAGACAGAGCCCATCTCACATCCAGCATGTGGAGGCGACACTCCTCACTGGATGCATGGGGCTTGAGGTAGAGGACCAGCAGAAAATGTCCTGACCCATGTGATAGGCGGAGACCACCTTTGGGAGGAACGAAGGGTATGGGCAGAGCTGGACTTTATCTTTATGAAAAATCGTGTACGGGGGCTCAGAGGTCAGGGCCCTGAGTTCCGAGACCTGCCTAGCTGACATGATCAAACCAGGAAGGCCACTTTTCACAAGAGTTATGACCAGGAGCACGTGGCTAGCAGCTCAAACAGGGGCCTCGTGAGACGGGCCAACACCAGGTTTAGGTCCCACTGCGGGACAGAGGGCCTAACATATGGGAAGAGATGATCTAACCCTTTAAGGAATCGGCCAGTCACAGCATGGGAGAATACCATGTGACCTGCACCGGTGGGTGGAAGGCCGATATGGCCGCCAGGTGCACCTTGACTGACGAGGGCGCCAGGCCCTGGGCTCTAAGGTGGAGGAGGTAGTCCAGAATACTGGGCCACCAGGGAAATGCCCCACTCATCTGCCCATCTGAAGAACTGAGACCACTTTGCCAATTAGGCGCCGCACATGGAGGGGCGCCTGCTTCCTTTCCTCTCTACCTAACCATTGCGCAGCCATGCTGTGAGGTGGAGTGCTGCTAGGTTGGGGTGGAGGTGGCGACCCTGGGAGAGCAGGTCCAGGTGGGACGGCAACAGCCACGGCGGGGTGACCGCCAGGCCCGGGAGGGCCCCGTACCAATGCCGCCTGGGCCATGCCGGGGCAATCAGAAGGACCCGGGCCTTGTCTGACTTTATCTTTTCCAGGACCTTGCCGATCAGCGAGAACGGGGGGGAATAGAGAAACTGGCTTCACCAGGACAGGAGGAAGGCATTGGAGATAGCACCCCATCCCAGCCCCCCAGGAGCAGAACCGGGGACAGCGAACAAAGTTCCCCACACTTGGAAAAGTCTGTGCACCACCTCTGGGTGGAGAGACCGCTTGTTCTGAGAAAAGTTCCTGCTCAACCATTCCGGGCACCCGGCAAACGAAAGGCCTGTAGGCAGATGTCCTGGGCTATACAAAAGTCCCACAGCCTGAGGGCAGAGGATCAGGCCCCGCGCCTTGCCTGTTAATATAGAACATCGAGGCCATGTTGTCCATGAGGACCCTGACCATCCGGCCCTCCACGTGCGAGCGGAAGGCCTTGCACGCCAGCCATACTGCCCTGAGCTCCTTGACGTTTAGGTGGAGGAACAGAGCCTGAGCCGAGCACAGACCTTGGGTCTGAACATTCTCCACATGGGCCCCCCCATCCCAGGTCTGACATGTCAGACACTAGTTCCAGCGACAGGGCCCTGCCCCTAAACGGGACCCCTTGTAGCACGTTTCTCAGGAAGGACCACCACCATAGGAAGGTGATCACTGGCTCGGGCACCGTGAGGACTTTGTCCATCCTGTCCCTGGCCTGGGAGAACTCCAAGGCCAACCAGAGATGGAGGGGCCTCATCCCGAGTCTGGCATGACGGATCACATGATCCAAGAGCTGGAGGCACTCTCTAGCTGTTGTCACCGGAAACCTTGTGACCCTGTCAATGAGTCCCTCAGAGTCTCGAACCTGTCCGGTGGGAGGGAGGCTTTGGCCGATGAGGCATCCAGGAACACCCCGATAAACTCTATGCGTTGTATTGGGACTAACGTGGATTTGGTGTTGTTTACCAACAGGCCCAAAGTGGTGTGCATGGACAGGAGCACCACTTGATCTGGCACCTGCGACCAGGAGCTGCCCTTGACCAACCAGTCATCCAGAAAGGGGAAGATCTGGACTCCCCGGCGCCTAAGGTAGGCCACCACTACCGACATACATTTCGTGAATAACCTGGGGGCAGTGGACAGGCCAAACAGGAGGACTGTAAATTGGTAGTGTTCCTGCCCCACTGTGAAACGGAGGAAGCGTCTGTGTCCCTCGAATATACGAACGTGGAAGTACGTGTCCTGCAGATCGAAGGCGGTGTACCAGTCTCCGGGATCCAGGGAGGGAATGATGAAGGCCAGGGAGACCATGTGGAACTTGAACTTTGTTGTATCAACCAGGCAAGGTAATAACAAGCTTCAACAGGACTTTATTTTTACAGTGGAAACCTCTTTACCAAGCTGCGGCTGCTGCTGCACCCTCTGTAACTCTCACTCAGCCTCTTCAACTCCTCCCCCCTCCTTCCTGTCCTTTCAGACTCCCAACAGCCAGTGCTCCCAATTCTAATAATACAAGCAGCATCTAAACACCACAAGCTTCACTGCATACTGCTTCAGGCCTCGCAGGTCCAAGATGGGCCTGAGCCCCCCTCTGGCCTTCGGGATAAGGAAATAGTGGGAGTAGTACCCCTTGCCTTTGAACTCCCCAAGTATTGCTTCCAACGCTCCTAGGCCCAGGAGCTGCCCCATCTCCTTCTCCCAACTGGAGAAGGGAAGCTTGATTGAGATCCCTGATGAGAACTGGCAGGGTACCCCCGGGCATCCTGTCAAAACCGCCTTTTCCCTGCTTGCTTGCCCTTGGAGGACCCAGGCAGAGGGGCAGGCCAAGACTGCCTGTGTGGGGACCTCTTATAATCCCACGACTTCTTATAAGCTGTGTCATATTTTGACTAGGTGACCTGAGCGAGAGTCTGCTGTGGCTTGAACTTAGGTTTAGCTGGAGCCAGAACATAGAGACCCAGAGCCTGGAGAGTTGTGCAGGAGTCTTTCAAGCCATGCAGTTTTGTATCCATTGGTTTCACAAACAGAGCTTTGCCGTCAAACTGGAGGTCCTGCAGGGAGGTCTGTGCCTCACTGGACAGCCCAGAGAGCAGGAGCCATGACACCCTTCAGGGTTGCCCTGGCGGCCGCTGTGCCCTCCTCCACCAGCGTTTTGAACTCCTTCCTGTCATGCTCATGGAGGGAGTCCTTGAACTTGGGCACGGAGCCCCGCAGATTGAACTCGAGCAGGGAGCCCTGCAAATTGAACACATGCCAGCTCAGGAGAGCCTGGTGGTTTGCCACCCATAACTGGAAGCTCAAGGAAAAAACAAATTTTTCTTCCAAATGAGTCCAGTGTCCTTGTAACTTTATTTTTCGGGGCAGGAGCTGGTTGGCCCTGCCGTTCTCTGTGGCTGACCAACTCGATCACCAGGGAGTTAGAAGCAGGGTGGGTGTATAAGAATTTATGCCCCTTGACAGGTACAAAGTACTTGCGTTCTGCTCTCTTCAACATGGGGGCCAATGAGGCCGGGGGTTGCCACAGGGCATTTGAAATTTTTGCCACCTCTTCGTGGAGAGGAAAGGCCATCCTGCCCAGTGCCAAGGAGGACAATACATTAAACAGGGAGTCTGAGGTCTCCTCCATCTCTCCTGCTTGGAGGTGGAGGCTTTATGCCACTCTTTTTAAGAGAGTTCTTGGTGGGCCCTAAAGTCCTCCTGCAGGACGGAGGGGCTGTAATCGCCTCATCCAGGGACGGTGAGGAGGCTGGCGCAGTACTGTGTGTGTCCACCAGCACCAAAGGGTCCACCACCTGGTCGGTGTCTGGGCACAGTGCCGAGGATGTACATCCCACCGACTCCTTCCTCAGAGATCTGGAGAGGGGGGACGATGGTCCTTCTGAGGCTCCGGCCACCAAGCAAGCCTCCACTGGGGGCTACGTTGGGGGCCACAGTACCACTGTACCTGCGGTGGAGCCAGCTGTTCAGCCTGGCCCATCAATGGATGGCTACAAAGGGAGGCCAGGCTGACATCCAATCTTCCACTGTCCCTGAACCAGGAGGAGCGGTGGCGCCGAGAGCCATGCCGACGTGGAGGACCAGTACCGTCGGTAACAGCTGCTTCGCGACTGACGCCCGGGGCTGCGGAGGTGGTGCCGTGGCGGGGTCCTGGAGCGGGACACCGAACAGGAATGACGTCGACGTTCGTGCTGTGACTCGCTGCAATAGCCCCTCTGAGATGAGGACCTTTGGCATCGTCTGCCTCAGTCCCGGCGGTGTTTGCTCCTCAAGGCGGAGTGGTGCCAAGAGTCTCGGTCAGATGGAACCCAACCAGAAAGTCTGGTGGGCATCAAGGGCGATCCATGTGGACTTTGCCCTGAATGGTTGCTGGGCGGCAAATGGCATCGGGAATGTTCCCTCGACCGAGATCGGTACCGAGCCGGGGGCGACTGCAGAGATCCCAGCAGCGGCTTACCTCTGGAGCGTGGGGCCAACAGCGATGGTGCTCCTGGTATCAGCATGGATATAACATCCTGGGACGCCTGCAAGACCTCTGGTATGGAGGGCATCCAGACATCCCGGGAGGCCTGTTCCGAATGGGCCGGGCTGGGCTACTCCACTCGACTTGAGTCGGAGGCGTAGAGGCCGGTGGGAATCGAGGGCTGCCTGACATGGGTCTAGTTTCTGTCCCAGGTTTACTCCGGTACCGCGGCGAAGAAGGCCTCTTTCTAGCCTTCTTGGCATGCCTCGTGGACAGGGAGTGGTGCCGACTAGTTGATGACGCTGAAGGGTCACCACACATTGACACCTACTGTGGAATACACATGAGCAATCACTCAAAGAACTGCATGCTTCTGAGTACAAGTATATCAAAGTTTGTGGCACTTTATTCCTTTATGAAATTAATATGAACTTTTATATGATCTATGATCCACCAAGCAAGGGTCTTCCTAGACTTTAAATAGAAATTCCAAAAGGAATCTGGTGGGTATTTTATACACTGTTAGCTCAAATTTAGAAAAACAAACCAACAAACATGGATTTATGCATTCAAAATGAATGGCCAAAAAAAAAATAAAAAATGCTCAGGGGTCATTACATTTTAGTTTTAGGGCTCAGCCAAGAACCTAAACCATAAAAATGTTGACTTTTTTGCTTCAGCTTTTAATATTTACTTCTAGCTCCCTTAAAAGAATTTTTTTTAAGATATGGAATAATGGAAGAGCATCAATTACGGCAAAGTAAGTGGTATTAGTATAATGAATGACAACATAATGATTTCAAAATCTGAGAAAGTTAATGTAAGATGGGGCAAATTACGAGAGACTGACAAAAAGTTGATAACAGTTCCCAGCATTCTCCAAGTTTGCAACAAGAAAATACGATGCAGAGTTTAGGGTTAAGCCTGTTGGTCAACAATCAATGATTTAATGCACAAGTTGGATATTAAATACACATGGGCAGCAGGACTTATTTCCATAGCCACTCCTCTTCCTTTTATAGTTTCATCTATGCAAGATTTTGGTGTTTAGTGGCAAGCATAAAAATGTGATCTACTGAATAAAAAATTCCCAACCAGACTGATACATTCTGAAAGCTATGTCAAATGTACATGAGTTGCACTAAGACTGGAGCTCTACAGTTCAAGGGCAATCCAGACTTCTGTTATCTTCACTGAGTGAAGGTTTGATTGGTATATTTACACAAGAGGCTCTTGCTTTACATATATTGGAGACTGTGTCAACAAACCTGAGCAAATAAAATTAAGCATCAAAGTGAGGAGAATCTGATTTCACCACACTGACAAAACCTAACCCCACGCATAAACCCCAAAAGAGATGGCAACACTGTGATTTAGATAGTCTAAGAAAAAACACAAAGCCTTTTAGTGCACTTACCAGCGAAGCATTTGGAACAGAGATTCATAGTCTTGCTGGACCTAGGGCAAGAAAAAAAAAAAAGAAAGAAAAAAAAGAAGAGTAGAGCTAAAAATTCATTATAATAATTCTAAGCAATATACCAGGAGTTTTCAGAAGAAAAACAGGAGTAGGAGGGGGCAAACATTTAAATGACTAGGCACCTATACAAGTCATCAGTGGCAAAGGGCTGGCAGAACTGAAGGCGGGGCGGGGGGTTGGAAAGAATCTCGTTTGACAATCTTTCTTCAACTTGGGAAAGAGCTTTCAAAGCATGGCTTCCAAACATTTATCCTAGCATTCATAAATAACCTGTAGGATAACAGGTATGATAGACATGAAAAGCTGAATTATTCCACTTGAAACAACAGTTTTTCAAGCCTGGCACATCTCCCGTTGTAACATTTTAGGAAATGTTTGTACAGAAGAAAAACATGTCTACACAAGATTTGATTTGTCCAATATTCCTGATTCAGTTCAGACCATACGCCATAAAAGGCACATTTTGGGGTTACATGAGAAAGCACTTTCATAGAATCATAGACTATTAGGGTTGGTAGAGACATCAGGTTATCTAGTCCAATCCCCTGCTCAAAGCAGGACTTTAACACCATCCTGAGCAGGGTTGAAGTACATACTGGTAACCAAGAGGTTATACCAAAACTGCCCATGCTATAATAGTTACGAAAATAGAGGAACTCACTTTTCATGGGCTGTCTACCTGGAACTTCTCACTAGCACTAAATTAGCTATGTTTCTAAAGGTAAAGACAGATGTGGGAACAAAAACAACAGAGCCTACCAAAATAATTACATTTCTAGTTTAAAATCAAACAAGGCTGGAATTTTGAAAAAGAACCCACAACTTGCACAATATGTATGTTATAAAAATCTGGGCACTCAATGGAGACCATTGGAGTATCAAATGGCAAGTATTTCTATGTGTCTTTTCAGACCAATTACTTCTCAGATTAAATATTTTCCTGATTGAATTATAGAAACATTCTAAGTGTTTTGCAAACAGGGCATTTTAAATTATTTTCCTGTAACATATGAGTAATCATATCTGGATTTTCCCTATCTTAGTGCCAGGCATTTCAGGACATTAAGATGCTTCTGAATTCCTGCACAAGTGAAAGTTGATTTATAATTGACTAAAAAATCCCAGTAGAATACAGGTTACTGCAGGTATGAGTCAGACATACTTGCCAGCTACAGCAGGAGATGCACAGACACACACGCTAATTTTAAATATAAGCGGTATGTGCAAAGGAGAAACATTAAATCCTAGGAAAAGAAAAGCAGAGCAGCCCTATCTAGCCATACAAATACATCATCTGGTTGATATAAACCCAGATACTCAATATGTGCATTGACATTCTACAGATTATCTACCTTCAGAAGAACTGCAATTAAAAACAGCAGGTGAGCCCACACCTACAGCATTAGCATGCTGCAGTCCAGTACTCAGTGCTTGTGAGATAGACATTCTGGACTAACTCAATATGCCAGGCAGGAGCTTCTCTGCAAAACCGCCAAACCCCAAAGGGCAGTCAAGAGAAAGCAAGGCAGAGTAGGGGTGGTTCATACTGGTGACATCAGAGCTGGCAATGACAAAGGCAGCTTTCAGAGGCATAACCAAACTGCCTCAGCTGCTAGTTATCAATCCAAAGTCTTGATAAGATTCTTTTTTCTTTTTTTAAAAGCATGGACAGGGAAGGAAATATATTGCTACGTTAAAGGGAAAAATTGACACTCATTCACCGCACAGGAGCTGGATGTTTTGAACGAGCGGTGCTATAAACAGTCCCCACACATTCATCTTACGGGCTGAATAACTTCAGGTCACCACACAAAATCTTTCAGCTTCTTGTTCACATAAGAAGGAAAGTTCACAGTGGTCAAGCACCACACAGAAGAAAGGAGATGTGCTACTACATATTTGGCACATCCTTTTTTTTAACCCCACAATAAAAGAATAGAGAACAAGTTGAGCAGGTTGTACATTCTGGATCCAGTCTCTATTACTAAATTTCAGTTCAATGCTATGCAGCAAGGCAACTGAAAAACAAAGCAGAAAGAACCAAAATCAGCAAGATAGTGAAGAGATTTAGAATCAAATCAAAGCTCTAGGAATTGAGGTTGCATTCAGCCAGAAGACAAGAGGAATTAAACTGCCAATGCAAGAAATTAAAGATAAAGCAAAATCCTAAAAAGGCCTATTTAATTTTGGATACATTAACAGAAGCTGATGAGAAACTCAACAATTCTTTCTTACAAAGCTGTATCCTGTGTAGTACTAACTGCAAAACAGATCATCCTACCAAAATCCACCAGATTCAGATTCCAATCAATCCATCATTTTCCTTTAAAACAACATGGAAGACCTTCAGATGGGGGCAACAGTGTTTTCGACCATCAAGTCTGGTCGAAAAGGGGACCTGACAGTATCCGGTCAGATCTACTGACCCGACACCCAAAGTCTGGTTACTGTGGGCGGGGAGGATCTAGGTCATTACCCATGCCAGCCCCTACCTCAGCTGGAGCCACCTCTTATCTGTGTCAGGAGGCTGCAGCTCCCAGCCCCAGCTCTGCAGGCGAGTCCCTCCTGACCTGGGCAAGGGTGGGGGTGGGGAGGGTAGCAGGGGAAAAGCAGCAAGTGAGGAGAAGGTGGGGGGAAGACAAGTGGATGGGGGCAGAGCCTCAGGGGGAAGAGGCGGGGTAGGAGAGGTTCCGGCACTCCTACTGGAGTGTCCAGTTTTTAAATTACCACCAAGTTGGCAACCCTAATCCATCCCAATGATGTAGGTAGTGTCTAAACTGTAGCATTTAAGTGTAGACAAGCCTTTAGTCACAAAAGGTCACTTCAGAATTCAATGTACTTAAGTACTTAGTTAATGCTTTGCTGAATCTAGGTCTTAACTAGGGAAATGGACAAATGGGGAAGGGGTAAGAGGGCAGGCATTTATAACATGGGCCAATCCTGTTGCTCCAGAAGTCAACAGAAGTCTAGCCACCCACTCCACTGGAAGCAAGACTGAGATCACAACAAAACTAAATAGAAAGCAGTGCTTTCTTTTGGTTAGAGCACAGGACAGGAAGTCAGGAGAACAGAGTAATCCTGAGTCCGACAACAGTTCAGTTAAGGCCATACCATAGATGTCACAGAATCAATATTTTGAAAGTAAAATATATATGATTTTTTTTTTATTTTAGTGGCGTTTAGCAAAAAAGCCTCTACTAAATGCTACACATTGGTATACCTGGATACTATAGTAGAAAACATGTATAAGTATGCCAGTTACACATAGCTATACTCCAGAGGCAGGCAAACTACGGCCCGTGGGCCACATCTGGCCCACAGGACCCTCCTGCCCAGCCCCTGAGCTCCTGCCCCGGGAGGCTAGCCCCCAGCCCCTCCCCTGCTGTTCCCCTCCCCCGCAGCCTCAGCATGCCACACCGCAGGTGCAATGCTCTGGGCAGCCGGACAGCGCAGCTGCAGAGCCTCAGCCTGAGCCGCTGCTCTGCGCTGCACGGTGATGTGGCTGGCTCCAGCCACGCCGCCAGCCACCGGTGCTCCAGGCAGCACGGTAAGGGGGCAGGGAGTGGAGAGGTGGGGGCAGGAGAGTTCAGAGTGGTGGTCAAGGGGCAGGGGTGTGGATAGGGGTCGGAGTGATCAGAGGGCGGGGCACAGGGAGGTTGAATGGGTGCAGGGGTCCCGGGGGCAGTCAGGAAGGAGGGAGGGTTGGATGGGGCAGGAGTCCAGGGGGGGATTCAGGAATAAGGGGAGGGGTTGGGTGGGAGTTCGGGGGGTGGTCAGGGGACAGGGGGGAGCAGAAGCAGGGAGGAGGATGGGGGCGGGGGCCAGACCACACCTGGCTGTTTGGGGAGTCACAGCTTCCCCTAACTGGCTCTCCATACAATTTCCGAAACCCGATGCAGCCCTCAGGGCAAAAGGTTTGCCTGCCCCTGCTATACCCACTTACAGCAAGATCAGGTATGTAATACCACAAAAGTCTCACACTGGTTCTGTACAGTGCAATATGAAGTTATGATTTTTAACTTAAAGTGAAACTGACTAAAGGGTTCCATTGTATATTTCACTGTAAATGATTAATAGCTAACCCATTTCCCCAAAACACTGGAAGATAAGGCTGAAACTGAAAAATTCTTAATATATCTTCAGAAAAAGAAAGCCACTACAGTTGTTCATAAAGTTCAGCTGAATTATTTTTGTAAAGATGAGGAAGGTATCATGGTTCTAGAACTCCAAGTCAATATAGAAATGGGGAATCTTGTGCAGGGTGGATAAAAAATAAAAAAAAATCAAGGATTTTTTTTTATTTAAATTGGAGATTTTATTTTATTTAAATTACAGTATTTTCTTTTTACAAATAAACCTGTTTAAAATGAAATCTGAATTGAGAACAAAATATGTTAACGATTAAGCTTATTATAATCTCTTAAAACATTTAAATAAAGAAATATGTTGAAACAATAAGCCTCTATCAGAAAGTTTGTGTTGAAGACTACTAGTCTATATAAAGAATGGGGAAGAAGGGAGAGGGAGAGGGAATCTGATGGCAGGTCTACACTACAGCAGGGATAGATGCTCTTGAGATCGATCCACCAGCAGTCAATTTAACGGGTCTAGTAAAGACCCGCCAAATTGACTGCAGATGGCTCTCCAGTCGACCCCTGTACTCTACCCCCTACAAGAAGATTAAGGTAAATCGACTGGAGATTTTCTCTCATAGACCCCCCACAGTAACTCGACCTAAGGTACGTTGACTCCAGCTACGTGAATAACATAGCTGGAGTTGCATAGTGTAGGTCGACTTACCACGGTAGCGTAGACATAGCCTGACTTTTGAGGTCAAGCTTTATAAATATGGCACAACAGGTCATGGGGACTGATCCTGTGGGGGACCCAGGGACTGTGCATTTAATTTCTGGTAGGTTTCTAACCTCATATTTGCATCACAAGAGTCAACCTCACATTTAGTGATAGCTAATGGAGAATTGCATACTTTATGCATTTTACAGTATAACTTGTGTCTGTTAAACTATGGAGTTCTATAGATAATTTAAAGTTAGTATTCAGACATCCACAAATATGAATAAATCAAATCAAACCAATGGTATTGGCTTAAAGAGAGACTACGAAGTTAATAACAATTGGAAGGTCCAGTGTCAGAAAAGAAACCATTTAACTGAGGTAAAGTTACGCGGTAGATTCAGGAACTACAAAGTGAAACAAGCTACCCAGGTCAAGTGGCATGACATAGAAAATTAGAGGCAGAAGATACTTCAAGGCAGCTTGAAAATCCCTGAGGATAGAGAATGATCAGATGTAACATTTCTATAGGCCTCACTGACTAAAGGAAAGTTCATGTAGTAGAGAACACAATATTCCTTTAAACAGAGGAGAAAGTAGTTGCAGCAACATAGGGACTTTGATAGAGGAAGAAATTTACAAGTCTGCCCTCAAGAAAACCTAGTTGCAGTGATATTTACACATTAGCAAAAAGAAGTATGTTTAAATATTAGTATAACAAAAGAAAATTCTTAGGTAATTTGAACTATCTTTACGGTTGCCAATTTTGGCTGGATGTATTCCTGGAGGTTTCATCATATGACATAATCTTTAATTAAAGACTGACCTTTAATCCTGGAGACTGCAGAACAATCCTGGAGGGTTGGCAACCCTGTCTTTCACTTTCCCTGCTAATGCCTGCAAATTTCCCCAGTAGATGAAGCAGCCATTTTAAGGATTTATAAGCACGTATGTGAACACATGCCCTCTCTCACACACACTGCATTTTAAAGTCTTAACTCACTAACCAACATTTATACCCACCCCCCCACCACCAGATTTAAAAAAAAAACAAAAACACACAACTTTTAGGCCAAAGCCTCATAAGCCAACCTTCAGCCTAAACTAGAGTTTTGTTGTGGTGGGGTTTTTTTGTTTCTTTGGTTGTTTTTTTTTTTTAATGCAAAGGACCATAATGGAAAATGAAGGCTGTGCAGAGATGAACTATCATTGTAAAAATTAACATACTTGAAATCTCAAATATATACACTGGGATTATAACTTACTGGCAATCTGAATCATATACAGCAATATGAAGAGTTCTTTAAATTCTTTTACCATTGATTGTACTTTTCTACTTACTCATAGTGAAACTGTACTAAGATCTGAGCTCATCCACTCCAACAACATTTCAAAGCATTTTACTGGATTCTATTCACTATTCCACTAAGTATTCCATTTATCACTAGCAGCGTCGCTAAGCATTATCATAAAGTGTGGTACAACTCAAGGCACAAAACCCCGTTCAGTACCTGCCAGTGTTTTTGCAATAAATTATATAGGTACAATATATAATCCCACTTTTTTACACCAGCATGACTAAAATCCTAACTGCAAATCCTCACAGCAGAGACTGCTAGATGTATTGTGCTTAAGTACAGTAACTCAAATCTAAAAGATAGAAGACAATCTAGAACTTCAAGAATATGTAAATGGTCAATTTTGAGCATTAGAAAGAAACTGAGGAGAGATATCCAGAAAGCTATTTAATAGCCAAACACCTTCTGCTTTTCCAATGAAATCTATTTGCTGAAAAGCAGTGAGTGTAGCTCAGAGAAACTAATGGCTTTGTCATGAAATCATGTTTCACGGTGGACTGAAAATCTGTTTAGCTTCCTTTCACCACCCCTTGATTTTTTAAGCACATAATGAAAAACTAATACCAGATTACTCCTCCCCACTGCTAATAAGCAATGTAAGAAACCCAGTTCCCCAAACCTTGTCTGTGCTAGAAAATTTCTTAACCTTTCTCCAGTAACAGCTGACCTAGTGCTTCTAATGCAGGGGTGGGCAAACCTTTTGGTCTGAGAGCCACAATCTGGGTATGGAAATTGTATGGCAGGCCATGAACAGGGCCACCGAAAGAGGGGGACAAGTGGGGCAATTTTTCCCAGGCCCTGGGCCCCGCAGGGGCCCCAACGAGAATGTCTGGGGCTCCCCCCCAGCCCCGCCTTCCCCCATCCCCCGGCACCTCAGTGCACCGCGTCCAGGAGTGGACCTGGACAGAGCTAAAGCGGCGTGGCTCAGGTGGGGCCTGAGCTCCTCCTGCTCGGAGCCATGTGGTAAGGGGGCGAGACTGCGAGCTCCAGTCCCGCCGGAGCCAGGCCGCTGCAGCGCTGTCCAGGGACCAGAGCAGCTCCTGGATGGGTGCGCTGAGGCTCGGAGAGGGGGGAGGTGGGGGTAAGCGGTATGGTAAAGGGACCAGGGGGGTTGGATATGGGGCAGGGAGTCCCAGGGACAGTCAGGGGACAGGCAGGGGGCAGAGGTTGGGGTGGGGCGGGCGGTCAGGGGATGGGGAACAGGGGTTGGATCATGGGCGTTCCAGGAGTCTTGTCAGGACTCGGGGGGGGGGGGGCATGGATAGGGGTTGGGGCAGTCAGGGGACAAGGAGCAGGATGGGTCAGGGATTCTGAGGGGGACAGGAAGTGGGTGGGGGTCGGATAGGGGGCAGGGCCAGGCTGTTTGGGGAGGCTACCCTAAACCTCATTCAGCAGTTTGAGGCTTGCAGACAGCTATTTAACACAAAGAGCCAAGCTGTTATCTTTTCCCTTAGGGATACCAGCCCTTTCACTTCTCAAATGCCAAATTATAGTCTACATATAATTTCAGTGCCATAGGGAGAGTCATGTCAGGGGAGGGTAGCTTCATTTAAAATTAGCCACTTTAGATTAACAGTGATAGAGCCAAGAAAGCCATGGGGGAGGGATCACATGAGAAGAGCAATATCCTACACCACCTACCTCCTTCCCAACCCTACCAAGGCAGACCCCGCTCTCCTGTATTCCCTGAGGCTCCAGAGGAGTTAATTCAGTGGTTCTCAAACTTTTGTACTGGTGACCCCTTTCACATAGCAAACCTCTGAGTGTGACACACACACACTCCTTACAAATTAAAAACACTTTTTTATATATTTAACACTATTATAAATGCTGGAGGCAAAGCGGGGTTTGAGGTGGAGGCTGACAGCTCGTAACCCCCAGTAATAACCTTGTGACCCCATGAGGGGTCCCAACCCCCAGTTTGAGAACCCCTAGGTTAATTTAATTTTAGCACCCTGTGTCCATTCACATGCATATGCTATTTTGAGCATTTCAGTTTTCACAACATAGGCTCGTTCCAGATTCTGGAACAAGCTCAAATGCTCAGTTCGTGGAGTATGTACATAAGCTATACTAAAGACAAATCCACAGTAACTGTTGTTTGTGAGGGACCCCATTGAGCCAGTCTCTAGGAAACAGATGAATTCATGGAGGTTAAGTCCATTAATGAGTATTAGCCAGGATTGGTAAGGAATGGTGTCCCTAGCCTCTGTTTGTCAGAGGGTGGAGATGGATGGCAGGAGAGAGATCACTTGATCATTGCCTGTTAGGTTCACTACCTCTGGGGCACTTGGCATTGGCCACTGCCGGTAGACAGGATACTGGGCTGGATGGACCTTTGGTCTGACCCAGTATGGCCGTTCTTATGTTCTAACCTAAATGAACCCAAAGATATGGAGACAGATATGAGTCAAGGAAGCCAGCAGAGTATCAGAAACCTGGAAAAATCTCTGACTGGATGGGCTCAGGCATTTGGTCACAAGCTGCTGAAGTGGTTCAAAAGTTTTGGATTTTTTTTTTTAAGCAGAATTTTTTTTGTTTCTTTAAATAATCAAACACAGCAAGCAGCAAATATTTGGCCACACACTTCTGAAGCCCCAAACCATGTTCAGGTTTTGGCAGACTGATTTCAGCTTTTCAATTAAAAAAAGCTCAAAAAATTTTGAAGGAAAGCAGATGTGATTTTTTCTGCTTTTTAAAAAACTCTAGTTTTCGATCCAAAAAAGTTTTTGATGGAAAATATTTGTCCAACCCTTTTAATAAGTTTTAGTGCCTTTTAGCACTAGCTCAAGGGTAGGCAACCTATGGCACATGTGCCAAAGGCGGCACGCGACTTGATTTAATGTGGCACTCACACTGCCCGGGTCCTGGCCACCAGTCCAGGGGGCTCTGCATTTTAATTTAATTTTAAATGAAGTTTCTTAACCATTTTAAAAACCTTATTTACTTTACATACAACAATAGTTTAGTTATATATTATAGACTTATGGAAAGAGACCTTCTAAAGACGTTAAAATGTATTATTGGCACACGAAACCTTAAATTAGAGTGAATAAATTAAGACTTGGCACACCGCTTCTGAAAGGTTGCCGAACCCTGCACTAGCTAATGCTGAGAACCAGTGATACCTTGTAAAGGTAACTTTAAAAGAAGTTCTCAAAACTCGGTTTGTGCTGAGATGTGGAAGGTTTTTAAACTTTTATTTTTCCCAGGGCCGCCCCGAGGAGGGGGGAGAAGTGGGGCAATTTGCCCTGGGCCCCACAAGGGCCCCCCATGAGAATATAGTATTCTATAGTATTGCAACTTTTTTTTTTATGGAAGGGGCCCCCAAAATTGCTTTGCCTCAGGCCCCCTGAATCCTCTGGGCAGCCCTGGCCATGAATGCTCACAAAATTAAGATTCAGAGATATTCAAATAAACTTTATTTAATAAAGATTCATTTTAGTGGAAATAAACAAAACCTTACTTACTATTATAAATATACCATCATAACAACATATTACAATAATTAAATCAAACTAACCCCCTTTCCATGCCCTCTCTCTCTAGGCTGGATTTGGCCAGCATCAGCTTCCAGTCATTGGAACTCATTGAGATTCAACAACCCTCTGCTCTCAGAAATCTCCTCCCATGTGAAACCCACCACTGAGCATTCCCTGGCTAACTACTCTTTGTTTTATCCTCAACAATGGAAAATTAGCACTACTAAAACATCAGAGTCACCTAAGCCAACAAGTAGCAGGCCCGTGGGCTTGCATGTTCCAGGCTCTGATGGGTGCGTGAGATACGTTCAGGTTGTGCAGCCGGAGTAACATGTGTCCCCTCACGCCCGTCACGCAGATCCTGAATATGCAGGAGCCCCCAACCCTGCTCCCTGGTAGAAGCGCCGGAGCAGGACAAGCCCCTGACCCCACTCCCCGGCATGAGCGCCAGGCGGGCAGAGCCAATGGTGCTTGAGGGCCAAATTGAAAAGGTCTGATGGGCTGGACGCAGCCCGTGGGCCATAGTTTGCCCACCCCATACTAATTTGTAAGCACTTACACCACTGGCAGGACTGATGCACCCGCACCATTCCTAAAAAGCATAAGAATTTTTCTATGCTCGAAGCACCCCTTCAATGCTTGAGTAGAGTCAGATTTCCCTAAATACTGGTTCAGAGCTTTTATTTGAAAAGTGTGTGTGTGTGTGTGTGTGTGTGTGTGTGTGTGTGTGTGTGTGTGATCACTTGATATACATTTGCACAATAGATACGATTTCAGAACAATTGGAAAATCCCAGAATCTGCATTTTTATTGGGACTAAGGGCTTGTCTATGCAGCCAGCAAAGCACACTAGAGGGGTGTGATTTGCAGAGCACACTAAAATGGTGCATTCCAACTGCACCATGTAGACCTTGCTGGCGCACTTCAAATATACTTAGTTCAAACTGTTTAATGTGTAGTAGGTATCTTTTAGAGCATGCCATGAGGGTCTATGCGGGGCAGTTGGAGTGCAGCATGTTAGGGCTCTCTACAAATCATCCCACTAGCGTGCTTTGCCATGCCGTGTACATAAGCCCTGAGACATTCCAGCATGCCATGTGAAGGGTTCCAAATGAGCAGTTCAAACTGTTGTATGCTAAATTAAAAGTGGTGTGAACTGCAATAGAAATTCCAAACTGAAACCGGTAACATTAATACAGTAGTAAGGTTAAGAAATGAAGCACAGAAGTTCTTTTACAACTTAGTTGCAATGAATTGGCAGTAGAAAAACTCTGATCTGCTTCAGTGACACTGTAATTGGAATGGTGATTAAATGCTTCCTGGGCCTTTTCCAGAATGGCAATTATACAGCAGGATCTCAGCATCGCTACAGCCTAAACATCTTAGCTCACTGACTGATACCCATCCAGCATGTCAGAGGTCATATGTCTGAGAAATACTTTAATTAATGAATGGCATGACATGCAACAAAGACTATACATAAGCCTCCTTACTGCATATGTAATGGACATATTGTTTAATGTATTCAGCAACCTGAGACAACTATATGTATGTTAGAGCAGTGCATTTGTACCACTGTAGCTAATAGTCTGTCAACATGTCCATTATACAGCAATTTTCAAAGGTTTATAATTCTGCTGAAGAATCTGTTGAGCTAATCTTTGCATAGAGTAAAAGCAATACTGTAACCCATGTATGTATATGTTCATCCAAGTAGGCCAGTAGATTATTTAGTGTTAAAGAAAATGGATCTAACCCTATATATTAGTTTTTCTTTATATTGCTTTTCATCGGTGTCATCCACAGCACCGTAACACTTCACCTTGTATAGGGAGGATAATTAGACATTGTTAATTAGACCCTCAATCAACCCCTTGGATATTTTGTATAAATTGTATACGAGCTTCTTAACAGAACGATTTAACTGTTCTATAAAGTGAGAGTAAAATTTGGGAACAGTGTATGGAATAGTGAGGATGCCAATGGTGAAGGGTTCCAGATGAGCAGTTCAAACTGTTGTATGCTATGTTAAAAAGTGGAGTGAACTGCAACAGATTTTCCAAACTGAAACCAATAACATTAAACCTTATTACTGTATAAGAAATGAAGCACACAATCAGGAAATATATAGTTAATGATGAAAGCTCAAACTTAACTTTACTCTTGTGCTCATGCTTGAAAAGCAGTCTACTGAAGAAGAGCTCTGTGAAAGCTTGAAAGCTTGTCTCTCTCACCAACAGAAGTTGGTCCAATAAAAGATATTACCTCACCCACCTTGTCCTCCTATTGTAAATTAGTCAGTTTATGTAAGATTACACACACACACTTAAAAGGTGGCAGAATATTTTAGCACTCAAAAGTTAAGAAACGTCAGCACTAAGGTCACCCATGCTGCCTTATTTTGGCCCCTTTGTGGGTATTCATTATAATACAGTCTTTCATTCAGTCCACAGCAGAGATGGTGTGCACCATAGGTGCTGACTCCATGGGTGCTCCAGCCCTGGAGCATCCACAGAAAAAAAAAGAAAAAAAAAGTGGTGGGGGCTGCTAGCACCCACCATTCAGCACCCGCCCCCTCTGCCCCGTGCCTCCCACCCGCTGGAATCAGCTGTTCCACGACCTGCAGGAGGCGCTGGGGGTGGGGAAGAGGAGCAAGAGCTGGGCGCGCTCAGGGGAGGGGGCTGAACAGAGTGGAAAGATGCGGGGCAAAAAGAGGTAGGGCAGGGGTGGGGCCTTGGGGGAAAGAAGTGGAGTGGGGGTGGGGCTTGAGGGCAACCATCCCCCAGCACATTAGAAACTTGGCTTATATGTTGTTCACTGAATAATAAGTTATTCAATATCTTGTTTTATTCTTATTAGTCAATGTATGGCACCATGGCTGCACACCATCCAAACCCTGCTCAGTTCCGGTGCCACAAAGGCTTCCAAAAGCCAGCAGCAGCAACTGCATGGAAAGTACTGCTCAGTTCTGGGTTGGAGTACGTCATCACTGTGGGGAAGGTGCATGCCCAGTCCAGTCCATGCAGGAGTTGTGAGGGGATGGAGCATACCCAGTGCAGACAGAATTTTGGACGATTTATCTGCTAATCTATAACAAGTTTCTACTGAGCATATGCAAATTGAGATTTTTCAAAGTCTTATAAATTGCCCAAATGTGGCTGTTTTTTCATAGGGAAGTGTCACGGGTGACTGAGCCCTTTAAGAGGGAGCAAGGGTTCCAGTGCACCTGTGACTGATTACCTGTCACCCAATTGGGCAGGGAAGGAACCTTGACCTTATAAGGGAAATGGATGTGCCCAGGGTGAAGTAAGAGGAGACCTGCTGAAAAGGCTCAAGAAGAAAGGAGCGGGGGAAACTGCTGGAGGAGTGGCCAGACAGTCTAGCAGACACAGGCCTAGGAAGTGGGTCTCTGCAACCTCCTGACCTCAAGGGGACAGACTGATTCCATAGAGCTTGGGAAGGGCTGATAACTGTACTAAGCAGAGAGGCTTGGAACCTGAGAGACCTCGAGTAAGAGGAGCCGTGCCCAGCTGGAGACTGGGGGTGAGTAGGAAGAGGCTTTACTTTGGGTTTCTTTTAATAAACCAGCCCTCAAGAAAGGGGTTTGTTATTGGACATAAACCTCAGTAGATTATTCCTGGGAACATCATGTGAAGGGGAAATCGATGCAGGGGCCTACAGACCCACATCAAGCCATAAAGGGGTGATGAGGAGGCAGCTGCCCTTTCATAAGAAGGTAAAAAGGTCTCTCTCTGAAACAAAGGCCACCCCAAATTTCAAGTCCCAGCTCCAAGCCACTGAGGTGATAACTATAAGAGGGGTAGCCATGTTAGTCTGGATCTGTAAAAGCAGCAAAGAATCCTGTGGCACCTTATAGACTAACAGACGTTTTGGAGCATGAGCTTTCGTGGGTGAATACCCACTTCGTGGGATGCAAGTAGTGGAAATTTCCAGGGGCAGGTATATATTATATATATGAAAGCAAGAAGCAAGCTAGAGATAACGAGGTTAGTTCAATCAGGGAGGATGAGGCCCTGTTCTAGCAGTTGAGGTGTGAAAACCAAGGGAGGAGAAACTGGTTTTGTAGTTACCACAGGATTCTTTGCTGAGGTGATAACGTTTCTCAAAGACATGGTTGTAAAAATGTGCAAAAATGTATTTTTCCCTAATGTTGTTCTTGGAAACAGCTGCTGAAGCCTTCCGTAAAAAGAGTTCAGCCTTAAGGAGACACCTGGACTTGAAGATTTCAACTTTAACAGTTTAAATTTGGCCAAGTTATAAGAACTGAAAACAGGATAATATAATGGGAAGTGCTGAGGCAAGCTTAACTATAGGTGGCACCACAAGCACTGACTATAGTAAGAAATTCTAGTTACTATTAAACATGTGTAGAGCACTAATCATATCGGGGAACTACAAGCTTAGAGTAAGTTATAGTACACACAGCATGTTTCCATGTCTAGTATTCATGTTTGAGGAAAATGAGTTCAGTAGTCTAAAGGTACGAATTTTTAAACTTGAACACAACCTAAAGATTGAGACAGCAAATGCTCTAAATCAGTCTAAGTTTTGAATACATCTAAAAAAGTCTGAGGTCTTGTCTGTACTGCACGTTAGCTCAAGTTATTACATTCGGGATTTGTCCACAGAGCAGCTAGGAGGGGGCTTCTTAGAGTGGCTAGACAGACACACGATAGCTCTGCTTGAGTTAGTGCTCTAAAAAATAGCAGTCTGGCTGCGGCAGTATGGGCAGCAGCTTGGGCTAGTCATCCAAGTGCAATCCTAGTGGAGCCCATGGCATTGAGGCTATGCTGCTATTTTGTGCATGCTAGGTCAAGCACAGATAGCATGTCTGCTTATGTGTGTTGGGAAGCACCCGCTCAGTTGCTGTATAGACATACCTTCCAAATACTACTGAAGTGAGAATAGTCCTACTGCGGAAACACTTCACAGTGATTTAGCAACACAGGCCTTGTCTACACCACAAGGGTAGATCAATCTAAATTACGCAACTTCAGCTACGTGAATAACTACATTACGCAATGTCGACGGGAGACACTCTCCTATCAACTCCCCTTGCGCTTCTTGTTCAGGTGGAGTACAGGAGTCGACGGGAGAGTGATCGGCGGTCAATTTAACCCCCCATGCATCGATCGCCGCGTGTCAAACCCCGGTAAGTGTAGACAAGCCCACAGAGTGAGTAGATTAATAGCTAATAAATGTGTTAACTTGAGCTGTAGCTGGATCCCCTCACTGCTTCAACTCTCACACCCTGATGGGTTCAAGCTTAAAGTAACACTTAACTCAAGCTAGAGAGATTTATTTGTGTAGATGTGAGTTGGGCTAGAGGCTAACACTGCAGAGAAAGCAAACCCTGAGTGAGAGATTTTACAAGTAAATGTTTGAAGTCTGCAAGTTAGAAGTATTAAACCCTTTTTCTTTCAACATTGCCTGCTTTGTAGAGGAGAGAAAAAGAAACCAAGCCTGAAAAATGTGGCTACTATATACTTATATAAGAAAGCCTAATTGAAATTTGTCACTATGATACTATAATGTGGGACAATGTTAAATGTACAAGCCCAGAGGGACAAATTTAAGGTTGACCTTTCATATTTAACTCTATCTTTCATGATATGATTACTTTACTTCACTGCTTTGACACTGCATGCAAGGGGGTTTTTTGCATGGTATATTCCTTGCATTTTTGAAGGAAAAGGGATTACCAATGAAGCTTGCAAATTCCATAATCATGAACTATCTAATTTAATGTCTCCCAAGCATCCAAACACAGGAAATTTATCCCTTAATTTTTAATCACTTTAGAGATTTAGATTTAAAAAAAAAAAAAAAAGCCCAGCACTTAGAATTTAACTCCTGTTTCACCACTTTAGTTGGCAATAGTTAAATCCATCCCCATAGTAAAATTTATGCTAATTCTGCCTTAATCATGCAAATTAAGTAACTTGGTACCATTGGGGCAGGCAGGAACCATCTCTTTCTGTTCCGGAAGGCACCTCCAGCAGCCATTAGTAACAAACCACTCCTCACCCCCAACAAATCAGTTTCCCAGGAATCTTCTATCTTAGGCCCTTGGCTAGGCCCACAGCCTGGGGCTTTCCTAGGCCAGAGCTCCCCAGCTCCTCTAGCCTTCCCCCAGCCCTGTTCCACTCCCAGTACCCTGCTCAGCTCCCTAACAGCCAAGCCCTTTTCTCTCTACAAGAGGAGAGAGAGACCTGAGCTTCTGGCAGCTCTGGCCTTCTTATAAGGCCCAGTTAGTCTGTTTGGGGCATGGCCCCAGCTGCAGCCAGTTCCCCCAATCAGCCAGGGTTTTGCTCCCTTCCCCAGCCTCAGCCCCAGCCTTCTGCAGGGCTTTTCCAACCCCTTCAGGGCTGGAGCAGTTAACCACCCTGCTACACTACAAATTGAAATAAAATATTCCATAAAGACATGCTTGGTTAGTTATTCTTTACTTACGACACTCCCACCTTCATACTTTCCTTCCCTTTTTCCTCACTAGATAAATTAATACAAGATATCACATTGGTGTTAAATTTAGTTCAGATGAACTGATGTTAGCAGCATAGTGAGAGCCATTCTCAACAAGCAAACTAGCTGCCAACCCCATTTTCAGCACTGTTGCAGAATCTGTAGAAAGTAGTCAGGGGAGTTGCCTATACTTGGGCTCCCAATAATGATAACTCTGCTTCAGCTGAAACAGCATTAAATACCAGAGGGACTTTCTGATGATTTCTCTAGCACAGATGAGTTCTATAAGATGGTTCTTTAGCCCTCACCTGGATGGGAAGACCTGAAAGAAATTCTGTCTCATGTTGTGCTCTAAAAGTGATTGAGCGTGTGTTAATCAAGACTAGTCCTCTCTACCACGAATGTTCTGCCTCTGACTCCTGGAATTTGGGACACCAACCATGTTAGTGTTCCTTACTAATGCAAGAATTTTGGTAGGTTGCAGATGGAAAATGTTTGAGTTAACAGACAAGGGCCTGAGTAAAGGTTTTAATAATCTGGACTAGAACACTGAACTGGATTTGGAATGGAATGGGGAGTAAGACAGAAAATGCTTTTGTAATGGCCTCTTGCCAGTCTCTCCCACTCAAAAAGCCTGCTGTCATGTCCTTAAAATGCAGCCATTCTGATTTAGCATGTACTAATTGAGTATACTGTAGTATTCTTTTGCATTTATATTGCATCTTTCATACTGAAGCACTACATAAATTTTACACATTCAGAAGCAATGAAGTGCGCCAGCCTCTGTGGCAAAAGCCAGCAGCCAGCCAGAAAACAGGACACTGCACAACAGCAGAAAGAGGAAATGTACACGGACAGCAGGACAACCCCCTACTCTTAGAGAATGCATCATCGGCCTTGACACCTACACACAGCTGACGGAATTTCAGTTAAGGTCTTGCCTGAACTTCATAGAACTAAATGCATCTAAATTGAGGATGAAAGGCTGAGACAGGTCTATCTATATTTAATCTGTATTTCCAGGGAAAGTAACAACTACCAAGCAGACCAACTCATCCCCTTGCAGCAGAGTCTAAATTGTCCACATTGCTACTTTGCATTTTCTTTTTGAAGTCAGCCTCCCTGCAGAAAATGCTATTGTCAAACATTCCCCCTCCTCAAAATCACTTGCAATCTTTTCATGTATATCCTGTATACTTCACTTCCCTTCAGGCTCAAAAGAAGCAAAAAGGATACAGGAAGTGTGTGCGCGCATGCTAAGTATGTACAGAATATGAAGGGCTGTTACTGGCAAAGGTGTGAATAAAAAAAACTCACAAGTTCTGACCTACCCACCTTCCACTTATTCCTCTAGAGCATAAATTTTTATGTACTGCTGTTGCACTTACATGTGGCCTCCATGGAGACACAACCATCTCTCTGAGATTTTACAATATCCAATTACCTTGTTCCTTAGACCAGGTACTCTGATAAGGGACTTGCAAATACCTACCTTATGCCTGTACTCCTTTCCCCAAATAATCTCATTAAGATCTACAAAGCAAGTCATGTTTGAAGAAAACTGGTACAGTTATCACTGAGTTGTGTTTGCAAAATTTCTAATATATAGGGAATTTCTCACACGTAGAAGTCAGGTAACAATATAGATTTTACGGACTCTTGCAAAAAATTAATTTCTAGGGCCGAAGTCAAGTGTTTAATTCACAAAGAGGCTAAGAAAGCCACAATTAGCTGAAAAAGGGAGAAATATAATAAAAGTTCAATCTCAACCTTAATGCTGAATTCCCTGTGCACCAAGATGGCCTCATGATTCTTTTAATGTATGTTGTAACATGCAGCAGAACTGAGAGACTAATACAGGTGAAGATATAAGGTCACTAAAAGTTACAGGAGAAGACTCAGAGGACTCAAGTCTTTATCTGTAACATGAATATTGAAGGAAATACATTTTCAATGAACAAAGTAAACATGGAGAAAATGTTAGAGATTTACAAAATGCTGAATATGCCTAAAAAGGTTAGAACTTCACAATGAAGAACAGATGCCATGCAAGTTGTGTATTTTCAAGGAACTTCCCCCTTTGAATGTAGGTTAAATATGAATAATTATAAGTTTCTCAGTCAAAAGGAGCTTTTATACATCCCCTTCAATACCGTTTCCTAAAAATAAACAAAGACTCCCCACAAACTGATGCAGCTTCAACAACAAATGAGAACATTTACAAAACAATGAAAGGGTGGCGCAAACAAAAGCAAAGTCAAGAATGAACCCAGAGTTCACTCTGTAGTATTGCATCACATACATATCTCTCATTGATCTCTATGACCTAGCCATAGCAGGTGAATTAAGGACAGAATGGCAGCCTTAACTTTTAAATTTCCTTATTTTTCTTGCTCACTGATACCACTGTAGGTTATTTAAACATTTCTGTCTTTGAATACTATGCTTATAACATAAAGCTGCTTGAAAAGCAAAGGCAGCGCCCTGATCAGGTGTTTCCAATTACATCTTATTAGATTCTTCTTTCTGAAAAGTACAAGTAATAAACAAAGTGTTAACTTTATGTTAACACATCTCTTTAAAACGTCTTTAACTACTAGAACAATGATTTTGACTCATAAGTCAATTTTATATCGAGTGCTATGATTATATGGGAGCTATTGGACACGTCTTTAATTCTCTTCAGCCAGCTTTGTGACACACTCATCGTACAAGAGAAATATAGCACTTCAATTCTTCAGACATTTAAGGTGAAAGGGTATAATAAGTGATACGTAAACTATCCGGTATTCCTGGTTAACACTGTACCAGCTACTATGTACAGCCTGTTTTTTACTGTAGGATATTAATGGAGGTGGCACATTTCGCTGTTAGTTGGCACAAGCTTTTAGATTTCCACAGCTTGCCAAAGGGCACTTTCAGGGCACACATGTACACTATGCAGACATATGAGAGAAGATAAGTTCAGGGAACAGAATGCTGTTGAGATGTCAATCCCTTCTGCACTAAACAAGTAAAGTCTCATTGCCAGAGTTGCTTCTCCTGTAGAGAGAGACCACAATCCATTCGAACACCACTGCTGAGTATCCGGGCATAAAGAGTTCTTCAAGAGAGACTCATGGACCCAAGCGATTGTTATAAAAATGCCAAGGCTCAAATGGGGGAGAAGGATGGTGTCTATACAATCACCAATTCTGCTAAAATACTCTGCTACGCTTGTCTTTGGCTAAAGTGATTTTTTTCTCAGTACACTGTTCTCTTTAATTGGGATACAATTGCTACTAAGACTTTGCATCAGAGCTAGTCAAACATGTTCCAACTTCAGCAACCACTCTAGAAATTACAGAACTGGGCTTCTAGTGATTGCCTAATTGACTACAGCATAAACAAATTCACCTTTGGACTAACAAAGGAAGTTTGGAAGTTAACAGCTAAGGAGGAGTGTCAAAAGACACCACCTCTTAATCTTAACTTCAGGGTCACTACTGTGATGTTATAATTAAACAGCAATTATTTTACTTAATTCTGAAGAACAGCAACTTCTAAATCATAACAGGAATTTGTCATAATCTTTTATAGTATACCTATCACAAAAATGTTTATGTTAAGTAAATAAAAGTAAAAACATTCAAGTCTGCAAGTTTCAGCAGGATGAAATAATCTAAAGTAAAATTTAGCACACACCATGTCAAGAGCTCAGGTAACAAACAGCACAGACCCAAATCTTTCATGATCCCATGAGAAAAAGGAAACAAAAAAATAAAAGCCACGAGCCAGACAGATATTAATGAACAGGAAGTGTTCTGCAAAACAAGAAATTAATCTAAGCCTAGAGCTGGGCAGATTTTCCATGAAGAAATTCAAAAGGTACATGCATGTAGAAGTCTGAAGCGAAAACAATGAACATCATCATTAGTACAGTCAGAAATATGAGCAATGACAACTTATAGGTAACAATTTCTAGGTCAGTCTATTATAAAGCAGCACTTACAACTGCTCTTAAGAGAAAGAAAAAAGTCTGTGCAAGGCAGCCTCTGCGGTGGGTTTTGTGTTGTTTTTTTTTTTTTAATCAGTTACACATGGATTTCTCCCATAAGAAAAATCAGATTTATATTCTCCATAAAACAAAAAAAGTCCAAAATTTGTCCCATTGGTGTAGAAGTAATATGTCACCTCCTTACTCAAGTCCCTTATTAGAACTACTAAAACAGGAGGCAATACCAAAGTAACTCATTAAGTAACACACATTCCTAGTGAATAAAAAAAGCTGTAAATGCTTTAGTGCAACTTGTTAAATACCAATTCTTTCCAATAAGCAGCCTGTATTGCTAGGAACAAATGCAACAGTCTATATTCACGATGCACTGAAATGGCATACTTGTCAACAGTTACCATTTTAAGACAATGAACTTTTCTCTTTCCATGTTCTTAAGAATCCATATTGTTAAGTCAAAATCTTCTATGGTTACAAAGTTGATTACCAATTAATTAAAAGCTATTTTTTGGTGCATCAGAGCTAATAAGGCTTTTTTTTTTAAGCACAGGGAAAGCTATGATTTCATTTCATGTGATTTCCAACATATGCCAAATAAAAAACACACTTTTCTGAGAAACAAATTTTATGATCAGATAGCACTAGAAAGTTAGTCCCATATCTCTGGACTGTCACTGTTCTGAAGTCTAGAAGCAACATTTATGCCTAAAACTACATGAAAAGAAGCAAAAGGGCAACTTTTTTTAAAACCATGTCACACTTTCTACACAAATTAAAATAATTAAAATACTTTAATATTTAGGCTAAACATGCATCTTCAGATTATCTTAATTTCTTGGTATAGAAGGAGTGAGGGGTCCAGTACATAAGTAGTCACAATGAACCAGATGCTCTACTTGTGTAAATTGTAGTTCAGCTGAAGTCAAAGGAGCCATGACAATTTACACCAGCTCAGGAGGTCCCTAAATGACTAATATACCACAACAATATAACAGTATCACTGCTATTACAGATTATTTGCCCAATAAGATGACACAATGGGTGCTGGTTATATCAGGTATACTTAAGGTTATCTCAGATCTTCTGTTAGCTTGGAATAATATATTGACCATGCATGGTCAATATATATTCTGATTCTTCAGTTTTCAAAATAATAAAGTCATTCAAAATGCAGCAATCAAAAATTCTGCATAGTTTAACTCCAGGTCTCTAATTTCAAGAAGTCAAGAATGAAATTGGGCTTTGGGTCATGTGGAAAGAAGAGAAATATCACAGAGCACATGAGTTCTTTGACCCCTGTGGCAGATGTATTAACCTAGTTACTAACAGCCATGAGTAAAAATTCACTGTCCAATCAAACTGCTTTTTTTCTTTAGCCCGTTCATGAGACTAAATAAGAATTTTTCCAGGGCTCATCTGTACTACCAAAAGGAACCATACTAACTAAGCACATAGCCATGGTTAGGGGTTTCTTATATTTTCTCTTACAATATGGTCAGAAGATACAGCATTAGATAACCATTTTATTCTAGATCTTGAATAGTGTGTTTATGATATAAGCTAAAACACCATTCACTAATGCAGCCATAGCACCATGTTTTCTCTCCACACTGGCAAGAAAATGTCGTTTCTGCAGCAAAGATTGGTTCTAAACAGACGGCAATGGAGGATTCAGACTAACTTTAAAAAAATCTAAGATGCTTTCATTAACTCACGTGGCAGGATTCACACAAAAGAAAAAAATTGTTTTGGGACAAAAGCATTGGAATGGGACTGAAGAGATCTGGGTTCTAATCCTAGCTCTTCCTGCATGACATGGGGCAAGTCACCCTCCTCTCTAGGGCTCAGCTCCCCACCTGTAAATGGAGATTACAGTTCCCTACATCAAGGAACATCATTAAAATACATGGATCTATCCTTTTCAGGCTCTGATATTATAGTGATACGTGCTGTAGAGAAGCCTATAAATAAAAATGAACAAACTCCACTGTCGGTGCTCTTCTGGGACAAGGAGAATGGGTGCCACTTCCTTTGGATTCCATCATCACCATTCCTTTATCATCTAGCTGCATCACTCTTCAGTTATAAAGGCAATAGACTGCAACATTCCATATCTTGCCAACCCAGAAAACAAGAAACCAGGAAAGGAAGTTGAAGAATGGTCTTCTGAATATCAGAACAGACATCTGCCACTATGTTAATAAGCTAAACAGGGGAAAGTCCTAAAAAAGTGCTACAGGAGCGTGGATGTATTAGAGCAGAATTTGTTCCATTATTTCTACCTAACAAGATGACTCGAGCAAATACACATTACAAGTGGGGCTTGGAAAAACTTCCAAACTTACTCGCCAGGGGACAGAGATACTGATTTACTTTGTTTCCCTAACCCCACTGTAACATTTCTACCCTCTCCAAACCCCTTTGTAGGGCTTCTCTGCTACTGAGACAACCATCTTCCTGGGTGCACATGAGGCCTTCTGCACCTCCCAGCTCCTCTGGCCTCTCTCTCTTCACTCTCCTTTATGCAAGACAATTAGCATGCCTTGGGCCACTAGGCTTGCCTTCTCTCAAGCTCTTCCAGGGAAAGAATCATTGGCTCTCCTATCTCATTCAACCTCGCTGAATGGGGTTTTCTGAGCAATGGTTAAAGTTAGGCATGCAATGGCTATTTCGGTAGCTGCAGAGCTCAACAGCTCTATGCATCTTCAGTCTGAGTACTTACATGTGAGCTTCATGAAAATTATATTGGTATAGAATGGAGTCAGCCAGAGCATATGATGCTGGAGAATTAATGACAACTGTCCGGTAGCATTCAGAAACCACACCTTAAGCAAATCACTACATTCTAATTTGTGCTTCCCTTTAACTCACCAACCATGTGCCCATGAAGAAAAGCTGTCTCAGCTTCTCATTTTATCCAGCTGTTTATGCTGCTCCAACACTGTTTCAGCTTTGCTTCCAGTGAAAAAATAAGTTTAGCCTAATTAAATATATCTAAGCCAATTAGACATTTCAGTATAGGAAGGGAACACTCTGTAATAACTGAATACGGAGTTAACACATCTCGGCCTTTGGTTTCCAGAGTTATGTTGCCTAGGATACAATTACTTTAGACAGGAAGTGTCTTCTGGTAATCATTTAACACCCCATAGCATTGACAGTTTATTATGTTCTTAAGCCATTTTCATACCAAGAAAATTTTGTCTGAGAGTGAGTATTCAGAAGGAATGCACAGTATCCAGCCATTCTCAAGAAGCTATTTTCAAGAGGCAGTCAAGCAGGGTAACTCTTTCTGTCTCTCCCACCACAAAAGTTGTACAGGTACCAAGTACCTATTGTCAGTACATCTGAAATAAGAGGAGCCAAAGCAATGTTATTACTTAATTGTCTCACTGGCAGTTAACCCATCCACCCCACCCAAAAGATTTTAAAGTGCAGACAGGAAAAGCAAAAAAATAAAAAAAAATAAAAAAAAAGTTAAATATTGTTAGTATTTCACTAATTAACTTCATATCAACTTCACAGGATTGCCTGTCTACTTTCCTGTAGTGCAACAACATCCCTTGGAAGTCCAAATATGAAATGACTAATGATTAGTACAGTGAACTCAGTCCAAAAAGCACATACACATAATGAAAAGGAGCACTCTCTATAAAGTCTTTATAGATTCACTTCTGTTAAAACTACTGAAGACTAGCATCCTATGCACTAAATCAAAGATAAAGATTAGCGGGATTTACTGAGTAAATGTGGTATATAAGCAAGTTTATTAGACTATTCTGCTATAATTTTTGCCACTCAGAGAACTGAAACACTTAAAAAATAAACATTTGATATAGAAATAACCCTCATTAATGGGATATGTCTACTGTACATATGACTGTATACTTAAGCTTCCACTGTAAATACTACAACAGTCTAATTAAGACTTAAATTCAGGCATATTATTAAACAAAGCAGTGTTTTCCAAGTTTAAAAGCTGCTCTCATAATAGTAAACAAAATATCTATATATTTTTTTAAACAGACAAAAATCTATTCACTGTCACCACCTACTAAAAGGGTAATTCGATTTCGCAACTAATTATTTTGGAAACATTTTGGAAAAATATATAACTCTCCAATAAAGAATGAGAAAAGAATTTAACCTAGGCAGTATTTTCATCAGCTTCAAATTTATTTTTCACAACAACTTCTTATCCTAAAAAACCTCAAAGCTAAGTCTAAGACTGACACTTCCAAATGATCAACTAACTGGTTGTGCTGTTAACTAAATGACTGTTAACCATCCTCTCCACAGAACTTCAGTCATCTCCATGACTATCACATGAGCCTCTCTAGTCCTTTAAACCTCAGCAGTCAACTTCTTCACCATGCCCAGACCTTTCCAGGCCACTCTGTACTAGCAGCTGTGACAAAGTTTCTCCTCTACCTTCGTGGGTCCTGCGCTTATTGGCAGAGTTTGCTCACCTCAGTGATCTTCCCCACAGTCTGGGTCAACTTCTCCTGTATCTGATCAGGAGTTGGGAGGTTTGGGGGGAACCCGGGCCCGTCCTCTACTCCGGGTTCCAGTCCAGGACCCTGTGGACTGCAGCTGTCTATAGTGCCTCCTGTAACAGCTGCATGACAGCTACAACTCCCTGGGCTACTTCCCCATGGCCTCCTCCAAACACCCTCTTTATCCACACCACAGGACCTTCCTCCTGGTATCTGATAATGCTTGTACTCCTCAATCCTCCAGCAGCACACCCTCTCACTCTCAGCTCCTTGCGCCTCTTGCTCCCAGCTCCTCACACGCACTTCCTCTCCTCTGGCTCCTCCTCGCCTGACTGGAGTGAGCTCCTTTTTAAACCCAGGTGCCCTGATTAGCCTGCCTTGATTAGCTGCAGGTGATCTAATCAGCCTGTCTGCCTTAATTGGTTCTAGCAGGTTCCTGATTACTCTAGTGCAGCCCCTGCTCTGGTCACTCAGGGAACAGAAAACTACTCATCCAGTGACCAGTATATTTGCCCTCTACCAGACTCCTGTACCACACTGGCCTGGGTCTGTCACACAGCCCTTAACATAGAGCCCAGTTGCCAAAACAATAGGTGCAACAGAAATTAATAGTGAACTCCTAAACACAAATTAAGCCTCATGCCAGGGAAAAAACACTAACTTGTAAAAATTTCCATCATCTGTCTGCTTAGCAACTCAGACTGCTGTGAACACATCACACCAACGCTCGCTCGCTCTCTGCACTGGTTCCCACTGAATACAGACTCCAATTCAAGGTCTAGTTCAATTCTGTCCTGATATTTAAAGAGCTCCAGAGATTAGCCCTAGATACCCAAGGGAACCTCTCTTCTCCCGCAACTATGAATGCTACATTCCACTATGACAATGAATCTGTTGACAACTATAGCAAGGCTCCTGAGTACTAGAGAATTTCCACAGGAGCTGGACCTAGATCATAGAACTTACTCCAAAAAGCAATAGACCACAGAGGAGACCTTTGGGGGGGGGGGAAGATGGGGGAGCTCACCACAATCAGAACTACACACAAAACTAATGTCTTCAACTTAGCAATCCCTAAATTAGTTGTTCTCTCTCATGCACATGCCATAAACGAATCAAGCTACCACTCATACAGGCTGGAAAAGGAGAGTGTTACTGTTATTTCTATTTTTAAATTCTTGGGAGGCACCTGATAATATGGTTGACAGAAGTTGTGAAAAATATGGTAATTTCCTGCAATATCTTTGGGAGATCTCCCTGCATTACATTTATGTAATTCCATGGGGGAAGGTGACTACAGCCCCTTCAGGAACTAAGAACAGTGCGGGTGGGGGGGGGGGGGAGGTAACTAGGTAAATTCACCCAAGTTGTAACATCTCTTTACACCTTAAGAATGAATGTGCTTGCTTATAAACAGCTGTGTGATAACCTGTCAAGTCTGCTGGCAATTACAACTATGTATAAGCCTCGGGAGCTAAATCAAAACACAGATACTGGCCTGTTTAGGTAGTCTTGACCCACTTACAAGGCTGGGAATGTCACAGAGTCAGCAGGAAACTGCATGACCTGGAAAATTCACCATTCAGGTGGGAGACACATAGGTCTCTTGCTCAAGAGAGGTGACTGCTGGGAACTAGAAGCCCTTGATGGACCACGAGGGGCAGGCACAGGTGCAGTTACCTGGAGCTGTGACAGAGGTCATATACATACCAATCTAAACAGGACATTCTTAGTTAAACTATGCAAGGTGTATGACTTTTAAGAGGCCTCCATTGCTTTGTTTCGGTGTGAGCATGAGCTAGTCTCTCTGCTCTGTGTTCAGTTGTGGCACACTTTATATTAGTTCCATACGCTTCCAGTTCTAACATGTGCATCTGAGGGAATGGAGAAAGATTGGGTTTTTTAAAAAAGAAGTCTACAGACATTTATCCCTACATATCCCCTCTTTTGCACTTTAGTGAAAGTCAATGCAATTCTTCTCCAGTGGCTATGTGCCCATTTATTTTTCCCTTATCTTCGACACTGGGGTGAAGGGAAATACAGAGGAATGGACAGAAGACCAACATTAGCAAGCTCTATCCACCCTGCTAGTCTGAATGGTCATTAGCCAGGTTTGGGCAACTTCTCAATTAAATAAACCAGAGAGAAGACACATTTTAGAAGTCAGATAGAAATACAAAGCATTATGGACAAGTGTTGCAATTCTGCTTTTAACACTCCGCTGTGAACTACTGGACAGGTTTTACCCTGAAGTGAAACTTGACCCACTTACAAGGCTAACAACATAATTGGTCTGACACAGGAAACCATGTGAAAAATTAGTCTTACCTATATAACTTTCTCTTTGCATAACAGGAAGGTGCAAGCTGAGGCAGGGCAAACTCTACAATACTGCTGATGAAACCCTGACCAAAACTCAGGAGTAGGATTATTAGAGAGCACAAGAACACTGGATCTACAAGGGAAGCATGCCAGCTCATGTGGCCATCCCCAGTGACTGCCTAATAAGGCAGGATTACACTGGGCTTGTCTACACTTGCATTTTATAGCGCTCTAACTTGCTGGCTCAGGGGGGTGAAAAATCACCCCCCTGAGCGCAGCAAGTCTGAGCACTTTAAAGCACTAGTGTAGACAGCGGGGCTTTGGAGCAGAGCAGTGAAGCTGCAGGTTTTTGCCTGGAGCTGGAGCAGAGCCAGAGCACAGCTCCAAAGCCCTGGTAGACAGGCTCCCAGCACTCGGAGCTAATCCCCTCGTGGAGGTGGATTACCGGGAGCTTCTCCAGCGCTAGCGCTCGACCACACTCGCACTTCAAAGTGCTGCTGAGGGAGCGTTCCTGCGGCAGTGATTTGAAGTTTCCAGTGTAGACATACCCACAGACTAAAGCACATGCTAGTTTATGACCTCAAATCATGCCTGGAAGGACTGGTGGCTATTGTTTTTTTCCCCAATTCAAGTTTTATATTGCATCTGAAAGTAAAATTACAAAATAAACATCTGAGAGTTTGCAAGACTTCAGGTCTTGTATTTTAACCTCCCCATGTGGAGATAAGGAGAGGAGAGGACAGGGTATCCACACTCCATTTAGGACTCAACAATTTTAAATGAACCTTTAACCCACCATGCTTGAGACCCCACATTGCAGCTATTATCCTTCTTGACAACGAAAGCTGAACTAAACTCCTTACAGTACTCACCGATACCGTTCCTAGTTTACTGCAAAGCCATACAAATCATTGTGTCCACAGGAGCTCAATGACCTATGCAGTACTCAGAGACCAAACCAGCTTGGTGAAATAGAACACAGGCCTCACCATCAAACTTTATCACTCACTTAGCTAGTCACCAGGCCAAAAGGTTGGCCAGACCCATCATGACAACATTCCAACACTGTAATCCAGCTCTTGCAGGATTCTTATGTTATGGAGACTCAAGGCAGAAATCTCCATGATCTATATGGAACTTCAACAGCCTTAACTTTTAAATTTTCTATTTTTTTTTGTAATAAAATAAAAAATTTCATGGAAGCCTTTAAGATTTATAACACTTGAGAGATTAATCTCTGGAGAAGTATATAGACAGGCAGGTTTTTACTTTACGTTAATGGAACCAGAGGCTAGAAAAGCACTCCTGAGTCTCACAGTCCATTCTCCTGTACTCATGCAGAATTGTCCTTTATATCAGTTCTCAACCAGGGGTCTGGAGCCCCCTAGGGGACCACAAGCAGGTTTCACGGGGCCCTCCAAGCAGGACCAGCATCATTAGACTCGCTGGAGCCCATGGAAGAAAGCCAAAGCCCACTGCATGAGGCTGAATCCCAGACCTCTGAGTCCCACCACTTGAGGCTGAAGCAGAAGCCTGAGCAACTTAGCTACGCAGTACCCCGTGGCACGGGGGCCCCAGAAAACTGTCCTACTTGTTACTCTCTGTTACACAACCAGTTGTTGTGGCACAGGTGGGCCAGGAAGTTTTTATAGCATGTTGGAGGGCCTCAGAAAGAAAAAGGTTAAGAGCCCCTGCTTTATATTAAGGGTTTTATCTAGTCTAGAACACCTCTAGTGACAGAGCTTCAGTGACCTTCCTTGGCAAATTGTTGCAATGTCTAAGTGACCTCACTCAAGAAAAACGCTACCATCTCCAAATTTCAATTTTTCTGTTTTTAGTTTCAGAACAAAGTTTTTCAAAAAAAGAATGACAGGTTCTCTACCATAAAAACAGATGTAGAGGACAGTTTGGTTAATATTAAAAGCCCACAGAATTAATTTCTCAAGCCATAGACAAATACATTTTCAGAACATCAACGTAATACTACCATGCGATATAATCTAAGCGGAAGAGAAAGCTTTTTTTTTTTTTTTAAAATTAAGTTCCCTAATGACTCTTGTCCAGTCATCTTTCCCTACAGTTAGTACGAATAATAAGGAAGTTTGGGTAGAGGGATAGAAAAGCTCTACCAAATGTTTTAGTCTCTGAACAATGACAATTGTGCAACTCTTAAAAAAAAAAAAGTGGAAAGTACAGGGATTTTGCTTTCAATTTCAATGTAGTACCATTTACTTAGCCTTGGTTTTAAAGTTAATTCTTCTTTATGGTAACAAATTGTATTACATTGTGTCTGGCCCAATTCTGCACAGCATATAATCAACCAATGAGAGCCACTGACACCGGACATAATGAAGATAAATAAATTCAGCAACATTTAAAAAGGACTGAGTAATTATTTTAAGCATGAATAACTGCAAATGATGTTAAAACTAGGACAACGCTACATGAGGAAAAACCTATTCTCATACTTCAGGGCGTCAGCTGATTACATGCAGAGGGAAATGTGGAAGAGGCGTCTCCACTCTTATAGCACTTAACAATTGGCTATGTTCATTATAGGCACTGCTCGCCTTCCTTTGGAATTGCACACTGCTGAAGATACCAAATCAAATGGACTATTAGAGTGATCCAATATACCAAGTTCTTACTGAAGAATTTAGCAGCCCTCTAATCAAGAGCACGAAGGTGCTCAAATACCACAGGGATGGGGACAGTATAAGAACCTGAAG
Source organism: Mauremys reevesii (assembly GCF_016161935.1). Taxonomy (NCBI): domain Eukaryota; kingdom Metazoa; phylum Chordata; order Testudines; family Geoemydidae; genus Mauremys; species Mauremys reevesii. Next base: position 62,876,552 of record NC_052625.1, read on the forward strand.
AGAAAACATTTAAGTATAGGGCTTTTTTGCTACATTACAAGACAAACAGAGAGGAACCATTTGCATTGAACATTCATAATTCTCAAGGAACCTCTGTGAAGCATTTTATAACTAAGGATGTGACTGCAAAAGGGCTGCAGCTGGTGCTAACACTGGATCAGCTGAACCAGAGGTAGTACTGGTAGAAATTTATCATGCAAGAGAAATGCATTACAGAGTCAGGTTACCACACTTTAGTGCCAGACAGATAAATTAGAGTAAGTCTTGTGCCATGATTTCAGTGTTCCCAAATATCCCACAGCATTGCAAAATTTAAGTTAAATCATTAGTTGATTCCAGCTACACTGCAAACTTGAATTAGGTTTTATCTATGTTGGGCATTACAATACAGTAACCCAGCCCTGCAACATAATCTACATGATTTATCTACGGAAAACAAATAGTTATTAACTCTCAATTCCATTTTTGTGGAAAATAGCTCATCAGAAAGTTTATCTGAAGTACATGTATTGAAGCATTTGTTGTGTGTAACCAGAACAGGGAAATCTGTCAATATTAACTTAGATAAATGGGATGAAGTAAATATTTGGATTATTATTATGGGACTAAACTGCAGATATACAAAACAGAAAAGCCTCAGGCCAGGATATTTTCCCAGCAAGTACTAGAAAGGAACCAATAATCTATTAAATAAATAACCACTTATTTTCTCCTTTAAATAATTTATAAGGTAAAAAGTCTGAACCTCCCCTTCACCCCCTCATCTTTTTAACATAATCACCAGGTATACAAATTTCTTGTTTTTGCTGAACTTCTTGGAGGAGTAGAGAATTAGAGGAAATGACATCACAAGAAAAATATAACCCAAGAAACCAAATGCAGAAGGGATACTTGGTCAGTCTGTTTAAGTCTCTTGAGTTAAACAGGAGATAATCAAAACTCCTTGACCAACACAGAAGAGAAAAAGCTATGTATATCTATTGAAACATTCCCACCACTTTAATTAAGGTCTGAAAAATTGCCACTTCAATTCTTTAGACCTCCACTGAATTCAACAAGAGCAAGGAAGGCAAGACTTAATATTCCTAATATTTCATAAGATTAAAAACTCTGCTTATTTTTTAAAAAGCCTTCAGGCAGTTTAAAGCATTAAGCAAGAGGCTTTTTCCCTTTACAGGTTACCTTTAAAACAGTGTCAATATCCTCCACTCGTCAATCAACTGAGATATAAGCCTTAAAATAGTTAACTTTTCCTATAATTATTTCCCTACATGTAAACAAACCATCGATGATTTGGAGAACTTAAAGGCTCCACATGTAGCAGTATGAATAGGGGCTATTGTTATATACCAATTTATGAGTTCCAAAAGGGGCATTTAACATTTTTTTTTAAATCTTCCCCATACGAATACTCAATTTTTTGCAGAAAGAACAAACACTATTTTCACTATGAAAACTAAGTAGTAGTCTGAACAATTTAAATTATTTAGGCTCATTCTCTTTACATCCTACTAAACAGAGGTCTGAAAGCTAGAGGACAGGTAATTCTAGGTCTTATTTGGACTTGTATCTCTAATTCACTATCTGTCAATGACTTAATTGTTCATCTGTCAGCTGGAGCACTAGAACCATCAGGATGCCAGCAGTTCCATCTGGGGAGCCAAAAGGGTATATCCACTTTTGCATTTTCTGCTACTATTCAAGTGAACTGTGCACAGAGAGCACATTATGGCAGCATTCATCTTTCTGTCTATATTACACCCCCAGTAAACCAATCACACAATGATGGAAGGATTTTCTCCTGTAACACACCACGAGCATTTCATTCCAAAGCACACAGGGAAGCCCACCAGCTTTTTCAAACAAACAATCATATCAACAGACTGATCTGCAGTGAATAAAGGAGTTTTAAACCAACTTTCTCCTCTCAGCTGCCAATGGGCCAGTCAGCCATACCTGTCCTTCCCCTTCTTACTGCTTTTTGTTCCCAAAGGTGAACATTTTGTTTTAAGTCATCTAATACTTTTCAGTTTGTACAAAGGCATTACACAGTTAAAAAAAAGATTTTTTTTTAATGTGACTAACTTTCTGAGTGAACATTGTGGTCTCTGATGAAGTGTCCCTGATGTGTAATGTGGTGCCCTTTATATACCAGACCAAAAGGTTTGGAAAAATTCTTCTCACCTCTCTACTGCTGAAGGTCAGTGGCCATAACTGTATTTCTGGCATTTATAGCACAGGATATGAAAAACTGTGTGATTTTATTGAAGGGCTTCAAACAATTCAAAGGTCAGGGGAAAGTGGAACACCTATAGCAGAACAGCAGCCTTCTCTAGGCAAATTATGTCATAGGTGCCGACTCCATGGGTGCTCTGGGGCTGGAGCACCCACAGAAAGGGGAGGGATAGCTCAGTGGTTTGAGCATTGGCCTGCTAAACCCAGGGTTGCGAGTTCAATCCTTGAGGAGGCCACTTAGGGATCTGGGGCAAAAATTGGTCCTGCTAGTGAAGACAGGGGGCTGGACTCGATGACCTTTCAAGGTCCCTTCCAGTTCTAGGAGATATACCAATCTCCAATTATTATTATTATTATTATAAAAAAAATTAGTGGGGGCTCAGCAGCCCCGCAGATCAGCTGCTCCCTCCCCCCCCCCCCGCCTACCAGCAGGCCCAGCCAATAAGCTCCTCTCTCTCCCCCCAAGTGCCTCCCACCCACCAGGATCAGCTGTTCTGCAGTGTGCAGGAAGCACTGTGGGGAGGGGGAGTAACAGGGGCAGGAAGAGGCAAGGGGAGGGATGGAATGGGGTGGGGAGGGCGAGGACAGAGCAGGAAGTGACGGGTGGGGTGAGGGCTGGGGGGAAGGGGTGGAGCACCCCCTGGGAACTGGGGAAGTCAGTGCCTCTGAGCTGTGTCATATAAAAACAGCAGTTTACATTAAGCGCCCTTCTACACTACAATTAAACTATGCTACCACACAGCAGTGTGGATAGGACAATACATTTAACTGTGTTAATGAATCATTCCAGAATACTGAGGCTGTTGAAACCTCAGTATGCCAAGTACCATGCCCTGGAATGTTTAGAATTTTAGGCCTCCTGGGGCTTTAAAGTCCTATTCTCTGCTTGATACATGCACACAAACTCCATGAATCAACAAGAGTTCCATGCACTTATTCAGTGTAAAGTATAGTAAATAAAGATAGCATTTCTGCAATCAGCAAACCCTTCAAATGACCTTGAGTTCACAGCAAGGTGGTTTAGCAATCAGCACTAACTAGAGGGGCAGCTATTGACCTTTTCCCCTCTCCACTCCCTTTATCCTCTGAGTCTAACTGGAACTTACATGCACTTGGAAGACAACATTTTGATTTAGATTTTAGAAGGATACCTAAACCATAATGTAAACAAGTCAATACTATCTCTGTTTTAATTTCAAAATGTTATTTTAATTTACTATTTAATGGTTCTATTCCATTTACAACTTTTAACAGTGTTGTAACCGGGTCAGGGGACAGCCATATTGCTACCAGCACTCCCAACGCACAACTGCAATGTAGAGAGGACCTCAGGCATTATTGATTTATTTTTATTGATAACTAAAGAGACACCTATTGTGAGCTATATGTGCCTTCAAACATAATTAAAGTGCAATGACATGAGGAAAAACAGCAGCTTTTTCTTCACCCCCAAACTAGAAAAGATATGAAACAGATGAAAAACAAATCCAAACAAAATCCCACTGGACCAGAAAATATCCACCATTATTAAAATCCTCCCTCACCAAAGAGGTAGGCCTTGCAGCATGCCTGTAAGATCAGACTGGCTACTTCAGACCAAGCTGAGAAAGAAAGAATTCCAAAAACTGAGGGCCCTTCAAGGAGAATGCACTACCCCAGAAACTCTGCTGACCAGAGCTGTGGCAGTATTACATGCAAAAGATGCAGCCTCTCATGTAGGTTTTGGGCTTTACAGTTTGGGAATCTGTCTATGTGAACCTATGAATGCCAGGTTGATTTTATGGACTTAGGCTATGTCTACACTGGCAACTGAACAACAAAACTTGTGTCTTTCAAAAGGTGTTTAAAAAAAAGCCCAAAAGACAAGTTTTGCCATGACAACTGCCAGTGTGAACAGCATGTTGTCGGCAGAAGTGATCTGCCAACTTGGGGGTAGAGTTTTGGGTTTTTTTTGTTGGCAGGAGACCTGACAAAAAGGGGCTACCCTGCACGACTTCTAGCAGCACGGCTGTGGCAACACTAAAAGCTATGTAGTGTAGACATAGCCAGAAGGGAAGGGTATAAACAATGAGGCTATCTTTTACTGCATCCTTGCATCATAGCTCTTGTGTTTTGGGTGTGGATGGGCATTGGCACTTGTTGATGGTCTTTAATATCTGTCCCATTCAGGGACATACCCAATTGAATAACCTCACCCTAGCAGGACAATAGAAAACTCCCTGGAAGTACTGATGATTTGCTAATGATGTTTATGAGCTACCCTGCCCGCAAGACAAAGGGAGATGTGCAAATGAATGTACTACAGCTAGGGTACCAGGTCCCACCTTGGGACTCAAGACTAAAACTGTGCTTATAAACAGGAGGGCTTCCTGTGTGCTCAAGCAGAGACAAACCAGAACCAGAAGACAGGACGGGGAAGGAGAAAAGGGGTGTAGAAGAATCCTGGAAGACGTGTTTGTTACTTTTCTATAACTCTGTATATCTCTTGTGCTTTCTCTATAAATAATGTGTGTCTAGAAATTCCTTTGCAGAGTTTGTATGTTCCTTGCTCACATTGTCACCTAGTCCCCAAAGAGCGAAACAGTAAATGTGGGAGGAGCCACAGCTTCAGTGGAACTCTGCAAGCATGCAACAGTTACTGGAGAGGCTTTAGCAAGCCAGCACTAGTTTCAGAATCTAAGCAACTGGACTGCAGAGTCCCTGTTACCAAAAGGGGTGTCAGACACGGGGTCTGCACTCGGGGTGCATGCCTAGAGGCCCAAAGCCAAAACTCTGCCCAACAAGCAAAGAGAATGTGGGACCCAAGGCTTGGGTCCAACACAGAAACCTAATGTGGACCCTTTAGGAAGAGCTCATCAGGACTGTGATAAGAGGTCTTAACTAACACCTTAAAATCAACCCAGAGACTTGTAGTCAGTCAATGGAAATCCCAAAACACCGGTGTCAAACTCATGAAGAGATAGTCAGCTACTGCATTCTGTGCCTACCTTCGCTTCCAGGTTGTTCTAAAGTGGAGCCCCATGTCGAGCACTCTGGGGGAGCCTAGTTTGGATGTGACCAAGTATGGATTATGGTAATAAAGCTGACGGACTGAAAATAAAGATCATTGTGAGACCAGACAATGAAGAAAATAGCCATTTGAGGCACTACTACAATATAATCATGCAACAACAGATTCAGACATGTTAGTTTTGCAGATACCTTTTACTTTCAGGTCTGACAATTTCCTCATGAGCTACCAAGCAAAAGCTCGGTTAAGGTTGCAAAACATTTTCTATTATAAAACACCTCCTGCGTACGCAATAACGAAGAACTAACTCAAACAGCAGGACTTGGAAATTTGGTGTGCAAATAGTACTCATTTCAGAGAATGGTCATATTTAAGTTGGAAAAAAATTGGCTGGATAATAAAAAGAAAAAGTTTAACAGATAAATGAAGTCTGCCTCTGTTGTGTCATTATGATTTTCGTTCTCTGCCTAGTTTGATAGGACTAGAGAAAGTTAATAGGACAGTTTCAACAAGACACATGCAGACAACATAACACAACCCTCTCCCACCCTCTCCCTACAGCCTTAATATCAAGAACAGGAGCAAGTAGGGGCAATGGTAAAAAAATGTTGCTGCATTCTGAACCATCCTGCAGGCTCTAACTTTAATTTTTAGATAAGAAAGGTTATTCTTTAAGGTTGGCTAGGGTACAGCCATCAAAATGTACACAGATGAAGTTTAAAGGCTTTTCCTTTTCTTTTTTTTTCCTCCTTCTTTCAGTACCTTTACTTTAGGGCTTGTGCTCTTTTGCGTCTTTCCTTTGCAGGTCACCCTTAAGATTGCACAATTAAAATTAAAACATGGTTAAGCTGGCATTTCTGTAACAATAACAACTTCCTGCATTTGCTGACTTTTTAATATTAAGTGCATAAACAATGTTGTGTTGACAGCTTTCTTGATGGGGGGATTGCATTTAATATCATTCAGCTTCAGAATCACATTAGGCTCAGCCCAAACAGTTGCAAAGAAAATTTTTTGTTATTTGTAAACCAAAGCAAAATATTAGAATAATTTCAAAGCCACATACTGTGAAACAAAAGTGTTACTTATTTACCATGATTATAAAAGTAAGACACACTCAGATCTAAAACATTGTCATACACTTTAGAAATGCATAACAAAGTAATTTTAAAAATAACCTTGACTATCTGACATAAGCCTGAAGTTTTTCATGCCATCCTTAACTCATTTCATTGCACCGAAGTGTTAAAGAAGTCTGAGAACATTGTTGTGTGGCCAAAGACAGGATGAAAATCCTAGGTATAACATCCGGAACTTGAACCAAAAAGCATTAACTCTGAATTTCATAGGTTCTGTATTTAACCCCAGATCCAAGCTAGAATTTAGAGTGGAAAAAACTAGATTATGGTACCTGAAGTTTCAATTATATACAATATTCTTTCATTTCTTGTCCTGAAGTGTTGTAGAGTGTTGCTGTGTGCTGCTGTTAAACACTTTATGGCTTTCACCTCAGAGGTGGCTACATTGCAGTGTTGGGTGAAGTAATCCCTTTTGTAATTGTAACAAGAACTGCAAAACCAGCATAGTAAAGGCTGCAAAATTATTTCCGTTATAAAACCCTATTTTCAGACTTTGAAGTTTTCCCAAAGTTTAATCTTTGTGGCTGAAGCTTTCTAGCCCTGTTCTCTGCCTAACACAGCCATTTTACAAAACCTAGGAAACTAAATGTGAAATTAATGACCTAGGTTCATGCAACATTAAGGTTCCATGGTTAAGCATTGAAAAGTCGGCTGTTGCTAAAGCTGAGGTTGCACGTGCAACCTTTACTCTGGCACCTTGTGTGTGCATGCACTACAAAACAGTTTATTAAAATTACTTCTTAAACATATTACTTTAGACACACACAAATCCAACAACTAGTATTACTGTATATATCCATCTCCAAGAAAATAACTTGCATGTAAGTCAGTCATTAATAAATCTTAATGAAAATACAAATATTAAGTCAATTTATGGGAAAAAGTTTTAAAGTTACTTGTACTAGTTAGAAATATATAGGTATTTCCAGCCAGTAGCATAAGAATATTTTCACTCATTAAAAAGTTTCACTATATATTTTAAAAGTACAGCCAATACTTGTAGAAAGTAATCTTCTATCTCAGGATAGTATTGAGATAGGTTACATGGAAAATACAAATTAGATACACTGCTACTTAAGAGACTGTCAAAGATGCAGTCATAAATACACTGTTAATACAACACTGGATGCGTATTTCTGGAAGAAACAGCTTGTGAGCAGATACAATAATAAATTACTGTTTAGTGATGCATCTGTCTCCAAGGAAAAAATATCCTTTTAAATGTACACAACAGTTGGATGCTGACATTATTAAAATATATACCTAAGGGAAAGGAGAACACATAAAGAGTCGGATATATTAGACTATTATGGCAATTAAATTACTGTAAATCTACAATGAAAATAATTACAAGGCAATGCTACATTTGTTGTAGAAAAAGTTGCAGACAAAAGTTTGATATTTGAATGGTATTTGAAAACTAAGATGTGATTATGTAATTACAGTCCATTCTAATATGTACACACAAAATGGGCAGAGTTAAGGCTGGGCATTCCACCTTACCTTTGGAGTTGAACACTTAATTTTGCAACCTTAATGTAACATTAAAACCAACCTATTGAGTAAGCGCAAAAATGTTAGCATTTTGGTATACTGCTGTATAAAAGTCGCTATAAGTGTAAAATTATAATACTCGTGACATCAGTTACAACATCAATCGGATCCATTTCAAAGCTATTAAAAATCAGGGGGCAGAGGATTAAGAAGAGTATTCAAAATACTACATTTGTATGAAGAGTTATATTAAGCAATGAGAAAAAAGTTAATGTGCCTGAGCCTACAGTATTTTTATTTTGTTGCTAAATAGTCAGCATAATAAGTGTGTTACCTAAAGCTCTATTCAGAGCAGTACTGATTTTTGGCCCAGTCCTTGAAGTCTTTAGTCACTGACTTCACCGGGACTACTCATATGAGTAAGGGCTGCAGCATCAGGAGGTAAAATATTCAATAGCACTGAATGGGAAATTTTTAAAGGCACCTGACTTTCAATGGCTCCTCAGCACCTGAATCAAATCAGCTGGGTGTTTTGAAAATGCTTTGTGAAGTCTTTCACAGAAAATGCTAATAGTAAACAAGAGCCACATTGGCCTGTGGTACATAACAGGAAAATGTTATTTATTTTTTAACTTGGCTATGTTGCTTTAAGTGACACAGTGGAACACTAGGAAAACTAAGAAATTTAAAAGTCAAATAGAGTTATTTAAGATGTTTATTTTATGCACTTTAAGTGACAATCAGCTTCATCTATATCTATTGTTTATCCAAGCTTAAAGTGCACCTGATCTAAGGTGTCTGAACAGGTATTCACAAAGCTTGTAGGTGAGGCCCTCAAAATCAAGTTTAAACTAAAGTGAATTAAGGCCAGTTAAATTCTGAATGAGAAAGTCCACACAAAGGGTTTAATGAGGTCTAACTAATGTGCTATAACTTCACCTTTAGCTAGTTTGGATTAATTTTCCTGAGTGTCCCTATGCAGATATGACCTTAAAATAACAATATTTTTAAAAGATACACATTTTCTGACCTGTTCAGAAACCTCAGATAATGAAAACTTAGAATTTTAGAAGTCACATTTACTCATTTATGATGTTTATTTTATTCACTTCTTTCAGCCTGCATAAAGACGGTTTCAATTTCATGGGTATTTGATCTACTAGATGAAAGGCTGATGGGTTTTTTCTGTACCCCCCTCCTTTTTTTTAAATACTTGGTGTAACTGATGTCATGAATCCTAAAGCTGTTACAAATAGGCACCTTTCAAAATATCTGCACATAAGTTATTAATCAAAATATTATGAAATACAAGTTGCAGTAGAACACCAAGCAAGACTCCACTCTTTACCAGCTCCCTGGAAGAGGGAACACCTTTCCTCCAGCATTCTGCCCTCAATCTCTACAGTTTATTTGCCAATATTCACAAACATCCAAGGATATTAACATGCCCCTTGTCCAATTCTGATGTGCAACTACCAACTCTTACGCAATTTCCTTTTTAGGAACTACAAGTTCCTTACTTTGCTGCCCTTTTAATGACCTCCCTGGATCTTTTTTCAAGACTTCAGAATTTTTTTTTTTTTTGTTAAGTCTGTTATTGGTTTTAATAACTCCAGGTTTGGGCAAAAGGGGAAAAATAAAGCACTTCAAATACTTCCCTCTATAAAAATGCTGCAGTTTTCTGCTTCCTATAATTTAAATGCTCTACTGCTCACCTCAGTTATCTTAAGCAGTTTGTCTTCCACTCAGTGATTTTAGAGTCATTTACTTTTTAATATAGCATACTCTTCCTTTTAGAGCCAGTCTCTCTAAACTTTGACAAAATATGCAGAATTTTAAAATACTGTATGCAGAATTTTTATTTTTTTGGTGCAGAATTCCCCCAGAAGTACATTTTACAGAGATAAATTTCTCATCTTTATAGCTATGAAAAGAGCCTCCTAATCATGAGCAGATGCAAAATTGCTCTCCTGAGTTATTAGAGAGCCTGAAATAATAGCTACTAGAAAACTATGACTTAAGCACATAACAGCGATACTGGGTTAGATCAATGGCCCATCTAGCCCAGTGTCCTGTCTTCCAACAGTGGACAATGTCAGGTGCTTCAGAGAGAATCAACAGAACAGGCAATCACTGAGTGATCCATCCCATCATCCACGCCCAGTTTCGGGCAATAAGAGGCTAGGGACACCCAGAGCCTAGGGTTGCATTCCTGTCCATCTTGGCTAATAGCCATTGATGGACTTATTGTTAGGGTTGCCAACTTCCTAATTACACAAAACCGATCACCCCTGCCCTTCCTTCTGCCCCGAGGCCCCCACTCATCCTCCCCTCTCCCCCATCACTCGCTCTCCCCCCAGCCTCACTCACTTTCACTGGGCTGGAGCAGAGGGTTGGGGTGCGGGAGGTGGTGAGGCTTGGGCTGGGGGTGCAGACTCTGGAGTGGGGCCGGGGATGAGAGCTTTGGGATGCAGGAGGGGGCTCCAGGCTGGAGCCGAGGGGTTCGGAGTGCAGCAGTGGGCTCAGGGCTGGGGCTGGAGGTGCAGGTTCTGGGGTGGAGCCGGGGATGACGGGTTTGGGACTGGGAGGGGGCTCAGGGCTGGGGCAGAGAGTTGGGGTGCAGGCTCCAGGAGGGAGTTTGGGTGCGGGAGGGGGCTCAGGGCTGGGGTAGGGGTGTAGTGCATGCTCCAGGATGGGGTTCTGACCTGGGGCAAGGGGTTGGGGTATGGGCCTCAGCTGGGCGGCACTTACCTCAGGCAGCTCCCGGTCCGTGGCACAGTGGGGCTAAGGCAGGCTTCCTATTTGCCCTGGCTCCATGTGGCTCCCGGAAGTGACTGGCATGTCCAGCTCCTAGGCACAGGGGCAGCCAGATGGCTCTATGCAGTGCCCATACCTGCAGGCACCGCCCACGCAGCTCCCATTGGCTGCGGTTCCCAGCCAACAGGCACTGCGGAGCCAGCGTGCAGACTTTCCCTGATAGTCCCTGTGCCTAGGGGCCTCAGAGACATGCCAAACACTTCTAGGAGCGCTGCGCCACTGATCAGACTTTTAACGGCCCGGTCAGCAGTGCAGACCGAGCCACCAGGGTCCCTTTTCGACCAGGTGTTCCATTCGAAAACCGGACACCTGGCAACCCTACCCATCCTCCAGGACTTGCCCCATTCATCAATTCAAAATTGACTCTGAAACCTAATGGCAAAAAGATAATATTTTATGGTCGATCATTTTAAGAGAGAGATCCAGCTAATCCAGTGTTAGATGAAGTGGCAGTTGTGGGGGAAAGAATAAGTCTATATGCAGTGGCTCCCTTCAGTGCTACCCAACTGTATATAACTTTCTGAGTCCATTCTCTGAAGGAACCCTGCCGAATGGCTGGAAAGAGGAAAGAAGAGAAAAAAAAATCCGTGACGGCTTTTATGTCCCAAAATCTACCCCCAACTGTTGTGGGCACTGGACAGAAGATATAATATATAGGCCCTACCCACATATCCTAAACAATCATAATTTGGCATTCTTCAAAAAAGCTGAACAATGCTGTCCTAATCGCCTTCAGGTATCAGAGGGGTAGTCGTGTTAGTCTGGTTCTGTAGAAGCAGCAAAGAATCCTGTGGCACCTTATAGACTAACAGATGTTTTGCAGCATGAGCTTTCGTGGGTGAATACCCACTTCTCACCCACGAAAGCTCATGCTGCAAAACATCTGTTAGTCTATAAGGTGCCACAGGATTCTTTGCTGCTTAATCGCCTTCAAATTGCCTTGCTGGGATAGGATCTCCCTGAGATTTCTGGGTGTAGTTATAGCTTCTCCTCACTTTTCTTCAGCTTTACATATCTAGAAGATTGGGATGGATCCTCTCTTTTCTCAACTGATTTACCCTCTTTTCACAATTAACCCAAACCCAATGGTGCCTGCTGACAGGATTGCCTCTCCCTACAACATTTCCTGTGGAAACTATCCAACATTTACAACCACTGCCCCAAAACTGCACAGCATGTCAAAATGTCCCCCTGGATCCAGAGTTTGTTCCACCGGGTGACAAGCAATATCATACCAAATGCAAAGCATTCTTGCATCACCCACCACCTGGAACTAGACATGCTGTGACCATTCTCTGTAAGAAGTATCTATCTACCTTTGTCTAACAAGCTTTCCACTCATAGAAATGTCTCTAAACTTGTTATAAAAATCACTCATTCCGTTTTCAAATCTCATATGTTTTTCCTGACCTTATTGCTGAACTGCTGTGGCCAAATTCAAATGCATGTTCAGCTCAGATACTTCCTTGTCTATTTGTACCAAATTACTCCTCCCATATCCAATTACTTTCAGTAGCTGCTCCATTTTAGCATTTTGAGCAGTTCTATGCAGAACACTTTGAATTATTAATATACTTGACAACTTCTGTATGATACATTATTTTTCTAGTTTTAGAAGACCGTTGGCTCCCTGTAAAATAAAAAAATAGCAGTTTTTATATGGTTGTTTTCAGGTAAACTTTGCTCCAAGTTTAGGTTTAGCAAAATTGAGTTTTCACTGAAAAAAAGCTTTTACCTTACATTTTAATCTCTTCAGGCTGGGACTGTATCTATACAGCACACATGGACACCACTGAACAAGTAGTAATAAATACAGTAAAGCCAACAAAAGTGTTTATGATTGTTATTTAATTCCAGTGAGAAACAGTTTGTTAAATAACTATTCCCCACTAGTTTTTAAAACCCTAATAGTGTAGTACTGTGATAAGGCATGAAAACTTCTGTGTTAAATTGGCTGAACCTAAGTAAAACTGGTTAGCCTAATTTATTTTCACTGTCTAAGTGAAGAGCCATGCAAATAGTAAGCAACTTACATGGTGAAATGTTATATTTTCTTTTTAGTTTTCAGTTTTAATACTCAAGTGTGCTACTAATAGCTACTAGGAAACTGGTTTAACATCTATGATATAACCCAGTGGTTCCCAATGTGGTGACCGCGGGCGCCATGGTGCCCGCCGGGGCATCTATGGTCGCCCGCGTACTGGCCAGCGGACAAGCATCCGCTGAAATGCTGCCAAAAAGCAGCGTCACCAAGAGGCGTCGCTGCCGAAATGCCGCTGATTTTCAGCAGCGATGCCTCTTGATGACGCTACTTCGGCGGCGATGCCTCTTGACGTTGCCGCTTCTCGGCGGCATTTCGGCGGATGCTTGTCCGCCGGCCATGATCTTCGGTGGATCGTCGTCCAGCGCCCGTCACCTGGAAAAGGTTGGGGACCACTGATATAACCAGTGTCCCTTTGAAGAAATTACATTCATGGCCATGGTCTAAATCCACAAATTTCATTTGCTTTTATTTCAGATCCTTCTATATCACCCTTCCTTTTCATTTTAAGCATCCGATAATATTTTCTGCCAAAAATTCACCAAGACAAATACAAAAGCTTAGCCTCCTGAACTAAGCAAACTCCACTAGAACTTTTCTTTACAAAAATAAAACTATCAAGGATCTCTCTGAGAAGATCTAAAACATTTCCACCCCTTCACAGCTTAGGGCAACTTCTTAGAAATCTGAAAATGAAATCTGTTCCAAAGCAGTCCTCATTTCCCATAGTGCACATGAACATTGGTTTGTCATGGCAGAGCTACTCATGTGTGTTCTGGCTTTTTGAAAAAAACACAGCATATGAGAGCTTTTAAAAGTTATTGTAGAAATATTAGGATCATCTGCATATTTATGAAGCAGATACAATTTGGGGCCTAGCCGCTTGACACTGCCTGTTTAAAATTTGTCCCTAAGCTTTACGCAAATACACAAGATCTGAAATTCGATGGGTAGAGGACAAAGAGATCATGAAGTGAACTAGGTCACCTGAAATGCATGGCCTTAAAATAGAGGTTTCATCGTCTGACACAAGTGAGAGGACCCAGCATTCTCCCAAGAAATGAGAAGAGAAAAGGTAGCCAAATTAAATTAACCATCAAAACATCTATGTGCCTTACTGAGTAACTACATAATCTTATCGTAAACTTTTTCCCTGCCTTCCCCCACATTTTTTTTGTGCAAGATTCTAAATTAATCCTGTATACTATGCAAATCTGTGATGCTCTTAATCACATCTGGCCAAGAGAGATCTCTACGTACAAAGCATTAATGTAACCAGTATTCATGCGAGAGACCTCCAACATAGCCTGTAATTGCTACAGGAAGTGATTGATGCTGGTATTTCAGTACGTGGCACTTTTCATTCTGCAGCAAAACCAATCCAACAGCCCAGCACAGCGCAAGTGGGAAATCTGACGGTACTTTCTGTAACAGGTGTCAGACATAGAATCAGGGCAGGATACCAAGGCTAAGTGCATTCTGGTCTATCTCTGTAGTTGCCACATTCCCACAATGCAGGTGATTATATTTCAAGTGGCTTGTGCAGAAATCCTCAGACACGCTGAACTATATAAAATGTGACTAGTAAGTTAGCATGTACGCTTTCTTTAAAGTCAACTTGTTTGAAGTGTTTAGAGTAGCAGTTCTCAAACTATGGGTCGGGACCCCAAAGGGAGTCATGACCCCATTTTAATGGGGTTGCCAGGGCTGACAGACTTGCTAGGGCCTGGAGCTGAAGCCAAAGCCTGAGGGCTTCAACCCTGGGTGGTGGGGCTCAGGTTACAGGCCCCCCACCTGGGGCGGAAGCCCATGGGCTTTGCCTCCCCCTCCCCACCCCCCACCCCCCAGGGTGGAGGGGACTTGGACAAGCTCAGGCTTTGGTCTCCCCTCCCCTCCCCCTGGGGTTGTGAAGTAATTTTTGTTTTCAGAAGTGGGTCATGGTGCAATGAAGTTTGAGAACCCCTGGTTTAGTGAGGCAACAGTCCTTCATCCACTGACAGGCGAGGGACTACAGCTTTCTACTGGTTAGTACTTTGTTTTCTCTAGCTTCTGTGCTCTGGATGAAAGCAAGTACTAATTTCAATGTTCAAAGTTGTCACTGTATTAATACGACTATTTTTGTGATGTAGCTCATAATATAAAATATTTTACAATCATCAGTCTAACTTCACCATATGCACTAAAATAAGGGAATCATGGCAGCATCTTATACAAGCCATTTTGCTGTTTTCATCACAGATCTACTTTGGGAGACCACAGAGAAACTGTAGAGACAGGCCAGAACATTATCTTCTTTGCTTTTTACTTATCTTACCTCACTGAGAATGGAGGGGTTAAATCCAATTACTATGCTTATTTCATCCAATATTCACACATGGGGCAATGAAGGCAAAGTGGGACATCACGCCCATTTTCATGCAGAGTGAACAACAAGGCTCCTATCTCAGATTAGTTTATGCATTTGTGAAGAAAATCATAGTCAAAGACATTGTAACCATGCACAGAGTGATCATAAACAGTAACAAACAAAAATGAGCCCCTGTTCTATTACCTCATACAGAATGCTATTATTCGAGCTACATGGAACTTTGTTAGCACAGAGGAGAAACTATTGATTTTTAACCACCTAATCTATCTTCTGCGATATGCTAGCGTTGCAAACTAAAGGATCCCTCCTGCATCAGAGAAGAAGTTATTTCAAAATAATGGTCCATTTTAACAGGAGGGAGCAGCTTTAATGACTTAAGTTTAAACAGACAAGACCTGTAATTCGCCCATAACTTTTCAAAGTTGTTTATTTCTCCATTCTATAGAGGACAGAGTGTGTCCACACACAACTGGGTTCCCTTGGCTGAGTGTTTTTAGAACTTTTCAGCATATGGCATCCTATTAAATCAAATCTAAATAATGAAGATGTCAATCACAGTTTTGCAATCACCAAAGCTTGAATATTGCAATTCCTATAGGCTGAACAAATACATTAGTATCAAATCCCCTTGAACTTGTACTTTCCGACCTCTCACTTCAAAACAGCTATTCCACCTGCTCACACTACTCCCAATAGTTGAGGCCCTCTCTTTATCCTGCCTGCCTCAGACCTCCATAACTGCAGAATGTGCTGGAAGTGGGAATGATATTCTTTCATTGGTGATGACTCATCTCTTTGAGCTGAGTGACTAGCCCTTCACAAGCTTGCCTTAAAAACTTCCTTATATTTTTAGGTCATGAGTGACAGTCTCTGTGAAGCATTTTGACACTTACTAGATGCTACATAAAAATATTAATAAAAAATTATGATTAGAAGGAAGATTGACTGTGATTTCTTTTCCCTCCATTCAATCCCACATCTCAGCCTGTCTCAAATGTCCTCCTGGATGAGTCTTCATCAGCTTGAACTTTACATGAGATGGTTTAGTCGTGTTATGGGGGGAAGTTTACATTTTTTCAAAATTGTTTGCATTTAACACAGATAGAATCAATATGTACTTAATACAATTTTAACTATAGGTGGAGCTGCCAGCTCAGCCTATGATATCTTGCCCTAAAGACAACTTTCACCATGAGAATGTTTTTTATATCCAGAGTCTGATCTGTGACAAATTGTGCCACATGACACTAATGGAAACAAGATGTTGTGAGAGACATATGAATACATACATTTTCAGCTAAGCGTGGTGGTTTGTCCAGCTAGCAAGCAAAAAAATTGTACAAAATAGGTGAGAGACAGAAAGGCCCAGCAGGAGGAAGGAAAGCATTACTAATTATTTAGCTAGTAAGTGCCAATACAATCTTCATCCCCCTCTCCCAAGGACTAACCCAGGAGTGGCCAACTCGTGGCTCCGGAGCCACATGCGGCTCTTCAGAGGTTAACGTACGGCTCCTTGCATAGGCACTGACTCCGAGGCTGGAGCGACAGATGCTAACTTTCCAATGTGCTGCGGGGTGCTCACTGTTCAACCCCCTGCTCTGTCCCAGGTCCTGCCACCACTCCACCCCTTCCCCTAAGGCCTCTGCCCCTTCCCCCTGGCTTGCCATGCCCTCGCTCCTCCCTCCTCCCCACCAGAGCCTCCTGTGCACTGCAAAACAGCTGACTGCGGTGGGCGGGAGGCGTGGGGAGGGAGGAGGAGGCACTGACTGGCAAGGGTGCCAGCGGGCGGGAGGTGCTGGGGCCTGGAGGAGGGTAGCGGATGGGGGACTGCTGATGTATTACTGTGGCTCTTTGGCAAAGTTCATTGGTAAATTCTGGCTCCTTCTCAGGCTCAGGTTGGCCACCCCTGCCCTAACCCTCTGGTGCTCCATTTTTGCATGGTAGGATTGAGACAGAGACAACTGCTAATCATCAGCAATACAAGTATCTATGGCACATTCATTTACTGAAGCCTTACTGATTAAAATGTCTTAAGTTTTACGCTGTTTTCTTCCTGAAAATTGATCATTGTACATGAACATTCTGATGTATGATAATGATCATCAATTACATCCAATCAGTCTAAACAGTGACAGCTTGTATACAGGCCATTTCTTTTTTGCAGTGATGATCCTTGATCAGTAATTATAAAGAAATTAAGGTTCTCCATAACTTGCAAAATCTTCTATTTTCAGTTATAAAAGCTAGTTACAGCTGAACTCCAGTTATGTATCCTAAATTAAAGCCTACAACAATGGTATTTTAACCAAAGCCAGAAACTGATTAGCAAATCAGCAAACTGAGGTGACGGCATTAAAAAGAAACCTCTGTACCAGTAAGGTAACCAAATCAATTTCCAATGTCAGCAGCCTGAAGAATTTAATGACATTTCAGCTACATGAGCTGAAAATACTGAAAAATAAAGTTGAAAATTATAATAAAATCCACTAGTGTCTGCCTGTCAGGCAGCAGTAGATTTAAAGCACCCACTGCAAATACCTAAAGCCTTAAACTGGACAGAATTAGGCCAGATGACGTTTCCAATTACTGCACTATTTCAAAAGCAAATGTTAATATACATCATTGCAGAATACTATCAGCTCAATATGTTATATAGCTATAATATAAAGGTGGTCACCTGACTGTGTATATTTAGTCAGGTCCCAAGTCAAGTGACCCAAAAACCAGAAAAGGAAACAAGCTCAGTTCTTCATTTTCTCTCACCACTCTTCTCTCCCCCGCCCCCCGCCCATGCTTTGTTTAAACAGTATATGGTTTACAGAAGTGTACATTGTCTAGATGTTCACAAGTCAAGAGCACATACAAAACAAGCAGTGAGGAAGGAAAGCATCAAAATAGCAAAAGGCTTGTTAAAATTTCATTCGCACCTTGTCACTGCAGTCAGACCCACCACCTGACACCATTACAAATGCAGTAAAAAAAAACAATGTTAATGAAACATTAAGGTTGAGAAGTGAACTTTATACTACTTAGGAAATTCAAAGGTTAAGCTTCCCATAGCAAAATTAACTCAAACACCGCATATATTTAGGTTCGTCAATTGCTGTTTCTGCAGTGTTGCTGTTGAAACGTTAAAGGCAGACTGTCAGGATAAATCATCTTGAGATAAAGGTTATCTAAGGGTAGTTTTTTCTCCAAGACAAAAAATGCTTTGAGTAATTTAAATATGATGTCATTAATATACCTATTAAAAATATGAATTGGTTTGTTGTAAGAAATGAGAACAGTAAAAATAATTTTAAGAAGTGATTAAAAATATTTAAGAACCCAGAGTCCACTAGCTGATAGAGCCAAATTTGAATAAGAAGATCACAGGGGAGTCTTGTTCAGTAGTGGGCTGACCAGGGAGACAGACCAATACTAAATCACAGAAATCAAGGCCAGGACAGACACATAGTCATAGGGCCCAATGCTACAAACCCTTATGCAGGTGATTAACTTTACTCAAGTGAGAAGCCCAGGTGATTTCAGGATCATAAGAATAAGGGACAAATTATTAAAAGTGAAGTAATTATATTAAGATTGTTACTTTTCACTATGCTATTTACTTCCACTATTCAAGTTGAGTGATGCAGAAAAGAGACTAGTCAATTTCCCCTTCAGGTTCTCATATAGTACCACAATACTGCTCAGAGATTATTTCTATTTGCTGTGGTGTTGTAACTATGTTGGTACCCGGATATATAAAGATATTACCTTACCTACCTTGTCTCTCCTATTTCTTTTGGTATTTTAAAATTAATGGAAACATTTTTACTGGTCTTAGATTTTACTCCCAGGTGAGATCTAATATTTATTACTTGCATTCCATTCTCTTTAATGGAAAGAAAATCTGTTGCTGTACCAGCAAAGTACCTAAAGCTAAAGAAAGTTTTGCCCAGAAAAAGGAAGAAGAGCATCTTTCCTCCAGGCGCCATGCAGTTTTTAGTAGAGCCACCAGCTTCCAGGTCATTAGGGGAGGAATTGCTAAATTAACCAGTTCAACTTTTTGGGCATGCACGCACCAAAATGTAAACAATTGAAACAGATACTTATGTAAGAAAATCGAGGGGAGGGGGGGAAATAGAGTCCTAAACCATGTTCTCCTTTATTTTTCAAAGGCGGAGGGGACAAGTCGGGCCTGGTGGCTTGTCACTGGATGCCTGTGGTCCTCTATTTCAAATAGTGCACATCCTCAAAAGGTGCAAAACCTCAGGGCAAGGTATTCTTGAACTTAATGTATGCAATGATTGCCTATTCAAAAAAACAACAGTCAAGGAGTGCTGGCATTGATGGGGAGTGCAGGGAACATCTGGGCCATGACAGACCTGTTAGGTAAAGCCTGACTGGTCCATCTTTACATTGTTTGGTTGCACACTTGCAGAGAGGAACATGCTTATTTAAAAGGGTAAAATGTCAGTAGAGACCATGGATTTTGAATGTTTAACTTGAGACATCTCAGATCTGAGTTTCAAAAGTGCTGAGTATTTACAATTCCAACTGAAGTCAATCAGACCTGTGCATGCTAAGCACCTTGAAATTAGGCCCTCAGTGTTAAACTGGACTCTAAAGAACAAGCAACCAACATTAGTGACCATTTTTAAAAACGTGTTAGTTATTTCAAACTCTGCAAAGGTTGTATACACTGAAGGCCATAAATACAGAATATGGATTTTTTAAAATGAAACTATTCAAGTTGCCAGAGTACAAGAGAGTGAACACTTTAGAATGGAAAACTTTTATATATATTTGCATAAGTTTGTCTAAATACAGTTTTGGGTCTGAAATGAGGCATAATAATTTTCAGTCCATAATAGGAAACAGAGAAAATTATGAGCCACCAAAGAGAGGACTTTATGACATCAACAGGACCTCTCACTACAATAAGATCCCAGTAATTCAGTTGCCTGTTTATATGTGCATGCATGCCATAAGGCGTAACATTGCACCTCCACCCCCCAGTGTAAGCAGGGGTACTAATACCAGAACTGCACAGCTACAGCCCCAATGCCATTTGGCAGACTTTATTATTATTATTTTTGAACTTGTGGTTATTTCCTTTCCATACCAATGTTTTTCGCTGGCACTGTATAATTTAAATTAGAGCTGTACCTGTAAATGACTGAAGTTTAAATATAAAAGATATCCTAGAACAGAAGAGGGATTTTTGTTAATGTAAAGCAGTTAGGGATGGTATGTAAAGCTTCAGCCGACTGACCTTTTTAGATGAGATGTCATCAGGCAACTGAGTTCCTAACCCATGAATCTGGAGTTATTGTTATAAGGATAGGAGATGGTATTTTAAATATTTTAATTTATTTTGAAAGAATGAAGTCAGAGTGGTTTACTGTACAATGACACACACTGCATTGTCTCTTCCTTTTACTCTTTGGGTATGGCTACACTTGCGAGTTGCAGCGCTGGTGGAGGCTTTCCAGCGCTGCAATTAGTAAGTGTCCACACCTGCAGGGCACATCCAGCACTGCAACTCCCTGGCTGCAGCGCTGGCCGTACACCGCACTCAGCATGGGGAATAAAGATTGCAGCGCTGGTGCTGCAGCGCTGGTCATCAAGTGCGGCCACACACCAGCGCTTTTATTGGCCTCCAGGGTATTAGCAGATATCCCAGAATGCTTTTATAAATTACTCTCTTTGTTTTGTTATGCAGCCTCTCTTTGTTTTGTTGTGAACTCGTAGCTCCGTTGATCCCGGAGCTGCTTATCTACAAACACAGCTCCTGTTTGCTGTGATCAATCTGGGAACAATCAAATGAGATAATGAGGCAGGCAGGGAGTGAGTGTTTGCTTGACAGAAACGGGGCAGAGGGGAGAGAGGGAGTCCGTTGGCTGCAGGCTGTTTGCAGTTAAGAGTTAAGGGTAAGGGATCGGGAACATGTTCTGATTTTTCAAGGCAGGAAGCTAAACACACAGTGTTGGCTCCAAAAATCCTCTCTCTCTCTCTCGCCCGCTCCCTGTCACACTATGCCCCACCCCACCCCACCCCCCTCTTTTGAAAAGCACGTTGCTGCCACTTGAACGCTGAGATAGCTGCCCATAATGCATCATTCCCAACAGCACTGCAAATGCTGCAAATGTGGCCACACACCAGCGCTGGTAGCTGTGAGTGTGGCCACACACCAGCGCTGGCCCTGCACAGCTGGACGACCAGCACTGCAACTACCAGCGCTGCAGATTTGTAAGTGTAGCCATACCCTTTGAACCTGTCCTTGCAAGTCATTGTGGCAGGACAGGAAGTGCTCACTTTTCACCTGGCAGCTCTCTCTAGCCTTGCCTGTATTACTCACATGAGAACACAAATAGTAAAATGAGATACTATAGCACAGAATAATGGATAATAATGGGATCCTATCTTCATCGTGGAGTGCTGTAAAAACTTCTGAGACTTGCAGATATGTAATGCAGGCAGTTCTTGCTCTTCTGCTCTGCATTTATGACAGAGAGTCGTAGAAATGGAGGAATGGAGGCAGAAGTTAAATAACTTTCCCACAGTCATGTTACAAATCAGTGTCGGAGCCAAGAATATACCCAGCCCTCTGGTCTAGCCACTAACCCAAGCTCCTTCCTCCCTTTTAAGTTTCATGGGAGCTTCCAGATCCTTCAGTCAAGTGAGGGATATTCTAAAACTGAAGAAGGGAAACAGGATAAGTTGGAGAAATCTGACTCGATTTTATTAGATCCCTTACTGCTCAGATTTTCAACAGCAAGTGATATTTTGGCAACAAAGAACAATGCCAAAGAACAGCATTAGCATAAGCAAGCATTAATTTGCTGCAGTCTGAGATTCTTGTGCCCAGACATGCCCAAATAAAATGTTTGGGTGACATGTACATTCAACTACTCTTATTCTAACTGGTCTACAGCCACCAGTCTCTTGTGATATATGGAGAAGGGAACAAAATACCCTACTGTTTCTACAGCATACTCACACTTGTGGGTGTGGTACACAGGTTGAAAATTAAAAAAAGAGATAGACCTGGTGTCCAAAAGAGATACAGCTATTCAACCAATAGAAACTACCAGTACTTGCAAAAGAAACAAAAGAACTGTTTAGCAAGCATTAAATGGCACACTACCTACATCTAACATCCATCTAAATAAACAGAGGAGCGTGCTATCAGAAAACATAAGAGAAATTACAAGCATT
The DNA here is from genome assembly GCF_016161935.1 of Mauremys reevesii. NCBI lineage: Eukaryota > Metazoa > Chordata > Testudines > Geoemydidae > Mauremys > Mauremys reevesii. The sequence goes on from NC_052625.1 coordinate 62,898,859, forward strand.
AAAAAATATTCCATCTTCCTCCCACAGGCAATTATGAGACTCGGAAAGTTTTCTTGCAAACTAAAAAGGAGTCAACTTGCATCAAATTAACTGAATTATTTCTAAGGCAATTTCATTTATTTGTACATAAGTATTAAATGCAGAACCCCACTATTCAGCAAAAATACTGGAAGATTTCAAATGTAATTATAAATTGCTTTCTACACAACATTCAAAAAATGACAAGTTAGCATATAGGGAGACTAAGAAGCATATTTTGATCATCATAAATGCCCTGCATTAATTATACCAAAACCAACTACTCATTCCATGTTTGAGAAAGATTTCAGGAACCCCAAGCCATGACCAGTTTTTCAGTCTTCTGAAGGAGACTGAATAGGTTTCAAAAATTTTCTAGTATAAGATTTTCCTATACAAAATTTGAACAAAGATTGACACAGGATCCAACACTGATACTGGAGCAAACTTTTTATGGGAAGGGCTCAAAAAGACTCTTGCTCTTTCAATGTAGCATGGACTCAAAATCAATTCTAAAAAGGAAACCACTGGATGTAAAACTGATGAATGCTCTATTAAAGCTGTACCAAACTAAAATCAGAAAGTTATTTTCTGGTACCAACCATTGTTAAAATACTATCAATTAAAAACCAAAAGTCATTAATAAATCAACACATGTTAACACACACCGAGTCCAGCTTTAGAAACTGAGTGGGATAAGGGGGGGATTGTTTGGCTTTTTTAAATTATTTAGCATCCCAGTGTAAAGATTGGATGAAGTTTTCCAGAATGGTCCAAATCTGTGCTAAGATTTTCTGGGTTAAAGAGAAAAAAAAGAAAAAGAAAAAAAAACTGTTCTCCTAAAAACCCAGTGAACTAATTTTGTCACTGCTATATTTTTTCCATTCTTGATGCACACTAAAAAGTAACACCAGTGCATTTTTTAAATAAAAGACATTACTTTGTCTAACATTAAAATCAACACCTGCTCCTGCAAGCTGTCATCAGCAATATCAGGCCTAAGATTTAGCTCCTTTCTCAAGCTAAAAATGTGTTTCAATGACCTGCAATTGATTTTTTTTTTTAAACAAAACATATAATTGATTCTCCAACAAGCTAGACTGCATGATATTGATGACATCTTGCACCAAAATAGCATCTAATCAACAGCTAGGATAACCATGCAATATCAAATACTGCGGGATTCCTCTGTAAGTGAGACAACTTTACATACTTTAAAAATACATATGCAACTTACTCAGACATTTTTCACAAACAGCATATAATTAGAGATCAAAACATTGCTGTCATGGTGACAAGGCCAATCTCTGTAATATGTGCATATTGTGAAAGCTGATCTTGTTTTAGTGATTAAGCCAAATGAGACAGGACTTTGGATTCTCTATGATAAAGAGCTATTCTGTATTTTTCTAACTGCTCTCACTCTAGTTCTGCTTATTTCTTTTTTTTTTTTTTTTTTTAATAAAAAGATACTTTGAACTTCTATAGCAATTTTCATTCAGGAATCTCAACGTGCTTTACAAACATTAGTGGCATGATAGATAAACATACCCATTTTAAAAGGACAAAACCAAGGCACAGATGTTAAGCAGCTCATCCAAGGTCACAGATTATGTCTGTTAAAAAAATGGGAATGGAATTCAGGAGTTCTATCAGTTTCTTACTAAAGTCATCAAATAATGCTCCCGGCTCTTTTTATCAGTTTGCCTGGTTGCTTTTTAAAACTGCTTTAAAACAAACAGTATGCACGCATGACCATGTGTACAATCAGCAAAGAATCCTGTGGCACCTTATAGACTAACAGATGTTTTGCAGCATGAGCTTTCGTGGGTGAATACCCACTTCTTCGGATGCAAGCATCTGCTTGCATCATCCGAACCAAGGTATTCACTCCTCAATGCATGCTGCAAACTCTCTCTATCTATAGGGGATCAGGCTCTTTTCTACAGAACCAGACTAACACGGCTACCCCTCTGATACTTGACACCATGTGTACAATTTATTCTCTACAGAAGAGTCTGCATAGAACAAGTGTTTTTTATCCTTTTTTATTAATTTATTTATTTAAAGCCATTCAAATTGGGCAAAATACATTTTTTTGTAAAAACAAGCTTTTATAAAACCCAAGTCCAACAGAAATGTTTTCAAAATTATTTAAATGCCAATAAAAACAGTCTTTTTAAAACAAATAAATATTTCCCTGAAGCGTTTACAATCCAAACACTGCAGCACTCAGGACTTGAAACCTAACTGCCTGCATTGATCTCCAGTGTTCAAGTTAAGAGAATGCAAGAAGTGAGCAGGATAAATAGCAAAAAGTGAACAGGATGCTTAGGATTCTGTTTTAATAACCTAAGGCAGTGGGGTTCCCAAACTGTGGACTGTCAGAACATCAGGAGCCCACAGAATACTTGCTGGAACTAAAAAATAATTAAATACTTTTCTAACATACTCTTCCATGTTCACAGGTGCTGTAGTTGCCACATGGATGTTATTCAATTGCCAGTGAGAAAAGCGATGGTGGTGCACACAATTGTGAATGGAAGAGAAAGCATCTGAGTCAAGCTCTCCATTATGAAAGTAATCCTTACTACAAACATTTGAAAAAACTCTTCATTTAAGGCATAATTTGTAACACAGCTAAAGGACTGTTTACACTATATGGGACCAATCCTATATTTCTTGTGTACTTATGATTCCCAATTACTTCAATGAATGCAGGATTTGGCCATATGATTTTTTTAATATGATGGTATCTCTAAAATCTGAAGTAGTAGTTGGCTGTTTTTGCATGAGTCTACAGACACTACTCAAATTCTACTGGATGCCACTGTCAGCTCTGGCACCTAAAACAAACCTCTACCTGAAATCATAAGGTTCTAGTCATCCACACAGAGGCTTCATTTTCAGAATCATTTTGCATTTGTCACTGGCAATGTCTCCACCTATATTTGTCCACATATTCTTTCAGGCCCCTGTGGGTCATTTTGTTTTATAAATAATAGATCAGGAAATACTCAGACCTGGGACCTTTTAGAATGTTTCGCATCTGGAGAAGCCAACTGTCACCCCACAATCACAAGTCCCATTTACAATTTCTTCTAAAAATCATAACAGGGCTCTTTATCAGTAACCCCTGCCCATACTGCACTGACAGGAAAAAGAATATCCACTTAGTCATTTGAGTAAGACAAGTGGGAGGCGTGCCATTTTCTTTTTTAAAAAGGGGGAGAGGGGCAACAAGTCACACTAGTTCACTTCTCCACAGATTATCTGAACACATGGCTTCTTTCTGAGGTCCAAAAGAGGATCTCATCACATGATCACAATCAACATTATATACTTCTATTCACTGCAAGCCATTCTCCTAAAACATCTGCAGAATACGTACGCCAATGTACTTATTTTAGTTAACTAATCCATCTTCAAAAAGTGCTAATTTGAGAGGACAGGAAACAATCACGCTGCAGCTTCAGGCTCAGAATATAAACAGAAAAAAAGGACTGTTTTCTTATGAAAACATGGTACATCCATCTCTGATATATGCACTTAAGTGCTGCCAAAAGAGACTTGCATTTATCTGTAGATAAAGTAATCTAATTTCAAAGCCATTCTTAAATCTGAGAGAAATTTCGATGCCATGTCAATCAAAATATTCAAATCAAAACCAAGCTCCTCAATGAAAATATGTAACCGACTCATTTCATGACAGTAGCGGAAGTTGTGTGTTCTATGGCTAACTCCTTCCTTTGTCAAAAGGATGGCATGACTTAAGGAAGAATTAGCTTTTAAGTGTCCACTTTTCATTACTTCAAGGATGTAGTATTAGAATCCGTTGAGCTCCATTTTCAGAACAGTTTATATAAACATTTGAGAGAGTTTGGTGTCAACGAAGATAAATTTAAATATCCCTTTTAATTATGAAAGTTATGCTTACTTAAAACTGAGATGTACATTGACAACACTTTGTCTCATGGACTATATTCATTATAAGATTTTAGAAGAATTTGAAATGAACTGAAACACACCTCCAATTAAGTCAGTTGAATCAATATTTAAAGCATGACATATCTACAGCACAAAACCAGTGTCAGGTTCTTGAGTGATACATATTATACAGTTGTACAGTCTATTTTATTAAACAGTATAAAAACAGAAATATTTTGTACTTCTGACTATGGAGCAAATGTTAGCATTATTCAAGTCACAATACTTTCAACTTACCACAGTTTGAAAAAAATACCAGACACATACCATTCAGAAGCCAATAAGAAAGACTGTAGGTGGTCTAGGACAAATGACTTCAGTGCTCCCAAACTACTCCAAGCTTCACCAACTAGTAGAGTGAAAATGACTTGCTCTTTGTCAGTTTACATTCAGAAGATGATCTTTGCTACAATTTTTTCTACATGAAAGCTTGTATTATGGAGAAATTAATGGTTTAGGTGACTGGATTTTTCACCCCCTGGCTTAACTGGAGAGATGAACAGATCTCTAGTTCACCAAGCATACCAATGGGTTTCTTAAACCAGATTTTTCATATGCCATCTGTTTTCTGTTCATTTTTTAGAACAGCAAATTCAACATTTTTGCTTCGTCTACTCTCATTTTTGCTTCTCCAATTCTGAACTTACTAGTCCAAATGAAGAAGTTATTCCCTATATCCATAAAGAAGAGGTTTCTGTAGAGAAAGCTGATTTACTACTTCAACAAAATATGGCTCTATGTGATAGGCCAGCAATTTCCACTTCAATGGTTCAACTTCAGCAACTAATGTACTTGTGAAATATCAGCTTCAGGACTGAAGCTAAACTACCTTGTGGCAAGAATTCCACAGGTTGTGTGCTGTATTCAAAAGTATCTACTTTTATCAATTTTAAATTTACTATCTTTTGATGTAAGTGGATGTCCCTTGCATCTGACTTACTTGCTCTATATTACTTACTATATTATATGACTTACTTGCTCTATATTATTCATTATTTTATATAACTCTAGTTCAAAGAGAGAACATGATAAAAGAATCCCAAACTGTTTCATTTTCCCCTCATATTGAAAAATTCCCATGTCTCTGATCATTTTCAATATCTTCTATGATGAAACCTTATGCAAAGAATTTTAGTTTCTCTAAAGTGTCTTTATCATCCTTACTTACTTTCTTTACTTCCTGATAGTCCAGTGGATCAACCCATTCTCTTACACGGCTCCCTCCATTTCAATATAATACCTAACTACAAACCCATGAAGCTGGTGCAAGACAGAAAGTGGTGGAAAGACTTAATTCAGACCCATCTTTGCTGCTGAGACAATGGATGGAAATCAAAGAACAGAAGTGAATATCTAGCTCACAGCAACTGTTGTAAGGCCTTATTTATAAAGTGCTTTGAAACACTCATGTGGAGATACTAAGAGATCAGTGTTCATGAGTTCATATCTAGCAAACCAGAAATACTACATTCAAGTATTTGTCACACTGATACACACAAACACAAAACCAGATCATAACCACTAACTCAAGCCATGTTAATTACCCAGTTTAAGCCTTGTAAAGTGCCCCCTGATAGATGCCCCATAAACCTTTGTAATAAAATAAGCTGTCTCCTTTCTTTAAAAATCATGTTTTGGCTCTCCTATCAGAGAATGAGTTTTCACTTAAGTAAAAAAAAAAAAAAATAGTGATTCAAGGCAGTGATTTTTAAGCTTTTATGTTTTATGTTTTAAATCAATTCACCCCATTTAGTGTGAGGAAACAACAGTTTTGGTTAGAGCTAGACCTAAAGTAGGCTTCCTTGCCACAGCTGTGTCAATATACCTCAATTCTGACCCACAGCATCACCATCCACCCGCAGCTACTCCAATGCACCTCAACTTTGACCTACAGCATTCACTGCCATTCTAGTCCAGACTTCATTGAAGACTTTAGTGAACACAAATTGTAACAAGCTGTATGGTAGTTCTGATGTGAACTAGAACAAATCAACAATTCATTCTCTAATGGCTTGCTCCAGAACTTGAGGCCCCAGATAGAAAAGACACCACTAATCCACTGCACCACCTTCGTCCCAGTGGAAAAGCATTTTCACAGAAAGGTGTATATTTCTACTATGGTCTGTCTATTCAAGCCTGGTTTAAGCTGCAAGGATGTGGTGTTCTGGTACCAGTTAAAACAAAATGAAGCTTACAAAGGCACCTTTAGTTAGGTAAGGATGGGGACAGGTGTGGACTCCAGAAATTAGGAGGAGGTTTTTAAAATGATCACCCAGGGTCCTTGGAGAGAGAGAGAGAGAAAAAAAGCTTCAATCTCAAAGTTAAACACTGGCCAGAGAGAGCTTTGTTAAAAATCAAAGGATTTTCTTTTTTTAATATAAAAGAAACAACTTATTTGATTAGAAAAAAGGAATGCTTCAGTGATCCATAGTCAGAAATTAATCATGTAACTGAAATTTATATTCTGCTGATCAACTGCTTCATACTATATTAGACAATCATCAAAAGGGCCAGGTTAATGTGGCAGCAGCATGGCAATGTACTAACAATGAGAAGATTTAGATTCAGAAGTAAGCTCTGGATTCTCCCAGGACAGTAGAAAGCTTGGGGTTGAATGTGTTGTCATGTATAGGATGCAGGCAGTGTCAGTGAGAGGCAGGATAAGTGGTAATATCCTACAGAACCCCTGCTGGCCTGTTCTCAAAGCAGTATTACCATCAGCTTTGGCGGAGTACAGTACCCTTATAAGTTGCCAGAAATAAGATGGGATGAAACTAATCATACTGTGTTTTCAATCAACTTCCTGCTGGCAGCCACCATTTCAAGAATGGAATTCATTTGTTTTATGCTTATTAACATATTTCCTTCTTTTCTGGTTCTAAGGCATTGCATACAATACCTTCAATGTTGGTATGTGCTTTAGAGGAAATAAAAACATTCACTAGAACACAAATAAAGTTGTCAAGTGACTTCTCCCTTCCCCACAATCAACTCCTAGAAGTCCAACTGGTATTTCAGCTTATAATATTAACCCATGCATGTGACTGCTTAATCACAAAGGTCCCAGTCCTGCAATGAGCTCTGCACAAATGGATTCCTGTCCTTGTGTAGAGAAAGCCCTTCCAAAGTCAATGGGGATCTGCCCACATGATATCCAGAACAGGATTGGGTCCTAAATTTGAGCAAAACAGCTCTAGGTACCAAGAAAAATGGCTTGATTGGAGTATGTATGGCATAAGGTATACGTTTCTGAAATCTGCAGCTCTAAAAGAAAATAACCAATGCAATCTGTAGTCTGCGATTCCAAAAAGCAATTGAAAGAACGGAAGAAGTCCAGTACAACTGAAACCCCAAATGTATGTTGCAATGCTCACACTGCCTGAAACTCGACAAAGCTTATGACATGCTATAATAAAAGGAGGAAAGAATAGTGAAGGTATTTTGAAGATATTGGAAGCATAAATGCTTTAGTAAATGAAGTTCTAAGAGATTATTATAGACTAGGTTTGCAGATTTAGGCGGTCTGTTTGGATACCTGAAATTATTCATTAAAATGTAATGTTCAACCCAATGCTTCATTTGACCTAAAGGATTTAAAGGGATTGTTCCTTTTATTTTATTTTTTAAATGATGCATAAAGAATAAGTGAAAGGTATTTTTTGTTTTTCCCCCCTTAGAAAAAAGGAATGTCAAGTCTGGTCTTGCTAGAAGGCCTCTGAGAGCTTTCAGGGATTGTTACTGTGAGCTTTAACAAAGATTAACATTTATAATTGAAGTTAATCATTGACCTTAAATAGATGTTTAAAGAAAGTTTTACATATAGTCTGACAAAAAAATCCCTTCCCCCTCAGTTGTTCAGTTCGCAGTCTCTTGTATCATCACCATTTTACTAGTTTTCTAGTAAATATCCAGTACACCACCACAGAGTCTTCCAGCCTAGACAGGACCTAAATTTCTTATATAAAAACAAGCAAAAGTTTTTTTTAAACTCTTCAGACTTTTATGCATCAGACTGAGTATTGGCCTGTTAAACCCAGGGTTGTGAGTTCAATCCTTGAGGGAGCCACTTAGGGATCTGGGGCAAAATCAGTACTTGGTCCTGCTAGTGAAGGCAGGGTGCTGGACTCCATGACCTTTCGGGGTCCCTTCCAGTTCTATGAGATATACCTATCTCCATATATTATATCAGAAAGCAGCAACAAAATATGGAATCCTCCCTCCCCACCCCCCACTTTTGTACATCACATCACTTTTTAAAATGTGTGTTTCCTGAACTCCTGACATCAAAGTTCACCTAAAGACAGATTTTAATGCTAGGACCAACTGTAAGTATTTTTACATAAAAGGCCTTCTTTATTTGCAACGCTCCTTTTCACATTTTTCTTACTATGCCAAATGTTTGTGGATTACTGTAGAGAACATTCACTTTAGGCAACAGCTAGTACTAAACATTACACAGAACTTCTATGTTTCACCACATGAAAATAATTACAACCTTTTCATATTTAGCCAAGACCAACTTCCTGGACTGCAGACTAGCCCATTGGCTTAGCATACATTGTTCTACCACAACAGTGATTCAGGATCAAGGGCTGCCTTGAGAGAAATTTTGATAATTAGACTAGTGAGGAACAGGGAACATTGAACAGCCAGAGATTTCTGAGAGAAAAAAGAGTGAGATGTGCAGTACCTACTGCCTGTCCACTAATACAAGGATCAAAATTCCTCCCAAGGCTGGTGATAAGCTGCCTTTCCACTAGGAGGACTTGCCAGCATAGCTACAGCAGTACAGCTCTATCAGCAAACCATTTCTAGTGTAAACAAGGACAAAGAAAATGAGGACACGTGTGTCTTCAGGGATCAGACCTACACATGTACACAAGCCAACCACTCTACAGGACGCTTAACAATGTCAGCCTCTGATAACTCAATGAGGAAAAGTCTAAGCCTCTGATAAAACAAATCTTTTTCTTTTCTTTTCCCTCTGATAAAGTATATTTGTGTTCTGGAAAGGTGTCAGATTGACAGAACGTGAAACTAAAACCCTGGTAGAGAAGGTGAACTTTTCCATACCATTCCACTGCCAATGTACTTCAACCCTGCTGGAATTATATCCCTTCAAAAGGGGGCAAATTAGTCCTAATTGTGATGGGTGTTTATGTGATGGGGAGAAATATCCATCAATATATAGGCAGCATCTTTAAAGGGCCATTTTCTTCATAGCCTCATTTCACCATTTGAGGCACCAGATTTTACAATACTCTGATGTCACAAACATAGGACACTGAACTCAATACAAAGTTCAGCATGAAAAGAGCTGTGAGCTGAAGTTGTCATAACTCCTTCAGTGCCTTTGTACATCATCACTGATCACAGAAGCCAGCGCATCATAATGGAAATAGTAGCAACGCTTTTTTAGTCATGTTATAGAAAGCATGAGGCATAAATACAGGGGCCTAGTAAATCAAAAATAAAATAATTTACTGTATATTTACAATATGCCTTGTAAGTTCACTCCCAATGGAACCATCGTATTTGTCAAAGTTCAGACTTGTATCATAACTCACAAATGGGATTTAATTTAGAATTCTGCCATTCCAATAAAATCAAAGGTAGCCTATTGATAAGTGACAGCTCTAAATCACTCTTAATATGCGTCCTTCTGCTCCTCCAGAGTACCTTAAATCGTATTATATAAATCCCAAGAAGGTACAGTCATAGACAGGTATAAATCTCAGGTGGACTCCCACAAGTCTACCCAGTTACATATCCTTTGAACACTCCATAAATAAGAACTTTAGGGACCTACATCTTCACCACACATATTAAAGACACTTTTTGTCCATGTCTCAGCCAGCACATTCCATATGTCACAATATATCTGCTAAAAACCGATAATGGAAACATTATTACCAGGCATGGCCCTGGAGAGTGAAAAAAGAATCAAATGGGCAGTTATGTTTTTTTTCCTCCAGCACAGAGGAATGACATTTCCCTCTAAAAAAACAGGATTAGCCAGCAGATGACATGGACCATCCCTAGCATGAGGCCTGCTGGGAAGGTTTTATAAAGTGGTAACATTCTATATTGCTATTCATATATACATGGCTGTATATGGCTCTTTACAGACCTAAAACATGACAGACTGAAAGGGGACCTAAGTTACATGCTAGCCATATCTATGAAAGGCTGAAATTCTTGAAAGAATTAAAGAAAGTTGCCTGCTTGCCACTTTGCTGATGCCACTATTATTCCACCTGGGGGCTCAGAAACAAGGTGTGTTAGTTTAAATTAAACTGAATATCTAGAGGGATGGGCAGAGAGAGGCATTGAAGCTGCTCCCTTCAGGAAATTCTCTACAATTTCTAACAGCCATGGGGGAGGCCACACAAAGGTCTCAAAGCTGTGGGGGGAGTGGGAAGGCAGTAACACATGGGGATGACTGAATACTAATAATGTGATAACTAATACAAGCCACAAACACACACAGATGGGGACCCCACTACAGAGAGCTATTCAATATCTCGAAACGAGAATACAGACGGGATATTTTGGGATCATTTAGCTGCTGTCGCCACCCCTACTAAGCCACTTGTACTTGTAAATCAGGAGCCTGCCACCCCCTCTGTGATGCAGCAAATACAGTCACATGCCTGGGGGAGGGGCCCCTCTGACAGGGGAAGCCCCCCCGCCGCACAGCAGGGGCCACACGCCACTGCCCTGAAGCAATCCAGACTGGGGTGGGGTAAGGGGGGTGGGGTGGCTCAGCCTTCGTGACAGGCCCGAGGGGAGACCAATAATCGCGGCCCCAACCTGGCTCGCCGTCCCTGGCCTGAGTCACCAGGCCCGGCTCTGCTCCTGCCCAGCCCCACGGTGTAGCCCAGACCCCGGCCTCCTCCCCCGGGCCTCACCCCTCCCGGGCCGCACTCACCCCCAGAATCCGCAGGGGCACCGGGGCGGCAGGCTGGGCGCCTTGCTGCGCTCGCTGCCGGCGTCTCCCATGGCAGGGCCGAGTCTCCGGCGGGGCCGCGTCGCCGGGGCGGGGGGTCGCTGGGAGCGGAGGGTCCGGGGCTCGGAGCCGGGATTCCAGGCCGGTCAGCTGGAGCCGGGCGCTACCACCGCAGCGGCCGCGGAGGGGACGGAAGAGGAGCAGCAGCCGCGCCCGGCGAGGCCTGGGGGGACACTGAGCTCCGGACGGCGCCCCTCCCTCTCCGCGGCGGCTGTGACGAACCTACTCTTGCCGCGAGCCGGACGCACCCCCTGACCCAACAATAGCCCCAGCGCCTCTCCCCGTGGTGCGCGGGGTGGTATCGCCCGGCCGCTGGCTCAGGTGGGAGTGGCGCGTACCATCCTCCTGCGGTGGGGGAGGTTGGACTAGAGCAGGGGCGAGGGCCAGGAGACGGTAACTGCTAAGGGAGCCGATAGCCGGGAGTAACGAGTCGCATCCGCCCCCAGAAGGTTCAGGGGCAGCGGGGACAACAGAAGTACCTAGGGAGGCCTCCCTCCCACCACATGTACGAGGTGGTACGGCCCGGGAAGATGGACCTCGGCCTGAGAAACGGGGTGAGGGTTGGCGGGTGGCGCATGCGCGAGGAGAGGGAACCCGGAAGTGGGAACGGACGCGCCTTGTCCCGGGAGGTTCCCCCATCTGAAATCCAGCCCGGGCATCCCCCCCACCGCCCCGGCGGGCTCGTGACTGAGAGCGGGTCTGCGGGCCCGGACTCCTGGGTTCTGCCTCCGGACCCCCGCCCCGCGTGTGACCTTGGGCTGGTGCTGCGGCCGGTTCGCTCCCGGGGGTGCCCGACTCTGTCTCTCATCGATCCTCTGAACCATTTCCCGCAAGACCCAGGGTCTTTGTCTGCCTCGGGGCGCTCGTCCTCCAGCTCCAGTCCAGACACCACCACCACCCCCCCAACACGCCCCACTGCTTAGCGAGGCTTTAAAGACCCCGTAGGTGTGTCTGGGAACTCGTTGTTCCGCACGGTTTGGACATACAGGGTCCCTTCCTTTCTCCGTCCCCCTGCGAGTTTCGTTGCTTTCTGACAGGCATTGGACCATCTGTCATCCTCAAAACTTTCCCCACTCCGTACCCCAAATTCTGCCAAAAGGCACCGAAACCATCCAGAGGTGACTGGTTTAAATGTAATTTACATTTAATTTTAATCTGCCAGAGGGGTTACCCTCTCCACCATTTGTACTTTGCAAGTACAGAATCAGATTAAATTTGGCCCCCAAATGTAGGTGATGTAAGAACAAACCTATACAAATCTAAGACCACAACAGATATTTCTGAGCAATAACTGTTAATTTTCAATTGCAGTGGAACAGAATTTTTTGTTAACAAATATTAATGTAGTATTTGCTACTGAAAGTGCAGCACTGTACAAATGATTTGTGGTGTCTATAGTTATGATTTTGTCTTCTGCATATTGCATCCTTAAGATTAAAGATTACTTGCTTGTCTATTGGGAGCAGGGCTGAGGAGATTCAAGATTGTGTATCTTACAAGATGAGAGAGAGAGACTTTGCTTTCGCTTTCCTGGACACTTTATAATTTTTCTTTGTTTTCCTTGATGTAAAATAAAAATAATATAGACTGAAAATGCATATTTTTCCTTTATGTATGGCAGACATAACACACTGCACATAAAAAACCCCACCTTAAACTGACATTGAAGAAGTAAAACTGACTAGTCTTTCTTCTTGTCTGAGCTGAACAAATTGCAAAAAGTAAAGCAACATAAACAGAAGAGTAAATACATTTTTTAAATAAGCAGTTACAAGTTTAGAGCACTCTAGCTCTACAAAAATGGGAGGTTCTAGCATTTAAGTATTTGAACTGGAGGTCAGGAGACCTGGATTGTATTTGTCACGTAGACTTGATGTGTGGTCCCAAATAAGTGACCACCTTGGGCTCTGTGTACTTCAGTTTATCCATCTGTGAAATGGGAATAATGATACTGACCCACTATTGTAAAGGATGAAAAGTGCTATGTAAGTGAAAAGTATTAGTATTATGATTAACAATATAAGGTAATTTTAATATAGTTTATTATGGAGGTGCTGGTTGCAAGTCCATAGTTAAGGTTTTTCTGTTTTGCATTTAAAGCAGGGATGGATTCAACCTTTTTATGTTATATGATAAATACAGCATATCATCTCCAGACTTACAGCACTTGCTCTTTGAGTACATGTACATCTGGTAATTAGTTCATAAATTACAAGGTAAAACTGGATCCTTTAAGAATTTTATCATCCTGTGTCTTTTCTTTGTCTTGAATTATCTTAACAATGGAGTAACACAAATACTTCATACTTTTTGTCTAATTAACGTTACTTGAAATTTTATATATAGGCTACGTTTTGAGAAATTAAATTGTAATTATGCTACATTATTAAAGATTGGTGAATCTAATCATGATTATATAGGCTACAGACAGGCTCAGGTCAACAATTTGGGTAACTCTTTATGTAGGGCCATTCTGACATCAGAGATAATTCAACCAGTCACCATCTTTCCTCTACAGCTAATTTGAATGCAACAATTTTATTGGTTGCAGTGACTGGTATGCAGGAAATAGAACACATGTCAAGAGTTTTTGCTCACAGCTTAACTAATCCAAAATGTCACTTCTCTTTAAAGATCCTGTGGCTGTATCCTAGCCTGGGCATCAGTGCTTGAAAGGTTCTTCATGGCATTGCAGCTTGAGCACCCCCGCATACTGAGGCAACATTGCCAGGAGAGCTGTGGCAGAAATGTAGTTATGAGCTCCTAAACAACAACATTGGGGCTCAGAGTGGGCTCTCCATCTATAAAGCACCAGTCTAACTCACACAGCACTCTAAACCAATAAGACAATTGCAAATTAAGAGCCAGATTCACCAATATGCTTTGGCTAGTTGCATTACTTTAGTGATGCATCATAACTGGCTGGTGCACTCTGGCTTTGGTGCCCATACTGGGGAATCTGTCCTTAAAAGTTATTTTTTAAATTACATGAAGTTCATAGTACAGATCTTTGTATCATTGGAAATATCACCTGGTAGAATTCTCTTTGGGTTTCTTGCTGTATCACTGAATGGCCTATGTAAATGTGCTATCCACCATTGTGGACAGGACCTGTAGCAGGTACACACCAGATTGGGGACAATGTAGAGCACTTAACTTTATGAATGTGCTTTGACCATACAATAGTTATGCTAAAGAGTAACTGCATCCTAAGGGAAATGACTTCTTTCCCCTTCCCTCTGCAAGGGGCTGGCATTGGGAGAATGGAAAATTCCCAAACAAGACAAAGTGACAGACATGACAAAAAATGGGTTTAAAAAGGACTCATGGAGAGGACTGAGGAAGAGAAGCCAGAAGCTTGGGCAAGAGGAAGAAAGGGGTTGGACTAGCCAAGCTAATAAAAAGCAAGCTGACCGAGGGAGAGGAGGCTTTATTTTTCAGAATACAAGCTGTATACTCAAGCGAAAGGTCTGGATCTTACAAAGGTCTCTGAGGCAAGCCCAAAGAATGCCCTGGAGCGGTGAGGAAACTGAGGCAGGGAAATTCAGGTAGGGTTTATTTTTTAGGGTCTATTTTTTATAGATCCATATATTTCTTGTATGATTAAAGGGCAACAGTGTGTTAGAATTCTGTGCAAAGTGTCTGTGTGTTATATGATACACCTACTGCATGGCCCCTTGAAAAGGTAAACCAGAAGGCTCACACCTTTGGTGGGATTCTGGGAAAGGATGTGTCTAAGCTATGGGGGAGTCTGAAGAGTCAGCACTGGTGCGACGGCTTGGGCAGGGACTGTGTGGTTGCTGCTCCCAGCATGGGATGCTAGATAGAGGATCTGCACCCAGAAAGTGTGTCTAAGGACCCCAAGAGATTGACAGTGTCTGGGCTCTGTTAGACTCCAGAGGCTTAAAATACCTGAGGAACTAGCAACCTGGTGAGTGCTTGACCAGATCTGTGATACTTGGATGAGTCACTTTAACCTCTCCGCCCCTCAATAAAATGGAGATCATGATACAAATTTCCTTTGTAAACTGTGTTGAGATCTACTGATGAAAAATGCTATGTAACCCAGCTAGCTATTATTTATTAGTATTATTATTAATTTATTACTAAACTTTCTAATGCTCAGTTTAGGGATAATTACAACATCCCCATAATGTTTTTACACTTAAGTTACTGATATGTGCACTCAATCTTAACACCATTTCAGTGTAGTATTTTGTCTGGGGAAATTGTATATCATGATTTTAACCTACCCATGTTATTTTAAGTCTTTGAAAAGATCTTAAGCTGCACCATATCCACAAATCCATGTTGAAACTATCATATTGGTCCACTTCAAACTTATGGGAACAAGTTGCTTGTGGTGTATCACTGTGGCAGAGGAACATACTAATCTTAGATATTTGAGCTCTTCTCCTCCTCCTCCTCTCTGTCTCAGTAAAGTAAGTGTGTGTGTGTGGTGGGGGGTGGGTGTGGGGGTATTGGGCTGACAGGAAATTAAGGTAGTTGATAACTGCACCGGAACCTAGTGTTCAGTGTGCTGTCTCCAGTAGGGCTCCCCTTGTGTCGCAGCCTTGACCTTCTGAGGAGCATTCTTAATAACTAACACTTTCTATAGCCCTTTTCATCCAAAGCTCCCAACAAATTTTATAAACTAACATACAAAGTGTGTGTATATATATAGGGATCACTTCACTCAGCAGTAGATGCATCCAAGGGCTGGGATACAATGTTGCAGTTATTTAACAGATTTCAGCAACACAAGAGTTTATGACAGGAGGTGAAGTAGAATACACTGTCCAATGGAAAAAGCAAGACCAGTTTTATTTTCTTTAGGTCAGTGGTTCCCAACCTTTTTTCTGAACTCCCTCTCCTGTGATGGACTAGCAGATGCCAGTGAACAGCTACCTGTCTAGAAAAGGAAAAGGAAAACAGCGTTTCAGCAAATTGACAAAGAAATGGAAAATTTATTTTTGATTCATTTTCTCCAAACATCTTACTTTAATAGTGCATTCAAGCTGGTTTGGATATTGTAGAATGTCAGACTTGGAAGGGACCTCAGGAGGTCATCATCTAGTCCAACGCCCTACTCAAAGCAAGACCAATCCCCAGACAGATTTTTGCCCCAGATCCCTAAATGGCCCCCCTCAAGGATTGAACTCACAATCCTGGCTTTAGCAAGCCAATGCTCAAACCACTGAGCTCTATAAGTATTGTCACATAAGCTGAAGTTTGGCTTAAGGTTCATAAACAAAGGGTCATGACAAGGTATGAAGTTGAGGGAAAGTGTGTAGGTGTTGGGTCAGGTCTTATTTAACATCAGTAATGATCTGGAAAATGGCAAACAACACTGAAGAAATTCACACATGATACTAAATTGGGAGGGGTTGTAAACATCAGGGTAGGCAGAAAAAATATGACAAGGGACCAACAGAGGGTTGACATATGGGCAGAATATAACAAAACGCAATTTGACCTGGACAAATGCAAGCAAATACATGTAAGAAAAAGTAATTAGAAAAACAGCTACTCAGTGGTAGAAAGAAAACTTGGAAAGCAATGATGCTGAAGGAGACTCTAGTGGGAAGCAATTTAGCACTATGGCAGCAAAATCAGCTGATGTAATTTTGGCACTGCATACATGAATCCATCATGAAATGGACAAGGAAAGTGATCAGCTCTCTTTATGAGACTCTGATGATGTCATTGCTATAATTCTGTATTAATTTCTGGGCACTTTCTTACAGTAAGATGCAGACAAATTGTTGGGAGTACACAGAAGAGCAACCAAAACAAATGAAGTCTGGAAGAGCTGAAATAGTTTGGCTAAGGAATGGTTACATTTGGGAAACAGGGCAACAGGTGATACCCATCTACTCATGTATGAAAGGTACAAACAAGGAGGGAAGAGAATTTTTCAAGGTAGTACAAGGGAGTTTAATAAAGGGATGAAGAAAAAGAACATTTAGGTTGAATATCAGGAAAATTGTATTAACCGAAGTCTGTGAGACTGTGGAATAGTCTCCCAAGGGAAGTGATTGTAGCTTCCCATTGAAGTCAGTGGGAGTTTTGTCTTAGATTTCCAGGGGAGTAGGAATGGCCCTAATGCATCAGTGCTGCAAGATGCTGTGTGCGTTTAGTTGCCACTGAAATCAATAGGAGTTGGGGAAATTCAGTGCTTCACATGATCAGCCTAAGTGACACCTCCCAGGCTCACGCTCAGACCGTGATGAGAGACAAATCTGTTCCTGATCTGGAAACGTGAATTGGCATAACTGTTTTTCAAACCTTCTCTTTGTCAAATCTGCTAGACAAGATTGTGCCTATACAAAATCAGACCATTTTTGTGGTATTTATTTTCGTACAAACACGATTGCTCAATTGAGGTACACATGCACAATCTTACAGTGGAGCAGGTGGAGTGTGTCACAAGTGCTGCACATCTTCCTTCCCATCTTAAGATCTAAATTACCATAAAATGAGAAAAGCGACTCATGTGGCGCCAATCTGTTAGAGAGTCTCTTCATCTGATTGAAATAATCACCACTTTCTATCCCACTCCAGTCAGCTGGTATCATTCTCCGTGAATTCCTGTCTCTTAGAAGATCCCATCTCTTAAAACCCTCTTCTGATGATGGCAAATATGAGAGCTTTGAAAGGGGCAGTAAACAGGACATGTGTTAATTGTAGTTCAGTGTTAGATCTTTCACAAAAAAGGTGTTAGAATGTAGAAAGCTAACTGAATTTTTCAGTTTGTCTCTCAGTGATGGCTGTGTTGGCTAACCATTAAGCTGGGACCAAACATTATTTATTGAATTGTGAGTCATGTAGAGTTGTGTTTGATATGAGACCTCCACAGTCATACCATCATAACACACAGGTGTCATTTATTTGAACAATAAAGGGAAGGAACATGGTTTAAGGAGTAGAGCATGGGGTTCAGAGTCAAGACTTCTGCATACTTTCTCCAGCTATAGCACTGACTCACTGGGCCAATAACTTTACTGCTATGTACCTTCAGTTTCCTTCTTTGTAAAATGGGGATGACCTACTGGAAGTCCTGACACACTCAAGGAATTATGATGTGATTGGAATAACAGAGACTTGGGATAACTCACATGGCTGGAGTACTGTCATGGATGGATATAAATTGTTCAGGAAGGACAGGCAGGGCAGAAAAGATGGGGGAGTTGCATTATATGTAGGAGAGCAGTATGATTGCTCAGAGCTCCGGTATGAAACTGCAGAAAAACCGGAGAGTCTCTGGATTAAGTTTAGAAGCATGAGCAACAAGGGTGATCTCGTGGTGGGAGTCTGACATAGACCACCAGACTGGAGGGCTGAGGTGGACGAGGCTTTCTTCCAGCAAGTAACAGAAGTTACTAGATCATAGGCCTTGGTTCTCATGGGAGACTTCATTCACCCTGATATCTGCTGGGAGAGCAATATAGCGGTGCACAGACAATCCAGGAAGATTTTGGAAAGTGTAGGGGACAATTTCCTGATCCAAGTGCTGGAGGAACCAACTAGGGACAGAGCTCTTCTTGACCTGCTGCTCACAAACTGGGAAGAATTAGTAGGGGAAGCAAAAGTGAATGGGAACCTGAGAGGCAGTGACCATGAGCTGGTCGAGTTCAGGATCCTGACACAAGGAAGAAAGGAGAGCAGCAGAATATGGACCCTGGACTTCAGAAAATCAGACTTTGACTCCCTCAGGGGAGTGATGGGGAGGATCCCCTGGGAGAATAACATGAGGGGGAAGGAGTCCAGGAGAGCTGGCTGTATTTTAAAGAATCCTTATTGAAGTTGCAGGAAAAAAACATCCCAATGTATAGAAAGAATAGTAAATATGACAGGCAACCAGCTTGGCTTAACAGTGAAATCCTTGCTGATCTTAAACACAAAAAGGAACCTTACAAGAAGTGGAAAATTGGACAAATGACCAGGGAGGAGCATAAAAATATTGCTCAGGCATGCAGGAGTGAAATTAGGAAGGCCAAATCACACTTGGAGTTCCAGCTAGCAAGAGATGTTAAGTGTAACAAGAAGAGTTTTTTCAGGTATGTTAGCAACAAGAAGAAAGTCAAGGAAAGTGTGGGCCCCTTACTGAATGAGGGAAGCAACCTAGTGACAGAGGATGTGGAAAAAGCTAATGTACTCAATGCTTTTTTTGACTCTCTCTTCACGAACATGGTTAGCTCCCAGACTACTGCACTGGTCAGCACAGCATGGGGAGGAGGTGACCAACCCTCTGCGGAGAAAGAAGTGGTTCAGGACTATTCAGAAAAGTTGGATGAGCACAAGTCCATGGGGCCAGATGCTCTGCATCGGGGGTGCTAAAGGAGTTGGCGGATGTGATTGCAGAGCCATTGGCCATTATCTTTGAAAACTCATGGCGATCGGGGGAGGTCCCAGATGACTGGAAAAATGCTAATGTAGTGCCCGTCTTTAAAAAAGGGAAGGAGGAGGATCCAGGGAACTACAGACCAGTCAGCCTCACCTCAGTCCCTGGAAAAATCATGGAGCAGGTCCTCAAGGAATCAATTCTGAAGCACTTAGAGGAGAGGAAAGTGACCAGGAACAGTCAGCATGGATTCACCAAGGGCAAGTCATGCCTGACTAACCTAATTGCCTTCTATGATGAAATAACTGGGTCTGTGGATGAGGGGAAAGTAGTGGACGTGTTATTCCTTGACTTTAGCAAAGCTTTTGATACGGTCTCCTACAGTATTCTTGCCAGCAAGTTAAAGTAATATGGGCTGGATGAATGGACTATAAGGTGGATAGAAAGCTGGCTATATTGTTGGGCTCAATGGGTAGTGATCAATGGCTCCATGTCCAGTTGGCAGCTGGTATCAAGCGGGTGCCCCAAGGGTCAGCCCTGGGGCTGGTTTTTTTTAATATCTTCATTAATGATCTGGACGATGGCATGGACTGCACCCTCAGCAAGTTTGCAGATGACACTAAACTGGGAGGAGGTGTAGACACGCTGGAGGGTAGGGCTAGGATACAGAGGGACTGTAGTGAGGCGGCCTGGCTCCCAGCCGCACCTGAGAGGGACGAGCCAGAACAGCCGCCACAGTGGGCGGAGCCACCGCCGCCTGTCCCCGCCCCCCAGAAGTCAAGGGGCGGGACAGGAAGTATAAAGGCCCGGCCCCAGCGCTCAGTTGCTGCCCGGCGGCTGGAGAGGACAGATGCTACGGACCGAGCTCCTGTTGGACCGAGCCTTCCCCGAGCCCGGTACCCTGAGGAAGGCTGGCCGAGCCTTCCCCGAGCCCGGTACCCTGAGGAGGACTGGCCGAGCCTTCCCCGAGCCCAGTATCCTGACGAGGATTGGCTGAGCCTTCCCCAAGCCCGGTACCCCGAGGAGCTGCCTGAGCATTCCCTCACCCCGCATCCTGAGGAGCAGCCTGACCTAGCCAGCGCCCCGAGGAGCCCATGGTGTGGGACCCTGCAGAAGACCCCAGAGATGAGCAGGTACCAATGGAGGGGGAGATGGGAAGTAGCCCGGGTGTAGCCGACCTCAGTCTGGCTAAAGCAGACGTGGAGCCGATGTCGGTGTGTTGCGGTCAGGACCCCACCGACACAGCAGCAGACTAACTGCCGCTGTTAGGGCCCCGGGCTGGGACACAGTGGAGTGGGTGGGCCTGTGTCCCCCCTGCCATCCCACTCACGGGTGGCAGTCTCCCCCTCACACCCATACTCAGGCCTAGAAGCCTGGACTTACCAGGGTTGCTCAGCTCCTGCCTGAGGACCTGAGCCCCTGAACTGCTGTGTTGTGGCTCAGCTCCTGCCTGAGGACCTGAGCCCTTGAACTGCTGGGTGTGTTCGCTCAGCTCCTGCCTGAGGGTCTGAGCCTGTGAATTACTGTTTGTTGCCCCGCCCTGACCTAGGGCTTGGGGGTTTAAGAGGCTCTTTGTGCTGCTCAGCCCTGCCTGAGGCCTGAGCCCGTGTGCTACTGCTACTGCCCGTGTGCTACTATTCACTGCCCCGCCCTGACCTAGGGCTTGGACTCTGGGGACCGAACTGCTTGCTAGCCTCCTGTAGTGAGGCGGCCTGGCTCCCAGCCACACCTGAGAGGGCCGAGCCCCCACACCGGACTCTTACAGGGATCTAGAAAAATTAGAGGATTGGGCCAAAAGAAATCTGATGAGGTTCAACAAGGACAAGTGCAGAGTCCTGCACTTAAGTCAGAAGAATCCCATGCACTGCTACAGACTAGGGACCGAATGGCTAGGCAGCAGTTCTGCAGAAAAGGACCTATGGGTTACAGTGGACGAGAAGCTGGATAGGACTCAACAGTGTGCCCTTGCTGTCAAGAAGGCTAAGGGCATTTTGGGCTGTATAAGTAGGGGCATTGCCAGCAGATCAAGGGACATGATCATTCCCCTCTATTCGACATTGGTGAGGCCTCATCTGGAGTACTGTGTCCAGTTTTGGGCCCCACACTACAAGAAGGATGTGGAGAAATTAGAAAGAGTCCAGCAGAAGGCAACAAAAATGATTAGAGGGCTGGAGCACATGACTTATGAGGAGAGGCCGAGGGAATTGGGATTGTTTAGTCTGCAGAAGAGAAGAATGAGGGAAGATTTGATAGCTGCTTTCAACTACCTGAAAGGGGGTTCCAAAGAGGATGGATCTAGACTGTTCTCAGTGGTAGCAGATGACAGAACAAGGAGTAATGGTCTCAAGTTTCAGTGGGGGAGGTTTAGGTTGGATATTAGGAAAAACTTTTTCACTGGGAGGGTGGTGAAGCACTGGAATGAGTTACCTAGGGAGGTGGTGGAATCTCCTTCCTTAGAGGTTTTTAAGATCAGGCTTGACAAAGCCCTGGCTGGGATGATTTAGTTGGGGATCGGTCCCTGAGGTCCCTTCCAACCCTGTGATTCTATGATTCTACTGACTTATATTAAGCGAGGGCTTTGAGGTATAATTAATGTTTGTAAGGCACTTCGATCTTTGTTGGAAAGGTGCTATAAATGTGCAATTATTATTATTTAATATTTTATTATATTATGACTATGGGAATGACATTTCCTGACAGCTATTGGCTAGCTGGAGGAACTTAGGGTCCAGAGCTCTTAACACTGCCAGTCATTAATGGCTAAGAAACAAATAACCTGGAGGCCATCATAAATATTATGAATAATAGTTTTATTTATTATGCCCTCCCCATCATTCATCCAGGGCATTTTGAATGTTGCATTATAAAATAAGCAATTTAAGAAGGCCAGATAAAACATTAAAAAACCAATGGATTAGGCATAATTTATAAAAGTGGGTGGGGAAGAGGGAGGCAAATAGAAACCCTACACAGATTTGATAGTGACTAATATTGAAATCATCCACTGAAAATTAAATCTGCAGATGTTTTATATAAGCTGGAACTTTTATCACTATTATAAACTGTCAGGTTTATGAATGGATAATAAGGACCATTGTGCTGGGCGTTTCCTGACAATGAATGACTGGCTGGGTGAAGCTTTTACATAACTCTGTTCAGCAGAAGATCTCAATGCACTTTACAAAGGAAGATAAATATCATTATACAGTCAGGGAAATAGCCACAGAAAGTGAAGTACTCAAGGTCACACAAGGCATTGGTAGCTCTGGGAATAAAACCCCTATTGCTGAGCTCCTAATTTAGTACCTTATCCAACGGTCCATGCTGTCTCTCAAAGCCCCTGCCTTTACCTTGGGTGCTCAACTCTTCCAATCAGTCACTAGCACCATCTCCTTCCACCCCCAGTCAGCATTACCCTACCTTAGACCTTAGTTCCTCCTGTGCTGCTGACACATGAGGCAGTCCAGTTCCTCCACTGATTATGATTGTTCATTAGTTGTGATATCTTTTCCCAGGTGATACCAGCATACTCAATATCCTGTGCCGCTGTTTTCTCCCAGTTCTTCCTTGCTTTCTTTTTCCTCCCTGGGGTACCCAATTCAATACTTGCTTAGCACATCTCCCATGTTCCATAGGGTGCACACATCCCAGCCACATGAGCCTTCTTTCTTTGATGATATTTTCTAACATGTCCTGCTCTGTCAGCTCCTTCACTCTCACATTTGTTGTTTTATCTTTCCTTGAAATGTGTAGTATCTTCCTCAGCCATCTGTGATGGGCAGCCTCCAATTGCTTTTTGTTAGCTGCTGTCATCGGCCAAGTCTCTGCTCCATACTGTAACGTGCTCAGTACAATTGCATGGTATAATCCGACCTTTAGTTTGGCGTGGAGATCTCTGTTTGGCCAGATGTTGTTCATCCTTCCAAAAGTGGTGTTTTTTTTCCATAACCTCGCATGAATATCTTTATCTTAGCCACATCAGATGTCATCACACTCCCCAGGGCACAGAACTGTTCTACCTGTTCAATTTCTTTTCCATCCATGTACACTTTTTCATCTGTTGTCCAGTTTCCTACCTTCATCATCTTGGTTTTCTCTGTATTTACTCTCAATCCAATTTTTGCTTATTCCTGTTCTTCCTCCAATATGAGAGCAATCATTCCTTTTCATGTCATACTTAGAAAAGCAACATAGTCAGCAGAGTAAAGATCTTATAACTCATCTCCACTAACCCATTTCATACCATCCGTTATGCCTTTTGTTGCCTGCTTCACCACCCAGTCTATTTTTAATGCAAAGAGGGATTGGTGATAACACATACCCTTGTCTAGCTTCAATCCGGATATTGAACCATTCACCAGGCCTGTATCTAGACTTACTGTGCATCCACTTCCATCATGTAAACTTAATGTTATGTTGATCAGCTTATCTGGTATCCCATAGCTTCTAGCAATATTCCACAGGGTCTCTCGGGGGACACTATCGAATGCTTTCTTAAAGTTGATTGTAATGGATTTTTTTTGCCAAGCAGTAGCTTTTTTGATGATCTGTCAAAGAGCAACTGTCTGTTTACAGCATGATCTACCTGAACACAGTCTATCCTGTTCTTCTCCTAATATTTCAACCACTATCTTCTTCATTCTATTCAGCATAACCATAGCCAGTACTTAGCCCAGAATTGATAGCAGTACAATACCACTCCAGTTCATGCCCTGAGTAAGATCACCTGTTTTTTGCAATGCCACGATGATACCATCTTTCCAGTCTTGTGGCACTTGTTCTTTAACCCAGATTTTGTTGCAGAGACAGAAGAAGCAGAAGAGGGGGAGAGTTCTAGCAGCTCTATAGAATAGTGAACGACTTCTCAGGAAGAACCTGACCATCACAGGTGATGCCCATCAGGGACTCTCATGGACAGATGTTGAAAACCCATGAAGAACAAGTCAGATGACTGAAACAACGTTTCCATTCCATATTAAACTGTTCAAAGCTGACAATCATGCACATGTTCAAGAAAAATGCCAATGTTAAATTAGAAGTAGAAGAGGGACCAATAACACC
Organism: Mauremys reevesii; assembly: GCF_016161935.1. NCBI lineage: Eukaryota > Metazoa > Chordata > Testudines > Geoemydidae > Mauremys > Mauremys reevesii. The sequence continues at coordinate 62,923,278 of NC_052625.1, forward strand.
TGATGAAATTAAACCAACTATCAAGGGCCTCAAACAGAGGAAAGATCCTGGGGCTGACAGAATTGAAGCAGAAGTACTAAAGGCAGGAGGCGAAATTCTGATTCAGCAGTTAACAGATCATTCAGTATTGCTTAATAAAAAATGGAATCCCCAAGTCTCTCTCTTGTTTTTTATATGCAAATTAAAGGATTTAAAAATACTTAAACTGTTTTTCCAAAGAGAAAGAAATTTAATGCCAGAAGGATATAATCCAATAACGGAGGAAATAATTTAGAGGTGTTTTCCCCCCCCCTTTTTTTTTTTTGGTTTGTGTTTGTACCACATGCCTAGCACAACAGGGTCCTTGCCCATGACGAGCTACTAACCATTATGGTAATACAAATAATAATAATAAATCTTAAATTGTGTGATTTTGAATAAATGTGTGCCACTTTAGGTTCTAAGATCTAAGATTCAGATTATAGTTGCCTCCCTGTTACTGTCAGTTTGAACATGTTGATTTTTCTCTTCCCTCAGCTTCTTTGAAGATGGAAGGGTTGAGGGAATACGTGGCCAAATATTATTTCCATCCCTCTATCAATTCTCTGACTTTTGACCTGGTGTTTGTAAGCATACCTGAGATGAGAGTTACCAAAACTGTGCTGTCAGTTGGGTCTAATTGCTTAGCTGCATAAAAAAATGTTCCTGGAATCTAATGATGTCATGTCCTGAGAAGATGTGAAATATGAGCTTAAATTTCTTTCTCCATAACTTATTCAAGGTTTTTGTTTTTTTCAGTGTTATGGCAGTAACGTCAGCTGAGAGAAACCCTGTCTTGCCATTTGTGGTGTCCCTACGCCTGAAGCAAGATCAAAAGTAATATTTCACAAGGGGTACTTGCAGCCTGGCTAATTTCCTAAGCAGCACCAGTTACTTTTATAGCAGGTTCAAGCCTGAAAATTAGAGGTTGCAGCTGAAAATTGAGATCATGTAGAGCAGCTGTTTTATATTAGCATGATGTTGCTACAAGACAAGTTTAAAGTTGTTTAAAATCCTACCCACAGCAATATTTCTCCTGCTGCATCCATGTCGATGGTTTCACTTTATGCTAGGCGATTAAGTGGAAACATCTACATACTGACTGCTTGATTTTTAGAACTATTTATCAGAGAAACATTGACTCAGTTGCTGATTGAAGGGTACTGCTTAACAATATCCCTTCGTTATTATTTATTGAGTGTTAAATGGTGCTCAACCCTAAAAAATACATAGAGGAAGATATATTCCTGTTCCAAGGGGCTTACAAACTAGTGAACAATACAGTACAGACATAAAATGTTCTTGGTGGCCATTATACAGATGGCTTGCAGAGAACACAGGGAGCAAGGGAGGCAGTAAGAAGAAATAAGAGCATCAACATAAGCAAGAGTGGAGTTATGCAGGGTCCAGAAGGTGAGGACCAGGAGTTAGAATATGATGCAGAGGATGAGGGGAAGCCAGTGAAGGCATTCAAATAAGGGAGTGACAGAATCTGAGCTGCAGGAAAGGAAAATGATTTGTACAGCAGCTTTCTAGCTGGACCGGAGGGGAGGGGTAGAAACCAGGAGACCAGAATGAGTTGGTTGCAGTGAAAGATGACCAACTTAACGACAAGGTTTTGACTGTAAGGATGGATAGGAAAGGATTAATTCTAGAAATGCAGTAGAGGATTTGGTGGTAGAAGGGGAAAGAGGAGTCAACAATAACAGCAAAGCTGCAAACCTGGGTGATGGGAAAGACAATGGAATCATCTGCAGAGAAAGAGAGAGGAGGGTTTGGGATTAAAGGATTAGGATTTCAGTATATTGAGTTTGCACAGGCAGTAGGACATCTACAATGTGATGGAATTGGAATATTGAGAAATAATAGCGGGGAATGTGAGGAGTAAACGAGGATTTCAGATTCATCAGTACAGAGTTGGTAACAGAAGCCATGAGAGTCAATGAGGTTTCCCAGTGACAAAGAACAGAAAGAGAAGAGTAGAAGACTAAGAACTGAATCCTGGGGGCATGGAGATGGAAGGGAGGATGAGGAACTATTGCAGCACAGCCTGAAGATGCTGAAGGATAGATTTTAAGAGTAGGCCCAGGTGAGTACGGAGACATGAATGTCCAAAGAGAGAGACTCCAGAAGGAGAGGCTGACCAAATGTGTCAGAAGCAATTGCTAGAGAGTTATGGCTCTATATGTGATCTTGAGCAAATGCTGTGACTCTGTTTCCCCTCTTACTCTGCCCATCTTGTCCATTTTTGTAGCTTTTTGGGGTGGAACTGTTTCTTCCTATGTGTTTGTACAGCACCTAGCACAAGGGAACTCCCATCATGGTTGGGCCTCTAGGTGCTACCATAATAATAATAAAGATAGAGCAAGAGGGTAACAGAGAAGAGGCCCAGCAGGAGAGCATTAGTGACCTTGGTGAAGGTGTGTCCTAAGCCCTATCTCTGTGAACAATCTACACCAAGTACCCCACTCCTGGAAACAGGCAGCTTAGGTGCCTAAGCCATTTCTTGCAAGAAATGCACGAGGAGAAGCTTCTGCTACCCTTATAATTTCCAGGCCAGTGGTTAGAGCACTCATCCAGGATGTGTGAGACCCACGTTCAATTCCCATTCTGCCTGAGGGGGAGAAAGAATTCACAGAGGGATTTCCCACCTGTGGGAAGTCTGCGCTAACCACTGAGCTAAAGGCTATTCTTATAGAGTGTGCCCTCAATCTATCCTGTTGAAGTTTGTCCAACTTTGGCTAGGCCCTGTGCCCTCTACCTACCAGGTGGGTGCCCTAACCACCAGGCTACAGAATCAGTCTCACTCTCTGGCCCAAGGATTGGGCATGCCTACTGGATTGGGCCTTGCAGGGGAGCTAGACATTGCCCAGCCTATCTTTCCTGGTTGGAAGATCGTGCTGGGGCTTAGTGTCCAGATGTTTTGACTGAGGTAGCACTGTGCATGTTCAGAGGCAGAAGCTTAGGCACCTAGATATTTTACAGTAACAATTTAGCTGCCAAGTGAGTTTAAGCCCTTACCGAGTTGGGCAGTGGCTGAGGAGGGGTGCTGTGGATTATAGTGGTGCCTAAAGATGGAGGCACCGAACTACCTTTGTGGGTGTGGGCTTACAGGCCTATGCATCAGGCCCCCGTATCTGCAGTCATGGGATGACATCAGAATCTCACCTTTCATTTAAAAAAAGTCAGTTTTTAGCCCTAATACTTGCAATGAAGTGTGTGTAAATGTATTATCCAGCACAGCAGCGGCTGCCTGCATCTGAAGACAGCCTGAAACAATAGCCCAAAGATGTGAACTGTCCATGCATAAAGTCTTAATGACACCTAGTAACAGTAGTAGTAGTACACCCCCAAAAAGGGACTCTGTGTAGCAAGAGAAGAGTGTTGCGGGTCCGCCTGCTGGATTTTTTAGACCTTCTCTACCCTAGAAAATTGCACTGCTTTATCTATACTAGTATAGCTGAATCGGTATAATCCACCTAGTATAGACATGGGTTTACCAGTATAAAGGTGCTTATAGCAGTATAGCTTAGGCATGGTTTACCCTTAAGAATGTTAATGGTATAACTATTTTGGTTAGGAATGGGATTGTTTTTTAACTGAAATATTTGTACTGGATATAGGTGGCTTATACCCATGTAACTTATTCTCCTTCCCATATGGGAGTTGGGGCTATGATGTGGGCAGCAGGACCATGGTGCACAGCTGTGGGAAGCCGTGTGCCTAGGGCCCTGTTCATAATGTACCAGGTGCACCACTCACTCAAATTTGGGCCTGCTGCCCCTTTGTCATCATGATAGAGGAGCAGTCCAGCCAAACGTGAGTGGCACTGTGATCCTGCATGTCAGGTCACAACACCCAGAAAGGGACAGCTGGGTCCAGCCCTGCAGAACAGGAGCCACCAGTGTGGAGGTGAGTACAGGGCAGGATCTCTCTGCAAACCTAACCATAGGACCTCCTACCTCCTGGGGCAGGACTCATGGAGATAAAATGGATAAAACTAAATAGCACAAAATTCCTCTAAAATGAAAATGTAAAAAGAAATATAATAATTTCATGGCGCTCTACCTATGATTAAATGGTAGAAATTATACAACATGTGACAGCCACAGCCATAGATGGAGAAATAGGCGGATGAATGCATCAGTGTTACTAAAAGGCCACTATGGATATTTATAACAAGACATGCATAAATCTTATGTATTCTGATATGTGTGAAACTACTAAAATCCCCCTCCTGGGCAAAGCATATCCTTATCCAACCTCCCTGCATCCTCCCTCTCTGCTGAAACACCCTTTATCCTCACTTCACATGGAACTCTGGATTCCATATCTTCCCAGGAAACTCTCTCAGCATAAATCCCACCCCCAAACTCCTAAGGTATGAAGGCTACTTTCCAGGCCCCAGGCTGCATGAACAGACAGATGGCAGTGTCTCTCAGGAGGAGCCAGTCCACAAGACATGTCAATCCCATGCAGCGCCTGCAAGTCTACTTCATTCCTGCTGCTGTCTGACCTCCCAGTTCACTGGAGGTGTCAATGATCCGCCACAGGCTAACTTCCCTTGTTACTGAGGACAGTCCTCAGCTGTTCTCCCTGGCTATTTGCACCTGCTTTGGAAGTGATGATAGGAAAAGGCAGAGTGCAGAATTCTTGACCTTCATCATTGTCCTTTCTTGCTCCTTCTTCAGCTCCTTGCAGGATGGCATGAGCTCTGCCACTCACAGAGACCCATCCTTGTTGCCAAGCCTCAGTACTGCTTGGGCACCTATAATACACATGTCCCCTCATCACTATCATACCAAAATGCTAGAGGGAACAAGAGATGCAAATGAATTAATAATTCCCACTTGCAGTCTGACTCTGCCACCTTTATTCATACTGGGCAGTACCTTACTGAACAAATAACCCCACTGACTTCAGTTCTACATTCTCACAGAATAAGGATATCAGAATTGGATCTTCAGTAAATAGTGTCTGACATGCCCAGGAACATTCTTCTGCCACCACAGAACTTCTGCAGAACTTGGTAGCATTAGCATTTTGAATTCCACAGAATCAGGTGTTACTTCTGCAGCCAGAAGGAAGCCACAACAACATGATGCAATTAATTACAATGGACAGGGTGCAGGAGCACTACCTGGTCCTGAATCAACAAGGGATCAACCTCAGCTCAGCCTCTTTCTTCTCTTGCATAGGTGCCAAAGGACTGTACATTGGCTGCTCTAGAGACTGAGAAAGCCAGGGAATGACTCTTGGGAAAGGGTGGGGTCTGTAAGTGGGGCATAGGACTAAGTTAAATCCCAAGATAGGACTGTTGTTTGTTTGGGGGGAGGGTTGGTTTATGTAAATCTGTTTGATTCTGGTTATAAACATTCTCCTTTGGGGGAAAAGCCCTGTTGACTTAGCCTCTGTGTTGTTTCTGCTCAGTGACAGCACTGACTTCCAACAACTTTATTTGCTTTACGTTGTTGTTCACATAAGCTACTCCAAAATGCTTAACAGAGAATTAAATAATACATTCCTCTAAAAGGAGAGTGAGAAGAAGTAAGAGAGATGAGCAGGTGAAGAAAAGAGATGTCTTTAGATAAGATTTGAAAGTAGATGGAAAATCAAAGAGGTGCAGAAATAGAGTCTGGTATGTAATGGCAAGAGCTGTAGAAGAGCTTGTGTGGTGTGACGCCAAAGAGGCAGGTAGAATATGAGCAGAGGGACAGTAGAAAGAGACAAGCGCTGTGAGACAGAATGAAACAAGTCTGGGAAGGGTTTTAAAAGCAAGCATGATAATCTTGAAATGGCGAAGGGAAAACTGCCTTAATTCCCAGAAAAAAATTCTTCATAATTTCCATTGCTTTCAGCTGGGACAAATTAGGAACTTGCAGCCTCATGCACTAATTGCTGCTCACTGACTTATTCAATCTATAATTAACTTTGGGTCTGAAATGATACCTGTGGCCAACTGGAGAATCATTTAACCTTGAAAGATATTGAACAGAAAGGTATGTAAAAGTTGCAGTGTTCAGGAATTGCTTGCCATATTTCCAACGGCTGTATGTAAAGAGTGGGAGCTGTCTTGAATGGTGCAGATGTAATCTCCCAGAAGTAGTTTTCATCAGCTGCTTCTGTATAGGTGAGTAACAAATTTTCTTGTCATTATCAAAGGTAAAATCTCTTACTCCTGAAATTTCAGCAAGCTCTGGCATCCTCTGTTCAGATGGCATTCATTGTCTTCCAGACTTTATCTACAACTGAAAAAATGAAATTAACTCTCCTTCCGCTTAGACTGTTTTTAAATTGTGTAACTCAAATGACTTATTTTTGATTTACACTATCTCAAAACACGTAAGCATAGGCTTAGCTTTATTGCAGTGAACACTCTCATTAAATACCTCTGTATGTGTGTTCAGGCCTGGGGCCTACATGAATCTGAAAATCAGGCTTATCATGTCTTGGCTTTTAGGAAGACTTTGTTGTCTAATGATTAGAAGAGGATAGTCTGAACCAGAACTCCTGAGTTTCTACTAGTACGGCCACTGATTTGTTTGGACAAACCTCTTGACTGCTCTGTGCCTCACTTTTGCAATCTGTGGAATGGGTATAATAATACTTTTCCTTCCTGGGGGTGGGGGCAAAGAGAGACTAACTCATGAGTGTTTATAAAGTGCTTTGAGATCCTTTTAAGAAAGGGTTATCTGAAATCTTCAAGTGGTGTTCTAGTGCATGCAAAGCACTACTTACTGCCCTCTTTTGTGGGGGATTTGTTTTAACTCTGTCAGGCTAAACTGTTTGTAAACAAGCAATAACTGAATGTTGAGAGTTTGTCACCGGGGTGTGAATGATTCCAATCAGTGTATATGGTTACAAGTTGATTCAGTGCTTTCTGTGCTAATCCTCCCCTTGGCTTCTCCCTCACAATCCTCTCTAGCAGCGATAAATTCCCCTCTTGAAATTAATAATGCCAAGCCTGTCAGTGTTTTAAAATCCAAACTTAATTTTGTCCTCTTGAGCTTTGCCTTTGGCACCTGAAAGCAGAAGCTTTAAACTCTATTATTTGGAAAGTCCGCTGGGATGCCTTGGCATGGCAGGTGCTATATAAGTTTAGTGCTGCATTGCTACTAAAGTCCATTAAGAGGGATCTTTCTGAAGCTGTCAGCACACTGCAGATTAAAACCAGAAAAATAAAGGCATGCACAACATATGCCTCTCTAATGGTTCAGATAGCTGCAGAGAGAGGACTCCTCTTTGGCTTGTGATCAGTTTACAGCTAGGTTCGCTGAAAAGGGTGTTTGGCTTTCTGTACAAGCCCTGCAAAAAATATTAATGTAATCAAGCTTGTGTGGGAGCCAGAGGAAGGTTTGTATTGAATCCAGTCCTCTGTTGTTTCTATATTATGCCCCATACCGGTTCTCTAACTTCAGGTAAGAACTAGCCTTTAGCACCACTACTTTAAGGAAGCTAGCATAGTAGATAACTTAATGTTGGTGAGGTGAGAAATTTATATTGAATTTTAGAAAGTCTTTGACAAATCCCCTGACGAGGCTATTAAAGAAACTAAGTAGCTATGGGGTGAGAGGCAAAGTCTGGTAGTAGATCAGAAACTAAGACACAGGAAACAGAATGGGAATAAGTGACTAGTTTTCTGCAGTGAGGTGCCTCACAGTTCCATACATGGGCCAGTGTTTAATATATTTATTAATGATTGGGAAAAGGAATTAACAGTGAGGTGGCAACATCTGTATCTGACAATTGTTGAGATTAGTCAAATCTACAGAAGACTGTGAGGAACTGCAGAGGGACCCTGTGAATGGATAGCACAATGGCAGATGAAATCCATTATTGACAAACACAGGCAATGCATGTTGGAAGGGATAATTTAAACTACTCAATAATTTAAACTTCCTCAATATGCAGTGGTCAAAAAACAAATAATGTTAGTATACATAAAGAATTTTGTTTAGGAAAATACTGGAACTGGTGTAATGCCATTATAGAAATTGGCACAGAATCACCTGGAATAGTGTGCTCAATTCTGATCATGCTATTTCAGAAAGAGTATAGCACAAATAGAGGGTTTTCAGATACAGGTAGTGGCTTTCCAAACCTCCAATAATATCCATCTGTGTGAAGAAAGGCCAAAAAGTCTGGACTTCTTTCCTCTTATTCATACCTTTTCTAAAGTAGACATGATAGATGTATGCAAAATAATGAATGACAGAGAGGAGATAAATTTGAGACTCTTATTTACCCTCCCATACTAAAAAGACAAGGGGACAGTCAATGAAATTGAAAGGTAACAACATTTAAAATCAATGAAGGGACATACATTTTTATGCAGTGCATAATTAACTCATTCCCTTAAGATAACATTAAGCCTAAGAGATTAGTAGGACTCAAAAAAGGATTAGACATTTATATGGGTAATGTAATTGTGGATGTTCCTATTAAATAGAATAACTTTTTTCTTTCTTTTGTCATAAAAGGATATAAACCCTCATGCTTCAGGGCCTAAGCTGATCAGTAAGTGAAAAAAATTAAAAAAAAAACCAACCCAAAAAACAAAAACCTTTGCCCTATGGGCACGCTATTCCATAAATATCTACTGCTGAGTTTCTTGTATTTTACTGGTCACTGCCACAGAGCTTGCTAGACTAGATGGACCATAGTTCTGATACTCTGGGGCAATTACTGGGCTTCAGTCAGGATTCACACTGGAACAGAGTACAGACCACCCTAGTAGCATGAAAGTACCATGTTCCTCCAGGCAATGGATAGAGCCCCACTTTTTCAATTTCTCTCTTCCTGGGGTAGAGCAACCCCTCCCTGTACCTAACTTATGATCAGCCCACCTAGGGTCTTACTGTTCCAATCAACAGGACCCACAGAGTAGTAAAAGCTAACTCCAACCCCCCAAAGTCCTGCCTAGTGGGTCCAGCAGTGATGGTCAGAAGGGGAAAAGGACATTGTGGCACCTTAGAGACTAACAAATTTATTTGAGCATAAGCTTTCATGGGCTACACCCCACTTCATCAGATGCATAGACTGGAACATACAGCAAGAAGATATATTTATACACACAGAACATGAAAAGGTGGAAGTAGCCATACCAACTGTAAGAGGCCAATCAATTGAGTTGAGCTATCATCAGCAGGAGAAAAAAAACTTTTGCAGTGATAATCGAGATGACCCATAGAAGGTGTGAGGATACTTAACATGGGGAAATAGATTCAATTAGTGTAATGGCCCAACCATTCCCAGTCTCTGTTCAAACCTAAGTTAATTGTATCTAATTTGCATATTAATTCAAGTTCAGCAGTCTCTCTTTGGAGTCTGTTTTTGAAGTTTTTTTTGTTGTAAAATTGCCACCTTCAAGTCTGTCACTGAGTGGTTAGAGAGGTCAAAGTGTTCTCCCACTGGTTTTTGAATATTATGATTCCTGATGTCAGATTTGTGTCTGTCTATTCTTTTGCGTAGAGACTGTCCGATTTGGCCAATGTATATGGCAGAGGGGCATTGCTGGGCACATGATGGCATATATCACGTTGGTAGATGTGCAGGTGAACGAGCCCCTGATGGCATGGCTGATGTGATTAGGTCCTATGATGGTGTCACTTGAATAGATATGTGGACAGAGTTGGCATAAACAGGGGAAAGTGTGTCAGAGACGTGGCTTAGATACTGTCTTCCACTTTTAACAAAAAGAGAAAGGAGGGTCTTGTGGTTAAGACATTAGCTTGAGATGGAGGCTATTGCAGTTCAAGTCCACCCTCCACCACAGACTCCATGTGTCAGCTTGGACAAGTCTCTGGGTATCTCTATGTCTCAGTTCCCCATGTGTAAAAGTGGGGATAATGATGTTTACTTACTGCACAGGGGTGTTGAGGATAAATGCATTAATGTTTGTGACATGCTTAGATTCTATGGAGATGGGTGCATGTAAATACCTAGATAGGAGGTGAATGCTTTTCTACCTACCTGCCACTCATGAAGATGCTGTGACCTCAGAGACCCATTTAACTAATTTCTAACCCTGAAAAATCAGGTAGCATCAGTGGTGAAAAAGCTACAGCGATCCTTATATTGTTTATGGGGCTCTCTTCAACAGAGAAGCACAAAGAGTGCAAGTTTATTTATCGAAGTAAATGTATGCATCTCTCATGGTCAGTGGTCTGGTTCAAAAACATTAGGCCAGAAATATAAGAAAGGGTCAATAATTTTGGGTGCTACCATTTTTGGGTGTTAAATCTGAGACATGCAAGGTCTGATTTTTTTTTCCCCCTAAGTGTTGGGCACCCCCAGTTTCAGCTGAAGTCAGGGGAGCTGCAGGTCCTCAGAATATCTGAAAAAGATTGGGTACATGGTGTCTCAATTTGAGCACCCAAAATTAAGGCCTATGAAATTAGTAGCCCTAGCATGCTGTACGCTATTTACATTGCAAGGGGTATCATGTAAGTGGTTAGAACAGCAGACTACGAAAGATGAGCCTTGGGCCCTGATTCTCCACCCTGTCTGAACTCTGCTTGGATGGAATGGGGGCAGTAAATGGAGCCAGTTGTGGCTCTCTGATTCACAGCAGCTGGCTCTGGCACAAGTCACTCTGCAGCCCTAACTCACCTCACTGGTATTTGGTCCCTCAGGCAGGGCCGCCAAGAGGGGGGGGCAAAGGGGGCAATTTGCCCCGGGCTCCGCAGGGGCCCCCAAGAGAACAGCGGGGGCTCCCATCTCCGCCCCTCTCCTGGAGCCTCAGCGCATCAAACGCCGAGTCTCCGCCGGGGCCCCTGAGCCCCGCCCCGCTCCGAGCCGCGTCGTCGGGGGGCGGGGCTGGGAGCTCTGGGCTGAGCTCGGCTCCCTCCGCTCGGCGTGGAGCTCCCAGCCCCGCCCCCTCCCCACGCAGCTCTGAGCGGGACGGAGCTCAGGCCCCGCCGGCCACACGCTGCGGCTGTTCCGGCGAGGCGCTGAGACTCCGGGTGAGGAGGGAGCCGGGGGTACAGAGGTTGGGGGCAGAGCGGGGCGGAAGCGGGGGCCGCCGCCGAAGCGCAGCCCGGTCTTCGGCGGTAATTCGGCGGCGGGGGGCCCCTTCCGTTCCGGGACCCGCCGCCGAAGTGCCCCGAAGACCCGCGGCGGGGACCTCCCCCACCGCTGAATTACCGCTGAAGACCGGGCTGCACTTCAGCGGCGGGTCCCGCTTCGGCGGTAATTCGGTGGCGGGGGGCCCCCGCCACGGGTCTTCGGGGCACTTCGGCGGCGGGTCCCGGAACGGAAGGGCCCCCCGCTGCTGAAGACCCGGGGCCCCCGGAATCCTCTGGGCGGCCCTGCCCTCAGGAACCTTATTCCAGTGGAGGATCAGGCATAGTTGAGTTTAGCTCCACCATGTCCTCTCCATTCACCCTTCTGATCCTGCTCATGCATTACCCCTCTCCATCCTGATCTCCCATGAGCACAAATCCAGATGTCATATCCCGACCCATCTCTGCTGCTTTCTTCCCTTGGGGATATTTGCCCCACCCCTAGCTCTACTTCCATTCCTGCTCTCTCGACTTCCCACACCCTTCCCCACCATCTCTTCCCCTCTCCTGACACCAGTCACCTAACTCCCCCCCAACCCGCTCCTTCCCCCCTTCACGCTCCATCTCTAAAAAGGTCTCAGAGGACAAGATCCCTTCATCTGACACTTTCATTGCAGCTGCCTGCCCTGAGGCCCCCTCCTTCACACTCCCTGCACTTTGTCGGACGGTGCGGGGTGTTGGGCTTCTCCTCTCCTGTTCCAGCTGCTTCCAGCCCTGCCCTCCTTCCCCTTGCCACTTTTTCAAATTAGCACCGTGTCCAAATCTCCAGTCTTCTCTCACTCCATATTACCTTCATCTACTATCCACCCAACTCTTCCCCATCAGCCTTCCTGTCCGATTTCACAATCTCCACCACTCCACCAGTGACTTCAACTGCTATGTTGATAACCCACCTGATCCCTTAGCTGCACACTTCATCCTCCTCTTTTCATTTGACCTACAGCCCTAGTTTAACTCCCCCATTCACCAAAAGGGCCATTTGCTTGACTTGGTCTTCCCCAAGCACTGCTCTCTCTGATCTTTCTTTTAAGTTTCCTCTTTCTGAGCATCACCTGGTCTCTTTCAGTATCACATCAGCCCCCTCCATCATCCCCTGTCACTTGGCCTTTCTGTGACTTCCCTATTAGCACCAATAACTTCCTGTTTGCTCTCAGCCCTCTCCTTGCTGCTGCCCTTTCTTCCAAAGTTCCACTGATGGGGTTGTTGAGTCTCTCCATGTGTCACTCTCCTCCACCTTCGACTCCTTCTCTCCCCTCCCCATCACAAAGTCTGCCCTGTCAACTTCCAGTCCTGGCTTATCTCAACAGCTGCTTCCTGCACTCATGCTGCAGAGCATCTCTGGCAGAAGTCCTGTGCCGAGGCTGACTTCTTCCATTACAAATTAGTTATCCCCTCCTTCAGTTCTGCCATCTTTCTAGCTAAACAACTCTACTTCAACTTAATTGAATCTCAGGCTCACAATCCTAGCTGCCTTTTCCCCAGTGTGTGAACTATGGGGAAAAATAGAGGGGCCCTGGTACTTGGCAGATGTTTCCTTCTTGAGCTAGAGCAGTGGTGTGCAAATGGGGGTGGGTGGGAGGGGCGTGCTGAAACTGGGTCCTTCCACACTGAAAACAACATTTAAAAAAATTCTGCTCCTGTCCCACCCTGCAATACCCATTTCTGCTACCACATTTTGTTGACTCTTCATCCTGCTCCTGCTATTATGGCAGAGGGATCCCAGAGAGTGTGTGTGTTGAGTGCTGTGGGGCATCACTGAAAGAAGGCAGAGTTAAGGTTGCATGGGAGTTAACCGTAACTCTATATTTCTTGATTTCTCAGCAGTTTGAGTTTGGCTGAATTCAACATTGTGGAAGGGCACAAGCTGTCCCCAGCAACTTGAATTTGCTGTTAACTATTTTTTGCCATTTAATTTCCTAGTTTTCTTAAAACAAAAACAAAAACCAGAAATGTTTGTTGGGAGGAGTTAGTGGTCATTCAGGCAGGTGTAGTTCTCCCCTATGCTTGCAGTTGATATGTTACTGGGGGTAGGTAAGAATCAAAAGCTTGAGCTTTTGCACAGTGCTTTTCATCACTAGATTGCAAAAGAACTTTACATCATTATCCCCATTTTACAGATGGGGAAACTGAAGCACACAGAGGTGAAGTGACTTGGCAAGGTCACCCAGCAGGCCAGTGGTAGAGCTAGGCATAGTCCTAGTCCTGTGGTCTTTCTACTTGGCCACACAATTGCCATGTGATTCCTCAGTGCTCCTCCCCATTTCTGTTCATTGTGTTATAATGGAAAGGGGAGAATTGTTATGCTTTGAGATGTTTGCAATGTAGTTGCTAGCAGGGCCCCCAATTTCCAGTACACACAGAGGGGCAAGAAACAATACTCAGACACCCCCAGGGGGCAGTGACTCTCAGATCCTATGAAGGGGGCAGGGAGTGGGGCTCAGAAAGGCCCAGTATCACATCAGTCTCCTCTGTCATACCCTGCACTTGGCCTTTCTGTTCATTTCTGTTCAGAAAAGCAAGCCCACCCCCCTGGAACATGGCTCACATGACAGGGACAAGGTGCTGGGAAAGGGGGGGTAAGGTCTACCCTCAAAGGTGGGCAGGGCCCCCCAGATTTTGGCACACACACTGGACCAGGGAGCGGGGCTCAGACACAACCAGGGAGGGAGGGACCCCCAGATCCCAGCTCACATAGGGGGCTTGGGAGAGGGGCTCAGACTCCTGCAAAAAGCAAACCTCCCACCCCAGAACCTTTGACTCACTCCGCAAACCCTTCCTTCCTCCAATCTCTGCACTCTCTGTGCAGGATGTTGCCAATCTCTTTCAAGAGAAAACTGACAAAATAAGATATGACCTTTTCTCTCTCCTGGGAGTACCTTCCCTCCCCCCACAATTCTCTCCTTCTCCTCCTCCTCCTCCTCCTCCATCACAGACACAGATGTTTCTTAGCTGCTCTCCTCCTCTAACCACTTCACCTGCCCCAGTGATCCCATCCCATCTCCTGATCACCCTCATGCCCACTCTCATCCCCTCCATTACCTCCTCCTTAACCTTTCACTTGCCACTGGCTCTTTCCCCTCAAAGCATCTCTACCATCTTAAAATACCTCACCCTGGACGCTACTTGCCTCATCAACTCCAGCTAGGGTGACCCAGGTGTCCCAAGTTTGTAGGGACAGTCCTGATATTCGGGGCTTTGTCTTATATAGGCACCTATCACCCACCCTCATCCTGATTTTTTTCACGCTTGCTATCTGGTCACCCTAACTACAGCTCTACCACCCCATTTACCAGCTCATTGAATGTGCTGTCTGCAGTCCCTGTCTGGAGTTCCTCTTCTTCAGTTCCATCCTTGTCTCTCTTCACTCTGGCTTCTGCCCCTGGCACTCCGCTGACAGCATTTTCACCAAAGTGTCAGAACCAGAACTCCTCCTTGACCTGTCCATTGCCTTTTGATACCACTGATTATGTTCCCCTTCTTCAAATCTTGTCCTTCCTTGGCTTCTTGTCCTCCCCATGGTGGTGATTCTACTGCTATAATCCCTCTTTCAGTATGTCCTTTGGAGGATCCTCCTCCATCCCATCTCCAACTTTCCGTGGAGGTTCTACAAGGCTCTGTTTTTGATCCCCTTCTCTTCTCCCTCACTGTATCTCTGGGTAATCTAATTGACAGACACAAATTCAACTACCTTCTCTACATTGATGACTCACAGATCTACCGCTCTGCTGTCTCCTGTCCAAACTAAAATTTCATCTGGTCTCTGACATCTCCTCACTCCTCAAGCTCAGCATGGCTGGAACAGAGCTTTTAATCTTCTCCTCCAGCACAAGCCCGCCCTGATACTTCCTTTCCTCAATCACTGTGGACTCCACCACTACTCATGCCTGTAACCTGGGTGTCCTCTTCAACTTGGACCTCTCTCTGGGTCCTCCCATGCAGGCTGTCTAAATCTTGCCAATTCTTTCTGCAAAACATCTCTAAGATGCAACCTTTCTTATCTGTCCTCACAACTAACATTCTCATCCAAGCTCTCATCTCGATTACAGCAACAGTCTTCTCTCCGGCCTTCACAAATGCAATCTTGCCATACTCATGTTCATTCAGAATGCATCTGCACAGTTAATTTCCATAGCCTTTCTCTCTGACTGTGCCACCCCTCTTTTTGCATCTCTCCACTGGCTCCCCCATAAATTACATGTCTTCACTTTTGAAGTCCTTCACAGCCTATCCCCATGGGAAGGGGTTGACTCACTGCTAGCACCTCCTTTTAGCCAGGCTCTGCATAGTAGCTCTCTCCCCCTCAGATTCCCCCTGCCAAGAGCTGCTCCAGCACTGTGGTGGTCTGCTTCTTCCTGTGACTTGGCCCTCCAGCCAGGTCATTTTAAAGTCTCTCTTCCAGGATTGTCAACAAACAAACCAAGGGGAATTAACACACATCACTCATCCCAAAGTTGGATTAAGGCTCTCTTCTCTCAGACAGCACTCAGGCTAAGGCTCTGAATTGAGTTCACAGGTAAGAGAGAGGAATGGTCCCTATCAAGGTGAGTCAGCATCTGCCCTTCACTTAGGGAGGGTCCATGAGATAGCAGTCATCTGGGGAGCTCCTGTCTTCATTGAGCAGTTTCTCCAGAAGCTGAGGGCTGAATGTTTTCTCTCCTCCATCTGCCATTAACAACTTCTTCTGTTTTATGGTGAAGCAGACTTGTCTACTCAGTCTATATCCGCCACCTACTATATTCCTTCCTTCATGCCACTACACTTTCTTACCATGCTCTATCTTAAGAAAATGTAACCCCATTTTCCTGACACTCACTGAACCCCTCGTAGTATATTCTGTCACCTTTAAAGTGTCTGCACTCTTTGTAAAGAACCCTTCTTTCCTGGGAACACTCCCTGCGTTCTCATAGCAGGTGATCAACTGTTGTTTTTTTTAACCTCACATGTGTTACAGAATCCATCTTTGTGTCTATTCAATAAATATAAATTATTCTTCAAACCACAGGGGCTAGTTAACATTTTAAATATGAGCACTTTATTTCACAACCTTGGAGTACCACCTTATCTTCTATTTTGGGGCATACTTCTTAGAATCTTCCTCCTTTTTTCTCCTTGGTCCACATTTTTTTGCCATTCCTTTTTAAACTAAATTTTTAATTCTTGCTAACTCAAAGGAATTTTTACATCAATTTCTTCATTTTTTCAAAGCATTTTTTTATTTCTTTCTCTGCTATTTCTTTGCCAGGTGTCCCAGCATGTGCTGGAATCCATGCTAGTATTATGTTCATGCCTAGGAATACTAAATTTGTTATCAAAAACAATATATCATTGATTAGATCTCTCCTGCTTTCTAAAAAGGTACCCCCTTTTTAATAGATAATAAACCTGATGATAAATCCAGAAAGATAATACCTGTGGTAGGTCAGTTTAGTGCTAATATTATTCTCATAAGCTCAGCTGTCATAATGGATAAACAATTAAATATTCTTTTCGATTTCTTAATGCCAAATTCAGGGATGCAGACAGTGATTTCTATTTTATCTGATTTTTCATCTTTAGATCTGTCAGTATATAGTTGGCAATGGTGACCATATTTACCATATATAAACTCAAACTTTTCCATCCATAGGATGACTTTCTTTCCCTCTATTTTATTATATAATTCTAACTCCACACCTGGAGAGCTGATTTTCCAGGTATAATTTAATGTCTTCCAGTATTTCCTTTTCACTTAACTCTTTTTACCCACATTTTAACCATTATAGCATGACTGAGTTTGTGTCGGGCTACATGCCATCCGCTTAATTCCCAACAATCCTCATATTTGTCTAGTACTCTCATCTGCATTATTTCACTCAACTTTAGCTCAAAATGTCAGCTTTAACATTTTCATTCTTAAATTAATAGCTACCTGCATTACATATAGAGGTGCTGTAAGAAATGCATCACACACACAATTCTTAGCACTTGAGCCTAATTGAATCTAATTTTTTTAAGCTCCGATCTGAACACAGAACTGACCTGGTGTCAAGCCTTTAATCTATGACTTATCTTATTAATGCTCTATATAGCATTATCAGCATTTTCTTATCTGTTCCCCAGTTAATCACAACAATTCTTTTGCAGATTATTCCTGCCTTTACACTTGTTTTTAATAGTTTCTATATGGCTTTTCCAAGTTAGTTTATTATCCAACACTAAACCTATCAACTTAAAACTGTTAATTACATGTACCTGCTCTCCATAAAGACAAAAATTACACTCTTTACTCCTATCAACTGAGCTGATTTCTCCTTCTTAAACTTCTCCCTCAATCCTGCCAGGTGCGATAGGGAAGAGCCACCTGAGCCTACATTAGCTCATTAACACCATGTTGTCCAGTATGCTGCTTGTATAATCCATCACACCCACCTACTTATCTCTCATTCACTTAATGAGGTGTTAACTCCTGCCTCTGGCCCATGCTGCCAGCCTCCATCAACCACTTATTACATTTTCAAACAAGCACATTTCCCCTGCTGGTCTGTCTGGTGTCTTTTGTCTTATACTTAGATTGTAAGCTCCTTGGGGTAAAGACCATCTTTTTGTTCTGTGTCTGTACAGTGCCTAGAGAGGTCCTGGCCCCAGTTATAGGTCCTAGGTGCTATGGTAATATAAATAATGTCCCTGTGTCAGGGTACATAAACCCCCGCACTAGCATAGCCTGGGTTAAGGAGTGCTTTTGGGCTGCAGTAGCCGTGCCCCTAACACACCCGCAAATCATGCCAGGACTGGAAGAGCTGTTACAAGCAGGGAACTCCACTTAAATAGGGCAACCCTGGGAAGGGGACAAAGTGAGCTCCCCAGCTCTGAAGAAAGGACTGATAGCCTGCAGAGCCCCTTCCCTCACAGAAGAATGTGCAGAACCCCTGCTCTCACTGCCAAAAATGGCCTTGAGAGGATCACTGCAGACTACGTGGCTCTGGGAAGAAGAAGAATAAAGGAGCTTGAGGTGAAAGTGGTGTTCTCATCCATCCTCCCTGTGCAGGGAAAAGGCCTGGGTAGAGACAGTTGAATTGTGGAAGTCAACTAATGGCTACACAGGTGGTGTCAGAGAGAAGGCTTTGGATTCTTCGACCATGGGATGGTGCTCCAAGAAGGAGGAGTGCTAGGCAGAGACGGGCTCCACCTAATGAAGAGAGAGAAGAGCATCTTCACAAGCAGGCTGGCTAACCTAGTGAGGAGGGCTTTAAACTGGATTCACCGGGGGAAGGAGACCAAAGCCCTGAGGTAAGGGGGGAAATGGGATACCGGGAGGAAGCATGAGCAGGAGAGTGCAAGAGGGGAGGACTCCTGTCTCAGACTGAGAAAGCGGGACAATCAGCGAGTTATCTTAAGTGCCTATACACAAATGCAAGAAGCCTGGGAAACAGGCAGGGAGAACTGGAAGTCCTGGCACAGTCAAGGAACTATGTGATTGGAATAACAGAGACTTGGGATAACTCACATGACTGGAGTACTGGATATAAACTGTTCAGGCAGGGCAGAAATGGTGGGGGAGTTGCATTGTACGTAAAAGAGGAGTATGACTGCTCAGAGCTCCGGTATGAAACGGCAGAAAAACCTGAGAGTCTCTGGATTAAGTTTAGAAGTGTGAGCAACAAGGGTAATGTCGTGGTAAGAGTCTGCTATAGACCACCAGACCAGGGGGATGAGGTGGACGAGGATTTCTTCTGGCAACTAACAGAAGTTACTAGATCGCAGGCCCTGGTTCACATGGGAGACTTTAATCACCCTGATATCTGCTGGGAGAGCAATACAGCGGTGCACAGACAATCCAGGAAGTGTTTGGTAAGTGTAGGGTACAATTTCCTGGTGCAAGTGCTGGAGTAACCAACTAGGGGCAGAGCTCTTCTAGACCTGCTGCTCACAAACTGGGAAGAATTAGTAGGGGAAGCAAAAGTTGATGGGAACCAGGGAAGCAAAAGTGGAAGGGAACCTAGGAGGCAGTGACCATGAGATGGTCGAGTTCAGGATCCTGACACAAGGAAGAAAGGAGAGCAGCAGAATACGGACCCTGGACTTCAGAAAAGCAGACTTTGACTCCCTCAGGGAAGTGATGGGCAGGATCCCCTGGGAGAATAACATGAGGGGGAAAGGAGTCCAGGAGATCTGGCTGTATTTTAAAGAATCCTTATTGAAGTTGCAGGAAAAAAACATCCCAATGTGTAGAAAGAATATGGCAGGCAACCAGCTTGGCTTAACAGTGAAATCCTTGCTGATCTTAAATGCAAAAAAGAAGCTTACAAGAAGTAGAAGATTGGACAAATGACCAGGGAGGAGTATAAAAATATTGCTCAAGCATGCAGCAGTGAAATCAGGAGGCCAAATCACACTTGGAGTTGCAGCTAGCAAGAGATGTTAAGCGTAAGAAGAAGAGTTTCTTCAGGTATGTTAGCAACAAGAAGAAAGTCAAGGAAAATGTGGGCCCCTTACTGAACAAGGGAGGCAACCTAGTGACAGAGGATGTGGAAAAAGCTAACGTACAATGCTTTTTTTTGACTCTGTCTTCACAAACAAGGTCAGTTCCCAGACTGCTGCACTCGGCAGCACAGTATGGGGAACCAGCCCTCTGTGGAGAAAGAAGTGGTTTGGGACTATTTAGAAAGACTGGATGAGCACAAGTCCATGGGGCCGGATGCGCTGCATCCAAGGGTGCTAAAGAAGTTGGCGGATGTGATTGCAGAGCCATTGGCCATTATCTTTGAAAACTCATGGCGATCGGGGGAGGTCCCAGATGACTGGAAAAATGCTAATGTAGTGCCCATCTTTAAAAAAGGGAAGGAGAAGGATCCAGGGAACTACAGACCAGTCAGCCTCACCTCAGTCCCTGGAAAAATCATGGAGCAGGTCCTCAGGAATCAATTCTGAAGCACTTAGAGGACAGGAAAGTGACCAGGAACAGTCAGCATGGATTCATCAAGGGCAAGTCATGCCTGACTAACCTAATTGCCTTCTATGACGAGATAACTGGGTCTGTGGATGAGGGGAAAGCAGTGGATGTGTTATTCTTTGACTTTAGCAAAGTTTTTGATACGGTCTCCTACAGTATTCTTGCCAGCAAGTTAAAGAAGTATGGGCTGGATGAATGGACTATAAGGTGGATAGAAAGCTGGCTATATTGTTGGGCTCAATGGGTAGTGATCAATGGCTCCATGTCTAGTTGGCAGACTGTTTCAAGCAGAGTGCCCCAAGGGTCAGTCCTGGGGCCGGTTTTGTTCAATATCTTCATTAATGATCTGGAGGATGGCGTGGATTGCACTCAGCAAGTTTGCAGATGACGCTAAACTGGGAGGAGTGGTAGATACACTGGAGGGTAGGGATAGGATACAGAGGGACCTAGACAAATTAGAGGATTGGGCCAAAAGAAACCTGATGAGGTTCAAGAAGGACAAGTGCAGAGTCCTGCACTTAGGATGAAAGAATACCATTCACTGTTACAGACTAGGGACTGAATGGCTAGGCAGCAGTTCTGCAGAGAAGGACCTATGGGTTACAGTGGATGAGAAGCTGCATAGGAGTCAACAGCGTACCCTTGTTGCCAAGAAGGTTAACGGAATTTTGGGCTGTATAAGTAGGGGCATTGCCAGCAGATCAAAGGACGTGATCGTTCCTCTCTATTCAACATTGGTGAGGCCTCATCTGGAGTAGTGTGGCCAGTTTTGGGCCCCATACTACAAGGAGGATGTGGAAAAATTGGAAAGAGTCCAGCGGAGGGCAACAAAAATGATTAGGGGGCTGGAGCACATGACCTATGAGGAGAGGCTGAGGGAACTGGGATTGTTTAGTCTTCAGAAGAGAAGAATGAGGGAGGATTTGATAGCTGCTTTCAACTACCTGAAAGAGGGGTTCCAAAGAGGATGGATCTAGACTGTTCTCAGTGGTAGCAGATGACAGAACAAGGACTAATGGTCTCAAGTTGCAGAGGGGGAGGTTTAGGTTGGATATTAGGAAAAACTTTTTCATTAGGAGGAGTGGTGAAGCACTGGAATGGGTTACCTAGGGAGGTGGTGGAATCTCCTTCCTTAGAGGTTTTTAAGGTCAGCTTTGACAAAGCCCTGGCTGGGATGATTTATTTGGGAATGGTCCTGCTTTGAGCAGGGGCTTGGACTAGATGACCTCCTGAGGTCCCTTCCAACCCTGATATTCTATGATTCTGTGATAAGAAGCGTACAGAAACCCTGAGTTGAAGAGGGGCCAGGGAAAAGGACCCAGACTTGCAGTGGACTCTGAAGTGAGCAGTGATACTCCCAGGACCCCTCTGAAGTAAGAGAGGCATATATCCTGGAGGGAGCTGCTGCTTGCAGATTTTTGTTTTAGCCCAGTTTGCTGACTGTGGGCTGTTTTTGTGGTTTCACTGTGGACCCTAAGCAGGAAAGAGACAGTCAAGAGGCCTCAGCTGGAGGGTTGAGCACCAGCTTGCTGAACAGGTGCCCTGCAGTACCCTCTAGGGTTGGGGGATACTTGGACTCACATGTATGTGCTCCCTATGAAGCCTAAAGAGGGTACTCTACCACCCACATATTCGGGACCGACCCCTTTTTCCTCTTACTCTAGGGTCTCTTGAATAGCTTATGTTAAGGTTCCTTCCCCACTCTGAACTCTAGGGTACAGATGTGGGGACCTGCATGAGAACCTCTAAGCTTAACTACCATCTTAGATCTGGTTTTGCTGCCACCACCCAAATTATTTATGAGTAATTTGGGAAACTCTGTTTACCTCTTTCCCCCCCTCCCCCCCCCGAATATCTCCCTCCCAAGTACTATAACCCTTCCCTGGGTAGCCTTGAGAGACTTCTTCACCAATTTCACTCCACCGAAATGAACACCGATCCAAACTCTTGGATCTTAAAACAACTTGGATCCCTCTGCAACTTGGATCCTTTCCCCCCACCAATTCCTGGTGAGTCTAGATCTAACCCCCTTGGATTTTAAAACAAGGAAAAATTAATTAGGTTCTTAAAAAGAAGGCTTTGAATTAAAGAAAGAAAGGTAAAAATCATCTCTGTAAAATCAGGATGGAAAATAACTTTACAGGGTAATCAGATTGGAAATAGTGACCATAATACAATAGCATTCAACATCCCTGTGGTGGGAAGAACATCTCAACTGCCCAACACTGTGGCCTTTAATTTCAAAAGGGGGAACTATACAAAAATGAGGGGGTTAGTTAGACAAAAGTTAAAAGGTACAGTGACTAAAGTGAAATCCCTGCAAGTTGCGTGGGCCCTGTTTAAAGACACCATAATAGAGGCCCAACTTCAATGTATACCCCAAATTAAGAAAAACAGTAAAAGAACTAAAAAAGAGCCACCGTGGCTTAACAACCATGTAAAAGAAGCAGTGAGAGATAAAGACTTCCTTTAAAAAGTGGAAGTCAAATCCTAGAGAGGCAAATAGAAAGGAGCACAAACACTGCCAACTTAAGTGCAAGAGTGTAATAAGAAAAGCCAAAGAGGAGTTTGAAGAACGGCTAGCCAAAAACTCCAAAGGTAATAACAAAATGTTTTTTAAGTACATCAGAAGCAGGAAGCCTGCTAAACAACCAGTGGGGCCCCTTGATGATCAAAATTCAACAGGAGCGCTTAAAGACGATAAAGTCATTGCGGAGAAACTAAATGGATTCTTTGCTTCAGTCTTCACGGCTGAGGATGTTAGGGAGATTCCCAAACCTGAGCTGGCTTTTGTAGGTGACAAATCTGAGGAACTGTCACAGATTGAAGTGTCACTAGAGGAGGTTTTGGAATTAATTGATAAACTCAACATTAACAAGTCACCGGGACCAGATGGCATTCACCCAAGAGTTCTGAAAGAACTCAAATGTGAAGTTGCGGAACTTTTAACTAAGGTTTGTAACCTGTCCTTTAAATCATCTTCGTACCCAATGACTGGAAGTTAGCTAATGTAACGCCAATATTTAAAAAGGGCTCTAGGGGTGATCCGGCAATTACAGACCGGTAAGTCTAACGTCGGTACCGGGCAAATTAGTTGAAACAATAGTAAAGAATAAAATTGTCAGACACATAGAAAAACATAAACTCTTGAGCAATAGTCAACATGGTTTCTGTAAAGGGAAATCGTGTCTTACTAATCTATTAGAGTTCTTTGAAGGGGTCAACAAACATGTGGACAAGGGGATCCGTGGACATAGTGTACTTAGATTTCCAGAAAGCCTTTGACAAGGTCCTCACCAAAGGCTCTTATGTAAATTAAGCTGTCATGGGATAAAAGGAAGGTCCTTTCATGGATTGAGAACTGGTTAAAGGACAGGGAACAAAGGGTAGGAATTAATGGTAAATTCTCAGAATGGAGAGGGGTAACTAGTGGTGTTCCCCAGGGTCAGTCCTAGGACCAATCCTATTCAATTTATTCATAAATGATCTGGAGAAAGGGGTAAACAGTGAGGTGGCAAAGTTTGCAGATGATACTAAACTACTCAAGATAGTTAAGACCAAAGCAGATTGTGAAGAACTTCAAAAGATCTCACAAAACTAAGTGATTGGGCAACAAAATGGCAAATGAAATTTAATGTGGATAAATGTAAAGTAATGAAAATTGGAAAAAATAACCACAACTATACATACAACATGATGGGGGCTAAGTTAGCTACAACGAGTCAGGAAAAGATCTTGGAGTTATCGTGGATAGTTCTCTGAAGATGTCCACGCAGTGTGCAGAGGCGGTCAAAAAGCAAACAGGATGTTAGGAATCATTAAAAAGGGGATAGAGAATAAGACTGAGAATATATTATTGCCCTTATATAAATCCATGGTACGCCCACATCTCGAATACTGTGTACAGATGTGGTCTCCTCACCTCAAAAAAGATATTCTAGCACTAGAAAAGGTTCAGAAAAGAGCAACTAAAATGATTAGGGGTTTAGAGAGGGTCCATATGAGGAAAGATTAAAGAGGCTAGGACTCTTCAGTTTGGAAAAGAGGAGACTAAGGGGGGACATGATAGAGGTATATAAAATCATGAGTGATGTTGAGAAAGTGGATAAGGAAAAGTTATTTACTTATTCCCATAATACAAGAACTAGGGGTCACCAAATGAAATTAATAGGCAGCAGGTTTAAAACAAATAAAAGGAAGTTCTTCTTCACGCAGCGCACAGTCAACTTGTGGAACTCCTTACCTGAGGAGGTTGTGAAGGCTAGGACTATAACAATGTTTAAAAGGGGACTGGATAAATTCATGGTGGCTAAGTCCATAAATGGCTATTAGCCAGGATGGGTAAGAATGGTGTCCCTAGCCTCTGTTCGTCAGAGGATGGAGATGGATGGCAGGAGAGAGATCACTTGATCATTGCCTGTTAGATTCACTCCCTCAGGGGCACCTG
The DNA here is from genome assembly GCF_016161935.1 of Mauremys reevesii. Taxonomy (NCBI): domain Eukaryota; kingdom Metazoa; phylum Chordata; order Testudines; family Geoemydidae; genus Mauremys; species Mauremys reevesii. Next base: position 62,947,735 of record NC_052625.1, read on the forward strand.
GCATTGGCCACTGTCGGTAGACAGGTACTGGGCTAGATGGACCTTTGGTCTGACCCGGTACGGCCTGTCTTATGTTCTTATGATTTAAAGGGCCCAGAGGAACCCCCTCTTGCCTTAGGTTCAAAGTTACAGCAAACAGAGGTAAACCCTTTAGCAAAAGGAACATTTACAAGTTGAGAAAACAAAGATAAACCTAACATGCCTTGCCTGGCTGTTACTTACAAGTTTGAAATATGAGAGACAGGAAGATTTGGAGAGCATGGATTGATGTCCGATCCCTCTTAGTCCCAAGAGCAAACAACCCCCAAAACAAAAAGCACACAAACAAAAGCGTTCCCCCCACCAAAATTTGAAAGTATTTTGTCCCCTTATTGGTCTTTTGGGTCAGGTGTCAGCCAGGTTACCTAAGCTTCTTAACCCTTTACAGGTAAAAGGATTTTGGTGTCTCTCGCCAGGAGGGATTTTATAGTATTGTACACAGGAGGGCTGTTACCCTTTCCTTTATAGTTATGGCAGCTTACCAGAGTGTTGATGTCATTATGCTACCACTATGCCTATGTTAGGCCTGGTCTACACTAGAAAATTAAGTCAGCTTAACTACATTGCTTAGGGAGGTGAAAAATCCTCTGAGGGCTTGGCTACACTTACAAGTTGCAGCGCTGGTGGAGGCTTTCCAGACACTCACCAGCGCTTTACCTGTCCTCCAGGGATATAGGCTATCCCCAGAATTCCTGTTCAGCCACACTCTGCATCAGTTTGCACTCTACTGCTCTTGCCTCAGTGACTCCTTCCTGTTTGCTGCAGCCAGGTGTGAGTGCAATCAGTTAATCAGTTACAGGTTACAGGTAACCGGAGGCATGCAGCCAGGAGCTCTCTCAAGCCAGGGAGGAAGTACCCAACGCGCACAGCAGCAGCAGGCAGGCAGAAAGCAGAGTTTATTTTCTGGGTGGAAATGTTTCTGGAGGAAGATAAAGAATGCAAGTGAGAACTTGCAAGTGAGAACTCCCTCAGTGTAACAATTCATCTGGAGATAGTGGATATAATGTGCTGCTGTTAAATGTTGTGTGTTTTGTGTGTGTACAGTGACCTGACTGGACTGCCAGATGTTCAAAATCACAGAGGCAGGCTTCAAAAAAAAAAAAAAAATCCAAAGAAGCAAAAAGAGGATGCAAAACTGTTTCAGCACTCAAATGTCAGCTCCAACCACCTTCCCCAGCATCCAGGGCTCTACCCATCAGCTGCCCTAAACACCTGCTGTTTCCCCCTCCCCAACCAGCCCTGATACCTACCACCACCCTCTGCATTCAACCCCCAACCCCCATGCAGTATGCACCCTGAAGTGAAGGATTCATTAAACACAGCAGTCCAGGCATGCCCTCTTGTGTTAATGAAATGTTGTGTGTCTGTCTGTCTGTCAAGGAGTTTTTTTTTTTCATAAAAAAAATTCTTTGGCTTTGAAAAACAGTCTTATAGCAGATAGATAGTGAGAAACTTAGCCCAGTAAGAAAAGAGGCACTGCAAATCATATTATTATTATAGAATAACAAACATTACTGTTGGCTTTCAGCCTCAAATTCTTCCCTCAAGGCCTCCCTAATCCTGAAGCCCTGTGCTGGGCCTCTATTAGCCCTGCTCTCTGGCTGTGCATATTCAGCCTCCCAGGACTTGAACTCGGTGGTCCATGCCTCACTGAATGTTTCACTTCTTCCTTCATATTATGGACATCCCCTACTGTGATCTTCCTGTCTGGGAAAAAGTCCTGCCCATCTTCTCCTGAGGCCACCACTGTTCGAAAGATGCATCATCAATGCACTTTCCCAGCCCAGCTGTGTCTCCACAGTTAGGGGAAACCCATTTGTGCAAAAATCCTGAAAGTTCTGCAGCCACTGCTCGTCATCCCAGACTTCATGACGATGTGATCCCAGCAAGCACTCTAGTGTCTGCCAGCGGCAAATCCATATTGATATCATCGCCCGACTCTCACTGTCACTTTGGGAGGAGCTGAAGGAAAGCTCGACTGCGCCAGTTGTGTTGTGCTGGTGACACAGCAGAGTCTGAGTGGTGTAGTTAAGCTGAGCTATTCCTCAGTGTAGACAGAAGAATTCTTCTATTTCCCCTCGGGGAGGTAGATTAACTACAGGAGAATCCCTCCTGTTGGCATAGTGTTTACATTTCAAGTGTAGGCCCCAGCAGCTTGTATTTTACTGCTTCATACACCTGCCATATATAGTCAGCAGACAGAACTATGTAGAGGCGTATATAGAGGGTCAATGCATTCTGCAGTGGGGTGTCTACTAAACAAGCCTGCAGCTAAAATTGGTTTCCATAGCAGAAGAGTTCAGCATAGCTCTATTCTTAGCAGATGAAGGAAAATAAGCATTGGTAATAACTCCTGCAAATCCTTCAGTCCAAGTGGGTGTCTTTTGTGTACTAAATGCCGCCATTATTTATAAAGTACTCTGCATCTGAATGTGCCTAAAGTCAGTCCTGCAGGAGAGTTTCAATCAACTTCTGTTCAATTTATTCCACCTAAATGACTCAAATGTAAATAAAATTAAATTAATGGTACTGTATTTGTCTCCTGTTACAAATGTCATAGGCTTGAAGTAATGCTGACTGTACAATTGGAGGAGGACTACATTATAGAAATCAGCCTCCAGGAAACTGCATAGATTTTATTATCTAGCCTGGAAGGGTCATAATGGTCACATTTAATCCAGATACTTTTTTAAAAATTCTGCTTATAATGTCTGTGATGAAGTGGGGGGGTTTTCTTGGTTTTTCTGTTTTTTTCCAGTGGGTTACATGCAGAGGGAGGGGGACTCAGTGTCCCTGGGTGTTACTGGTTTAATGAGGTGACGGGAGAGGGAGTTTGTTCTTACAGAGGACTGGAGAGGGAACTTGGGACCCCGGCCAATGGTCTGGAGGATGGAGACCCCAGCAACTGGTGACCCGGCTCAGGAGTCACAGTTGGTTCTGGCCAGTCTAATCAGGGGACTAGCCCAATCTCACTCGGCACAAGTCTCTTCTCAGTAACATGCATATTGGGTTGGACGAGCATGCAAGCTATGCTGAATCTTCAAGGTAACTTTAATCTTCACTAATGTACAGTTCTTGACCATGCACCAAATTATTAAATAGTAATCTTATATTTGACACCTTTCATCCCAAAGCACATCACAAAGGAGGGCCAAATCCTGAGGTCCCAGTTTAGGGAAACGCCTATCACAGTAAATGGGAGTGTAATACAGGGCCTGCCCCTGTCTGAGCTAGGAGGCCTGGGGCCAGCCTGCCCTAGTCCTACATCAGCTGGAAAAGGGTCAGGTGTTTATATAAAAAAATAAAATAAAATAAAAAGGGCAAAGAGAGCTCAGGGGAGAGGAGCTGCAGGAGTGAGAGGGGGTCCTGCAGTAGGACCTGAATCAGGGGGATTGAAGGGTATCATGCTGTCCTTTCAGCACTGAGAGAGACAAGTGGGAAAGACTTTGGCAGCTCTAGCCCAGAGTAGGCAGAGGCAGGGCCAGCTCCAGGGGTTTTGCCGCCCCAAGCAGCCAAAAAAAAAAAAAAGCCACAATCACCATCTGCAGCAATTTAGCGGGAGGTCCTTCGCTCCGAGCGGGAGTGAGGGACCCTCTGCCGAATTGCAGCTGAATACCTGAAAGTGCCGCCCCGCTCTGGAGTGGCCGCTCCAAGCACCTGCTTGATAAGCTGGTGCCTGGAGCCAGCTCTGGGCAGAGGAACTGCTCTCGTTTGATGTTTTACACTTGAAGAAAACTGCCTGGAATGACAATTGGCCATAGCAATGATGACTCTTTGGGAAGGGCCGGAGAGCCAACTTGAGGGAGGGGAAAATGAGGCAGTGGCTAGCTGAAGCCAGAGCAGGTAAGACTGTGCTGCTACCTACTTAGTAAAAAACTCTGGATTTTGACCTACTGTGTATGTATATAGATAGGTCATTGTATCTTATGCATTACATTTCTTCGTCTACCCCTGAACCGCAACCCCAGCCAGGATAGCTACCAATGAAATATCTGGAGCAGAGCTAGAGAGACCATTCCTTAAGGAAACTTGTGAAACCCCAGCTTTTATATAAGAAGGGCTATAGGATCTATTCTATCCAGGAAATCCACACATTTTAAAGGTCTTCCCCAAGAGGCTCACAGACAGATGCACTGAACTCAGTTTAGTTACCTGAGAATAATGGTCTGAGTTGGCCCTGCCGGGTTCAAACTTGTGGCTGAAAGGCATCCAGGTATTTTGAATGCAGACATCTATTCTAGCATGAGTTAGTTGGTTTCAGACTACCAGCCCAATGAACAGTTAAACTTTCCAGTATCTCATGTACACCTGTCACCAGATGAGTGAGTGACATTAAACAAAAGAAAAACAGCCTTCTCCCAGGGGACTCACTAGCTTTAGATATCAAAACAAACGCCTTGTACTCAGACTCCAACACCCATCTCCATCTCTCAGGGCTGCATTGTCCAAACCAACCCAAATCTATGTGTAATGCCAACAGACCCTGGTTGTCGGCAGGTTGGATCAAACCCAAGACCTTGGGAGCTTAGTGCATGAGCCTCTACTGCATGAGCTAAAAGCCATATGGCTGTTAGCTAAGGCTGTAGAGCAGACTCATTAATTTCTCTCTCTAGGTGGTCTTGGTGCCACTAGATGGGGCAGAGCACCACACCAAGGAGGTGTGTGGGTTACGTATGCAACAAATAAAACAACCTTCTGTGTGGGGCTAGAAGTGGGGCTGTGCACACTGACCTCTCAGGAGTTGACTGTCATATTGCCCCCTTCCCTCCCCACCTGTTGGTGCCACTGGCCAACCGCAGGCAGTGGTGCCAAAACTCAGAACGGTTGCCTAAGACCAGAGCCTTAACTGGGGCAGCTTCTTTACCACTGTGGCTGGCATGGGGAGCTAGAGCATGTACTGCCACCACTCAGTGGGGAAAGTTGCAGGAGTGAGTAAGGAGCTGCTAGTGCTAGGGCCCTCTGCTAAGTAGGGGGGGGCGGGAAGAGAGACAGAAGAGAGCTCAGCTTCTCATGCTGGAGCTCCTTGGCCCAGCACTCCCTTTCTCCTCAACTCAGACTTTGCCTCCAGGCATGGGAAGGGGCCTCCAAGACACCCACACCATAGCCTATGCTCTGCCTCTTGGCTCTCTCCTCAGTCTTCCCCATGGGCTCACACACTCTTTTTTTTTTTTTTTAAACCCAGAAGTAGAGGAACTGGGATGGAGGGAGATGTGCAATACAGCAGCAGAGGATCACAGGCAAGGTGGGAGGCAGTTCTGGTGTGAGTCCCTGTGGCAGGGCAATGACTCACCAGCACAGTGCCTCCTGCTGGTCACCCAGGAAATTAGCTCTTTCCAGCCCAGAGCACCCTCTGCAGGCCGCTGTCTCACCTGATGCTGGCCCCATGTCCTTCCCAGCACCCTTTGCCCAGGGGTTCTGCCCACCACAGTACCCCCTCACTCTGGGTCTCCCCTCCCAGGGGAGACCCCAACCCCCTATCCCCACCTTGCCTCAGTGGCTACTGCCAGTCTCCGCTCACTGGGGCTGACAGCAGTCTGTAAACCACTCATCATCAGCAAGGGGGGATCAGACCAGCTGCCTATACCTATTCTGGGCTGCCCCTCTGGAGCCCTAGTACCCTTTGTGGGCCCTTAACTCAGCCTGCAACCTGGGGCTTTGCTAGGCTGGAGCTCCCCAGCTCCCTCTGCCCTTCCCCAGCACTACTCCACCCTGGGTACCCTCCTCAGCTTCCCAGGCAGCCAGGCCCTTTTCTCTCTAGGGAGCTAAAGAGAGTGTCTCTTAGTTGCTGGCCCTCAGCCCTCTTATAGGGCCAGCTGTGGCCTGATTAGGGCGTGGCCCCACCTGTGGCTGCTTCCCCCAATCAGCCTAGTATTTCTCTGCCACAGCCCTCTCCAGGGCTGCTTTAACCCCCTCAGGGCAGGAGCGGGGTGACTACCCCACTACAGTCCCCTTGCTTATTTTTTTGCAATTTGTACCCTGCTACAGGGTAGAGCCAGATTCCCAGGCCAACCTGCCCCAGTACATTTCCAGAGCTGGCTGGCAGCCTTCTTCCCTTGGAGATAGCCCCCATCCCTGTAAGCCCACCAGCTACTAATGCAGGCCAGCTGCCTTTATTATAGTGAGTCGAGCTCCCACAGGGATTCAGGTGATCTCCCTCAACGTCCCTGAGCTATGCAAGGACTTCACTGAGTCTAGCTTCTCCTGGCATCACCCAATCAAGGCTAGCTGGTACCAACTCCCTTTATAAAGGAAACTGGGACAGTGGTGTATCAAGGTCATGAGGTCCTTTAAGGGTCTATATCACCCATCACAGGGAGATATGATTATCCCCAGCAAGTTAGTGATAGGACTGGTGTCATGCTTGTGCTCTACCCACTAAACAATGCTCCCTCCCACTGATGCCAACTAGCTCATCTTTGCAGTTGTTAACTTATTTCCATTGAGTCAAACTGAATTGCTTCAGAAATAATTTAAAGTTATTTGCTGCTCTGAAATGTGAAACTGCTGTGTGTGAAATGGCTCTCTGCTGGTGCTGTCTACCAGGATCCTCCTAAAATGATATGCATCTTCCACTGAGCTCTGATGGCAGCTGAGAACTGAAACTAAATGAGAGCTCATGCATGCGAAGAGAAAATAAACACTATATTTCTGCCCCCAGAATGAAGTGACACCCTTTGGCATTCTCTTCTGCTCTCTGCAGTTCCATGCAACATATCTAATTACTTTGTTTCATATGAAACTTAAATCAGACAAAACGTGCCAGCAGAGACAATGGGTAACTGTTGATAGTGGGAGGTAGGGTGACCAGATGTCCCGATAAAATCAGGACCATCCCAATATTTAGGTGTTTGTCTCGATATCTTCCTCCGCCGGCAGCACTCGCCTTTTTTTTTTTTCCCCTCCACCGGCAGCATTCGGCTTTTTTTTTTGCTCCGCCGGCAGACCCCCCCGCACATGTGTTCTGATATTTTCTCCCTCTCATCTGGTCGCCCTAGTGGGAGGGGGCACCTGACCACCCCTCGTGTTGCCTTTGCTACCCACCCATCAGTCCTTTGCCTGCTCCCCTCCTCATTGCATCCTCCTCCAGCTCTCCTTCTCACTGTCCCCTTCCTGCTTTGCCCCCCACCCCTGCTACTCCTCCATAAACTTCTAGCAGGGTGCATCCTGCTCCCAGCACTGTGCAGAGAACCAGCCCCTGGTGGGAGTACTCAGCACACCTGCACCCTGTCTGGCAAGCTCCTTCTTCCCTTGCTGCCTCTGGCCAGGCCAGTGCCCCAGGAAAACCCCAAACCCTCCCGCATGGGATGCTGCAAAGGCGGAGCAGAGCCTTGCATGTGCCAAAGCCTCCTGGAGCCCCTCTTCCTCCCCCACCACCTCCTCCATCCTGCTCCCCTGGGTCCTGGCCTCAGGAGCATAGGGCTGCTCCATCCCTTAGGCTTTGTGCTTGAGGCAGCAGCCACTTGCTGGGCTTCTCCTTCTGCTGGGGGAGCCCTCCCCTGCTCAGACACCTCTGGCCATGCTGCACTGCTGCTGAAGCCCCTGCAGAGTCCGGCATTCATGGTTGGTTTGGGGAAGCTGGGGATGGGATTTGCTGGTTCCCACCCTCCCCCACGCAGTTCCCCGCTACTGAACACCAGCAACAGCCCTGCCCCGCCTGCTGCCACTGCCTGCTCAAATGGGCCTGCCTGATCCTAGTGTGCTGCCTAGCTGGATGGTCCCTCCATGGGAGCCCTGGGACTCAGCTGCTTCTGCTGACCCCCGCTGGACTGTGATGGCTCTGCTCTGCAAGCCCCACAGTGCTGGTGGATGCCTGGTTGGAAATGGAAGGCAGAAATCAGGGGGAGGGGGATGGGACCCCATGTGCCTCCCCTCACCTGTTCCCCTCAATGTGTGATTGATTGTAGGAAGTTTCTGACATCACAAGTATCAGAACAGTAGGCTTCTATTACTCACACTACTGGCTAAACTTACATCTAGTTGTAAATCCCTTGAAGTCAGTTAGATTACACAAGGTATTATTTTGGCCCTGTAGTAAAGTCCTCAGAGGGCCAGGTGACCTACTGGTTAGCACACCTGTTTCCAGTCCCTTGCCTCTCAGCAGGAAGAACCTTAAATCCAGTTCATAGTCCTTGATGTGGCTTATTGTCACCACAGGGTTTTCACCATCCTTACCCTCTCCTTACCAGAGAGCAAGGTGGGGTGGAAATGAGGCTTATACCCCACCGGCAACAAGGGCAGTTGGTATGGGACCCCAGGCCCTCCCACGCCACTGGACTCAGACCCAGGGCCCTATGACAGACCACAATGTCAGGTGTTTTGGAGTGCCCCAGACAGGGCCGGCTCTAGCTTTTTTGCCGCCCCAAGCACGGCAGGCAGGCTGCCTTTGGTGGCATGCCTGTGGGAGGTCCCCGGTCGGGTCCTGCAGATTCGGCGGCTTGCCTGCCGGAGATCGCCAGTCCCGTAGCTTCGGCGGCTTGCCTGTGGGAGGTCCACTGGTCCCGCGGCTTCAGCGTACCCGCTGCTGAATTGCCGCTGAATCCACGGGACCAGCAGAACTCCTGCAGGCAAGCCACTGAAAGCAGCCTGACTGTTGCCCTCGCAAGGACTGGCAGGGCGCCCCCCGCGGCTTGCTGCCCCAGGCACACGCTTGGAGTGCTGGTGCCTGGAGTCGCCGCTGGCCCCAGAGCAGCCTGCCTTGGTCACTTCCTACCATTCATTTCCTCCAAAGTCTCCAAGTCCAATATAAAATAGCAAAAGAAAAGACAATTAAATCTTCAGCCCCAGCTGGGTTCAGCAGGTAGTCTTCTTTCTCACAGCAAGACTTCTTCGTACCTGGCTCAGGTTTGTACACCCCATCCCAGGCCCTTGGGAGTCTATGTTCTCTCCCACTAAAGTGCAGGAATTGACGAGTAACTCCAATTCCATTACTCTTAGTAGAAGTTGCATACTTAATTCTGTTGGCTGATATTCTCACTGCTATTGCAGCAGAGAGCCAGCTGCTGTAAAGGGAACATTCTTCTCTACATGGTAGATATGTACAGCATAAACTGAGAATGGTGAAAACTTCGAGTCACTCTCACCCGCTGCTGGGTCATTTCTCAGAGCAGTTTTCTCATTACAGTATTTCTGATTTCATTTGCCTGGGTTGACCATTTATCCATTGCTTGGAGTTTTGCCCCAACAATTGTGAGTTATATGGTCTCCCCAGAACAGCAATGTTAGCCTGGATAAATCTCATTCTGCAAAATTATATCCATTCTACTTAAAATTCTGTCACAGTTTCAACTGGATATGGTGTCCTTCCATTCCTCTACTAAATGGCTGGCTATTAGTGCTGTGCACTGATAGAGAGCTACCATATTTCACCATAAAGGTGAGCTGGTGGTGAAATGATTCTTGTGTATAGGGTGCTGTTTGTAAATTGCTTTGTGATCCTTCCGGTGGCAATTCTGCTGTTGGGAGAGCTGGGGCACTGCCCAACTCAGAAACACGGGGAAATAATATTGGAATGAAATGAATGGACCTTTATTCCAGCGTTGGGCACCTCTCGCAGTGAGTAAAATGCCTTTTCCACTTGATTGAAGGACGTTTGTTTCAGCAGCTGTTCCCGTGCCCCTAACTGAGTTGTGCACATGCATACATTCCAGTAGAGGGCTCCAAAGCAGCAGCAGCTACAGAGAGCACGAAGGGCTGCTTTCAAAACCAAAAAGTGCCCTTAAGCACAGGTGCAGCCAAGGTGAGGTACAGTGCTCCTCCACCTAAAATTCTGGATTAAAGCCCCCTCTGGCTCCTTTGGAATAAAAGGTGGTATGGAAATGTAAGATATAATTGGTTAACTCAATATGGGTCAGTCCAGTGAGGGGAAGGAGGTTATGTTTCATTTAGAATGATAATGAAGGGAGCATTTTTTTTGTTTAACCTTCACAGTTAAAATCATACTTGCTCTGTAGCTCTTCTGCATGTCTGGGGAGGAGAGGAATAATCTGGATTCTAATAATCTTTAATTTTCTTTTTCTAGAGGAAATTAACACAATTTGTGACACTAACATAAATCTGCAGAAATTCTATTGAATCAGTGGGAACTGTTGCACCACTATAAATCTACAGTAATTCTGCTGAATTCAGTGTAGTTACTCCAGGTTTATGTTAGTATAAATGAAATAAGAATCTGACCTAATTGTCTTTCCCTGACTGCTAGGGCAAAATTTCTGTGTGTGTACATATACATAGCTGTGCCACTGAACTAGTTAGAGAGAGATCAACCTACTACTACCCTGCTGGGCTACTTATGGGAGTGAGTGTCAGTAAATTTCACTGCTCCAGCGTACTGGTTTTAGGGGAATGTCAGTAAAAGATACTGCAGTAGAGGACTAGTTTTGGAAGACATCATTCTCTCCCTGTCCTCTGGAAGGCTATTGCCTTTCTTGACCCAGATCTTCTGGATCCAGAAATGCAGTACACCTGACTTCAGCTTTGATCCACCCTCACTCCCAGCTATGTCATCCCTCAGAGCAGTTTTCTCAGAACAGCGGGATGCACAGCAGATTGAGTGGATGTATCAGTGTGGGTTTCTTTCTGAGCCACAAGGATTGAATTTACTCTGTTACTTGCACCTGCTTTACTTTGTCTAGCTTGGAAAATTTTTGCAGCCACCTTTTCATGCATTTGCACCTTAATGGAGGTTAAGGGATGGAGACTGAGCAAAGCTTTAAAAGAAACACATTGTGCTCTATTTAGCACTAATGTACAGTTTCCTATTACTGAGAAGCAGACTAACCCTGTGCTCCTTTCCCAGTTATGATACATCTTACTCCAGTAGGAGATTGCCCCAGGCAGGATTCTGTCAAAACTGAGGCAGGACCTTATAAAGTTTTGGTGTTATTTAATGGTTACTTTATTTGTGAATAACCAGTAGGCAGCAACTGTACCTAAGAAAATATCATCATAGAGACACTCGTTTGAATCTCTCTACCTGATGAACCATCTAGTGCCATCTGGTGCTGCCCAATAATGTTACAGAATTCAAGCGCTAGAGTTTCCACTATTTGTTCCTAGGCATCTGCTTTTCCCCATAACTCTCCCCTCCCCCCAGGAAACCACAGTATTCTTTAGTGCATTACTGGGTATTTTCTGATTTTTCACCAGAAAAATGTGGGAAAGGCAGAAGCCACTTATGTCCACAGTGAGACCTACCAGATATAGATGTGGAGGTTGACGTGTTCTTTTGGATCCCGTCGTCTGTCAGATATGCCCGAAGATGAGACCTCTCCTTCTCAAGTCTCCATCCTGCGCTGTGCAGTTTGTCTAACTGCTCTAGGGCTTAGTTCCACAGGAGAGAGTAGTTTCAAAGCCTGAGTACCTAGTTCCTGCAGGGAAGCCTCAGGGAGCCCTGTAATTCAAATACCAAAAAGTACAATCAGACCTAAAAAGAATGAAGCAAGCTCTGGAAAACTTTGAAGGTGCCTGCGAACTCTTAATCGCCTCCTCACCAGGTGACACATGCTGCCAGAGAGTCTCTCACTGCCACTCAGGCTCACTTCCCTTCCGTCTGATGCAGAAATCGACAGGAGATGTCACCTGTCCGCTAGTGCTTTGGATTGCTAACTAGCTGGGCCTATGTGTTTCATCCTGGAATAGCTGCTACTACTGCTTTCCCCCCCCTCTTGCTCAGAGGGTGGATGTCAAAAATGTCATCCTTTATGAAAGCTAGAAGGAAAGGACAATATCAGTGTCTGATGTGCAGGGACTGTGACAGGGAGAGGAGCCATAGATAAAGGTCCAATGTCACTAATAATGCATGAGATAACATAATGAGAGATCTTTGGGGGGAAAAGGCAGCACTTACGGAATACTCAACACATGGAATTGTTTCTTTGGGGGTTAATTACGCCATTTGGGCCATTTCATCCTGATGTTTCACCTGCTTTGATATATTGGCTCATTTCTGGCATTTAATGTTAAAGGGTGAAGTTCCTGTAGCTGTTCTTGTAGTGGCCCTGCCTCATAAACTGATACTAGGGTGGGTCAGACTGGAGTCTCCCTCTGTCTCGGGTTTGAAGGGATGCTTATCTTATCACCTCAGTAATTTTTCAGGCTAAAGCATATTCTGGAGAATATCATTACTAACTGGACTCTACTTTTTAAAAAATCTGTGACATTTGTATATTTAGAAAATCATTGTCGAGTCAGGAATCAAAATATGTCCTGGGGCCTCATCCTGCCAGCTACAGAGATCCCTCAGCTCCCATTGATTTCCATGGAAACTGGAAGTATTCAGCACCATACAAGTAGTGCTCAGCACCATGAATCATTGGGTCACTAATATATATTTTTGGGAAGGGGTATCTATGAAGGAGAAATTCCTCTAGGATCCTTCCTACAAAGACACGCTTTTCTACAAACCAGCTCCCTGCCAGCCTCTGAGTGAATGCAAAGGTGGTATAAAATCACTTTTCTCTCTCCCTACTTGGGTCTGGAGTCAAACCAAGCTCACCTTTACCTGTGAATTGGGGCCACTGTTTTTGTCTAGGTTCTACATAAATCGTGACTACTGGTCTGCCTTCTAAAAATGTCACTGTGTTAGAAGGATGAATTTTAAACCAGAAACAATTGTGTTTAGATGGGGGCAGCCACTTCCGCACCAGATTATACTGATTTAATGAGGGTTACATTCTGGATTTAAACCACCTGACATTCTTTAGAGTCAAAAATTCAAATTGTTGTGCTAAATTCTTTGTAACTGTACTAAGGTCATGGAATTGTATCAGGAATGAACTGGGCCCATTTTTACTCCTATCATGTATTTTAAGTACTAGATTTATAAAGTCTTTCCCTAGAAGCTGCAGCAGAGATGAACTCTCATAGGCAGCAGTAGCCTGAAGTGTAGGCTAAGTAAGCAGCCAAATAGAGTGCCAAGGGATTATTTCTGGGATGGCGCTGGGACTGATACATGGTTCAGCAGAAAGGGGAGTGAAGTGGTGTGGATGAAGCCACACCCTCTGGTGGACTTTCTGGGTGCCCCAGTGTGGCCATGGGTCTTCCTGGAAGGGTTGAGGGTGGGAAGAAGTCTATCTTTGGTGTCCACTGAGGTGGGCTTGAGCTCACAAGCTAATTGATCCTTCAGTCTTATCCCCCTTCTAAGTGAGGATGAGCAACTCAGCCTCAAAATATTCTACAATAAAAAACAAAGGTAACTCAACACTGGGCCATCCCCCATCTTCTGGAGGGTGAGGAGTGTCTCTGCCCTTTCCTTCGGGCTTGGTTCTAAACAGTCTCTGATTCAAGTATGCCTCGCTCCTTGGGGGTCTATCAGTTCCTCCCCAGAGGCTGCTCCAGCTAGCAGGCCTTTCTCCTTTCTTCTGCAGGTGAAGCTCCCTTCAGGCAGAGAGGCAGAACTCTGTCCTCCTTCCTGGCCAGTCAGCCCAAAACTCAGCTATGTTCTCTCCTTTTATTCCTCCTTCAGGTTTGGCATTGGCCGCAGGAACACTGGGTCAGAGCTAGCTGGATGGAAAGGCTCTCTTTAACTCTTTCTCTGCCAGTATGGGGCCTCTCTGACCCATCACACATCCTCCCACCAACCTCATTTGGGGTACATCTCTCCCCTGCCAGTTCTCCCTCATCCTGAGAAAAAAGTCTCCATTCAGGTGGGCTCTTTTGGCCTAGTGTTGGACACGGAAGGAGAAGGGCTGGAGGGACAGGTATAACCTCATAATTTGGGGGTTGTGTCCTTCATGGCATGGAGCCAACGTAGCAGGGCCTGGTGAGTGACTAAAGTGAAATGATTCCCAAGAAGGTGATATCTGAGCGAGTCCATTTCCCACTTCACTGCCAATGCCTCTTTTTCAACTGTGGAGTAGGTCTTCTCCTTTAAGGTAGAGAATGGGGTGTTCTTTGCCTTCCACCAACTGGGATAAAATGGCCCCTAATCATGAACTGGAGACATCAGTCTGTAGCAGGAAGTCCTTGGTGAAGTCAGGGCTATATAAGACAGGTTCTTGGCAGAGATTAACCTTAAGAGTTTGAAAGACATCTTCACAAGCCTTGGTTGACTCAATCTTCTTTGGGCTATTATTTCTAAGGAGAACAGTCAGAGGGGCCACAGTGGTCCAAGTTGGGAGTAAAATGTTGGTCGTATTTGGCTAATCTTAAAACATTGCATATCTATTTCTTTGAGATTGGTGTGGGACATGTCTGGAGGACCTGCACCTTATCCATCAAGGGTCACACCTTGGCTTTCATCAGGATGTACCTGAGGTAAGTCATCTTGTTTTTGCCCAGATGGCATTTGGTGGGGTTTGCTGTCATTCCAGCCATTTTAAGGGATTTGAGTACAGCAGCTACATGTTTTAGGCGGTCTTTCCAAATTCAACTATATATTACATCTTCTGGTATGTGGCGGCATAGCTATTATGGGGCTGGAGGACCTGATCCATCAGTCACTGGAACATGGCTGGGACCCCATGTAATCCAAATGGCATAATCTGGAACTGAAAAAGAGTAAAAGGAGTGGCAAAAGCTATTTTCTTTCAGGACTTAGGTGTGAGGGGGATCTGCCAAAACCCTGTGGTCAGATCTAGGGTGGTACTGTATTCAGCATCACCTAGCCAGTTGAGTAATTCATCAATGCATGGCATAGGGTATGGATCAAATTTGAATATGGTCTGACCTTCCTGAAGTTAATGCAAAAACAGATGATTCCATCAGGCTTAGGGACCAGCACTATTGGGTTCCTCCAGTCACTAAATGACTTCTTGATTAATCCCAGCTCTAGCATTGCCTGAAGCTCTTGCTTCATGATTTCTCTCATCCTCTGGTGAAATAATTGTGAATTTTCTCTAACGCAGTGTCTGGGTTCTGTCTACGTCTGATTGGAAATTAGATGGGTTTATCCAGGTTGCGTAGAAAACACTGTAGAGAAGGCAGTGATCAACTGCTGGGCCTGGGCTTTCTGTTCTGGAGTGAGGTTGCTCCTGATTTTGACCATCCCAGCGTAGCTTGTAACTAATACAATAAATGAATGTAAGAGCTGGATATAAGAGACTAATACCAAATAGGTAAAAGATAGTTAAATGTTTAAAGCTGAAATACAATAATTTTATAGGCTTAGTCCTGTAAAATATTTGGCTTAGCCAAATTAGGCCTTAGGATAAATTAGCATAAATACATTAATAATAAACCCACTGAACTTGTATCTATTTTTGCGATATGCTGATGATTTGAAAATAACTGCTGAGTTTGGATAATAATGTCTATGAGAGATCAGTAGACACCACAAGATGACCCTTGATAGCCAGGGTGAAATGTTAGAGCTTTCTGTAAGGTAACCACCTGTTACTATGATGATAAGGTGATATCAGTTTCTCTGACATTCATTAATATTTACAAGTTAGCACATGGAATGGGCACCCCAAAAATAGTGGGGTATGGAAGTTCAAATAAGGAAAATGGGTTAAAACCTTCATAATATGTATAAGTCCCAGTGGGCATTAGCATAACACATTATAAAAGCTCTATAACTGCCTGCGTGCCTTGGGGAGACACCAGGATGATGACCGGTGGTGGTGATTGGTGAGGATGACGATTAACACTTCAGGTTTTCTGCAAGGGATGGTGTGAGTAATGCAAGTGCTTTATGTTCCTGTATTGTTCTCTCTCTCCTTGACCAGATTGCAGGGTGTGTACTCTTTGGTTGGTTAAAAAAATAATGATTACAGAAAGACCACTGTGTAGTCTTGGACATACACAGTGGGCAGGGGGGGCTCTACAAAGTAGGCTGCCCCAAGCAGCGCGGAGCGCTGCGCCGCCCTTCCCCAGTCCCGCGGCGGGTCCCCTCTTCCCGCGGCTCCGGCATCCTGGGGAGGGCGGCATTTGGAGCTCCCGCCGGCATGCCTGCGGCAGGTCCACCGGAGCCCGCGACGAGCGGACCTGCCGCAGTCATGCCTGCGGGAGCTCAACCGGAGCCGCGGGAAGACGGGACCCGCCGCAGGCATGACTGCGGCAGGTCCGCTCGTCCCGGGCTCCACCGGAGCCAAATGACGCCCTCCCCAGGATGCCGCCCCAAGCGGGCGCTTGGCCCGCTGGTGCCTAGAGCCGCCCCTGACAGTGGGGTCCCCCATCTATTGCTAACCTTGCTACTGTAGTCAATCTAGGGGGTGGTGAACTCTCACAGATTAAAGCAGGTGTAAATCGTGTGTGTGGGTAATTAGTTAAAGTAATCAATATCTTTAGATAAGGCTAAACCAGGCTTCGAGGTTCCGGTGGCATTTGGGCCCCAGCAGGTAGGGGGCTATAAACAGGCTGTCTCGAGCCTTCCATGGCTTTAAAAGATTCATGTAGTAAATTTGTTGGAGTTTCCATTTGCCTTGCTGGTGGCTCTTGTAATTCACAGGTCCCACTCATCGTATCGCCCCATGAGGCCCTTGCCAGAGCGTTAGCAGCTTCAATTCTGCACTGGGAAGTAATTAGAGAAGCAAGTCCTCAGTCTGAAACACCTGATGGCAGGCCCCTTTGTTATAGGGGCTGCTTCCTGGGTGCTCTAACTATGTAGAAGTTTCTCACTGGAGAAGGAGCCTAATGCTTTGAGTTCAGACTGTATTGTACAACTTTGTCAGCTTGGGGTGACTGTTCTTCCCACATCTCCCTATATGAGATCTAACATTCCTCATGACTGTAGCTAGAATGGCAAGAAAAATCAGTGGAGGACTGTGGTACCTCTCATATGAAAAGCACAAGGGGAGGGAGGTAGTTCCAGTGGTGGATATCTTTGTGACTGTAGGGCCCAGTGGGTCTACGAACTCAAGCCTGCAGAACTGCGAGGCATCAAACACCTCCATGCTGCCACCCAGCAATAACTGTAACTAGCTTACACTGCACTACACATAACTTGCTATGGACACACATCATGAGAAATTCCACCTCAGGGGGTGTGACAGGCAGCAGTCTCATGGCTCCTGATTGGCTTTCTGCCCTATATAAACCTATCAGGTGTTTCAGGAAATGTCCAGTTAACAGTGTGGATCTCCCGTAGTTGTCGCGATCATTCCTGCTCTTGAACTTCTGGCTTTGACCTTGGCTTGATTTGGACCTCGGCTCCTGACCTGGATCCTGAAACTTGAGTTGGACTCTGATCTTTGGTATCAACCCTGGCCTGGAATTTTACTACAAACTCCTCCGCTACTGTCAGTCTCAGGTTTGACCCTGCTCTGACCCTAAGTCGTGACTGCCCTTGTCAGGACAGTTTGCCTGGACCACCCTAACCTGTGGTGAAGGCCTACCCTGTGAGACCCTGGATTCCCTGTCCGGCATGCCCCAGAGGGTACTGGAGATGCCTGAACAGCTTGAGCACTCCCAGGAGGAGCTTCCCGTGCTTTGAGCCCAAGTATTGCAGATCACAACAGAGAACCAAGCTCTGTGCAAGCAATCCACCCAGCTCCATGATGAAAATGTGGCACTGCATGCCCAACTGGCACAGCACGCTGCACCTCGCCAGATGCTATGATAGCAGGCAGCTCAGCTGCAGGATGAAAATGTTGCACTATGAGCGTGCACTGCATGTACCTGGACTGAGAACTCTGTCCCCCCGAAAGTTTTAATGGGGACTACCAAAAGTTCAGGGGGTTATTAACCAATGCTGCCTGCTGATTTGCTCTGCCCAGAGTCCTACCTCACTGACCAAGTAAAAATAGGACTCATAATTAGCCTCCTGATGGGCTATTGGAGTGGGTCTTGCCCCCTCTTGAATGAGTGAGTTTGACACTATCTGATTGAGATGCCTTCCTCCAGGCATTTTCTTCCATGTTGACGATCCCCACCGTGCCTGCTTGATGGAGACGGTCCTGTGCAAACTCCAGCAGGGGCAGGGATCAGCCTTCTCCTATGCTGCCCACTTTCGGTGACTAATTGTCGACATGGAGTGAAACAAAGTGGCTCAGCTCTACTAGTTTTTGTGGGGACTAAGAGAGATTAGGGATGAGGTACCTCATGTGGAGGCCCCGACTAGCCTAGATGCCTTCATTGACATCATACCATTGACAATAAGCTCTGCGAGCGACATGAGGAAGAGGTCCAGGCCACCTGACTGGTGCCCCTTGATCCCTGAACCTATGCAGCTTGATGCTGTCATGTGACCCCTGAGGAAAAAGAGCACCGTTGCCGCCTAGGGTGACCAGATGTCCCGATATTATTGGGACAGTCCCAATTTTAGGGGACTTGTCCCACGTCCCAACCTTACAGTGGTCGAGACGCCCTCTGTCCCAATATCGGGGACCATCTGGACTGCAGCCACGGCGCCGCAGACATGGTGCTGCCGCTCACCACTTCCTGGGGCAGCTCCCAGCGCCCGCCCGCTGGCAGGAGCGCCACATGCTGCAGGGCGGGGCTTGCAGGCATTGGGAGTGGGCAGAGAGCCCTCCGCCCCCCACCCCCACCCAACCCACAACCCTAGGAGCCAGGGGGACCAGCCTGCCAGATGTGTCCCGGGATGGGAACCGCCCCAGGTGATCATCGCCGGGACTCCCCACCTCACCCCCTGGCAGGTCCCTCTGGCTCTTAGGGTGGGGGGGCTCTTCGTGCTGCCGGCACCTGCGAGCCCCGCTCCACGGCTCTGGCAGCTCCCATTGGCACTTTTCCCAGCCAATGGGAGCCACAGAGCTTGCGCTTGTGGTGGGCGCAGCACGTGGAGAGTCTGGAGACCCCCCTTGCCGCTCTCACCCTAGGAGCCAGAGACCTCCCAACAGGGCTGGTGAGTGCGGCCAGGGAAGGGGGCAGGGTGTGATGGAGTGAGTGTCTGGGAGGTGTGGTGCTGGGCTGTGAGGGTGTGGAGGGCACTGGGCAGTGGGGGAAGTTTGTGTGTGTCAGGACACTGGGCAGTGCAGGTCTGTGTGGGGCATTATGTAGTTGTGGTGGGGCTGGGGGGAAGGGCACTGGGAGGGAGGAAGGAAGGGAGGGAGGGGAAATCTGTGTGTATTGGGAAACTAGTGAGTGGGGGGGTTCTGTGTGGGGTGCTGGGCAGCTGTGGTGGGGCTGTGGGCAGGGGGGCGCTGGGTGGTGTGTGTGCACAGCACTGTGCATTTGTGGTGGAAAGGTTGTAGGGGGGCTCTGGGCATAGTGGATCCAGGGAGCGCTGGGCAGGGGAGCTGTGTGGCACAGCATGGGCCCACTCCTAACAGGAAGGGGCACACTGGTAGCACAGGGCCAGGCGGACCAGTGTGCCTCTGGCTCTGTCTGTCTCTCCCCTCCCCGCCCCGCTCACCCAATGGCATGGTAGCAAGAGACGCTCTCCCATCGGCATGGTAGCATCTTCGCTAAAGCACGACAGCTGCACTGCTACAACTTTTTAAGTGTAGACCAGCCCCCAGCCTTGTTCGGAATGAAACTGCTTCAAATGTCATTGGCCAACTCTTGAGTCTAATTGTATGGTGCATGCGTTAACTGCGTAAGACACTCAAACTTATCCCTTAGCCAGACTCGTCCCTGCTCTAACTACAAGGAACCAGTGAAGTTACACCAGAGATGAATTTGACCCATTCTGTCTTATTCCATTCCGTACAAGCAAAGCTCCAGTCAAAGCATACCATTGAAATCAATGGCAGGACCTCAAAGTTGATCCTAAGGAACAGCATGTGAGCATGATTTCTCAGTTCTATGTGGGAGAGGCAAGGCATCTGACAGGGCCCAGCAGGAGTGACTACCAGTTCTCTGCCTGCCGCACAACAAACGGGTTTATTTAGCTAGTAGCATCCTCGGAACTAGCTGTTATCACCTGCTGTAGCTCCCTTTATGTAGCACTAACCCTGGGCTTGCAACAAACCACAAAGCTTTTGCCTGCAAAATGTCTTGCTGACATTCTCTCTGCCTCTCTGCACTATATTCCAAGTTTTGTGTGAGGAACGTGAACAATTTGGAAAGAGTTTGCTCCTTTGAGACCGAAGGAAGCTCTTTGTGAGCAATCTTTCGAGTCAGCATTCGCTTTGGGCTAGTCCATGTTTCCCTGGTTAAGTCCATGGAAAGAAAGGAGTTAATCACTTGTATCATACTTTTCTTCTGCTCTGGACCTTGCATAGCCTGCACCCCGATTTGTCCCATGACCACCCTGCAACAGAAACACACACCTTGAGAAACACAAGCCTCATTTGGGGTCATTGCCTTGGCATCAGGGCCGGCTCCAGGCACCAGCATTCCAAGCTGGTGCTTGGGGCAGCATTCTGCAAGGGGCGGCAGTCCCTGTTTTGCCCCCAAGCAGTGCACCGAATTGCTGCTGTGGGCAGCGGGCGCAGTCCGTGTGCCTTTAGGGCGGCAGGCGCATTTCCGCGGTGGCGGCAATTTGGCGGCAGCTTCTATGTTTAGCTGTCCATGGCGGCTTCAGCTAAACATAGAAGCTGCCGCCGAATTGCCGCAGCCACGGAAACGCGCCTGCCGCCCTAAGGGCACACGGACTGCCCCCGCCGCCCACGGTGGCAATTCGGCGTGCTGCTTGGGGCGGGGAAAACTGTAAAGCCGGCCCTGCTTGGCATGGCTTCCATGTCACTTGCAACATGTGCAAAATGTAGCCTCTCCCTTACTTGCTCACTGGTTAGAAGAGTGCTCATCATATTTCACCTACCCTGCACTCTGTACAATGGTTGTGTACAAAGTGGCAGGCTGACTGACTGTAATATAAGCTGGTGTTGCTGGGTTTTAATGCCCCTAATGGCACAGGTCCTTGCTATATTCAAGACTTTCTCCTTCCAGCTTAATTTGACTGGTATTGGCAGTGGAACACAGTCAGGAGTGGCAGGTTTGTAGAAATTTTGATGGTGCCCAGAACCCACCCCCCCAAACTCTACCCCGCACCTGCCTAAGGCTCTGGGAGGGAGTTTGGGTGGGGGGAGGAGGTCTGTGGTGCAGGCCCTGGGCTGGAGCAGGGGATTGGGGTGCAGGAGGGGTGCAGGGTGTAGGCTCTGGGAGGGAGTTTGGGTGAGGGAGGAGGTGTGGGGTGCAGGCTCTGGGATGGAGTTTGGGTGCTGGGTGCAGGCTCTGGGCTGGGGCAGCAGAAGGGGGTGAAGGGTGCAGGCTCTGGGACTGAGTTTGGATGTAGGCTCTGGGCTGGGGCAAGGGGTAGGAGTGCAGGAGGGGGTGAGGGGTGCAACCTCTGTGAGGGAGTTTGGGGGTGGGAGGGGGTGCAGGGGTGAGGGCTGTGGGGTGTGGCTGGGGATGAGGGGCTTGGGGTGTGGGAGGGGCTCAGGGCTAGGGTAGGGGTGTGGGGGGTGAGGGCTCTGGCTGGGGGTGTTGGCTCTGGGATGGGGCAGTGCTGGGGATGAGTTTGGGGTGCAGGCAGGCTGCCCTGGGGCTGGAACCAGAGAGGAGGACTCCCCTTAGCCCTCTGCCTGCTGGCAGCAGTGAGCTCTGGGGGAGGGACTCCCTCTCCACCCCCCCAGCAGCACACTCACCCCGCACCACTGTTACTGCACGTGCTCTTAGGGCCACTCTCAGAGCCAGGAAGCCCCCTCGCCTCCCCTCTGGTGGGTGATGCATGGGGGGGCTACCTTCACATGTGTGCCTCCTCCCCTGCTGCTGCCCCTCACTGTAGCCTCACTGGGGGTGGGGGATGGGGCTGCCCCTTGCCCGGCGTGAGGCAGGAGTGGTGACTGCGGGTGGGGGGGCCCCCTGTGCTGGTGGAGGGTCCCGCTGGAAAATGAAATGGTCTGAGGCAGAAGGGCAGGCTCAAGGTCAGTCTGCCCTGGCAGTAGTGAATGGGGGGCACTAGGACCCTGCGGTGGCAGTTGATGCAGGGAGGAAGCATGGAGCTGCAGGGGAGAGACAGGGATGCTCTGCTCTGGGGCCCCGGGGAGGCGCACGGGGGCAGCAAGTGGATGCCGGGGGACACTTGGAAGAGGTGTGGGGGGTGGCAGGCGGGGCCTGGGGAGAGACCCGGCCCCAAACATTGGTGGAGTAGGGCCCCCAGGCCCTGAATATTGCTGGAGCCCAGGGACCACGGGCCTATATAACTCGCCGCCCCTGGACAGAGTCCACCTTTAAGTATCTCACTGGAGTCTCTTGCTGGCAGGCAACTGAGCCTTTGCTGTAGTTGGTTCCAGTGTCTGGCACTTGCTCTGCACCAACATCACTTTTTAAAGCTTAAATCTTATAATCCTTTTAAACTTTAAACTTCATAGGTTGTTTGTGAGCATGACCATTGTAAGCCTCGTATCTGTTCCCTTCCCACGACTCCTTCTCTCTGTATCTTACCTACTCAGTGTTTTGAATTGTTTTTTATTGCTGTTCTTCAGTGCTCCAAGTGTCAGAGCTGGGAAGTGTTTTAAACATGAAGTGATTATTACTTTGAGTACATAATAATTGGGAAATGAATTCAATAGTGGTGCATCTGCAGATGGAAGATCTGTCCTGAATATATGTGTACACACATATGCACCTTGGAGGTGTGCACGCACGTAGAACATCTCTCTTTGTCACGTACACGCACTTGCATAGCTCACCGGTGCATGGGCATGAGCCCGTCCTCCCAAACACACAATAGATGTGAATCTACACTCCTTTGAGTACTGGAGGTTAGGTTTGAGTTTCTTGCATCTATTGATTTGATTCCAGGCTGGACAAAACCAAGGAGAGATCTGTTTTTCAGTTCTGGCTTGAACATAGCTGGGCTGAAGATGGCATGTACTGGAGAAATGGTGAGAATTTTGCAAAGTCAGGTGTTCTTGTGAGCTTTCTGCTATTTTGAGTCAAAATTCTGTGAAAAGAGTTCACCAGATTTTGGCAGCATCAAATCCAGATTCCAAACCTGTTCTTGATCTGATCACTGCCACCTTGGGCCGTCCATCTTGCTTTTTTCCTGCCCCAAAAGGCAAATAACAGCAAAGTCACACATCGTCATGCGTCTTCACCCTTACTGAACGAAATACCAAAGTACCTTCTTTTTATATTGGATTAATAAGAGGACTCAGCAGAGTATCTGGAACTCTGAATTCTTTATTACATAATTTCTATGGAGTTAGTATAGAATAAGGAGAGAGCATGACTTGTGCAGGCAGTTCAAGGGACTTTGTGTGAAAGCATGTGACTCTTTAAGCCCTACCCTGTACGTGACCTTCAGATAGTGTCAGCTTCATGGAATTGAAGGCAGAGCCAGGTTTGGTAGCTAACATGTGTCTTTGTATTCCCACTCCTGGCCATTGCTTTCCAGGTGTACACATCCTAGGGCCAGTATTTGGCCTGTTTTCTCAAGATATCTTCAAATTGCCTTTATCTCCATTGCTTTGATCAGTTTTGACTATGAACGAAAGCACCAAGTCAAGAGGATCAATAGCAACAGGAGCGCACTTTATCTTACGTTGCTGATCCTTATTCCAGGTTCTCTTCTTTCTGGCTTTAAAATTTTTTTTTGTCTTGTCTTGTTTTCATTATTGTTATATATGGCTGGGACTGCAAAAATTCAATAGGAATTAAAGTTACACAGCAAGAAGCACAATGCTGCCTTTTGCTGGGTTTTCTTAGGTGGATGGGGCCTGGGCACCTGAGAAAGAGAGGAGCTGAAAACCTCTACTCTCCTTGGTCATTCCTTAACGTGTGAAATGCTAACCTAGCTTAGCAGAGTCTGTGGCTGTTCCTAAACTAGCATTTTTCCTCTAAACCTTTCCACCAGCTCAGCTCCAGCTGCCACCATTTTCATCACAGTGTCGCCTAACTCTGCTCAGAACATGTCTGAATGACGCGGTAGTAAAACAGGCCTTGTCTCCACTGGTGCCTTGTCTCCACTAAAGCAGCGGTTCTCAAACTTTTGTACTGGTGACCCCTTTCACATGACAAGCCTCTGAGTTTGACCCCCCTCATGAATTAAAAACACTTTTTTATATATTTAACACCATTATAAAGGCTGGTGGCAAAGCGGGGTTTGGGGTGGAGGCTGACAGCTCGCAACCCCCCCCCCATGTAATAATCTCGCGACCCCCTGAGAGGTCCCGACCCCTAGTTTGAGAAGCCCTGCACTAGAGTTTCTGTAGTTGCTACCATTGGTAGTGCTGCAATGGTGGTAGCAAAGGTGGGAAACTTCCCCTCCCCCCCCCCCCCAAAAAAAAAGGCTAGTGTAGCCTGGGCAAGTGAGGGCTCAAGGTGAATGTTTGCCCATATTGACACCACAGAGTTTGTAGTACTGCAAGCAGGGGTTTGGAGGAAGAGGCTCTGACAGGAGGAATCAAAGAGTTGTTCAAAGCTGGAGACTGGGTTGAAGGGTGGCAACAAGCTGCTCTGCAGTTCTCCCAGGCAGGGGATGTCTGCAAGTTTTTTTCAAGCTACTTCTACTCACACACTATAATTACCATGTAACTGTCTTTCCCAGGGTTGGCCTAAGTTTTATACTATTAATCCTTAAAAATCTGATGTGCTTATTAGTCATCTTCATGAATGCACCTCCAGGCTCTACTTTCAGTAGCCTAACCTTCCAGCCACAGAACAACACGGATGCTGGCCTCCTCTACACCAGGAAATGTACACTGCTGACCATGGATGGGAGTGAACTAGTGCTGAACAGAGCTTGGCTTTGTCTATGCTTATAGCTAAACTTTGTTCTGCACTGATTCAGCTGCCAATGTAGCTAGCACCTGTGACGATAAGGCCTAAAGGACTTTACTTAGAACTTTGGTACTCCTCTATTGAGGCATCCTGTTATCAAGTGCTGTAACCCTGCATGGAAGTGAAGTGGAATTACTGCTGAGTCACTCCAGCAGTAGATTCAGTTCACACCAGCTAGGAGGTAAGGGCTGGAGACAAGTCTTTCAGCGAGAACCTTGGGAGCAGCCAAGCTTGGGCAGAAAGCTTAGGGTGAGGTTCACGTGTGGTTGCTTTTTATTTGCATTGCCAATAAAACCAAACCTCAGGAAGGGGGTTAAATTTGACCTAATATTTTGTGTGTGTGTGTGTACTTCGTTCAGAGCAGGGTGGGAGCTGTTATCGCCTCTAACTTGCATCTTAAACCTCTCAGGGCTCCTCAAGAAGCTCCTGCCTCCTCCCTCTGCCACATGCCCAATATTCTTGCATCTCCTCTAATAAGACCCTGGACTAACCACCCCCACACAGCTTTGACAACCCAACACCCCTACAGCTATCTGCCATACCTAGCCACAGCCCCTCCAGAAAGGGCTCAGATCTCAGTAACCAAGTATCAGATAGAAGGATCCTATGGAGAGATGCAGCTTAGGTGGGTCTCATGTTTCAACACAGGGGTGTGAAGGGGGAAAAAAAAAAAGCAGAGGAGAGAATTAGGGAGATCCTGAGAAAAAGCCCTTCATGTTGTGAGTACAGTTCTGCCTTAGGGCTCTGTTATGTTATTGAACAATAAAGGCAACCCCCTGGAGGGGAATGAATGTTTGGACAAGGGCCTAGTGTGAGGTGAGTGGTGGGGAATGGAGTGGGGTCTCTACCCATTGACACCATTCTTCTGTATTGCAAACCCTCCATCCCCTGCCAATTCACTCCTTCCAAGCAACTGGATTCACCCAGTTTCTAGTACCATCCACACTACAAATGTTAATGCCCCTGAGTAAGTTGCTTATCTGCTTCCTGGGAGACTAGAGGGGTCCATCTTCCTCCATGACTCCTGGAAAACACAGATGGGCAGACGGGAAACCACTAATTCATTTCCAAGGGAGAGGAACTGAAAAGACTCATGAGGAGGGATGCTGTCAGGCTGATGCTTCCCAGTAGCTCCAAACAGAAAGTTGCAGAGATCCCCGCTTTGCACTGGAGCACTTGGCACATACCCCAGACCCATTTTCTATTGTGTGCTGTGAACGAGTATTGTTTTCATTAAAACAATATGACAAATGAGCCAACAGAACAGGGAAAGAACTGTGTGCTGTTCAATAAGCACTTTGTATTTCAGTCCTAACCTTCTCCTTATTGATCGAGTGTGCCTCGCTAATCAAATTATTAAAAATGAAACCACTAATTACAGGAAATGGAAAGTCATTTAGTTGCTAGTAATGTAAAAAATAAAATTGGATTTTTCACATCTTACCTGATGTACAAAAACAACCCATCCTGTTCTAGCAGCTTTCTGCCCCTGGAATGCTACATCTCACATCTGGAATAGCTGTGTCCTTCATTTCCTAGTGCACCACAATGTCCTCTAGAGCACCCAGCACTGCTTCTGGAGGACCTTGTCCTGTGTCTAGTGTGCCTCATTCATACCTCTAGAATACTCTGGCCTGCATCTAGAACACCTGGCCCCACCGTTGAAATACCCTGCCTTGCATCTGGAGCAGGTCATTCCACGTGTGGAGCCTTTCATCCTACACACACAGCACCTTGCCCTGTATTTGGAGCATTTCCCTAATTACACCTATAGAATCTGACCTGCCTTAGTCAGCAGCACTCTGGTCTGTTGTTCAGAAGCCCTGGGTTTCAGTCCCCTTTCTGGTTCCTTGACTGAGAGTCCGAAGCATTTGGCCATGCTGTAATATCTACTTTAGCAGAGGGGAGGGGGAGCTCTCAGGCAAAACAGAGCATATTGCTATATTTTGATTTAGGCCTGAGCAACATTGGTTGGTGAAATGTTGAAGTTTAGCATTTCTGGCTTGTAGTCAAAAGGTTATTTAGAATAAGTTAACTCGTCCTAAACTCTGTCCCCACCTTTGAGTCCCTTGATTTAGTTGGTGTTGGTCCTGCTTTGAGCAGGGGATTGGATTAGATGACCTCCTGAGGTCTCTTCCAACCCTAATGATTGTCATGCTTACTGACTGTCCTGAAGGTGAGTGGAAACAAGCAAATGTGTAATGATGACCAGCCATTAATTATATTGAGACAATTAAGACACTTATTTATGTCTGGCCTAAGCAGAGATCTGTTACCAACTCCTTCTCCTTTGGGCCTGCTTACAAAGAGGATATCTGTTTGTGGTCACCACCAGACTTTTCAGGAAAATGTCTACCTCAGACTTGAATCTTCTACTATGACCTCAGATCAAGATACCTAATTCTTGGTCCATGATGAGCTATAACCAACATGCTGGAATCGCTAATTGGACAAGGGTGGTCCCTGAGGTGGAGCAAGGGGACACTGACCCCTACAAAAGACTTAAAACACACAGAGAAAAAAAAGGGGGCTCTCTTGCACCAATAGTGACACCCGAAGTTGTATCCTGCTCTCTTTCCTGGACTGGCCATCCGGAGAAGGAGATGCAAAAGACTGACAAGTTTGAAGCTATAACTAAAAGAGAGAGAAGACCACCTCTGTGCATGCAAAATGAGCTCAAGTTACTTGCAACATCAGAACTAGTTCTCAACTCAGACTGACCAGATGAGTTAGTGACTCTAAGAAGACAACATGATAGTACTTTTGTTTGACTTCTGCAACATCTAGTAGAGAGTCTGCTGTGTCAGCAACTGTTTCTCCAGGTAGACACTAAAAAACTCCCAAGTTGGTGTTTAATTTAGTAAGAGATTAGTTTGGGTTAAAAGCATATTATTCCAAAACTGCTAAGTGTCTGATTTAGGAATCACTTCTGTATCTGTGTAAAAGTGCCAGTAGATGCAGAAAGACATTGAGACTGTACTAGTAGGGGAAGAGGAATGACCTAACGGTTTGTCTGCATGGGCAGTGAGGGGTTATTGTTAAGCTTTTTGCTATGTGACTGGTAAAGTGCTGTACACAAGCTGAACCAATAGTGTGCATGTGGAATACCTGTTCCATTTTTCAATTTGCATTGTGTGTACACAAGGTGCATGCAGCTTGTTGTGAACTGATGGGATTGTGTTCTTGGAGGGCATCCTATGATCCTTTACTTCACTGTGCAGCAGCGTTTCATCCTGGGATTGTTTTCATTATGAATTGTGGGAAGCCAGGTGATTTCAAATTTTTGAACAATCCCATGTCTCTATACCCTGTTTGCTTTCTGGGCTGGCTAGCGCCTTTGTTGAATTGCTGTTGGCCAGCATGGACCCAGCAACATGCCATTCCACTATGGTGGCAGCCTCAAATACGCACAGGCTTCTTGGGTTGTATTTCAGCACTACAAGCCAGACAAATTCTGCTTTGGAGACTGCCCATTGCCCTGCTGAGTAAGTGATGTAGCAGCAATGGTGGAAGTGGGATGAGGGTAAGGGAGAAGAGGAGGACACCGAGTGGCTGGTTCTAGAGGATTGGTTCCTGGATCAGCTCCACATTGTGCAGTGCTGTTTCTGGGCTTAGGAGACCAGCACGGATTGGTAGGAAAGGATCATTCTGAAGACCAGTAGCAGCAAGAGAATTTCAGGATGGGCGGGAAATCTTGACTGAGATCAGTGCTACACTGACCGTGGAGCTGCAGTGCCAGTGTACTAACATGTGGTGCTCCATTTCCATGGAGAAGTGGGTCACCATTGCCATATGGAACTCCACCAGAGAGGTCCTTTGGGGCCATCTGCCTGTCCCAAGTCAACAACCAGGAGGATTACCATCGGCACATGGAGGTTGCAGCAGAGATGAGGAGCAACAACCTGACCCTACTAGGCATTAGCGAGACAAGATAGCTGGACAGAGACGACTGTTGACAGGAGAGCTGTTGCTGTATTCAGGACATGAAGAGTAGGCTTCATGATGTCCAAACAGGCACAGAGAGCACTGATTGGTTGGGAGGCACATGGTCCTTCAGTGCTACGCTCCAACCAATGACAGTGAAGAGGAGGACAAAGACTACTTTTACCTTCAGGTTGATAGCATGGCCCAGGATAGAAGACTCTGGAGATCTGTGGTTGCATGAATGAATGAATGAATTGCCATATGGGTGGCTAGCCATCCCTGAATGCTACTTTTCCATAGCCAACTGATTCAGCATGGGGGAGATCACCTGTTGGAGCCATTGTCATGCAGGTATGTCACATCATGGAAAAGGTACTGTTGCACCAGGTTATAAAGCTGGCTAACGCTAAGGAAATTATTGATGACTTCATATGCATGGGATTCCCAAACTGTATTGGGGCATGTAGAGAGGTTAGCTGGTGCTCGTCTCTCTCTGGGGCGGCAGGGAACCACACCGCCTCACTAAACTCGGGAAGATGTCTTGTGGGGAATTAGTTTGGCTGTGGGAGTCATCGTCTACGGCCTTTGTGAAAGCAGAAATAAACTCAGTAAGCCCAGGCCCTAGGTCAGGGTGAGGCAATGGTGAGTCAAGCGCTCAGGCCCTCAGGGGCTGAGCAACAACAGTATATAAGAGTACGCCCAGGACCTAGGCAGGGTGCGGCAATGGTGAGTCAGGCCCTCAGGCAGGGACTGAGCAGTAACAGGATATAAACAGTAGGCCGAGGCCCTAGGTTCCGAAGGGCCTGCGAGAGGGGGAGATAGGCCCTCCCACTCTACTGCATCCCAGCCCGGGGCCCTAGCAGTGGCAGAAGACCCGCTGCTGCGTCAGTGAGGATCCTGGCCGCAACACACTGACAGGGGTTCTGGCAGTGCTGCAGACAGACTAGGGTCAGCTGCCCCCGGCTACTTCCTACCTCCCCCTCTAGAGGTACCTGGGACAGAGTGGTGTTCTCAGCGGGGTCCAGCACCATGGGTTCTTTGGGATAGCCGGTGAGGGGTAGACTCAGCAACTCCCGGGTAGCTGGCACGGGGCAGGCTTGGCAACTCCTCTGGGTAGCTGGTGCAGGGCAGGTCGGGCCAGTCCCCGGTTTTACTGCAGGCCGCTGGGGTTTTCCAGTCATGAGGTAGGCTGGAGGCGTCTGGCCTCGCCGGTGGCTGCTCTCTCAGTGAGCTCTGAGGTCGGGCCTTTATACTTCCGGGGCAACGCCTGATCCTCTGCGGGGTGGGCTCTGAGCTCCCTGGTTCTGTCCACTCCGGTGTCTGGAGGGACTCTTCCCTCTTTGGGGTGGCAGGGAACCACACCGCCTCCCTACAGGGCAATTGATGGAACCCATGTGCCTATCATTTACTCCCCTATCAGAGCACAGAATTTATAAACAGAAAGAGTTATTTCTCCCTGGTGATCCAAGGGCTGGTTGACCACCATGGCAGGTTTACAAACATAAATGCAGGGTGGTCAGGAAGAAGGGCCCATGATGCTATGATCTTTTGGAACTCAGCTGTATTTGCATTAATGGAGATAGGACTGTTTGCCCCCAGGAACTCTATGAGCATTAGTGTTGTTGAGCTTGCTCTGGTTAGCCTGGGAGAATTGGCTTATCCCCTGCTTCCTAGTTAATGAAGCCATTCACAGGCCACTTGGACAGAAGGAAGGAACTTTGTAACGGTTGACTATCATTCTGCAACCGCTGAGTCAAGTCTATATTTGGCCATTTGAAAGGGAGATGGTGCTATTTGTGAAATAGGTTGGAAGAAGCAGAAAAAAATGTTATAGCATTATGTTGTATTGTGATATGATATTTGTAAGACCAAGAGAGGAAAACTTAACGATGGGGAGGAGGCCCAAATGCAGACACTTGCTTGGTGGTTTGAGCAGCCAGAGGACAGCTCTTCTCCATCCTCATCCCACTCAGCCTCCAATGAGTGTTGCCGGTTGCCTTTGTGGGAAGGGATGAGAAGAGAGCTGACAGCAGGATCCACAACCTGCCAGGGTTGGATGGTTGTTTAATTGTGTAAAATCCTGTCCAGTTCTTCATAAAATGGATAGATCACATACATGTTCCCTGCATGATGTCTTCCTTGCATCCTTCATTTTAATGTAAACCCTCCTGAGCTGCTTGCTTTTTATCCATCATTGGTAGGCATCCTGGTCATAACCCTGTGTAGGCAACTGCTTTGCAATGTCCACAAACAGGTCTTTGTTATGGTCACTGGCCACAAGAGTTTCCTGTACTGACGCCTCTCCCCAGATGGCAATGAGATCCAGAGTCTCAACACAGCTCATAATGGCAGCACAAGGCATGCGGTGTGGTTTGTGGTGTAGAATTGCTGTAGTATCACAAGAATGCTGATTCATTTGAATCCAAGAGAAAACGGTCAAAAACTGGCCCCGAGTCAGCTTTTAAAGGGAAAGGGGAGGATTTGACACCTGGAAATTTGACACCGGGAGGGGGCCACACAGGTAAACAAACAGATAAATGGTTGACTTCAAAGCAGTGTGGGATAGCCATTGGTGCCATACAAAAAGTGATGGGCAGCTGTTGTGTGCATATGAACAAGAGACTGAACTAATTCAATTTGCAGCAAACTTAGTCCTCTTTGCAAGAGGACTCCGGAGTTCACGGTAAGTGTGGAGTTAATTTGCTGTGATGCACTGCAGCATGTATAGGCTAGCATTTTAGAAGTGGATTAACTCAACTTGAACTAGTTTCAAAACTGGTTTGATCCCTAAGTAAATAAAGTCCAACGTAGGTGGTATGTGTTCAGAGAAATTTAAGGCAAGAATCAGCTTCTGTCCTTAGCAGACTCTTAGGCCAATTAATTAGATTAAAAGAAACTAATTCTGCCTTAACTGTCCTGTGAGGTATTGAAGTAATTCCTGTGGTAACCTTATAAATTGATTTAATCACTCATTGTAGTAATTGGAGAGCCAGATAAATTGATCCATGGATTTACTGATTGAATTTCAAGTGTAACCTTGATTTGATCATTGCATTGTTATATTTGATGAGATTAGGGAAATTGGAAGTAAATTAGTTAGAGATATTTTGTTTAAACGTATTTTTGCAAACTTCAGTGTAGGAAAACAACCTATTTAGAGGTAAAAGTAAATTCTGAGAGTTGCTCCTGGACCCGTATTTTAATTCTTTGATTAAAATCCTATTGCCACTACTTCTCTGTAGCTGGGAAAGATGATGGCTCCACTATGGGACCCCCAGAGGTTAAAGGGGAGAGAGATAATGGGTTGGCTCCGCAAATGTTCCACTGCTAGGGCCATGGGAACAGAAACCCCAATACACTCCAAATGCTAGTTTTCTTTAGTATTTTATTTCCTTTGCAAATTATTAGTTCTCATTTGTCTTCCTTAGCATGCCTCTGGAATAACTCTTTTTTTAATCTCTTGGATCCCACCGCTATCTTTTTATAGCAGCGCCCATCACTGTGGTATCCGAGCATCCACATTTTAAACTACCATTCTTGTAACTCTCTCCCTCTGGGCTGGAGCCAAGAGAAAGAGATGAAGATTCACCACCAAATAGATATAACAGAGCTAAAGATGGGCCCAAAGGTGATTTGAACCAGATCTTTCAGATCACTGGTGCATCAATTAGCTAATAGGCAGTGAGGCTTCCAAGACTATCAGAATGCAGGCTGTGTTAATAGCTGTTCTCCTCTAGGCCAAGAGTCTTCCACTTGCAGAAACCCAGGAGATATTCATCTCTTCTCTCTCTTGCAAATGCTGCCATTAGTTTTAAAAGTGACATTTGGTAATATAGCAACAGTGCAGCAAAAAACCCCTTAGCCTGCAGAGATGAATAGCTCCTGCCATTTCATTTTGTATCCACTGCTGAGCTATTTGAAAAGTGCAGGAGATAAGTAGCCTTATGACCATCAGAGATTAACAGTCTCTGAGGCACTGAATGTGGGTTGTTGCTGCTGGGAGTATAATGGCTGTTGAATTCACATTTATACAGAGATTTCAGTGAGGGCACTGCACAGAGCATTGTGTGTAAAAGGCCACGTACTATAAACATTGGGGCCATGCAAAATGACACATAGAGCAAAAACCCTGTCACCCAGGACCAGCAGGGCACTGACCAGTGCCTGCCACACAAGAGACCCAGTCTGATTGCAGTTTATGAATCCTCCTCAGAGTCAAGGGATATGCCGGAGCCTGTAAAATTCCAGCTACTCCTGTAGCTTTTTGCTACAGAGGATGTGAGTTCCGGGCTGCCTGTGAACCTGCAATACAGGTGCAGCAGCCTCGGGAGAGGTGTCAGTTGTCCTGCCTGGCTTTCTGATGCAGGTAACAGCCAGTGAGTGACTTCCCCCACCAGGCAAGCACAGGAAGCTCTGGAGGACAAAGTTACAGTGTAGCTGGTGGATTCTCTCACTGCCTCTGCTTTTGCTTACTTCCCATTTTGCGCAGCTGACTGACCAGCAATAGGCTCCAAGAGCGGCCGGAGCAGTGGGAGTCGGAGTCATGGAAGCGCCTGGGGCTGATGGGCTTGAGACACAGGCCTCGACATGCCCTGTCATCGCTTTCCAAAGCACATGTCCTAAAGAGCGAGCAGGGGCTTGATCAAGGGTGGCCAAGATGACAGCATCTTCTACCATCTCTGCTTTTGTGCTAGAATAGTAGAGACTCAGAAACAGCTGTGCTAGGCTCACACAAAGGCAATGATACTAATAATACTTTGCAGTTCACTGGCGTCTTTCAACCAGGAATCACAAAACACTCTGCACACATGAATGACTTCAGTCTTGCAACCCTTCTGGGAAGGAGGCTCTATTATTGTCCTCATATTATGGATAGGAAAATGGAGACACTGGGGGAGAAGTAACTTGCACAGGAGCCTGCACTGAGTCAAGGGCAGAGCTGGGGAAAGAACCAAGGCATCTTGATTCCCAGTTCCCTGCTCTAACCTCTAGACAATGCTGCCTTCTAATAACAATTAATTGTAACAAGTCAATTATATATGCATGTATTTACAGTGAATGGTACCCAACACCATAGTATCTGAGCACCTTCCAGACACTGAGAGTTATCCCCACAACACCCCAGTGAGATAGAGAAGTCATATTGTACCTGTTTTGCAGATGAGGAATTGAAGCACTGCGATTAAGGTCAATTTAATCTCCTGTGTTCTTCAAGGAATCTTACATTATATAAAGAACCTGTGCAGGTTCCAATGAGCCACCCAAATGCTGCATGAGTTCATTGTAACAATGTAATTCAGGGTACTGGGTCCAAGGAACCTCAATAGTTCTTTCTAACTCAAGAGAAAATGTTACATCCAAATTGCTATGTTTGCACCTTCAGAGAACAGAATTTGTTCATGGTAATGAGTTTGTTAGATCTCAGTCTGGTCCTTTTATTTCAGCAGGTGTGTTTGCAATTGCCGTTACGCAATAAAAGGATGAGCTGTTAATTCCTCCCACCTACATTTTTAAGAATTGGTACTCAAGGAAGCAAGAGATTCACAGCATTGTCTACAGGTTCCTGCAGATACATGCTACAGAGCGCTGATGTTCCAGCTTAATCCTATCCAGCAACATCCCTTATTCCACTCCTGGGAGTCCTCTAAGTGGAGAATGCCAATTATACCAAATTGTGTGGAGATACACTTAAACCTCCATAAAGAACCAGAATTTCATCAGGTAGTCTGAGGTCTACAGTGCAGACTAAGCACTTGTCTACACTACCATTTTTGTCAGTATAACTTATGTCACTCAGGGGTGTAAAAAAAACCCACCCCCAAGCTATATAAGTTACACCAACAGAAGTGCCGGTGTGCACAGCGCTATGTTGGTGGGAGAGCTTCTCCTGCTGCCATAGCTACCGCCGCTCGTGGAAGTGGTTTTATGATGCTGACCAGAGAGCTCTCTCCTGTCGGCGTAGAGCGGCTACACGAGTGATTTTTACAGTGGCACAGTTGCATCGGTACAGCTGTGCTGCTGTAAGCTTGCTAGTGTCGACATGGCCGTACAGAGGTATACCCGGTAACTACATGTGAAAAATCCACATCCCTGAGTGATGTAGTTTATACCAACTTACCCCCTGGTGTAAACAGTGCTAAGTTGGTGGAGAGCTTCTCCCTTGACATAGCTACCGCCTCTTCTGTTGGCATAGAGCAGGGGTCAGCAACCTACGGCACATATGCCAAAGGTGGCATGCGGGCCGATTTTGCCTGACACGTGGCTGCCAGCCGGGGTCCCAGCCACCAGCCCTGCTCAGCGCACAGCCGGCTGAGTGAACGGAACCCCAAGCCGGCAGGAGGCTGAGCGGGGCTGGTGGCTGGGACCCCAGACCGGCAGCAGGTGCGCCCCACGGCTCCCCCCTCACCGTGCTCAGGTTCTGTGGCTCCTGGGAGTGTGAGCTGCCGGGGCGCCGGGCCCTGAGCCTGCTGTGGGAGGAGTGGCAGCGGCGGCTCACACTCCTGGGAGCTGCAGAGCCCAAGCGCGGTGAGGGGGGAAACTGGGGGGCGGGAGGGGGCGCATGGGGACCGTCGCTCACATGCATCTGCTGCAGGACCCCCCCGGGGGGGTGGGGCACCGGGCCACAGCCTGGGCAGGCGCACCCCCGGCTCCCCCTTCACTGCGCTCGGGTGCTGCGGGTCCCGGAAGTGTGAGCCGCCACAGCCGCTGCCCCTCCTGCAGCTCCCCCCCTCCCACTGCCTCAGTACTCTGCGGGGAAGGGGCTGTGTGCACAGCAGCTTGGCAGCATGTTTTGCCTCCACGTGGACCCAGCGTCTGACCAGCATTGGCATGGTAAGGGGAGTCCCGGGGCGCAGTCAGGGAGCAGGGGGAGGGTTGGATGGGTTGGGAGTTCTGGGGGTCTTGTCAGGGGGCGGGTTGTGGTTGGATGGGGCGTGGGAGTCCCGGGGGTCTGTCTGGGGGCGGGGATGTGGATATGGGTTGGGGCAGTCAGGGGACAGGTAGGGGGTAGGGTCCTAGGGAGGCAGTTGGGGGGCTCTCAGGAGGGGGCAGTCAGGGGACAAGGAGCAGGGAGGCTTAGGCAGGGGGTGGGGTTCTGGGGGGCAGTTAGGGGCAGGGGTCCCAGGAGGGGGCAGTCAGGGGACAAGGAGCAGGGGGGGTGTTGGGGGTTCTGACGGGGGCAGTCGGGGTGGGAAGTGGGAGGGAGTGGATGGGGGCGGGGCTAGGGCAGGTCTCTCCCCTCTTTTTTGATTGATGAACTTTTACAAGTGTGTGACAGTAAAGTGCACTGTATTATATCGTTCAAAAAAGGGATGGATCCATTGATCTTGCCACACTGGAACCACTGACCTTCAGTGCAACCTCCATTGTGCCAGTGAATTCACACTCTGTTGATCAGGATCAGCTTCAGCGGGCACAATGTTCTGAAGATTCAGAGCAGGCTACGCAGCGGGGACAGAAGGCCAGCGAGGATAATTGGCGGCATGTGACTTCCAGAAGAGGAAAGAGTACCAGAAACGTCCATGTACCAGTAACACAGATGCAGGTGAGCAACCGTTTTCATGTTCTCTCCACAGGTACTAGTGCAGAGGGTGGAGTGGATGATACATCTGAGGGAACAGAGCAGAAGGAGACTCCACTGATTGGAAGGCATGAGATGCGCCATCCTAGGGATGGGGGTTCCACGACCACCACTCCCAAGAGGAGGAGGAGGAGAAGGAGGAGGAGGGTGGTGGTGGTGGTCGGGGACTCTCTCCTCAGGGGGACTGAGTCATCTATCTGCCGCCCTGACCGGGAAAACCGAGAGCTGTGCTGCTTGCCAGGGGCTAGGATTCATGATGTGACGGAGAGACTGCTGAGACTCATCAAGCCCTCGGATCGCTACCCCTTCCTGCTTCTCCACGTGGGCACCAATGATACTGCCAAGAATGACCTCGAGCGTATCACTGCAGACTACGTGGCTCTGGGAAGAAGGATAAAGGAGTTTGAGGCGCAAGTGGTGTTCTCGTCTATCCTCCCTGTGGCAGGAAAAGGCCAGGGTAGAGAGCGTCGAATCGTGGAAATCAACGAATGGCTACGCAGATGGTGTCGGAGAGAAGGGTTTGGATTCTTTGACAATGGGATGGTTTTCCAAGAAGAAGGATTGCTAGGCAGAGACGGGCTCCACCTCACGAAGAGAGGGAAGAGCATCTTTGCAAGCAGGCTGGCTAACCTAGTGAGGAGGGCTTTAAACTAGGTTCACCGGGGGAAGGAGACCAAAGCCCCGAGGTAAGTAGGGAAGTGGGATATCGGGAGAAAGCACAAATAGGTGAGTGCAAGAGGGGAGGGCTCCAGCCCCATACTGGGACACCAGGACGATTAGTGAGTCATCTTACATGCCTATACACAAATGCAAGAAGCCTGGGGAACAAGCAGGGAGAACTAGAAGTCCTGGCACAGTCAAGGAATTATGATGTAATTGGAATAACAGAGACTTGGTGGGATAACTCACATGATTGGAGTACTGTCATGGATGGATATAAACTGTTCAGGAAGGATAGGCAGGGCAGAAAAGGTGGGGGAGTTGCGTTGTATGTAAGAGAGCAGTATGACTGCTCAGAGCTCCAGTATGAAACTGTAGAAAAACCTGAGAGTCTCTGGATTAAATTTAGAAGTATGAACAACAAGGGTGATGTCGTGGTGGGAGTCTGCTACAGACCACCAGACCAGGGGGATGAGGTGGACGAGGCTTTCTTCCAGCAACTAACAGAAGTTGCTAGATCACAGGCCCTGGTTCTCATGGGTGACTTTAATCACCCCGATATCTGCTGGGAGAGCAATACAGCAGTGCACAGACAATCCAGGAAGTTTCTGGAAAGTGTAGGGGACAATTTCCTGGTGCAAGTGCTGGAGGAACCAGCTAGGGGAAAAGCTCTTCTTGACCTGCTGCTCACAAACAGGGAAGAATTAGTAGGGGAAACAAAAGTTGATGGGAACCAGGGAAGCAAAAGTGGAAGGGAACCTGGGAGGCAGTGACCATGAGATGGTCGAGTTCAGGATCCTGACACAAGGAAGAAAGGAGAGCAGCAGAATACGGACCCTGGACTTCAGAAAAGCAGACTTCGACTCCCTCAGGGAACTGATGGGCAAGGTTCCCTGGGAGAATAACATGACGGGGAAAGGAGTCGAGGAAAGCTGGCTGTATTTTAAAGAACCCTGATTGAGGTTGCAGGAACAAACCATCCCGATGTGTAGGAAGAAAAGTAAATATGGCAGGCGACCAGCTTGGCTTAACAGTGAAATCCTTGCTCGTCTTAAACACAAAAAAACAGCTTACAAGAAGTGGAAGATTGGACAAATAACCAGGGAGGAGTATAAAAGTATTGCTCAGGCATGCAGGAGTGAAATTAGGAAGGCCAAATCACGCTTGGAGTTGCAGCTAGCCGGAGATGTTAGGAGTAACAAGAAGGGTTTCTTCAGGTATGTTAGCAACAAGAAGAAAGTCAAGGAAAGTGTGGGCCCCTTGCTGAATGAGGGAGGGAACCTAGTGACAGAGGATGTGGAGAAAGCTAGTGTACTCAATGCTTTTTTTGCCTCTGTCTTCACAGACAAGGTCAGCTCCCAGACAGCTGCACTCTGCAGCATGGTATGGGGAGGAGGTGACCAGCTCTCTGTGGAGAAAGAAGTAGTTCGGGACTATTTAGAAAAGCTGGACGAGCACAAGTCCATGGGGCCGGATGCGCTGCATCCGAGGGTGCTAAAGGAGTTGGCCGATGAGATTGCAGAACCATTGGCCATTAACTTTGAAAAATCATGGCGATCGGGGGAGGTCCCGGATGACTGGAAAAAAGCTAATGTAGTGCCCATCTTTAAAAAAGGGAAGAAGGAAGATCCAGGGAACTACAGGCCAGTCAGTCTCACCTCAGTCCCTGGAAAAATCATGGAACAGGTCCTCAAGGAATCAATTCTGAACCACTTAAAGGAGGGGAAAGTGATCAGGAACAGTCAGCATGGATTCACCAAGGGCAAGTCATGCCTGACTAACCTAATTGCCTTCTATGATGAGATAACCGGTTCTGTGGATGAGGGGAAAGCAGTGGATGTGCTATTTCTGGACTTTAGCAAAGCTTTTGATACAGTCTCCCACAGTATTCTTGCCAGCAAGTTAAAGAAGTCTGGGCTGGATGAATGGACGGTAAGGTGGATAGAAAACTGGCTAGATGGTCGGGCTCAACAGGTAGTGATCAATGGTTCCATGTCTAGTTGGCAGCCGGTATCAAGTGGAGTGCCCCAAGGGTCGGTCCTGGGGCCGGTTTTGTTCAATATCTTCATTAACGATCTGGAGGATGGTGTGGACTGCACTCTCAGCAAGTTTGCAGATGACACTAAACTGGGAGGAGTGGTTGATACGCTGGAGGGTAGGGCTAGGATACAGAGGGACCTAGACAAATTAGAGGATTGGGCCAAAAGAAATATGATGAGGTTCAACAAGGACAAGTACAGAGTCCTGCACTTAGGACGGAAGAATCCCATGCACTGCTACAGACTAGGGACCGAATGGCTGGGCAGCAGTTCTGCAGAAAAGGACCTAGGGGTTACGGTGGATGAAAAGCTGAATGAGTCAACAGTGTGCCCTTGTTGCCAAGAAGGCTAATGGCATTTTGGGTTGTATAAGTAGGGGAATTTCCAGCAGATCAAGGGATGTGATCATTCCCCTCTATTCAGCACTGGTGAGGCCTCATTCGGAGTACTGTGTCCAGTTTTGGGCCCCACACTACAAGAAGGATGTGGATAAATTGGAGAGAGTCCAGCGGAGGGCAACAAAAATGATTAGGGGGCTGGAGCACATGACTTATGAAGAGAGGCTGAGGGAACTGGGATTGTTTAGCCTGCAGAAGAAAAGAATGAGGGGGGATTTGATAGCTGCTTTCAACTACCTGAAAGGGGGTTCCAAAGAGGATGGAGCTAGACTGTTCTCAGTGGTAGAAGATGACAGAACAAGGAGTAATGGTCTCAAGTTTCAGTGGGGGAGGTTTAGGTTGGACATTAGGAAAAACTTTTTCACTAGTAGGGTCGTGAAGAACTGGAATGGGTTACCTAGGGAGGTGGTGGAATCTCCTTCCTTAGAGGTTTTTAAGGTCAGGCTTGACAAAGCCCTGGCTGGGATGATTTAGTTGGGTTTGGTCCTGCTTTGAGCAGGGGGTTGGACTAGATGACTTCCTGAGGTCCCTTCCAACCCTGAGTTTCTATGATTCCAGCTTCTGTAATTGCTAAAATTCAGTACCAAACAAGTGAAGTTTAAAGATAACTCCATGGCTGAGTGAGTCTATTACTCTCACGCTGTCTTTGGTTTTATTCCAGTGCTGAACAAAAACAGTTTTCAAAACCCCCAAAGTTGCTGTAAAACAGACTACGTTATCCTTTGGACAGCTCTAGTAATTATTCCATTGCTTGTCATTTCAGTACATTTGGTTCAAAATGTACAAGAAGGCAATATTCCTCCTGGGGACAGGAATGTGTGTCTAGCAGGGATTGAGGGATCACTCTCATCATGGCTGGATTTCTTTCCTTGTAATGAGGCAATGATTCTGTGGGGACTAAGGCAAAAACAATATTTTCAACTGAAAGGGACAAAAAAAGAGGAATGTACTTCCTCCCCCCCACCCCGCTTCCTGTGGTCAGGTGATGGCCTGTTAAGTGCAACCATGGGAGTCTTTCCAAAAGAATCACTGTTCTATGTCCTGGGAATTTCATTCACTTTAGATCTTTTTCATGTTCTCTAGAGTAGAAAGCCAAGGAGTGAAACCTGCAAGGTACTGAGTGCCCTCAACTACTATTCTTCCACTTTTAAAAACTGCAGTGGTATTAGCAAGACATTGAAGCACTCTGAGCTATGGCAAAATATGCTGTTAAAATGGGCCTGATTCTCCACTTGCTTGCACCTTGAGTTATAATTTATGCCTTGTGCTAAGTGGCTGCCAGCTCCAAACAGCAGCATTTAATATCCTGTCTGTATAGGTGCAAATGACTACACAAGGTACAAGGCAAAGGAGGATCAGGCCCTACAATTCCAGCTGACAAGTGTTAACTCTGCAAATGCGTGAACAGAATAGAATGTCTCCTATGAGCCTGATTT
Organism: Mauremys reevesii; assembly: GCF_016161935.1. Classification (NCBI taxonomy): domain Eukaryota; kingdom Metazoa; phylum Chordata; order Testudines; family Geoemydidae; genus Mauremys; species Mauremys reevesii. Next base: position 62,988,374 of record NC_052625.1, read on the forward strand.
CTTTAGCCTCCTGTCTAAAACAAGAATTACCTGATATTGCTTAAAACAATGAGTATAACCCTCACCCTGCAAAACTGGCATAAACCGAGAAAGCTACTAAATCTAAAACATTGTCTTCTGAGGATTTGCTCAATTTCAGCCTGCAAACAGAAATAAATTTTTAAAAAACCTGAGCCCGTAAAGGGATTATAACCTGCAAGACTGTTTCCTCAATAATGTTCTTATGTCCTTCAATCAACTACACACTGGTGCAATATAGAGACAAAACACTTTTATATGCACCTACAATTAAAAGGCTTTTTATATCCAAGGCTAGATTTTTACTTTCTTTTTATGTTTCAGACAGAGAGAAATACTTTCAATAAACAAACAGCCCTAAGTATTCCATTTCTAAATTGTGTAGGATCCTATGAAATAGTAATCGACACCTTAGTTACATAAGGGACCCCTCCTCCCCGTCACTGCCATCGAACTGTAGAGGCTGAGGGCTCAAACTGTAAATTGGGTAAATGCTATGTGGGGGAATGGCAGGATGTAGGAGTTGTGGCAGGATCTTCGGTGTCTAGCCACCACAGCTGTGAATACCGTATTTGCTTCACCTACAGCCATTGTAGTCATGGAATAGGTATATTTCCTTTTTTCAAAGACTGCATCAGCTTCCGTTGTGCCCCTCAGAGGAGTATGTATGTGCCCTCTATAATGCCCAGTACAGATGGGATGTTCTCCATGGAATAGGGTTCCGGAACAACTTGGTGCTGCATGTGCCTATAAGAAAGAGAATGTGGTCTGTAACCCTGCAGCTCACAGCATTTAAGAAGTATCCTAGGCACACAGAGGCAGAGGGCTGGTTGATGCCAATAGTGTCCCTAATGGGTCTTTGAAAGGAGCAAAAGTCATGGATGCCAAGTGCTGTGCTGATCCTGATTACTACACAGAGTGCGTGACTCTTGTGGGTCAACTTCTCTTGCTCCCCCTTCAGCTCATCACAGAAGTGTCAAATAGAAGGCAGCGGGGGGTAGCTTGCACCTCTGTATGAACTGTGCCTCAGATTGAGGAAGTTCCTCTGAAGTTCACAGAGGGTGTTAGGAGGGCAAGGGCACTTCCTTCTCTGAGCCTTTCTTTCCCTTGCCCATTGACTTCTTTCTCTGCCTCATGATGTACGGACCCAGAGAAGGTAGGTGTTGTACTTCTGTCTCTTCCCAAGAATGTCCCCTACCGCTCCAGTGACCCCTCGCCCAGAAACCCTATTGTGGATGTGATGGTGAGGGAGCTGGATCAGTTATATATAACAAATGGAACCAGAGTCTTGACTGGAAGAGCAGCTCAAATGTTAGTGGCCTTAAACTTAGGACTGATTTGACCTTCTGCTGATAAATTGTATAGTCAACTGCTTGACCACACTTATGGTTCGTTATGAAATATACTCAAGAGACAAATTAACCAGTCAGGTTTATTAATATGGAAAAAAGTTCTATATGATATCAGTCTCTGCAGAGCAGTTCCATGCAGCGATGTTCCATTTCCCTTACGCAGAAGGTGTGTCCCCAAGTTACACATTTCAACTGGGATTATTTATCTGATTTTACAGGTTACACATTTCTTTACACATCACTAAAATCCAATCCATCAGTTTGTTCCAGTTCTCTAACATGTTGTTCTATTCCTTCCTTATCTTTGTTTTGGATACTAGCATTCCACGTACTGGTCTGTGAAGGTACTTCCCTAGCTTGTATTAAAACATAGAATGACAGTATCTTGATTTTGTCAAGTTTCCTCTCTGCTGGTGCCAAATGCTTGCTTAAGCAAATGCACGGTGTTATGGGATACTTAGCATAAGTGAACAGGATTACGATATAGGCCAGTTTAGGCTATATCACTGTTACAATATTTGTGCTTAATGTTTTTGGTGCTTAATGCATACTTATATACAGGGTGCAGATAATACATATTAATATATCTATTTATATGCTAGTCAGCATCTATTAGTCAACACTTCCTTTACTGAAGCCTTTTGGCTGGTATACAGGCTTAGTCAATTGTCACTAATACAGTCTGTTCACTGGAGGACCTATAGTTGTACAAAAGGAGTTTGCCTTCCACTATATGAGACAGATAGGATTTCTGTTGAGATTATGGAATGGATTACTTGCTGCTCACATGGTGCAAAGTCTACAGGTTCAAGGCAGAAATAGTCAGTAAATAATTCCCGTTGTATAGGGCAGTGCTTCCCAAAATGTGGGTTGCCCCCTTGGGGAAGGACAAAAGGCTAATGGGAGTGGGGAGAAGGTGAATACATTAAGATGTGTGAGCCTTCAGCAACACATGGTGAAGTTCAAGGGGGGTACAATAGGTTTTGTTCTCCTGAAGATGAGTCCAGCTTTTGTTAGTTGGGTAGCATAGGAAACACTCTCATAGTGTAAGGCTGGTGTAGGTGGACAAGGCAGAACCTGTACTCCTACCCTGTAGATGAGGTGTCTCAGGGGAGTGAAGTGGGGTGTGGGGGGGGAGGAAGAATGGCAGAGCTCTGCTATGCCAGTTCTCCACTAGTGTAAGTTCCCTAACTTCTACCAGGTTTGACCAGCAGTGGATTAGGGAGCTGATTTTGGCTCTCCACTGTAGATGAAATTTGCATGGGTGGGGTGGAGAATCCAGAACTATTTGTTTATGTGGCATTAGCCTGATAAATATAAATTCAATTGAACTGATTATGTTATTCTCAGATGGAAAGGATATTTTACATTAAATTTAGAGAGAGGTATTTAATGATGTATTTTATTTTACTATTAATTTTAGGGGTGTTGGAAAAGTTGTGTATAAAGTCCATTTCTTTAGCATCAGGAATGAGGGCTCCACCAAACCACCTACCCCGTTGGGGATGTTAAAGAGAACTAATCAGTCTTTGAATCCATTAATCCCTGATTGTTCCTCACAATAGATATATATCTGTGTTTACAAGATGGGGCATAGTCTTCTACCATCTGAGAAACAGAAGCTGTTTGGATGATCTTGTCCACAATAACAACAAAGCCTGCAGAGAAGTGTTGAAATTTACCTGTTCTTCAGGCTCCCTCATCTCTGACTCACTCATGGGTTGTCAACTTTAGAGCCAGACCTTCACCTAAGCCTGGTGTTTCAGCTGTAGCTGCTCTCATCTGAATAGAGAAATGAGTGAGCGATGAGAAAGTAAACATTTTTTAAAATATACCAGAAGCAGGAAGCCTGCCAAACAAACAATCGGTGGGGCCATTGGATAATCAACTAAAGGACCATTTAAGGAAGACCAAGCCATTGCAGAGAAGGTAAATTAATTCTTTGCATCTATCTTCACTGCAGAGGATATGAAGGTGATTCCCACACCTAAGCCATTCTTTTTAGGTGAGAAATCTGAGGAATTGTCCTGGATTGAGATGTCCATAGAGGAGGCTAATAAAATTTGTGGTTGTTACAATGTTGGGAGGTATTGCCAGTACAGAGGAAGATTGGAAGATCTCGATGATCTTGAAAAAGGGAGTAATAGAAATGGGATAAAATTTAATAGTGCAAAGTGCACTTAGGGACTAATAACAAGGCTTTTTGCTATAAGCTGGGGACTTATCAGTTGGAAGTGACAGAGGAGGAGAAAGACCTGGGTGTTTTGGTTGACCACAGGTTGACTATGAGCTGCCAATGTGATGTGGCTGTGGAAAAGGCTAATGCAATCCTAGGATGCATCAGGCAAGATATTTCCGGTAGAGATAGGGAAGTGTTAGTACTATTATACAAGGCACTGGCAAGACCTCATTTGGGAATACTGTGTGCAGTTCTGGTCTCCCATGTTTAAGGAAGATGAATTCAAAGTGGAACAGGTACAGAGAAGGGTTACTAGGATGATCAGAGGAATGGAAAACCTCTGAGGAGTCTCAAAGAGCTTGGCTTGTTTACCAAACAAAGGGGAGATGGGATTGCTTTCTATAAATACATCAGAGGGATAAATACCAGGGAGAAAGAGGAGTTATTCAAGTTTAGGTGCCAATGTTGACACAAGAACAAATGGATATAAACTGGCCCTCAACAAGTTTAGACTTGAAATTAGATGAAGGTTTGTAACCATCAGAGGAGTGAAGTTCTGGAACAGCCTTCCAAGGGAAGCAGTGGGGGCAAACAACCGAAGTGGCCTCAGGACTGAGTTTGATAAGCTAATGGAAGGGATGGTATGATGAGACTGCCTACAATGGAATATACTGTAGCTCACTTGTGACTGCTAGCAGCAAATATTTCCAATGGCCAGTGATGGGATGCTAGTTGTAGGGGAGGAAGGGCTGAGAGATACTACAGGAAATTCTTTCCCAGCTGTCTGGCTGTTGGGTCCTGCCCACATTCTCAGGATCTAATGGTTTGCCATATTTGGGATCAGGAAGGAATTTTTCCCTGAGTCAGGTTGGCAAAGACCCTTGGATTTTTGTTGCCTTCCTCTGCAGCATGGGGCATGGGTCTCTTCCTGGTTTAAACTAGTTTAAATGGTTGATTCTCTGTAACCTGAAGTCTTTAAATCATGATTTGAGGACTTCAATAACTCAGCCAGAGGCTATGAGTCTATTAAAGGAGTGGATGGGAGAGATTCTGTGGCCTGAAATGTGCAGGAGGTCAGACTAGTTGATCATGATGGTCCCTTCAGGCCTTAAAGTCTATGAGGTTTTGAAATAAACTGATAAATTAAATGGTAGTAAGTCATCAAGACCAGAAGATATTCACCCAAAAGTTCTGAAGGAACTAAAATATGAAACTGTAGAAATACTAACTGCGATATGTAATCTATTGTTTAAATCAGCCTCTCTACCAGATGACAGGTGGATAGCTAATGTAATGGCAATTTTGAAAAAACACTCCAGAGGTGATCCTGGCAGTTACAGGCCAGTAAGACTAACTTAAGTACCATGCAAACTGTTTGAAACTATAATAAAGAACATAATTATTGGATGCATAGATGAACATGACATGTTGAGGAAGAGTCGCCAGGGCTTTTGTAAAGGGAAATCATGCCTTACCAATCAAACATGTGGACAAGGGTGATTCAGTGGATATAGAGTTTCAGAAAGCCTTTGACAAGGTCCCTCACTGAAGGTTCTTAAGCAAAGTAAGGAGTCCTGGAATAAGAAGAAAGGTCCTATCATGGAGCAGTAACTGGTTAAAGATGGGAAACAAATGGTAGGAATAAATGGTCAGTTTTTGCAGTGGAGAGACGTAAATAGTGGGGTTCCCCAAGGACCTGTACTGGGACCAGTGCTGTTCGACATATTCATAAATGATCTGGAACAGAGGGTGAACAATGAGGTGGCAAAGTTTGCAGATGATACAAAATTATTCAAGACAGTTAAGTCAAAGCAGCAGAGTGAAGAGTTACAAAGGAATCTCAAAAAACTGGGTGAACGGGCAACACAATAGCAAGTGAAATTCAGTGTTGATAAATGCAGAGTAATACAAATTGGAAAACATAATCCCAAGTATACATATAAAATGTGGTCTAAAATAGCTGTTCCAACTACTAGGAGATCATGGAGTCATTGTAGATTGTTCTCTGAAAACTTCTGCTCAATATACAGTGGCAGTCAAAAAAGCTAACAATGTTATGAACCATTAGGAAATGGATAGAAAATAAGACAGAAAATATTGTAATGTCACTATATAAATCCATGGTACACCCACACCTTGAATATTGTGAACAGTTCTGGTCATGTCATCTCAATAAAGGTACATTGGAATTGGAAAAAATTCAGAGAAGGGCAACAATCATAAATGGCATGGAGAAAGTGAATGAGGAAGTGTAATTTATCCCTTCATATAACACAAGAACCAGGAGTCACCCAATGAAATTAATAGGCAGCAGGATTAAAATAAACCTAAGCACATAGTTCTTCACATTCAGTCAAACTATGGCCCTCTTTGCCATGGGGTGTTGTGAAGGCCAAAAGTTTAACTGAGTTTAAAAAAGAATTAGATAAGTTCATAGAGGATAGGTCCATCAATGGCTATTAGCCAAGATGGTCGGGGACACAATCCCGTGCTATGGGTGTCTCTAAACCTCTGACTGTCAGAAGCTGGGACAGGATGGCAGGGGATGGATCACTCAATAAATTGCCCTTTTCTGTTCATTCCCTCTGCAAAGGGTCCCCAGGGTGCAACCTGGACTGTGGGACCACTGAGCCCTGCAAACCCACCAGCCTGGGCTGCCCCTCACATTGTGATGCTGATGTCAAGCTACAAGCCTCTGACAGGCCTTGCACTTACACAGCCACCCACAGGCAGGGACACACCCAACTGAGATACATGAATGATCTCCCAGCCACTCATAAACCCACAATAGAGAAGCTCTAGCCAATTCCCCTCTGTTCCAGCCCTACATCAGTGTAAGAACTATACCGTCTTACACTGGTTAGAAGCCTGATCAGTGTAAGTTCAAAATTTAATTTGCCACTCAAAGGGTAGTGGATGTACAACATCCCTTGTTAACCTGAGCTGAGATTCCCTAAGCATTTCAACCAAAAGCAGACTATATTAGATAAAATATTTATTAATTACAGAAAGAGATTTTAAATGATTATAAGTATCAGGCATAGAGATCAAAGTTGGTTACCTAAGAAATAAAAATAAATTTGCAGTCTAAATTCTAACTTAAACAGACTAAGCAAGATTTGAATCAAACAGTCTCTCACCCTAACAGATGGTACAAGCAGCTTACAGTTCCTAATTACATAGTCTGGACCCCCTTCCAGCCTGGGACCAATCTCCCTAGTTCAAAGTCTTTGTCTTCCATACAGTCTTCCAGGTGTTGAGATGGAGGGTGTGTGTGAGGCCAAGTGATGATGTCACTGACTTTTATACTTTCTTCTAGCTACTAGAAAGATCCTTGCTATGATGTGAATGCGTTGTACAAAACATATAATCATATGACAGTGGGGAATATGGGGGTTCCAGGGTGCTACTTTGAAGAACAGCATGCCACACCCTCTGAAGCATATGACACTGGCTACCATCAGAAGACAGGACACTGGGCTAGATGGACCATTGGTCTGACCGTATGGCCATTCTTATGTTCTTAAGTCCAAGGAAGGATTGCTTTGTGATTTGTAAACACAACTAGCAGTAATAGTTATACTCAGATCCTGTGACTTGCATAATGATCTGATATTAAATTACAACAAAGCACATTGATAAGTGAATGGCAGTGATTAGCCAGGAGCTTTGGTGTTCACCATAGGAGACTTCTGTGTTTGGTTCAGTCTGCAACATCCCCTGAAGATCAGCTACTCTTTAATTTTGATTGGTGCACTATAAGAACACTGTGTTTGCATCAGTGACTGGCTTAGTGGAAGTGTATGAAAATGTTATTAAAATGGGAAAATGCCTCTTCAAGTGGGTTTTGCTTTGCCACTTAACAGTCCCATATAAATGATGTACAAAGGATTTGGATGAGAGGACGCTATCAGAGATAATAAACTATTAATAGGAACTAGTCAAGTTTCACTCAGTGGGATTAAGACTCAATCATCTCCCATTTAGGAGTATAGTACCAAGCCATCCTTCTGATATGACAAGGTTTGTGTTTTTCCAGTGAGGAGGAAGAGCGGATTTTCATTTAACATTTTTTAATTTGTGTGAATGATCCTTTGGTGGGTTTGCAGATCTGCGGAGACCTCCAGGCTCATGCTCTAACTATACAGTTAGAGGAGGGGTGTAGAGATAGGATCATCATTACAAACGGTGAGCACTGGGGGTTGCTGAAACAAGTCGCTCAGCACAGAGTGGGTTAGGGTGGTTGGAGGATGTTTTCTAAGAAGGGTGGAGACAGATGTGGGTTCCACAGCTCACCATATATGATATCGCAGTTCATAGTACACAGGTTTCGCCCTTGAAATCTGGGCCAGTCCCCTCAGTTGGAGTCTTCAGAGTGTCCTTGTTGCTTTCAGGGTAGGTGGGTGAAGGAGAAAGGCCCAGCATGTGGCCACCGGGTCTGTTTTTTAACCTCAGTCCTATGTGCTTGGGGAGCACAAGTCCAGGCAGGTCTGGGGGCATTGCTGAGTCTCCAGGCAAGGTTGAGCAATTCCTGTGGTGTGGCCTCATGCAGGTGAGTCATTGAATTGTAGCTCCCTTGCTGGACAATGGTTGTTGATGGGTTGTTTAACACCCTGCCCAGGGGGTTGGTCACTTTCCCTGCTGTTGCCTCTGGGGAGCTAATATCTGGCTGAGTCACCAACTTACAGCATATTTTAGTGACAACCATACAACACAATTCTCATAACTTCATATGTGTTAATGATATACATATATGGACGGAGAAATGACTTTCAGAAGATCATAACCTTTCCCCTGATACATATAAAGCATGCCTTGTAAGGCAAGATCACAATTATATAAAAATGAGGAATGTGGGGGTTACAAGATGCTTCCCCAAAGTATAGTAGGTCGCACTCTGTTTGCACCCCTGTTGGTTTGGCTCTCCACAAATATCCTAGGCATCACTCAGAAATATTTGAGATGCATCACTCACTTGATCTCAAAACTATCTGCATTCTACACAAATGTGGTGTCCCCTTCTTTTACTGTTGAAAATGACTTAACATCAGAAACCTAGATCCATGAAAGTGCAGTTGTAGACCGAGGTGTTTACACTACAGGAATGACTCCCACAGCAGTGCATCTCCAGCAGAAATAACATTGGGGTGTCCTTCTTTGTGTCTCTGTTAACTTTATATCCCTCCTCTGGGCATTGGTAGATAAGATTCAAGGGAATGAGTTCACTGGCAGGAATTTTAACTGTATATTGTGGAATAGTAACAGAAGGTGGATTTTGAATTTGTAAATGTATTTGCCCTGGATACTAAGAATTATATTCATCCAATCAGAGAAAACAAACATACTGCATCACCTATGGGGGCAATCAAAACAGCTGAAATGTTGGATACTCAATTTTCACAACAGACTGCTTGTAAATGGACTACAGACCAAGAACTTTTTAGCAAATTTAAAATACTTTTGAGAAAAAAATTGTGCATGTGTTATTTACAAATAGAAAAAAAGTGAAATTCACTGAGTAAATTATTTATTATAGATGTGCCCAGCTGACATATAGTTGTGCCGTTCTGATTTCACCCATTAGAGGGCAGTGGTGCACGCACGCGCGGACACACACGTCTCACTATGCTCCCACAAAAGCCATTGCCTTTAGTCACTTTTAATGTTTTTTCTAGATTCCCTTCAGTTTGTCTCTCCCCTCTTCTATTTGGTTATTCTATGCCCCGATCATCATGGTGCCTTAGGCCCAGATCCTCAAAGATATTTGCAGTTTGGCCCAGATGCTTAAAGGTATTTAGGTACCTGCAGGTCTTCCAGAATTAGGAATTTAAACAAGCAGATGTATTCTGGACTGGAGATGCTCATAATCAAATACAATATCTTGAGATGCTATCCCCAGGTGAGCACAACAGTTTGCAGAGGCCTCCTTTTTCTATGATTTTCTATTTGTAAACCAACTTGAACTTTAGTGCTGGTGAAAGTCCATTAGCCTTGGGCTAGCTGGATGTAGGCATTGTATAAATGTTACATAGTAAATCTGATATTGATTAATGGGCACCAATTAATTTTAAAAAAAGGAAATAGCAGCCTTGAAACATTTATTTGAGGAAAAAGCCCACAAAAAATTCCACAGAGTTTGCAAACCAACATAATTTAAAAAATAAGATTTGCCCCACATTTTGGACATGGTGTCTTTAAGAAACCTGTATGCTGCCTTCAAGCTGTCTAGCTATTGACTCAACGTAAAGCAATTCCTGCAATTGTGTTTCTAAAGAACTGGTGCAAAGTGATATGAAATTAAAATAAATGGCACCATTAAGTGCTCCCCAGGGTCAATAGCACTGACACTTAATGGTCAAAGATGTACAGGAGGCAGCGCTAGGAGCCTCTGCTCTGTCAAAGCCCTATAGACAGACTTCTAGCAAGATTAATTTGCCAGCAGTCTTCATTGTTCCTTTCCAGTAAATAGGGTTGGGGAGGGAAGGGGGGAAATGGTCTCAAATTGATACATTGTTATTTTCACTGGTGTAAAGCCCGACATGGCCACAATGTACAATCACTCCACCTCATTTCCCTCCTGCCCTGAAAGCTTGACAAGTTCTAATATCTCCTGCTAAGCTAGTCATTCCCATAACGCACAGTTATTAAAGCATTGTTAGGAAAATGAGGGCTTGAAAAGTGGACTGATTTTGACAAGGAAATCTCATTTCTTTCAGGTTCATTTTGCTTGAATTGGAATTGAATGACTTACATTATCTTTTATTTATTTATATTGCACTTCTGAGCCTAGCACTATGTAGCTAACAGGTGAGTGACCCAGAAAAGCTGATTTTAAAGGCTTGGGTACTGAACATTTTAGCCTTAAGCCTGGTTAGTGCTGTAATTACTCATATAAAGGGGAGGAGGGGGAAACACCAGTGTGATATGGTGCAATTCTCCCTAACCACTGTAACTGGTTAGTCTAATCACTACAGCTAGCTCCAAAGAGTGAATCACAAAGATTAAAAAATGTTCAAAATATATACTAAAAAAACCAGACAACTTAGCTGCCTTAATAGCCTGATACAGTGTAGGACAGCACTGAGATGGCAGCTGCTATATGAATGCATAGAAAAACAGAAGTTATTGCTTTTTCAACACTCTCAGCTAGCTTAATTTGTTTTAACTAACAAGCTTAATTTATTTTACAGCAGCTTTGAAAAAATCCCAGCTCTCCCTGTGCGTCCAAAGGGGTTCCCCATTCTTGGAGTCCTATCTCAACATTTCCCACGCTGGAGCTCCTGCATGGGAATCATCAGTGCAATGGCAACTTCTACTGAGAGTCCTGCCAGAGCCATGAAGATAGACGTGCAGTAGTAAGTCTTTCTAAAGACTTCAGAAATTCTGTTTTTATAAAGAGAGTTGGGCGAATCCTGAGAGAGCACCTGCAACTCCCAGTAACTTCACCAGAAGTAGCAGGGGCTCAGAATCTCCCAGGAATGGTCTTACTCAAAGGGCGCAGTCCTGCAAATACTTGCACATGGGAGTAACTTTACTCATGTAAGCATACCCATTGAGTCCAATGAGACCCCTAATGATGCTCAGTAGAAGTGTCTGCAGATTCAGGCCTGTAGGTGCGACAGGGAACCCCAACAGTTTTCGTCTAAGACTGGGTCTTGCTCTTGAGGTGCTTTGTGGTTGATCTCATTACATTTAGTCGAAGATTTAGGCCTTGTCTATGCTATGGGTGCGGTAGTGGCATATCTATGCTGCCATAGCTAGGACATTGTAACCTCCTGGTGCAGAGACAGCGACAGAAAGGGAGTTTCCATTGCTAGAAGGACGTCACCTCCCTGAGCAATGGTAGCTAGGTTGATGGAAGAATGCTCTGTTGACCTAGCTGTGCCTACCCCAGGGATTAGGTCGGCATACCAAGGTAGCTCTTGGGTATGGATTTTTCACACCCCTGAGCACTGTAGCTATGTTGACCTAAGTTTTAAGTGTAGACCAGGCCTGAACAGTAAATGTGTTACAAATCTACACTGCTACCCTTTCAGGAGTATTCACAGTGCAGTCCTTTCTTTCTCAGCTAAGGTGACCAGATGTCCCAATTTTATAAGGATAGGCCCTATATTTGAGGCTTTGTCTTATATAGGCACCTATTACCCCTCACCCCATTTTGATTTCACACTTGCTAGCTGGTCACCCTATTACCCGCACAGCCCACCAAACACCATTCTGAACCAGATCAGGCTGATAATCATATCTTGTATTTCTCTAGCAACTTGCATCTCAAAGTATTGCACCACTTTCTGCAGCACCCTAGGTTTTCCTTGGGAATCTTCCACCCACATTCTGACCAAAGCCAGTGCTGCTTTGCTTGTTTGTTCTGATAGGACCGCAGCTCAAGATGGCAGGGACTACTAGAAACACTACTTACTGAGCTATTTGTCAGGCTGTTAAATGTCTGCCCGCAGTATGACCTTAGATATTCAGTTTCTTTGTACTGATTATTTTTGACTAATCAGCCCTTCTCACCAGGGCCGGCTCCAGGCACCAGCCCAGCAAGCAGGTGCTTGGGGCGGCACGTCCGGCTCTTGGGTGGTGGGTCCCTCACTCCCTCTTGGAGTGAAGGACCTGCTGCTGAATTGTCGCCGAAGACTGAAGCAGTGGGATAATGGGGGTGGGGGGGTAACAGCTACCTCAGGCAGCTGGGAATTGCCCAATAATCCCACTGTGTGCAGGGATGGAGCCAAGGTTTTTGCCACCCCAAGCAGCAAAAGGGGGAAATCATGATCGCACCTCTCCCCCCCCCCCTTTTTTTGCTGCTTGGGGCAGTAAAAACCCTGGAGCCAGGGGCAGCTCTAGACATTTCGCCACCCCAAGCACAGCGGCATGCCACGGGGGGCGCTCTGCCGGTCGCCGGTCCCGCAGCTCCGGTGGACCTCCTGCAGGGTCCACCGAAGCCGCAGGACCAGCGGACCCTCCGCAGGCATGCCTGTGGGAGGTCCAACAGAGCTGCCTGCCGCCCTCCCGGTGACTGGCAGAGCGCCCCCCGTGGCATGCCGCCCCAAGCATGCGCTTGGCGTGCTGGGGTCTGGAGCCGCCCCTGCTTCTCACTACTTCTCCCCTTGGCCTCCCTCAAAATTTTTTTCCCCCCACTGTACTGGAGCAGCATGCACCAATGGGGAAAAACAGAGATGACAAGTGGAAATTTTACTGGTACCATTACATCAGAGCAGGCCTTCAATTAGCAACTCTGAAGGGAAGAAAATCAATTCTGCTTGTATCTGTTACAGACACACGAGAGGGATGCTAAACAGATGGAGACCATTCTTCATTAAAGGGAAAGGTGTTTTCTCTAACCTTGCAAAGGTTTCTAATCAAACACTCTCCTTCATTTTATGAGCTGTTCAGCAGGGTTAGGGCATCCAAAAACATCTGAAAGCAGGAGAGGAACATGGAGGAAGCAAGATCTTTTTAGTTGCCTGCAATGTGCTGCTTAATTTTAGTCTGTTAGTCTTGTTCCTGAGAAGAGCTAATTCTTTTATTAATTGCTCTGCTTTGGCTTATATTAGATTTCATTTGGGGATTTGGCTAGAATCCCATGGTCTAACACCCTGTGTCTTGCAGAAAGTGCCATGTGATCTTTACCAAGGGGGTCGGGCCTTGGTTTTACCTCTGATCTGAGGGATGGCACCTCAAGTTGCACAATGCTGCTGCTTATCCTGGTTTCTCCAGAGCAGCCCTGATTTTTGGAATGGATTTGACCTGTCCAGTCTTGAAGGGGCTGCCCTCCATTTCACTGCAATGGAAACATGGTATTGCAGTAAGTCTCACAGAGCAGATTTTGTTCTCCCTGCTTCAGTGCCTCTTCTCCAGGCTCACAAGAGGTTTCCAAAGCACTTTTCCCTCTCCTCCAATTTCTTTTTCAAACTATAAAGTTAAACCCCTGGATGAACCATGCCAAGCCAAACCAAACCACTTACTCCATTTAAGGTGGTAGTATTTTGTCTACTCAGCTGGATGGGTCTGTGGGAATAGCTAGTTTCCAGACCATCAAGGCTTCTTCCATTTGGATAAGAGGCCACTCAGGAATTCCCCCAGAGGGTATGGGAAATGTCTAAGATACCATTAGGGTTTAGTTATTAAGAGGAAGATACTTGCAACAAAGACTCCTGGGAGCTGGCTGTTGAGAAATGAGCCATTGTACTGTCTGCCTGCATGATGTGGTCCTGTCAGAAAATCATTGTTAAGAAAACAGCAAGTGTTGAAGTGACTCAAATGCCTATATTCCACTCCCAGGTTTCTGTGCTGTCTCTCCCCAGGGCTGCAAGACCTACATGGTTTCTGTTTCATGACATTGCCTCTCTCCTTGTCTACTGCTCAGGGTACTATGTGTTAGGCATTCATGATCCTTGCTTCCCTAAACGCTCTGTGCTGGTTGGTCTCGCAGGGTTTGAGGTAAGCATAAGAGGCACAGAGAGACATATAAATGTAATAGGGAGAGAAGTAAAGAGATACAAATAGAGCTGGTCAGGAATTTTTCAATGAAACAATTTTTGATCAGAAATGCTAATTAGTCAAAACAGAAACAGTTCACCAATTAGGATTGATTTCCACAAATCTCCCAACTTGAAATATTTAGACTTCTTTTTTTCTAATTCAGCATGTTTTCTTTATGACAACATTTTCAGAGTGAAAAATTCTGATTTTCCAGTTTGAAATGACTTTTTTTTTTTACTCTAAGCTTTAAAATCTAAGACTAACTAAAAGGCTTTTTTTTAAAAAAAAGTGCAAAATTGAAACAACATTTTGATTGATCCAAACTGAATGTTTAACTTTGTTTTCAGTTCATGGAAACTTCAAGACTGATTTTTCATCCCAATTTAAGGGGGTGGAGGAAGAAAATGTCAAACTCTCAAAACTCCAATGGACAGGAAAACAGTTTCCTGCTCAGCTCTAGAAATGAAAGCCCAACAGGAGGAGTGAGTAAAATTTTCAAGAGTGCCTAAATGATATAAGAACTTAAGACCCCTTTGCTATCATTTGTATGGAGAGCATCAGACCCAAGTACATTTGCTATAGGAGATAACGGTCATGAAAATATGTAAGATAGGCAGCTGTCACAGGGTTCATGCAATGCTATTGGCCACCTCCTGCTGGCCATTTTGGGGATTAGCTCTAGTCAGGCAGCGCACCCTCCCCAGTGGTGTCTCTCCTGTCCTGTCTCACCTTGCAGCCCTTCTTGCTTCAGCCCTCCAGCCAGGTCACCCTACATGTTCCCCTCCTTTCTGGGGTATGGACATTCAAAGTCTCTGTCACTCCCACAGTGATCCGGGTAGTCTTCCAATTCACTACCCTGCTGGTGCCACTTCCCCAGTAGGGGAACCCAGGCCTGCCCTCTACTCCAGGATCCTGTACAGGGGTCCTCTGGTTAGCAGCTAAGGCCTGTACTGCTATTACTTGCTGCTATTTCCCTGAGCCTTCTCCTACCTTCCTAGTTTCCCCCCACTTTGGGTTTGTTAGCCTCCCAGGGAGTAACTCCAGCCTATTTTCCTGCAGCCCCCTTCTGTTACCAGCTTCCTGGTTTATAAAGGCCATGCCTATCCCTGCCCAGCTGATCCTCATGTTTAATTAATCAATTCCTGCTCCCTGGCTCCTCCCCCAGGTGCAGCCCAGGTAGTTAATTGGGCCTAATTTAGCCTCGCTGGGCCAGTGCAGGGATTACATCCCATCACAGCCCCTAATTCAAATCCAGAGGTGTCATCTCTCTGAGTTGCTGGGTGTGTGTGTGTGCTTGACCCCTGCTCTGCCCCAGGCCCTGCCTCCATTCCACCCCTTTCCTCAAGCCTCCTCCCCACCCCACCTCTTCACGCCCCCGCTGTACCCCAGCCTCACCTCTTTCGTTCCACCCCCTCTTCCAAGTTCCCCCAATCCACGCTCCACCCCCTTCTCCCCCCAGTGCCTCCTGCACACCACTGAATAGCTGATCACAGGGGGTGGGAGGTGCTGGGTGAGGAGGTGGAGGAGCTGATCCACAGGACATGCTGGCAGGTGGGAGATGCTGGGGGAGGAGCTGATTGGGGAGGGGGGCTGCCAGTGGGTGCTGAGCACCCACTATTTTTTTTCCATGGGTGCTCCAGCCCCAGAGCACCCATGGAGTCAGTGCCTATGATTCAAATCTATCCAGATCTGTCACATTCTGAGTGAAGGAAAAGAGGTTGAAAATGGATGTGGGTTTGCAATTAGAACTGCCATTAACACAGGGCCATATGGTTTGCTGGCTGGATCAGACAATTGTCCACCTTCTTGAATATCCTGCTTCTGGCAGTGGTTTAACACCCTCCACAATGCACCTGACCAATTGTGTGTGTGGTAGGGTAGAGCTGCACTCAGCACAGACATGAGGCAGTGAGTGTATAAAATGCTACCACTGGCATAAGGGAATTTTTGTTTTTAAATTGAAGATATACCAATCTCCTAGAGCTGGAAGGGACCTTGAAAGGTCATTGAGTCCAGCCCCCTGCCTTCACTAGCAGGACCAATTTTTGCCCTAGATCCTTAAGTAGCCCCTTCAAGGATTGAACTCACAATCCTGGCTTTAGCAGGCCAGTGCTCAAACCACTGAGCTATCCCTCCTCTGCACTGAGCTATGAAGAATTTGGATTTGGTAGCATTTTATATTGGCATAAAGAACTACACAAGGCAGTGGAGAATAATGGTGCTGTACTCCCAGGGCCGGATTCTATATATCTCTTTACTTTAGATACTTATATAGCCCCATCATGATAGTAGCTGAGCATCTTGGATACATTAATGAATCTATCCTCACAACCCCCTGTGAGATTGGTAATTATCATTATTCCCATTTTACACATGGGGATCTAGAGCAATTGAGTGGCTTATCCGAGGTCACACTGGAAATCGCTCACAGAATAGGGAACTGAGCCCAGATTACTTGAGTATCAAGCCAATGATTTAAAGACTACATCATCCTTCCTGCCTATTTTTGCTCTCACACTGGCATAAAGGAGAAGTAACTTCACTGAAATCAGTGGAGTCATTGGTGTAAAACTGGTGTAATCTATAGGAGGCCCTAAATCCTTCAAGTCAGACATAAAACTGAGGGTCTGACTTGTGGCCATTGAAGACACATACTTTCTCCTCCTATAAAAGAAAGGGTGCTAGCTCTGGATACGTCCCCTCCCCCAAAGTAGATGTGTGTTAGCCCAGTGTTCAGGTAAAATTCCAACCTGAGCAATTTAAACTCTAAACTCCACATGCAGGTTCAGCTTGGCATAAAATTCTTCAATTCCAGTCCTAAAAAACTCCACAGCAATGCTGTGCTCTGTTAAATAGCTGCTGTGTCCAGCCCTGTGGTGGCTGCTCTTGAGTGAATTGATTCTTGTATATGGAATAGTTTATAAAGAACTTTGGGCTCCTTCAAGATAAAAAAAATACACTACAGAAAAGTAAGATATTTGTCACTGATACAAGGGATCTCTTGTGTAAACAACAGCCATCCTCCCCCAGAGAAATTTGGAAACTTTCCTCCCCCCAAAATGACCTTTTTATTTTTTCTTTGTTTATTTTTGATGACTCGGTAGAACAGTCCTGAAGGGATTGAGAGGCTATTTGTAAGATGTGAATGCTTCGGTGAGGGCATTTCGACATTGCCCAGTACAAACAACATTTCCAAAAGCCCAGACATAGATCCCTCCCTGGCGTATCAACAAGAGGAAGAGGCACCAGATTCCTTCTCATGGACCTTAGAGCTGCAGAAGGGATGTGAAACAGACACAGTAAGTCCATACACCTTTAGTGGGTAGCTTCTCTGTCTTTTTTTTTTTTGACACCCTTTCACTTCATTTTCACTCCAGCCTATCCTGCTTCTCTTCTACTGATTGCCTTCCCATAGAGTAGTTTTGTTTTGATGATGGTGGTTTGCTGGTGGTCCATCAATTCCAGAACTAAAAAGGTGGCAAATCCTATTGAAGGAACAAATCACAGAAGGAAAAGGACCATTAGATGATTCAGGCCATCTCCCTGAGAGCATGAGAGGACTGACAATCATCCACTCTCATCCTGGTGTAACTCCACCGACTTCAATAGAGTTATGTCTGAGAGAGGATTTTGGCCTAACATAACCTACTCTCTGGGTGTGAAGTGAACATGAATCCTTTGCCTGATCTAACAGCAGTCACAGTTCAACTTTGAGGAGGGGTGGGGAAGTTTTTGTCGCCAAGGATGGAACGTTTGCCTCTTATTCTCTGCAGTACCCGCCAGGAGGATTTAAAATGTAAAATGCCATTTCAGTGTTTAAGAATAGCAAGTAATTTGATGGCTCTAATAGAAATGCTTCCAGTCCTTTAGCAATGTGTTCCAGACCTTCATAACACTGCCTATAAAATTGCCTTTGGATTCCCTGCCTAATATTCCAGCCTTTCTCTCATTCAGCAAAACACAATAGCTTGCTCTAAGCCTCCCTGGGAGGATGGCTAACAGCACATTTACTAGACACTTGAAACATTTGATCATATTTCTCCTGAGTGTATTTAATATCTGTTAATGCCAGCAGCCCGGCCTGATCGAAAAGCCCACATTGCTGGGAAAATTGTTTAATATAAAAGACGACGCAGGTAAGCAATCACTTACTGCTGTCTTTTTTGGAAATGGATAGGTGATCACCGATGCCCCCCCCTTCCTCTTCCACCAACTGCTCCCCCTCCCAAGCCCTATCCATTACCAGTCCTGCTGTTGTGTGCTCCTCTGGATGCATTAGAGCCGTTATTCTAAGTACATAAGAGATGCCAGGAACAGTTTCGGGTTTCCTGCCTCATCAAACTAAACCTGATCTGTAAAAAATTAATACACCCAAAAGGAACAGTTAAAAGCATCTCCAATCAATTAATGCTGAACCAGAGGCAAGAAGGGTCGATTTGTTAAAGGAAACCCAACCCAGCTCAGGCTGAACAGAACTCAAGAGGCTGCAGGTGGAGTTCTGGCCAATGAGACAAGCCCACATGCTTTGAAGGTGGGTGTGATGCTGGCAGACCCCGGGTGCCAGCTCACGGCCAGGCTTTAGGCCTCAGCTCAGCACTGACAAATTCATTGCTGGACACTAGTCTGTTTCACCTGTGTGTTAGGATGGTGAAGATGGGTATTAAACTTATAACAATGTGTTTTAGAAGTTATCAAATGCTTGTAAGTTGCTCCAGGTGTTAAGCTCACCTATAACATCTTTATCACATGCTATAAGATAATATTTAGGTTTTTGCTTCATAAATGTTTGGTCTGAAACTGTGAACTCAATCAGGAGCATTCATCTGTTGCTTATCAAGAAGAAGGCCTATCAAAACTAAATGGGCCATTGTGGGACATCACAATACAAAGACTTTATTAATTGCCCTTTCACACTGAGGGCTCGTCCTATCACATTGATTTCTGGGAGAAGGAAATAAAAATAGCTGACAAGAAAATTTTTCATCTCTCTCTTACTCTTTGGACTCTAACAGGGTCAGAGGTATGAAACAGAAACTGAGATCCCCAGAGTCAACTTGGGTAAGCCCTAAAAGATATTCAGAGCTGACAGATTACTACAACTCTGTCACCCTTTAAAACCATAGCCTGTAACTCGTTTGTGTATATATGTTTGCCTGCTTTAACCTTCTCTCACTTCTTTTTCCTAGTTAGTAAATCTTCAGTTGGTGTATTACAAGACTAGTTGTCTTTGGTGAGAAATCTAAGGTACAAATTGACCTGGGGTAAGTGATTGGTCTCTTGGGACTAAAAGCGACCTGAATATTTTGTGATCTTTGGTGTATAGCAACCAACTATCAGTAAGTTCAGCTTGCCTGGGAGGCAAGATAGACTGAAATGCCCAAGGGGGCTGGCTGTCAGGGCCGGCGTAACCACTAGGCAAACTAGGCAGCTGCCTAGGGCGCCAAGATTTGGGGGTGCCAAAAAGCAGTGCCCCCCCATTTTTTTTTACACTGTTGCTCCCAGCGTGGGGATGGGTCGCTCACAGCTGTGGTAGCACCTACCTCTGTGGGCGTTCTCTGCAACTGCGGGCCCTGCCGCCTCCTTCCGCCAATCCCCACATCACTGCCCACCCACGCCAGCCCAGAGCCACCTCCTCCCCGAACTCCTGGGCTGCCGCATCGCTCTCTAGCCCGCTCCCTCCGGCTCTGGCAGTCCCGTACCCCCTGCCGCAGCAGCGGCTAGTGCCCAAGGGCTGCTGGCTGCAGATTGGAGCGGGTGACATCAGCCCACCTGCAGCTGGCCCTATTGACAGCAATGCAGTGGTGGGAGGGGGCGATGGGGGTGGGGGGAAAGGAAGAGGAGACCATGGCCACGAGTCCACCTGCGGGGGTGGATCATGGCCCTGCCAGAGAATACAGGGTTAAAGAGCTGAAAATTGTGTAACTGTCCTCAGCACATGCCACCTTCCAAGGCTTCATCCCCATCCATTCCTGAAGCCCTATGGAGCAGGTAAATAGAGCCCCATTTTGGGGGAAGCTGAGACAGAGAACAGGGATGTGACTTGCCCATGACTTGTCACCCAGGGAGTCATTGTTGGAATCCTGCTTTGAACACAGGAGATCGAATCTCCTAGTTCTGCGCTGGCTCAGACCATTAGACCAGAGACTTTCAAGCCCTGAGCTCTGCACCACACAAGGTATTAATCTGGGATTCAGGGGCAGCACACTGCAAGTTTTCAGTGAAGAAACATGGCTGTCTTGAGCCCTTATGGCTACAAGGAAAATCATCCAAAGTTGATGGGCGTCTAGCTGACACAGTTCTGTCTGCCTGAGTTTGCAGCCAGCCTGGGACAACAGCTGTAGGAAATGCGGCAGTAACTGTTAAGTCTAATTATGACACCGTCAGAGCCAGATTTTCATGTAACATGGGTGACCAGTTGCATGGCACACAACCACTGCAAGTGTGCGAGCAACTCAGGTTAAGTGCAGCTGAACCCTGGGCAGGCTGCAGCACCCAAGAGATTTTTGTTCTCCCACTGAATGACAGCAGATACACCAGTAACTTTATTAGGTAGAAGTTTAGTGACCACATTAGGGCCATATCCTCCCCACTCCCAGCATTGGGCCAGCTGGGACCCTCATCATTCTCCTGATTGCTTGTATGGTTATTGATGGGAGATCTGCTGTGGATTGAGGGGTGTATATGGACCTGCCTTTGCAGGCTCAGTCCTGGCCCAGCATTTGAAATAAATTTCCCTGAGTTTCAGAAGTACTGAGAATCCTGGAGTTCCCACAGACATTGGGGGAACTGCCGGTGCTCAGCATCTCTGAAAATCAGGCCCAGAATGACACTGACTCCCTGGGCCAGAGCTCTCTGAGTAAGGGGCTTCAGCAGCGATTGGCATGGGGCAGAGTAAAGCAACCAGGATGGTCATGACAGAGGCTGGAACTCTGTCCTCGCCTCACACCTGTGGGAAAGAAAGGCCTTCAGACACCCCCTCCCACCTGCATTGCGCTTTCCAGCCCAGGAGCAAGGAACATTTCACACCTTAGCATTGGGGAGAGCTGAAGCCCAGAACGGGGAAGTAACTTGCCTGAAGTCATCCAGTGAGTTGGTGCCAGGGTGGAGAATAGAAGCCAGATCCCAACTCCCAGCTCTGTGCTCTGATCCCCAAAACAGCCCTTTCCAGATCCATGGGAGGGAGTGGGGGGGGGGAAGAGAAGCAGGAGGGACTCTAGCCTTGTGCAGGAGACCCAAAGCCATTTCATTTCATTATTTAGTCTACATATTTAATGAAAATAATAAATTTTCAAGCCAAACATGTAATAATTCTAATGAACAATGCCACATTATGCAGTATTCATTTTTGAAAGTTTATAATAAGTAATGCTCCGGGAGGAGAGGGGGTCACAAGGTGGAAGTTTTGCCTAGGGCGCAAAATATCCTTGCACTGGCCCTGCTGTCTGTGACTCCATGGTAAGACTATTATAGTGCTTCAGGAGTTCACATTTGTTACTATGTTGGTGAAATCTAATTATAGAACATACAACCAGTTTGAGGTCTCTGCTCTGCTTCTTGACAGTCTGTCTTGAGGTTGGCACTCACAGTCGTGAGCCACTCCAGACAACATGACAGTGGGTAATCACCTGGAGATGGGGTTTCAGTTGTTGACATGTGAACTTCACCTGTTCATTGGTCTAGTCTGGATGACCCCCCAAATTGTTCACACCCAAAAAGATGCTCTTACCAAGTTTTCAGCAAAGCTGGGAGTAGTTTTTCTTGTTGGTATTATGGCTCTTCTGCCTTTGTTCCTGGCTAATACTGGAGTGAGGATACGGTGGGCAACCTCAAGTAAAGAATGCAGTTGGTGCCCAAAAGGGAGCTGCATACTTACTCTAGCAGCACGTCATAGTGTGGCCAATCCCAGCGGTTCAAATAACATAAGTCAGGCCTCAAAAATAAAGACATTGTGGCAAAAATCATAAGATTTAAATTTAATAATAATGTTGGGGTCTTTTTCTTTGCCTCCTGGTTTCTGAGCCTTTTGGCTGCACCCAGGTCTTGTTTTCAAACTTTTCTTCATAACCACGAGAAATAGAATTAAATAATAATTAAAAAAATAAGATGAGATTGTTGCATAATCTTTTGTCTCCAGGAGATGGGGCTTTACAAAAAACACCAGTTCTTGTGGGAGCTGTGATGAAATCACAAGAGCTGGCAACACTATCATAGCAAAATGAAAGAAAAACTGAACTAACTCACTGGACTCTGGTCCTGGAAACCCCTGGCTGTCTTTGCTCAGATCAGTGGCCTTCAGAAGGTGGGAACTGACCCCTCTTTTGTTCCCTAAGAATTTCCTGCTTCCTGACTTCTGACCGCTACTGAACTCCCTATTCGAATTTATTGTTTGACCAGAGACTTTCCAACCAGGTTCTCCTGATAGCTGGTACTGTAAATCTAAGAGGGACAACCAAGCACCGCCCTATAGTGGTCATTTTGCCTTTGACTGCTCTTGCTTCAGGCTGAGCCTTACTCCCTTTCTGCTTGTAAGAATTTAAATCCCTTTATATTCTATCTCTTGTCTTTTTTTCCTGATCTCTGTTGAGATACTACATCCTGTAACAGGGGGTGCTATTAGCAGCTACAAATGGAGCCACCTTTGGGAGCCACTTAGAAGAATTCACAGGGCACTGGGTGTAGTTAGAGCAGGAGGGAGTTAGATAGTCTGATTGGGTTTGGATGTTTAGTGGGGATTGTTGGCACCCGTAGAGAGGCCGATGAGCTAGTCAAGTAATTAGCTGACCAACTGAACAGCTGGGAGAAGAAAGCAAGCTGTATAAAAGGTTGAGCCAGGGCACTGGAGTGTTCTTCCTGTTCTCTGCTGTGTTGTACTTGAAGTATAAGGCAAGACATGACAATAAAATCAGTTGATGAAGGTGCCCTGGCAGGGCGTGTGCTGTTCAATAACTGGGAGGGCTTACCAGCCAGAGGTTTCTAGGGCTGGATAACCTGCTTATTCATCCTTGTAGCCAGGGAGCGCAGAGACAAGCAAAAGTGATTGAGAAAGGGTGGGAGAAAGTTAATTCAATAACCCACCTTTTAAGCTTGGCTTGAGATCAGTGTTTTTATCCAAACTGATGTAGCCCTCTGTCCCCACTATCAAACTGATAGGGTGCCTGTACTTTAGGATAGTGTTTCCTCCTATAGGGTGGCAGGACTATGGAAGTCTGGAGGGACAGGTTGAATGGTGACCTCTGGGAGAATGGCTGCTTTGGTCAATGCAGCTTTTTCACTCTAGTGCAGATCTCTCTGGAAGCGACTCAGTGGGAAACTCCATTCTCCGTTATGCATCCAATGAAGTGGGTATTCACCCACAAAAGCTCATGCTCCAATACGTCTGTTAGTCTGTAAGGTGCCACAAGACTCCTTGCTGCTTTTACAGATCCAGACTAACACGGCTACCCCTCTGATACTTTACTCCATTCTTAAGGTATCTGTTTATTACAATAAGCATGTATAGAGCCTTATTTATTCTTTACATTATGGCAGCACTATTGTGCCGGCCACTGTACAAACTTGTAGTAAGAGACAGTCCTTTCTCCAAAGAGCATATGGGCTAAATACACAAGATAGTTAAAGGGTGAAGGGGGAAACTGAGGCACAAGAGATGCCCTGCACTAGGATCTGAAAATATGCCAGTTCCTTCTATAAAACAGTGTTTAAACATAGTTCTTGAAACAATTGGCTTAATGTCATTTCAATCCCCTAAATCCTGATTGGGCCAAAATATCCTCTCCCTTACAGTGGGGTCACTTAACTGAAGTCAATGGGATTGTGCAGGTGTAGCTGAGGAAAGAATTTGGCCCTGGTACTGTAGTTGCTCTTTAGGTGGGCTGACATGTTCCACCCCTTGCACAGGGGAGTGGTGAACACAGAAAACCCCTGTTGCTGAGATGTGAAGAACACAAACTGCATCTCCCACCTCTGCTTAGTCATCAGAATAGTCCATGCAGAGACTCCTTTCAGGATCGGCAGCCTCCTTCTCTAGAAGTCTATTTGCTTTGGGCAGGGGGAGTCCATGTGTATTTACCTGGTACTTTGGCTGTGGGTACAACTGGCATTTAGATTTTTAGAAGGGGTCCCATGGAAGAGAAACTGTGGAAACTCTATTCAGCTTTTAGGGAGGAAGCTTCTTAGCCCACAGTAGCCACATTGCCTGCAATGGAGATGTGCACTGATCCCAACTCTTGCCCATGTTTTATCTGAATTTGGAAATAACTCATCCCCCCCCCTGCAGCCCTCCACCCCACCCTTTTTCACTCCCTTCTGCCTTAGGCACCACGCAACCTTCCTTCCAGCTGAGAGGGAGTGGAGGCTGGAGCTGGCTGAAGAAAAGCCCATCGAGACCAAACCTGGCACTCATCAGAAGGGGTGTCTGGAGCATTGCAAAGATCTGACCCCTCCATCAGCAGCTAGGTATGCTGCTATCAGTAGCAGGGTAGCACTCAGAATTTGAATGTGGGTCCCCTGCATGCTGAATTGCAGGCCAGTTCCCGAAAGGACTTTGGAAATTAACCACAGCTCTATGGGGAGTTTTCAGACTTCTCGTATTCTATAGAACAACTGACATAAACTGTTCTTAAGGCACAGGCCAGTGTCTTTGTTCCATTTACCCAAGTTGAACACAGTGAATGACACACTCATCCCTGCAGTCAGGTTTAAGGGACAGTGTGAGTTAGTCTTGTCCCTGCTATGATACAGGAATACACTGCGTGATGCGCTTTCAGTTTAATACAAAATAAATATTTTCATAATTTATCAAATTCCTCTAATATACTTATCTGGGAGAACACAGAGATTAAAGAAGTCCTGCTAATTCTTTTATCTTTCAGATACAGTGCTGAGAACAAAGGCACCCAAACCTTGGACTGTTTGCAAGAGGAAACAGATACAATTTGAGCCAGAGGTTTGGCAGCTGGGTTTACTCAGAGCTTCAGGTAAGCTTCTTTCCCTAGATTGTTTAGTTTCTCAGTTTGTGCTGTTCCTCAAGGCGATGGAAGGATTACACAGATGAACACACACTCCATTCTCTGCCTCACTGCCACAAAACTTGCTGCCAAGAAGGAACATAAGCAGCTGGATCAGTCCTGAGGTTCATTTAGTCCAATACCCTGTCTCTGACAATGGCCAGCTCCAGATGCTTCAGAGGACGGTGTTAGGCTGCTACAATAGGCAGATGTGGGGAGCAGATTATCCCACCTTAAGTCTCATCATGGTCTCTAATAATTGGAGATTTGCTTAAACTCTGAAGTATGAGGTTTTATGTCCTTTCTGCAATGTTTGTTAAAATTAATTATGACAGCTCTGGAGTTCTTGATCTCCATATAAATATCCAGTCCTTTTCTGAATCATGCTAAGTTCTGGCCTCAACAACTTCCCATGGCAATTAATTCCATGTTCTAATTACAAGTTGTGTGAAAATTTCTTTTTATCAGTTTTGAGTTTTCCACCTTTTAATTTCCTTGCATGTTCCCTGGTGTTATGAGGCAGGGAGAACAGGAGCTCCTGATCTATCTTCTCTAGACCATTCATTATTTTATCTGCTTTTATCATGTCCCCTTTTATTAATCTCCTTTGGGTAAAGGAACAAGCCCAATCTTTTGTCATATAAGAGTTTTTCCAGGTCCTTGATCATTCTTGTTGCCCTTCTCTGAAATGCCTCTAGTTCTGCAATATGCCTTTTGAGATGTATGACAAGCACTGCCTGCAATGTTTCAGATGAGGCTCCACCACTGATTTATATAAAGGCATATGGTTCACTATTTCATTCTTGAATCCTGATCCCTTGTTAGGCTTTTTTTTTTTATACCTCAGCTGCACATTGAGCTGTCTACAGTGATGCCCAGGTTCATGTCTGGAGCTGATACAGTTAATTTAGAACCCTGTAAGTAGCACAGGGCTGGAAATAGTTTTCCCATTCCAAAAAACTTTGAGATTTCAAAAAATGTTCTGTTCTGCAACAGGGCAGAACCAAGACACTTGAAAGAGGTAGACACTAGACTTGAACCTGGGTCTTTTGTATTATAAGGGAGTGCCCTGACCACCAGGTTATTTGTGTGTGTGTTTATGTGCTTGTCCCCCATGAAATGCTGTGATCTCGTCCAATCAGTATTTTGTATTGCAAAATGCCTGTCCACCTCTACCTGTAAAGTGTCCCGGTAGTTTAAAGTTTTCCGTCCAATGTGCATTACTCTGCATTTATCAACATTGCATTTCATTTGCAGTTATGTTGCCCATTCACCTAGTCTGTTTAGGACCCTCTGAAGTTTCTCATGGTTCTCTCAGGTCCTGACTCACCTCAGTAACTTTGTGTTATCTGCAAATGTTGCTACTTCATTACCCACGCCTCCTTCCTAAATTATTAATGAACATATTAAACAACACAGGATCTAAGATGGAACCTTGCTGCACCTACTAATCACCTTTTGCCATGATGAAAATTTGACCACTTTGTTTCTGTCTCCTACCCAGGATTTGATCCAGACAATAATTTGCCTGTCACTACATGGTGACTTAGCTTCAGGGGCTCTCAACCTTTCCAGACTACTGTACCCCTTGCAGGAGTCTGATTTGTCTTGTGTACCCCAAGTTTCACCTCACTTAAAAACTACTTGCTTACAAAATCAGACAGAAAAATACAAAAGTGTCTCAGCACACTATTATTGAAAAATGTCTTACTTTCTTATTTTTACCAAGTAATTATAAAATAAATCAATTGGAATATAAATATTGTACTTACATTTCAGTGTATAGTATATAGAGCAGTATAAACAAGTAATTGTATGAAATATTAGTTTGTACTAACTTTGCTAATGCTTTTTCTGTAGCCTATTGTAAAACTAGACAAATACCTAGATGAGTTGATGTACCCCCTGGAAGACCTCTGCATACCCCCAGGGGTGAATATACTCCTGGTTGAGAACCACTGCTTTAGTAGCTTCTTGTCCAGGACATTGTCTAAGGCCTTTTGGAAGTCTTAATTAATTATGTAAACTGGTTCTCCTTTATCCACTGTTTTACTGACATGTTCAAAGAATTCTAAGAAATTAGTAAAATACAATTTTCCTTTGCAGACATAGTGTTGGTTAGACTTGCTCAGATTATGATCTTCCAGGTGTTTTGCTGTTGTGTTTTTAAGGACTACTGGACTGAAATGATTTCAGACTAGCCAAATGGCTCCTAAAATTGGCCACAGGTGGAACTGCTGACTCCAAGCACCCTTTCACCTCTGCCCCAGTGCTGAGCATGTTGCCTCCACAGCCCACCCAGGGCCTGCTGGCCTGAAGAAAAGATTGACATTGATTGAACAACCATGTTCATCATTGCCATCTGCTGAATGGACGATGCAGGAGTCTTGGAAAGAGTGTATATTTGCCATAATACTACCACAGAGTATAAACCTTTAACTCCTGTGGTAAACCCCAAAATCTATGAATGATGCTCCCAGCATCAACCGCAAGGAGATATTAAGAACATAAGAATGGTCATACTGGGTCAGACCAACTGTCCATCCAGCTCAGTATCCTGTCTTCCCACAAAGGCCAATGCCAAATGCTTCAGTGGGTTTCAGAGGGCTTCAGAACAGGGCAATTATTGAGTGATCCATCCACTGTCATCTAGTCCCAGCTTCTGGTAGTCAGAGGTTAGGGACATCTAGCATATGGGTTTGCATTCCAGACCATCTTGGCATCTTGGTCCATTGATGAAGCTATCCTCTATGAACTTATCTAATTCTTTTTTGAACCCAGTTATACTTTTGGCCTCCACAACATCCCCTGGCAACAAATTCCACTTTTGTTTGTTTTAAATTTGCTGTTTGTTTATTTCATTGGGTGACGCCTGCTTCTTGTGGGGTAAATGTTGGAGAGCACTGCCTGGTACCTTTCCCCAGTGTGATCATCACAATACTTCTGTAGTACTCCCAGTATCTGTTGGCTCAGAGAGTGTGGCACCTCAGTAGTTAAGACATTAACTCTTTTCACTTTCAATGAGTGGTTTCTAACCATAGCTACACGTAATAGGGCTAGTTCTTCAGGCTTTTGTGACTGGTCAGCCAGGCTCCCACCTCCTGCTTTAGTGTGCTGGGCCCTGGCACACAGCCACTATCTATCCCATTACTCCGTACATATGCTAACCCGTCATGGAGCTCAAGCTTGAGTTGTGGAACAGCTGAACCTTCATAGCAGGTTAGTGACCACTGCAGAATCAGAGGTGAAGGAGACGGGCTGCTCCAGCTGAGGACTTAGCTTAGTGACTTAGCACAAATACTCACAAAGGTTGGAGACCACTACTCCAACTAACTGCATCTCTCATTGGCAGGAGCTGAGTTCTGCCATGGAGCTGTTACACAGAGACATGTAGGATGATAGCTTTATTGGGGGATCAGCTATTTGCTCAGGAGGCTCTGGGATGTAGCAGTTCCTTGGGCACCATAGATGTATTTACAGTATTTAAAGGTCAAGCAATCTTTCTATTTCCCTGTTTGCTACAGAGGGTTTTGTTGAACATTCTCATTACTCCTTGTGGTATTTTTTTGGTTTAAGAGGATTTCTCTGTGCGACTCTAGTTATTAGGATGTGGTGAGTGTGCAGTGAATGTGTTATTACTATAACAAGCTTCTTCTCATAGCAGATATTTATTTTAAGTGCTAGAAAGCTTTTAATTTGGATGCTAGCGTGGAGGTGCAGACTAGATAGGGTAGGTGGTCTGGAATGAGGAACAGGAAGCAGGGGAGGACAACTTGTAAGGAAGGCACAGGAGTGATAGGAGCTGTGGGGTCTGGTCCTGCCTCTATCACTGGCTTACTGTGTGACCTTCAGCAAGTCCCTTCACCTCTCTAGCCTGAATTTTCCCCTGTGGATGGGAGGGAACTGTGAGAACTGGCCATGGAACTGTGAGAGTTGAAACTTATGAATTTTTCTCCTGCTGCAGTTTGCCCCCTCTCCCTGGGACCCCCCTAACCTGTAGATGTGCTGAGAGCAGCAAAAATCTTGTAGATCTGAGGACACTGGTTGGGAGATCTCTACCTCTGCCCTATTTCCTGGACTCTCCTTCCCACAGGTTTTGTGCTGCCCCCACCCACTTGGGAGGGGGTTCCGTCTGTGAAGGAGAAGGCAGCATAACATTATTTGCAAATTTCTCTGCAGCTTTTTTGTTTGTTTGAGGGTGAAGGAGAGGATGAATCTGATAGTGAAAGGAAAGCTAAAGGGAAAAAGCCAAGGTCTGACAGGATCAAGGACAGCAACAAGGAGTTTTTAAAGAATATCTGGAATAAAATGGCATAGACCCATTACTAGATGGAGATGGTAAAGTTAATAATGATGCAGAAAAGGAAGCAGTGTTTAGAAGGTATTTCTGTTCTGTAGTTTGAAAGAAGCAGGATGATCTACTCAGTTCAAATGAGGATGGTGAACTACAACCCAGCCCATTAGTAATTAAGGCCTGGTCTACACTGGGTGGGTGGGGGAGTTCGAAGTCTGCGGCTCCCCCATCGACTCCACCACCGCCATTTCCGGAGTCGACGGGAGCGCGTTCGGAGTTCGATATATCGCGTCTAGATGAGACGCGATATATCGAACTCCGAGAAGTCGATCGCTACCCGCCGACCCGGGCGGGTAGTATGGATGTACCCTAAGGAGCATGTTAGCTAACGTCTACTAGGTATAAACATTTTAAAATCATCAGGTCTGGATAACTTTTACCCAGCAGTCCTAAACGAGTTGCCTGAGGAGACTCTGGCCTGCTGATATTAATTTTTTAATAAATCTTGGAATATTGGGAAATTTCAGAAGATTGGAAGAGTGCTAATGCTTTGCCAAAATTAAAACAGGGCAAGTGGGATGACCTTTCTAATTATAGGCCAATTAGCATGATATAAGTTACGAGCAAAATAAAGGAAAAATTGATCTATTCAATCAATAAAGAATGGGAATATAATTAATACCAGTTAACACAGTTTTATGGAAAATAGGTCTTGTCAAACAAACTTGATTTCATTATTTTATGAGATTACAGATTTGGTTGATAAAATGACTGTGTAGGTGTGATATATTTTTGTAAGGCTTTGTAAGACATAGTACTTCACAATATCCTGATTACAACACCAGCAGTACAACAAAACACATGTTACATGGATTAAGAGCTGGCTGACTGATCTCACAAAATAATTGTCAGTGGGGAGTCATCACTGAGTTGGGGAAGTTTCGAGTGGGGTTCTACAACAATCAGTATTAGGCCTGATGCTGTTCAAAGTAAATATAAAATCACTGCTGATTAAAAAAAAAATCGCAGATGACACAAAGATTAGCACAATAGTACATAATGATGAAGTCACGGCAGACATACATAGTCATCTGGATCGCTGGGTGAGTTGGGTCTTGTGATAAGATGTTCACCCCACACCCAAGTGGAAGGGGTTAATGGAGACCATGGGGGCCTGCCACACTCCATCCCAGAAAGGTAGAGGTGTGTGTGTGTGTGTGTGTGTGTGTGTGTGTGTGTGTGTGTGTGTGTGTAAAAAGTCATCCTTGCAGCCTAGGGAGGCTGTGCAGGAAGCAATCAATTCGAAAGAAGCTGCACAAAGCAGCCAGTCAGGGCCTAGAGGTTTAGTACAAAAGGAGCAGCAGGGCAGAGCAGGGTCTGTTGCTGTGGGGAGGTCAAGAAGTGAGGACTGTGTTCCTAACAGGCTGCAGCAAGGGTAGCACCTCAGACAGAGTGGTTGCTGACAGGGACTGGGGGAGCAAGAGGAGCTCCTGGCTGGCGGCTGGCACTTGCTGGCTGAATGCCCTGAGAACAGGGCAAAGAAGGTGCTGGGCTATAGGGAAGTAGCCCAGGGAAATGAAGGAGGCTGCTATCTACGCGGTCCCTGCGTTGGCACCAAAAGTAGTGGGCAGGCCTGGATTCCCTCCCCCCTGCCCATTTGCTACTGGTAGACAGTGATGCCTGTCCCCAGAAAGGGGAAACTCAGATTGTGGCACAGCCACAGGGCTGAGTCATGAAGAGGACGTTGTGGTACTTGGGCTGAGGCGGGCCTGCAGGTGGAGAAGATGACAGGAAAGGCACCACCAGAAGAGGGTGCACTGGCTGGCAGAGCTAATCCCCATGACGTCTGTCACGGAGCCCCCGTGCGATGCTCTGGAACTGCTTCCCACAAAGCCAGTCAGGACTTTGGGGAGCCTCCTCTCCCTCGGAGCAGACTGTCTTCAGGGCAAGAAGCTCACACGGCTTCACCTCCTGGGTCTGACCTTGGAGTATTCAGCATATGCCCCTCCGTGCGCTTCCCACAGCAAGTCCGCCCAGGCGGAGTCCTGGGGAAGCCAGAGGGTCCTGCACCCCCACTTTGCAGTCAGACGTGACTCTTAGCCAGCCAGTAAAACAGAGGTTTATTAGATGACAGGAACAGGATCTAAAACAGAGCTTGTAGGTACAGAGAACGGGACCCCTCAGCAGGGTCCATTCTGGGCCCAGCGAGGCAGACCACCCCGTCTGCCCTCACTTCCAGTCCCCAGCCAGCTCCAAACTGAAACCCCCTCCAGCCCCTCCTCTCTGGCCTTTTTCTCTTTCCTGGGCCAGGAGGTCACCTGATCTCTTTGTTCACCTTTAGCTATTCCCTTGCAGGGGGAAGGGCCCCAGCCATTTGTTGCTAGGATACAAAGTATTGGCAAATTATGCACACTGGAGACTTAGGAAATGCATAGGGGAAACTGAGGCACCCACACAGTATTTAGAGGAAACATTAAGAACAGTGCCACTTTGTCACAACGGCCAGCAGGAGGCGCCATCAAACAGACATGTTTTAATACAGTCCAGAATAAGGTCATACATCTAGGAGCAAGAAATCACGCTGGCTTGGTTGACACTTATCCATGGTAGTTTTAACATTGTGCTGGTTCCTGGAATACGTATGACATGAGGGTATTAAGTGTGTATGTGCCTTAGTGATCTCCCATCCATTCACTGACAAAATCTGTGAGGAAAGGTTAAAAAAACTGGGCATGTTTAGTCTTGAGAAAAGACGACTGAGTGGGGGACCTGATAAGTCTTCAGATATGTTAATGGCTGTTATAAAGAGGACTGTGATCAATTGTTCTCCATGTCACTTGAAGATAGGACAAGAAGTAATGCGCTTAATCTGCAGCAAGGGAGCTTTAGGTTAGTTATTAGGAAAAGCTTTCTAAATTCAAGGGTAGTTAAGCTCTGGAATCGGCTTCCAAGAGAGGCTGTGGAATTCCCATCATTGGAGGTTTTTAAGAACAGATTGGAAAACACCTGTCAGGGGTGGTTTAGGTTTACTTGGTCCTGCCTCAGAACAGGTGGCTGGACTTGATGACCTCTCGAGGTTCGTCTAGCCCTACATTTCTATGATTCTATAAGACCCGTGCTGCTGAGCTTGTGAAAGCTGATGAGATCCCAGTGCAAGGAAAGCAGTTAGCTTTATTAAAATAGATACCCTAGAACTGAACCAATTTCTCAAATTTGTTTCTCATGGCATTAAGCCAGACAGATCAATGGAATTAAATTTCCTTTTTCTTATATAAACACCAAACTGGCTTTGATAAAACTAAATATATCTTTGAACCATTATCTGTTTCTTTCCAGGAGATCAGATCATGATACATACCGAGTTACAAATAGCCCACTGGTTGTTTAAAGCACTCTTTTTAACTCCTGTGGTCTAGTATTGAATGGAATAATATATTGCTTGAGATCGTTAATTGTACTAATTATGTCTCTTTCAGAATTTGTTCAAAGGATTATTTACTGTCTCCTACTTTTGAATAATCAATTAAATGGATGTACTAGTGTTTGGATTTTTTAACCCTCTACTAAAGCATTTGAAATTAAGGGATCGTAATGTGAAGTAATTTGTAATGACTCTGCCATTGTAGGGAGATAAGGATATGGCATTGATCTCCCTTAGCACACACATACATAGAGTACTGAGTCAGGCTTGTGTGGCCGAGACTGCCCCTGAGCCTGATTATCCTCTTGCTTACACCCTTGTAAATCAGAAGTAACTCCATTGAAATCAATAGTTAAACCAGTGTAAAGCTTGAGTTGGGCCCGCTCTCTCACACAAGTGCAAACATGCAGCCCCAGGATATGTTATTTGAGGTCTACCTGACAAGAGAACTGAGGGTCATGAAAAGAACCGTGTATGAAACGTGAACTTGTTCCACTGAGCAATGTGGCAATTAAACAGAGGCCTGCATCAGAACAATGCATCTGTCTGAGTCTTACTAAAGAGCCAGTATCCAGCTTCCTTCTATACCTACAAGGTAACAGATATGAGCCCCCTTTTTGTAAAAGGGAAGATGAAGGGTGAGAGGTTTCCCAGGCCCACACTTCCTCTCCCCCTCACCTGAACGGCTTACAGTATATGTTAAATAAAGGGCGTTGTGGGGAGCTGTGCTTGTGATATCCCCTGCAATACCTCCCAAACAGTGTTTCTTCTGTATGTGGCTGTCTCTCACTGGCACGCTTAGCACAGCTGTAGATAATATTTTGTGGACTGCACATGCCCTGTCTCCCCACTGTTTTGCAGCCTGACAGGCAGGCACAACAGACTGTCTTAGTGGCTCTGTGCCATGTGACAGTGTGTGCGCCCATGCTGGGGAAGTGAGAAGGAAATGAAGAATTCATCCCAGCTTCTATTATTACCTTTGCTGTCCGTGTCGGTGAAATCCCAACATCTGTAAATATTTCTGTCCTCCAGAGAAGATATTGCCCATGCTGCATTATCTATGAAAAATCCATGCCCCAAAACCCTATTTGTGGCTCCATTAACCTAAAGAACTCATCTGAATGCTCCATTTGCCTTTTAAATAAAGAGCGAGCGATTGTTCAGGGCTCAAATCCCTATCATTTCATGTTGCTTTCCTCATTATGAGAGGAACATAAGGGTCCCCGATCATTATTTCTGACTCTGTCATTAGCAAAGGTCTGAAAAGCCGCATTTTCACTCCATTAGCCTTCAGAAAGAAAAAGAATGATTGCTTAAGTCAAGAATAATTATTTCAACCAGCTTTCCTCAGCGTTTTGCCATGGAGCAGGCTGGGCCCCATACGCAGACTGACAAATTAATTTCTATTATTTATATTTTGTCGAAAAACCGCCCCTCTCAAGACTCCTTTAGCAATACAAATGGCTTTATTTGTGGTTTTATGTGCTTCTCTGGTCACCCATGACAAACAGCAGGAAGCTTATTGTTTCCCCCATGAAATCTGTCAAGGTTCCCATGATTTACACCTGGAACCGGTGTATAAAACGGAGGTGTCTGAAGCTGTCATAGGCCTGCTGTTAGCCACAAGTGGGTGGAGCTTTTGGTCCACTGGGACCTCTTTCTGTAGTGCAGGGGTTCTCAAACTTCATTGCACCGTGGTCCCCCTTTCAAAAATAAAAGTTACTACATGACCCCAGGAGGGAGGACTGAAGCCTGAGCCAGCCTGAGCCCTGGGGCGGGGGGAGGAAGCAAAGCCAAAGCCCAAGGGAT
Source organism: Mauremys reevesii (assembly GCF_016161935.1). NCBI lineage: Eukaryota > Metazoa > Chordata > Testudines > Geoemydidae > Mauremys > Mauremys reevesii. The sequence continues at coordinate 63,022,938 of NC_052625.1, forward strand.
TCAGTCCCTGGCAAGGGCCTGTAATCTGAGTCCCGACACCCAGGGCTAAAGCCCTCGGGCTTCAGCTCCAGGTGGTGGTGCTCGGGCTTCAGCTTCATCCCCAGGCCCCAGCAAGTCTAAGCCAGCCCTGGTGACCCCATCAACATGGGGTTGCAACCCACTTTGGGGTCCCAACCCACAGTTTGAGAACTGTTGCTCTGGTGTTCACTGGTGCTTGGGGTTCACTGGTCAGGGGATGAGCCAAAAGGACCTGAGTGGGGCTGTGCCTGTGTTCAGAGCAGTTCTCCATTCACTGTAAAGCAGAGCTGGGATGAATCTGCTTTTCCCTCCCGTTTGATAGAATGCCAACTAGTAGCTATTGGAATTCTGGATCCAGAGTTAACGTTCTGTAGACTGGGGGGAGGGGGGATTTGGAATCTGTCATGAGAGACACCCACCAGGAAACAGGGCGTGCAGAATAGGGATACGCTCAGTGCTCTGTGTATGCAGGATAGCTAATTGCTGGTGAAGCGTGGTCTGCCGTTAGAGAAAGGAAAGGAGTCAGGACCAATGAGATGGATTTCCATCTCTGCCGTTGACTTGCTGTATAGCTGGAGGCAAGTCTCTTCACCTTCCTGTGCCTCCGTTTCCCCAGCTGCAAAAAGGCGACAATGAGGTGTTCTGAGGATTGATTTGGGAAGTCTGCCAAGTGCTTTGCTGGAAGGTGCTATAGGGAAGCAGAAGTATTGTATTTGTTATTCAGAATGTGAATGGCACTCCTTGCAATTATTAGAGGCTGTGAAGATAACTGCATCCCAGCTGACAGCCTGAGTGGGGCTAAAGAGGTCAATTCCCCTCTCTTCCCTAAACAGACCCCCTGCCCCTCCACTGCTTAACAACGGCTAGTAACCGTCTTGACTTGTACAATAACATCTTGTGCAGACCATCACTTCCCCTTCCCACAGCAAGCAGTGCAGGGGTTGGAAGGAGAGACTGGCACCCCAAAAGTCATTTACAGGGGGTGGCAACTCTCCAACCTCCTTGTGCCTGTTCTCACTGAGAAGATTGAAACGTGGTATTGAGCGGCAATTATTATTTTTATAGGGCTCTAAGTTCAAAGACAAAGTTCCTGCCCCAAAGAGCTTGCAGCAGTCTCATTTTAGACTTGATGCCACAAGTGAGGGCAATGAACAGTAGAGTGGCACTGGGTGAAGAAGTACAAGGCTTACAGCAATAGCAGCACATGGTTACTCGGCCCTGGGTATATTCGGCTCATGAGGGTTCTGTTAGATATCTCAGTCTGTTGTGAATGAATTCATGGCCTCTAGATGCCAGGGCAGAAGTGAAGTTTGAGGAGTGATTTGAATGAGGCGTGGGCTGTGGCTCGGCAAGTAGGGAGAGATGATTTTTCCATGCACAGAGGGCAGCTAGAAAGAAGACACATAGGCGGCAGGTGTGAATGAAGAAAATCAAGGTGGTGCCCAGGCTGGAGTAATTGGCAGAACACAGTAAGCTGTGGGAGATGTAATGCTCTGGTTATGCAGGATGCCAGGCAAGATGATCTAATGGTTCCTTCTGGCCCGAAACTCTATAATTTCTTCAGAACAGGACAGAGAGAAACTTTAAGAACCATGTCTAGTCTGCTCTGCCATAGTACTCCAATCCCAGTTTGGGAGGCCATGATGTGCCTCAGCAGCCCCTTCAGATAGCCCAGCCTCTTTATCTAGCCCCGAGGAGCACTCTTGCCTCCTGGTATGAATGCTTCCATACCTGTCCTCCTCAGACTCTTGGTGATTTCTGTCTCACCCTCTGTTTTTGCTGGGAGTTTTGAATCCTACATTCCTGAAGCAGCCGAGCTGAAATCTGGATGCATTGTAATTAATGCACTAATGGAGTCTTCATTGCACTATTAGGACCTTTTAAAATTTACTCTGGGAAACCTTTCGGCACTATTAAATACACCTTTGTCACATGATGAAGTGCTCTTCATAATAGGCTCATTAACATTCATCCAGTAATTCAACCCTATCCATTAACAGCTGGCAGGCAGGATTTTCCAAAAAAGACCCTGGGAAGCTCTTTCCCTGGCCAAGGGCATGCTTCCTGATGCTGCTCGTTAGTCAAATGTTGGATGCTTCGTGATGGGGAATCTGTCAGATCCCCCATGTCATTCAAATATATTACAGAGGGCAGCTGAAATCAGTGGGGGATTTGGAGATATCTGTAGGGAGCTTCTACCTTGGATCTCTGAAGCATTTATTTCAAATCGGCAGGTGCAGTGAGAAGACGCCAAACTTGTGGAATTTCTATTGGTATTTTTCTTCTCTTCTCTTCTGCTTGGCCTGACTCTCATTTAAAGCCAGGCATTGGTTGCTCTGGGTAAATGCATTAGCTGGATGTTCTGCATATGGTGATTAGCAGTGAAATGGTTAACAATGGCATTTGAGAGGTTGTCAGTAGACTTCAAAGTTAAATATCTTTTCCCATTGAGATAAAGGTTAGGTGTTGGGAGCCAGATTCTTCCAGGTCCAGTGAATACATAAAAAAGCTTGTATTTGCCCCATTTTGATAATGTCTGAAATTTGATATCCCCTGCGAGATCTTTAGTGACCTATGTAAGTTGGAGGGGGGGGGTCTAGAGTTGTCAGCTCTCATGATTTTATCATGTGTCTTTCTTAAAGCCAAGTAATTATGGGAGAATGACTTACTTTGTCCATTCTGTCTTTCTAAAAAGTAAATTTCTAGCCCTCCTGGTTGTGGAGCAAATATCACTCAAGGCAAATAAAATCAGAAGGCCAATAAAAAGAACCCCGAATGAATTTAAAAAAAAACACACAATTTTTAAGCCAGTCTTGTGATTTCTGGGGACCAGTCTTGTGATTTTTGAACACTAGGAACTGTCCATCTGGAGTTTTCAGGCCAGTTCCTATTAGACATGGCCACAAAATAGAAACCACCTCACGATTGCCATCTGGTTGCCACGCTTAGCAGACAGGTTAAAGGCTACCTACTTGAGTCATGAAGAGGGAACCACTCTCTCCCCATTAGAAGTGACTGCTCCAGGGGAGGGTTGAGGCAAGTTGACAGGCAGTGGTGTGTTTGGGAAGCTTGCCCTGAAGATAAATAAAAGGTTTTGAGTCACCAGGGTGTCATTCTTACCCATTTTACTAGTACTATGTGTGATGGGTTAGACCTCCCGCTTCCGGGGTGCCACCTGATGTGCTGGGGTCCCACTGAGCCCGTCTGTCCCACCAACCTGGGTTCGCCTTACTCTGTGCTGCTGTGACAGGCTCTCAGGCCTCCTTTCAGCACACACAGAGGTAGGGACAAACCCAACTGTGGAATCACACAGAGTCTGCAATCAGCTCTGTGTGGGAGGACTCAGCTTGGGGAATTGCCCAGCACTTTGGTGCACACACCCTTTGGCGTGTAAACCCAAAATTATATTGTCTTGTGCTGTATAGAAGTTTATACAGTGTAAGCTCATGAAATTTGCTCCCTCTCTCAATGTGGAGGAAGATATGCACAGCTTCCCCTCCCACCTCCCCAGTTATGAATTGCACAAACTGGGTTTTGGAGTAAACAAAAAAAAAAGTTTATTAACTACAAAAGGTAAATTTTAAGTGATCATAAGGGATAGCAAACAGAACCAAGCAGATTCCAGAGCAAATAAAACAAAACACACAAACTAAGCTTAATACACTAAAGAATACTGGCTACAAATAATAATTTCTCACCCTACATTTTGTTTCAAGCAAGTTGCAGAGTTTCTTGAAGGTGGTAAACTGCATTGCTTGCATCTTAAATCTCCAGGGATTCCTTTTACAGGCTGATCTATCTTGCTTGAGCTCAGCCCCTATCTCCCCCAGCTTAGTTCCTTTGTTTCTTCCGGTGTTTTCAGCAGCCTTCCTTCTTGGGTGGGGAGGTGGTGGAGAAGAGCCAAGATTAACTCACTCCCCAGCCTTAAATAGGATTTGCATATGGTGAGAATCTTTTGCTTCCCAGTTTTGACCCTCAACCCCGTCCTGTGGAAAAAAGCAAGCATTTCAAGATGGTATTCTGTACCAGGTGACATGATCACATGACCCTGCAGTGTCAAAGCAGCATCCCAGGAAACTTATCAGGAAGGAGGGAGATTAGTATCTTCAAAGTCCTATTGTCCTTCCTAATGGCCCATCCAGGCTGATTGTATACTGTCTGGTGGGCGTTCCCCAAGTACACACATAGTTGTCATTGTTACATAGTCAATATTCCTAACTTCAGATACAGAAATGATTCATGCATACAAATTGGATAATCACATTCAGTAAATCATAACCTTTCCAACAATACCTTACATGACCCATCTCGCATAAAACATATCTTAGTTATGCCATATTCATATCATAACAATATTTCTATGAAGAATATGGGGCATAATGTCACACTATAATAAATTATGGGAGCTCCTACCTCTGGCCACCTAGAGCAGATTCCATAAGTAAGCTATCCATCAGTTTTCACTGTCAGGGATTAACTTATACAAAAGGGCTAACAGTGTCCTCTTTCCCCCCAGGGACAGTGTGGTTCAAGAGACTACAACATAACTGAAACTGTGAGCTCTTTGGGGCAAACCATATATTTTCTTTACAGACGGTGCCTAGATGGTGGGGGCCCCGATCCCTGATTAGAGCCTTAGGGACACTACCTTGATACAAATAATAAATAATAATGCACAGGAAGACCCTTGGAATCCATGGATTTTCCATGCTTGTGAATTTTTATTATTCCACTTTGCCTTTTTAATTTTAACTTGGGAAATACTGTTCTCCTTTCCTGATCTACCTTAATCCACACCCTGCCTTTTTTGCTCCTGAGTGACTAGTGGTGAACAGATCTTTCAAAGATATCTTTCAGGTCCCCCGGACCAGACCCAGACAAATACAAGGTCTAAAATGCAAACTGTATAAAGCTAGAGGCAAAGATGTGTGAGAAACTCAACGTTATGAAGCAGAAACAGCAGGGGAAAGCAGAAAGTACATCCCACTGCTAGAGCCTAATGTGATTTAGTGGACAAACAACAAGACATTACAGTTAGGTTTTACAATTGCTAAATGCATTAGTCCTTAAACAAACATCTAATGTGATTTTAAGCTTTGCTTCCTTCAAAGCAATAGGCTTCATGGGATAGCTATTTTCCTGTGGCATCTAGCATCATGTCTTCAAGCTGCAGAATTCTATCAATGTACCTTTAAAAACATCATCAGAGTTCAGTCCAGGACACATTTCAGGTTTTTCCAACTGGTTGTAAACAATGTTATTGTGTATAAGGTCTTTTGTGAATGCTTGTAATGTTCTGAACTTGATGACCACTATGAGATATATATACAGACTGTGGTTATGAATTTATGTATCTGTGTAGATATAACACTATGCTCATAATTTGGCTGCAACATTCAGCTCCAAATCTCACAACAGGGAGGTGGTCGGTTAGACAGGGAGGAGCTGTCTCCCAGGCAGATGAGACTAGCTCCAAGCACCTAGCATTGCACCACCCAGGAAAAGACAAGTGATGGGCCATTAAATTTAATGGGAAAACACCAAAATAACTTGAAATTGTAAAGAAAATTCCAATCTTTGAAAACTAAGAAAGGAGGAAATTTTCCACCATCATGAATCACCAGAGTCTGAGAGAAGGAACACCTCCAACCCCAAACCCTGTTAAAAGAAAAACGGTTTGAAGAGAAGACTAGCCAGAAACTGAGGGTCGGCATCTAGCCGCATCTAGGCGGGGTGTTGTCTATGAAATGCTGGACTCCACTCTATGACGGGGATATGCTGGGAAGGCAATGGGTAACTTATATTAGAAAAGGGAATTTAGCTAATATAGAAGTGTAAACCTGAAGTTGTGGCTGTGTTTATTTTTTGTGTAACTTGTGTGTGTTCATTTTCCCTTACTGTTTCATCTTTGAGTCTGTGTTTTTTCTATTAAATAATCCTTTTGTTTATTTTTACCTCAAGCGGGTCTCCATTGTTCAAACTGTGTTGAGTGTGTGTGTGTCCCAAAGTGAACTGATAACTGGGAAGCTGGTTTCACTCCTTCGGAGGTGACGAACCAGAGGGGAAAAATCTGAGTTCCTGGTAAGTAAGAACTCTGGGTAGATGGATTTGGGAAGACTTTGGACTGGAATGGCTGTTGTCATCCTACAAGGGGTAGCTAGGCTGGTAGAAGCCAGGATGTAGGAGTACTACTGGTGTCAGAGCTCTGAGCCACCGCAGCATAGGATTAAGGCACCCAAAGTTAAAAGGCAGGTGGACTGGGTGATCCCCAGAACATCAACCCCTAAACCTACTATTTTTCTGCCACTACCTGTTCCTGGCCCTCTCTGTGGTCCTGGAGATATCCTTACTGCTCCAAAGTGATGTCTTCAGCTGTTCAGTCCACTCTCCCCCAGCGCTTGGGTCTTCATGTTTGTGGCTGGCAGCATGCTCAGCACAGTGACCTTGTTGCAGACACATATGAGGACTGGCCAGCTGCCATAGCCTGTCATCCTCTCCTCTGGTTGCTCGTAGATCACCTGAATTGCCTCAGCTCTCATTTGTGGCTCCTTTTCTTGACTCTTCTGCAGGATCCAGTAAGTGGCTGGCAGCTGTTACATCTTGGCATTCTGTGTAGCTGTGCATAGCAGGAATATCAGTCTTCCTAAGAAGGTTATGGAATGGCAGCAGGCATTTGATGACTGCATTTTCAGTAGAAACACAATGGAGAAGGGTGATATTACTGAACTGCAGCTGGTGAATCTTTTATATGGGAATCAGTTTGAATTCCAAACTTAACAGTAGCAATCAGGTGTGAGACATCACCCCACTTCCCTCACAAAGTGGCAGTTTTGAGGTGGGAGGAGCATGCCACTCCCTTGGGACTAAATTAATTTAGGGTCTATTAGCAGCAGGCAGTAGCAATCCGCTACTAAGCACGCTGCCTGCTCCTTCTCTCCCCATCTCTGTCCCATTGCCAGCATCTGCCTCCCTGCCATGGGCACTGAGGATCCTTTAATAATCCAATAGTGTGTCCCAGCTCAGGATCACAGTGAATATATTTCATCATGAGATTTCCTCTTCCTCATGTGCCTGCCTCTTGCTCTCATGAGATTTCCTGCTCTATTTCTAGGCCAAAGAGATTTATAGAAACAATCCAACTTTCTGACTCTTAATCTCAACCAAACTTCTGTCTCCACAGGACAGATCCCCTCTCACTGACACTGGTGGAAAACAAGAGTAACACCAATTAAGTCAGTGGAGATACAGTGGTGTAAAACCAGTGTGGTGAGACTAGAACCAAGCTCCATATCTTCAGGGGTTCCTGCCATTGTGTGGCTCTCCTCCCTGTCCAGTGCTGGACAGCTTTGACAAAGATCTCTAGTTAAAAAGGACATTTCTGACTCATCTGCAGCTGATTTACGCAGTGGCCAAATGTGAAGAACTGTACTTTGGTTTCTATCCAGAGTTAATGGGAGTTTATGCATTTTGCTGCTGCGTCAGCCAAGGGATGTGAGGCCAAATGAAATTTCATCGCTGCCTCAAGTGCTGTATAGGGTTGCCAATTTTGGCTGGATGTATTCCTGGAGGTTTCATCACATGACAGTTTTTAATTAAAGATTAATCTTTAATTTCTGGAGACTCCTGGACAATCCTGGGGAATTGGCAACCCTAGTGCCATAGGGCATCCTGGTGCCTCACCAGCATTCCTTTGGAACCCTGGCTCATCCCAGTTCTGCCCTCGTGACCTCCCATGGAGCAAGCTTAGTAGTGAAGGAGTTAACTACCAGACTGTTCATGTTAAATGGTTCATTTTTTGAAGAGGAAAAATTATTTTCCTTATTTTCCACTTAGTACTAGGGACAGATATAAACTTGTTTTCAGTCTGCATGTTACCCTCCCACTGGTGCCCAGCCTTGATGCAACCGAAAGCCCCTCCATGACATGAGCTCCCAGCCACTTGGGAGTCTGAGGACAGAGCCAAATTCATAGCATGAAAAATCCTGAGCTCGACGATTCTTTTTGTGTTACCAGGGAGAACAAAACCCCTGTCTCCAGTGTTTTGGTCTCCAAGGTTCACATTTATTGTAAGTAGTTTGTTTCTGTTTAGGCTCTCTCCACTTCCTGCCCCGCACCCTGTGTTGTCTATTGGTATGGTGTAAAAATGATCTGTGTTGACACAGAACTGAGGAGGCACTTTGTATTATCCGCTCCAGCATTTGCCTGGACACTTTATTTCAAGCAACAGAAGTGTATTTCACAGCAAGATGGTTTCTTAAAAGGTTTCCACTGACAATTTGTCTAAAAAGAGACACTGAGGTGGCTATTTTTATCAAAGGCAGAAAGCTGGATTTCTTAAATGCATTCAGCAAAGTTACTGGGAAATGGTAGAATGAGATTTGAAGGGCCATGAGGATAGGGATGTACGGTACCAGTGGCAACACCATCACTGGCACTAGTACCAGCACCCTATGAGCTGTCACTGCACTGAAAAAACAGTTATAGGCCCCAGTTCCCCAATTGGACTGAAGAGCAATCGGTGCCAGTGGGGAAAGAGTGGCTTTAACTTTGCTTTGCTCACTTCCTTCCATCCCAGTCCTGGGACTGTCTGGGTACCAATCCAGTCCTTGTTGTTAATTAGAGCATCCTGCTTAAATCTACCCACATGGCCCCCAGGGATTAGCTGGGTCCTGACATGCTTGGCCATGCCCTCTCTCCCTGGCCACACCTCTAGTGCTGGTAGCTAGGAGGAGGGGGTGTAGCAGCCAGCTGTATGCAGAAAGAGCTGCCATTTTGTTCTCAGAGTTGTTGTCCAGACACAGTCGCACACTGTGCTGTCAGCTGAAGACTTGACTTAGAGCTTGCTCAACTCTTGCTTATATTTTCATTCATGGGACTTTGCCCAGGTGAAGAAGTTCACCTGATCAGCCTACCTTTGAAATGATGGGATGGCAACAGCTATCTTGAATCTCTTCCCTGCACAGTGCTTGGAAATTATAAAGCAGTGGATCATTCCAAGGCTTATTAGAATTCTTTGTAGAAAGACAGTGGTGAGGATGAGGTATGTTGATAGCCTGCATTGAAAACCGGGGTCTTCTCCTGTTTCTTGGCGAATGTCTAAATTCTGAACCTAAGTCCCCACTCATGTTCCCAAGGTATCACACACCATTTTAGCCATGTAACTCTCATTAGCTTTATTCAACTGGAGAATTAACTCTTGGGTGTCTTTCTTCCCTAGACCTTTAAAAGCGTCACTCACAATCATCAAACCTTTTTAGGTCAGACTCTGCCACCAGTGCAGTGCACCCCCTGCTGGTAGTGAGCAACCTTCCTCAGTCCTCATTAAACAAAGATCATGTGCCTGCCACACACGGATTTCCCTTCCCTGGGAACAGGCTGTTTTCCATTGCTGTTGGTCTAACTGTTTTTAATGATCCACTTTGGACTTTGTTGCTGGTGCTTTGCACAATAATCAACAGTTAATTACAAGCAGTCAGACAAATTGGTCTGTGAGGCAAGGAGATGAAGCTGATAGAGAGGTACAGGGAGTAGGGCTGGAGCAGAATTCAATGAGGGAGAAATGGCTGGTGTATAGACATGGTGGGCTACTGTTTGGGTGAGCAGGTGTTCAGAATGAATCAAGGGAGTGTATTGTTGTGCAAAACTTTACTTCTTTCCCTGTCCCTGATGCACTTTCCTGATGGTTTGTTTTTACAATTTGCTTCTGTGACACCATCTCCAATGTCAGGCAAGTTTTGGTTTTGCAGGCAGCATTGTCAGATCCTGAAAGGCAGTGGGAAAAATGAGTCATTAGAGAATAGAAAATCGGAAGGCTGAAAGCACTGGAAATGTTGCAGGTGTTTCCAGAGTTTTGTAGATATTCTTGGGTGTCTCAGGTGAGTCCTGGCAGAGCTCCGAAGTCCGAGGTGAGTCCCAGACCAGATGGGCTCTGGAGTCACAGATGTGTACCAGGTGTGTACAGCAATTCTAGATGTGTCCAGGGTGTGCCAGATATGTCTCAGATATGTGAAGGAGATCCCTTGCCAGCTAACGAATGCAGTTTTACTACCAGACCCCAGGGGTGTGCACTTCTATTTTTTCCATTTATTTATTACTTTTATTGCTACAGTTAGAAAACAGGAAATTAAATGCAGAAATGCCAAATTTCAGCCCACACTAAGATAAAGCCCAGGGTGCTTTTCTAATTGGCAAGCGATAGGGGGCTTCATCCAATGGCTATGCAGACACCATAGTCATTAGTTAGCCTCATGAACATCTGCCAGCTCTTGCGTAGCTTCAATTCTTACTGGTGAGAAAAAAATGTCTGCCTACTCCCTCAGGAGTAGGCAGTAGGAGAAGATGTGGGGGAAGGCAGGAGACTAGCTTTTGTGTGCCCCAGAAACAGGAAATGTGGAGAAGCAATGGTGACTCTGGAGGCTGGTGGAGTCAGTAGGTTACCTGGGGCTGCCAGTTTCAAGGGGTAGGGTGCCAAAGAGGATGAAGTGTTGAGGGATCTTGGGGTTTGGACAAGTAGAATCTAGGGGTGTGACTTGTTTGAAGGGCCCAGAGACTGGAGCAACCTAGCTAGGGGAGCCTTCCCCATTCTGTCCTTCCTCTGCCCCCTTCAGACCTTGATCCTTCAATCCTTGCATCCTTCCAAAGTGGGTGAATATAATACAGATATAGGCAGGCATGACAGGTGCTGCCAAATGTGTGAGCATCACCCGCGATCCCTGATGTTTGGTATATGGAATCGAGATGGGACAGCAGGGCCTTCTGTTCTCACAAGATGGATTATTACCCAGTTAGCATCTCAGCTAGCACAGCCAGCAGAGGGAAGAGGTCTGGGGTGCATCTACCCGAGCCACTGCGTTACAGGGCCTCCTGCCGCCAACTCAAGCAGAGCTTGATCAACATAGAGTATTTGAGGTTCAGTGTGAGTCAGCATGTGACCACACACATGCAAACGCCCCAGCCATCAGCCAATCAAAGAAGGCATCAGGGACTACAGCACCCATGACTGCTCGCCCCTCTACCTGGCAAGTGAAAGAAGCAGTTCAGGCTGTGCAGGCAGCCTTTGTAAACTTGAGCCAGTCTGACATATTGCAGCCAGCAGAGGACAGTGCCACTCACATACACCAGTCACTTCATTACAATCTTACTCTTACGTGCCTAGGCATTGAAGTTCTTCTGGTATGAAAATTCTTTACTGTTGTGAGACTCCCTCAGTGTCTAGGCAAACAAAGAATTAAGGGCAGGGTAACTCACTGCTGTCGGTATAAATTAGATCCTTAAGGTTAATGTACTGTTTATCTATTTTCCACATCACTTCTTTTTTTCTAATATGATTTGCAGTCCCTTTAGGCCTACAATTAGCCGCAGGCGCCTTCTAATGTATGCAGAACATATCATACCCCCTAGCATCCCCTCCAATGTGCTGTGCTGGTGAAGGTGAAGGAGAGAGGCTGTAGAATAACTGGGTTTATCCTACATAACTTTGGATTCGAAAGAAATTGCCTCTGATAAATCCCTAGCGGACGTTTGTCCCTATCACATAACCACTGCATAATTCAGCACGGTTCAGTATGCTTGGCCAGCTAGTCTTAGGGGCTCGAATAGCACTGAGATAGTCAGAGCTGTGTGCGGGGAACTGAGGACTGGAATAGCGGAGGGGAGGCTGTGTTGTAGGACAAGACTTAGGGGCAATGGCAGATTTAATGAGGAGGCAAAGCTAAAGTAGCAGCAGGTGCTGCGGATCAGAGATTAGATGTATTAGCAAAACTGGGGTTGGGGGTCAGGACTGGAATAGCAAGGTGTGCTGTGCTGTGAGTCAAGATTAAGGTGTTGTACTAGCTGAGCGCGGACTAGGATAGCAGGAACTGGTAGAGGTGCAGATTGAGGTTCACTGGCAAAGCCGGATTGGGGCCCAAGACTAAAATAGCAGGGTTGCTGCAAATTGGAATTGAGGGGCCTTAGCAGACTCCCAGAGGAGGGAATGATTCCCATATGGACTGTGCTTTCTCTCCATATTCCTCAAAAGCATTTCTTTTGATTTGCTGTATCCCCTTCTTTTGCTTGGGCTGCTGATGCTCAGTCCCTGTCTGTGTGGATGGTGCCAATGGCAGATGGGGCCATAATCACTTCCAGAATCCTCACTGGGAACGGACTCCACAGACCATATTCTAAGTACCCCATAAATTATATCACGCCTTCTGCCATGTGCCTTTGTGGTATTTTTCTGGGGTCTAAAATATTAATTAAAAAAAAAGGCCCTTTTACAATACACCACTATATTAAACTTACAACACTATAAATCGGGGCCATAAAACTGTAACTCGATGACTGAGTGGAAGATGAACCTGACACACTGCTGCGGGAACGACAAAGATCCTAACAAATTGCATCATATACAAGTTCCTGCAATATACATAAAACTTACTATTTTTCACTCTTATTAGTTTGTTTTTACAATATTTTCATGGACGAAATATAAAAATGGCAAGAAACACACAAGCAAATCAGTTCACAAAAATAAAAAGTGACATGAACATGCATCCAAAGCGTGAGCTGAACTTCAAAAAAAATTTTTTTTGAGCTTTGAAACATTTTCCATTTTCTCTCATTTCTGTGTGTCTGGCTTCAGCCTGGGACCAGAGGCAGAAGCACAATGAAATAATGTGAGAAGGATTATTTCTTGTGCTAGTCCCATCCTGATCTGAAGCAGCAAGTACCCTAAGTCTCACAAGAAACTACAGTTTCACCAGATTTCCGCCCCCAAAACAAGAACAAATTGCTTTGGTTTCTGCTTTATTATGCATAAAGATTAGCTTAAAGTGTTGGTTTTTCCTCTAAAAAGACCTTTTCTTGTGTTTGTCTGTTTTGTTTTTACGCTAGAGATGTGAAATATTCACTTTCCTCTCTTAGCTGGAAGTCCTTGGCGAGAACTTTGGAGGACACGAATAATGATGTCATAAAAGGCTGTAACTGGGCTGTAGCTTTTGCTCTCTGGAGCTCAGGTATCTGAGGGGATGTAGATTGTTAGATTCACTTTCCATTGGAAGGAATGGAAAGTTGCAGCCCAGTTTAGAGCTTTGTATGACATCGCTATTCAGGTCATTCAGCAATGAGAGGGAAGCAAAGGTCAAATATTCCAAAGTGGGTGAATATAAATGCAGGAAAAAAACCCTTTTATTTGGGAGCAAGGTCTGCAGTGCTGTATTTATCTACCATAATGGAGCAGTAAAGGGCACAGCATTGATTTCTTGTTTTTGCTCTGTGGGTCAGCTTCTTGAGGTTTGGACTGTTGGGAGAATTTTCAGAGATGCATCTGCCTGCCTAGATGCTTTTGAAAAGACCCTTGGACCTATTTGAGGTTTGCCTCTCACCAGTATTCCTGGAATAATACAAAGGCTCAATCTGGAATCTGGCCAGGACATGGAACTGAAACTGCTGTATTGGTACTGATGGATGATGTTCTGCTGTCAATGGATAGAGGGAAGACATCCATTCTGCAGTATTTGACATTGTCAGCCATGAGATACTGCTGTCTTGTCTGAGAGAGGTGGCAGGGGTCCAGGGTAATACAGTAGAATGTCTGAGTCCTTCCTGGAGGGACACACCCATTGAGTAGTAATGGGGAAAATGTGTCTCCACCACTAGACCTGTCACTTGTGGGAGTCCTTCAAGAATCAATTTTTTCAATATCTACATTCAGCCTCTAGGTTAATTGAGAAGATGACATGGACTCAAGTGCCAGCAATATGCAGATGAGACACAGATCCACCTATCCTTCATCGCACATGAGCACGCTGCTGCTATCAAGATGGCTCAGTGATCAAATGAGATGAATGAATGACAGATGAAAAACAGTTGGCTGAAGCAGAAATTGTGCAAGACAGGTGATGCTGGTGGGCAAAGGCATGTGAAGGGCTTGCAGCGACAGTCCAGTCTCCTTTGGTTGAAGGTACACACTCACAATTGGTCAATTCGGTCTGTAGCTTAGGTATGCTCCTGGATTTCTCGCTGCTGTCAAGCTCTAATGTAGCAGCATCCATGAGTAATGTTCTCTATCCTCGCTGATTGGCTAGGAAACTCCATCCCATCCTGGTGGATGATGGGCTAGCCTCAGTTATGCATGCGTTTGTAACCTCTTTTCTGCACATCAATGCAATATACCTAGGCATGAAGCCATTACCCCTTAGGAAATTCCAACTAGTACAGAATGCTGCAGCGCATCTCCTCACCCACATAGGTTACTGTGAGCACATCAAACCTGTCTTCTGCTCCTAACATTGATTTCCCAGTTCCCATAGAATAGCCAGTCAAGTTTAAGCTCTCAGTTCTTATCTTCAAGACACTCAATGGTCTTGGCCCAGGATATCTCAAACACCATCTAAAGCTCTGGGGTGAAGACCGTGGTCAACAACTCTGTTCCTCTGGCACAGTGAAAATTTTTACAATAAGGGTGAAGCTCATCGTGTGGGAGACAGAACTTTCTCAAGGGCCAGTCGAGCCTGTGGAAAAAACACCCACAGGAGGCAAGGCCATCACAAACTTTGCCACCTTTTACTGCAAATGCCAGGGGTACTTCTTGGATTTGCTTTCTCCAAGCCAAAGAACATGTACATAATAATAATAAAAAGCCCTAACCAAAACAACACACTCCACTGTACATCCAAATCTGCCCCCAGGGAGAGGATGAGAGAACAAACCACACGTGGCAGAGGTTAGTTACATTGCTTACAGCTCTACAGGAAAGTGCTCAGATAGTATGGTGATGTGTTGTAAAAGAATCTATATAGAATAGGACAGGCTGGTGTGAGGATATTAAAAAGCAAAAATAAAGCAAGAAAACCCAATAGTTTCTGGAGGATAATAGTTTTTTTCCCAGATAAATGGGCTTTTGTTTATTTCATTGGAACCACAATTCAGGCACATACTAAAATACCAAACACACACTCTGTTGCACATTCCATCTCCCCAACAAAGGATAAACACTAACTAATTAAGCCTCACACCTGTCAGTTAGGTAAGTATTATCCCCACTGTACTGATATGGAAACTGAAACATAAGGGGTGAGCTCCTCAAACTCACTCTGGCCCTTTTACTTCTCATAAAAGGCTCAGAGCAGATGGGCAAGGATCCCCCCCCCCCAGTGAAGACATTGCAGAAGATGCCCTTACAAGCCCTGCTGTAGGGGGCATGCCAGGGGTGGAGCTGGTAGGGGGAGGAAGAAGCTTGTCAGGAATGGAGCTGGGGGAAGGACATAGCACTGCAGAAATTCCAGGCAGTGTTGTGACACCCCGGGCAGTTCCATGAGGCTACTGTCTCAGTTACACCCAGGGCCTCACCAGCTCCCAGAACAGACCAGGATCAGGAGGATTCAAAGGTGCCTTAAAGCCACTGTGATGTTTTGGGGTTCAATCCAGACCCGTGAGAGGCTGCACCACTGCCTCCCCTGTACCCTTGGGTGCTTTAAATGCTGTGCTCCTGTAGCTCATAGCCCAGAAACTAACAGCCAGCAGACAAGCATGCTGTTCTCTGAGGGTCTATGTGCTGTGCAGCCCTGGTTCAGCACTCTGACCCCAGCAGCCTACCTACACCAAAACAGCATCACCCTAATCTTCTCTAGTCTTGGTTACTACTTGCAGGGTGACCCCAACACACCCCCAGTCCTGAATTTCCCCCAAACCATCTGACCTGAAGTGCCAAGTCCTCTTCTGGAACATGCAGAGACGTAATAAGGTTCATTTGCTTCTTTAAAGAGACAAAAGCAGAGCTTATAACTTTAATGGGACTTAACAATCACTTCAATTCAAATACAGCACTGGGTTAGTTTGCATTAAAATTAAAACAAGTTTATTAGCAAAAAGAGAGGAGTTTGAAATTAGTTCAACTAGAAGAAATAAAGACAAACTGGTTACAAGCAAATAAAAGTAAAATATGCTTCTAGGGGCCAAGACTTAACAAGCTGTGGTCTTGGTTCAAAGTAGATCTATTACCATTTTTTTTCTCTCCAGTCATGGCTGATTTTCTGTCAGTTAGGACCTTCCACAGAAGTACAAGGTGCCGGTTTCCCTTGTCTTCCTAGGTGAATGATGCCCAAATGGCTCTGTCTCCCCTTATCTCTCTCTCTCTCTGAGTTCATTGATCCTGTTTTAAGAGGCAGAATGGCCTCATGCTGTTCTTTCCTTCCTGTTGACTTCCCCTCCTCCTGCTGATCAATAAATGGTGCTTTCATTGTTCTAATTCCACAATGCTTACTTCACATAGGAAAAAGGTACATGGCTGCCTGTTTCTCCCTGTGTTTGGTCACAGACTTTAAAGCATAATATCAGTGAGTATCCATAATGCCTCATATAGTGTTAATGCACACATTTCACAATGATATTAATCACCAGTGTGTCATAGGCTTTCATAAAAGACCTTACTTGATACATTTCTATAATATGTAACTATTGTATACAACCAGTTGATTCACTTATTTATCATTTGTGATAAATGTGTCTTTATAGTCCAATAAACAATTGAAATGTAGTCTCAGACAGAGATCCTTTTCTCCTTCTAGGAAGAGATGCCATATAGTGGTGAAGACTTCACGCTGGTTCCTCCCCCATTGGTGATAATTGTGTCATTAACTCCTCCCCTTGCTAGCTTGATGGTTTTGTTTACCTTTTATGTAAATGCACCTTCATTGTCTCTGCCAACAACCAGGCTGGTCAGACAAAAAAATACTCATTCCTTTGTCTGAGGAAGGCTGGGCTTATGCATTGCTTGCCAATAACATTTTAAGAACATAATTCTAGCACCTATCCATATCTTTTTGCACACATGCTATACATCCATCACACAAGAATATTAACGATCAGTGAGCTGCTGGTTTTCCAATTATATATTTACTACATACCATCTTTTAGGTATATATCATGGTAACAGTATGTTAGGTGTAATGAGTACATCAGGACTGACAAGAGTTGCTGACACAGAATAGTGAACCACCAATGGGCCTTTGTGATACAGCCACCTTGGCACCATCTTTTCCTGGGCTGTGAGCACAGAATCTCACCTGGGAGGTTAGTGGCATTGTTTTCAGAGCCACAGAGCACTTGTCTTCACTGGAGTTGTGGATGCTCATTACTTCTGAAAAATAGACCCCTTGTGACTTGACCAAGATGACACAGCAAGTCACTGACAGAGTTGGGATTAGAACCTGGGACTTCCTGGATCTCAGTCTCACACTTTGGTCACTAGATAATGGTGCCCCTGGAAGTGATGGCAGCCTTGCTTCCCTGTGCAGTATATAGTCTTTCCCTCCCTGTCAGATATCTATATAATTTTATGTACATGTAAGTAACAGATTTTCTATAGCTCTTTAAAAATCTTAAGTGGGCTCAGAATCAAGAGGTGAAAGGAAACATTCTGTGATATTCAGAGGATTGTAATATTAACAGGAGAGACAATTCCTGGTGTTCTTTAGTATGAAAGTTAATTACAGGCACCCAGGGGTTTAAAGACCTACTGTTATTGGGGGATGGGGTGTGTGCTAGCAACAAGAGGGGATGACTCTAGCATTAAACTGGGATTTAGCATGTACAGTAGGTTGTCAAGAAGGAAAAAAAAAGAACAAAGGAGACTATTATTATCTTTTACTGTTATCTTTTAATTCCCCCGTTTTCCTTTCACGCGATCTCTTTTTCTCAGCCCTCTCTTTTTCAATAATTACAATAATCAACTTGCCAATGATAACAGAAATAATCTCCTACAAGATAACTAAACAAACCGCTTGTTATCTGTACTGTACTGTGCTCACTTATTGCAGGTATTTCATTTTTTATGGAAAAGCCAATAAAATTTTAATTAAAAAAGCATGTAGGTTGTCAGCTGAGACGCAAAAGGGTGAGGGGTGTGTGTGTGTGCAAAATGGTCCCTAAATCACTTTTTTTTTATAAAGTAGGTGGGAGGGCAACCTCCCCCCCCAAAAACCCCAAAACAACAACATGCCCCCCTCTCCAGATTTCAGAAACTATGCTGCTCCATCAAGGGTACTAATTGCTTGGGAAGTTAAAGGGAAAAAATCCTACAAATCTCGAGTGACAGTCACATTCACCTCTGTCAATGGTGGTGGCAACTGCTGGCAAAACCTAATTAAAGATTTTGCATCTCAAACTGTAATGGTGGTTTGTTAGCCCTGGCTACGGAGGTACAAGCAACTCCTCCTACACCCTGTATCATTAATGTGACTCAACCTTGCCCTGCAGGGACTGCCTTTCATGATTAGGGGACAGTCAGTCTCCATGGACCATTCAGTGCTTGGCCTCTCAGTTGAGACTGCCAGCACGGCAGTTGTGCCAGTCCCTGGACAGTGAGGTTGTTGGCGGCATGGGAGTGTGGGACAAGGCATGGGGAATAAACTAAAGCAGTCAAGGTGCACCTGTGAGGAAGAGGCGGCCTGCTGAGCCCAGCTGGGATAAAGGTTTGTTTTTTATATATTTCTGTTGCACTTTGATACAGGACTCAGTGGCCTTAGAAGGGGCTGGACTCTGCAAAGTGGTCTGGCTGGAGGGCCAGGACACTCCTATGGTCAGAGTAGGTCAAAAGAAGGTGGGGGAAACTGAGGCAAAATGCGCTGCAATATTACATTCTGCTAGTAGAGGGTATGTTGAAGCAGCAACTTTGCCACGTTTGGGGGATTGTTTTGGGGTGAGACCCCACAATGGTACCTGATGTGGGCTGTCAGGCCTCCTTTCATCAAGGAGGGATATCTGAGCAGTGAGACACAAACACCTTCCCTGGTGGTGAAACATTTCCCTCCCAGATCTGTATAAGAGAGGCCAGCTGCGGGAGGGCCACCTCCTAATTTTTTGAGGCAATGGGGATGAGACAACAAGGAGGAAGATGTGGGGATCGTCTGATCACATGTGTTGACTACAAGCAGGCAGGGCATGTAAAGTGGGTCTGTCCCTATGGGAGCCATGGCTGTGAGGCCTTCCCAGATGCCCAGAGTACTAAGAGAACTGGGGCATTTCTGACTATTAGAGATGTCATACCCTGAGCCAGTGGGACACAGACTACTACAGTCTAAACAAACAATTGCGAGGACCCATTTTGGGGCAAGAAAGCATGAGACCCTAGGGAATCAGTTTTGGTTTGAGAAACTGGGGCACATAGAAAGATCTCTCCTTACTAAAAGCTGGTCTTCTGGGTGGATGAACTGAAGCGATGGGGAGACTAGAGTCTGTTGGGATAGGCCCATATTGAGTACTCAAGGAAACGGACCCTGGGGTGTAAACTTAAATGGGGGAAGTTGTCCTGATGGTTCAACCTCCCTGTTGGTTGTGGAAGGTACCCCGACTCCATTCTCAGCCCCAGTCGGTAAGAACTTAGGGACTTTGACTACCTTGTTATGGAAACCACGTGTAAAGTTCAACAGGGTTATATGGTAGAGGGCACCCAGCTGGAAACTGACTTCAGGTTTCTGGGGAGCCAAGGAATTGCTGGCTACAAGGTTGATGTTGTCAAATAATTTCATAAACTGTAGGCCCAGATGAATAATTTCTACTTAGAACCTGGATGGTCAGATAAAGGTGCGGGAAGAACAAATCCTGGAATTAAAGAAAAGCACTCCCAAGTACTCCTGGAAGCATTGACTGCACAGCACAAACGAACAAAGCAGGTAGAAGCAGATCTGGAAAGGGCAAGGCAGGCATGGGAAAGTGACTATTCTATACTGGCCAGTGAACTTAAGAAGCTTCTGTTTGGCAATGAAAACATTCTGCACGTATGGAGACAAGTAACAGAACGGCCACTCAGTCTGAAGAGCAGCTCAGGAAGGCTGAACCAGGTGGAAAGCAAGTCTTTTACACCTGTTGATGCTGTGATGGACCTGAGGCCTGACTACAGGAGTGTTACAAGAAGAGATGCACCAGGAATTAAAGCTGCGGAGCAGGTGAAGGCTGAGAAAAACCACATCGAAGAGCAGCATGTGAAGGAGCCAAACTGAACTGAGGCGTTGAGAATAAGATTGCCTTCCTAGGAGGCAGAAAAAAGGAGGCAGAGTATCTACTAGTTTTGGGAGAAGAACTGCTACTCCCATGACAAGGACACGTGGGAATGGGTTGCAGCCAAAGTTTAGTAACTAGAGAAGCTCAGGCTTACTCTGGAAAGGGAGTGGGAGACTAAGGCCAGTGAGCTCCAGGGGTGATCCAGTGAAGCAGTAGCACTGGGCCCCTTGGCAGAAGAAGCTGGGTTATGGAGAAAGCAAATCCAGAATCATATTGGAATGCATGGCCAGGGCATTGGAACATTTGTGGAGACATGCAATAAGATAGAGAGCATGGGAGAGCCATAACGAGAGGCTGGTATCAACACAAGTGAGCTGACTAACATTTCAGATCTCCAGGAAGACCATTCTGATGGGATTGCTGGTGGTTCAACAACAGGCTGTGTATCCTGAGGTACACTCACTGAGATGGGATTCAAGATAAATGCTGCAGTATTGGAAGTAGCCTGTACAACTACACAGCAGACCCACACAGTGATTGACCCTGGGTGAATTAGAAAAGAAGGCCACTTCTCTTGATAGTTTCCAGGCCTAAAACCTCATGCTACAAACCAAGATCAGTGAGAGCCAGTGCGAGCTAGAGGAGATCCACTTGCCACTTGGAAAGATCCTGCCACAAGGCATTCAATGACAGCAGGAGCTGACCGGTATGAAAGTGGAGAAGGTGACTGGGTAGCAGCAATGCTCTTTGGTACAGAAGGAGCTAACTAAGCTCCAGAACCAGCTGAAAATCCAGCCTCCGATGAAAAACAACCCAGAGACTGACGAAAAGCTGAAGGGCTTAGAAATGAATGTGATGACCCCAGAGGACGAACTGGAAGTATGCCAGGAAGAGTGAGCAAGGCTATTTCAGAAGAAGAAATGGCGGGACACCAAGGTATGTCAGTCAGCTTAGGACACAGGTGGCACAATGGGGGCTGCAGCAGAAACAGAGGTCACCAAGGCTCAGAATGTGGAACAGAAAAAGGAATGGAAAAGCCCTTGCTGACTGGAGAGTTGGAAGAGACTCTGCAAAGACCCAGTGAGGGCACTATGGAGTCGAAGAAATTTACCTCAAGGAAAAAGCAAAATGAGAGTATCCCTGCTGAGGTGAACAGCATTCGTAAGGTAGTAGAGGTAAAAGGGAACAAAAATGGGTGTTGTTGTGAGAGCAACTCAGAACACAGTGCAGTTTTGACTCTTTGGGAGGCTCAGAGGAGAGGAGCAAGGAAATGCCCTCTCCCTAAGACGTGGCCTGGAAGAAGGTTGAGAAGTAGAAGGGGAGAAAGGCGGACAGGCTACTCCCAGGGCGGGCTAGAAGTCTGACTGGAGGCAGGAACTCTGAGGAGCTATAGTCTCCCCAAACCCCATGAGTGAGGGGAGGAGTGTGCCAGCCCCTGGACAGTGGGTTGTTGAAACAGGAGCCTGGGGCACAGCGAGGGGAATAGACCATATCAGGCAAGGTGTGGCTGTGAGGAAGAGGCGGCCTGCTGAGCTCAGCTGGGCTCCAGGTTTGGTTTTTGTATATTTATATTGGACTTTGATAAAGGACCCTGTGGCTACAGAAGGGGCTGGACTCTGCAAAGTGGTCTGGCTGGAGGGTCAGGACACTCATATTGCCACAGTAGGCCAAAAAGGCAGGGAAACAGAGAGAAATGGTGCTGCAACGCCACATCCAGACAATAGGAGTTGTGTTGGAGCAGCAGCCCTGGGGCAGCACAAGTGGGGGCTTGCTCTGGAGTGAGACCCCATGACAGGGATCAATGAACACCAACTGATATGTGGATGGCTGTCCCACAGGAATATGGACCTTAAGTAATTATTGCCTAACTGTGAGCCACAGTAGCTCAGAGGGATTCGTATCAGTGCTATCTGCCTGTTCTAGTGATGTCAGGAATAGATAAGGACTATCTGGCATAGAAACCATGAGGAAGAACAGAGTCAGTGCTCAAGTACTGTGGGTCCCTGCGATGAACCAGACCTTTTGAATCTCCTTTTGAAGGTTGGGTGAGCTAATTTATGGTAGCAGAGTGCCAGTGCTCTGCAGCATGTGGGACCCTGAGCTTGTTTTGGAACCGTGCTCTCTTGAGTAGTTCCTGTGTAAATAGTGCAAAACTCTGTTCTGAGCTGTTCACCCACTGATGTTCCACCTCTGGGTCACTCCAAGGATGTTGGTTCCAGCACTAGCTTTGAGGGTTGAAGTGCACAGCCCTCCTCATGACTCTACTACTCTAATCAAAATGTTCTTGCTTCAGGGTATCACTAGGAGAAAATTTCAGCAAGGGTGGGAAGATCAGTGTTGGCCACCAATCACCCTTTGCATCGATGTTCCTCTGTGAGTGACTAACACTCCCCTGGGACTGCACTCTAGTACTGAGACAACCTTTCATGTAATGAATATGCTGCCTTTGGGCAGCATGAGCATCCAGTGGTGGAATCTGGCCTTTCCCCCATCATGGCTTAATCTTTTCATTTCAGTTGTAATGGACAGGCATCCTACCAACAGATTTCTAAAGCAAGTCTTTTCAAATGAGTGATATGCAAGACTATACGAAGCAAGGCTTGGTTCACTGAGGGAGCATTATTCCAGTACATATCCACTGCTGTAGGGCAGTGTGTACTGAAGATATGAATAATACATAACATTTATGTGATGCCCTTCGTGTTTAAAGCAAGCCACAGGCACTAACTAATTAAAACTCACAATAGCTGTGTAAGGCAGGTCAATAAGAATTATCCCCATTCTATGCACTGGAAATGGAGGCAAAGGCATTCAGCGACATGTCCAAGATTACAGAGATGGGGGTTGATGACAAAGCTGAAATTAGAATGCAGGACTTCCTGATTCTCAGTCCTCTCCTTAACTGTACACCCCTGTGACTCACACACACACACATTATTAAGATTGAGAATAACGATAGGCTAACATTTATATAGCATCTTTCATACCAAAATCTCAAAGTGCTCTATAAACTGATTTATATACTCTTTAGGGGTCACTTCACCCATTATCTAAATGCCACAACCTTCGGTGCATGAAAGGTAGTAGCCTTTAAATAGTGCACAGCAACTCTATCTGACAGTTTAGAACAACCTCTCCAAATGAATCTGCAGGGGCATTTAGAGAGTAATTATCTGCCTGGAACTTGGCCAGGAGTATGGGACTGCCATCTCAACTCTGATGAAAAAGTGCCTTGGGATCTTCACTGAGCACAAAGGGCCATGATCTTAGGTTTACGTCTCTTCCTAAAGAAATAACTGCGTCCTGTTGCAACCCTATGGAATTGACTGCCTCTCCAGCTTGGAAAGATTTCCCTACGGCTCACCATGTAAAGTAAAAAGAACAGGTGTACTTGTGGCACCGTACTCCTGTTCTTTTTGCAGATACAGACTAACACGGCTGCTACTCTGAAATGTAAAGTAAAGCTTTTTTTCCTTTGCAGCTGCTGGTGACTGGCAGCTCTGTTTTTTTTTTTCCTTTCATATTTTGATTACAGAGTTGCTCTGTTATTCCAGCAAGTCTGAAATTAGATACAGGTGCAAATGAACTGTGTAAGTCATAAGTGCATTAAAGTTGGTAATTTTTCTGTCAAGAGTCATGTTGAAAGATTGCATAGAATAATAAGAGCAGACTAGAGCCAACTGGCTTGCACAGGTGCACCTACAATTCAGTGTGTTCTAGTAGGTGGTGTGTGGTTGTGTAGGGTAATGTTTTATTTTTAGACAACACCTTGAAATCCACTCCCTTTTGGTTAACTTTCCATCACTCATCTCTCATTTGCCACTCCAGTGCCTGACCACGATTCGTTTAGAGGACTGTAACAAATCCAAGATACTGGGGATCTCTAGGTTACACACCCTGGCCTCCCAGACCATCACAAACACAGCAGGGAGAGGACCCAGATCCCCTTCCTCCAAAAGCATGAGCCCCTATCACTTTTGCGGAAGGAGAACATCCATTAGCTATTAGCAGTATGGAGCCTATGCCACACAGATGAATATGTCTGATTCCATCCACCTGAGGACAGGCATATATGCACCCCATTCTCCTACACTACTGAACTTACAAGAGAGACACGGATGGGTGGTGTGTGAGGGGGAGCTTCCAAGAATTCAGCATAAAGTGATAGTTCAATTGATTCGAACTCAAATAGCAAATCAAGGACCTTGTCTTAATTTTGTATGTGTAAACAGAAGTGCACACCTTCTAGAGAGCACCCTCTAAATAACAGACGTGCTGGTAGGCACTGTACGTGGCACTGGGAAGGTGCATCTGCTAGGAGCTATTCTTCTGTTGCAGTTCACAGCTGCTTAGTTGTCATGTTTCTGAAGACCTTCATTTCTAGCTTCTGTGACAATCTATTCACTGTGCTAAATTCAAGCATGGTGAGTTTGGTGGGGTTCAATTCCAGCTCCCTCTTCACAAACTTACCACCATGCTTGGCACTGATTAGCTCTAGAGAGACAAAGAACTGCATGGGCCACGGCGACTGAACTATCCCTGTTATGCCTAGAAGAAGTTGTGCCTCTGTCTACCAGATCAAGGCTGCAACATGCTGGCAGGGCAGTGTGTCAGTGGAGCCTGCCCTACGTCTGTCTCATAAATAAAGAGAGAATTTCATTCATCAAGGCTGTCAAGCAAATGCTTTCAGCAGCGCTAAATCCACACAATTTATTTAAAGCTGAAATTTATGGTTCTGGATAAATTAGTTTGTAAAAATGTAAATTAGTTCATCATATAATATGCATAAAATGTCACACATGGCACTGCACAAAACTGGCAGCTCTAAATTTTCTCTGCTTTTCAGTATGGTATATAGACAACATTGCCTCCCATCTGTGTGTGGCAGGGTGGCAGGAACTCTGGGTCTGCATTCCTTGGCCTGGGCCTGGGGTTAGCTGGGTCAGCCCTCAGGCTGGTTAATGAGCCCAGCGGGGCTGCAGCAGAATCACGTGATTGGGTACAAGGAGCCTACAGGTCTGCATTTAAGCTAAGCAGCAATAGTAGCTCAACACTTATTCCTGCAGCTACAAGTGCTCCTCTATCTGCCTTGTTCTCTGTTCTGGGACTGACCCTTGGATCTGACCTCTTGATGCTGTTGCTGGTATCTGAGCACCACTGCTCTGACTGCTTGGCCTGACTACCCACATCTGGATCTGTGACACTAGGTCACTTGCCTGCCACACCCTGCGACCACCTGCATGCAGCTGAAGCACACTCCTGCCCCCCTCATCTCTTCTACATGTGGCTGGGTTGTATGCCGAGCACTCCCTGCCCCTCGCTAGTGTGGAATTAGGGTGCCTGCCTGCCTGCCACAGTCCGCTATTCCAGCATGGAGCAGGTTGTAACCAGCTTTGCCCTCTGTGCAGAGCTGGCAAATGTCCATAATACCTAGCTGCAGCTGGTAAGCATTAGCAAGTAACACCCAGGGCTGACTGACTGCAGTCAGCATATGCAGTATAATGCTTCCAGACTGATGCATATGTTGTCTTTCTAATTTGGCTCTTTATTTTGAACAGATGTCGTGAGAGTGAAAAAATTAGCAACAATTAGTCACTTTTTTTTTGTCACAAACAACACTGTGCTATAACTGCAGGAGTAAGTAACAGACCCGGGTGTGACTTCAGAAATGTTTTCCGTGAGATGTCAAAGGTAAACGGCCACTTACTGAATGCATCTTTCCCACGGTGCTCACAGCATTTCAGAATGGACCTGAGCCTTTTCTTGCCAGTTCCCATGGCCAGTATGGCCTTCCGGGTACAGAAATGGACTCTCTTTCTTATCTGCTATGTTACTCTGCACTCCAATTGCCCTTGGTTAAGGCTAATGGGTCCTATTCCTTTCCCAGAATAGATATAATTGTCCCACTCTGCCCTTCCCCAGCCCAGTAGATTTTAAGGGGGCTATATGGAACATTCTCACCCCCACCACTGTCTTTTTTCCTCCCCAAATCTCTCTCTATGTAGTTTTCAAATATAGGCAGATGTGGTGCAGGCAAGAAATTTTAGGATTAGGTAAGAGGAACATGGGCTGTAGGAAAGCACCCCTCTTATGATCAGGCTCAGCCCCCACCCCAACCATCTCTCGCTTCACTTTACTCTTGTTAACTACAAAGGAAGCTGGAAACCCTAATTAAGACCAACCCCATACACTGCAAGCCTGTCCTCCTCCTCCCGCATCTATCATTGGTTAATGATTTATTCCTAAGAAACCAAAGAGGCAGGATTAGGTGCAAAACAAATAACAGTTTATTAAAGGACCCCCAACAACTATACTCAGTAAGCAAAGAGGAAAACCACTCGGGTGTTAACAATATAACAGGCTTTCAGCCAGGGCCCCAAAACCATACAACACCAGGGGTGGGTAAGACAAATTAAAGGGATTAACACATCACCGTTCTTCTTGTTGTTTACACAGGACCCTGGACACACTGGAACTCAAGACACTACCAGGACCACAGGACATCAAGGGACAGGAACCACGAACACGAACATCAGGATACTCAGGACAGGATCAGGTAAGCAATCTTCTATCATCTTCCTTCTCAACTTGAGATGCCATCTCAGCAGGGAATTGACCTTAGTACTGAGCTGCCTCTATGATGGGCAGCTGCCATCACAGGGTGCTGTAACCTTTTATCACCTTTAGTTGCTGGGCAGGATTCTCTAGGTCACCAGACCCTTTCCCGCCCAAATGTACAAAAGGTGCCAATACTTCCTGCCAAAGTGCTGCTGCTAGGCAGATTATAGACAGAGGGAGAACAAGAAGGGGGAATGCAATATGGAGGGTGAAGTACAACTCAAGGAAACCAAGATGGCGAACTGAAATTTCCTTAGTACAATTAAAAATTGTAGATGTAACCTAGCAGGGGATTAGGGAGGTTGAATAAGTGGTGGTGTGTTTACTTGGGGAAATATATAAGAAAAAAGGAAAACACTGACTGAGGTTAATTAGTCTTTTACAATTCCTTGTGACTAGTCTAGCTAATGTCAAACCGTCTTAAGAGGCACAGATGCAAAGGATTCTTGAACATTCAAAACAGTCACCTTCAGCTGGCAAAAACTAGGGAAAAGGTGGCTGCCTGGGAGGAGACAAGAAATGCTCCTCTATCATCAATTTGTATAATGCTGGTGTCCAGAGGCTCCAGACAGCATTGGAACCTCATTGTGCTGGGTGAGTGAGCACAAATGAGTAGTTTTTCTTGTGAGTGGGAGGGAGGGAGGGAGAATATGTGTAGAGCAAATATATACATATATTGCACAATGTTTTTTATGGGCAAGAGGGACAAGCGTCAAGACACATGCTCAAAAATGAAAACTTGCAACTTTTACTGTGGGCCTTTCCCTATTCACCATTCATTCAGGCTCTGTAGAACCAACAGGGACAGCAGATTCCAGGCGTGAGATCTCCACTGAGAACACCCTATCCCCAGACACTTGAATATAGGTAGTTTTAACTTCCATGAATCTTATCTACTATGGTGATACATAGAATGAGAGGAAGGATGAACACCATGTAGTGCTTTGTAAATCACACAGGCAACATGCTGAGCTGTGCCTAGAAGTGAATAAGGAGCCAGACAGTTGCTGGAGAGCTGATGTAATTTGTTCCCTGTAGCAAACACCATTAATCAGGGGGGTGACCACATTCTGCACTAGCTGTAGTTTCCAAGTATGTTGCAATAGTACGGTCCATGTACATTTCGGTTTATAACCCAAGATATGGGACGTGTGAGGAGTGAAAATCTTTCCAGTCTTCCTGAACATTATACTTCTCTAGATGTTCTCTCTCTAGGTAACAATTTGCTAGAACAAACTCTTCTATAGTGAAGGTCACATAAATTGTTTATACTACTCCAAATGATTATTTTTTACTTGTGGGGATCATTCATTGGAACAGGAAGTTGATGTTTGGTCCACTGGCCTTTGTCACAAATTGACTGTCTCAGTAACCTCAGCACTAGGAAAGTGACATTTGGTGTTTGTTTGCTAACTGCTGAATTCAGCGGATCCTAATCTTGAGGCACATGAATCGTTGACAGCCGCACCTCTTACTTTAGAAAGAAAGAAACAGTGATAATATTAACCACTATTGTTGCTCCCTTTAATCCAGAGGGCTTCACAAATCCGATATAAATGCTACAGCACCAATGAAATGAAGCCATTCGTGGGATGGAGGCCGGAAGCTAACTAACTGGGGCACAAGCATAACAGTGGCAAAAAGTATCGTGGGATCGTCAATGCTCATGCATAACCCCATGGCCTGATTTTCAAAGTGTCTTAGTGACTCTAATTGCATGGAACTCTATTTATCTACGCTGGAAAGATGAAGGGCTGAGAGGACCATGCTGGGATCTGAACCTATAGCTCTAGGGAGTCTTGATGCTTAACTTAGTAGGCCATCTCCTCTACACAGTATTGAAAAAGGAGTCCTGGAAATTAACCATTTAATCTTCTCTTACTGTAATAGGGGTCACATTCCTCTTGTGCTGAACAGCGTTAGGAGAACTGACAGAGACCATAGAGACCACACATGTTTAGGAAAACCCAGGATTTATTTGTTTTTTCATTTCAGAGCCTCAGGATGGAGGCCAGAGGCCTGGAGGGGACAAAGATTTTGAGTGTGCCCATGCTCCCGCAATGAAAAACTGAACACTTTTCTTAAACACGCCTGGTCTTTTTGACTCTGTTATCCTGCTTTGAGGAACAAAGTCATCACCCAACAAAGTCAGGGAAAAATCCCTCTCCTCCAAAATACAGCATTGCATATTTGGAGAGGTGCATTATGGGGGTGGGGAGAGGGAGGTGTTACTCCTTCCTGTGAAGCATCAAGTATGAGCTGTTACCTGAGACAGAATACTGGACTAAATGGACCATTGGCCTGTTCTGGGATAGCAATTTCTGTGTTTCCATTCCTGGTGTTCACCAGGGGTTCAAGTTCTTTTGGATCTTCACACAGACTAAAGGAGGTGTTGCGGCTAATTTCTCTGAAACAAATAGCCTCCCTTCACCCTCCCTGCATTTAAACATCACAATTGAAATCTATATGCAAGGAAGGCAAGTTGCCTCTTTAGGCAGCATAGAGCCTATACATCCACAAGCACATATTATACAGAAAACAAATGAACCCATTGTCAAAGCAAAGACCAATTTCTCTCTGCATCTGCCTCTTTAAGCCCGAAGTACGGTTGGTCAGCATCAAAATTAGAACTTTGCAACACTTTAAAAGCCCCTTGTCCCCAGAGAGGGCTCTTGAATTTATAAACTCCAGGTTTCACATAGCTACTGTTTAATTTCTAAAGTGTTAATCAAAATTTACTACAACTGCCATTTTATACTGGCATATTTGTTGTTGTTACTAAGGTAGCTATTCCATAGTTACTATTTTGGTTCCCATGGTGATTGCATTGCTACCCGAGTCTGAGACGATAAAATTGCTATGTTGACAGATTCTGATTGACTGTTGATACCGGTTGGCAGCAGAAAGGAAGGCTTCCCAATAGGTTAACATGTATATTTTCAGGAAGAAAACAAGGCAGCACAAATTAGTTTTTGATGCAGTTAAATTTTAGTAGCTGCAGAACGGAGAGTTCAGATGAAAACATCTGGCAGCCCAGAGGCTGGGTGGTGGTGATGGGCCTGAATTTCCATGGGGTCACATTCTAGGTGGTTGCCTTACATTGATTTCTCAGATGGAGCAGGAGTCAGGGGGTTACCCTTCTAAGCAGTTGCCTGCTCATGTTCTTGCTGGGATGGATGTCTTAAGATGTGAATTCAGCAGGTATTTAACTTCTATGGAGGGTCTAACACAGTGAAACTCAGACTGAGGCTCGTGAGCTGCGAGTGGCTCTTTAATGTGTCTCCTGCAGCTCTTTGCAGCTCATGCTATTAAAACACGGTGTGATTTAATTATTAACCCATCAGGATGCTTTTACTGTGTTATTTATCAGTTGTTATCAACTTGCACTAAGTTATTAACTTATTTGCTGTGAGAATAATATATAATATAAAAATGAAATATTTTCCCTGTCATTCACACTATTGTGGCTCTTCTGGGGAATGTTGATCGATAGTTTGACTCCTGAACCACTGAGGTCAAGGTATCACTGGGCTAACAGGATTGTAATGAATGTGTTGCAGGTCATCACTGAACAGTGTGTTAACCCCCAGCTCAACATCCAGCCAATAGAGGACTCTGAAACCTCCACAGCGCAGGGAAAAAAGTACATCCAGAGGGGACCTGGCTGCAGCCATTAGCCTTGGAGTTGGCTGTGGGGGAAAGGTTGTGCAGCGAGTGAGCAGCCTGTGAGCTGGGGTAGGAAGGCTGAGAAGTGGATGGGGGGCACCCAGGTGTAGGCATGGAGCCAGTAGCAGTGGGTGGACACAGGGTTGCAATCTGCTGGCAGGTGGAAGGGTTGCACTAGGATGCTGTTACCTTCATGCCTCTGGACTGGACTCCCTACTAAGGTTGTCTCTTTTTCGTGTGTGGTTGTGGTGGCCATTATATAAGTGTGCCTAGGAGCTTTGCAGGGTTTATTTCTCACAGCCCTAGTAAAGGGATCTTCTTTGTCATTCTATGTGTGTGAGAACCCACCGAGGACTAGAACCTGAAGAACCTAGTGCCTGCAGCGCTTGTCTCCAAGCTGGTGGTTCACCTGGTACACTACCAAACCTCTTAGGTACTGGTGCACCACAGCACTCCCAGTGACTCCCTGCCATGGGGTTGGTTAGGGTACTAGCTCAACCACCTAGGTCTGAATCCCATCCCCTTCCCCTAGAAGTTCCCTGGTAGCCAAGTGAAACCTTACAAACCTGCCTTAATAAAGATACTATAGAAACCAGTTACACCCCCAGACCCTGAGTGTAAGCTCTGGGGATGTGGCTCATTAATGAAGAAAGCTGTAGAATATTTTCCTAAAAGTAGGCCCCAAATTTTGGCATGGCTTTGTGCTTCCTGGGAGAACCTTGTACCCCACCCAATTGGTAATGGTCCCCTCCCAGGTCCTACAATACCCTGCAAGGTATCACTTACCCAGGTCCCTGTGGATCTAGTACAGCATCCATCTCGCCTTTGACTGCATGGATGGGAGTTCACTACATCTCCTGCAGCCATGAGGGCTGGCTTCACAACCAAACACAGTGGGCCCCATGCAATCTGGTGTGTGGTTCCAGCCCATAAGGCCTCATTCAGTTTCCAGGGAACTTCCAGGGACTTCTGGCTACAAGGAGGGACTGAAGGGGTGACACAAGGCTTTCGTTCACCTGCACCACATCAGAGCAGTGTTACACCCTCGTGAAAGGTTTTTGTGGCCCAGGCCCCTGAGATTCCACCAAGCTTGGGCTTTGCCTAGAATTTTGGCTGGGCAGAAAGACAATGGTTTGAGAGTTGAAAAACTGCATTTCCTTCCTGATGAAAAATGAAAGGCTGAAAACATGGGGAAAATTAGGGCAGGAAGAGATGGAGGGAAAAAGAAAGAAAAAGGAGTGCAGAAAAGATGTGGTGGAAAACAGGGCCGGCTCCAGACCCCAGCGCGCCAAGCGCGCACTTGGGGCAGCGTGCCGCGGGAGGGCGGCAGGCGGCTCTGGTGGACCTCCCGCAGGCATGCCTGCAGGCTCCGGTGGACTTCCCGCAGGCATGCCTGCGGATGCTCCACCGGAGCCGCAGGACCAGCGGACCCTCCGCAGGCACGTCTGCAGGAGGTCCACCGGAGCCGCGGGACTGGCAACCGCCAGAGCGCCCCCCGCGGTGCGCCGCCCTGCTTGGGGTGGCGCAATTCCTAGAGCCACCCCTGGTGGAAAGAATGAGAGAAGGGAGAAAAAAGAAGGATGGGAGATGCCAGGGAGGTTGTTGTCAGAGTGGGGCTAACCGATGCGTGTCTCTCCTTTCACATTTCTTTTATTTGCATGATGACCCTGGACTATCATTCAGGAACTCACACAAAGCTGATCCCCTCCTTTTTAGCATATGCGCAACGTGCCTCAGATAACATGTGACCAGGATTCATCACTGAATTTGGTCCACTGGTTGGATCATTAGTTTCCCTGGCCTGGGCCAGGTACTGTCAGAGAGTGCAACATGAATGCTGATCCATGAGCTGATCCCCTTTCTTAATAGCATCCCCTGGAGCAGCAGTTCCTAATTTTTTCTCTTGCATGACCCCATTTTCAGATGGGTTGCTTCCCCTGACCCCAGACAGCATGAAGGTCACCATTTTAAAATGGCATCTTCTGCATGATGTGACCTTGCATGCACCATATGTAGGAGGTCATGTCATGCAGAGGATGCCATTTTGTAAAATAGTGTTCTCTGCACACTTAGGATTGCTGCGAGCCCATCTGCTGATGGAGTGACCTCTAGGGAACTGCTGCCCTAGGGCTTGGAAATGACCATGTTTCCAGCCCCATTGCTCCTTAAAAGAAAGGCAGGTTTGATTATTGTTCTATTTTCTTATTTTGGTAAATGCTACAGTGCTTTACTGCCTGCCGCTTCCAATCTCCTCCTAGGCTCCCTGCAATCTCTTTGGCAGTGACTGTAATTTACTGTGAATTAACCCAGTCACTGGGGAGTGCCTAATGGCCATTCTACAGGTTCACAGATTATCTTAAGCAACTGATATTTAGTGCAGAAAGAGGGAAAACTTCTAAAAGGTTTAGTAAATGTCATGAAAAGTCTATTCTGGAGCTCAGTGCGGTGTTGACACAGCACGGCTTTCCTGGATCCAGGTGAATGCCAGGCTAGGCG
This sequence comes from Mauremys reevesii, assembly GCF_016161935.1. Taxonomy (NCBI): domain Eukaryota; kingdom Metazoa; phylum Chordata; order Testudines; family Geoemydidae; genus Mauremys; species Mauremys reevesii. Next base: position 63,055,716 of record NC_052625.1, read on the forward strand.
GACTGTGACTTCTGGAAAGCCTTTAGAGCAGACCGTGAGATGCGTATGTGTGAGAAAGGAGGGCACCTGCCATTTCCCCTTTCACATAGCACGGTAGCACGGAGAAGAGGTGTTTCTAATCCACCGAGGCTTTATCTGCACAAAGATGCCATGTTGTTCTTTATCTCCCTTGTGTCACTTAATGGCTGGGCTGGTTCATGCAAACCCAGATTACAGCAGATAAAAGAACCAAAGCTCTGCCGAGCGGGAGGACGACAACTTGGGTTGCAGGATGAAACTGCCGCCTTGCATGGAGCTGCCCAGGCTGCTGTGTTTCATTTCTAAATCTCTTTACTCAGCTTAAGCCTTTGGCCCTTAATACTTTTTGAATCAAAAAGAGGCAAAGTGCGGCCTTTTCACTGCACTGCCTGTGGTCAATGTGTAGAGCCTGGTAAAATACTCTGGTGTTAGGCGTCTGCAAGACTTTCATTCCTTATGGCCCTTATTGCAGTAGATCAGGGCTGTTCAATTCAACACACTTGTTCAGCTTTTTTTTTCTCTGTTGTTTTGTTTTTTTAGTTCTGTTACCCAGAGATTACTCACTTGTCTTGTCTTGGGGGCCTGGTGGGAAGGCTGGAAGGTTGGAACAATAGTCTCCTAACGAGGGGTTCTTTTCTCGCTGCTGTGTAGGTCTAGAGATGCCTGGGAGGACAAAGGGAGGGGTGTGGAGCAGGCTGGGGTTTTGCCTTATTGCTTTGCCACCCACCACACTCCCAGTCAGACAAGAACAGTTACTTTCATGGTACCAAACCACACATAACCTGGTGTGATGGAGCAAGGCCGGATGGCTACAGGAAAGTACTGAGGAGCAGGTATGTTAGCTCCAGGCTAAGCAAATCCCTAGTACCATGGGAACCAAAATGGCAGTTGCTCCAGGCTAATCAAGGCACCTGGGGCCAATTAAGAACTTTCTAGAAGGCACCGGAGAGAGCTACATTGATTGGAGCACCTGCAGCCAATCAGGACAGGCTAATCAAGGCACCTGGTATAAAAAGGGGAACTCACTCCAATCTAGGGAGGAGGAGCCAGAGGAAAGAAGTGTGCATGAGGAGCTGGGAGCAAGAGACACAAGGAATGAAGAACTGAGAGGGGGTACTACTGGAGGATTGAGGAAAACACCATACAATCAAGCAGCATCAGACACCAGGAGGATCCTGTGGTGAGGATAAAGAAGGTGTTTGAAGGAGGCTATGGGGAAGTAGCCCAGGGAGTTGTAGCGGTCAAGCAGCAGTTACAAGTAGCACTATAGAGACTGCTGCAATTCACAGGGCCCTGGGCTGGAACCCGGAGTAGAGGGCGGGCCCGGGTTCCCCCCTAGCCCTGCTACTCCTAATCAGACATAGGAGTAGTTGATCCAGACTATGGGTTTCATCCAAGGGGAAAACCACTGAGGGGAAGAAATCCGCCAATAAGTGCAGGACCTACTAGAGGAGAGGAGGAACTTTGCCACACTGGTCTCTTCAACAGCTAACGACAGCACTACTCCACAGACTAAGCACGGGTTCTGTGTGTGTCCTTTGAACAGACGAAGCAGTCATCTTTTTATCCCTAGCTTATGTAAGTGATGGGGTGATTGCAGGTGGCCTGATCTCCCCAGAGAACTCCCTCCTGCTGCTGTGATTAGGAGCTTCACCTCCAGCAACCAAACAGAAGCAAAGTCCCCAGACAATGCAGCAGGTGGTGTTTGCAGCTGCTCACCTGGCCTTGTCGTTGTCCTGTGTGGGGCGGCTAGAGTTTGCTGGGTTGTTTTACCAATACTAGACCCAGCTGCTGAAGAATAGAAGCCCGAAGACAGCAAAGGTCTCTATCAGTCCTGTTGTCTCAGTTACAATGGGACTGATTCTGGTCCCATTGAGGTTAACAGGTGCTGAAGGTGCTCAGAACTTCTGACAATCAGGCCGCTGCGTCAGGTGCTTACATTTGTTTTGGTACTAAGTTTTGGAAATGTTGGTCTACATGACTTGCTGAGCTGAGACTGGAAGGAACCCAGGATTCCTGACTTCCAGTGCTGTTCTCTGGGCCATGCTAACTCATACTAACTCCCCCTTTTATCCACCTCTGGCTGGGACCTTGTCTAATCTCATAAAATGTGGAATGAGTGACCCAGCAGAGGTGAGAGTCAAGACTGAGGCCCTAACTACTCACAGGAATTAGAGACCTTTTGGCAAACATTCACAAGAGTTCAGGATTTAGCCTTGGAGTCCTTGCTAATTTATAACTTGGGTAATTACATTCTGTCTATCTCAATTTTTCCTACGGTTTCAAGTGAATTATAGGCTTCTTCTTCATCTTCTGCCCTAAACTGTGTAGCGTTGCTGTTAAACAGCTGTAGTGTGTCTCTCCAGAAGTGGCTGCATTTCTTTGCTCAACGCAGTGATTCCTATAATTAAATTTGTAAAGGACTTTGGCATCCTTTGGGATGAAAGGCACTCCCGAAATGTATGATACTATTGTTATTATGGAGGGAAGCCTCAATCAGAGTACAATCCTCCAGTTCAAAGCTCACCTAGAGGCCTCTGAACTTTTGCCCCAGAAATCTCTGAATGCGAGGCATCATCCATCTCCTCTTTGACATTGGAAGTCAGGCCAGGGCTTAATGGGTTGAAACACAACTCCTGCTCTCCAGCATCAGCTTTTCAGTGCCTGTTACAGCCCTTGAGCCACACATTGGAAAAGCATGAGCTTTCATTGCCTTTTCTTCCTCATCAGACACGCTCAATGACCTTCAGGCAGTATAATGATACCATTTCAGGCCTCTGTCCCCCTCCCACTCCGCCTTTCTGCTCTGCTCTCAGGTACAAAGCATATTCAATACAAATATTTATTGCATTCCATGGGGGATATCATATTTGCAGTGAGCCAGGCTCTGAGATCCCCCCCAAAGACTGACTGAACTACCCATTGATTAATAGTACATCTTGTGGTCTTCTCGCTCCTTGCAAGCAGAAACTTGAGCCTAAGTCTTGTAAGGGAGGTTTGGGGTATTTGCAATGTTGAAATGGCAGCACACCACTGCTGACATTAATCATAATGCTGGTTAAAAAGAAAACAAGACAGCAAAATTATCAGAAATATCAAGGAGTTGATTTAATTACAGGGAGTACACATGCTGCAAATGCTTCTTAACGTTCTCCATGTCTCAATTAGATGGGGTCGGAGTTCTCTTTGTTCTTGCTTTTGAACAGTCTGAAACTCTGCAGGTTTGATCAATGGCGAGGGACAGAGAGGAAATGAGGATGAGACGAAAGGGCTGAGAGTCTCTAGAAGCTGTCATGGTAATTTATGGCTGTGGCTGATAAAACTTTTAGCTAGTCAGGTATGACTTGGGAAATAGCAAAAGCAAAGTGGCAGCTCTCAGACTGCAAGGAGGTTTCCCAAACTGGAGAAGAACTCAGCTGGGGAAAGAAACCTGGATAATGGGTATCCATCCTCAACTTTTTGCCCCGGGGGCCTTTCAAGAGTGAACTCTGGACGACTGACTTCATTGGCACATCTCTGGTGACCTTTCCAAGTTCTTGAACAATTAGAATAGGATCAGTTGACTTGCCGAATGTTTTAGTGTCAGGGCTATGGCGGCTAGAGAACAATGATCTGGCTGCTTGGGGCAGGTGGGCCCAGGGACCAGAAGATACTTGTGGCCTATGCCAGCTGGGAAGTGAAGAAGCTATAGGAGAGAAGACAGACAATTTCCTTGTTGACATTTCTGTGGTGATCACCACGGTAGCATCTGAGTGCTCTATGATCTGTGTCGTAGCAACTATGCCCCTTTGGGCTCTGCTTTCATTCCACCCCACAAGCTAAGCAGCATTTGTCAGCATGAGTACTTGGACGGGAGACCACTATGAAAAAACCCAGGTGCTGCAGGAAGTGGTGGTGCTAATTCAGTCTATGTGTGGCATGCTCTTCCCTTTGAGTCACTACCAAACTAATGTCTCAACATGAGGGTGCTGTGCTGTTAAAGGCAGCATTTTCTGAAGGAGAGAGGAAAAAAACCCACTGACCTCTTCAGTTTATTACAGATCCCCAAGCACTCCTCCCAAGAGTTAAGGATATTGGTATTCTGGTCTAATTCTAACTCAGGCAGTTCACTCTACTACTTACATTCGTCCGGTAGTTTCATTCTTTGTTTCTGATCTTAAGCTGCTGTGTGTTGCTGAACAGCTGCTACACCTAATCCCCACCCCTAGGGATGACTGTATGATGAGTGAAGGGACTCCTGTATATTGTTTATAAAATGCTTTGGGGTTCTGTGAGATCAGGGGCCCTACAGAAAGCAAATAATATTGGCTAGAGCTGATAAGCAGCTTTGCTGACAGGGAGCCTAAAGCCCCCTCCTCTCCCAGCCAGTTTGTTTGAGACAGAAAGCCAGGGAAGGAGACAGTTTGTGTGGGTTCATGCCCCATTACCCAGATAGTGGAATTTACAAACCCCTTTCCTTCCTCACTGTTTGATGGTGACTCGACACAGAGAGGACTTAACCACAAAGGAATCCACTACCAGCCAGTTGTTGTCCTGCCCTTCACTGCAGCTGAGATACTAATTGAGGCCCTCATGGTCCAAAGGCAACAGCAGTTCTGCAAGATGAGCCCAAACCCCACTGGCGCCCTCCTAAGCCAGCAGGAGCTAAGTCCTGGGCTTGGCTGGGAATCATGCTGCAGATCCTCCTTCCTCCGTTGTTAGAGGACACCCACTCCCATCTCCTTTCCCTCACTAATGAGTGGCGTGCTAAGCCACAGAAAGTCACCTACCTAGCATCTGGAATTTCACCCCAAGCTGCCACATCTCGCTCTCAACCCTTTCCTAGAGCTACAGGTGAGAGATGATTTAGTTAATTATGAGGTGATGCTACCGCTTTGCTGATCCAATTGCATCCCAGCTGCTTTCATTGTTAAAGGCGCTGCCAAATGGAGCATTGGAGACATCAATGAGATGGATGGTAGGGTGGAGAATGGTCAGTACAAGTGACCACTAATGGTCTAAGTGAACTTCTCCCTCCTGCACTTCTCTTCTCATTCCCCACATTCATCTTTTGAAAAGTCTCATACCACTGCACCTGAGACATCTACTTACTGGTGGTGTCTCTGAATAGGTCAGTTCAACACAGCATGCACAGACCACAGTCTTGTACTCTGGTCAGCATTAATATATCTGGATTGGTATTTTGAGGATCCATCCCTGCCCCTCAAAAATTAGACAATTGGTGACAAACTGCTCCCAATCTGTATTTATTTCATTTTGAGAGGCCCACAGAGTGGGGCAATTGACGGGCAAAGAAGGAGAGAAATCTGCAGTCTGCAGGCTACAGAATTGTTCTGTGTGCCACACAAGAAGCCCTGTTACAGAACAGCTGCTGCTCTTTGGCACTGGGTGAATCCACTACCTAGTACTGCGAACACAGAAGTTGTATTCATTGATTTGCCCCTGCACGTTGTGACAAAGTCCCTCTTCTACCTTGGTGGGTCCTGCGCTTCTTGGCAGATTTGCTCACCTCAGTGATCTTCCCCTCTGGTGGAACCCACAGTCTGGATCAACTCCTCCTGTGTCTGATCAGGAGTTGGGAGGTTTGGGGGGAACCCAGGCCCACCCTCTACTCCGGGTTCCAGCCCAGGGCCCTGTGGAATGTAGCTGTCTATAGTGCCTCTTATAACAGCTGCATGACAGCTACAATTCCCTGGGCTACTTCCCCATGGCCTCCTCCAAACACCTTCTTTATCCTCACCACAGGTCCTTCCTCCTGGTATCTGATAATGGTTGATTGTATGATAATTCCTCAATCCTCCAGCAGCACACCCTCTCAGTCTCAGCTCCTTGTGCCTCTTGCTCCCAGCTCCTCACACACACTTCTCTCCTCTGGCTCCTCCCCCTTGACTGGAGTGAGCTCCCCTTTTTATACCAGGTGCCCTGATTAGCCTGCCCTGATTGGCTGCAGGTGCTCCAATCAATGTAGCTCTCTCCCGTGCCTTCTAGAAAGTTCTTATTTGGCCCCAGGTGCCTTAATTACCCTGGAGCAACTGCCATTTTGGTTCCCATGGTACTAGGGATTTGCTTAGCCTGGGGCTAACATACCTGTTCCTGAGTACTTTCCTGTAGCCATCCGGCCTTGCTCCATCACAACGTGTAAGAGGGGAGATCAGAGAAGGGTTGCTGTCAGTGACAGTGAGTAGGTGACAGAAAGTTGTGTAGCGCGCACACATACACACACAACACAATGATATCTCCACACCTGACAGGTTAGATGTTCAGTTTGGTGCCTTGGGTATCTGTCAGGAACCTAAAGTAGCAAAACCACAACACTGCTCACGGCCTTGCCCTTCTTGCAGCACAGGATCTTGCAGTAAAATAAATAAATATATACATACTCCCCACATTATCCAAACTGAGCCGACGTTTGAGCTAACACAGTTAATACAGAAATCCCTAATGTGACCAACTGCTACAGCGGGCTGCACCAAGTAATTGCTTGACATATTTGCTTACACTGTCTATGAATCTGATTATCTTATCCTAGAAGGATAACTCTCAGTGATCAGTAATCCACTGGGTCTCTGTGCTGCTTCATACAAATTCAAAAAGATTTTCTAAAAAATCGGGTTATAAATATGCTGTGTATCTGGAATCAGTATCCAAGTGATACCTTTATGGTATGCCCTGGTGGAATTTAGCACCCACCTAGAACCACATCATCGGCTCACCCACTCCTCTCCCTGTGACTTTTTCTAATACTCCAAACCCCTCAGCAGCTTCAAACAGCCACTGTTTTTTGTGGTATTTTTAAATCAACCTGTCAGAGTAATATTTCCTTCTTTTTTCTGCCAAATGTGGAATTTCTCCTTTAAATTACCCCTGCTCAAGGCCTTGGGTGGATTAGAATTTGTGCTGGGCCAGTAACTGGTGTTCTGTATATAAAATTGTCATGAGATTGATTCTCATTTACACTAAGCTCCCTTTACACCACTTTGACAGTGTAAAGAGGCCTCAAAGGTCACATCAATTACCCTTATTTAAAGGCCCCTTTACTTTGTCATGGTCATTTAAAGGGACCTTAGTGTAAACGAGAACAGAGCTGGTGCTAGGCATAAGCTGACTAAGCAATTGCTTAGGGCACCCAGCAGCTCAAGGGCCCCCCCTATTAATTATTAGTATGTGTTGTGTGGAAGGCCCCCCAATAGATTCCTGAGTAGGGCCCCAATGATCTAGCACCGATACTGAATGAGAATCAAGCCCTGCAGCTTTAAAGACGATTAACTCACATTCCTGTAAAGCTAGGAAAGGGAGTTGTATCCACCGGGAAGGAGAAATTACCAGCTTTCCAGTGGGAGTCAGTGCTGCATTCATTTCTAGTCCTGGAAGGGCCCAAGAAAAGCCACCTATCTCTGAATGCTTCAGGTGAAGAAGTTGCTCTGGAAGTTGGTAGAATTGCCCTCACTGGGGCTATTGCAGGCTGAGACCTTACATCTGCCTGTCAGAGGGTGGTTTGGGGATTCTGAGATCAGGCTTGACGAGATGGAAAAGGAAGGGACCAGTTGTCCCCAGCAGGGGTCTCTGATTCTACACACCCCACTCACACCCCAACACTTCTTCCATGCCACAGAGTCAGGAGTGCAGCCCTGGAATAAGGTGTTTGACTGACAAAACAGCCAATTTGCCCCTAAACTCATCCTATCTCCAGTATATTGATCCTTCTATCCCCGTTCCCTCGACCCCAGCCCCGGAGCAGCTCATAGGGCGTGCGGGCCAAGGGACACAGACTGCGTGAGGTGAAGGGAGCATATTTATGGAACATCTCTCTACACTGGCTATCCCCCAGGAGCAGTGTGCTAATGCTCTCTGCGGTGCTGTCACCCCGGGGCTGCTGAGTCAGCACTCTTCCCTGCTTTGTCACCTCCCCCCGCCGCGCACACACCTTGCTGTCCTCTCTCTCTCTCTCTCTCTCTCTCAAACAATATTTCTGCTGTCCCTGCTTGTTCAGTGGCCTTTGCTGACTGTCCTCTGGATTTCATCAGCCCAAGTCGCTGAAGCAAAACCTGACCAGCTCAAGCTGCCAGGGCAGCAGCAGCTGGGCTATGTGACTGATTCCTTCTCCCTGCAGGAGACTGAATGTCACCCACTAATATTGTTCCTCTCTCGAGGGAGAGAGATTTATTTTGTCTTTAGGTCTGAAGCAAACAGCGTGTCTCTGGCTGCAGGAGGGTTTGGCTTAGAAACTAGGTTTCAGCAGCTCCAGCATGCGTCAGAGGGTTTACTGAAAATTACAGTGGGGAAAGCTAAGAATGCTCCAACTGGCCTGGCTTCGAGCTGCTGCTGGTGGCGTGTATGTGTATACAAACTGGAGCAAAGTACCCACGCTTCCAAAATCAGCGTGCAAAGGGACTGACGAGGTCAGACTGGCCTTCTGGGGAATTCAAACATCCTCAGAAATAGACAGTGGAATTTGGAAGTGAATTTGACAGGCAAATGGAGAGACACAGAACGGGAAATCAGTAACCTAAACAAAGCAAATTGTCTGTAAAGGATTATGGGGCCATCATCAACCAGGAACAAGGTCATTTAAACTATTCATTCACATTTCTGTGTTCTTTAATTGAAGAAAAAGCGCCAATGAAACCCTGTATGTAATGTGTTGTGATGGTAAAACAAAGTAAGCAAAGTGCTAGGATCCATTAGAAATGGGATAAAAAGCAATACGGAGAATATGAGAATGCCATTATATAAATGGCTGGTATGCCCTCGCCTGGAATGGTGTGTTCAGTTCTAGACAGTCTATCTCAAAAAGGATCTAGCAGAAATATAGAGGTTTGGAGAAAGGTGACAAGAATGATCATAGGCCAGGACAGATTTCTGAGTGAAGAGAGACTGAAAAGACTGGCCTTGTTTATTTAGAGACGAATAAGAGGGGAAGTGATAGTCAGATACAAACTGATGAGTGGTGTAGGGAGGGTAGATTGGATGCTCCTATTTACTTCCTCTCATTATAGAATAATAAGGAGGCAATGAATTAAACTGAAAAGCAACACATTAAAAACTGGTCTGAGGAAATCTTTTTCTTATACAATGTATAATTATTCTGCAGAACTCATTACCACTAGATATCACTGAGGCCAAGAGCTAAGCAGGATTAAGGAAGAAAGATTGGACCAAAATATGGACAACAGCAACATCGACAATTACATAAGAAGGAATATAAATCTTCTTACTTCATGGCATAAGCCAGCCTCTCACAAGTGATGGTTAGGAAGAAAAGTCCTCTATGTGCAGGCAGATTATTGTAGAAGTATCCACTGCTGGGTTTCTTGTACCTCCTTCTGAAGCATCTGCAGCTGTCCACTGTCACAGCCAGGATACTGGGCTAGATGGAGCCCTGATGCAGTACAGCGACTCATTTCCTAAGGTGAACCTGGCTTGAAGATCAGGGAGCTTTAGGATATGAACACAAGGAAATAAGTGAGTTTTGTTTATGTTGGCAATAAATATAATGAGATATGAATGGCAAAGTGAAAAGTTCTCCTCCTGCTGAGCCTGCTCTCCCTGGCATTTCCTGCCACTCAGCCATGGCTCTTGGCAAGGTCAACTATGTTGCTATAATAGACACCTGCACAGATAAGTCTGAGATGGGCAGATTTGGTAGTATCTGTACATTTTTGTTAATGGTGGCTTGACAGCTCTGGGGACTGAGGTCTTCTTTTTATTCCCACAATAATTACAGCATGTGCAGCATCAGGGCAAATTCTCCTTCCACTGTGGCTTAGCACTGAGCTGGAGGAACATCCTCTAGGGGTAAGTGGGAAGATCAGTCTCTGTGGCAGTCCTTGGCCTGTCGGCTGAGACTGGACAACTAGTGCCCATGGTGGTGGTGGAAGCAGTATTCATAGAATGGGCTGATATCCACTGAGTCACTTCACACAAAATACTGAACAGCCATGTGGCGTACTTAGATTTACAGAAAGCCTCTGACAAGGTCCTTCACCAAAGACTCTTAAGCAAAATAAGCTGTCATGGGATAAGAGGGAAGGTCCTCTCATGGATCAGTAACTGGTTAAAAGATAAGAAACAAAGGGTTGGAATAAATGGTCAGTTTTCAGATTGGAGAGAGGTAAATAGTGGTGTTGTCCAGGGGTCTGTACTGGGACCAGTACTGTTTAACATACTCATAAATGACCTGGAAAAAGGGGTAAACAATGAGGTGGCAAAATGTACAGATGATACAAAACTACTCAAGATAGTTACAGCCAAAGCAGACTGCGAAGAGCAACAAAAAATCTCTCAAAACTGGGTGACTGGACAACAAATGGCAGATGAAATTCAATGTTGATAAATGCAAAGTAATGCACATTGGAAAACATAATCCTAATGTACATATAAAATGATGGGGTCTAAATTAGCTGTTACCACTCAAGAAAGAGATCTTGGAGTCATTGTGGACAGTTCTCTGAAAACATGCACTCAATGTACCGTGGCAGTCAACAAAGCGAACATAATGTTGGGAATCATTAAGAAAGGGATAGGTAATAAGACAGAAAATATCATATTTCCTCAACATATATCCATGGTATGCTCACATCTTGAATATGGCATGCAAATGTGGTCACTCCATCTCAAAAAATATATATTGGAACGGGAAAAGGTACAGAAAATGGCAACAAAAATTATTAGGGCATGGAACAGCTTCCATATGAGGAGAGATTAATAAGACTGGGACTTTTCATCTTGGAAAAGAGATGACTAAGGGGTGATATGATAAACATCTATAAAATCATGACTGGTGTGGAGAAAGTAAATAAAGAAGAATTATTTACTCCTTGTAACACAAGAACTACGAGTCACCCAATGAAATTAATAGGCAGCAGGTTTAAAACAAACAAAAGGAAGTATTTCTTCACACAACACACAATCAACCTGTGGAACTCCTTGCCAGAGGATGTTGTGAAGGCCAAGACTATAATAGGGTTCAAAACCGAGCTAGATAAGTTCATGGCCAGGGATAGTGTCCCTAGCTGCTGTTTGCCAGAAGCTGGGAATGGGCAACATGGGATGAATCACTTGATGATTACCTGTTCTGTTCATTCCCTCTGAAGTACCTGGCATTGGCCACTGTTGGAAGATGGGATACTGGGTTAGATGAACCTTTGGTCTGAGCCAGTATGGCTGTTCTTATGTTCATGGTAACAATGTGAAGTTGTACTTTCTACCAGCCTGTACTGGACTCAAACCAGCAACCTAGGCCTGGGCTACTCCCCAGCCAATTCCTTCTCCCCAGCGATCCAATTCCTTGTGCTTTGTTTTTCATGGTAGCTGTCATTGAGACTTCTGCTCTTCTCTTCCCTCTCTGAATTGCCCCCTCTCCACTTAGACAATGGAGATCAATCAACTCTACGGAACGTGACTGTGAAGCCAGAAGTGCGATGGTCCTGTTCCTCCCCGGGTGTTGATGATGAGCAGACCTAGGAACAATCACTTTGGTACACACACACCTTGCTGCTGGCGACAAGGTAGGCATGCACTGTGCTATATATCGCTGGCGGGAAGTTCATTGAGAGATTTGCTCTGGATAATGGAACATTTATTTCAAAGGCTCTAAGCCAGTGAAAGATCTCAGGGGAGCTGCCCTATGAAATGATGCTGCCCTTTCTGTTACACTGTTGCTGTCAAGAATCCATTCAAGCGATTTAACCAAGTTTATCGGAAAAGCAGTGGAGGGAACCTGCACACGTTAGCATGGAAGATGGATAGAACAAACAAATCCCCATGAGTGGGAAACCCAGTCCCTCCACATGTGAAAACAAATACATGGAGATATACCTATCTCATAGAGCTGGAAGGGACCCTGAAGGGTCATTGAGTCCAGCCCCATGCCTTCACTAGCAGGACCAAGTACTGATTTTGCCCTAGATCCTTAAGAGGCCCTCTCAAGGATTGAGCTCACAACTCTGTGTTTAGCAGGTGACTGCTCAAACCACTGAGCTATCCCTCCCCCCAACTGTTACAGCAGGAGACTGGGAAGTAGAACTTATGGGTTCTAGTCCCAACTCTGCCACTAACTCACTGTATGGCCGTAGGCAAGTCACTTATTTTCTGAGTACCTCAGTGTCACCAACCATAAAATGGGGATAATATTTACTTACTTTTGAGTGCTTTGAGATCCTCGAATCAAAGCACTGTATGATCCAAGTATTAATTATTATGATTGTATTATATCACTTCTTGTTCAGTTGACCAGTGTCAGCTGGTCAGCAATCTCATGAGTCCTGCAGTACATTAAAAAAATGTCTGAGGGACCTGATTGTCAGAGGCGCTGAGCACCTGCAGTTACCATTGAAGACAATGGAAGCTGTAAGTGCATAGCACTTCTGAATAAACCCAAGCCCCGTATTTTACTCAATGCCCATAAAACTTCAAGAGCTAGTGCAGTAAATGGATTTTCAGGCAGAACTATGTAATATGCTAGCATTGTGAACTGCATCTGTCTGTGCAGCTGCTGTATAGCAGGTACTGGACAAGATCACACAGAAGTCAGTAGGAATAGGATCTAGGAGTCTTGACTGGCAGTCCTGTGCTCTAACCACCAGTTCACACACGACTGACAGTGGACCTGATTCTCCAATTCTGTTTTGAAGCAGTCTTGGAGCCCTGCTGGTTTCAATGGCATAACTCCTGATTTACCCCATGTGAAAGGAGGATCAGGCCAAGTGTGTGGGTCTAAATATACCTAAAAGAAGAGAGGATGAGCCTACAGCAAACTGGCATGCAGCATGCAATGCCTGGCCTGACAATGATTGTTGTGGAGAGAGAGACACTTATTAAGTCCATCACCTGTGTTGCTCCAGCCTGGTGCCTCATTAACAGGTAGAATATATTAGTAACTGTCAAACAATGGGAGAGCTAACTCGTTGGGCGAATGGATGAAAACACATTAGCTCTCACAAAAGGGGGAGAGGCGGTGATTAACTGGTGGGATGACAATATGAAATGTCAGAGGCACAGACAGTAAGCACAACTGTTCATTATTATATTAACAGCCCTAATTTTCTGCCTTTAACCACCAGTTCCCTGTCAGTTCAATTAGATTTTGTGTGTGTGTTTAATTTAGATCAATATACTGCTGCGTCTGTAGTTTTTCTCACACATCCTTTGTGCACGGTGAGAAACAGACCAGCCGGCAGGAGCCTCTTTTTTTTTTTTTGTCCTTGAGGCGAAAGGCAGTTTGTGAAGAGGGTATTTAGGTGATGCATGTTCCTATGTTAGGTGAGTCTAATCTGCAGTGATTTGTGAAATTCCCACCCCGTGATGGGAGCGGGGAAGGGCAGGGAGGGAAGGCACACAAAGGTCGCAAAGTGGCAGGCTGAGGTAAATAGCCCATGGTAATATATTTAGCAAATGGCATTACAGACTGCAGGAAAATACAGATGAGGAGGAGGAAGGAATAACATTCCGCTTATCAGGAGATTACTTAGGGCCTGATTCTGAGCTCAGTGACGCTGATGTTCCCCCTTCCGGGAGAATCATTATTCATTTGAGCACTGCTAGACTGGAGGAGGGGGAGCCCAAGGAACTCAGTGGGGTTTTCTACATCACCCAAAACAATGTTAAGGGGACTTTTTACTAGACCATTGCCAGCCAGTCTGAGTAAGAGTGGGAAGGGGGACTAAAATCATAACACCTCATCTCCCTCTGTCCTACCCACTCTGCTGACTTCGGTGTAGTTGAGCACGTCGTACTCCCCCTCCTGCTTTCTGATGGTTAGGAAGATACGCAGCTCCCACCATTACTGGGACCTCACTGAGTCATCAGGAGAAAAGGGTATCAAAACATGACAGCATGTATGCTCTGCCCCCAGCTCTGACCCCTTCATTTTCTTGGCTCTCAGTGATTCATCTCTGGATCTCATCACTGTATGTGTTCATTGGGGTTTTCATTTCCTCCTGAAGCCTCTGGATCAACAACAGTATGACTCAGAGAGGCCTTTATTTTTAGTAGCTAATTACATTATTTTGCTGCATTGCCCTCTATAGCCTAGATCTTCATCAGGATCTTTTATCATCCTTCTAAATCTTCTCGGATCCTAATTTTTGTTCCTTGGGTCCCAATCTTTTGGGCCTGGCTCCTCTGCTACCTTCACTTAGCTTTGGAATCTATCCATCTATTGAGTATTGTCACCCATCATCAGAATACATGACTACATTTGGCCTGTGTTGCTAAGAGGACCTGAACTCCAAATCCTAGATATTGATCTCTGATTCCACCTAAGTTTTCAATCTGGAGACCTATCCCTCTCTTGCTGAAGAATCATAACCTTTGATGATTGCATCTGGCCTCTTTGCTTTGTAATAACTATATTAATGTAGTCTGCTTCTTGCACATCACTTTTGAGCAGCTCACTTATGCCTTCAGCATCTGCAGGCTATTTTAATCTCCTCCCTTAGATGTCTTTTTGTCTTTTCTGCAGACACACTAGATTTTCCTCTGATTGCCCCAAGGTTTCCCTGACTTGAACTGATGTTGGACTTTTGATCATTTGGGTAATTTGACTTTCACCGTGCTATTTACCCGGGTTTCATTAACTTCCTTTTCTACTTCCTTCAAAGGAGGTTTCCTTTTTTTCTGGGCCCCAATCCCCACCTCCTCTGATTCCCTGTAATGTAAATGTCTGGGCAGCAGACAGAGATGGAGTCCAGTAGGAAACATGCTCTCACCCTTGTTTACCATACAGAAGGGAGCTGAATAAACAGCAGAAAATAGTCCAGCAAAACAAAAACAGAACACTTCATTTAAAATAAGGACAAGCGGAAAAAAAGTGATCTGATAACCTGCAGGAACGGATGGGCAAGAGCAAAACCAAGGCAACAAAATCCCACAGATACAGCACTTGAAAAATGCACACCATAAACTCCCTGCCTGAGACAGAGAATACAGTGCTGGGGCTGGCAATTCCCCAACCACTTCAAGCTAATAGAGAAGGCGGCAGCGAGTCTGGGCAGCAGCTCCTGACACTTTTGGGTACTAGGAAAAGGATGCTGGGTCTGGACAGCAATGCTGGGGACTCCAGGAGTTTAACAGTCACTATGCACTATGGAAAACAGGTGCTGTCATATCAGATTAAACCAGTGTTCCAGTATCATGTCTGTGACAATGGTCAGTATCACGTGTTCAGAAACATCATGGTGGACAATTATGGGCAACTAGACTGGTATTTGGAGTTGGGGGATAATTTAGTTTCCTAATATTTGGATGATATTCTGATCCCTGCTTTCAAATATCATCTGAACAGCTATTCCCTGCCCTCCTCCCCAGGCCTAACACTCCCTTTCTCCCAGACCCCAGGAATATCTCCCCTTAGCAGGCGTGGCTATTTTCCTTACATTAAGATGTCATTTGGGTTGCCAACTTTGTGATATTTAAAAACCGGACACCCCAGCAGGAGTGCCAGACCTTCCCCTTCCCCGCCCCGTCCCCCTGAGGACCCACCCCTGCCCTGCTTCTTCCCCCTGAGGCCCTGCCCCCATTCACTCCTCTTCCCCCCTCCCCCTATCACTCATTGCTATTCTCCTCTCTCCCCCATCTCTGCCTGGCTTGGCAGGGACTTGCCTGTGGAGCCGGGGCTGGGAGCTGCAGCTGCCCAACACAGGCAGGAGGTGGCCCCGGCTAGAGTAGGGGTTGGCGTGGGTGATGACTCGGTGCCTCCCCGCCTCCCCCACCCACAATAACTGGACTTTGGGTGTCTGGTCAGTAGATCTGACCGGAGACTGTCAGGTCCCCTTTTTGGTTGAAAACCGGGCACCTGGCCACCCTAGATGTCATCTGAGGGGGTGGCCCAGTGGTTTGTATCACCACCTGTCCCAGTTCGAGGTGTTTGGCTTCAGCATTTGGGTCTGGCCCATTCTGGGAAGAGCCTGCCTCATCGGCTAGTGGTGATTTATGCTCCTGGACCTGAACTCCCCCAAAGCGCAGGGTGTTGAGATCCAGCGGTTTGGATCAGGCTCATCTCTAATTCCAAGAAAGCTTCATTACACATCCCTGTATCTCTTACGCCTGGCTCTGGAGCTCTCACTGAACATGGACTCCTGGCTCTCTAGTTTTCCTCCCCCTCCCCATAGGGCTTCTTGCCGGGTTAAAGACCCTTCTGTTTATTGGTTCTTCCCTTGCCCTCCTCAGACCTCAAAGTTAACAAACTGCCGAGTGTGCAGATGCATTGGTTAATCTCCTTGTATCCTGAGCCTGGCCCTTTCCACACCTCGAGCAGGAGCATAAACATTACAAATGAAACCTCCAACAGGTAATGACTGAACAATCATTTTTAATTTTTTTTAAAAATGCACTTCAGGGCTTTTATCAGCAAAGCATCATGTCCATTAAAAAACGAATTAAGTCATTCTGCAGCCAGGCCAAGTGCCATGATTTCCATGCCAGAATTAATACTGTCTATTTCCACAGTGGATGTTTAAGGATCCCTTCCCCCTACTCCTCCTCCCTCCCACTCTGGGATTACAGCTACATTTAGTTCCTACAGGGGGAATTAATCAGTGATGCTCCTGTGCGGAGCGCCTGAAATAGAAATCACAAATCAGGGTGGCTGGGAAGGAGCCTGTGAAGTGACAAACGTGAAATTATGTTGCATTTTGTTTGGTGTGGCAGGATAGTTGGAATGCAGTGGCTTCAGGGACTCTCACCAGCTCTGGGGGGCTACTTCCACTCTAAAGGGGGCGATACAGAGGGGGGCTGTTGGAGAGTCCAGAGGAAGAGGTGAGAGCAAAAGCAGAGGGACAAGAGGCAGAGAATGTTTTTTTGAAATCACAAACTGCTTTTTACAGGAGTTTCTAGGAGGAGATAGTCAAAGACTATCCTCTAAACCTGCAACATGGCTCCCAGCAGTTAGGGTCTGTGACCCTAATTCCCAGGTGAGTTCAGAAAGCCGCTGAGTTGGTATAACTTCCACCATCATCCGGGCTCCGCAGTGTGTATGGAATATTACTTCAACTTAGACTCTCTCCATATTCTTTCACCCTAACCCCTTAGATATTACCTCTTAAACTGTCCCACTGAGTCTAAGGTCTGGGCTATATACAATCTTTGTACCGATTTAACTATTTCAGTTCAGTTCAGGGTTTGATTTTATACTGTTCTAGTGAAAGCAGTAGAACCCCTAGTGTGAATGCAGTTATACTGATCCAAATGTGCTCACACTGCTATATAAACTAGAGTAGAATAAGAACCTTTATATAAGTATAAATAAAAAGAACAAGGAGTCCTTGTGGCACCTTAGAGACTAACAAATTTATTTGGGCATAAGCTTTCGTGGGCTAAAACCCATTTCATTGGATGAAGTGGGTTTTAACCCACAAAAGTTTATGCCCAAATAAATTTGCTAGTCTCTAAGGTGCCACAAGAACACCTCGTTCTTTTTGCTGATACAGACTAACATGGCTACCCCTCTGAAATAAGTATAAATGTGTCTACAGGAAGGGGGTTGTACCGCGTCTTTTGGTTTATAAACCAATGTAGTGACAATAGTATAAAAAAACTGTGTAGACACACCCCAAGGGAGTTAAAATTGGTGTAACTCACTCTGAGGAGCTAAAGTAGCAGCGAGGGCTGTAGCAGAGGAAGCAATTAATGGGAGGGTGCAAAAACATTCAAGCAAAACATCCCTGCCCTTTAGAAATGTACACCTTTTTCCAGCCCCGCAGCAGGTAAGTTGCACCAATTTAGACTGCCTTACCCATCTACAGAGTGGATGAGAAGGTCTAAGGGAATCTGGCTGAATGGAGAGGAGTCTAACTGATGCCACCTTGTTCATCGTCTCTCAGTTTGGCCCTGTGTGTTCTCCTGGCGTGGAATTTAGTCTGAGTAAAGGATAGTGCAGGTTACGCTCAAACCTTGGGTTTTCTCTATCTGGTGAAATTGCTCTACATAGAGGGAGGATAGTGTCAGGCTATCAAAAGGCACAGTTCTGATCCCTGGAAAGCAAGGAAGAAAGCCACAAGCAGTTTTGCCAACATGCAAGTGATTTGGTGTCACTCTTGAGTAGACATGTCATATTTATCCAATCACACAGAGAGATATACAGTCAGAGACCGACATACTCTCTGCAATGACACTATCTGTTTCTGCTCCTGCATCTGATTATTAGAGCTGGTCAAAGATTTTCCATATAAACTTTTTTTAGATTAAAAATTGGGTCTTGATTAAATGAAAATGTTTACAGAATGTCAGCTTTCCTTGAAAAATTTTTTTTTTCAGAAAATGAGACACCCTAAACCTAAACATATTTTGTTCAAACCCTGATTTTTTTTTCACTTTTTGTTTTTTTTTGACGGAAGGTCAAAAATTTCTGTGGGAGGAAAAAAACCCCCATTTTCTGACCAACTCTACTGATCACCCAAACAAGTAAATGAATAAAGATACCCCCTGCCCCAAATAAAGAACCCCAATAACAAATCCAACCACGCTCTCCCAAGAGTGGTGGAGTGGAATTCCATATCCCCTTGTTCTCTTTGGTTTCTTCTCCTTCCCTTTCACATGTCACCTTTCTGTATACCTGGAGTCAGTCACTCCTTGTTGTGATATCTGTCCACTTTAAATTGTGAGCTCTTTGGGATAGGGGCCTATAAAATGCCAACGTCACCAATGATGTACAATATGCATAACAGTGAAATAATCACAGACACATGCTTATAATCAGATACAATTACCCAAGGGATCTTTGCTTAGGAGTGAGCAGATGCTCTTCTTAGCTGTACCCATTAGGAGACCCAGGCATCCTGACATTCTGCAAGCTGCATGACCTGTATAGGTGACCCAGGAACTTCTTGGTGCAAACTGGCAGAGGGCACAGGGCGTGCCTAGAGTTTTACAGGGATCTCCTGGATCAGATGCATGCATATTAAGATTACCAAATGGTGGTGTGTGACGTCTCTATCAACTGTCAATAGCCCTCTGATTTTCATAATCATTGCAGGATGGATGGATGGATAGATAATGGTTAAGGAATTATGTATCAATACTAAAAATTATATTCTTAAGGTATATGAGTTAAGGTGGTAAATGTGCTCCTGTCAGCTAGGAAGGAAGTGGCGCTTATCTCTCTGGTTGGCCATGTGCTTATTGCACATTGTCCGCTCCATAATGAAGGCCTATGTACAGACTGAGCCAGATGCTAATCAAGAGTTTGTGAAATTGACAAGAAAGAGAGGCACAGGAAAAAAAACTCAGCAGGGGGTGTCGTGTTTACAAGTAAAAACAATGGATCATCGGGGGGCAGTATAAGTGAGGGTACAGCAAGACACTCTGGGATCTTTTCCGTGGAGGAGGCAAGCTGACAGCAGGGCTGGTCACATGAACAGAAAATCACAGCCAAACCTGTCTGTAATGTGCTAGAAGGGTTTGGGGTGAGGTTTCCCTCTATAAGACATGACAATAACTAGTAAAGTAAGTCTTGGTTCTAGAATACATGCTATGATTTTATTGCATATGTAACCATTTATTTCCAATACTTCTAGCGTTAGAATCTCTATACTGTGTTCAGTAAACTTTGACTTGCTTTCACTATACAAAGTGCTGTGAGTGAAGTGAAGCAGTGAACGGAGGTGTAACTGGTAAGCTGGGGTGTAGTGCTTTGTTGGGAACAGTGGATCTGTAACTACTGTGAGTGTCCAGTGGAACTGGGGCTAGACACTCCGGGGAGATGCTTGGGGGATGGAGGTGTCTATTGCTAACCTGTAGAGAGAGATTGGGGCCTGCACAGGCCTGGAGGAGAGTGTGTGTGTTATCTGTAGCTGGTGGAGTCAGAGAGCTTACATGCACACACTAAGGGCTTCCTCACACTAGGGGCAGGTGGTAGTAAGGGGCCTCACAGCCCTAGGTTCCCCAGATGCATGACCTGTATGTCTCCGTATACTCCTACTGACATATATAGTGAGTACTTTCTGTGCCAACATGGAACTTGCCTGGAACTTACAGTGGATCCTGACTAATAAAATGTTCAGATGTGCAGAAAGAGTCTCCTCTTACTCATAGACATTAAGGCTAGAAGGGACCATCATGATCATCTAGTCTGACCTCCTGCACGTCGCCGGCCACAGAACCTCGCCCACGCACTCCTGTAACAGACCCCTAACCTCTGGCTGAGTTACTGATGTCCTCAAATCATGGTTTAAAGACTTCAAGTTACAAAGAGTCCACCATTTACTCTAGGTCAAACCAGCAAGTGACCTGTGCCCCATGCTGCAGAGGAAGATGAACCCTCCCCCACAGGGTCTCTGCCAATCTGATGTGGGAGAAAATTCCTTCCCAACCCTGAATATGGCAACCAGTTAGACTCTGAGCATGTGGATGAGACCCAGCAGCCAGACACTACAGCGAATTCTTCCCCAGGTAACTCAGAGCCCTCCCCAACTAGTGTCCCATCTCCGGCCATTGGAGATATTTGCTAATAGCACTCATCAAACTCCATCTTAATACAACTTATCAAGCTCTGTCTTGAAACAAATTCATTTTTTTGCCCCCACTACTTTCCTCGGAAGGCTGTTCCAGATCTGATAGTTAGAAAACTTCATCTAATGTCAAGCCTATACTTATTGATGGCCAAACTATATCCATTTGTTCTAGTGTCAACATTGGCCCTTAATTTAAATAATTCCTCACCCTCCCTGGGGTTTATTCCTCCGATGCATTTATAGAGAGCAATCATATCTCCCCTCAGTCTTTGTTTGGTTAGGCTAAACAAGCCAAGCTCCTTAAGTCTTCTTTCATAAGGCAGATACTTCATTCCTCTGATCATCCTAGCAGCCCTTCTCTGCAATTGCTCCAGTTTGAATTCGTCTTTCTTAAACTTGGGAGACCAGAGTTGCCCACAGTATTCCAGATGAAGTCTCACCAGTGCCTTGCACAATGGTAATAACACTTCCCTATTTCTACTTGAAATACCTCCCCGATGCATCCTAAGATTGCATTTGTCTTTTTTTTTTACAGCTGCGTCACATTAGTGGCTCATAATTAGGGCCCTACCAAATTCACGGTCCATTTTGGTCAATTTCACGGTCAGAGGATTTTTAAAAATTGTAAATGTCATGATTTCAAGCTACTTAAATCTGAAATTTCATGGTGTTGTAACTGTAGGGGTCCTGACGCAAAAAGGAGTTGGGTGGATTGCAAGGTTATTGTTGGGGAGGTTGTGGTACTGCTACCCTTACTTCTGCACTGCTGCTGGTGGCAGCGCTGCCTTCAGAGCTGGGCAGCTGGAGAGCGGCATCTGTGGCCGGGATCACAGCTCTGAAGGCAAAGCCACTGCCAGCAGCAGCACAGAAGTAAGGGTGGCATGGCATTGTATTGGGACCCTTACTTCTGCACTGCTACTGGCGGGGTGCTGCCTTCACAGCTGGGCATGCGGCCAACAGCCACCACTCTCCAGCCACCCAGCTCTGAAAGCAGCGTAGAAGTAAGAGTGGCAATATCGTGACCCCCCCCCTAAAATAACCTTGTGACCCCCCCTGCAACTTACTTTTGGGTCAGGACTGCCAATTTGAGAAACACTGGTCTCCTCAGTGAAATCTGTACAGTATAGGTTAAAAGCAGACAAAAGACCAGATTTCATGGGGGGAGACCAGATTTCACGATCTGTAACGTGTTTTTCATGGCTGTGAATTTGGTAGAGCCCTACTCATAGTCATCCTGTGATCATCCAATACACCCAGGTCTTTCTCCTCCTCTGTCACTTCCAACTGATACGACCTCAGCTTATAACAAAAATTCTTGTTAGTCCCTAAATGCAAAACCAGGCACTTTACGCTATTAAATTTCATCCCATTTCTATTACTCCAGTTTTCAAGGTCATCCAAATCTTCTTAACTGATATTCTGGCAATATCTCCTAACTTTGTGTTATCCGCAAATTTTATTAGTACGCTCCCACCTTTTGTGCCAAGGTCATTAATGAAAATATTAAATAAGATTGGTCCCAAGACTGATCCCTGAGGATCTCCACTAGTAACCTCTTTCCAGCATGACAGTTCACCTTCCAATAGGACCCATTGTAGTCTCCCCTTTAATCAGTTCTTTACCTACTTTTTGATTCTCATATTAATACCCATCTTCTCCAATTTAATTAATAATTTACCACGTGGAAATGTACCAAATACTTTACTCAAATCCAGGTAGGTTAGATCAGCTGATTTTCTAGACAAAGGAAATGCAGTAATCTTCTCAAAAAAAGAAATCAGGCTGGTCTGGCATGATCTACCTGTGGTAAAACCATGTTGTATTATATCCAAATTCTCACTTACCTCTGTGTACTTAACTACTTTCTCTTTCAAAATTTGTTCTAAGATCTTGAATACAATTGAAGTCAAACTAACAGGCCTGTAGTTTTTCAGATCAGTTCTTTTCCTTTCTTAAATACAGGTACTGCATTTGCCATTCTATAGTCATAGAGTCCTGTAGTAGAAGGAAAGAGCCTGAAGAATGGGCCAGGTGCAAGGCCTGAGGCTTGAACCAAAGTCAGCAAAAGTTATGCTATGAGCAACAGTCAGGCCCTGCCAAAAGCAGATGCTCGCCTGCAAGCCAGTGTCTGATACACAAACTCAGCACCAGTATTGCTAGCATTGCTAAAACACACTGAATATGTAAACACATACAGACTCATAGACTTAAAGGTCAGAAGGGACCAATATGATCGTCTAGTCTGATCTGCAAAACTCAGGCCACAGAATCTCACCCACTCGCTCCGGCAACAAACCCCTAACCTAACCTATGTCTGAGCCACTGAAGTTCTCAAATCATGGTTTAAAGACTTCAAGGTGCAGAGAATCCTCCAGCAAGTGATCTGTGCCCCATGCTGCAGAGGAAGGCGAAACCCCCCCAAGGCCTCTGCCAATCTGCCCTGGAGGAATATTCCTTCCCAACCTCAAATATGCTGATCAGCTAAACCCTGAGCATGTGGGCAAGACTCACCAGCCAGACACCCCCAGGAAAGAATTCTCTGTAGTAACTCAGATCCCACCCCATCTAACATCCCATCACAGGCCATTGGTCATATTTAATGCTAATAGTCAAAGATCAATTAATTGCCAAAATTAGGCTATCCCATCATACCATCCCCTCCATAAACTTATCAAGCTTAGTCTTGAAGCCAGATATGTCTTTTGCCCTCACTGCTCCCCTTGGAAGGTTATTCCAGAACTTCACTCCTCTGATGGTTAGAAACCTTCATCTAATTTCAAGTCTAAACTTCCTGATGGCCAGTTTATATCCATTTGTTCTTGTGTCCACATTGGTACTTAGCTTAAATAATTCGTCTCCCTCCCTGGTATTTATCCCTCTGATATATTTATAGAGAGCAATCATATCTCCCCTCAATCTTCTTTTGATTGGGTTAAACAAGCCGAGTTCTTTGACTCTCCTTTCATTCCAGCAGGCCAGCACAAGAACTCCCCAATCTAGCACACGATAATATGGTTTGACAAAAGTGATGAATAGTGATATTTTGTCTGAAACCTCAGGCACGGAAGTACAAAGACAGGTGGTGAATAGGAATGTTTTGTCTGAAACATCAGGAGGAAAGTACGAGGGGAGGTAACAAACATGTAATGAGATGCATACGGTGAGCCGTAAACTGTTTATCCTAGATTGTTTGTCTCCAGTCTATAAATGTTGGAATACCTCGCCTTAGCCATTCGTCCAGCCTAGGGGGCAGTGGAAAGTCCCGCCACTGACTGAGTTGTGTCCATTGTCATGGGCATATATGCCTTGGTATCCTTGTACAGTCTGCCGGGTGCTATTATCGTGCTTCGTTGACAATAAACCTGGCCGGGCACCTTTGCCACTAAACCAAGTCTTGTGGTCATTGGACAGTTCAGTTGAGGTCTGCTGTGCCAACTATCTGCGCAGAGCTGGGACAGCACGCAAAGAACACACACACAGCCAAACATCTGACGACAGGTACGACTCTTGAGTTTAGGGATTCATTAAAAATCATTGCTTTTGGCCTTGAAATTTCATGTTCCAATTTCTTTCATGTTCTTGGATGGAGATTATTCAGGCCCCCCAGTTGGGTCCCATTAAGAAGTTTGAGTCTGACTTGCACTTCGGATGTGCTAATTTCTGCTTTCATATCCTTGCTCATTAGCTACCCTGCCACTGATCCTAGGCTACTCATTACACTATTAGAAACTGAGGTAAAGTATTAATTTATGTGTTGGTCCATGCCTAGATTACCTTTAATCTCCACCCCATCCTCAGTGCTTAGCGGTCCCACTTCTTTCTGTGTTTACCTTTTATTTATATAGCTAAAAAATATTTTACTAATGGTTTTAATTTACTTTGGAAGGTCCAACTCCGCTTTGCTTTTGGCAGTTCTGACTTTTCACCTACATTTTCTGACCTCCAAGAGGTAGCTTTCCTTGCTGATCCATCCCTTCTTCTATTTGTTGTAGGCTTTCCGCTTTCTCTTAATCACCTGTTAGAGATGCTTGTTCATCTAGTTTGGTTTGCAGTCCTTCCCTATGACTTTTCCCCCTTGCTTGGGATGCAGACTTCACATAATTTCTGCAACTCTGACTTAAAGTAAGTCCAAGCCTCCTCCACATCCAGATCCATGCGTTCTTCGGTCCAATCCACTTCCCTAACTAACTCTCTTAATTTTTTAAAGTTTGCCTTTTTGAAATCAAGGACTCTAGTTGCAGACCTATTTTTTGTTTATCCTTCCATTTAGTTTAAACTGAATTAATTCGTGATCACTTGAACCAAGATTCTCCTCTACATTCATTTCTTCTATGAGGTCCTCGCTGTTTACTGGAATGATAAACTGTATTAGACAAATACATGGACACAAATCTGACATCAGGAATCATAACATTCAAAAACCAGTGGGAGAACACTTCAACCTCTCTAACCACTCAGTGACAGACTTGAAGGTGGCAATTTTGCAACAAAAAACCTTCAGAAATAGACTCCAAAGAGAGACTGCTGAACTCAAATTAATATGCAAATTAGATACAATTAACTTAGGTTTAAACTGAGACTGGGAATGGTTGGGTCATTACACTAATTGAATCTATTTCCCCATGTTAAGTTCTCCTCACACCTTCTATGGGTCATCTCGATTATCACTTCAAAGGTTTCTTTTCTCCTGCTGATGATAGCTCATCTCAATTGATTGGACTCTTACAGTTGGTATGTGTACTTCCACCTTTTCATGTTCTCTGTATGTATAAATATCTTCTGTCTGTGTGTTCCATTCTATGCATCCGAAGAAGTGAGCTGTAGCCCACGAAAGCTTATGCTCAAATAAATGTGTTAGTCTCTAAGGTGCCACAAGGACTCCTGTTCTTTTTGCGGATACAGACTAACATGGCTGCTACTCAGAAACCTGTATTAGACTGTTCAGCCACTGGGTGGTGCTGTGTGTAAAATACCATATTTAAATGAACTCCAGCCAGACCTGGCAAAGCATTAAAGAATCTTATGATGAACACGTCTGATGTATATTATCAAGCTCGGTGATCTGGTACAGAAGAACATAATATTTCCCAATACTAAATCAAAATTACATCACCTCTTGTTGGTTCAGTGACTATACGGTGAAAAAAATCTCTCAGCTATCACATCCAGGAATATCTGGGCCCTACCACTATTAGTAGCACTTGTCCTCCAATCTATATCTGGGAAATTAAAGTCTTCTATAATCACATAATTCCCAGTATAATTTATTTCATTAAAATATTAAAGAAATCTCTATCCATATCCAAATGGGGTCATGGGGTCCTGTAGCAGACCCCAAGCACTATCCCAGTGGAACCTGTTACCCTTCTTCCCCAAAGTGATTTTGACCCAAACAGATTCAATTTTATCCATTCCATCAGTTCTAATTTCTTTACACTCTACTTTGTCATTAATATACAATGTTTCTCCACCACCTTTACCTTTATTTCTGTCTTTTCTGAACAGCATGTACCCTTCAATAGCTGTATTCAAGTCATGATTACCATTCCACCATCTTTCTGTTAGCCCTATAATATCTGGTTTCACTTCCTGCACCAGTAATTCTAGTTCCTCCACTTTGTTTTCCAGGCTCCTTGCACTAGTGTATAGATATTTTAATTGTTTCTGCTTAGCTTCACCCAGATTCCTCACCCAACTAGGTACAGTCATTTTACTGCCAGTATTGCCTACCTGACTGTTACTGTCAGTGGTATTGACAATATCTTTCCTCTTGGCATTGGCCATTTTTGAAAGACAGGATACTGGGCTAGATGGACCATTCATCTGACCCAGTATGGCTGTCCTTATGTTGTCCATTCTCCTACCCTCTGTTGGTCCTTTCTCCATTGCTGTATCCTCTCCTACTTGATTTTCCTCCCACTCAATAGTAGAATCAGGCGTGGAGATTACATGAGCATCTCCCAACCATCTCCCCTGAGTTCCCGGTTTAAAGCTCTTTAAATCAATTGTGCCAACCTCCATCCCAGAGGTCTATTTCCCTCTCTACTCAGGTGGAGTCTGTCCCATGAGAACCGTCGTCTGTCTGTGAAGGACTATCCGTGGTCGAACACCCCAACGGCCTCCTGATAGCACCATTGCCTAAGCTATCTATTGATCACCCTAATTTTGTCTCGCCTTCACTCTCCTTCTTTAGGGACAGGTAGAATTTCTCTAAATATCACCAACATCTCCATTTCTTTAAATGTCTTCGCCAGCCTGGCATAGTTTTCCTTAATGTGTCCCAGCAAGAATCTCGCAGTATCATTTGTTCTCACATGAAGGCCAGTGAGTGGATTCACTCTCATTCCCCTTATGATCCTCTTCAGCCTCCGATCCACATCCTGTATCTTAGCTCCCGGCACACAGCACTCCCTTCTGTTCTCTGGCTCAGCTCTGGTGACAGGCCTGTCTGCTTTTCTTAGTAGGCAGCCCCCAATCATGTAGACCTTCCTCTTCCTGATGATGTTCCTTATCCCCACCACCTCAGATGTTTATGATACATACAAAGTCACAGACACATGAATAGAGAAATACACACTCATGTACAACCAGAGACACAAATACCTTTGCTTATTATAAGTCAGGCATGGCCAAACCACAGCTTGTGAGCTGCATGTGGCTCTTTTGCAGTTAAAGTGTGGCTCGCGGAGCCCCACCCACCAATATAACCCTCCTATTCTCCACATACCAGACTGGGGTCGGGGAGCTTGGGGCTTCTGCCCTTTGGCAGAGTTGTGGGGCTAGAGGCTTCTGCTCTGCAGGGAGTGGGTCTTGGGGCTTAAGCCCGACATGGAGGCATCAGGGCAGAAGCCCCGTGTCTCAGCAGGCACCGCCCTTTGGGGCAGGTTGTGCATGTCTTGCAGCTCTCAAACTTCTGAAGATTATTGAATGCAGTCAGTAAGTTTGCCCACCCCTGTTGTATGCTATCCCCAGTCTCTTTTCAAGGCAGACTTCCTTCACCGTACATGCTCAGCAGATTCCATCAGGACAGCAAGAATATCATTCACTGAGGGTATGTCTACACTGCAGTTAAATACCTGTGGCTGGCCCGTGCCAGCTGACTTGAGCCTGTGGGGCTTGGGCTAAGGGGCTGTTCAATTGCAGTGTAGGCATTCAGTCATGGACTAGAGCCCGACCTCTGGGACTTTCCCCCCTCACGGGGTCCCTGAGCCCAGACTCCTGCCTAAGCTTGAATGTCTAGCCCAAACTGTGCCAGCCCGACTTAGCTGACAGGGGCCAGCCATGGGTTTTTAATTGCAGTATAGACATGCCCTGAGAGAGCCATGTGCACTGTGCCCCAGAGCAGTCCAGATGCCTTGACCTTTATTCCTGTGCTTGGAGGGGATGCTTTTCTTGTAGGGTAGCAGTCGAGCAGGGATAACCCCTCTCAGTGTCCTGCCTCACTAGTGAGGCCTGCTGGAGGGTCTAATGGTAGGTTTCTTTTTCCAGCCGGACCGCGGTATAATATTAATTGGGGGTGGGGGGTTGTCACCTGAGGCCATGCCCATATGGCCACCCTTTATTGCTGCATTTCAATCTTTTCGACGGTGTTGTCCAACTGTGACCCCCAAACCTTCATCTTGTTTCCGAGGTGCCATTCTCCAAACAGCCTGTCACTGCTGCTTGCAGCACCAGAGAAAAGAATCAGTGACCAAAAGTCAGCCTGTCTGACATCAAACGTCTCCATTGTTGCAAGCCAGGGACTCTCCAATGCTTGCCCACTGCAGTCTTGGTGATCTGATTTTGACCTGCTTGGAGCTTGAGGGGGCGGGGAGTGGAAAGGCAGAGGTGAGGTGTAGGGAAGAGCTCCAGGGACCTAGCCTGACCTGGATGTTTTGCACCCCCACTCGCAAGTATTGATGTGTATGTGGCTTCTACCCTTGACAAGGGCTGTGTCACGTCTCTCCCAGACCAGGTGCAGTGGGGAGAGGGGGTTGTAAGAACTCAGCGACTGTCTAGTCAGGTGGAGGCATCTTAGGAGAATGGGTTAGCTGAAGGAAGCCCAGGAGAACCAGTTTTCTCCTGCCCGCCTGGCGAGGCATTTGGAGAATGGAAAATTCCCAAATGTGGCCCCAAGAAAACAAAGTGTTGCTGCTCACATTTAAAATCCACAGCATCTCTATGGGCCGTGGGGAAATGCACAAAGAGAGCTACACAGGTACTTTTGGGGCAGGGGGCAGGAAGAGATGAACAGGCTTTTGTAGCAGGGTGGGCCTGGTTTAGCTGTGGGACTAACCAGAGTCAGAGAGGAAGCTGACTTAGGGAGAGGCAGAGACCCTAGGGCTGAGAAGTCAAACCAGAAGCTGCAACAGAAGGATCCTGGGAGCCCTAGAGAACTCAGACCCAGGGCTGGGTGAGCAGGGGGTTGCCCGGGGTGCCAACGTCCTGCTGTACAGTTTGGCTTTTTTTCTTCTTCACTGATTGGTGGCTCACCCTGTTTGTTTGGTTTTGCTCAGCTGTTCTGGGGCCTAGGGCTGGAAAAGTTTTCTGCCCTGGCCAGCAAAATGCCTATGGCCGTTCCTGCCCAGCCCCAGGCCCGAAGAAAGCTCCAGAGTGGTGAGGAAACAGAAGCAGGGAAATGTGTGTAGAGTTTATAATTGTTCTATCTATCTGTGTATTTCTTGTGTGATTAAATCAAAGAGCAATGGTATTCTAGGTCAGTGGCTCTCAACCTTTCCAGACTACTGGACCCCTTTCAGGAGTCTAATTTGTCTCACGTACCCCACATTTTACCTCATTTAAAAACTGCTTGCTTACAGAATCAGACATAAAAATACAGAAGTGTCCCAGCACGCTAGTACTGAAAAATGTCTCACCTTCTCATTGTTACCATATCGTTATAAAATAAATCAATTGGAATATAAATACTGCACTTACATTTTGGTGTATAGTTATATAGAGCAGTGTAAACAACTCATGGTCTGTATGAAATTTGAGTTCATACTGACTTCGCTGGTGCTTTTTCTGTGGCCTGTTGTAAAAGTAGGCAGATATCTAGATGAGTTGATGTACCCACTGAAAGACCTCTCCGTACTCCCAGGGGTACATGTGCTCCTTGTTGAGAAACACTATTCTAGACTCCTGGGCAAGGTCTGATGGTTTGTATTGTGTGTTACACCTATCATGTGCCCTTGAAGAGTTACTCTGTGACCCACGAGAGCCCACACAATTGGAGCTGTGGGAGAGGATGTGTTTGAGCGTGGGAGAATCTAGGGGTCAGTATTGGTGCCATGGGCTAGACAGGGGGACCATGGGCTCTCAGCTCTAAGGAGGATGTCCAGGGACCTCAAGCTAGGGTCAGTGTCTATACTCTGTTCAGACTCCAGAGGCGTACAGCACACGGGGATTCAGTGGTTGGATCTTCATGCCGCAGTCCCACAGGGGAAGCTTGACTCAGTGTGTAACAGGGACCCATGGCATAGGTCAATAGGTGGTCTCTGAGCCACCCTCCTGCTTTCCTTGTGTATGGGTGCTATGCTCCCTGCTCCAGTTTCAGTTCACTTTTATAAACAGCCAGCAAGAGGATAATCCCCCTCCCCTCTGACAACCGGTCACTGTAGAGCAGAAGGGATCTTTTTTTGGTGCTCACTTGTTGGGAGGGAGAGTTGGAGAGGGGCTGGGATTCTTCTGTTCGTAGCTTCAGTTCCAAAAGGGTGGAAGTGGAAGATGAAAGGGTAGCACTTTCCTATGGGAATGTGGCATGTCAAATCGAAGCGTGGGGCTGTGTGGCCCCAGTCTGGGGAGAACACAGGGTGGCCACATATATGGCCAAGAAAGGAGCCAGCCAAGTAGTCAGGAGAGGGGGAGTGGGATGAATTTGGCTCCACAATGCAACATAAGGGATTTTGAGCAAACGTGAACCCGAGGTCTGCTGTACCTGCAATCCCCTTGGACAATGTGTGTGGGCAGGGGAGGAGAATGGCATGGAGGAGAGGGAAAGTAGCAGCTGCTCAATGTGCAGATTCATCCAGGTGGTTTTGACAGAGGCCCCTGTTCCTCTGAATGATGCATCCAGGAGATGATGGGCAACTGGAAGTGTAGGTCTTATGCTGCAGCTGGGCATTGCAGGGGATTGAATCCCAGGCCATTTCTTTGCAGTGGCTCAGCATATCTTCAATGCGACCACAGCCTCTGAAACAACTGTGGCCCTTTATAAATCTCATTGCAAGTTAGATTTTGGACACTCCTCACCTCTGGCCCTGCTGCCCTGCGGATCTACGCGGCTGGTTCTTCATGTTGCCTTTTCTCCCTTCTTTTCCAACCACCCCTTTGGGGGTGCTGTGCAGCAGGTCATTCTCCTGGGAACCTGCGTGATGCTCTCATCCCTTTTTACTGGAACATAGAGGATAATCCCAACAAAGGAAACCAAACACTTTGAGGGCCAAGGAAAACCGCCTCTAATTGTCTGCTTGCTGCTTTCTGCAATGAAATATTCATGGGCGGGCAGGGAGTATTTGTCATCTGCTGTGCACAGAGCCCTGCTGGATTCCGAAACCCACCATCAATTATCTGTTTGTGGAGCAGTTAAACCTGGGGGCAAGTCTGACAGGGTGGGAGCTGTGATCTATGCATATGAGCCCAGCTTCAGCCCCTCGCTGCCAGCTGCTGGGGAAGGAGATGCCCGTCCATGGCAATGCTAGTGTGGGAGTTCAAAAGCACTGGTACCAGTGATAATAAAACTACTAACCTCCTGAGCAGCTTGGTCTGAGCCTCTCTGAATTTTCCTTTCCCCATAGGGAATTTAAGGAACCAAGCTCACAAATGTGTAGGGACAAGGGACGTAAACTGAGGTGACCACTGATAAAAAAAATTATAATTTATATTGCACCATAAATATACCAGATGCTGTACTATGTGCAAATGGGTTTATCAGAGTCCTGGAGCCAAAGAGCTTGCGTGCAAAAGGTCCAGCCTAGTAATAACCCCTAGCTCTTATATAGCACTTTTCAACCGTAGAGCTCAACGTACTTTACAAATTAGGTCAGTATCATTATCCCCATTTTACAGATGGGGAAATTAAGTCATGGAGAGGTGAAGTGACTTTTCCAAGGTGGGCAGAGGCCAGAGCCAGGAGTAGAGCCTGAGTCTCCTGCATCCTGGTCTAGTGCTCTGTCCGCTACAACAGGGCAAATGTAGAGTTGACTAGAATTTGGAGGCTGAATGTTTCACAGGGAAGAGTTTGCTGGAGGACATGTATTTTGAAGTGTATAGACAGCTCTCCTGTTAACACTTTAATCTGAAAGGTGCTATATAAGGGTTGCAATGGGAATTGAGGGACCTTGCAAGGTTGAGCCCTTCATAAATATTGGACCAAAGTAATCTCTCATGTAACTCCACTGACTTCAGTGGTCTTAAACCTGGGATGAACCTGGGTCCTTTATGTAATATGTGTGATTTTGTGAAAACGTGTACCCAGGGTCCAGCTGTACCTTTAATCGCTTAAGCCTCAGAGATGCGGCACAACACATGCAGACCAGGAGGAGGCAGGGCCAGGATGGCTTTCCAGTACTTTTGCATCTTCAGGAGTCTGCCTTGCTCTGGAGACCAATGTGGCCCCTGGTGTAAGTTAGAGCAGCCCCAGAGCACACACCAGATCTCATGGTCTAATCTGGTCTTGACTAATCTAAATAAATCTGTCATCTAGAATTTTTGCCACCTTACTATTCGCTCCCTTTTCCTGATCACTAATAAATATATTAAACATAAATCTTAGTACAAAACCTGGTTGCACCTCACTGATGATCTTTTGCCAGGATAAAATTTGACCATTTTTTCCTATTCTTTTTTTCTTTCTCTTAGCCAGTGTTTGATCTGTGACAGTACTTGGCCTCTCACCCTATGGCTACTTAGTTATCTAAATATTCGTTGGTGAGACACTTAGTCAAAGTGGGGAAAAGTGGAAAATAGGTCAGATTACAAAGGATGACTATAAAAAAACTCCACAAGCATGTAGGGACAAAATTAGAAAGGCCCAGGCCAAAAATGAGATTAAACTAGCTAGGGATTTAAAGGGTAACAAAAAAAAATTACAAATACATGAGAAGCAAGAGGAAGACCAAGGAGAGGGTAGGTCCATTATTCAATGATGAGGGAAAGACAATAACAGAAAATGCAGCAATGGCTGAAGCATTAAATGCTGGTTTTGTTTCAGTGTTCACCAAAAAGTTAGCAGCGATTGGACGGCTAACATAGTGAACATCAGTGTAAATGAGGTAGGATCTGAATAGGAAATGAACAAGTTAAGAATTACTTAGACAAGTTAGATGTTTTCAAGTCAGCAGGGTCTGGTGAAATTCAGCCTAGAATACTTAAGGAACTTGCTGAAGAGATCTCTGAGCCATTCGTGATTATCTTTGAGAACTCATAGAGGCCAGGAGAGATACCCAAGAACTGGAAAATGGCAAATAGAGTGCCTAGCTATAAAAAGGGGAATAAGGACAACCCAGGGATTGTCACCAGTCAGCTTAACTTTGGTACCAGGAAAGATAATGGAGCAAATAATCAAACAATCAATCTGTAGGCACCCAGAAGAAAATAAGGTAATAAATAGCAGTCAGCATGGATTTGTCAAGAACAAATCATGTCAAAACAACCTAATACCCTTCTCTGACAGGGTAACAAGCCTTGTGGATAAATGGGAAAGCAGCAGATGTGATATATCTCAATTTTAGTAAGGCTTTTGATAGTCTCACTTTTAGGAGACCTTGGCAGCACTGCTTGAGACTTTTTGGGTTACCAGGGTTGACATCAGTTTCCATTGCATCATTCACTTCGCCCACCACTGTCATCCATGGGAAATTTTCCCACGCTGCAGGCACAATAGGTTCTGGATTCATACCATCAAAGGAGCAGGTTTGCTGTGTTCTAAACATTCTCATAAACAAACTAGAGAAATATAGCCTAGGCGAACCTACTATAAGGTGGGTGCACAACTGGATGGAAAACTGTACTCAGAGAGTAGTTATCAATGGGCTGCAATTGAGCTTGAAGGGCATATTGAGTGGGGTCCTGCGGGGATCTATCCTGGGTCTGGTTCTATTCAATATCTTCATAAATGATTTGGATAATGGCATAGAGAGTACACTTATAAAGTTTGCAGACAATACAAAGCTGGGAGAGGTTGCAAGCATTTTGGAGGACAGGTTTAGAATTCAAAGGGATCTTGACAAACTGGAGAAATGGTCTGAAATAAATAGGATGAAATTCAAAAAGGACAAATGCAAAGTACTGTACTTAGTAAGGAATAACAATTGGACAAATACAAAATGGGAAATGACTGCCTAGGAAGGAGTACTGTGGAAAGGGATCTGGTCGTCATAGTAGTTAACAAACTAAATATGAGTCAACAATGTAATACTGTTGCCAAAAGAAGCGAACATCATTCTGGGCTGTATTAGTAGGAGTGTTGTAAGCAAGATACGAGAACTAATTCTTCCGCTGTACTCAACACTGATAAGGCCTCAACTGGAGTATTGTGTCCAGTTCTGGGCACCACACTGGGGAAAAGATGTGGATAATTTGAAGGAAGTCCAGAGGAGAGTAACAAAAATGATTAAAGGTCTAGGAAACATGACCTACAAGGAAAGATTGAAAAAAAACTGGGTTTCTTGAGAAGAGAAGACTGAGGGGGGCCGTGATAAAAATCTTTGAATATGTAAACAGGGGCGGCTCCAGGGCCCAGCACGCCAAGCGCGTGCTTGGGGCGGCATGCCGCAGGGGGCGCTCTGCTGGTTGCCGGGAGGGAGGCAGGCGGCTCCGGTGGACCTCCCGCAGGCGTGCCTGCGGAGGGTCCACTGGTCCCATGGCTCCGGTGGACCTCCTGCAGGCACGCCCTGTGGGAGGTCCACCGGAGCCGCGGGACCGGCGACCGGCAGAGCGCCCCCCGCGGCGTGCTGCCGTGCTTGGGGTGGCGAAATGGCTAGAGTCGCCCCTGTATGTAAGAGGTTGTTATAAAGCAGAAGGTGATCAATTATGCCCCTTAACCACGGAGGACAGGATAAGAAGTAATGGACTTAAATTGCAGCTAGAGAGATTTAGGTTAGACATTAGGAAAAACACCCTGATTGTAAGGGTAGTTAAGCACTAGAACAAATTGCCTAGGGAGGCTGTGGAATCCAAGTCACTGGAGATATTTAAGAACAGGTTAGACAAACACCTGTCAGGGATGGTCCAGATAACACCTAGGCCTGCCTCAGTGCAGGGGACTGGACTAGATGACTTATCGAGGTCCCTTCCAGTCCTACATTTCTATGATTCTATGAAAGTCTTTTTAAAAGTCCAAATAAATTACATCAACTACTTCTCCTTTACCATTTTACTGAAAAGTTCAAAGAATTCTAATTGATCGGTGAGACATGATTTCTCTGTGCAAAACCCATGCTGGTTAGTCCCTATCGTATCCTGATCATGTGTTTTATAATTATATTTTAAATTATCGTTACAACGAGTCTATAATTCCCTGGGTCACACCTAGTGCCTTTTGAAAAAATAAGTTCAAAATTTGCTACCCTTCAGTCCTCCAGTTTAGAAGCTGATTTTATTGTATGTTTTTGTTAGAAGCTCAGCAGCTTCATTCTTAAGCTCCTTCAGAACTCTTGGGCCTGGTGATATATTGCTACTTAATTAATCACTTTGTTCCAGCATCTCTTCTTTTGACACATCAATCCCTGGCAGTGCCTCAGCTTTATTATTTTTTTATTATAGGCAGGGTTGGTAAAACTACCTATTAGTTAGGTTTCCTGACATGTCCCATTTACAAGACCCTGTTTTCAGTTGCTTATAACTTTGCCAAATTTTAAATATTTTGGCTGAAATTTTTCATACCAAGTGTCTACCTCAGCCTGATTTTTTTTAAAGGAGACTGGCATTGAGAAACTTTGGGGAGAGGGGAGGAATGAAGATGGATCTGATGAGAACTGGGACTGGCTGAGCAAGGAGACTGGTACAATTAGCCAGGGTGGGGGCTAGGGGGAGGTGAGGACACTGAAATTAGACAAAGAATCTGTGGTGGGGAAATTGGGACTGAGACAGAGAACATGGGCAGGGGGGCACCTGGACACCAAGGTAGGGGAGTGTAGTGAGGCGGCCTGGCTCCCAGCTGCACCTGAGAGGGCCGAGCCAGAACAGCCGCCGAAGTGGACGGAGTCACCGCCGCCTGTTCCCCCCTCCCCCCCCCCCCCCGGAAGTCAAGGGGCGGGACAGGAAGTATAAAGGCCCAGCCCCAACGCTCAGTTGCGGCCTGGCCACTAGAGAGGACAGACGCTGGTGCCTGAGCTCCTGCTGGCCGAGCCCGGTACCCCGAGGAGGACTGGCCGAGCCTGCCCCGGCCCCGCTACCCAGAGGAGGAGTCGAGCCCACCCGTGCACCCGTCTCCTGAGGAGCTGATGCTGGTGGACCCCCCCCTGCCGAAGCCACGACGACACAGGTACCAATGGAGGGGGAGATTGGAAGTGGCCCGGGGATAGCCGACCCCAGTCTGGCTGTAGCCGACCCTGAGCCTATGTCAGTGTGTTGTGGCCAGGATCCCCACTGACTGCAGCGGATCCCCGCCGCTGCTAGGGCCTGGGGCTGGGACGCGGTGGAGTGGGTGGGCCCGCGTCCCCCCTGCCACCCCCCCCACTCACGGGTGGCAGTCTCCCCAACACTCCGGCGTAGAAGCCTGGACTTACCTGTTGGCTGCTCAGCCCTGCCTGAGGGTCTGAGCCCTGTACCTGTGTGTGCTGCCCCGCCCTGAGCTAGGGCTTGGGCTTTACAAACTTAAACTCCTGCTCAGCCCTGCCTGAGGGTCTGAGCCCTGTGCCTGTGTTGCTGCCCTGCCCTGAGCTCGGGCGTGGGCCTTCCAGACTTGAACTGTTTGTTTGCTCAGCCCCTGCCTGAGGGTCTGAGCCCCTGAACTACTGGTTGGTTGCTCAGCCCCTGCCTGAGGGCCTGAGCCCAGAACTACTGGTTGTTGGCCCACCCTGACCTAGGGCGTGGACTTTAATACTGAATTGCTTACTCAGCCTCCTGTAGTGAGGCGGCCTGGTTCCCAGGCGCCCCGAAGGTGAAGAGCGACCCCTCACCCATACACGGACCCTTACAGGGAGATAGATGAGATGAGAAACCAGGGGGTGTGAACTGGGACTGGCTGGGCAAAGATATGGGAGTCAGGGAGCTGGGGTGAGAGAGGATGGGAATGGCTGGGCAAGAAATCTGGGATGGAGAGTGTGGATGGGTGGTCAAGGAGACTGGGATGAGAAGCCTGAGAAGTGGAGACCAGGATGGTCTAGCGGAAGAGACTGGACTAGGACAAGGATTTATGGGGTGAGGAAGAGACAGGACTGGGACAGAGACAGGTTGAAGGGGATGAGGCAGAAAGAGTCATTCTCGTAGGGAATGGTCAGAAAGGTCTGTCCTCCTAGAGCACACTCCTCCCCAGAGCTTAGAATGAAGTAAGTATGAACCTGGTGGAGAACTTGAGTCCCTAACCTTCCTGTCTAGAGGCAAGAGTGTTACTAGTTGCATTGCACTGCCATCAAATGCTCCATCTTGCATGCAAATGTCCATGTGTTTTATTGTACTCAGAACAGAGCAATAAAACACAAACGGGGAAATCAAAGCCATATTTCTGCTCTGCTTTTATATTACCAGTTGTGTTTAATGCAATGCACTTAAAATGCCTCTAGAATACATTAGGGTATTTTGATGGTGAATTTAACTGCCAGACTATAGCCTGTGTTGCTGGGCTTCCTTCTCTTCTTTATGCCCATATTATTGTTATCTAACTTTTCCATTAATAGGAAGAGAGAGTAGGGCACTGCAAGGCTTTTGAGAGGTAAACCAAGGGGTTGGAAGTCATTCCTGGGCTGTCCGCTCTCACCCCGGAAACCCATTCTTGTCTGTGCAACAACCTTTGCCACATTGACACAGAAAGCTCGACAGTGATCTTCTGTTCTATTTTTCTGACAGATCTCTCTGTTTCCCACCGTACAGAGCTCCTCACTGGCCCACTGGCTCACGAGTCACCTCAAACTGTTTCAGCTAGTCAGCCCTGCTGTTGAAGAATACTGGCCAGAAATAGAGATGAGAGTGTGTCAGTATCTGTTCTTCCCTTTACAGACATAAGAGGCCTTTGCTAAACAATTCAGATTCACCCAGCCGCTATCCAGAGGCTGCCATTTAAAAGGATACTATCAGCTCAAATTTGACCTCAAAGTTAGATTTCTGTAAAAAGTAAGTTTACCACCCCAACAAACAAACAAAAAGCTTGAGATCAATACAGATGCTCCCATGGATTTGCTTGTGAAAATTCCAAGGGAAACAGTTCTGTTAAAATAAACTAACATTCCCCAAACATTCTCATAGAAATATAGGACTGGAAGGGACCTCAATAAGTCATCTAGTCCAGTCCCCTGCACTGAGACAGGACGAAGTATTATCTAGAGTAGACCATCCCTGATAGGTATTTGTCTAATGTGTTCTTAAAACCCTCCAACGATAGAGATCCCCCAACCTCCCCAGGTGATTTGGTCCAGTGCTTAGCTACCCTTACAGTTAGGAAGTTTTCCTAATCTCCAGCCTAAAGCGCCCTAGCTGCATTGTGCTGTATTAGTGCATGAAAGTCAAAAAGTGAAATTGACTAGAAGCTAAAGTGAAACTGATCAGTGAGCTTTCATGGGCCATTGGAGAAAGAGTCCAAAAACAAGCACACACCAGAAAGAGTGGAAATAAAATTAGATTCTGAAAACTCTTTCATTGTCATGATTATGAGGTGTTATTTGTAACAGAGAGAACATAAGATTTTTAACCTGACATTGTCCATTAGTTAACAGTGACTATTACTTTAATTTTTTGCAAGAGCAGCTGTCCAGATAACTAAGCCCCCCAACAGATTTGCCAATGGTACCTATACTGCCTCTGGAGAAATATGCAAATTTGGATCCAAATGGCTCTGCTAGAGCTTTACACTTTCACAGACAATAACTATGATGCCTGTAAATGCCAGACAATTGATTCCAGAGGATGCATTTCTCACCTGAGCAGGGATACTGGGAGTTCTGGAGCTGCACCTCCCCCGTGTAAACAAGCTGTCAGGCTGTATTGGGCACTCTTAACCTGAGCTAAATATTATTAGGAAGTGCCTTAGGCACTGTAAAGCAAAACTGCTCTAACTGGGTTAAAATGGGACACGGAGCTGCAAAGAGTCTTTGGAAGCTGGGCCTGAAGATACTTTCATAAAGAAACAGAGGGGCGGGGTGTGTGTGAATGAGAGAGTGAGCAAGAGAGAAACCCTGTGTGTGTGTGTGTGTGTGTGTGTGAGAGAGAGAGAGAGAGATATGTGGCAGGACCAGGTATTGAAACTCAAGTATTGTGACAGTGCAGGGCTGTTCTGGAGAGCTGAGGTGACTGTATGGTCCAGATCTGCAAAAGTATTTAGGCACCCACATTGCACTGTTTTCAATGGGAATTGGGTGCCTAAATACCTTTGAAGAGCTGGCCCTATTGTGAGCAAAGATGTGTTGCCATAAAAGTCACCAAATATAAGGGTCTTCACTAGCAATTCTGTTACTGTTGGCAATGGGGACAGGAATAAGCAATTGATTTCTTGTCGTAAACAGGAGGTTCAATCAGAATAGAAATTCGATGGGGATAAAAGACTGGATAGCGCAGGGAAACACCACAGTACACTGGTCTGAATCCAGCTAAGCTAGGCAGTGACTAAAAGCTGTTCTGGGGCCTGTTTGAAATGAATTGTTAGATCTCCGTGCACAGTCATCAATATCTTCAAGCCTCCACCACTGCTAGTCCTAATTGGCTCCCATGTTGGCAGTCTCAGCAGAGAGGCCAAGGACTGAATAGGTCATAGAGAGTGAACTCGTCTCCATCTGCCTCCAGACTGAAGCACATTGGCAGGACAGCATGGGGGAGGGGGAGGAAGCTTGCAGTGTCCCTGCCTGTGCTGACCCTGTTCTGTGGATAAATAAAGGCTTTAGGTCATTAGAACTGTCAATCCAGGACCTTTCACCAGCACTGAGCTCATTCCAATAAAGAAGGGAAGAAGAGAGGCAAGGATTTGTAGCCTTATGCCTTTAATTGCGCTGCTGTTTCAGGTCCCATTCATTTCATTTTAAATTGAGAAGTTTAGACAGTGTTAAATCTGGTAGCATTGCCTTTCACAGGAGCTTTACGTTATACAGGAGACAGGCTTACATTTTGTGGTGACAAATATTTTATCGACATTGATACAATATATACACTGCAGAAGAGCATCCTGAATCAAGTCTCTTTCTATTTCAGCGAGGAGACATGTTTGCTATGCAGATGACTGGAGTAAATCTGGCCTCACAATTAAAATCTGTTTAGAGATTGTTGCAAAAGTGACTGATGAATTAGGCTCTGTGCTCCATCAATCCACAACACACTCGTCTCTGTGGAATAATATTGTCGGCATATCATAAATAGCCATTTGTACAAAGTGCAGGAACTCTCTAAGAAGCAGTTTATAGCCAGCATATATATTCCAAGTGGTAGACAAAATGCAAAGTGCCTGATCTTTTAAGAAACAAGGGCAATGGGCCCTGCATGGCATGCAACTGCCTATCTGTTTTCACCAATGGTGCCCCACAGAAACATATGAATGTTGGCATTATTAATATTCTGGTAGCATCCAGAAGGTACTATGCACTGTTCCCACATACAGGAAGACACAGTCTGTTCCCCCAAAGAGATTGGGGCAATAGGCAGGATTTTCTGGCCAAATTCCTGTCTGGGTAATTACAATCTGCCTCCTTAAGGTCTCCCTGAACTTTCAGTTGGATGCAGTACTGCTCCTCACTTCCTGTCCTAAGCTCACCTTGCTGTACACTGCTAAACAGCTTCCATGTTTCTCTCTAGAAGTGCTTGATTTCAGTGCTGGGGGGAGTTACATGTTACATAAAGCCAAATTCCCAGCTGTAGCACTGAATACTTGCAATTCCCATTGATTTCAATGGGAATTGTAGCTGCTCAGCACCTCTCAGGGTTTGGCTTTTGGATTGTCAGGGGCGTTGGGATATTTTAAAAATAAAAGCAGCAAAGAATCCTGTGGCACCTTATAGACTAACAGATGTTTTGTAGCATGAGCTTTCGTGGGTGAACACCCACTTCTTCGGATGCAAGCAGTGGAAATTTCCAGGGGCAGGTGTGTATATATAAGCAAGCAAGGCCATTCAGGAAGTGTAAAATATTAAGATAACAAAATGGCTGAGATTTTAGGCATTCGTAGTTAACACTATGGCCACTGAGGGCTTCAAAGGCATGGTGCAGAATGCAAATCCAGGCCTTCAGCCTCGAGCCAAAGGAAGATCTGCATTAGCTGGTAGTGGGGAACACGGTGGAGAGCCTCCTTTAAAGCAGCTACTATAGTAATATCAGGCACAACCATGTTAGCTGAGCAGCAGGCTCATTCCCAAGCTCAACGAGGGCTGAATAGTTCCATCAGGAGATCTGGCTTTAGCATTTTTAGTCAGTCTCATCCCCAGAGAAAACTGTCACCGAGCCACTACGATCACACACCACTATGCACAGGCTGGCACACGGATTTCAGGGAGGGTCAGTGAGATGGTTCTTTGTGATGCACCCTAAACATAATGAACTCATTTTACTTTAAAAATATGTATGTAGAAAACGGGATCCTTAGGTCCCACTCCCTCCTCCTGCTGCATACATAGAGTCCTGTAACTGCTTGTTCCTTTTGACCCTAGTTTTTAGTTTGTAGCAGTTACATTTTCAAAGTTATCTTCACAAGAGAAAAGGCAAGAAACTTACTGGGACAGGAGAGCTGAGATTCTCCTGTAGAGGGCCCAAGGCCAGTTCTGTTAACAAGGGGCACATGCAAGTCCATGCAGGCCCCCTCCAGCTCATCAGATGTATTACCTTATTTGTTCATGAGGAGACTGTTAGCAGAGGAGACTGTTTCAGTACAGCTGTAATATGCCAGGTTATCTGCACAGTTACAGACTACGGATGTCTTCAGAGCAGCACCTAAGGAGGACCAAAAGTTCTCTAGTTCTAGTGGTTGCTTCTGACACCAAGTGTAAAGTAATTAAATTAACTGGACAGTATGCATGTCTACCTTGGGTGTCTACCTCTATCCGAACTCTTAAACTGTGTCACAGGCCCTATGCCATTACCAGTTCATAGATCATCTCCTTTAGCTCAAATGGTAAGGGACCTATGCTTCTAGAGCAGAGGAATCTGAGTTCTAGTCCTGCTATTACCATGAACTTCCAGATGATCTCTGTGTGTAGCATTGTGACAAATGTGAAAGATCTAGAGATCCACAGATTTGTTACGGTGAGCTCCGGAACTGAAGGAAGCTGTCAAGAGGAACAGGCCCTGCAGAACAGGGGTGTCCAGATTTAAGACCAAGTCAAATGAGTGTTTGTTAAATTAATAAACATTTTTGGAAATTACTATCACTCCTCTGCTGAGAGGTAGTAGATTTGGGAATCTTCCCATCGGAGAGGAAATCAGTGACACAGAGTTTAGCTACTTCCTTAATGTAGCTTGCTTTATTGACTCTATATACAGCAATCCTGTGACAGAGGTGATCAAGCAGCATGCAGGCAATCCCTGCTTTTGGGAATATCTGCCCAGTTCCCAGGAAGCATCCCTCCTCCCGAAATAGACTCTAGTTAGAAAGATTAAGCCAGAGAGCAAACTCTTTTGCTGTTTACTAACACAACCCCCCACCCCCAAAGCCTGCACACCACAAAACAAACAACAATAAATCATTTCTTCCAAGACTGTATATTATTTGCATGCTAAGAAAAAGAACTTGTAGGACTACGTGTAACAGCACCACCGGTGACTCCCACCATAATATTACTTAAGGGAAGATTTTCAAAGGTGCCTATGGGATTAAGGAGCACACATCCCGTTGATTTAATGAGTCAGTGCTGCTTCAAAGAACATTAACTCCCAAGCATATTTCCACATGGCAACTTGCCAGGTCATCCAGGAGTGATACTTGTATCTTGGCTTTCTCTATCCTGATTTACCCCCAAAGTCTAGGAGAGCAGCAACTCTACTGGATGAGCTTCTGCAGAGTCCCAGACAGGAAGAGAACATGCTGTGGAGCTGCTGCTCCCCTTTTTCTGTGATTTCTTCTCCCAAGATATCCACTGGATCTGAATCCTTTCTGCTTGGAAAAGCAGTAGTGATAATCCAGCCTCCAGCATTAAATGACGAGAGATCTCTAAACATTAGTATAAATTATGACTGGAGGACAAGTTCCTTTCCTCTTCTCAATGGTGCCCTTTGCTAAGTTTCAGAACTTGCAAGTTATATTTTCCTTTGGGTGTAGAGTACAATTCTTCTCTCTGTTCTGATGTGGTTTGACAGCAGTAGTAAGGCTTGGAATCCATAAGAAATTATATACATTTATGTGTTCTTGGCTCCATTCTGGTTTTGGAACTCAAAGCAGACATCAGGCTATTGTCATATGTGCCTCCTAGTGAAATGGGAATGGGCTAGTCCCCCATCTGGCAATGTCTAGTGCCTGAGAATTGGGGAGGGAGCTATTGCATTTGTGAATAGATAGAAGCCCATCCAGACACTGGAAACTACATTCCCCTGTCAACAGGATGAAGTAGGCTCCAAAAGCCAAAGAAGCCAGGGTGCATGCCAGCAAAACCCATCTGCTTTCCTGATGACACTAATCCAAGGTGCTATCATATTTGGATTTAAAAACATATCTGAATGAATATATGGAAAATGAATTTTAGACTATCAATTAATCCTACTGAACCCAGCTCCTCATGAGTGCCTGGGGATCTGCATCAGTTTGTAGCAGGGGGTTCACCCTGCTCAGGTCCAGAGGGATTAAAAACAGCCCTGGGAGGGGGCTGTGTCTGGAGAAAGCAGCTTTTAGGCTGGGCTGATTGGGGGAAGTGGTTGCAGCTGGGGCCATGCCCCAAACAGACTCAGTTGGCCCTATAAAGGCAGAGCAGCCAGGAGTAGTTTCCCCTCTGCCTGTAGAGGGAGAAGGACCTGGGTGCAGACAGGGTACCTGAGTGGAGCAGGGCTGGGGAGCGCCTGCCTGGAAAGCCCCAGGCTGCAGCCTAGCATAAGGCCAACAGGTACTGGGGGTTGCAGAGGGCAGCCCAGGGGTAGGCCAAGGCAGCAGGTCCAAACCCAACCTTGCCAGTGATGAGTAGGCTGATACTGCAGTCTGCCCCAGGGCATGGGGGCTAGACAATGACTGGCAGTAGCCATATACTGAGGCAAGGTGGGAATAGTGGGTGTGGGTTCCCCTGGGAGGGGGAGACCCTGGGGCTGAAAGGGGTTACTGCCAGGGGGCAGCACCCCAAGTAAATGGGGCACCAGGGTCCTGGGAGGGCCACGGGGCCACAGGTAAGGTGGATCACTGGCCTGCAGAGGGTGCTCCTGGCTGACAGTGAGCTAATTCCCTGAGAGACCAGCAGGAGGCGCTGCAGGGGTGAGTCTGCACATCTACACAGTTAAATGGATTTCTTGGAATATTCATCTACATACTTGTAAGTTATTCCAAAAGGATCACACTTTCCTTCTATCATAAGAGGAGTCAGGCCTTTGGGGACCTTTAGGTCGTGTGTACAGATGTCTGCATGCATAATTTGTGGGTTCAGTTACACAGATTGCCTGTGCAAATTGGGTATTTGTGTGTGCAAATGGATGTTTGCAAATAGCTGACTGGTTCATGTAGTCACAGTGATTGTGTGCAAATTTGGTCTGCAATTGTGCATGGCTCCAGGCACTTAAGCTTTTGAAAATTAGGCCCTGAATGTCCCAGGAAGAACTGTATCCTCATTTAACACTATGACTTTCAAGGAATGTCTACACTGCAGC
This sequence comes from Mauremys reevesii, assembly GCF_016161935.1. Classification (NCBI taxonomy): domain Eukaryota; kingdom Metazoa; phylum Chordata; order Testudines; family Geoemydidae; genus Mauremys; species Mauremys reevesii. The sequence goes on from NC_052625.1 coordinate 63,100,067, forward strand.
TGTGGTTATTTGCATCTCCTAGATGTACCCACAGTAGCTGTACTCTAGCTGTTTTGCTAAAAAGAGCAGTGAGGATGCTCTGGTGTGGGCTTCAGTGACCCTTGGCCCCCATTGGTAGATGCTAGCTTGTGCAGGCAGTGCTGAAGCCTGTGCCACAGCATCCTCACTACTATGTTTAGCAAGATAGCTAGAGACCCTCACTAGCTGCAATGCCTACATGAGCTGCAAATCACAAGCCCTGCTGCAGTGTAGACATACCCTAAGTGAGAATGGAAATAACCAGCCCGCCACACAGATAGGTAACTACCACACTAGGTAACTGGTTTCCCATCTCATGCTGGCTCCATGTAGGGTGACCAGATAGCAAGTGTAAAAAATTGGGATGGGGGGCTGATAGGCACCTATATAAGACAAAGCCCCGAATATCGGGACTCTCTCTATAAAATCAGGACAGCTGGTCACCCTAGTGCAGTCCCTGGTGTGGACTCCTAAACTTGCTAACAAGTTCAGTCTATAACAGAAGAAAAGGTGAGCAGACCTGGAAATGCCTCTGTATGTGTAAACAACAATTTCTCAGGCCATTCTAGCTAAACACTGCGCATGAGGACACCTCCCATCCATCCACTCTAGTGATTAACAAACTGGAAATAAGTGTATAGAGAAGAGAGAAGCTATGAGACAGTGACCTGTGTGCTCCTGGCCATATCAGGGAACACAGATAATGGGACTTGGCTTTACATAATATCCACATAGTGAGTCCAGAGCAGATCAAAGCAGATGTAAACAATGCAGCTGAAAAACATTGACCAGTGTAGGGTGACCAGCTGTCCTGATTTTATAGGGACAGCCCTGATTTTTGGGTCATTTTCTTATAGGCTCCTATTCACCCCTCCCCCCTGTTGATGTCTGGTCACCCTAGACCAGTGTCTGTGCTAGCGCTTTCACCATTGCCATTACTACCACTGGGGGCGCTAAAGCAACAGGAGAATACTTCTGCCAAAAAGACCTCAGTCTCAGGTAGGCTGATCCATTTCTTTCAGCTGATTGACATGGGAGAGACCCCAGTGGACTCCAGAATGGCACATTGCTGCTGCTGCTCACCATGTGTGTATAGCATTAAAAGATACAGGAATTCTAGGCCTAGATTTTCAGCCCTTTGCAACACTTAGTCCTTCCTTTCAGCCCAACTTGAGACATGGCTCAGACAACAAGAGGACTCAGAGGGAAGCTAATCCTCCTGCTGTTCTTATCAGCTAGAATAAGGCGATCCGCAGATAAGGAAGGACTGCAGAAGCTCCTTGTAACAGGGTAGCTGGCCCCTTCAATGAAGTCAGGCCCAGCTTTTCTGTTCCTGTCCAGGTGTAATGAGGAGTGTGGGGCTTCCCCTCAAAGTTCAGAATCCTGAGAAAGAGGATCCCAGAGTGGGCGCTCATAAGCAAGACAGGGCTTAGAGTGTGGGTGAGGTGACAATGGAGCTGGTGAAAGCAGAAGGCTGTCAGGCCGTTGAGGGATCACCTGCAAATTTCCCCAGGCCAGAGAGCTATGGCTGAGAGCAGCAGAGGAATGATGGAGTAGTGAACCAGCTGATGTCTCTGGGCAATGCTGGAATTATACCTGGGAAAGAGATGGGGCAGAGAAGAACTGCAGCTAGAGGGGCTGGGGTAAGGCGTGGTGAGAGATGCTGGAGACATACCTGAGAGGTGGGGCGAGACGCTGGAGCTGTACTTGGTGTTGCTCTGTTGGGACAAATGCACTGTCTGGGGGCACTGAGGTTTATGGTAGTGGGACTTTAGGTAATAAATTAACCCTGCAAAAAGGGCTATTCATAAACTCCAAAAGCTGTACTGAGTTTATTTAGGAACTAAGAGGAAATCTGAGTAAGTGGCCACTTGCAGGGCCACCCTGAGGTCACCAGTTCACATTCCTTCTCTCCTGGGATGCTTCATGCTGGGGCAGAGCAGCAATGACAGCCAGAAGTTTCAGAGGGGAAAGAGCTCTCTACTTCCCCTGTCTGTGAAAAGGAAATAGTACAGCTCTACAGAGCTTCATCTGTATAGTCTCCCACTGGCTCAGGTTGCTCACTTCCTCTGGTGACACTTGGGCAGTCACCACGACTGTACACGAACATGGATTTTGGAGGGTAGTGGGCTCAAAGAGGGGAAAAAGCTCTTACCGTGGGGCAAGGAGCTCATTCTGAAGCAACCAGGACTCTGGTCAGAAGCTGGGAATGAGTGACGGGATGGATCACTTGATTCCCTGATTGGTTCATTCCCTCTGGGGCCCCTGGCATTGGCTACTGTGGGAAGAGAGGATACTGGGCTAGATGGACCTTTAGTCTGACCCAATATGGCCTTTCTTATGCTCTGGGGCCTTAAGTGCTCTTGGTTCCACTCCTGTGGGGACTTTGCTGCAGACCAAGGAGTTCATTGTGAGAGAAAACAGAGTGAAGGCTTCACTCTGAGAGCTTTCACAGAGAACAGCAGTAGAGCTGAGTGGACTCTGGTGAGGTCCTGGCCACCTGCTGCCTCAATAAAGCTGAATCACTAAGCTAAAAAGGGGTTAGTAGACGAGTGGCACACTCCACTGATTTGGTTGACTTAACAAGCCCTCTTTACACACATGCATATCATATATCATTCAAAAGCTTAGTATGATTACTTTAAGAGGAAGCATTATGTGGAGCTGTAAAGTGGTGCCAGTATCATGAAAATGGGGATAAACGACACCAACACATTAAAATGACCACTTTGAAATATTTGCATTTGTTTCTGTTAGTTTAATTAATGTTTTATTTTCAAAACCTAACATTGGATTTCTTCGTGACTTCAAAGCATCATGACAACCACTGAAAGGGTAAAACAATCTAATAATAAATGTGTACAGGTGTAATTGAAATGTAATAGTGCTGATGACATTTCTAGTCAACACCATTATCATCGTCTTGTTCCTCATGGTCTCTGTTGAGAGCACGTGGGTTACCACAATCTTTGCCTTGGCATGTATACAGTTCTGTGAAGAGCAGATTGTTCTGATTACCAACAGTTGATTTTCTCAAGTCCTTTTTCATGGCAAGCTGGTTCTGGATGTGTTCTAGGTATTTCAAATGCTGCACACTGCATAAGAGACTCTGATTTCCTGGGGAAGCAAGTGCCTTTTCTTTCCCATGCTTCAGTGATAATTCTTGTGATGCTTGGACTATCGGCAGACTGTTCTTGAAATACCACTGTAGCCATTGAATGGAAGGTATTCGTTCCACCAAAGGTCTCTGTGTTGATGTCTATCAGCTCCCTCCTGGACGAGATTTACACCAGCATGAAGTGGTACAATTCCACGTGGAACCAACAGACCTCCCTGGAGTCTTTCTACTTCAGTTCTTGCAGCACCAGTGATGAACTGCCTAGGTTCATCCTAAGATACAAAATCCATGAAGGTGTCATGTCAGTTAAATTGTGAGACCCAAACTCATGGTGTAGCTGTGCAGCAAAGCTTATGGGCATAGGTATGATCATTTTGGAACTGAAATACTATGCAGTTGAGAAGCACTTTCTCTGAATGTCTTCTGAAGGAGGATACTCATTGCTGGCTGAATTATGTGCCTCTTTATCTATCAACCAAAGGACAAACTCCTGCACCAACTGGGACACAAGTAGCTGACCTCTGTAAACTACAATCACCTGGCTTTGGATAATAATTCTGGGGCTTTCATTTGGGCTATTTCAGACAGATGGATTGAAGCAGCATTATATGAAGCCTCTTGTTCATTTGAAAGCTGTTCATCAGGCTCACTCGCCAGAAGAACATCCATAAAACATTTGGATGACTTAAATTCCTGCTTCAGATTACTAGCAGCTTGGATAGCATCAGCTAATGTTATTGTGCTGCATAGAACAATGATAGACTGTCACTTGCCTCACCCAGCTGTGCATGGAATGACATTGCAGAACCACAGGGTTTTTCTAATCTTGCCTGTAATTTACTACTGGAATAGCTTGGAGTTTCTACATGTGAGGGGAGTAGGGCTTTATATCTTTGTAGCAGCTTGGACAGGAGAAGTCGTCTTGTTGTATATAAGATCATTGTCTCTTCAATCAGCTGATAAAATGCAATGTCTTATGATGACTGTTGTGCAGTGTAACTAGATGGTTTTGCTTTAAGATTTGTTTTACTCAAGTAGGAAGAAAGGCATGTTGAGTGATAAATGGCATCCTTAACAATCAAGTCTTCCAGAGATAGTCTGTACAACATGTCATCTCCTCTTTGAAGTGCTGCCTTCATTAGATGAGTTGCTCTCTCAGATGTTTCTATTGTATGAAGTTTCTTGTCCTTCTTGTGTGTTGCTCAAGCAAACAATGCAAAAGGACCAATCACTGGCGAACGTGCTTGCTGTGGTGGCTATAGAAGTAGGTGAACATGATACTCACTAATCAGATTCAGAGTCTGTTTTCTTTCCTGCGTTCAATACAACTCTGACATGTGCCAAATTTGACTTGCTTGTGTATTTCTGCAAGCAACCTCTGAGATAGAGTATTGATGGCACATCATCTAAACTAGAAAACTCATCCAGTAGTCGCCAATACCATTCATCTCTCCTGGCGTCTGCTGCCAGCCTCACAGAATTCTGTGGAGCACTGGTGGCTTTTGACAGTATTTCATTCATTTGATTTTCTTGACAAATTAACACATTTTTCAAAGTTTGTGGAGAGTATTTTTCTCTTTGATGTAAGCTTTAAGGGGCTCCATGTCTTTACATACTATAACTTCCCTGAAGAAGTAAAATTCCTAAAGTATATTGTTAGCATTACCATACCAGCATTTTTCATTTCGTACAAGTATACAGACTATATTTATGATCTATAATTTAGTACCAAAATTGCCAGTTTTGTTTAGTGAGCATGTTGACTGAAGCCCAGTACAAAGCTGTGTATTGACATCTCTAACGCTAAAACTGACCTGTACATAAGTGTCACAGAACTAAAAAGCTAGTTTCTAGAATATTTCAAAGGCTAGTACTGCATGCATAGGCAATTACAAATTAAAACCTTCTACCGGCAGACTAGATGCTACACTGTATGTACAAAAGCTTAAAAATGGAGATGCATTACATTAAGAATTCATGTACATTTATAACTATCCACTACAAAGTGCAAACTGAGCATGGTATCTATTGCTATTGGTGCACAAACTTCACTGAGACTGATTTGGTCAGCAAATTTCAACTGAAAATATAGAAAACTATTATAATCACTTGTGAGATAGTTTGCCAATTAAGAATGTGATGTGAACACTTTCCATGTTGGTAGATTGCAAAATGTTGATCTTTGTCATTTTTCCCACATGAGAAACAGTATCATTTCTGAAAAATACATACACATGCAAAAAAACAAAAAAAAATACAAATCTTTATAATACGTTTTGTTTTTGTGACATTACAACACACCACATTGTGTGTTAAAATTAACAAAAAAAAAAAAGTAGTCAGTCGTGCATTGTTTCATTTTTGGAACTAAAAAAAAAAAATTTTTTTTTTTTTTTTTCATATGTTTCACCTACCTCACCTAAGAAAAAGCTTTCAAATGATATATGATGTGGGTGTATATAGGATGGGAACATTAACTAATAATAATATGGCCCTGCCTGGAGAGGAGGCTGCGCATTGGGCTGGAGCCTCAGAGAACCACAGAAGAGTGAGAACTCAGTTCAGAGACAGAGAGGAGACAGAGACAGATGCAGCTAGGACTGCAGCTATTCACTGATCCCAACCATGAGAGTGCGGTTGGTGGTGTGGGGGGGACTCTCCTATGAGACCTCAACTGGAACTACTCAAACACTACTGCTATAGAGTGTAGAGAGTATGCTGTAGTATATATATGCTATATATATTCTGTTGCTGTGTTTGCTTTCTTTTTTGAGTTTTCTTCTTTTTCTGTCTTTTCTTCTTCTCTCAGAGGCAGTCTTCAGAGTGATCTTTAATTTCCCCAGGTTTCTGGGTGGGGGCTCCAGCCATTCTAGTTATTTGCCAAGAAGGACCTAGATATATTGAACAGAGCCCCTCTTGCTGCTGTTAACCAGTTGGTAGATGGGTTACATTTGGAGGGTTGCAGAATAACTCAAAAGTCTAGGTGCTTTCCCTCAAACTATTATAACCTCTTAAGGCTGCAAAACTGAGATGGAAATCTTCAGAAAGAGGGTCTTTTTCTCATGCGATTTCTGCATTTCTGGAAATTGGCTGTACAAAAATACATGAAAAATAAATGTATTGAATCTGTGATCAGCCAGGACTGCACAACTGACATCAAGCAGCTTGCCATGGCCACTGAGCATTTCACAGTGGCAATAGGGACAGAACTCAGATCTTCCTGCTGCAAAACCTCAATTACTAATCATTGAGTTGAAGGACCTCTGACAGCAGAGGGTGTATGACAAACTGTTGAGCAGCTGTGATTCTATAGAGAGTAATAATCTCTCTCGCACATGGACTAGTAGGACACCCAGGTCTCAAACTGGGGTCTTTAGCATTTCTAGTTAACTGGCAGCACTTTGCTTGCACCACTAACTTAGTGGGTATTCAGACTACGAAACCTGAAGCTACATGAGGGAGACTTCCCTTGGTCCCTGATTGGAGGAACACCTATACTTCTGATTGGTCAGGACTTCCTATTAAAACCCGAAGAGCTACAGGCAGGTGTTAGCACAAAAAGGCACTATCTAGCTGCTGTTTGGCCCCTTTGTCTGGTGCTACAAACTCTGACCTACTTGAGTCCTGATATTCTGACTTTGGCTTGACTCCTGGTGACCTGATTAGTACTTGACCCTGTTGGGATTGGTTCGACTGGCTCCTGTCTGATTCCTGGTAACTTGAATATAACTCCTCTGAACTAGGTTGCTAACCACTAGCCATTGCCCTGACACACTAGCTTTTTCATTATGGCAGGGGTAAAAAGTGATGGGAAACTTTCTGACCCTCTAAAGATGCATCCATGTTCTTTAGAATCAGCTGTTTGCTCTTTCTGGGCTGTAATGACACCTGATGAGATTTTGATGTGAGCAGGTTCTTCTGTCTCATTGGGGGAAAACAGCGACTTAGGGCTGTTTGGAACTGGAGGTAAATTCAAAACAATCTCATAATTCTCTAAGGTACCAATGAAGAGGTGGAAATATCCTTTCTCCTGTACACCTCCCCCATGAGCATGTTATTGCACAATTGTCCATTATGGGGTTTTATGCCTCCCTCTGAAAGATCTGTAAGTGGACATTGTAGGAATTGGGAGCCTGAGCCGGATTTGCCATTGGCAATTCCTGTGTCAGAGGCAAGAACACCACGTTGCTGCATTTCAGCTTTATTGCTTTTCCCCCTCACACTCTGTATAAGCAATGGCTGTGCTGTTAGAGAAGGACAAATGTGATAAATAACAATGTAAAACAAATCTGCCCAGATGGATATTCTACTGTAAACCATATGTCTCCATCCACTGCCTCTGCAGGGTCATTACTAAAAATGGCAGGGTAATAAACAGTGAGATTCCTTACATTTCCAATCTTGTTTCATGAGCATCCGGCACATCAAGTGGTGTGGGACTGACCAAAGTTTAATCCCAGGAGGCCAATAGAAACTCCCCAGCTCACCTCCTGTGTGTGTGTGTGCAGGGGAGGGGTTTGGAAGCAAGTGCTGCTGTTTTCCAATCTGAGAAGAACTTGCAGCTCCTCATGCTGCTGGCAGCACATGCGATATAATCATTTGGCAAAGGGGAACTGTCATGGAGTGCCAGGGTCTGGTCCATGCCCCAGCCTGTAACTGGTCTCTCAGGAGTGACCCACGTTAGTATGCCAGGACCCACGCTGTACCACTGGGGCAGGCGTGTGGCCTCCAAGTCTGGGCCTATGGCACCTGCAATCCCTGTCTCTCCTTCTGTGGCTCTCTGCAGTGAATCCAGCCAGGCCAGACTCCAGTGGGAGGCTCGTACTGTCCCCCTTCACAGCCCAGTGCTCTCAGTGGGTATTCACAGTGACTCGGGCACCTTTTTAAAAAACAAGGTGCTAATTTATTAGTCACCTGGCGCACAGAATCTGAAAGTCCTTAAATTAGCAAAAAGAGGCGGAACTTAAGCCATAGTCCAGCCTTGTCAAGCCAGTGCCTTGAGCCACCCAAACTGTAATGGACTCCATTTGTGGCTCTTTCCCCTGTCTCCTTTCTCTCCCTAGGTCAGAGCTCTCGAGTCCTTCCAAAAGGGCAGTCCTTATTCCAGTCACCTGACACCTTGTTGTCCAGCTCAGTTCACAGGGCTCACCTCCTGGGGGGTTCCTGCTGTTAGGCTGTGACCAGGGGCGGCTCTACAAATTTGGCCGCCCCAAGCAATCATGCCCGGGAGGCGCCCCCGAGCCGCGGGAGCAGCGGACCTGCCGCGGGCATGACTGCGGAGGATCCGCTGGTCGCGCGGCTCAGCTGGACCTCCCGCAGCTGCGGACGGTTCGCTGGTCCGGCGGCTCCGGTTGAGCTGCCGCAGTCATGCCTGCGGCAGGTCCGGTCGTCCCGGGGCTCCGGTGGACCTCCCGCAGGCATGACTGCGGCAGGTCCACCGGCCCAGCCTGCCGCCCCCCTGGGAAAGGGCCGCCCCAGGCGGGTGCTTGCCCCGCTGGGCTCTAGAGCCGCCCCTGGCTGTGACGGTCCCCTCTGGTATTATCCAGACCAGTGATCTGCTAGGTCACTCCAATCCTTGACTCTGGGAGCCAGCCTTACCCCACACTGCTGTGAGAACCCCCACTCCTGCGCTGTTCACGCACAGCCTCTGGCATGTAAGCTGCTCCTTGGATTGTGCAACCAAATGATACTAGCCAATGTCTCCGGTCCCAGACACAATCCTAGGAACCTCCGTCTTGCAATGTCCAGTTATACCTGCTGGATGCTGCAAACTCATATAGAGTTTGTCAATTTAACAAAGAAATTGATATGTACCAGGCTTGTTTTCCCAAGGGGAGTCTCTGACACGCTTCAAACCAAACGCACTGCTTCAGGTAGAATAAACAAGCAGATTTATTAAGTACAAAGATAAATTTTAAGTGATTATAAGTCAAAACACAACAAGTCAGATTTTTGTCAAATGAAATAAAAGCAAAATACGTTCTAAGCTGATCTTAACACTTTCAGTGCCCGTACAAACTTAGATGCTTTTCACCACAGGCTGGCTGGTTGCTCTTCAGCCAGGCTCTTCCCTTTGATCAGCGCTTCAGTCGCTTGGTGTGGTGGTGTCTGTAGATGTAGGAGGAAGAGTGAGGAAGAACATGGCAAACGTCTCTCCCTTTTATCATGTCCTTTCTTCCCTCTTGGCTTTGCCCCCCCCCCTTCAGAGTCAGGTGAGCATTACCTCATCGCGGTCCCAAACTGACCAAAGGAAGGGGGGTGACTCACTTGAGAGTCCAACAGAGCCTTTTGTTGCTGCCCAGGCCAGTGTCCTTTGTTCCTGTGAGGCTGAGCTGGGTTTGTCCCATACATGCCCTGATGAGGTGTGAACTGCCCTTCTGCTCTTAGAGAGTTTTTGCCTGGGTTTATTTTAAGCGAAGTGGATACATTTTCAGCCTCATAACTATATACATGAAATTATAACCTGTAACATTACTGCAACAACAATTACTATAACATCACTATAACAACAATGCTCAGTGCATCATGAGCCTTCTGAAGACCCCCAACATGACAAACTTTGCATCGGATACCACACAATCATTTTACTGTATAAGGATGAACATGGGGGTGTAGAGTGTTCCCATGAGGTACCGAACGTCACATAGGTGTTGATTTGTTTGGAGACTGGGATGGCTCTTTGTCTTGGGGGACCTTCTGTTGATTTGAGTCAGTTTCAGCCAGTTCTTTAATGACTGTTCATTCCACCCCAATAGCTAGGTGAAACCCTCCTTCCCCGCCTGCCTCCTGCACTGTTTCAGGAGCAGTGTTAACTGTAGTCAGGATATCAACCCATACCTGCGGAGGTGGAACATTGGTATATTAACCCCTGATGGCCTGGTGGCATCTCATTTCATATTTGCTTAGAATTGTTTACTAATCTCTGGGTGAACGCTGAGGCTGCTGGGCAGAACGAAACAGGTATAGGTATAGGTATAGAAGAGGCACAGCTACTCCTATGAAAACACCAGAGCTGAAGGGAAACGAAAAGGCCAGGATCCTCTTGGATGCTGGAGATATTTGGTGTTTTCTGTGGGATTGCCTTTGGCTATATTTGGCTTCCTGGCTGTCTTCGTGAGCCTTCAATTCACCTTTTGCAGGGAAGTGGCTATTTATAATGATGTACAGATTCCAGTCTGGTTCATCAGTCTCTAGGCCAGTTCTCTCTCCTTCCTTGGCCTGCAAGAAATAGATGGCTTAGGGTCTGGGGGAATTAACCTTGGAAAGATCAGACGAGCCATCAGAGCTTCAGGACATCAACTGACTGCCCATGGAAGTCAGGATACAAATCCCTCACCTGCTCCTGCCTCCACTCCCCTGTCCCCCTCCATATACACCATCAAACAATTAAGCAGGTTTATTGAGGAGATTTTAGTCCTACTCGTAAGCATCCAGTATTGGGCCTTGCTGCTCCATCCTTCATTGGACCTTCAGCTGCAAATCAAAGGGCACATCTTGGGGAGGACTGTAATATCAGCACAAATCCAGAGTAACTCACTGGACCTCAGTGGATTTACTCCAGATTTATACCAGTGTAAGTGAGAGCAGAATTGGCCCCTGTTTTTTCCATTGCCGATCTGGGGGGAAGTGAGATTATTTCTTAATATATATTTTAGATGAATTTAATGAATTTTAGACCTCATAATAAAACACTAAAAACCGGTCAAACTTGCTCCTCTCTGCAGAGGTGAAGGTGAAACCAATTCACTGAGTAGGGACAGGCAAATTAATGTAAAGAAAACAAACTGTTCTGAGGGTTGGAACAGTCCATGTGCAACCTCACTATCACCTGTTCTTAGCATGAGGAAGTTTTGCCTGGGCCTGCTGTAGATCAGTTCCCTAAACTCTCCAGCCTCTGGCAGCACAAGCACTTTCCAGGTCTTGCTCTCTCTGTACAGGTTAACGAAAGACACACATCAACCCCTGGCCTCCATTCCCAGAGTTCCTTGCCTTGCCCAGCCCCTTATCTACTGAACATTCACACCATTACCAGGCCTGCTGTTTGCTAAGAATGCAGCACAGTTTGTTAGTTACACTTAGAACATAGCTCTATTAAATACAGAGAACTGAGATATATTTATAGTGAGAACAAAAGTTAAGTATATTATCAAAGAAAAGAGATTCAAGTGATAGGGCGTAAGGATATTGGAAACAAACGGTTACATATTAAACAAAATCATAACACACTTTCTAGAGACTAAATTTAACTAACCCATTATCCTCTTGTCTAAAGAAGCTTATCTTACCCAAAGTTCTCTCCAGTGTTTTCAACCACGCCTGTCTGAAACCTCTCTTCTAAGAAGCAAACTGGCTGTCCATTTACTTCCTAGGTGAAGGATACCAGGGTGTCTTCTCTGTCCCCCAAATATACCTGAAGATAGGGTTTGTCCTCATACTCCCACAGTTTACTTGTTCCTGTTGCTTTTCTTTCTTTGAAGTTTTCACAATCCTTCATTAGTATTCAATTCAGACTGGTGAGAGGAGGGCCATTGTGAACTATACAATGCTTAATTTACATGTAAACAGCCAGATAGATAAACATTTCTTGTCTGCCACAAAATCTGTTTCTTCCCCTTTGCTGCTGACCAGTCACTAGACATAGACCTTAAGAACATGATTTTCAGTGTAGATACATAACTCCTTACACAACATCTGTACGTGCGTTTCACAATGATATTGATGACCAGTGAGCCCTCATATGACAGACAGCCTTTGGTGAACTAGAATGTGTGTACCAGACCCAGGAGATCCCGGTGGCAACCCCTAAGTAGCCCCTCTGTGCCCCTTGCCAGTTGGCATTAAGAGGTTCCTGCATCACACCACTTAACTTACTTTTTAATTAAATAGTCTTGGGCTGCCTCTGAGTGATCTGATTCCAGCTGGCATTGGAAGAAATTAAGTATTTTGAGAGAGGCCATTCATGTGGAATTACATTCTTCCCTGGTCCAACTCCACTGAAGTCCATAGAACAGTTACACCAGGACTGATGTTTTCAGCCTGGCTGGGAGGAGGTAGCATGACAAATCTCCCAAGAGAGCCCTTGCTCAGGGGATTTCTAATCCAAAGAGGCTGGGGATAGGTTTGAATAAACAGCATCCAAATCTGTAGCTGCCTTTCCAACACAAATCTTTTCAGGATGACTAGTGTTAACTTGCTGCACTTCTATGGACATAGGATGGGTTAAGGCAGAATCCACAGACTCTTGGGATATGAACTCCATAGTCCAAGGGGTTCCAGATTAAGCTGTGAGTCAGAGGCAAAGCAGTAGGCAGGTCATCTGACTGGTAGCAACCAGTCATCTGTAAGCATGAGTTAGGCTGCTTTTGTTGCCAAGATGCTTAAGAACTTGAGAAGGAAGAAAATGTGAGTCCATTTTGGGGTGCAAGGTGAAAAAAATCTGCCTGGGTGGAGCGCTTGGGCTCTAAGGAAGAAGGTGAAAGAGGCTTCTGGAAACAGAGGAAGGAGGGCTGATAGACTGCGAGGAAGAGTCTGGGGAAGAGGAGGCAGGAACAAGAGTCTATCCATTGGGCCTGGGGGAAATAGAAGTGAGCAAAGTTTTGGCATTATAAAATATTAGTGGGTTAGTGCTCTATTTAGCCTACTCCACCCCCCATAGAGGTCCATAAAAGTAGTTTGTTGTGACATAGCTTCTGTCTCTCACCTACCACAAGAGCTCCCTCCCCCTGCATCCATCACCTTCAAAAATCAGCCAAGGCACTGAGTTTGGATTCAGATCCCTGTCCAGCCTACCTCAAAGTTCAAGGGGCTCAGATGCAAGGGTCTGGTTTAGTTTGAACAGCCATTTTAGCACTGTGACCCCGCTTTGCCCTGCAGACAGATGTCTGGTGAGGGAGAGAATTCTCAGAGACCTGATCACTGAGGCTTGTGCTGAATCTCTATCTATAGAAAACCTCATCCCAGAGCTCTGGAGGGAAGACACCTAGTCCCATTGTTGACTGGATAGGAGTTTCCCTTAAAGGTCATTCATTTGAGTTGCTTGGTAGCTGAAGTTTTACTTGGCCTCTCTTTGAGATCCTCACCTCCTCCTCCTGGTGCTGAAATGGGAGGAAGTGGTTTTGTCATTTAAAAGAAAGAAACAGATGGAATTTGTGGCAGTGCTAAAAAGCTCCAGCTTGTTGCCACGGTAACTGAGGGGGATTTTTTTAAATTATTATTTTAAATTCTTCATTGTCTTCATTAAAGGTAACAATGATAATAGCAGAGAATAAACAAAGCAGAGCCCTGCTGTGCAAATCAGTCCCTCAATAAATAAAATTAAATGAGAACTCTGTGTGATGAATGCTGATACAGTCACTGAAAGGATGGAAGGACTATGGGTTAGCTGAGGAGGCTGAATTAAACATACTGGTGGTTTTCTGAGCAAGGTCGAGTTACACCATGGCTCTGCCCCATAAATCATAGCACCAGGCCACACAGGTGAGGACTAATGTGCGGCTTAATGTAAGGAGCCCAGGGTAAAAACAATCAACTCATTTTTCAGGGCATCACCTGATTGCCTTTTAGGGTCAGGAAGGAATTCCCCCATCCACATACACCATATATAGCATTAGACAAGTACATTATGGAGACTTGCACCTTCCTCTGAATCATCAGATTGGTCACTACTGGATGTAGACTATCAGACTTCTTGAATTAGTGGGTTTGAGGAATTATGACAACTTCTGGGTTCCAGTGTGAGGGGATATGGTCCAGGGTCTGTAAAATGATGAGTGTTGGCTGACATTTTATAGCAACTTCCATCCAGAGATTTCTATGGCTTAACAAACTGATCATAAACTATGCAGACTGGTATCACTTCACCCACCACTGAAATGAAGTTACCTCCAATATGGAACACAGCACCTGCTGTCCAGCACACAGCAACACTGCACAACAGTTAAGGACAGGAAGTGAACAAGAATCATCAGCCAACTGAAACTACATGGTAAATGTAAGGCAGCAGAACGCAATTCCTTAAATTGGAATTTGGGCAGAATGTGGAACTAACATTAACATCAACAATAATGATGACTGGGCTTTGGTTCTGTAGTACCTCCCATCTGGAAGATACCACCTCAAGATGCTTTCACTTCACTCGTTATGTCAACCGGAGTCAGGCAGGCACAATCAATAGATAGCTGAATTACAGGGGGAAAGAACTTCAGAAGAATGAGCATAGCACAACCCAGCATCAGGAATACGCAGCAACATTTCTTTCCTGGTGGAGCCAAGCTCAATGAAGTGAGTGTGTGAACATGGTCAGGTCTAACTTGACCCACAGTGTAGGTTTTGTGAAAACAAGCTTATACAAAATGCAAGGCTATTTATTTATTATTAGTATTTCCCATGGATTAAATTGATATGATCTGGTGTTATTAACATAAGGAAATATTTTTTTTAAAAATGGCAGTGGGATAGGGTTCTTCTTCAAGATCTGTGCATGGACTTTCTATTTCCTGCATGGATATAGGATCTTCAGTCTCTGTGGCACTATACCCCAGAGCCTGTGAATGTCCTACAATCTGAGAGGGGCAGACCAGGAATGGGGTGTGGAGGATGTGCATCAGACCCACCCCCTAGACGCCAGAAATAAATATGCCCAAATTTAACACTGCTCCCTCTCCCTCTCCCTCCCATATCAGTGAAGTCTGATCCCCAAAATGATACAAAATTGCCATTAGAATGGATTGGACAGCAATCTGCATTCTCCATCCACTAACTCCATCCTTCATTGGAGTCTTAGTTCACTGGGCAGTTATAGGCAGATCTTTTTCAGGCAGAACTTTTGGACGCGGTAATCCATGATTCCCTGCCTCTGGTGCATGATTCCCTGCTCCCTCAGGAGCGGGGGAGCAATAGGCCAAAGAGATAGTGTATCTTTCCCTCTGCAGACGCCTCCAGCTCTTGTACATGGCTGGAATATGTAGTAGGAATCTCTAATGCAGAAACATTCCTTTAAGGACATGAGCCATTTCTGAAATCATGTAAGCAAAAATGAAATTCATTGATATGTCATAAATGTTCATCTTATTACTGACTTTACTGCCACAGTGACCCAGTTCTTCCGTGCCTGGAAAAGGGAAGGACAGCTTGAGGGTCACATCGAGTCACTGTCTGGGGATTCCTTTATTATCAGCTGTAGTCCTCTTCCCCATGTTCCAGCAAATTACAAAGAAGTTCCCCATTTGGTTTCTGTATTGCTCTTGGATCCTACATAATAGGAAGTGAATAATACTGTCCTCTCTGCCATGGAGTAACTTCTAGGGTATAGCTGACTCCAGTTCTTCTGGGCACTGCAGCACACATGCTGTCTTTGAGCCTTTCTTTTCTCCCTCCCCCCCCTTTATGTGCACAAAAGCTGAAATTCCCGTTATGTCTGTCTACTTTAGCTAGTTTTCCAGTACCATTAACTGGTCACTGGTTCAGAACTAGGGGTTCAGTTTGAGTTTGGTATGTGTGTGCATTGGGAGACCTTGGGTTGGTTCTTTCTTTATTCAGACCAACTCTCCCTTCCCTAGATAACCCTAGGAAAAGAGGAGACATTGGCCTTGGACTCTCTCCACATGCGGGTGAATGTCTTTCTGACCTTCCCATATGGCAGAAACTTCAAGCAGGTTGTGATCTGTTCACTGAGCTAATGGTGGTAAACCCACCAAGGATCACAAGGGTCAGTAGCCTATATTGTCTGATAAGACATTAAGTCATACTGTCACATTAACCAAAATGCCTCCTGGGAAAATACGTTCCATGTTGCTAACCAAGACTTTGGAAGAACTAAAGTCTACACAGATCCTGATGCATCCACCCCAGGTTTTATACAGACTGGGCTAGATCACTGTGAATGTCCTCGGTCAGTGCTAGTCCGATTCCCACCCAGGTAGGATGGATGCGTTCTATAAAGATGCTAATTCTTGACTTTGGTTCTGATTTTTAATGTGCGGTGCGCCTGTCTTGGGGGTATTGGTCATGCCTCTTTCTCCTTTAATCTGCATTGTGTAACAGTCCCTTCTTACTGAAATGCTTGTGTGTGTGTGTGTTTATAGTACAGTCCTTACTGAAGAGATCCAGTATGTGGAGAAGGGAGGAAGCAGCTATGTGAGTAGCATGTGGTCTCTAGGCACCAGCACATCTCTGGAGCAATGATAAAATCCTCAGGGGGTACATGCAAAGGAGGTCAGTGCATTAGGCTTTGCAGTCAATGTTTTCTCATTGGTGCAGCCCCAGGTTTCCAGGATGGCCCCATCTCATGTCAGCAATTCTCCTTGGGGCCAGAAAGACTGACTGTGGATGGGACTTCTCTTCCAGGTTCTTCCATCATGGTACTGACTGAGAGGGAACAGAAGATCAGGGAATTGGGAGAGGGGAATAAATTCTTAGATCTCCTTTCCTCCCTATCAAAATAAATGAAGGAGCAGTTTTCGAGAGGGTGGAGCGTCTGACCTCTCTAATTTTATCTGTGAGGGTGCAGATCTATCTTTTCAAAGCTGTTTTCAAAGTGACTCTGATAACAGAACTGCCTACAGACAAGGCTGCAATGATTATTCAAGGCATTAATCAGGGAAAAATTATGCCAGTTACTGATTAACTAATTACTGCAATCAAATATTCACTCTGCTCTTTGGAACGGTGGGCATGGCACAGGGAAAAAGCAATAAAAAAAACTCACAACAACCAAAAAGTTGAATTAATATTTTGAGGGCCAGGGGGTCCACTGGTTGGAGCCTGAGGCACAGAGGGAGAGCACTAAACTCCATGCTATGTCCCCTGGCAGATATCATCCCAGGGCATCTCTGCTGCTCCAGCTTTCCAGATGAATGAAATAACAGGAAGGAACGGTGAGTGCCTCATTAAATAAGAAGCAGTTGAAAGTGACCCCTGCTAATAGCAGCAAATTACAGATTCAATAATGCTACTTAGCTCCATGTTTCTGGGGGCACATCCGCCAGCCTCCTTCTGCCACACCGGCACTTTGAAACACTGGTAGTGGCTGTGCCCCAAAACAGTGGAGCAGAAAACTCCAGAAGAAGGTATTTCAGTTGCACGGAGGAGCTCTCCTGGAAATTCCCCTCTTACAGATTCTGCACTGCAGGGTTGAGCAGCAGAGGGTGATAGGAAGGTTGGATGGTGGGCGTGAGGACAGGGGAAGGGATTGCTCTCCCTGGTTTGAGGGTGATTCTCCAAGGACTATCCAAACATTGCTAAGATCCCAACTGGCTACCAATACAGCAGTACAAAATTAAGGACAATAGGTAAAAGCACAGAACAGCAGCAAATTACATTATTTAGCCCAGGACTGAATATCCAAGGGAAATTCATGACTATGAAATGTATTAGGTTGTGAAATAAAACCCCAAGGTTAGCGCCCTTCCATAGGACATTTTAAAAGAGCTAGGACAAAGCAGTGGACTGTACACTGAGGGCATAATCCTCCTTGGCAGGGGGAGGGATCGGATCCAGGAGTCTCAGACTGGTGCAACACTTCTAGGTAATCGGTGGAGCTGCTTCTCTTTCAAAGGGGAATCTTGAATTAGTCTCCAAGCAGTGGGGCTTCCTGCTAGCTGGAGCTCAACCCCAGAATCTCTTAGGGCTTTCAAAGGATCTTAGGCGGGGTTTGACCATTTGAAGACCAATCTGCACTCTGCATAGCTCCTATATGCCTTTCTTTGTTAGGTGATTCATCTTGTCTTCCTAGCTATTCATATAACCAATTATTACAGATGCCAGGGGAAGGTGAGGGATCAGAACAGGGAAGGTATCTATGTGAGGACCTCAGTGTGGCTTCACTCTGAAAACGGGCCCTTCACACTCAGCAGGTCCACCCCCTGTGTGTGTGTATCAGAGTTAGACCTGGCTACTTTAATGATTAAAATAAGGGGTTTTTTTATTAGTTGTATCACTTCTGGTATCCTTACAGGACCAGTGTAACTCTGGGGGAATGAGTTGGATTCTATTTCTTCTTGTGAGGTCTTAACAATTTTTTGTGCCAAATTCCAATTACTTATAGCTGTGAAAAACAGGGCCGCCCAGAGGGGGGGGGCAAGAGGGGCAATTTGCCCCAGGCCCTGAGCCCCACAGGGGCCCCCACCAGAGTTTTTCGGGGCCCCTGGAGCGGGGTCCCTCACTCGCTCCGGGGGGCCCGGAAAACTCTTGCGGGGCCCGGGCGCAGGAGCTTCTTCTGCTCCCGGTCTTCGCCGGCGGGGGGTCCTTCCGCTCCGGGGCGGAACGACCCCCCGCTGGTGAATTACCGCCGAAGACAGAGCGGGACCCGCCGCCGAGTTCAGCTCGGTCTTCGGCGGTAATTCGGCGGCAGGGGGCCCTTCCCTTCCGGGACCCGCCGCCGAATTACCGCCGAAGACCCGCGGTGGGGCCCCCCTCCGCCGAATTACCGCCGAAGACCGGGCTGCACTTCGGCGGCGGGTCCGGTTTCGGCGGTAATTTGGCGGCGGCGGGGGGGCCCGCCGCGGGTCTTCGGGGCACTTGGTTGGCGGGTCCCGGAACGGAAGGGCCCCCCCGCCGCCAAAGACCCCGGGCCCCCGGAATCCTCTGGGCGGCCCTGGTGAAAACCCACTGAGGGCAATGGGGTGGCACAAGGGCCTCCAAGGGCAGAATTTGAAGACACTGGGATTGCACAGGTGTCACTGATGGCAGAATTTGACCCACAGAGTTTTTGTTACTGGTGATGAGTCACAAGAAGAACATAAAAACGGTCACATTGGATCAGACCAATGGTCATCTAACCCAGTATCCTGTCTTCCAACAGTAGCCAATGCCAGATGTTTCAAAGGGAATGAACAGCACAGGGAGAAGGAAAAACTCTGCTTGATACTCATCTCCCAAGATGAGTTTGCAGATGGTGAAAAGAACCTTGAATTTGAAGTTGAGAGATTCCAAGGGGGACATTTATCAACATCACCCACAATGAAAATGAGTGCATTGTCAACATGCATCTGTTAAGGCCGATGAGGTAAAGCAAAGCCCAGAAGTTTAACAAAAGGATTTCATTTTTATTTTTTTGAATTTTGACATACACTATTGAAATTCCTTTCCAAGTAATTTTATTTTAAAATGGACTTACATTTTTCTGCTAGCCGGAAGTTTAAGCAAGAACTTAGATACTAATTGCTATTAATTCAAAGTGTAATGACTGCAGAGGTTGAGCTTCATACCCGGTTCAGACATAAATTCAGGCTTGATAATAATCATATTTCATAATGTTAGCTTCTTAATGTTTTTTATTTTAAGTATAATCAAAAATTCTCTTCTAGCTCACGAACGCCCACACACTCATCCACTCACACATCCCCTCACACACACTAATTTGCTCTCAAATATTATTTTAAACATTTAAGTTTTTCCTCTCTGTAAATTTCAATCACAAATTATTTGAATTTTTTTCCATTTGTTTTTGAGTAGAACAAGAATTCATCTGACAGTCACAGATTAAAGTCTAATTCTTCCAAACCAACAAATAGTAAAGCAACCCCCCACCCCCAAGCTCAATGGAGCCATAGTAGACTATCTGAATCAGGCACAGCTTCATGGGTGGGGGGTGTCATAGGCCGGGGGCAGGGGCGGCTCTAGAAATTCCGCCGCCCCAAGCAGGGCGCTGCGCCGCTCGCGCTGCCCTTCCCCGGTCCCGCGGCCGGGGCAGAAGTGCCTGCGGACCGTCCCATGGTCCCGCGGCTCCGGTGGAGCATCCACAGGCACGCCTGCGGAAGCTCCGTCCGAGCCCCATTTCCTAGTGTGCTTCAGCCAATGGAAGTTACCTTTCTAAAATAGCCAACTTCCTCTTCTCCGCATGGACTTCATTTCCAAATCTGCAAGACCCAGTTCTCAGATAGTTAGCCCCTTTCCCCCCTCTCAAAATGGTCACTGGTAGGGCTTTGGTAGCCTACTTACCACTGGTAAGTTTCCCTGCTTGGCTTGATCTTCTCCCTTTCTTCCATAGACCTTGCACAGGGATTTGGGATGTTGGACCAGAATTACACCGTGTGAAAAACTACAGGGAGAAATGTACATTGCCTGCAATTAGGCAAACTAAGCATCTTTCTTAGATTATATAGACTAATAACAGTCTTCCCATATGTTTATAAAGAGGACAGTGATCAATTATTCTCCATGTCTACTGAAGGTAGAACAGGAAGTAAACTAGTTAATCTGCAGCAAGGAAGATTTTAGGTTAGATAATAGGAAAAACTTTCTAACAATAAGTGTAGTTAAGCTCTGGAATATGCTTCCCAGGCAGGCTGTGGAATCCCCATCACTGGAGGTTTTTAAGAACAGGTTAGACAAATGCATGTCAGGGATGGCCTAGGTTTACTAGGTCCTGTCTTAGCGCAGTGGGCTGGACTAAATGATCTCTCCAGGTCCCTTCCAGCCCTATGCTCCTATTATTATAGTATAACGAGGGGGCTGTTTGTCCACCCCCTGGGGAGCTCCAGCCCACCTGAAACAGAGCTGGAGAAACACGAAAGGCATCTTTCCTGAGCCCACTATCACAGAGGGATGTGATAAGAGTCCCCCTTTACATTTGATTTTCTCACTAAATAACAAATGGTTTCTCAGAGTGAGAAAGGCTCTTGAATGGAAATACAGCACAGCAGCCCCTCTTGCTAACCCCTGGAGAACCCCCATTCCCTCTGATCCCAACTGCAGTTATGGGCCCCAATGTAAAGTATTGTATAACAGCTGCTCCCCAATCAGCTGAGCTTCCATTCACTCAAAAACATTTGATGCCTGTCTGACGCTAGGAGGACAAGTGACTGTACTTGTAGCAACCCTCTCCTCTCCCCTGGACTGCTTGCAAGTGGCACCAGAATACCAACAGGAAAACCTTCTCTAGATCGTGCTAGAGAGAGGAGGGTCATATTTATATTGCAGGTGGCCTATTGCCCAATCAAGATCAGATCCCCACTCTACTGGTGCCAGTAGAAAAAAATAAACTCCACCCAAATGAGTATACCAGTAAATATAAGTACAAAAGCTATTGGCCAAATTCAGGTTTGGTTTAAGCAGGTGCCACTCCACTGAAGTCCACAGAAAAACACCTGCTTACACCAGTGCTGAATTTAGTTCATTTTCTCCAGTGAGCTAAACCTTGTCTCCAAGACCCTGCTCCTGCTGTCATTCAAGTCAACGACAAAATGCTCAATGAGGATAAGAGCAGAAACCATGACGGTAACTAGATCTGGGGAGGGGTAAATGCTTTTGACATGCCTCAGCAGGGTCACGGCCATGGTGACCTGAAAAAGGGGCTCCCTCCCATCCAGCAGTAATGACATACTTTCTATGGTTGGTGAAGTGAACGTTGGGTATAATATATACATTCAGGATTCCAGCTGTGTCCATTTCTCCCTTCTGAACGCTGCTATAGAAACATACAAGATTATAAGAGAAGATGAAGTCACGCAACTGAGCATTAAATATTCATTCCCTTACATGCTTCATTTGGTTTGTTTTAAAATCCTTCCCTTGATTTTCTTGTTTCATTCCCATAGAGCAGCTGTGACGCTGGCTGCAGTTGTGGCTCTTCATTATTATTATTATTTATATTGTGGAAATAGGCTCCAGTCAGGAGTGGGACTGATTGTGCTGGCTATTGTACAAACACAGGAAAACATGAGCACTTCCCTAGAGAACTCTCAGTCTATAAAGAAAAACATCAGAGTAGTGGCGGAAAGGGATCCACCATACAATCAAAAAAGCAGCAAAGAGTCCTGTGGCACCTTATAGACTAACAGATGTATTGGTACCAATATGTCTGTTAGTCTATAAGGTGCCACAGGACTCTTTCCTGCTTTTACAGATCCAGACTAACACGGCTACACCTCTGACATACAATCAAAGTCACCTGGGTGATTGCAGCCACATGGCAGCATAGTTCCAGGCCTTTAAAAAGAATTAGTTCATCTGTTTCACTTGGCCATAGTTTTGAGGGGGGGGTCTTTTGTTTTTTGGGGAGCACTCAGGGTTGGAATTGGGAAAGGGAGGGGTGCTTGGAGTAAGAGAGGGGCCTGGGTAAAGGAAGGAGGAAACCTAAAGGGGTAGGAGGCATACAGGGGAAAGAGCAGAAGGGAGGGGAAGTGAAGGAGAATTGGTGATGAGAGGGGTGAGGTTGGGCAGTGGAGGACAATTGTAGGGAAGTGAGCAGAATGCAGGGAACCATCAACCAGTGGCAATACACTGAGCAAGGAACAATAGAGCTGAGAGTCCAAGTGGGTATTCACCCACGAAAGCTCATGCTCCAATACGTCTGTTAGTCTGTAAGGTGCCACAGGACTCTTTGTCGCTTTTTACAGATCCAGACTAACATGGCTACCCCTCTGATACTTGACAAATTTCAGAGCTGAGTGAATGATGCCAGCAGGAGCATGAAAAGGCTTGCACTGCTGCTGCTGTTGCTACCCATCTGGAAGGGAAAGGAAAGATTGCCCTGGGCAGGTCCCTCAGGCTCTGGGGGTGAGGGACAGTGGGATGCTGGAAGGACTTGACTTAACCCCTCCAATCTCAGTTGTTGTTGTTGTTCAAAGCTGCAATCCTTGTTCACACCAGAAGAGGGCACCCCTTCAAGTGTTTATTATGTGACACTCTTCATGAACACAACCACGTGGCTAGAGGAGGTAACAGGGAGATAGAAGCGGGGCCTGCATGGAGTAAGGGCTGGCTCTTATCTCCATTTTGCCTGCTGACACACCAGGGTTAAGATGTGTGTGTGTATGTGCATGCACGAGGTGCCACAATAACTAGAGGGAGATGCAACAGAAGGAAGCATGAAAGCAGCTAAAATGCTGAGAGATTAACTCAAGCAGAAGGGATCGTCTGAAGAGAGGAGATGAAAGGAAAGTGAGGGAATATCAGAAGAGAGGCAAACAGAACAGTCACATTCAGCAGTAACTAACCCTATTGGAAGAAGGTCGGTGGAGCCAAGAGAAGATGAAAGGGACTGATGGGGAGAGTGATAACCAAACAGACATTTACCATGGGACTAAAGAGGGGAAATGATGGATGAAAAATAACCCCCTAGAGAGGGATGAAACAAGTTCTTTAACTAATCAGCTTGTCCAGCTGAGCTGAAGGGTTAATCCGATTATGACACAGTGAAAAGACTGAACACATGGCAGGGGTCAGCTCAGCTGTGTGACCTCCATTTGGTCCCGCTCTGGGAGATAGTGAGGAAGGAATGGGTAGGGATTGGGCAAAGCTTCAAATGGCTCAGACAGGCACCCAGAAGTTTGGTTGCTTCCTCAACTCTGGATTTGCTGAAAAATCTCATCCGCACAAGTTTACCTGAGGCATTTCCAGAACCTCCTGGAAACACAGAGATGTGTAATGACATCTAAACCACCCTGAGCCTCCAAGCTTGGGGTAAAGTTGGGAGCGGTGGCTTCAGTCTGAGTTTGGGAGGAATCCTATTTTATCCGCACTGGTCACGTGTCTTTAGAAAAGAAAGAGAGTGAGGAGGGGTGGTGAGGGAACTTGTAGACTGGATTGACACCCACTAGTTTGAGAGTAAGCCTGGCTTATGGTCTGTATTAGAAGAGACCAGCTGGACAGTCACTGTGCCTGTGGACAAAAATACAGTATCTGTGTAAACTAGCTGGGATTGGGGGGACTGTAGCAAGGTGATCACCCCACTCTGGCCCTGGAAGGGTAGAAGCAGCCCTGGAGAGGGCTGCAGCTCTGAAAGCTGGGCTGATTGGGAAAGCAGTCACAGCTGTAGCTGGCTTAATAAGGGCCCAGCTGGCTCTTATAAGAGTGCAGTGGGCCAGGAGCAAGCAGTCTCCCTCTAGCTGAGGAGGGAGATGGACCTAGCTGCCTGAGTGCTAAAGGGTACTGGAGTGAAGCAGGGCTGGGGAAAGGCCAGAGGATGCGATAGCTGATGGATTCCTTCACCAAATAGTTGAAGAACCAACAAGAGGGGATGCCATTTTAGATTTGGTTTTGGTGAGTAGTGAGGACCTCATAGAAGAAATGGTTGTAGGGGACAACCTTGGTTTGAGTGATCATGAGCTAATTCAGTTCAAACTAGTTGGAAGGATAAACAAAAATAGATCTGGGACTAGGGTTGTTTTTTTTTCCCCCAAAAGGGCTAACTTTAAAAATTAAGGAAATTAGTTAGGGAAGTGGATTGGACTGAAGAACTTGTGGATCTAAAGGCGGAGGAGGCCTGGAATTACTTCAAGTCAAAGTTGCAGAAACTATCAGAAGCCTGCATCCCAAGAAAGGGGAAAAAATTCATAGGCAGGAGTTGTAGACCAAGCTGGATGAGCAAGCATCTCAGAGAGGTGATTAAGAAAAAGCAGAAAGCCTACAAGGAGTGGAAGATGGGAGTGATCAGCAGGGAAAGCTGCCTTATTGAGGTCAGAACATGTAGGGATAAAGTGAGAAAGACCAAAAGCCATGTAGAGTTGGACCTTGAAAAGGGAATTAAAACCAGTAGTAAAAGGTTCTATAGCCATATAAATAAGAAAACAAAGAAAGAAGAAGTGGGACCGCTAAATACTGAGGATGGAGTGGAGGTTAAGGATAATCTAGGCATGGCCCAATATCTAAACAAATACTTTGCCTCAGTCTTTAATGAGGAGCTCATGGATAATGGTAGGATGACAAATGGGAAGGAGGATATGGAAGTAGATATTACCACATCCGAGGTAGAAGCCAAACTTGAACATCTTAATGAGACTAAATCGGGGGCCCCAGATAATCTTCATCCAAGAATATTAAAGGAACTGGCACATGAAATTGCAAGCCCATTAGCAAGAATTTTTAATGAATCAGTAAACTCGGGGGTTGTACCATACGACTGGAGAATTGCTAACATATTTTTAAAAAAGGGGAAAAAAGTGATCCGAGTAACTATAGGCCTGTTAGTTTGACATCTGTAGTATGTAAGGTCATGGAAAATTTTTTGAAGGAGAAAGTAGTTAAGGACATTGAGGTCAATGGTAATTGGGACAAAATACAATATGGTTTTACAAAAGGTAGACTGTGCCAAACCAACCTGATCTTCTTCTTTGAGAAGGTAACAGATTTTTTTAGACAAAGGAAATGCAGTGGATCTAATTTACCTCAATTTCAGTAAGGCATTTGATACGGTTCCACATGGGAAATTATTAGCTAAATTGGAAAAGATGGGGATCAATATGAAAATTGAAAGTTGCATAAGGAACTGGTTAAAGGGGAGACTACAACGGGACATACTGAAAGGTGAACTGTCAGGCTGGAAGGAGGTTACTAGTGGAGTTCCTCAAGGATTGGTTTTGGGACTGATCCCAAAGATCTTATTTAATCTTTTTATTACTGACCTTGGCACAAAAAATGGGAATGTGCTAATAAAGTTTGCGGATGACACAAAGCTGGGAGGTATTGCTATTACAGAGAAGGACCGGGATATCATTCAGGAAGATCTGGATGACCTTGTAAACTGGAGTAATAGTAATAGGATGAAATTTAATAGTGAAAAGTGCAAGGTCATGCATTTAGGGATTAATAACAAGAATTTTGGTTATAAATTGGGGACACATCAGTTGGAAGTAACAGAGGAGGAGAAGGACCTCAGTATTGGTTGATCACAGGATGACTATGAGCCGCCAATGTGATATCGCCATTAAAAAAGCTAATGCGGTCTTGGGATGCATCAGGTGAGGTATTTCCAGTAAAGATAAGGAGGTGTTAGTACCGTTATACAAGGCACTGGTGAGACCTCATCTGGAATATTGTGTGCAGTTCTGGTCTCCCATGTTTAAGAAGGATGAATTCAAACTGGAACAGGCAGGGCCACCCGGGGAGGGGGGCAAGTGGGGCAATTTATCCCGGGACCTGCAGGGGCCCCCACGAGAATATCGTATTCTATAGTATTGCAACTTTTTTTATGGAAGAGGCCCCTGAAATTGCTTTGCCCCAGGCCCCCTGAATCCTCTGGGCGGCCCTGGGAACAGGTTCAGAGACGGGCTACTAGGATGATCCGAGGAATGGAAAACCTGTCGTATGAAAGGAGACTCAAAGAGCTTGGCTTGTTTAGCCTAACCAAAAGAAGACTGAGGGGAGATATGATTGCTCTTTATAAATATATCAGAGGGATAAATATCTATGTGGACTAAAAACCTCCATTCTATCCTTGCTCAGTCTCCTCCATCTACAACTTTACCTAACGCCCACTGAGGCATAACTGAACTCCCTCCATCATGTCTGCAGGAGGGAGCTCTGATTAGGTGGGCCTCACAAGATTGCTCAGTGCAGGGTTCCTCTCTTGCAGACCTCATAAAGCAACCTGATTTAAACAGGAGTGGGTGGGTGAGAGTCTGTGGCCTGCGTTGTGCAAGAGGTCAGACTAGATGATCATAATGGTCCCTTCTGACCTTAAAGTCTATGATTCTATGATCTAATCCTTATTAAAACAACAGGGATACTCACAAACAATATACCCCTTCCCCACCATAATCCACACATTCCATAACAGCAAGCAGATCAATCACTTCGTTTCATAACAATATTCTTCTTCTCCACCACCATACGCTCTGTGAGAAAAGTCTATGGAACTCTGTCATGACAATGTACCTTGGGACTACAGTCCTTTTGGAACCTTTACTTCTCATTTAATAAACACTGTATGAAATCACTGTGTCCATCTGTAATGGGGTGGTACCCACCTCTAGCGAGTGCCTCGTTGTTCACGTGTGTGTCTGCACCTCTTTCAGTCTGTGGTGACCCCTTCTGGCAGTTTCTCTGGTGGTTTCTAGGGACACAGCCCTCTGGCCAAGTCACACACGGTCAGTATGGAACACAAGTCAAACAGACCCCTTCTGGGCCATTAGTCCAACAAAGTCTTTAAGTGCTCCTGGTGCTAGTAGGGAGTCGTAACTCCAAGGCTTCCGCCCTGACTCTTCACCCACTCTGGTCTGTTCTGGCCCCAGCTCTCCAGCTGAGCCTCTTAACAGTTCATTTCCCCTTCTAGGGGTTTATCACTGTCCAATTGTAGGCCACTTTCCCAGGGGTCTGTGGGGAGGATCTGGATTAATTATGAAGCAGACCTAGCAAAGGGTGACAGTAAAATGGCACACAGGTAAATGAAAGGATATTACTACTACTAGGACAGATTCTCAACCCTTCTCTATCCTCTTTGTACCTATCTGGCTGTGCAAAAGGGATGGAAACTGGCCAGATCTCCCCTGCTGAGGACTCCCCAGTATTCAGTTGGCACATAGCCATCACCCATCCCATCCCTGGCATACTGGGCATGTGGGGTGCATGCAGGGAGGTGTGAATGAACCACACTGTGCTTTGGCTCTCCCCAGATGGCAGACAGTCTCATGAGGGCCACTGCCAGCTAGCACTGATCAGAATAGTACCCAGGTTACTCTGACTTCTGCTAGAATCATGCCTTAGGCCAGCGAAGAACGGGCTCAAGAATCAGGCAGCCTGTAACCAGTTTTCTATGCCACAGCTGAGAATTTGGGTCTTTTTATCTAGTGTTTTTCCTCTTCCTCAGTGTTTGATAAAGGTCTGTAAGCATTGTCATCCTCCCTTTACAGATGGCCAAAATGAAGCACAAAGACTAAGTCCAAACCTTCAAAGGTATTTAGGCTCTTAACTTCCACTGATTTCAATGGAAGTTAGTAATTTGCCTGAGACCACTCATTCAACAAGTTAAGACTAGAACCTCACAATCCAGACAGCCAGTCCCAGCCATTGCAGCATAGATGACTAGTTTAGTTAGCTCAAAACCCCATCAGAACTTTTGTAGACAGCAGCAATATAGAAATAAGAGCTAAAAGAACTGTCCACATCTTTGTGTTTGGACTTCAGGATATGTATAGTAGGGAAGAGTGAATTACTGGGTGAAATTCTGTGGGCTGTGTTGGGCAGGAGGTCAGACTAGATGATCATAGTGGTCTTTCCTAGCTTTAAAGTGTATGAACCTATGAATCTTTGGCAGAAAGTTCAGCGGCCACACAGTAAGTACCAGAAATAACTTGGCCCCAACTTTTCACAGATGGTAGACGGAGTTCTCCTGCTTCAAACAACAAATAGTGCATGAGAGACTTAGAAAGACATGACATGAAATATTGATAAGAGCAGAACATTGGGAGAAATGTTTAAAAAGAGCAATCTTAGCTGCTTTTTCTTTCCAAGAGAGCTAAATGGAGGGTCAATTTCAGGAAATGGCCTCCCGGTGCATTCCCACCCCACAGAGAGGGGAATCTACAAAGTTGGCTGTATCTAGGTGGAGTGGAGTAAAAACAATCTGTGTAAGAGCTTAAATGGAATATTCCTGAGCCTCATGCAAAATGAAACATGTGGCATCCAGCCCAAAGTAAATTCCCTAATATCCCTCTATTATTTTGACACTTAAATCCTCTGTTCTCATGTGTCTGAGAATCTTTCTATTTAATGTTGGAAGGAGCCCTGCAGCATATATACCCAAGGTACCTCGGTGACTTGCTAGCATTCTTTGCTTAGTGATACACCTTCCCAGGGGAGTGCGGTCTCCAAAGAGCTTGTCATATTCCCTTATTTTGTACATGAAGTGGTGTTTATATGCAAAGCATATATAACCAGAAACTATACTAAAAGTTAGAGATAGAGGAGAACAATTCAGTCATCAAATACACCCCTTGGTGGTCCATGCGAGATTTTGCCTAACAGTGCAGTTTTAAATGTCCTGAGTGTCTGGGCATCTTGGGAAAGTATGACATAACCTGTCCCTGGTCCTCTCCTGCAGTACCTGTTCTTGTTTTTTGTTTTTCAAGTTCTCCAATCCAAGCCCCAAATGTGCTTGGCTCATGAGATCTGTCTGGATCTCCGCACAGAGTCACCTGGGTGCAGTACAATCAGTATCTCTGAGCTCATGCAGCTTTATTTCCTAGTGCTTCTCTCTTAGAACTGGCTGTGGGGAGCTGGGGTTTGGCTGACTTGCATTGTTGCCTTCCACCCATTTCTCTATCATCTTTGATTTCTAACTGGTGTTGCCAGTGGCACTGGAGCAATGTACAATGGGACTGTGAAACTGCGCCTATGTGATAGAGGGTCTGGGGGTTGTAGTAGCCCCAGTGTGCTGGTCTCTAACTCTGACACACTCTGTTTGCTCTTGAAAGCACTAAAGCAGTAGGCCAGATGGCCAGTCCCCTGCTGCCTTCTATGCAGCCACTGGAGCATTAGAACAACGTCGCCTGTCACTTTAACTGTATTTAAGCAGATGGAAAGGCAGGAAACATAAGGTCTGAGTTTATTAGTGGAACTACTTCAGATAGTAGTTGAGATGGACAACATTTATCCCTGGAATAAAAAGTTGTACCCCACATGAATTAACCCCCAGAGGAGGGGATAACAAATAAATCCCATATTGTATGGCTGGAGAACTGTTCTACCTGGTCCCTTTGAAGTGGTTGTTGAGAAGCTGTGTTGTCTAACTGCTGAACCGAGGCAATCTGAAGTCCTGTTCCCGGTCCTACCAGTGACTTGCGGGAAATCCTTTCAGAAGTGTCCAACTTACGTTGTGACTGCATTTTAGGGGTCTGGCTTGAGGTGTGTGTTTGCCCTGAGAACTGTTTAAATATAATCTCTATTTTTAAAAGAAGCCTTTCCGCTTGTGCTACTGTGCAACATGTCTGAGTGCATGTGAAAGGAAATAATGCCCACTGGGCTTTGCCAGGAGGCATGCCTGTTATTATGAGGTGCTGCTGGGTGTTATTTACACACCTCAGAACAAAAAGTCATAGATCAGCTAAGAAAGGTCTCCTTAAATCTCTAGGTAAATAAAGACTCAGATGTCTGTTATCTGACTTCACAGCCCTTCAGTTTCATTATGTTAATAGCCGTCATCAAGGGGGGCAGCCCGATTCTGGCAATTGATTTATAACCTGTGAATTCATCAGCCTTAAATTTCAAAGTCACTGTACTGCACCCTGGAGACACACTGAAGGCTTAGTGTTCTGTGCAGGGGGTTGATGCCAACATTATGGATGCAAGTTAGCAAGAGTCCCCTATGCTATCCTTATCTGGCCCCATTCAGCTGTGATGGTGATATTAGAGCTCCCCATTGAATGCTGCTGGCCCATGTATCCCAGGTGTGCAGTGTGATGTCTTGCCTTTGAAGTACAGGCTGCTGGATAAAGATTGTTATTATTGGGGGTACTCCATGGACACTGGCTTGGCTCTCGGTGCTCTTTGAGTGGTGGTGGTGGGTGAATCTATCCTCCAAAGCTTTGATTTGGAGTAGCAGCAACAATTTAGCTGTTTCTCCAAGGTACACTGCCAATTTAAAAAGTGGACTAAAGAAGCAGAGTGGGGATGTTCGTGTCTTACCCTGGAAGTGAGTGAGGGGCTTGCAAATTTTACATGAAGTCAGCTGGAACTCACCTAAGCAGCTGGGCAGTTGTATTTTCTGTGTAACCTGTGTTGGTTTAGACCCTGTTCAAATGAGATGACTGTCTTGCATATATGTGGTGCTAGCTTGGTTTCTGCCACATTATGAGCAGGGCCTAAGAGATCCCTGGTCTCTAGGGATGTCTGGGGATTTTGCTAGTCTGGGTAGGAGCATGGCTCCAGTGCCACTTCACCTCTAAGGCTACAGGTTGCTCTGACCAGGTGCAAGGGACAACCAGAGCTATAAAGACTCCGCTATAATGCACATACCTCTCAGTCTTGCTTGGGGCACCAGAAACTCAGACCTGGGGACTGGATGTGCAGGGGATTGGGAATGGGATAGATACAGCCTTTCGGATCTAGGCCAACAAGTCTAAATCCGGCCCAACACAGAGGTCACCACAGTCATTAACATTTAGCTTGTGGGTCAATGGACTCTCTGAAATGGCCAACCCATTTCAGTCCACTTCCTAGCATGGGTTGGCCATTTCGGAGAGTCCATTGACCCATAGGACAGCTTTAATTCCATCCATGTCCAAAGCTGCTTCCCATGTGCTCCAGCCAGAGTCCACAAGAGTTGAAGCTCAGTTGTTAAGGAGAGGGGAAATGGAGAGCAAGGGAGTGCTGCATTTTCACCCAAGCTCCTTTTCATCTGTACTTTGAAATGATATCATATTTCTTATTCTTGGATGCCTTTCCTCCTTGCTGAGTCCTTGCTGCTGCCTGCATCTCATACATAGCAAGGCCCTCATCACATCAAGAATTCATAATCATCCAAAAATATTCAATAGGAATATAAAATATTTACATGCAAAAGACTGTCAGATGGAATGAATCATTTGTGTTACTTCACTGGAAATCATTCACTTAGAAACTGTATGAAATGTGCCAAGTTGCAATGCAATGGGTGCATGATCTAGCGTCGTGCGTATGATGTGGATCTGGGACCCCAGGTGGGCTCCCCATCTCCTCTCCTAGGCTGCTATGTAATGTGGAGATTAAAAGAATTCCAGGCCTGGACAGTCTCCTGGTATCTGCGGCTAGCCAAGCTGTGTCTCGTTAATCACAGAGTAACAATATCAGACAGAAGGAGGCCGTGTGGCTGGGCTTGGTCCATCCACCTGACACAGCTTATATTTTTGTCCTGGCTTCTGAATCTACCCCACACAGCCTTCATCTTCTTGCATAATGGCACTCCTGAGAATTGCTTCAGTACCTGACTCCTTTCTTAGCCTCCATTCATGCTCTCTTGTTCTTGAGCCTGTTTCTCTCTCAAATGCTTTCTTTTGGAACTGTCAAGATTGTCTATCCAGTCCTCTCATAACTGCCTTCTCCTTTGTAAACAATAGCCAAATGTTGCTCCATTACAAGGGGGGTAAATCTGGAGTAACACTACTGATTTCAGTGAATGACTCTGAATGTACACTGGTGTAACTGAGAGCAGCATATAGTCTTGTGTTTTGAATACTCTGCAAAGAATCTGCGCACAGGCACTACCAGAGAGTATGGGATAGATGAACTAGGATTCCCCTGGGGAGCACACTTGGCTCATAATTTTCAACGGCCAGCCAAAACCCCCTTACAAATGCAGCACATGGAGTTAAATATCAGACACCCAAACCTGAATCAGACTTATAACTGTAACACTCTGCATAGTTGTAGCTGTATTTCCTAGTGATAGGAACCCTTTGGATGCTGCATGCCATGCTGGTCACCGCTTTGGGTGGGGAGCTCTGTAGTCCACTTCCATAATAGTATATGAATGAGTAGCAAAGAAGATAGGGAAAACAGGAGGACGAGCATGCAGGGCAACTCATTCAGGCAGTCAGAATAAGGCAGACAATACTGGTCTTAACAGTGTGGATAAAAATGCACCCTGTTTATTTCTAGTGTAGTTTCTCTGCTTGCATTCTTATTCATATGCTAACTTGCAATGGCCTTCAGATTATTCCTAGAATTAGGGACAAGTGGACCCCAAATTCTGTATTAAACTTCAACATGAAGGTGAACCCCATTCCAGAGAAAACATTGTTAGGATGTCATCACAGAAGAACTTACACTCTGGGGATAGGTGGAAGGGGAAAGAGCTAAGAGGACCTCAGAGTTCCAGGAGCCCATTCCTAGACTCAGCTGACAGGCTAAGTGGAGGAGTGTCTGGCCTTCTCCTCACATTTCATGGAGGTCTTGGAGCTCAGGGATCTTCTTGGTCAACAACTTCAGCTACCCTTTGGGTACACCCCTCTCCCCCGAGACTCGCTAGTGTTTGAATTTGGATGTGCCATCCCCTAGAGGATGGATGGTCTTGTGGTTAAGGTAACTGGACTGGGAAGCATCAGATGTGGATTTTTTCCTGGTTCTACCACAGATTTGCTGTGTGACCTTGGATAAGTCACTTATCTTGCTGCACATCAGTTCTCCATCTCTAAAACAGAGGTAATGATATTTACTGTCCACAAGAGTGGTGTGATGCTAAATTCACGAAGTGCTCGGATACGAAGATGGTGGTCAGAGAAAAGCCCATCATCAATGCATAGAATGTGTTAGAGTTCAAACTAGAAAAGAGCACTTTGGAGGGAGACTTCGGACCAAGTTAGAATGTCACCCCAAAAAAAAGCATGGCCCACAAAGTGTCTGAAGCTGAACTGTGAAAATATGAAATATAACTTCCCTGCTGACTCCAGATTCCAGCATCACCCTCTCCTTCTCTGATCATTTCCTCCGGTGATGGGGAAACATTCACACAGTTTCCCTGTCATTTCAGGATAGAAGTGGAAGA
This sequence comes from Mauremys reevesii, assembly GCF_016161935.1. Lineage (NCBI taxonomy): Eukaryota > Metazoa > Chordata > Testudines > Geoemydidae > Mauremys > Mauremys reevesii. Next base: position 63,133,381 of record NC_052625.1, read on the forward strand.
TGAGGATGAGAACCATATAATTTAGAAATGAGAGAGACCTGGGGATTTATATTGCAAAGCAAGGTGTGGGGGGGAAATCACTCAAGAATATTTTATAGAGAACAATCCTGCATTGTCAGAAGGATGAACGAGGTGACCTAATAAAAACCGTTAGAGACTTTTTTCAAAATCTATCACATAATAGAGGACTTCTGTCTTCAGAGCTGTCAATCCAATACCTTTCCCAGCACAAAATTCACTCAAAAATAATCTTCATGAAAGGAGAAAAATCTTAGTTAACTGCTTGCCTGGGGCAAATAGAATGAAGCCAAGAGGCATGTTGGCAAGTAATTAACTATGCACTTTTAGCTGTCCAGGTGCAGGAAGCACAGCTTAGATTTTTATTTATTAACATCATTAAAATTTCCATTCCAGCCATAGCTCTGGCACCAATGGGGCTCACAAAATCGTGAGCAGGGCAAATAAAAATTGGCAGCACGCCTCATGCTGGGCAACACAAGTTCAATTGCTTAATAGAGCGAAGAAAATGCTGATTGAAATATTCAGTCATTTGTGGGGTTCCTACATGCACTTTACATGAGGGGAAGGGTGGCTTTGTGGGAAAAAGACTGGATTGGGAGTTGGGAGATGCAGGGACATAGGAAGTGCCATCTGAGATCAGGCCAGTGGTCCATCCAGTCTAGTACTCTGTCGGAGTGGCCAGTACCAGAAGCTACAGAGAAAGGTGCAAGAGACCTTGCAGGGCACAGTTATGGAATAACCTGTCCACAGGGGAAGTTTCTTCCTAACTTCTGTCAGTTAGTGGTTGGCTTATCCCCTGTATCATGCAATTTTACATATGTAATATAGAATTGTTTCTAATATAAAAGTGAATGTTGTCATTATCCACAGTTGTGTCTCTTCTCATTATCCACATGTGTCTTGTCCTTTCTTGAATTCTGCTAAGCTCTTGGCCTTAATGAAATATTCTGGCAGTGAGTTCCACAAGTTAATGGTGTTGTGTAAGAAGGCATTTCCTTTTATCATTTTTAAATCTGTAGTCTCTCACTTTCATAATCTAAGGACAAAGGGATATTCCATGAAAGAGGGTAAATAGGAGCATCCAATGTACCTTTTGCTAGCATTTATTGCACACCTTTATGATTAAAAGGGGGCACAATAACCATTATAAAGTAAATAGTCCCGTATGGGAAGACACTGAAATGTTGGCAGTCTCTCCATGCCTCTAATATTTTTATTGCCTATCTCTGGAGCCTTTCCCTTTTTGCTATATCATTTTTTGAGAGAATGACCAGAGTTTGACAGTGTTCCAGGTGAGGGTGCACCATGGACTTAGATAATAGTATCACAATATTTGGGCATTTTCTAGCCTAATCCTCTTATATATGCCAATTTTTTGTTTGCTTTATTGACCAAAAATGAACACTGAACTGATGTTTCCACTGAGTCTTCTACAAGAACGCCCAGTTCTTTTTCCTGAATAGTTGGTTTTATTTAGAACTAGCAACATGTATGTAGTTCAAATGCTTATTCCTTCCAGTGTGCATTTGTTAACAATAAATGTAGTCTGCCATTGTGTTGCCCATTTCCCTAGTTTGGCTACTTCTTCGTAGTCTTCTCTAGTCTTGACTTAAATAATATTGTATTGCAGGCAAATTTTGCCACTCACTGTTCATTCCCCTTTTCCAGCTAGATAATAAATATAGGAAAAAAACCACCAATCCCTGCATTGAACCTTGAGGCACTCCACTGCTAACCTTTTGCCATGTTGAAAATTGAGCATTTATTCCTCAATTTATTTTTTTCTGTCTCTTAGCCAGTTTTGAATCCATGACAGAACTTTCACTCCAGATCTACTTAACTTAATTGTCTCTTGTGAGGGCCTTGTCAAAGACATTAAGTGTCCAAATAAACTATATCAACCAGTTTTCCTTTACCTGCTATTTGCTGACATGTTTAAAGAATTCTAGTAGATTAGAGAGGCATGGTTTTCTTTTGCAGCAGCTGTATTGGTTAGTCCCTACCATATCCTCATCTAGATATTTTATAATTCTATTATCACTTCAGCCAGTTTTCCTAGTATGGAAGCAAGGCTCACTAGCTCTGTTATTCCCCGGATCACTCTCAGCACTCTTTTTGAAGATGAGTTTGCTGCACTTAGGGTGACCAGATGTTCTGATTTTATAGAGACAGTCCCGATATTTGGAGCTTTCTCTTATATAGGCACCTATTACCCTCCACCCCCTGTCCCGATTTTTCATACTTGCTATCTGGTCACCCTAGCTGCACTCCACCCCTCTAGTAGAGTAGTTGATATAAATGAGACTGGATCCTTTTGGTAGCGGCTCAGCTGCTTCATTCTTAAATTCCTCCCCTCAGTTCCTATTCCTGGCTTTCACTGATTCATGATGTGGCCTCAGTCAAATGGCTTAACTGCTCTGGGTTGCAGTTCTCATTTGGAAAATGAGGTAAATTAAACTCCTCTCCCTCACAGTGTATTGAGTGTTTGTTCATATTTGTAAAGTGCTTTGAGTTCTTCAGACAGAAGTTGCTACAAAAATGCCAAGTATTGTTATTTAAGACCTTAGATAGTTATAATATAAAGCATTTCAGTTCGCCTTTTAAAAATGTAATTGAATTCTATATACATTGTTTCTGTCATCTGCCCTGTTTCTGATGTATTCACATGGTAGTGCACATGGGAAAGAATTGCCTCCCTTTGGATGGGTGCTCTAGACTAATTGTTTTATCCTGTCTTTTTCCTGCAAACATCCCTTACATATTAATGTGTGACAATGAAAGGATTATGATGCCATGCCAACTGCAACCTTTAGTTAACATTTTTTCATGCCATCTCCATTTTTGCAATTCCAGCTTTAAAATGTTTCTTTGCCTACTGCTTTTGTCCTTTTCCACTTGCCAAATAGATCATATATTTTTCCCCTCCTGCGTTTCTAGTGAAGCTGAACATATGACATGACTTTTGCTTCTGTTTATTTGCACAGCAGCCTTCATAACATAGTCACAACTCTGGGAACTGGGATTGCTGTACTACTGTGAAACCAGACTTCCCTTAGCAGATTAGTCCACACCCTAACAAATCTCAGTTAGGATGAACTTCCTTCTAACATATTCCCTTTGTATCTTACCTTTATTCCTAATTGTATCACCTGCAATAATTCCTCTCCCTCCTTTGTGTGTGTAAACGTCCGCTGTTGGGGTTCGCCCCTCTCTGGGGCGGCTGGGAGCCAGGCCTCCTCACTACACGAGTCTGGTGAGCTGATGAATTAGCCTGGTGAGGCAGGAAACAGTCAGGAGCCAAGGCCCTCAGGCCGGGGCTGAGCAAAGTAGTTCAGTATCTAAGCCCAGGCCCTAGGTCAGGGCGGGGCAGCAAACAATAGTTCAGGGCTCAGACCCTCAGGCAGGGGCTGGGCAAATAGTTCAGTAAATTAAGCCCAGGCCCTAGGGCAGGGCAGCAAACAATAGTTTAGGGCTCAGAGCCTCAGGCAGGGGCTGGGCAAATAGTTCAGTAGTTTAAGAAGCCCAGGCTCCTGGGCCTGAGCGTCGGGGTGAGGGGGAGACTGCCACCCGGGAGTGGGGTGACAGGGGGGACACAGGCCCACCCACTCCTCTGCGTCCCAGCCCGGGGCCCTAACAGTGGCAGGCAGCCTGCTGCTGCGTCAGTGGGGATCCTGGCCGCAACACACTGGCATCGGCTCTGGGTGTGCTGCAGCCAGACTAGGGTCGACTGCCCCCGAGCTACTTCCGACCTCCCCCTCTACTGGTACCTCTGTCTCGGCGGCATCTTCCGCAGCGTCCCACACCATGGGCTCCTCAGGATACTGAGCGAGAGGTAAACTGGGCAGCTCCTTGGGATACTGAGCAAGGGGTAAACTGGGCAGCTCCTCAGGGTCCCTTTGTACCAGCCAGCCTAGGGGCTCTTCCAGCACCCGGTCGGCGTCCAGGCTCTGCAGGTATGGCCAGTCCTCGGGTCAGTCGCAGGCGGCGGGAGTCTCCCCAGCGGGAGCTAGGGCACCAGCATCTGGTCTCTCCGGCAGCCAGGCAGCTTCTGAGCCCTGAGGCTGGGCTTTTATACTTCCTGTCTTACGCCTTGACCTCTGGGGGGCGGGCACTGGCTCCTGCGGCTCCGCCCACTTTGGCGTCCGTAAGGGCTCGTCCCTCTCCAGGGCGGCTAGGAGCCAGGCCGCCTCACTACAGTGTGTTAAGTATTTTCAGACTGTTACCAAGTGCCCCCTTTAGTTGTCTCTTAGACAAACTACAGGTTTAGCAGTTTTTTAAAATCTTTTCTCGTATAAATCTCTAGCCTCGTGATAATTTTTGTTGCTTTTCTCTGAACTACCTCCCTGTCCAGAAGTGATATTTACTATCCTAAGAAGCATATTACCTGTTAATTGTTTTCTGTGGTGTGAGAACACGGATACAGATGAATGAGTGTTCCTGTTGCTTGTTCATCAAGCAGGAGATGGCCAGTCTGGATATAGGATTTTCACAGCTGGCTCCACCCACCTTTAGGGCTCTATGCTGGCAGATTCTCCAGCTGATGACTTTCAAAGCTGCATAATATAGGTTAATCTGTGCTACCTTCTCCCTGAGTGACCAGAGTTAGGAAGGTATATCTATATAGCAGTGAGGAGGGCACTTCCCAGCCAGGGGCGGCTCTAGGCATTTTGCCGCCCCAAGCACGGCAGGCAGGCTGCCTTCAGCGGCTTGCCTGCGAAGGGTCTGAGGCCCCCGAAGCAGACCCTCCGCAGGCAAGTTGCCGAAGGCAGCCTGCCTGCCGCCCTCGCAGCGACTGGCAGAGTGCCCCCTGCGGCTTGCGTGCTGGGGCCTGGAGCCGCCCCTGTTCCCAGCATGGATAGACAGATATGCTAGCTCTGCTCAAGCTAGCATGCTACCAGTAGCAGTGTGGCCACTGCTGCAATGGCTCAGGCTGGCCAGAGAGTCAGGTGGGGTTGTACTTGGGCAGGTAGCCTGAGCCCGCCATCCATGCTGCCATGTCTGTGTACCCATGCTTGAAAGCACCTCCTAGCTGCTGTGTAGACGTACCCTCAGCCTAGGCCTTACATTAATGGGACATTTGAGTGGGTGTTTGCACCAGTGTAACTTAAAACTGTAGTTAATGTGTTTAACTGTACTCAGAAGCAAGGATCCACAACACCCATTGAAGTCAATGGCATTACTTCAAATGTACTGTTTGCTGATGTAACTGAGATCAGAATCTGGCCTTTAGTAAGAGAATTCCAGGCTTGTGGAAAGCTGCACTGTTACATCATTGTTTCACTCCCAAACATCAAACCTGCTTTACTCCAGAGCTCTCCAGCAATATAGAAATTAGAGATAAAAGAATACCTGTTAGATCATGCATTTCATCCCCCTCCCCCCCCACTTTCTCTTCCTGACCAGGACAAATTTGTCCCCTAAATTCTCTTTTTCAGGGCTTTATCTAGTCTAGTTTTCAAGTGTCCCAAATAGTAGGACTTGAGGTACTTTCCATGCTGCTTGAACACATTGGGACTCTCTGCTCCCGTGTCTATTCTACCAGCAGTCCTCAACGGATGACCTGGCTGCACTGATCTGACTTGCTGGTGATTCTGAGGGACTCTCTGGCATCTATTTTGCAGTACTTGAACTCCTTTGCAGAATTTTGTGGTAACTCAGTAATGAACATTGCCATCCAAGCTCCCTGAGGAAAGAGGTTTTCTTCTTTGTCTCCCCGCCCCCCACCACACACACACACACACACACACGTGGGCTGGATGGGACCGGAAAGAGCCAGGTGTCTGCAGCACCGAGAAGCAATTTGTGAACTGCGGGTATTTTGTCTGTTTACTTGAAAGCACAAAATTTGTCACTTGTGTGAGTAATTTGCTACTAATTATGAGCTTACAATCTGCAGATAGAAAAATCAGAGCCAATGTGCATTTTCAGAGGAAAAGGAAAATTACCCCAAGTACTGTATAATTATGCACTTAGCGGAGACTCACTCCTGTGCCCTTTCCAGAATGTTGCGTTTGCTGTACAACTTGGGAAGTTTACACACAACTGTGTGTGTGAGAAATACATATCTAAAATGCCGTTACCAATGGTAGAGAGAAGTTGAGGATAAAATCTGGGGCACTGAATGGTTGGAATTTACTTATAAAAGTCTGGGATTGCAGTAGCTATAGCCAGACACTGAGCAAGCTTCACCTAGCACTGCGCTATACCTCACTCCTGACCTGCAGCCCCCCCTGCTGTCCCAGCCCTGGGCTCCCCACACACAGCTCTGCCCATGCTCCTCAGCTGCAGTCCCCCTCTTGTTCCAGTTCTAGGATTCTCATGATCACCTTGTGCTAAACTCAACAGCATTTTTGCATATTACCTCTAAGTGAGCATGAAGAATACTTAAGAATCTCACTTTTGTTGTTGACCAAATGTGGGATTTGAACTCAGGGCTCCCAAGCTGTAAGGCCACATCACTAATTCGCTGCAGCATGTAGCTGAATGCCAAGCAGCCGTGAGAAGGGATGTGCCAATACAGTGCAATACAGCTTTATTTTGTGTCTCTCCTACAAAGTGAAGCCCAGACCATTGTAGAGAATTAAATTACACTATTGCTGAGATAATAGCAGAAGCGCGAAACAAGAGCCAGAGAGGTAAGAGATGTAATTTGAGATGAGATGGAGAGTCGATGAGGCAGAGAGCTACAGGAAGGAAAATGTTAAATACTTAATTGAATTTGCATAAGTGATTCCTTAATGATAAACTAGGGACAGGTAAAGTGGAGAAGTTAGAGATAGAAACGATTTATTAGGCCATCTTGCCCATACACCAGTTCAGATAAAATAACATAGTCCTGCTCACTGCTGCTGTCAATCTCTCTGACACACTCTTCTCTCTTTCCTCCACCTCAAACTCATGTCAAATATTTTCAGATTTTTTAAAAAAATCTCTTTTTCTTCGAAGTGCTGGGCTCACTAAAATCCTTGGAGACTGGAGCCCTTGTCCGTCCACACAACAGATGCAGTGGATGTTCCTGCTTCTCCTCCACTGCCCCTTCCTTCTGATGTAGAGGGACCACCTCTTGGGTTGAAAAGGGAATATGGGCCACAGTGACTTGAACTCAGTCCTTGGTCTGTCCCCTGAGACTTCCAACTTGGTGGGCAATTAACACCAAATTAACTTCCTGGCACCCAGCCAAAATCATTATTCACAGGCTGTTGAATAGCTGTGAGTTGGTCATGATTGTAGATTCCTGCTCGCTCTTGGGTGACTCTCAAGACTGCTCCTGGGAGGCAGGCACTCTGATATAATCCAACATCCCTTTTCGTCCCCAGACCTGCCCTGAACTCTTTCTCTAGTGGCTTGAAGTCTGGTTAACTTTTGCTCCTATTTTAATTTTCATGCCTTGTAGTTCCATCTGGGACCTTGTGAGAGAGGCTGGGGCCGGAGCCAGAAGCAGGAATGTGTTCTAGAGACCCTGATAGGGCAGGGAAGCATGCACACTTCTGGGTGCTTAACTGAACCTACAAATATTATGAGCTCCACCCGTGACAATAATCAACTTCAGAATAAAGCTTCATCTGCCAGCGCCTTTAGAGAATTATTTATGGATTAGCAGACTCTTCTCCTTCCCACTCCTCAGAAGGATGGTTAGGAACAGTGCCAGCATCGCTGGAGACAAGCTAACACTGCAAACTCATTTTTTCATGAATAACTGTTTGAATTTTTAAAGTGAGTTTTCTTCACCTGTGTTCATGCTGCCTCTGCCCTCCCGTTTCTCCAAATGTTGTCGCGGATGGGTTTGCTGGCAGGACCATTTACAGAAACAGTGAATTTTAAGCGATTATTGGAGAATGAGCATGAAAAGCACATTTCAGATTCATAGTGGTGAATATTCTAAGAGTTTACTCATCCAGTCAGAGACCAGAAACACACCAGGTGACCTATAATCCCCATCAAAACAGCTCCAATTTTGCACAGCAAATATTTGCAACAAACTAGCCACTAACTGAGAATTATTTGCCAGACTTTATTCAAATCATTTCAAATAACAAATACGCTGAGAAAAGTGCAATTTGTCCATACATAGCCAGAAGAGAGATGAAATTAATCAGATAACCAATTTATGAATATTCTCCCAGTTTCAAAAATCACACCGGATTCCAACTGCAGAGTAAATTCTTTCTCATCCAAATTCCTCTGGCTCCTTATTGAGACTTCTCCGCCTTTAAATGCTGTTGTATTGTTGGCCTAAATTATTCATGTGTTGAAATAAATTTATTGGTTGTGGACTTGTCCCATATTCCTTTCCCTTAGCTGAAAATATTATTTAACTTCAAGGTGGCAGTTATGCAATTTAGTCTTTGTCTTCCATTATTGATGAATTTCAACATAAAATATTTAGGCACTTCCCCTGTTCTGCTTTATGTAGCACGGGCCATAATTATGTCAGATGGAATTTTCTCCTTTTCTGAAGAAGTATTTAGTAGAAACCATCCTCTGTGGCCCTGACGTTGGATATTTAAATGAAATAGTAATTTGTGCCTCCTTATTTTTAGCCCTTTTGGTAATATGCTTTTTTCAAAAAATGACCCTTCCAGTTCCTAACAATCTGTTGGCCCTGATCATACAACCCTTACTTGTGTGATTAATCTTTACCCTTCCAAGTAGTTCCACTGAAATCACCATGGCTATTCATGAGAGACTAAGGGTGACAGGTTCAGTCCCTACTTTTTGACTATCTTTTCTCCGCAATAATAAGACTTTGCCCTGTGTTAGCACCGGTCACTTAGGTGATATCAAAACACTTTACAAACTTGAATTAAACGTTGCTCAGTTCCTTGGAGAGAAATCCTATTATCCCAATTTTACATATGGAGAAACCGAGGCCCAAGTTCATGCAGAGACTCAGAGCTGGGAATATAACCTTAAAGCACTGACTGCCCCCCCGATCTCTACACTAGACCACACTCCATCCCAGAACTGTGATTAGAAGACAGCAGTAACAACAGTTACACTCAGGACTCCCATGCTCTAGCCTCAAGAGCTGTCACTGTCTCTCTCCCTTGCTTTCTGGTGCCATTATTTTCACTCCTGTTTGCACACACAGATGGAAATCAACAGATCATTAATAGCATCCTCTACTTAATTAACATGCAATTAGCTTAATGAACATTTTAACCTCATTCTGTAATTATTCATCTTTATATGTTGGGGAAGTCTGGTGCCCAGCTATGGTCCGTTGTAAAGACAAGCCAAATGAGGTTTAGTTCTGCAATTATTTCCATGGGACCTGTTTGCGTAGTTGCTCCTCTCGGTTCTTGTTTAGTGTGTCTACGCTGACGGGGCTGGGCTGCACGGCACTGGAGAGCAATGAACTGCATCTGATGTGGGAAGAACGGCTCAGCACACAAACAGAACCTTTTATGAAGTTTAAAACGGTCTGATTAACATTCCAATTAAAATGCTGCTAGTGTCTGCCTGCCTCTGAGCTTTCTGCTTTCATCAGGGGTTGGTAGAGGAAATAACCTGAGAGAGGCTCTTACAGAGAGGGGGCATGAGGGGAAATACTGCGTGAGGGGCTGTTTCCAGTTACAGCATCCCAACTCACCCCTGCAGGTGGCTAAGAGCAATCAGCTGTGAACATCTCTTCTGCCTGCCTCACTGCTGAGTTTGCTCTGCCTGCCTCTTGAGTTTGGCTTCTCTGAACACAGAGCCAGGACCCCAAATAACCCATCTCAATTCTCCTGCCTGCCTGCACTTAGGCTGTTCTTTGTCCATCCAGTCCATCTTGGGTATCAGGCATCCTGTGTGTCGATTCCAGGTACATGTACTGAGGGAGTGGATAATGGCTCTGCATGGGGTTCAGTGGCTGAGCACAGGAGCCTTCTCTCAGGGCAGCCTCTTAGCAAAGAGTTTCAGAGGGCAGTTGCTCCATCCTTGGCTCCTGCCCCATCTCGGTCTTGCTACATTATTTGGTTGTATAGTGGACACCAACAGGCATGGAGTGCAGGAGAACAGCAGATTTTCTTCCCTGTTCTCTCTCTTTCCAGGTTCTGGGTTTGAATCCCAGGACAGGCAATGTGGGTCAGAGCCCTATAGGCTGCACTGGATATTGCATGGCATCTCAGGGCAGCTGATCACTATGGAGCTGTTCTCGGAGTTTCACATGGAGGGGGTGTAAATTTTAGTCCTCACTAGCATGTCACACACTAACCGGCCTGTGTGGATCCCATGGGCTTGCACTAAAAGTTCCCTACTGCGTGTTATTGTCATCCTGTTTTGAACAGTCCTACATGAATGCACACTAAGGATTTTTAAGTGTGTGTCACACAGGCCAGTTAGTGTACAACACACCATTGTGGTTAAAAATTTACACATCTCTGGTCTGGACCAAAACACCATGTAGACAAGCAAGCCCAGAGTCTGCATGGGGCACGTGAAGATGCCCTGGTGAGAGAGGGAGAGACTTCTGGCCAAAAGTAATATAGGAAGCAGGACGTGAGGGAGAATGTGTATCCTCATCAAAGTGATCTCATCAGCAAGTCACCCTCTAGGTGTCCTGGTACTGCCTGGCAGGAGGTTGGATTTGATTCTCAGTCTTCATCTCTTGGTGTGTCAGCCAACAGGCTCATGAAAGCAGAGTGCTTGTCTGATGGGGTGGAGGGAGCATCTTTCTGGTTCAATAGCAACCCCATTAGCTGACTACAAAGCAGCATTAACAGTGTCTAAAAAGGAGACCTATTCAACCTTCCTGGGCTGGAAGGATGGTGGCAGAAATAGGGTGCCTATTAGTCTAGCAATAGAAAGAGGGATGTGGAAGAAACACTCACTCCCATCATCCCTCTAGGAGGAAAATCAAAAGACTTGTTTTCTGTTGATATCTCAGCAGCCCCCTCACCTCCTCTCTCGTCATTACAGGCCGGGGGAAGGCAGTCATGCTTTCTGCCCTATGCCTGGGGAAACTTGCTGGTAAGAGCCATTCAGTCTTTATGGGAATCCACACAGAGAGAGCAATGGATATCACAGATATTAAAAAAACAACCCCCCCCCGCAAACCCACTCCAGTAAAATGCCATTGTAAAGTGGGGGAGGGGAGGGGAAACCACACTGAGCATTATTTCCTCCAGGCTGTGTTTGTTGCTGTTTTGAGTCAGCAAGGTTAACCAGAGAAATAGAGCAGAAAGTTGAGATTATTGGGAACAGCTGCAGCCGGGTTTTCAGATCCTTCCTTGATACTTCAATGGAAAACAACAAACTTTATTTACCCAGCACACACCCTTGCCTCCTCAACCTGGAACTGGCTTTGCAGAGAGGGGTCTGGGGGCGGGGGAATGAGATCAGAGAGGAGATGAGCAAACAGTAGGCACAGGGATGAAGAAGGATATTTTCATCAGAGGGAAATCACCCCCATTCAGCCTCACCCAACCGCAGAGCGAAGGGGCTGATTCTGCAATGTGCTGAGTGCCCTTGTTGAATTCACATGGCTTTAATGGTGCTCAGCTACCTCCCAGGTCAGGCCCAAAGTTCTCAATCAACTAGTTCCCACCCCTAGTTAGCACCACTTTTTAAAACTCCTGTGGTGGGATCACTCAGCTGTTGTCCTTATGCAGCAGCAGTGGTGTTCAGTGAAAGAGCATCTCCTTGATTATCCTACTGAGCAGGAATGATTTGTGGGTGCACATGGGTCAGGCCATGCAGGCTATATAAAGAGCAATAGGTCTGTGGTACTAATCTTCATCTGAACTCTTAGGACTCTTAGGAGAAAAATATAGCTAGGGTTGTGTCGCATCCTGAAATCTAGAGGACTATCCGACATCCCGCAGTACTGTGACTGCTAAAGTCCAGACAGAGACCAGAACTGAAACCTGCCCTCAGGCTTAATGGAACATGTGCTGAGCTAGGATGCCATGAGTTGAAGTCTCAGCTCTTCCTGTTACTAGTGTTAATATTTCTGGGCACTTCAAGAGCCCTCATGCTGAGCAAGGCCTCCTGCCTCTACCCTAGTAGGCAAGAAAATATCGTCCATGTTATAGGTGAGGTAATGGCGAAGCTGCACAAGGCCACATGTTACAGAACTAGGAATAGGACCCAGGTATCAACCACTTAGCCACTGTGTCTTTGAGAAAGTATCTAGGGTGACTAGGTTTTATGGGGACAGTCCCAATATTTGGGGCTTTTTCTTATATAGGCTTTTATTCCCACCCCCCACCTCCGTCCTGATTTTTCACACTTGCTAGCTGGTCAGCCTAAAAGTATCTAACAACTCTGTGAATTTGAGTATCATAAGCTAAATCCTCAGATGGAGTAAAATGTTGTCTAATCCTTGACTTCAGTGGAATTATACTGATTTACACCAGCTGAGGATCTGGTCCCCTGACTGTAATTGCACCAACTAATACAGCACATTCCCTTCCCAGAGCCAGGAATCCTGATTCCCAATATTGTGCTGGTCTCAAGGAAATACCTGTGTAACCCATTGGCAAAGTGTGTGTCACATATCTCTTTAGTGGCTGTTCCACAGAGAATCAAAACTTGCCACTGCTACCAGTTCCTCCTTGAGCACAAGTGGTAGAGATCTCTACTGGGTGCCTGAAGGGCCCACAGTCAAAATGTGCTGATGGTCCCTGTGGTGGTGGTGGTGAATACATGCCCTCCTCATCAGTAGTGCTAAGTGGGATAGTGGAGACCTCTGAGCATTGCTCATAGGTATTGGAGCCTTACACCTGTAAGTCACCAGCCCACCACAGTAGGGCCTGAAAGTTGTTCCCATCAAATTGATTTTTTGGTGGCCTATATAGGAGATGAATTTGGTGGGCCTCAGTTCTGGCTTCCACATCACAAAGTCCCCATCATGCTTTGCACTAACTGGCAGATGCAGTGGAGGCCAAAGACTGCTCTCCCCACATCTGCCATCATGCCTCAGTATGGGGGGGAAGCTTGTCCTGCTGCTGGCATTCATTCACCAGGGCTATCAATGTGACATATTTCACTAGCATTAACTCTACAAGAAAAAAATTAAAATGAAAGGATATAGTCATATGCACTTTATTTATGAATATGCAAATTATGCTAATCAAGTATTTTTCATATGATATTTGCATGCCAGCAATTAAGCATCCCTATTTTTTTCCCCTGAAGGTAGTAACCATAGGTGCTGTCAGAAATTAGGGCTTGCAACTGAGCCTGGGACCAGCTAGCTTCGCCTTGTTCCCAGGCTTGGACCGGTCCAAATTCTGCCTGGCTCTTGTCCTGCTCCAGCTTTACTCCCCTGCCCAGTTCCTGACTCCGTTCCTGACTCTAGCTTCGACCACTAGGCATGACTGCCCATGCCTTGGTCTGTGACAGTTTGAGCAGCCCAAATAAAAGGGGGTAGCTTTCAGGATGAATCCTATGGAGCCTAACATCCCCTTGTTGGGGTTGGGAGACCCCTGCAGAATTTACAAACCCAGATTAGTGCCCTGCATGTGCAGAACTCTGCTTTCCAGACCCAAGCTTGCCCCAGGTCTATGGAGAACTGAAGCTTCCTTTACCGGGCAAGCTTGACAGGGATCGCAGAAAGAGCCATGGCTTCCTGAACCAGTGTCTGTTCCTGTTCTTATTATACCTACAAACCAGGGTGGTCCAGGGTGAGGCTCATCATCAGCTTGCTGACCAGCAAGCTGCTGGTCTGGGCCTCTCTAGTACTGGAGAAATCTAGCCCCCTCCTGGACCAGTTCAAGAATTTTGTCTGTGCTATGGAGGTAATTTTCAATGACCCAAATTAAGCGCACGTAGTGGCAGCCACGCTCCAGGCCCTGAGGGATGCCGACGGGCTACCAACTACACCACAGACTTTTGGTGCCTGATAACTCATACCAAGTGGAACAAAGTTGTGCAGTGGTACCATTTTTGGGTTGGTCTGAACAACATGATCAAAGATGAGCTGGTGGAGGTGGAAGCTCTGACTGATTGGGATGCCCTTATCGAACTATGCCTAAGACAGACATCTTGAATACTGTGTGAAGATGTGAGCTCTCAAAAAAGATATGTTGGAATTGGAAAAGGTTCAGAAAAGGGCAATAAAAATGATTAGGGGTATGGAATGGCTGCCATATGAGAAAAAGATTAAGTCTGTGACTTTTGAGCTTGAAAAAAAAGATGACTAAGGGGGGGGGATATGATAGAAGTCTATAAAATCATGACTGGTGTGGAGAAAGTAAATAAAGAAGTGTTATTTACCCCTTCTCATAACACAAGAACTAGGGATCACCCAATGAAATTAATAGGCAACAGGTTTAAAACAAACAAAAGGAAGTATTTCTTCACACAATGCACAATCAACCTGTGGAACACTTTGCCAGAGGATGTTGTGAAGGCCAAGACTATAACAAGGTTCAAAAAAGAACTAGCTAAATTCCTGGAGGTTATGTCCATCAATGGCTATTAGCCAGGATGGGCAAGGATGGTGTCGCTAGCCTCTGCTTACCAGAAGCTGACAATGGGCAACAGGGGATGGATTGCTTGATAATTACTTGTTCTGTTCATTCCCTCTGGGGCACCTGGCATTGGCCACTGCCAGAAGACAGGATTCTGGGCTCGATGAACCTTTGGTCTGACCCAGTATGGCCATTCATATGTTCTTATGACTTCAGAACATGGGGACCCAGTTTGAAGGGATCCCTACTGGCCCCAACAACCACTCTAACAGCCTTTGGGGGTACCAGCCAAATACCAGGACTTTGATAGGAAGAAGGCTTAACATCTTGCTATAGACCTCCAACCTGAAGCCCAGGTTTCCTTTGGGTGTATCCACTCTCTCACTGAACTGTAACTACAGGCACTCACACTATTTCCCAGAGAACTTGGAAAAGGGTTTCATCCACTCTTCCACATTCCCAGCTGGGTTAAGAAAGATGGCTCTCTGTGCTCCATTTAGATTACTGGGTGCTGAATAAAATAACCATCCAGAATCAGTACTCCCTGTTGCCTATGAATGAACTCTTTGCGAGGCTTCGCTCCCCCAGGGTCTTTATCAAACTAGGCCTATAAGTTGGCTAAGATTCAGAAAGGAGTCACGTGAAAGACTGCTTTCTGCATCTGGTATAGCTATTTCGAATATCGGGTGATGCCCTTCGGGCTGTGCAATGCCCCAGCGACCTTATGACGTTTTATAACCAGTATCTCTAGGGACATGCTAGTGCAGTTTGTGGTGATATACTTTGACAATAGCCTCATCTTTTCTGAAGTCCAGACTCTTTGTGATCAGTGTGTCCACACAATCCTGGAAAGGCTTTGCCTGAACCGTCTTTGCGCAAAATTAGAAAAGTGTGAATTTGATCAGAATATGATTGAGTTCCTAGGTTATATTTCTCCCTGGGGAATAACTATGGATTCCCAGAAGGTTGCCACCATTTCGACCTGGACACTTCTCCCACACTATCGCCTCACGTCCAATGTACATGTCAGCCTGTGCTCTCCTATGTAGTCAGGCATAGCATTCACACTAGGCCACCATGCCTGACATCTGCCAGTCCTTCTTCCTCACCCCTTTGCATGCTGCACACAATGAAGAATCTCAGATCTTGGAAGGGCTTGATAGCAGAGGAAATGTCTGATTTCACTTCTGAGAACTTTTTTTCTCCATATGCAGAACCTTTATGTAAAGAGATTGGGGGAAAGGGGAGATTGGATTGTCTATTGCTGTTTGGTATCTATGGAACCTGTTTACTCATCTTCATTTGGAACTTTAAAACAGCTCTTTCAAGAATAAGAGACTGCTCACCAGCTGCAGGTCAGCAGCAAAGTCCTTCTCCACAAAGCCAAATTCCTGATCGCTGCTGCCATCACAACAATTTTAAGGCAGACTTTTCCTTCTATGACCATATTTAACACTTGACCCTGGTTTGTTTTTTACAGACTCTCAGTGGCTTCCCTTGTAAGAGGGGTAGGCAACTTCCCACCCCATTGCAAATTTCAGTTTAAAATTACCAGTTGGTTCCTACTGGTTCCAGCTAGCAACTAGGATTTGGAACATGAGCAACTGCTGTATTGGTCTTCCAGTTCCTGAGACTCCAATAAAAACCAGTAGAGACCAGCTGAAGGATCCTTGTTGAGTCTACTGGAGTTTCCAATAGGTCTGCTAGCTAAAGATAGCTCATGGCGTTTTACAATATGGCAGGTTGCCACCATAATATTCACCTGGCTCTAGTTTATGCATATTTGATGCAGCCCTCAGACCTCTGGCAGGTGGCTAGTGCAGCCCTTAGCTGGACAGTTGGGCATCCCCTTCCTTATGGTAAAGAGTTTGAAGCTGCGCTGACCAGGGCTGCCCAGAGGATTCAGGGGGCCTGGAGCAAAGCAAGTTCGGGGGGCCCTTCCATAAAAAAAGGTTGCAATACTATAGAATACTATATTCTCGTGGGGGGCCCTGCGGGGCCTGGGGCAAATTGCCCCATTTCCCCCCCCCCCCCTTCTGGGCAGCCCTGGCACTGACTTCTTCTGGCTTCCATCTGCAACTCAGCTGCTGTGGAAGATGTGGGGAGAGTGGGAGGGGTGCTTGTGAGCTGCAGCTGGAACTAGTGGTCTATGGAGTTGTGCTGCTTGCCTCAAACCCACAGGCAGCATGACAGACACACAAAGGGAGCAACTGGGGTTCTCCAGAGACTCCCAGGCAATGCACATGAAACTGACTCATCTCCGGCTGCCAAGAGGCTCTTCTGTCAGATGGAAAGAGCTGAGCTGTGACAGTTACAGCAGAGAATACAGTAGCAGCAGCACCTTGTCCTCTTCGTGTGCTTTCATCACTGCTCTCTGCCACAATTCACAGCTGTTTTGCCTCCTAGCCAATTAAAACCATGCCCTGGGTTGTATTCTTTGTGCATTGTTTTATTTCTGGCAGTTCTGGTCCAATTTCAACTGTAGTTTATAAAGAGAATCAAAAACTACCCCTCCCCCTCAATTCCCAGACTTAATCTCCACATCAGCTATTTTCCACAAATAGCCATCCATATGTATAGATGTGGGCTGTGTGTGAGAGAGAGTTGGGGGCAGGAGACAAAATGCAGAGTCTCAGAAGAGATTAGTGTGCAAACACAGCAGTCGGGTTTTCCTGGAGAAGGCAAGATGCTGGAAGTTCAGTATTTCCCCTTCACTGGTGATTGATGGTCTCTGAGTCTTGAGGGGGGATTAGAATTCTGCATTTTGATTCACTCTTGGCAAGTCTAAAGCTAACGAATAGTGTCCCTGAGATGTGAAATCAGGCCTCAGCGGACTCTCAGAAGACACGTCTATCTCTTGACTTTGCAAATATGCCTTTTTAACATACATTATTATCTATAATGTTTAATAATCTCTTATACACTTATGGGCTGTAGCACTTCTCATCCCCAAGCACTTGATAAATGACTATAAAATGAGTAAATGCTGCACATAGTGTTTCCCTAGGCTCGGGCAGATTAGTGCAGATTAAATTCTGCACTAATATGCCTACGGCCATGAATGTTCCATTACATTTTACTGACTTCCAACAACTCTGCTGACAATATTTTTGTGCTCCTTGTGCAATACAAAATATTTTTAAATCAACACTAACCTGTGTGTGTGAACACTCAACATAAGAATACAATGTGCTCAGTGTTGTATAAGGAGTGGACAAGGTCCCTTCCCTCAGGAATTTACAATCTTACATACATTTTTTTTAAATGTATGTGAAAGCCTAATTTATGGGACACCTTTGAACTTTTGGGAAATTTTGGCTTGAAAATGACCAGCTCGACTCTGAAACCAAGGGGGAGTGAGTGTGTGTGTGTGTGTGTGTGTGTGCATATATATAATATATAAAATGTGTGTGTGTGTATATGCAATATTTGAAGAAAAGTTTCAAAAGATTTGTGAGTTACAGTTAATTAAAAGTGTAATCTCTGACATTTTCCCTTTTGCATAGACCCCTCTAGCTCAAAAATATCTTGTTTATTAGTCTTCAAACTTCCCGTACAGTGAAAGCTTGTTGGAAGCTCATGAACTAGCTATATATATAGAAAATAGATTATATGAAGTAAATAAGCAACGTTATTAATTATTTTGTTGGTGCCCTATACTGCTCCCATTGATTTCAGTGGAAATTGCCTGATTCTATTCCCACTGTTGTCAATAGAAGTTTGCCACTGATTTCAGAGGGAGCATGAGTGGGCATTATATGTGTGTGAATGTATTGCCCTCTATTCAGCTGGTTAACTATAGGATTTAAACTAAAAGCAAAGGGGGTGCTACCCCTCCTCTCTGTGGCTTGGGTAAGCAACGTTCCTCCACGGCACCCTTCCCTCTTGACGGGCGCAGTGGTTTTGTTCCAAACCACTGTTGGCTGGTGGGTTGTTGGTGAGAAAGGACATAAAGGTCTGTTCTGTATGAGATAGTGAAATTACACACCTCCTTTAGCTTTGAGAGGTAGGTTCTGTCTGCTTGCCGCTGTAGGATAAGAATTCTAGACCCAGCTTCTCAAGTGTATATGTGGCTTGTCACAGCAAGGTAGCAACCTCCTCAGAGTTAAGGTTACAGCTACGGGGCCATTATGAGGTTGCTCTTGATCCTCTTTGTAAGAAAAAGAAGGAAGAAAATAAAATTCCTCACACTTGCGCATTTCTACAATTAAGTTTCGTTGGCAAAAGAATATTTTCTGAAAATTTTAAATGAATTGAATTGATGCATTTTGAAATTAAAATACTTTAAAATGGTCGCCTTTTAAAAATGTGTGCAAAGTGCCTACTATTTCTCCCTGCCCAGTTAAACTGCATTATATCACACAATGTTCAATATAGGTAGATTTTTACAATGGCTTCTGCAAGAGGCAATTTACATGGTCCGGAATAGTAAATGTTTAATAAATTGCTTTTATTTGAAAGCTAGACACGATTCTTCATCAATAAAGCCAAAGAAGAATCAAGTATTAATGGTGAATATTTTTGTTGGTGGTGTCTGAACCAGCCCAGACTCCTTTTCAAAAGAGAGAGGAAACTCTAGGCCAGGGGTCGGCAACCTTTCAGAAGTGGTGTGCTGAGTCTTCATTTATTCACTCTAATTTAAAGTTCCACGTGCCAGTAATACATTTTAACGTTTTTAGAAGGTCTCTTTCTATAAGTCTATAATATATAACTAAACTATTGTTGTAGGTAAAGTAAATAAGGTTTTTAAAATGTTTAAGAAGCTTCATTTAAAATTAAATTAAAATGCAGAGCCCCCTGGACTGGTGGTCAGGACCTGGACAGTATGAGTGCCACTGAAAATCAGCTCGCGTGCCGCCTTCGGCACCCATGCCATAGGTTGCCTACCCCTGCTCTAGGCTCTAGTAAAATGATTCTTTCTCTTGCATTTCCCACTAACATGCCCTCTTGATCTAGGACAAAGTTCAGAGTTCCATTTTTCAAGAGCTGGCAAATGAGGGACAGAAAGCTTAACTTGAGAAAGCTTAATAGGACATTTTAGGTCAGAGGGGGAAACAGAACCTGCTCTTTGAGCCCTGGTCTACACTGTGAGTTTAGGTCGAATTTAGCAGCATTAGGTTGATTTAACCCTGGACCCGTCCACACGACCAAGCCTGTTTTGTCAACTTAAAGGGCTCTTAAAATCGATTTCTGTATTCCTCCCCGGTGAGGGGTTTAGCAGTAAAATCGACCATGCTGGGTCAAATTTGGGGTAGTGTGGATGCAATTCAATGGTTTTAGCCTCTGGGAGCTACACCAGAGTGCTCCATTGTGACCGCTCTGGACAACACTCTCAACTCAGATGCACTGGCCAGGTAGACAGGAAAAGCCCCAAGAACTTTTGAATTTCATTTCCTGTTTGGCCAGCGTGGTGAGCTGATCAGCACAGGTGACCATGCAAAGCTCATCAGCACAGATGACCATGTAGTCCCAGAATCGCAAAAGAGCTCCAGCATGGATCAAACGGGAGGTACTGGATCTGATCACTGTATGTGGAAAAGAATCCATGCAGGCAGAACTCCGTTCCAAAAGATGAAATGCCAATATATTTGCCAAAATCTCCAAGGGCATGATGGACAGATGCTACAACAGGGACACACAGCAGCTCAGGCAAGCCTATCAAAAAACAAAGGAGGCAAACAGTCATTCCGGATCAGAGCCCCATACATGCTGCTTCTATGATAAGCTGCATGCAATTTTAAGGGGGGCCCTACCACTACCCCACCACTGTCCGTGGACACCTGCAAGGGGGGGGGTCTCACACAACAGAGATGAGGATTTTGTGGATGAGGAAGATGAGGAGGAGGAGGTGGTTGAGGATAGTGCACAGCAGGCAAGCAGAGAATCCTTTCTCCCTGACAGCCAGGAACTGTTCATCACCCTGGAGCCAATACCCTCCCAAGGTGGGCTCCCAGACCATGAAGCCAGAGAAGGCACCTCTGGTGAGTGTACCTTTGTAAATATAATACAGGGTTTAAAAGCAAGCATGTTTAATTATTAGTTTGTCCTGGAGACTTGGGATGCATTCGCGGCCAGTACAGCTACTGGAAAAGTCTGTTAATGTGTCTGGGGATGGAGTGGAAATCTTCCAGGGACATCTCCATGAAGCTCTCCTGGAGATACTCTAAAAGCCTTTGCAGAAGGTTTCTGGGGAGGGCAGCCTTATTCCGTCCTCCATGGTAGGACACTTTACCATGCCCCTTACTCTCACAGATATTGTGAAGCGCACAGCAAGCAGCAATAACGATGGGAATATTGGTTTTGCTGACGTCTAACCTAGTCAGTAAACTGTGCCAGCGCGCTTTGTGCATTTGGATGTTTAATTCTACCATCATTCTGCACTTGCTCAGCCTATAGTTGACCTGCTCCTTACTACTGACCAGGCTGCCTATGTATGGCTTCATGAGCCATGGCATCAAGGGGTAGGCTGGGTCCCCCAGGATAACTATAGGCATTTCAACATCCCCAGCGGTAATTTTATGGTCTGGGAAGTAAGTTCCTTCCTGCAGTTCTTCAAACAGACCAGAGTTCCTGAAGATGCGAGCATCATGCACCTTTCCCAGCCATCCCACACTGATGTCGGTGAAACGTCACTTGTGATCTACCAGTGCTTGCAGCACCATTGAAAAGTACCCCTGGCGGTTTATGTACTGGCTGCCAAGGTGGTCCAGTCCCAAGATAGGGATATGTGTTCTGTCTATCGCCCCACCACAGTTAGGGAACCCCATTGCAGCAAAGCCATCCACTATGACCTGCACATTTCCCAGAGTCACTACCTTTGATAGCAGCAGCTCAGTGATTGCCTTGGCTACTTGGATCACGGCAGCCCCCACAGTAGATTTACCCAGTCCAAATTGATTCCCGACTGACCAGTAGCTGTCTGGCGTTGCAAGCTTCCAGAGGGCTATCGCCACTTGCTTGTGAACTGTGAGGGCTGCTCTCATCTTGGTATTCTTGCGCTTCAGGGCAAGGGAAAGCAAGTCACAAAGTTCCATGAAAGTGCCCTTACGCATGCGAAAGTTTCGTAGCCACTGGGAATCATCCCAGACCTGCAACACTATGTGGTCCCCCCAGTCTGTGCTTGTTTCCTGGGCCCAAAATCGGTGTTCCACAGCAGGACCCTGCCTCATTGCCACCATGATGTCCAAATTGCCAGGGCCCGTGCTTTGAGAGAAGTCTGTGTCCATGTCCTCATCACTATCGTGATTGCGCTGTCGTTGCCTCCTCACCTGCTTCTGCAGGTTCTGCACATACTGCAGGATAATGTGTGAGGTGTTTACAATGCTCACAGCAGCAGTGGTGAGCTGAGTGGGCTCCATGCTTGCCGTGGTATGGCATCGGCAGGAGAGCAGAGTTGCAGTGGAAGTGGTGGATGATGACGGATGCAACGAGAATAGATATTTATATAGAACAATGAGAGGACCTGAGAGGTGGATTCATGGCACCAGGAGAGCAGGAGAGCAGAGTTGCAGCAGAAGCGGAGGATGACGATGGATGCCACGAGAATAGATATTTATACAGAATGTTGAGAGGACCTGCGAGGTGGATTCATGGCACCAGGGTAGCAGAGTTGCAGCGGAAGCAGTGGGTGATGATGGTTAGCAGTCCTACTGCACAGTTAGCTGACAGCTGCACCCAGGACACAACGGCAGCGGTGATGGTGAGCTGAGCTGGGTGGGCTCCATGCTTGCCGTGGTATGACATCTGCATGGAAAAAAGGCGCAAAATGATTGTCAGCGGTTGCTTTCACAGAGGGAGGGGCGACTGATGACATGTACCCAAATCCACCCGCAACAATGTTTTTTGTCCTATCAGGCATTGGGCGCTTAACCCAGAATTCCAATGGGCGGCGGGATAGCTA
The DNA here is from genome assembly GCF_016161935.1 of Mauremys reevesii. Classification (NCBI taxonomy): domain Eukaryota; kingdom Metazoa; phylum Chordata; order Testudines; family Geoemydidae; genus Mauremys; species Mauremys reevesii. The sequence continues at coordinate 63,155,701 of NC_052625.1, forward strand.
CCCACAGTGCACTGCTCCGTAAGTCGATGCTAGCCACGGTAGTGAGGACGCACTCCGCTTAGTGTGGACATACGCAATCGACTGTATAAAAATCGACTTCTATAAAATTGACCTAATTTCATAGTGTAGACATACCCTGAGTTGCTAGAGCTATATTTTATCCACTAAACCTCATTGCCTCCGGTGCCAATTGCTCCAACTCCATGTTGCCAAGTGTCATGCATTTGATATGACACTTGCACATTTGGCAACCCTGTCCCACTTTGCCCTGTCCCATCTCCTTACATTCGGCTGTGTTTTGGGAGTACAGCTGCAGTTGTTTCTCCTGGCCACTGGGGGTTCAGGCAGCCAGCTGGCCTTTCTTCATCTCCTCTCTGCCTCTAGGGAGGAGATGGTGCCTGGGGCAGCTGGTAGGCAGGTGATGGGAGCAATGGGGGAAGGGGACAAGGGGAGGGAGGAGGAGAAGTGGGGGAAGATTGGGGAGGCTAGTGAGGAGAGGGGCAGGAGGAGGCCCAGGGCTACCCACATCCCCAACGTCTTCCCCGGCCCCATGCTCCTACTGACCTCCTAGCCACACTGCCCCACCCCAGTAACCCTTCAGCCTCTTCCCCCCGCCTCCGCCATCTTTCTTCCGGACCTTCCCCCTCACCAACCTCCCCTTTCCCCCATGTAACCTCTGACTCCTTCCCATCCCATGGTCCCCATCACTCCTGGTTGCCCTTGGTTCCCTCCAAACCTGCCTTGCTTCTGGGATGCGGGGGGAGTAGGTTTCCTCCCCTCTCCCAACACACACCTACTGCCCCTGATTGAGGGGAGTGAGAGGGAGAAATCAGAGACTTTTTCACACCATTGAGAAATGTCACTCACGGAGCTGCACAAACTTGGCAGCAATGCACATTTCTGTGCTTATCTGTACAGTTCATCACAACACAACAGCCTTAACTCTGATCCCAGCTGAATACCATTCTCTTAGAGATCAGGTTATTGTGTTGTGGAGCAATATGCATTACTTTATGGTTGATAAGAATAATTGGTTTATTATGTGGGTGGTGTAAAATTTACAGTATCTTTTAACTATTCATTTCCTTGCCTTTAAGTGCTTGAGATTGGTAAATGATACACTAGGGAAGTCGCTGTTGTCACTCAGCAACCATAATTGGATTTTGAAGTGAAGATTTGTTTGGTTTTGCAGTAGGAATCACTTCATCCTCCACTGAAACGTAGCCTCCTTTGGGATAGGATGGAGCCACTGTTTAAAAACACGTTGCCACAACATGCAAGAGTTTAGGACAGGATGGGAAGCGAATGAAAAATACTTCAGCTGCTGGAAACTAACGAAGGAATTTTGCTCAGCACAATGGGCACCAGGGCTAATGTTGTTGTTCCTTGGGGAGACGTGATAGTGTTTCAGGGGAATGCATGCTTCTGTTTATGAAGATATTATGATTATTGTTAAATAGCTTATTTCAGTGTCTCACAGGATTGCCATCCAGGAAGACAGCTACATTGTGTACAGAAGGCAATTACCAGCTAGAAAAACAAATCTGTAATATGTGAACAACAGACCTTCCAGAGAGACTAGGGCAGATCACAGGACACGTTCAAGCTAGAAAAAGCCTCACATACAACAAGTAAACTGAGGCCCATCTTGGAAGCCAGATGACAGAAATGCATGGAGCCACTATCATCTCAAGCTGTCTATATTCTTCCCAGCATCCCCCTTGCCTTGTGAAATGCTGAGAAAGTGTGTGTCATAAAGTTGGTTTGTTTTGTTGTCTCCAGGGGACTTATTGTAGGGACACTAATGCAGAAACAAGAGTCTTACATTTCATTCTGAAGATGGTAATCTCCATGATCGCTGTAGTACGTGGTGACATGATTCAAGTGGTGTGAGCTAGTATCAGCTAGTGTGATCATGCTATTTTTGTTTGCAACTGAAAGATCAAACTTCAACCCTTTGGAGGCTGTGAGAGGTGGAGAAGGTTGAAGCTGCCACTGGGGAGGGGTGGTATGTTTATTCCAGAGAAGGGTAGGAAGTGCAGGGAAAGAAGAGGTGCGTCTCCTTTGCATTTTCACTAACTTCACTAGGGGGCATGGATCAACATTCACGGGGCACTCCCCGTCAGTACGCGACCCAAGATGGGGAAGCTAATAATCCAACCGGTGGACCAATTTGGTAATGAATCCTGGTCACGTGCCACCTGAGGCATGTTGCACATATGCTAAGAAGATTGGCATGATGTACAGTTAATACAGGAAGTAATTATACAGTGGCAAAGTAACTGGCCAGTGGAAAAGGGGTTTGGCTGCACTTGCACTCGGGAATGTGGCAGTGCTGCCTAATGATTAGGGCAGGGGACTAGGCCCCTGGAGTCTGGGATTGTAGCTCTGACTTTGCCTCTGATTTGCTTTCTGAACATGTCTCTCATTTTTCCCTACCTCACAAGAGGGGTTAAGAATTTATGTGTGTAAAGTGATTAGAGACCCTCAGAGGAATGAGAAAGGCACAAATGTGATTGTTATTTCTGTAATCGCCTCACACTAGGATTTCTCACTTTAGTTTGTTTTAGACACAGTCTAACATTACTTGGATTTACAGTAACGACTTCCTCTTTTTATATGGAATCTGTATAGGAATGCGCTATAAAAATAACCATGTAAATCGGGACAGCTTGTTTTCTAAAGTTTTGCACAATAAAAGTTTTGGGGTGAAAAACTGAACAGTCTGCTTCCACTAGGATTCAAGGATGTAGGGCTTTTCTATTGTATTATGTGACGGAGCAGTCTGTCCCTGCAAGGGCAGTGCTGGCTAGGGATTGGCCCACCCTGTAATGTGGCATGGCCCTTTAAGATTTTGGGAGGTCTGATGTATACCAGAACCTAGGATATATTGGGAGAAAGTAAGCAGTCCTGGGAGGAAATCCTGTTGCTGTTTCTTTAAGACCCTGGGACCAGGAGCCTCGCCGAGTGGGAGGGACAAGGCTCCCCTCTGCACCAGCCAACTGGGATGAGCTTTAGGAAGGTGACCAGCATATATGCTGCTTCCTCCCTTGTAGTAGGACAGACATAAGAAGGAAAAGGCTGGTTTGCGAGGCAATACTTGGGGAAGAGGGGTAGCTGAAGGAGAAGCTAGTTAAGGCCCTACAGCTGGCCTAAACTGCACCATCAGCTCCAAGGAGGAGAACTGGGAGGAGGGCCTTCCTGTCTTAAGGAGAGAGACTGTTCAAAATAGAGACCAGCTGCTGCCAGAGAGACTGAGCGCAGCTTTGTGGAAGCTCCTCAGTAGATAGCTGGGAAGAGGCTGTGAGAAGCCACAAATCCAATGTGGGAATAGCAGTCTGCAGACCTGGTGAAGACACTGGCAAACTGGGCAAAAGTAGAAGAAGCCCAGGGAAGTGGCAAGGGATTGAAGGAAGAGTCTTTAGCTACCTAAAGCAGGGTCCCTGGGCTGGAACCCAGGTGAGAGGGTGAGTCTGGGTTCCACTATCTCTTCCCCCAGACCAAGAAGGGAAGTACAGGCTTCAAGACTGAGAGAGGCTGAGAATGGGGGCTTCCAGATAGGGCTGAGGACCTGGCATAGAGGGCAGTAGGCTTTGTGCTCTTCTCTTTTGGATGTTATCTCTAGAAGGGAACTGGACTGACAGGTGACTTGATTGATGGGCTAGGCCATGGAAGTAGCAGACTGCTCGGAACAAGGGGTTCTGGAGTGGAGGAACCCCTGCAATGCTGGGTCCTAAACCAACCGGGTGCTCTGTTGGTGAGTGTGCACCATAAGGGCCAACAATACACTTAAAGCATGTAAGGGACAAGCATGTGGAATTCAGTTGACAGCTCGCCCAAAAGATGTGGAAGGAGCTGTAGTCCTTCTGGGGATCTGTAGCTTAAATGGAAGTAGTTCCAAATATTTTACTCACTTCCGTGTTTCTTGGCATTCTTGGCTTTGTGTACATCTATAAAAATATATTAAAATATTCTCTGACTTGGCCAATGTGATTAATTTAAAGTGTACTTGTAACTTTTTTCTGGACAGGAGCGGAAGGTGTGTGCGCATATCTCTGTGTAAAGGCATATATCATTAGGCCCTTGAGCCTAGAGACTTCCCATGAAGGCCAATGAAATCTGAAAGTAAATAGCCTAAACTCCCTTCAAATGTAGGCGCAGCCTATTTACGGCATCCTACAAAGGTCATTCTATGTGTGATCCTTCCAAGGCTCTACGGTTGACCTGAGTCTTGCCCTGAAGAATCTAAGTCATTTGAGCTGAACGCGTTGTGAGCTGGTTCTGTGCAGTGCCTGGATTTGGGGAACAGCTAGACAATGGCATCTACATAAAGTATCGGTAAGAGGTCTCAAGAACCCTTAGTGGTGTCTTCCATGCTTCTCTTGGGGTACGTCTTCACTACCCGCCGGATCGGCGGGTAGCAATCGAATTCTCGGAGTTCGATATATCGCGTCTCATCTAGACGCGATATATCGAACTCCGAATGCGGTCCCATTGACTCCGGAACTCCACCACCGCGAACGGCGGTGGTGGAGTCAACGGGGGAGCCCTGGACTTCGATCCTGCGCCGTCAGGACGGGTAAGTAACTCGAACTAAGGTAGTTCGACTTCAGCTATGCTATTTGCGTAGCTGAAGTTGCGTACCTTAGTTCGACCCACCCCCCAGTGTAGACCAGGCCTTGGACATTTTGACTTTTAATGTCCAATATATGCCAAGCTATAAGCAATCAGTTTAGCTGAAAGAAGTGGTAAGTAAACACATGTGGCACTTGTGAGGAAACTGCTGGGAAATGGAAATATGGACTTTGAGACCCAAAAAGCAGCTCTGGTATATGAGCTCAAGGAAAATATCCCTTAACTCAGAGGTGGGCAAACTTTGGCCCAGGAGCTGCATCCGGCCTTCCAGACGTTTTAATCTGGCTCTTGAGCTCCCGCCAGGGAGTGGGATCAGGGGCTTGCCCCACTCCATGTGGCTCCCGGAAGCAGCAGCATGTCCCCCTCTGGCTCCTACATGCAGGGGCAGCCAGTGGGTTCTGCATGCTGCCCCCACCCCAAGTGCCAATGAACCATGGCCAATGGGAGCTGCAGGGGCAGTGCCTGTGGACAGGGCAGTGCGCAGAGCCACCTGGCCACGCCTCCATGAAGGAGCTGGAGCGGGGACATGCCGCTGCTTCTGGGAGCTGCTTGAGGTATGCGCTGCCCAGATCCTGCACTCCTGACCCCTTCCCATGCCCCTACCCCCTGCCCCAGCCCTGATCCCCCTCCCACCCTCCGAACCCCTCAGTCCAAGCCTGGAGCCCCGTCCCGCACCCTGAACTCTTCATTTCTGGCCACACCCCAGAGCCTGCACCCCCAGCTGGATCCTGTACCCCAACCCCCAATGTCATGAGCATTCATGATCTGCCATACAATTTCCATACCCAGATGTGCCATCGGGCCAAAAAGTTTGCCCACCCCTGCCAGGGTCAGCTCTATGTTTTTTGCCACCCCAAGCATGGCAGTCAGGCAGCGTTCGGTGGCATGCCTGCAGGCAGTTTGCTTGTCATGCAGATTCAGCGGCATTTCTGCGGGTGATCTGCCAGTCCCGAGCCTTCGGCGTACCTGCCACCGAATTACCGCCGAAGCCGCGGGACCAGCGGACCTCCCACAGGCATGCTGCCAAAGGCTGCCTGACTGCCGCCCTCACGGCGACCGGCATGCCGCCCCCTGTGGCTTCCCACCCCAGGCACGCGCTTGCTGTACTGGTGCCTGGAGCCACCCCAACCCCTGCCTTAACTGGTAGCAGTTGCAGCACCTTACACTATCCCTTCAGGCCTCTGACCACTAGGGGGCGAGACGACTGCAAACCAAAAGCAAGAAAAGCCCAGTAAATTGGAAATTTGTAGTGTTCAGCAAAGCAGTAATGTATCTCCCCTCTCTGGCTCTGAAAACCCTCCACATCTCAGGGATGCTCAATTCCCATTTATAATTCCCCCTGAATAAAAGCAGATAGTCAAAATTTCTCAGCACGCTGGGTATAGCTGTCTTTTGAAAACCTGGGCAAAAGTAGCATTTTAAAATTAAATAGGTGAACAACCACATCCTACTACAAGTGCCTGTCTCTGCTGGCGATGTGGGAAATGGTGAACAGCCAGTGAGAGAGCAGAGGTGAGGGTCTGTCAGGCTCCTGATGAATTGTGCTGGCTAATGAACACTGAATTAACGCAGCAGGTAGTCAAGGTGGAGCGCCTCCTGTTTGTGTCATGATTATTGTTATCTGCGTGGGGGCAGTGCACAGGGGCCCTATTCACTCTTCTATTTAAAACTCCTCTGGTGTCTCTTCACTCTTGATGTTACAGAAGTCCTGGCTGGAGATGCAATCAGATACCCCACTGATGAGCACAGTATAGATACTTAGATTAGATACAGATCTGGATCAGTTTTGTCACAGAATTTCATGGTATCACTGCAATAACTCTGCATCGTTATTGGAATGGCTCCTCTGTGTAGCTGCTTCTCGTGGCTATTTGCAGTCTATGATCAATAGTGGGGGAGATTCTAGAGTGTCTGGCTTGCATGTTCCTCTCTTCCATGTCCTTGATAGCTACTCTTCCTTGTCCCATGAGGACCTTCTTTTCTGGGGGCATACAGAGACCATGGGCCCTCACATGCTCAGTTTCAAACCCATGCAATGTTGACAGATCAGCTTCCTGTGTATTTAAAGAGGATCCCCAAAAATAGATTCTAGTGACCCCACACTCAGAGGGATGTAACCAATGAGGACAGTCTCCTCTCCAGAAGCTGGTCTTAGGGTGTGTGTGCATCTGGCACACTATTACAGCCCAGTCTCAAATGGATCCTTTAAAAAAAATGGGTCTACAAGGTGAACCCAAGGGTATGGAAGCCATACTAAGCTGGTCCTGGCTGGGCGTTTCCTCCCCCTGGGGCTGAGCAGGCAGGGGCTGTGCTAAACTGGCCTCTGCTGGGAATGACTCTTTGCAGATTTTACACAGACTCATGCCAACCTGTTTCCTGCGGTGAGGTGGATTTAAAATGCTTTACAACAAGCAGCTCAAACGGTGCAGTCTCCTTGCAGTGACAACACCAGCTAGAGCTTACACCTGAGGCTGACAACATCTGTTTCTGGAGCCACTCTCTCACCCTTTCCAGCAGTTTTGTACCATTCCCAAGGCAGAGCTCAGTGGTCTCAGATCATTCATTGGCACCAAAAGGATTAGCAATCAATATGACATCTACTGATTATGGTGGAGCAGAGGAGAAGGGGAGAATTGAGACCTGGATGGTTCTGGTTCCCTTTGTATGAGACTTTTTTTTTTTTTTGCATCACTTTGACTTAGCATTCACAGAGGTGTGTGTTGAAAATAGGTGGCTGGGGTGATGAGGAGGGAAGAGAGAGACAAAGGGAGCATGAGTTTCTTTAACTAGCACCAGTTTGTGTGGGGTTTATTTTGTTTGTTCTAAGAGGGAGGGGAGGAGAGAGGAAGAAAGCATGAATATAGAAGGAGGCAGAGGGAGGGAGAGAAAGGAATAGGAGGGAAGAAAACTAAGAGAAAGATGCTACATGGCAGTGGTAGGGTACCAACCCTTTGCGTATTGACTTCAGCCCTCCTCTGAGCTGCAGCAGAGAAGCAACAGATCAGCAGCATGTATGACAAACCCTCAGGTAAAAGCAGTGCCAGAGGGGAGAGGGGAATGTAGGGCCCAACGTCTCCAGTTTTAGAGCACCAGGGGTAGAGCGCGGGTGCCCAGGGTAGAAGAGCAGCTAAATGCACTGACCAAAGTGCTGAGGGCTCACAATGGCAATAGAAGGTGTCCCAAAAATCTTATCAATGAAATGTAAGCCTCCCCCCCCCCAAGTAGAAAACAGGTGAAAGCAGGAAAAGGAAACCCCAACAGAACAGTACCAACTGCAACAAATACCAGCCTGTCGCAGAACAGCTGCATCAGAGTTGGTGGGAGGGGGCATGAATATTAAGTTAGAGAAACAGAACCGGATTCACTCCTCATTTATTTCTGTACCGAACATTCGCTGTAAGGAAGGAAGTTAATCAAAAGGGCAGAGAATACTCAAGAGGTTCCCAGGCGCTATTAATACTGTAAAATGAATCTGGGAAGGAAGCAAACACAGCCTGGGGGTGTATCCCCCAGAGGAGGCCTGATAACCGCTGAGAGCAAAGCAGAGCGTCTCGCGTGCATCAGCCCACATTGCCACCACCTTGGCAGGGGGAGCAGCGCGCTCAGATGGAGCCGGCAGGGGCCCCCACCTTGACATAGCATTCGGGGGGAGCGGGAGCTCCTAGGAACTGAAGAACAGGATGGTGTTGGAGGCGGGGGGGGGTACTGCTTATGTGCTGCAACCTGACAGGTGTCCCCCTGCTTTCCCAGCTCCCCACTGCTGCAGCCACAGGCGTCCGTCCGCCCCCTTTCCTATGGATCGCCGCTCCCACCAGCGCCGCAGCGTTAGGAGTCGCCCTGCGTCCCCAGCCCCACGCTGCATTGTTATCACTGCCCTGTTTTCCCATCTCCCGGGCTGAGAGCGGTGCTGCGCGGTTACCGGAGACCTCGCGCTTCCGCACGTCCCCCAGCTCTTACCGGTGCTGCAGCATTAGTCACCCTCCTTCCCCGTCTCCTGGCCTCAGCCGGCACTTTACAGGGGTTCCCTCCCCCGCCCCCCTTTCTGTCACTTCTCAGGTTAAACCGTAACAGCGGGACAGTGGCTCAGCAAACCCGCGCACTGTGCTTGTGCCTGTGCCTGTGCTCACTCCCCTGTGTAGCGGAAATAAATAAAACCCAACCCTCGGGGTTACGTGATAGAACTGGGGAGTGGGGCGGAGGGGAGGGAAATGCCAGACACCAGAAGCGGATCGGTGCCCAGGGACAGCAGCTTCAGCAGAGCGTCCCCAGGAAAGGGGCGAAGTGATGGAGTGCGCTGGGCTGCAGCACGAAAACATTGACACAGGGAGGATGAATGTTTTAGTAACTGGACCTTGGCCTCGCCCACTTCATCAATCGTCTCTAGCCCGGGGCCGCTGTGCTATATATATGACTGCCTCTCTTTGAACACCCCGGCTGCTCCAGAGGCTGTCTGCCTCTTCATGTCTCCCTGAAATATGTGCCGGAGTGTGTATAAATATTTCAGACGGGCAGGGCTTATTTGACAAGCGGGGACTGACAAAGAGACCAAAGGCACTTAGTTGTGAGGATGGGACTAATGTGTTCTCTATAAACTATTTGGGGAGGGGGCACCAACCCTTATCCATCTTTTTGACAAATGGAAACCCTGGAGGTTCTGGTTCCCTTGTAGTTCGATGGCAGATATACAGTGCTGGGAAGTGTAGATGGTTTTTGTCTTGTGTTTCCCATTGGAAACACTGAAAATTAATATTTTTAAAATGTTACCTGGTTAGACCTGAGCAAATCATTCATAAAAAATTAAACAACCGTCGTCTCTTATTGCTCCCAGAATACCCACGAACAGATCCGTTTCTTCCAATTACTCATTAGTCAATTACTTTTCTTAACTCCGTAGACTGATCTCAGCCTGTTCGCTGCAAGAATACCACATTTGCTATTCAAGCTGCATTGTTCGAGCTCTGATTAGTCAGTTAATTGCGATATTTCTTTCTGTTCCCTAATTGGATGACTTCACAGGTACTTCTGGCACAAATGCTTGGGTGTGCTCATTTAAAATTTGGTGGCTGTAAATACTTTGGCACGCATTTTCCATGATCACTTGCTCAGTGAGATAGGAGCATGCGAATGTTCGCAGAAAGTTAACATAAAGGGGTATGAATATGCCGGAAGCAAATTAATGTAAAACTCTGAGTGAATATTGCTGGATCTGTGCACCATTCAGATAGCTCTGTACAAATCCTTAACAGGGGTTAATAACTAAATTAAAAACCCTGCAAAGGGGTTCACAGGTTACAAACTATACCATACTTATGCTTATCCCAGTAATCATTTTAAAATGTATTTCCCCATGTTACTGATAACAACGAAGTGCATTAAATCTGAAAACCTGTAAACATCTGACACTTCTCACTATTTGTTTCCTTTTTGTGCTTCACTCAGTTTTGATCAATTCCACGTTCTGTCTCTAGGCGGTTTCACTTCCCTGCTCTCCACCTGCACTAGCATAAAGTTGCTCACTTTGACTTTCTGTGTCTCTCTGGAGCTGTCTCCTGTGGCCCTCTTTAGGGTAGCAGCCGGCTGCAAGGAGCTGGATTTAAATCCCTCCCAAAACAGGGTGTATTGAAACTTCTTAGAAGTCAAGAAGACATTTCTACTCGTATGGAAGTTTGGAATCTCCCCCTTCCCCCCAGCTGTCGAAAACCAATAGGGTTGAAACCTACAACTACTGACGAGTGCTCCTTTAACCCATCTTTGCAAAACTCCTGATCCTGATTTGGGGAAGAATATGGGCCTATTATAAACCCTATCAGCCTTCTCTGCTCCATTAATAGGAAACTGGTACTTATAGTCCAGCTAGTCTGGCTGCTCCTGCTGCCTCCGTGACTGCTGTACATTATTGCTCCTCTCCGTGGTTGAACACAGTTTACAATAGAAATACCTGCTCACTAATTAGCTGTTCTAGCTGTTAATTGCTTATTTGTTAGAGCATGAATTAGTAAGCAGCCGTTCTCTGGGCGATCACTCTTTCTTTCGTGTGTGTTTAACCCTGGGTATGATTCTTGTTCACACGATTAATCAATCCCTGCCAGGGCGCCTTTTACAAGTGGTTTTTCCTTTCGGTGTAACACCTCTCTCTCTATCTCCGTGGCGGCACAGGTTCCGATTCAGCGACCCCAGGGACAGAGGGATGAGTATCACCTCCGCCGGGGGTTCACTGTACCAAGGAGTGTCATTAGCAAAGGCAGCTACTTTCCTTAATGGTCTATCACAAAGTGTCTTCTAAAATCGCGGATAACTACAGCACCGATGGTCTAGAAGCATATTTGGGGCCAAGATACGAGGAAATCTCCAGCTGGTTCCTGCCCTGGAGAAGACTGGATATGTCTCAATACCTTACCTTCAGGCGGACTCTTGATTGGGTCACTTAAAAAAAATAGGGCTCGAGAGCTGAATGATCCCCCGAGAGAATATTCCTAGCGGAACAATCATACCCACGAATAGAGGTTTCTAGAGATCTGGCTTTATAGCTCTAGAACAGCCCTCGGCGCCTGAGCCTGAAGGAAACAGCCGGCTATGCCAGAGACCTCGGGAAATGGAAACTCCCCTATTTAGACGTGCCAGGGACAACTTCGCTGGCGGCTCCTAAGTTCTGCGTTTGCTGATTCCCTGCGCCCCCGGCTCTGTCGGGGGCGCGGGGGGGCACTGTGGTATTAGCGTTCTGATGCGTTGGAGGGAGTCCATGAAGCAGTGAATAGCTAGGCAGGCTGCAAAGGGAAAGGGGAGAGGCTGGAGACACGCAGAGAGGCTTAAATTCCCTCCCCTGTTAGGGTTTAGTATAACCCCCCCTGGTCCTGAACGATCTTACCGGTGGCTATCCAAGCCATGCCCACACGCAGAGATAAATAACAATGGCAGATAAAGCAGGGGTAATGAGACACAGAGGAAGGGGGAGCACAGATCCCTTTAACCTCCCCTTCCCTGCCTCCCCCAATAATCCAGAGATCTTGGAATTCCTGATTCGTCTTCGCATGTTTACAAAACCACTGCAAAGAGAGCTGATCAATTCTACTGCTATCTCGAATACAGCTCCTCCGAAACCTCAGTTGTGTGCGCAATGAGAACAATATTAGTGGGTTTCTCTCCTGCAAAACGTCAGTGCACTTGCAGTATCCCCCCAAGGTTCCCTGCTAAAACACCCCGCACCTTGAAGCGCGTTTGCGAATCTGTTTAATGCACAATCTGGTTGCGAAGAATAAAGAGCGGAGTCTTTCCACGGGAACTCGGGCAAGGGGGCTCGGTAGTTCATTAGACATATTTTGTGTCTCACTGGAAGCAAAACTCAACAGAACTCCGCTCCCAGCAGCTCCTGTGCACTCTCTGATTAATATTGCAACAGCTTCTTCAACATTCTCGCCACATCTTACCTCCAGCCCCACAACCAATCATTTTTAACAATGGGGGGGGGTAGATTTGATTCTCGGAGCAACTTTGATTTAAGACTCCCCCTCCCCCCCCCACGGATGTGTGTGTGTGTTGGGGGGGATGTCTTTCACATGGAGTTTATGGAGGAAAAAGAAGCTTCTTGACCTACTGAACAGAAGTAAGACGTTTGCTCCACCACCTAGGAGCAGAGGGGACAGCTGGAGCATCTCATTCACTGGGTCAGAGGAGAAGCGCCTTCTTTCCGCGTAACCAGGCAGAGACTTTACAAGAAAAGCGGAGTTCTGCCACCGGGGCTCTACAAGGACCTGCAGCAATTGGATTATTATTATTCTAGGGGGATGGTGTGGTTTTTTTTTTTAGTCTCCGGATTGCTCTCAGCCGTGCTCCAAACTCTGCCGCGGGAGGTTGTCTTTCCCATTGCCCTGCGAGGAGAACAAACGCGCCAGGCGTCTGGATGATTGCAGCGAACGTATTAAGAAGCAGAAGGCAGCCTGGTGGAGAGGACTCATTGCTCCTCCACCGAGCTGCGTTCGCGGCCGACCCCCAACGCGAAGGGTGGGTAAAGGGAGCCTCGCGCACCAGCCGCCTTACACACACACGGACAATGCACGCCCGTGCAACGCCAGCAAACGTGCAGTCCAGACCCATCCTACACAACCACACCTGTGCACGAGCATCCGGCGCGCTCGGACCATATGCAACTGCGCACCCGTGGAACACAACCATGCAGGGACAAGTGTGCAGAAACATATACACTACACAAGCACACACCCCTGCAACCCAGGAACTATAAGCGTGCAGGCCGTGCAACACATCCAACACCCCGGTGCACCAACAGACACACCCCGTACGTTACCCACCTAGGCACCCTGCGTGCACACACGCTTACTGCACATCACGGACACGTACCACAATGCTACACTACGAACACGGTCCAACTTGTCTGTGTCGCACCCATCCCCACGCTCATTGCGCCAAGCGTGTGCACCACCAACTCCTCCAGTCTCCTCTGGCCTCTTAGGAATGGGGCGCCGAATCCGCGTGTTCCCCTTCAGGCTGAATGGATCCTTGCCTGGTTTCTGGCATTTCTCTGCAGGGGAGGGAGAAAGGAGGCGAAAGAAAAGCCGCGCAGATTCGGTTTTTTGCCCAGCCCTGTTTTCTTTTCTCTAATTTGTCCTGAGGGAGGCCGGGGAATTGGGCAGGAGGCAGGGCTGTCTTCAAGCACAGCTGATTTAATTGGCTCTTCCCCACCCCCACCTTTAACCGGAGGGGTGGGGGGTGACACACCAAATAGTGGAGAGGAGTGAAAAAAAATGAAAAGCCCAAGGGGGGAAAAGAGGCAGAACTTGCAGCCGGGTCTTGGAGGATTATAGATTCAATTCGGGGCAGAGGCGCAGCTAACAGGAGAGGCACCGTCACTCCCGATCTGCACAGGGGCTCGGGACATCTCACTCCTCGGGTCAGCCCGAGGCAGGAGCGAAGAGGCCAGAGAAGGTGTCGGCCAGAGGCGCCGAGCTCGCAGGGGTCTCTGCCCGGGCGAATGCTAGTCGAAGGGGCGAAGTAAAGCCGGATCCAGGCACTGGATTGCACAGTCCACCCAGAGCGAGCCTCGGATTCCTCAACTGGCTTGAAACTGCGGATCCAAGATCTTGGGGGTGGGGGCGAAGGAAGAAGGGAATCAACCCCCCCCCCAGGACTTTCACACTTTGGGAGGAAGGGGCGGGGCCAGGACCCGTGTCTCCAAAGCCTCCTTCAAGAAGAATCCAACTTTCTCCAGCCCCCTAAAGCCTTAGCTGGCTTTGCCACTCTTAGCCACTTGCTAGTGGGGAAGGGGGGAACCACATTAAAAGCCCCCATCGCAACCAGCCAACCCGACCTCAGGGAAACTTCGGAAGCCAGAAAGATCTGCCAGGTTGGCTGGGGGAAGGGAGCGAGAGGGGGAGGGGAGAAGAGCCAAGCTGAGCTGCAAACCACTAAGCAGGGTGCGTGTGTTGCAGCGATTCCTCGCTCACCCCAGGCTCGCGGGGGTGATGCACCTGGGCAACATCAGGCTGGGGACCGAAGCTCAGCAGCTGGGGGAGCTATTGGGAGCTGCCGTTAAACGAACCCCAACCCCCTCCCTGGATTTAATGAATGACAACACCGCCCCTTCCCCAAAAGAGCTGGAGACTAAAAGAGAGTCACCTATCCCCTCCCCCACCCCTTTCTCCTCCTCCCTCACTTCCCCTTGTGCCTTCAGCCAGCGCCTCCTTAGCGGGCGGGCGGCCGGCCGAGGACTCTCCAGTTGGCCCCAGTTGGCAGCCAGTTTGGGAAGCCCGGGAGTTCAGGAAGCGTTTGGCGTCTCCTTGTGGCCCCCTCCCTCCCTTCCCCCCCCAGGTGACAGGAGCGGGGCAGAGCGGAGGGAGAAGCAGCTGGAGTTTGTCTGGATTCTGCTCCCCGCTGGATCCGTGTCTTCTGGGCTCCGGTTTCATTGTGTGTGTGAGTGTGAGGTTGTGTTGATCTTCCTGGAGCTCCTAAGGAGCCTGGGAGGGAAGAGGGGCCCTGGTTTGTTTTTTCCACCTTCCCTCTCTCTTCTCCCCCTCCCGCCCCCCGTTTATTTTTAACTGTTGCTCCTATTTCGGGGTATTTTTTTCTTTCGTCTAAGTTGACTGTGCAGAGATCGGCGACTTCCAGGCGGCGCTGGCTGACTTCGCTGGCCGGGCTGAGGCGCTCTGCGCCCGGGCAAGCCTCTCCTGGATCCCTCCCTGCTCAGAGGCGGTGGAAGTGCTGGGGATGAAGTAGCTTTCGCCTGTTTCTCGTCCCCCCCCCCCCGCCGGATGCTGCCTGGCCTTTTGGGCTGCTTTTCTTCGCCGGCGATGAGGGATCTGCCTTGAAGATGGAGATTATTTGTTTTTTCTTGCTGGCGGTGGTGCCGGTGTACATCCAGGGCGACGGGGTTTATGGTAAGAGACGTTATTGTTCTATCCCGGGTTGGGAGGGGCGGGTGGGGGTGGAGTGCGGACCACGCTGTCAGGTCCAAGTTAAAAAAGCACCTGCAGGAGAAAGTAAATGACGCTGGCACAGCTAGTGGCAGCCCGAGCGAGGAGACTGATGCAGCAATCGGGCTTCCCCAGACCCTGTCGCTACTTCACAATTCCTGCCTGAAATGTACGAGAGCGGGGAGATTGCACCGCGCGACCCTTTCCGAGTCTCTCTGGGTTGATGCTTTTTAAGGGAGAAAGCGGCAATTTGTGTCACACGGATCAGCCCCACCAGGTCTCCCCCTCCCAAACTTGCTCAAGAAGGAAGAGACGTTCTAGGGCAGAGGCTCGGCTGCAAAGCCCAGTGTCACTCTTGTACTGACAGTTGCAACACGAGCTCAAAGTTGCACGCTTCCCTGTGGGGTTTGTTTGCCTCTGTGCTGTCTTGTTTCCCTCGTGCGGGGACACCACGTCTGTCGGCTCTTTACTGCTGCCGCTGCTGGGCTTCCTTTGCTGAGGCGGTGTGTGGAAAAGGCTCGGTTGGGGTGTGCGGGTTGGGTGTTTGGATAGTCTCCTAACCGGTCTGGCTTTTATCACCGTGCTGAATTGACAAAGGGCCGCTGCACTGGGAGCTCCCTCTGTCACCTGCTGCAGGGAGAGCAGTAATACAATAAACTAGAGATACAAATTCAATAAAAGCGCCTGTTTGGAAGGGGGTGTGGGAGGGTGGATGTCAGTCCTCGCCGCGCTGGGGGTTTTGAAAGCAAGCGGGTCCAGGGTAATTGCTGCAAGAGTCAGCGCACGTGCGCTGAGGCTATTAGGAGCTAGATAAGAGAGATGCTCGGGGGGCAGCGATCAAGGTGTAGACTGGCTGCGCCTGGCTGGGTTAAGAAAATATCTCCTCAAATCCCCAGGGACTGTACAGATCTAACTGAAAAGGGCTGTGGGGGCGACTTTGCCTTTAAATCCTACTGAGCTGTGTTACTTTGCTGTCATTCTTTAAAATTATTTCCTTGGCAGAGCTCAGGTTTAGCTGCTTTTTGTTGTTGTTGCCCATTTGCAAATGAATGCAGGCAGCTAGCAAACTGCAAGCGCAGATGACACCCGGCGTGGTACGGTTCTCACAGACATAGATTATTTATCCCTTCAGCTTCCAGGAGGGCAGCAGGGCTGACCAGCAACACATGCTGATGAGAACAGTCCTCTGTCCTGAAGACAGGCTCCAAGTTGATCGTACACCCAGGATTTGCTTTGGCAAGCACTGCAGTTCCAAAATACAGCCGCCCGCCCCCCTACTGACTCTCACATTTTTTGCTTTACAAGGAGAACTGCATTTCCAACAAATAAACTCCCCCCCACGACATGCCTCTGACAACAAGCCTGCTTTATCTTGGCTTGCATCTCCATTGTGCCTTGCTATAAAGTCCCTCTTGAAGATACGCCTTTTCCTCTAACAAGGAGAGCTCTCTGAGCATAGACCTCCAGCGAGAGGGCTCCCAATCTTTATGTGTTTTTTGAAGAGCACGTAGCTAATCTCTTGTGTGAGCTCTGGTAATGCTGAGTTCAGTCTCACTGACTGTGGCTAAGTCTTTGTAGGTCACTTTTTAATGATGTATTTCTTTGATGGGGAACGATTCTTCCTCTCCCCCTCAGGGCTGGGATGTTAATTTGAGTTTAGATCGGTTTTGTACAATAACTACTTTAAGTAGAGGCTTTACTTTTTTGTTGCAGTGTGTGTGGGTAGAGGAGGGACTGCAGGCTCAGAGGGAAATTGGAGGAAGCGCCCAAGAGCAGTGAGATGGGGAGTCTAATGTATTTATGGCAACAGAAACATGGTCTGTGCAGGGTTTTTTAATCCCTGAGGATGGGTATTGTGCTCCTAGACAAACTTCTACTTTTAATTAGTAGGACGGCTGCTGTCCAACTATTACTAGTTTACTTTGCTTTAAAAGGCCTCTTCAATCAGTTTTAAGCTCTCTCGCTCTTGTCACACTCCTGTTTTGTATACACCTTCCTTTGAATGTGGTTTATTATACTGTTTATCCGGCCAGGGAATTCATATTTTAGCAGAGATGCTGCAAAACTAGATCTTCAGAATATCTTCCTGATGTTTTTTCAGAAAGAGAGAGAGAGACTAAGATGAAGGCATCCTTTAAAGTCAGAACTGTACACTACTCATATTTATTTTGCTATTTCAACTGCACAAATAAAGGAAAAACCCAGCCTCCTTCCCCGCCCTCCTCCTTACGCTATCTGTCTAGAGAATCAGGGTTTTTAATATAGAGCTGTCTCTGTGAGTGCAACTCAGAACATTGGATGCTGCAGTCAGCACACCACAAACTTTTATGGTGACTAATAGTTTCATATCCTCTTTTCTGATCCTTCCTCCAGTCTCTCTCCTAACACTCGCTCTGTACAATCTCCAGCCAGAGCTGTTTGTTTAGATGTGAAATTGCTGTTATTGCTGGCTCACCCGGTGCTCAAGTGAGGCCATTATATTTGCAAGAATATCTAAAACTGGATTAGAAACGCCTGCTTCCCTTACTTTTGTCCTAAATGTTAATCTCTAGCTATAGCCCCAAGCTAAATATAGTTGGAGTATTTTGTGGTTGAAATGCTTGTCTCATGTGGCACTTCATTTGGGATTTCAAGAATCTTGTTTCAGAACATTTTCCTTCTTTTGAAATATCCTAATGGCGGAGATGGGAGCGGAGGAGAGGCATTTGTATGAGGACTATAAATATATTTTATTAGAGTAAATCTAGTGCGATTAAATCAGATTAAACCAGATAAAATATCCATGTGATGTACCCTTTAAATAATACCGCCCCGTGGATGTGCACAAAAGACCTCTGTCTAGGAGAGCGGAGTTGTTGGAGAGGTTTATTGAGATGGATGGTATAAATTAAATGTGTGTGAGGCTTTGGAGGGGAAGAAGTGCCTACAAAGGAGACTCAATTTAATTAGGAGTCAAGGTACTTTTAGCCTGTTACCTGAAGAGGCTTGTTACACAAATTGGTGTTTGTTATAATGACTGAAGCGTGTCTGAAACCCAATAATCTTCCCTCTCCTCATTAGCTGATTCCATCTATTCAACCCTGTTTGCTAAAAGGGCATGATGAGGCTAGTCAGATCAGTTCCTATAGTATGGCAGTTCAGTGGGCTGCCAAGAGACAACGCCCGCTAGCCCACTGCTGACTGTGTGATAGTCCTATCCCCAAATGACGGGTGTGTTTCCTGAGGGCTAGCCACACTCAGGCCTCCAAGCCACATGCTGAGGCAAGCAGCAGGTTGTGATACACTTAGCAAATGATGCTCCAAAATGCAGAAAAACAGACAGGCGGAAATGCCTCCCCTGGCTGGGAAGCTCTGAATGTTTAGAACAAAGGAACCAAAATGTGGAGCAGGGAGGATTCTCTCCAGCTATTCCTCTACAAATAACTCGTTGGAATTTTTGAAGGGGGATGGGGCAGGGGGGAGGGGCATGCCCTTTTCCCATCACTTTAAATAAAGTTGGCCCTGTGGACTTCAGAATCTTCTCCAGCTTTGTCTTAGGCTGCTGCTGCTCTGCTTACTCCACATACAGCATTGATGGAGTGTTTTTATTAATACACTGTCAGCTTCTCAATGTTAACGTACTGCTTTTGAGCTGAGTCAAAGATGGTGGGTTGCTGTCCATTCCACCCCAACCCTCCAAAACCCTCCAGCTGTAGAAAACGAGAGAGAACTACCTTTCAGGAGTGTTTTAGGATAGAGGCAGGGGCTATAGCAACATGCTAATGGGATGAAAAAGATTTTTAGCCTGAATATCAGGGCAAATGTCCTGAATGTGAGATGTGATGGCCTCCTAACCAGAGGGGCTGGAAGAGACCTGTCATTTGGGTCATATAAATCTGACCAGGCATAGTGCTTGCAATATGGAGCAATCCTGTCTCGGCCTCTGAGAATGGGACTAAAAGATCAGAAAATCTCTCTCTTAAGACTCCATGACCCTGAAAGTCAGCTGTAGATTTTCCAGTCTAATGGGGTGGGCTGAAGGCAGCATAAAAATCTACAGGAGGAATCTTTCCTTGCTTCTGTCATATGAGTGCTTTGGGGAAACATGTCCTAGGCTAGCGCACAAACCCTCAGTCTCGTTCATTTAACACACACAAGCATGGCGTTTGTTTTCTGGTTCCTGAACCCTTGTCTCTAAGGCCAATCCTCTGCTCCTAGAGCTTCTACATCACCTTCACCCAAGCAGGACTTCTCCTCATTTCTTGCAAGCTCTGTGTGTTTCAGTGTTGGGCTGTGAATGCACGCAGATACACTGTAATATTAATCTCTAGCCAGCTGATCTGAACCAACAGCTCCTCTCCCTCTGCTTCCTTTGTCCAGATGTTCCACCAGCTGAGCCACAGTGCCAGATGGCCTGCTTTGCAGCCTCTTGCCATTCCACCCATCCCTCCCTTCGGGGTTGCTTCTTTAAGACCCGATCCTGCTTACACTGAAGTTGATGAGTTTGACCGTAGGCTTAACTGGCAGCAGGGTTGCGTCTGTAAGCTGCTTCTTGGCTGATTTTTATTTTGGAAGGTGTGTTGTAGGTAGTTTGTATAAATACAGTGGCTCTCTTGGCTCCACCCAATGTGTCCCTTCCCCTGTGGTGAGTCAGGCTTCCTTGTTAGCCATTGGATTTAGATCATAAATACCCTTCAGCACAAGACCTTTGTCTTATATCTATAAATTGCCATTTATGTCTCTGGTGCTATATAAACATCATCTCCCACAGCATGCAGGTTGGGCCAACACTTCCTGAGCATCTCCAGCAACTCCTTAATATCAGTGAGCTAAGTATTCTCAGCACCACTCTACAAATCCAGCTTGACTCATCCTGCCCTCCTCCTGTTGTACAGCCTGTTGGTTCCTTCTCTTCGCGTAGCCAGAGCCTTGTTTTAGGTCAGTGGAACTGTGCTCCAAACAAACCCTGGGATTATTTTAATATGCAGTACTCGGCAACTGACATTATCCTCCTGACAGGTTGTTTGCAACTTACTGGTAGAAGTCAAAATATTTCACTATAGGTGTCATCAGAAACCACTATCCTATGCTAATTTTTGTGGGAACTCGAAGACAGATGTTGAATAATTTGACATGAGCAACATAGCTTATAAAATTATCACCATGTCAGGTTTTTGTCGGATTTTGTGGAAATACATATTTCAGATGACTTGAAAAGAGTACGACAGAAGGGTGTGTGGATACAATAAGCAGCTCCAAAGGAAAAGCCATGGTGCTGCAGGCAAAGGCAGGTGGTGCTCTTCCCTGTGAGTCTCTTCTACCAAAGAGGTACATCAGCAGTGGTGACGAGGCACGGTGCTGCTGGGGCCACTGCTACGTAGCTATTAACGATCCTATGACACTTCCTGAAAGCCAGAGCATTGGCCCTAGTGCCCTATACCGATCTCACTTTGCATAATTCCATTTCACTTACCTTAATTCATTCTGCAGTTTCAACTACAGAAATTATTTTTCATACTTTTATATCTCTCTCTGCCCCACACTGCACCTTCTGTTTCCCCCACTGAAAAAAGTATTTCAAACCACAACGACAACAACAACAAAACCCTCCACACCACTCTAATTAGCTATGCCTGGTCTACACTTACAGGTTTTGCCAGCACAACTATGTTTGTATGCTTCAAATCCCAAGTTCAAATCCCTGCTCCGATGGCTATTTTATAATTTATACCCCGTGGGCCAGTGTCAAGAGGTGGGATTGCGAGAGACTTGCCTGAGGCAACCCCATATTCCAATGTCTAGGATGCTGTGTTGGCATGTGGGAGGCTCATGTTCAAAACCTGGCTCCACGTTAGGCAGAGGGAGGAACTGAACTTGGGTTTCCCACATCCCAAGGGAGTGCCTTAGCTACTAGGCTAACGGTTATAAAGGAGCCAGCTTTCTCCTCCCCCAGTTTTGTGACTGGTGCCTAAGTCCTGCAAAAATGGTTTGGCTGAAACTATTTGGTGAATTTGTGTTAAATCCCCTAATGGTTTTGGGTGGGCTGAAACTGCCTTTTTTTTTTTTGGCAAATAAACTATTTATCTCCAATTTTACCCAGCTCTACCCGCGAAGACTTTCTAGTGTAGACAAGGCATTAGTGTTACTGGTGCAAAATGGTTGCTGGGAGCCATCCCCAGACGTGACTGCTTATCAGTTCTGGGTGAATGAGTATACTGTTTGTAATGCGCTTTTCTTTTTCCAGATGAAAGGCATTGTACAATGTTGTTTCTTGTTAGAAACACAGCAGGTGCATTCACCTAAAAATACCTTGGCGTGTGTATCGTCTCCCTGTTGAGTGTTTAGCATGTTCACCAAAGCTGAGTGAGACTAGGCTTACTGAGAAGAGCCTTCCAAACTTTCCACTCCAGAATGTTCTAGGCCTGGAGTGCAAGAGCCCCAACTCAGTCACCCTTTTCCAGGTGGTGGCTGCCAGTGCTGCATTAGCAAGTTGTTTCATTCTGAACCGTGCCAATATCCTCCAGGCTTGGGGGATGTGGAGCTGACACCAGGCAGCAGAATGCAGATCTGGCGGATCCACCAGGAGAGAATGATACATGGTAAGGAGTGCGGGGAGGGAGAATATGGGTGTGGCTTTTTTGTGTGCACACTTGTGCACACCAGTGTTTAATTAGAGAGATCTACCCAGTCAGGATCTAAAGTATTTGTTTAATTTTTTAAAACTGCTTTAATCCTCCCTTTCATTTAAGAGACTCAGAGGTTTGTTTTTGAGCCGAGAATTAGCTTAGCAATAAAACCGCTTCTAAAAATGCTTGTTACTCCATGGAGGAGATCAAAACCACAGCATACATTAATGATGAAGGGAATCAATAGTTGGAGCAAGGGAAGGGGAACCCGCTTGTCCTGGCTCAATAAAAGAATTAAGCTAGAGAAGGAGCGCTACCAAAGGGGTAATGGGTTACTTGGGAGTCTTGCTGAGCATAGCCTGGCAGGACTTGTTCTGAAGCAGTGACCTTTCTTGCCCAGCATTGTGTGTTCCAAGAAACAAGGGCCCTGATTCTCCTTTTGCTCACTCCAGTTTTATACCATTGACATCAGTTGTGCTATTGTTGATTTTACACCAGTGTGAGTGAAAGGTGAATAAGGCTACAAATGAGCGGCAGCCACTGCTGTTTCACTCAATCTGTAGAGTGGCGAAGTGTCCATCAGCATCAATTCCACTGCAGTATACAGTTCTGTATGAACGTCTGCTATGGATCCTGCTTCCTTGAGCTTTTCCAGCCCTTGTTCTGGCCTGGCCTGTCTCACCTCTGTCCACTCAGGTTTTTTCACTGGCCACAGGTGGGTGGGTGCACAACGGGCTAGGGAGTCAGTGTTGTTGATTCACATCTGACCAGCAGGGGGAGCTCTTGCCTACAGCATTCCTTACTTGTAGTTTCTAAAGGTGTGTGTCTGTGTATCTGTCCTAAAACCTGAGCTCCCCAGGGATCAGATGAACTTGCGATTGCTGTTTTCCATTCTAGTAGAGGTTATCTGAATCATTGTCACTTGTGCCACATTCCCACTCATACACACACATGCTCACAAGTGTGTGTGTAAATACACTCATAAAACTGATGATAGTGAACTCAGTGAAAAACGATGAAAAGAGATTTGTTTTATTTTACTGAAGAGTGCAAATGGTGCTATTAGTGATAGTGGCTCTCTACCTATGGGGAAGCTGGTGCATGTGTTTGTGTGTATGTGGAGGGGAGGCCCTTTAAGTTGTCCTTTGTGTTTGGAGCTAAGGTTGCACTGAAACGTGCACTTGAAGCAAGACTAAAATTTGTTTCATACTTGAATGATTGAACTTAGCCTCCATGTTTGGCCCAGTATTGGCCTCTGAGGACAACTGAATTTTCTCTGTAACCTCCTTCATAAACTACTTGCTAATTTGTGAAAGAATAATTTTAAAATAGCTCCTTTTAAAAAGCTTGTTCTGTTCTCCTCTTTCTTCGGGTTCCTCTGGCCAAACTCCCACAACCTCTAAATTTCACAGAGTCCTGTTCTGATGTATCGTAGATGTAGCCCACTTTTGTCCCTTTCCTGTAGTGCTAGGTACAGAGTACAAAGTGAACTGAAAGCAGTTAGAGACTGCTGCTGGACAGTTCCCCCTGTGTTAGCTACCTTCTCCAAAGTGCCTGTGCAGACCATGGTACAGTGGAAAATCAGGCCCATCGAGTTATTCCCCATATTCAGGATAAACTAATGGAGCTACACCAAGATTAGCCAAAGGAGTTACTCCCATCCAACAGCTACTTCCATTTTCCAGTGCTGACTGCCCAGTGATGGCTGCTTCTTGACTATCTGTCTGTCTAGTCTTTAGATACGTATATGGCCCCAGCTAGCATAGTATCCGAGAGCCTTCTCTTCAACATATTTATCATCCTAACACTGTCCTACCCCACAGCGATGTTATTACCCCCATTTTACAGATGGGGAACTAAGGCACAGAGAGAGTTAGACTATGTCTATGCTGCAATTAGACGCCCAGGCCAGCTGATTTGGGATTGCAGGGCTTGGGCTTAGGGGCTGTTTAATTTTGGGGTAGATGTTTTGTCTTTCTGCGACCCTCCCACCTTGCAGGGTCCTGGAGCCCAGGCTCCAGCCTGAGCGCAAATGTCTGCATCACAATTAAACAGCCCCTTAGTCCGAGGCCTGTGAGCCAGAGTGAGCTGGTGAGGGCCAGACATGGGTTTTTAATTGCAGTGTAGACATACCCTGAGTGACCTACCGAGGTAGGGAATCTGTGGTACAGCAAGGACTTGAATGTAGGCCTGGGTTACCAAGGCCTGGGTTAGTGCCTGAACCAGTGGACCATCCTTCCTTTCCTCTGCACAGATCCTTGGTCAGGCAGGCAGGTTGAGCAGTGGGGAATATGGAGGTAGGCTCTGGGAGATGAGCAGAGATGAGGGGAGGAGGGATTTTAATGTGGTATTTTTGGGAGAAGAGGCTAGTCTACAGGGGAGGGGGTGGTTGTGGTAGGGGCCCTGGTTGGGCAGGAAGCCTAGTATCTTTGCCCTGTGTCTCTGGTGCACTGGGGCTGCAGTGCCATGGAGAGATCTTCATGTGCCAATGTGTCAGCACAGAGACACTTGGCTAATTTGGCGCTGCTACTTTGGCTCTCTGGAACACCATTCAGTGAGGCTGAGTGGCTCGGTGTGCTTCCCATAGCTCTGCTGCCACCTTAACGTGCCAGGGGAGGTCTTTGTGCCCGAGTACATTGGATCCACTTCATTCCAGGTCCCTGCTTTACCACCATTAGCTTTTAAACTTGGGCTGTGGCTGGAGAAGGGAAGTAGTTAAGGCTGAGCAGGGGAATGGATGAATGGAGTGCAAATGGGAGCTGAAAACTGAACTACTTATTTCCATGCCTTTCCCACCTTGCCGTTGTGGGCTATGCAGTCTAGCAACTTTAACAACAGTGTTTTGTGAGGGGATACATCATTAGTCTAAATCTCTCTGGGGTTTTCAGGGACTTTTAAATTCCTCTGAGCGGGGACCTTTGTGCTTGTCTGTGAAGTACCATGCACATTCTTGGTGTTCTATTAATAATAAAAGACTGTAGACATGTGGTGATATCATTTTAGTGGCGCTTAGATGTAAGGAGAGGTGGACCATCAGGGAATTACAGTGGATCCTGAGAGGCCTGTCATACTTGCCTTTGCTAAGAATAAAATCCCCCTTAGAATGGCTGAGGTCCCCAGACGGCCAGGTCACTGCTCTGTAGCACTTGAATGCAAAGCTCCAGACAATAGATGGATTCTTTGTGCTCTGAAATATTACCCAAGTGGCCTGTATGGATCTGGCCATTGTTATGTTTCCTTGTGCCTCTCTCTCATTTTGCAATACACTCAGAGATGCAGTGTGTCTTGTTGCCCTTGGTAGTCTATCCCACAAACTAACTATCATCTTACATATGGAAGGTCCCACAGAGCTCACTTGGTGACCATTGTATGTGTGAAAATCTGTGTCTAGCCAGGATAAAATGGCTTGTGATTTAAACCACTCTTTGGAACTATTCATAGTATAGGGTAAACGGGATTGAAGTGCTCCTGTTGGGGTACTGTAAATGGAAAGAATGTCAGGATGAGGATGGAAATTGTCACAGGTGTTATCTCTGTAATTTCTGTAGAGAAAATTTGCAAATGTTACACTGAGAGAAACTGACAGCATATTGAAAATTAAAGTCAAGCTGCAGGATAAAGGTTTTGGATGTCTGCGGGTGAGCATAAAAAACAGGGATAGTTGTTTGCTGTTACTGTTTGTTACTAAAGAAATGGGCCTTTGCTAATTGGCAGAAATTGGCTTAACAAGATAAATCTGGATTGGAATACAGTGAATTTTATCACCAGAATCTATTTTTGATTCAGACAAGGGCTCACCGAGAAAGCATAATGGCAAAATGACTTGGACTTAAGAGAATGTGGAATGACATTTTTAATACTCAGTCTGTGCTTTGTGTTTTTTCAAGAACCTGCAGGAAAGCAGTTTGAGGAATTACAGAAGCAAAGAATGATTTTTGCTGTTGAGTTTAGTGAACGGGCTGCACTGGGGGCTGGCAGGGGGGTGTATGTGTGAGAGAGAGAGGGAGGGAGGGGGTGTGTTTTCCTAAAACTGATGGCAGGATAAAGATTTTTGTGACACCTATAAAGTTGTCATCAAACTCCTGCTTGAGATAGTTCAGTGACTAGTTCCAAAACCATCAGATGTATTTGTTAACTTGCCAGGAGGAGTGAAGTTGATAAAACGTGACCTGGCCCAAGCACTTCCACTGATTGTGTAAAGAGGATTTTTTTTTTAAGTATCTGGCTCTATCACTGAGTGCACATCTATGGCTATTTAAGGACTTATGGCCTCCATCACTGTAGTGTTTGATCGTTTCACAAATCTTTAACAAAGCTACCTTACAATGCCTCTCCTTTGGTAGTGTTACCCCATTTTAAAGTTCGGGAACTGAGAGAGAGAGAGATTAAGTGATTTTTGCCCACAGTCCCACCATGAATATATGGCAGAGTTGGTAGATTTGAGCTCAATTCCCAAGTCTTAATCTAATCTAGTGCCTTAACCATCTTTCCAATTTTTGAAAGAGTACCACATGGCATAATTAATATCCCTGCTGTAGCCCAATGAATAATTGATTGAATTCTCCAAAGTTTAAATTTTGTCTGTTAGTTTAGAGGACATTTTTTTTAAAAAGTATTAATATAGGGAAACTGTGGAGAAACCTTGAAGGTTCTAAAATGGTTACAAAAATCTAGAATGAGGATTGAAAGAGAAATGTGCTTTCTTCCAGAACTAAGTTGTTTGTTTAGGGCATAGCACAGATTCTGAGTGATCCATCCTTTCATAGGAAGAAAAAGCCATTGAGACTCTGACTGTAAACCAAAAACATTTCAGCATTACGATAACTTTTTAAAGTTATATTAAACTACTATGGAAGATTCATTCCAAATTTGTCTACACTAATAAATCAAAGGGTTGAATTCAGCTGGCTCCTGATGGCTCGGCAAATTGGCATTTATTTTGGAAGCTGCCTTCTGGCAGCGGGCCAGAGTCTGAACTTTCCTTTACAACAAACAATTGAAGTCTGTAGCAGCCTTTAGGGAGAAGTAACCCCTCCAAATATGAACCGTTTGCAAACTGTTGCAGTAGTGTTTGCCTGAGTCTGCAGACAGGCTGAAATACAGCTCTGCAAAATGTGTAAATGGCCCTGTTCATCACAATGGGGTGTTGATTCTAAAGCCCTTGATGATAGCAGTGTTATTAACTATTTCAGTTTTGTTAACTATTTCACTGATGGTCAAAGCAAACAAGTAAGGAATGATTATGCTATGAAGTGCTGGCATTGCAAGGTGTGATAAAAGAGACAGACAGATAAAGGAGGAAAGCAGAGTTTTGCAAGGCCCTGAAGGCAAAGACAAGAAACTTGAATTTGATGCTATAGAGGAGTGGAAGCCAGGGGAAGGGGGAGGATTCAGAGTTGGGGATGACTTGGTCAGAAGATGAACAAGGAGAAGCGTCTTGGGAACAATATTCTGTACAGATCAGAGGGTGACAACGTGAGTGTCGGGGAAGCCAGGGGTGAGGCGCTCACAGGAATTGAGACTGGGGGTGATGAATGTAAAATAGGTTTGGATGGAAAAGAAAGGCAAAGGTTTTGAAGACTGAAAAGCAAATCTGAGAAATTCTACCATTCGGGTACATTTTAGTCCAGAGTTTATTACTATGAGCAGGTGACACTCTTCATTATGTGCAGGAGCTGTAATTGTTTACATGTGTAAAGATGGAAAAGAGAAAGCCATAACATTTGCTTCACAAATGCTTAACGAAGGCTGCAGTGAATTAGACCCTGTGCTGCCTTCTCAACTGAGGTATTTTTGGAGCAATTAAAATTCACAAATACACATTTGAAAAGAAATCTACCTTGATCATTGATCAAAAACCTTGAGTTAAAAAGGCCGCAAAGAAAGTATTCCACCTATCGCAAAAGCTAGGATTCAGAGGTGGGCTTTAATCTTAGCTGCATATCCATGTTCTACCCAGTACAAGCCTGAATGAAACTTGCTCTCTCAGTTACCTCTAGAAGTAGGGACACAGCTGGAAGCAGAATCAGGATATAGACTCTTCCCATTACTGCTTGAGAAAGAAGTTACATTTTTCTCAAACATCTAAATTGGTTAGGAGCCAAAGGGCTTGTCTACACAAATACTTAGTTTGCAGCAAGCAGGGGGTGTGAATCTACCTCACCCTAGCCTGCTGTGCGCTGTGTGCATTCTGCTGACGTGTACTAACAGCTTAGGGTGCTTTGATCTAATCCCATTTCAAAGCGGGTTAAAGTGCACATCAGTGGGGTCCAGCAGGCTAGCTCAGAGCAGATTCACACCCCAGTTTGCCACAAACTAAATATTCATGTAGACAAGTCCATAATCCTACTTTGAGAAGTGGTTGGAGGTATAGATCCTCAAAGGTAGTTAGGGACCTGAGAAATGAGAATTAGACACCTAACTACCTTTTGAGGATCTGGAACATAGGCTCCTAATTCCCATTGACTTTCAAAGAGATTTAGATGCCTAAGTCACTTTTGAAAATGGGACTTAGATGCTTTTGAAAACGTTACCCATAGAAATAAGATCCTTCTTTGGGTAAGATAATGTGGTGTAGTTTTTCTGGTTGGCCAAATCATATAGAATGTGAGAAATGTCATCCTTATTCCTGTAGAAAAATGGAGTTGACAGCAGAGAATTATTGTTTACTATCGGTTATAAGATTAATACCATAAAGCACACATGCTAAAATTACATGAACATCACCAAGGCAAAGTGAAAATGAGAAGTGTGGTGGTCAGACTTAAACTGAGACATAGCAGAAGAAATTAGCCAGTGTGAACTCTGGAATGTGCCAGAAATTGTTTCATGGCAGTGAGGTATTAGGCCTTGGTGAAGACAACGCACTAATGTATTTCTCCCCAGATCAGTGTAAGCATATGCACGTACTTGTAGCTGATGCTTCTTCCAGGTGGTCGGCAGTAACTTGTACTATATTGCAAATGCTTTTGCTGCTCAGCCATTGCAGACTATGTTAGCATCATATGGTTTGTCTAAAAAGACGAGACATTCAGTAAATCGCACTTAATCAGTTTTATCTCTCGGCTTCAAGTAGGTCAGTGGGGTGTTTTTGTGTGGACACTTAAAAGGGCAATAGAGAGAAAGGAAGGCAGAGTCCTGCAACGTTGCACTGCAGACTTTGCTTGGTTGCATAGCTCAGCACTACAGACCCCAGCCCAGGAAATTCCAGCTGTGCTAACTACTAATAAACATCAGGTAATAATTTAAATTTGTTGAAGCAAATCTAGCAAAAGAAAGGAGAATAAACAGCGCAGAGGAAGAAACCCACGATACAAGCCTCCCAGACTTTTGTGTGTAAACCAAAGAGCATCAGTTTTAAATTACAGAGGAAAACCAAACCAGGGAAAGGTGCTGTAAGAAAAGCATTAGGGCTAGTGACATGCTTGGGGAGGTATATAGAGAAATGATGAAGAAACATGTTGTCTAGCTGTTACTAGATAAAAAATAGTAATTACAGGGTCACCAGCAACATCAATTCCTTTTCTAAAAGTGAGAACGTTTGTGTTTCTCTCTCTTTCACTGGCCTGGTGATGATACCAATGATATTGTTACGGTTGAAAACAAGGAACTGGAAGAGCAAGTGACAACAGCTCTCCCTGACATGCAAGTCTTGCCAAAGCAGAATCTCGGAGCTCCCAAAAGATGATCTTTGTAATGTGAATATTACACAGGAGGAGTCTGGAGTTCTTAAGAATATGAACCATGAGGATTGTGTGTGGTTCCTGTGTGCGTGTGTGTGTAATATATATATATATAGTGACAGACCCATACCAGTGGGGTACAGGAGTCTGGTAGAGGGCAAATATACTGGTCACTGGATGAGTAGTTTTCTGTTCCCTGAGTGACCAGAGCAGGGGCTGCACTAGAATAATCAGGAACCTGCTAGAACCAATTCAGGCAGGCAGGCAGATTAGATCACCTGCAGCCAATCAGGGCAGGCTAATCAGGGCACCTGGGTTTAAAAAGGAGCTCACTTCAAGAGGCGCAAGGAGCTGAGAGTGAGAGTGAGTGCTGCTGGAGGACTGAGGAGTATAAGTGTTATCAGACACCAGGAGGAAGGTCCTGTGGTGAGGCTAAAGAAGGTGTTTGGAGGAGGCCATGGGGAAGAAGCCCAGGGAGTTGTAGCTGTCATGCAGCTGTTACAGGAGGCACTAGAGACAGCTGCAATCCACAGGGCCCTGGGCTGGAACCTGGAGTAGAGGGTGGGCCCGGGTTCCCCCCAAACCTCGCAACTCCTGATCAGACACAGGAGGAGTTGACCCGGACTGTGGGTTCCACCAGAGGGGAGATCTCTGAGGTGAGCAAATCTGCCAATAAGCACAGGACCTACCAAGGTAGAGGAGGAACTTTGTCACTATATATATATACACACACATATATAATATAAAATAAATATGTAAAGGTCTGGAACATCATGTGGCATAGTTAGAAAAGCTGTTGTTTGGAAGCAGTTGTAGGCTGAGTCCAAGAATGGAGTAGGATGAGTAGTAGATAAATCCATCAATGTGTTTGAGGGGATCAGATGCTATTGTGATGGGAGCAATGTAAGTACATGGACAGGCAAGCTTGGATTTTGGATGTGGGGGTGTCACAGCCTTAATGGTTTTATGGAAAAGTGTTTGACTTTGACAGAGACTTTGGTAGCTGTTAGGTGTTGGTCCATCGAGACTCTTCTGGAAGCTTCTCAGGTTTTCCGGAAGCTACTGTAACCACCTCCTGTTATCTGGAAGCAAAGGGTGTGTGTGGGGGTGTGTTTTAACATTAGAGGAAAAGTGAGCCAGAATATGTTTAGAAGTCCTGTAGCCACAGGTTCTGGGAAGCAGTTTTCAGCTTTAAGATCTGCTGTGCTACATGTAAAACTCAGAATCTTGATGAAAAATATTTGTAGTTTTTAATCAATGCAGTTATAACGGATTCTTATCCTGGTTCTATACTTTGAACCAATCCGTGTATCAGCTTGATTGCAGCCTGCATGTACCCAATGGTACATGTACCTCAGCTTGAGAATTGTTCTTTTCTGCATGCCAGTTGGCTAGAGCAGTGACTGTGCATGGTCACAATAGAGCAGATGCCCTGTTGGGACTGAATGTGTTGTCTGGGGCACAGTTATTGAGGAGTTCTGATGAGCTGGGTAATGCTCCTAGAAATGCCAAGCTCTGTACTTTGCTTTTCAGGATCTGTTGCCCGAAGAAGATGGTCTGTAAGGGGTTTCTTTGTTTCCCTAGGTACTAAAGATCCAGTGACCACTCTGGCTTCAGGACTCCATTGGTCACTGATTGTGGCTGGCTTCTCTTCCTTTTCCCCCTCTCCCATCGACACCATTATCTGCGGCCAGCCTGGAGTAAAGGGGCAAAGGGTGTCTCTGTCTCTATATCTCTCTCTGAACCAGCAGCGGTTCCCAAACTTCTTTGATCACACCCTCCTTCTTTGTGTCTGTAGTAGATTACTGCCCCCTCTCACCACACAAGAACATATACCAATTTAAAAAAAAAATCAGGATACAACTCTCACTAAATATTAAAAACAGGATGGCATTGATTCAAACAGCCATTTAATACTATAGTAATGCACATTTAAAGCGAGCTATTGATTATTGGCATCACACTGTTGCTACTAGTGCGATGAGTGCACCTGGTTTTTGGAGCAGAGCAATTCTGACCTGGGTTGGCAATGCCATAGCATGCCACCCTTACTTCTCCGCTGCTGCTGGTGGCAGCGCTGCCTTCAGAACTGTGCGGCCAGAGAGCAGTGGCTGCTGGCCAGGTGCCCAGCTCTGAAGGCGGTGCACCCCGGCCCACCAGAATGCATTCTGCGCGCACGTGCACACCCACACACCCCGTTTGAGAACCTCTGCCCCACAGCAGAAGAAGCTGGTGGTGGCAGTACCCACCCCTTCCTGGAGACCATGGGACTGTAATTGCCATGGTACGCAGTTTCCATGGGTCTGGGTAGGGGGCAGGAGTTTGCTGTCCAACCTTTGCTTTCTTGCACAACAGCTTATACTGCTGCTGTGCTGGAGTATTAAGAGACTTTCCTTTTCTTTGTTTTATTACATTATTACTCTTACTTATATCTGCTCCCTGGGCATCTCTGGATCACCTTGAACTGCTCCCTGCCCTCCTTGGAGTGGGTTATAAGGTACAGTAAGAAGCATAAAGATAAATGGAAGTACAGGGGAGCATCTTCCAGCCCTGGCTCCATGGGAGCTGATGTTGCTCAGCACCTTGCTAGGCTGAACCATGTGATTTTTATCTGGACAGTTGTTTTCAAAAGGTTGGTCACAAACTGCTAGTGAGTGACAGTGTGAGAGGGGAAGAGACGGTCCCTGAGTCCGTCTCCCATTTGAGGAGGCTTTCTGCTCTTCTCCTTTCCCCAGGGATTACCATTAGGGAGGCAGAACCAACTCCTCCTCCTGTTTGTTCATGGTGGCCCCGGCGGATGTTCCACAGCTTCTGGGGGCACAGGTCGCTTCTTTGTTTTGTCCTGCATTTTCTGAGCACTCAGCATGCTGGGAAAGATGCACAGGTGCATCCAAGCCTTGGATGTTGCTGCTGACTTGGGGATCTGGGCTGCTCCTGTCTTCTACAGATAGGCCTGTAGTTATCCCAGGTGAAGAAACAAGCAGATGCAGAGGCTGCGAAAGAGCTACCTCTGATTGTCTGAGAAGAGCTTGGGGATGCTGTATCTCCAAACTCTGCTGCTAATTATTCCGAATACACGTGTCTTCTGGCTGTGCCTCCCTTTCCCTGTCAGTCCACCTGCATCAGTTCACACAAATCTGAGTTGATCAAAATCACTATCCGACTCTTCCAAAATATCCTCTCTTTGGGAGGAGAATGAGGTGTGGTGGTTAGCAGGGGAACTGGGAGTCAGCTCTTCCTAGGTCGGTCAATTGTGTGAGACCTTGGGTAAACTGAGGCAAAGTGACTTGACCATCTGTTTTTATAATATACACCTTGGCTTCTCCCACAAACACACTTGTTACTTCTGCTCCTGTCCTTTCACCACTGAGCACTTGTGGGGCAAGTCCAGCGTTCTCTCAGCTGTGCTTGGTTCTAAACAGCTTTCTCTCTCCTCTCTAACAGCCTCTTCTGCCTCCAGTCCTTGCTGACTCTGCTTTTCTGGCCATTCTCTCAGCTTCCTCCTCCTCCTTCGCCCTTCCTGCGCACAAACTAACTCGGACTTCTTTGCCTAGGTTCTCCCTAGATTCCTGAAAAGCAGGATCTCTCACTGGCTGTTTCTCTCCTCCCTTTTCCAGCTCCAATTTTATCCTCTCCTCCTTTTATTCTTGCTTTTGACTTGCATCTTGCTTCTGTTTGCCTCTCACCCTCCAACGGGTTTGGCAGGACAGACACCCTTGAATCCTACATAGTCAAAGGGCTTTCCGTGACTGTCTGATCTGGCTTACATTGGTTTTATGCTGCAGACTTACTCCTGACTTGCACCCATGTACAAGAGAAGAATTGGGCCCTGTGTGTAGAACAGCCCATGTCAGTGGGAAATGTGGGACTAGTCAAAATCTAATTCTAGCCTGCCTGGTAGTGCTTTGCCATGTCACTGAGCCTCTGAGATACCCTGATCAATTTCATGCTGCAAGAAAACTTGGTCAGACGTGGCCAGTTCATGTCCTGTAGGCCAAGTGCAGAGTTTTCCAAGGCAGCCAAGCTGCACACATCTTTGATACACTATGATGCAGCCCATAGATGCTGAAGTTCCCAATATGTGATGCTCCATCTTGATTCAATTTGGCCCAAACCCTAGTGTGGGAATAGCTCTGAAGATCGTGTCCTGACTCGACCAGGCACCTGCTTTGAAAATGATGATGAGGGAGATAAAATGATGCTTAAGGATGTAAAGACTAAGCTATTGGCAGAGAGGAATTTAGTTATTTACTTCTGCTTCCAGCAAAACTGTAGGTTTCTTATTGAGGCTCTGGACTGGATTGTGCCTCCAGTTACCCCCTAGAATAAGGCTGGAATAAATGAAGGTTTACAGGTGGGATTTGGCCAGGTGACAGAATTTTATGTGGCCAGAAGCTGTGGGTTTATCCTGAGGCCGTCTGGTGTAGAGGCTCTCATGCGACTGCTTGGATGAAGAGAGCTCTGGTTCGAAGGGGTGAGATATTTTGGATAACTCGTCCTTCCTGTTGTTGAAGTGTCACTTCTCTTCACAGCAAATCAGGCCCCATAACTTCAGAGGCTGCTCCAGTTTAATTACTTGTCATGACCCCATTCAGCCTAACCAGCCCCAGGGACAAGTGCAACCCCCCTCCGCAAATCTCTCCCATCCTCTCCTGTGTCTGACTTTTCTCCATTGCTCCCTAGTATGGCTCCTTGAAGTATCAGTGCCCACACACTACAGCAGTTAAGTGCCAAAGAATGAACGTATAGAATAATAAGACTGCAGTTTGGAGAAGTTTTGGGAGGATTTTTCTTTTTTCTTCCCTAATAATCTGTTGGAGTCCATTGGAATCCCTGCCTGGGGAAAGGAGCTGCTTCTGGATTGGTGTGTGTGTATTTTGGCCTTTTCCCTTACAGTACTCCCAGGGGAAACAGTGTTGCTACTGGATAATTTTGAAAATCAATGCCTTTTAGGAGAAAATATTCTGTTTCCTCAGAGCTGAATTTGACTGAAATCAGTGGTGCTTGGTCCGTCTGAGCCTCGGTTTCTGGGATCCCAGGACTTGGGGATTAAAATATATAATAAATAGAACTAAAGTCCATATAAAGATTCGACCAGGAACCCAATGAATGGGCTGAGTGAAATTCCTACTCATTGCATGTTCCCCCACAGGCCAGGGCCTGTGTAAATAGATGGATTTTCAACAAAAGTGTCAGCAGATTTGGGATCCTCCAAACCAAAGTGTGAACCAGGTTTGGATCAAGCCTTTAATTGAAAATGCCCCGCCAGCAGCCCACTGGTATGGAAATCTAGAGACACATTATTAATACTAGTGGTGTTAGGCTAGAGACAGGCCCCTCTGCTCTTGCTCTAAGGCAGAGAGGACTCAAACCTAAAGACCATTGTAAGTCAAGGACAACACACTGAGTTGCGCTGGGCTATGAATGAGAAGCCAGTGCGATAAGTGGACTGCCAGCGGAATGTGCTCCCTACAAGGAATACCCCTAAGTGGGCAGCTGTCTTTTGCAGAAGCCTGGATCAGGGTGGGGAGATGCCAAATCCTAGAGGAAAGGTTGCAACCTCCTGGCCAGGAGAAGGTGGGAAGTGTGGGGAGAGGACTCCTGGCTATGACTGCACTTCGTGTATCAGAAATCAGCCAGGGGTCCTATAGAAGCTCTGAACGATGCACCTACTAACAGAAGGTGGCCAAGCCCTCTCTATGGAGGGGTAGATGGTAGCTTGGGGACAATGGAATGGGCATGTTGTGGATCTTTAGCTCCGTTTCGTAGGGGGACGCACTGCAGAGGGAGCATCAGGAGCTGCTCAGCCCCATGAGGCCTCAGCAGCTTTGTATGGCTAATAAGCAAAAAGGGCCCAGACTCATGTTGTGTGTGCTGGGGCTGCTTTAAGTTTCAAGTTCTCTGTATAGACCCAGTTGGCAGCTTTGCACTATAGTGCAAAGTATCGGAGCCTGAGGCTCAGTAACTCGCCTCACTTTATGTTGGTCTGGTTGTATGTGGTGGTGGTGGTGCTGGGGGGATTTTGTGGGATGCTGGGGGATGGATTTGAGGGGGTTATTTTACTCCCATCCTCAGATCTATTTGGGAAATTTGAGCACTTTTTAAACAATATTTTTTAAAAGGTGCATCCAGGCTTTTGATCATGGACAGCTCCAGATTAAAATGAGGTAGAACCTGCATGCAGATGTCTGGGTTGTGAGGAAGGGGTGGCAAGATTGAGGGGTCTGATGCAAGACCCTTTTGGTCTGCTAATCAAGAGCCAGTGAGAAACTGTACATAACTTCTCCCTCTTCACCTCCACTCTGCCACTTTCTTACTTGTTGACTGTCAGGTGATCTTTTAAAGGGCAGAGATGGTCTCTGATCTCTTTCCCGCCTCCCTCCTGGGGTTTCAGAGCACGGGCTCCAGCCTGAGCCTGAATGCGTACACTACAGTTTTGCAGCCCTGCAGCAGGAGTCTCACGAGCCCGAGTCAGCTGACGGATGTTGAATTGCTGTGTAGACGTACCCCAAGTGTCTCTGAAATCCAGCCCCTGCATAACGACACACCATTACATGTACCTAAGCCAACTGACCAGTTTTATTTGTGATGCTTGAAACCTCATTGCCGTACCCTTGAGTTTTCTGACAGGCTAATGGGAATCCAGTCCCTGCTCCTGTTGTGTGCTGTGTGTGTGTGAGAGAGAGTGAGTGTGTATCCCACTGCTACTCCAGAGCTCTCTCCTCACAGGGAAATGGCAGCCTTGCCGTTTCACTGGCAAATATTAATGCATGTAAACATTTTTCAAAAGGCATTACCTCTTTCTGCATGGACTTTGTTACATTCCCACAAACATGACTACGTTTGATAGATGGGTAAACAGGGAACGAGGAGGGGCGAGGGAGCGAAATAAACACACGAGCCTGCTGTAATTCAGAGCAAGGCAAAATCAGATTGTGCGCTTTGGCTAATTTTCTTATTCAGCTATTGATCTCGTGGCTGCTCTGGAGTCTATTAGCAGTCAGCCAGTGAAAATATTTCCCATTGGGGGCTCTGACCTGAGACGGGGGTGAATCTATAGCAATTTGTTCAAACAGAGGAAAGCTTTTCCTTCTGATTTGTATTCCAATTTGCACCATGTACAGAGGGGGCCCCTTCCTGGGGGTTTGCCGGATGGTGCTTGTCAAGTGGGAGTCAGGCTCCAGCCAGCTGAAGAAAGCCTGGTTAATACCCAGAGCCACCCTCCACCTGTCTCTCTCTTCATTAGCCAGCCTCAGTATCTGCCCCTGTAACCGGTAAGCGTCTGTCTCCCAGGGGAGCATCCTGGCCCTTTGTGCCCTGCCGGCAGTGGGAGGATGTAGGGCTGCGTCCTGTCAATGCTGCCAGCAGTGGGCGAGGAGGCGCCTCTGAAGAGAACTGTTTATCAAAGAGGAATAGCTGTGTTGTTAGTGGCACATGCACAGACACTCCGCCACTTCTTGCTGAATTTAGTGCTGGTCTAAGGTACCAGTTTGACAGCAGCTCTGAAGATTGAAGTCATCTATATTGCGGTCCTGGCCACTTGAATCTACCTGCCCTGAAGACTGAATTAAAGTGAAGAACATTGACATGCTTCCTGTCCTGCCTTTTAAGTAGCCAGGACTGTACAAATGCAGGCAGTACAAGCTTCCTATGCACCCCGTCCCACCCAGCATGAGCAGTGGTAGTTTAAACTTCCCTTGAATGCACCCAGAGCCTGCTACCAATATGCTTCAGTTCAGGCTCTCTGCTGGTTAGTTCTTTGCCTTTTCTGTTTGACCGCGCACACAAAGGTGCTAATGGTAATGGTGCTTGTGTGGCGGGCCCTTTTCTATTAGGAGCTCAACTGAAACCCACCAACCCCTTTCATGTGGGCTGCCAAACAGCCATCTGGTAAATTTCAGTCACTGTCCTCCGGGGATGGATCTGAACCAGTGTCTTAAGGATGAAAAGCCCCCCCTCTCATTCCCCTGAGCTGCTGGTTTCCAGTGAAGGCACTTCTTCAGGGGTAACTTGAGTGAAAGATCATTTCCTTGGCAGCCTGTATTCTTATTCTTGGGGAAATTTTGTAGAGCACTTTGAGATTCTCAGAGGGGAAAGCACCAGAGCAGTGGAAAATAACATGGGAGTGCATGGGGTTGGCAGCCGCTGTCTGGAGAGGTCACAAGCAGCTCCAGTTCTGTCTCCGGTCTCCTACTGAAGTGGATTGACTAGGTCAGATGCCAGAAGCTCCCTGAATCCCATTGTGTGGATTGCTGTGACTGTCCCTGTCTAGGAATTAGTCCAAAAGTCTCTGGGGTGTATTGGAGGGTGTGACCCAACTGAGAGTGCCAATTCAGGACCAATTGCTCAAACAGGGCAGTCACAGCCCTAGGCCAGGGTTTTTCCACCTCTAAGGCAAGCCAAACTAGCCAGACAAAAAGGACTTTGGTTACACCCCACTGGCTAACCACAAGTCACTCAAGCAATTTCCTTAGACACTCCAGTCTCCCAGTATCACCACCAGTCCCACTCGTCCTGGGGATGAATGGTTATGAAAACCAACACCCCAATAAAAGAAAAAGGTTCTCTCAATCCCAAAGGACCAAGCCCCAGACCCAGGTCAATATACACATCAGATCTTACCCACAAATCACGCTGTTGCCAATCCTTTAGAATCTAAAGGTTTATTCATAAAGGGAAAAAGGTAGAGATGAGAGCTAGAATTGGTTAAATGGAATCAATTACATACAGTAATGGCAAAGTTCTTAGTTCAGGCTTGCAGCAGTGATGGCATAAACTGCAGGTTCAAATCAAGTCTCTGGAACATTCCCCACTGGGATGGGTCATTCAGTCCTTTGTGCAGAGCTTCAGTTTGTAGCAAAGTCCATCCAGAGGTAAGAAGCAGGATTGAAGACCTAATGGAAATGAGGCATCAGCCTTATATAGGCTTTTCCAGGTGTAGGAACCTCTTTGTCCTTACTGTGGAAAATTACAGCAAAATGGAGGCTGGAGTCACATGGGCCAGTCCCTGAATACTTGGCTGAGTCACAAGGTGTGTCTGCCTTCTCTCCATGGGTCAATTGTGTAGCTGATGGTCCTTAATGGGCCATCAAGCAGGCTAGGCAGAGCTAACACCAACTTGTCTGGGATGTTTCCCAGAAGCACAGCACCAACTTGAAATACAGACAGTATAGAGCCAATATTCATAACTTCAACTAAAAATGATACATGCACACAGACAGCATAATCATAACCAGCAACCTATAACCTGGTCTTAGACACCTTATATGACCCCCTTTACCTAAGATTTGGTGCCACTACAGGACCTTGGTTGCAACCCATGTTCTATATGGTCCCAATTTATATCAATAACGTCACAGAGGGACTAGTTAAATGTGGGATCATGGTACAAAAGGCTGAGAGTTGGCCCAAAAAGCTCCCTGTTTGTACAGAGGGGTGTGTGTATGGTGACTCTGGGAATCCCCAAAAGATTTGGACTCTCCAGTGACTCTGATAACCTCCCAAACACGAGGGGGCACTGGGAATTGGAGGGCACCTTTTGAGGCTGCCTGTATGTTCTAAAATGAATAAATCCCTAATTCTTAGTAGGCCATTAGGCTTCAGTATGGACTGATGTCAACATCTAGTACATCTCGGCTGCATGCGGCCCAAGTGGGAGAGTTCTGGGATTTCAGTGTGGAAAGTCCTTAGGCAACTTGTATTTAAAGGAGAGGAAGAGGAGAGGGGTGGAAGAACAGGCAAGGGGACTAGGGGAGATAGGGTTGGGTTAACACACCCATTAGCTTTTCAAATTTTGGAAATTGACTAGGGCTTGCTTGGCCTTTGCTGCTTTTGGCTTTAGTTTAGTGCCAGTCATTGAGACAGCTGGACTTATGCAGCGAGAACGAGAGTAGGGGTAGGGTCGGGAGGGGAAAATAAATCAGAGCTTTAAATCTTAAGTCCATTCAATTTTAAACCACAAGTTTATTCTTGACTTGGTCATAACTTTCAGGGAACCAGCCTGGATTCCAGGGAGAGCTGTAACTCCAGCTTCAAGAAAGAGTGTGCAAGTTTATGAGCTTTTTAAAGCAGTCAAGCAGAGGTCCCTGTAGGAGCTGACATGAGGGAAGGGGGGATCCAGTATTTTGTAATATTTAGGGGATTATTTAACAGTGTCAGGGGTAAACTGGGACCTGCTGCTTCTATAGGGAGTAGAATGCTCATTAATGTACTGAGGGGAGAGAGAGAATTCCTAAAAGAGGCTGCATCCCTTCTGTCCAGCCAGGAGGGACACTGAGTGCAAAGAACCCGAGCCAGCTCTTGTTATCTGCCTGTTCCCTACGTTTGAGGGAGATCCTGATCTCATCAGCTGAGCACATGGCTTCAGGGCAGTAGGCAGCGTGGGTGCTACACAGTCAAAGCAAAGGAAGGCAATTAAAATCCAAGGTGATACTTGCTTGATGTACACCAATGATTAGGTCCCATCAGGAACAGGCACTTGAGTTTCACACCAGATAATTGGTCCAGTAATTCTAGTATCTTGCTTTGGGCATGGCCAGTCCCTGAGGCTTTAGAGGAAGGTGGAATGACTCATGTAATGCAGTACATTTATTTTACATCCTCCCCTGTCCTCTTCATCATTCTGAGCCTGCTGCCCTTTAATTCCATTGTCTCTTTGTTCTTAGGTTGTGAGATTGGCCCCAAGGAGAACTGAACAGTTTTTCACTGGGTTCTTAACACTTTGACTACTGGCTGCAGTGCCAGTCCCGCAACACAGGAAGCAGGTTGTTGTTCTGGAGAAGATGCTGCTATGATTGCATAATGCCCTGGTGTGATTCCCCTCTGGGATTCTGTGGGCAGGTCAGAGGACCATTCCACAGGCAAGAAAGTGCCTTGGTGAGAGGGTACCAGGAGGCAAACAAGATGCACTGTCTTGAGAACTAATCTTAGTGAAAAGTTAAGGGAGTTGAGCTGATTTCCTTTGGAAAGAAAAGACTTGAGGTAACAGTCTCCTCAGATCCTCACATGAATTGAGTGCAATGGTTTCCTCTGCTGAAGAGTCTGCAACCAGCAAATTGTACCTTGGTTATAGAACACTTTCTGTAGGAGCACTCTGGAAAAACATATGGGTTATCTGTAGAAAACCTAATAAGTTACGTATCGGAGCCTGGGGAAGTTCTGTAGAATACTAGCCTCTGGGCTCATGTGGCTCTGTAAGAGCTCAAGGTTAGTGAATAATCATCCCATTTCTTCTCAGGACTGTTCCATGTCCCATCTAGTTCAGTACCAAGGACAGCAGCCCCCATTTCTTTCCATGGCTTCTGTGGACCCACCCATTCCAATGTATTTCCTTTAAAAAAACAACAACATTTTGTACAATATATTGTTGTGAGGTAGCAGGGCTGGCAGAGGGGTTAGATTCCTTGAAATGTCAAAGGTCGCCTGTTCTTCATAGGCTTTAACTCCCAGACTCCTGTTTACACGTGCCTGCCCAACCACATTGTGGAGGAAATCAGGCTGCATAAGAAGGGAATGAGCTAGTTGATCCCAAGTCTCTTCCAACTCAAAATCCTATGCTTCATAAGTATGTGCAGTCAGGTGCCAGACACTGATGTCCTCCCTTTATCCCCAGCACAACCAACAGCGGGGCAAGCTTCCTACACTCTCCCTTTCCATTGTCTCTCCCCTGTCACCCAAGATGTGGACCTCTAGGAATGCGAGAGAGTTCCGATTCCATGCTATGGTGCAGCGATCCCCACCAAGAGGGGCAGTCGGTCACAAAATGGGGGCAGTTTATACTGTAGGCATCTGGGCACTAGATTAGAGCCACCAACTGACTTTCCCACTGGCCATGAGAGGGTATTGACTGTCCTTAGCTGACTGAGACCCTTTCTGTCTCTCTCTGGGCTAAGTTCTGAATTTGTGTGTAAAGCAGAGAAGGAAAGAAAACTGGGAAGAAAAAGGAAAGCAACTTAGCCAAGCAGGAGCATTTGGGGCCATCTCCAAGCTCCTCTGAGGCTCTGCCCCCAGGGTTGCTCTGTGTTGCAAGAGATTGAATCTCTTGGGCTACAAACTTGTCTGCTCCCCGATCCATGACTTGTATTGGGTTTACAGCCATAGTCAGGAGGAGATTCTGAAAAATAGCCAAAACCAAAAGAAACCTGAGGCAGAGTCTCACTCTAGAATGAAATCAGCCCCTCTAGCTCCCCACAACAGAAGCTCTGCTCTCTCCCCATCACTTATCCCTCTGTCTCCCTCCTCTGAACAAAATAACTGCTCTCCCGGCCCCCAGCCAAGTGTAAGAAATCCCCTCCCCTAAGCAGGCCTAAAGCCCCCTGCTTCCTCTCCGACAATAACCCCACTTCCCTGCAAGCAGCCATTCCAGGCTCCTTAACTGTACTTCCTTATCCTGTATTGTCAGAGTGAACCCCCACCACTCCTGGCTTAAGGCTGGGTTTGGCCACGGGGAGGCGGTGAGTGCTGGGAGAGGAAAGGGAGCATGTGTGGGTGGTGGCCCCAGCAGGACTTTAGCGTTCCAACCTGACTTTGCCTGCTTAAGGTTAGAAACCCTCCCTGTCATAGTGCCCTTGGTGGCCATTCAAAACCCTTAAAGACTAGCTGGTCTCAGGTGACCTCCCAAAGTATCCTGGCACCCATGTGCATTCGTGATAGGGTTAGCCAGTTTCCAGAAGGTTAATGGAAGAGCATGACAATGGAGGCAGTTCTGGGCTATTTTATGGGGAGCCCATCTACCCACTCCTGCAGGGTATTGCATATCGCATGCTCAACCAATGAAATACCAGCCTGACCTCATCAGCGCGAACTGAGGGCAGGACACTGTTTCATGCAGTTGCTTGAAAGCTGCCTTTTATGGGTATTCTATCATTCACATCTTTTATCTGGGAGTGGGAATAACACACTTCCCACCAGCCCTGTGCATGCTAAGTGTGCTTTGCTCACGTGCCATTCCATCTGCCCATCTTTAACCCCAGCTTCTGTAGCCTCCACGGACTGCACGCAGCTGTGTACTTCTGGGAAGTCTCGCTGAGCTCTGGTGTGCAGGCTGTGCAGAAGCACCGGATATAGCGTTTCTGTGAACTCTTCCACTCAGCAGCAACTAGGAGCTTCTCCAGGAGTGGAAGGAGTGTTCAGCCAAGGGGATGTGCTGAGTACACGCTTTCCTGGTAGAGTAGTGCACCTATAAAGCTGCAGGCAGTACACTAATGGCCTGACGCACCTGGATACCGAGAGAGATCTCTGTTACACTGGTGGGTTATTGCTCTGGATTCTATTCTTCAGCTGAGGAGTCCGTTTCTGCCCATCTCTAATGGGCTGTCATGGTGGAAGGGCTCTTTACCTATAAAGCTGATGGCAACCCCCTTATGCTGCCCCAGTCTGTGTGTGAGGGCTGCTGAGTGCAGTACAGATGCTATATTGCCTTGCACAGTTGCTGCTGGTGGCTGACTCATGACTTTGTACAGCACTTGAGAACACTGAGACTATGACAAGCGCTAGAGAAACCCCAAATATCTCTTGATTGATGGTCCTGATGTCCTGTCATCTGGGGCCACTGCGCAAAGGAGATGTGATGGGACAGAAAGAAACCTTTGCTTGATTTTAACCTGACTGGGGAATGGAGGAGCTTCATTTTTGGTACTGATCATATTAAACAATAGGCGAGGTATTTTTTTCACTTCCTGTCCTAATTAAGTATTGTCTAAGGGTGTGGTGCACCATTAAACAGTGGCTGTGCTCTGCCCTGATGTGAATGCATTTCCGTGGGTGTGTGGGGAGGGGTGCGTGAAACAATTTGTGTTGATGGCCCATGAAACCGTCTCTGCATTTCCGGTTATGAGGGAGGAAGGAGTTGTGCGAGAGGCTTTGGTGCCCCTCATTTGAGGGGCTCTGGGCTACACCAGCAACCCAGGCCAGATGTCAGGTGCGTGTTTAATAGCTGGGCACTTCCTGTTGAAACGGACCTTGTGTCTTGCCTGGGTCAACTCTGAACTATGCTGCTGGGATAACAGGGAGGGCTGCACAGGTGGTTGGTTTTGGGGCACGGCTCCCCCAGTTTCCAGCTGACTCCCATGATCCAAGCTGGTGTCACTTTTAGCAGCCAATGTGATTTTGCTGCTAATAGATGAATGCCAGAGCCTGCCGGGTGTATGGCTGGGTCTCCAGGAGGAGGTTGGCGATTCCTAAGGAGCATGCTCATACAAGGAGACAGACTGGAAACGAGAGGCCCACAGCTCGGAAGGGAGCCATCTGGCACAAAGAGAGAGCCAGACAGGAGTGTGATCAGAGGCCCCTGTGAGACAAGTCACATACTGCTTGTGTGCCTAACTCAGCACTAACGCTTTTCTCTTGAAAGATTCAATAGCTTTGGTGTAGGCTCCTGCCTGTAGGTGCTGTTTTACAGCTTGAGTGCTACCGTGACCTCAGACTGAGGAGGAGTGACTGCCTGTGTTAACAGTTCCTAAGAAGGCTTGCTCTGGTATTGCTTGTGTGGCTCTCTTCTTCTGCCTGTTATTCCACTAGGGCCATATCTGTCCATCACCAAAGAGGGTAGCTGAAGATGGAAAAGAATGCCTTGCACTTGCGGCACCTTCCTTCCAGAGATCTGAGTGTTCTGCAGGACGGTGTGTGTGCGGGGGTGTGTGTGTGTGGGGGGGGGGGGGGGCTGAGACTCCGCTGTAAGCAGTTGCTCAATATCCATAGTGCCCCCTGCTGTCATGTCATGATGGTGCAGGGTCCTTTGCCTCTAGTGCTCCTATTCCCACCATTCTATTTCTGCCACACTCTACGTCTTCTTGGTCTGAGCCCTCTGGCCAGGCCACCTTTCAGCGCCGTTCCTCTGGGGTAACCAAGAAGTGCAAATGAAAATGGAAAGCCTTAGTGACCATGTAGCAGGCCTTCAGCCCCTGTCTGGGCTCAATAGTCCATGCCCCTCTCCTGAGGCTTACACTGCCCCTCCTGCAAGGAAGTGGTAGGGATCCCAAGCCCACTCTCTTCTCTGGATCTCAGCCTAGGGCCTTTTTGATCAGCAGCTCTGCTCTGTTTCTTATGATCCCTTGCTGGTTCCCTGAGCTGCTTCCTGCCTTTGCCAGCTTGCAGGTATATATGGAGCTGCACTCTCCAGACTGCTTTCCCTGAAGTTTTGTTCCCCAGTTGCAGCGTTTCCCAGGCTGTTGCTAAGCAGCTTTCCCTGGATGGCGCCTGGTTTCTCTG
This sequence comes from Mauremys reevesii, assembly GCF_016161935.1. Lineage (NCBI taxonomy): Eukaryota > Metazoa > Chordata > Testudines > Geoemydidae > Mauremys > Mauremys reevesii. The sequence goes on from NC_052625.1 coordinate 63,200,251, forward strand.
GCAGCTGCCTGGAATTCATCACTTTTGCTGTTTTCTGCCTTTAAGGCCAATCTCAGGGTATGAGCTCACCTCTCCGTTCTCCCTCACTGGCCCTGCAGTCCTTCCTGTATAGGAACCACCCAGTCTGGTTCCCCTCTGCTGGGTCTAATCCTTCATTAGCTGTCTCCCCTCCAGGTGCCACAGGATGGGCCCTCAGATGCCGTATTAACCCTTTACTTGTCAGTGTGGGACATGCGCCTCATCACAAATGTCAGGCAGCTGATGTTAATGCAGCCTGCCTACTCTACAGCAGAAGGCACTTGCTCTCTCTGCCGGGCTGAAGAGGATGGTAGACGAGGGGGTGCTCTGTGACTGTGGGGCCTACTTTTGCTCTTCCCTGGTTTCCTCCCTCTCTCGCATCTGGGCAGAGTTCCTCTGGGCAGTGTCCGCTGGCTCCCTTGATGCCTTCGAGGAGCAGTGGGCGCTGTCCGGGGTTCTCCGCTCGGTGTCCCCATCCAGTTCCCTTTGTTTAGCCCTGGGACCTCACTCCCATCCCTGTTAGATCTTTAGTTCTCCCCCGTACTTAATTGAGATCCCGGACCTTGTGGATCCTCCCCTTAGGTTGGGGGAGGTCCTTTAGCAGTGTCCGCCCATCTCCAGGATCCCAACAGACTGCCAGGCTGATTCCATCTAAGGACAGATTGGCAGACTTGTGGCCGAGCTGCTGGAACATAAATAACAGAGACAGACCACTGGAGACTATTCCCCTTCCTACCGCCACTAATAGCTAGAACCATCTTCAGGAGCAGACAGGGACAGAGAGCTATGGGTTGAACATCAAGAGCTCCTGACTCTGACACCGACTCCTTCTGTGCCTTGGGAAATTCCTTAATCTCTCTGTGCCCCAGTTCCCCACCTGTAAAATGTGGATACCGATACTGACCTACCGCCAAGGAGGGACATAAGGATTAGGGTTAGGGTTTTTGAACAGCCCTTTGCAGATCAAAGGCCTGCATCAGTACTGGGAGGAGAGGGATTGAACCAAAACCTGGATCCAACCCCCGCCCTCCGATCTCTCCGTAAAATGCAGATTGGCTTAAATGTAGAGCTGGCCTTCGTGGCTCAGGCCCCTCTCTAGCATGTGATTGAGTGTTACGTGTGTGCCCTTCTCTGTAGCAGAAGGGGAACAGGGCAGGGCCCTTTCTTCTGGGGAAACAGATGTGATCACTTTCTTTATACTCGGTCTGGAGCCGATTCCCAGAGGGACCCCACACCAGACCAGAGTAGATGCAATTTACGCAGAAAGCAAGAGTAAGGGGATAATGAGAATGAAGGGGGAGAGGCGTCCTCTATTATCTAAGCCTCCAGAGACCTCCTTCCACCTGGGTACCCCCAACTGCCCTTGCATAGAGAGACATTCAGTGCATCAATGCACGGGCATTGCTCTGAAAATCTTCTCTCCCGGCTCCTGACAGACGGCCATCATTGTTGCTGACAGCTAATAAAATTATGCTGTTTGTGGCTAACGTGTCCACTAAACAATGTAATCTGTGCACAGTGAGAACAATGCATCATGTGGGTCCGCAGGGCCCAGTGATATTGAGTTACTGTTAGTCAGCAGAGAAGGGATGCTGAATTGAATGCAATAACATTCACTCAGCACTCTCCGGGGAGAGGGGGAGCAGAGGCTGAGTCCTGTAAGGAGGGACATGAATTACAGGTAGAATCTCGCTTAATTCATCTCCCGAATTCTCGGTCAGCTTGGTGCTCCAGGGTCTGCCTGGCTGTAGAGGATGCTTAGCGAGGTGACTGGGCTTCGTTACAGCTGATTGTTCTGCAGCTCCCACCCCATTTCTCAACTCCATTTCCCCTCCTCAGGGCTGCTCTGGAGCCATAGGACCTGGCCCGGTTCTCAGGAGTGCCTGAGCAGCCGCTGAAAAGGATCCGTTGTTTTCTGCAAATAGCCCTTGCAAAGGGCTTCAGAGCTACTGGGCCCCACTTGTGTCAGATCTTGACCCCCATTCCTTCCTCCACCCCATAGACACACACTATCTACTTAGTCTCCTGCTCTTGGACCTGTATGAGCCACTCTGCGGCTTAGTTAAGGGGAAGGGAAAAGTGCAGCGATGGGTCGCGTCCCCAGTTACCAGAGACTCCTTGGCTCATGGTGCTGAGACTTGATAGGAAGGTATGTAGCTCTGACCTTTATTGCTTATGTCAGAAATTGCCTGGGCATCTGCATGGCACTGACTAGACTCTCAGAGTCTTGTCTCAGCAGGTGACAGCCACTCCTGCTGTGTTTCTCTTTCTCTCTCTCTCTCTCTGGTAACAGTATCTTTTTAAACATATCATTGGGTTTGCACTGTGACAAGTGACCCATTCTGAATAAAATAAGAAATGACTCGTATCCCAGCTCAGATCTGAGTCTCTCGAAGGTCAGGCAAGGTTGGTTTAAAACCCCTTTGTATGGTGTGTGTATTCCACTTGCCTTACCAGGTTTTTTTATATTTTGGCCAGGAGAAAAAGAAAAAAACACCACCACCAAAACGTCCCCCTGGCAGTTGTTCTCACGGCATTTCTGGCCTGACTGGAACCAGGAGAGTCTGGAAATCTCCTGATCTACAAAATTTCCAACCCACAATGATGTCTGAAAGATCTCACCTGCGCTGAGCTATGGCCACCGTGGATGCTTCCCAAGTAGGTGGTGGTAGGGGAATCTCAGATTCACTAGCTCAGTGTAGGTTGGATCTTTATCTGAAGTTATGTGTGCTGGAAATCCTGTCGGATTGGACTCGCGCAGTCATAACATTGATTCTGCCCTCTGTTAAATGGGTGTAATTCGCATCCCCCTTGGTGAGAGCTAAAATTGTGTAACCGAGGACAGAATTGGATCCATATGTATCAGAAACAGAAAACTCGTAGGTCTCCTGTGATCCCTCTCTAAGACCACTGGGAAATTCTTCCCTAGTGTCTGTTGACAGGGCTTTATCCAGTCTTGTCTGAACTAGAGCTCTCTCCCTCTCGCTCCGTGATGTGTTCTAGAGAGCCTCTTCCTGAAGTCTGAAATAAAACAGCAGCAACGTTTGGGGTGAGGTCACTGCCTCTTCTCTCTGGCTGCTGCTGCTACATGACTTATCCCTGGCTCAGGAAAAATACCTGGGAACAGCTCATCGTTTTGCCTTTTGAACTGCACCAGATTGCACCAGATACTGAGTCTGTTCAATGCATTGCCTAGTAAAAGAGATCCCCAGGCCTCACTAAAAGCCCTTCAGCCCCCTCCCTCCACCCACCCACACTCCTTATTACAAAACAAAGCAACAATATTATTAACTGGAGCCGAGTGAATGATTTGTACCAAATAATAGTCAGTGATTTTTTAAAAATGTATCTTCTGCAATAGCTAATTCCTTATGGTAGGAGGGAATCTCCCACCCGTCGGCTCCTTCAGGCCCCAGTTCAGCAAAGCACTGAAGCATGTGCTTAAAGTTACTCATGTACCTTGCTGGCCTGGGGCATGATGACTAATAATAATTCTATTACTATTTCCTGGATAGCACTTTCCAGCAGTAGATCTCAAAGTGCTTCAGGATCTTTTAATGTTTTGCTCCTCGACCCCCCTGTGAGGTTGTTACCCCCAGTTTGCTGTTCCCAAGAGTTTGCTGGGTAGTGCTGCCTTCGTTCTGGTCAAAGCACCTTCCCTAATGGGACTGGGCTGTGTCGGGAGAATCCAAATGAGCAGCTGCAGTGGGATAAGCTATAGGGCTCCTCTTATCCTGGAATGGTCCACCTGAAAGCTCCCATCCTTGGGGGAGGGGTGCGCTTGGATGGGCTTGGAAGCACAGCATGGCTTAGGTGGCATGGCGTGGCGCCCCAGCAGTGCAGCACCTAGCCCGCATCTAGAGAAGGGATAGGAAGGAAGGAATACAGATGTTTCCTGACAAGCTCTCCAGGAATGACTGGGAGCCGGAGGAGGCAGTACAGCTGTTGTTATGATACATGCTGTGTATCCTCACAAACTGTATATCACAGCAGGGATAAGGGGGATAGCCTGGGCTCTGGGGTATTAGTCAGACTCACTGTGATAATGTTGGTACCCTGCCAACTGGTCTGTTTCGAATGGCAGGCCCATATCTTCCAGGAGGTCTGACGGCAGGGTCCCTTCCCCCCCGGGTCTGGCACCCCAATCAGAACCATCTCTCTCACTCACTCTGCTGGGCTGTGATTGGGTAGAGAGCCTGATCTCCATGTATGAGACAACAGGGTGCAGAAGAGTCCAGTGCTGAGGATGGGAGAAGATCTAAGGCCGTTGATCCCCCTGTGTCCCTGAGCCAGTGTTCAAAGGGGAAGTGGAAACATTTAATCCCCCTTCCGGCACAAAACTAAAGGGTCTGGATGTGTCTGGCTGCCTACTTATAATGTGTCTCTCACTAGGGTGTCTGAGCACGGCTCTGTTTGCGTGCAGATGAGAACTGTTTGAGTGTCATGTCTGTAACATATTTGAATGTGCTGGTGTGCAAAGAATGCAGGTGATACTGACAGGATGGAGGACTCTATCCAGGGAAGCAGTGACTCTGAAAAAGATTTGGGGGTGATGGTGGATAATTAGCTGAATGTGAACTCCCAGTGTGATGCTGTGGCCAAAAGGACTAATGTGATCCTTGGATGCATAAACAGGAGAATCTTGAGTAGGCGGGGAGAGGTTATTTTACCTCTGTATTTGGCACTGGTGTGACTGCTGCTGGCACACTGTGTCCTGTTCTGGTGCCCATAGTTCAAGAAGGATGTAGATAAATTGGAGAGAGCTAGGGGAAGAGCCACGAGAATCATTGAAGGATTCAAAAACAGGCCTTATAGTGATAGATTCAAAGAGCTCAGTCCGTTTAGCTTAGCAAAGAGAAGGTTAAGGGATGACTTGATGCCAACCTATAAGTATCGATATGGGGAACAAATAGTTAATAATGGGCTCTTCAGTCTAGCAGAGAAAGGTACTGATTTGATTCCCGTGGCTGGAAGTTGAAGCTAGACAAATTCAGGCTGGAAATAACAGTGAGAAAAATTAACCATTGGAACAACTTAACGAGGGGTGTGGTGGATTCTCCATCAGGATTGGATGTTTTTCTAAAAGTTCTGCTCTAGGAATTATTTGAGGGCAGTTCTCTGGCCTGTTCTATACAGGAGGTCAGACTAGATGATCACAATGGTCCCTTCTGGCCTTGCTGACACTACACATCTATGAATGTGTGGGCATAAGTGTACATGACTCTGGGTGGAGCAGAATCCTTTCCTATCTGTCACCATACCGCTGCAATGTGGGCCATACTCAGCCAGTCCAGGTAACTGCCTGCAACAGAGTCCCCAAATGTGTATGTGACCATTCTGCTGGGGAAGCAGGTGAGCAGGAGACAAGTTGGTTCTTGGGTTGTTCTCTTTTAAGTCACAGCCTCTTGTGTATTTTGCTGATCCTTTGGGCCCAGCAGGGACACAGCACATGGAATATTTGGGGAATTTTCCATCTACCACGTACTGCAGACTTTTTCAAATGGAAATACTGGTGAAACCATGCTGTTGAACTCCACTGTGGATCCGTTAGAATTGGGCTGTAACTGGAGAAGACACCATTACAGGCAGAGTGGGAGATGTCAGGTGTGCACCTGAGAAGGTGGAACGTAAGCTCTTTCCACCTAGGCTGTGAAAACAGCCCTCCTGCTCCTTACCCTGTTGATTTTCAGACCTCAGACAGCCGCTTTCCCGCATCGGCTCTTCGTCACAGTGGCTCTTCTTCCCATACTGCTTGACTCCCTAGAAAGCTCAGCAGAGTGATGTTTCCAGGAACCCTCACCATGTGCCCTGATTGTAAATAGCTGTTGAATAAAGAGGCAGACTGGCCTGGAGGGAGTTGGAGCAGTGCCTCTTTTCTCTCTGCTAAATACTCTATCACTGCACGCTATAGCACTTCCCTTCTCCCCATGAACACATGTAATTACACACTTATACACCTACACCACAGGCACTTGCACAAAGGTACATGGTCCTGAACATGCCCACTGTGCTTGCACATTACAACTCTGTGTGCACAAATGCTCCATATACGCTTGCAACCCTTACCCAGGCATACTCCTCTCTGTACATGCACTTGCAGATCTATGCCCTGTTGTGTGTAGGCACCTATATTTACACACACTCGCCCACTTGCCCCCCCCTCAGTCACTCACTTGTGCACCCACTTGTGCGTGCCCCCCTCTGCAAGCTCCCCCGCACCTCCTGCATGCAGTTACACTGCTGTGCTGTCTCCTCAGACCAGCTCTCACCCCCTGTACAGTGATGTTCAGATGAATAAAAAGCAGCATGGAGCAGGCATCTTTGCTGGACAAAGCCCACTCATGGTCCAGCACTGAAGTAGTTAATGTACGAGGACAGAGGTGAAAAGGCAGGAGACTGGACTAAATGACCTATCAAGGTCCCTTCCCATTCTACAATCGGTCACCCACTGGTTCCAAAAGCCAGCATTTCCCAGCCAGTCACCCATGTTCAGCAGGAATAAGAGAGAGAAGGAGAGACCTCCAAAGGATAAGCAGACACCTGAGGCAGGTGGTTATGGACTGTTCAGGCACATCCCAGTGACATGCCATGGGAATCAGGCATCCTAGACTGCAGAGGGCTGTGAGACTGAGCATGGAGAGTGAGAGAGGCTGGAGAAGAGCTAATGTCCCCTCACTAGTGCTTTACAAAAGGCCTCCAGAACTAACTGATTAAGGACTGGCTGAGAGTCAGCTGGGTGTAGCTGAATGTGCATTTATTTGATTAAAATCCCCTTCCCCCACAAAACGTATATAAATATCACAATAAAAATCCTACACTGGAGAGTGTGTTAAGGTTGCAAAGTCAAGCACCCAAAAGTCAGGAAATGCCACAATTAAAGGGGCCAGTGCAACCTTAATTCGACTCCATCTGCATGTGCATTATTGATACAGCCCTTAATATCCTGATCACATGTGTAAATCCAGTGGGACTTTATTGACTTGAAGGATGCAAGTTAAAGATACACATTGTGTAGATGAGATCAGAATCTGGCCCAATGTCTTTTGGATGAAATGCACAACTGAGATCTTGATCACTTGTGGGCACTAAAGGGCCAGTGGCTCTTCTTGCAAGAGTACTGGCCAAATTCCAACTTGGGTAATTACATTTTGCCTCCATAATTCCCTGTGTTCCTTCAAATTCAGGATCCTCTTTCCCTTTATGTCCTAAACCATCGGATAATGTTGTGTACTGTGAAACAGATGCCGTGTACCACCCCAGAGGCAGCTGCATTTCAGTGCTGACTTGAAGTGATCCCTGGGTGTAGCTTGTAAAGCTCTTTTGGCATGAAAGAGGCTAGAGAAGCGTGAGGCAGCATTATTTCTCTAGTTTTGGGCTATTTGGTTTCTAAACTCTCTGTTAAGGGAGATGTGCAGAAGGGGCTGAATATGCCACCCTTCCCATAACATGCACCAGCCCCCCTGGATGCTTCTGATAACAGGAAAAAGATTCGCAAAAGCACATACAGAGAAGGGGCATCTCTTGTATTTCAGCAGTGTGAGTGTCGCTTGGAGTAACAGGCTGCAAAGAAGGAAAGAGATAAGGGCTGTGTTGGGAAGGGGAGTGCACCAGGTGTGACAGTTGGAAATTATGATCTGTGATATGGGGAGGGGGTGTGGGAGTATGATTCTGCCTAATGGCTCCATCACTGCATATATGCATCCAATTCTCCAGGCTGTACTTCTCCACGCAGCAGCTGGTGATGCTAATCCTTTGCCCTTATCAGGCTCACGTAACAGTGATTATAAGCGTGTCCTCTAAGGAAGCATTTTCCCCCAAAGAGGAGGGGTCTGGGAAGTGCAGATGGCAGAGGTTCTTGTGTCCTGGGTGAATGGTTGGGGTTGGACCGTGTAGTCTGGGCTGGGAACTAGATTGCAAACAGGCGGGATGTTGCCTGGGTATTTCTCTTGAATTGAAGTTACTGTAAGGAGCAATGTATCTTCTGACTGAGAAGTGAGTGTCAGACGGTGCCTGTTACATTACGAAGGATCCTCATTTAGTTTTGCATGGCCCCTTGTGGACTCCTAATGGGTCTACGTCGCTTTCATTGTGGTTTTTTTTTTTTTTTGATCATGTTGCTGGCCAGCGTTCAGAGTCCTGTTAAAGGCACAGTCCTGTTTTGCTGGCATCTTTAGCCCAACCGGAAGCTGGAATAATAATTTAATATTAATTATTATTATTATTTATTAATGATGTCTATTATGGTAGTATCCGAAAGCCTCAGCCAGGGTTGGGACCCTGTTGCTGGGTGTTTTATGATGGCAGCTGAAAAAACAATCCCCACCCCAGAGAGGATAAATAAACCTTGCACAAGATGGAAGCTCTTTGCATTAGCTTTCCTTCCTGGTTTTGTACACCCAAGCAATGAGGGCAGTTTAGCTGAGTATCAGTAAATAGTTTCCAATTGCTGAGCTCTCTGAAGCTGTAGAACTGTCTCCCCAGGGAAGCTGGGAGTCCCCTTGTCTGCAACATTTAAAACTAGACTGGACAAAATACTAGGCAACATGCTGTGGGGAAACAATCTGTGGAGATGGGTAGGTGCAAAGGGCCTGTGTGACTCCTCCTCAGAACTGCCCCTCTAGCCTATCTGAGCTTCACCAGTTAACCCATTGAAACACCCACCCACCAACTCTGGTCTCATTTTGATCTCGTTGGTGGCGAACCAGAGACAGCTGGCACCAGAAAGCCCCATGTGACCCAATGGAACTCCAGTGAAAGAGGGATTAATAATAATTTTTTAAACAGCTTCATTTGGCTGTCCTGTGGATTCGTGGCTGTGCCTGGGAGTTGTCATTGCTACACCTGGAGTTGCAGACACGGAACAGCGCGCACATCCCCTTCCACCCAGCACGGGGAGGGGGGCATTAGAAATGGGAAATAAATCGCAGCACTGAGCATCCAGAGGGCTATTTTGTTTAGTGTGTATTCTGGGGCCACTCAGCCTTTCAGCATCTGCTGTGTTCAGGAGGCAGCTGGTACTCAAGCAGCTAATGAAATTGCCACTGATCTCTTTTCTTTGGTGAGAATAATTCTCCAAGAAGATCTCTGAAGGCTCCTGACTTCCCGTGCAGTTTGTAAGCTGTTGGCTTTGCTGCGTAGCAGTTTCAGCATCCACCTCTGTGGGAATTAGTGGAAAGCTGGAATGGTGACAGCCTGGTTCATGTTGGAGTTTGGTGTCTGTCAACTCAGCAGCACTTTAATTATACCCCTGTTCCTTTCAGCAGTGTCCCCAGGGAGCAGCCTGGGGACTTCTAGCTTTATCTACACTCCTCACTTCTTGAGCTAGAGGGGTAACCATTGGCCTCTCTACTCAGACCTTCCTTGAGAGAATTCCGAACATACAGGCACCAAGTCTGCCAACTTGCTTTGCATACAATGCATTCAAGTACTCCCTGGAAGAACTATCAGAGCATGACATCTTTTGAGGACTGTTGATCTGGGCCCTATTTGAACCACCAACCTTGGGATGACAGATTCCTTATCCCAATCCTTTGAGCAAACCAATTGACCTGCCCTAAGCCTGGACTGGAGACTGTGTCCTAGAAATGAAATGCCTCCATTGCTCATTTTCAACCCACTGAGTCACTCAGAGGATTCACTGAATGCCTTTTGCTTAAATATAGATATTTATTACTTGTATTGCTGTAGCGTCTAAGCGCTGCAGTGATGGACCAGGACCCCATTGTGCGAAGTGCTGTACAAAACCAGAACAAGATGGGCCCTGTTTATAATCTAAGCATAAGACAAGAGGCAACTAGTAGATGCAGGAGGAATAGAAGGAACCAATGAGACAGTACTGGTCAGTAGGCTGGGTAGTTGTCTCACATAGTAAATATGTGTCTCTAAAGTTGGCTTCGTGCATTATATTAAGCTAAAAAGCTAGCAGCTGTTGAAGTCTAGGACAAGAAGCTTCATTCCACACAGGAGACTTGGCTCACGCTCTGCAGTGTGAGTGAGATTTCTTTGCTGTCCTCACACTACTCCACGTCAATGGGCTGGCAGTTGGACGCTGGGAACTTGGAGCACGGTGAAAGTAGCACAGGTTGCTCTGAGTCTTCGGTGTCTTCCAGATCTGAAACAACTGGGAGCTTCATGGTCCCCTGACATACAGCTGTGTCTCCCTCCATTTAATTCCTCAGGCAGTGTTTGCTGTTTAAAGGGGGTGTGAGGCTCTGAACTGTTCTTCCCGTGCCTTGTTCTGTATTCTTAATTGTGAAGTGATTCTTTTTGGGGCACTTGCATGTTCCAGTTACCCAAAATCCGTTTTAGGGTTAATGCATGTTCATTGCAGAAGCAAGCAAGTACTTTGTACAATCTTATAAATTGATGGTATCCGCCTTAATTAACACCCAGTGCTGAGCTAGCCATCCACGCATCCTTCTTATTGGCAACAGCTGAGACTTGCTTTTCAACTTTCAGTTTTATTAAATCATGTGTTGCACAGAACAATAAAGCCCCGATCAGATTATGGAGCATTTTAATCTTTTGCATATCTCAAGCACATTTCATCTGGTGATCTAGGATTGTTTTACAAACATTAATTATGAAACTGCATAACCCCCCTCTGAGGAAGGTAATAACTGCAATAATACTTAGCACTTACACTGGGCTTTGGATGTACAAACAATAAGCTTTAAAATTGAATGAATGGCAGTAATTATTGTCATTCTTGTTACACACGTGAGAAAACTGAGACACAAAGAGGTGAAGTGTCTTGGCCAGAGTTATTCATCAAGTCAGTGATGGTCAGAAATAGAGCCCAGGGGGTGCGACTCTAAATTCCTGGCTTTAGTTACAAGGCTGCCTGCCATTCCTTGAGTTGGGTCTGAATGATGACGTCTCAGGGTGGCATAGATAATGGCAACTACACATTCACTAGCAGGACACAATCTGTAATTGAGCATAATACTGGATTCCACTTCTGAACTTTTTGTTGAGTAGTTTGGTATACCCAGCTTCTTGGCCAATAAAAGGTCCTTCATTTGGGTAATCGATTGTCCTTGGTGCTAGATGGTATCAAAGGGTGACTTAGTTGGAATATTTTTGCCATTTCAAGACAACATGAATCCATTTAACTTGTAATTTACTGGGTTTCCCAATTGTTTTCCTGTTAGCATTTGAGATCAAAAGAAAAAGCAAGGTAGAAAAGTTGACCGATGACTAAACTTTTCTATCCTTTTTTTTTTTTTTAAAAAGGAGGGGGATTGTGGGACATGATCATACGGGGTAGAAGGGTGAAAGGTCAGTCATTGCAATGCATGGGTCAGTGAATTCCTTTTCTAGGCAGTCAGCATGCTGCGTATTATCATTGCATTATGAAGTATGAAAATCCCAAATGTATAAGACTATCCAATGAAACTCGAGAAAAATGGTATTAAAATATCCCTAGGTCTTAGCCTGCCCCTGGACTTGCCTAACTAAGCCAAACCCTTTTCAGTTACAGACACGAGAGTAGAAGACTAAAAGCCTTTGTCTTAAGAAACCCTGTGTTTCCGTCGCTTGCCTCTCAAGGCTCTGCCTGTCAGTATTTCAGTCGTGCTGAGCTCCATTTCTTTAGTGTCAGAGATCATCTTCCTAACTTTGATGACTTGTCATCTATCCTCTGGCTTCTTTGATGCCACCAGGTGAGTCCCAGAGTCATCTGTTGTATGAGCCACTTGAGAATGGTGAGCTTGTGGAAACGGTATCTCGGGAAGCAAATTAATTTCTGTCCCTCTTCCCAGTGCAATAAGCCAGTTGACAAATACTCTTGTTTTTAAACGCCCCACGCACACATTACACCTTCCCAGTTTCCTCTTGGAGGCCCTAGCGTTTCAAATGATCTTTTGCTCTGCACAGGTATCAAGTAATAAATTCATAACTTTGCTTTGTATATCTATTGCTCCAAAGCCCATTTGCATGGGTCTCCCATGAGGAGGGGGGGCTGTGTCAGTGTCAACCAGCACGCCATCCCTTTTGGTCTCCATTGTAAAGGTGTTACTGAAAAATGGGGAATTGTGGGAAAATATGTATCAAATGTTTCATGATGGACAGTTACAGCTGGACACACCAATGAATAGTGGTGGGAGAGGCTCAGATTTGGTGTGGAGCTGATGTGCTCTCTCAGAATTGCCGACTGCTCATGTGTTGCAGGAGTTTGGTAAGCTACAGAAAGCACCAGCTGGAAATTCAGTTTGGAGCGAGCTCTTCACAACCGAGAGTGGTCCAAAGCCATTCCCAGGGACAGAACAAATACTGCAATATTTTGATAGTTAACAGAATATACACAGACTGTGACTGCAGTTGTACTGAGCAATAGCCCCAGGTACAGTGATGACTGCAGAAGGCCAAAGCGGATAAATAGGTCTTTAAGAAACCAAAAACTGGCCAGGATTTCATCACTTCTGACATCTCTTGGGAGAGCTGCTCGCCCACAGAGCATTCCTTCCTCCCCCAGGGCTGAGCAATGACAAGCAGAAATACAGGCATGACTGGCATCTGCACAGTGAAAGCAGCATGGCCAGCTGTTGTGCACAGCTGCATGGGAACGTATGGAAAATCTATTAATTGGAGTCGGGACACAATACAAACAGTTTGTTATGGTGTCAAGGATATTTCATTGCACGATCACACAGCAGATGTGAAGTGATGCAAAATGCTACATGTGTACAGATAGCTGCATGGGGCGGGTGGGGGGGGGGCAGGGAGAAATCAGCTCCTTCTGTATTCTTTTATAATATGCTGAATGGTATGGAATGATGTCCAGCAGGGCTGGCTCCAGGGGTTTTGCCGCCCCAAGCAGCCCCCCCAAAAAAAAAGCCATGATCACGGCAGTTCAGCGGGAAATCCTTCGCTCCAAGCGAGAGTGAGGAACCCTCCGCCGAATTGCTGCCGAATCCCTGAAAGTGCCGCCCCACTCCCGAGTTGCCGCCCCAGCACCTGCTTGATAAGCTGGTGCCTGGAGCCAGCCCTGATGGCCAGAGTTTGTGATCAGGTAAAGAAACATCCCATTCCTAGGATTGTACAAAAGGGTGCAAAAGGGAGATTAAGATAGGAGCCTCAACTCTGAATTTGTGACTCTTGTGAAATATAAAATCTCAACTTTAAAACTGTAACATGCTAGCTTTTGGGCATGCATCCCTGTTCCTCTACTGGGTGGAATGCTAGACATGCACAAGTGTGTCTCATAAACCGTTTGCTGCTCCACTTAAAGGGATAGCCTCCATTAGTTCATGACCCAGGGAAGGGGCTATGCTTTTGGAGCAGAAGGACCTGCGTTCTGTCCCCACTAATGATCATAAGTCCCTGAATGTCCGTAGCACGTATGTTTGTATGTCCCATCCCAAGTGAGCCTCATGTGCCACAGAAGCATCTTGCTGGCTGGTGCCTCCTTGTGGGTGTCTTGTTGCTGGGCCTTCTCCTGGGTTGTTGCCTCTGTCTGGGTCTTCCATGGCCTAGCCCTCCGGCCAGGTTACTTAAAAGTTCAATCTTCTTCCAGGGCATCCAAGTCCAGCTGTAACTGAACAGACACCAGGTTGGCTTCTCCCAGCAGACCTCTTTAGATTCTCTTTGCCCAGTTCCTCCTGGCCAGGAGGAAAGTCCTTCCAAAGCAAAGAGAATCACATCAGCCTTTCACAGAGCAGCAGGGTTCCAAGGCTTCTCCCTGCCACCCCTCGTTAGATTTTCAAATACATTGGCCCCGGGACTGCCTCCCTGGAGTCTGACCCCTTGTTCGCTCTTCAGCCACAACCCAGATCAGCTGGTCTCCTCTACAGCCTGTCCAGAACTGCTGGGCTTCATCTTTTAAGTCCTATACCCAGGCCGTCACAGGTGTGGCAGGGTGGGGCTAATGAAGCAGGGCTGGCTAGCCCTGGGCATCTTGGCTGTGAAAAGCCACCCTGTTGTGGTGTGGCACTGTGGTGGCCAGGGACATATGAGTTGCATTAACTTGTGTGCATTATGGAGATGCTGGTTGCAGCTCCATCGTTAAGGTTGAGTTTGACCTTGCACATTAAATCCCTGTTTTCTCTCTTTGTTATGTATGAAAAATGCAGCATACTCTCTCAAGAATTACAGCACTTACTCTTTGAGCACAGAATGAATTTACTGAGCACTTACAAGTAAATCCATTAATTAATTTGAGTTCAGATTAATTTTAAAACGATCCTTTTAAGAAATTTAACATTTGTCAGTCTTGTCTTTGTCCTGAATGATCTTAATAATGGAATAGCACAGACTATTCAAACGTTACATATAATTAAAATTCATTAAATCTTCTGCCTGGATTATGTTTGAAGAAAGTAGGTTATAATTACAATAATTGTTAATAACTTAGTTTATCTAATTGTTCTGAGTGTATGGGATACAGACAGGGTCAGGTCAATAGCTCAGGGATGTTGTAATTTCCAAAACGAAGCATTACAAAACCAGGAAATTCAGAGTTAAGATTACACTTAAAAGAAATCCAAACTAGTTAGAGTATGGATACGCACAGTTAAAACCCCCAAACAGCCTTATCTCTGCCCTCTCTTACTGCTATATCATAACCTTGCCATTATGATTGAGGGATATTAGTGCTTGTTGTCCCAGATGAGATTAAAATTGATTTTTAAAGATGCTATTTCTCTTCCATATGTTTCTTGACTCATGGCATCACTATAGGGCAGACATAAGTGTGCATTTCTGTAACCTGATATGTCTGGCTTTCTTTAAGTGTAACTGAATTTCCTGGGTGTGTAATGTTTGCTTTAGGGATAATTACAGCTGTCCTGTACTTCTTTTAACCCTTAATTTACTTGTGTACCTTCAAGATTAACACCTTTTAAACACTGGCTCTTGTCCTGGAGTACAGTATTAAAAAGCTGACTGCGCCGCTTTGCATTGTGGGCATCCCAAATCCTCACTAGCGTAGGGGGAAGTTTTCTCCCCTCCTCCCCCCATCTTTATTTAGAGAAGAGGGGAGGTGGGGAGAAAATAAATAATGGACAAAGATGAATAAACTCCCTGAGATTGTGAATCAAAGCCTCTGGAAAGGCAGCAGGAGACTTGTACAGTTTCAGCTTCAACCCCCTTGGCCAAAAGGCCCAAGAGAACTCAGACGAGAGCCCTTTAAACAGATCTCTGTCTCGCACTCCTTTGACTTTTTTGCTATTGCTATTTAAAAGAGAAAAGCCTTTTAATATTTAAGCACCATTAACTTGGCTGAATTATTAAATGTCAATTTGCATTATGTGCATAAAAGGATCAATAAACAAAGAGAATAAAACAATGGACTTGGCTGAGGTTAGAGAGATGTCAGCTCCTCTTATCGGAACGGGAGGGAATCGCTCCCTTGCCTGTCGGGCTGTGGTTATTCATTATTGGCACATGAGAGGGAAGGAACTGGGGACTGCACGGGACTCTTCACACCAAAGGCTTTGCAGGGATTTAAAGGGGTGCTATCAAGATGAAAACTATTTGGCTTGGTTTCCAGGGGTGCTGAGCATCCACAGCCCTGTCAGCCTCTCTGGAAAATTGACCAGCTTTTCCTTTCTGCACTTCCACTCCATTTACATGGTGAAACTGGGCTGTGGTGTGTGTCTTTCTGGTTTTTACTAATTTCACTGCTGATAGTTGCTTTTGGGTTGGAGTTTCATGGGCTGGGTGGGTGGGTGGGGAAAACACCACTGAAAACACCAGTTTTTGTTTAATAAAAAAACAATTCCTGAAACTCTATGACAACATTTTTCTGTTTGTGACTATGAGTTTAGTGCTGAATTAAACACCCCTGGAGACTT
Source organism: Mauremys reevesii (assembly GCF_016161935.1). Taxonomy (NCBI): domain Eukaryota; kingdom Metazoa; phylum Chordata; order Testudines; family Geoemydidae; genus Mauremys; species Mauremys reevesii. The sequence continues at coordinate 63,216,063 of NC_052625.1, forward strand.
AAGGCAGGTTTGGCCATTAAAACATTGGGCTGGAATGGGGAGAGGTGTATTCAGTTCCCTGCTCTGTCACAGAGTTTCAGTGTGACCTTGTGCAAGTCATTTAATCTCTTTGTAGCACAGTTTCCCCACCTGGCAAAGGGTGGCAATGATACTTCCCAACTTGGCGGCAGCAGCAGCAATCTCAGGATAAATGCATCCAGGTTTTGTGAGGCGCTCGGGTAGTACAGAGACAGGGGCTGTCTGAGCAGATAGATCATTCTGTTTCCACAGAATGGGTAGAGCATGGGCAGAGGCAGAGCAGGCTTTCCCTGCACCATCCCCAAATGTGCCTCGGTAATCCTGCCCTGAAGGGACAGCATCTAGACATCACAGGGGGGTTCATTCTCTTTTGCCTACTCTCTTCTTGACTTCTCTGCTAGTGCTGCCAGCAAAAGGACTGGTTAATGCCAGTTGTGTTGGGTTTGTGATGTGAACACTGGTCCCCTGAGAGCTGGTTTGAGATCAACCAGCTTTCCTCACCCAAGCCGCAAAACACTCATCAGATAGCAACAATTCAGTCACTATTGACCTGGGCTGAATTCAGACCTAGTACCAGTGTGCTTAGATCCTCTGTATACACTGCGCCGGACAGAGTGAAATGCTCTGTTCTTGCCGAATACCGTTCTGCTGCAGAAAACCCTGATTGGAAATACTTGCATTTAAGGTAACGTTTTTGGTCCAGCTATTTCAGGCCCTAGTGAGGAAAAAATAGAGGGTTTAAACAAATTCTGGTTGGAATCTCCCACTCTCCCCCTCCTCCATCCCCTGCCTTCCATTGCAGGGGGTTAAATGGCTTCTGACTTTCAGATAAGGTATGGTCCAGCAGTGGGTAAATAGGCCCACATGTTGAATCTTTCCCTTTTAGCTGTAAATTGCAGGTGAACCTGTGTGGCACACTTTCAATACCTAGGAGTCCCCTCCTTCCCATGCCTCGTTTATCTGTACCTCTCCTTCTGAGACAGTCACACAGTCTCAGAGCTGCCACTGAATATACTAGGAAATGTAGAAAATGAGTGTCCTCCAGCTCTCTCCGCAGAAGGTCCCTCGCTTTCTTCTGACAATTCCCTTCTCCTTCTCTCTTCCCTTCCATCTGCTATCCACTTCTTACATTTCTTCTGGACCCCAATCTCCACCTAGCTGGAAGATGCTGGTCCTTTATTATCTCTCACTTTGAAGGACATTGCTTGATTTGCATGAAAACTTTTGTATTCCTATTCAATTTAGGGAATTCATAGATTAAAAATGCCAGATGGACCACTGTGATAATCTAGTCTGACCTCCTGCATAACACAGGCTGTAGGGCTTTCCGGAATTAATTTCTGTTTGAACTAGAGCATATCTTTTAGAAACCCAACAAATCTTGATTTGTTTTTCTGAAGCCTCCTTTCCTTATTCATAAACAAAACCTATGGTTTGAGTCTCCTTTATTTTGACCTTGTTATTTTAAAAAATAAACCGGCTGGTTGAGTCTGTACCTGTGTATGTCTGTGTTTTGGGTGTGCACATGTGACTGTGGTGGTCAAAGTTTGCACTTGTCCCCAAATGTTCTCAGTGCTGCTTGCCAGGGAACCATGTATGGTACTGTTCTCTCTCCGCCTTTTTGTTCTCTTTCCAACTTGGGAGTCACAGCTGTTGCCCCCTGATGACTTTTTATATGAAAAGGAGCCCATACTCCCTCATTGATCAGGTCACATGCACCTTTGCTGCTAATCCAGTCGACAGATGATTAGCAAATTGACATTTTCCTTTCCCTTTTGAAGGGCTGAAGGCTGCATGTGTGTGCTTGCCTTTCATCTCTGTTAAATGGTCCAGCAGTAAAGCAGCAGCCGGCGTTTCAAAGTGCTCTGTTTTTTGGATCCGTAGCCGCAGATGTCTTTGTTGAAACCTCGCAGTTGTTGTACCAAAGCGTGTGGGGTGTTTTTGTTTTTTTTTTTTAAAAAGGGAAAAAAGAAGAAGAGAGGAGATAAAACAAACAGCACTAGCAATGACCTTGGGAATGAGCTGATCTCAAATGCAGGGATGATGGGAGAGAGGCAAAACCCTTGGGATGGTTAAAGCAAAACACACTTTCCTACAGAGGTTATTAGCAACAAGTAACAGTTTTCCTTAGGACATTCATCTACTAAACTCCACTACCTGCATTGTTCAGTTGCAGTGCTCCTGGCTGACTCAAGACTTGCAGCATGTATCAGTCGCCACCATTGGGAGGGGAAGGAGAAGGAAGACAGGAAAGCAGAGGGCATGAGATTTGCACAGAGCAGCTGGCTTCTGGCTGAGTTCTGTTCAGGCCCTCTGGGTTTGGCCCTGCCGGCTCCCCAGGCACAACTGTTGCTGTTGGATCGTTTGCAGCCTGGTGGTCAGTGGGAGCAGAATGGACCTGCTTGCTTGCCATGGGATACAGTGGCAGTATGTTGAGATGCAGACAGCAGCCTAAGAGCGGGACGGCTCATGAAATGAAGGATCTTTGAGAGGCTTTCTGACTGTTATCATTCAGGGCTTGTGTGGAGGTGCCTATGTGAAATGAATAGTTGAGTCTCAGCCCAGCTCCTACTGGGCAGTGGTGCCCATCACAAACCACCATCACTACTGGCATTAATTGCCCTTCTCCCCTCCCCCCGTTGGCAGTCTCCATAGAGAAGCCAAGGATTGAATAGGACATGGAGATTGGACTCCCCCTTTCCTCACTAGAGGAGATTCCTGTGGAGGATGAAGCACATACGCAGGATGGATGGATGAGCGACGGAGTGCGAACTTCCACTGTCCATGCTGTTCCTGGCCTTTGTGTAAAGAGAAATCCCCAGGCTCGAACCCTTCACCAGTGCTGCAGCTAATTGAAATGTTTAAAAAAGTTAAAAAAATTGGCTTGTAATTGCAGCTGGAGTGGAACGCAGCTGGAGTGGAACCCAGCTGGGACGCGGCACATCCTCCGCTGCATCCCTTTTACCTTGTGGCTGCTACAGCGAGATACAGGGATACGGCAAAGCTTTGCTTCTGCAGACAGGAAAGCAAGGCCCAGGTAGTGAAGGAGGACTGAATCCTTTCCATGGCTGGGCTCAGAGGATGAGACATTCTTCTTTTCCTCCCGTTATTTGGAGTCTGAGTATAATGTTGCTGCGTAACAGGATCCGAATATAGCTAACCTCTGCAAACAGTATTTAATGCAAGAGAAAGCAAGTCATTTCCCCGACCTAGAGAATTGCACTAGGGATCTAAATATCGAGCTGCTGCAGGCCAAAGGGAAGGGATGGTCTTGCTTTGGTGGTTAAATATTTCACTGAAGCTCACAATATCCTTCCTTGTAAAACAAATCTAATGCCATTGCCCCAAAATTGAGCCAAGCCTTCTGGTGCATCAGCCACCCTCTCTGGGGCATATGTTCTGCAGCTCCTGCTGTTTTTTTCCCCCTATTTGTTTGTTTTGTTTTTTTTTAAAAAAGCAATATCTAAATGTTGCTGGAAGAGTCACTGGTGATTCAGTGGAGGGTTCTCCCAGCATGCCGCTGGGGCGATGTTTTGCTGGCGGTGCCATTGTTTGGCGATGTAAAGCTAAGGTTCTGACCACTTCTGAGTTAAAGAGCCCATGCCACTTATTATAAGTGGCTAGCTTGCCTCCTGGGTGATTCCATTCTAATCCCTAAAATTCCTCCACGCAGTTTCCATTAGAAACAATATTCTTCACTTGTTATGTAGTGTTCTGGAGTGTCACGCAAACGTTGCTTTGTGCACCTCCGTGACAGCTAAGTTTCTGTGGTGGGTGGAATGATTCCTGTGTATTTATGTAAATGCCGCAGAGGCATCTGGCACTTTCCAGATGAAGTAAAGCAAGTTTCCTGCCCTCAAGGTACTGTATTTGTAATTGAATATAAGCAGGCAATCCAAAGAGCAAAGCTGGCACTAGCACAAGGGGTTCAGGGTGGGTTAAGATGGCTGGCATGCTGGGAAAAGAGACGTGCTCAGCAGAGATTTGCTTTGTTTTGCACACCCTTTGGGTTGTGATCGTTAGCGTTATCATGTTAGATTAGTGTCATGGTGGCTTTGTTTTGTGATCCTCTCCTGAGTGGGGCCAGCCATGCAGAGCACCAGAGTCAGAGTAGTGCTGGAAGGGTAGCTAAAAGGAATTTAGGGAAGTGGCTTGGTCAGTGCTTAAAGACATGGAAAAAGTGGAGGGTCTATCATTTTCTACAGAAACGAGTGACACCACATCTGCCTGTCCCCCACTCCCACCCAGCCCCAATCTGTTCTCTTCCACATTAATGCTGCCCCTCCACATCTGTTCCCCCCCCCCCGCCTCACCTCTGCTCCGCTTGCAACTCCAGGGGCTCTTCATCCCCTCTCCCAGGATGGGGAGGTTGCAATGGGGGTGGAGGGTCTTTCTCCCCCTCCTAGACAGGGGAGCAGCTCCAGGGGCTCTTTACCCCTTCTGCTAAGGTTGTCCACCTCTGAGATGCAGGAAAAAAACCCAGCCACTGGCTGGCTACCCACCCACAGAAAGGGTCCCAGTGCCAACTACAGCTGATTCTCTTCTTCCCCCCACTCCCAGTCATGAGCCCCTATCTCATCCCCTCCCAGGAGCCCCTGCATCCCTCATCCTTCTCCTCACCCCTCCCCACTGGTGAGCCTTGTGTCCATCTCACTTCCTGGCCCTCAGTGCTGAGAGGAGCAACCATGGTTTTGATGGGTTGAGGGCCTGGTGTGCAGAGCAGGTGCCAGCTGCACAGTAGTTACAGGATTGTTGCATGTGCGCACAAATTTCAGGGAAGGCTGGTCACAAGTAGAGAAGAACTTGGCACATTAAATATTTTTGCCAGCAACTGCCAAGCCAGGCCAAAAAAATTTGGCCAGGTGGCAGCCCTACCCTGCCCCTTCCCAGCCCCGGTGTTGCAGGGAGGGGAACAGAGGAATGGTGGTCCCTGTTGCTCACAGGAGGGGAGGGGAGAGAAGCAGAGGAATGGTCCCTGTTGCTCACAGGAGGGGAGGAGGGCGTGGAGCTGCTCTAAGTAGCTGGACTCTTTCTGTTCTCTCCTCCCTCTGTCCTGAGAACAGATCCTGATGGGAGGGGTAGAGATCCTTGCCTGCTTCCTGGTTGGCTCTTTAGACCTCCAGTGGAGGGGAAGTGGCCAGTCAGAGGAAGTTTCCCCCGAGGCAGGTCTGAAATGTGCTTCTCAGAAATTTTATTTGCAAGTCTGCCAGCTGTTGTAGTCTGGCACACTTTACACAGAGGAGAGCAAGGCCACTAGGTCCCCAAGAGGCAGTGGTTTTCCAGGCAGAGAGGGAGATGTGAAAGAAGGTCCAGAGCAATGAGTGGGAGGGAGCATGAAGACCCTGAAACTCTTATATCTCCAGAACTCCCGCTCTTAGCGTCTGGTCAGTGAACCTCTTTTCCCCCAACTCCTGAGAGTAACCCAGCTCTCTTGGTGTTAAGGTTCTGAGACCAGCTAGACTCGGAAGTACCCGACTGCCTCAACTCAAAGCTACTCCTGGCTGGCACTCTGAAAACCCACTGTGACGAGTTCGGTCACAGAGACCCCCTTGAGGCTGTCACCTGACGTGCTGGAATTACCTCTGAGCCCATTTTCCCTGCCAGCTTGGGACTCCAGAACCCTGCCCTGTTAAGCCAGAGACACTAGTCTGCTGCCACACAGACCCCAGTTTAGTCCATGCCCCCAAAGCAGCAGACTTTACCTAAAAGCAGCTCAGCAGGTTACCTGGCTCCCAGCGCCTAGTGGGATCCAAACCCCAAATAAATCAGTTTTACTCTGTATACAACTTATACAGGGTAAACTCATAAATTGTCCGCCCTCTATAACACTGATAGAGAGAGATGCACAGCTGTTTGCTCCCCCAGGTATTAATCACTTACTCTGGGTTAATTAATAAACAAAAGTGATTTTATTAAGTATAAAAAGTAGGATTTAAGTGGTTTTAAGTAATAGCAGACAGAACAAAGTAAGTTACCAAGCAAAATAAAACAAAACACGTAAGTCTAAGCCTAATACATTAAGAAACTGAATACAGGTAAATCTCACCCTCAGAGATGTTCCAATAAGCTTCTTTCACAGACTAGTCTCCTTCTTAGTCTAGGCCCAATCCTTTCCCCTGGTACAGTTCTTGTTAGTTTCAGCTCAGGTGGTAACTAGAGGATTTCTAATGAGTGGCAACCCCCTTTGTTCTGTTCCACCCCCTTTTATGGCTTTGGCATAAGGCAGGAATCTTTTGTTTCTCAGGGTTCCCACCCTCCTTCTAAATGGAAAAACTCCAGGTTTAAGATGGATTCCAGTACCAGGTGACATGGTCACATGTCCTGTGAGACCCCAAGCTCCATTCTTTCCAGCCTGACTCACATGAAGACAGGAAGGCTTACAAGTAAACAGAGCCATTTGCAACCAATTGTCTTGGTTAATGGGAGCCGTCAAGATTCTAAACCACCATTAATAGCCCACACTTTGCATAGTTACAATAGGACTTCAGAGTAATGTTTCATATATCTAGCTTCAGATACGAGAATGATTCATACAAATAGGAAGAACACACTCAGTAGATTATAAGCTTTGTAATTAAACCTTTTCAAGAGACCTTTTTCATAAAGCATATTTCAGTTACATTATATTTACACTCATAAGCATATTTCCATAAACATATGGAGTGTAACGTCACACCCCCGTTAGGATTTAACTCACTGTCTGGTTTGGCAGGGATCTCCTCCTAAGGGTGTCACTGGGGCAGAGATGCAGAGGAGGCACCAGACACCCAGGACTTGTTCACAAGGCAGTGGTGGGAGTGCTGACCAACCAGACTCCACCATTAAGAGGTGACATGAAGACATCAGCCACCTGGCTTCAATTAGATATCACCTGCTGGCTCCTCCCTTTCTTCTATTTGCATTGCAGAGTTAATTCTGACAGACACAGCCCAGTCTTTCTCCAGCCATTAATACACTATTGATTCGCAGCCCTCATGACAGTGTTAATGGACACTGATCGTGTATTATTATTTCCATAATCAGCCTCAAGCTGGAGTGAATTTTCCTCTGCAAATGCTCCATCGATATTGTGCCCAGCTTTCTGGCCTTCCGGGGAAGGAGCCGGCCTGATTATTTGTTTTGTTTAAAGTTTCAGTGGAGCCTCTGGTTTCTATCATTAATAGCTTAATCAATGACACCCGCTGAATAATGAGAGAATGCCTCCCTGCCCCCCACAACGTTCCTTCACAGCATTTGCCATCCCTTCCCAGGGCTTGTTCTTGCAGGCACGTTTTCATGACTATACAAAACTGCCCCTTTGTGCTAGACACCCCTGCTCCATGTTTGTATCTGCTCGCTGTCCTGAAATACTTGCATTTCCTATAATATTAGCGCAAACTCTGCGTGTTGTTTCTATTCACTTTATTAAAGCCACAGTAGCACCGCATCTCCCATCTTTAACATTTTTTAGCACAAATTTATTTGACTGTGTATATCAGAATTATCTTAACTGCTTTCTATAAGTCCTTTATCAGGTCTCCCTTGAACCAATGACCATCCAACTTCTATCTTCGCTGGCTCTTATGACTTAGAGGAATTGTGTCATTTTCTTGTTCTTGCTGCTCTTGTTGCTGCACTGTATCATTTTTTTCTTTCAGCCAAGTCTGATCTTGCAGGTAACAATTGCAAATGTCTCCAATTTCATCTATACGCTTGGCCATTATTAGCCATGATATCATAAGATTGAGGTGCTACCTCTTTTGTTACAGTGGCTTTCTGAGCCCAATTTCTACCATTATAGATATGTACTCAATCATTTGGTTTCAAATAAGGTAGCTTAGGCAATCCTCAATCATAATAATTCTTTTGATACAAACTTGGCTGATATTTATACTTATTCCTTTCCTTCTATCCTTTTTGAAAAAGCATAGGTAATTTCCTGTTACATAACAACTGTGCAGGTGCTAAACCTTGTCATAATGGCCATGTTCTATAATTTAATTTAAATCAGTATTGATTTCTTCAGCTTTTATTAGTAATCTTTTTTTATTATTTTAACACCATTTTCAACTTGTCCATTAGATTGTGGGTAACATGGACTTGATGTAATATGTCTGAAATATATGCGATGCAAAACTTTTAAACTCTCTTGACTATGAAATTGAGGTCCATTTGCAATCATTGCCCTATTGGGAATACCATGCATTGCAAAAATTGATTTTAATTTTATTAATGACTTGTTTGGCACATGTGTTTTCTAGTATAGATATTTCAGGAAACTGTGAAAAATAATCAAGAACTATAACATATGCATATCCTTTATATTCAAATAGATCTAAATCTACTTTAGACCAAGGTCTTGAGTTTTCTTGAATAAATGTCAGAGGTTGTTTAGACTGAATACATCTATATTTTTGATATTATCAATGGCTTTGTGTATTCTTTGTGAATCAATCTGTAATCCCTGATTAGTAAGTGTGTCTCCTAGAAGCATTAATTCTAGCACTTTACATTTGTGTTAAGCTTCAATCCTGCTTCTTTTGCTTTAGATAATGCTTTAGTTAATCTTATATCCTACTCTTTTAAAGTTCTTCCCCATATTCTTATGTCATCTATGTACACTTGTGTGCTACCTATCTTTTCAAAAATCTTTTTATTGCTCTATGAAATATGTCTGAGCTGAACATAAGCCAGAAGGTAATCTTTTTAAAACAGTAATGTCCAAAAAGGTGTGTTAAATGCACATAGCAATTGGCTTTCTTGCTCCAGTGATATTTGCCAAAATCCATTTGAAGCATCTAAAGAAGAAAAGTATTTTGCTTGTGACAGTTGTCCAAATATTTCTTCCCTGGTAGGTATTTTAAAATGTTCCCTTTTAACATACTTAGTTAAGTCTTCTGGATCTAAATATAAATGTAAGTATCCATCTTTCTTTTCTACTATTGCTAATGAATTCACCCACTCAGTTGGTTCTTCCACTCTTTTAATTATATCTAAATTACCTGACCTTTCCGATTCCTTTTGTACCCTACTTCTTAAAGCTAAGGATATTTTTCTAGTTGCATGTATAACTTGTTTCTTTGTTTCATTTAACTCTGTTTTATACATCGTATCCAATTTACCAATGCCAAAAAATAGTTCTGTAAATTGATGTTCTAGTTCCAGTGTTTCGGAATTTTGAATAGTCTGAGTTCTACCGGTTAGATCTAGAGAGAAACGTGTTTCTAAACCTAAAATAGAAATATCTTGTCCCTTAACTACTACAGATCTTATGCTTTCTAAATTGCCTTTAACTAAGACCTGTAATTCACTAATACCCCATAGCTTGAATTTTTTTTACCAGTGAAAGATTGTAAATTAATATGATTTGTTCTTTCTACAGGTTTTACTTTAGACCTCCTATAATTTCTTCTGAAATGACAGTAGCTTGTGCACCTGTATCTATTGCATACAAAATAAATGTTCCATTAGAAGATAGTGTAAGGGCTCAATTCTCCTTGTAATTTACAGAGCGACTTGGTTTCAGAATACCCAGAAACCAGTTTTCTTCATCTGTAATGTTAGTTCCGTATTTCTTACTTGATATCTTCTCTGATACTTTTGAATTTTGAACTAAATGTAAATATCTACGTTTTTTTCAGACTTTTCTGTTTACAAACTTCTGTGAAATGATTCTGTTTCCTGCAGATCTGACAGGTCTGACCATATGCTGGACATTGTCTAGGTTAGTGCCTCCAACCACATCTAGAACGTTCCTTCATATGCTCATATGTTTTAACTTTAACACTCTATAGACTTGTTTGTTTCCTTTTCCTTAGCAAGTCTATATTCACATCAATTTGTTTTCTTTCTAAAATGTGCAATCGTTGTTAATTAAATTCAGCAGTTTGGCAAATTCTCACTGCTTTTTCTAGATTTAGATCTTGCTCAAACAGTCTCTTTTGTTACCGAGATACCTTTTTATACCCATCGTCATTTGATTCCTTATCATGGATTCAGATTCTGGGGAAATTACATGTCTGACTTCTTACCTTTTAGTTCCGTTTAAAAATTATTCAAAAGTCTCTTCCTCCCTTTGATTCCTTGAGTGAAACTGAAATCTTTCAAATGTTTCATTTCTTTTTGGTAAACAGTATTCCTCAAATATTTTTAAAACAAACTCCTAGTCGGCTCCTTCTCTAGCATTAAGCTCAAATGAATTGGATAATGAAATTGCTTTTGTACCTGCAGTATTCACAAAGATAACAATATAACAATCTTTTGCTCATCTTCCTTATGAGTAGAGCTGATTGCCCTAAAAAATGCATCAAATTCTTGTGTAAACCTTTTCCAATTTTTCTGCAGCATTGCTTGACATTTTGAGAAATGTGAGAACTCTTCATTTATCCATCTTATTTCGTTCAAATTTGTTTTCACTTCTGAGTAACTCTTACCTCAGTTGTTTTTTTTTAACTTCTTCCAGTTTTTTATCACTTCCTTCACTCCTTTTGCCATGTATTCTTTTATGGCCAAGTAATCCACTAGTCTTAATAATAATAATTCATAGCTAATAATTTAATAAATCTTTATTAGATACATAGTTAACATTGATTGAGTTGAGTTAAAATGCTCTGTATGTATCAGTCTAACCTAAAACCAGCAGCCTTTTCCCACTGTCCTCTCCCACACCCTTTAATTAGATATAATTAAAGCCACAGTAACACCACAGCATGTTACCTAGGTCTTTGGGTATGTCACTGTGCCATGTGTGCAAAGGTCTCTGTGGTTGCTCTGAACTCTATAGAAAAATTGGGGTCAGACTCTGCCTTTTGCTGCCAAAGTAGAGGCTCCTACCACTTGAGAATCTTCCTTAGCTGTTAGCAGTATAGGACTTATGACACACAGTGGAGCAGTTGTGATTCCATCCCGGAGAAGGTGGTGATACTTAAACTCTAGGTAGCTGATCACAATACTATCTCAGCAAGAAAAATTGAATGATTTATAATTTAATTCCAATAAACCCCTGTACCCTCCATTTGATGCAACATATTGTAGGATTTTCTGCTTCTTTCTTGGCACCAGCTGCAAAGCTCATCCACTAGCTGCCTCTTGTGCGAGACAGGAGATGTGAGAGAATATGATTGGCAGCCAGCTGCCTGGCTCTTCAGGGCTTGAGCAGATGGTGTCAATCAGACTAGAAGTGAGTGTTCAGCACTGCCCTCTCCCCACTCCCGTGTTCGCTGTAACTCCAAGGAGACAGATCAACAAGGCAGGGAAAGGGCTCTGCCTTCCTAGTTTGACCTACTTGCAGAAGAGGATGCTTTATAATCGCACCGGGTACATAGAGAGTCACGTGACTGGCAAAACTGGTGTCTTGAGTAGTTCTGATGAACCGTGTCAATGAGGAGCAGGAGGCTCTAGCCTACAAGGGGCAGCAGGGAGGACCAAACAACCCGCTTCACGCCAGAGGGGGATGGGACTGGAAGCTGTACTTGGTATGTGGATTTTTGGTGCTGCATTAACAGCTTTGGGGGCTGAAGTTCTTTATCCAGGGAGGCAACCCCAGAACAGGTACAGCGAAGGTGGGGGCAGGGCAACACTGTGTGTAAGGATGAGTTGTCCTCCCAGTCCCCCGTGAAGCACCCTCAGATCTTTCCTGGGATCTGTGTTTAGGAGTGGACGGCGTGCTGAGCTGATGACACTCGTGGTCGCCTACTCCGAGACAAAGGAGCGTGTGACGTATCCATTTTCTCTGGCCTGAACAGCTATCCAGGGTGGATGGATGCAGGCTTGCTGCTGTTAGGCTTGCTCCTGAGGCTAAGGCTGCTCGTATGGATTTTTCTATCCTTTTGAGAACAAGAATATTGAACATCTGGGTCTGAGGAGCAGACTGCAGAGAGAAGTGCACCCAGCAATAGCCCATGGTTATGAGAAAACAAAAGGGCAGGTTGCATTTGCTGACCTGGCTGATGTCACTAAGAGCCTGGGGGGATTTTGTGTAAAATCTGTGAAGAACGGCTTATAACGTAAGCCTCGCTCAGAGCACAGCAGGCCTGACAAACTCAGCTCCAGGGGAGCTGACTCCAGGCTGATACTACACTGAACTGCTCTCAGCTGGGAGTTGCCTGGCTGTGGGCCAAACCATTGGGAGCCATTCTGAGCAGGTCTTAGCGGAGAGTCATCTCCTGGCATGCTGAGCTGGCTTTGTTATAAACTCAGCCCAGTGGGAGAAGACTCCCAGCTCAAAGCAGCTCCTTCCGGGGGAGGCTCCCTTTTGGTACAGCTGGCAGAACTGCTGTCCTTGGGCCCGGCTCCGATTTCTGTTTGGAGCTTAGCTGTGGGGCCCCACTAGCTTGTCTGGTACAAGATGAAGGACTTGGATAAAACTTCAGCCTCTTCAGTGTCTGGACCCCAGCCAGCTGACCCAGCAGGTTCTCTCCTCCGTGTGACTCGCCCCAGGTTGGTTTTAGGGCCCTGTCATGAAATAGTATCTGGAGGGAAAATGTTGACCTAATATGAAGAAGTTTGGCATTCTTCCCATGAAGTTGTATGGTCTGAGTAGTACCCTGGATATCTTTCTTTCTTTGCCCCAGCCCTCACTGCTCTGTTGCCTCCATTGTTGTACTATCTGAGCCTGCATCCGACGACGTGGGTATTCACCCACGAAAGCTCATGCTCCAATATGTCTGTTAGTCTATAAGGTGCCACAGGACTCTTTGCTGCTCCTGTCTGAGCCTTGTAAATGTAAATGGATTGATCCCCACAACCCCCCTTGTGAAATAAGGAAGCAACGTCATCCCCTTTTTATAGCTGGGGATGCAGGGCACTGAGAGATTAAATCCCTTGCCCGAAGTTACACAAGCAGTGTGGCAGAGCAGAGAATGGGACCCAGCTCTCCTGAATCCCAGTCTGCCGCCTTCCCTACAAGACCATTTCTCTCTCCTCTGCTACTTGTTATTAACACGATTGACCTCTAAAGAGCAGGTGTCTCGTAAGCTTCCCACATGATGGTGATAACATTGTACAGTACATTGCACTGGCATAAAGTTATTTTATCCTCTCCAATTTCCTTTCACTTTAGTGTGTAAATATATCAAGTGAAAGGCTAGTTAGAAATCTCAGTGCAGAGGCCAAGCTCCCTGTGGGCCAGACCTTTCCAGAGTGGGAAATATTAGGATGTGCTGTGAGATAGGTAGGTTTTCAAAGGCTGCATCTTTCCCTGAAAGCAGCTGTGAGTGTCTTGGACTGTTTGCTTTGTCTGGAGCAAAGCCCCTTGTGTTGGGCTTCTCTGTGGTGGATTTCTGTCCGGGAGGAATGGAAGTTCTGAAGCAGCTTTGCTTCGGTTGCTGAAAAGTGGATTGAAGCCTTGGAGAAAAGACCAGGGACACAATCCTGCCCCAGCCTCCAGCGCGCATTGGAGCACTTCCTTTTCTGCCTCTTGTGGTTCTTTGGGTTTTGCACACTCAGAGAGGCATCCAGGTTTAGGGAAACCCACCAAAACACATGGAAATGTCTCCTCAGGGCTCATACTTTATGGGACTCGCACAGGGAATGATGGAGATGACTGCTTCACTCCCCAAGCACCAATCCCCTTGCCTCAGTCTGATCTTCCTGTTCCTCCCAGGAGAAAGTGGCTTCCACAAAGCCTTGTTTATTGTGACAGATGCAGTCCCACCACCTGGGGAGGGAGGTAATGCTGTCTACTGCACTGGAGACCTATAACCTTTCTGTGTGCTAAAAACTCCATGGGACCCAGGATGATGGGAAATAATAATATTCCTTCCACATGAACACCCTGCGACTGTAATTAATCCTCATCCGACCATTTTACAAAGGGACAAATTGACTTTCCCAGGACCATACAGCACATCCCAGCAGAGTTGAGATCAGAACCCAGATCTTACAGCTGCTAATTCTGTGATTTAACCACTAGGATATCTTTCCTGCAGAACACTGAGGGTAGAGTTTGCCCTTGGCTATCTCCCTGTTGTCTCACTGAAGTAAACATAACTGACGATGAAGTTTTTTCTCTGATCAGACTCCCATTACGTGGTAGCCAAGTGGTTTCACAAGCCATCTGCAGATGGTACAGCAGGTTTTCTGAACTCTCCATTCAGAGACCTGGCCCCAAACTGGGTTTAGAGGACAGATGAAATGACTTCTTCTTGTTGCTGGAGACTCAGTGCTGTTACTGCAGGAGAGAGTCTACTACTTTGTTTGGACAAGGATTGATGAGCAGCAGTGGTTCACTCTCCCAAGGGCCTCTCTCTGTAATCAGGAGAAGGGGTCCTGCTGCAAAGAGGATCAGGCAGGGGAAGCTTCCTAACAGTGTGTGTGTGGGGGGGGGGGACACTGGTGCCTCAACAGTGCTCCTCCCATACCGCCACTTCTCCCTGAGGCCCTGCCCCTCCTTCTCCCCCCGCACCCCGTTGCACTTCCTTATGGCTGGTAAAAAGTGGGAGAACCATGGTCCTCTGCCCCCAGCACCAGCACCCCAGGGCTCAACCAAGTTATTGATACTTACCAGTAAAGCTAGAAATATAGTCTTGCTTCTGAGCAATATGGAAATCCACTGGACTAGAGAGAGCTCTGTAGAGCGGCAGAGCAAGAGAGGACAGAGAACATCTCTTAGGGACCATGTACACATGGAAATGTACCAGCATAATTATACCAGTATAGTTACCAGTATAACTCCCCTGTGGGCACTCTGTTCCAGAATATGAGAGCCTTTTTCTGATTTAGCTTACACCACTTCCAAAGCAACATAAACTAAACTGAAAAAGGCACTTTTATTCCAGAATAAGTGTGTCCACGTGGGGAGTTATACCGGTATAACTGTGCTGATAAAATCCCCCATGTAGTCTAGCCTGTAGGGACTGTCTTGGAGATAAGGCTGGCAGGCAGGAAATGGCTAATCAGAGGAGAGGAGCAAAAAAAAGCAGAGACTTCAGTGGGGCATTGACCAGAGGGAAGACAGCCACCGAAATTAGAAGATCTAAAATGAGCTGGACTGTACAGTAAGCAGGGTGCACAGAGGAATTTAGGGAAACATTTAAGTTAAAGCGACAGAAGCTGAGCTGTTACCACAAGTGAAAGAGCTCTGAGACAGGAAGGGTCTGTTGGAATGCAGGCAGCCCCGCTTCAAGGAGAGAACTCAGGATGAGATTGGGACGGAGGGTGTCTGTTTTAATCCGCAGTGCAGATTCCTCACAAATCCAGAATTGGGTGCAATCAGCGTGACTGATAGTTGGTGCTGCAGACTCAGGATTGAGGTGCCCTGGCAGGTCTGGGACTGGGGATGGGAGCCCAGGACTGGAAGAGCAGAGCAAAGGACGTCAGGTCAACACTGAGGGGACATGGCAGAGCTGTGTATGAGAGGATTGCACCACCTCCTCTTGCTCCGCACTAGCCATAGAGCTACCAAGCCCTTTCTGTTTCTTAAAGTGCTTCCACTTTCTCCCTCTACTGACATGGTTAGCAAACAATAATCCCCCCATCCTCTTGGGAAAGGCAAATCTCTCATCTGCTCAGTCATATCAATGTAGCTTTGCGTCCTGGTTTCAGTGTTTTAGTTTTTAATGACAAGACTCTTGTGAGAGCTATCCCAGGAGATCTCTCCAGACGCTATAGGCAGGAGAGGGAAGGAGCGGCAGAGATGAGTGTCCATATATTTGCTATAATATCGTTCCAATAAATGCATTGATTCTATTAGCTCACAGTTGTGTGGACAATACTTATCTGATGATCCTGCCAATAAATTGCCATTGAATTGGAACGAGAGAGGAGACAAGGTGATAGAGGGGGCGTGATCACCTAGCACACAGACCCTGTGTAGCACTACAGCTTGCACCTTTGATGTGTTTTATAAATGGTCAGCTCTTGGAACAGGGTAACCAGTCATTGAAATGCGACCCTCCTTCCCAGTTGGGGGTGAAAGCCTCCGCTATTTTAAATTAGCCTAGTTTGGCTAACGGCAATGGAGCTGCCCCAACTTACACCAACTGAGGATCAGGGCGTTGGTCTGAGTAACACAACTGCCAGGGGTGGCTCTAGGTATTTTGCCGCCCCAAGCACGGTAGACAGGAAGCCGCGGGACCAGTGGACCCTCCGCAGGCATGCCACTGAAGGCAGCCTGCCTGCCGCCCTCGCGGCGACCGACAGAGCGCCCCCCGCGGCTTGCTGCCACAAGCACGTGCTTGGCGTGCTGGTGCCTGGAGCTGCCCCTGACAACTGCAAACCCCCTTTTCCACTGTCCAACCCAGCCTGGCCTGGGCCTGTGCGGCTAGTGAATGCAGAGCTGACTGTTTAGAGCTGCACAAAGCACTGCTTTCATTTCGCACTGGCTAACAATATTTTGATTTTTTTCATCCTTGGTGGCTGCATGGTGACGGGATCTGTGGCTTACTCCAAAAGTCCCTGCACCTCGGCAAACTTTGTGCCAAAGCTGGTATTTAACTCTGCCAGCGTAACGGGGTTTCCTTGCAAACCCTGTGCTCAGTTTAGAGAGTTTTTATAAAACTCTTTGCTTTAAGCCCTTTCTTCATTTCCCTCTCCAAGTTGTCCTGTATTGAATTACACTGGGGGTGATAGGGCTGAGGAGCTGAATCCACATGGAAGTGCTACAGCAAGAAGGAAACACATGCCCCACTGAACTAGTAACATCTGCAGGTTTATCCATTCCTTAAAGTTAGGCTGCAGTTTTCTGCCTGGCCAAGCACTGGTGTCCCATGGGGATGCGCACAGTCACATACAACGCTCCCCAGCTGCTGCAGTGATCATGAGCGCTCTCAGCATATGGACCAGATGACTGTTGATGCAGGTCCTCTCAAGCCAGATCTTTTTATATATTCCCCCTTACTACTTGTAGAAACGGCTCCTATTCCTGTTGATCAGGACTGACTAGTAGGGTTTGAGGTGAGGCATTGGTTGGTTTAAGGAATTGGTAATGGGATATGGAGCCTTTCACCTTCACTTCCCTCTTTGGGGGGGAACCAAAAATCTTTCCTTTTGGATGCTGCTGCATTGGCCTCCGTGAAAAGCATTGGTGGTCTCAGTTCAGTTCCTAGTGTTGCCACAAATTGGCCCTTGTTGGAGTCTCAGTGGAAATCTCAGGGATTTAAGGAGCCACAGAGAATGAAGTCCTCTCTCACCGCTAGAGGAGGATCCTTCTAGCACAAGGCTGAGGCATGTTGATTTGACAGCATGGGGAAGACTTGTACCTACCGTGGCCTGTGCTGTAACCTGTTCTGGGGATAAGTATGAATAGCCAGTGCTTATACATCTCTGCAGAGCCCTTTGGAGTGACTGGCTGATTAACTCTCCTAACCCCACTGCAAGGTAAATCTCCATCATAATCCCTCTTCTACAGGCACAGAGCACTCCTGATTTGACCAGGTCACACAGCCAGTCCCAGACAACACTCCTTCTCAGAGCTAGGAATAGAGTTCAGAAGTTCCTGGCTCCTATTGATCACTGGCTTACACTATCTCTCAGTGTACTCTAGTCTTCAGTCTCCACAGCTGCTAATCCCAGTTTCTTTCCCCCAGATTAAATTCACTGATGCCAGGGGAGGGAGGAAATTCCCCAGTTTTCAGAACAATGCTGCCCTTGCCTCTCCAGTACTGACCTTAGTCTTGCTTTCACCTTCTGCAGCCCAGCAGAGGCTGCGTGGCTCCCGGGGCGAAGTGTGGCAATTCCAACAGCTTTGTGAGGACTTGGATTCCACCTATACGTTGCTGGCATTCCCTGTTCTAATTAGTTCTCTCTTTCCCAGCTCCAGCTCAGGCCCAGATCATCCATGCGGGGCAGGCCTGTGTTGTGAAGGAAGCTAACATCAGTGAACGAGTGTACACTATCCGGGAGGGCAACATTCTGGTGCTGCAGTGTCTGGTCACGGGACACCCACGGCCGCAGGTAACCTTTCTGTAATGCCAGTCACCCGCACCCCTTTGCTTCTCCGTTGGGTTCACTCTAATCTCGCCTTGTAGAGGAGACATTGGGGGTGGTTGGAGGACCCCTTTCCCCACTACCTTCACTCTTCTACCTTTTTGAAGGTAGGTTCCTCTCCTCTCTTTCTCCCCTGGCTTCCTGGGCAGTAGCTGCAATAAAAGAAAGAAAGGGCTGAGGAGCAGAGACACTGGATGAGTGAGTGTCCTCTGGAGCTAGGGCTGTGGCCTACAACAAGGCCAGAAGTCCTACCACAGTACAGCATATGGAGATTCCCCTGTGGCTCGAGTACTAGTGAGAACCGTGTTTTGGATGCAACAGGGCCTGAGGTGAAATATTGCCCAGTTCTGCCCGTGTGCTGTATATTGGTAGCACAAGGCTCTCTCCAGAGCGTCTATCCTTCTAACAGGCCAGAATGAACTAAAAACATGGGCTGTGTTGAATTCAGGGCTGTGTAGGTAACACTAGAGACTCCAATCCTCCCTCCACAGGACAGGCACAGCTTGGACAGGAATAGTGCAAGCTTCCCCTTCACACCTCACCAACGTAAGAGCGGAGTCGAACCTCTGAGGTCTGTTCAGCCTTGGCCTCTTGGACCAGGCCTGCAAAAGGGATCACTCAGTTAGGGGAACACTGGGGGAGAGGGCGTTTTTCTGATATGGACACTTGTCCATGATGAGCTGGACTGGGACCCATCAACTCATTTCATACAGTGGACACCAAGCAGCTGCCAGTGGTGGTAATTTTTGATTGCTACTGTCCAAAGCTGGATTCAGACCCATACCATAGAGGTGAGAGGACTGCAGAGAAATTCTTACATAGCAGCTGATGTGTGTAAATGACCCCAGAGCATGGGTAAAACTGTGGCTAAGCTTGGGCCTTCAGGGCCAGAATAAACCCTGGGGAGTGAGTTACACTGTGAATGAAGCTGTCCGGGGGAGGGTTATAAGAGGGTTGGTGAGAAGCTCAGCGGTTCCTGCTGCCCTTGCAGCAGCCTTGCCAGCTGTAGGCACTGATGCTGATAACCTGAAGCTCTGTGTGTGCCGGTCACCCCTTCCCTGCACTAACTGACCAGGCGCTACTTGTCTCTTGGGCCTTGGCTGGTAGGAAATGACAAAGGAGAGAGAGCAGCTCGGCCAGAGAATCCAAGTTAGAATTAGCCAACAGAATGTCTTTTAAGAAACAAAAAGATGGTGACAGTCTGAGCCAGGATGTTGGGCAGCTGGCCACTCAACAGAGCCTCTCGTGTGTCATTGTGGAGGATTACCTACCCTAGGCACTTGGGCACACTGATCCTGTGCACAGTGGGCAGATCCTGGGTGTGCAGAATAGAGGCATGGAGAGAACTGATGCCCATGCTGCCTGGGAGCATGCAGAGCATGCAGGCAATGTGAAGCTCATGGGCACTCTGAGCCTGGCAGGACTAGAGAACATTGGTGTACCCCTTGTGCAGAACGCTGCTGCACAAGAAGCTGTGGCATCCCCAGAACCTGTTTGTGTGTAACACTAGCACATGCAGAGCCCAGATGTGCATATGGGACACTGGCGTGTATGTCCAAAGAGGGCAGGCAATGGAGCACTCTGGGATAGCTCCTGGAGGCCAATACCGTCGATTTGTGTCCGCACTACCCCAAATTTGACCCAGCAAAGTCGATTTTAGCGCTACTCTCCTCGCCGAGAAGGAGTACAGAAGTCAATTTTAAGAGCCCTTTAGGTCGATGGAATGTGGTTGGTTGTGTGGACGCATTCAATTTTAAATCGACCTAATGTGGCTGACCCCATAGTGTAGACCAGGCCTTAGTCTTTCTCTTGCTTTTAATCTATTTAAAGAACCTCTTTATATTGTCTTTTATGTCCCTTGCCAGGTGTAACTCATTTTGTGCCTGAGACCTGGTCTGCAATAAAAAATTAGGATGACCCAGCTACATCGATATGGGGTGTGAAAAATCCACACTCGTGAGATACATAGTTAATCTGACCTAACCCCAGTGTAGACAGTGCTAGTTTGATGGAAGAATTAGGTAGTGTCCACACGGAAGTGCTTAAACAGTGTTGCTGTTACAGTGGCACAGTTGCAGCATTTCATGTGTAGACAAGCCCTTTAGCCTTTCTGATTTTGTCCCTACTTGCTTGCGCTGTCCTTTTGCACTCCTCCCAGCAATTCATCTATGTTTCCACTTTTTGTAGGATTCCTTTATGATTTTTCAGGTAATTAAAGAGCTTCTGATGGAGCCATATTGGCCTCCTACTAGTCTTCTGATCTTTCCTTTGCATCAGAATAGCTTGCAGTTGTGCCTTTTAATATTGTCTCCAGGGGAAACTGCCAGCTCTCCTGAATTCCTTTATTCCTTAGATTTTCTTCCCATGGGACCTTACTTCCAGTTTTTGAGTTTGTTAAAATTTGCTTTTTTGAAGTCCATTGTTTTGTTCACGCCTTTCTTTTGTTAGAGTCATGCAATCAGTCATTCCATGATCACTTTCATTCAGATTGCCTTCAGATTCGCAACCAATTCTTCCTTGTTAGAGTGCATCAAGGCTAAACTGGCCATCCCCCTGGTTACTTCCTCCACTTTCTGAAACAAACAGTAGTCCTCAGTACATTCCAAAAAGTTACTGGAAATGTGTTCTGCTGTATTACTTTTCCAAGGGATGTCTGGGTAGTGAAAGTCCCCCATAACTACCTGGTCTTTGTGTTCTGGAGATTTGCTATATGTTCTGTGTGTTTGTTTATTCTCCATTGCCTGGAGAATGATGGTAAAGGTGCCAAGAGAAGTGGTGATAATAGCTTTGTAGCCATGAGCTAGTTACCTGCAAGGTCCCACCCCTCCTGGCCATGCATGCTTGGCTTGCTAGCCAGCTTCTGCCCTCCAAGGATCGGCACGGAAAGCCCTGTGTGTGCCAGCACTAAGCAAACCGGGTTTGGCAAAGGTTTTGTGCTGGCTAATTGAACTGATCAGGAGTGAGCAAGTGTAATGCACATTTGCGAATAGTAGGGGGAGTTTAATGGCAGGGGAACACACAGCAAGATGGGAGGAGCTGTTACATTTGGGGGTCACTGCGGGGCACTAGTGGGTTGGGGATGGGCAGGTGCAGCCATTTGGCAGGGACATTTTGGGATCAGCTGCTAAACCTGCCTAGGCTCCAGTGAACATGGCTGTGCCTGACTCTGTGGGCATAAGGTGGGGAATGTTGCCTTCTCAGATGAGGGGCACAAAGGTGAGTGCTGCTGTAATCTGAGGCCTTAGAGCTGTGTCCACAGCTCTGAGTCCATTCGTGTGGCTTTTTGCTGTGTTTGCCTCCCTCCCTCTCCTATTCCCCTGCAGGTGAGGTGGACCAAAACTGCTGGCAGTGCCTCGGACAAATTCCAGGAGACATCGGTGTTTAATGAGACCCTTCGGATTGAGAAGATCCAGAGGCTGCAGGGAGGCCGCTATTACTGTAAAGCAGAGAATGGGGTTGGGGTCCCTGCCATCAAGTCCATTCGAGTAGATGTGCAGTGTAAGTCGTTTAGCGGCAGCCCAGAGCATCCCACAGCTCTAATGTGTGTCTATAACTAACTGTGTGGCCAGCAGGACTCTACATAAACCTAGAACCATGCTCCCCCCTAAGGGACAAAGGGACCAAAGTGATACCTCCGGAACCCACTTCCCCCTGGGATGTTAGACCCTTTGTGAGGCAGGATGACTTTCTGTCTAAACCAACCTCTCTCAGCCCAGGGACCATGATCCCCTGCAAGGGTCCCCAATGGTTATCTGGGCTGGTGAGGGTGTTTGGCTTCTGTTCCCTTTTGTTTTTCTCCTTTTCAACATTGACTTGCTCCCCACTCCAAAATAGATCCATCGTAGATGCCTGGAACACCCCAGAAACCATTGCACTGATTCCTACTATGCCTCATCTGAAGCACTGTCGGAACAGTGGGATGCTCCTGAGGAGGCTGAATTGTGAATGGCTAAATAAGGGGTGAGCATAGGAGGAAAGCCAAGAATCCCTCAATTTAAGCTAAAAAGGAAGAGAGCTGATCTGAAATTCCTCTGGCCTTTTACTGCTCTACCTGGGTCTCTCTCACCTTGGAGATTCCACTTATTACGCCTTGTGGGGGGCAGCATTTATACGTGGGCTGTTGTGGCCAGCTGTGATGAAGGTTAGAATGGGGTTGTGTTGCTGTTGGGTAGATACCCCCTTGTGGGAGAGACCAAAGACCTGGAACCAAGCACGATTTTGAGGGAACTTTACTAGGCAGACACTTT
This sequence comes from Mauremys reevesii, assembly GCF_016161935.1. NCBI lineage: Eukaryota > Metazoa > Chordata > Testudines > Geoemydidae > Mauremys > Mauremys reevesii. The sequence goes on from NC_052625.1 coordinate 63,238,232, forward strand.
CTGCTTTGCGGAGGATAAGCAGGCACAGTACAGCACAGACTCCCATCAAGCTGCTTCCTTGTGTGGTGGGAATTCTGCTCATTGCCTGGGGCCATCAACTGATGCAGTTCCCTTCAAATCTTGGTGGCACCAAACCAAGGTCCTCACTGACCTCAGTTCTGAGGGTCTAATTAAACATTAAGTAAAGGTTTACATTAGCGATTGGCCTGAGCACCCCCACAACTTTGGGAGAGTCAGGATCCAGAACTGTGTCTTGCAGCCTGGGCAGGTTCCTATTTTAAATCAGCTTTGACTGTTGCCTTCTGCTTTGGTTTGAGTTTCTCTCCTCCCTTACCTTGCCCCACTCCTTTACCCCACTGGGGCAGTGTTGGGTGAGTACCATCCTACTACTTAGGCAGGGGACACATGTAACTCCTCCTGCAGCTAATGCTGCTGTGGATGGGGTCACTATTTCTCCATGGATTCCAGCTGTCTTTGCTCTGAGAAGTTCCCAAACCACCTAGGAACTCTTGGCTTGTCCACCCTTCCACTTTCACCTCTACCGTTCAGGCATGTAATTGCTCCCCTACAAAGGGAACTTTGGTTTTCTCAGACCATGGCATAGCAGCTTGTCCAGGCCTCTGTGTCTTTAGGAATGGGATTGTGGAAAGACTCTTGATATGAGCATTGTAAGTTGTGGGAGGTCCCTTTGCATCTGGGGTGCAGTTTGGAAGTAGGGTGATGTAGAGTCCTGTGGTTCCTCATGCATCTCTGACCTTTAGAACTGTGGGGCCAATGGGGTGGCCAAGGGCTTTCTGATACTAACATCTACTCTGCACATGGACTTGGTAATGCGTCTCTTCTGTTTGTGTGTTTTCTGGGAGAAGAGTCTGCTTTCTTTCAGTATTTGCTGTATATAAAAGGGAGCAGTTAGGAAAGATCAGGTAGTCGGCTGAGGGATCACCAGGGCCAGCCTTTAGCCGGCTGAGCCAGAATTTCAAACCATACCCTTCTTTCCCTCCCTCTAATACATACTTGGGAACAGTCCCCATAATCTCAATGCTGCCCTTAGTTTTAGTGTCTTCAGTGACCAGCCCTGGTGCTCACTGGTGCACTCTGGAACATTCAGTAGGATGTATTGCAGATTGCCTGGGAAGCTCCATTAGGCACATGCAGATGGTTCCAAGGAGGGTACAGTAGCCTGCTGTGAATGATCCCACTGCCTTGGGCCAGAATCAGAAGGCTGACTGCTCCTTGTCCTGGTTTGGTGGGGCTGGGGGGTGTCAGTCTCTCTTGGGTCAAGATCAAGTGGATTATGGGAAGAGCAAAACACAAGCACACTCTGGGCCACATCCACTCTTAGTGTCGCTCTCCTGAAGTCAGGGAGTTGCACCAGGCATGGATTTGGCCTTGTCATGCTTAGTATGTGCCTGTGCTGGTTCTGAGGGCAATTTGCTTTCACAAGAAGAAAGCTCTAAACTGATCTGGAGACTGAAGCCCTATAGAGGCCGAGTCTCATGGATGCAGGGTGTAGGTTGTCATTTATGCACCCAGATCTTCCAGAGCTCCCTATCCTTTGATTTTCACTAAAGCAAGTCTTCCTCTAAGGAGAAAGCAAGGCAGTATGCAGCTGAGTATCAACGGCTGCCAACCAGCCTTCTGGGCAGGGGGATCTAGGAAGCTGCAGTTGCCAGCAGAAAGTTCCTAGGTCTCGCTGCACTAGGCAGGGATGCTGCTGCCTGGAGTGGTTCCATGCTGGGGAAAGGGAAGACGAATGGAAAGAGGAAGATGCTGTTACTGAAGCATTCCATGCTGTTGGGTCAGTGCTAAATGTATCCCTAGTGCAACTCCATTGACTTCAGAGGAGTTACTGTACATATGTGTTTCCTTGATTCTTATTGTAGCTTCTCTCAGGAGGGCTGGGCCAAGGGCTGGCAGCTATTAAAAGAGGATTTGAAGGAGGAAATCTAGGAATATAAAGAAAGATAGCGCTCTGCGCTACCATGGAGAGAGCACAAATGGACAGGGGCTGGGAGTTCTGGGGAGCTGGTGTGCTCTGTCCATGGGGGTTGGAGGGAAATCTCCTATCGTAATAGTGATCCTCTTGCTTCCAGTTGACTAAGCATTGGCAGGCTGGAAGGATGTTAGCTGTAACTCAAGTCTTCTAATGTCTTGAGGGATAAAGGAAGAAAATGGAGGAGTGGGGTGGTGGTAGGCTCTGCCCAGGGTCATGGATGAAGGGGAAGGATAGTATAAAATTCAGTTAGCTCTCCTGTTAACAACACGTGTAGAGAAGGGTCTCTTCTCTGTTTTTCTTCTCTCTCTTTCTGTCATTCAGCTAACAGTTCTGCTTATGTCTCTGAGCCATGGTGCTGTCAGGCTAACAAATCTTGGCTTCCATTATAAATGCTGTCTTCAGAACACACGCCTCATTAAAATATGTAAATAGACTGGTCCATGCGCACATCTCTGTGGGGAAGGCATGCTAGCCAGAGAGCGCATTAACAGCGATTAATCTTTTCCCTCTGTAGCCAGATTTCCAAACTTGCAAACATCTGAACCAATATTTTAAAATCCAGTGACATGTAAGAACAAGGAGTGATGGGAATGCAGCCTTTCCCTTCATAGGCTCTGGGGCAGAAGGGGTCGCAGGGAGGCACAAATGAAGGCAGCGTGCATGAGTTTTACTGATAGTTACCTCAGATGTAGCATTCACAGTCAAGTCGGGGCCTGATTCTGAGCTTGGTGATGGGGGGAATATCCAGAGTCTCTTCACTAAGCTCAGTGGCCACCCTCCCCTCAAAATGTAGAGGTGTGTGTGAGAGGGGTTGGGGGCATGTCAGAGTCAGGAGTCCAGTTTGGCCCCATCTCCCCAAATTAGTACAACTTTAAACAGGGCCTGAATGTCAATTGATCTCAACAGTGATGCTGTCTGATGCTCCAGTCCAGGCGTTCTCCAGCTGTTGGAGTCTGGGAGCCCCTTTGTCTGAGGGAGACCCATCTCCCCTTTTTCCTCCCACACCAGCCCCTCACAGCACAGGGGCACAGTCTGAGAAGCCCCTTTCTAGCAGGAAGGTTGCAGTGGGCGAAGTCTGCCAGCATGGCGAGCTCCCCAAATGGGACTCTCTGCAGGACTCTTTTTCAGATCCTCTCAAATTAAAGGTTAATCCTATCACTGAGAGGGCCGGGACGAACATGATTTTGGTGCAGGGGAAGTGAGAGAGGCCTTGGAAGGGTGGTTTTTCTAGGGAGAGGAGAGAGAAGTGGACAGTCTAATGGATAGTTTTGAGGTAGGGGAGGAAGATATTTACAGTGCTTTTTTTAATAGGGGCAGAGGGGATGGTGGAGGGGAGATAGGATCCGTGCACATGGTAATAGGAAGAAGGGTTTGGGGTGCACTTTTTTAATGGGAGAGAAGAGGCTGCATCCAGATGTTCCTGTGTTCTTACATCCCATGTTCCCATGGTTGACATTCCGCTAGACTCTTTCCTGTCTGTGAGATGAATCTCCATCTGTTGTTCCCATTTTCTCTTCAGCTTTAGGGGTTTTCATGTTTTTTTCCATTGTCTGGCCATGTCCAAGAGAAGGGTATAGCCCCAACTTCCCAGAAGAAATCCCTTCCCATTCAGAGACAGAGGCCACGGAAGTGAAGGGTGAGAGCAGAGGGGAACAAGGGTGGGGGAGGAGAGTTCCTGGGGTTTGGAGCCCTTTGCCTATCAGCTAGAACAGAGGATTGAGATCAGGGAGCAGAGGGGAGGTGATCTGGGAGCTGGAATGATGACATTGTGGTCCTGTCAGATAGCCAGTCAATTAATCTTACTGCCAGCTGGAGGCTGCAAATCAGAGCTTATTTCCTGCTCCTGGAATGTTGTGTAGTGGACTGGAGAAGGTTGGTGTCTCCCATCAATTCCCTTCAGGTGCCATGTGTTGAGTCAGGTCTGCTTCTAGCTTAGTGTTTTCATTGACTGAGTGTGTGTGTGTGTGTGCACATCACGTGTGTGTGTGTATATGTGTGGAGGGGTTCCCCTCTTCTCTTCCCTCCTGGAGCTTTGTCTGCTCACGAGGCTGTGTGTACCCTGGCCTGAACCTTGCTAATAGCCCCCGCGGACCTTCCCTACCCCCTCCCTTCCAGATCTAGACGAGCCCATTCTCACCGTCCACCAAACCATCAGCGATGTACGTGGCAGCTTCTACCAGGAGAAGACGGTCTTCCTCCGGTGCACAGTCAACTCTAACCCTCCCGCTCGCTTCATCTGGAAACGGGGTGCTGAGACACTCTCCCACAGCCAGGATAATGGAGTGGATATCTATGAGCCACTCTACACACAGGTGAGAAAGACATCACCCACCCCCAAACCTCACCACTGGCTTGTGTTGGCAAATCACCCACCAGGGCCTGAAGATCATCATGGGTCCATCCCTACCATGCCAGGAGGGGAAATGTTGTCCTCCTCCTGGCACCCCCCCCAGGTTCCCCAATAATCCAGGATCCCTGCAAAGTTTATTGTCTGTGGGTGATGCTTCTCTATACTAGGAGAGGGTGGTAGGAGAAGTGTGGATTGCAAGAAGCACTCCCAATACAGAGGACGGTGATGGGTCAAGAGGACTCCTCTGCCTGCAGGCCTTCCCCAAAAGTGTTTGATGTAGACAAAGGGAGAAGAGTGGAGCACGAGGGAGGATCGTAGCTGGGAATTTCTTGTCCTACCATCAGAATGACGCCTGTGCCCAAGGGCCACTGCGGCCTCTTTGGGGATGGAGCCAGGGATGGTTAGGCAGGAAACCTCAGGAATTCAGGCCAGGTTATTCTGTTTGGTTATGTTCCTTAAAGAAGGAAATGGAATCCAGTCCCTAGGCCCCTGGTACTCTTCCCCTGTCCTCCCATCTCTCCAGCTGCATATCCCCTAGCCTCCCATTGCTACGCACATGCTGATGGCAATACCTCTTCTCTGTTCATCAGGTTCGCTCCTAGAGCCGTGTGTGCTGTTCACAGCCAATGGATTTTTAGCCCTTTTTCCTTTTGGCAAACTGCCTGTGAGCAGGCCAAGGTTTTCATGTTTGTGTCAGTTACTCCTAACATTAAATGAGGAGTTTGTGGAAATTAATTTGAATGGTTGAGATGATTCACTGAGCAAGCCATGTGATTGGTTCCCTAAGTCACATGGCACTGTTTCTGTTCCTAATTGGATACCATACACTTCCTATTTATGAAGAAAGAACGAGGATTACTTGTGGCATTTTAGAGACTAACAAATTTATTTGGGCATAAGCTTTCGTGGGCTAAAACCCACTTCATCAGATGCATGGGTGAAAAATACAGTAGGAAGATATATATATATATATATATACACATACAGAGAACATGAAAAGATGGGGGTTGCCATACCAATTCTAACGAGACAAATCAATGTACATTGGCCAAAATGTACAGTCGCTACACAAAAGAATAAATGGACACAAATCAGATGTCAAGAATTATAACATTCAAAAACCAGTCGGAGAACACTTCAACCTCCCTGGACACTCAATTACAGACCTAAAAGTCACAATTCTTCAACAAAAAAATTTCAAAACAGATTCCAACGAGAAACTGCAGAACTGGGATTAATTTGCAAACTGGACACCATTAAATTAGTCTTGAATAAAGACTGGGAATGGATGGGTCATTACACAAACTAAAAACTATTTCCCCATGCTATTTCTTCCCCCTACTCACACCTTCTTGTCAACTGTTTGAAATGGGCCATCCTGATTATCACTACAAAAGTTTTTTTTCTCCTGATAATAGCCCACCTTAATTGATTTGTCTCGTTAGAGTTGGTATGGCAACCCCCATTTTTTCATGTTCTCTGTGTGTGTGTGTGTGTGTGTGTGTATATATCTATCTATCTTCCTACTGTATTTTCCACTCCATGCATCTGATGAAGTGGTTTTTAGCCCATGAAAGCTTATGCCCAAATAAATTTGTTAGTCTCTAAGGTGCCACAAGTACTCCTTGTTCTTTTTGTTGATACAGACTAACACGGCTACCACTCTGAAACCTATTTATGAAGAGTGTTTTGGTTTGGAAATATGCATGGGTGTTTGTAATTGCTGGAACTGACAGTGCTAATAATGAAGAGCTTTTCCGAATGGCAGTATGTGCATCCCAAATACACATGTACTCTTCCTCTCTGTCTGTTTCTCTCTCTTCCCCACCCCCCACCTTAATGTGCAGGTCAAAATCCTCATGCTTTCTTATGCTTGTTTCCTGCCCCCTCCACACATAGCCCCATCAAGTCCCAGTGTTTTTCTTCTCTGCAACTGTAGTGGTGGTGGAAGGGAATGCTCTTGGGTAGCCTGCATTCCAAAGCATTCTGGGAAATGGTGCCCTAAAGTCTGCTATGGATTTCAGTGCCCCTCAGTGACTGCCTTGCTGACACTGTTGAAGTTGGTTAATGAAGCAGAACGATGCCACAAAGCAATGAGGAGGAGAGGGTGAAAGGGTAGTTCTTGAGAGGACAGTTTCATCCCTCACATCTCTCTGCCAACCCAAACCCCCTGCAACTGGGCCCAGAGCAGATTCTGGCCAGTTTTTATTTTTTATTTGAGCCATGCCCCAGGCAACCTCTCCGTTATTGAGGCATTGTTCATAGTTTTTTTTAAACAAGCCTTCCCTGCATGCCATGGAGTTGGAAGAAAAACCAAAAGAGAGATGGGGACAGAAAGAGCACAGCACTGTGGATCTGTGATAGATTTTTAAAAAATGCTGTAGGTCAGTGCTACTACTTTGGTCTTGAGGGGATTTTCTGTCTAGTCCAGTGCTGTATAATGTCCAGTAAGGAAATTCCAGGCATTAGAACATCACCTCCTCCTCTGGCTTTCCCTTTTCAGGGAGTCTGAGGCTGACTATCTGTAGAAACTGGATAATGGTGAAATCTTAGGCTGTGGAATAGTGCCCTCACAGCTCAAAGAAATTCTCTTCTGTGTTCCATCTGTGGTTTCCTGTCAAGGGACGTCCCTGCCAGCATGGGTCATTCCTACAAATGCCAGCTAGAGGGAAAGTGGTGTAGGGTTGCCCTGTTTATGCAGAGGTGCCCTGATTCTCCTCTTCTTTCTACTGGCTTAAGCCAGAAATTGAAGTTAGCAAAGTTACATGGATATAGAACTGGTGTGATAGCAGAATCAGTCTTGTCACTCAGAAGCCTCATGTTTAACAAATCACAATTCAGTTACTCTTGTACTGTTGTATTCTCAGCCAGTCAGGCCAGATACACTGGTGTCAGTATAAGGTTTAGATGGCTGACATTTTACAAATGAGCTAACAGCTTAACAGTTTGTGCTTTTGTAAACTGATTTACAATCTAGGTTTATATACGTTTACCCGACCCTATGTCTACTGATCAATAAACTGGATGCATATGAGCCATGTGTAAATCACTAGTTGACATGCACATTGTAAATGCCCTTGTTCATGCAGCATAGCAACGGATCTCCAGGGAAGTGTTTCTCACTTGGGTATTGGTCTCCTAGGAATTTATCTGCTAATTCACTCAGGTCAGATACTACATGTTCAATGTATAATAATGTTTGTGAGCTCCATGTCCTGTCCCATGCAGTCATTTCAGGAGGATTTGTCAAGCTGATATCGTTTCACATTTACAGATTTTTTTAAATAAAAATCTGTAAAAAGGGATGTTCACAAATAAAAGGACAAAGGCAAACTGTCATAAAGGCATATGAGTTAGAGGGTACAAACCATGGGGTGCATCTCAGAACTTCCCATAAGTGTTTCTCATAAATGTGAATATACAGAACCCTTATCATGTGAATTTAACAAGTTATTCTGGTTCTGCTGTGTGCCAATGACTGACAGTGCCAGAATCTGATTTTAGTTACACTTCTATGAAAAATCCAGGGCAACTCCATTAAAGACAGTGTCATTACTCTGGAAATATATCAGTGTAAATGAGATTAGAATCTTGAGCAAAGGGAAAAGAAAGGTTTGATCATTTCTTTTAATATTTCTCTTAATTACTCTTTTTTCCTCTACTGCAAATGTTTACAGTTTAACTGTTGAGCATATATTTAGCCAAGTATTAAAAGACTAAGGGCTGGAATCTGATCTTGGTTACCCTGGTTTTATGACATTGTGACTCCACTGACTAGAGCTACTGCTGGATATCCCCGTGTGAGATCAGAATCTAGCTCTAAGTAGTTAAGAGCCTTTCAATCCTGCAAGATGATCCTGACAGCAATTGACAAGAGATGATCTCTAAAGCTGCTCAGTAATGCTTCCAGGTTACATGGTAGTTCTGCTGATTCTGTTTGTTTATTTAATTTATTTAGAGAATGACTTGGGTTGGAATTATCACCACACACATTTTATTGCTTCTTTTACAAAGGAACGAGGGGCTGATCCAGAGAGGTCCTGAGCGCTCACAACTCCCATTGATCAGCACTTCTCAGAATCAGATCACAGATTTGTAGCTGAAAGCTGTTCGTTGTACATCTGTCATTCAGTTACTCTGTTTCCCTTCTTTCCAAACTCCCAGGGTGAAACCAAAGTTCTAAAGCTGAAAAACCTGAGGCCACAAGATTATGCCAGTTACACGTGTCAGGTATCCGTCCGGAATGTCTGCGGCATCCTTGACAAGACTATCACTTTCCAGCTCACTAACACAACAGGTAAGAGAGCAGCAACAGAAATGCCTTTGGGCCCTGAGCACCTCTTGCTTGCTGAACAGCTGTCCTCCTTCCAAGGTCTGGTGAAGTGGGATCCAATCCAATACCTATTAAAGTTAGTGGCTAGACTCCCACTGACTTCAGTAGGCATGGGATCAAGTCCACAATACAAAACTTAGCATGAACCAAACAAAGAGTTGGAGCAGCAAGTGTCCAGCAGCCCTGGGCATTCTTGTGAGCTCTCAGCTGCCGTGGCTGGTGGGATGTCATGAGAACAGACTCTGTTTAGGTGTTGAGGGAACTACGTAGATTTTTAACTAGCCAACTTTTTACAAAAATAAAAGCAACTTTCCTGATTTGCTTTTTGTACAGTTGATATCTGGGAAAATGCTGCACAAACTTTCCCACAAATACTCCGTACAATATTTGGATGACTTTGCTCCACCCTGATTCACACCCCTCGTGTGGCTGTTTTCTGAAAGCATTCAAGCCATCAAGTTCTACTGGCACGGATGTCTGTGGAAAGCAGATATCAAAACAAATTTCACAATCACATGCACAAATGTTCATGACAGGAATGCTTGAGTGATCATCCAGTCAAGGAACAGAAAAAATATAACGTGATCATTCAGAGAAGTCCTGACTAATTAACAACTGAATATCGTATATCAAATCCTTGCAGATAGCTGTTCACAACCCATAGATTAAAAAAAGCCCCAAAAAGCAAAAAATTGTCAAATATTTTAAATAATGAATAAATATGAGAAAATTGCTTTTTTTGCTTTGGGATATTCTGTGATCAAAGAAGAGGCTGAACTCATTTCTGTAATGTGATGTGATGTCATGTAATGTGCTTGTTTGAATTATTCACCTAGCTTTAATATAATACAAAGTAGTTTACATCCCTTGTGTCATCTCTGTACAACGAAGGCAGAACTCTTGATGGTGCCAACTGTTGATGAGAAATAGTTAATACTGTAGAAAATTATGTGTATTGATCTAACTGAGTCAAGGGGCTGAGACAGTGAACATGTTTTTATGTATAAATAATTAAATACCTTAAGAAAAGAGAAACCTAGGTTAAATATTAGGGAGAAATGCTCCTAACAGTGAGAACTCTGCAACTGTCTCAAAAGGTGGAAGCAGCATCACTTGAGTCCTTTCAAACTAGAGTGGACAGAACAGTAGAGTATTCATTATAAGGCACAATCCTGCCCTAGTCAAGGGGAATGGGGCCTCAAACAGCTTTTCTAGCTCTGACTTCTGAGACGATATGTTTGTAGATTTATAGAATCTAATTCCCCTTCAGAACCACGCTCCCCAGATAAATGCAAAGCAAGCATCCTTCTTTTCATTTCAGCCCCTTTATTGAGTGAACAAGGAAGCAGGGTTTTCAGGCTGATCAGATCTGGTACCAGGACATGTGCAGTACATGGCTAAATTGACTCAACTTCTTAGCCACTTGCACCAGATCAACATTTGGCCCATACAGCAGATGTGTGTAGCTCTCTTGCTATATATAGATATGTATTCATATTTATACACACACAAATATAAAGTCTTTCTCTGTATATGTGTGAATAATTTTTTAGATTCTCTCTGATCTTGCATAAATCTCTTCCTCCCCTCTTCTGCTCATGCATTAGTAACTTCCTTGTAGCATTGGCTGTGTCCAGAATTCTGAACAGCCTTACTCATGATGTCTTTGCTTCTGCACCTGGAGAAAAACTCAGGGAGCACAGAGGTGCGTGGAAATAAATCTTTAAGTATTTATAGACCCAAATAGTATGGACCTTTGAGGGGAAGTGATGGGTCAGGTCAGAGAATCTTCTTTCCCCAGCTTGTTTGCTGCTCCTCTGCCATTTGGCTATAAAAGTGGCTCCTATGATTCATCAGGGGCCCCTTGCTACTGACTGACTGTGGTGCAGATCTGTGCTTCTCCCTGCCCGGGAGTCCAGAGCTTGGGCCTGATGGGTTCCTCCACCCCGGCTTGGCTCTTCGATTATCTTGGGCAGCAGCTGAGTGTTGTGGTTGCAGCACAAATGTCTGCAGCACCAGTTTCGATTCCTGTTCTCTATGTGCATCCTCCCCCTGCAGGAGTTTTCTGCCGCCGCCGCCTCCTCCTCCTCCTTCCTGATGATGCTTTTTGGTTCTAGAGCTCTGAGGCTGACCCAGTGGGTCTGGTTGCAGAACCCAGTCCTGTCTCAGGGCCGGTTTGTTGCAGCCTGAGTGTTGGGATCCAGCTGTGGTTGGGGAATGGCTGACATTTTCTCCCTTGATTTCTGCAAAGTTAAGCAGCCCAGCTGGTTAATTCTCCTGCAGTTTTACTGCAGCAAATTGGACTTCAAAGGGAATTGAAAGCGACTCTTTGTTTTTAATGGTCCCCTCGCTCCACAGCAGACTCTGCCAGCAGGTTTTCTGAGCCGAGAACAAAAGGAATCGCCACGGGTTACAAATAAATGAGATTCATCTCCTGCATAACAATGGCTGCATCTTGTTACCCTCCATCCGCTGACTAGAGGAGGATGTGATCCAATCTCAGCTCCCAGAGTAGGGGCTGGGTTCAGGCCGTCTAGCTGGAGAAGCATTGCCTTGAGATGTGCAGGTGGACATTTCACAGGTTCCTCCTCTCCTGGTTACACACACCAACTACCTGCCCTGAGGAAGCAGCTGCCCAGTGAGGTCACGTTTTCTGAGTTACCCTGCACAGAACATGTCCTCACTCAACAGGATTCTAGCAGTTAGGGCTGGGCAAACAAGTTCAGTAAACTAAAAGAATAGCCCAAAATCTTTACCAGAACCAGAACGAGATCTGACTCATGCTTCACTGCTGCCTTCCTACCCTCCCCTCACCAAACCCCCTCCAAAGAAATCGATCTCTGACACCTTCCAGGTCTGCCGGGAGGAAGATACTCCCTACCAAGACCATGAGTACAGTTTCTACCAGCTTGGCCAAGGAGAAGCAACTCCCAGCCAAGACCGGCTCAGTGTCAGGGGAGGTGACTACTATTCAGTATCAGCTGGACGAGACCGAAGGTCTCTTGGCTCAGAGCAACTGCCTTAGGGATGGTCTTGTACTCTGTGTCGTGTCTGCATAGATTGTGGGGGTTTGTCCATCCAGGATGAGCCAGGCCACCCTATTAGGGGCCTCTTTGGATTTGTGAAGCCCCCTCAGAGCCTAAAGTAACCACTGGCAAATACACAAATCATTTTTGCTCCCTATTATACACTGGATTTGATGTTTATTTTCCAAAACTCCAGGTTGAGGGACCCTCAAGGGACCTGACCTTCAGCTGTGGCCCCGAGAAATCAAAGGAGTTAAATGGTGTGCCTCAAACTGATCCTTATGGTTGGCAGCAAAAGATGGCAACCCCATCCCTCTCCCCCGCCCCCTCAAATATACAGCACTTGCACAGTGGGCCGGGTGCTCCCTGTGCATTTGACAAGGGGGACATTGGCCACTGCTAGAGACAGGACACCAGGCTGCAGTGCTCGGAGCTTTCTGGCTGCAGTTACGCTGCTAACTTATGCTGCCTGCACGGAGGAGAGAGCAGCCGTCCTAGCCTTGTTTGTATGAACCGTAATTCAGAGATCCAGCACAGCTCATTAACGCAGGGTCCGGGGAGAGGAGAGGCAGAAATAATGATGCTGTTAAATCAGGCTTCATGAATATGTAACGACGTCTTATTTTGCATTATTATGGCCGTTACTTAAAACGCACTCTCAGCCTTTGTGCTGTCGCCGGTTGCTTTCTGAGCTCTGTCTGGAGCCAGTGATGGAGCTGACAAGGACCGTTAAAGGGCCTTTTGTGAGATGAAGTGGAGAAGGCAGAGGAAAGCTTTTGAGATCAGTTCCTGGGGAGGGCAGGAATGAAAGAAACCAAACACAAGGATGTGAGCATCCAGAAGACGAGACGCTGCATGTGCACTTTGAATCTGCCCAACCTGTGCCATAAACGGGGAGCCATCTGGGTTGTACCCCAAGTGTGTAGAACCATGTATTTGACACATGCAGAGAACCAGGAGGGAGCTACAGTGTTTAGCACCAGCTGGTGGTTGGGATACAGGACCATGAATGATCTAGACCAGCAGTTCCCAAACTTAGTTGGCTTATGTACAGCCTTCTTTAGTGATATTTGAAGTATCATGAGCAAATTTCTTCTTTTAGTGCCCACTTCTTTTAGGCCTTAATAGGTGTAAGCATTTCTGGACTCGTAGTAAAATAGATTCCTACTGATGTCTGAAGTGTTAGATTATAGAATTTTTTTAAACAACTCAAGTTTTTAGACAGTGAATAAAAAAAATCATGAATTATTATGTCTTCCTTGTAATTGAATAACACAAAACATTTGTCAAGTGACTTGATATATTTTGGTATGCTGCTAAACTAAGCCGGTGGCTTGATGGTTTAATTTGTCTCATTTAAGTTCAAAGTTTCTGCTAATTCTTACTAGGATTATTGCTGAACATAACACAAAGGTGTCATCTTCAATTGACAATAGGTCCCTGATCCTCGCCTGGACACCAGGCAGCTTCAGCTCCAATTCACTCTTGTTCCAATGCTTCAGGTTCCCAGCTCCCCTCCAGTTCCCGCTGAACCAGGGAACTGTGCCAGTCTCACTGCAGCCCTTGGCCTCTCTGAAGAACCTTTCACACAGATTTCCTCCTGCTCTGGACCCAACTCTTGCCCTCTATGTAAGGAACTACACAGCTGTGCCATGATTCAAGCAGGCTTCTCCAGCCCACCAGTATCCAGATTCTAGCCTCACTCCACAGAGCCTCCCTTGGTCCTTGGACTCGCACACTTCTTCCCCTTGCTTTCAGGCCTCCCCGCAGCCCTCCTTCTTAGGGCCGGGTTCTGATTCAGGCAGGCTTTCCTGGTCCACCAATCTCCCTCTGGCTCTCACTCTGGTGAGCCTCTTTCTTAACTCAGTGCTCCCCTGCAATTCTTCTATCCAGGCTCTCTGCCCTCTACTACTCCTGGGACTCACCTAACTTTTAAGGAGGTAGCTGCTTTCTTAACACCTGCCCCTATTCTGCTCCTCTCTTGAATACCTGCTTCCTTAAAGGGGCCATATCCTGAAACAGGGCTTGGCTGGTCCTGGGCCCCACTCCCCTTTAAAGGGGACAAGACCACCTTTTTACAGCGTACCACTTTCAACAAGCTCCTGTACCACCAGTGGCACATGTACCACACTTTGGGAACTCATGATCCAGACAAGTTCTGTTCTTCCATCCCCTGGGGCTGAGCCAGCAGGGCCATAGCAGTCAGAAGGAAGGTAGAGTGCTTGCCTCAAGGGAAGTTCTGTCTGTACCAGGAGTCTGTTCTGCGAAATGGAGTGGAGTCTCATGATGTGGGTTGTTTGGGATATGTACTTAATACAGATGTGCTCCAAAGCTCCTTCTCAGGCTGGTAACTGTGGAGGGGTGAACTGGTCTGAGAGCTGAATCCAAACCCAAACCACCAAAGTCTCCCTCTCTCTAGCCATTCCTCACCTCTCTGTGTAGCTGGGGCAGCCCTGTAGCCCTCTTTGCCGCCTTCTCCCTAGCTATAGGCTTTGGCTTGTGGAAGATTGCAAGGTTAGTTCTGTTTTCTCTCCTTCCCCCTCCTTTCCCCCCCCCCCCCCAGGCCTCTTGACTTGGAGGCCTTTTGCCCTTCTCTGCCACTGGCGGGACCCATTACTCCCTCTTGGATCCTTCTGTTTTTAAACTGAGCTGCCCTCTGCACTGCCCTGAACTGGTCCCCAGCAGGGCAAAGTGGCTTCTGAAATCTCTCAGCTGTTCAAAGTTGCACTGAGTGACCCAGTGTGGGAGGAAAGAAGAACCCTCTTTCCATGCACTTCTGCTCTTCCGTGTTTGGCTGGTTCCCTTGGTATTCCTACCAGACTGAATGCATGGGGTGCCAGAAATCTCATGATCTGAGAGCCTAGTCTCATGAGATTTCTGGCTCTGTTATGCAGAGATGAAAGATTGAGAGAGTTCAGAGCAGCACCTCAACTTGGAGGTCTCTAAGTTTGTATGTTAAATTAAGGATACCCTTGTGATGGTATCAGAGGTGCCAATACTTTGATTGAGCCCTGCTGCACAACTGGTGGAGGTGCATTGCTGGAGAGGAGCAGAGAATGTGTCCTGGTGTCCAAGCGATTAAAGCAGGTTTGGCATTTGGCATGCTAGCTAAGTCTGACCTAACTTCAATATTTTGACTAGTCTACATGCAGAGTAACACCTTTAGCTAGATTTAAAAAAGGGTGAGGTTAGGCTTAACTGGCATGTGTTAACTAACCCAACCCTTCATCTAGTTAAGACACAGCCTCTGTAAGAACGGGCATGGATGTGTACGCCATTCCGGGTGTGTGTCCCTTTAACACCTGAGGCTTGGAGGGGTTATGTCAGTATCACTGGTTTGAACAGAAGGGTGACTACTGTATTTGGTAACTTGTTACATGTGAAAGGGACGTCTGCTTTTGGGACAGTGTGGGAATAATTGTCTGTATTCTCCACTTCAGTGCCTAGAGATTGATCCAAAGCCCAATGAAGTCTATAGAAATCTTTCTTTTGGCTTCAGTGGGCTTTGGATCGGGCCCTGAGTCATTGAGCCCAACCCATGGTGAGCTGGTAGAAAGTTAATACGACCTATTTCAATGAATCTCTTATTTTCATATCTTTCCCTGCCACCACTCCTTCCACTCAGTCTCCTGTGTGCTATTTCTGTAGGAGACATAGAGATATTTGCAGTGACTTACACAACATTTTCAGCAGGGGGTATGCAGAGGCTTAGAGAGGAGCCACAATGCAAGTAACTGAGCTTTTATTCCATCTCCGCGTCTGCAGGCCCCATTTAAAGACAGGGGGAACTGATACAGAAAGAGCAATATAAATTAACCTGTGTGCAGGGGATTTTGATATTGCTGTTGTGAAAATAAACTTGGCATTGATTCCCCATTTCTCTGTCATCTTGGCGGGTAATGTCCATCTGCAGCCACAGTTACTTGAACTGGGGGCAAAAATCAGCAAGCCTTAGGGCCAGATTCTCCACTGCTTCTGTGTTGCCAGTCGTACTTATGCAAAATGGGTGTAAAATACTACTGTTCTGATTTGGAGTGAAGAATTGGGCCGTACATCTATGTTCAGTGTAGATGGGACCTAACCATGCTCCTAAAGCTTGGACTGTTCAGGGTTTACGCTGCAATCACAAGGTGTCATTGCAGCTCTTGTAGACGTACCCAAGCAAGTTGTTAATCACCCTAGCTCAGTCCCGGAGCAGGGAAGCTGCAGCAGTGCGTGCTTCAGTCCACCTGGAACCCTGGGTAATTATTCATGGAGTTGAAGCATGCGCTGCTGCAGCTTCGCTGCTCTGGGACCAGGAGCTAGCTAGATTCAAGCTAGCTCGGGTGTGTCTACACCAGCTGCAGTCTAGATGTGTCCTCAGTTTTGGGTCTCTGTGAGGTCCTGTCTACACTATGCCTTTTAACCCTGTTGTGGCCAGGTCCCCTGCCTTGGCTAGAGATGCAGTGTTGATGGGGCCCTAGATTCACACACATCATGTTTTTAATGAACTCATGGCCAGCCCACACTCGCTCAGCTGGACCTGCCCTTTCCCAAAAACAAACTGAGAGTCTCTCCATTCAGATAGAATTGAGTTAAGTCCAGGCTGGTGTGAGTTTCCTCAGAGCTCACTAGTGTTCCCATTTTTCTCTTCCAGCCCCACCCGCTCTGAAGCTGTCTGTCAATGAGACCCTGGTGGTGAACCCAGGAGATAATGTCACCATGCAGTGCTCCCTGATAGGCGGTGACCCACTGCCTGAGGTGGTCTGGTCTCACTCACCCAGCCCTATGCCTCACAATAGCCTTATTCAAGAGGGTAACCTCACCATATGGGGGATCCGCATGGAAGATTCAGGCTACTACAATTGCACGGCCATCAACAATGTGGGGAACCCAGCTAAGAAGACAGTGAATCTCCTGGTGCGATGTACGTCCTTCCACTGCATGCGCTTTTGGGGTGTGACTCTGGGTTTCCAGCACACATCATTGTTCATTTAAATAGGGGGTAAAGGTGCTACTCCAGCAAGGGACTGGTAGCACTGGCGGGAGAAGGTGCTGTGCAAGCTTTCACACCTACAGCTCTGCTGATGCACCTCATTCCTGACTCACAGCACCCACAGTTATTCCAGTCCTGTCCTTCCACGGCTCTGGAGATGCTTCCTGATCCTGACCTGCAGCACCACAGCAGGCCTTGGGGGTGTGGAGCCATTGCCTCACATGGGGATCTCATTTGGGCATAGGGCTGGGGGATCCCTTGACCCAGAGTGTGTGGAGCCATTGCCTCCCATCGGGCAAAGGGTAGATGTCTCACACGGGTATCCCCATTGGGCACAGGGCATTTTGTCTTCACTAACTGGCTTTGCACCTGTGTTCATCCCAGCCATGAAGAACGTCACCTTCCAGATCACCCCTGACGTGATCAAAGAGAGTGAGAGCATCCAACTAGGGCAGGACCTGAAGCTCTCATGCCATGTGGATGCCGTCCCCCAGGAGAAGGTCGTCTACTTCTGGTACAAGAATGGGAAACCGGCCAGGGTCTCAGACCGACTGCTCATTTCCAGGAACGACCCTGAGCTCCCACCAGTGACCAGCAGCCTGGAGATCATTGACCTGCGCTTCAGTGATTATGGCACATATCTGTGCATTGCGTCCTTCCAGGGGGCCCCCATCCCTGACCTCAGTGTTGAGGTGAACATCTCTTCAGAAACAGGTGAGCCTCCACCGTGGAGGCCTGGGGCTTTGAGGGAGTTGGGTCAAGGGGCACAGTATGAATTAGAATCGTGAAACCAACATATTCTTTCCAGCCTGAGCTCTTGAAGGCCCTCAAATGAGCCTTGATTTCAAGTGTACGAGCTCTTGTTCCTTCCGCTTGGGATGACAGCTATGCTGCGTGCCTTGTAGTATCCTGAGATGATCCCTCTTGTGCCTGATGAGGAGGTTGGACTAAACCAAAGAGAGCAGCCCCAGCATGCTACATTTTATACGGAAACCAGTGTGTGCTGGGCTGGATGCTGTGGGCATGTCTCGTGAGTGGCCAGTGACCCAGTGGGGATAGGTGGGTTCTAAAGTAGCTAGTTCCTTCCTTTAATATGGAGTCTTAATGGGTTAGTTTCAGGCTTCTAGTGACCTGAGGCACAACATGACTGAGGATGTCTGATTACGGATTAGGAAGGCCCAGATTGCAGCCCAAGCCAACCTAGGAAGGTTGAAGAAGAAGGGCTTATCATGAAGGAACAGCGAGGGAATGGGATTTTACCAAATGTTCCAAGGCTGGTGGTTGTGGGGAAGGAGGTAGTGTTCTTTCACTTCTTTGGTGTGACTTAAAAGAGACACTCCCTCTGATATTTTTCCAGAGACTGAGATGGCAGGACCTGGCTTGTGTCCATGGCCATGTACGGTGGGAGCTGTGTGATGTCTCTCATAAACTCTCATTCCATGAACAGCTTTAATGTTTAGTGTCCTAATTCTAATCCTCAGGACAGCTCTTGAATACTTTCTGCAGGAGCCCAGACCCTATAAATCTCGCCCTCTTTTCCCTTCATAAAGGTCCCCATCCTTCTCCCAGTAGAATCAATGGCAAAACTCTCTTATTTGCTTCAGCGGGAGCCCCAAATCTGTGCTAGCAAAACATCAGATCAGATTCTGTTCTCAGATATGCCCATGCAGTCCCCCTGCCTTCCCTGGGATTGCTCAGGTGTGACTGAGAGCAAAGCTGCACCTACTTGTAGATAAATGGTGAGCGAGCCTGAGGGAAGTCAACTGGCTGCAGAATCTGTCCTGATTTTACAAACTGCTTCAGAAAGTTTCCTTATTCATAGTGATGTTAACCAGCTTTGGCTGGTCCCAGGGCTGGTGCAACCATTTAGGCGACCAAGGCGGTCGCCTAGGGCGCTAGGGTTTGGGGGACGGCATTTTCTTCGGCAGCGACCGCACCGGCTGGATCTTCAGCTGCCCCGGTTGCCGCAGGCATTTAGGTGGAGGGACCTGGGGCAGAGGAGTGCGGGGAGGGCCGCCTGCAGCAAGTAAGGGGGGGGCAGACCGCAGGGGAACTCCCCGCCCCAACTCACCCCTGCCCCGCCTCCTCCCCAAGCATACCATCACCGCTTCACTTCTCCCGCCTCCCAGGCTTGCAGCGCCTAAGCTGATTGGTGCCACAAGCCTGGGAGGCGGGAGAAGTGAAGCAGCGACGGCGTGCTCAGGGCGGAGGCAGAGCAGGGGTGAGCTGCTTCACTTCTCCCGCCTCCCAGGCTTGTGGCGACTAAGCTGATTGGCACCACAAGCCTGGGAGGCGGGAAAGTGAAGCAGCGACAGCGTGCTTGGGGTGGAAGTGGAGCAGGGGTGAGCTGGGGCAGGGGGAATGCCTCAGGGTGGAGGGTGGGGGGTGGGGAGCTGCCGCAGGGGGAGCGCCTCAGGGCGGAGGCTCGGGGACGGGGGAGGGTGCAAGATAGAAGTTTCGCCTAGGGCGCGAAACATCCTTGCACCAGCCCTGGCTGGTCCCAGTGCTGTCCATGACCAATCTGATTTCCTGTCCTGTCTGTGCCCTTAGCAGAAAGTGTTGGAATTGGTTCTTGTTTTTCGGAAAACCTCCCCTACTCTCAGCAAAAATCTGTAGCAATCTGCTCCAAAGAGAATGTCCCCCAATGCTTTTGTGATAATGGGATACTGATCACTTACTGTGTACTGGCTTTTCAACAAAAAATAAATTCATTCATTCATTCATTCATACTCCTAACAGCCATGGAAGGTAGGGGAATGCTGCTTCTCCCCTTTTTACCATTGGGGAAACTGAGTCACAAAATGACATGACTTGCCCCAAATCCCATGGTGAGTCAGTGGCAGAGCTGGGAATGTAAGCCAGATCTGGCTGTAGCAATGGAGTTTAGAGCATACTTCTCCCCACCCCACCCCACTTCCCAAAAAAATCCCAATAGCTAATAGAATGTAATAGATATAAGGTCGCAGGAGTAAGATGGCAAAGGTCTGTATGATCACAGAATCTGTCCCCACTACAAGGGCTGGATATTATTTGCTGGCCCAAATGTAGGTACAGGGCTCAGGAGTTAAAGAATCTACAAGGAGGTGGCTGTGGTGGGCCAAAGTTGCTACAACCACCCCCCTTCCACCAGCAGGAGCTGAAAGGGCCAGCACAGGACATAGGGGGTTGGCTGGCCGAGAACATGCTGAGGCTGATTGAGTAATGTGGCAGTCTGGAGCATCCCATCGAGGGTCACTGCCAGCTGGGTTCCTCTGGAGCCAGTGAAATTAAAGCTGCTGTCTCCAGCCAGAACCCCAAGAGAGGGCAGGCAGCAGCACCATCACCTGCCTCCCTTCAGGCTGAATTCCCCACACACACCCTGCACACACTGGGTAACGGGGGTGTTTGTCCATGCTGGGACATCTGGCCCTCTGTGTGCATTTAAGGAGCAATAAAGACCCCACCCTTTGTGTTTGGTTTGAACCTGTTGAGTTTTTCCCCGGAGCCATGGTATCGAAGCAGCAAGGTGGAAACTACTCTGCATTCCCTGGCCATCTGCTGCCGCCCAGTAAAACAGCCCCCGATTCGCTGAGATGGCCGTCTCCAGTGGGAGGCTCGGAAGAGATAGCTTTAATTAAAAAAATCTCCAAATACAATTTGCAGTTTTTCCCTGTGGTGAAAATTGCCTCTCGCCAGGTGAGCGTCTGCTGGCAGCGCTGACTGGCGAGGGGACAGGGGGCAGCGCTCTCTTCACACCAAACAGGAGAGCATCTGATGAGATTCCACAGCCCACAGGGGACCTGTAAATTGAAAACTCAACTTCTCTGTTGCATAGAGAGGTCGCTACCAAAGGAGACTGAGGCCAGAGCCATCTTAAATATGCTCTTAATGCAGTTATGTGTTGTATGTGTGTGAAAATAATCCCAGCACACTCTCTCTTATCGGCAGAGGGTAAATTGAGTGAATAGTGGCCAGTTTGGATTGAGGTGGCCCCTGGAATTTTAAGCTTTCATTTAAAAAGAAAAAATATCTAGCCCTTCCGTTTGTGAAAGTATCAGTCCAAACGTCATCCCTGTGCAGTGCTGGCTGTAGAGAGACAGCCTGAAACAAGAGCTTTCTGAGAGGTGAGAACAGTCACATTTATCTCAATGGGATGTTAACTCTGAAACCTAATGATGACAATGCAATGTCAACATTATGATAGATGTTCCTGCAAAAACCATCTACATCTGGGTGGGTTCTTGGTGGAGCCTGGAGCATGAACAAAGAGTCCTGTCCAAGTCAACTCCATGTTCATATCAACTGGAGATCTTAGGGTATGTCTACACTGTTATAAAAGACCCACAACACAGCTGTGTCTGGCCCTAGTCACCTGACCTGGGCTTGCAGGGCTTGGACTGCGGGGCTATAAAATTTCAGTGTTAGACATTCAGACTTGGGCTAGAGCCTGGGCTCTGAGACCCATCTCCCTCGCAGAGTCTTAGGGACTGGGCCGCAGCCTAAGTCTGAACATCTACACTGCAGTTTCTAGCCCTGCAGCCCAATCACCTGGACCCAGGCTCTGAGACTCTGTGCCACGGGTTTATCACAGTGTAGACATCTTTCTTAGGCTCCTTATGAACTTTGGCTGACAATAATGGCTGGACACTGGAGCGGGTGTCACTAGAGCTGTGTGAGTAACCTGAGTTTTTTTAGTTTGGTGGCTGAACCCCACCCCCGACTCAAATACCCAACTTTTATTTTAGGTCCACCAAAAACAAACACTTTTTGAATTTTTCAGAAAAGCATAAAAAAAAGTCAAAATAGATCATTTTGAGTCACAGTAAATGTTTAGGGGTTTAACTTTTTTTTTAATTAAAATTAAAGTAAAATTCAAAATGACTCCAAATATTTTGTTTTCGAAACAAAATGGCAAATTTTTACACAGATTCGTGAAATGTTCTGCTCGACTGAATCTGCATTTTTGGCAAAAATGGTTCTATCTAGAGCAGAAGCACCATTTTTTCCCAATCAGTAAGGTCCCCTGTCCAGGAACTGGATTTGCTTTGTGCAAGTTCTGTACATTATTGTAGCTCAGGTTCTAACCCAGGGGTAGGCAAACTTTGTGGCCCAAGGGCCACATCTGGGTATGGAAATTGTATGGCGGGCCATGAATGCTCATGAAATTGGGGGTTGAAGGGTGGGAGGGCTCTGGCTGGTTGTGCGGGCTCTTGGGTGGGGCTGGCAATGAGGGGTTGGGGGTGCAGGAGGGTAATCCAGGCTGGGACCCAGGGGTTTGGAGGGCAGGAGGGGGATTAGGGCTGGGACAGGGGGTTGGGGTGTGGAAGGGACTCAGAGGGGCAGGCTCCGGGCAGCACTTACCTCAAGTAGCTCCCAGAAACAGCAGCATGTCCCCGCTCTGGCTCCTATGGAGAGGTACAGCCAGGCGGCTCTGTGTGCTGCCTTGTTCACAGGCACCGGCCCTGCAGCTCCCATCGTTTGCAGTTCCCAGCCAATGGGAGCTGCAGGAGCAGTATGTGGAGCCCTCTGGCTGCCCCTACGCGTAGGAGCCATGCGGAGTGGGGCAAGACCCTGACCCCACTCCCCAGCTGGAGCAGAACAAGCCCCAGACCCCATTCCCTGGTGGGAATTCGAGGTCCAGATTAATATGTCTGGAAGGCCTGATGTGGCCCCCGGGCTGCAGTTTGCCCACCACTGTTCTAACGAGAACTAGGCAGCAGTTCTACTGGTTTGCTGTCACTTACGTGGGGCTGTACTGAGCTGGTCTCAGCTGGGAGTTGCCTCTCCTCTGGGTGAGCCAGCGATAGCTACATTGAGTTGTACTTCTCTGAGGTAGTTTTTTTGCACATCTTGGCGAGGATTCACAGTGAATTCTACAGTAGAATAAGTGAAGGTATTTAACAAATCTAACTTGTGTCTGTGGTTTAGAAATTGACAAAGGCCCTTCCTCCTGGATGTCTATGGAGGCGGGGAGTGGAATATATGAAGCATGCGCCCATAGGCCACTGTCTCCAATCCAGCCCATGTAAGGAGATTGGATTTGGCCTCTCACTTCTGGGCTACAGTTGGGGAATTAAATGGCTAACAAGATAGAGACTAGGATGTGGGGTCTTTCACCTCTAGATTATCAGTTCTAGCCTGGTTTAGGCTGATAGTGACTGAAAGTGTTTGACAATAGTTCACTGATGTACATGAAGTGAGTTGAGCTGGCACTTTCTGTTGGTGCTGGCACACTCAGAGGCCATGGGGATGAAACACTCCTCCCCACCTAGAGATGGAACCTCCATGGGGTGGCTGACATTGGCTGGGGCAGAGTGTGGGAAGCTTTGCTCTGGCATTACCATTGCCATTCTTGATTGGAGGGCTGCCAGTATGACATCCTTCCCCACAAGTGCAACCATCCTTCAAAGGTTTCCCTCATGCTCTGCTGGAAGGATGTTACCTTGACGAACAAACAGTCCCTTTTTATCATCTTCTTTTTAGTGCCTCCAACCATCAGTGTCCCCAAGGGCCAGTCCACCATCACCGTTCGGGAGGGCTCCATGGCCGAGCTGCAGTGCGAGGTTCGAGGGAAGCCCAAGCCGCCCATCATCTGGTCCCGGGTAGACAAGGAGGCCCCCATGCCCTCAGGTGCCATGACAGTGGAGACTTACGATGGGAAGCTGCACCTGGAGAGCGTTAGCCGAGAAATGAGTGGGACCTATAAGTGTCAGACAGCCAGGTACAATGGCTTTAACATCAGACCCCGGGAAGCTCTGGTACAGCTCAACGTACAGTGTGAGTATAACAGCATGATTCTGTAGCTCCTACCTCTGTGCCAGCATGCACTGGTACCTTGCTAAAGTCTGGGCAGGTGATGCTTATTGCGTTGCTTTCAAATAGGGTTGGAGTGAGTGTTTCATCTGGTAGACTTTGAAGGGTTTATTTACCTGACGTTCACACACGAGCAGACATGCCAGCCAACCAACAATGTATTCCAGCCAACTGTGGGGACCTGTTGATCCGCTGTTGGTTGGGTCACCTCACTTGTTCATGTAGCAGTTGCCTCTGCGCGCGCGCGCGCGTGTGTGTGTGTGTGTGTGTGCGCATATATCTTACCCACACAAAAATTGCATTAAAAAAACATTAGGGTTGCAAAGACAAGCACTCAGAAGCTAGGAAATGCCAGAATTAAGGTTGCCTGTTCAACCTTGATTCAGCCCTCTTGTACATCTGCATTATGATACAGTCTTTAATTACATGATCACACATTATTTTTTTCTATAGGACCCCTCCTGCCCCATTCAGGATGGGCCTGCTCTGGGGATGAATCAGGGTTGTGTAATGAAGGAAACGGTTGTAGGTAGGACCCCTGCCTCTTTTGGTGCAGAAGTTGGAAAGTGTGTAGTGAATGAGGCAGGGGACTGCAGGAAGAGAAAGTACAGTCTCATGGTTAAGACGGTTGAATGCTGCCCTGGAGAACTGGATTTTATCCCTGGCTCTGCCACAGGATTACTATGTGATGCTAGTCAAGTCACTTAAACCAAACTTTTCAGAGGTGGTCGCTAATGGTTTGTTCCTCATTTGACTTGACATCTTATGGTCTGATTTGCAGAAGTGCTGAACACACACAGCTGCAGCTGAAGTCAATGGGAACTGTGATTTGAACATATAAACTGCTATATAGTGCTACATACTCTTAAAAATCAGGTCCTAGGTGTCTCAAATTTGGCATCCCAAATTAGTGAATACTTTTGCCCTTAATCTCGCTGACCCAGTTCCCCGACTCTAAAATGGGGACCATGCCACCCACTTGCCTCACAGGGGTGTTGTGAAATGAAATTAATTAATATCTGTGAAACACATGGTTACTACAGTGATGAGCCCCATCGGAAAACCAATGAGGAAATTTGTCTTCAGAGCAGGGTTTGAATAGTGTGCAGCAAATAAGGTCTGGGACCACACACTGAACAATGAGGAGAAAACAAAACATTGAATAGATGCTCATGAAGTGAGTGCTGTCCATTCTGCACACCAAATGAGGCAGGGGAAAAAATAGTATGTGGTCATGTAATTAAAGATTGTATCATAACCCATGTGGACAAGAGGGTCAAATTAAGCTTGCACAGGCAGCCTTAATACCAGCATTTTCAAATTTTGAATGCTTGAGTTTGCGACCTTAATACTGTTCTTTTACACACACAAAACGATGTTAATTTCCTAGCTTTTAAAAGAGCAACCTTCTCCAAAAAAAAAAAAAAAAGGAAATTCCATCATGTGGCATCATATTGACACCCACATGGGTCATCAACAGGGTTTTAACCTTTAGATCCACCATATAGGCCTTCACCACATAAGCTAATAGAGTAACTGATAGCAGTAGTAGGTTGTCATCCTCTCTGTGGTCCAGCACTAGAGGAGGATGGGAAACATTGCCAGAGGGTTTCACAGATATTTGTTGACAGCAGAGGAATGGCGAGACTCTGGAATCCTGAGTTCCTATTCTAGGCTGTAGAAGGGAGTGTGCTCTAGTGAACACGGAGTCCTCTTCCCCCATTCCCTCCAAGCATGACACCCTTCTGCTCCATCCCATTCAACCTATTTCTGCACCAGTCCCATCTCTTCCACTCCTGGCTCCTTGTCCCAGTGCCCATTCTCCTCACCTAGCCAGTTCCAATCTCCACCCCTTATCCCTGTCTCCTTGCCCAGCCAGTCCCAGTTCTCCCTCAAAACCTTAGAACCTTGTCAGATCTGTATGCCTCACCCTTTAATTCTTCCCTTCAACCCTACTGATTCTCCAGTCTCCATGCTTAGCCAGTCCCTCCCACCTCCTGGTTCCTCAGCCAGTATCTGTTTTCCCCAACCTGCTGGCTCCCAGTCCCCCAGCCAATACCAGTCTCCCCCATCTCATCTTCCAGTTTCCCCTCTTGCCTGCACCAGCCTCCAGTCCCAAATTCTATCCCCACCCTGTCGTCTTGTCCTAATGTTCTCCCACCTGCCCTATCAGATCCAGCTCTGGTTTACTCTGCATTTGAATCAGGCAGTTTGCTCCTCCAGACTGCCTGGGCCTAGCAGGGGGACCACTGAGAGCAGATGAGCTAGAGGCTCCCTGCTCTCTTTGTTCAGGTGCCTGGACCTGGTATGGCCTGCAGCCGTCCAGAGCTGCAACTGCAGGAAAAGTCCTACTCAGACCTGCAATGAACATGCACGGCGTAGATGGAATCTTCAGGAAATCTAGCTGCCAAAACTCTGTCTTTACTGAGCATGTGCAGAGTGTGACCTCTCTCCCCACCCAGGCTTATATCTTGGCCAAATTTGGGCAGATTTTCATGGGGACATTGGAAGGCACATCTTTGATTTAAAAGGTCATTCCCTGCCAAATTTGAAGTCCCTGCTCCAAAGCATAGGGGGTGCTAAAGCTTCTGAAAGAAAGGTTGCCAGAACTTAACATGGGCAAAACAATGTATTATTCCAAGCCTGGTTCTTGGATGTGGCAGATCCATTTTGGCTGGAATTCCCCCCCACAAATCAGCCTGAGGGAGGGCACTGGTATGGAATATTTCATCTTAGATGGTTAAAGTTTGGCAAAGTTGCAAGTAACTGAAAATAGAAAAGTTCAGGTAATCTTAAGGTATGTCTACACTACCCACCAGATCGGCGGGTAGCGATCGATCTATCGGGGATTGATTTATCGCATGTAGTGTAGATGCGATAAATCGATCCCCGATTGCTCTCCCGTCGACTGCTGAACTCCAGCTCGGCGAGAGGCGGAAGCAAAGTCAATGGGGGAGTCATGGCTGTCGATCCCACGCCGCGAGGACGTGAAGTAAGTAATTCTAAGTCGATCTAATATACGCAACTTCAGCTACGAGAATAGCGTAGCTGAAGTCGGTGTATCTTAGATTGATTTCCCCCCACCCCTCCCGTGTAGACCAGGCCTTAACGGGCTGTGCTACCAACCCCACCTATAATATATATACACACACATACACATAAACAGGCAGCAGGAGACCACTGAGTGGATGTTGCTCTGTACTGCCATCCTTGCTGGTGCGCATGTCATGCCATTCTATTTGGATGCCTTGTTGCTCAGTGATACCTCCCCTGGCAGAAGAATGAGGCTATTCATATCCCAGGCTGGAGTGTTTAGAAGTTATTGGTCATGTTCTGATGTGTGGAGCAGGTAGGGGTCTGGGATAATCTGTGCTCCCTTCTTAGTAATAGTATCTTCAGTCAGTCAAGTGCTGCACTGGGTAGAATTCAGATAAGGAGACTCCAAGCCTAGCTCCTTTCACTTCCCAGATTAAACTGAAGACTGTGCTGAATAATATTGAGTAGGGTGGAGGGCTGAGGCCAAGGTGGTAACCCTGACCACAGAGCTAGTCTCATCAGGAAAGATTCAGTACTGAACTCCTGTGAAGTCCTCTTGAGGATGTGGCAAGCATGGGATTGGTGGAGAGAAGGTTAATTTGCACTAGCCTGCACCATCCATGGGCTGTGACTAAAGCGCCTAAGTGCGTAGCACAGAGTAATTCATTAGACGCCAACCTCCTCTTCCCCCATCCTCCATCCGTCACTGCTAGAAGAGGGATAAAACCTACTCTGATAACCTGGACGAAGCTGAGCAGACACGCACATTCCATTTCTTGCTGTTGGCATCTCCCATCACCTCCACCTAAGGACAAGCAACATTGAATTTTGTTTGGATTCTGGAAGCCATGCATGATCCTAGAAATTAACCGCCTCCACTTCTTCAAGACTGCAGTCTTGGTCAAATAGTGAATGGGTCACAGGGACTGAACTCACCATTCCCACCTACAGCTTGGTTCCTCCAAGGCAGAGCAGCATGGCAGAAGTTTGCAATGCCACTACCTGGCTGTCTATTTTGTGCCTAAGCAGTGGACTTCAATCTCCGGTGCTGTCCATCTGGCTCCTTTTACCAGCATGAAATTCACGAAAAACAAACCTCTGCAACTGGAAAGTGGAGCAAGGTCTAGAGTCACCCCTGCCCCCTGGCTAAACAAACAACCCATCTGTTTATCCAGCTCCCTTTTTGTGGAAAGAGCCGGGTGCCCCAGCAGGGGCTTGCTCTGGTTAATTGAAATGCTGTTCTCCAGTGCGGGCAGCTCATTAGTGTTGTGGCTTGCTCTGGAATTCTAATCTTGTCGGAAATGGGAATCGTGTGGCTTCTGAAGCCTCTATGATGAGCATGCTTCCCCCCCCCCGCCCCCAGCCTGCTCCTTCCATCTGAGAATCCACTCAGGTGGGGCGGGGGGTGTTTGTGTGAGCTCCTTTTGAACCAGCTTACACAGAGGAGAGTGAATTGTGGGTGATAATGTGGTTGTTTTGCTGATTTGTTCTAAAGCTAAAGTTGCAAAATCAATATGGCAGATCTGATTAGATGTCAGAACCTGTTTCTCTGTTTCTTTTTTCTTCTTTTTTTTACCCATATAGTTCTGTATTGTGACAAACAGCCCAGAAATGAGCTTTGCTAGCAGTGCTGCAATATGGGGGAGAGAAAAAGGGATGGGAACAAACCAATCAGCTGCCAAAAAAAGTGGTGTTTTGATTCCTTTTATTATTTATATATTGTGAAAGTGGGAAAAGTGGCTCTCCTTTCATGTTACATGCCGGAATTGGCTAAGGGCAGCTCTGTGACAGGCCACACAGTCTGTTTCCTGAACTCTGCAGCTCTGGTGGAATAATAGGTTTACAAGAGTGCTCCCTGGCTTTCATCTCTAAGGCTAGGATGAGGAAATATGGTGTAGTGGTGAAAGCAAGGGAGTAGGAGAGTCAAGACTCCCAGGGTTCAGGTCACAGCTTGGTGTGACTAAATCACTTCACATCTCTTTGAAAAGGGGATGAAAGTGACCTACCTCACCAGGTGAGAGTTAATGCCACAAAGCACTTTAAGATTCTTAAATAAAAGGGGCTATAGAAGGACCAGGTATTATTATTATAATAAATATAAAACTGTTTAGCAGGCTTGTCTCAAGGCTAGATAGTCACTTTCAGAAAAAGCACAGTATATGTCATAGATGCATATTAAAATGAGGGACAGACAACCAGGTTCAGATAGAGGTGGGGCTGATCTGCAGATTGTGGGCCTGGCTTGGTACCGTTGCAAAGTTCAGTGGTGTTTGGAATCTAAATGGGATCTGGTCTCAACCATGCATCCCAAAGCCAGCCATAACATAGTAACTAATCATGAAAATGATTTGACCCCTCTGGATTTTAAGTATCCTAAAAGCAAGACAGAGTCTTTACAGTTACTGAAAATGGCAGAGGTTGATTTAAGTTCTAACCTCTTTGAAACTATTGTCCTTTGAGAGAGTTGTCTTATCACGCTGACACGACATTTTGTTAGATATTGTGGTGTAGCATCAAGATGTAATGAAGCAAACTGTATGATGTTATATCCTGGGTGCAGTATCCTGCCAGGATAATATTACGTCAGCCTGAAAGATTTTTCCAGCCCTGAAAGCCAAGCCTAGTCTGTAAGATGTAGGACAGCTCTGTCACAATTGGAATCCACCTATTCCAGTTTCCACCCACGTGCTACACGACACCAGAACATCTGTTCCAGAATGTGTTCTGCTAATACACTGGATAAGATCAGTTGTCCATCTAATCCAACTGCCCCTGGGGGTGGTCTACACTTGGCACTTCAGAGCAAGATATACTGCCCTATGTGCCGGGGCTTCACTTACCGTGCTGGTGCCTCCTGCTGGTTGTCTTGATTAGCTGTGCAGGTTGGTACGCCTATTCCTGGTAATGCTTTACCCGCTGTCACTTCTGCTCCCAGACCCCCATCACTCCAAGGTCCGTGGCATCCTCTTCATGACACAGCCCTCCGGCCAGGTCACAATCTGTGCTCCCCCCTTTCAAGGGTGAGTTTTGCAATCCAACTATCTCACCAGTTCCCCAGTGGTGACTGCAGCCAGTTGTCTGGCCACTTCCCTGTGGCTCCAGTACCCTCTTTGCCCTTGCCTCAGGGCCTTAGCCTGTAAATCCCAGCAGTCAGTCAGGATCTCTTCTCTAGCTCTCCTAGTCCCTGCTAGCAACACTGCTCTGTCCAGGATGCTAGCTTCCTTCTTCCTGCCAGGCACCTAGTCCTCCCTCCTTCAGTTCCAGAGAGCAACTGACCCTGCTCTGCCCTGCAGCTCTTCTTAGATGGCCTGCTGAGCTCTGATTGGCTGTTCCTCACAGCCCTTCTACTATTGGCTGCTGCTTGTGCAGCTTCCCTAAGGCCCTCCCTGGCATGCCAGTGTGGGCGGATGCCCCATCACACCCTACAATACAACTGACCATGTGTCTGGGGATTCCCTTCTGGACCCCACCGGTCAACGGCTTATGCATGAGAACTACTGTCCCTTATACTGTAAATTGTCATTCTTTTTCATGCTAAGGTTCGCAGATCTGTTACAATGGGTACTTCAGCCTACCTGCAGCTTGGGGGTGGAACCAGACTGCTCAGTCCCTGGCAGCAGGGAAATACCCCATCTCCTGAAGTTCCTTCCATTTTTTTCTGCCTTCACAGCAGCTGGTGGCTCAGCCAGGCCTCCCTGTTGCAGCACTTTTCTGAGGGAAATTCCAAACTTTATATCCAATGTTTAGACTATCAGTTTGGCTCAATAATGTGTCTGTCTAATTCCCAGCTGTGTCCCAGGGCTGCATTTACCTTTTGGGGGGATTGTCCCCTCAGCTCTGCTTCCCCTTGGAGGCGTCTGCAGTGGCTGGAGCGAGCTGAGAAAAGCCAGAGGGGAAGGGGCCGTGTCTCCTGCTTCACTCCTTTATCAACTTTCTCATTAGGGAGGTTGGCTCGCTTTCTGGGCAGGCCACAGTTTTCCTACCATGGCCCATGACCCTGGGTGGGGTCACCTTGGTTCCCCTTCCCCAGGCAGGAGAGGAGCCATGCTAAACTGGAGAGGCGCGCTCTGCTGGGCAAGATGCAGCACTGACTGGGTGGAGGTTGCCTTGGCCCCTCACCTGCCCCCAGGAGGAAAGGAGGCAGGAAGGATTGAAGATGAAGATTTGGATGAACTGATTATTGGTCTCATGGCCCACTAGAAAGAAGTCAACAAATAGAACTTACTTTACTGGCTGATGAAACGTCCATTGTTAAACCAGTGAAGCAAAGCCTTGTGTCGCCATAGCCCAGGAGGGCGTTTTTTGTGGGTGTATAATAGCGTCCAGGCGAAAAGGTCAAGTCTCTGTTGTATAATGCTCTCAACATGCCCAAGCAAGGACAGTTTGTGCAAATCTCTCCATTAAATGCTCCCTTAGTGCATCCACCTTATTCACAACCCTGTGTGCTCATAGAGACCAGACTTGGAACCTGTATGCAGCACTACCCAGATGGAACCCCTACAGGAGGTGTTGGTACTTCCTATCCACTAGAGTAGGCTGCTAAATTGTGAGGTTCTCCTAACCCCTGCCTCCTCAGAGTTGTATTTTGAATTCAGGCTGGTAGTCCTCTCAGCTGTCACAGCATTCATTCCTGAAGTAAATTCAAGAAATACTTCTCCTGCAGTTAAGCATCGAAGTCCAGTCCTTAGGAACACTGACAGTCTCAGGGCAGAGCAGTCCTATCTGCTGCATTGAGACCTATTAGATGGCCATTAGTTCACCACATTTTGCATATTGGTCACCCAGTCTTAGCCGATGCCTTTTCCTTTCTTTTGGCAGAGTTCTTCTCCATGCCTTAGTGCCCAGGGGACGTGGAATCATTATTTATACATCATCTACCTTGTTTTGGACGTCAATATTTAAAGGATAATCCTGCTTCCCACCCCAGAGGCACACCACTATGAAAATCCCATTATAATGGATTTGTGGAGCTTAGTATGAGGGAGAACAAAAACATTTATCCATGCTTACCTGAGAATTTCCTTTCTTTGAATAATAAGGTCCAGAGATCTGGCCCATCTGGGAGACAGATGGATCATCAAGAATAGAAATGGAAAGTAACATCCAAGGGTTGGGTTGTTTATTGTTGGGGAGAATTTACTATGCTCTGCAGCAGGAGCCATTGCTTTCCCTCAACCCAAGTCAAACCCAATGTGTAACTTAAAGTAGATTTGAATTAGCCTGGTAGTAGAAGTTATCTCAACTAGAAGAGAGGTGGAGCATTTTCCTGGTGCTAACAGCTAAAAGGAAGGATTACCTGGTGGTTAGGATAATAGCTTAGCATTTAGGAGACCCAGGTTTGAGTCTCTGCTCTGCAACATACTTAGTGTGAACATGAGCAAGTAATTTAGCTTCTCTGTGCCTCAGTTCCCAAATAGCTCTGCTCTACCTCACTAGTGGTGGTGTGAGGATACATACATTAGAGATTTTGAGGCACCCAGCTACTACAGTGGGGCCAGATACTACAGCTATTACAGAGAGGGCCAGTTAAGTAACAAAGATACTTAGGTCTGGTTCTGCCCCCAACCTGCAAGCAGGCTGAAGTGCCCATTGTAACTGTCTGTGGATCTTATTACTCAAAGGAAATTTTCAGTTATGCACAGATAAATTTTCCTCTTCTAGCTCAAACACCTGTAAATGTTATTCCTGGTGAGACACAGTTGCTTCATCCCTCTTTAGAATCCTGCTAAGCAGTCTGCAGTGCTGTACATCAGGCAACTAATAGCCTGCATCAATTTTACCGTTATCTGTGGCGCTAACAGAAGCGCACAAGGGGAAGAAGGGGGCAATACAGTAAATAAGTAAAAAAAAAAAATCAGTGGATATACACAACTGGAAATGGAAATGCATTAAACTCTGTTTCGATCAGCTGTGGAAGTCAGCCCTCAATGACAGAGCTTTTTGCTGGTGCCCTACCTCCACTAAACCACAAGCTTGGCTATTCACTGCTCTATTAAAATGCTTTCAAGGCTTCCTGGCATGGAGCCTATCCTGGGGGGTGGCTAGAACTGGGCTGTTGGCTCCCATGAACTTCCAACAGCTTTTTGTGATAGTTGATGTGCAGCTAGCTGCACAGGCATGAAGCCATGTACCAGATCTGGGATGCATGACTGCTGGTGAGGTGACCCATACCTTCAACTCAGGGCTGCTGTCTCCATCTTACTAGATTTGGCCATCTGAGCTGGAGTTTGGAACCACCTGCTAAGAATTTTAGCCTGGGGTTGTTTTATTTGTTGTATTGTCCTTTTAATTCCCTTTGTCTGTAGTCTGCTGCAGCAAAGCAGTTCTCCTGCTGACCTTTCTCGTGGGGCTATGGCTACGCTACAGACCTTACAGTGGTGCAGCTGCACTGATGCCACTCTAGCGCTCCTAGTGCAGACTCTCTAAGTCAATGGGAGAGAACTCTCCTGTCGACTTAACTACTCCAGCCCCCCAGGAGCAGCGGTAGCTATGCTGCTGGGAGAAGTTCTCCCACTGATGTAGTGTTGTCCATGCTGGTGTTTAGGTTGGTGTAACTTACCTCGCTCAGGGGGGTGGCTTCTTCACACCCTGAGCAAGACAACTTATACCGCCGGAAATTGTGGTGTGTAGGTAGTTAACGAGGGTCAGAAGATGGCTTCTTCTCCCTTTGGGAGGTCAGAGCCCTTCTCCCTCTTCCGTACCTGCTCCACATCCTGGGATGCTCACTGTCCCTGAGAGAGACCCTGGATGGTCTGAGAGCCTCGACCCCTGCCCAAAACTCTGGGGTGGTTGGGTTTTTTTTAGCATCCATATGATTAAAGACCAGCTGAGGTTCTGGGAAGTGAGATCTTTCCTCAAAGTCTTGAGGAAATCCTGCCTCATATGCCTCCAAAGTGTTTGCAACCCCAGGGGGCTTTATTAGTGCAAAGGAGAAAATTAATTATGGTCACATGCATGCCCTCGGATGGGTACTCTTTAAACAGAATGGCAGCTAGTCACAACAGATGTAAAGTCTGATTCTGTGATCCAGTCCCACTTTGTGATGAACACCTCCCCATGTTCATCCCCTCTGCTTCTGACTAAACATGCTGTGATCAACACCCAGTTTCTGTGCCTGGGAATACACTGCCCAGAGTCTGTGTGCACACATGCACATGCATGTACCACTGCCCTTTGCTGAACAGAATTAGGACTGCACAGCTGTGTGCCATGGGCCGTATGTTGCTAGTAGCTAACAGAGACTCTCCTTTAGCTCTAGTTGTAGTGGCTTGCCCTGCTCCAGTAGGGCTCAGTCCATCCCTGCTACTGCAATGATGTTCCGGATGGCCATGGTGCAAAGTATAGTGACAGCCATGAAAACATAGGTGACCATGGGTTTGTTATGCTACTCAGGGAAGGTGTGTACTCTCCAGCAGCCCTGTGGCATAGGTGACCGAGATCTTGACAGCTGCTCCATTGGCATTTTGGATTCCATTTTAGAAATGGATTGTGTCAAATCTGGGAGTTGGGTGACTGATGTGGCTATAACTCCTGCTGGCTATAAAGCATCGTCAGCCTTACCCTCCTGCCAGCCTCGTGGCATTGGAGAGGGTGTTCAGCACACTGCGCTCCACACTCTGTTGCCCCTTCTGCAATGAAAGAAGCTCTGTTCCTGACATCTATGGTGTTTGCAGTCATAGCCTTTGCAGGTCTAAACCAGAGGATCCCCAGAGTAGCCAGTTCCCAGTCTCTGGCAGTCAGTGCTGTGCTAAGCTGTGCCAGGGGGTTGGTCTTTGGAGGCAGTTTGTTCTGAGTTTTGCAGCTTAAGAATGGGGAGGATTTAGACTTATTTAATTATGTCTCTCTTTGGTGTGTAATTGTTAGAACTCTCTGAGGGGCATTTCAGTCTCTCTCTTCTCTGCTTGTTGCTTCATGGAAAGCTTCACGCACCCTACCATTAACAGGAATTTTCTTGGGAAGCCTCCTTTGTGCAGTGAGCGCTCTCTTGGTTTTATTTAGGTTGTTGAAATTGACCCAGCAAAGCTCATCTGGACAGGGCTATGGCCAGGGGTCACCAGACATGGGGCAAGGTGAGGAAGGGGGTATCCAAATGGCCTAAAGGGGGCACACACAAGCAGTGGAGAGAGGGAGCCTCTGTAAGCAGGTTGGAACATGCCAGCTTTGCCAAGCTAAGCACCAGATACGTTATACTCAGAGAGGTAAAGGGACTGTCACTGCTGTTCCTGGCTGAGCGGCTGATTGGTGACTGTGAGGGAAGAAGTTTCTTAGTTGCTCCTGATACAAGTCAGGGCTCTGTGTAGATTAGTGCTGCCCCTGCCCACATATCCTAGCTGGGGTGGGTACAAGACACCAGATGGCAGCCCTGGATCTATATCTGGATGCCAGCAGGGGGGGCAGGGGGAAATGTCCCTGGGATAGGACACACGACTGCTCCTCGGCTAGCATCCTGCCAGTGCTTTCATTCGAGCCCTTACGCAGACTGTTGTTCAGCCCAGAAATATCTTTGTGGTTGTAATGAGGAACTGAGGCGAAACTTGGTGTATACATTTCTGGTGCTGAGAGATTGTATTAGTTCGGTTCCAGATGAGAACTGGTGTAAATCTGTTGATCTATTTCTTGGTTAGTGGGGGAGGGGGACGAATACACTTTTCTATAAACTGCCTCGATCCTAATTTTTGGCCAGACTCTCCAGCAGAAAAGGATGTAATTTCATATGAGAGAGAGCATCCTGAAGCTATTGGGTTGGGGCGGTGACTGTCATTTTCTCTGTTCATACTGTGCCTAGCACAACAGGGCCCTCACGTGGTGGAGGTCTCCTAGGTGCTGCCGTGATGCTAATAGTACTCCAGCGTGTCAGATAGCCCTATTGGGATTCATGCTCCAGTAGCTCTCTTCCCTTGGCTGTAGCTGAGCCAGCTGCATTAAAATAAGCCCCTGGATCCTCCCTGAAGCTTTGCCCCCAATCTGG
Source organism: Mauremys reevesii (assembly GCF_016161935.1). Lineage (NCBI taxonomy): Eukaryota > Metazoa > Chordata > Testudines > Geoemydidae > Mauremys > Mauremys reevesii. The sequence goes on from NC_052625.1 coordinate 63,273,708, forward strand.
AATCTGAAATCAACTCCCCTGAGGTTTGTGGATGTTCAGTTCTGGTCTAAATAGGGACTACACAGCTGGCACCCATCTCTAATCTATGTGAATGTTCCCAGGATGGAAAGGCTCCCTAGCCCATTTGTAACACATCCAACACTCTGATGAGCTCCCCCATGGAAGGAACCACCATTTTGCCCAGTTCTCAGGGCCTGCTGGGCTCGGGTTATCTCCCGTGTTGTGGTCTGATCTGTAGCACTAACATCACTGGGATGCCGAAGAAGAGTGTTGGGAGGCTGCTCTTAGATCCTCATTCGCTAGGGCTGGGAGCAAGGCAGGGGAAAGGGGTGTATGTTTTTCCATTGCTGAATGCTGCATGCACCCCAGCTAATTCTCAACACCCTGGAGAGAGCCACGCTGAGTCCTCCCCATCTGGAGGAAGAGCCACCACAATTCAGGAAGTGTTGGGGGAGCAGAGGAAAAGGAGATCATGGGGGAGATGAAAGGAAAATGTGGGAGTCTCCAAAAGAAGTCCCCTCCCAATACTAACCATCAAGCTCTGCCCAATGCCTCAGGCACGGTGCAGACAGCACTACTGAATCATGATGAGCGTGGCAGGTCAGTCCCTACCCAAGCCCTTAGGAGCTAAACCAGGGAAGAAGGGGCACTGGGACTTTGTGACATTGACAGCTGAAACCCAGCCATCCCAAACACCTGCATTTCCCTAAGGGAGGAGTGGTAACTGCTTGTTGCTGGAGTTCACAGTTTGAGTATGTCTGTAGCTTTGTCCTTGTCCCAGCTGCAGGCTGTATCTTAGGGCAGGCTGCACTTGGAGGACACTTGAATGACACTCCTTCACTTCCTTCTGAGTCCTGTGGGAGGAAGGGACGCTGTCACTGGAGCAGAACTGTTTCCCCCAGAACCTGCGGAGGACTCCAGCCAGCAGCTGAAGGGAGTCTGCAGAATATAATACCACTTCTGGGGTGAGGGAGGTTTGAGGGGATTTAATACAGAGGGGACGTCCCTGAGACACTCCCAGTGTGAACAGAAACCCTACTAGGAAGCTAAGCATCCAGAGAGGGCTTCTGCATTCGAATCAGCCCCCACCATTCCTGACCTAAACTTTGAAACAGCACCAACTCCATTTGCCCAAAGGGAAAATGTTTCCATGCAAAGTAAATACCCAGAGGTATCCAGGGATTCCTTGACAGGTATGGTATTCTCTCCACTCCCAACCTGTGCCAGGACTGTTATGCTGGGGAAGCTAGGACCTCAGCTCTCTAGAAATGTCATCTTTTAAAGCTCCTTATAGGAAGACACTGTTCATATTCTGATCTGTACTTTTCTGGATGTGCCAATCTCTGACTGAAGCAGAAATTCCTCTCAGTCAATGCCAGCCTTTTCTCTTTGCACTGAGATTGGACATTTTCCTGTTTCTGCTCACGTGAATTCTAATGTCCACCCCTACCCCCACTTCCCCACTGCACAGTCTCCTCTTCTTCCTATCCTCAAATTTTAGCTGTGATTTTTGGGTTTAAATGGTCTCCAAAAATCAGATAAAGTTGGTAAGTAACTTGATGAGCCCCAAGTGAGGCTGCATATCTTGCATGAGTTCACTACAGATCCCTCATTGGGTCCAGAGATTGACAGACAGGGCCTGAGTCTTATGTTCCTATGCAGACCCATTGCATTTCATATGGTTTCAGGCTTGACTGTGAGTCTTTCACACAGCTCTGGTCACAACCGACCTTAGAAAACCTAGGAAACCTCTCATTGCAACTGACTGTGTGGAATTCTGTCTCTAAGCCTGGATTCTTCTCTTCTGAGCTCCTGGGGTGCGGGGAGGGAAGATAGTTGGGGAGGGTTGAAAACTCCGCTTAGAATGGGACGGGAAAATTTTGCATTGCTTCACAGTGACCTGTGTGGCTGAATGTGGAGTGGCAGTGGTGAGTGATTCCAGCCAGTCATCTGTAGCCCAAGGTTGCTGCAACCTATTTCTGCTTCAGATCCGATGAGCTCCATAAATCTCACCCATTGCAAATGTGCCGAGACGTGGGCCCAAGTATTCTGGGCACAACTGATAGCAGGAGTTGGCTGTCATGCCAAAACTAATGCTGTTTCCAGAGAGTGGCTATGGGCTAGCTCAAGGGACAATAAATGAAAACGGCATTTGCACTGATCAGGGATTTCCTTACTTAGTGTTTATAGTGACGAGACATTTTGCCATCCTAATTGTGAGCCAGAATATAGTAGCTAATAGCAGCTTAATGCAATATAAATGGGCTTAAAAGTGATGATCCTGCTGGGATTTCCTTAATAGTTCATAGCATATGCAATTGCATAATACGTGGCCTCCTGGCCAATTACTTGCTGTGCTGTGAAATGGGAGACTGGGGCTTTGGCAAAGAAGGGATAGGAAGTGGCACTCAATGTAAGATGTTTTGCTGGGGACAAGATAAAGGAGAATTTGAAGAGATGAGACAATAGAAACAGCTAGTTGGGTCTGAGGAAAATACAGGGACATGCGGGGGCCAATTTTCGTTAGGCCTCCAGTAGTGATTTGCCTCATTTTTTGCTTTGCACTTGTTTGTGCATGCAAAACCTGCATTTGTATTTAGAAACAAGCAGTTGTGCATTTTAGTTTGGTGCATAGGCACCCACCACTGACTTTGCATGTGCACATGAAAAGTATTTTGTGCACACAAATGAAGCTATTTGCTATTTTGTTGGAAACCCATTAGAAATGTGGGTTTCCTTATGGCTAAAGTTGTGCCTCCCAAATTCTCCTCACAGGCAAAGAGTGGGGTGGAAGCCCACCTTCCACAGAATTGTGAGAAAGCAAAAGATTTTGTTCTCACCTTGAGGTTTTTTTTGCTGTCTGCACAGGTGGAAAAATTATTTAATTGCCAAGAATAGCTTTTTCTTTACTAATGGATCTTATAGATTCATAATTTTGTTTAATGCCATAAGGGACCATTATGATCTAATCTGACCTCCCGCGTAGCTCAAGCTAAAGACCCACACCCAGTAATCGCTGCATCAAAGCCATCACTTCTGTTTGAGATATAGCCATAGGATGCAGAGGTGGGGGGTCACACAGGCCATTGCCCAATCACTTTTTGGCCCACAGCAGCCCAGCTTGGGGCAGGTGACCCAGTGGTTCAAGGACCAGGAAAGAGGCAGGTCAGGGCATCATGGGGGACAGCCCTGCCTGCAAGCTTTGGTGAGAGCCAATGAGGCAGAGCAAGGAGCCAGGACGGGAGCCACTGTGGGGTAAGTAGTGGTGCAGGCTTGCTCTCTAGTGCCTCTCCAGGGGCAGGACGCCCCCTTGTGTGGTCCCCCTCATTTGAAATGGCACTGTGCAGCCAGGGGCTGTTGTGTATCTTTTAGAAAGACACCCAGTCTTGACTTAGACTGCAAGTGAGCGTGAATCCACCATGGCCCAAGAGCTAGGCACCCAAATACCTTTGAGGATCTGTACCCATGTCCTGAGGTAAGTTGTTCCAGTGATTTGTTACCCTCCCCATTAAAATTTTGTGATTTATTTCTAGTCTAAATTTGTCTAGCTTCAGCTTCCAATCATTGGAGCTCATTATGTCTTTTTCTGCTAGATTAAAGAGCCATTTTCTATTAAAAATCTCTTTCCCATGTAGGTCTTCTAGACTGTGATCAAATCATCTAACGTTCTCTTTAACACAGTAAATAGATTGAGCTGCTTTAGTTTTTCACTATAATGTAGGTTTTCCAGTCCTCTAATCATTCTTGTATTTCTTCTGAATCCTGTCCAATTTGTCAACATCCTTTTGGAAGTGTGGACACCATTATTGGACACAGTACTCCACTAATAGTCTCAATGCAGAGGTAATACCGTCTCCCTGCTCGATATTCCCTTGCTTATAGAGCCAAGGATTGCATTCAACTTCTTAGCTACAGCATTGCATTGAGAGCTTATGTTCAGTTAGTTATCATGACCCCTACGTCCTTCTCAGATACAGGTTTCCAGGATAGCTCTTTCATGTGTGACTTTACATTCTTTGTTCCCAGACACACGACCTTGCATTTGGCTGTGTTTAAAACACACTATTGTTCAAATGAACCCACCTTACCAAGCAATCCAGGTTAGTCTGTATTACTGACCTGTCCACATCGTTATTTACCACTCCACTATTTTTAGTGTGCTCTACCAATTAACTGGAAGATAATATAAAATCATTGCCCGTAAAATTTGCAAAGATATTGATAGCACTGATATTGAACAGCATTGGGCTGAGAAGAGATCCCTGTGGGACCGCATTAGAAACATTCCTCATTTACTATTACTTTTTGCATTCTCTTAGTTAGCCACTTTTTTAATCCATTTAACATGGGCTATATAGATTTTTCTATAGTGCTAATGTTTTTTAAATCAGAATGTCATGCGGGACTACGTCAACTGTCTTATGGAAATCTAAGGGTGTTATGTCAACATCTTCCCTTTTTTCAAGCAAACTTGTGATCTTCTCAAAAAACAATATAAAATGTATTTGACGAGTGATTTTTTCCATAAAACCAAGTTTGACATTAATTATGCTGTCATCTTTACTAACTGCATCCCATATTGGTTTTTCCATAATTTTGCCCAAATCAGTAAAGAATTAAAAGATTTCCTGACATTCAGCCTAAATTTTTCTTTTCTTAAGTTGACCCTATTAGTCCTAGTTACTCTCCGTTGGTCCATGCTAAATTACTCTCTATCCTTAGTGTTTATATCCTTCAGATATTTGCAGACGATGTTAACTTCTCCCTCCCTTCCCCCAGCTGTAGCTTAGCCAGGCTAAATATATTTAAATCTCTTAATCTTTTCCCGTAAGTAAGTCCCTCCACCTCTTTGATCATTTTTCTGCTCTTTTCTGAACTCACATCACTTTGTCACTATCTTTATAGTAATGAAGTGCTCAGAACAGACAGCTGGAGTTTCCCGAGAGCTGTATAGAGAAGGCTCTCCACACTCTGATCTGGGACATGATCCTCTGAGACCAAGGTTCCCAGATCTGAGTGCAATATCCCAATGGTTCTCCCCAGACATGTGTAGAGACGGTTTATCCCTTCCTTGATGGGATGGCTCAGCAATCGACATGTGTTACCCAAACTCATAAAAATGCCAGTGTCACTGCTGAGTGCTTTGAGTGCTAGAGGTGCCCCAATCAAGGAGGGGCATCACAAAGAAGTTTCAGAAAGCTGGATGCCACATTACAGAGTGCATGGTAACTGCAACCCTCCAGCCAAGAACTGCTGAAGAACTGGTTCAAATCTGGAACCCAATCCTGAGTTTTGATGCCCTGGATGAGAATGGGGGGTTGTATTGCAATTCTTGTTGGTGTAATCAGAAGAGCCAGGAATGGGAGTGACTGATTCTTTGTAGAATGGACCCCCATCATTGCCTTCCTGGAATAAAATCCATCCTGCTATGATAGAGTGGGGAGAGAAAAGCAACCAGAGAGCACTCCAGGCTGTCGTTGGGAAATGTACTTCCTGCCCCTTGCCTTGCAAGCTCCCCTCTGCCGCAGATTAAATCCCCTCCAGTTGATATTAAAAGGATGACTCTGTGAGGTGCTGCTGCCTCTGCGATAAGTGGACTCAGCTCCTCCGAGATGCTCCTTTGATGCCAGCCCAGTTTGAAGTCTGTCACTGAAGGAGTCTGGCAAATCAAATGTCAAAACGTGTTTATCTGGTGAGTGGGCTAACAAATAAATCTCTCTCCGGGTCTGAGTCCAGATGAGATGAGACAGAGCTGTTGGCCAGATGGGGAGGGCGAGGGAAGCAGGCACCGGGGGTGGGCAGCAGGCAGCTGTCCTTGAGTGGATGCCAGTTCTGTCACCGGTCTCCTTCCGGTGCCCTCTGCTGCAGAAAGCACCCTGAATTCAGAAGAGTAATTTCTATGAATGCACAATGCCTGCAGCTGTCAGAAACCACAGAGCTCTGAATACCGCAGCTAAAGCCAGTTGCTGTAAGGTGCTCCAGAGTTTCGCTAGTGGGTTTGGGATGTTCCTCCCCTGTAGAAACACAGTGTCCAAGAGTGGTAATAGGGAGAGAATATGTCAAGTGTCACAGCTTTGGCAAGAGAGTCCCCATCCCATGGCTCATTGCGCCTCTCTGAGACAGGCGGCATTTGCTAGTAGTTTGAGCACAAGACTGAGAGCCAGGAACCTCCTGAGTTCTGATCCCAGCAGTGACACTGACTCCTGTTGAGAGCCCAGAAAGTAGGGTCAGGCAGTTAGACCTGGAGTCAGGGCTCCTGGATTCTATTCCAAATTCTGCCACTGACTCCTTGTGTGACCCTAAACAAATCGTAATCTGTCCCCACCTGCTAAGTGATGCTGGTAATACCCTGGCTCACAATTCTTCCCACACTAGTAATGTCCAAAAGCTGTTACCATCTAATGGCTGATGAGAACCAAGTCGAACATCTCCCTGCATTTCCATGGGGACAGATCCACAGGACAAACATCACTTCCAGGACTGGCATTGATTAGCGTTTTTTCCTGGAAGCCTCAACAAAGAGCGCGAGGACTGAAAGGGCCATGGAGACTGAACTTCCCTATTCCCTCAAGATCCAGACGAGGGGCTGAAAGCCAATCTGAGGAGAGAGGTGGGGTCTGGGGGAAGCTTGCTCTGACCCTGTTCTGTAGGTGAATAGGACTGTTGTTGTCTAACCCTTAGCACCCTGCCTCTACATCTTGTCTGTACAATAGGTAATGGTTAAGAATTCAAATTAAACATATTAATGATTAATAGTCAATATTTTGCCATTATAATTGCCTTAGACTGCTTTCCTTCCCCACCAGACTCTGCCTGGCTTGGGACTCCTCCCCTTCATACTTTAGGCCCTGCCCTTTGTGTTGACGCAACTCTGGTTTGTAATAACTATTTCTGTCTCTGGCTGCTCTCCCCTCACTTCCTCTGTCTGTTTTGGAAGCAGCTAGAGAGTGTCTAGTGCTCCCAACTTAGTATGTAGACTCAAAACAGAAGGCAAGGTAAAGGTATAGCCCAGCTGTAAGCAAAAGGCTCTGACCACCCATGGCTTTGAGGATCATTGCATTTTATAGCAGTAATTCTTCTCCTCCCTTATGATGTTTGCTGTTTTCAGCAGCACTTTACCTGCAGTTTCACTGTTTTTAACTTTCAGTGAGTTTTATTAAAAGGCCCAAACATACAGGGGACTGGAATTCCTGGCAGCTGGTAATGGGATACAGAACCTTTCCCTTTCAGAGTGCTACTTTGAATCCAGGTTTCAGAGTAGCAGCCGTGTTAGTCTATATCCGCAAAAAGAACAGAAGTACTTGTGGCATATTTGAGCATAAACTTTCATGGGCTACAGCCCACTTCATCGGACGCATAGAATGGAACATATAGTGAGGAGATATTTATACATACAGAGAACATGAAAAGGTGGGAGTAGCCACCAATCCAGCCAGCAATGACTAAGAGCCATTCCTAGCTAATGGCTGTTCTGAGGTCCGTGTGAATTCAGTAGTTCCTAGTAGGCAGCAATAGACCACAGAAATCAAACCCACAGATGGTGCTAATTGGCTGCTTGTTGAGCAGACTGTGAAAGCCAAAGATATGTTGTTTGGTTTGGATGAAAATATGCATGTCCGTCTCCATCTGTGCCTTTTGTTATGACTTTTTAAAGGTGATGTCTTGGGTGCAAGGAGACTAGCATACAGAAGGCCTGCTCCTATGGTCCCCAACAGCAGGAAGCATTGCCTGAGCTTCAGACTCCAGTTATGTCCCATTTTACTGGGGAATTCCTTGAAGTGAGGTGCTGAAACTCTACAGGGAGGTGCATAAGTATGAGCTTTATTGATCAGGTGTGTGTTGCATGGGTATCCCGACAGCATTCACTAAATGCCCAAAGTCCCCTGTCTCAGCAAGCACTGGGCTCAGTATAAAACCTGGGAAGATTAGCCAGTTTCTTCTCTGATTGTTCCAAAGTCCTGCTTGGGAATCTGGAGGGGCTTGTCCTTGGATCCACGCACTAGACACTAAAGGGTCTACTTTCACTTTCACGCTAATTCTGGGGGCTTAGTTTTCCCCCTTGCAGCATAAAATACTCCCTGTCTGTGATTCTTCTCCGAGGGTGGAAATGGTACCAGCTGCCCTCTACCCTTGCCCTTATTGCTGGGGCTTGTGCATCTGTCTCTGGCAGCCATTGAGTGCTGGTTCCCTGCAGCCCTCTGCGATGCTCAGAAGAGTCAGACAGAGCAGCGCATTCAATTTTCTTTCTTTTCTCTTTTTCCCTTGTATGTGACTCTGCTGGCATTTAAAACTCCGAGGCCCCGTTTGTCCCCAGAGAGAATTAAGCCGGAATATACAATAAAGCTGTGCTCCTGGCTGGTGACGATCAGAGTGGGAGGAGGAGGGAAAGAGGAAATGTAAAGAGTTAGAATAAATGCCAGAGTGACCTTGTCAAGGGCTTGGATAGTCAGAGTGAAATGTGGCCGAGAGCTTCTCCGGGTGCTTCTTGTGAATGCAGCGGGGGCTGCTGCTTTTCAGTTCTTCCATAGGAACCACAACGCCTGCTGGCCTGGGTTTGCTGGGCCACAGAGGTGTTCATCCAGGCTGTTTGGAAGGCGCTGGCCTTTGGAACTTCTTGCTGTGCATAAGACTGGATGTTAACATTGGGACGCTTTCATAGACATGTCTGGCCTGGCGTCTTGCCAGATTCTAGTCTGGGGGATCCCATTTGCCTCCCTGAATTCCCCCTGCAGTTTCAGCTGGGACTGGGATTCTTTACTTCCTGACCCTAGCTGGTCATGTAGCTTTCCTGTGCACCATTAAAAAGCAGGATGAAGTGTTTCCTGTCTTAATCTAGAGAGAGGGAGACCCATTCGGAAAACATTTTGGGTACAATATAATTGGCTGATGTTTAATGAGTGGTTGGATAGAAACACCACATAGACTGATAGGAGTTGAAGGTTGTCACCGTCCTGGTGTGTCATTAGAAATAAATTTGAATACCTGTGTGTGTGTGTGTGTGTGTGTACACCAATGTCTCCTAGAGAAGGAAACAGAACCTCAACTGTGTGTCATAGGTCCTATATTGCTAACAGCCAAGGGAGAGTCTTTTGCTAAAGTTGCAAAGGTGGGTGTTTTTCAGGGTAGACGAATTGGAGCTCTATCTTGGCTGTTGCCATGAAGTTCCATGTTGCTGCATTTAACAAAATAGTGAAGCCCTAATTGACCATGGCTTGGTTACAGCATTTCTCTCTCTATTTGTGCTAAAATCTTTGATTTGCTCTATGCCATTGATGTGCTAGTAACTAAGACACTAGCATGCTGCGTCCTGTTCTAAAATGGGTATATTCATTATTTTAATCTCTTGCATACATGCCCTGTCTGATCTGGTGATGGGTGGGAGTTATTTGTATACATTACTGTGTGTGTGTGTGTGTGTGTGTGTGTGTGTTCTGTGCCTGCTCCATCTTTTTCAACTCCTTTTTTTTTCTTCTTTCAATTAAGGAAACCAAGTGTGGTGAAACCTAGCACTTCAAGGTAACAGAGCCATGGGAACGATGTGGCTTTACACTGCAGGGGAGTACTTGTCTGTGTAGTGTCTCGTTACCATGAATTAATTGGACACTCATTCTAAGCAGAGTTCCAGAATGTCTGGACTAGGTCTGCTTTTAGGAGGAGCGTATGTGTGGCAAAAGGCCTGGAGATTCCCACCCAGAATGGACTCTATTCCAACGCCTGCTGTGGGAAACAGTGGTGTAATATACTAAGTGCTGCAGCTACTCACAGAGTAAATCACTAAACAAAATCTTTACTACAATAAGGTTTGACTAGTTGAGTTAATTGGCTTCGGCAGTTTGTAGAAGAAGAGAGCTGGAAAGCTGAGATTCTGCCTGCGTGTGCCTACGTTTTAACTTGCTTCTCTTTTAAAAACATAAAAGTATGTGACTGGCATTAGGACAACCCTGCTCTCCTCCAAACCCCAGCCTCCCCTCTCCTCTCAGTTCCAAACAGAGTGTGCTTAGACAGATTTGTTGGGTTAGTAAGAATGGCAACTCTTAGAGCTTGGCTTCAAAGCATTTTATGGACACACAGTCCTTAGGACTCCACTATGTGAGTGGGGTGGGTATTATTATCATCACCTCCATTTTACAGATGGGGAAACTGAGTCGCAGAGCGGGGAAGTGCCTTTTGCAAAACCACAGAGAGCATCTGTGTTGGAGCTGAGATTAGAACTGAGAGCGCTTTATCGAGGCTCCCCTGCTCTAACCAGTAGGCCGTACCATATCCTATTTTGCTAAACAAGCGTGTGAGATTGAGGCTGTAAATGTCCCTAGCCTAGATGTTTCCATATGGAAAACTGCTTTGGTTGGGACCCAGTGTGCCTGACTAGCGTGCTGAGAACAAGTCCTTCAACTACCTTATATGCGTGTGTGCGCTACTGGATGGCAGCCAAATGGCTCAGCTCTGTGTTACAGCAATACAGGGCCCAAGCCCCCTTTAGCTCAGGTGGGTCGGGGTCTGTGCTTTTGGAACAGGAGAATGAGTCCTATCCCTGCTGCTCCCTGGTGTACAGTGTTGTGATGGCCAGGACGCCTTAGATGGCTGTGGATTTGTTACAATATGGTGTGGGATAGGACAGCTGTGAGCAGTTACCTAGAGCTCCATGTATCCTAGGGCCCAATATGCACATATAGCAGTAGCCACAGCAACAGGAGCAGTATCATCATAGATTCACTTCCATCTTCCCCAGGGCCCTGGCTTCTCTGCCTTCCTGTGATCTGGTGCTACTGATAGAAGAGGGGATTCCTGCTTGATTTCACTGCTTGGTATGCTGTGCTGCAGGCCAGCTGGTAGGCCCCAGCAACCTTTAACGGGGTGGTGGTGTTAATGCTGAACCTCAGCGGAAAGAGAATGAGGAGGCAGCCAGTGTGTGCATGTAATGAGTGCCAGGCAGTTGGCAGCTCCCTCTCCCAAGTTAGGAGAGAAATGGATGGGGTCAGGTGTGTCTAATAAGGCCCTGAGACTGGCACATGCTGGTTTCCCTGCCATGATTAGAAGTTCCATTCATAGATTTTTACAGCCACTTGGGATAACGTGTGTAATACAAAACCCAGTTAATAACAATCCCTTCCCAGAAAGGGACGTCTTTCTCACAGGAGCGTGGGGGTTAGGTTCAGTGGCGGATTTAGAGTTTAGTGGGGCCCTGTGCGCAGCTTCATTTTCCTGCCCTCCCCCCCCTTGGGACCCAGCCAAGAAAAAGAACATTCTCTCTTACCTCCCCCCCAAAACCCCCGTTTTTCAGTCTTTTTTTTCTTCATCCTCCTCCTATATTATAAGTAATAGGAAGTAAATGAAAACAAAGTGAGGTACCTTGATTGGGGCGGGGCTTGGGGTGCAGGAGGGGGTGAGGGATGAGGGCTCTGGAAGGGAGTTTGGGTGCAGGGTGCGGGCTCTGGGTTGGGGCAGGGGGTTGGGGCGTGGGAGGAGGAGTGAGTGGTGCAGGCTCTGGGAGGAAGTTTGGGTGCGGGGTGCAGACTCTGGGCTGGGGTAGGGGATTGGGGTGCAGGAGGGGGGCAGAGGGACGGTGCTTACCCGAGGTGGTGTGGCTCCCAAAGTGACCAGCGCACACACCCTTCCGGCAGCGCCTCTTAGGCAGCGGGGGCAGGGGTTCTCTGCGTGTCGCTGCCCGCAGGCGCCGCCCCCACAGCTCCCATTGGCTGCAGTTCCCAGCCAATGGGAGCTGCGGAGTCGGTGCTCGGGGTGGGAGCAATGCGTGGAGACACCCCCACCCTAGGGACTGCAGGGACATGCCAGCCGCTTCCAGGAACGGCGCGGAGGGAGGGAGGCAGAGTGGGCAGGGAGCTGCCTTAGCCCTGCTGCTGGCACATCTCTGCACACCCCATTGGGGGAAGGGAGCAGCAGGTCTCCGTGCACTGCCCAGGGTGGGGGCAACATGTGGAGCTACCCCCCCCCAGGGGCGTGCAGAGATGTTCCAGCAGCCATCCGCTTCCGGGAGCGGTGCGGGGCCACCAGCCATGGCATGCAGGCAACCTGCCTGCCTGACCCCTGTCGTTGGGGGGCCCGTGCCACTGCATGGTGTGTTTAATGGTAATTCTGCTCTTGGTTAGGTTTGTTCTTTTGCAGTGTTAACTGACCCCTTAGTTCCTGGGTTATCCCAGCTCATGCCCGTGGGATAAAATGGAATCTGCAGGAGTTGCTCTGTTCTTATCGGCTGTAAGCGTCTGGGGTAGAGAGTTACAGCTCGCATTTTAAGTTTGTGTCTAAGTTTGGAGGGAGAGTTGTGCAGCAGAGCAGTCTGAGGGCTGCGGAGAATAAAACTGCTCTCTAATCTAGAGAGACTTTGTTATTTCTATCACTCGCAGCTGGAATTTATTTTCGTATGTTTTGAATAAAAACTAAGAATTTTCTAAACATATGGCTACAAGGCGATAAAACAGCCAGGGCTGGCCCCTTTCAGCTCATTCAGGCTCATGGGGCTCGGGCCGCGGGGCTGTAAAATAGCAGCGTAGACATTCGGGTTTGGGCTGGAGCCAGGGCTCTGGGACCCGGAAAGGGGAGGATCTCAGAGCCTGGGCTCCAGCCTGAGCCCAAACATCTATACTGCAGTTTTGTAGCTCCATGAGCCCGAGTCGGCTGAAACGGGCCAGCCGTGGATGTTTTATTGCAGTGTATTGCAGTGTAGACATACCCCAAGAGGCTCCAAATGGGTACTCTGTGACAGGAGATGAAGCTTGGGGTGATGGTTAAAGCACAGGACTAGGTGGTGGGACTCCAGGGCTCTATTCCCAGCTCTGCTGCTGACTGTGTGACCGTGGGCAAGTCAGTTCCCTGCCCTGTGCCTCAGTTTCCCTATCTGTAAAAGAGTGAGAATACCAGCTCTGAGGCTGCCCGGTTGAGAATTCCTTAGTGTTAGTAAAGTGCTTTGAGATCTGCAGAGTATTAGTTGCTTAATACACGTGGGTGTGTCTGAGCTTGGTCCTGACTAGAACCGGGCCATGGACATTCTTGGAAAAAGCAAGCTAGAGTTCATCTTTTTTCAGCCTGCACAGACCAGATTCCAGCTGTTTGTGGAGGAGATTGGGTTTGAATTTAGGGTTCAGGCCCATGCTGGTGCTGCTGTTGGAGTCGGTTCTTCTAACTGTAGTTAACTTGACCCTTCTGGGCGCTGGCTTGTCCATCACCTTCCCCATGCAGCTTAAGCTCCTCCCTCCCCCTCCACGGCTCACTAGCATCGCTCTCACCTGCATCTCCAGCTCAGGCTCCCTCTCTCTCCCTCTGTCCTGACCAGGCTTCTCTCCCTTCTCTTCTGCCATTCCTCACTTTGTGCCTTCCTCCTTTAGGCTCCAGGTAGGAGCCTCTCAGCTAATGCACGCTGAGTCCTCTGCCCATTTTTCTTTCAAATTCCACCTGTCACCCAGAAATCACATTCATGCCTTTGGCCTATGAGCTCCAGGCAGGGACCTGCATCACATTTTTCACCTGTTGTAAAGCAACAAATCCAGCATGGTATAAATAATGATCCCGGTACCAAGGATCTGTGGCCCCAACCAGGGAAAGATGGGAAGGGGCCACCCAGCCATGGACTCGCCCCACATCCCCACCATGCCAGGAGGGCGCTGTTTGGCAAGGCACTCACCGTGGCAGTGGGATGTAGGGAGGCAGTGACAGGAGAGTCTACAGTGATGTGAATCCATGGAGAAGAACACATGTGGCAGCTCCCAGTGGGCTGCGTGGAGTGGAGAATGGGATGACTGGCCACACACCGAGATAGGTACCAGCTTCCAGTGACTGCGTGACTGTCTGCTACAGGTGCAGGTTGGATGTGAAGGGGAGGTGGGCTGTCTCCAAGTCATGGAGCAGTCAGCAGTCCTCCGTGTCCAATCACCGATACCACTGCCACCTTTGCAGCTTTGAGTTGAGGGCCACGCAGGGACTGTGCCGCTAATCTGTGCCCTGCCCCGGGTTACGCGGCGAGACCTCCTCCATATTATCAAAACCAGTTTTCTCAGGCTTTGTGCACAGGGGCAGGATTTAGCTGTGTTGCTGTCATGTGACTTGTGGAGCCCGTGACTTTCCTGGGGCTGGGAGGAAGTTTCCTCGACATTTGTGGATGTTCCTGCAGGGCAGGTGGACCCGAGACTAACACATTTCACTGAGAACTTTGGGCATCACCATCTGGCGCAGCCTGGGAGGTTGCACAGTGACAGGCCAGGGAGACTGTGGACTGGATTTCTCACCTGGGAACTTTGACTCCTTTGTGTGGAATGAGGCTCCTCCCTTCTTTGCAGCTAAAATAAAAAGACTTTAAAATGAGTTCTTAAAGGTTGGCTTTGGGCCAGCAACCATTGCTCTCCCCTCTGGTGCGGCAGCACAAGCATGGTTCGACTAACTTCCAGGAAACAAAGAAAATCAGATCGTGATTGGGGCCCAAAACTCCACCCCGGACACTGGACATTTCTTCACTCTACTTCCCTGACTCCTGCTCTTTTTTGCCACGAGCGCCCTGGGACTTCTCCTAAAAATAGCCCTGCTACCCCGGCAGCCCCATTTGCTGCAAAGCTCCCGGACTGGCTGCTGTGAGGATGCTGCCTGGCGTCTCTCTTGGCTTTCAGATCCCTGGGTTGACCGAGTGAAGCCATCCTAATTGGGTTGGTTTTATTTGTTCCTAACGAGCAGGTGAGTGATTATGCTTTTGACTGTTGCACAATAATTTTGTGGCTAAGGCGGGCTGTCTTGCCCTGTGTTTTCACAGCAGCATTATCTGAACAAGCCTGCTGGAGAAGTATTGCTGCTTTAACGCTGGCTGACAGGGTAATGCTCTGCCCTCTTCACCCCTTTCATAACACTTCTTGCCATGTTGCTGTTCTCTGGTTTATTTGGCACCGGAGGAAAACAATAGTCCTTATACATTTGCATAGCACGTTTCATGCAGAAGTATTCTGGAATGCTGTGTATGCAGAGATTGCTCACCCAGGGCTGAATGCAGCCACCCCTGGGGTGGAACATAGCCGGTGCTTTACAGCACACACCAGCGCTACACAAGAGGCTTTAGGGGAGAAATGGAAGGGAGTTTGGGGAACCTGTAAGTAATTGCCCATGTTGGAATTTGACCAGGAAACTAGCTCCCTAACTCCCTAAAGCATGTCATGGGACCTGAATGGGACCTGAATGGCCACAAGCAGCCAGGACGTTGGCTTTATGGTAGTTCTAGCAGGACAGCTCCCCCAGCCCCATGCATTACAGTTTGTGAGGTGCTGCCTTGTGTTTGCGGAGGAGGGCATCTCCATCCAGCGAGAAAGGCAATCAGAGGCGACCGTTTATTTTCCCCCAGCGCACACACAAGAGAGTGATGGTCACATATCCTGGTTGCCGTGCAGTCTGAGTAGGGAATCTTCATTCCCATCCCCATGCTGCAGAATGGTGGCAGAGCCCCAGAGCATCTGCACATTCAGAGCTGCAGTAGCCCCTGAGGAAAGAGCTGGGTTCTACCAGCCCTGCCCCTGCTCCCTTCTTGTCCCTCTTCTGCCCTCATCCAGTCCCTATTTACTAGGGCACAGGCAGGGTGTCCCTGGAGCCAGCAAGGGGACCTTTTGTCTAGCTCCAGGCCCCGCTCTCCAGCATAATGACCTACACTGCTGCTGCAGATCTCACGGACCTCCATGGCCTGCCTAGTGCTATGAAATGGCGGCTCCCCCTGCTAGCTCGTTTGCTTTGGCTGAGTGTGTCTGTCGCCGCCACGTCACTTTTGAAGCCTTCTCTTTTTCACTTCCCCAGACAGTCTCAATTAGAACACGAGGCCCTGCCGGCTTCAACTAAGGAGCAGATGTGACCCAAGAAATGGGATAGCAGCTGGGGATGAAGATGACACTTGGTCTAATCAAACAACTTCTCACATTATAACTCTGTGAGGTGGGAGACGTGTGAGCCAAAGGCAAGTCGGTGCTCAGAGCGCCTGCTGAGACACACCGCTAGCAAGCCATCTGTAATAAGCTGACCATGCCACTCAACACACGGCAAGGCACGCTCAGTCCAGAGCTGTTTTTAATCCATTTAACTGCAGAGAAGGACCAGAAGGCTGAGAGTTGGGCCAGGTACCTGGAAAATAAGATGGTTACTGTCGAGCAAGGGCGACTTGGCAGAGGAGGCCCTGTTGTACCAGACCTGGAGACGCTCTTGCGCCCCATGGCAGAGGAGATTTTTTCACATTAGACATGTAAGGGTCAATGTTGCCCACAAGACTGTAGATGTTACCAGGCTCATGGAGGAAGAGTAGTTATTGTACTAGACCTACATAAGGACATCTCTGCTTTCTCATTTGGAGCTCGGGCCGTCCAAGAGCCAGATTCTGCCCTCACTTACGCTGGGGAAGCCCCACTCGTTTTAGCAAGAGAGCTTTTGTTTTTTCCCACTTTTTCTTATTCTTAATCAAAAGTTGTGTGCTGGTGGAAGGAGCTGGATTGATAGCCCTGGCGACTGAAGTCCTCTGTTAATACATAAAATAGGTACAGCCCCCGCAGTGGTGATTCACACTACCCCATGCTGGGTCCCATCTGCATGCCTCACTCATGCATTCCGGAGGTCTCAGAGTGTTACAGACACTAATGGATTTGCAAAGCCTTCTTACCCCCAGGAAGGCAAATAAATGTTGTTAGCCCCTTGTGACTGATAAGGAGACTGAGGCATGGAGAGGGGAAGTGATTTGCCTTCCAAGGTCAGTCAGTCAGTGGTAAACATGAAAACAGAACCCGAAGTCCTGACAGCCAGTCCACTGATCTAACCGCTAGACAGCATTGTCATGTATATCTCTGGCTTCTTGCCTCCGTTATAGCCCTCTAATGCCCCACGGCTCTCCCAAGGGGTCTGTGTTCTGTGAGGGTGGACAGGTTGTATCCTAACAAGGAACCAGGATTCTATATAGCTGATACATTTTTAACCCTCCTCTGCACTAAGTTGCACAGGAGAAAACCAATTTCAGTGTTTGGGAGCTACTTCGCTGTGCTTTATGATGCAGATTACCCTGGCTTGGAGAAATTACTACTGCTCTTGTTCTGATTTAGGGCTTGCGGGGCAAATGCCAGCTGTGGAGCTTGACAATGTGAGCTGTACATTTAATACAAAGGTGCCGCCTGGTGATAAGCCAGGACTCTGCATACAATGTCCCACCTTGGCAGTGGGGATGTGGATGAAGTATTGTATTCTGGGACCTGTGCTCTCCATGGGAGATGAGGGTGTCTGCAGCCTGCTCCAGCCCAGCCCTGAGTTGCTGGGAAGTGGCTGATGCAGCTGTTCATTGGACACACCCTGGCAAGGGGGAGCAATATGCAGTCAAATGTAGCAGGGGCGTGAGTACCGGGAGATGATGTGGCAGCCAGTGAGGGTCTAGCTCAGGAGACAGATTGCTGCTCCAATGACGGGTTTTCTTCCTGTTCTTGTCATTATGATTTCCAGTCCCCCCAGTGGTAGAACCAACTTCTCAGGACGTCCGCCAGGGCATGGGCCGCAGCGTCACCCTGCGATGCACCATGCTGAAGGGGAGCCCCATGAAGGTAGCCACAGCCGTCTGGCGCTTCAATGGGAACCTCTTGACCCTGCCCCCCACAGAGCAGCAGGACTACTCAGAGCTGAAGGTGGACAGCGTGAACCGGGAGACCAGTGGTAGCTACGAGTGCAGCATCTCCAACGATGTGGGGGTCTCCACCTGCTTCTTCCAGGTGTCTGGTAAGTCTCACAAATTGCCTCCTCCTTATTATGGTTTTAATTGACTTGCTTATAGTGAGTTTGGTGGCTGGCAAGCCCTGGAGACAGACGCCTTCTCTTCATAGAGTGGGTACAGTATAGGCAAGCTGCCTCCATGCACTCTCCCCACCAGGGTGCTTCAGTTGTGTTCCAGGAGGACTCCCTCTAGGGCTGAGTAGGGAGCTTGGCCTCCACGGCTCATGCAGTCCTTGGTGCCTCTGCTGCCACTGCCTAGAAGGGGGCTAGTTAGTGCCAATTGGGTTGGTGCATTTTTGTGGTGTGAACACTTGCTCTAAAGGAACAGGAGTGACACACACCAAACTCATTTCACATAGGCCACTGTACAGCTGTCTGTTGGTATCCACTCTCAGCTACAGACAACCTGAATCGGATTTAAATGTTGACCAAGCAGGCGTGTAAGACTCCGCATCCCACATCAGCCCTGGAAGACCTCCAGTCCCTTCTTTTAAAACAAAACCCTTCCTTTAGTGTGTATCCTTCTGGTTTCTCCCATTCTTTGTGCAGCGACATCTGCTTAGATTAAAACTAGGCATGGTCTGATGCTGTTACCCAGTGGATTTGCTGCTGGGATTTGTGCAAATCCAGCATGTACACTGAGTAAAATCCTTTCCAACTCCATGGGCAGCAAAAAGGGGCAGCGGCGCTTGAGCTCAAACCAAATGTCTGACCCAGCCACTTCTGCTGATCGTTAAAGCAGTTTTTCCCTTGACCTGAGGTTTGACTTGGGCCCCAGTTTCTACAGAGGTAGATTTACACCCCGTCTTGCGACAGATTAAGTATTTGTACAGACAAGCCCTTACTCCTTCGGCGTGGGTGTGGGGGGGTGTGGTGGCAGGGAGCGGTTGGAAGGTTGGTGGGATCTATTTCATTTCACACCTTCCACTTAGTCATTTCTCAGGCACTGGTACCATGCTGGCCTTAGTCTTTTCCCTTGATACACTCCCGGAACATCCTATTTTGACCAACTACAGTGACCCCTCCCCTATCCCTTCAGACCTCTGTGCATTTGTGTGGCATTAGGTTTCTTTCCGTAACTTACGCCACTTTCCTCACTCACCTGCAGCCAGCACTTATGCCATCACTGCGAAATGAAATCCATTGTGCTCTGTCAAACCAAGCTCTGACTCTAGCAAGCTTACTCATTTCTAGTGGACTTGGAAATGCTTCCAGCACATGGATTCCTTCCTGGAGCTGGTAATTCATGGATTAATGCCATTCAGTTTGTGGTGCTCAGTCCCATGAGACAGGATCCCCTTAGCAGCCTGCGTGTTCCTTCTGCTCCAGCCTTTCTCAAGAGCCAGGGCATAGCTTTCCAGTGCTAGCTTTCGGATTCCATGCTTCTCTGCCCATTCTTATGACCAAACATCTACAGGTCAAGGGAAAACCTCGGCACTCATACAGCTGCATGAAACTTTTGAATTCTTTCTTAGCGCATATATCTGAGAGGAAGGATAGCCCAGCGATTAGGGCATGAGTCTGGGACTTGGGCCACTTGGGGTCTATTCTCTGCTCTGCCACAGACTTCTAGCATGACCTTGGGCAAATCACTTAGCCCCTCTGTGCTTCAGTTCCCCATCTGTAAAATGAGGATAATAGTACTGTTCTACTTTACAGGGTGTTGTGATTCATTTAAAGATTGTGAGGTGCTCAGATATGGGGGCCATGTAAGTACCTAAAATGGATGGGTGTATGGGGGTGCTAGCTTCTTCAACAGATAAATTAATTTGTTACAGGCACATGTGACTTGTAGCTGTCCCGCACCGATTCCACACACACCTTGCTAGCAGCGCTGCCATCACACGCCTATGGTCTGGTCAGTGCTAATCCACTCTCCAGCTTCACCTACATATAAGGTCCAAAAATATGATTTGAATGTGTAACCATCTGGTTCTCCTTTCACCCCAAACAGTTGGAAAAAAGTCCAGCAACAGTTCAACTTTCCAGAAGTGAAGTTTTAAAAGTATCTGATATGCCGTAGTCATTATTAAAGGGCTTCTTCCCCCCACACCCCGCTTGCTGCCACTTCCATTTCGGAGTCAATTAATAAGGAATTAATGTTATGCAAGATGGTAATTACCATCATTTTGGAATCTATTATGAACTTGACTTCTACAGTCAATACAAGTTGAATAAGCAGTAATTAATCTCTGAGGTGGTTCTGAACTTCTTGCTTGTGCAAAAATTTAAGTCGATAAAAATAATAAGAAAAAAAGACATGGCCATAAACATTTATATTCTCCCTCAGAGTTCACAGAAAACAAACCCTAATATATGGAGCTATACCTATCTCATAGAACTGGAAGGGACCTTGAAATGTCATCAAGTCCAGTCCCCTGCCTTCACTAGCAGGGCCAAGTACTGATTTTTGCCCCAGATCCCTAAGTGGCCCCCTCAAAGACTGAACTCACAACCCTGGGTTTAGCAGACCAATGCTCAAGCCACTGAGCTATCCCTCCCCCAAATCCTAATCCTAATCCTGAATCCTTCTAAGACTGATTACACCTCCATAGAATGAGAGGGCCTATGCTTCGAGTGGAAAGTGACTGGAGTGTGTTCTGCCAATGGGAGTGGTTGGGGGTGATGATATTTATGCTCTGCACTCCAGCAATCCGTGCTATTTAGAGATGGCCCCAGTCTGGGAAATTCACATCTGCATCTGGACTCCCCCAAAGTCCAGGGAGAGTTCTGATTCAAGCCCATCTCTTGCCTTGCCCCTTTTCACTCTTGGGGACAGATTTTGAGCTCAGTCACAACAGTGTAAATCTGGAGCTACTCCATTAAGCCAGGTGCAGCGACTCTATTAACTTTTTTATCAATGACCTGGAAGAAAATGTAAAATCATCATTGAAAAAGTTTGCAGATGACACACAAAATGAGGGACTGGTAAATAATGAAGAGGACAGGTCACTGATTCAGAGTGATCTGGATAGCATGGTAACCTGGGTGCAAGCGAACAATGTGTGTTTTAATGTGGCTAACTGTAAATGTCTACATCTAGGAACAAAGAATGTAGGGCGTCCTTAGAGGATGGGGTAATCTATCCTTGGAAGCAATGACCCTAAATTGATTTGGGGGTTGTGGTGGATAATCAGCTGAATGCAAGCTCCTGGTGCAACGCTGTGGCCAAAAGAACAAATGCAATCCTGGGATACACAAACAGGGGGATCTCGAATAGGAGAAGAGCAGTTATTTTAACTCTCTATTTGGCACAGGTGCAACCACTGCTGGAATACTGTGTTCAGTTCTGGTGCCCACAATTCAAGAAGGAAGTTGATAAATTGGAGCGGCTTCAGAGAAGAGCCATGAGAATGATTAAAGGATTCAAAAACGTGCCTCATAGTGATAGACTCAAGGAGCTCAATCTATTTAGCTTAGCAAAGAGAAGGTTAAGCAGTGACTTGATTCCAGTTTATGAATACCTACCTGTGGAACAGATGTTTAACAATGGGCTCTTCAGTCTAACAGAGAAAAGTGTAAAATTATCTAATGGCTGGAAGTTGAAACTAGACAAACTCAGACTGGAAATAAGGTGTAAATTTGTAACCACTGGAACAATTTACCAAGGGTTCTGGTGGATTCTCCATCACTGACATTTTTTATGAATTGAGATTGGATATTTTTCTAACAGATCTCCTCTATGAATGATTTTGGGGGAGTTCTATGGCCTGTGCTTTACAGGAGGTCAGACTAGAGAATCACAATGGTCCTTTCTGGCCTTGGAATCTGTGTCCCCCAAATCAGATTCTGGCCCTGGGGTCCTGTCATCTGTGGAGGCAGAGGCAGAAAAAGGGCTTCTGCTGCCCCATGGAAAATCCTTCTACCACCACCCATCTATCTTCTTTCTAGAGCATATTTTCCTCTGTCTCTCTCTTCTGGTGCAGCTCTTCATTTCTAGGAGGAGACATTGGCTCAGAAACCAGATCTTTTCCCCCTTAAAATACAAATATGGTCTATTTGCCAAAAGGTTCTTTCCCTAGGGATTGTTAGCAGGAGGCTCTATGAAGCAGCCGATGAAACAGGAGAAACAAAAATACCACTTTAAAGTTGCCTCAATCTAAACTGCAGACAGAAGGGAGACCAGTGTTAGTTCAACCACAGAACTAAACCCATTGCCGCCTTCACCGGTGCACTGTCATGGTGTGCTGGGGGTCACTAGGTTGTTACCTTCCCCCAGTAGCTTAGCCAGTGGAAATGGGAGCATAGAAACATATAGTTTGAATGGCTTTTAAAATGTAAATGAGGTGTTTAGCATGATGCCAGCCTATGCCCCTGGGTACAGAGGACCACCTCAGCTGCAGTTGGGCTGATGAGATGGGCAGTGAAGTCTCACCACCCTCGCCATCTCACTTTGTAACTTAAGTTCCCACTCCCCCACCCATCCCCTTTCTCTTCTTTCTTTTTCTTTCCCAGCCAAAGCTT
Organism: Mauremys reevesii; assembly: GCF_016161935.1. NCBI lineage: Eukaryota > Metazoa > Chordata > Testudines > Geoemydidae > Mauremys > Mauremys reevesii. The sequence continues at coordinate 63,295,884 of NC_052625.1, forward strand.
ACAACCCAGAGTTTTACTACGACACTCCCAACCCCACACTCAGCCAGAAGCAATCCAAGAACTACTCTTATGTCTTGCAGTGGACACAGAAGGAACCCGACGCAGTGGATCCCATTCTCAAGTACCGGCTGGATGTCCGGCAGGTAAGATCCCTAATCGCTCTTCTCCAGCACCGTGCCCATATTTGGGAAGACCAGCTTTCAGTGAGAGCTGGGAGGAGCTTACCTCAGATACTACCCGCAGATTGGGAGCTGCTCTTAGCAGAGTAGCCAGAAACTGAGGGTCTGGCCACTCTTTCCCTCCAAGGAATTGAAGAGGAAAGCCAATTGTGCAGGTCAGTGTTTATGTTCAAGTCTGTTGTAGGGGAGGATTGAGGCACTAAAAGGCCTCACTCCTTGGACTTTTCATGCTCCATCTTCTGAGTGCGGTTTTAATATGAATGCCCTTCTCCCCCCCCCCCCCCAAGTCACTCTGTAGGTTGGAGACTCAGGCAAGTGGAATTTCAGCCTCTTCACTCATTAAAATAAAGGGAATAAAGTGACAAGCTCTCTGGGCTGGACCTGCAGGGAAAAGTCATTGTTTGTGTTACGGAAGGTCTTTCATACTGTCACAGTCGTGAAGTCATTGGAATTATATAAACTCTGCAGGAGCAAGGGTTTCTGTTTCTAGTTCTGTACAGGCTGAAGGGGAATTATGGAGGGCCAGAGAGGATCAGGGGAAAATAGGAGAGGGCACTGGCTAGAGAGAATCACAGTCTGACACTTTTAAGAGTGTGGTAACCTAACCAAGTATCACAGGACACTCCCACCCAGGTTTTGCCTCCTTATCTGGGGCAAAATGCCCAGATTTCTCCAGGTTTTTAAGATTGGTGCTTCTTGGGGTCTGGTAGTTAATGTGTTTGTGTGATGTTTGGGAGCAAAAGATTATTTACTGTATATACAAAACAAAATAATTAAAAAAGAATCCAAGTGCCTCCCTCCTTTGGGTCACATAGTGTATCTCATCTTTATGTCTTTGTTTGATTGTGAGCTCTCCAGGGGAGGGACTTCTTATATTTGTTTCTCGTACAGCGCAGAGCACATTGTCAGTGCTTAACAAATAATCACCACAATATAGGACACAGGGGAGCTTTTTATAATGAAGTCACTTTATCACCGAACAACTTCACTGTAAAATGGGATTCACTGTAACCAGAATTGCCATTTCCGCCTTTGCAACTCTCTGAAATAATTTAGGATTTTCATTCTTTTTCACCCTCAACCACATTCCTCTCCATCTATAAGGTGAGTATATGTAGTCTCAGATCTGATTCTCATTTACAGGGAGGCCCCCTTACACCTTTGTAAATGGGCCTTGAAGAGGAGGGAAATGACATTTACGCTACCGGAGTGGTAGAAAGGCCTTTGTGGAAAGGAGAATTAGTCCTATTGTCTTTGTCTGCATTTCACAATATATCGCTGTTGGCATTATCTGTTTCTCTTTACTGGCATCATTACATTCTTATAATGAAGATTTTCCTGCATTTGCAATCTAAACATGTTTGCATAAATTTATTACTTGCTGAATGCTGCATCAATAGAGTATGATGTCAAGTGGGGCCATAGTAAGGTATATTAATCTCATACCCAGCCATTCTCCTATGACATGCTAAAGCTCCCATGGGGGGAGGTGCATAGGGGAGAAGGTTTGGCACTGAATAAGGCATGGGGGGAAAAGCGGAAAAGATAGACAGTTCATTCCCCACTCAAGACAGTGCTTGGACACATGCAGACAGAGTAGAAGGCAATATGTTTCCACGATACTGAGCTGGTCTGGTTCTCCTCCTACAGTGTTGATCGGTGTTCTTGCTCAGTGAGTGTGTTCCTCCTCCACTTTCCATAGTGGGGTTCACCTTTGCATTCCTCCCCTCGCTTTCCACCCTCTTTCTGGGTGATCTCATCCACTCTCGTGCTCTCAATGCTCATTTTCATGCTGGTGACTCTCAGATCTCTCTCTGCACTCCTGACTTGTCTCTCTGCATCCAGTCCATGCATCTCAGCCTGTCTCTGGCATTTTCCCCAGATGTCTCGTCATCAGCTAACACTAAACGTGGCCAAAACAGAGCTTCTGGTCTGTCCTCCGAAGCCCTGCCCATCTTCCAGTTCTTATGTCACTGCAACACCATGCTCCTCCTTGTCACTTGGGCCTGTAAGTAGGGAGTGCCATCTTCGACTCCTTACCTTTTATGCTATTTTCCCCAAGGGGGCATGGCAGGATACATGAACAACCTTTTGCCTTGTTGTTTAATCTCCTGGGTTCCTCGCCTAGTGGAGAACATGAGGATGCTGGTGAATACAACTGTGAAAAGCAAAAAAGGTGCTGAAAAGCTTAGCTGGAAAAAAAAGTGCTTTCATGTGAAGAGCCCTTAAGGGAAGAAAATTTGTCTGGATAAATGATAAGAGTGTGTTTGTCTGTGAACTCTTCTCACTGGATACTTCCTAGCTTCAAGGTGCTACCTATGGTGGAATGAAAGTTCTATTATGGGAAGTCTGAGAGTAAGGATTTCCCTCCTCCCCCATTGTGATGGAATATTCTGCTCAGAGAAAATATGCCTCTTGATCAGTCGTGTGCAGTGTTGGTCCCAGGACATGAGAAACAAGGTGGGTGAGGTTAAAAAAAAACTGTCTGGGAATTGGTCCTGCTTTGAGCAGGGGGTTGGACTAGATGATCTCTTGAGGTCCCTTCCAACCCTGATATTCTATGATTCAATATCTTTTATTGGACCCACTTCTGTTGGTGCAAGAGACATGCTTTTGAGCTTCACAAAGCTCTTTTTCAGGTCTAAGAAAAAGGTACTCATCAGTCAGCCATTCCCAGTGTTAGAGAGATCCTAATTTACCAGCCAGCTGGAATTCATCAATTCATCAGCATTCTTAGAGCTGCTCAGGCTCACTGGCCTGTCAGAATTCATTCCTCAGCACCATTACACCCCCTGAACACGTCTGAGCCAAGACAGGGGATTCTTGGGTGCTGACTGGTGAGGGGCAGCCAGGTGATGACTAACTCTTGCTGAGCTGGAATTACAGGAGGAGTAAATGTAATGATCTTTGCTGGATCTCATTTCAGTCTCCTCAGTTTGGTTTAAGGGCTCTTGGTGTGTGTATATATAATGCAAAGATCCCTAAACAGCTGCATGCTCTGCAGGACCCCAGGGAACCCTTGAATTGAAATTGCCTACTGCAGCTGTTGAAACCTGTGTTGGGTGGAAGTAGAAGCGTTGCTTATTGTTCAACTGGCAAAGTGGCTCCTAACCTTCTGTCTCTTCCTGTTCAGCACCTCTGGACAGACAATAGGGTTAGATGGGGCTGCGCATTCCAGGGTGACGGATCTAAGAAAATCGAGTACTTCAGAGATGCTGGCGTTTCCTGCACGGGGACTCCCAACAGGGGAGGCCTGTGCATTTTCAGATGGGATTTGATCATTCAGGGCACTGCTGATGATGATTATGACGACAGACAAACCAGTTCCATTTGGATACAAATTAACCTAAACTTAAAAAATAGCCTGATAGCTTGGAGCTACCCCCAGGGACAGCACCGGCAGTAGCAGTTCAAGCCTCTTGAAAAGCCTTAGTTTTATCTCTCACCTGAAGGACCACACATCCAGCAGCAGGCCACCGAATTGCACCGTGCAGCAGCACTGGCTTCGTTAGTGCTTTGGAGGGAAGCTTGTTCTGCACCAAAGACTCTGCAAAGCCCTGCTTTTTTTATTTCTTGCTCCAGGAGGTATCCCCTTGCAGTGCTGACCAGGGTCGATCCTGCTTATGAAGTCTAGTGAGTTTTTGCAGCCTCAGGTGGTTTGACTGTGGGCAGATTGTAAGGCCTAGGGTTATTTTTCTTCCAAGCACAGATATTCCTGTAGCATGGAAAGGCACCAGGCACGCTCTGAAAGCTTCCTGCATCGCTTGGGGATTCAGAGCAGCCCACTCAAACCAAACCCTGGCTTAAAAAATAAAATATCCTTTCAGTTGCTTGTTTCTTTGTGTGTGGTTTATGCCCTCCCAGAGCTCTGCTCTAATATTAAAGGGAAATAAAAAGCCTTTTAATATTGTGTGCAGGTTGCATCCTGGAGGAAGGATCTGAGCTGAGCTGGTGGTTACAGGGGACAGTGGCAGAATTACTGTGTGCTCAATGAGACGGAACCCATCTGTGACCCGAGGCTGAGGGAGAAAGAGGCAGGAGAAGGTACCGGTGCAGAAGGAACGTTTAATCTTCACGCTGCCCCTCAGGGGGACCTGAGGCTAACGTTTCCTCCTTAAATTCTGATGTGTGGCCTCCAACCAAAACCGGGCCAGGTTAACACATTCCTGCCATTCCTCTGATTGGAACAGACTCGGATTTGCCTGGCGAAGTGTTCCTCAGACCCCCTCAGCAACCTGCACCAGCCAACCATCTGCGGTGCAGGCTTCTCGCTTCCCCATTAACTGCAAAGAGCGCTCCCCTCCTGGACCCACTCGCTAAATTAGCTAACCAGGTGGCCATCTCCGATTAATTCCTGCCAGGGAGCCCAGCGAGTCTTTAATGAGATCGGCCCTGTGCAATATCAGAGTGATTGGAGGGGGAGAGAGAGAGACTCTCTCTCTCTTTGTTGGTGCTTTCATCCTCTCCCTGTTTGATAAACATCCTCTGCTATCTACAAAACTGAGCTGGGCTTGGGAGCCGGCTGCTGCTCACCCCATCAGCCAGCCAGAGGGCGTTAATGAGGGCTAAGGCGGTGGGGAGCCAGGCTCACCACATTGGAGGTGACATATAACAGAGCTGCTTGGCCATACTCAGGACAGGGGCGATAGCAGGGATTTAATGATGGAGATTAGAGTGGAAGGTTAACTCTGCTGATGGCCATTGCAGCGCAGCAGGAGCTGTTTTATGCTGAGGTCCATTTGCCATAAAATTGTGTCTTTCTTTCTTGCCTCTAACATGTTTTTACCCTCCTCCAACCCCACTCGATCGGTGTCTCTAGATGTTGCTCTGTCTTGTTAGTGCAGAAAGCCAAAAGCCCCGCAGAGGAGAGGGCACAGGGGCTGGAGGGGATCCCTTACCTGTGCTCTCTAGTTCCTCCTGCTGGCTGACTGAAGCAGTGGCACTGGAGCTCCAAAGCGAGGTGTCACCAGCCCTCCCTGCTGTTTGCTTTCATCTTCAAAGCCAGTGTTCTCAGCTCAGCACACAAGCCAGCCTGTAGTAATACACCAGTGTGTGTATTTCCCCATTCAGGAGCAACCTCTAAGCGACAAGCTCATGTACGCAACCCTGTGCTCATGAGCAACCGAACCCTAACAAACATAAATGTCCCGGCACTAACCAGCTAATGTGTGTGTCCCAGCAGGTACAGACAACCCAACGATAACAACCCAGCCCAGCACTCACAAGCAATAATAAACCAGGGCTCGGGTCAGAGCTCATGCTTTAGGAAGGGTTCTGAACCAGTGAAGAAGGAAAACATGCTGGTGGGTGCCTCTCCTAGCGTTCGGCACCCTATGCTGGGAGATGAACCAAGCACCTTCTCCAGACATGGTCGCTGCTTCAGGCGAAACGGCTCTGGAAATGGTACAGAGATGTCTCGCAGGGGAAGGAAGAGGAAGGGTTACCTTGGGGCTACAGAAACTGAAACTCCTCCTAAGACAGACTCAGGTGTCTGAACTCGCTTTACAAAAACAGGCGAACGTTTTGCCAGCTCATGGGGATTATGTGCTGTCTAGGCAACACCATGATCATCACCAAGGAAACGACACCACATGGGGCTGTGATGATAGGCCTATGTCCACAACATAATTATCCTGAGGTTCGTTGCCTGTGCACATATTGGGCCAGAGTCTGCTGTCCCACACACTGGTGTCTGACAAGATTTTCACCTCAGAAGACCCTGCAGGAGCTATCCTGGAAGGGAGCAGAGTCAGAGGAACTGAGCTGAAGTTCTTAAATTTAAGTAGGATTTAGTGAAAACCGATCAGTCCTTTTGTCTAACAGTATCCTAGAATGTTAGAACAAGAGGTCAGAGGATTTACCAATGGCTGGTAAATTTACATTGACACAAGTAAAAGGAAATACTGTTCTACACATAGGAATGAATTAAGCTGACTTAGAGTTGCACGTGGAATGGGTATGGCCCACGGTGGGTTGTCTGCCTGTAGAATTACTTCTGGAAATGGTTGAGTCCCACACCAAGAGGCTGCATAGCTTTGGGTATGTCTACACTGCAGTCAGAGCTATGATCACAGCACATGTAAACACACCCCAGCTAACTTCGATCTGGCTAGCTCCAATAATAATTAGCAGTGAAGCTGTGGCAGCACGAGCTAGCCACTTGAGTACACTCCCAGGTAGGCTTATACAGCCCGTGCTGCTGCTTTGGCTTCACTGCTGCTGTTTGAGCTAGCTAGAGCAAAGCTAGCTTGGGTATGTCTAGACCAGGGGTCAGCAACCTTTCAGAAGTGGTGTGCCAAGTCTTCATTTATTCACTTTAATTTAAAGTTTCGTGTGCCAATAATACATTTTAACGTCTTTAGAAGGTCTCTTTCTGTAAGTCTATAATATATAACTAAACTATTGTTGTATGTAAAGTAAATAAGGTTTTTAAAATGTTTAAGAAGCTTCATTTAAAATTAAATTAAAATGCAGAGCCCCCCCAGACCAGTGGCCAGGACCCAGGCGGTGTGAGTGCCACTGAAAATCAGTTCGCGTGCCGCCTTCGGCACCCATGCCATAGGTTGCCTACCCCTGGTCTAGACGTACTGCAATCACACCTGTCGCTGCCATGCAGACGTACCCTTTGTGACCAGTAATTGTAGTTATGGACTAAAATAAGGTAATAGCAGCTCAGGGCATAAATTCATTGCTTTGTGGGATGAGAAGGTCATTTCTAGAGCTGATAAAAAAAAATTCAATGAAATAATTTTCCATCAAACCTTTTAAATTTAAGTTTTGACTGAATTTTCATCTAGGTATCTCAGATCCAGGGATAGACTTACTGGTCAAAACCAGAGAGAGAGACCCAGACTAGCCCCAGAATAGCCAATGCTCACCTGGGATGTGGAAGACCCAGATACAAACTCCTGCTCTGAATTGGGCTGAGCAAGGACATTAACCTGGGTCTCCTCCCACACCCCAGCGGAGTGCCCTAACCACCAGATTGTAGAGTTAGACTTCTCTCGTGTACAATGAATATTCATTCATACAAAGTGGAGCAGCTCCAACAAGTGAGATTGAGAGAGTCAGTTTCATCAGCTTGCCAGTACCTCCCTTGCCCATACAGCTGTTGTGAGGACTGGGAACTGCAGATACCTGGCCACAAAGTGCCAAGTGCAGGCACCAGATTGAGTTTCATAAAGATGTCTCATATTTGGGATGATCCTCCCAGGTTGAGATGGCTTATGACTCTGGAAAGGTTGTTTTTTTTTTATCAACCTCCTTTTTGCCTTCCCTAGCCACCAGGCTGGTATCTGATGGTGTCCTATTATAGCAGCACTTCATGAGCAAAGTAAAAATTGAATTGGCTACAAAAATGTCCTCCCCTGGAGTGCGTAACATGTCAGATGAGTAACACCTGGAGAAGGTTCTCGGATCTAATTTACTTTCCACCATTGATGCAATTTGTTTACTTTTTACTCAGCCAGTGACACTAGACTATGGGCATAAGTAAGGGTGTGCGGGACAGAGCCCTTAATGAGGCAGAGGCCATTGGAGGAGTGTAAACAGCAGGTGGAGTGGTTTGAAGTTCTTGGTTCAAGCGGCCGTGAGGCAGAAAAAGCAGGAAGGAGGTGACTGTGTCTTTAAGGTCAGTGAGAGGAAGAGTGGCTTGGGATGTTCAGTAAAATTGAGTGACAGCTTTGCTAGGTGAAAGGGGAACTGTAGGCAGAGATCAATAGCGCATGATGGACAAGACTCCTCCTGAAGCATAATAAGATTTGTGTGTCAGGCCCCGGGAAAAGCAGCAGCATCCCCATTAATATTTGGGAACAGAGGAGGCAGGATCATGCTCCATCTGCTCCCACCACTGCTCAGTATTGTTCACACAGCTGCAGTCACTTTTGCTGACAAGTGTTTAGTCTTCTCTGCTTTCCACTCTGGATGTTTGTCAGTGGGATGTGTTTGTGAGGGCAGCCGCTAGCATGCGGGCTTCTCTGCTAGGTCTGAAGGGTTGGAAAGACTCCAAACTAGTTGGATATTTTGCGGTTGGGAGAGGAGGGAGCTCCCTTTTAGTTTCAAAAATATATATGCTATGCAGACCAATTTCCGTGCTAACTAAATCCACAAAGGATTGCTTCCATTTGGGACCAGCACAGTGGGGCCAGGGGAGGTGACTCCTCCCACCTGGGGCTGGCTCACTGCAGCCCCGTGATGCGGGCAGGAGGGTGTTTGCTAGATCATGCAGTATGGTTCCAACTGGCTCTGCCAGGGAGAGGCTCAGAGTGATTCCTGCAGAATCCTGTATGCCAGCAGTGTCTCCAAGCTGATAGCAGTTCAGCTTGGTTCCTATTGGATGAGCCAGGGGAAGATAAATCCCACATTAGACCAGCCTGAAATCTGTCAGCTCTGCTAGTGAGACTCTGGTTTAGTGCACCCAGGAGGAGTTCAGCAAATGATTCACAACAAATAATTTGATTAATTTTGACTTGTTTTAATCACAAATTGCTCATGAACAATCATTAAACGGTCAGATTTATTCGTTATTGACTGTGATTCAGGAAGGTACGCAGCCAGTAATCCTTGGTCTGCAGCTCATTTGCAAGTGCTTAGTTGGGAACACTGGCAATTTCAGCTGTGCAGGTTAGATATATCAGTTCCGTGGTGTTTCTGTTCTCTGATTAGCTGATTTCCATAACTAATCTACACAGCCTAGAGAGTGACGTGTGAGTGTTACAATCCAACCAGCAATTCAGAATTTACTTTTCAGTGAAAATTTGATCTTAAAATTCACTTTTCATGAGTATTTGTGCTAGTAAAACTGAAGTGTTTGGTGGTCCGAGAGAGAACGCAGAAAGTGGGTTAACTTTCTAATACAAACAAATAATTAGGGACAATTTTTTCCATCGTTAGCTCCACTAGGACAGTAGAACTAATACTTTAACTTTTATAAAAGGGCCATATGATCTCCAGTGACTGCTAACTGCAGGGCCTTGTCTACCTGTCTAACTCCAGCAGCATAACACCTCCAAGTGCCCGAAGCTGGGAGTGGATGACGGGATGGATCACTCGACTGCCTGTTCTGTTCATCCCCTCTGAAACACCTGGCACTGGCGACTGTTGGAAGATGGGATACTGGGCTAGATGGACCTTTGGTCTGCCCCCCTATGGCCGTTCTTATGTTCTTTCCCTGCTGAGGCTTTGGCTCATGCTAATTCAGGAAAGGAGGGGAGAGAAGAGCACCTGCGTTGTATCCCTATGCCAGCCTTACAGGTGTGAGATGTTGAGTTCACTCCACCTTGCCTGTTCCTGTCCAGCTGGCTGTTCACATAGTCAGCCGCTATTGTACAGAGCTGAGCACAGGAAGAGAAATGCAAGCCAGGCATCAAAGAGAAAAGCAAGAGAGCCTTTTGTGCCTCTCTCTTATCCCCCCTCCCTTTGGTGCCTTTAAGGAGTACGTGCTAGTTACTAGGTCTTTCTGAGAGTCCCTATTGGAAGGTTGGGATGCTGCTTGGGGCTTCCTTTCTTTACTTCATTTACCATTTTCAATAGCTTACCTCCACTGCTCCCCCACTCTCCTCGGCCTTTTTCATCTATATTTGCCCTCTCCTCCCCTCACTTTCTTTCCTTTTGTTTTTGTTCTCTTTCGCTCCCCCGGTTCATTCATGAAAGCTGCCTGTGTGTGGATGTGGAGGAGAGAGAGGAATCAGAGCCAAAGCAGGGGGAGTGCACGTTGAGGTTTGCAATCTCTCCCGTAGCAAGTATCAACTAGCCAGGTGCGTACTCCCCTCGGTGCATGGGGTGTTTCCCTTGGTCAGGGCTCCCTTTGTAAGAGAGAGAGGTGAGTGCCATATTCTGTGGCTGTGATTTGTTGGAAGACCACATTATCTTGTCAAAAAGAGGGGGAAAAACCTCCCCTCTAGAGCTAGTCTAGATGGTTGCAGGCTGGGCAGCTGGATTTCCACAGCTCAGAAGCAGGGTTATAGTCACTGCTAGAAATTGCTTTCTGTAACTGTTTGCAATTATGTACAATGACCTTTTCCCATCAAATAAAACACTAAAAAGCTTCTATAGCCCAGGGGTTGCCAAAGTGCGGCTCACAGAGCTCAATAATGCAACCTCAGGCCATCCACCTTTCATATCCAGGTTAGGCCCATGGGGACAACAATCCCAGCATGCAAAGCTCTATCTTGATCCAAATGGGCAGGTGGCTTGGCTCGAGAAGGATTCTGTGCTGGACTCTGTATTCTCCCTTTGTACTAAAGGTGAGGGCAATTGCGAGGAAATTAGGGATGGCCCTTGGGTGCCCAGCCGTTTGCCAGGGTGCTCTGCTGTAGGATTGACTTGGGTAAGTGGTTTCATTAGGCCGTGGGTGGTGTGCCAGAGACGGTGCCAGTAGGTTCCATTTAGGGGAAGCTCAGCTCGAATAATAAACAGTTTTGCACTTTGTTTTGTTTTAAAATAAATGTCTCCTTGCCAACTCTCCCACAATGGGTTCTGTCGTCGGCAGGGAGGCCAAGCAGGCAGGCTGTGGCGATGGCATTCCCTTCTGACTCCTAGATGTCGTGTCTCCTTGGCAGGAGTGGGGTCCGTTGGTGCAGCATTGTTCCTGGCCCAGGCTCTGCCTGTGCTGGAGATAAAGCGAGAACTTCAGGCTGTGTGGTGTGAATTCAGGTGCTTCCCAGCATGGGCAGATGAAGTCAGGATCTTGTGATCTTGGCCTTGTGGTCTGAGAGCCCTAGCCCAAACAGCAGGGCCCTGTGCACCTGAGGGACTGAGAGGGAAAGATAATGGAGCGTAGGGAGAAATGAGGAGGAAGAGCCTGTTGGAGCACAGGGGTAGGAGGATCAAGCTGAAAGGAAGTGTTTCTGTGATGGGGAGGGGGAGTATTTTGGGGGGCACCAACATTCTGGTTGAGTTTGGTCCCACTCAGGCTTGGTTCACACCTGGCTTTCACTAGCACTAAATCCATTTAAATTCAAGGGGGAAAGGAGCAGGAGCCCACGGCTTCCCCTCCCGATATCTGGCCAGATACCTTTATCCCAGCATAAGGCTCCCCCTCACCGCAGGATCGATGGTGTGGTACAGCCTCTGTAAGGCCCAGGGCTCAGACAGCTGCCAGGCATCCTTTAGCTTGGCTGAACATTTCACTTGATTCTCTTCCTGATGAAGTGAAGATTAGGTCTGTTCTTCTTACATGGGGGACATATGTTAATAAAATACATATTGCTTTCTCATCAGCCCCTAATGAAAGACATCATTGAAGAGTGTGGAACAAGCCGTTACAGTAATTCATGACAGCACCAATTTGGCTTCTCTGGGAAGCTGTAAACTGCTGTTCTTGGCACCTAATGAGGATGGGCAGCTGATCGTGTGGGTGAGAGAGCAGGAGAGAAACTGTCTCCTGCCTTCGCTGGCTCAGGCCCTCCCCTGCAGCCCAGCTGAAGATCGCAATGGCTTTTCCATTTGGAGCTGGGATTTCTTTTCCGCTCAGCCCAGGAGGGGAATAACTCTCCTAATAACAGTTTACTGCTAGCTGAAATATGTTTCGGGACCATTCATTTGGCTTTAATAATGAATTTGCTTTGGATGTCGTGCTCGCTTACCAGCGACATTTGAACCATCGTATTTGACTAGATCAAGAGCTCACAAAACAGAAAGACATGAATTTTTAGTTTACCCGTCTTTGCAAAGTGGATTTTATATCTGTAAGCAATGATTCTTTCCCCCTGGATGCCTAGAATTTGAATCGTGCTAATCCAGTGCGGGAAGTGGAAACAAAACCAGTTGAGAAATTTCCCCCAGTCCTGGGACGTCTTCTCTTGACAGATGTCCATCCAGACTGAGTGTAGGAAATAACCCAAGACACAAGAGGTTTGACCAAAGCTCAGAGAAATATCTCAGCTGTTGGTTTCGTATCTAAACACAATCACCCAAGCACCCATCTTCAGAGCTTCAACATGGCCAGATACCAGTCAAAGAAATCGCGGTTGTTCCTAATCCCCAGGGAAGCTCTTTGTTGCAGAATGTGGTTGTGTTTTTTCTTTCTCTGAATGCTCAGGGAACAGGAACTGGGCTGGAATGGGTGGAATGCCTAAAAATAAATAGGGTCAAAGCTCTAGACAACAAACCAACTTTCTTCTGAAGCCTCACCCCATGGCATAATAATTGGAGTCCTAGAGAAGCATAAACACAGGCACGCACATCCACTTCTTTATGTATGGGAAGGAAGCTGCTGCAAAATTTTGCAGCACTGTGGAAAATATTGAAGGCCATGCTCTGAAGGAGTCCCCAAAATTCTCTGAACTTGGCCCCCCAGTTTGTCTGAGCTTCTGTTAATTCACCATCAGCCTGTTTCCCCCTGGTTCTGTTTCCACTCCTTGTGCTCATGTTCCTGTTTTTGTTATTGTTCAGTGTTCTAGAATCCAAACTCTAGCAGAAGAGAAAATGGATTAAATTCCCTGGGTGAAGGGGGAGATCTTGACAAAATCCAATGAAAGGTACTACCGGCTTAGAAATGAGCCCTTGTACGGCAGGCCCGGGGCAAGTGAAACACCATGCTCCCTGGTCCTGATCCCAACTGATATTGGCTGTGCTCTGAGATGGAGGCTTGGCATTGGACAGTGAGGAGGGGAATTGCAGAAGTATATGGATCTTGGCAGGATGCCCTGCCAGGAGAGAGCTGCCTGTGTGACTGCTTAAAAAACTCTCCACAGATTCTTCGGAGTGGAATAAATGGGACTTTGGCTGCCAAATCTCTCTGCAGCATAAGCCCATCAGTGCCACTAGTGCAGTAGGCTTGGGGGTGAGGGGGAGGGTTTAAATCCAGTTTTGGTTTGCTCCCAGCTCCAGTCAAAACGTTTTCTCAGATTTATGAACCTTTCAGATGAATCAAGGCTCAGTCTGGAGCAAAACTGTGCTACTCCCAGCTTTGCCATTGATTCATTGTGTGAATCTTTAACAAGTCAGTCCATACAGAATGCAGCTGCCCAAACTCCTCCTCTTTGCCCATCAATATGATCATGTCTCTCCACTCTTTGAATCCCTACACTGGCTCCCCATCCACCATCAGGACATATTTATGCTGCTTCTTGTCACCTTCAAAGCTCTATAGCACTCTGCCCCAAATACGTATCTTCTCTTGCTGAGCTTGTCACCCTCTACTCCACCAGCGTCCTCTGCTTGTCAGCTTCTTGCACAGTGCCTCCAGGCCTTTTTCCAGATGATCCCTTATGCCTGGTACAACTTCTCCAAGCTCCTCAGCAAAGCCCCTAACCTGGCCATGCTTAAGTCCCTTAAAATCCCGCTTCTGCCATGCTGCCTACAATGAATCTAGTTGATTTATATAGAAGTGTCTGGAGAGTGGCCAGCACATTATGGGCCCTACCACTAATAAGTAGCAATAATCACTTAAACCCTGTATGTGGTTGTAGGCAAGTCGCTTACCCGCTCAGGGCCTCAGTTTCCCCATCTAGGAAATGTGGATGCGGGCCCTTGTCATAAAGAATGCTGAGGCTTGCTTAGTGTGAACACCTCCTTGAAGATGTAAAGCTGTACAAATTCCTTACTTTTATTTTAACAAGGCCATGAACACCTGGGAGCTTCACAGTTGCCTCTACAGGGCTTCTTGCAGCTTCACAGCAGCAGCAGGAATAGAACTTCAGGCCAGGGACTGTCTACTCTGTGTGTTCAGTGCCTTGCACAATGGAGCCCTGTCCTTCACTGGTTCCTAGGCACTACTGTAATAAACATGATTAATAACGGAGCTCGCATCCTCCCCATCCCAAAACAGAGGCCTCTACCACAAGCCAAAGGAGACTCTCCATCAACTGTTAGCAGCAGAGGGCTGATGACACATGGCTGGGTGGGTCTGATTCTCTCCTGTAGAAGGCCATGATGCAGTTCATTACAGCATTTTTGGTTTTATGTATGGGGAACCACTTGGAACTCACTGGGCTTGTTCTGTTTAAACTCCCAGCCAAAGGCAAGGTTTGCGGGAATGTCTGTGAGATCACAGCCCTAGGGGAAGGAGCTCACATGATATGGGTCCTTCTCCTGCTCCTCTCAGACATGCTGGATGCTGAACTGGATTTGTGCAGCCTTTCAGAGTAACAGTCTCTCTTTGCTGCCATCACCTTGTTCTCAATCACAGCCCAAGCACCAGCATGGCTACTCCTGGACTGGACATAAATAGGCTGCTTGGCTGAGGCTGTGCAGCACTAGTGGGTATGCGGGAGAGACAAACCAGACCCATCGCTGCCAGAGTTGTTGCGTTTGAAGCAGTTCTTAATTGGCTACCGTTACAAAGAGGCCGTCGCAGAGGCAGTGCTGGCTGCTGGAGGTTATTTACTCAGCGCTGTTGCTGATGCTTTTTTTTTTTTTTTTTTTTTCTTCCAAGCCCCTTTTGAGCAGCCTGTTCCCCAGCAGGCAGGAGGAATTACAGGCCTCACACTCTCCTGGCCCCAGCTCTATCATCATTCCTGTCTGTGCTCGATAGAGATCAGCTCAGGAGAGCCCAACTGCCTACTCCTAACAGGATCATTACCAGCAGGGCAGCTCCAAAGGCTGCTGGCTCCTGACAATCCAGTGGGGAGAGGTGGGCAGCTTACCACATCACACACGTGTGCGTATGCCTGAGAGAGACGGTTTGTCTACATGGCGCTGTGTGTGTGTGTGAGAGAGAGAGAGAGAGAGAGAGAGACTGAGACTGGGTGGGAGAGGGAACGAGACTGAATGGTGTTTGTATACCGGTGGTTTTGCACCAGCTTATGTTTACACATCTATCTTCTCTCCCTTCGTTCCCTGCACAGGGGCCCGTGTGATTGCAGATGGGAGTTGGGAGATCTTTTCCCAATACCCTGGCTATGTGCTCAGCCGATGATCGTGTGCATGCAGCCACCCTCTCCTCATTTGCTGTCTAGGAAGGAACGTCCAGGAGAATTAGAATGATTTAAAGAACAGAGGCAAGAGATAAAGAGTTGCGAGAGGAGATATAGGAGAGCAGGGCTAGTGCTCACGCTCCAAGCTGAGACGTAGCAGGGAGCTGGGACAAATAAGGACAGAGTGTGGCAGGAATGAGTAATGACTCTGGGAACCATGATGCTCGTGGTTGTTTGTGTCCCTTTGCTCTAATCTGCTTGTCTTGTATTCTGCAAAATTTTAATATACTTTTTTTTTTTCTCGTCGGTTGTGATAATCCCTCTGAGGCTTGGGACTGAAACTGGTTTCCTTACTGCTTGCTTGCTTCTCCATCACACACACACTGCTGGTTTCTTAAGAGAAGATTGCTTGTGAGGCTGCATATACCAGCACTAGGACGGCTATGTTATTGTAGGATTGCATGCAAACACTGCATGTTGTATGGCTTGCTGTATTGGTGCGCACCCTACTTTGTTTGTGTAGGGTTGCTCGTGAATCCTGAACCCATGCAAATGCTGATTTGTTATTGTAGGGTTGCTCGTGATGGCTGTCCAGTGCGCTCTGGTGTTTGTTATTACAGAGCCGTGCAAGAATATCGGGATGACTCACTGACTTGTGATAGGATTGCTTGTGACTGCTAGGCTGAATGCACTCGTGTGTTTTAGCAAGGTTCTTCAGAAGTGCCGTGCTGCACAGAAACGGGTGTATTATTGTAGGGCTTTTGGTGTTGGCCAGGAACGCCATTTTCTTGTTGTAGGATCATTTGTAGCACTTAGTTATTGGCAGGCACTTTATTTATTTATGATGATTAAAGCATAATTTGATTTGAAAAGAAAAGCCCCTATTCCACAATGCCATGGGCTTTGCAAGCAGAAGAAATAGCCAGGTATAGAGTCTGTCCTCTCAGTCAGCCTGCCCAATGGCCATGCTGGAAGCAGCACCTTGTAAATGCCAAAGGTACTAGGTCAAGGGACAGGACTTAGCAGAGGCTAAGCCTGAGGGACCTGCTGGCAGTGTGTGATGGTGAAGGATTAGAACTAGGAGACACGGTCCTGGATGCTCTTGTGCAGGCAGCTGTCAGTCTGTGTGTGTGTCTGGAGGGGTGGGGTTTGGGTATGTAAAGCTGCCTGCAATGGCTCAAGAGCATGAGTACCAAGTAGGAAAAGAAACCAGAGAGTTATTTATAAGGTGAAAGCAGATAAACATACACGCACAAATGTGTTACAGTCTTGTGTTTCAAAAAGTAATAGCTGCTTCTATAATAAGCCAGCTCTATATGTCCCTTTGTGCTAACCCAGGCTGAGCACGGAGGGTCTCTTGTTTATGCATAGTAAACCTTGCACTCTCCTGCCACCCCCCAAGTTCAAGCAGCACAGAGATGCAATTCCTTCTTGTTAAGGGTTTTTATTCCCTCCTCCCTTGTGCTCTGAGCTGTGAATTCAGCTGATGGGAGGAATCTTCTTGCATGACTTGTCTTCAAAGCAGGGAGGGCCGAACAACCAACATCTTTTGTCCTCTTTCACATCCCACAATCATCTGTCTGGTGTTGATAGACTTTTTGTGTTGGGCAGGATATAACACTTCCTGTTGCAGACCAGCACTTCCTGCTAGTTAGTGTCACTCCCTTGTCTGGTGATTTACACGGTCACAGCGCCTCACAACACAACTGCTCAAATATTACCTTACAATATGGAATGCAGATGTTAGAAGTGAGATTAATTCATCCAGCAACTCGCAAGCGTTCAATAAAGTCTAAACACATTCTTCTACTTCTCATATCTCTTTCAACAATACTGAGACACAGTTGAGCCAGACTGCTTCCAGCGACGTATTTGTCAGTGTTCAGGGGAGACAGGGAGACCTTGGCATGAGCTGGCATCTGGTCTGCCAGCATCACCGGGCATTCATGTGCTTGCGGGGTATTCATGGCTGTGTGTGTGCGTCCACGTGTATATGAATGCAGGAATGTGTATAAGTGTGTGCACCTGTTTGTGAGTACACACATGTTGCTTGTGGGGGTGACTTCACCCTTCCCTAGCACTTTGGTAAACCATTCTCCACATGTGCTCTCCCCGCCCACCACAGCCTGCATAATGTCTGCAGCAGGCACTTGGAGGCTGATGGGAACGGTATGTTTTTTCCTCTCTCTCCTTATTGTAAATGGAAGGAGGTGAAGGCAGAGATGAGACTGTGCGTTGCTCTGGCTCCACTGGCAGCTTCCCGCGCCCGGTGATGAATGAGCTCATTGCTGAGTCTTGCGTGCACCCCTCCACCGAGGCTTGGGAATTTCTAATGAAGGGGCCAGCCGCCATGCTGGTGCGTGTGTGTTGTTAGCGGCACAGAGTGATATTAGGCCGCAGCGCTGGGGCAGCATGAGCAGGAGGAGAAAAGAGAGTGGAAGGGAGAGAGAGCCAGAGCAGCACGGAGTGGAGCACAGATTTAGGGGAGAATGGAGCTGGCAGCATGGCATTGCAATGCAAGAATAACAGAAACTACTCCCAGATTGCTGTGTGCAGCTGTAACCTGCTCTGCACAGAACTGCTGCTGTCAATCCCGGGTGGAAGCACTCCTGAGAGCTGGATCTGGCCTCAGCCCTACTATTGTCTGCTGGGCCTGAGCTGGTCATTGCTACCAGGCATCTGCTCCTGGCTTACAGAGCAAATAGGTGGTTGAGGCTGCCTGGAACCAGCCCTTGATCTTGCTCATGCTGCTATTTCACACTCTCTAAATTGTGCCTTTATCGGTGGCCATGGCCCCTCCCCTCCTTTGTAGCAAATTTGGGTTTGTGCTGCCACTGACGCATAGACACCCATATTTCCAAAAACTGCCACCAAATTTTGGCACTAGTGGGCCCCACTGTGGACAGTCTCAACCAAAGTCCAAATGGGCCATGGAGTGTGAGTTCCCCTCTGATGCCTAGCGAGGGCCATAGGTGCTGGAACTAGGGGTGCTGGGGGGGGGCTGCTGCAACCCCTGGCTTGAAGCGGTTTCCATCCTATACAGGGTTTACACTTTGGTTCAGTGGCTCTCAGCACCCCTTGGCGAGGGCCCCTCCAGGTCCCGGGCATGTTGGTGGGGCAGTGTGGGGAAAGAGAAAGTATTTTTAAGTGCATTTCAAACAACTGAGTAAAGCAAACGGGCCCCTGTTTGCCTTCCTTCCCTCTCATGTCTAGGGAAAAGTGAAGATCTCTGAACACCCCAGATGTCACCATAGAATATTAGGGTTGAAAGGGACCTCAGGAGGTCATCTAGTCCAACCCTCTGCTCAAAGCAGGACCAATCCCCAGATTTTTACCCCAGTTCCCCAAATGGCCCCCTTAAGGATTGAACTCACAACCCTGGGTTTAGCAGACCAATGCTCAAACCACTGAGCTATCCCTCCACTGTGCTTTGATTGCACCAGGCCTCACAAGCTGAGCAAGGCAGGACTGGTTCTGCCCATGGATATGAACCCCTCAAGGACAGCCTGGGTGCTGCAGGAAGTGGTGCTGGTGATTTTTAGTAGGGAGTGGGCTCCACTGCAAGTCAATGCCTAGCCCAGTGGAGAGCCATGCAGTTCCGACCCCACCCACTGACCAGCCAAAGTGCCCTGGTGTTTTCCTGGCTTTGGCTTTAGGCTTCTCTCCAGGCCTGCCTTTCTATTTGTTTCTCTACCAAGGGGAATGGCTAGAACAGGGAAATGATCCCTGGCTCCTGACCACCGTCTCCTGGCTGCTGTGTCTGCCCAGTGCTCAGGGACTGAGGCAGGTGAATACATCAGCCTTAAAGGAGGGGTTGGCCCTAGCCTTTGGATCAGGCTACCCCTATCAAAGAGCCCCAGCTCAGGACTGTAATTATCTTTCCATTTTGGCATTATCCTTTCCCCTGCCTCTGGCTCATGAGCTGCCCTTGCTTCCATGGAATTGCTGGTGGGGCACTAACCAGGGCACATGGGGTCGCTGCCGCAGGGAGCTGGGTACTCTCCAGCCTGGCAGAGCACACGTGAGAGGTGCTGACAGACGGGCGGGCTGAGCTGTAGGGATGCCAGCTGGATCAGCCCCCAATGTGTTCATGTGCAGATGTGCCACTACTAATGCAAACGGATCCTGACAGCATCCAGGTCACGCTCTATTCCAAGAGAGGCTACCCCAGCAGGGCCGGCTCCAGACCCCAGCGTGCCAAGCGCGCCCGTGGGGCAGCATTTTGCCAGCAGGGCGGCAGGCGGCTCCGGCGGACCTTCCGCAGTCATGCCTGTGGGAGGTCCACCGGAGCCCCGGGAGCAGCGCATCCTCCGCAGGCACGTCTGCAAGAGGTCCCCCGGAGCCGCGGGACCGGCGACCGGCAGCATGCCCCCTGCGGCGTGCCACCCTGCTTGGAGCGGCCAAATTCCTAGAGCCGCCCCTGTACCCCAGTCTTACACAAGAGGAGCCTTACACGCGAGGGAATCAAAATGGGGCTTGTACCTGCAACAATTCCAGCAGGTTAGCAGGATTGTGCAATGACCAGTCTTCCAAATGGTCATTTGGGAGCTGTGGCCAAACAACCTGGGGTGAAGGAACTAGGTCTTTGCTACCCCAGGAGTGCACCGGGCTCTGGCATAAGGCACCGGGCTCTGGCACTCTGGTGGTAGCCACTGTTTTGCGTTCTATGAGTGCATTCAGTGTCTGTCAGTGAGGGGCTGAAACCTGATAGAGAAGGGAGTGTGTATGCTGTCTCTCCCAACAGCTCTGCTAATGCAATCCTCACCAGCAGCCCCCTTTGTGGTTCCAGTGCTGGATCCCAGACACACAGCTCTGCCGCAGCCCCTCAGCAGGGCCAGAGTAACCCATTACTGGGCCCTAGGCAAACATTCACTTCTGGGCCCCTACCTTGTTGGAGAAAGCAGCAGTTTGTTTACCCAGTGCCCTCCTCTGTCCTTGGCTCCTTTGGGCATGGCACAGTGTGGTTCAGCTGGGTGTTGGGACTTCCTCTGCCAGCCCAGCCCCTGGAGAACTTAAAGTGAGTGGTGTTGCAGCCTGAAGCACGGGGTCACAATGCCGCTCAGCTTTGGCCTGGCTAGCCCCTTGTCATGATGGAGGAACGTCCAGGCCAGATTTGAGTGGTGGTGTGACCCCGTGCTCCAGCTCGCAATACCATTCACTCAAGTAGATGAAGTTGTTTCAGGTCAGGGGCAAACCCACATTGGTTTTAAAAAAAATAATCGGGGCCTTAGGCATGTGCCTTGTTTGCCTACCTGTTAATCTTGTCCTGCCCCTCAATCCTGACCCATGGGTCCCCATTCTCTCCCCTGACCTTCTAAGCTGGGTGCTTTGCCCATATATTTTGGCCCCAGCCTACCCTACCCATCTCCACCCCTCTGCTATTCCAGTCCAATCAATTCAAAATTAAAGCTGAATAGGTAGGCTGAATATCAGGTTGCAGAATAGTCAATCAAAGGAAGTGGAGGAAGCTCCATTGCTTGGGACATTGAACGCCAGGCTGGGCAAGGCAGTGTTGAAGAGACTAAGCAGGGCCCCATGTTCTCTGCAGCACAATGGGACCAAATATTGTGGCCAAGGGCCCCCCAAATTCTGCAGCAAGAATCCCTAAATTCACTAACCTTGCTGAGCAATGTAATGTAGTTCCATGACATACCCTCCATTCCCACCCCTCTGACACCCAAACACACACCTCTATGACTCATCATTGCAAACACTCAATGATAGATCATTCACCAGTGATCCTTTTCAGCAACAGGCATTTTTGACAATGGACTTTTTTGCTCATTTCTCCAGAGAGCCCAGCACTCTGGGCCGCCCTCCGCAGTCATGATGTTGTCTAGACAGCCTGATTTAGTCTCCCGTCCATGATCGTTGCAGGGACCATCCTACCAATATGACTCTCAGGTCTCTGCTGGACATGTCCATACCAACGTAGCCTAGCCTCACCCAACTTCTCTGCAGCTGGGCCAACCTGGATTAGGCCCCTCCCAACCTCATTTCATTTCTTATCACAGAGCATCCAACTATTTGACCGGCCTACTGAAAACTGTGTTGCCACTGTTCAGTGTTGGTTTGCAGGGTCTCAGTCTTCTGCACATATCACTAAGTTATCAGCGAATAGCATTTTCCAAGGCAGTTCCCTTCCGGGATTCTCACTTATCTCAGCCAGGAGAGCTGCAAACAAAAAAGGACTCAACGTAGACCCTGGGTGCAGGCCAACGTTTACTGGAAATTCTCTCCCGTCGCTCCATTTGGTTTTTGACTACAGTACTCACTCCAGCATACGTATCCTGTATAAGATGGACATATCCTTCCAGTACACCTCTCCATCACAAACTAATTCTTTTAGTATATGATCATACCCCTTCTCCAAGTCCACGCAAACCAGGCCCAGTTGCCATCTCTTTTCTCTGACCTTCTCCATTGGGATTCGTAGAGCAAATATGGCATCAACTGTGCTCCTTTCCATCATAAAGCCGTGCTGATCCTTCCAAATTTCAACTGTTCCTCATGGATGCTTTTCAGTAATCTTATCCCACACCTTCATAGCAGGTGATGTCCACTTAAATGGGTGATAATTGACACACACTGTAATATCGCCTTTATTTTTAAACATGGGCACCACAAAGGTTTTACATCATTCATCCAGCATTTTCTCAAGAATATCATGGAACGGACTTGTAAAATCCTTGAAGCCATCCCTGCCCAGTGACTTCAGCACATCCAGACTTCATTTGGTCCAGGTGCTTTCTCCTTTTCCTATGTGTCTCTACAACTTTTTCTTTCTCCTTTATGGAGGAAGAAGGGAAACTCTTATTGCAAACCCAGGGTGTGGGGCTTGAACAGCTGACCTGTACTGCTTGTCCACTAGAAATGCTCATGTGAACTGATGCCCAATGCGCCTGGCTGCAGCAACTTAATTGGAATGTGCAGCAAAAATGCTGAGTTCTGTGCTACGTTGTGGAAAGGCCATATTCCATGTGCATGGAGTTATGGAGTCTATGGGCCCTGACTGAGAAAAATGGGGCAATTCTCCTCAGAACCATTGTTTCAGGTTTTCTGTCACATTTTCGAGGTTATCTTCCCACCCATAAGGGCTACAAGTTTTGTTTCTTTTAAATGAAAGCTGAGATTCTGGAGCACAGTTCTATGACAAGGAGTGACTTCTACAGCCAATTTCATGGCAGTAGATTACAGGGGGCCTTGACTATAAAGACCATTCCTGCCTGGCTGTGAGGGAACGGAGACCTGGTCTGGATGGCCCACAGAGCCTTTCAGAGTCTCATTTTCAGGCCGCTAACACTGATTCCATGGGATTTAATTTTTTTTCCTTGCAGCTGAATCAGAGGAACACTGTCCAAACGTTAATTCCTGTGAAGAAGATGGAGAAAGGCCTGCTGCTGGAGCACATCTTGCGCAACTTGAAGGTTCCTCAGAGCTATGAGGTTCGCCTGACGCCCATCACCAACTTTGGGGCTGGTGATATGGCTGCCCGCATCATCCGGTACATGGAACGTAGGTATCTTCCCCCTACATCCCACCCAAGAGAGCAGGGGCAGGGTCCCCCTCAGCGTTGGGTTGTTGGGTTGTGATTACAGGAGGGAGTCTCAGGGTGATGCAGTGTTGTGGTGACGCAGTGCCATCACTGCCCTTTGGCCAGGGCTCTGCAGCCTTCCTCACCATGGGACCCCATGCAAAGACTTTGGGTAGGGGGCCAAATTCATTTTACATAATGTTATGTTCTTTGCTTGCCAGTGTTCCCAGCCACGCTACATGGCCCCTTTGCTGCTGGATGATATTAGGCTCCTCCGTTCATGTTAGGGCACAAGCCATAGGCATTGTGTTGTAGCCGGACTGACCACAAAGGGGAGAGAATTTGGGGGGCCTTGGAGCAGTTCATTCCACAGCTCTTTTCATAGCTAAGCCAATGTGTTGTAGCTGTGTTCTAACTCCTGTGGAGTGCAGGGCCCTCTCCCTGATCCTGCAGATCACTGGATATACACCCAGCTCCCTGCTCCCACACCACATTCCTGCAGGACACTGAGCTGCTTTGATATGCTGTCAGATAGTTGCCCTCTCAGTTTCACTCAGGAGTTTGGGCCCCACCAGTTCAGCATGTAAGACCCACCTATTCCATTTCCATGTGATTTTGCACAACCCTCCATTCCCATGGGGTATAATTGTGCCTCGGTTTCCCCAGGGATTCCAGTCCCCTTTAGCTGCACACCAGCACCTAGACCCTATTGATTTCCTGCAGGGTGACAGACCCTATTCTAACGGCTACCTCAGTTGTCCACCAGGTCTGAAGCTGTCTGGATTTCCCTGCTGGATACCAGCCTTCCCATTCCCAATGGATTCCATGAAAGAATCTGCTTGGGTAGCCCTGCATAGCCACTAGATCCAGGGACTTGTGCTGAACAAAAGGTTTGCATTTGGGGTTCTGGCTGCATTTTGAAAATAGAACTGTGAACCCACAAACTCAGGACGCTGGTGTGTCCCAAACACAGGGATTCTCTCATTTGGAACTCAGGGGCTGTTGGGTGGCTGTGGGTGATTTGGGCATTAGTCGCATTTCTCAAAGTGTTTCTTTTTTGTTCAGATTTTGATTTTTTTCCTTGGGAAACAAATGCTGTTCTAAACCCGTTTGTTTTCTGTTTCCTTTCCCAGCGATTAACTATCCCAACCTGGCAGGTAAGCAACGAGGCCTCCGGTTTTATTTTTGACTATACTGAGCGATACCTGCCTGGGCAGCCACAGGCAATTACCAGACTTGCCAGAGAGAATGGGGAGGTGCAGCCATGCCAGGGGTGCTGGGTGGCACAGGTGGCTTTGCAACATGCTCCTATCAAGGGGGGAATCAGCAACTCAGCATTGTCCCTTTTTCAAATGTCGGCTTTTTCAAAATAACCCGCCTGGTCTGACTTGGGAAGGGAGCTGCCTGGTACTCCTGCGGGATGTTGGAGAATGTTTTCCAGCATGGCTCTTCTTTCCCTGCAAACACCCACACCCCGTTCCTTAGTCTCCTTTCCCAGCATTGTTCTTTCGCCCAGTCATTGCTCTTCCAGTTATTCCCTCTGAGGGATGCACTTCCAGCCCAAAGCTTTAGGAGCTGGCTGCAGGGCCTGATTTTTCTTAGGTACTGAGCACCCATAGCTCCCTTTGACTCTGAGCTGAGAGTCCTCAGCATCTCTGAATAATCAGGCCCTGGGTGTTTAACAGGAATAGGATGGTGCCCAGAGTTCTTGAGAGAGGATTGTTTAGGGTGGCCCCAGAGGGTTAGAACTAGTGGTGGAATCATCTCCTCTGGGTGAGGGTGGAAGCCCCACTGGCTGAATCATGGGGAAACTTGGCAAGGTAAATAGGGCAGAGGTTCCCATGTTGACAGAGCACTGACTGTTGATCCACAGAGAGCAGGCTGGTCCCATAGTGTTGGCTCCTCCTCCTTGTTTCCAGCTGCCAAACTGAATGAAACAAATTTGAAAACATATATTCAGTATTTTCCTAATGTTCCTTTTCCATGTAAGCAAGTCCTGTAGCTGCTACAGGGGTGCTGTGATGGTGGCTGGGAGGAGAGGGAGGGGTCTAGGCAATGGCAGCTGGGACGGGAGGCAGACAGGACACATTCTCTCAAACAAGGTGTGGTCCACACTCTGAAGAGGTTTTTGAACCCCTGCGCTAGGGAGTTTGCTGTAGGAAAAGGTTCTGCTCTAGCTAGGGACAATAGCTTCCTATCTAGTCATGAGGCTTCTCTGTCTGTAATTCGTATGATTCCCTCCTACTAACATGTCCCTTCCCCCACGCTGCAGTGCGGTACCTCAAGTGTCCCATGTGCCTCCGATTCCCACATCTCTTGAGGTGAGGGCTGCACCTTGGCCCCTTCTCCCAGCTCTGTGCCTTCTCTGGTGAAGACCCACTGGGAAACATTAAACAAATTGCCAGGGTCCTGTATTCTGTGCGTCCAGAACACGTTCCCTTCTGCACCTGGCCTGGGGAGAGATCCCATCTCAGTGAATAGGAGAAATCTTTCCTTTTGCCGCTTCTTTTCATTTCCACATAACTCTCAGGAAATCCTGTGGGGACCCCTATCTCATGAGTGACCATGTCCTTGGGCACTTGAGAAGTGGGGCCTCCAAAATCTGACATTTTGGCTGCTTGACAAGGGCCACAAGACTAAAACAACACTGATGCAAATGGGTACGGTTGCAGCCCCCCTTACATTTCGATACAGGGGAACAGTTACAGGTCCCACATGTTGTGCTCCATCTTGAGGCAAGCTGCACTGAATGCTGGGAGCTATGTGCTGCTCCTTGTGGGTCGTGCCCACCGCATGAAAGGTGTGAGAACAACTGCATTGTCGTTGCTTTGACCATCCCCGCTTTATAGCAACGCCCCTTCCCTTCAGACCTGCTGGCCAGTGAGACATGGTCACGAAGGCTGCTGGCTTTGTGTCCATGCTGCAAAGTTAATAACCCAGAATGGCACCCCACCCTTTGGAGCAGGGGCGGCTCTAGGAATTTGGCTGCCCCAAGCACGGCGGCACGCCGCGGGGGGCGCGCTGGCGGTCGCCGGTCCCGCGGCTCCGGGGGACCTCTTGCAGACGTGCCTGCGGGAGGTCCACCGGAGCCGCGGGACCAGCGGACCCTCCGCAGTCATGCCTGCGGGAGGTCCACTGGAGCCGCGGGACCAGTGGACCTCCTGCAGGCATGACTGCGGAAGGTCCGCTGGAGCCGCCTGCCGCCCTCCCGGCAAAATGCCGCCCCAAGCGTGCGCTTGGCACGCTGGGGTCTGGAGCCGGCCCTGCTTTGGAGCTGCTGGCTCCACAGGTCATCAGAGTGTCTCTCTCTGTCCTTAACTCTCCTTCCTTCCACTTTGAATTCCCTCCCGAATGCCCAGCTCTCTGGAGCAAAAGGCAAAGATGAGATGATTAATGCCCATGGCAGCCTGATCCAGGGCACACATAATGGTGATTAATTTACAGACTCGGAGTGTTGCTTAATATAATTATTTCTTCATGCATATTCTCTTCTGGCCTAATAAGATGTTAATGATGTTGGGCCATGCATGCTTGTGGCATGGTTACAGACGCAAGTGCAGCAGCAATCCAAAGGGAGGGGACTGGGTGCTTAACTTTCATGCACTTTGAGGTTAAAGACAGGAGTGACAATAACCAATAAAAATATATCCAACTCTAAGAAGTTAAGTGATACCTTCTGTTGTTTTACGGGATCCCTGACTCCTTGTGGTCAGTAAAGATCTCCTGGCACTTACTGCAAGAGTAAAAGTGTTAACCCAGGGCCAAATTCCAGCTCGGGTGAGTCTGTTCTTTCTCCCAGAACTCCCCCTGCTGGTTCAGTTGCTTACAATCTTCATTTCCTATACTAAACTCGTGTGCAGAACTTGTGTGTGCAGTCAAACAGCTGCCGTGTTCCACTCCAGAAGTGGTGGGTGAAATGATTTCCCCGTATGTCCAGTCTAGCATTCTGACATCCTTGGAAATGATGCGTAGTGAAATATAAGAGATTAGTGTTTTCTCTGCCACAGGTCATTCCCTTCCTGAGCAGGAGCAGTGTTCCCGTCTCACTGCACGTCATGCTAACGTGATCGGTCATCTATTGCATGCGATAGAGGGTGATCAGCCCATGGGATTTACCATGCCTGAATAGACCTAAGGAGATTCATCCAGTCCATTGCTTGCGCCTAGTGCGTCTAGCCCTGCCTCTGACAATGGTCAATGGCAGATGCTCCAGAGAAAGTTGAACCTCCTCCCCTACTGTGAATGTGCGGGAGTGAGAAATGAGTTGAGTGGTTAGAGCATGGCTCTGAGATTCAGGATTCTCGAGTTCTATACCCAGCCCTGGGAAAGGAGTATGTGTGCCTAGTGGCTCGAGCACTGGACTGAAGTTGGAGATTCCTGTTTCTATTCCCTGCTCAGTCATTGGCTGTTTGTGCAATGAGTGCAAATCAGGCTGTATGTCGTGCTCGGTCTTAATTTCCCCACCTGTACTATGGGGATAATGATTACGTATCTCCCCGGGGTGTTCTGAAGCTCAGTGAATGAATGTTTATAAAGCACTTTGAGATCCTTAGGTGGAATGCATTATGGATCTAATAATACTGAACACTCTTATATAGCACTCTTCATCCTTGCATCCCAAAGCACTTTACAAAAGGTGATTAAGCATCACTGTCCTCACTGTACAGCTGGGGAAACTGACACACCAAGGGGAAGTGACTTGCCCATAGTCACACAGGAAGTCAGTGGCAGAGTGGGGATAAAACCCAACTCTCCTGTAACCCAGTTCCATGTCTTAGCCATCAAACCACAATAATAACAAGTGCAGGTACCCCTAACAATCACTATTTGGCTCCCATAGTCTGTAACTGGGAATAGCTTCCTTCTTTACGTGCACCACAGCAGCCTGAATATCCGGGCTGGGACTGGCTCCCCCATGCCTGATGTGAAAACCTCTGTTCCATTTTTCTAAAAGGGGAAAAGCCTAGAAATGCTAAGAGCCATGGCAGAGGATCACTCCTGGGTGAGTTCAGGGAGGTGGCTGTGACCAGGGTTAAATACCAGGGCACTTTCAGCTGCAACCACTGCAAAGCACATTGAGGTACTCTGCCAGGTGAAGGAAGAGCTGCCTTTGGGAATCCTGCTCCACCTTGGCTCTGACAACCCAGAGAAAAGCTTCTGTGTTCAATATTTAACCCAACGGTCTAATATTTAAACAAGGAGGTTCCTTTGCTTTTCTTGTTGCTGAACCAGGATCCCAGCCAGGTGGATGGAATCTGAGGCAGGGTTTGCATCACACTGCCGGGGCAGCCGTCAGGTTACTGGTGTATTCTCAGCGATGCAGGGGATCATTACAAGTATTGTTGCATAAGAACATAAAAACGGCCTTACTAGGTCAGACCAATGATCCATCTAGCCCACTATCCTCTCTCTGATAGTGGCCAGGGCCAGATGCTTCAGAGGGAATGAACAGAACAAGACAGTTTTGAATGATCCTTCCCCTGTTGTCCACTCCCAGCTTCTGGCAGTCAGAGACTTAGGGACACCCAGATTATGGGATTTTTATCCTTGACCATCTTGGCTAATAGCCATCGAGACACCTATCCTCCATGAACTTATCTCGTTCTTTTTTGAACCACGTTATAGTTTTGGCCTTCACAACATCCCCTGGCAATGAGTTCCACAGGTTGACTGTGCGTTGTGTGAAGAAGTACTTCCTTATGTTTGTTTTAAACCTGCTGTCTATTCATTTCATTGGGTGACCCCTAGTTCTTGTCTTATGCGAAGGAGTAAATAACACTTCCTTATTCACTTTCTCCACACCATTTTATAGACTTGGATCCCCCACCCCCCTTAGTTGTCTGTTTTCTAAGTTGAACAGTCCCAGTCTTTTTAATCTCTCCTCCTACGGTGGACATAGTTGTGTCCTCACCAGCACCCCCAAGTCCCGCAGGGTGTCCCCACAATTCAAATGCTGTTCCTTCCCTTGTTTTCAGTGTGTCACACACCAGCCTGCCTGCTCAGTCACTCTGAGTGGGAAGTGCATTTTGGGTAATGACACGCAAATGAGCACACCATGCATTCAGCGAACCACAACCAACAGCCCGTGAACTGTAGTTGGGATTACCCAGGGGCTAAACCATGGCGAGTATTTCACTCTGGCAGGGCTGGTTGTGCTGGTACAGGAGCTGGGCCTGGTGGAGGTGAAGCCAGGCTTGTTGGTACAACCTAAACAGATTGGAGGCTGGTGAATACCAGCCTCCCCTGTCGTGATCTGAAGGTCTCAGCACATCCAGCAGCACAACAGGCCTGGATCTCAGCCACCTTATTCACATAACCCGCTGGAAAGGACACGGCGCAGCTGCGGTCTCGCTTCTTCCCCTGCCTTTCGGAGCTGGAGACAAACCAGCCATGGAGAACATATGACCATGATCCCCAGGCCTCCAATCTCCCAGGCTCTTGCCAGGGCCAGTCCCCACTTCTCCCTCCTCCTCTTCCAGCTTCAGCTGCAGAGCAGCCCCTGCGCTCAGCACTACAAAGCAATAGCTAATTTGGATTAAGATGCTAATTAGAAATGAATGGACTGAATGGAGAGCACTTAGCCAGGGTTAATCAGCAGTTAAATGGGCAGCGGAGCTCCCTATGACTGCATTCCTGCCGAGCTCCAGGGGCCTGCATTCAGCAGCAAAACCCAGCTGCCTTGGTCAGTGAACCATTGTGGTTGAGTCCCTCATGGACAGAGCATAAGGCGCAGGTGATAGTGAGGGCTGTGTGTGGATACGAGTGGATCTCAGAAGAGTCCATTTCTCTTCCTTTTCACCCTCCCAAGTCTAACATGGTGGGGGCTATCCAGTCCCCATAGCGATGTGCCATCAAGGAGAGATAGGCATGCAGTAGAAAGAGGGGACAACAGTTTAAAGCCCCAAGTTCTATACTCCAGATAAGGTCTCCAGAGACCCTGACTGAGCCACTGAATTCCATGTGACCCCGGGCTCTCTCCCAGCCAGTTTCTGAAGCAAGCCACATCCAGAATCAGACTTATTGGGGCTACAGGAATTTGGAAACATAGGAACTGATGTAAATGAGAGTTGTGCTTTCACATGCCCATAGGGGAAATGTGTTGCTGGTGCTTAGTGCTCGGCTTGTGTCCCAAGGCAGGGGGATTGCTAGCCCCTGTCAGTTTCTCCTTTTAAACGTGTTGCTTCCCAGTTTCATTGGTTGCCCCTTGTAGAGAGGAGCTCCTGGTTGAGCTGTCCTGCAGGGGCTCAGGGCAGACTGTTAAGAACCAGGGCACAAACCCCTAATTGGCTGCAAGTGCTATACTTAGATTTCACCAGACAATTATCAAGTGTAAACGCCTCAGGCACTATAACTTAACATGGAGTCCCAGACAGTCCCCTTGGGTACTCCAGGTAAGCCTGCCTTTGTGATAGATGATCCCTTACACCATGAATCACACAAATATTCAGGTTATTCCCAATCTCAAAGAATTGGTCACTTACTCCAGGTCAGTTGCACTTTAGTTTGCATGCCAAAGACTATGTTTGTAGCCAATCCTATACTAAACTATCTAAAGATTTATTAACTAGGGAAAGGAAATGGGAGTTATTTATAAGGTTAAAGCCAGTGAACATGTGTACACAAATGAGTTACAATCTTAAAATTCAAAAGGTAACAGAAGTTTCTATAATAAACAAGTTCTATGTGTCCTTTAGGTCTAACCGAAGCTAAGCAGCTGGGGATCCCTTGCTTGTGCCTAGAAACCCCCCCCCCCCATTTCCCCTCGTTCCCCGGAGTCCAGGCAGCAATGAGACATTGCTCCTCCATGTTAGGGAGTTTTATTCCCTTCCCCCCATCTGCTTTGAGCTGCAAACTCAGCTCATGGGAGGAATTCACTTGCATGACTCATCTTTGTGGGGTGGGCGGGGGAGAGTAAACAGCAAAGTCTTTTGTCCTCTTTAATGTTCCACTCTAGTCCTTCTGGTGCTGATGGGCCTTCCTTGTTGGGCAGGACATAACAGCCTCTGTTGGATGCTTGTGTTTCACACTAGTTAATGTCTCTCTCCTGTCTGGTATTTACACAGTTAGAGGCTTACAGTACAAATGCTCAAACATCACTGTGCAATATGGGATACTAATGTTATAAGTGAGATAATGTTTAAATCCTAAACACACTCTTCTTCTTCTAATACCTATTTTAACAATACTAAGACACAGGTGAGCCAGGCTGATTCTAGCAATGTAATTGTCAGCATTCAGTGGAAACATGGGGACATTGGCATGAGCTGGCACCTGGTCTGTCAGGGTCACAATCCTGATTTACTTTCGCTGCACAATCCACTGGTGTGTGAGTTTTTATACCTCACTTGTGTTCCCTCCAATTTGCTTCCTCTCTAAACTGAGCAGTCCCAGTCTTATCCAGGTTCCTAACCTATGGAGCGCGGTCTCCAGCCTCCAAGCATTTTCACCTGCCATCACTGGACCTTGTTCTATTTCTTCTCTATTGCTTTCCTACATACAGCTCCACAGAATCCTAGTGCAGGCATCCAAGGTCAGTGGTTGGGCCTTGATCTTCTTGACCTGGGACCTGTCTTTTATCATAAAAGTTAAAGGTGGAGAAGCCTTGTCAGGTCCATTTGGTCCACTCTCTGGGAGCCAATGTAACGTCAGGTCAACGCTAGAAGCTTTTGCGGAATAGTATTGTCAGTTGGGGGAGGAAGATGACTTAAAAAAAAAAAATTCTGTACCAGCAAAAGTGTCCAGGCAGTTACATTAGCATAAAAGTGCTTTTGCTGGTATAGCTTGTTTCACACCAGGTCTACTCTACAAAGATTTGCTGCCTAAAAGTATCAGTTAGGAGTGAGGGGGAAAAAAATCACTCTCCAGCCAACACAGCTGTGCTGGCAAAATCCCCTGTGTAGATGCAGCTTATATCAGCAAAAGAGTCCTTTGGCCGATGTAGCTTTTATGTCATTCAGGGAAGTGGTTTGATACACAAGCAAAGGAACTCCTTTGTCAATATAAGTTGTCTCTCCACTAGGGGGCTTTGCTGTTATATCTATTACTGCAAACCTGTTCTAGAGTAGACCTGGCCTCAGATTCTTGCCTACAGTGCATTTGCTCATGCTTGGTCCAGTCTGGTTTCAAATATCCTGGCGATGAGGCTTCTACCGGGAGATGATTCCACAATCTAGCACAGGGGTAGGCAACGTATGGCACATGTGCCAAAGGCGGCACGCAAGCTGATATTCAGTGGCACTCACACTGCACAGGTCCTGGCCACCAGTCTGGAGGGATCTGCATTTTAATTTAATTTTAAATGAAGCTTCTTAAACATTTTAAAAACCTTGTTTATTTTACATACAACAATAGTTTAGTTATATATTATAGACTTGTAGAAAGAGACCTTCTAAAAGTTAAAATGTATTTCCGGCACACGAAACCTTAAATGAGAGTGAATAAATGAAGACTCGTCACAGCACTTCTGAAAGGCTGCCGACCCCTGATCTAGCAGATATCACTTTCAGAAAACTTTTCTGGTATATTTAGCTTGAATGCTCCTTTTACCCTTCTATAGCTCTGCCCCCATGGAGCACCCTACTGATTCTCCTTTCTCCTTGGTCTTAGTACCCTTATTCCACTGTTGTAGACAATCACATCCTCTACCCAAGCTAGATGTATCTAAGGTGCCACAAGGACTCCTTGGGTTTTTTAAGCTGATTAAGTTTTCCTCCCTGGTTAGTTCCCTTCCCACCTATCCCTGTGGTGACATGGATTCCTTCTGCACTGACGCAGCATTACAGACTCGCGCATTCCCCCCGAGTGAAAAAGCCAAACCAGCAGGTTTGAGGTATGGTGAAGCTCAGTAACTGATCAGCCCCTTTTCTGCCCACAGATAACACCTGCCACTTTGAGGACGAGAAGATCTGTGGCTTCACACAAGACAAGATGGACAACTTTGACTGGACCCGTCAGAATGCCTTGACTCAGAACCCCAAGCGCACGGTCAACACAGGGCCATCCACAGATATCAGTGGCACAGAAGAAGGTACGCAGGCTTCCAGTTTTCCTGTTGCTCAGCTCTGTGCATGTTGAGAGCATGAAGAGCCATTGTACTGTGTCTTGCCAAAGCCCTGTCAGGGGCTCCTTAGCCCTCAGCCCGCTGCCCCTCCACCCCCAAGATCCCGAGGATGGAGTGCTGATCTGCTTTCCAGGCACACACGTCTGCTCTGCATGGGGCGCAGGGAGCAGGCGGTTAATTTGCATGCTACTGATTGGCATTAAATACACAATTAAAACGCCCACAACTTTGTTTAAAGAAATAGTGAGAGCTCGTTACCAGCTAATTGCCTGCTGCCAAATGCCCTTGTCCCATCTGATGCTTGTTTTGAAGTCACAGAAGGAGAAGCAAGTAGGAAACTGAGGAATGTCCAAGTTGGTTCCAACCAGATGTTATCTTAAGGAGGGATCCCAGTGAGGCCACCAGCCCACCAAATCTCCCCTCTGATATTGTTATTTAAAGATCTTGCCATCCAGGGCAAATTTGTTGGAGCTTCTCACTCAACTTGGCACAGTGAAATTAGAGTGATCAGTTCCACTTTCCTCTCTCATCCATTTCACTCCCCAGTTCTCCTCCTGCACAAAGCAGTCAGATTTGGGATTCCCAGTGCTGCAGGGGAAGGACTTAATCCCCCCCACCCATCGCCCATATCCCAAAATTTGAAAAGCATGACCTCTGCCATGCCAGCTCAAACTGCCTGCTGCCACTCCTCAGTATACGCCAGTGGCAGGTGAAAAAACCTGAGCAGGATCAGCAGGGCACAACTGGCCAAGAACATGGTTGGGTGTTTTCAAAGCAAAGGCTGCTCAGCCAGGGGTAAGAAGAGCAAGCCTGACTCCTTCTCCCAGCATTTCTTTCCATGTCAGAGCCTGCCCTAGATGTTGGTTCTAAGCTGTCAGCATCTCCTTTGAGCTGCAGGGAGGGAGACCTGGTGCATTGCCTTTCCCCCCCTTTCCCTCTTGGTCTGTAGGTTATTACATGTTCATTGAGGCCTCCCGGCCCCGGGTGCAAGGAGACAAGGCCCGGCTCATCAGCCCCCTGTACAACATCACCGGCAAGTACTTCTGCGTCTCCTTCTTCTACCACATGTACGGGAAGCACATTGGTGAGTCACCCGAGAAGGGGCAACACTGGCCTGGGGTGGGAATCCCCCATGGGGGACGGTCTTCCAGCCATGTCTGCTCTGTGATCCTCTGTTATCCTCAAATAGTCCTTTTTCACTGCCCCAGTGCAGAGCTGAATGAGGCTGTGAGCCCTGCATTTAAAGCCTTCTCTGACAAGGGCACCAGTTCCCTGCAGTGCCTGCCCTGCACCTGGCAGTAGCCCTTCAGCCCCTGAGCCTCTGCCTCCCTACCACACCAGCACCATGCCGCGGTCCTCCATGAAACAGGGCTGTGCTCCTTTCATCATCTCCTTCCTGTAGAACACCTGCTCCCCATCACCATCCCCTGCAGCAGCCCCTCACCCCTGCTCTTCTATCCCCTGCACTGTAGCATAACATCACGCCCTTGCATCTGATCTCTCGTTCTCTCGCCACACCGCAGCCATCCCACAATCCCCCTCATTCCCTCCTCGGCCAGCTGTGAGTGTTCCCGTCTCTCCCCTTGAGACAGCAGGGTGTGATATCACAGGAGAGACTGTGGGCCTGGAGGGGTGCAGAGGGAATTGTATCAGGGGGGGTATTGTCCCTTTGTGGGACATAAGGGAAAAATGGGACTCCGTGGTTGCTGAAGTGGTTTTGGGGTGGAAGCCAGGATGACAGATCTGTGGGGAGGGGGGTTGTATCCTGAGGCAAAGCTGTTCTGAGGGGGCATCTCCTCCCACCCAACTCAGCAGTCAGAGGAGCAGGAGCCCATGTGCTTAGCAAGCACCATGGAAGAGCCTGGCACACTAATGAGTTTCCATATACAGTCATGGAGTAATTGCTAATTTGTCACCTCTTGATTATAATTTCATTAATTTGAATAATAGATGCACTTTTCCCACAGTGCACTGGGTTATTAATCTCCTGCTGGACTGGAGTCTGACTGAAAAAATCACGGCCCAGACAGGAGTGTGGCCGCCTTCTGGTAAATGGGGTTAATTAACAGCTCTGCCTCAATGCCATTGAGGTCAATGGCATGGAATGTACTCCAGGGACCAGTCCCTTACACCATGACTCCTGTGTGTAGCAAGGCAGAAGAGGCTGGGGTCCAGAATCTGGGCACTTCCTGCCTGGCTTGGACTATTCTGGTTATGTGGCTGTGGACTGCTTCCCAGCAATGAGGAGGTGAAGGTTGTCCTAGCGGTCACTTAGGTGTCCACCCCTAGACCTTCAATGAGGACTTAGGGACCGTCTAAATCAGTGGTTCTCAACCAGCAGTACATGTACCCCTGGGGGGTATGCAGAGATCTTCCAGGGGGTTCATCAACTCATCTAGATATTTGTCTAGTTTTATAACAGGCTATACAAAAAGCACTAGTGAAGTCAGTGCAAACTAAAATTTCATACTGACAATGACTTGTTAATGTTGCTCTATATACTATACACTGGAATGTAAGTACAATATTTATATTCCAGTCAATTTATTTTATAACGATATGGTAACAATGAGAAAGTAAGCCATTTTTCAGTACTAGTGTGCTGGGACACTTCTGTATTTTTATGTCTGATTTTGTAAGCAAGTAGTTTTTAAATGAGGTGAAAGTTGGGGATCGCAAGACAAATCAGCCTTCTGAAAGGGGTCCAGTAGTCTGGCAAGGTTGAGAGCCACTGGTCTAGATAATACTTAGTCCTGCCAGGAGTGCAGGGGACTGGACTAGATGACCTCTTGAGGTCCCTTCCAGTCCTACGAGTCTATGATTTTGCCCCGCACTCTCAATGTCGTGACAATTCAGCGGGATCTCAATATGCTCATACTTGCTGTATGAGTGGGCCGGGCTGTGTTGGTGCTCTCAGGGGTAGGTTGTGCAGAATTTAGACCCTTGTCAGACCCACTTCACACCGGGATTTTCTGTGCCTGCTGGACTCATCCAATCGCTCAGCAGAGCTTGGGTCACAACAAAGTACTCGCATGGCTTTGTGCATGGACTCTCCTGACCTCCTCTGGCCAGGTCAGCCACAATTGCCTGTGGAGTGAATCAGAAGCTTTTGCTGTGGACTGACCAGTGTATGTTTTTACCCAGCCCTTCTCCAGACATCTTAGAAGGCTTTCCCCCTTCATCAGTCCAGCGCAGAGTGAGACAGACCAGTGGCGGAAGGAGGAGTGGCAGGGGAAAAGAGAGCTCCTCCAGCCTTGCTTAGTTTGGGCATAGGGCAGTGTACCTCATACAGGGCACTACGAGAAACCCCTTCTGCAGGACAGACAAAGACCCTCTTCCCGTCGGAACCTTTCAGCACCCACATGTAACATGGTGGTCTGGGTTTGGTTTGGAGGGAGGATGAAATGGATGCAGAGGGGAACGAATGCACTGGAGTTCTTTTGCTCATTGGCATTTTAACCCTTTCTGCGTTGACTCCAGCTGTTAAGAAGCCAGAAAGTCTCAGTGACTCCAGAGACTTGGGACAACCGCTGGGTTCCATTTCCATGCCCCAGCCTCAGGAATCTTTCAGCTTCTGTTCATTTCTCCATTCAGACTTAATATGATCCTCCCTGTCTGGTCCCCGCTCCCCTCTTGCCACCCAAAGGGGCTGTTAAACAATCCAGCCATCTCGCACAAAGTTAATGTTAATGGCATCTGATGATTTCTCAGGTTTGGTGCTGCTTGAGCTGAGGGTGAATGAATTCTTTAAAATGCAGACTGACCGGATAGAGTCACAGGGGAGAGGGAATGCTTCTCCCTCTGCCTGTTGGAGCTGTGGCCCAACAATGCATCCTTCCATAAATCTGAGTTCACATACTTACCTTCTCTCTGTTTTAGAGCAGTGCCCATCGCTGTGGTCTCGAATCAGTCTGGCTTCAGTATAATTTGCTGGGACACCAGGGCAAAATCAGTATGTTCCCAGTAAATCAGAGCAACCAGTAACCCTAACACTGCCTGTCTCACCAAATCTTGTTCTGTAAGGTGACCTACTGCTAAAGCCTGCACTTTGGGGTCAATTTCCCTACTGCTTGCATGAAGCTGACTAGTCTTCCAGTGCTGGCATGTCACCAGCTCCTCTTCTCATCCCTCTGGACTCTGACCCAGCATTGGGGATCTCCACTAGCATCCACCACATTTCTTGGACCTGGTCCTTCCCTAGATGCTCCTGCCTTCAGCAGTTCTCCAGCCTGAGGGCTCTCTGGGCAGTAGCTAATCTCCCCCATTAAGGACACACTGTGTTCCCTCCAGAAGGCTCTGTGGTTAGATCTTGATTTCCAGTCGGTATTTCTTGCTCTAAGAACAGTTTTGCTTGCATGATCAGGGGATCAAGTGGGACCAGGCCCCGCAGCTTTAGTACTGCTGAAGGGTGCCAAACAGCTGTCCCTTGAGGCTGAAGTCATCCAGCCACAGAGCAGGTCCATTCCACTCAGGGCTCCAGCTCTCCGGTTCATTCAGTCGTTGGCCTCTTCACTAGGACCTGTTGTGCCAAATGAGGAACTGGACTGAGAACTCCCACCCAGCCACGCTTCACACCTGACAGTCTGATGGCGATAACTTAGCCACTGCACATCTGAGCCACTTTCCTTTCACTCTCCCTAAGCTGTCCATTCCCACGTGCACCGCGCACACTAGTGTTTATATCTTGGCCAGCACAGCTGGACCAGACCGAGTGCTAGCACAGGCCCATCGCACCAGTGCCAGCCTGTGTCCCGTTTGCATGACCCGAAGAACATCAGCAGGCCCCGGGGCCAGCATGCAGATGAGTCCCAGCCTCTCCCGGCAGCTGGCCCTCCACCACGGCGCCATGCAGCCCTCTGCCACCATGGAAAGAAGCAGTGTAAAAGTCAACATTTATTTCTTTTTAATAACTAGTTTATTACCTTTTATTCTCCCCCCACCACAACCACCACCACCACCATGACTTGGAAGCTGCTTTACTCTCACGATTTGACTATAAAATATCCATAGCCATCCAGGCAAATCTTCCCTCGGAGAGTTCCCAGCCCCTGCTCGTTTATAATAGATATGACGAAAGAGAGAAACCGAGTACAAATGGAGCGTTTGTAGCCAGGGTATAAAATATTCAGTGACTAACAGAGCAGGGCAATGTTGAACGTCTCTCAGCTGAGCCGAGAACGGGATGGAGGGGAGCTCTCTGGAGCTCTCCCATTCCCCTTGAGTTATTTGGCTGTTGCTTCTTCCACACACACACCCTCAGAATTAGATGACCTTGAGATGCCCTGAGGAACCTAGAGGTGG
Source organism: Mauremys reevesii (assembly GCF_016161935.1). NCBI lineage: Eukaryota > Metazoa > Chordata > Testudines > Geoemydidae > Mauremys > Mauremys reevesii. The sequence goes on from NC_052625.1 coordinate 63,333,816, forward strand.
GGAATCCCCTTTCTACAATGCAGGGCGGCAGAGCATCTTGTTTGCAGTAGAAGGAAATCTAGAAAACAATTGTCTTTAGCCCTTCTTTGGTGTGTCTCCATTCAAGGATCCCTTTACATTTCACTTCACCCACATGAATGAATGAATGAATTCACACACCCCATGAGGGGGTTCAGTACCATTAACCCTAGTTAACAACAGAGGAAGCTGAGACCCAGAGAAGAGTCTTGTCTGAAGTATCACAATAAGTCAGTGCCACAGCTGGGACTAGAACCCAGGAGTCTTGACCGTGAGTTTAACCATTAAGCTCCCTCCCTGCAGGATACTAGCATAAGAGATTAATTGCTGGAGCTGAAGCAGTGTCTCTTACCATGACTACTCATATCAAGATTCACAGCTATTTATCTATGGTGCTTCTTGCCGTAATAGCAGTTGCAATGCTGTGCAAATGATCCGCTGTTCCAGGGCAGCACCAGATCTTCTCCCCTGCCAGACACACCCATGCACACAGAGCTTGCAGTGGAGATTGGGATGCCGCCTTCATTTACTTGTGTTGTCGATTGCAGTCCCAGATGGTGAATGGGTTGGGGGTCTATCAGAGCAGGGGATTTGGCTCCTCTCAGACATAGCGCCTTAATATGTGTGGCCACCATGCTAGATGGCTTCATTAGCACAATCAAGGTCCCAGACTCCTCCCCAGAATGCTTCCTCTCTCCTAAAGCAGTAACTGTGCACAAATTGGAGGTACTTGGGGGCTGAATAGCCAGTCATGTGACTACTTTCATCCAATCAGTGAAAGGGAATTTTTTCCCCTGCCTTCGGATTCATGATGTCACTGCTAGCCTGGGTCAAAATGTTCAGGTTTTTTGGTACATTTACTACCAGTACTAGTCACTGCCATGTGAGGTCTGCATCCAGGCTAGTGGGGGGATGTGGCCTCAGAGAGGGAGGTTGGGAACTACCCCTCCTCCAATCCTGAAGTTCAGGGAACAGGTTTATTATCGTGGGTCTGTCCAACATCTCTCAAACTCAGCTGACGAGTATTACAGGCACTGTTATTCCAATCCACCTCTGACTGTGAGCCTGTCTGGTCACCAAGTTAAATGGGGTCCAGCCTGGCCATTAGCTGGATGGGATGCCTCCCAGGGAAACGTGAAGTGATGCTGGTGATTCAGATGGAGATGTTCTTTTTGAGTCAGTACTGAAACTGGTATGGGGATGAGGGGCAGAGAGGTACCTAGGTAGACAGAGGTGCCAGCTTTCAGATGAAACAGAGGCCCTGATATTTGCAGGCATTAATGATCCCAGGGCACTTGTCACAAGATTCAGGATGTTAGCCTCCAGGCTCCTGACCAGCCTGCAGGGTGGATAAATGCATCCCGTAAACCTGTGTGTTCATCACTTCCTGTGTTGTGTAGTGTTACTGAGCACTGTTAAAAACAGCTGCTACTTTCCACCCTGCAGGTGGCTGTTTTTTAGTAGTGGGTGAAGAGAGGTCCCACTCTATAACACATCTTTATAAAACATGTTGAATTGCCTCCAGAGGGCACAGCACTGTATCATGTAAGATTATGTCATTGAGATGAAGTAGAGGAGGCATATTTCTCCAAATGGGCATGATTCACATCCCTCGAGGCTCTTGGGAAATAAGTTGCAATAGGAGCTGAGTGAACAATTTGCAATGAATAATTTATTCAGTACATTTAACCCTTTTTTTGTTCATGAATCATCCCTAAATACACTCTGGCTTTTCCTGATTTTTTTTGTTGTTCAAAATGTATTTGACTATTTTATGCAAACAAATATCAGTTCATGGGTTGTTTGCTGTGGGCGAGGAGCATTCAGTCCTCTGCTATACTTCAGTGTACTCTGATAGCAGCTGTTTACTTGTATATTTTATTTTTTGGAAGTTGCTCAACTGCCATGATGAGAAGCAGGGTTATAAAAACCTGGCAAGATAACCATATATTTGTACTATGTTGTTCATACTCTCTTGATTGAATACATAGGGGCTGACCCAAATTTCATTGAAGTCAATCTGAGTTTTTCCGTGGATTTCAATGAGTTTTGAATTAGGACCATAGATTATTAAAACCAGGAGGGACCAAAAGATCATCTTGTCTGACCTCCTTTATGTCACAGACTGAGAAATCTGGTTACTCCGACTTGAGTCCAATAACTAGTATGTGTCTATCCTCTGATTGGATGAGCTTGATTCTTATTGTTATTTATTTGCATACAGCACCTAAAGTGTGCCTGACACTTTACAGATGTAAAACAAAACTGTCGCCTGCCCCGAGGGCTTAGAATTTAAAAACTAAAGAACACGTCATGGACAAAGAAAAGATTCACTTGATGTTTAATTCTGTGACTAAAACCCCTTCTCCCCTCCCTCTTTTGATCATAAATCCATCTGCCCTGACCCGCGCGCTCCCCTGTGCTCCCCCACACTGAAAGTGTGTCCCACACAGGGCCGGCTCCAGACCCCAGCGCGCCAAGCACGCGCTTGGGGCGGCATTTTGCCGGCAGGGCGGTAGGCGGGTCTGGCGGACCTTCCGCAGTCATGACTGCGGAGGGTCCGCTGGTCCCGCGGCTCCGGTGCACGTCCCGCAGTCATGACTGCGGAGGGTCCGCTGGTCCCGCGGCTCCGGTGCACGTCCCGCAGGCATGACTGCTTGGGGCGGCCAAATTCCTAGAGCTGCCCCTGGTCCCACAGCGTCAAGTTTCCAGTGCAAATACAAATACACATTCAGCATTTGTATTCTTCAAACATGCTCTCATGTTTGCTTACAATTCACTGTCTGGCAGCATTCCATCCTGACGGGGAATTCGCTTACAGGAACGTCAGTGGGAAATGAATCTTCAATGGGTAGAAACAGGCAACACAGATTCACCTACAGACGCCAGTGAATATGTGCAGATAACCTTTGGCACTGTTCGCTCATTTCGAGTTGCCATGAAGGGTGTCCTCGTGGGAAGCAGCTTAACCCAGTCACCCCCAGTTGCTCAGAGGAGACCCCACTCTGTCTCCCCACTCCCTTCTGGTTTAGGATTACAGAACTTTTGCACCTGGTTGAGCAGCTGTTTAGAACTGCAGCCCAACCACCTCTCCAGGGCACAAGGTGTTTTGATCAATTATTCAAACCCTGAAATCAAAACTTATCAGGCACTTAAGAGAAATAACGAGAAAGTGGGAGGGAGATCTACCTACACAGCCGCATTCTCCTTATGTATTGCTAGGCCACCTTATGTATTGCTAGGCCACCTTTCTGTTCTCTAAGTGGAGCTTTAATTGCTTCGCCACTGCCCAGCAACATAGGTATGTCAATGAAGATTGCATCTATCCTGTAGTTAGTTGATCCAGGTACCTTTCAGCAGAACAGCCATATGTGCTAGTGTTCATTCCTGCTGCATCTTAGGAGAACACCAGCTGGATGTCCCCAGCATATCAAAGTACAATACTGCCTTTTGGCTGCTGAGGCTAAAATCCAGTTATCCTGCCTCTTCCAGAAGGCCTTAGGGAGGCACAATTGTGCATTGGGAATTAGCATTTTTTTTTACATGAAAAATCCTAAAATACATGAACCTGTTGATGCAGGTGCAGCTACTGCCATCGCTTCCAGTCGTGGCTGCCCAGATAGTAAAAGGCTTTGAGAGGTTGGAGAGGCACCCTAACACCTTTTGAGGTTGCAGGAGCAGGGTGGGAATCCATCAGAACAGCCAGTCTCCTGCAGAATTTCCGGTCGCAGCCCAGAATGGGAAGGGTCTGTTTTTCCATAATCTGATCCTGGCAGAAAATCAGAAGTAGAACAAGTTGGAACATGTTAAAACATCCTCCTTGGACTGAACCATGAGGCTGCTACCCTCTCCAGCATGCAGTCCTTTGGCAAGGCTCACCTCCGATGGGCTGCTGAGGGTGGGGAGTGAGTGGGAGGACAGAAAGGATTTGGAGCAGCACCTTCAGTTCCACAGCAAAGATAGGCGCTCCCTTCTGCTTCTCTTTCACCTGCTCTTCCCTGCTATTTGCCTGCCAGGGCATTGCACTGAGCCATCCCAGCAGTCTGCCATGCACCAGCTGCTACAGACGTGGGGCCCAGCAACTGCCCTGCACTTGGTCTCTGGTCTTGGGGTTGAGAGACCACAGGGAGCCCAAGCAGTGTGTAAATTGTGCATCAACTGAGTGGCTGGCTGAGTGGCAGAAGATGAAGGGAGCTGCTACCCACAAAGCAAGGTGGAGTGTGCCAGGAGCTCCATGCGATTAGGTGACCCATAGCACAGGCCTAGAGGAACTGGCGGAAGGAGGATGCTGACAGGCAGAGAACAGGCACGGGCAAATCCTCCCCAGTGAAACGTCAGTGAGTTTCATCCTGGTCTGTGGTATGTTCCCAGTTCCATCTCTGCCTGCTCATCGGGGGCTTCAGGAAGCTTTTTACCCTCTGACTCTGTGACTGAAGACCCAGCTAAGGCAGTGCCTGAAAGTGAAGCAGCGAAGCCCCTCTCTCTCTCTCTCTCTCTCTGTCTTCAACTGCTCTGCTCTTTTGAACCCTCTGTATCTTAATGAAGTAGACTTCTGTTTCAGCTCGACTGAGAGCGAGCCCAGCACAGTGCTCTAGCCAAGGGAGCTGAGCGAGGGCCTGGCTATCTCCTATGGCAGAGATGAAAGGGGCGGCTATCAAAGCAGCAAGGGAGGGCTCTGTGTTGCACTGCACCACCGAGGAGAATTCTCCTGGAGGCAGCTGAACATGTCATGGAACAAACAGCGGGTGAGCAATCGACTGGCAATCCTGAGAAGGGTCAGCGTTCCCCCTTTGGCTCTATCCCAGCCTCTTCAGTCTGCAAAGCATGACAACCTCTGAGCACAGGCTCCCTCGTGGCAAAGGGATAGTACTGCCCATTTCCCCTCATGGCAGAAACAGCCCCAACATCTCTCCTCTCGGCTAGTATCCAGTACTTCTGGGACCTTCCGGTGCAGAGGTGCAACACACAGGAACAATCAAAGTGGGGGAGAAGATAAACCTTTCAGAACCCTCCAGAGGGCCTGGTTCTAGAACTAGGCTAAGCTTCCAGTGCGGGAGAGGGAAGGGCTCCTGTGATTTCTGAACCAGATTACCCATTGTGAAGAAGGTGGGACGTGTCTGTATTTGTTTTATGAAGCAATGTGTGACTCCGTTTACCCACTCACTTTGTGGTGTTACCCACTGGGTGTGGAGGCGTAAGAGATGGATGTTGGTCATGTAGGCAGTCTGTGTTGGTATGAATGAACTATCGAGGGCTGTCAGCAGATGAATGGAGTTGCCTTGGAGATATAATGGAAGACCAGTGATTGGCCATTAACTGTTAACAACTGACAGCCGGGGAAGGAGAACATGTGGAAGCTGTGTGATTTGAACTGGAAACAAGTATCTCAGGTGTGAGCAGACTGGAATAGGAATCCTACGCTGCCCAGTGCAGGGGAAGATTGGATCCAGGACTGATGGGCAAAGCAAGGCAGTTTGACTGCAAGCCTGGAGTCTGCATCCCAGGCCAGGGCAAAGAGGGGCTGCCTAACTGGAAAAGCAGAAGCTAGCAAGTTAGGTGAGATCCTAAAATACTGTACTCCAGCTGATTAATCAATAGCAGTGGCCAAGGCTAGCTGCCCTGTGTCCACAGCAGCCCGGTTCCTGCCCACTGCTGCCTATGCTACTGCAGTGACGCTACCCTTTTCAGAGCACTCGGCAGATGAGAGAGCTAGCGTGAGTGCGTCTACATGAGCAGGGAGTCGCATCCCCAGCTCCTGGGGTAAAAGTAGCCTAAGGGTGAAGAGAAAACCAAAGTAGTGCCTACCAGTAGCTGGTGTTCTGGCCAGCTACCCTGTACAAGCTGTGAAAGCTGAGCTCCACATTGGTTCGATGGCAGTGCCATTGGAGAGACACTTTAGACCCAGGGAAAGGTGACCGGCTGGGTAATAAAATGCAGATCAGAACTGGAGTCCGGGATGCAAATCTCCACCCTGTGAATCTTCTCAGGGGCCATACAGAAATTCCTGCAGAACCCACCGGGACTGGGTATACTCCCTATCCGTGTGGGGATCTAGCAGATGGTGCTGGCAGCCAGCTCCACTCCCCCAGCATTCACCATATGTGCCCTGCAGAGGGTGTTTTGAAATGATTTCTCTTCCTCTGCCATGCCCGCCTTCACCACGGTGCTGTAATTGAGAACACAAGCCTGGTGCTGATCACTTTCCGTTGTTAAAGACGTACAAAGGTGCCTCTCTGGTGGCACTCAGAGTGAAATGAAGGCAGTGGTGTTTATTTCAGTGTGTACACTACATGTAGGCGCATCTGAACTAAACAGACTCACTGGGTCGCTTTGACTCTCACCCTGGCTCTATAGCATTGCAGACTAAAACATGGGCCCCTCTCTGTCCTTTTTGATGGTAAAATCCAATTTCTCCCTTCTGTACCATGATCAGGCTTCCCATGACGGTCTGCACCCCCGGGTGTATATTTTATTTCACTATGGGTCCACGCCAGGGCTTTTACCTTTAAAAAAAAATATTTTAATTTGAACCATCTGCCTAATTTGTCTGTCACTGCGGTATCTAGGCACCCAATACTGTAATTAAGAGAAGTAGCTCCCGTTGTGTGGGGAAGGGCCATTTTCTCTGCTCTCCCCCACCCCCACCCCAGGTAGGTTGTATGGCTGTGGCTTAGATGGAGAAGGGACAGGAACAGTCATACTTGCTTTGTGTAGCCTGCCGGGGAGGGAGGAAGGGGGATGGAAAGGATGCTCTGTGATGTGAGGGCCTCATCCTGCTGGATGAGCTTTGCCATAGACTTCAGTAGGAATCGCATCAAGCCCTAAACCAAGTGACGCCCTTTCCTCCCAACCTTTACAGCTGGAGTTCCAGGCTAGGGCTTTCTGCCCAAATACCAGCCTGGCCTCTTTCAGAAGCAATGTCCCTCTAGATTGTTGAGCGGGGATGCAGAAGGAGGGTGGTCCCTGAAGTAGCTAGGCCTTAGCCTCATCAGAGCTCTGAAGGTGACAGCTAGACCCTTGATACTGACCTGGGCTGAAGACAAGCAAGACCAAAAGGCTATTTACTGTAGTGTATGGACAATAGTTCCTTATAATGGAAATGCCTTCCCTTCCCTGACTATGGCATTTCTAAAAGGGTAATGGATACCATGGATAAGGCTCTTAGTAGATAGGTGCTATACAATATCATATGTCCAATGTATAGCGGAAAGCCATGTTTAAGGAACAGGTCTATCAGCAATGTCCAAAATACCATGCCAACAAGGTTGTAGGGCGATCGTGAGTCCTGTTGAGTAGGGATGCTGTCTCCCAGTAGGCTCAGTACTAAAAGAACAGCAGCCCTGCAGTTGGGACCCAGTCCTGAGCTTGCCATCAGCTGATTGGAAGCATCTAGGGGGAACTGGTGTGAAGTGGGGTCCATAAGGAAATAAGAAGTCAAAGCAGAGACACAACCTGCCTGTGTCAGGACAGAGCAGTCCACAGAGAAGGTAAGGAGAGGCTCAGCTCATCATGACATTGAGATCATAAGGCAAATCCGAGACCTTATTGCAAATGTAGGGGCAAAGGCCTGAGTGAGCTGTGGGCCCTGATCTTCAATTCCTTATCATAGGGGAAGGAAGCACCTCCAACTCGCCAGGGGTAGAGGATAGTCCTATTGAGAGAGGTAGAGAGCAGGTACAGTCTCCACAGATGCCAGCTGAGATACAGAGCTGTAATCAAGGCTCTCCCAGCCCTTCCTCACACTGCCTGGGGGAATGCAGGTGTTTGAAGACTCATTCAGTTCAAGTTGCTCTTTATTTTCCGCATTGCTGGGCTGTAAATAATCAAGTGTCCAGCTGAGAGTGTGGCTGGCTCTGTCCTCCTCTCTTGCCTTCCTTATCCCTGACAGGGAGGGGAGCTCCAGGAGAGACTGACGGACTCATACGCCCAAATCACTATTCTGAGGACATCCAAGGATGGGACTGAGCTGGTGACAGGAAATGGGAATCTGCTATCAAGGCAGATTTAGTTCCCACTTCACCCAGCTCTGTTTGAGTTTTGCAAATTGGCCGACTGACTCCCATGTGTGAGGTAGCAGGGAGGCTGAGTGCAGGGGAATCAGCTTAGGGATTTTCAGTTAGTCAGCCTGTCCTGTGGGGAACTTGCATACCCCAAATCCTCTCTCTCTCCCCCTTTGCCCTGATTATCCTCTGTTTACACATGAGAAGACTGAGGCAGGGAGAGGGGAAATGACTTAACCAAGGCCCCACAGTAAATCAGAAACAGACCTGGGAATAGAACCCAGGAGTCCTGACTTCCTGTTCTTTAACCACTAGACCATGTCCCCTCCCACTCTTTTGTTTTGGCTGTGTTTTCAGTGGGCCTCTCTCTTTAAACACAGCAGTAAATATTCTTAGTTTAAAATTACACAATTTAAAAATCCCTTGAGTCAAATCCTGTCGGTCTCACCCAGGAAGGACTCCTACTGACATCAGACAAGGTTCATGGGCATTTTGCATGATCGACTGCAGCATTTTGCCTGTTATTTTTAGCACAATTGATAAATGCCTCGTGTCGTTCAGCTCTCTATGCTGGAGTACACACAGCGCCTACCCCTAATTACAGCTTCCATAGAATGAGCCAGATTCCCCCACGTGTAGCTCCATTACAAGTCCACTGATGTCAATTTGCAGCCGAGATGAAGTATGCCTGGGAGGTGGGGGGGCGGGGGAGAAGAGACACTCCCATGGATCTGGGCAAATCCAACTCTGTTTTCCCTTTGCACGTTTCTGCCCCAGGAAGATGTAGCCCACAGTGAGACTGTACAGATTTGAACCCTGCCAGGCTTTGTCCCTTCCTTCAGGCAGATACTCAACTGGGTATTTTTAATCCCTGGCAAAACCCACAAAATTGCCTCTACACACAAGTAACTGATTTTTCACAGGTTTGCCATGGAGGGAACATTGCCAATTTAAACACATCATGTTGCCATTTACACTGCATTAGATACTGATTTAGCAAGTCATGGCAATAGCAAGAAGGAAAATCTGGTCCTCTTACTCCAAGAACTCAGGCCCCTACCCCCTGAGCGAAAGGAAAATCTTCCTTGCTCGCTAGCAGAATAGGTCCTACGACACACAGTTGAGCAGTTCTGATTGCATTCCACAGAGGGCAGTGGTGGGTATACACACTAGCCAGTTCATTACAATATGTACCTGTCACATGAGGTTAACTCATTAATGCATGCAAAGTGCTTGGAGAGCCATGTTTTTCCTCTGACTGACTATGGACTCTGGTAGCACTCTCCCACATGTAGCCAGCATCTAGTTGCACCACTATTCATTAGGCTACTGAGCCTGCCCTCTGTAAAACTGCTGAGTCTCACTATGCAGAAGGGTGTCTGTCTGCAATGAGCTCTTGAGTTTGGTGTGAGGGATCCAACAGACAGGACTAGGGCTTGAGAGAGCTTGGATGGCATCCCATCTATTAAAATAGGAGTGAAATGAAGCGTTGAGCAAGCAGGCTTGGGAGGCTGTTGAGAGCCTGTAATTGTGTTTATTACACATATGTTGCTATACAAAGCATCATTAGAGACAATGGAAGAGTAAATACCTCTTATCATGGCACAGAGACAAATTACATTCCTATAAATTACAGCTCAGTGCAGCTTGATGGTATTTCTCTCCCTCCATCACCAATATGATCGTTTTCCCCACTCTGTGTCTCACCTCTGAGTGGTAACTTTCCACCACAGCACCATAATTGAGAACACAAGCCTGCCGCTGATTGCTTTTCATTATCATTCATTTAAATGAGCGAGAGAAAGGCCTGTATTTGTTCCCGGGATTATGAACAGTAATAGGTTCCTTTTGAGGGCTTTAGTTCGCTCCAGGGATTTGCCTGCTCGGAGCTTTGGGCTTGCTTTATGATCAGCTGGGTTAAAATAAACAGCCGTGCCCGGGACGCAGTCAGAAGCCTGGTTACAGGAGGAAGGGCTTCGCCTCTCTGGGCTGGGACCGTCGTGTTAGGCTTACAGTTGGCTCTACAAAGCTGTAGTGTATCTGTCTCTACACTGTACATCTACTGTATGGTAGATCACCCCCTTATCTCCATCTCTGTTTAATCTAACCTAGGATCCAAACCCCTTTTGAATTTCTGGGGTGGTTTTTGGATTTGAATCCCCAGACCTGATTGGTTTGAAGTTGGACCCAAGTCTAACTTCTAGCTGCAGCCGAAATTGCTTGTGAACAGCTGATCTCATGAGATTTCCACCTTTGGGGGCTGGAATATTACAGGAACATCTGTTCTGAGTTTCAGCACCATTGAATCCAAAACTGTACCCCCGCCTACAGCTAATCCGGGTCTGCGCTGTGATCCCAAACACCACCTGGCTTCACGCTCCACTCCATCAAACTAGAGGGATACAGTATTATGCATACTACTCTGTGGGTATCGCTCCACTCGCTCCTTTTCCTAGCCAAACCTCAGTTACTTTGCTTCCTTCCAGCCACACTTTTTAGATCTCTCATCCCTTTGGTCAGTATCTTAGTCTCACTGTAGGGCTCTGTGTTACCTAAAACCGCTGTGGAAAATGCCACACTGCTGCTTAAGCTGCCGTTGTTCCCAGGGTTGAGCTTGTCCTCGGGTGCTGTGCCTGCCTCCGTTCCCTGGCTCACTGGCCCATCCGTGCCAGCTGTTCCTAACTTTTGTTGCAGTTCCGACAGAGTGAAGTTCCTATCCCATGGCAACGGAAATAAGACCTTTTCATCCTGCAAGCAGGTAACATTTAGCAGCATCCCCTTGGGTTACTGTATCTGGCATCGCAGCTGGTGCTCTTTTGTGTTCACGCCACTCTTCTGAAATGCCAGCTCTGGGCTTAAAGGAGCCAGCAGAAGGCACAGCTTACTCGCACGGTAATTGATTCCTCCTCACATATTACAGGCCTTTATTTTCCCCTCTGATTAGAAAAGATGAGATGATACAGATAACAAATAAAATACCAAGATCGCCCCATTGGAGGGAGATACCAATGAGACTGGCAGTGCCCAGGGATTTCCTCTGTGCTGCTCTGTCACTGTGGGCGCCGACCTGCTGCAGCACTCTAGCAACAGACACCTGGCCTCCCCTTAGCTGTGTATCACGAGCAGGTGTTTTGAGGAAAGGTCAAACCACAGTCAGATGGGGAGGAGGAGGGGGAATGAAAAGAGGCAGCAAAACTACCAGTAAGGATGTGGATTTCTAAATGAGAAACTGTACATCACCGTCAGATAAAACCAGGCTGGAGGCTAGATCGCAGGTACAGCTGGTTGGGAATTTTTTCGGCAAAACGTTTTTTGCTGAAAAATGCTGATTCACTGAGACCAACATAATTTGCGAACCCGGGTCAGAGTCAGCGAAGCACTCGACTCAATGCAGTTTTGGTAACTAAAATCATTTTGAGGTTGTTGAACCAGAAGGGTTGGGAGGGGTTTGAGTTGAAACAACTTTTTGTTTGGAACTATTAGTAAATCTACTCTTTAAAAAAAGGGAAAATGTCAAAATCGAAATAACCTTTCAAAATTATCTAAACATTTTGATTGTCCCGAATCAAATTTTTTTCCAGATTTTATGTTTGTGAAAATTTTCGAGATTTCAACTTTGCATCCCAATTTGAGATGGGAAAATGTCAAAAATTCTCATTGGATAGGAAAAAAGTTTCCTGCCCTGCCCTAACTGCAGGCAGCCATACTGCACTGGCTCCCAGGGAATGAATGGAACAGAACGTGCCCATCTCTGATGGCTGTGAGCTGAGGACTGGAGGCATCTCCCAGTTAGATTTTTCTCCTACATGGAGCCATTGGAAAGTCAGTATAATTACTACTCTCCCACTCACTAGCATCTTCCATCCAAGGATCACAAAGCATTTGTAAAGTATCAATTAATCCTCATAATCCTCCTCTGTGAAGTGAGTTAATATCATTATCCCCCTTTCACAGATGGAAAAACTGAAGCACAGAGCGAGAGGGAATAACTTGCTCAAGATCACACAGCAAGTCATAGAGGGATAGAGCTGGGAATGGAACCCAGGAGTCCTGATTCCCTGTCCTGTGCTGTAACCACCAGCGTATCCTTCCTTACCCCAGGAACTGTACAGTGTCTGCTACTGGGGAATGCCCACCTGGAGCTGTTAGGCAGCCTTTATAAACAACTGGCTGGACATGGAACCTCTGTTCTAGGAGAGGGACATTGGTCCCCTTACAAGCATAAGGTGTTTGGCTTGACCTGAACCCATCTGAAATATTTATCAGGGAGTTGAAAGTCATTCAGGAAGCAAGGAGGATTAGTAGGGATGAGAGAAGGCTCCTGTTGCACAGAGGTGTATAATCACCAGAGCTGCATGTGGTCATTGGTCAGGACTTTGTGGATCTCAGCTGGGTCCTGCTCACAGAGTTTGTTTTCAGAGGAATATCCTAGAAAGCACGAGGCCATGCACCATGGGCTCCATTGATCACATCCAGCACTCGGGGCAGGATCAGCCTGGACCATGACACAGGGCCCTCTCCTGGTGCCTTCCTGGTGCTAGGCAGAAGCTTGTTGGCATTAGGCCACATATGTTCACAGCCTATCTGCTGGGGTGGCATAGAGCCGGCCTGCCTTTGCTGATCTTCAGGCTGGCTGGGATCTACCTTCTCAGCCTGTTGTTCCATCTCTTCAAGTAAGCTGGGGTCTGGTCTGGGAAGAAAGAATCTTCAGTCCCCCACAATCCCAGCAAAGGGTGTGTGTGTGTGTGTGTGTGTGTGTGTGTGTGTGTGTGTGTGTGTGATGCCACCCCTGCTGCCCCAGCAGAAGACAAGGTGAGGTGGAGCAGGAGGCACCACTGTCATCCCAGTGAAGCTCCACCATGCCACCTATCTTCCCAGCTAAGTATTCCCAGCTGTTACATTGGAATGGAAGCTGTACTGCTTTTTAGAGCATAGGACCAACAATACCAGATGGTCCCATTTGGAGGCCAGAGCCAAGGGTTTATTACCAAGAGGAGGTACTCCCGTCACGAGGCATTTAAGCTAGGCTGGACCTGGAGACCATTATAGGAAACAAACCAGGACTGACTGAGCAAAGGAATGAACTCTAAGGCCTCATAAATCTTCCATTTCTTTGGCTCTCAGCCAGATCAAGAGCTGGCATAAGTAGCTGCCACCCTGTTGATTTCAAAGAGCTTGCACTCTTTGCCATGTCTGAACGTGGCCCTATGAATCCATCAGAGTAGCAAACAGAAGGCCATAGTCACAGAGACCGTCGAGGGGAATGTCTTTCCAGGCACGCTGAGAGAGGCAGCATGAGTTAGTAATTAGAGCACAGGGTTAGGAGTCAGCAGACCTGGGTTCTCTTCAGAGCTCTAACACAGATTTGTAACGTAATCTTGGGCAAGTGACTTAGCTTCTCTGTGACTCAGTTTCCTCCTCTGTAGACTGGGGCTAGTGATACTGACCCACCTCTCAGGGGTGTTGTGAGGCTTCGTTGATGTTTGTAAAGTGCTCCAAGATCCTCACCTGGGAAGTGTGTATTATTTATTATATTTAGTTTATTAGTATTTTTATTACTAGAGATCTTTGCTGGGCAAAAGGTAAGAGCCTGGCTCCTTTTCCTCTGATACTGCAGAAAGAGGCCTGGAGTTGACAGCCAGGGTGTGCCCAGAATTGGTTTGGTCCTCGATCAGGAGTTCACAGTCAGTGCATAGCTGGCACCAATTCACATTCCAGATGCTCCTCTTAGTCTCTTTCCGTTTTGCCTTCTCTTTTTTCCTAGGGCACCAAAGTCCATTTACTGAACGATTTGTCCCACCTCTGGCTGCTCAGCCAGGCTCTTGCATGGCAGATCCTAGCATCAGTCACTGAAAGAGGTTAGAATAGAGGGTGGCTGTTTTTAATCCTCGCTCACTGGCAGCTTCCTGCTAATTCTTTCCTCTCTCTGCACCTCTCACCTTCCCAGCTCTGGTGGCTGTAATTAGCTGCGCTCAACATAGTCTCATTGACATTGATCTATGGGGTTATTTAGTTCCTGCTTGGACCATCAATTCACCCTACGGCCTCAATGAGATTCAAGCTTCATTCTTCTTCAATCAGACATTCCTTCACTGGTAGTTTCTGAGGCCAGCGGGCAGGGAGGACATAAGGATGCCCGTGGCTAAAAGCTGTCTTTTGCCAGAGACTCCCTGTAATAGTCCGGTACGGGGCCGTCGGGAGCCAGGCCGCCTCACTACACGGCCTGGATCAGTCTTCGGGTTCTGAAGGCCTCAGGGCCCCGCCCTCAGGCAGGGGCTGAAACAGAAGGCACACGGTCACTGCAAGGGGTCCGGCCCTCAGGCAGGGCGGGGCAGCAAACACTAGTTCCAGGCTCAGGTCCTTTCTGCAGGCTGAGCAGTAACACAGTCAATAAACCCCGGCCCTCAGTCAGGGCGGGGCGGCAAACCGGCTCTCAGCTCCGGTCCTCGCAGCCAGGGCGGAGCAGCCACCACGTCAGCAAGCCCGAGCCCCAGCTCAGGGCCGGGCAGCACACAAGGGTCCAGGGGGGCTCAGGTCCTTCCTGCAGGCTGAGCACCCCAAAGTTAATGAGCTAAGCCCAGGCCCTCAATCAGGGCGGGGCAGCAACCCAGCAGTTCTAGGCTCAGCTCCTTACAGCCTGTGCCTGGTGCCTCTGAGAGTGAAGTACCCAGGTCAGAACACAGCAGCCCAGCTGCAGTCGGACCAGAGGCACATAGAGCGAGGGTATTATCGCCTCCCTGCTCTCAGATATGACACCTCTGGTATGGAGGCCACAAACACGCTGGTTTTTTATCTTTTAGTCACGGAAGAGCAGCAGTGGCTTCAGCCCTTCAGTGCGAGGGCTGGAGATGCCATGATTCTATTCAAGACCTCTCTGGTTCCCATCCCCTTCTGTCCTCTTGCTCTAGGAACATAGTCCTGTCCCAGGTGATCTCTGTGGCTCAGATCTTCAAAGATATAGGCAACTAACCCTTGTTGAAATCATGGGCAGCTCTGTTGGGCCATTGACATAGGGTCCTTAATGCCCCAGTTTCAGCAGGACTCTCTGGGACACCTGCAAGTTGATGGAGCCTGACCCAGGCCTCCAGTGTCCAGTTTCTTTCTTGCAGGCTCCTTGAATCTTCTGGTTCGTGTGCAGAACAAACGGGCCATCGACACCCAAGTCTGGTCGCTCAGCGAAAACAAAGGAAACGAGTGGAAACAAGCACACGTCCCCATCAGCCCTCCAGGACCCTTTCAGGTAAGCAGGTGCTAGAGCTGCCCCCCGCCCCTCGGGTGCATGCTATGCCCAGGAAGAGCATCACCAGAACAGCCCTGTGCTTACGCGTTCCCTAACAGGGAACGGACACAGGGTATGTACGGTACATGGGAGGGCACAGGGCAGTTCCCCACTCCCAAGCTTGTGGGGAGGGAGTGTACTGAAAGTCACAGCCAGTTTTAGGGAGGAAGGAGAATGGGGTTTCATGCCTCTGCAAACCTCTTGCCTAATTCCATCATGCACAAGCACAGATTTGTTACTATCAATCTGCGGTTGAGGCGAGCACTGGCCTGGGAACTGGTCTGATACTGCAGGGTTGCTTGTGAATGCTGGATCTGTGCACTGGGCTGTTACTCTAGCACTTGTGAGCTTGCTGTTGGGGGCAGGGTTGTGAGCTCTGGAGCCATGCACACTGGTTTCTTGTTGTAGGGTTGCTTGTGAGCACTGGGCGTGGCACTCTTTTGGGGCTTGTGAGTGGAGGGGCGTGCATCCATTCGTTGTTGTAGGGTGCTTAACGCAATGCCCTGCATGCTGGGTTGGTGTTGTAGGGTTGCATGTGAGTGCTGAGTCTGCGTGCACTGATTTGTTGTATAGGCGTGAAGTGCCTATACTTTGGGGTGCTATAAAATCACAAATAAGAGTCTGAGTGCAGCACGGTGCTGGGTGGTGAGCAGGCCTCTCTCCAGGTAGGATGACCAGACAGCAAGTGTAAAAAAATCAGGACAGGGGGTGGGGGGTAATAGGTGCCTATATAAGAAAAAGCCCCCAAAATTGGGACTGTCCCTATAAAATTGGGACATCTGGTCACCCTATTTCCAGGGTAGCTGGGCAGGGACTATAGTGGCCATGCAGGACTAGTAGTGGTTGGGAGGAAGAAGGGATGAGCCAGAAGCTGGGTTTTACCCCTCTCCTCAGTGAGTGAGAGCTGGCACTAATTGTGTCCCCCCCTGCCGCCAGTAGGTAGTGATTGAGTGTCTGCCCCTGGGCTGCCGGCAGAGTTTGGTAACCATGGGAACAGAAGAGGGAGCTCAGGCTGATGAATGACAGGCTCTGAGAAGGAAGGAGCCAGTCTCTCCATGATTCCTGACCAGGGTGGGGGGCATAGGGAGGGGAGCCCTGCAGCTCCCAAATGGAGATGCAGGAGATGCCCCAGAGGTGGAGTGGGAATCGCTGTCTCCTATCTGTGGGGAGCAGGGGCTTCCCCAGTTCAACTTATTCTCACCCCAGTGCTTTGGTGACAGTAGGTCCCTCACTGGCCTGCCCAAGGGCACTCAGGAGAGTGACCCTCTGCACAGTGCAGGCGTGGCAGGTGATAAGCACAAGGAACCACACGCTCAGGCAGCCGGGGGGGTGGAGAGGGAGAAGAGCCCCATGGGAAACAGCCTAGGGGCTGCAGGGGAGTGACCAGAGGGCTGGGAGAGCAACAAATCCCACTCAGGGGGCTCAGCCAGGGGGCAGCCAAGTGGCTGTAGGGAACATAGACTGTTCAGGGGGGTGACCAGTGGGCCACAGGAGTCTGGGACCCTGGGCTGGGGGTGGAACCCCCTTACGGTCACGGCACCTGTGCTGGGCAGTTGGCATCTGTGGATGTGGCACCCTATGTCCTACCTGTTCTGTATATATGGGCCTGGCCCGTCAGTGAGGCCATTCCCCTGCCTTGGGGCAGCCCCCCTCACTGTTCATTGTCTCCATCCGCAGATCATCTTTGAAGGCGTCCGCGGCACAAGCTATGAGGGGGACATTGCCATTGACGACGTCACTCTGAAAAGGGGAGACTGCCCGAGGAAGTCGATTGGCCCAAATAAAGGTGAGTGTGTGAGCAGGCTTGAGTATAAGTGTGAGTGGGCACCTGGGGGGCTGCTAGAGGAAGAATGGGTGTGGGGGGGATCTGATGCATTGGTATGAGCATGTATCGGTGAACAGAGAGGGAGCATGTGTAAGTATAAGTACACGGTGTGTGTCGCTGGGTGAGTATTAGCGGGATGTTTGTGTCTGTGGTGTTTTTACATCAGTGTTGCTTGGTGTGGGTGGGTTTGTGTGTGCGCTGGGGAGGTGGGTGGTGTGTTGGGTGGGTGTTGGTTATCAAAGGGGTCTGTGTGGGTGTTTGAGTTGAGGGTATGTTGGTTGGGTCTGTGTAGGGTGGGTGTTGGATGTTAGGTGGGTCTGAGTGGACGCTGGTGCAATGGGAGGTATGTAGAGTTGAGTGTCTGGTATGTTGGGGTGTGTTGGGTATCAACTAGATCTGTGTGGGTTTTGGGAGGGGTGTTAGATGTCATTTGGGTCTGTGTGGGTGTTTGTGTTGGGTGGACAGTGTGTAGGGTAGGTATTGGTTGGGTGTAAAGGAGGTTTTGTTGGATGGATGGCGTGTAGGGTAACTGTTGGATGTTGGTTGGGTGTGGGGGAGGTTGCTTTGGGTGGGTGGTGTGTAGGGTGGCTATTGGATGTTGGTTGGATCTGTGGGGGGTTGTGTTGGGTGGGTGGTGTGTAGGGTGGGTGTTGGATGTCTGTTGGGGAGGGTTGAGTTGGAGGGTGTGGAGGGTTTTATGGGGAAGTATACACTTACTGCTCAGTGTATGATGACACATTATTAAAGCAAAGTCTTCCAACAGGAAAGGGGAAGAGTGTTTAGCTGCCCGATCAGGTAAAACCCTGACAGGGTAGGACCAAGATCTCTCATGGTCCACGTGACATTGCTGTTCAGTTGCTCCAGAACCTCTAACCCCTGAACTGGCAAATAACTGTCCAGGATCAATGTGACCTTAAAGAATGAAGCAGAATCCATATGGATGGTTGTAGCGATGTGGGACTCATCCCCGCAGCACCTTCTGCTGGCCTCTTCTCGGAATTAGCTCGTCCAGCCTCCGGAGCGCCCTCTTCAGGCTGGGGTCCCACTGCCGCTTGGCCCCCATGTCCCTCCCTGGACTCTAGTGCCCTGTTATCTGAGGTACTGCCCCCTGGCAGTAACACCTAACTCTCAGGGTCTCCCCTCCCCAGGGAACCCCCACTCCCCCATCCCCACTTCGCCTCAGTTGTAGGCTACTGCCAGTCACCAACAAGCCCCCGGGCCCTGGGGCAGACTGCAGTATAAGCCACTCATCACAGGCAAGCGGGTTTTGGACCTGCTGCCTTCCTCTGCAACCCAGTACCTCTCTGGGGCCTTGAACAAGGCCCTGCAGCCTGGGGAGTTGCCAGCCTGGAGCTCTCCAGCAGCCCCGTTGGCCTTTCCCCAGCCCTCTCTCACTCTAGGTACTCTGAGCTTCCCAGCAGCCAGGCCCCCATCTCTCTCTCTCTCTCTCTCTCTCTCTGAAAGCAGAGAGAGACTGACTGCTCCTCGGTCCACTGCCCTCTTATAACGGCCAGCTGTGACCTGACTGGGGCGTGGCCCAGCTGTGGCTACTTCCCCAATCAGCCCAGCCTAAGGCTCCCAGTCCCAACCCTCTCCAAGGGCTGGCTTTTTACCCCTTTCAGGCCAGGAGCAGGTGACCACCCCGCTACAATGGTGTCGCTGCATCTGCTAGCTGGTCAGAAGCCTGCAACTGGGCACTGAACTATGTATTAATATGCCAAGGTCTTGGCTAGGGTATTGGGCAGTTGCAAGATCACTATTTCTGGAGAGGCTTATGAAGCATCACAGATCCTGTACCAGTGGAGCTGGCTAACACTAGTCATTTGAGTAGCCTTGGAAAGGGAGTAGATCTTCTTTGAGCTTTTAAGGCTCAAGTCCTCCAATGAGGGACAGACTGCATCAGAACTGAGGGTGCCAGCTAACCCGAGAGCCCTAGAATTTTGAGATTGGACAGAAGTAGCTGTATTGGGGCCTATTTAGTCCACCTCTGAGGCCCAGGCAGGACTGTCCCCTAGAGTATACGCTGGAGTTGCTTGTTCAGTCTCATTCTAAATGTCCTCAGCAATGTGCCTTTTCCCTGGGGAGACAGTTCCCCAGCCTAATTAATCTTATAGTCAGGAAATATGTTCTGATATTCAGCCTACGTTTTACTTGGCTTCGTTTCACCATCCCACTCTGAAAAATCTCTCTCGTTCCTTAGGAAATGCACCTTTCACATACACGTAGGTGGATCTCAGATCGCCCTCAGTCATTGTTTTGGCAAGAAAGATTTAGTTCTTTCATCTTCACTCAGAAATAAACCCCTCTAGCCCCATGATCATTTGTGGTCCTCTTTGCTAAGCCTCTCCAGTTTGACAATACCTTCCTGACATGAAAGGTGTCTAAATAGGGACCCTTCCCGCCTGGCTGTAGGATGTGAAGCCATGGCTGTACTATAATAGCCAGTTTGATGCCACATTGCACTGGGAAAGAGGGACGCTGGTTTTTCCTTGACTTCTGTCCCTGAGCACGAATGCTAGTGTCCCACGAGCTTAATCCCAGCTACGGTCTCAACTGGATCCCCAAGAAAGAGGGCGGGACGGCAGGTATCCAGTGTATGTGGAGCTTGCAGTTTCCTGTGGTGCCAGCTGGCACTGACGTTGGTTGACTTGCTCTACAGGGTATGTCTGTTTTCCATAACCAATCTCTCTCTCTCTTTGGCCTGCAGCAGTCGCCCTTCCAGGGAGCGGCGTCCCAACCCTGCACAGGTCTTCTCTCGGTGGGCCACTGACTTTTTTCCTTTATGTGCTGCTCAGATGATGGCAAGCAAGCGTTCCTGTCTTCTGGCCAAGACATTCCTGCTCCTTTCCTACTCAGCCACCTCTGCTCCTCTTCCTCCCCGTCCTCACTGGCACACCAAAGTGTCCATACGTTACCAAAGACTGACAAGCATGACCACGCAAAGGGATCTGCTCAGAACCTGGTGGATTCCTCAAGAAAGTCATAATGTCTAAAAAATAAAAAAATAAAAACAGAAAATGAGAGAGAGAGAGAGAGAGAGAGGAAGGAAGAAAACAATCACACAAGAAGGAATGAAGAAAAATGGGAATGACAAAAATGTAAAGAACAAATGAAGGAGGAAACTCCCCCTCCCCGTGTTTCCTTGGGAACATCTGACAGGACTTCCTCAGGGAAGTGGGAACTTTGTTTTAAACAAATATATATATATATATTAAAGCACAAATTTCTACCAGAACTGTTACCTTCTTTACTGCAGAGCCCACAGCTTAGGAGACCGTGTATTGCAGCGCTCCCCTTTTGGCTTTCCATGTTCCACCTTTATCCTGCTGGCTCTGGCTACCGTGTACCAGCTGCAGCACCCCTACAGTAACATCCCACCTGTCTCCATTTGGGGCAGCTCACCTCCCGTGTGCTGGTTGGCCATAGACTCTCGCCCCATGCTGCATGTGCTTCAGTGTCTCCATCCGCATCTTCCAAACTTCCATATATTCAATTGTCTATGTGTGATTTGCTTTAATCCACATCGCACTCCTTCCCCAACTCGCTGTGTCCTCCCACCCCGCCCAAAGAAGACAACAGCGGAGTGGACCCATCATCTGGATTGTACTGAGTGGTGGAAAAACCCTGGGTCGATCCAACTGCAGTACCGGCCACCGAATGCTCCCAGGTGCTTCTCTCTCTGCATCTCTCACTTCCCACCACTGGGTGCACAAACTCTGATGATGGAGCTGAGGCTGCAAACAAAAGAAGCCTCTCGGTGGGATGGAGCTGGCAGGGTGGTGACATGCGGACAGCACTTGTCAGTCAGTGCACATTGGAGTGGGAGCTGCAGCAGCCTTGAGGCCAGGATCTCCTCTCAGATTTTTTTGGTTAACTAACTTAACTTCTTTCTTCATTCCACTGTTAGCCTTCCCTGCCCCAAGCTCCTATTTCCTTTCAGACTGTGGGGAGAGGCATGGATTTGCACCCTTTACACTTCCCCACCCCAAACCACAGGCCTCTCCTAGTCTCCAACCCTTGTGCCCTCTGAATGGATCTGAAATTGCAGCTGCTGCCTTGAGCTCCAAGGACTTTTGTTTCCCAGGATGTATTAGCCACAAGGGAGGTGCAGGGGGGCAGCTGGGTTCCCTTCACCAGAGTAACAACCAGAGGAGCCAGGGGATGGAATGGGCCCTGAAGCTCCTGGGTGACTGGGCAAAGCAGGTGGCTGGATCCCAAAGAGGGGATCATTCTGGTTTTCACTTCTGTTGGCTGCTGGGGAAGAGGGTGCAGATAGGGAGAAAGTTGGGATTTCTTCTTCATGGAGTTCATGCTGCCACTGTGAAGGAATAAAGCCAATGTCTCAGGAGAGTTGCCTCTTGGCTCTGAACCTGTTCCAGCCAGATCCATCCTGCTCCCTACCGCAGCCATGGCTTGGCCTGGGGGTGATGTGGTGTGTAGGCATCTGCTGTACCAGGTGAACCCAGGAGCAAGGTCTCCCTTAGGCTAGCCAAGTAGGAGCCATGTTGACCTTGTTACAGCTGGAAACAGCTCTGGGCCTACCTTGCTCTCACCCCTCCCACCGAAGAATAATGTTAGCTGTACCTGTGTGGGAGGGGGGGAGATTCAGTGAGGTGACACTCTTTCCTCTGAGGCACACCCAGTCTGCTTGCTACTTCAAGAGCACAGCAGAGGTACACTGACCTGTCTCAGGTGTAGAGTTGCCAGCACACATGCCCCCACCCCACCCTCTCTGATGACTTTATCATAAATTTAGGCTTCTCTGGACAATAGCGTGTAGCTAAATCAACTCAGTGTATCACCTGCCCAATGCCTTCTGCGATGCTTGGCTTCCCAAAATGTCTGAGGCTTGGCTTCCCCTCACACCCGGTGGGGAGGCCTGTGTTCAGTGCTCTACCTTCCTGTCCAAGAGACCCATCTTCCAGTGCTCGAGCCAACCACTCACTCCCCAGGCCTCTAGGAGATGGCATCTTGAGTCATTCTGCAGTGACCCTCGTGGCCAGAGTAGGAGGTGTGCTGATGGGCTCCAGAGAGAGTCCCATCCAGTCATTCTCAGCCAAAAAAAAGGGTGCTGGGCTGTTGGGCTGAGGTGATCCTTCACAGAGGACTTCCCAAAAGATATTGAAAGGTCCAGCCACGGGGTTCCAAAACTCCAATTGATGATTTTCCTCCTCTCCAGGACTGAAAACTCTGCCCTCGTCATCTGCTTAGTCCCTCCACCTCCATCTTCTGAGCCCAGTTCCTAGTCTCAGTGAACATTTAGTAGGGGAACGTGGTACCTTTGCCATTGGCCAGGTACTGCAGTGGGGCCCTTGCAGGATAACCTCTCCTCACTGCCAGCAGACACCAGGAAATGCAACCAACCAATCCCCAGCATTTTAGAAAATCTCCTTCAATTCTATGCCCTGGAATTGGGGTCTCTCCAGGAAGCAGCTTTCTTTCCTCCTTGTATGCTTTCCAAGGGGTCTGATCTTGGTGCTTTCCACAGGCAGCACAGGGGCCTGGGTGTTTAGTGCTAATGATT
Organism: Mauremys reevesii; assembly: GCF_016161935.1. Lineage (NCBI taxonomy): Eukaryota > Metazoa > Chordata > Testudines > Geoemydidae > Mauremys > Mauremys reevesii. Next base: position 63,356,462 of record NC_052625.1, read on the forward strand.
TGGGTCAGCTGCCAAGGTTCCCTATCATGTTGCAGTGGGCCTTGGGGTGGGGTGGAGTATGTCCCCTTCCAAAAGAGCTAGCCAGGAGAGCCCATATTTTCTTCTCAGTGTGGGGGTGGGGAGGAGGCAGGTCATGAATTTCCACCTTTTGAAGTTTTTGGGGAATGTGGGGTGAGCTCTTGTGATTACGTTCCCCTGAGGAGGAACAGGAGGCATGCTGCACAGCTGGCAGGGGAGGTGGAGGAGAAGGATCAAGGTCTTGAGCAAGAATTATCCCTGAGCAGAGGCAAGGGAGAATGGACTGATTCTAAAAAGGAAAACCTGCGACCCCCAGGTCCCTGCTCTGCTGCAGCATCTGGCCCATTCACCACACACACAGGAATGTGCCAGAGCCACTGAGCTGACCCACCACGCTGGGGGTCACAGTCCAGTCCATGGTATTGGGGCTGGAGAGCAGCGTAGATTTTCCCTTAGACAGCAATTGCCTTATCCATTCATTGGGCTCAAATGATCACTGCTTTTTGGCCAGTTTGCCCTTGTATAAATCTCAGGGAGCCCCCGTTCATCCCTCCCTTCCTAGATTCCCTTCCCCTTTATCTATGGCTTGAAAGCAGCTGGTGTTGTGTTTACTGGAGCTTCATTAACCCAAGTGCCTCAGCTTGTCAGAGTATTAAGGATGAAAGGAAGGAAGTCATTGCACTGTCAGCAGTGCTGAGTGTGCGGAGCAGAGGAAGGAGCCTGTTCAGCAGCAAGGGGATGTCTCACTTCAGGGGGATGGAGACTGCACATGTGAGTGGGGACGTGCTGTTATTCCTTAGAGGCTTGGCCACCTTGGACGGGGACCTCAGAAACTAAGCTGGGTTGTGTTATGTGGTGTTAAATAGATGGGAGTCTCTGAGGAAACTCCAGGTACTGCAGGAAATAGTATTTGTGGGTAGGGGTCAGTACTAACCCCAGCCTCTGCACTGTGCTTTCAGATGAGGTCTAAAACTAGGTATATTCTGCACCCCGTGTCATTAAAGATCCCCTGGCACTTTACACTGGTGTTAAACCCAGTGTTCTGGGCCAATTATAATCGTTACATTTCATTACAGTGTGCTTCCTTCAGGCTCTGATGCAGTTTCAATTAGATACATTAGCCTTCACTTCCTTACCTTTACTGTTGTTGTGTGACTGTTAAGTAGCTGCTTTGTTCCACTCTAGAGGTGGCTGCATTTCAGATTATTACTCGCTATAGTTTGGCACTCCCTGCAGGAGAACAGGTGCTATATCTATGTAAGTGACTGTGTTTATTCACAGGGAGATCTTTGGTAGGTAGTTGTAGAGATGAAGTAGGGCAATTGCTATGTGGGTGTGATCCAATATATATTCAGCCCTTTTTTTTCAGTACATGAAACAAAATGTGCGTGCACAGGCATAGATTGCAGGTATCAGATGTAGTGAGTGATACTGTATAGTTAGGCTTGCAAAGGAACTTTTATTGAAACCTCTCTGCAGTCGCTCAGGGCATTCTGAAAAAATATTTCTTTTTTATTATTCCCCACATTGGAGTAACAGCCCTAGTCACAGGTCACCAACCTAGGATTTTCAGCTATGCAAGCAGGCACTCCCACTGCTTGCAGTACCGGTGCAACTTCTTCGGCTGGTGCAGTAGTAGACTTTTATCCTTTTATATGGCTCAGCCACTAGAAGGCAACACAACTGGCATGTTACATTTGATCTCAGGTCTTGAGCAAGTCCGTTGGAAAGTCTGAGGGAAAATCGTTCCAGCCACTTTGGAATGAAAGCGAGCAGGAAAAGAAATATGTATTTTTTGCATTGTTAAAAAAATTATTCAAACTTTTTTTTTAACACACAAGTTAAAAAAACACCTGACGTTTAAAACGTTGTTTGACACGTGTGCAAATCTACCTCTGTATCGTCTCTCAATGCACCAGTTAATTATCAGCCTTGCAGAAATGTTACCCCGGGGAAGCAATTTTATCGGGGGGTGGGGGAGTGGGAAAGCAGTACAATACAAATGTTTGTTCACAGGTTTAGCCTGGGATACATTTCATGGCAGTTTTGCAAGGCTGATTGATGGTGTGTATATGTATTAATGATCATGCTACAAATGGCATTTCATTCTCAGCTGCTATTCAAGGCAACTGAAATGCTAACTTCGTAGTATACTAGGCCCTTTGGGCCCCAGCCCACTCAGAAACGCTGCAAAGAGTCTTCAGTATCCGTGAGAGAGCAAGCACTGTAGTTCACCTCCTAGCCTGGTCTGTTCTTAGTCCCTGCAAGCCAGCAGTATCAGGAGAGCTGCTATACCTCTGGACTGGTTTTTGTGCGTCTCAGCCTGCAGACAGTACCAGGTTTACAATGGCGCCAGTGGTGCCATGGAGCCGGTCCCATGCTCAGAAGGGGCCTCGGCCTGCTCCACTTGCACTGCACCCTGATACCCTGCCAGGCCACTGGCTTCCCCCCCGACCCATCACTTGCTCCTCTCGACCTGCCTGCCAAGGACTTCTCTCTGCCCCCTGGCCAGACCCCAGTGCACCTTCAGCTCCAGGCAGTCTCTGCTTCCCACCACCTGTGGGTCCCCACCTGTCTCCTCGGAGCTGAGCCACCTGGGACTGGTGCAGAAGCCTGGCCAGTCTCAGGCATCCGGGATGTGGGGGACAGTGTGGCGGGCTTGGCTGGGCCCCTCCAGGCAAGTAGGTCCTGAGGGAGCCTGGCCGGGGCAGTCCCTGGCCTGGATGATCGAGCCACTCCTGAGGGGCCGGAGCAATTCCCCATCCCGGAACCAGCCGTGGCTGCGCTGCCGGCTCAGCCCAGCAGACACAGTTGCTTCCCAGCAGGGCTGGTGAATGTGGCCAGGAGGCAGGGCGTGGGGGAGTGGGTCTTGAGGGGGGCTCTTGGGGGGAGGGTGCTGGGCTGTGAGGGGGTGAGGAAGGTGTGTGTGTTGAGGTGCTGGGCAGTTGTGGTGGGGCTGTTGGCAGGGGGGCGCTGGGCAGGGGTGGTGTGCAGGGCACTGTGCATTTGTGGAAAGGTCTGGGAGGGGCTCTGGACATAGGGAGTCGGGGCGGATGGGGCAGGGGAGCTGTGTGGTGCGGCGTGGGCCCACCCCCAATGGGAAGGGGCATGCTGGCAGCACAGGGCTGGGCAAGACACTGTTTGTCTGGCAATAGCTGGTTTGTAAATAGTGCCCTCACCCTGGGCTGGGTGGAGTGGGGCTGCCCCTGTCATGCCCCTGGCCAGCCCCTCACTCCAGGAACTGATCTCCCCTCACCATGCTCCATTGCCCCCATGGGGGCCCATAAATATGTTTGGCACTGGGCCCACAAAAGGTTAATCCGGCCCTGCCTGCAGAGGGGATGGTCACTAGCGATTATGGACCAGGTTCTGTTCCAAGATGTCCATTGGGCTGTTGCCATATAGCTAGAAAATCCACCACTGAGCACTGGGTCTCCACTTTGAATCAGTCCCTGTTTTCAGTCATTGGCCGGGGCTGAGTGCTAGTGCTTGTTTCTCCCACACTCCCAGCAAATTTGAGGCAGCAGGTTGAGCCTGCACTGGTGAAGGGGGAAAGGTGGCACCTCCAGCTGCTCTGAGTGACCCCCTGTGCAGAGCGGCATCGACAGATGCCAAAAGCAGTGGCCCCCAGGGCCCTTTGTAGAAGGGCATGAATGGATCTCTGCCTCATCCCACTCAGAGAGGGGCGTTTGCCTTAATTATTATTTATTATTTCCTTTTCCGTAGCAACGAGGAGCCCCAGCCATGGAGCAGGCCCCCATGGTGCTGGGCGTTGTACAAACACAGAACAAAAAGATGGTCCCTACCCTGAGAATTTCCAATCTGTGTTCTTGACAAGAGACAACTGCTGCCAACAGACCAACAGGGGGAGTACAAGGAAACAGAATTGATCAGCATGACAGGCAGGGTCTCTGCACACCTGCAGCTTAGCCGTTGGCAAGTGCTTTGCAGGCCTCCTGGCAAAGGCGAGTTTGGAAGGAGGCTACAGGGGTGGATGTTTAAAGACAGCAGCCTGCCAAGCATGTGGGGCAGCATGGGAGGAAGCATGATGGCTTGTCTGAAAATGGAACAAGTGGGTGGTGGAGGCTGGCAGCATGAGCTGGTCAGAGGCAAGAGTTGACGTCTCAGTAGTAAATGAGAGAGGATAGGGAGGGTGGGACAAGGGCCGTGAAAGTGAAAACAGGCAGCTTGATACGACAGGGAAGGGGCAGCCGTCGGAGGGATGCAAAGAGAGGAGTGATGTGGTCAGAGGGCTGGGCTAGGGAAATGATCTGTGCAGCAGCATTCTGAATGGCTCCAGGCAGGGCACGCCAGCAGTTGTCAAGGCCAGAGAGAAGGATGTTGCAGTAACTGAGACATGAGAGGATGAAGCCTGGGTGAGAGTTTTACCTGTGTGGATGGATAGGAAAAGCCGCATCTTAGGCTATGTCTACACTAGCGCGGTTAAGTCGACCTACGCTACGCAACTCCAGCTGTGTGAATAATGTAGCTAGAGTCAATGTACCTTAGGTCGAGTTGCCACGGGGGGTCGACGGGAGACTTACCTCACTCTTCTTGTCTGGCGCAGAGTACAGGGATTGACTGGAGAGCAATCAGCTGTCGATTTGGTGGACCTTCACTAGACCCGCTAAATCGACCGCCAGTGGATCGATCGCAGAGCATCGATCCCGGCTGTAGCGTAGACTTGCCCTTAGGGATGCTGTGCAAAGGGAATCTACAAGATTGGGACGTAGCCTGGATGTGAGAACCTGGAGAGAGGTCTGAGCTAAAGATGACACCCACCTCACAGGCCTGAGTGAACGGCATGATGGTGGTGCTGCTCACAGCAATCAAGAAAGGCGAGATCAGGAGGGGGAACTGAGAACTGTGTTTTACACACATTGAGCTTGAGCTGATGGCTAGACATCCATGAGGAGCTGTTCAAGGGACAGGTCAAGATTTTCGCATGGACAGAAGAAGACATCTTCGGAGCAGAGGTAGATCTGAGAGTTGTCAGCAGGGACCCGGCAGTTGAATTTGTGTTTGCAGATGAGATTACCCAGAGCTGAACAAGGAGCTCAGAGTGGTGTTATTTCGATCCCCTTTGTATGCTGCAGCCCTGCCAATGAGAGACAGCCATCCTGCCCCCAAACTGCAGCATCCCCATGCCACCAGTGCCAGGGAAGGAATGGGGCATGCCGGTCCCTGCTGACTCTCCCACTGGAGGCTGGGTTCTCTGGGGAGTGGTATTACAGCTCCAGGCAACTGAGATCTGTTCCTGGAAGTTTTCTTCTGCCTTTTTGGTGGCAATGGTGGGAGGCTAAATAACAATTTCCCCAAGCAACCCAGCAGCCTTGCCCCCACTCCATATCCCTCCCTGAACCCCTTCTCCATGATCCCAATCCCTATCTGCACCACACTGTCACTGTTCTCAGGTGCCCCACGCATACAGTGCTCCCGGCCTCTCAGAAGCACGGAGCACGTTGCAGCTGGTAATCTGCACGTGCTGTTAGGGCTGGAACAGCCAACTCTTGTCGTTTTACCTTTGTCCGATTGTTTTTTCATTCGCCCTGTTCAACCTTGGATGATGCTAAATAAATGAGCAAGACATTTGCAGAGAAACAAGTCCCACGGTGCTTTGGAAATTGCATTTTAACAGGACCCAATTTACGCTCCACAGTAATAGCCAGGAGATGGTGGTTAGCAACAGGAAACTGATAGCACCAATACACTCAGCAGCCCTGAGATGAGAGCAAGGGCCTTTGAGTACTGCTGAGTCCCCCTCAAAGGGCGTGCAGTGAATCGGCACCCAGCCATCAGAGTGGAAATGTGCCACAGCCAGTCCATCACCTTGTTTCAGTGCAGTGGGATTCTGGGGGCCATGAATGGCCACTCAATGCCTGGCAGTGTTGCTTTAACCCAGCAGCAGCCAAGAGTGGCCCCAACGCCATATCTGGCCTCTGGAGGTATATGGCACCCCCGAGCTGCATTCCTCTTTAACACAGCCTTGGGGCCTGCAGAAACCGTGTTCCAGGCTGCTCAGGAAGGTAGCATGTTGGGAACCGTCGTCTCTGTGGGCCGCACTTCCCTGCGAGAGCAGCAGCAATCTGCTCTGTTTCCGTCCAGTTAGGTGTGACCCCTGAGGATCCCAGTACTTAGCAACAGAGCCCTGGGTTGGGCGTAATCTGAAAGTGAACCCTGCTTTAACCTTTGGGTCCCTCCTAAACTTGGATGTTACCTCCCTCCAGCTCTGATGGGCTGCAGCATGGCAGGAAGTCAGCGCTCCCCCATCCTCACCCCCTGAGGCTGGAGACAGCCTGAGCATGCAGGTGCCTTTTCAGCAGAGATCCTTTATAGAGAAGAGAAGCCAGAGAGAGGAAGAGCAGTTTAGCCAGGCGAGGGATTGCTTGCCAGCCTTGCCGCAGGCTGTGTGAGCTTGCAGCCACATACAGCGTGTTCATTTGGTGTGGGACCCCCATGTCAAGAAAGCTCCCCCTCACCTCCTAGCCCTGCCTTAGCCTGTGTTGGCCTGAGGGTGTCATTTAAACTACCTAATGATTGAGAATGGGGCTGGTGGCAAGGAACATCTCCATTCAAATCTTGACCCCTGCTATGGCCTTGGCCAAGTCACTTAATTGCTTGGTGCCTCAGTTTCCCCACTGGTAAAAGGGGGGATTGTAGCTGCCCCCATGGGTGTGCCGGGAGTAGGGAACATTGGTAAGGTGCTTTGTAATGGTGAAGCTCTAAGATTAGAGAGGCAATGGACAGCAAGGAAATCTGAACTTCCCAGCTGGCCCCCTCTCGGTAAAATGGGCCAGCCCGAACTCCCAGCTCCAAACTCCGCATCCTTGCAGGAGCTCTGAGCAAAGTCTGCAGCTCAGGCCTAGCTGTTAAGTGCTAAGCTGGCTACCAATCAAATTGCAGGCCTCACGTCAGTGAGTAGCAGCAAGTGGGGCCCGTGCCACCTGTCTAGTCACACTCCCTGGGGTGGCAGTGCGCAGGAGGGAGCAGGGGACTGCCTGCTGGATAAGCCACCCACCCCCTCCTCGAGTCCCACTCAGCCGGGTAGCGAGCCGTGCAGTGGTTCCTTTGCGAGCGTGTGGCGCCAGCGTACTGCCTGTACAGACTAGTCCTCGGGGAAGGCTGTGCAGCTGCAGAGGGAGTTCGAGCTGAGCTCCCAGGCACAGGCAGGCTCTCACTAACCCTGCTTCCTTTCATGGTGGGGATTTTCTGTGTGGGGGACAGAAGAGCGAGAGTCAGGGTATGGCCAGGGCTGTTAGGAATGGAGAGCCTGGCAATGGGGGAGGGGGGGTTGGCTCTGAGGGCAGAGCTGTGAAGGCCTCGGGCTTAGCCAGTTCTGCTAGGTTTGGGCTGGCTAAGGAGCCACTTGCTCCCATGGGATGAGGTGGAACCTCATTTCACCATAAGTTCTAGTCATAGGCTAGGGGATTTCTCCCTGGCAGCCAGTGTACAGCATGATCCTTCCCCTAGGATGGCTGAGACACAGCATGGTCCATAGAAGGTAGCACAAGACAGGGAACTGGCCTGCAGCCCTTCATATCATTTGCTTTAGCCGGCTGTGGCAACTGCCAACTCTTTGGCTTAAGCAATGAGCAGAGGGCAGGGCTGCATCAGCTGAGGTTGTGTGTGTGAGAGGTGTTACCCTCTCATGGCTGGGCCTTCCGAGAAGATAAGGGACCTCCTACTGCTGCCAGGAGTTCTTTAATTGACAGAACTGGGTTCTAGTGTGGCTCCCAGCTCTGGCTGTGATTCAAGCAGTGATTGTGGCTGTTATTTGCAGAACAGCGATGTGTTACAGCGCTAGGTGATACACGAGGGAGTTTTCCATAGGTGCCAGGAGCTTAGAGCCCGGGTCTGTTGCCATGGGGCTCAGCAAAGCTAGGGGAACAGGCCCTGAGTAGGAGCTGCAATGGGCCAGACCTTAGGGTGAGGGGTGCCTTCTGTGCTCTCAGAGGAAAAGATGAATGTCTAGTCAGGCTGACAAACCAGGTTTCAAAGCAGCCAGGAACAGAGCCTCTGCCCCTGTCCTGCATCTCAAACACTACTCACCTTGATCAGTCCTGCCTGGTTTTCTCTTGGGAACCCAGGCAGTGTCATACCTGCTGGGTGCAGGTATTGCCATTGCTTCTGCTAGATGGGTAAAGGGATGGAAGAGTTGTTAACAGCATGCGAAGGTGTCAGGGTTGGGAATTGACGGAGGGTGTCTCCGCATTCCTGGAGACAGCTGCTGCTAACACTGCACTGGGGAGGGACTGCAGGCAGCAGATTGAAAGGATGCACCCGAAGGCAGCATTGTCAGCAGCTATTCAGGGCCCCTGTGCCAATTTACCAGGCAAGACTGCGTCTGAGGGCACTTAATACGCTGCATGACTGGGCACTAGGGTAGGGAACCAGTCACAGAAAGCTGCCCTACCAACACTGGCACGTAGAGCGGTGGCAGGAAACCACTATAGTGCCATGTCTGTTTGATGTATACTGAGTAACACTGAGACGCTACTGCATCACTCACTAAACCAGACGGTGCTGCAGAGTATTCCCATCAGACTGTGCACACATTTTAGTGGGAGAGCACGATCAGTTTCCGTATCTTTTAAACGCCGTGAACACGGGCCAGCTGTCATATTGTAAATCTTCTGCATACACCACTGAGGCAGAGATGATCAGAAAGCCAGAGATTTCCCTTGGGACATTCAGCTGCTGGAGTTAGAAGGCCTTTCATGCCGGGGGAAATGTTCATACAGCAGGGAGTCCCAAAACTTTCTCATGCATTTTTGTGATTGTCCTTATGGGTACTTTGTTACTAAACAGAGTAGTAGGAATCTCCAAACATTCACTAGGGATAATCCTGCCCCCCCGACCCCCAACCCCACTCCCCTCAAACCTGGATGTTTTTTCTCACATCTCCTGGGTGTGTCCTTATAGGTGGAACCGTAGCAATGCTGATATTAAGGTTGCCTAGCAGAAATGCTTTCAATTAGATTAGCTCGACCTATAGTCCCTGCTCTTGTAACCCCTGGGGTTTGCAAAACCAAGCGGGAGCTCTCCCCAGTACATACTCGCGCTCTCTCATGCCATTTGCAGTGCAGGCCAGAAACGCTGCAGGAACGTGGCCTTTTTGTATTGTGAGTCCCGACCACACCCTAGCACCGCAGCAGCAGCAGCAGCCAAAATGGCAAAATGATCCTTAGACAACGTTAACCGCCTGCTTTTGCATCTGAGAAATGTCTCCACTCAGGTCAGGAAGATCGGCCCTGTGGAGTTAGTTTTGTTTTTCCAGTCAGAACTGCCTTGCCCATTTATCAAACACACCGAGCAGGGTGCATCAGAGAGCCGTCACCCAACAAGCGATTGTCCCATGGAGAACTGACTGCAGTGGGGTTACGGTCCAACCAGCGTTCCGCATTCCCTCCTCCTGAATTTGTGTCACCAGCCATTTCATTTCCAGTCCGGAGAGATCGGGGGAAACTTCCCTGCTGCGTCTCACAAAGGGGATCACACCAAAATCCTGTCCTCAACTGCAGGAGTGACGGACAGAATCAGCTCAGGCCAAACCGTGAGCCGCTTCAGTGGGATTCGGAGCAGGGAGACTCTGCCGCCCCCGCCCTTCTGCTTCAAGGTCATCACGGCCAGTAGAAAGAACACGTTGACCTGACCGAAGCATTAGAAACCCGTGACGATGCCACAAACAGACTCTGTGTATTTGGGGGTTTCAGTGGGCACCAGGGAGGTTCTTTGATGTCTGTTGTTTTTCCCATTGGCGTCCTGGGTGGATCCTGGGAAAATGGCCCCCTTCACCGCCATTCGTCTCCTAGCCACATCAGACCACGCTCCTACTCTGCTCCTCCGTGGGGTGGTGTCATGCAGAGCCTGGCGCCAGCACCTACCGCAACATCAAAGGTCACAATTCTAAAAGCACAAATTACAAAGGGACCGAAGGAGGAACCTTTGAAACAGGGTGAGATGTTTTATAAACAATCCCCCGCCCGCCCCCGCCCTTCTTCCCCTCCATGTAACCGATAGATTCTCAGTGTGGATTGTTTCATTCAAATAAAGCTGCAGTATTCAAATGAATGAGCATGTGTGTCAGTCTGTCAGGGTGTGCGTGGAGGTTAATACCTCCAAACACATGGGAGCGCTTGGTTCGGGGGACACAAAGTTTTGGGGGGGGGGGTATTAGCTCTGGAGCCACACTGCAATGTGAGGGGGTGTTGCTAATGGGGGATTGCTTAGCTCTGAGTCACCCCATTGAAATTGGGGGGGGCTCTGTTGTCCCCCATGCAGAGGCCTTTTCTTCACATCACTGACACTTTTGTACTACACTGTGCTGACGCGCTTTCTTTTCCAAAACTCCACCTCCTGCCCCAGCTGCCCAGCCAGAGGCTGCGGAGGTTGCTGCTGTTGCTAAGCAGTAGCAGGTCTCTTTCTTTCTTGCACACAGACCTCTCCCACCAGGGACTGGGCAGCAGCTTGAAAACAAGTCTAGTCTGGGAAACAAGCATGGGGCTGTCTGACTTTATAGCAGCGCTATCCCCAGCAGGGAGGTTCCGCCAAGGGACCAGTTCATATATGCACTGGGCCTTGTTCTACCTGTATGGAACTGGTGCTACACCCCCATTGCCCAAGCACCCAAAAGGGATTCTCAGGGGGAGATGACTGTTCCCTTCCCAGGGAAAAGTACAGGGCTATTCCAGCCTGTCTCTGTGTGCATTGCTTTATTATGGCACTGTGGACAGAGCTCCACTCTGCCACCCAAGAGACCTGGGCTTGATGCTTGTGCTCAGGTTCTCACGCCCTGGGCTAGTGGGAGCTGGAAGTACTGGCCCAGGGCTTAGTAGATGGCAAAGCCCTAGCTGCTAATTGCAATGTGCCCAAGCACAAGACTAATGGCAAACAGTAGGGGCATCTCTGCTCCAATTGGGGACCAGCAGACTATTTAAGCAATAGCCATGCTGACTACCTTTGCTATTATTGATGCATTAACTCAATGCCAGCTGGGATTTTGCTCTAGTACACACCACAGCTACTGGCACCAATAGAACTCAGACCCTCCCGCTTCAAAAGCACAGCCCCACTAGCACGTGTGCCATAGGAAAATCTTCATTAGCTCTTATCAGTACAGGATACATGATATGCAATTAAGCAGTTCTAATTCCATCCAGCAGAGGGCAGCAGGGTGTGCGTAAATATGCACACACACACACACCCCAACTACTTACATCTTTAGAGGTGGAGCCGGTCACGATGCCTATAGTTAAGGTTGTCTAACACTTTCCATTTTTAGGCCCTGTTTTCAGCTGGCTATAACTTTACAAAATGTTAACTGTGCAGGCTGAAATTTCTTATGCAGGGTGTCTGCTTCAGGCAGATTTTTTTTTTTTAATTTCAACTCAAATAGTTCAGCTGTTTCTGAGAGTGGGGCTAGGGAAAAAACATTGTTTTGTCCAGGTTAAAAATTCTTACAGCTGCTTAGTTGAGAAGCTCTAGTCCCTCCATGCTCTGCAGAGAGAGTTGAAATCTTTAATTACATGATCATATACTATTTTTTTCCCCACAGGACCACTGCTGCCTCATTCAGCGCACAGGCTGGACCTGCTCTGGGGATGAATTGGGTGGATAATGAAGGAAACGGTTGTAGGTAGGACCCCCCCCCCCCGCCTCCTTCACTGCAGCAGTTGGAAGGTGCTTAGTGAATGAGGCAGGGGATTGTAAGAAGAGAAAGGATGGTCTCATGGTGAAGGAAGTTGAATGCTGCCCTCGCGAACTGGATTGTCTCTCTACCTCTGCCACAGAATTCCTCTGTGTTGCTGGTCAAGTCACTTAAACCAAAATTTTCACAGGTGGCCACTAATTGTTTGCTCCTCATTTGGTAGGCATCCAACTTGATACAGCTGGAACTCAATTTGCAGAAGTGCTGAGCCACCTGCAACCGAAATCAGTGGGAGCTGTGCTTTGAACAGCTAACCTGCAATGTACTGCTAAGAATTCTGAAACAGTAGGTCGGGGTAGGCAACCTATGGCACACGTGCTGAAGGCAGCACACAAGCTGATTTTCAGTGGCACTTACACTGCCTGGGTCCTGGCCACCGGTCTGGGGGGCTCTGAGTTTTAATTTAATTTTAAATGAAGTTTCTTAAACATTTTTAAAAACTTATTTACTTTACATACAGCAATAGTTTAGTTATATATTATAGACTTATAGAAAGAGACCTTCTAAAAACGTTAACGTATTACTGGCACGTGAAACTTTAAATTAGAGTGAATAAATGAAGACTCGGCACAGCACTTCTGAAAGGTTGCCAACCCCTGCAGTAGGGCCAAGGCGTCTCATGTTGGGCGTCTCACGTTGACAGTTTTGGCCTTAATCTCGCTGTGCCGCAGGTCTGCGTGTGTAAAATGGAGGTGATACTAATAATATCACTTCCCCCGAAAAGCTGCTGTGATGTTAATTTCATTAAAGTTTGTGAACAGTGTGAATGCACCAGAGAAGTGTCCACGATGATATTACTAAGTGTGTTTTCCGGGCAGGGATTGGATGGTGTCTGTAAATAAGGCCTGGGGCCAGACATTGAACGATGAGGATAAAAAGAAATATTGACTAACTAGACATTAATTGAGTAACATCCATGCTGTGCACTGAATGAGAATGGAGGGGTCCAGTAGAAAAAACAGTAGGTGATTGTGTAATTAAAGATTGTATCATAATGCATATGCACGCATGGGCTGCTTTAAGGTTGGCCAGGCCACCTTAATTCAGGCATGTCCTAACTTTCGAGTGCTTGATTTTGCCACTTTAATGTAGCTTTGTTTGGCTGCAAGGCAGAGCTCCAGTGTCACAGATGCACAGAGCACTTCACAATAGGTAAAACGAGCTCTGGCCCCCAAGGAATGGTGGCTGAGTCCATTTCTGCAAAGCCCAGTCCAGCCCTACAACCCAGCTCCCCGAATCAGAGGAGCGACTGCCATTCTTATCTGTAAGCAGCTTGGTGTGTGCCTCTTTTACGTCGGGGCCCCTCACACTCCCTGAATCTCTTCCCCAGTAAAGAAGGCCCCACTGGCATCAGAGAGGGCTTTGGGCAACGGTTGTCACACCAGCAACCAGGTGGGGTGTTTCGAGAGCCCTCATGCCTTCTGGCACATGAAACACAGGTGGCTGCAGCGAGAGGTGAGCTGACAGACAAACCTGTTATAGGCATCAAATGGCATGGCCAGGAAACAGGCCTGGCCCGCAGAGCGTGCAGGTGCCGCAGGATGGGCACAGATTTTACAATGCTGCCACCCTGCTCAGCTAGCCTCACTTGGGCTCCGGGTGCCTCAGCCCGTCTCTCCCCCACCCTGATGTAGGTGGAAGGAAAGTTGAGTGGGTCTGTGGGGGTGGAATTCACCAGAGAAAATATTTCCAGCTGCTTCAAGCAAATCAGTGCTAGATGCTGGCGGGGGAGGTATGGCATGTGCCTCACCTCTCACCCCTACAGTTGCCAGGTGTCCGGTTTTCAACTGAAACACCCGCTTGAAAAGGGACTTGGCGGCACTGGTCAGCACCACTGACCGAGCCATTAAAATTCCGGTTGGCGCAGGGTTGGCAAGCTCCTGACCCAGCTCCACCTGGCTCCCGGAAGTGGCTGGCATGTCCCTCCAGCTCCTAGGCATAGGGGCAGCTCTGAGTGCTGCCCCTGCCCTGAGCACCAGCGCTGCAGCTCTGGAGGGAAATGCCAGCCGCTTCCTGGGAGCCACCTGAGGTAAGTGCTGCCCAGACTGTGCACCCCAAACCTCCTCCTGCACCCCAAACCCCTGCCCCAGCGTACACCCCCTTGTGTACCCCAAACCCCTCATCCCTGGCCCCTCCCCAAAGCCCAGACCCCCAACCAGAGCCCTCACCCACTCCTGCCCCCTAACCCAGAGCCCCCTCCCACATCCTGAACCCCTCATTTCTGGCTCCACCCCAGAGCCTGCACCACGAGCTGGAACCCTCCCCCCACCCCGCACTCCAACCCTCTGCCCCAGCCCAGAGCCCCCTCCTGCACCCCAAACCCCTCATCCCCAGAGCCTGCACACACACACCCCAGCTGGAACCCTCCCACACGCCAACCCCCTGCCCCAACCTAGTGAAAATGAGCGAGTAAGAGAGGGTGGGGGAAAGCGAGCTATGGCGGGAGGGGGGAATGGAGAGAGCAGGGACAGGGCCTCGGAAAAGGGACAGGGCAGAGGGCAGGGCAAGGGTGTTCCATTTTCTGCCATTAGAAAATTGGCATCCCTACTCCCCCCTTCAGGTGCCCTGCCTTCCTCGAGTGGTGCATTGGACTAGAAGGGGTGGGGACTGAGCACAGGAATAGAAACCAGGACACCTGGGTTCGCTACTCCAGACTCTGCCACCCATTCACTGCACACCCTTAAGGGCAAGTCCCTGCCCATCCCTGTGCCTCAGCTGTAACATGGGGCTAATGCACGGGGGGGGCTGCACCAGCTACTCTTAGTGCCTTGAAGCTGGACCATACATGAGAAATACTGATTCTCTGCCAGGCTAGCAGGACCAGGCAGCAGCATCCCCCACACAGCAGCCAGACTTGGGTATGTGCGTATGGGGCCTGCAAGCTGCCACAGCAGAGACGCAGGTCAAGACCCGGGTGGTGCAGAGACAGCTTCTCTACTTGGGAGTTTCCCCAGGCAAAGCCTATAGGTCTCAGGCAAGAGTCACCATCGGCTGCTGTCATACAATGGGGCCATGCTGGGCTTGGGGGTAGGTGAGGACATTGGGACAGGGAATGGGGGAGAGAAAACAAGACACCAGCAGGGCCAGGGAGGAGCACGTGTAACCCATGGGCAAGTGTACGTTACAGAGGCTATGAGCTGTGACAGCCGACAGCCAGGGAGGACTGGTTCCTGAGCTCAAGCTGGAGCAGTTGTTGCTTTTTTTGGTCAGCAGGTCCCCAGTTCAGTCCCCGGTGTGCAGGGGCAGCTCCAGGCCCCAGCACGCCAAGCGCATGCTTGGGGCCGCAAGCCACGGGGGCCGCTCTGCCAGCGCTGCGAGGGCGGCAGGCAGGCTGCCTCTGTCGGTTTGCCTGCGGAGAGTCCGCCGAAGCCACGGGACCAGCGGACCCTCCACAGGCAAACCGCCGGAGGCAGCCTGCCTGCCGTGCTTGGGGCGGCAAAATCCTTAGAGCCGCCCCTGCTGGTGTGAGGGCACAAGGGTGGCGGTCACACAGGCCCAGTGTGGAACGAACAGTGGGAGTGAAGAGTGCTCAGCCTGGTGACAAACAGATTCTTGCCTAACCTTATTTGCCTTGGGAAGCACAACAAAGGGCTCACCCAACCTCCTTCACATGCCTGAGGCTGAACTCCACAACCTGTGCTCCAGGTACACCCCCACTGAAGCCATGTGCCCACAGCAGCAGGGCACAGAAACTTAAGGGAGGTTCATGTGTCCCACTCCAGGGTGCTGATCTCAGCCAAGGGCAGCAGCATCTCATCTGGTTGCAAGTGAGGCATGGCAAGCATGACAATCCGGGCTGTGCCGTGGGACACCAATGCACAGCCGCTGTGAGGGGGAATGGAGCGGGCTGTGTCTGCGCACTGTGTCCTCAGGCAGTGGGGCCAATCCGCAGGGGTTAGGGAGATTCCTGGCAGGGATTGAGCCACCTAGGAGGGCTGTGCAGGTGCAGGCTGGTGATCCCTGTCCCTGCTCCAGGGGAACTCCCTGCCAGAGAGGACTTGGCTCCTTGCACTGACAAAGATCTATTAAGCCTCATCCATGAGCAAGCGCCTGTGTGCAGTAATATCCTGCACAGGGCAATGCCAATTCCAATCAGAGCGAGAAATTCATGCATCCTGGGTACACCCCGATGAGGCGATCTGCTATGTCTCACAGCCGCTGGTAATAGTTATGTTACCTCTGTGGCTCAACAGCAAATCCTGGCAGGTGGGCTACGGGGAGGGGGGAGCGTTAGCAAAAGCAAAAGCATCTGGCAATCCAGCATCTTAGTGTACTGGCAAGTTCAAAGGCTCCCACAGCGCTTCCTAGACTGATATGCAAATCCCTCAGTCCACCACTGCAATGCAGCCACTTCTGGGGCGGAGCAAGCTGTAGATGATTTGAAGGGGGCATAGCGATCCCACGTAACAGTTTAGGACAGGAAGTAAAACAGCCTATTGTATTGAATTGGAGCTGCGGGATGCATTTAGCAATGCACTGTAATTTACGCAGGGCTAACTCCTTGACTCATACAACAGTCACCATGGAATCATTACTGATGACCCACCCACAGCTTTGGCTAGTCAAGGTTTAGTTGTTGCAAGCCACTTCCCTTGGGAGTGGATCCTAATGCAACTCATGGTTTCCTTTGCTCGGTTTCATCCCGTTCGTCTCAGCCTACACCAGCCACTGCCTCTCCCTTCTTGGTGTCCATGCTTTTCAAATACTCACACAAGATCATCCCACATCCTTATAGTCACTGGTTTGCCACACAGCAGAGCCTCTCTCTGCAGTACAGTGCAGGGAATAACCACATCCCTGAGCTCCAGCCGCACACCCAGCCCTGGAGAGCTAGTAGGGGCACATAGCGCCAGGAGTGCAACACTCCAGCGGTAGGACATGTTTTGCCTTGTACTCTGGAGCTGGGTTCAGACTCCCAGCTGTGGCAGTCTGTTGCCATCTGTCCCCAGGATTCCAGACATTACTTCCTCAGCTCAGCTCGCCATGCTGTTTTCCAGCAAAGTTCCCCTTCGGAGCCTTGTCAGAGCCAATGACAGCGGTGGAGCAGCAGCGCAGCACAGATCTGCCCACAGGCGGAGCCGAACCTCTAGGAAGGGACTTTGGGCCAATCTGGCAGCAAGTCCCAAAACCCGTTTCCTAGGGAAGGGAGAAGCAAGCATGGGGCATCGGGGGATAAGGCACCTGGCCAGCTGATTATAAGACAGAAGCTGGGTCCAATACAACCAGCCAGGAGACCAAAATGATGGCACCACCTTCCTTCCTTCTCACACATTCACTCTCCTACACTTACACAGGTGCCCATGGATTATCAGAAAATGACCAGCATCTCCTAAAACAGAGGGAGTTGGGTTAGTCCCCTAGTGTCTGAAAGGAGAACTGCCGGCCCTAGCCACACATGCCACTCTGCTCCATCTCTGCCCTCACCCACAGCCAATGTGTTGCTCTGACTTTTAGGATGCAAAAGACACTAGCTTCTAAGGTGGCCATATCCATCTATCACCCCCCTGAATGTTCTCTGCAGCCACACCTCTCCCTGCCTCTATGGGGCCATGGCTGCCTTTGAAGAGAATAAAAAGGAGGAGGGAAACCATTCTCTCTGGCCTATTTTCAATCAGGCATTACAACTAACAGATGCAGCATCGGCTGTCAGGAAAAGCAGCTGGCAAACTACAGCTCCCCTTGGTTAGCTCCATCCTAAGGGGTGTGCACTATTGCAACTGATTGGCTCCAAAAGCTCTTCCTCAGTGCTGGGCCCAAAAGGGTTACGTTGCAATCTCAGGCTGAACAGGACTAAGTCCCCATGAGCAGGACCCTAGCGTGCAGACAGGGGTGCACAGAATGAGAGCGCTGCCAGCGTGCATGCTGGAAATCCAGTTCAAGTGCTTCACCTGCTGGGTGCACAGTCTGCCCGCAAAGCCCAGGTGCAGTGTGTGAATCCCTTGCCAGCTGTTGCCTTTAGTGCTAGTGGCCCCTGGCTGAGAGCGCTCTGCTGCCTCATGCATTACAGCAGGGGTCATTAGCACCCATGGTAGGTACCAATGGGGTAGTGCTGGGTGTGGTCCCCCTACCGGGGCCTAAGGTCATTCCAGAGACCCCAGGAAATATCAGACCAGCCATTACCCCCGAGGAAAGAAGAGGACACAGAGGCCTGCACTCCCAAGTAAGGAGGCCCATTTACCTCCCTGCAGTGTAGGGTCACTGCCCTGCCCGGGTGGCAGGAGGGCTCTGCTCTGCTCTGGCCTCGCCCTCATGCTGCGAGCCACCTCCCACGGAGGGCGAGAGTCCTCACGCCGCAGGCGCTTACCTCGGAACACAGTGACCTACCGCACCCTGCGCAGCCACACGGGGCACCAGATGGGGCGGGGCGGAGGGAGCAGCTGCCAGGGCCTCTCAGTCAGAGGCAGGCTTGAAGTGACAGCAAGCAAACCAAAACAGCTGGCTTCTGTCTGCACGGCGGCATTCCCCAGGACTCTCATCCAGCCGCTAGCCAGCAGCATTTCAGAGAGAGCCTGGTGTGTGATCGGAGAGGGCTGCACAGAATTGGGCAAGGATTGCCCCGTTTTTAGCCTCCACATACTCAGATCCTCTGGGCTGCGCTCTTAATATCCATCTTTTCTTTGTTCTGTCAGTGAAAACTGCCTCTTGCTTTTGGGAACAACAACAAACACAAACCAAAAAAAAAAAAAAAAGAAGCCTGAAAAGAGCAATTCCTATTATCAGCACTCCCTGGCTCTGCCAATACCCCAACCCCGACTCACAGACCCACCCCTGTTATTTTAGTGCCCCCACACACAGCTCTGCCCCTGCCCTGCCCCCATGACCTGCAGCCAGCCACTCCCCCGCCCCCCCCCACACACACACACACACACTATCCCAGCCCTGGGCTTCCCACACACAACTCTGCCCATGCCCCTCACCCCTGACCTGAAGTCCCCCCCACCTCACCATTATCCCAGCCCTACGCTCCCCACACACAGCTCTGCCAGTGCCCCTCGCCCCTGACCTGCAGCCCCCCCCCCCCCCTGCTATTCCAGTTCCACCCCAACCCCACCAGTTCTTCTAATGGCCCTCAATCTTCATCAAGAGCTCTCAGCTAGGCATTCATGCCTGGGCCGTTAGGAAATCAAAGAGCCTGAAACCATTTGGTCCTTTTTTTCGAAGGAGCTGACAGCAAAGCCGTAAAAATGAAAGATTCTTAAAATAACATGCAGCACGGAGAAGTCATGCAACTCCAGTGCCCACCACCTCTCCCTCCCAATGTTCCTAGATGCCTGCACCAGCCTCATCAGCCTTCTTCATGACAGTCTCCATGATTTATGGTGTTAATAACCAAGCTTGAATCCAGCTGCACCCCCGGGGCTCAGAGCCAACCACTCAAATGCATCACGTTGCGTGCTCCAGTGCAACATAGAACAGCGCTTCAGAATGACCCCATCATTACTCCTCTGCCCAGGAGGGTTCTCTGGACAGACCATCCCCCTTGCTGGGCTTGGAAGACGGATCTTCCATGTCCTTCCTCGGTGGGAGTGGGCTTCTGCATCTTTCCTGGGGGCACCCATCATACCACCCATAGATGGGCCCATGAGACACCAGCCACACCCTCCCCTCCATCTTCCCCCAGGAGCTCTCCAGGGGCCAGAAGAAGGCCTGCTGTCTCTTATGAGTCAGTCATGGAACCTCCTTACAGACGCTGGGCAGGTACACTGTGTGTATGGGCAGGGGGAAGTGGGGAGCAGCTGAGGGGACCCAGGACCACCAGGCTCAGCTTGGGTTTGGGGGTTAATTTGACTACTGGGCCATCTGACTAGGTGACCCTTTGCTGTCAGAAGGGCCTTTAGAGTGAGAAGAAAGTGAAGGCCAGGGAGATGGGGGTCAGGAGCGGGTTTCAGGCACAAGGGGACCGGTGTGGAAGAAGTGAATGTGAGGAGCAGCCAGTCTCATGGCTTGGGTGGAGATGAGGGGGGAGGCCCTGAAGCTGGAAGTGGAAGCTGCAGGGTTAGTCTGAGCCAATGAGTCCTTGCCCAGACTATGACCTCTAGTGGCATTTGGAACCACTTCATAGCCTGGCTGACTGTACCCATGGCTTCCCATCACACACCACCATCTATTTCTGGGTCGGCAACAGGTAGATAACACCGCAGCCTTCACCAGCAGCCCAGGCCGGCGCATGGCTGGCAGGGTCTAAGGCTCCATACATGCCCGGGCTGCCCCCAACACCATGCTCAGCAGGAAACATCCTACCACTGGCCTTTCCCCGGTAATGCAGAAAGGGGGCATGGAAGGGAGGCTTTTGTCAGCAGTCTCCCTTCGCCTGTCCCCGCCCCTCCAGCATGCCCCTAAGGCCCAGCTGTCTCCCCACCTCCCTCGTGCCTGTTCCTCAGGCTTAGCCCCTTTGCTTCCATCTGCACTGTGAAGCGAGTCACTTAGAAGCTGCAGCAAGGAGCTGACAGGCTCCAGTTAGTCTCTGAAGAGCCTGGCTGCTGCTTTCCGAGCTCTGCTCCTCAGCACAGAGGCAAAGCGCTTTGCATGCTTGCCAGCGAGCGGGGCAATGAGCCTGTCACCAGCTCCACACTAAGCAGCTCCCTTTGCTGTCCGTGATACGCCAGCCATCCCCACGCTGCAGCTCAGGGCCCCAGCTCAGCCCGACTGCCACTTGACATCCTGCTCCTAAGCGAGTCTCACCTTGTGCTGCCAGGAGCCCAAGGCAGACTGCAGGCCTTTGCTGAGCCCAGCGGGGGAGCGCAGAGGGGCTGGAACAATTTGTATAGTGGGGGTGCTGCGAGCCATTGAACCAAACTGTGGACCCTGGATAGAATGGAAACCGCTTCAAGTCAGAGGGTGCTGCAGCCCCCCCCCCAGCACCCCTAGTTCCAGCACCCATGGGGGAGTGGGGAGGAAAGGAAACAGAGGGGAATAGGAAAGTCCCACAGGACCCTGTCCAGTCCCTGAGGAACAGGAGCTCATGAGCTGTTCAACTGGGGCCATTTGCTTTGCTTTGCTTTTAATGCTCTTTAATAGCTTCATCAAGGAGTCAAGGCCTTAGGCAGGGCTCCCAGTGCCTGGGAAAGTGGTGTCAGTGGGGTTAATGGTGGGTGTGGGCAGGTTCCCCTCCTGCCATCCACATCCCCATGGGGTTTGATGGAAGCAAGGATTATGTCTGGTCTGAGTGGGCCCGACTTTGAGCACCTGCAGCTCCCATTGACCTCAGCTGGACTTCTGGCCCCTCAGTATCTTTGCCAATGAGCCCTGTTCCTGTGCTGGGAGGCGCTGGGCCCCACCCGCCAGTGATCTTGGCCAGGGCATCTTGGTGGAGGAAGCAGAAGCCTGGAACTGCCTCGCCATGCTGCCAAACAAGGATTCAAGAGTGGAGGTGAAACAGGCATCTGCCTAGTGCTGAGAGGGGACAAAACCCCACCTTCCCTGGCACAACATCACTGGGCCTGCTGAGCCCAGGCACCTTTGGGGATGGGGATGGAACAGTGGCTAGATGTGTAGTCTCCTGCCTGCCTGGCAATCAATGCACACTCTCCACCCCCGCAGAGAAAGTGTTCCACGGACACAGCCCAGCCCACGTGCACACGTGCAACACAAGCACCAACTTAGACGTGCCTGCACGAGCAATGGGCAAGCCTCCAAAGGTTGGGGTCTGAGGCCAGCTGAGAGCAGCACCCCAAGATGTAGCAGTTCACCTGCCCTCCCTGCCGCCACGAAGCTGGAACTGCTCCCGCTCACACCTGCCCCGTGCCATTCCCAGAGGGCTCTGCTCTCAGCTGGGCCTCACTCATGGGCACCATTTGGGCATTCCCTCTTCAGGAGGGCCCAGGCTGGCACTCCTGGAGTGAGCAGGAGCCAGGAGAATGAGCCAGCAAACAAGCCAGCAGGCTGTAAGCAGTTAACAGCTTGACTCAGTAATAGCATCAGCAGCGCTTTCATGATGAATGAGCCCTGCCCCGTGGAAATGTCACTGTCTGAACAGCGTGTGATCTCATTCTCCTTTGCCTCTGATCCCAACACAGCAGCCACACCAGGCCGAGCAGCCGCCTACCCTTGCTGAGCTGGGGTGACGGGGGCAGCCCCAGCCTGGCGTCCCTCCCCACATCTCCCCACGGTAGCGTGAAGATGCCCAGGCATTCCTGCAGCGGTGCTGGAAGATTTCATTAACACAGCCTACCCGCTTCAGCCCTGCTAGTTAATGAGACAGGGGCTCCCCCTCCCCTGCCGGAGAGGGGGAAAGTCTAAGGATGAAGGATGGTTTAGTTGAGGATTCAACCTTGTTATCTAATTCAAAACGCGGGCAAATGAGATAATTACGGTGAGCTATTGATTCGCAGCAACATGCTCCACGAATGCCAAAGCAATAACTCCCAGCTCAGTCGCAACAGCTGCCCCAGCTCCTCCCCCGGCCAGAGGAAGGAGGCACAGGCTTCATTTTTTTAGCATGGATCTGAGGTGCTGGATGGAGAGCCCTGGAGACTGAGCTACACTGAACAGGTACAGCCTAGGCAAGGGCAGAGCAAGCTTCCCCCAGCACCGTTTCCTCTCCACGCCCTCCCCCATGGTGTGCCTCCAAACCTTCTTCTAAAGGCAACACCTCTGGGCGCTCAGATGTCATGCTCAGGGCTCACAGCTGGGAGAAGAGAGATGGTCTTGTTGAGGCACTGGACTAGGACCCAGGAGATCTGAGTTCAATTCCCTATTCTGCCATGGACTTCCTCTGTGGCCCAGGGGAAGTCATGAATTAGGCGCTGTCCGCTTAGGGCCTGCTCCCACTGAACTATAAATATGTGTCTCTTCTGCCTCAGTTCTCCAGCCGTACAACAGGGATAATATTCCTCACCAGTGTGTTGTGGGGACAACGCCATTAATCAACGTCTGGGAGGTGCTCAGATACTCTGGTGATGGGAGCCGTGCCCCTTCAGTCCTGGCCTACGACAGGACTGCCAACACGAACATGTCCAGTTGGGTCCTGATCTTCAAAGGCTCCTAACTTCCATGGAAATCAGTGAAAGTCTAAATACTGCCAAGGATCTGGGCATTAGTGCACAATGAGATGGGCAACGATAGCAATAGGGATATTGGACTGAGGCCCAAACAACTCATTTCACACTTGTCATTGAGCAGCCATCAGATTGAAATGGTCACCACCAGTCTGGGTCAGATGTGAACCTGTGGCCTAGGGGCAACCAGCCAGGCCAGTCCTCCTGGAGTACCCGTGTAAAGGAAATAGAGTTTGCCATGTTCTCCCACAGCCCTGCCCCCTCAGGCAGGAGCATGGCTGTACATTTCAGACTCTGTTCTCCTGGCCTTGGACTGGCCAGCACTGGAGGAGGGAAATCCAGCTGCCTGCTTTTCCTCGGCAGATTGATTATTAGTGATTCGTTCCTGAAAGGACTTCTCAGATCCCAGTTAAGCTTGACAGCGTATTCTTAAAGGGCTCCTGCCCTATGGGCCCCTCATGAGAGGGTTTGAAACAGTGGCACCAAAGACATTGCTCTGTTTAATGGCTGATGAGTTTCACACAGAGAAGAGGTTAGCACACGTGTGAACATATGTCACAGCTCAGCACTCCTTGGGATATATACAGCACAGAAAGAGCTACCAACCACCATGACTAGGTGCATGCCCTTTTTATACAGCGTATGATTTACAAAGATATAAGCTGACAGATCTCCTGCTGCAGAGAACTTACAATCCAAAGGCACCTGTCTTGTAAGGTGCTGAACACCCTACACCTTCCAGGACAGTGATGCAGTCAGGAAGTTGATGCTGTATAAGGAGAGGAGGGAAGGCTGTTCCCACAACTGGGAGTCAGGAGATCTGGGATTTAGTCTGAGCTCTGTCACTTAACCTCAGTTTCTCCATCTGTAAAATGGGTGCCCATTATACTTCCCTACCTCTTCAGGGGTGGGGTGGTAACCCTTAATGTAGTCATGTCTTTAAAGTGCTTTGAGATCTTTGGCTAGAGAGAGCTATAGAAATGCAAAGGTTTATTATTATGATTATAAATGGCATCTACTCACTCTTATTGTCTGCTCCTAGTGTAACTTCAAGTCATATGATGATTATTTCCTGGACAAATGAGACTTCACAGACAACTTATGACCTTTTGTTCTAAAAACACAAGCACCTGCTGTTCATGCTAAAGGAGGCGCTACCTTCTTCCTAGACATTGCCTTAGGTTTCTCTCCTCCAGCTCCAGCTTGGAAGCCGTCTGTCCTCTCCACTCCACTCCACCAAAACTGCTCTCACCAAGGTTTCTAATCATCTTTCTGGCCAGCTGTAAAGGCCTCTACCTCCCATCCTCATCCTCCCTGATTTCTCCATGGCATTTGACGCTCAGTCACATTCTCCTTCTCAACATATGGTGCTCCCTGGGCTGTCACAATGTCCTTTCCTGGGTCTCTTGCCTTCTCTGGTCGGTCCTTCAGTATCTCTTTTGGCAGTTCCTCCTCTTTTCCCCTCTCTCTGTGGTGATCCCACAGGGCTCTGTCCTTGGCCCCCTCCTTTCCTCCTTCTACACCCTTTCTTTGGGCAATCTCATCTGCTCATACACCTGCGATCACAAGTATCAGACCCTACATCTCACAGGTCTGCCTGTCCTGTCCCTCCCATCCAATCATGCCACTTGACCTCTTTGACATCTCTTCTTGAATGTCTCACTGTCAGCTGGACCTCAACCTGGTGGAAACTGAACAACTGATCTTTGCTACCAACCCTCCCCATTCCTCCCATTCTCTGTCGCCCAAGAACACATACTCCTCCCTGTCACTCACTCAGACCTGTAACCTAGGAGTCACCTTTGACTCTTCAATCTCCCTCAACACTCACACCCAGGCTGTGTCCAAATCCTGCCACTACTCCTGACTTCCTCCTCTCCAAGAGGTGACCTTCTTTCTCGTCCAGACAGCAAGAATTCTAATCTGGACCCTCACCTCTCAGCCCCCAGCCTCTGCAGCCTCCCCTTCCCTGGGAGATGGCCTTCTATGCTGACGGCTCAGAAACAGACCTCATGATGCTTCTCTGTGAAGGAGCAAATTTCACCTGTGGAGAACACAGCTGTATTTCCACATCCTAGGAGAAGTTTACCTACTGTGTACTTGAGCTTGGTCCTGTTCCCATTGAAATCAATGGGAGTTTTCCAATAAAGACTGCAAAATAGCCTCACCCTCTAGCACTAAAACAAATGCCTTTACCAAGGAGTGAGGGGGGTGGTCAGATTTCCTTCTTAGTACTCCACTAATGCCCTTAGGAGGGTGGTTTTTATTTTCAAATCTGTTTGATCCTAATAATTCCCAGGTACTTAATAGCCTACACTGAAATCATTCATCAACTCCTTCAGGACACTGGCTGATGATTGTTATTTGAAATTTAACACCCCCAAACACTGATTAAAAACTATCCACTGATGGAGAACATATTTGTTTAGTTTACTCCAAGTTTATTAGATGTTAGACCTAATTAAAAGTTCTAATGCGTGGTAAATGCTTCTTTAATTACAGAGAGAAGAGGAACATTAGAATTGTGTCTTTGTAGAGAAAGTACATCTAATTAGGCGGGTATATTTAGGGCATTATTTCTATCTGTGTGAAACACTCTGCACTTTCTAAGTGTTACTTATCCCCGTCAGAGCTTTAAAACAATTTGTTCCAATTTAAAAATATGTTTTTAATTTTTTTCCCCCAGCACCAAATTTATCCTGAATGAAAGGTGCTAGAATGACTGTCATAGATTTATCGACTCTAAGGCTGAAAGGGCCCACGGTGATCACCCCGCTAGTCTGACCTCCTGGATAGCACAAGCCAGAGAACTGCCCTAAAACAATTCCTACAGCAGATTTTTTTAGAAAAACATCCAATTTTGATTTAAAAATTGTCAGTGATGGAGAATCCACCATGATCCTTGGTGCATTGTCCCAGTGGTTAATTACCTTCCCTGTTAAAAATTTATGCCCAATTTCCCAGGAGAATGAAGTCCCATTTATCTGCAGAACTGGTAACAAGCTTTGCGTAGATCACTGGAGGGACCTTCTCCTTTAAGAGTGAGAGGGGAGCTCAGTCTCCATAGCCCAATTCACTCCTTCATCTTACCCCTTAGGCCACCAAGAAGGCCAGCAATGGTGGTGGACATTTGTGAAGGAAACACTTGTCCCCTGGGAACTGGATTGAGACCCCACCCACCCAAGTTGATCCCACCAAGCAGGGGTCACTGATCTGCCACCAGATTTCCTAGGACAATATTGCAAAGGGCACACACGCACCCCGATGTGGGAAGCAAATAGTTGTCGTAGGGTGAAACTCCACCCTTCAGTCAGGGCTTAAGTGGTGCACAGGCCTGCGGGGGCCGTCTGCACAGGAGGTAACCTTCACGACAAAGAGAAGCATCAACAGAAACTGTACGAAACCAATTCATTTGCTTCCCCCTCACTGACCTAACAGACACTATTCTGCAGTTTCCTCCAGCTTTCTTGAAACAGACAATATCATCAGCGAGGCAGGCCTGAGACATTTGTTCCAGGAACAAAAGCTTTGCAGGCTTTGTCTGATAAGCCTCTCAAAGTTCAGTTACTCATCCTCAAGCAATCAGAGCATTTGGGGCCTGCAGCTCTGCTGGGAGATCTCCAGGAGGTCCTGTTTCTAGTGATGCTGGAAATACCTTGAGGTCGGCAACCCTGCAAAATGGAAAAATGTAGGAAAGGAAAACATTTAAACTCTACCCCCACTCCCCATCTTTTATAAAAGTCAACCAGCATTTTCCAAACCTCAGGAAAGCCTGGGGCTCTGGTTTGGGGCAAAGGTTCAGGACATCTCTTATTGGAGCAGGATTAGTTTGTTCCAGATGGAGACAGCAGTTTTTGTCCCAAGAACCCTGACATCACAACTATTATTACAGGCCCAGGACAATGGGGGTTGCACCTTGCTCTGCAAGTAGGAGTCCATGCCGAGCTGTCCTGCATGGAGCCCCTTTGATCCTTATTCCTTGCTCACTGCCACACCAGCTAGGCCTAGCAGGTTACCCACAGGAAACGAGCTAGATACACTTTTCTTCTCCACCCACTAGTTCTAGTCCTAAACTGCACTGACACCCTGGGTCCTTGGTACAGTTGCTCTAGCAAGGGTCCTACTCTGAATGAAACCAAGAGAGCCTTACTGGTGAAGTGACGCATTCTCATTCTGTGCCTGAAAAGGCACTTGGGAATACAAGCATGTATCACATCAGACATGTTCTGATCCAGCCCTCTCCCTCTTTGTAGGGAGAAAGGTATGTGGGGAAGTTGGTAGGAGCAGGTCTCTCAACATGCAGCCTAGAGTTATTCCCAGTAAACATTTGCCATCCAGCCCTCTTCTGTGTGGTCATTTTGGACAGTATTAGATGAGGTTTCACAACTCTCTGCATTCTGATTAGACCTATCGAGGCCACGAGCCTCTCTCTTTTGTTTGCAGTGGAGTTTTATTAACATTTTGTTATCTGTTATAATCCACTCAGCAGTCAGTTCTTTCTGTGAGATGCTGATCTAGTTGCAGCACGCAGGGATTCGCACAGGGTGAGTTCTCTGCTACCCTGGCTCACAGCTCTGCATAGGGTTTGCTGGGACCCTGAAATTTGGCCCTTGCTGGAGCAGGACATAAAAGTAACAGCTGCCTTTATTAGATGCAAAGCTGACAGGACAGTGAGTAAATTGTAACAGATCCATGCACACCTAGGACCCAGGATTTTTATCTGTACAGGTATTTATGCCACTTTCTTCTCTATGCTATCGTATCTGTCATGCTGCACACAGGTACTGCAGCCTCTCATGACTCCACAGTGACAATAGAACTAGAGCTCAGATCCTCCTGCCATGAAAGTATAGGCCCTTAGCGCTTGCCCCAAAGGAGAATCTGTTAGCAGTACAGCCCCTATGACACACAGATGAGTCTCACCCTCCTGACCTCAGCGTAGAATGATTCAGAGTGAAAAGGGCCTAGCTGAGGCTAGAGAGGTCCGCGAGTGAGAATTGTATTGGCAGCAGCACCAGCTGGAACACAACCGACAAGAGCCCTCCATCCTCTGAGTTCCAAGTGTAAGCTGATCAGTGGGTGGGTCTGGGAGAAGTTTCGCTCCAGGATAAATCATTGCACAGGTGGCCAGATGGATCTTTTCAGACCTTTCTCTGCAGCATCAGACATACGCTAATGTTGGGGATGAGAGAAGGAGCTAGATGAACATTGGCCTTGTCTGGTACAACACTGCCCTCCCTTATCCCTCCCCCCATACCCTTCCTCTACTGCTTGTCTTCATAGACTGTGAGCTTCTCAGGGCAGGTGCTGTCTCCCCCATGTAGCTGTATAAGGCATAGCACACTCCAGGCACTGCTGTAATACCAACACAACCTAACCCCTCCACTGCAGCTCCTGGAACACCAACAGCCTCCCTACATACAAGTGTGGTTTTGTGTGCCCCTGCACACACCAGTGCAACACCCCATCCCACTGACATGGTCCCCCAACTGGCTAATACAGACCCTTACCACCCCTCCAGCATACTGACTCAGGCTTTGTCTTCAGTGCAGAAAAGGTGTTTATTTGCAGTGTGAACCATCATGTGGTTTGGGGCAGCGAAGAGAGAGCCTCAATATCCCCCACATCGATCCAACATCCTCATTTGTTGTGATGCTTGGCCGCCGTGTCTCGCAATCCCTCAACCCTGCCAACTGTCGAGTCGCCTCTGGGCCGTGAGCACCACTTTCCCATTCCTGCTCACACCATCCTGCCAAGGACCGAGCTCCACCTCACCTATCTCCACCCCTTCGCCCCCACACGCATTCCCCTGGCACCCCCGCCTAGTGCCTCACCACGGCAGCTCTCCCGTAAGAGTTATTGTCTAGTAAAAGAGATATACAGAGCAGTGTCCAGACTTTGCACAGGTCTTAAATACACCATAAAACATTCAGCAGCTTTTGCGGCTGGCTCCCTACTCGGCTGCATTACAGATACAGGGCCTCCAGCAACTCATTTGTGCTCTGCCTCATTCTGTCTCCATACAGCTCTCTGGCTTGCGGGGCTGGCACAGCAGAGACTGTGTGGGCTATTCTAGTGCAGGTCTGGGAGAGGACCTGGACCTGGCAGCATAGGCAGGACATGGGACCCCTACCTGTATTTACCTGGCAGAACATTACCAGAGACAAAAGACTGGTGAACCTCAAGAGACTCACCTCAGCGAGTCCCTGATCCTGAGCTGAGGGAATTCTCCCCCCAACCCATCATGTCTCTGGAGCAACGGGCCCTTTTGCACAGGGCACCACCGTACGGCAAGTGCAGCACTGGGGCTATGCCGACTGACTAGCCTGGGATTTCAGTCCTACATGGGCTCCACCACCTAGCTGAGCCAGTCAGGTCTACGTCTTGCAGCCAGGGCCCCTCCATTCAGGCTTCTCTCTCTGTGTCTCTCTCTCACACACACACCCCTAGTGAAATAGTTACAGGCTGCAGAAAGAGGGAGGAGTGGGAGGAGAGCAGGCTGGCAGGGAAATCCATCTATGAAAGAAAGTGCAGGGGAAAGCAACATGGGGCATGGACGGGCTGCTTTTCTAGACGCTTGATCTACCCAGCTGAAGGATCAAAGGCCCCTACTCAGACCAGAGGGCTGGCATAAAAGGAAGCTTTCAGATAGTAAACTCTGAGCCCAAAGCATGATCCCAGCTGGAGACAGCAAGACTTACAGCACAACCAGATTCACATGGCGCTTTGGCTCAGCCACGTGTAAGGAACTTTAAGGATCCCATTTCCTTCCCTGGTGCCAAAAGGGGCAAGGTTAATATCCACTGCCCCCTGTGCGGTGGGTGAGGCCAACCTTGATTTGCAGGCACCCAGCCATTTGAAGGGGAGATCTGAGATGCCCCGGTTAAAACAAAACCAGAATCAAAGTATTCTCAGCCATTCCATGTGTGATCAGCCATAGCGCATCACCTGGGGTTGCAAACGGCTTATTAATCATTTGTATTACTAAGGGCTGGTCCACACTAAGAAGCGGGGTCGAACTAGGGTACGCAAATTCAGCTACGTGAATAGCGTAGCTGAATTCGAAGTACCCTAGTTCGAACTACTCACCCGTGCAGACGCTGCGGAATCAAAGTCCACGGCTCCAAGGTCGACTCTGTCACCGCCGTTTGCAGTGGTGGAGTACCGGAGTCGACCGCGGCGCTTCCGGAGTTCGAACTATCGCGTCCAGATTAGACGCGATAGTTCGAACTCCGAGAAGTCGAACTCACCGCGTCGACCTGGCTGGTAAGTGTAGACTAGCCCATAGTGACTAGATGCCCCAGCTGAGATCAGAGTCCCATTGGTGCTGTACAAACACACAGCCAGAGACAGTCCCTGCTAGGAAGAGCTCGCATTGTAAGTAGACAAGACAGAAAAGGGGTGTCAGGGGAAACAAAGGTGGCCAGGGCTGTGGCAGAGCCAGGACTACAACCCAGCTCTCTTGATTCCCAGCCCAGTGCCCTCGCCAGTAGACAGCGCCGCCCCTTTGAAAAGCTGCACGGACAGAATGGTCCCTAGAACTGTAGACATGTCGCTGCAGGAACGGAACTCCCAGCCCTCACCTCCAAAACGCATGGACCTGGGAGGAAAGTCAGCTAGTTCTGCCACTACGCGGAGTGGAGAGACACTTGAGCCGTTCTGGTGGGATCTACCCAGTAGGGGGCAGTGGGGCATACACCAGACAGCCAATCACAATTCATTGGAGTGACATGGGGAGGACATATTTCACCCCATGCCTGTGATGACATCTTCTGAGGCTCTCAATAGAATGAAGTGAGGATTATTCATTCATCTAAACCTAAGGGAACTGGGCAACTGACCAATGTAATCCATAACTCCTCTGCCTGCTCCCGGAACAGGCTCCCAGAGCACTAGTCAGTTATGTGCTGGCACAGGAATGTAAGGGCATTTGCACTGAGCTGCTGCTTTCTGTCACTGCTGTGATTGGAGCTTACTATTTCTGAGTCCAGATACTAACTGGAATAGAAATGTAATTAAACTCCAGGAGCAAGATGGCAGGTGCTTTCTCTGAGCCAGAGAAACCAGCTCAAAGTATGGCAGAGGGACACTGTGTGACGCCACAACCAGCCAACCCCCAGGGGAAAAAATTACATCAGAAGAACACTCATTGACTGCAGATCCAGAGGGCAGAACCCTTAGTAGGTGCTGTGCCTGCCGAATCTGGAGTCTCCGAAGCTGGGGTGAAGACATCTTGCTCTGGCACCAGGCTTATATTTCTGCCATTCACCCAGCACTGTTCAATACCAAATGGCACGTCCTGATGTCTGGTGATTCAATCCCAAGGTGACCTCGTGTCAGTCCTGTACTAACCGGCAGGCAGAGAACCAAAGAGCATTATCCTGTACAGTCTGCTGAAGTCCTTCTGTCCCGGACACACCCAGCAGAGAGCCTTGAGATGGCATAAGCAGGGAACATTGCAGGTT
The DNA here is from genome assembly GCF_016161935.1 of Mauremys reevesii. NCBI lineage: Eukaryota > Metazoa > Chordata > Testudines > Geoemydidae > Mauremys > Mauremys reevesii. The sequence continues at coordinate 63,387,649 of NC_052625.1, forward strand.
TTACCTTTTCCTCAGAAGCATCCAGCCTTGGCCCCGGCTGGAGACAGGATACCAGACTAGATGGGCCACAGTCACAGAATCAGAGAAGTTAAAGATGGTGCCCATGGGCCATATTAGAAATGCTGAGGGTTAGGTAAGAGAGACCATCTATTGGGGCATCTGGCCTTCCCACACAGAGAATGCAGCATTGTTCTCTGCACCTCTGCTCCTAATCCTAGGGGTTGATGAGTTCAGCTGTGGGCGGCTGGCATGTCAATATCAGAAAGCACACAGACTGACCATTACATGAATATTCAGAGGAGATTAAGCTGAGAATCTGACGAGATTAATTTTTCTACATAATGAAAATGTTGTTTTTAATGTTGGCCACAAACTAAATCTGCTTCAGGATTTAAACATGATAAAAAAAAATAATTTCTTCTTTCCTTGTTTCTGCATTTCGCATTTGGCGTCTTTTTATCTCACATGTCAGTGGGGGAAAATCAACAACAGCACCTGCTTCCATGAACAGAAGGAATATCTGTTGAGGAGTAGAAGGGCTTGGGAAGAGGATGATCAGAAAAGCTAAGCCAACCCCAGCCATTCTGTCAGAGCAGCCCCTTTCCTATCCTCCATTGAGTGGTGTTTGCAATCTGATCAGGCTGGTATCAGAAGCAGCAGCATCCCGAATTGGCAGCTTTGGCAGGATTATGCTAGCAGAAGCTTGCATCACTAATAGCTTTAGCTGCATCCAACTTCCCACAGAATAGCGGAAACTGCTAACTGTGTTCCATTAAAAGCCCCCAGCTTTACATTATTTTATGCAATTGTATCAAACTGTGGCCACACATTCATCATCAGCAGGTATCAAACCTCAGACCTTCGGCACAGGCACCTGCCACTTGAGCTGAAAGAGTAACTCCATTAAATGTGAATAGCTAGCAGGCTGCTATAATCACCGAGGCCAGCCAGTGTCTAGAGAGAGGCACATGACTGCATGCATTAAGCTAGTGTGTTACGCAATATTAGCACCAGGGATATTAAATTCTGTGCCTTATGACTCTCTGGACTGCATCAAATGTACATCTAGATTTACATGATAGAAACACAAAAATCTGGACACTAATCCCTAGCATCCACTGGTACCAGTTGTATCTTCCCCCTGGTAAATTAATAGAAATTACTTGGTGCTGGAGCCACTAGCTAGAGGAAACTGCAGCTGTCAACTTGTGTGTTAGTACAGCCTCGCTTATACAGAATCGTCAGGGTCTGGGGGAGGGGAAGGCATTTTATGAACAGCTCCAGTCCCATGAGCTATCACACGCAAAACTGAAAGGTTGGATCTTTGATGAGCCCATCTCCCCAGTGAAACCCTTAGGGGGACCTCTGCACTCTAAATCACAGAGAGAGAGAGAGAGAAGAATACAGGAAAGAGTGGATTTTGTTGCAGTGCAAGTCTTTTCTCCCTCCTCCATGCCCACAACTCTAAACTGGGACCATCCATAAATCAAGAGGGAGCCATTTCATTTGGCACCAGAGACGAGGCTTCCTCTTTTGGCAGGATTCTAGCATAAGAAAGGTTCAGACCAGTCAGAAAGTGGTTTGGTTCAATATCTCTGAACAAAAAACTGCCTGGTGGATGTTCTGAAGTCACTCTACAGCTAAGTCTGTAGGTGGTTTCAATTATAAACCAAGATTTGCACACTCTCCCCTGCAACTTTCTTGAAAGCTCCTTTCCCTGTGCTCTCTCCTGTCCAGAAGACAGGTGGATTGTGTGGGTGTCTAGAAAATTTGCAGTTAATGGGACAAGCCATTTTGAGAGTTTGGAAAGGATGAAAACTTGTGCTAGCTTTTATTTGCTCACCCAAAACAACGTTATAGACAACCTTCCCATGTGGTTTATGCACTGGCCCTCACTGAGAGCTGCTGCCCGGGGTGATGTTTGACAAACTGAAGAGCAGATGTTTTCTGTCATTAGCAAAGATGGAGCTGACCCAACCCCCCCAGACCAGAACCCCACTGAACTTTGGGAACTTTTGGCTTCCGATCTGACCTTTGTGACTTAGGTCTGTCCTTCTCCAATTTCTAGAAATGATCTCTGCATCCACGAATAACATCTCCGAGAGCTCTGGCAAGTGCTACCAGGCCCATGCCAGCTAATTGACGTTTTCCTTTCAATAAAGCAAGTCTCCGATCCCTATTGTTGCAGAAATCCTGGAGCCTCCAGAACGTTGAGCAAATGCTGGGCTTTTAAGTCTGTGTCACAAGGACTCTTCTGATAACTCAAAAGATTATTCAAGGTGAATTTAAAGGGAGAGGGGCCTGATTCAATGTTGTGTTACTCAGACGTAGAACTGGAGCAATGCAGTGATGAACTAGGCCCAATGAGATTGTCTCACCTAGTCCAAACCTTGTCTGCCACAGCCCCTGCAACCCGCCCTCTCTCTGAAGATACGGAGACTACTTCATTCTCATCTCCAGGAACAGGGTTGGTGCAAGCTTTGCTCTTATCACGTCTTGTGTTTCTTTTGATCCTAACTTCCAGGCTGGTCTCTGTGGTATGGGCCAAGAGGATGTGTTATGGGTGTGAGAGCCATGCCCATGCTGTGTGGCACCCTGTCTCTCCCCGACGGCGGTTAGGGTATGTCAACACTGCAAAGAAAAACCCGCGGCTCCGAGTCTCAGAGCCCAGGTCAATTGATTCGGGCTCACGGGGCTAAAAAGAGCAGTGTAGACGTTCCCCCTCAGGCTGGAGCCCAGGCTCTGAAATCTGGCAAGGGGGGAGGCTCCAGCCTGACCAGGAACGTCTACACCGCTATTTTTAGCCCCACTGCCCGAGGCCCACAAGCCGAGTCAATTGACCTCAGCTCTGGGATGCAGTGTGGCAGGCTTGTCTTTGCAGTATAGACGTATCCCTAGAGACTGATGAGCTTGCTACAGCCTCGGCTGAGAGCTGGGTCTTTTAGCTCAGGCAGGAGAAGCTCATGCATTAAGATCCAGAGGTGCCAAGATTGATCCTCACTGCTGACAACCTACCTGGGGGTCATCGGCACTGCAGGGGTGTAATCCTCTTAAACGTATTCAGCACCCTCTCTTCCCTTGCAAACCCAATCCCCCACCTTCCTAAAAGGATTAGAGCTGGGAAGGGACCGTCCCTGCCCCAGGGTAATGCACTCCACAGGCTTCAGCTAGTCTCTGATCGGACTCAGTGCTCAGCATCCTCCTCTGGTGAAAGCAGGAGCTGGTGCCTGAGCTGGTAGTGCCTGGGCACTGCCTACAGAAGGATTGCCCTGAACCCCTCGGAGCAAGCGCTGTGCTCCCGGGGCAGGGAAGCAGCATCAGTAGCAGTTTCATGATCTGCAATCCCAGAACAGGAGGACTAAGCCTGTGTCATTCCATGCAGACAGCATGGGCCTCTTGGTGGCTCCACTGCTTGCCTCAGTGGGACACTACAGCACGGGCCCTGTGACAAGTGCAGCAGCTTTGATTTGTTGCCAGGTGGCCATTGAGACACATTCAGACCAAGCCCTTCAGGGGCTGCACAGTCCACCTCCTCCTGCCTGTCTTGGAAACTCCGCCGAGGATTTCATTTCTTTCTAGCGAGGTGACGTTACTGCTGCCCTCCCCGTCTCCACAGGAATCTCTTCCCTTCCTGACTGTTGCTAATGTGAGGGGCGAGGGGCATGGGATGGGCCAGGAGACCAAGCAGGCTCAGCCGCTGGATGCCACTAACATCTGCAAGTGCTCAAGCCACTCCAGGCATTAGTGCCATGTGGGGGGTGTTCATTGCCTGACACTTGACACCACATGACTGTCTGAGCGCCACATCGATACTCCCAAATCCATAGGGAGCGAAGCGTCACCGCCCCTTCTGGTGCAGCTCCCTGCAAAGCCCCCAATCTCCTTGCACAGGAATTGGGTAGCACCCTTTTAAATAGTTTGTCACCCCTCTAGTAGCCTTCAGAGCCTTCTGTGTTTGAGATGCCACCAGGACTCTGCAGCAGCAGCAGTGCCTATAGGTAGCTAGGTCTTGCATGTTGTGTAGAGTTAGCAGACATGGTTATTTGGGCCCAGATGCTCAAGGTATTCAGGTACCTAACTCCCACTGATTTCAACTGGAGTTGGGCTTTAGACTCCACTGTGCCCTCTGGCTCCTTCCTGTGACTTTTGCTGTGCAAAAAGCAAAAGACACAATCATTGGCGAGGCGGATGAGCTCCTGAGCCAGGAACACAGTGAATTAGAAAGTGACTGCTGAAGCCAAGGGGACATGAAGAGGAAACTCTAGTCTGCAGCCTCTGGGACTGTGAGTAACCTGCTCATTTACAGAAAAATAATTTGAAAAAGGACTACAATTGTCTGTTTTGGGGAGGGAAATGGCCTCGTTTGATAGCTCAGTAGAGGACTGGCCCAGCTCTATCGAGAGACTAGAACAGTATATAATAGCTAATAGTATAACTGATGAGAAAATGGTGGTGGTTTTACTGAGCGTAATGGGGGCTAAGATTTATAACCCGCCACGTAGCCTAACAGCTCCTATTAAACCTGCAGACAAAACATTTGCTGAGATTGTTTGCTGGAAAATTTTACAAAATCACCTCTCCCCAAAGCCACTGGTGATTGCAGAGCCCTTCTGCTTTTAGAAATGGAATCAATAAGAAAATGAAACAAGTTCTGAATATGTGGCTGGATTAAAGAAATTAACAGAGCATTGCCAGTGTGGAAAGCGTTTAAATGATGCATTAAGGAACCAGCTAGTGCGTGGTATTCAAAATGAAACAACCCAAAATTGTTATTGACTGAGGCTCATTTGACACCCAAACGTGCTCTAAAAATTGCTGTATCAATAGAAACAGCTACTAATGATGCCAGGGAACTGAAACAACATCATGTAATCTGTGCAACAAATTAACTGGGGGGGTCAAGCAGAAAGCACAGCATGGACAACCCTCAAAGACTAAATGCTTTCATTGTGAGAAAGAGTCGCACAATGCAAATAATAGTTGGTTCAAGGACAAGCCCTGTAGAAACTGCAAGAAATCGGGTCACACACAGAAATTTTCATGTGCAGGTCAATGCAAAAAGCACAACCACCACCAGGCCACGGAAACATTTATTCTTGGCTACACATCAACCACCTCTGGTTGCAATTTTTAACCCAATGACAGTACAAGTAATGGCTGCAGCACAATTATGGGGATGGACAATATTCCTGGGCACTCACTGTTAATACTGAGTTCAAAAGCATCAACCAACAAGTGAATGCGGATAGCTTGTTACATTTGCTATTGGAAGCGGCAAGTAAGGTGAAGGCAGTGAAATCAGTGACAGTCACTAAATTCTACATTACTACGAATGGATGGATTTATGCACACAAACAACAGTTTCCAGCTTTCTCTGCCTGAAAAGCACAGTTGAGTATATATCAAGGTGTGACCCAAGCCTGGTTATTCGTATGGAGCTCAGGTCATGTGTACTCCAAGAATTACATGAAGGCCATTTGGGAATTGTAAAAATGAAAGTCTTTGCCAGGAGTTTTGTGTGGTGGCCACAGATTGATACACAAATAGAGGAAATGACAAAACAATGTTAAGGTCATCAACAAAACACAACACGTGCCCACACATGTTCCTTGGAATCCTTGAGAGCAACCAACTGCTCTGTGCTGGCAAATCCACATGGATTACACTGGACCATTAATAAGACATATATTTTTGATTGTAGTAGATGCCCATTTTAGATAGCCTGAAGTATTCAGTACGAGTTCAACTAATTGAGCGCAAGACAGTGGAAGTGCTAAGACTATTATTTTCACAGATGGGAGTTCCTGAACAGATTGTAAGTGACAATGAAACTCAGTTCATGTCTGAAGAGTTTCAATTGTTTGTCAAAAGAAATGGTATCAAACGTCACATCAGCACCTTCCCATCCAGCCACAAATGGATTAGCGGAAAGGTTTATCCACACATTCAAACCAGCGATTCATGTTCTGGCTTCGGATAAAAATAGTATACAACACAAGAGTACAGATTTTTATTTCACCTGTAGGAATGCGGCACATGCTGCTGCAAATTATACACCAGTTCTGTTGGTTACGGCTGTAATTTAAGGTCTCACCTGAACTTGTTAAAGGCTGATCTACAAGGGAACATTCACAGAAATAGCCTGATTGAATTGCCACAAATAGTCACATCCGAGAGCGCAGTTTCCATGTTGGAGAAAATGAAGATACTTTAGAGATAATTCATAGAAACCTGGAGCAATTACATTGCAGACGAAACCCCTGCCTTAGCAGGGAGAAGTGGCACCAAATATGTCATGCAGAAGACATACAGGCCCTGGTGAATGCGTGCTTGCAAGCTGATGTTCTATCCCGGGGAGGCCTAGTGAAAATAAGCCAATAATACAGCCGCAGTTGGTGCCTTGTGATAGCACCAGTGAGCCTCAGGTCCCTGTTTCTACTAAAAGGGACCCTGATACTACAGAGCAGGAAGATGCTGTTGATACAGCTACACCACAAAGTGCAGACATGGCTCCAGACACTGGTGTGATGCCAAAGAGATGTTTTCCAGAGAGAAGCCATAATCCAGCTCTCAGATTGAAAGTGGAGCACCTTGGTCTATTTAATGGCAGTAAGGCATTGGTAACTCTTTTTTAAAATTATGCCTTTACACATTAAGGGGGGAGGCATATGTACTGCCCAACAATGGGTAGTACCCTTTGAATAGTTTGTGAGCCCTCAAATGGACCTCACTGTCTTTTATGTTCCAGAAGCCACCAGAACCCTGCCAGCAGCAGTGTATGTATATAGCTAAGCTTTGCATGTTGTGTATAATCAGTAAACACCCCACTGTGCCTATGTTGTTCCTTCCTGTTAGGCAACGAGCAAAAGGCACAACAAGAACCATGGCTGTTATTAGAAGAGAGCTCTGTCAGGCCCTCCAGTCCGCCCGCCTTGGTAAGAACAGCATTGCTCTCTTCCTTGCAGGTTTCCACCTCCTCCACTGAGGAAGCAGTTACATAGCCACAGTGTTATAATTTGGGTAGATGGGGACTCGGGACTGATCGTCCCATGTGAAGCATGAGTGGAAATGCATGCAGCTCTGAGATGGGGATATGGCAAACTAACCGAGGAGGAGGAAGGGGGGAACTGTGCTGGAGCCAGTGTCTATCCAGGAGCAGTCTCCTTTTTGGCTCCCATAGAGAAGATGCTCAGAACCAAACTTGACCTGCTACGGGGACTTAGCTGTCTCTTTGGATACTCACTGGAGTTTTCCCTCAGTTGTAATGGACGGGTCACCTGTTCAGGAATCAGCTGAGCATGAGCAATGTCAGACTGAACCATGTGAAACCCCACAACATGGGTGCCCTCCCTACTCCTCCCTATGGGGGACACAGAGCCATGCTGACACAGGGGTATTGGGATAAGTGCCTTGCTGGTGGGAGTGGGATGGGAAAACCCAAGGGCTGCAGGAAGTAGCATCGTCTATGGTCTTCCTTCAAAATCAGTGCTGGGGGAGGGGGCACTCTGGTGCCAGGAACAGACGTGGATGACTCAGTATCCTTCTGAATCAATATTGACACCAGTGGTCCAGGGCAGCAGGAAGGGGTGCTTTGTCGCTGGAGGTGCCGAGCTCCTGTAGCTAGACCAGGGGTCAGCAACCTTTCAGAAGTGTGTGCCGAGTCTTCATTTATTCACTCTGATTTAAGGTTGTGTGTGCCAGTAATAAATTTCAACGTTTTTAGAAGGTCTCTTTCTGTAAGTCTATAATATATAACTAAACTATTGTTGTATGTAAAGTAAATAAGGTTTTTTAAATGTTTAAGAAGCTTCATTTAAAATTAAATTAAAATGCAGAGCCCCCCAGACCGGTGGCCAGGACCCAGGCAGTGTGAGTGCCACTGAAAATCAGCTCGCGTGCCGCCTTCAGCACATGTGCCATAGGTTGCCTACCTCTGAGCTAGACCCTCGTTTCCTAGGCTCCCATATTACAAGGGTAGCATTTTATGATGACTAAACACGTGACCCCCAGTTACTTGGGGTGGGGCATGCATGCTCCCCCACAGCATCTCTCCAAGATGTGCTGCCTCCCTGTCACCACAACTCTGGCCAGCAAAGGATGCCAGGGACATCCCCTGGCCAACACCTGTTCAATTTCAGTTGGGTTCCCCCTTCTTTGGCAGAATCCCCATCTGTCGTCCCATGCCCGCCCTCCCTCCCCACCCACATAGGGGGTAGCTGTTAGTGTAGGAGTAGATCTACTAAGGCATCACCACAGGCTAGTCAAAGCTCTGGCTCTTTGCAGTTCAAACCTGCTGGCTCTAGGAGCAGCCTCTCAATAAAAAAAAATAAGTAAACAAAAGTACTTGAGAGGCACTGGGTTTTAAAGAGCTGAAAGAAAAACAGAGGGAGAGGGCAGGCAGTTGCTGGCCTGCCTTTGGCATCCAGCCAGCATCAAAGCGTCATTCAATTAAATACATTTTTATTTAATAAAATGCATCTGCACTCAAGTAGCGAAGTGCGGTGCCAGACATGGTACTGAATAGCTCAAATGGGAGAGACGGCAGCCAGTCTCCATGAAACCCCTTCCCGATGTCCCCATCAGGCACTGCTACAGCACCTGCCATCCCAAAGGATTACCAAGTAACACTACCTAGCACTTCTATGCACATTTCATCAGTGCGTCTCAGAGTGCTTTACAAAAGCCAAGCACCTTACAGGACATGTATCCGGAATTGCCTCCCTTGCCACGGAAATGCAGCCACCTTTGGGACGGGAGCACATTTACCCAGCACACAGCAATGCTACAACCCTCTAGGGGAGGAAGTGAAGAATACTGTATTGAGGTGAAATTTCCGGGCACGGTTAGATCAACACAACCTAGTCACTCACTTTGGAATACGATCAGGACACCAAGGCTAAAAACCGCCACAGGTTCTTTATTGGCCACAAGAGGTCAGAACCTGAGTTTTCGGCCTTATCGGAAAGATGGTACAATCAGCTACACAGAGTCCCTTGCATCAAACTGAGGAACTGGGGTCAGTGCTGAGTCAGGGGAAAGTCAGTCACCAACACTATGTGCTACAGCACCTGGGGCTTTCCTTTGGGTCTTCCCATCCAAGTAACAACCAGGCAAGACTCTGTTTAGTACGTGAGATCTGATGAAATCCCAGCTGCAGGGGACAAGGATTGGGGCTGATAGATTTCAGATTATTTTAAGGATCTACTAAACATTTTAAAATGATGACTCCCCACTTTTTACACTATTACATAATCCAAGAATAAGGGGACGATGGATGAAATTGACAGCCTGCACACACATCCTCACACAACAGGTGGAACGCTCTGCTGCGGCATACATGGGACTGAGGTTTCAAAGGGGTAGGAAATTGTATGGCCAACAGTAATGTATTTTGTTATGCATTAAAATAGGAAGAATCAGCTCTCATGCTTCAGAGCATCAGATAATCACCCAGAGAGGTCAAGAAGGAATTCCCTCCACCCCTAATAATTCTCATCACTTTTCCTTCTGTAGATTTAAAAGCGCTTTCCAAAGGTTGGTTAGGATCATTCATCATTCTGACAGATGGGGACACTGAAACATAGAGAGGTTAAGCCTCATGTCACATAGCATTTCTGTGTCAGAGCTGGGAAAAGAACCCAGGAGTCCTAGCTCCTCACTCTGGTGTCTTTCTTCCAGTAGGCCATGCTGCCTGTGGAGCATTGCAGAAGAGGTCAAATGCACTCCGGGTGTTCTTCTGAAGAAGTGAATATTGGCCTCTGGATACTGGGCTTGCTAAACCAGTAGTTTGAGTTGGCACAATCAAGTTCACACTTCCAAAGTTATACACCAAAAGGGTGATTTTTAAACCTTGCTACACAGTCTGAAATATGCTGGGGCCTCCAGTGCACCCTGATTTTCAGAGGCTCTCTCAGGGCTCTGGTCGCCACTTGCTTTTCCATCTTCCCTCATCCTCATTCTTTTAAAACCTTCGCGTAACATCAGAAATAAAAGTGCTTTCAAATCTCTTTTCCTGCTGTGGTGTTCCATCGCCATCCACTCTCCATTGTTCCCTGTTGCCCTTGAAAAATGATTTAAGCCGACTGCGCGCTCCCATCTCTGAGTAGACTTTTTCGTTCCCTTTTAGCATGTCAATTTAAAATGAAAAAGCAAAAACAAACAAACAAAGACAGCTACAAAGGCTCCATATGTGTCTTGCTACCTGCAAAGCAATGCAATCCATTCGATTTTCTCTAGCATCCTCAACACACAGCATCACAGAGCTCTGCACACTGAGAGTTAGTCATAAGCTAATGAGAAAGAGAAAGGCTTAAATAATATCTTCAATTCATAGATCACCTTTCATTCTGAAGGGCCCCAATGCGCTGTACAGTTATATAATCTATGCAAGCAACACTGAAATGCAGCCAGCTCTGAAGAGGGTGGCAATCAACTTGTTTGTGCGCTGCACAATTACTACATAAAGTCATATTCAGACCTGGAGTGAAATGCCTTCCTAAGTCCTATGGACATTGGCTTACAAGCTGGAGCACAAGTTTTTATTACCCTTAGTATTATTCTAGCTTATTTAGCTACAAGTATAAGTAAGCATTAAATTATCCAGATCTGTGGACAATAACTTCCTGTTGCGGGGAGCTCCACAGGTTAAGCACATACTGTGTAAAGCATTATTGCCTTTGATTAGTTCTAAATCAATTATTTTAACTTCATCCAGAATTTTTCTTGTACTCAAGATACTTAGGGACAAGGTGAATGTGAGACACTGATCTGTTTCCATGTCATACTGAACACCTCAGCGGGGTCCCCTTGAACCTGTCTCCTTTCTAACATTCATACAGCACAGCCAGCAAAGATACAATATGCCCATTACGTCTTCTTCTCTCACTGCCCTCTACATACCTCCAAACTAAAAGCTAATGTTTAGTACATGGGTTAAGAAAAGAGTGTCTGTACATCTGAGTATAGTGCTTAGATTATCCACAAATACAAAGTTTGTTTTAAAAGTCATAAAATACATATTCTGTATAATCAGCAATAACCCAAATTAAGGTGAATAGATTTAAGAATACAGTTTAGATATTAGCAGACAAATATTCGGGTACATCGCTCATGAAAAGTTTATACAGAGAGTTGGTTGTGGAAAGCAAATATGGCAATGAGTGAAGATTGTCCCTCAGTAATTGAGAATTTAGGGTAGGTTGTCCATTTAGAAATACTATCCATGAGGGAAGTATTTCAGTTCCTTTCCCCACTATCCTTCTGACCGGCACTCCAGCTTATCCCTCCTGGTATTGCCGATGTCCAGTAATGTGTTCTGTGTAGCTAAAGCCACTGCTAATCTATTCAGTTAGCCAATATTTCCATTCCCATCTGCAAAGCACCATTAGAGATTTAGGTACCAGAGGATTCTGACATGACTATTGCCCTTTAATCAAGTACAGCTGGCTCATTCATGATGCTGTGACAGGCAAAATCCCCTGTGCTAACCTTAGGAATAAATATTATTATGACAAGCCCTAAGAGAAACTAGACATATGGATCGAGAGTGCCTAGGAATTCTGGGGAACACCATCTGCAAGAGAATCTTGAAATTCCTCTTTTCTAGAGGAGGGAGAAGTAGAGGCTATGCTCCTCCCATAATGCACAGGAAACCACCTATTCCTAAAGAGAAGGCATAGAAATCCAAGCCCAAAGAATGGGGTGATTGTGGTATGTTGACTTCCCTGTAGACCAGAATTCCACCCACTAGGCCACACTGCCTTTCCGCTACACTATGAGAAGCCCTTCTCCCCAGACCGAGCCGGAAAAAAGTCCAGGCGCATAAATATCCTTTCACCACAGCCAGCCTGAGAACGTTTCAACTCAGTGATTTGGTTTGTAAATCTCCTTTCTGGGGAAGAGCAAGCTATCGGTGTAACCATCCCAGTGCAACCGGCCTCTTCCTTACAGTGTGTAGAAATGATATCGTCTTTCCTCATTACTGGGCTGAGTGCCACCTGTAGACTATGTCCATCCCTCTCCATTACAGCAGCCCCTGGGGATTCAGGCTCTCTCCTGCTTAATGGCAAAGTGGTATTAATATTTCAATATCCACATGATATATAATGGGCCATGTTAAAAATCAATCAATAGGCCTTCCCTCATTTCCCCATGTCTGCCGGCTTAAGGGAGGAAATTGCTACTGCCCAAGACCTTGAATGCCGTTGGTTATTTTTTCCCCTCCATGGATGCATTTAACCCATCATTAAAAAAACAACCTTTGAGAAGCCCATGGCTTTTTCTTGATGTACGTGAGGGGGCGGGGAAGAGTTTGGTTCAGCTACTGGGGGTGGAAGGCAGAGCCTTTCAGTTCCTAGATTAGGAGCTCTGTAGGGCCTGGGGCAGCGAAGACAAAGGTGGGCCTGATTTCCCAGTGTGTGGGAGTGAGGCAGGCTCTGCAGGTAATGAGACGGGAAGAGCTCAGCTCCATTCGTAGCGTTTCACAAAACCCCACTGGAAGTGACACGCCCCCTTGTTGGAAGCCTCGGAAGAGAAGCCAAAGATTGCATGAGCCATGGAGACCCAACTCCCTTCTGCCGAGGCAGGGTGTTGCTCCAGGGTAGGGCAGAGGCATTTTGCGGGGAGGAAGGGGATTGGAGAAGAAGAGAAGAGAAGCTTGCCCTGTTGCTGCCCATGCAGCATCTGTTATGTGAAGAAATAGGACTTCAGGCTTCAGGACTGCCAGCTAGATACCTTTCACCCAAACCAACATTCTTCTTCTCCAAAAGAGGAACTGAAACATACGAGCAGCTACCGCTGCCTGAGCAGCAGTGCTCAGCTGGGGAGGAATCATATGTGGGGAGTGCTGTGGTCAGGCTCCACCTACCATCTCGGAATAGCTGGACGATGAGCAGCGTAACAGCAATCGCTAGTCATCAGAGTTTGTGCCCCACTCAGATCAAGTGGGGAAGCTATGCCACGCAGGTCTACTGTCTCAGGGTGCTGCTCTGCAAACTCAGGCAGACAGTATGATATCAGGGCATCGTCCGAAGGTTTTCTCTGCAGCCATAAAGGCTGGAAACTTCCTTTGTATAATGGAAGCTTAGATTATCCAGAGATCGCTGGGTCATTGAAGAGGTACAGGTACAGCAAACTGTGCCACAGTGACTCACAACAGCTTGGCGTGCCACAGCTAATCTCAGCCAGGTGACTACGCAGTGGGCCTCGTTCCTTTTCTCCTGCAGCATTTCGGGGACAGGTTCACAGCCCACTCCTGTCACCTTCAGGCTTCTCATCCCTCAGATCGCGTTTGCTAAGAACACAACTGGGACCCCACACACCAACACAACTCGTTTCACATGAGCCACCGAACTGGGGAGGGAGAGGACGAGAGAACAAACACCTGACAGATTTTAGTCACCACAGGAAGGTGCTCAGAAACTACAGTGATGAGGATGGTATAAAAGCTTATAAAGAAGAGAACAGCTGTCAGATCAGGGACCAGAGCTGAGTTCCCAAATACTGTGGAAGTTCAGAGGAGACTCAGAATTCCAATGATTAGACAAATTTTCTGAGCTATCCAGCCAGGCAAAGCTGGGCTGGTTATTTCAGAGTCCCCTCTTCCAGATGGGACCCACCAGCTCAGAAACGGCATGGAAACCTAAAGAAGAAGTTAATGTTTTTTCTCCAGCATCAGCAAGAGGTGAGGGGAACAATTCGTATTTCAGTAGGGCAAGCACTGGTGTTGGAGGGAAATAAGGGAAAGTCATATGAAAAATGGAGGACATATTTTAAGGGACATTTCAGGGAAATACCAGTTCCCTTAGCATATCAAGTGTACTTTTCTACTGCCCTCAAATATACAATGCAATTACCACAAGCTTCAATTTAATGTTTAAAATGGTCAAAGGATGTCCCTTAAAATAAGGGACAGGTTGTCACCCTATAGTTCAGCCACCTCTGTGTCATTGGGTTATAACTTCTGATCACTAGCCATTACTGATCTGGGACTGGATTGGAACCAGTGACTAAGGGGGGAAGTCTCCATTTCCCATCCTCTCATCCAGCCAGTCTCTGCTAAGGTGCAGTGTTTTGCTTCCACTCCAGCCACTGGCCCCTTTTCTGTCATGTCTGTTTAGGAGCCATTCCGGCCCCACCTCAGGTTCAAGCAGAGGTGAAAGTAAGCCAGTCCGGTACGGCACGGCGTACCAGCAAGAGCCAGTACGCCATGCTGGACTGGACTGGCTTCCACAGCGGTGATTTAAAGGGCCGAGGGCTCCAGCCGCTGCAGGGAGCCCCAGGCCCTTTAAAGCACTGCTGGAGCTCCGGCAGCCAGGCTCGGGCAGGGATTTAAAGGGCCCGGTGCTCCTCCCACTTCGGGGAGCCCCAGGCCCTTTAAATCCCCACTGGAGCTCCAGCAGCTGGGCTCCCGCGGTGATTTAAAGGGCCCGGAGCTCTGCGGTGGCCAGAGCCCTGGGCCCTTTAATTCACCCCTGAGCCCCGGGGCTCCCAGCAGCCTCTGCAGCTGGTAGCTCCAGGGTGATTTAAAGGCCCTGGGACTCCCAGCCATAGCTGGAGCCCCAGGGCCTTTAAATCTTGAAAGGCCCTACCTCTTCTGGTTGAGGCCACGCCTCTTCCAGTTGAGGCCACGCCCCCAATCAGGACTCCAGCATACTGGTAAGTCCTTTAAGTTACTTTCACCCCTGGGTTCAAGGGAATCTTCAAATGATCCCATTAAGGGGCATATATAAGGGAGGGCAAAGAGGGCTGAGGGTAGCAGGAGGTGAACTCCACGTTCCAGAGTCCTGGAGGAGATGCAAAAAAATGCTGCTGAGAAAGAATAAAACAGAGTGAAGAGGACAAAAACGTGGTCCCATCTATTGCAAAGCACCAGACCCAGACATGTGCTGGAGCTGTGTCCACCAACGTCCTCAGAGCTCTGTACCCCTAGCATCTCTTTCCTGCCTGCCCCACTGTCCTGCAGCACCAGTGATGAATCCCAGAAAGCTTTGCTCCAGCCAGTCAAAACCTGACACACAAGGTCAACGAGCGACCCCACCTCTTTGTTCCCATCATACATGCAGTTCATCCTGTTTCCTTTTGTTCCCCCCACACACACCTCCCGCTTCCCATGAACAGAGGTAACTTAGAAGCAGCGTAGCCGCTTCACCAGATTGTTTACTACAGAGAGTCTCTGAAGTTAGAGAAACTGCAGCCCCACTGTCAATTTCCATTTTAACTATACAGTAAGGTATCAGCCTATTATCATAATAAGGAGATTAAGCTGTGCACCACTCAGCACATTTACTTCTGGCTGGGAACTTCACTGCTGTCTTTGCTAGGCCACCAGGTTCTGCAGGGAGGTACTTTGCTCTGCTGATCCTTTTCCTCTGAGCTCCCCAGCGTGGCAGCTGGTTGGCAGGTCACGTTCCACAGGAGGTGCTGGCAGTGCATCCCATACATCCACAGCTCCAGCAGCCTCGTCTTTCACAGGGCCCAAACCACTGCAGGGCTCCCAAGACAGGCATCTGGGGCAAAGCCGCCTTCCTCCCTTGCTCTCCCAAGGGGCTCTGCTGTTCTTTGACAGAACGGGTTGCAAACGTCACTCTTCCAAGTTCGGTTTGTGGCTTCAAAAATTCCAAGGCTTTTCTATGTGATGCTAGTAGCCAGCTGCCTCTCGCTGCAGGGCTTGGTGCTCAACCATGTCAAATGCAGAGGGTGTGACTGGCCTCTCGCCACCTGTACTGAGGCCGGGTCTACACTATAAACTTACATTGGTAGAACTACATCACTCAGGGGTGTAAAAAACCCACACCCCTGAGCAACAAAGTTACACTGACCTAACCCCCGGTGTGAACAGTGCTATGTCAACAGGAGAGCTTCTCCTACCGCTATAACTACTGCCGCTCGGGGAGGTGGATTAATGACACCAGCTCTCCAGTCGGCTTAGTAGCATCTTCACTGAAGCACCGGTGCAGTGTTTTAAGTGTAGCCTTGCCCTAAGCTCAGTGCAGATACTCCGGGTTTATACCAGCATAGGTGAAAGGACAGTCAGGCCCATGCATTTTAAGAGCTCTTGCTGGACTCTTCCTGGGTTTTCTCTTGGTAATCTGTTCTGTTATGATTCTTCTGGGACCACACAATGCACAGTCAACCTGTGAAACTCCTTGCCAGAGGATGTTGTGAAGGCCAAGACTATAACAGGGTTAAAAAAAGAACTAGATAAATCCATGGAGGAGAGGTCCATCAATGGCTATTAGCCAGGATGGGCAGGGGTGGCATCCTTAGCCTCGGTTTTGCCAGAAGCTGGGAATGGGTGATAGAGGATGGATCAGTTGATGATTACCTGTTCTGTTCATTCCCTCTGGGGCACCTGGCATTGACCACTGTCGGTAGACAGGATACTGGGCTAGATGGACCTTTGATCTGACCCAGTATGGCCATTCTTATGTTCACACTGGGAATCATCTCACCCATCCAGAGCAATCATAGCTGGATCTTAGCCCAGTCCAATCCTTGTCACCAATCTTCACCTGTTGTGGGTTGCAGAATCACAAAGCACCCACCTGGATTTTCTTAACAAAACACACTCCTTTCTATTTAAGGGGGGAGGGATAGCTTAGTGGTTTGAGCATTGGCCTACTAAACCCAGGGTTGTGAGTTCAATCCTTGAGGGGGCCACTTAAGGATCTGGGGCAAAAATTGGTCCTGCTAGTGAAGGCAGGGGGCTGAACTCAATGACCTTTCAAGGTCCCTTCCAGTTCTAGGAGATTGATATATCTCCAATTATTACCTTATTAAGAACAAGACACCCAAGGAACTTTTAGAAAGCAATGGACGTGCTCAGATACTATAGATTTGAGAGAGAGGCAGATAACAGAGCTCTCACTGATCCTCGCAACCAGCACTGCTTCTAGTCACTCTCAAGCTGCTCTTTTTCACAGCTCAGCCTCTAGCCATCATTCATTAAGCACAGGTGCAGACCAGAGCATTGGCTGCAACAGTGACTCACCTGTCACTATTCCTAGGTATGTTTAGCCAAAAGGAGAACAGCAACTTGTGTGGGCTCCAAATTAGTTCATGTGGGTTCACTGTGAAACACTTTGCCCTTTGAATTAACAGCTAACATTGTGCAGAGCAACAGCTAACAACGCTCCTGCTCAGATTTTGTCTATAAAACAGCTTTCAGCCTGAAGGATCCCAAAGCACTTCAGAAGCTGCATATACAGCTCTGGAGAAATGCAGCCATCTCTAACATGAAGCACTAAGCATACCATGCAGCAGGGAGGGGGAAGAGGACATTTAAGCTAAGGCAACACTACTAGCCTTCCCATAAATGCTGTGGGATCTTTGACATGGACTCAGAGCAACTATGACTTTGAAGTGTAAGATCTCATCTAAAAGACCCACCCAGTACCCAATTTTTCACCCCTCCAGGAGGAAAGACAGTGCTGCCCCTGGCAGGATTTGAACTTGGGGCTCTAGGAATTTTATGTGTTTAAAACCTGACAGGCCATTAAACTGTCCCATTTAGCTAGGGACAGAGATGCACTGGAGGAAGGTGGACCCCAATCGGCCACATTCATCCCTAACGCAATGTCACTGAGTGACACCAGGGATGATTGTGACCTAATCTCTAGGCAGGAGGCAAAGACAAGATTAAGGATGGAGGGGTGGGTAGCTCTCCCGCTTGGCTACCAGCAGAGCCAGTCAGCCCACCTAGGCCACTACACCAACATGGGCAAGCAAGAGGAACTGCCACCAGAGGCGCCGCAACCCACACCAAAAGCACAACTGGTCCAGGAGAACCCTGGCCCTGCACCCTTTGCCCCCAGAAGCAGGTGAGTTTGAACATGTACCTGGGGAATGTGTGTGGGGTGGGGAGGCAGGTTTCTAGGGGCGATTTTAGGACCCCTGGCTATTCTAGCCCCCGCACCCCTCGGAACAGTAACAGCTGTTAACCATGCTAAATGATGCCAGATCACGTGGTTGTTTTGTGATGTGGCCAAGTACCCACTGTGGTTTAAACTGAGCTCCTCCCAAACACATTTCACTTGTGGCGGGGGGTTATCTTGCAGACCCAGACAACTGTAACTATAGCAAGAGGAATGGTATTGTTAGGATACAAGGAAACGGGCTCTCGGCATTTACCTCATGCATTTTCTGCCCTGTGGCCCGGGAACACTTTTGTGGGCTGATGAGAGGGAAGAAAGGCGGACAATTATATTGGGGCCGCAAGCTCAGGCAGGCCCCCAAAACATCTGTAACTGGGATGAAATGGGAGGGAGTGGGGCCCCAGCGAACGTGATGTACCGGGGGTCCAAATTTCTCTCAATGGGTCTGCCATACAGCTGTTAGAGACATGAGATGGGCCACTCTCTCTGTGAGAGCTCATGGTCAGACTAGTGCCTGGATGGGACCAGGGGCGGCTCCAGGCCCCAGCACGCCAAGCGCGTGCGTGGGGCGGCATGCCATGGGGGGCGCTCTGTTGGTCACCGGGAGGGCGGCAGGCAGCTCCGGTGAACCTCCCACAGTTGTCCTTGCGGAGGGTCCGCTGGTCCCGCGGCTTCGCGGGAGGTCCACCAGAACCACGGGACCAGTGGACCCTCCGCAGGCACATCTGCGGGAGGTCCACCAGAGCCACAGGACCGGCGACCGGCAGAGCGCCCCCCGCGGCGTGCCGCCGTGCTTGGGGCGGCGAAATGGCTAGAGCCGCCCCTGGATGGGACACTCATGAAAACCCAGGTGCTGCAGGAAGCAGTGTTGGTTACACATTGGGAGTGCTCTTGACTCTGAGTCAGCACAGGGGGCACCGTGCTGCTGGTTTCAGGTCAGACACAACCCCAAAGTTCTAACTGCTTGTGATCACTACATGTCCTATGGCACTTTCATAACAGTTGGGTTGTTACCCGCAGTGTCCTAACCAAATTCCAGCCTGTGTAATTCCCTTCTGCCTCCCTGTGGGCCCTACCCAGTGCTCAATTTGCACCAGGGCTGAGCCGCAGCACCTCTGTGCTTCTCAGTTCATAGCCCTGGCACCTCTGGGTTTCCTGCATCAGTTATGAGTGTAAAAAAATTTCTTGAGCCCGGGGACCTCTTTCATTACAAATTAAGTACCGGTCCTACCTCCCCTCTGCAGTATCAGTTGCACACAGCATTTCTCTTCACTTCCTGTCCTAAACCTCTGTGTGCTATTTAATCAACTGCCATGTTCCAACTGAAAGTCAGCTGCATCTCAAGAGTTAAAAAAGGGATCCTTTTATACACACACACTATTTTGTGATGTACTCATCTAAAGACTCCTAGTATAGATTGGCAGCAGAGTTTGAACCCGGGACTTTTATCATTACTAGACACATCTTTCCCAGTTGAGCTAAAGGAATAACTTCAGCAGTGGGCAGCAGTAGTAGGTTATCGTGCTGTAAGTGCACCAAAAACACTAGCGAGGACACAAGTGTCATATTTCAAAAAAATGTTGTACTTAGTGAGGCAATGTGGTTCAGTCAATGGGACAATGGCTAGGAGTCAACTGGTTTCTATTCGTGGCTCTGCTACAGACCTGCTGTGTGAGCGTGGGCTTGTCATGTTACTCTGTGCCTCAGTTTCCCTTCCCCACCCTTGGTCTGTCTTGTCTATCTCAATGATAAGCTCTTTGGGCCCGTGATTGTTTTCCACTCCGCATGTGTGTGTACAGCACCTTGGGTAAGGCTCTCAATGGGGGCCTTTGGACACTACTGTAATACAAATAGTGACTGAAAATAAAACCCAAACAAAAGGGAAGTTCAAACAGAAAACCCCAGTTCTTGCTGGAGACAGACAATGGGGCCTGATCCTGCACAGTTCTGTGGTCAATGAGACCTCACAGGACCAGGCTCTGCATGTGTGTTAGATGTTTATTGCTTCGTGCATCGTTGAGAGAAAGCAATTCCTTTCAACAGGTCTCAGGGAGGGAAAAAGCCCCATGACATCCCTGAAGAAAGCAACACCTGCTGTGTGTTCCTTTCAGTCTAGATTAACCGCCATCTTGTCCCTGCCCCGCCTGCCGCAGTTTCAGATCTGGTGGGTTTCCGCTTGCTGTTTGCTATTTTTTTCCTACTTTACCTCTTTAGTTAAGACATCAGAAGTGAGATTTGTCACTTAACCATCTGGAATAGGCAACCACTGGAGGCTGCAGCTTCTCTGCCTGACACACTCTTAAACAGTGCTAATATAATTCAGATGTTTTACAAACCAGCAACGACAACCGGGCATGAAATTAAAATGTTTGTGGAGCTTGCCGAGTGGAAAATCACGGCTGGGCTAGGGAAAGGCAGGTGCTGGGATAAATTCTGGGGCAGGAAAAGGCAGCCCAGGGGCACTTGGCTTCCCGACAGCCGAATGGAGCTGCTACATTGGCTTTGCTTTCACAAGGAAGCAGTAGTGTACACGTCTCCACCGACTCGAGAGAAAAAGCCAGAGGGAGAGACATTGATTTGGCAGGAACATGGAAAGTGAATAAGATTTACCCCTCTTTCCCCCGCCCCTTTGACATGTCTTACATTTAACCCAGTACAGCCTCAAGCCATTAGTCCTCTGGGAGGGCTTCAAGCAGCAAAGAGTTGGGGGGTAGGGAAGGGCCACACGGAGTGTACATATCTGGGGGGAACGGGAGCAATACTGGCAGCCAGAAGGTAGGGCCACCCAGCACCCCCACACTAAACCACTACCCAGCACCCCTGCACTAAACCCAGCAACCAAACTGAGACCCGAGTATTACAGCCTGCAGGAAGTGCGTGTCCCAGAGCGGAGTGGGTTGTGACAGCAAGGCGAAGGGAGGAAAGGGAATCATTCTAGCCAAGAATCTCGTCCTGCCCTCCTGCTCCCAGCAGCCCTCCAGGGTTCCACCCCCCTCTCTCTGTGAGAGCCCTACAAATTCAGCCAGCCTCTCAGCCCTACAAACATCTTGTTTTCAGCTGCCACCTATTTGGCTGGAAGGGAATGGCAGGGCACCAGAAGTGCAAAGAAGAGACCCCCACCAAAAATGCTGTCAATTTGGGGTAACCTCCTCACTCCTCCAGACTCTGGAGAAGTCTATTGTTCCAGACTATACAGCATCCTAAAAGAGTCAGAGAGAGAAGAACATGGACTCAATGCAAAGGGAGAGGGACACTGTGTGTGTATAGAACAAGGCGCTGAAGATGGCTATTGTCTATTTCCTACTACAGGGTGTTTTTATCAGCAGGGAGTGGAGTGGGAGAGGGTTAAAATGTTTTCTAATTAAGGAGCAAGCCTGCCCAGGAGAGCAATTAAGCTGAAAACTTCCCTTGTTTGATAAGGTTCATGTTACAAGCTCTGGAAACCTTTCCGAGTTCCAGCAATTAAACCACATTTTTCACCCAGTTACAGACATTTCCTTTCATCTTTGCTCTTATCCAGTCTCCCAAGCACCCCCTAGTGCAAGAAGTGATTAGGACGAGGGTGAAATGCCAGCCAAGGGGTGAGAACGAGAGTAGGGTGTCTGAGGAAGGGACAGGAGACCACCATGGAAATAGTATCTTGTATTTCTACAGCACCAGAATGATCCACAGATTCAACTGACTGATTACAAACCATAGACAAGGGTCTCTGTCCCAACCACTGAAATGCAGCCACTTCCAGGGTGGAACATGGGAGCTGTTCAACAGCCACACAGCAATTTAGGATGAGAAGGGAATACTGTATCTAGCTGAAAAACAGCAACAGGGAATTTAGATTGGAAGAATGTAACTACCCAAATCAGACTTAGCCACAACACCCAGGCTAGCACCACCAACTCTTTGACCACAAGTGGTTCTGACTCAACAAAGAACAACACACCCTAGCAACATGCTTAGGCACTGGTTTAGAGAGAGAAGAGCCCAGCTTACTGCTGACCAGCACCACTGACCAGGCCTCACCCTGCTGAGCTAGTGAGATGTGAGTGGACCACTGGGCAAAGAGGCAAAACTACAGTGGACAGGTCACCTCCTGTCTTCCCAATTTGTGGCTGTAGATTTGATAGCACTCCTGCCTCAGTGCAGGGGATTGGACTCGATGCCCTTTGGAGGTCCCTTCCAGGCCTGAATTTCGATGAGTCTATGTTCCAAGAATCTCCGACATACATTGGTGATTTCCCACCCATGTGCCAGCACTTCATTTCGCTGGCAGGCTATGAAGATCTTGTCACTATGAAAGAGGAATGGTCAAAACTAAAATGGCAGATATGAAATCGATTAAACACTGGCTAACTGATGAGATCTCACAATGTAATTGTAAACAGGGAATCATCTTCAAGCGAGTGCATTTCCAGTGGGGTCCCACAGGATCAGTTCTTGGCCTTACACTATTTAACAGTTTTATCAGTGACCTGGAGGAGAACATAAAATCATTACTGATAAAGTTTGCAGATGATTGGTAAATTGGGAGAGTGGACAGGTTACTGATACAGAGCAATCTGGATCAATAGGCAAACTATGCGCAAGCAAACAATATATGCTTTTTACTGCTAAATGTAAACGTATGCATTAGTAACAAAGAATACAGCTACAGGATGAGGGACTCTATCCAGGGAAGCAGGGACTCTGAAACACATTTGGGGGTCATGATGGATAATCAGCTGAAGATGAGCTCCCAATGCTGTGGCCAAAAGAGCTAAAATGATCCTTGGATATATAAACATGGGAATCTCGAATAGGAGGAGAAAGGTTATTTTACCGCTGTATTTGGCACTGGTGTGACCGCTGCCGGAATAGTGTGTCCAGTCCATGTGCCCACAATTCAAGAAGGATGTTGATAAATTGGAGAGGGATCAGAGAAAAGCCAGGAGTATGATTAAAGGATTAGAAAACATGCCTTATAGAGATAGACTCAAGGAGCTCAATCTGTTTAGTTTAACAAAGAGAAGGGTTGGGGGTGACGATCACTCTGAAAGTATCTACAAGGGGACCAAACTTTTAATAATGGGCTCTTTGACAGGGCCGCCCAGAGATTCAGGGGGCCTGGGGCAAAGCAATTTCAGGGCCCCTTCCATAAAAAAAAGTTGCAATACTATAGAATACTATATTCTTGTGGGGGCCTGGGGCAAATTGCCCCACTTGCCTCCCCCCTCTGGGAGGCCCTGCTCTTCAAGCTAGCAGAGAAAGGTACAACACGATCCAATGGCTGGAAGTCAAAGCAAGGCAAATTCAGACTGGAAATAAGGTGCAAATTTTTGACAGTGAGAGTAATTAACCATTGGACCAATTTACCAAGGGCCATGGTGGATTCTCCATCACTGGCAATAGATGTTTTTCTGAACGATCTGCTTTTTATATTATTCTGGAGCAGTTGTCTGGCCTGTGCTGTATGGTGGGGTCAGACCAGATTATCACAATGGTCCCTTCTGGCCTGGGAATCTACGAAGTGATTAAGACAGTGGCCTGGCTTCAGCTCCCAGCTCTGCTGTGGGCTTGCTGGCGCAAATCACTTAATCTTTCTACGCCTCAGTCTTTGCTTCTGTAAACTAGACATAATGGTATTTCCTTTCTCCTGCGCTTTGCCCATGTCATCCATTTAGATTGTAAGTAGAGTTGGCCAAGAGATAGTAATCTTTTTTTTTTTTTGCTGAAAACTGCAAAAAGAAATGCATTTTTCTTCCAAATTTTCTCTGTAAACTTTTCAGTTTTTCAACAAAGAGAGAAAGCAAAATATTTCTCAGTTTTTTCCTGTCTCTCCTTTATTCCCCCTTCCATAAGAAAACAGAAAATGGGGATGGGGAGGGAGGACAAGAAGAAAAAAAAGAGAGGACTAAAAATGTTTGTGGGTTTTTTTCATCAAAACCCAGAAAATTTGACTGAAATGAAAAATTTTTGCAAAAACTTTTGCTTTGGGGGAAAAAAAGGCAATTTTTCATCCAAAAAATGTTTTCAAACAAAAAATTTCTACTGCTTCCAATTATAAGCACTTCAGGGAAAAATTTGTTTGTTACTATGTGAACGTGCAGTCCCTAGCACAATTATTAGCAGCATTATTATTATTTAACCTTTATATTGCAGTAGTGCCTAAAGGCCAAAGTAAGTTGGGCCCCAGTGTACTAGGTGCTGTACAAACACATAATAAATTTCAGACCCTGTCTCAAAGAGCTAATGGTGCTGTGATCTACAATATAAATAATTAACCACTCCCTTGGCGCATTTGCAAGAGGAGGGTGTTAGCCTTAAATCCTGGCTATTCTAGTTTGGGTCATTTCGCTATTAAACAGCTGCCACGTTCTACCCCAGAATTAGCTGCACATTGGTGAGGGTTGGCGAAAGGTTTTTGATGTAGTTAGTATGCAAATCAAGAGGACATAGGGGACCGATACACTCCCCGCCCATGGCAAGACAGCAAACTAGTGTTATCCTCCCTGGGAGCAATGTTGGTGCTGGAATTTGCAAGGAATATGTGAATGACTCAGTTTACCATGGGAGAGTCCTTCGCAGCCTGGGTCTCCATACTCTGAATCCCCAGGGCTGGTTCTACCTGAGCATGACTTCTCTCTTGCTATCCCCTTCTCTTCTCCCATCCCCCTCTCCCTGCTCCTTGGAAAGCTGTCAGCTCACCTCCCTTGGCCTGAGGAGAGGGAAGCAGACTGAAGAGAAGAAGGTGAGGAGTTAGAGTGCACAAAGGAGAGGGCTCCAGCCAGCCCAGGAAGCCAGCTGCCAAGGGAGAGGAAGAAGGGACAGTGACTTGCCTGCTTGGGGGAAGTTCAGCTGCTCAACTGAGCATAGGCGGCAGGGGGCAGAGGTTCAGAGATAGGCATGGGAGTCCAAGGACCAGTGGTGCGGGCAATCAGCGGCCAGGGGCTGGGATTCAAAGGGCTCTGAGCTGCTGGCAGCCACGGGGAGCCCTGAGCCCTTTAAATCCCAGCCGCCTCGGCTGGGATTCAAAGGGCTCTGGGCTCTCTGCCCCTGCGGGCAGCCCAGAGCCCTCTGATTCCCCGCCGCGGCTGGGATTTAAAGGGCTCTGGGCTCCCCGCCGCAGCGGGCAGCCCAGAGCCCTCTGATTCCCGGCCGCGGCTGGGATTTAAAGGGCTCTGGGCTCCCCGCGGTTGCAGGCAGCCCAGAGCCCTCTGATTCCCGGCCGCGGCTGGGATTTAAAGGGCTCTGGGCTCCCCACGCCTGCAGGCAGCCCAGAGCCCTCTGATTCCCGGCCATGGCTGGGATTTAAAGGGCTCTGGGCTCCCCGCGGTTGCAGGCAGCCCAGAGCCCTCTGATTCCCGGCCGTGGCTGGGATTTAAAGGGCTCTGGGCTCCCCACGCCTGCAGGAAGCCCAGAGCCCTCTGATTCCCGGCCGCGGCTGGGATTTAAAGGGCTCTGGGCTCCCCGCGGTTGCAGGCAGCCCAGAGCCCTCTGATTCCCGGCCGCGGCTGGGATTTAAAGGGCTCCGGGCTCCCTGCCGCAGCGGGCAGTCCAGAGCCCTCTGATTCCCGGCCGCGGCTGGGATTTAAAGGGCTCTGGGCTCCCCACGGTTGCAGGCAGCCCAGAGCCCTCTGATTCCCGGCCACGGCTGGGATTTAAAAGGCTCTGGGCTCCCCGCTGCTGCCGGCAGCCCAGAGCCCTCTGACTCCCGGCCGCGGCTGGGATTTAAAGGGGCGAAACCTAGCTCCAAATATTGGTGGAGCAGAGCCCCTGATTGTGAATATTCCTGGGGCTTTAGCTCCACGAGCCCATATAAGTTGGTGCCCATGCAACTGAGCTAAACATAAGGGCAGCGGCCTTGAGACGAGAGCAGGCCTGACCCTGAGCAGACCTGAGTACCCACAACTTCCCCTGGAGTCAATGGGGTTCTCAGGATGAAACCAAGAGCGTGTGGCAGCAAGATCAGAACCCAGCATGGTCTTCGCTTCCAAGGGTCCTGTGGCACCCGCTGGACAAGCCCACACGCAGCTCCATTAACTGCTGTGGGGTTCATGCGTGCACAGGACAGGGGCCCGCGTGATTTGGGCTACTGATTCCCAGACCACACACTCCCTGGATCTGCAGTGCAGGGCTTAAGGCTGAATCTAATGAGAACAGGGGGAAATAGAGACACCCAATCAGTATGGATAGGGAGAGATAGAGAGCAGCACGCGCACACAGCAAGAGTGACAGTAACGCAAGAGAGACACAGAGAGACAGGGCAAGGAGAACACCTGAGTGGGGGAGCAAGTAGAAAGAGAGAAAGGGAGAGGGGAGCAGAAAAGAAAGAGAGGAGGGAGGCAGAGAGAAGCAAGCAGAGGAAAAGAAGACAGGTAGGGGAGGCTGATCTGCTGCTGGCAACAAGGTCAAAATTGAAATAAAACACATGTCAAACGGTGCATTTGGCAGCTAAGCTGGTTTAGCCGAGACAGCGGTGGGCGATAGCACTGCGGGGGTGGGGTGGGCACAGACTCCTTCCTGCTGCTGCACCACTCCTAAGGGAAGCTGGCTTCCTTCTGCTGATGGGAAAGGATATTCATATTATTGTGCAAGTTGAACAATGGTCTGATTCTGCTCAAGCCTTCTGCCACAGAGAGAGAGACAAAGATGGAAGGGGCTGGGGGAGAGAGAAACAGACACAGACACACACAGTCTTTAGAGTCCTGGTGCACTAGAATCCCCCTGCAGAAAGGAACACTAAACCATTTCAGCAATGTTCTCTGCTGTTTCATCTCATCCGCACAGGATCTTCTCGCTAATCCCCCTAATCTGCTGACATTTCCATTGGCAGCAGCTGTACCTGTAGCGTCTGGCTCCGGGACACCCCTCAGAAGCAGTCTCTGGGTTTGGACACAAATCAGTGGTGCCATGAGGGGTTTGAATCTTTACTCTGAAGCAGCACAGGGAGCATGGGGGCGAGCTGTGAAACTCACCGCTACAGGCAGGCTGGCTGCCTTCGGTGGCTTGCCTGCGGGAGGTCTCCAGTTCCCCGGATTCGGCGGCATGCCTGCAGGAGGTCCGCCAAAGCCGTGGGACCAGCGGACCCTCCACAGGCATGCCACCAAAGGCAGCCTGCCTGCCGCCCTCGCAGCAACCGGCAGAGCGCCCCCCGTGGCTTGCTGCCCCAGGCACGCGCTTGGCGTGCTGGTGTCTGGAGCCGCCCCTGGCCACAGGAGTCTGGAGAGTCAGCAGCTCTGGAGCTGGGTATGGCAAAAGGGCTGAACAGGGCTGTGCACTGAGGTGGGGCCATCAAACCTCATGGTTCGGGGCACAAACTGATTTCCCCCAGGGGGCAGGGAGGAGTCCCTTCTCTCCACCCTGTGTCAGACCACTGCACACTGGCCAGCTGCACTGTGGGAGGGATTCCTCCCGCTGGGGAAATGAGTTACTGGCCTCTGCAAGATACAGAATACCAGATCCAGGCCCAAACCAGAACCTCAACCTCAACCTCATGCACTGGGGGTGTGAGAGGACAAATCTGAGTCTCTGAATCAGAACCCCCCTCTCCCAGCAATGGGTTCCAAACTAGAAAGGGGAATCTCTTCCAGGTAAGGGAAAGCTCAGGAGAGCAGCTGGCTTTGGGAGAGCCTCACCATTTCATCATGTCTTGCATGAACAGTTCAAGAAGTTTCAGTGCCCTAATATCCCACATTGTGAATAGAATCTCCTGGGCCTCTCGACTTGAGGGGCCAATGCTCCGCCCCCTGTAACCTGGGCATCTTGCTGCCACATTAATGTGTCTTGCTGCAGTAACAGAGACTCACAAGAAAATCTGAGAGTCCCCTTGCTATTCTTAGCGAGGGAGCAGGCTGAGGGGGAGGCAAAAAAGCCCACAATAGGAGCCGGCGGGGAGCCGGCCTGAGACAGGAGCCCATGATGACTTCCCTAGGATGGCAGGATGGCTGCAGAATGCATAGGCAGCACACACTGGTTGCCGGGGTGGGGAGGTGGAACCACGCGCCCAGCAAAGACCCCCACTCCCATCCCGTCACATCCTCCATCTCCTCTCTCACACTTCCCTCTCTCCTCTTCTTTCCCTCACCCATTTCCACTCTATTCCTGTCTTTCGCTGGCTCTTTCCCTCACTCCCCTTTTCTTCACACTCTCCTTCACACCCCTCCCCTCTTGCTCTTTCACTCTCTCCCCCTCCCTCTCTCCATCTCTTCTCCCCAAGGAGCTTTCTAATGACTTAAATGAAACGCCAGCCCTCTTTCTATCAATCGCCCACCCTGCTGGAGCCCCAGAAGAACCCAGCCGCGCACAGCAATTAGAAAGCCAGTGCCTGGGGCAGCTGCAGTAGCACTGCAGAGATCCTATCGGCCCTCTCAGAGTGAGGGAAGGACTTTCTAGAAAGGCAGGAGCACCACCGGATCCTCCAAGCAAGGCCCTTGGGTTAACAAAGACCCTCTCCTATGGAATAGCTGTCGCTCCTCAACCTGGAGGCAGCTAACTCAGAACAGGAGGGATTGTTCTATATAAGCAAAGCAAGCTGGTAGGGACACAGACTAAGCAGGGCCCAGCCTCCAGCAACTCCTTCATCCTTGAAAGGCCTAGACCCTGTTACGGATGGCGAGGGAGCTTCCAAGCAGTTGTGGTGAGGCCTTTGACAGAGATTCAGAGAGCAATTGAGGCACAGCCAATCACATTAACAAAGCCGGGGTAATTAAGAAGAAAGCAGGAGAGATGAAGGAGATAGGAGCGGATGCAAATCAGGCTGCATGGAGCTCCCCCGTCACAGTCATTACGGGGAATTAGGGTTCACTGATGTTCCTCCGGAAACCTGTGTCCCAGCAGACAGAGCACCCCAGCGGGCCCTCTCCCTCGCTGATCACACTCCCTCTCCTGCCTCCGCTCCTCTTGGCACCCCTTGACATCAATGGGAGTTAGGCACCTAGGCGCTTTTTGAAAACCCCACTAGGCACCCATCTGCATCTTTACATGCCTACAGTTTAAATAACTTTGAAAATCTGGCCCCAAGTGGCTACAGTGGGAGGAGAGCAGGGGAAACTGATGGATTTCCCAGCATGCACTTCACCATGGGAAGCTCATAGGACAAGGCAGGGTTTGTTACTAGGGCTGGCTGAGCCAGTTTGGAAAAAAATAAAGACTGACCTGAATCTCGGCCCAAAATTTGAACCAACACCGTCAGAACCATCTATGTATCCAAGCACTGAGCATGGCTCTGGGCTTCTCTCATTGTGTTGGAGTGATACAGGGCAACTCACAACCCTCAAGCTCCGTGGGACTGCACCCCCTTAGGACAGGTTTACACCAGGGAACCTGTTTGTAGGGCATTAAACTATTACAATAATAAATTAAAACATAAAACCGTTTTGTTGCCTTTTGAATTTGCATATACGCCCCCTCCCACCACCTCCACCCAGCAAATCTGTCTGAGGAGTGGGCGGCTACAAGTTATTTAGCTCTTTTAATCTCCTCTTGTAAACTGGGTCCCTCCAGCCCCCGACAGCATTTGTGGCTCTTCTCGGAGATTCCTCCATTTTGTCATTATCTTTGTGGGGCCCAGAGCTGAGCATGGGATCCCGGGCAGAGTCTCACTAGAGCAGTATAGACGGGGTCTCTCCTGTCCCTGCTCCTAGGATATGAAGTCACTGAGACTGAGGTGACCAGAGCTGAGCTCTGTATCCCAGGTGGGATCTCCTCAGAGCCATAGAGATGGCCCATCTCCTCCCTCCTCTGGGACTGGGGTCCCAGAGTGTCCCTCCTTGCTGATCCCCTTGTCTTTCCCTCCCTTCAGACTGTGGGGAGGCTCCTCCCCCATGTCACAGCTGCAGGCTGACACGCTCAGATTTGCCCTGACCCCGGTACTCTTTACTGCCAAGCTTAGGGTTACCACCAATAACCCCTGGATCAGTACCCACCGAGCTGCCCCAAAGGACGCAGCTTCATGGAGCCAAGGAGCATTAGAGCCTCGGTGTTCATTAACGCCTCAGAAGCTCATCCCCGCATGATCCGGTCTGCTGTTGGAGTCTCCAAATTCTTAACCCCTTAGCAACCTTGTTCCCCACTGCAGAGTACCGCCCCTTCCTTTGTCAGTTGCTTTGCCCTGGTCTCATAAAAAGCATCATTCTAAAGAACCTCTGGAGAAGCTGTTTCCATTGCAAGCAATTCTGTTTCTCTGGTATTTTCTGCCTCTCCCTTCCCCTTTGTCTGTGTTCCCCAGGAGCGTTCGCATGAAAACAGACACATGGCCTCTTCAGTCACCCCCAGCCTAGGGCTTATTCCCCACCTGTGCTAAGGAGTTTCCATGCTGGGAGTTTGGGGTCACTTGCAGTGGAGATGACTAGGCTGTTGCAAACAGGGAGACAAGTACTTCCTGGGAGAATAAACAGCCCATCAGGTTATCTCTAAAGTTTCCTTGGCTTTCTGGCTGCTTCACTGTAGCCCTTCTGCCTACAACCTTGCCCAACTGCCCTGTTGCATGGCTTCCTGCTACACAGTTAAAGAAACAGGACACATAATTTCACTGCCAAGGAGCAAATGTCACAGAGTGACAAACTACATGGGACCAGGCAAAAAAATCAGGCAGTCTCTGAGATAGCTCTATTTGGGGGTGGGGAGGAAGCTGTTCTCTAGTGATTAGAGCAGGAGATGGGGACCTGCACTCCTAGGTTCCTTACCCAGCTGTGGAAGGGAGGGTAGTTAGTATAGTGGGTTGAAGCAGATGACGTGGAGTCCAGATTCCTAAATTCTAGTTCCATTTCTGCCACTGACTCTCTGTATAATTTTAGGCTTGTTACTTAATTGCTCTCTGCCTCAGTTTCCCCATCTGTAAAATAGGAAGACAACCAACCTATCTCACTAGGTTCATTAAAGTGCAGAGCTCATTGGGGTGGGGGGTAAATACCAGAGATGGAGAAGAGCTATTTAAGCTAAAAGACAATGTTGGCACAAGAACAAATGGGTATAAACTGGCCATGAGCAAATTCAGGCTGGAAATTAGAAGGTTTCTAACCCTCAGAGGGGTGAGGTTCCAGAAAAGCCTTCCAACAGGAGTTGGGGTGGGAGACAATTAATTTTAAGAGAGTCCTGGACAAATGTATGCATGAGACTGTATGACGGGGTTGCTTGTGATGGCAGGGAGCAAGGGCTCAGCAGCTCTGGGGCTCACATCTGGTTTATGTCTTATTTTTTGGAGAAGGCAAAATATTATTTTGACTCTAGCAACAGAGGTAGGAAGGTTTCCACAAGCATCTAATCTAATCATCTATTTGTCTTATGGCAGCGCCTAGAGACCTAGTCATGACCTAGGACCTCACTGTAATAGGTGCTGTGCAAACAAGCTCTTTCTTCCTTAGGGGTGATTTCTGATGGGTTTAAGTCATAGTATGTCCTCTCTAACCTGTTTAACATTGGATGGATGGATGGATGGATGGATGGATGGATGGATGGATGGACGGATGATAATTAATCAAACTGCTGTGAAAAAGACTGGCATCAGCAACATTTCCTAAGCCCTTCCTAGGGCTTCTTATCCTGACCCAAATCTCTAGAAACAAATCCTTGGCTCCTCCAAGAGGCTTTGGGCAGCTCTCTTTCCCGTTTTTTCTTCCCTTCACCTCCTTTCAGCATCCCAACCAAGTTCCCAGGCCGCCGACTGCGGCTCAGATGTGCTTGAAGCACAGCAAGGCGACTGCCCCTTCTCTGCTTCAGCTCAGAGCGGCTGCCACCCCGCTGGGCCTCAGAGGAACCTGTTAGACACAGTTTCATTGCTGCCAGGTGTCACTCACAGGGCCCTTCATCAGCAATTTTCCTAGGCTGGCATTTGGCTGCTCTGGCACGTCGGCTCTAATACATTCTGAAAGAGGAAGACAAAATAAAGGTGGGGAGAATGAAAACCAGCCGGCACTGGCTTCTGCCAGGGAAGGGCAGAAAAAAACCCCGTCCTCATTTCAGAATCTCATTGCAGTTGTAATTATCAAACGGCGACAGTAGGCTGCAATGCTTGCTAATTAGGCCACATTCCTTCTGACTAGTTATTCTAAGATGCCGTTTGACAGACTAAAGGTGGGGGGAGCGCACACAGGACGTTGTTTTCTAATTACATTTGGTATGCTAATTTCTGATATAAAATAAATATTTACCGGGAGCAATATTTCTTCATTTCACGCTGGCTGCACCGGGGCATTTATCGAGGGTTCCAAACAGGCTGCTATCACTTGGCCCTCCCCGCCAGCACCTGCCCCCTCCCACAACTTTTGGAAGCGTGTGACACACTCCTCGAGAGATCGGGGTGCAGCGCAACGTATCAGGGAGGGACAGACCCAGCTGTGAATTGGAAAGGAAAAAGCAAGGTGAAAGGAAGCGGTCCTGCTCTCAGCTCTTTTCCCCTGCCCACGGTTGCCTCTTCCGATCTCTGTCCCAGTGTGCCTTCTTCCCAGCAAACGGCATCCGAGGCAGGGGGAAAGCCCTGCCCGGCTCAGCCTCTCAAGGAGGCTACATCCCTGGATCCTGCCTCCGCGCTCGTTGGAGGAGCTGGAAAAGAATTGTCTCACCACGTCAGGGACTGACTCCTCTACAGTGACTGTGCCACATTGACAGCCCTGGAGACTACAGTCTTCTAGTCACAGGGCAAATCCACAGTGTGTGGCCAGCAGCAGGGCACAGGGCCTCAACCCGGACTCAGAGGAGCTGCTGTAACCTACTGGTCAGTATTACAGTGACCATACATCCCGTGTTGGCCGGGACAGTCCGTTTTTTAGGCCCTATCCTGGCTGTCACAAATTTTTTGATTTGTCCCATTTGCTCTTGCCAATTGATCATCAGTTGGCAAGAGCAAACTGGACAGACGCACAGTTTTGCCAAAAAAGTGGTCTGAGACCCCTAGCGGGATGCAGAGGAACATGCGGGGCAGCAGGGTGTGCTGGAGAGAGCAACTCACGACGGCAGGCTCACCCTGCTTGCAGGGGAGAGAGGGGGGCCTCGGGTAGCCCCACATGTGGAGGAGAGAGGGGGGTGTTCGGGCCAGCACCACAGGCGGGTTGGTGGCGGAAGGCTCAAAGAACCAGCCCCGCACATGGGATTGAAGGGGGCTGTGGGGGGAAGGGAGGGGTGTGGGCAGGTGGCAGGAGGGCTCAGGCTGGCCCCGCACACTGGGGAGCAGTGGGGCAGCTTGGGCTAGCCCCAGGCACCGGGGTGGGAGAGAGCCTCGGGCGGGCCCAGGGGTGTTCCATCTTCCCTTTGGGAAACTATGGTCACCCTAGTCAGTGTGCGTGCTGGGTCCCCGATCCACAGAAGACACAAGTTTGCTCCAACTGCCACCTACAGAGTGTAGCTAGTTCAAGCACTTATGATTCCTGGTTTTCACTCAGAAAGTCCTTGGTCTGGTCCTGGATGGTGGCTGCCATGCTACTGCCGCAGGGGAATAAAGGGAGTTCGGCCCCCGGCACTCACACTGAACATTCCCTGGCATCTGGGAACTGATTGGACGAGGCACTCAAAAGTTATTGCACTAGCTGGACAGACAAATGCCATTGAGCTGAGTGTGAAACCTCGGCTACTCGCAGCCACAAAAAATGCAGAGCCACCTTGGACCCGGTCACATGGAACATGCTCCCCCTCCTGGCAACATGACCATGAGCTTCCCAACAGCAGTGTCCTCCACTTGACTAGAGGAGAGAAGGGGGATTCTGTTTTTAAAATAATATTATGCTCAGTGATGCCCAAAGAGCTAACGATCAATGGCTGTTTGATGCTAGGCATGATGGCTGGGAGTGGCAGGCTTCAGTCGGCTTGATTCCTTTCCTTCCTCTCTATTCAACAGCAGCTTCCCAGAATGCAGCTCAGGCTCCTTGCTGCTCTCTCTCCTAACACTACCCTCCTTAAAGAAGCCTTCTCTCCCTTCTCTACCCCCGGCAGGCCTCTTGGGCCAATATTGCAGAACTATGAACGTTAGAGATGGAGAGGGGCCATCTGATCCCAGCTGGTCCATCCCTGGGAGCCACGGCACCACTGTTCCTTACAATCTATTCCTCAGGGCTCTGTCCAGTCTAGTTCTAAACATCCCCAGAGATGGGACTCCAATCTCTGCCTTGGGTGGGGGGTGGGGAAGAATGATTCCAGAGTTTAATAGATGGCAGGGTTAGCAAGTTATTTTCCTTTGCTTGGTTTCACCCCCATCACTCCTAGTCCTCCCTCCTTTGCATCAACCCCCCGCTCTCTTTCCTGGGTGAGATGCACAGTGTTGGTTAATACTTTCCACTTAGCCAGGTGCCATCACACCCCAACGGTGCTGCACGTTCCCCACAACAATCGGAACCACCGCTGGCTACTCCACCTGCGGGCCCAGCCCCTTGACCTCACTCCAGCCCCACGGTTTGGTTTAGCTGTACGATGCAGCGCCTCTAAGCGCAGTGGTTGCCTGGGAAAACAGAGCTCTTTGTGTCTGCGAGTGGCGTTGACAGGCCCCAATTTTATAAATCAGAAGGTAAATAGAAAAATTAGCAGCTGCCATGTGAGCACGAAGCAATTGCCTCTCGAGCGGAAAGAGGAATTTGATACTCCTATTTGCTATTGATTTTGAGCTCTGTTGCTCCATGCAAGTTCCCCATTGGCATGCAGAAGGGAGCAGCTGCCCCAGCCTTGGAAGGGATGATTTCCATTTGCTCCAGGAGGAGTAACTGCTCCTGGGTCTGTGATCCTTGCTGGGCGAGCTGTGCACCAGGGGCTACAAACTACTTAGGTTTCAGAGCACTCTCTGATGCAAACAGCTGGGCTGGGCAATTACACAGTCTGTGCCCCAGAACAGATTGTCATTGCGAAGGCTGTGCACAAACACAAGCAGCCACGGGTGCGCGCACACACAGGAGTCACTCTGACGTGACATGCGCGAGGCAGAGCGCAGGTAGCAAGCCGTAGGTGGGCTCAGAGGAAGCTGTGTACAGGAGTGCTCAGGCTGGACTTACATGCGGCTTGGGGGGGCGATGCTGTGCACACAGCTCACCATTACCGCAAGTAGGAACCGCAAGCTGAACTCATTGCAAAAGTAATAATTCATCTCCAGAATATATTACCTTGGGGCGCCTTGGAGGCAGAATGGGCTGTTGTTAAAGCCAGTGGGATCCAGGGCTGGAGTTCAGATGCCTATGCTAAGGGCTCCCACTTTCCTTTCATTTAACCTGGGTCATGAAAGGGACCAAGGCACTTTCCAAAACACCCAAGGCTCTTTGTAACTTACCATGCCCACCCCACGGCTGTCAGCTGGGGGATCTCCAACACCAGCCCCTATTGCTTAGGCTAAAAGCAGAGCTCTACTCACTGTAAGTAGCAAGCTTTTATCCTCCCTGTGGCTGGACACTAGGGGGTGCTATAACTCCATGTACTAAGCTAATTAATTATAATCGGAGAGGTAGTGGGAGCTTCTTCTGAGTTGCCAGTGCTCAGCCCATCATGAGTCTAACAACATCAGTATTACAAGATCATTACAGCCAGCAAAACTACATTCAAAAAACATTATTTTAAAGTTCCAAAGTCAAGCATTCCCAAGTTAGTAAATGCCAGAATTAAGGCTGCACTGGCACTTCAATTCACCCCCTTGTGCGTATGCATTACGACACAGTCTTTAATTACATGATCACACACTATTTTTTCCCCCCAGGACTTCTCCTGCCTCATTCAAGTATGTAGGATGGACAATGCTCTGGGGATGAATCAGGGTTTTGTAGTAAAGGAGCTGTTGTCTGTAGGATTCCTTTGTTGCAGAAGTTGGAAGGTGCGTAGTTAATGAGGCAGGGGATTGCAGGAAGAGAAAGGCTGGTTTCATGGTTACAGCAGTTGAATGCTGCCCTGGGGAACTGGATTCTATCCCTGCCTTAGCCACAGAATTCTGGTGTGATGCTGGTTAATTTCTTGTAGGCCTAATAAAAAGAGTGGCTACTGGTTCAGAGTATGGAGACGGAGAGGGTTAGTGGGGCCACCCTGTGGTAGGCATAGAATATGGTGTAGAGATGCTTATGGGAGAGAGCAGGCTTTGAGGCTGGCATTGCTGGCAGAGCAAAGGGAGGGAAGAGGGGATGGATGCAATAAGAGACAAGGTCAGATAAGCAGGGAAGGAAGAGCACTGCAAGGTCTTGGAGATAAGAACAAGAAACTTGAACTTGATGCAGCAGGAAAGGTGGAGCGAGTGGATAGATTTAAAGAAAGGGTGGCATGGTCAGAGTGATGGCTGAGGGAAGAAAGTCCTGGTGGCTGTATTGTAAGGCCACAGTGAGAGCGACATGGGTGTCAGGAAGGCCCGGGGGAGGAGCGTATATCAAAGCAGGAGATGCTGTACTGCAGCAATCAGCTCTGCAGCTAGTGTTCATGGAATCTAGAGATGCAAAAGAACTATTAGGTCATTCACTCCCTGTCCCAGGACCAGGGCAGGATTGATCCCTATTGCACATTCACTAGTATTTGCACTGGTCTAATTTTAACTGTCTTCCATCATGAGATGACTCATAAGCCTGATAGATCTTGCTGTCAGGAAGATTTTCCTGATCTTCCATTTCTAATTTCATCCCATTACTCCTAGTTATACTCCTTTCACAAGGCCTCTGCTCCGAAGGTAGTTAATCTGCTATATTCTTTTTAAGGCTCCCCTGCAGCATTACCTTCCAGCCCCAAGTCTCTAGGGTACTACTCCCTCTGAAGGGTTCAACCTTCCTCTGCGATATTTGAAGCTCAACGCAGTGAAACTCTAGGTCAGTGTCTCTCAACCTTTCCAGACTACTGGACCCCTTTCAGGAGTCTGATTTGTTTTGCGTACCCCCAAGTCCCACCTCATTTAAAAACTACTTGCTTACAGAATCAGACATCAAAATAGAAAAGTATCCCAGCACAGTAGTACTGAAAAATGGCTTACTTTCTCATTTTTACTGTATAATTACAAAATAAATCAATTGGAATATAAATATTGTACTTACATTTCAGTGTACAGTATATAGAGCAGTATAAACAAATCATTGTCTCTATAAAATTTTAGTTTTTACTGACTTCGCCAGCGTTTTTTATGTAGCCTGTTGTAAAACTAGGCAAATATCTAGATGAGCTGATGTACCTCCTGGAAGATCTCTGCGTACCCCCCCAGGGGTATGCTACCACTGCTCTAGGTCAGTGCTTGGGAACCAGAAGGTGACACTAACTAAGCTAGTTTCATTGTCCCAGGTGAGCAAAATGCAAAAAGCAAAACAGGTGACACAGAGGGGGGGATATATATTTGATTGGCAAAAATCTTTCCTCTTTAACAGCCTCAGGTGGGATCAGACTCCCAGGATCACATTCTTTATCAAATGCATTTGGTAACACAGTAGCATCTGGTTTTTGGTTTGAAGGTTGGGGGGGGTTGTTTGTTTGTTTTGTTTTTTGGTTATTTTGTCTCTTCTTTTTTAACTAAAACCCTCTTTCCCAGGCTGGTGCTGAAATGATTGACAATGCTGGGACACAAACAGGAAATAAACCAAGTGGAGCCATGCTGGCTTTTCACTCCCCCTGCACCTCTATTAAAAACCCAGCAGAGCAGAGGTGAGAAGCAGTCAGTAAAAGGACAAACATGTGATGGGAAGCAAGAATATTTTACATTTCCTAAGAGGATATTATAGAGGCAAAAAAATAAATACATGGGAATGTTACTAAGAGGGCCCGATCCTAATCTCATCGAAATCAGTGGGAAAACTGCCACTGATTTCCATGGTGCAGGATCAGGCCCCAAGTGCTTGTCTGGAACAAAATCAGATCCAAACAACTGCATCAGGGGCCCCCTGTGTGTGATCACATTAAGCAGCTTGCAATAAGTGGGTAGCGAGTGACTCCTGTGAACGCAGGCACAAGCCATGGCCGCTGGCTCCCTGCTGAACTGGAACATCAAGGACCATGGCGGGAGTGGGCACAGACCCCCTCATAGTGCCTTGAGATGTGCTGTGAGACTTGCCACCTGCTTTGGGAGCTGGAAACAGATGAGAGGAGCACATGCACGTCTAATAATGTAAACGGCTTTCTCATTACGCCAAAAATGATCTGTGTCGCTTTGAGGTTCCCTCCCACCCCACACTCAAGCCCTGCCAAACCATGCTCCAGTAGGAGCCATTTTAAAGCCACTTTTGAAAGCCTCTCACAAAGGGTTTTGTATTGTGTTCCACTAGGAGCTGTTCAGAAACCTCCCTTCTTTATTATCCCAGCTGGAGAGTGCTCTGTTTCAGTGCTCTATAAAATGAATGTGTCTCATGCCCCGAGGGTCAGTGTTGTGCATTACAACCCAGCGAAGGCAGGGCGTCAGTTACAGTTCATCCACCAGCGAACCCCTTCAGCTTTGCACTTCAGTCTGCAGGTCACTGCATAGCCCCGTGTCATAGGTATAAAAGGGATCCTCGGGGCACCAAGTGACGCGCCACAGACACTGTGTACCAGGAGAGCTAAGACGCGCTCATCCCTCACTCACCTGGTGCATCATTGCTCCAAGGGCATTACAGACAGGCCGGTAAACCAGCTACCAGGGCCAAAGCTCCCAATAAGCTCCTGCAGGGGATGTGAAGAGGGATCATGCCAGTGTGCCCAGCTTGAGCAAGTTATATGACTCTCCTAGAGCCCCTTCTATCAGGGATCTCAAAGAGCTTTTGTTCCCTAGAGTACAAAGGGGGAAACTGAGGCACAGCAAGGGCTCATGGCAAATCCAGAGCTGGGTACAGAACTTAGGAGTCCTGATTCCCAGTCCCCTGGCCTAACCACCAGAACACACTCCACTCTGGAAATGGGAACAGAACCCAGGAGGTTCCAATCCCCATTACCTTGCTGGAACTCCACCCAATTTGAAGCTTTCTCCTGTTTTTTGCCCCTTTGTGTCAACATGGACTGGTGACTGGCTAATGGATTGGGCTCCAATGTCCCCTGCAGCCATCTGACTAAGGGAAACAGACGTGAGGATGCATCTCACATGGCTAATCCTCTACCTGTCATGTGAACAAAAAGCTCTGTCAACAACACTCAAACAAAAGGAAAAATAAAGGGATTGTTTATATTTAGCTAGCAGCGTGGAATGTCGGGGATACATGCCAATTAGCCGGGGGAAGTAATGTGCGGAATGAGAGGCATGGGAGAAATGCCCGGGGGTGAAGGTGGGGAGATCTAAAAATGAAGATTTGATACTAACAGTTCAGATTGCAGAAAATTATTTCTGCTGGGTTGGTTGTTTGCTTGTTTTTTATGGGGAAAATGAGAAGAGACTTGACTGGATAGCGGCAGTATGGTAAACACCAGTCTCCAGGGAGCTCAATTCTCCAGTTTGGGATTGTCCTTGATTTGTGTTTAGAGTACTAAGGTCATGAACTGGTGCTTCTGGCTGTGATTCAGAAGTCTCAAGAGTAGGGTCCATTAAAATTAGTCATTCTCCTCTACCAGAGAGGACGGGAGGTCATCAAGATAGCTGGCTCCACTCAAGATCAGTGTACACTGCTGACAGATGTTATCCAACGGGACAGGAAATTGGCATTTTGGCCCATGGCCCTTCCCAAAATGTCATTCAACTTCCAGTATTTAGTGTTCTCTTCACAGCTTGTGCCTATAAATTGTTTCCCCAATGCATGGCTGATCTTCATCACTCCCTCCTCAGCCTCCCCCAGAGGATGATCTTCATTGGTCCTTCCTCCTCTTCAGCCTCCCCTGACACACGACTGGTAGTGCTGTTCTTCCGCTTCCACCCCCTTCACCCAGGAAGCAGGGTCTCTCTCTCTCTTCTTGTTGGGCCAGCTACCTGAGGGACACAAGGTCAACATGCCACCTGGGCCTGTATTACACATGCCTCCTGCAGTTACTGGAGAGCTCAAGGTTGATCAAGAACTGGACAAGGTTTGGATATCTTTAAATGCCACCTCAAAACATTGTCCTGGTAGGCGTGGACAGTAATTAGGATGGGTTCCAGTGACTCAGTACTCTCATTTGGGTCTCACGTTAGTGGCATTTACCACCTACACAAAATCTCACTTCATCCCACCCCTAGAGCTGCAGCTCTGCAGTGATGAGCTCTCCAAGGACCTGGCTGACCAGGCTGGGGCTTCCCAGCTCAACAAGTGGCAGACAACGAGTCAGGCATGGCATGTGATGGAATCAGAGCATGTCAATAAATAACTGGAATAAATGGAATCAGCAAAGAAAAATCCCCATGTCCCCCCAGCCCTCCCCAGCTTACCTGTTTATCTCCCTGTTCTGTATTGTCATAGTTCTAGGTCGGGAGCCTTCTGGGGCAGGGACTGTCTTTATTTTACTTGTTTATACAATGTCCTGAACAGTGGGGCCCTGAGCCCTACCTGGAGCCCCTGGGCACTAACACAGAACAAATAATCACAAAAGCTGGTCCATCATGTATGGAAGCAACATGGAACAGCGAGAAGACCCCACCCCCATAGGCACTTAACTGGAGCCCACCCATCTCTGCCCCGCTGGATAGCAAAGGAATGTGGCTCAGCAGACAGCACCAGTCAGGGCTCCGTTGGGCTAGCTAGCTACGGGTCCTTCCAATACAAAGTGAAGTGAAACAAACGGCAGAGCTTCAGAGCTGTGCTGTTAAACACACGCGGTTTTGGTTTGGTTCAGCTCATTTGTGTGAGGGATTCGGTACCTCATGGCCAAATGCTCATTGCCAAGGTAGCGTTTTCCTCCACATGAAGCCCCACTGAACACACGGCTAGAGACCAGCCTTTTCTAAATGGGCTCAGATCCTTAAGAAAAACCCATTAGGATACACTCAGATCATGTCAACCAGCAAGCAAACAGCGGCCTCGGTGCCAGCCCTGGGAACCCAGGCATGGCTATGTTCAAAATGACAATAAGATCAGCTGCTGCTTTAATCAACAGATTGAACACAGTAGGGAGGCGCTTCCAATTTGCTAGATACTGGCAGCTTTCGCAGCGTTTCATCCAGACGGTGCCAGATGAAATCTAATCCCACCACCCCCTCCTGCCAAATTCATTAGCATGCCCCAGAGAGGGGCCCATGTGGGATTATCTGGTGGGGGAGCAGGGAGAATCACCCTTAGTCCCAAGAACAGAATTCATTACCCCGGTGGATGCTGCTGGTATTCAGAGGGGCTGAGCTCCCCACCCTGATGTTTTCGGGAGCTCATCTCTCCCCTCTCCTTACAGGTTCTGGTGAGTTGCCAGGTCTGCATCTGGTGTAGCATTAGGTGGGACAAGATGACTTCCTCAGCATCAGGGGTACAGCTCTGATCAGGATGACCTGTACCCAGGTGAGATCTCCACGTGGGGTAAAGAGGTTCATGTTCTATCACTGATCATAAACCTGGGCCAACTTGACCCTAGACACCTCCACCTCATGCGCTAGGGGGGCACTTCCTGAGCTCATGCCTCTCCTTGCTCTGTTACTTCACCCTGCCCCTCCCTCCTCTTGCCATCTGCACCAGGGGTCAGGTAAGCCGGGCACTCCTGGGTAAAGCAGCACATGACAGTCTGATGAAGCAAATGTCTCAAAGGTGTTAACCCTCCATCTGCCAGGTGAAACTCGTTACGTCCCAAGTGAAACCCTCCACAGCAGGTTAAGGAATTGGCCCAGATCTAAATGTTACAAGGCTGTAACAAAGGCAAGGACAACCTGATTCATATCGTACCTACACCCAAGAACTATCTTACTGGCTGCTTCCAATGCCTTCACCTGTCAGCCCCAGCTCTTCCCGAGATGTTCCAGCTCCTCGGCAGTCAGTCTCGAGGTAATCGCTGTGTGCGTGGAATAATCAGATGTGGTTTCCATGGCCGGCGTCGGGGAGGAGCAAAGCAGACAGAGAAAGCTCTGTTATGACAAGAGACTAAATGGCAGTGAAGTGAAAGCTGCACGGACCCGATGCCTCCCCAGATAACAGGGGAGAAAGGGAATGGAAATGAAGGAACACAGGGCGCACGAGCGAAGCAATGGAAAGGAAAGGTTAATGTAGGCAGGATAGTGAATTGAATGGATGGAACAGTGAAAACCAGGCAATTATCTAATCCTGTCTGGAAATCCCAGGGCAGGGGCATCTCGGCAGCTTCTGAATAAAACATGGCGCGGTGCAAAGGAGGCTCCTGGGAATTCTGGGTCATGTCTTTTGTCTTAAACACAAAAAAGAAGCTTACAAGAAGTGGAAGATTGGACAAATGACCAGGGAGGAGTATAAAAATATTGTTCAGGCATGCAGGAGTGAAATCAGGAAGGCCAAATCACACTTGGAGTTGCAGCTAGCAAGAGATGTTAAGAGTAACAAGAAGGGTTTCTTCAGGTATGTTAGCAACAAAAAGAAGGTCAAGGAAAGTGTGGGCCCCTTACTGAATGAGGGAGGCAACCTAGTGACAAAGGATGTGGAAAAAGCTAACATACTCAATGCTTTTTTTGGCTCTGTCTTCACGAACAAGGTCAGCTCCCAGACTACTGCACTGGGCAGCACAGTATGGGGAGAAGATGACCAGCCCTCTGTGGAGAAAGAAGTGGTTCAGGACTATTTAGAAAAGCTGGACAAGCACAAGTCCATGGGGCTGGATGAGCTGCATCCAAGGGTGCTAAAGGAGTTGGCGGATGTGATTACAGAGCCACTGGCCATTATCTTTGAAAACCC
Organism: Mauremys reevesii; assembly: GCF_016161935.1. Lineage (NCBI taxonomy): Eukaryota > Metazoa > Chordata > Testudines > Geoemydidae > Mauremys > Mauremys reevesii. The sequence continues at coordinate 63,430,127 of NC_052625.1, forward strand.
ATGGCGACTGGGGGAGGTCCCAGATGGCTGGAAAAAGACTAATGTAGTGCCCGTCTTTAAAAATGGGAAGAAAGAGGATCTGGGAAACTACAGACCAGTCAGCCTCACCTCAGTCCCTGGAAAAATCATGGAGCAGGTCTTCAAGGAATCAATTCTGAAGCACTTAGAGGAGAGGAAAGTGATCAAGAACAGTCGGCATGGATTCACCAAAGCCAAGTCATGCCAGACTAACCTAATCGCCTTCTATGACGAGATAACTGGCTCTGTGAATGAGGGGAAACCAGTGGATGTGTTATTCCTTGACTTTAGCAAAGCTTTTGATATGGTCTCCCACAGTATTCTTGCTGGCAAGTTAAAGAAATATGGGCTGGATGAATGGACTATAAGGTGGATAGAAAGCTGGCTAGATCGTCGGGCTCAATGGGTAGTGATCAACGGCTCTATGTCTAGTTGGCAGCTGGTATCAAGCAGGTGCCCCAAGGGTCAGTCCTGGGGCCGTTTTGTTTAATATCTTCATTAATGATCTGGAGGATGGCATGGACTTCACCCTCAGCAAGTTTGCAGATGACACTAAACTGGGAGGAATGGTTGATACGCTGGAGGGTAGGGATAGGATACAAAGGGACCTAGACAAATTATTAGAGGATTGGGCCAAAAGAAATCTGATGAGGTTCAATAAGGACAAGTGCAGAGTCTTGCACTTAGGACGGAAGAATCCCATGCACTGCTACAGACTAGGGACTGAATGGCTAGGCAGCAGTTCTGCAGAAAAGGACCTAGGGGTTACAGTGGACGAGAAGCTGGATATGAGTCAACAGTGTGCCCTTGTTGCCAAGAAGGCTAACGGCATTTTGGGCTGTATAAGTAGGAGCATTGCCAGCAGATTGAGGGACGTGATCATTCCCCTCTATTTGACATTGGTGAGGCCTCATCTGGAGTACTGTGTCCAGTTTTGGGCCCCATACTACAAGAAGGATGTGGAAAAACTGGAAAGAGTCCAGCGAAGGGCAACAAAAATGATTAAGGGCCTGGAGCATATGACTTATGAGGAGAGGCTGAGGGAACTGGGATTGTTAAGCCTGCAGAAGAGAAGAATGGGGGGGGGGGGGATTTGATAGCTGCTTTCAACTATCTGAAAGGGGGTTCCAAAGAGGATGGATCTAGACTGTTCTCAGTGGCAGCAGATGACAGAACAAGGAGTAACGGTCTCAAATTGCAGTGGGGGAGGTTTAGGTTGTATATTAGGAAAAACTTTTTCACTAGGAGGGTGGTGAAGCACTGGAATGGGTTACCTAGGGAGGTGGTGGAATCTCCTTCCTTAGAGGTTTTTAAGGTCAGGCTTGACAAAGCCCTGGCTGGGATGATTTAGTTGGGGATTGTTCCTGCTTTGAGCAGGGGGTTGGACTAGATGACCTCCTGAGGTCCCTTCCAACCCTGATATTCTATGATTCTATATTCTATGTGCTGAAAACTGAAGCCAGTCGAGCTGGAACAGGTCAGAGCCTGACGGGAGAATTCGCAGCAGGCCCAGGATACACGTCCAGTTGCTGAGCACCCGATTTAGCCAGATTACATTCCTGTTAGCACCAATATTTTGCCTGGGAAAACAACATCAACCTGATTCTCTGCAGCCGTGGGAAGGGGTTTCTATGCACGGTGAATCTCCAGGGGCCAGGGACAGCATAAGCCATAAAAACAGACAGGCCTTGGCAAACAGGTCATAGGATGATGGGCTAATCTTCCCTGCAAGATCACTGAATCCATGCACACCCTCTTGCTAGCCTTACACTGCAGGGCAAGGGCTGGGGTGCAGCGAGGATGCGGCATTTGCAGGTGAAGGAGACAGGAGTATGGAAGAGGTGGGGGTAATTGCAAGCTAAGAGGAGCATATACCGAATCCACGATTTGATAAAGGTGTGGGGGAGTTGTGCAGAGGTGGATCTAGTCATATGAGGGTGCGGTGTAGTGTGTAGGGGGGGTGGGGCTGGGATGTTTTCAGGGTACATAGATAGCCTTCCATTAATGACTGTGAAGTAAGCGGCTGATTCTGTTGCCTAGTGCTCATCCCCTGGGATTCCAGCCAAGGGTGATCCAGAGAGGACTGTCAATATTTACCAGGAAGAATACGGCTGTTCTGGAGAGTGTCCAGCCGAGGAGCCCCCATCACCATTCAAACTCGCTCCTGGCTCCTTTCCTGAGCAAATCATTTCTTGAGCAAACACAATCTGCAGGCGGGGGAAGGGGACGGAAAGGAAACCTATTACTGTTCTCTCTGGGCAAAGTGCTCCTCATTACAAGCTCTCTCCATAGCTGGTCAATACCGATTCCCAGGAGGCTGATGGACATTTCAATATTCCTGCCGGTCTCTCCATGTTCCAGGGGGTAGCTATTGAGCATTCGGCATACGTGACAGAAAGCGTCTTCAGAGCAGAGCAGCAAAGCAGAAAGCAGGGAGATACTGTAATGCCCCTGAAATCATCCTCAGCTAACAAGTTGTGGCCAGCTCAGTCTGTGGGACCCCAGCTGCTGGAAGCCCCAGGCACAGGGGCTGCTATAGTCTGGATGGGCTGCTGAAGAGCCTCAATTTCATAATGAAAATAACTAGCTCTTCTATAGCGCTTTAAATCAGTAGATCTCAAAGCACTTTATAAAGGACGTTAGTATCATTAACCCCATTTTACAGGTGGAGAAACTGAGACACAGGGAGGCAAAGTCACTTGCCTACGTTCACCCAGCAGACTCAGGACCAATCGAGAAACAGAGCTTAGGTCTCCTGAGTCCCAGTCCAGTGCTCTATCCATTAGACCAGCAGTTTTCAACCGGGGATCCATGGCCCCCTGGGGGTCTGCAAGTCCTTTCAGGAAGGCTGCAGAGCCTCATGGCTGAAACCAGGTGTCCCAGCGCTGAAGTTGGGAGCGGCGTGAGGCTGAAGCCAGCAGCCGCCCTCCCGCCCCAAAGCTGGAAGCAGCACAAGGCTGAAGGAAATGCCCTGCCCCATGCCAGGAGCGGCGTGGGACTGAAGCCGACAAACCTCCTTCCCCAAGCCAGAAGCAGTGGGGGGCTGAAGCCAGGAGCCCCAGCGCCCCCTCCCCTCCACTGAAGCTGGAAGCTACACTGGGAGCCCCTAGCTACCCCCTGCCTGCACCCTGAGCTACTCCCCTGCCTGCACACAGCCCCTAGTTACCCCCTGCACCCTGAGCTACTCCCCTCACTTCATAGAGCCCTTAGCTACTCCCTCCCTGCACCCTGGAGCCCCTAGCTACCCCCTCCTGGCACCCTCAGCTATTCCCCTGCTTACACACAGCCCCTAGTTACCCCCTGCCTGTACCCTGAGCTACCCCCCTGCCTGCACATGCTTCTAGCTACACACACCGCCCCCGGCACCCTCAGCTACTCCCCTGCCTGCACACAGCCCCTAGTTACCTCCTGCCTGTACCCTGAGCTACCCCCCTGCCTGCACATGCTTCTAGCTACACACACACACCCCGGCACCCTCAGCTACTCCCCTGCCTGCACACAGCCCCTAGATACCCCCTGCCTGTACCCTGAGCTACCCCCCTGCCTGCACACGCCTCTAGCTACACCACCACCACCCCCGGCACCCTCAGCTACTCCCCTGCCTGCACACAGCCCCTAGTTACCCCCTGCACCCTCAGCTACTCCCCTGCCTGCACACAGCCCCTAACTACCCAGTCAGCTACTCCTCTGCCCACACACAGCCCCTAGCTATCCCCTCCCTGCACCCTGAGCAGTTTTCAAACTTTTTAACTGAGTCCCCCCTTTGAGTTACATTATTATACATCAAAGAGAAACTGCTGAGCTTCAGTTCATCCACAAATTTGACACCATCAGCTCAGGATTAAACAAAGACTGTGAATGGCTTGCCAACTACAGAACCAGTTTCTCCTCCCTTGGTTTTCACACCTCAGCTGCTAGAAGAGGGCCTCATCCTCCCTGATTGAACTAACCTCGTTATCTCTAGCCTGCTTCTTGCTTGCATATATATACCTGCCCCTGGAAATTTCCACTACTTGCATCCGACGAAGTGGGTATTCACCCACGAAAGCTCATGCTGCAAAACGTCTGTTAGTCTATAAGGTGCCACAGGATTCTTTGCTGCATTATTTTGGTTGCGTCTCCCCACAGCCCAGATAGGCTGGGTGGCCTCCTGAGTGAGTCAGGGGGTGGAGGAGGGGCTCCCTCCCTGGACCCCGCTGTGCAGAGCTGGCTCGAGCCCCACCAACCCTTGCCCCCCAAACAGAAATAAAACTATGCCTATGCCCAAGGATCCCCCAGCCTGGAGCCCTGAGTCCCCACCCCTGCTGGACCCTGGCATTTTTATAGCATGGGGGGGGGCTCAGCAAGAAAAAGGTTGAGAAGCCCTGTGCTAGACCACACTGCCCTTACTGTGCTGCTCTTTCCCTGAGTGTTTGGGGAGGAATATGGGGCCTGGCCACCAGAGGGAGCCATAGCTGGGGAGCAAGGGGGGTCTGATTGCTAGCTTAAGCTTCCCAGCCCTAGATAAAACACTCACAGGTACGCTGTAGTCAGTGGGTTAGAAACCCCAAGACTGGGCCTGACACAAACCCATAGAAAACTGCTGTTCAAACACATTAACCAACTGCTCACCAGGATTTTTTCCCAGTTATGTTTCAGTTCAGCTCAGTTACTGTCCCATCGCTGTTCAATGATTCTTTTCTCAATGGAAGCACCAGGAAGATCCCCTTCTGCCGTGTGTTACTCTCCAAGGGGCGGCTGAGCTGAGCTCCACAGAGCACCAAGCAGGAGCCTGGGACAAGCCAGGGAGAGAAAGCAAGAGGAAAAGGCAAAACCTAGGGTTCCACCAATGCGCCTCTGAGGCCATGTCTACACTAGGGATGCTGCAGCAGGACAGCTACAGGGCCAGGGCTATGCCACTGTAACCCTGGAGTGTAGACGCAGCTTACAGTGACAGAAGGGGGGTTTCTGTCAATGTAGGAACAGCATCACCCCAAGCAATGGCAGCTAGGTCGAGGAAGGCATTCTTCCCTCAGCCTGGCTGCATTAGGTCCTCACAGCTACAGTGCTCAGAGGCAAGGATTTTCCACACCCGAGTTCTTTAGCTCTGTCAACCTACATTTAAGTGGAGACTACACACATACACACATGCACGCACGCACGCCTCCTACCCACACTTCCACCACTACCACACCCACTGCAAACACACTCCTATACAATACACCGAGTCACATATCACTACCTAACCTCGCATAAGTTCACACCCACACACTTCCCCACACCACCACATCCATGCAGTCATACCCCATGGCCCTGTTACCCCCTTTGGCTTGAGGGGCCAGCCAAAAATTCAGAATCTAGTAGGTTGTTCCAATGAAGAGGAGAAATTGGTGATAGGCCGATCTCTCTTTAATGCAGTTTTGTTTATTTGCAAAGAATGTAGAGTCCTGTGTCTGTGAAGGCAGAGGGAATCGAATAGCAGAAAACAGCTTCCTTGGCTCACAGCACCAAGATTAGTCTTTTCACCTGCACCCCTGACCCAAAGACCTCTCTCCAGGTTTCTCCCGTCCTTTCAGCTTCTCCTTCCACCTGTCTCTCAGTCTTACCCAGATTTTTGTCTGTTCTGTCTTCCCCTCTCCCCAGACCCTACCCAAAACAATGCTCAGCAAAAGCTCCTGGGCAGGGTTCACATCACCATTATGTTAACTGAAAGGTGGCTTCACACCTATAAATCTCCAGGAGGTTTTAGCTCAACCTGTAACAAGGCTTCACCCAGCTCACAATACTACATTCCTGTTGACCAGAGAGCAGTGCACTTGGTCTCTGATCACAGAGAGGAGTAGACCCGTGGATTCTGCTGCAACATCAAGGATTACATAAATAGTTCTTTGCTATAAGTGTGTGAACTCTCTGCGGCTTTGGCAAAGCCCCACTTTACAGATCGAACTAGCCACCCTTCTCTTGGCAACAGAGCAGCACAGAGGCAAGGAGAGCCCTAGGGAGCAGCATTCACTCTCTCCATGATTGCTGCTAGATTTGCCTACAATCTCCGCAGCCTCTCTTCTGTGACATGCCAACTAGTGCCAAGTGTGGGGGTGCTTTGGGGGATGCAGACACCTGCCCGCTGAGACCCACCAGACTCATTGCCCACTTCACATACACACACACATACTGTCTCCTCTTCTCAGCTGCCTGTTGGTTGGCAAGTTCTCTGAATTCCCCACTCCTTCAAGCCCAGCAAAGTCACTACACTCGCCTTTGGCCTAAGGCAGACACCCAGGCACACCCAAGCCTCTCGCTGCATGTTTGTTCCTTTGTTTCCATGGGGATGTCGCTGTTGGGGGTGACATTCCCCCATCCAGGAGAAGGATTCCCTATCCAGTAACACTGGCCTGCCCAACATATGGGGGGTATCCAAGGAAACAGACTCCTGTAGTGCGAGCTGCAAATTCTGATGGCTCCCAGAAAGAATGAAAATGGCAACTCTCCTGCTCCAACCACTAAACCATCCTCTCTCACTGAAAGACAGAGAGAGCAACCAACAGGAGGGGATACAAGTCTCCTCTTGGGCCTGGAGCGTGCCAGCTCTTTGCAGAATCTGGGAGCCACAGGAGAAGTTGGGGACCTCTCTTGCTCTCTCTCAGAGAATGAGAAGATTATATTATATACATACATAAGCAAAAGAAGCACTTTATCACACAATACACAATTGGCCTGTGGAACTCATCGCCACAAGACACCATCGAGGCCAAGAGAATAGCAGGATTCAGAAAAGGTTTATTTGGAGAGTGAGAACTTCCTGTTACATTGGAGATGATTTTAAAGCAATTTAGGAGGGGTATAAACCCTCATGTGTCAGGGTGTAAAGCAACCACTACCTGTCATGGGATAGGAAGGAACTTCAGGTGGGCAATTTATTCCATGCCTATCCACTGTAGGGTCTCTTGCACCTTTCTCTGAAACATCTGGTGCTGGCCCCTGTCAGAGACAGGATACTGGGCTACATGGAATCCTGGACTGTCCCTTTAGGATAGTGGTTCTCACCCAGAGTTACACGTACCCCTGGGGGTACACAAAGGTCTTCCAGGGAGTACGTCAACTCATCTAGATCAGTGTTTCTCAGCCTGGGGACTAGGAGTCACAGGAAGGGTTTGGGGGGCAGGTCACAAGTGCAGGGCCGGCATTAGGGGTGCCAAGCAGGGCAATTGCCTGGGGCCCCATGCCATAGGGCCCCCTGCAAAGTTAAGTTACATGCTTCAGCCCCAGGTGGCGGGGCTCGAGCTTCAGACTCCTGAAGGAGATACAATAGTCTGGAAAAGTGGAGAACAACTGCTTTAGGAGACCATTCCTGAAAGCAAGTCTGAGCCATGACAACCTACCTGGGCTCCCAGTTCAGCCCATCTCAAGCCACCCTCCACATCCAAACACACACCACACAGCAACCGACAGGTTCCAGGCTGACAGCAGAGGCCCACTCTGCCTCAGCAGCTGCCTCATGGGGCATGTGTCCACTGCAGTTTTCCTCTCCAGATGTGAAGGGAAATAAGCTTCTGAACTGACAGCACGAAACGCAAGAGCTCCTTGCTCGCCGAGTTCATGAGGGCTGGTAAGCCATTGGAAAGTGGCCATTTTTAGGCATTAACAAGTGTGTCAGGAAGGGGGTACTAACTGGGAAGAACAGAAACTGCAGTAGGATCCATAGGGAGGCTCAGCAGATTCCCCACAGCCAACCCAGAGATGCCACTTCCCCTCTAGCTCCATGGAGAAACCACACACAAATGTCTTTCTCCTGCTAGGTCCAGGGGGCAGGATTTGACTCACAGCAGGTAGAACCATAAAAGACTTACTTGACTACCCACTGAGCAATGGTCCTCCAGCCTGTTCTCCAAGGACCTGCTATAGCCATCCCAATCAATGGGGCACCTACCCCTTCCCTTGGGAGACACCCCCTGTCTCCCCACAGCCCAGGAGATCTTGCTGGCAAACCCATCTTTCCTGTTTGTTTAATTTCATCCCCAATTGTTTGATCCCTTGTACCTGTCTTTCCACAGCGTCAGTTGACACGGGTGTCTCCATTTGTTTTGGGCTCACCCTCATCCAGCTGGTGAATTTGGGAATGGATGCATTACTGTGGCCCTCCTTCTGCTTATTGGGGAGGGGCTCAATTGTTGGTAGTAACAATAATTGGTGTGACTCTCGTTCATGAGCTGAACATGCAGTGCTTGGTAGAATGGATGATTTGGGACATATGAGTTACAATTACTTCTCCCTCTTGACTCATCCGGGCTTAGATAAGACCCTGTGTGATACTGGGAACCTAATCATATTTAATGGCATGAAGGTATAGTGCTAATATTTACATATTTCCTTAAAGTTTTGGGGATATTACAAAGGCCGTGGACTGACACGGGTAGGGTGTGAAGTCTGTCTGCCCATGGGACAAGTGCAGCACAGGCAGTATAAGCTAACCCCCAATAACACCTCACTGAAGTGACTCACACCTGCCTGGGTGGCCCACAGCCAGGTCTGTTGCACACATACACCCCCACTTTGGCTTGAGACATAGTCGGAGCAAAGGAACCTAACAGAAAATTCTACTGCCCGTGCATGAAAAGAAATTCCTATGCTTAGAACACAGTTCACTGTGTTCCTTCAGACATAGCTTATTCTTGCCTCTGATGTCTCAATAAGATCTACAAAACCAGTCAAATTAGAACAAAAGCTGCCTGGCCATTGTTGAGTTGTGCCTGTGCAAAATTTCTAATTTGAACATACAATATGGGAAAAGTTTAGTTAAAGAGAAACCCACTGCTGTACAGATTTCACTGAAACTCTCCTTCACCTCCTCCCAAAAAAGATCCCTGGGCAGACAACAAACATGGAATATTTAAGCCCCACAGGAATTTGTCTGAGAAAATTATGAGCAATTGAAAAATTGTAGTCCTATTTGAAGGCACATTTCAACTTTACAGTACCAGTGGGTGACCCTCCAATTATAATAATTTGATATTCTGAATAGATGAATGGTTGGAACCAAGAGAGTATTTCCAATAGGTTGCTGGACAACCCATTTTCCCTGGACCTGCACCAAGAGTTCAGATTTGTCCTGTAAGTTTCAATGATCTCCATAGAAGTGAACAAAAAATGCCCATTTTGGATGGCATGTTTGACTAGAACTGTATTAAATTTACAAGAATAAACTCGATTAGTAGAACACATTAATTTCAAAAAAATGTACTTATTTACACTGAATAAACACATCAAAGAAGCACCTCTGTGGAAATTATGCACAAATGCTTGGCAACAGGAATGCACTCCCTGATGCATATGAAATATAATGGAGGCATATTTAATAACTTTTGTGAAATAATAATTACTTTTCATTTATAGAAAACATGACATCTGAGGATCTCAAAGCACTTTAACAAATCAAGTGTCACACAGCACTGCTTTTCTGTCTATCTTAAGTACTTATTCCTATGACCCCAGTCACCATAGTACCTGAGCGCTTCGCAGTCTTTAATGGATTTCTCCTCACAACAGCCGGGTGAAGTAGGGAAGTGCCATTATCCCCACCTAAGAGAGGGGAACTGAAGCACATAAAAGCTAAGGCCCAGCTCCTCAATGATACTTGAACTTGATGAAAGTTAGGCACCTAAATACCTCTGAGGATTGGGGCAGAAGTCTATGCCAGGTCTCCCACGGCCCAGGTTAACACCCTAGCCCAGGGGTTCTCAAACTTCATTGAACCATGATCCCCTTCTGACAACAAAAATTACTACGTGACCCCAAGAGGGGAGGCCAAAGCCTGAGTCCACCCGAGACCTGCCGCCCCCGGGGTGGGGAGAGACAAAACCCAAGCTCAAGCCAGGCAGGGGGGGCCAAAGCCCGAGCCCCACCACCCCAGGCTGGGGAACCAAAGTCGAAGTCCAAGGGCTACAGCCCCAGGTGGAGGGCCTGGTGATCCCATTAAAACGAGGTTGCGACCCACCTTCTTGGGGTCCCGACCTACAGTCTGAGAACTGCTGCCCTAGCCGCAGTACTAAGAACTCTAACCACTGGACCATCCTTCCTCTCTTGCTGTGGGGCAAATAAGCGCTGCTATTAGCCTACTACCGATAAGGAAGCTGAGTCACAGAGCAGTTATATGCTCAGAGCCACACAATGAGTCACTAACCGAGGCCTGGTCTACACTGCGGGGGAGGGAGGGAGATCGATATAAGATACGCAGCTTCAGCTATGAGAATAGCGTAGCTGAAGTTGATGTATCTTCGATTGAATTAGAATTACTTACTTCACGTCCTCGCGGTGCTGGATCGACGGCCGCGGCTCCCCCGTCAACTTTGCTTCTGCCTCTTGCACTGCTGGAGTTCAGCAGTCGACAGGAGAGCGATCAGGATCAATTTATTGTGTCTACACTACACACAATAAATCGATCCCAAGTTAGATAGATCGCTACCCGCTGATCCAGCAGGTAGTGTAGACGTACCCAGAGTTAGGAATTGAACCATAGAGTCCTGTTTCCCAGCCTTGTTCTCTGTCCAAGAGACCACACAGTCCTTCACAGAGGCCTGGTCTACACTGGGGGGGAAAGGGGAATCGATATAAGATACGCAACTTCAGCTACGAGAATAGCGTAGCTGAAGTCGATGTATCTTAGATCAAATTAAAATTACTTACTTCACATCCTCGTAGTGTTGGATCAATGGCCACAGCTCCTCCGTCGACTTTGCTTCTGCCTCTCGCACTGCTGGAGTTCAGTAGTCGACAAGAGAGCGATCGGGGATCGATTTATCATGTCTACACTACACGCGATAAATTGATCCCCAATTGATCGATTGCTACCCGCTAATCCGGCGGGTAGTGGAGACATACCCAGAGACAAGGTGAGAACCCAGGAGTCCTGGTTCCCAGCCCCTGCGGTCACTACAAGGAAACCTTCTTCTTATGACAGTATTCTAGCTAGCCCATTTCCTAACAGCCTGAAGCCTCTGATTCCACAGCCACTGAAGTCACCTTCATCTGCCACTACGGCTTCATCCTCATACCCCCCAAACAAGAGCCCTTCTCCAGCCGTGCTTGTGCGCTTTGTCTTTTTCAGCACAGCTGTTCCAAAAGGGGGTGAAGGGAATGCGGGGGGGGCACAGCTGGGGCTCTGTGAGTTGCTGTCTTCATTAGGAATGTAAATGGGACTGCTTGAACTTACTTCACAAATGACTGTCTTAGCATGGCTGATTGATGGGCAGTGGCGGGGACGTACTGTGCCGCGATAAAGAGCTACTTAATACAGATCTGCTCTTCACTCACCGCTGCAGCTCCCTTTGTTTTCAACATCACAGGCCCCTGCTTCGCTTCCAACTAAATGGTTTCTTTGGCAAGTTCCCCTCAGTAAGCTGATTTAAAGCCACAGCTAAGAGCTAAGATGAAAGACAAGGGGGAGAGGGAGAGACAGAAGGAGAGGAGAAGAAGGAGAGATGGGGAGAGGGTGGGGGAGACAGACAGACATGAAGAAAAGAAGGGGGTAGAGAAACAGGCAGCCAGAGAGATCCAGAGAAGAGCAAGAAGGGGAAGGGCTGATGGAAAAGTGAGACAAAGGTTATGTCTACAGTGGCAACTGAGTGACAAAACATTGTAGTTCAGAGGTGCTAAACCCCATACACACACACCCCAAAAGACAGAAGTTTTGCCGCGGCAAGTGTCAGTGTGAACAGTGCATTGTTGCTCACGTCAACTGTTACTGGCCTCCAGGAGCTGTCCCACAATGCCCCACCCTGACAATACAATCGATACAAGCACTGCTGGGGGGACACGCACCGCCGACACAAGGAGCCCAATGTGCACTCACACAAGCGATTTAATAACTGCGGTGCTGTATGCCGACGTAAGTTAGATTGACAGAATTTTGTGGTGTAGACACAAGCATCCACACACACCCAGTGGAGTTGGAACAATTTGTATAGTGGGAGTGCTGAGAGCCATTGAACCAAACTGTAAACCCTGTATAGGATGGAAACCGCTTCAAGCCAGGGGGCGTGCAGCAGCATCTCCAGCACCCCTACTTCCAAAACTCCTGCACCCACCCTTCACACAGACACCCACACCCAAACATGGGCGTATATGCTCATCCCCATCCACACACGCAGCCCTGCCCATACACATATCCGTGTTTCTCACACACAACCACACCCGCTCACTCTCAGCCACTCAACATAAACCCAAGAAAACTGACCTGCCAATGGAGGATTTGTCCAAGGGAACTTCATTTCGCAGGGAGAGAACAGAACCCCTGGCCTTTCCTCTTCTCCATCTGCATGTTAATTTGCTCTATCAGGCCCAGCCAGGGCCCAACAAGGACACCCAGGGTCAGTCTATTTCTACTGATTGTTTGAGCGGGCGGGCAATGGCAGAACTGTTGTTTGTTGCCAAATTAAATTTGATTTGAACTCATTCCTGGACCTGCACCAAACAAGCCATTGCCCCCAGAGGAGAAGCAGGAGAGGCCCAGAACTTCCCATACCATGAGAACTTCTCCCAGCCCAGACACTGCCAGCCTGCTCCTTGGAGATTAGATCAGCTTCTTCGAATAGTCCACAGCAGGAATCTGACCTGGCTGCTGGTCAGAAAGGCAGCTGAGGGTCTCTCTCTCCTCCTGTGGGCGGCAGGAGGCTGGTTGTGCAATATTCACACCTGCTCACACTCATGCATACTCCTTCTTCTGATGCACATACACTCTCAGGCCCTAGCCTTAGAGACGTCCAGCTTCCAGAGAGGACTTAGATGCTCTCCCCAGTTTGTTGAACCTGACCACCTCTCGCTCTCCCTGGTCCAGAAATGTGGGGTCTTCTTGCTTCTTCCCATGAGAAAACACAGGCTCAAGTGCGAATTCTGAAATGCGGGACTCTTCTGGTGGGGGGGCAGATGCTCCAGGGATGGGGTCCAGGAGTGCAGGGGTCTCCCAGGGTTGCACAGGGAAACTGATGCCAGGAGGTGGAGCCACCAGGCTCTTTGCCCTCAAGGCGTGGGCTCAGGAGTTGCATTTCTTAATCCACCACTTCTCTCCCCTGCTGACCTTCCCCTCCACTTACCCGCCAGTTGTGGGTGCCAGAATACAACACAAGGTGGGTGAGGTCATATATATTTTACTGGCCAACTTCTGTTGGTGAGAAGGACAAGCATACGAGCCACACAGACCTGAAGAAGAGCTCTGGGTGCTCAAAAGCTTTTCTCTCTCACCAGCAGAAGTTGGTCCAGTAAAAGATATTACCTCACCCACCTTGTCTCGCTGATATCCTGGGACCGACACAGTTACAACTACACTGCATCCAGAATACAACACAGGCAGCACACTAAGGCCAAATGACTGAGTGTCCTTTGACCCTGGTTCACGATGTGCAGGTCGAGCTAGGTAGGCTGGAAAACTAGGTAGGCTTTGCCGGTTTGGGCGAAGAGGGGCACTGATTTCCACTCGGGACAGTTCAGCAAGCCCTGCAGGTGCAGAATGCTCAGGGACAGACATAGAATCATAGAATCATAGAAGATTAGGGTTGGAAGAGACCTCAGGAGGTCATCTAGTCCAACCCCCTGTTCAAAGCAGGACCAACCCCAACTAAATCATCCCAGCCAGGGATTTGTCAAGCCGGGCCTTGGTGCAAATAGCTTCTGATTGAACACTATTTCCCCTGCTCTGGTACCCAGAGCTCTCGCCAGAACCATGTCTGCAAGATTACTGTGGGGGCTGATTTGACTGGAGAAAAGGTCCTCTTCCAGGCGCTGGTGCCCAGTGTCGGCAGAGGGGCACCAAGTGCCGTTCAATCTCCGGGGGTGCTGAGAAAATCCAAGAATGCCAAACCAGCCCATTGTGCCTGGGCCTGGCCACTCTGCAGGAAAGATCAAGCAGCCACCAGCTCCTCCCTCCTCCCTGACAGGAGCTTCTCAGACAGAGAGCTGCATGGGGGTCAGGATTAAAGAACCCCTGACCTAAGCCATCGCTCCCTTCCCTCAGCTCACAGCCCAGCCACAACATTCTCAGAAGGCTGAGGAAAAAACCCTCCAGCGGCCAAGAGCTGCGCTAAACATGACTGACAGTAGCCCCACCTTTCAATCTGGAGGTGCAGCCAGTGGCGATTATGGATCCCAGCGTGCAGTGCTCCATCCTGGCACTGGGCTCTAATGTCTATGTGTCAGCCCCTCTGCAGTGGGGACAGACGGAGGCTGCACTGTAGAACTCTGTGGGCTGCCCTTGGCCTATGGCTATACTGCGCTCACCCCGACCATACAAGGAGGTCAAGCACCGACTTAAGGAGAAGCACCTGCTCCAGCAGGGAATCCCAGCAATCCCACGCCAGGTAACCAGAGCTGCTGCAAGCTGAAGGTGTTCCCCACTCCAGCAAAGCCCAAACAACAGTTCTGTGGGCACTTGGGATCCAAGGGCCCTTCCTTGCAATGACATTTCCATGCCCTAGTCTGAAGCCTCACAAAGTAAGAGGGAACTGGAGAGCTCCTCATTAAGGAAGAAATCAAGGCTGTCTCTATGCTAATGGGAGGATTAGGTGGCTGAAGACAGCGTCCCAGACAGGCAGGACTGTCCCTTCCACACAGTCCCTTGGGTAGTCATTATATGCTGGTATTTATGAAGTGGCACAGCCATCCGATCAGCATCATGGCCCCTCATATTGACAGATCCCCTCCCACGAGAGCCGAGTTAATTTGCTTCCCTTCTATTGATCCTGTGGCGAGTCACCATTAGTTGCAACCCCTCCTTCTCCTTCTCCTCCTCCTCCTCCTCTTCATCACCGGGGAAGGAAAGCCGGGGAGGTGGGAGAGAAACAGGCTCATTACAAGAGAACCGTGCTTACAGTGCCCAGAGATTAAAGGTGCTGAATTGCTCCCTGGTCCCAGCCACTCCATCCCCACTGGCAAGGGGCCCTGTGCTCTGTATAAGACCGACAACGTGTCTGTGATTAGCAAATGCTCACAGCTCCCTCTCCCCGCGCTGGGATATCGATTAGCCTTTGTTCACTGCTTTATGAACCTATTTGTTAATGGGCTGGGAGCTTGTAAATGCTCATTGGATTTCCTCTCAAAGCAGCCTGAATGAACCAGCGCGAGCGTGTTTACGAGGAGGAGAGTTAGAGACCTGCTGACACCTGCTAGGAAACTTCAATAAGCACTGGCTCTGCCTAGCGGCCTTGGCCGGGTCCCCTCACGCTCTCCATCTCACTCATCCCAGGCTCTCAATTACGGAGCTACATTTGCATGGGAATGGGATCATTGCTCCGTGGGAGGCTGAGCAGCTCCTGCGGCTTGTTCCCCCCCACTCTGACCATGAGCTCACGTTGGCAACAGCACAACAGCACAACTGGTTGCTGTGGAAATGATTACAGGGGTCTCACCGTTTTCTGCTCCTTAAATTGATACAGTCCCCTCCTCTGTTTGAAGGCACCCAGCCCCATGGCAGCACCACGCCCCTCACTCTGATGGCTCTGCCCAGAGTTTGGGCAGCTACACATATTGGCTCTAGCCAGGCTCACACCCATGTTGTGTCTGATGTTTGGAAACAATCATATCAGCCGGGCACTTGTACACTATGGTGATGGAGGCTGTATAAATGCCTAAAGGTAGATGAAGCGTTCCTGAAGGGACTATATTGAAAGCAAATTTCAAAGCTGCCTGCCCAAACATCCCCAGGAAACCGAATGTTAAATTCGCCCACAGGTGTGTCATTAATGGAGGTGCTCACGTGCTCAATCCAATCTGGAACAGAAACAATACCATGCAAACTTTTTGACCAATCACAACGAGCCATCGCAGATCAGCTACTTGCAGATAAGTATTGGTGATCAGTTAAAAAGTATAACTATCCCCCCAAATGGTCCATATTGGCTGGAATGGACTCAAAGAAATGGTGAGCTGTCTTCAGATAGTCCCAAGCAGAAAAAGAAGCTGAATTGGTTGTATGTAATGTACAATGCATATTGTTTGCTCAGGTCTAGATCTGTCTGGCTCAGGCCTGGTCTACACTAGAAAATTAGGTCAGTTTAACTATGTTGGTCAGGAGTGTGAATGGCATTCTTAAGCCATCCCAAATCCCTGTGTGGACAACGCTAGGTTGACAGAAGAATTCTTCCATCAACCTAGCTACCACCTCTCAGGGAGATGGATTACCTACGCTGACGGGAGAACCTCTCCTGTCAGTGTAAATAGTGTCTACCTAGGGTTGCCAGGTGTCCAGTCGAAAAGGGGACCTGGCAGTGTCCGGTCAGTACTGCTGACCTGACACTAAAAGTCCAATGACCAGAGTAACCACAATCAGCCTCCCTGCCAGGAGGGTAGGAAGAGACGCTTCTGCTGGAGGAGCTGCTCAGCTGATAGAGAGAACTGGCTCCCAGACCTGGCTCCAGCCTCCAGCAGAGAGGTAGGTACTGGTACCACCTGGGGGGATCCTGGCTTCCTGCTGCCGCCCCATGCCCTGATTGCCACCACCTGGACCCCTCGCTCTGGGGACTGACCCCCCACTCCGCCCCAGCGCTCAGCACACTGTGCTATTGTGTGAGGGAGGGTCTGAGGGACTCTCCTGGACCCTCTCTCATGGAGTCCCTGGGCGATGCTCTGGAACTGCTCCCTACAAAGCCAGTCAGGACTCTGGTGAAGTCTCCTCTCTGTGAGCAGACTGTCATCAGGGCAAGAAGCTCACCCAGCTTCCACCTTCCTGGGTCTGACCTTTGGAGCATTCAGCAACCTCTGCCCCTCCATGCACTTCCCACAGCGAGTCCACCCAGGCGGGGTCCTGGGGAAGCCAGAGGGTCCTGTACCCCAACTTCGCAGTCAGACGTGACTCCTAGCCAGCCAGTAAAACAGAGGTTTATTAGATGACAGGAACACGGTCTAAAACAGAGCTTGTAGGTACAGAGAACAGGACCCCTCAGCCAGGTCCATTTTGGGGGGCAGTGAGCCAGACACCCACGTCTGCACTCACTCCATGTCCCCAGCCAGCTCCAAACTGAAACTCTCCAGCCCCTCCTCCTCTGGGCTTTGTCCCTTTCCCCAGGCCAGGAGGTCACCTGATCTCCTTGTTCTCCAACACCTTCAGCTGGCACCTTTGTAGAGGAGGGGCCCAGGTCATCAGTTGCCAGGAGACAAGGTGTCGGCCATTTTCTGTCCAGAAAGCATCACATCTGCCCTCTAGGGCTCTGCAACAATCACACCCCCTTTTCCCAACACCTAGATACTTAAGAACTACATATGGGAAACTGCAGCACCCACACAGTATTCTGAGAAAACATTATGAACATTCCCACTTCGTCACACCCTCGTGGGCCCTTGTACTAATCAAGGGTTTGTCCCTGCCCCAAGAGAAGTGCTGGGTTGTAGCTGAGTGCAGCAGTTATTTCTGGGGTGAATTCCTGCCTCCTCCAGGGCTCTGGGAGGGAGCCAAGGGCCTTGAGCCTAGCGAGAGGTAGGCAGTGTTCCCTAAGGCCTGGGCTGAGGGCCCACACCATGAGCACTCTGACCCAAGAGCTGCAAAGTAATAGCAGTGGAGAACAGCCTAAGGAACGTCGGCTCTATGCTGGGGACAACATCATGCTGTAAGGATCACTTGAGATCAGACAATGTTTGCAGAGAAGCCAAGCTCCAAACTTGTTGCCTTGCGGCTTAGGAAGCGACTGTTGCACTCCAGACAGAGTAAGGCTTGTCACCACAAATACAAAATGCAGAAACATCCCTAATGTTACAGTGAGCCCATGCAGAAGCCCTCTGGCGGTAACCCTCTGCAGTGCACAAACCAGCATGTAACAGCTGAGGTCCACATGGCACAAAAAAGTTATGATGATCCATCAGTATAGCAGCCCTTCCTGAGGGGACCCCTTGGGATTGCTTAGGGACCAATCCCGCTATTAGATCTGTGCAGGTGAACCCTTGAGGCCAGATGGTGCCCCGTTGACTTTAATGGGATTCTGTGCAGATATAAGGCTGCCCCCAAGCACATCCAGCTGCAGGATCAGGGCTTTATATTCTAGCCGCTTCAGGGCAGGGATCTGCTGGGTTTGCATTTTTGTGCAGCATGTAGCACAGCTATAGGCATGTAACTAGGGTTGCCAACTTTGTAATATTTAAAAACCAGACACCCCAGCAGGAGGGCTGGAACCTCTCCTTCCCCGGCCCTTCACCCTGAGGACCCACCCATGCCCTGCCCCTTCCCCCCAGGCCTCACCCCTGCACTGCCTCTTCCCCCTAAGGCCCCACTCCCATTTGCTCCTCTTTCCCCCTCCCCCTGTCACTCACTGCTCTTCCCCTCCTCCACCTCTTCCTGGATCAGGAGCGACTCATCTACATTTATAAAGTTTGTGGATGATGCCAAACTGAGGGGATTGCAAGTGCTTTGGAGGACAGAATTAGAATTCAAAATTATCATGACAAACTGGAGAAATGGTCTGAAATAAATAGGATGAAATTCAATAAGGACAAATGCAAAGTGCTACACCTAGGAAGGAACAATCAATTGCACAAATACAAAATGGGAAATGACTGCCTAGGAAGGCGTACTGCAGAAAAGAATTTGGGGATTATAGTGGCTCACAAGCTAAATATGAGTCAACAATGTAATGATGTTGAAAAAAAAAGTGATCATGCTGGAATATATTAGCAGGAGTGTTGTAAGCAAGATACGAGAAATAATTCTTCCGCTCTATTCTGCGCTGATAAGGTCTCAACTGGAGTACTGTCTCCAGTTCTGGGCACCACGCTTCAGCAAAGATGTGGACAAATTGGACAAAGTCCAGCGACGAGAGAAACAAAAGTGATCAAAGGTCTAGAAAACATGACCTGTGAGGAAAGGTTGAAAAAAGTGAGTTTGTTTAGTCTGGAAAAGACTGAGGGGGGCTGTGATAATGGTATTCAAGTATGTAAAAGATTGTTATAAAGAAGAGAGTGATAAATGTTTCTCCTTATTCACGGAGGACAGGACAAGAAGCAATGGACTTAAATTGCAGCAAGGGAGATTTAGGATAGATATTAGGAAAAACTTCCTCCTGTCAGGGTAGTTAAGCACTGAAACAAATTACTTAGGGCGGCTGTGGAATCCCCATCACTGGAGGTTTTTAAGGACAGGTTAGACAAACACCTGTGAAGGATGATCTAGATAATATGTAGTCCTGCCTCAGTGCAGAAGACTGAACTAGATGACATATCAGGGGCCTTTCCAGTCCTACCTTATTCCTAAAAGCTTTATAGATATGACACCTATCTTAAAGGGCCCACACCCTGTTCCTGAGGGTTACACACACAGCCCACTCTCTGTAAGTTCCTTGTCCTTTCCCTGATAACAGATGTGGTTTGACTCGGGCTGCTGCAGTGTTTTTTCAGGGGCAATTTAGATCCCCAATAGCAGAGGTTGACATTTCAGGTTCTGTTTGTTACAAACTGGCTACATTAGGAGTCTGTTATAGTTGTTGGGACCAGCCACTAGATGCCACATTATTTCTCCCTCACTCACTCACTCTCTGTCTCACACATACACACACACACACTCACTCACACAAACACACAATAAGCCAGTGAAGAGTCTCACAAAGATCAACAAAAGTGGGGTGAGAATCTGTTCTCATTCTGTGTCATGAACAAAACCCAGACACAAAGCTTAGATCCAGAGACATTTCACTCTGATCCCAGAGTAGGTTTTTCCAGCCAGGGACTCATTAGCATATGGAACAGGCATCCTAACAGGGGCCCCCAGTGCTAATGAATTTAAATCTGGGATAGAGAAGTTGCCAGCTGTCAGCAATAGATCTAGTTAAAAGGCCTCTAGGGGTCCTCTGCCAGGAGGACAAAGAGTGGAATTGTGACTCTCTCCAGCCAAGTTTGACTATGTTTCTGTGACCTGATTTGACTCTTGAAGGAACCTGAATTTCCAAAATCTCAGCTGCAATTAAAGAAATGCAGAAGAAAGCTCAGTTTGGCTTTCTGCCCTTGGATGCCTGAGAGACGTGTAGAATCCCATTGGAAAATGGAAATTCAGAGCCCAACCCCTACTGAGAGGCTCAGAACAGGCATAACCCTTTGAGCCCAAACCCTTTTCCCTCAGACACAGTTCTTCCTCCTGAGAATTTAAAAACTTGTCATATTCCTTGGTTGCTTCCTCAAGGGCAACTCCTTGGCTGACAGCTGCAGCAAAGTGTCTGGAATAGACTGTGCTGAGGAAATGTTGTTATTAATCAAAGTCTTCATTCCCGTCAGCAGCCCGTCTTGGTGCAGCTTCCCAATCCATCCACCCCCATATCTGGTCACACAGAGGCAGAGGAGAGAAAGATAACACAGCTGGGTGACCTCCTGAGCTCGCTTTCCAAGAAGACAAGTTTGTTCTTTTTAAAAATGTATTTTCCTCCATCCGTCTTAGTTCCTCTTTCTCCTCCTGTGACAAAGCTGTCTGTCTGCAGTACTGAGGGCTTTGTACTGCTCTCATGGCCAGAGTGTCAGATCCACAGCTGGGATGGCAAGAATGGGGTTAGTGTGCAGGACCTGGTGAGAGCACTGTAGGGTCAGAGAATGCCAGGAAAAGCCCGGGATCAGAAATTGGTGATACAAGAGAATGGGGAGCTGAGCTACAGTGTGGGAGTTCTACAAGAAAAATAGCTGAGAAACAGCATTTACTAACTGGGAACCATCACTACTCTTGTTCTCAGAAGTCTCATTCAGAGAGATCCAGGTGTTCCTGTTCAACCCCTTGGAGGAATTGTCAGTGCTCTGCATTCTCTCAGAGTGGAGAGGTGTGGCTCCAGATTCCAAACTATATCAGGCTCTTCTGGAATGTCCCAGCGTAACCCAGCCCCAGAGAGACTCAGAAGCCACTTGCCCTCACTGTCCAGTCTCCAGCTGAAATCTGGGAGCTGCTTGTCCCAAAGTAAACAATGCATGGCATGTGCATCCTTGTGTGGCCATGGAGATACCATGCAAACTTCTCTTCACCAGCACCTGGCTGGCACTCTTTCTGCCTGACGTACACTGTCAGGGATGGAAATGTGCCAGGGCCAGAATCCTAGAACTTCCAGAGGGAGCCAGAATGGCAGATACGCAAGAACCATGCTGTCAATGTAGTCACCAGGGCTGGGGTAGCACAATTATACTGTAAGCACCATAAAAATAGCACACGTAGACAGAAACACAGACAAATAGTAGTGATGGTGTTAGATCCAGAGTTTGGAGCTCAGAGTCATTATATTTTACAGATATTGAATGATCTATTGGCCCCTTCTGGCCTTAAAACTCTGAATTTGTTACAAGGGTTATAAGAGTCTGTGTTCCTGGGGAATTAACTGTTGTACAGTTGAAGTTATAACTGTGGTGAATAACTCGTATTATTGATAGCTACAGCAGCTGAAATACAGGGGATGGTCCAGCTATCGAGGAAATTACATGTGTCCCCTCACTATGGTATTACTGAGGTGTATGTGGGCATGAGTTCATGCTACAAACTTGCCCCCTGAATATTCTCCAGCAGGGCCATTTTAAGATGCAGGAAACCCCAGCAAGACCAATGACTTGTTATTATTTGTGCTATGGTGGCACTTAAAGATTGGGGCCCCCACTGCACAGTCCCCAGTGAGCTTACCTTCTAAACAAACAAGGCAGACAGGCAAAGAGACTCACCCAAAGTCACACAGCAGGGCAATGGAAGAGCTGAGAACAGAACTCAGGTCTCCTAAATCACTGTCTACTGCCCTAGGCAGTAGGTAACACTGCCATTTTCTAGCTCAGCTGACGGCTGTGGTCCATGGGCATGGGACCTGTGAAGGGGAGCTTCTCCTTGTGACAAATGTGCTCATCCAGATGTCAAATTATTGTCCTCTCTTTGTTCGCTAGCTTGCCCCCTACAAAGAAATTATTGTATTTCTCTTCCGCTCTCACTGAAGATACCTGGAATTTTTTTCCCTCCTGTGTCTGGTCCAATTCATAATGTTAATTAGTGATGAATTAGCAGCATAAATCTCATCCAAAGCCACAGACCCCCTGTGATGAATTCCTACGAGGAACCTGACAAATCTTATGTTAATATCTTTTTTCCCCCCCATCAAGCAATTACTCCTCACATCGTTTGTCAGCAAAGGCTGAACCCACACCCTCAGCCTTGGTGCTGGAATCAGGAGTTCAACTTTGTCAATTAATTATTGAATGGCTTATTTCACACTGTTAGACCATTTCAAAAATACACACGTGAAAGCAGCTCCTTTATTATTCCATTTCAACAGTGCCAAGTTAAAGCTCTGAAAGGGGAGGGCTACACCAGCCTTTTCACCCTAAGATTTGGCACCATTGCTACCAGTGGTTCAGCTTCACTGATGGGAGCATTCATGGAACCCAGCCATTGCATTTTAACCATGGCACTGTCTAAACCTGCTCAAAACAGCTCTAGGTAACAGCTCTAGGTAACATGGAGCACCCATGGAAAAAAAATAGTGGGTGCTCACCATCCACCGGCAGCCTCCCTGGTCAGTTCCTCTCCCTTCCTGTCCCAGTGCCTCCTGCCCGCCGGTGATCAGCTCTTCAGCGGCATGCATCCCTGTGTCAAGACCAACAATTTAGTACCCAGTTTTTCTTGATGGCCAATGGCTGTACTTCAATCTCAGTACTAAATATTGAATAGGTTCCAAACTGGCCAAGGAATATGCTCAGCTAACCTCTACACATGGGGTCTACACAACAAACCCACTTTGCAATCTCCATTCGTCAGTGGCGCAGGCTGCCAACCAGTGTCAATTGTCTAGATTTCATGGTGGCCTTAGGACCCTTCGTTCTGCTGATGAAGCTGCTGTCGGGTGGCTCAGCAAGCACTGCAAACACTAGAAGTGCTAAATATTGTTTCCATCTGACTGCTCCACATGGGGACAACTCCCCCCAAGCTGCCAAAGAGCAGGTTCAGGCCATGAATAACCTTCCATTCCAGTGCTACTACTGAAAGGATGAGGGTCCGATGGTGAGCTGGCAACTCTGCCTCGTGAGTCTGCTGCCAGAGGGAGACCAGACCTCAACCTATGGCTTGCTCGGCTTGCAAGGGACGCAGGGCTCCAAGCTGTCACTTGCTTTGCTTGCACTGAATGCCCAGCCTGTGCAGGTGGGAGTTGTGGGCCAGGCTTTGAGTCAGTTTTTAGTGGGTCCAAATCGGTTACCTGTCTTGATATACAGAGGTTTCTCCTGAAAGTGCAACAGTGTCTTGAAGCTGCGAACTGGCTGCCCCGGAGGCTCAGTGGTGGCACTCCACGCTGCCCTGCAAGAAGCCTGGGTTTGGTTCTTCCCTCTGTATCACTGGCTGTATCTTGCTACCCCTGGGGCCAGCAGGAAAGAAGGACCAAGTGGAGGTTGCACTTGGTGCTAAGGTGGGGCGCATGCTGCGTTCACCACCAGTGGAACATGCTCTTTGGAGCCTCTCCTCTCCTCTGGACCCACGTAGCAAAGGGGAGCACGTGGCCCTATCCCAGGACCCCGCACTGCCATCCTGCCCCGCCCATCTAGCATTCGTATTTCCCACCCCTGTTAGCAGCACCAAGGACTGAACTGAGACTCACAACAGCAGGGAGCTGTTCTCATCCTGTCCCTTGTTAAGTCGCATCCCAGCTGGTGTGACTGCTTCACAGCATCCACTTTTAATAGGGAGCCAGGCAACGCAAGCAGGCATGGGTTGCACCCAGCAGGAATCCCAGCGCAAAAGCAGCGATGGGAAGCTACTGTGCGCTTAGTCCGAGCTGTGGGAGGTGGGAGTCCCCCATCTGGCTGCTCAACTCAGGAAGTCAGCGAGTTCAATTCAGGAGGAAAGATTAAGCATGTATTGAGCCTGGTCCTGCTGCCCTTACACTTGTGAGTAGCCCTACTGAAGTCAATGGGCCATTGTACTCAGAGGCCCAATGTGAGCAAAGGCTGCAGGATCAGGCCCGGATGATGAATAAGGAAAGATAATGAGATGCTAATTATCTGTACCCACCTGAAGGAGATGGGAGGATGAAAGAGGAAGAGGAATTATCCAGTGGCATCCAAAGTGGGTAGAACTAGGGGGAATGGGATGAACTGGAGCAAAGGAAAATATAGACACCCCCACCCAGCAGAGATCAATGGCACTCTGGAGTCCTCTCCCTCAGGGAAGGAGAGGGGGCACTGAAAACTAGGCTAGGCAGTAGACTGTAGGGAGTCATCCTGGGCCCCGGAGGGAGGACTTGCTAGGCCTTGCCCATATCTAACTTCTGTTCTGCAACAAGAAAAGAGCCACTCTGTTCTCTGCAGCTGACTTGCCAGCCACAGCCTGGCATGTCAGAGAAAGGTGAACAATTAAAGCGACAAAGTGCTGAAAAATACATAACAAAAGCCCTGCAAATGGGCACCAGGAGCTTCACGAGCCACGAGGCTGCATGTTAATGATGAACACAGTTTGGTTAATTTTTAATAGCTTGCAGCGAAAGTGATGGATTGGAGATGTGGGGTGGTGTTAGCCAGGGAGCTCTCTCCTCATCTGAGATGACAGCCCACACCCTCCCTACACGCCGGGTTAGGAGTTCATCTCAACAAGCTTTCAAGGGACACACTCCAAATGGAATTCTACGGTTTATGTCACTCCTGAGCTGAGTGCCTCGCAGTTAGAAACGCAGCTGAGAAGCCCCAAAGAAACGTTGCCAGAGGACAGGAAGATTCTTTCAGGAACTTCAGTTCTAACTCAAAACACCCGCTGCTTAGCCAGGGACCATCTGAATGTAACGGGGATTGCTCAGGCCTCTCCGTAACATCTGCATGCCCTGTCTTGTGGACGTGCACTCTCGCCATGTTTTGCTCAGTGGTCACACATACAGATGTGCACACGCGTGCTCACAGCTGTATATGCACACACATGCTGGCTGCTGCGATCACACTGCGGGTATGTCTACACTGCAAATGGAAGTGTGATGGTAGCTTGGGTAGGCATGGTCCTGCTCACTTTAATCTAGCTAGTGCAGCTAAAAACAGCAGTGACAGCACAACGGCACCGACCCAGGCACACAGGCCTGCCAGGAACGCCAAGTACTCACGTCGCTAGCCCGTGCTGGGTCCATGCAGCCACATCTTCACTGCTATTTTTAGCCCTGCTAGAATAAAGCTACCCAAGCTGTGATCACACCTCTGATTGCACTGTAGATATATTGCGTGGATAAGAGGGTTCAAGTAAGCAAGCCATCGCCCATCTCTTCCACCCTGCTGCTTGCTGCAATTCATTTGCCCGTGACCGGGACGGCTGTGCAGTCCTGCAAACCTCGTGGGGGTTTGAACGTAGTTTCCTTGAATAGACAGTACAGAGATGTGTATGTGTGATTATGGAGTGGGGCCAGATGAACCCAAACCTGGTCCATGGAAAGGGCTCATTCCCAGTCAGCCAGAGCAGCCCTTGCCCTCTGGTTATGTTATAGCCTAGGAGCCTGCAGGCTGAGCTCACGTCTCACAACACTATAGGATCAGTGTGTGCTAATAGTGCTTCGATAAAGCCAGAGAGAGCTTCACAGTGACCGTGGAGCTGCTGTCATAACAATAGCTTTGCTGCACACCTCCTCCTCTGCCCTACGAGCCTTTGCCTTCAGGATTCACAGCTGCCTGGGAGTCGGACCCCTGCGCTCTCCAGCCCGGATAGCTGAACCGGCGATGCTTCCACAGCAATTCCAGGGGAAACCAAGCAACCAGCAATTCCCAACCTGCTACCCACTGTATTGCATGCACACACGCCACCCCCCACCCCCTGCGGATGTCACGCCCTCTCCCTTGCACCCACCCCCGATACACCCTTTGAATGCTTGTGTCACTCCCTACTCAAACCTCTTTCACTGACTTCCCGCTCTTCCTCCAAAGTGCTCTGCTCACTCCTCTGCCCTTACTGCTCCTATTTTTCTCCTGCCCTAGCTCTGCACCTTCTCCTCCCAGCGTCCCCTGCACTGGAATGGCTTCTCTGCCCCGTGCACCAAACAGGTCACTAGCCTCTGAATCTCCTTTCCTTCAGCTCACCCCCGCCTTTCCCACTGAAGCCTTGGATTCTACTCCTGCCCCCTGCCTGACTTTTTAATCTGAAAATTGAACTCACCCAAACTAGATGAACTAAACAAAACCCCCAGGACAAGCTCCCAGGATTTCTCCCTGCTGATGCCCTCCTCTGTCCCCGGCCTCTGTCCCATCTGCTTGAGACTGCACGCTCCTTCGGGCAGGGGCCTTGCCAATGGTACTGTATACATAGTCACTTACCCACCCTCCCCTGTACCAGAGCCTTGCCTCTTGTGGGGTGAAGGAGGTGCTTACAGTGAGAGTACATGGCATCGGGGGGAAAGTGGGGGGTGAACTGCAAAGGGACAAGGATGCCCCAGGGATCCCCTTGGAAGTAAGGTTCCTTATTAACAAGCAGATTTACTGTATCCAGCCAGCATGAAACTAACTAACTATAACACCATGGCATGGGCATTCCGACACCACAGCCATTGGCAGGAAACACAGGCCCCTCAGCACAAACACAGGCCCCTCAGCACTAGCCTCCTCCCCATGACGTAATCCACGGGACTGAGCTGTGGAGAAGTAGCAGGCTGTTAGAGTTGCTGCAGCCAGCCACTAGGAGAAGACATGCATGAAGAAAGCACACTAACTAACCCCCCAACACATGCTGCCCCCGCTTGGACTCCGACTTGTGTCCCACCTGGCACAGATCATTCTCGGAGCAGTTTCTCCTTCCGTAGCACTGGAAATGCCAGTCCTGTATGCGACTGGTTGAGGAAGGGGCTGCAGACCCTCCCAGGGGCTTGGAGAAGGAGGCTTGGCACTGGCTAGTAAGATACTCACACACCCCTAGGACTTAGCTCACTCGCTGGACCTTTGTCTGTCAGAGTCCGGAGAATTTAGCAGTTCTGTGAGGCACTGAGCATCCTCTGCTCATATCACAGGCTTTTGGCAGGATCGATCCCATATACAGCCCACGCTGCTCTGCCCTGCCTGAGGAATCTGTCCCGCTCCCCCTATCCCCACCCTGATCGCAGCAGCAGGATAAATTGGCAAAAGAAACCCAGGGGGCAGGTGGGAGGGGGCGAAATCTCCCAGGAGCTGAAGATTAGCGAGAGACGCCAGGGAGAGGACTGCGGAAAAACTAATTTAAAAAATGTTACGTTTCACTCGATTTCAGGTCTCAACATGTCGCTTTGCAGCAATTTAGTCATTTTTCCCCTTTCCCCAACACTCCGCCTTCTTTATATATATATAAAAACATAGAGAAGTTGCAGGCACTTTGATTAACTCCACAGCAAGAGTCCAAGCATCCCTGCCTCAGCCCAGCTCGCTCTCTATGGAATGAGAGTTCCCACGATGCCAGGGGGCCAGCAAAGCCCCTTCCCCTTCCCCCCTGCCTTATTAATGAGCTGACCTCTCTGCGCATATGCTTGGCTTCCTACAGCACCCAGGTATTTAGCTGGCATCCTGGAGCAAGCCCTATGCAGGTGAAAGGCGCTGAGAAAATCTGACCCTCCCAGGGGCTCCAATTTCGATATAATTATTAGAATTTCTAATCTTTTTTTTTTAACCTGGCCCCCAAGCCATTTGGATACGCAGAACCTGCTGCTGCCATAGTTACAGTTCCCAGCCAGCCAACACCAGCAGCTCAGCTGCAGCTTCCGGAGAGCATTGAGCCCTCGTGAGCCAGCCCACCATGCTGTCCTCCCCATAGCCCGGCATTGGCACAACACAGCTAGCACTGTGCCCAGCAGGGCAGCTTTGGCTCATCTCTCTGCTACCTTAAAGGCCAAGAGCACTCTGTTCCCCCAAGCTTTTTGGCTTAGAGTCGAATGAGGATATGATGGAGCAATGATCCATCCCGTCCATGTCTGTGTAACGCACCACAGCCACATGCATGCGGACATCACTGTCAATGGTAAGGATCAAACCTAGGACCTGTAGCACAAGCGCCTGCGATCTGAGCTGCAGGAGTAACTCCGCTTGTTGTAACAGGCTCTTCTAGTTGCAGGGACTGCTCACTAAAGGGAGACATGAGCCCACACACAAAGCCAGTGTGTTGCAGATGCATATCAGGGCACCAGAGCTGGACAAGTCACCTCTCACACACACAGGTGTCTCTCACCTAGTTATTGCTCCTCCTGAGAGACAAAAGCCCTGTCGCTCGACACTACTGCTGGTCGATGGAACGTGTCCGCATGGAGACTCGGCATCCCGGCACCTGACATTAACGTCGCCCTCTGTCATTGCATGGGGGAAAGTCACAGCCCTCACACCATAGTCAGTCAGCAGGACAGGCCCCCTCAAGATCCCAGCAGGCTTTCTTGCAGCTCATCCCTGCGTGCACACCAAGAACAGGCAAACTGGGCCCCAAGGGAGCTTCAGACCTTGGCTCAACACTGGGCACAACACCCCAAAGCACTGAGGATTGATAAGCAGGAGTAACGCTGTCAAGTTTGATCTGAGTGCAGATTTGGGCCAGAAGCAGCAAATTCTCCTGGGATTCCTGACCCAGCCTGAAGCAGGAATCTCAGGAGAAATCTTGTTCCCACAAGACTCCCTGCCCAAATCCACATTACAGCAGCCTGGCTAAGTTTGGCGCAGGCCGCACCCACCCCGCGGATGCACATGCTGACAGAACTGACTCTCAAAACCCTTGGAGCTTTGCCCATCACGTGCAAATCCTCTGCCCTGCTGGGGTAGAAAACAGGCTGGGTGCTAATGAGGCTTCACCTATGTGGCACAGGGGGACAAGTTGTCTCTTGGGCCTGGTGATGGGAGATTGAGCCTTTCAGCTCTAGGTCACTGGTGTAAATTTGGCTCTCATCAGTAGTGACTAGGTTGTTACCAACTGATGGCTAATTAGTGAGCTCTGGGAAATAGCTTAGAGGTCTTAATCCAGACCACAGCCACAGCTAGATCTTTGGCTCCAGACAGGCACTGGGGAATCCCAGGAAGCATAAAGCCAGCATAGCCAATTTATGCGACCCACTCCCCCAACTCTGGCAGGTGGGGTATATTGGGAGCAGCCAGCTTAATGGCCCTTAGCCTTCTCTAACTTGTGCCAGGGACTGATTCAGCCCTGACTGGCCCTGGGATTGGAGAAGGTGGCGTAAGTACCTTTGCCTCTCTCAGCTTTGCCAAGTGTGAGCTTGGCACAGCTAAGGATTAAGGCGCAGGGCACCATGGCTGATGTGTCCCTACGGGGCCACACCTCCATCGAGCACCGCTGGACCCCAGGAGACAACTCCTCTCTCCACACTATGTACACTAGGCCGTTCTTTTTAGCCTGCTTCTTTGCTCTGATATTAAGTAACTATGGTAACTGTTTCAGACCTTACCCCAGCTCCATGTTTACCTTTATCCTCTTTAACCTCATTGTGGTTCATTCCTCTCTCTCTCTCTGGGGTGGTGACAGTCTGTTCCAGACCGCCGCAGGCAACATTAGCCATAGACTAATTGAGATCCAGAGGCCAGGCATTACCAGTCCCTTGTTCAAAGCCTTCTCAGCAATTCCCTTCCCTCATCTATGCAGCAAGAGCTTGAGCTGTCACCGGTTAACAGGGTCAGTTAAGCAATGACCTACAAAAGGAGGTGGGGTTACTGGGGCCTGCTTGGAGTGAGTCAGACCTGCGTGTTCAGCCACATGCCAAGTGCACCATCAGACCAACAATGCAGCCCACATATTGCTCTGCCACAATCTGGCCCTCTGTTTTTTATCCATATGTTCAAGACTGTAGGTTTGTTATGGCCGTTAATTGCTGCGACAAAAGCATCATAGATGAGTTCCCTTTAAAAAAATTCCAAGTCTTGGTCATTTCTCCTCTATACAAAGAGGTGTTTAGCCATGACTGGGGATCTTTGAAACCATGTCATTTCGCATCAGGATGGTCTGGTGAGTAAAACTCAGGGGATCAGGTTCAGTCCCCCACTCCACTCCAGGCTGCCAGAGTGCCCCTGGGCAAGACACTTAATCTCTCTGTCTCAGTTTCCCATTTGTCAATTGGTTCTCCTACCCTTTGTCTGTCTTATCTAAATTCCTCAGGGCAAGGACTACTGCTCACTGTGTTTGTACAGCACCTAGCACAATGGTGCCCTTATCTCAGCTGGGTGCTCTAGTTGGCTCCCATCATGCAGATAGCGTCAAATTTCCAAAAGCGTGTCAGGGCATGGGCAATGCTGCAATTGGAGGGGGGATTGCAGTTTGGGCGGCCACACCTACACTAGTTTTAAGCTAGCCTAGGTTAACAATAGCGGGGAAGACGCCGCGCCCTGATCCAGGCACTGGCTAGCAACAGGAGTGTGTACCCAGGGTTCCAGGCGGGCTTGTACACCCCCCGCTGAAGTGTGCACCACTGTGTCTTCCCTGCTGTTTTTAGCTGAAGCTAGGGTGGGCCTGTGTGACAGAGTGCAGGAGTTAACAGGTGAGCCTGCACCCCGAGCACTTTGCCACCAATTAGTTCCCAAGGCTGACCGGTGGGTACCTGAAGTTACTTATCTAATCAGATGGGGGAATGCGGGAGCTAAAGAGCCAGTTAGCCTGTCAACTCAAGACTGGTAAGAAAGTGCACAGCAAGGCTATGAGGGAGAGGGAGGAGCAGGGCTAGCTGAGGCCAGAGTTGGAGAGCGCTCCAGGAAGGGAGATCTTTTCTCCTCTTGGGCCCTGGGAGAAGGGCTGAAGAAACGAGGGCTATTAGCAAATAATATTGCTGCATCGAACCGTGAAGGTGTTGGTGGAGGGAACCTCACTAAACAGCACGGTACGGAGATCCAGCCAGTGGAGTCTGAGCAGGTTTCTGTGGTGCAAGAAGACAGGCGCAGACCATGCCCTGCTCCAGTATGGCTACCCAAGCTGCAATCACACCTATAACTGTGTAGATAGACCCTTCATGATTCAGGAGCCTAAACCCATTTTCAAAAGTGTTCACTTAGATGCTTTTGAAAATGTTACCCATAATAATTTAGGAAAGTCTAGCATGCCCAGTCACTGCTTTATTAACAATGTTCAATAAAATCTCTGTGGCAGCTATTCCATATGCTGCCAGTGGAAAACACTTCATATCGGGTGCTGTGATTTTTTTCCGTTTATTTTAAAATTAAAATGGTGATTTCCTTCCTCCCCCACCCCCCTTTTTTTCTGCTGATAAATGAATAGCCTGACACCAGATGAAAACATCTGTAATGGTTGCGATAGGCAGAGAGCCAGCTGCCTTTTCGGATTTGCTCAGACTGCAAGATCTATATCAATTGTGAGTGCCTCTCCTCACTAATAATCTAGGATCTGAATAAGTAATTCATAGTGGCTCAGACCTGGTGAAGGTGTTTCTGTCCCACCTGTGTTTGCAGGCGTTGATTTACATTGTTCTCTATTGCTTGGTGCTCATGCTCATTTTTTTATTCAATCCTTTCTTCTCTCTCTCTCCCTCTCTCTTTTTCAAAGCTATTCAATCACAGTTGGCTGTGGGGGTTTGCAGCTGCCCTTTTCACCCTGTAACACTGGAGTGAGAGGAAACCTGAAAAGCAACAGTGAAAACATTGTCTAAATATGTTCATGATCAAATCTCTCCCCCTCTGGAATGTGATTGGTAAAGGATGAAGGGCAAAGCACCACAAACAGGTAGCTCCTTTCACTCCCTGAAACAAGCCAATCTGATCCCTGGGTTGAGGTTAGGGTGACCAGATGTTCCAATTTTATAGGGACAGTCCCAATTTTGGGGTCTTTTTCTTATATAGCCTCTTATTACCCCTCACCCCAGTCCCGATTTTTCATATTTGCTGTCTGGTCACCCTAGCTGAGGTGCCCCTAGCTCTCTTGGAAATGCACTTCTCGGGCACTGAAATATTATTATTTCTGGTAACCTAGGTGTATGGAGATGGGCAGACGCAGTGGCCATGGTGGCAGAGGATTATTTAATGAGGTTGCTGGATACGGACAGCCTCTGAGGTTCCCTGGCTTTCTAGCTCAACTAATCATAGTTTATCAGGACGGGGTCCCACTTCTGAGCTGCAGAGGGGCAGCTCAGGAGCAGAGAGGAGCAAAGGTGGCTGCACACTGGCACCCCAGTGTCTGGACAGGTAGCCAGGGACCAGAAAGGTCCCTAGCGCTGCTCTAATTTATGTTCTGTTCAACAATCCCTATGGGCCATTATACCAGCACAGAATAACCAGAGTGAAATGCACTTTACCCATACCACTCTTGCCCTCAACACACACCCCTCTCACTCCCAGATTACCCGAGGCTGGGGGATGCAAGGAGAATGGTGTAGGGCCATTCCACCCACCCCACACCAGCAGGGAATTCCCCTTACGCTCGGCCATCTCCTGGTCAGCAGACCTGCCTAGGCTGCAGTGTACAGGGTCTGAGGTGGACGCCAAAACTGGGGCCAAGGGGCTGGATCAGGAGTTGTCTGGGATGAGGAATGTGGAGAAAGGGATTGGATCAGTGGCAGCCATAGAGAATGGGGAAGAACATCAGTTGAAGAAGTTGCATAGGAGCACAGAGGAAGGATCCAGGATTGGAGGGAGGGCCAATTAGTGGAAGGCAAGGAGAGGCCAGGTGGGCTTGGTGGTGGGGAGATGCCTTTTCTGACCCTGAGAAGGACCCTGGCTCCTCTTCCTGGGCACTATCTGAACTGACCCTCTGTGGCTCATTCAACACTCTGAGCAACATGAAGACGACCACAGCTGGTCCTAGGAGTAACCACGCCCAAATGTTTCAAACTGAGGGTCAGAGGGACTCAGGCTCTGAGCACAAACCCCTTGTGAGGAAGTGAGGGATGGCTCATTTTTCTCACTGTCAAACCTGCTTTGCAGGCAGCGGGGTGGGGAGGGGGGAGAGGGGTGTGATCCTTTGCAGGGTATTGTGAGAGAACTTGTCTGTCCTTCCCAGGTCCCTGAGTGGAAGTGGTCTTAGCCCACCAAGTCAGTAAAGTGTCCCACCTCTGGCTTGGCCCACTCTAGATTTCTGTCTGCAGCCTGTTTCAGCCAGTGGTAAGGCCTGCGTCCAGCTCAGGATAATGACCTGTTCCAGGTATTGGCATTAATGCAGCAGAACGTTAGGAACCGGGACGTAGGTGGTCTGGCCTGGGGGGCAGAGCAGGAGTTCAGATCAGGGAACAGAAACAGGGGACAGAGCCAGAGACAGTTGCCAAATACCAGAGCCAGGGGCTTGAGCCAGAGTCAGGACCAGGAATCAAAGCTTAAGACCAGAATTCAGGTTAGATACCAAATGCCAGAACCAAGGGTTGAGCCAGAGTCAGAAGTCAGAGCCAGGGGTCAGAGCCAGAATTGGTAGCCAATGGTCAGGAGCATGGTGGAAGGGCAGGAACCAGAGAGAGGCAAGGATCAGACCTGAGCAGGAGCAAGGCCGGAGCTAGGATGAGGAACAGCTCAGGAGTGGATCAGGAATCAGGAAACAGAGTTGGAGAAGGATTGCAGGAGGCAGGCAACAGCAGGGTCCAATGTGGCAGCAGCAGGAAGTCTGCACAGTTGCTCAGATGGCCCACCCAGCTCACAGTCTGACTTATGTAGTGGGCATGAACCAATCAGGTGGCCACAGGCCATGGATGCTCTGTTAGAATCCTGTGGGGCCTGACCTTCCAGGTTTTGTGAGATGGTGCTTTGCCCATCTCCCTTGGGTGTGACATGGGAGTGTCAGAGACCCATGGCCCTCACCACCCCAGGTTCTGGACCTGTACCCTTAGATCCTTATGGGGAGAACTTTGGCCCAGAATGGGTCCCTGACTGTGCTCGTTTACAGCTCTCTGACAACTGGGGCCAGCTCCAGAAGAGCAAGGAAAGGAAGCCTTGTATGCCACATCCTTGCTTTGGGGGGGAGGAGGGGAAGATAATGTGAGCACCACATTAATGTGCTGTATCAGTTCACCTGCGAGACAAACAGTTTTACGTGGTGTTAATTTGAGACTTCATTAAAACCTTTGCTTTGACATTCCTGTCTCGCTCTCTTGTTTCCCCAGCACTCACACACTGAGGGATCGAACAGCAGAATAACTTATTAAAAGTCATCAGCACAGACAGTCCAGCTGCCACAGACTAAAGAAGGGGATTCCCTGCTTCCAGGGCTCCCAGTGTCTGCTCCAGTTACTAACACTTCCCAGAGTCCAAAGCTCGTCCAGCATGAAAACAGGTGTTGTGCTCGGGGCGGTGCTGAGCACCAATCCAGCTCATCGTATTACAGGCAGGGGCGGCTCTAGCAATTTCGCCGCCCCAAGCATGGCGGCACGCTGCGGGGGGCGCTCTGGCAGTCGCCGGTTCCGCGGCTCCGGTGGACCTCCTGCAGACATGGCACGCCTGCGGGAGGTCCACCCAAGCCGCGGGACCAGCGGACCCTCCACAGGCACGCCTGCAGGAGGTCCACCGGTGCCGCTTGCCACCCTCCTGGCGATAGGCAGAGCGCCCCCCCGCGGCATGCCACCCCAAGCACGCGCTTGGCACGCTGGGGTCTGGAGCCGGCCCTGATTACAGGCTCGTTGTCGGTGAGTTGCTGGACTGTTGAATATTGATCTTTGCTCTTCCTGTACTTGTTCTGGAGGGATTTGAGTTGCTCGCCGCACTGAGATCCAGTGAATCCCCTTCTCTGCCACCAAGGAGGCAGCCTTGTAAAAGTGCAGATTTGGGGCAGCCTCTCCAAATCATGGCTCTTAATGACCTCACACCAGAGGTCAGGGTCAGCCTCTGGCCAGCTGGCAGCGTGTTGGGGAGATGACTT